>NC_133619.1:202379873-204879873 GCF_048593235.1 Sminthopsis crassicaudata
AGTGACTTCTCCAGATTCTTTTCGAAAACCTCAATCTAGAAAAAAATCTTTCCTGGAAACTTTTCTAGATACTTTCTCTGGAAACATTTATTTTCTAGATCCTTTTCTAGAGCCTCCATCCAGAAAACATTCTTTTTTTGGATCCTCTCTTTAGAAAAAACTCTTTTCTAGGTACTTTTCTAGAGCCTTAACCTAAAAACCGTCCTTTTCTAGATTCTTTTATGGATCACTCTCTTCAAAAAAAGTTTATGTACATTCTTTTCCAGAGGCTCATTCTAGAAAATAACTTTCTAGATACTTTTCTAGTTCTTCTCTCTAGAAACAAGTCTTTCCTAGGAGATTTTCTAGAACCTCAATCTAGACAAAAATCTTTTCTAGAATCTTTTCTACATCCTCCCTCTAGAAAAAATTCTTAATTAGATCCATTTCTAGAGACTCCACTTTGAAAACATATTTCTCCAGATTTTCTATCTAGAAAAATTTCTTATCTAGATTCTATTCTAGGCCTAATCCTAGAAAAAACGTTCTTTTCTATAATGTTTTATGGATCACTTCTTCTGAAACAATGTTTTTTTTCTTTTATTCTTTTTAGGAACCTCATTCAAGAAAACATTTTTTAGATACTTTTTTCCTTGTTCTCTTTAGAAAAGTGACTTCTCCAGATTCTTTTCGAAAACCTCAATCTAGAAAAAAATCTTTCCTGGAAATTTTTCTAGATACTTTCTCTGGAAACAATTATTTTCTAGATTCTTTTCTAGAGCCTCCATCTAGAAAACATTCTTTTTTTGGATCCTCTCTCTAGAAAAAACTCTTTTCTAGGTACTTTTCTAGAGCCTTAACCTAAAAACCGTCCTTTTCTAGAGTCTTTTATGGATAACTCTCTTCAAAAAAAGTTTTTGTACATTCTTTTCTAGAGCCTCATTCTAGAAAGTAGTTTTCTAGATACTTTTCTAGTTCTTCTCTCAAGAACCAAGTCTTTTCTAGGAGATTTTCTAGAACCTCAATCTAGACAAAAATCTTTTCTAGAAACTTTTCTACATCGTCCCTCTAGAAAGAAATCTTTATTAGATCCATTTCTAGAGACTCCACTTTGAAAACATATTTTTCCAGATCTTCTATCTAGAAAAATGACTTTTCTAGATTCTTTTCTAGGCCTAATGCTAGAAAAAACGTTCTTTTCTAGAATGTTTTATGGATCACTTCTTCTGAAACAATGTTTTTTTATTCCTTTCAGGAACCTCATTCAAGAAAACTTTTTATGGATACTTTTTTCCTTGTCCTCTTTAGAAAAGTGACTTCTCCAGATTCTTTTCGAAAACCTAAATCTAGAAAAAAATCTTTTCTGGAAACATTTCTAGATATTTTCTCTGGAAACAATTCTTTTCTAGATCCTTTTCTAGAGCCTCCATCTAGAAAACATTCTTTTTTTGGATCCTCTCTCTAGAAAAAACACTTTTCTAGGTACTTTTCTAGAGCCTTAACCTAAAAACCATCCTTTTCTAGATTCTTTTATGGATCACTCTCTTCAAAAAAAGTTTATGTACATTCTTTTCCAGAGCCTCATTCTAGAAAGTAAATTTCTAGATACTTTTCTAGTTCTTCTCTTTAGAAACAAGTCTTTCCTAGGAGATTTTCTAGAACCTCAATCTAGACAAAAATCTTTTCTAGAATCTTTTCTACATCCTCCCTCTAGAAAGAATTCTTTATTAGATCCATTTCTAGAGACTCCACTTTGAAAAAATATTTCTCCAGATCTTCTATCTAGAAAAATGTCTTTTCTAGATTCTATTCTAGGCCTAATCCTAGAAAAAACGTTCTTTTCTAGAATGTTTTATGGATCACTTCTTCTGAAACAATGTTTTTTTTTTTTTTTTTTTATTCTTTTCAGGAACCTCATTCAAGAAAACATTTTTAGATACTTTTTTCCTTGTTCTCTTTAGAAAAGTGACTTCTCCAGATTCTTTTCGAAAACCTCAAGTTAGAAAAAAATCTTTTCTGGAAACTTTTCTAGATACTTTCTCTGGAAACAATTCTTTTCTAGATCCTTTTCTAGAGCCTCCATCCAGAAAACATTCTTTTTTTGGATCCTCTCTCTAGAAAAAACTCTTTTCTAGGTACTTTTCTAGAGCCTTAACCTAAAAACCGTCCTTTTCTAGATTCTTTTATGGATCACTCTCTTCAAAAAAAGTTTTTGTACATTCTTTTCCAGAGCCTCATTCTAGAAAGTAACTTTCTAGATACTTTTCTAGTTCTTCTCTCTAGAAACAAGTCTTTCCTAGGAGATTTTCTAGAACCTCAATCTAGACAAAAATCTTTTCTAGAATCTTTTCTACATCCTCCCTCTAGAAAGAATTCTTAATTAGATCCATTTCTAGAGACTCCACTTTGAAAACATATTTCTCCAGATTTTCTATCTAGAAAAATGTCTTTTCTAGATTCTATTCTAGGCCTAATCCTAGAAAAAACGTTCTTTTCTTGAAGGTTTTATGGATCACTCCTTCTGAAACAATGTTTTTTTTATTCTTTTCAGAAACCTCATTCAAGAAAACATTTTTTAGATACTTTTTTCCTTGTTGTCTTTAGAAAAGTTACTTCTACAGATTCTTTTGGAAAACCTCAATCTAGAAAAAAATCTGTTCTGGAAACTTTTCTAGATACTTTCTCTGGAAACAATTCTTTTCTATATCCTTTTCTAGAGCCTCCACCTAAAAAAATGTACTTTTCTAGATTCTTTTATGGATCACTCTATAAAAACAAAGTTTTTGTACATTCCTTTCTGGAGCCTCATTCTAGAAAGTAGTTTTCTACATACTTTTCTAGTTCTTCTCTCAAGAAACAAGTCTTTTCTAGGAGATTTTATAGAACCTCAATCTAGATAAAAATCTTTTCTAGAAACTTTTCTACATCCTACCTCTAGGAAGAATGCTTTATTAGATCCATTTCTAGAGACTCCACTTAGAAAACATATTTTTCCAGATCTTCTAGAAAAGTACCTAGAAAAGTGTTTTTTGGAACCTCTCTGTAGAAAAAAACACTTTTCTAGGTACGTTTCTAGAGCCTTAACCTAAAAAACGTCCTTTTCTAGATTTTTTTATCGATCACTCTCTTCAAAAAAATTTTTTGTACATCCTTTTCTAGAGCCTCCATCTAGAAAACATTCTTTTTTTCGATCCTCTATCTAGAAAAAACTCTTTTCTAGGTACTTTTCTAGAGCCTTAACCTAAAAACCGTCCTTTTCTAGATTGTTTTATGGATCACTCTCTTCATAAAAAAGTTTTTGTACATTCTTTTCCAGAGCCTCATTCTAGAATGTAACTTTCTAGATACTTTTCTAGTTCTTCTCTCTAGAAACAAGTCTTTCCTAGGAGTTTTTCTAGAACCTCAATCTAGACAAAAATCTTTTCTAGAATCTTTTCTACATCCTCCCTCTAGAAAGAATTCTTTATTAGATCCATTTCTAGAGACTCCACTTTGAAAACCTTTGTTTCTAGATCTTCTATCTAAAAAAATGTCTTTTCTAGATTTTTTTCTAGGCCTAATCCTAGAAAAAACGTTCTTTTCTAGAATGTTTTATGGATCACTCCTTCTGAAACAATGTTTTTTTTTTTTTTATTCTTTTCAGAAACCTCATTCAAGAAAACATTTTTTAGATACTTTTTTCCTTGTTCTCTTTAGAAAAGTGACTTCTCCAGATTCTTTCCAAAACCTCATTCTAGAAAAAAATCTTTTCTGGAAACTTTTCTAGATACTTTCTCTGGAAACAATACTTTTCTAGATGCTTTACTAGATCCTCAATCTAGAAAACATTCTTTTTTTTGGATCCTCTCTCTAGAAAAAGACACTTTTCTAGGTACATTTCTAGAGCCTCAACCTAAAAAAAGTCCTTTTCTAGATTCTTTTATGGATCACTCTCTTCAAAAAAAACTTTTTGTACATTCTTTTCCAGAGCCTCATTCTAGAAAGTAGTTTTCTAGATGTTTTTCTAGTTCTTCTCACTAGAAACAAGTCTTTTCTAGGAGATTTTCTAGAACCTCAATCTAGAAAAAAATCTTTTCTATAAAGTTTTCTACATCCTCCCTCTGGAAAGAATTCTTTATTAGATCCATTTCTATAGACTCCACTTTGAGAACCTATGTTTCTAGATCTTCTATTTAGAAAAATGTCTTTTCTAGATTCTTTTCTAGGCCTAATGCTAGAAAAAACGTTCTTTTCTAGAATGTTTTATGGATCACTTCTTCTGAAACAATGTTTTTTTATTGATTTCAGGAACCTCATTCAAGAAAACTTTTTATGGATACTTTTTTCCTTGTTCTCTTTAGAAAAGTGACTTCTCCTGATTCTTTTCGAAAACCTCAAGTTAGAAAAAAATCTGTTCTGGAAAATTTTCTAGATATTTTCTCTGAAAACAATTCTTTTCTAGATCCTTTTCTAGAGCCTCCATCTAGAAAACATTCTTTTTTTGGATCCTCTCTCTAGAAAAAACTCTTTTCAAGGAATTTTTCTAGAGCCTTAACTTAAAAACCGTCCTTTTCTAGATTCTTTTATGGATCACTCTCTTCAAAAAAAGTTTTTCTACATTCTTTTCCAGAGCCTCATTCTAGAAAGTAACTTTCTAGATACTTTTCTAGTTCTTCTCTCTAGAAACAAGTCTTTCCTAGGAGATTTTCTAGAACCTCAATCTAGACAAAAATCTTTTCTAGAATCTTTTCTACATCCTCCCTCTAGAAAGAATTCTTTATTAGATCCATTTCTAGAACTCCACTTTGAAAACCTATGTTTCTAGATATTCTATTTAGAAAAATGTCTTTTCTAGATTCTTTTCTAGGCCTAATGCTAGAAAAAACGTTCTTTTCTAGAATGTTTTATGGATCACTTCTTCTGAAACAATGTTTTTTTATTCGTTTCAGGAACCTCATTCAAGAAAACTTTTTATGGATACTTTTTTTTTTTGTTCTCTTTAGAAAAGTGACTTCTCCAGATTCTTTTCGAAAACCTCAAGTTAGAAAAAAATCTTTTCTGGAAACTTTTCTATTTACTTTCTCTGGAAAAAATTCTTTTCTAGATCCTTTTCTAGAGCCTCCATCTAGAAAACATTCTAATTTGGATCTTCTCTCTAGAAAAAACTCTTTTCTAGGTACTTTTCTAGAGCTTTAACCTAAAAACCGTCCTTTTCTAGATTCTTTTATGGATCACTCTCTTCAAAAAAAGTTTTTGTACATTCTTTTCCAGAGCCTCATTCTAGAAAGTAACTTTCTAGATACTTTTCTAGTTCTTCTCTCTAGAAACAAGTCTTTCCTAGGAGTTTTTCTAGAACCTCAATCTAGACAAAAATCTTTTCTAGAATCTTTTCTACATCCTCCCTCTAGAAAGAATTCTTTATTAGATCCATTTCTAGAGACTCCACTTTGAAAACCTTTGTTTCTAGATCTTCTATCTAGAAAAATGACTTTTCTAGATTCTTTTCTAGGCCTAATCCTAGAAAAAACGTTCTTTTCTAGAATGTTTTATGGATCACTCCTTCTGAAACAATGTTTTTTTTTTTTTTATTCTTTTCAGAAACCTCATTCAAGAAAACATTTTTTAGATACTTTTTTCCTTGTTCTCTTTAGAAAAGTGACTTCTCCAGATTCTTTTCGAAAACCTCAATCTAGAAAAAAATCTTTTCTGGAAACTTTTCTAGATACTTTCTCTGGAAACAATTTTTTTCTAGATCCTTTTCTAGAGCCTCCATCTAGAAAACATTCTTTTTTTGGATGCTCTCTCTAGAAAAAACTCTTTTCTAGGTACTTTCTAGAGCCTTAACCTAAAAACCTTCCTTTTCTAGATTCTTTTATGGATCACTGTCTTCAAAAAAAGTTTTTGTACATTCTTTTCCAGAGCCCCATTCTAGAAATTAACTTTCTAGATACTTTTCTAGTTCTTCTCTCTAGAAACAATTCTTTCCTAGGAGATTTGCTAGAACCTCAATCTAGACAAAAATCTTTTCCAGAATCTTTTCTACATCCTCCCTCTAGAAAGAATTCTTTATTAGATCCATTTCTAGAGACTCCACTATGAAAACATATTTCTCCATATCTTCTATCTAGAAAAATGTCTTTTCTAGATTCTTTTCTAGGCCTAATGCTAGAAAAAACGTTCTTTTCTAGAATGTTTTATGGATCACTTCTTCTGAAGCTATGTTGTTTTTTTGTTTTATTCTTTTCTGGAACCTCATTCAAGAAAAACTTTTTTAGATACTTTTTTCCTTGTTCTCTTTAGAAAAGTGACTTCTCCAGATTCTTTTCGAAAACCTAGAGTTAGAAAAAAATCTTTTCTGGAAACTTTTCTAGATACTTTCTCTAGAAACAATTCTTTTCTAAATCCTTTTCTAGAGCCTCCATCTAGAAAACATTCTTTTTTTCGATCCCCTATCTAGAAAAAACTCTTTTCTAGGTACTTTTCTAGAGCCTTAACCTAAAAACCGTCCTTTTCTAGATTGTTTTATGGATCACTCTCTTCATAAAAAAGTTTTTGTACATTCTTTTCCAGAGCCTCATTCTAGAATGTAACTTTCTAGATACTTTTCTAGTTCTTCTCTCTAGAAACAAGTCTTTCCTAGGAGTTTTTCTAGAACCTCAATCTAGACAAAAATCTTTTCTAGAATCTTTTCTACATCCTCCCTCTAGAAAGAATTCTTTATTAGATCCATTTCTAGAGACTCCACTTTGAAAACCTTTGTTTCTAGATCTTCTATCTAAAAAAATGTCTTTTCTAGATTATTTTCTAGGCCTAATCCTAGAAAAAACGTTCTTTTCTAGAATGTTTTATGGATCACTCCTTCTGAAACAATGTTTTTTTTTATTCTTTTCAGAAACCTCATTCAAGAAAACATTTTTTAGATACTTTTTTCCTTGTTCTCTTTAGAAAAGTGACTTCTCCAGATTCTTTCCAAAACCTCATTCTAGAAAAAAATCTTTTCTGGAAACTTTTCTAGATACTTTCTCTGGAAACAATACTTTTCTTGATGCTTTACTAGATCCTCAATCTAGAAAACATTCTTTTTTTTGGATCCTCTCTCTAGAAAAAGACACTTTCCTAGGTACATTTCTAGAGCCTCAACCTAAAAAAAGTCCTTTTCTAGATTCTTTTATGGATCACTCTCTTCCAAAAAAAAACTTTTTGTACATTCTTTTCCAGAGCCTCATTCTAGAAAGTAGTTTTCTAGATGTTTTTCTAGTTCTTCTCACTAGAAACAAGTCTTTTCTAGGAGATTTTCTAGAACCTCAATCTAGAAAAAAATCTTTTCTATAAAGTTTTCTACATCCTCCCTCTGGAAAGAATTCTTTATTAGATCCATTTCTATAGACTCCACTTTGAGAACCTATGTTTCTAGATCTTCTATTTAGAAAAATGTCTTTTCTAGAGTCTTTTCTAGGCCTAATGCTAGAAAAAACGTTCTTTTCTAGAATGTTTTATGGATCACTTCTTCTGAAACTATGTTGTTTTTTTGTTACATTCTTTTCTGGAACCTCATTCAAGAAAACATTTTTTTAGATACTTTTTTCTTTGTTCTCTTTAGAAAAGTGACTTCTGAGGACTTCCGGCCAAGATGGCGGCGTGGAGGCAGACAGCTGCTTGAGCTCCTCGCTTTCTCTCAGAACTTACTTCATGACAAGCCTCTGACTTAATGCTTGACCCAGAAAGAAATCCACAAATTATCACCAAGAGAAGACATCCTTGAAAGTCGCCAGAAAAGGTCTGTGTTTGTTCGGGGGAGGGTCAATCAGACTGGGCGCAGACTGAGGGCAGACAGCCAGAGCAAGACAGGCAGCTCACACAGCTCAGACCGGAGGGGGAGGGGTGTGATCTCTGCCGTTTCTGTGAAAGGGCTTTTGCCCCAGTGTGGATGCTCCGTCTTGGCAGCAAGCCAGGAGCGGTGGAGAGGGTGTAAACACCGGAGGTGAAGATTAAAACCCCAGAAAGCCAGCGTCTCTCAGAGCCCGGCCACCCCCAACCCCCACCTGGACTGACTCGGTGCGTTCTCAGAGCCTCAGAGCGCAGACTCAGTACAGTCATTGCTGTTCTGTTAGTGGCTCTCTGCTGCCCTACCCCCAGTCTGTAGAGGAAGCCCATTAATAACATCCAGCCCTATCCCCCGCAAAACAGACCAATTGTTTCTCTTGTCAGTTTGTTTTCTTTGATTCCTACTCTGACAAAATGAACAAAAAATTCAAAAGGGCTCTAACCATTGACAGCTTCTGTGTGGAGAGGGAGCAGACTTCAAATGCTGAGGAGACTAGGAACAGACTGTCCCCAGATGTATCCCCTGGGAGGGATATAAGCTGCTCCTCAATACAAAAGAACCTCATAGAGGAAATCAAAAAGGCTCTCACAAGAGAGCTGGAAGAGAAATGGGAAAAGGAAAGGGAAGCTTGGCAAGAGAGCCTGGAGAAGTCATCCCATGCATTCAAAGACAGAATGGATAAAGAAATCAAATCATTGAGAAACAAGATTAGTGAGCTGGAAAAGGTAAACAACTCCAAGGAAAATAGGATTAGTGAGCTGGAAAAGGTAAACAACTCCAAGGAAAACAGGATTAGAGAGTTGGAAAAAGAAATCAGCTCTCAAAAAAATAAAATGGATAAAATGGAAAAAAATTCCATAGAAGATAAAAACTCAATTGGACAATTACAAAGAGATATAAAAAAAGTGAGTGAAGAAAATACATCATTGAAAATTAGACTGGAACAAGTAGAAATGAATGACTCAAGGAGAAACCAAGAGGGAGTCAAGCAAAACCAGAGAAATGAAACAATTGAAAAGACTGTCAAGTACCTTACCAGAAAGACAACAGACCTGGAAAACAGATCCAGGAGAGACAATTTGAGAATAATCGGACTCCCTGAAAAATGGGAGGAAAAAAAGAGCTTGGACACCATTTTCGAGGAAATTATCAAAGAGAACTGCCCAGACGTTTTGGAAACAGAGGGTAAAATAGACATTGAGAAAATTCATCGATCACCTACTGAAAGGGACCCTAAAATCAAAACGCCAAGAAATATAGTGGCCAAGTTCAAGAACCATCAGACAAAGGAAAAGATATTGGAAGCTGCTAGAAAAAAACAATTCAGATATGGAGGATCCACAATAAGGATAACACAGGATCTAGCAGCATCCACATTAAAAGAACGCAGGGCCTGGAACATGATATTCCGAAAGGCTAAGGAACTTGGTATGCAGCCAAGAATAACTTACCCAGCAAGAATGAGCATCGTTTTCCAGGGAAGAAGATGGACATTTAATGAAATAAATGAATTCCATCTATTTTTGATGAAAAAACCAGACCTACATAAGAGGTTTGATCTTCAAATACAGAACTCAAGAGACTTCTAAAAAAGGTAAAAAGAAATCTTGAGAACTATACTTCTGTCAAAAAATATGTAAAGAACATATGTACAATTTGTCTTAGAAACTAGAGGTGGAAAGGAGATTATATCATAAAAAAGTATAAAGTGGTGGTACTACATCTCATGAAGAGGCAAAGGTAACCTATTATATCTGAGAGAAAGAAAGGAGGGAGATGAACATAGCGTGTATCAATAGACATATTCGATTTATGGTGAAACTTCTTCCACTTCATTGAAAAGTGAAAGGGAAGGAGTAAGCTAAGGGGAAGGGAATACAGTAATTTCGAGGAAAAGGGGTAAAATAAGGGGAGGATCTTTAAGGTGGGGGAGGGATCCTAAAAAGGGAGGGCTGTGAAAAGCAAGTGGTGTTCACCAGTTTAATACTGGATAGGAGGGTAAAAGGGAAGGAAAGGGGAAAAGCATAAGCAGGGGTTAATAGGATGGCAAGCAATATAGAATTAGTCCTTCTAACCATAAATGTGAATGGGGCAAACTGCCTCATAAAGAGGAAGCAGTTAGCAGACTGGATTAAAAGTCAGAATCCTACTATATGTTGTTTACAGGAAACACACCTGAAACAGGATGAGACATTCAAACTAAAAGTAAAAGGGTGGAGCAGAATCTATTATGCTTCAGGCAAAACCAAAAAAGCAGGAGTAGCCATCCTCATCTCAGATCAAGCAAAAACAAAAATTGATCTAATTAAAAGAGATAAGGAAGGGCATTATATCCTGCTAAAGGGCAGCATCAATAGTGAAGCAGTATCAATATTAAACATGTATGCACCAAGTGGTGCAGCATCTAAATTCTTAAAAGAGAAATTAAGAGAGCTGCAAGAGGAAATAGATAGCAAAACTATAATAGCGGGAGATCTCAACCTTGCTCTCTCAGAATTAGATAAATCAAACCACAAAATAAATAAGAAAGAAGTCAAAGAGGTAAATAGAATACTAGAAAAGTTTGATATGATAGATCTTTGGCGAAAGCTAAATGGAGACAGAAAGGAATATACTTTCTTCTCAGCAGTTCATGGAACCTATACAAAAATTGATCATATACTAGGGCATAAAAACCTCAAAATCAAATGCAGTAAGGCAGAAATAGTAAATGCATCCTTTTCAGACCATAATGCAATCAAAATAACATTTAATAAAAAGCCAGGGGAAAATAGACCAAAAAATAATTGGAAACTAAATAATCTTATACTAAAGAATGATTGGGTAAAACAGCAAATCATAGACATAATTAATAACTTCACCCAAGAAAATGACAATAATGAGACATCATACCAAAATGTGTGGGATACAGCCAAAGCAGTAATTAGGGGAAGTTTTATATCTCTACAGGCCTACTTGCATAAAATAGAGAAAGAGAGGGCCAACGAATTGGGTTTACAACTAAAATTGCTAGAAAAGGAACAAATTAAAAACCCTCAGACAAACACAAAACTTGAAATTCAAAAAATAAAAGGTGAGATTAATAAAATTGAAAGTAAAAAAACTATTGAATTAATTAATAAAACTAAGAGTTGGTTTTATGAAAAAACCAACAAAATAGACAAACCCTTAGTAAACCTGATTAAAAAAAGGAAAGAGAAAAAGCAAATTGATAGTCTTGAAAATGAAAAGGGTGAACTCACCACTAATGAAGAGGAAATTAGAACAATAGTTAGGAGCTACTTCGCTCAACTTTATGCCGATAAATTCGATAACTTAAATGAAATGGAAGAATACCTTCAAAAATATAGCTTGCCCAGATTAACAGAGGAAGAAGTAAGTAGTCTAAATAGTCCCATCTCAGAAAAAGAAATAGACCAAGCTATTAACCAACTTCCTAAGAAAAAGTCCCCAGGACCAGATGGATTTACAGGTGAATTCTACCAAACATTTAAAGAACAACTAACTCCAATGCTATGTAAACTATTTGAAAAAATAGGGATTGAAGGAGTCCTACCAAATTCCTTCTATGACACAGACATGGTACTGATACCTAAACCAGGTAGATCGAAAACTGAGAAAGAAATGTTTTATGGATCACTTCTTCTGAAACCATGTTGTTTTTTTGTTTCATTCTTTTCTGGAACCTCTTTTAAGAAAAATAAATTTAGATACATTTTTCTTGTTCTCTTTAGAAAAGTGACTTCTCCAGATTCTTTTCGAAAACCTCAATCTAGAAAAAAATCTTTTCTGGAAACTTTTCTAGATACTTTCTCTGGAAACCTTTCTTTTCTAGATCGTTTTCTAAAGCCTCAATCTAGAAAACATTCTTTTTTGGATCCTCTCTCTAGAAAAAAACTTTCTTCTAGATACTTTTCTAGACCCTCAACCTAAAAAAACCTCGTTTAATAGATTCTTTTAGGGATCACTCACTTAAAACAAAGTTTTTGTAGATTCTTTTCTAGGCCTTCATTCCAAAAAGTAATTTTCTAGATACTTTTCTAGCTCTTCTCTCTAGAAACAAGTCTTTTCTAGGAGATTTTTTAAAACCTCAATCTAGACAAACATCTTTTCTCGAATGTTTTATAGATCACTTCTTCTGAAACCATGTTGTTTTTTTGTTTCATTCTTTTCTGGAACCTCTTTTAAGCAAAAAAATTTTTAGATACTTTTTTCCTTGTTCTCTTTAGAAAAGTGACTTCTCCAGATTCTTTTTGAAAACCTCAATCTAGAAAAAAATCTTTTCTGGAAACTTACTAGACACTTTCTCTGGAAACAATTCTTTTCTAGATCCTTTTCCGGAGCCTCATTCTAGAAAGTAACTTTCTAGATACTTTTCTAGTTCTTCTCTCTAGAAACAAGTCTTTTCCAAGAGATTTTCTAGAACCTCAATCTAGACAATCTAGAGAGACGATCCAGAAAAGAATGGAGAAAAGAATATATTCTAGATTCAGGCTCTAGAAAAGGATCTAGAAAAGAATTGTTTCTGAGGGACAGGATCTAGAAGATATTCTAAAAAAAGAATGTTTTCTAGACTGAGGTTCTAGAAAAGAATCTAGAAAAGGCTGGTTTCTAGAAAGAAGATCTAGAAAAGAATCTATTAAATGATTACTGGAAGGAGGATGTAGAAAAGAATCTAGAAAAACATTGTTTCAAAATAGATGATCCATCAAAGAATCTAGAAAAGAACGTTTTCTAAATTGAGATTCCAGAAAATAATCTAGAAAAAACTTTTTCTAAAGATAGAATCGAGAAATGCATCTAGAAAAGACATCTTCTGCATTACTATAGAAAAGGATCTAGAAAAGGTTGAAGGTCCAGGAAAGATGCTAGTAAAGAATGTTTTCTGGCTTGAAAATCCAGAAAAGGATCTGAAAAGATTGAAGTTCCAGAAAATAATCTAGAAAAGATTGAGGCTTCAGAAAATGATCTAGGAAAGAGTTTTTTCTAGAGAGACAAAGCAGAATAGAAGCTGTAAAAAAATTTCTGAATTGAGGCTCTAGAAAAGATTCTAGCAGAGTTGTTTTTAGAGAGAGGATCCAGAAAAAAAAAAATCTAGAAAAATTTGAGAATCCATAAAAGAATCGAGAAAAGAATGTTTTCTAGGGAGAGGATCCAGAAAAAATCTGGAATAAATTTTTTTAGATTGAGGCTGTAGAAAAGAAACTATACAAGGATCGTTTATAGAAAGCAGATGCAGAAAAGGATTTAGAAAAGGATCCAGAGGAGAGGATCCAGAAAATAATATAGAAAACAGTGAGGGTTATTTTATTGAGGTTCTAGAAAACACTGAGGCTCCAAATAAAATCTAGGATTGGTTTGGGGGACTACAAATGAATCTAGGAAAAAAATGTTTTCTTGATTGAAGTTCTAGAAAAGAATCTAGAAAAAAAGATATTTCTAGAGAGAGGATGCAGAAAAAAATGTGGAAAAGATTGTTTTCTAAATTGAGGTGCTATTATAGGATCTAAAAAAGAATGTTTTCTGGATTGAGGATTTAGACAACAATATAGAAAAGACTGATGCACCAGAAAAGAATATAGAAAGAGGTTTTTTTTTTTTTTTTTCTAGAGAGAGGATTCATAAAATAATCTAGAAAAGATTGTTTTTCTGGATTGAGGCTCTAGAATAGGAACTAGAAAAGAGTTGTTTCTAGAGAGAGTATCCAAAAAAGGTTCTAGAAAATATCGAGGATCCAGAAAAAAAATCTAGAAGAGATTGTTTAATGGATTGGGGCTCTGGAAAAGGGTAGTTTCTAGAGATAAGATCCAAGAAAGACCCTAGAAAAGAATGTTTTCTAGATTGAGGGTCTAGAAAAGGACTTAGAAAAGAATTTTTTCTAGAGAGGAGATCCAGAAAAGATTCTAGAATAGATTGTTTTCTAGATTGGGGTTCTAGAATAGAATCTAGAAAAGATTTCTTTCTAAAGCAAGAATCCAGAAAAAAAATCAAGAAAAGACTTTTTCTGGATTACAGTTATAGAAAAGGATCAAGAAAAGGTTGAAGATCCATGAAAGATGCTAGCAAAAAATGTTTTCTGGCTTGAAAATCCAGAAAAGAATTTGAAAAGATTGAAGTTCCAGAAAATAATCTAGAAAAGAGTTTTTTCTAGAGAGACAAAGCAGAAAAGAAGCTAGAAAAAATTTTCTGAATTGAGACCCTAGAAAAGATTCTAGCACTGTTGTTTTTTAGAGAGAGGATCCAGAAAAAAAATCTAGAAAATATTGAGAATCCATAAAAGAATCTA
Organism: Sminthopsis crassicaudata; assembly: GCF_048593235.1. NCBI lineage: Eukaryota > Metazoa > Chordata > Mammalia > Dasyuromorphia > Dasyuridae > Sminthopsis > Sminthopsis crassicaudata. The sequence continues at coordinate 202,393,943 of NC_133619.1, forward strand.
GAAAAGAATGCTTTCTAGAGAGAGTATCCAGAAAAATAATCTAGAAGAATTTTTTTAATTGACGCTATAGAAAAGAAACTATCCAAGAGTGGTTTATACAGAGCAGATCCAGAAAAGAATTTAGAAAAGATTGAGGAACCAGAAAATAATCTAGAAAACACTGAGTGTTATTTTGTTGTGGCGCTAGAAAAGATTGAAGCTTCAAAAATAATCTAGAAAGGTGTGGGCATCTAGAAATGAATCTACAAAAAAAATGTTTTCTTGATTGAGCCTCGAGAAAAGAATCTAGAAAAAAAGATGTTTATAGAGAGAGCATCCAGAAAACAATATAGAAAATATCGTTTTCTGGACTAAGGCTCTATTATAGGATCTGGAAAAGACTTTTCTGGATTGAGGGTTTAGACAACAATATAGAAAATGTTGATTGATGCTCCAGAAAAGAATGTAGAAAAGAGGTTTTTTTCTAGAGATAGGATTCATAAAAGAATCTAAAAAAGAATGTTTTTTTTCTGAATTGAGGCTCAAGGATAGAACCTAGAAAATAGTTGTTTCTGGAGAGAGGACCCAGAAAAAAAAGTAGAAAGGGATATTTTATAGATTTAGGCAATAGAAAAAAAATCTAGAAAAAAATTATTCTCTAGAGAGAGGATCCAGAAGTGATTCTAGAAAGGAATGTTTTCTACACTGAACTTCTAGAAAATAATCTAGAAAAGTCTGGTTTCTAGAGTGAAGATCGAGAAAATAATCTAGAAAAGTGTTTTCTAGACTGAGGCTGTAGAAAAGAATCTAGAAAAACATGATTTCAAGAGAGATGATGCATAAAAGAATCTAGAAAGTAACGCTTTCTACAATGAGACTCTAGAAAATAATCTAGAAAACACGTTTCTAAAGATAGAATCCAGAAAAGAATCTAGAAAACTCTTTTATTAGATTGCAGCCATAGAAAAGGGTTTAGAAAAGGTTGAAGCTCCAGGAAAGATGCTAGTAAAGAATGTTTTCTTGCTTAAAAATCCAGAAAAGTATCTGAAAAGATTGAAGTTCCAGAAAATGATCAAGAAAAGATTGAGGCTTCCAAAAATTATCATGGATAGGCCAAGTGAATATAATAAAGATGACAATACTCTCCAAACTAATCTATTTATTTAGTGCTATACCAATCAGACTCCAAAGAAACTATTTTAATGACCTAGAAAAAATAACAACAAAATTCATATAGAAGAATAAAAGGTCGAGAATTTCAAGGGAATTAATGAAAAAAAAAGTCAGATGAAGGTGGTCTAGGTGTACCTGATCTAAAGCTATATTATATAGCAGCAGTCACCAAAACTATTTGGTATTGGCTAAGAAATAGACCAGTCGATCAGTGGAACAGATTAAGTACAAAGGACAAAAAAGGGTATAACTATAGTAATCTAGTGTTTGACAAACCCAAAGATACCAACATTTGGCATAAAAATTCATTATTTGAAAAAAACTGTTGGGAAAACTGGAAATTAGTATTGCAGAAATTAGATATGGACCCACACTTAACACCATATGTCAAGATAAGATTAAAATGGGCCCATGATTTAGGCATAAAGAATGAGACCATAAATAGATTAGAGGAAATGAGGATAGTCTACCTCTCAGACCTGTGGAGGAGGAAGGAATTTATGACCAGAAGAGAACTAGAGATCATTATTGATCACAAAATAGAAGAAGATTTTGATTACATCAAACTAAAAGGTTTCTGTACAAACAAAACTAATGCAAACAAGATTAGAAGGGAAGTAACAAATTTGTTAAATATTTTTATAGCTAAAGGTTCTGATAGGTTGAAGGTCCAGGAAAGATGCTAGTAAAGAATGTTTTCTGGCTTGAAAATCCAGAAAAGGATCTGAAAAGATTGAAGTTCCAGAAAATAATCTAGAAAAGATTGAGGCTTCAGAAAATGATCTAGGAAAGAGTTTTTTCAAGAGAGACAAAGCAGAATAGAAGCTGTAAAAAAATTTCTGAATTGAGGCTCTAGAAAAGATTCTAGCAGAGTTGTTTTTAGAGAGAGGATCCAGAAAAAAAAATCTAGAAAAATTTGAGAATCCATAAAAGAATCTAGAAAATAAATATATAGAGAACTGACCCTAATTTATAAGAAATCAAACCATTCTCCAATTGATAAATGGTCAAAGGATATGAACAGAGAATTCTCAGATGATGAAATTGAAACTATATCCACTCACATGAAAGAGTGTTCCAAATCACTACTGATCAGAGAAATGCAAATTAAGACAACTCTGAGATACCACTACACAGCTCTCAGATTGGCTAAGATGACAGGAACAAATAATGATGAATGCTGGAGGGGACGTGGGAAAACTGGGACACTAATGCATTGTTGGTGGAGTTGTGAAAGAATCCAGCCATTCTGGAGAGCAATTTGGAACTATGCCCAAAAAGTTATCAAAGTGTGCATACCCTTTGATCCAGCAGTGCTACTACTGGGCTTATATCCCAAAGAAATACTGAAGAGGGGAAAGGGACCTGTATGTGCCAAAATGTTTGTGGCAGCTCTTTTCGTAGTGGCTAGAAACTGGAAAATGAATGCATGTCCATCAATTGGAGAATGGTTGGGTAAATTATGGTATATGAAGGTTATGGAATATTATTGATCTGTAAGAAATGACCAGCAGGATGAATTCAGAAAGGTTTGGAGAGACTTACATGAACTGATGCTGAGTGAAATGAGCAGAACCAGAAGATCACTATACACTTCAACAACAATACTGTATGAAGATATATTCTGATGGAAGTGGATATCTTCAACATAAAGAAGATCCAACTCACTTCCAGTTGATCAATGATGGACAGAAACAGCTACACCCAAAGAAGGATCACTAGGAATTTAATGTAAAGTGTTAGCACTACTGTCTTTCTACCCAGGTTACTTATACCTTTGGAATCCAATTCTTAACATGCAACAAGAAAATTGGATTTACACACATATATTGTATCTAGGTTATACTGTAACACATGTAAAATGTATGGGATTGCCTGTCATCTAGGGGAGGAAGTAGACGGAGGGAGGGGAAAATTTGGAAACTTGAATACAAGGGATAATGTTATAAAAAAAATTGCTCATGCATATGTACTGTCAAAAAATTTATAATTACAAAATTAATTTTTAAAAATTAAAAATAAAAAAATAAATTGGATGAGGGTAAGGAAAGGATCATAATTATATCTCTATACATAGAAACCATTCAATAAATGGTTGTTGAATGAATGATTAAAAAATTAATAGGGTAAATCAAATGGCTAAATGTCACTTTAAATTCATTGATACTTTAGTAATTAAGATTTTGAATTTAAATAAATCTTCTGTTCACATTCTGGGCATACGCATCTACTCCAACATCACCTTTAGACAAAGCAGACAGCATAGAAACCATGACCGAATTTTTAAGCATCCAGACAAATTGTTTTTTTTTTTTTCTCTCTAAATTAATAGCATATTGTAGCATATCTCCAATTTCATTATTCCAGCCTTAGGCTGATATCCTCAGGTCAAACATCCAATGATTAAGAAATAAGTGGAATGTTATTACTGCACAGGAAACTAAATTAGTGATTATTTGAAAGTTTGGTTCCAGCCCCTCTCCTAGATTGCCCTGTTTCCATAAATATTGATGATCTCCCTTCTTCCCCAACTCCAACACACCTATGGAACTTAACATAATTCTTACTCAAATCTCTAACTAGGAGGTTGAAAAAGAAACTCATAAAACTAAACATAGTATTAGAAAATTTTAGCAGTCTCTTTTTGGTTTGTTTCATACACTTAATTAAGTGATATTATTTTGGGTATTCTCTATATGTTACATAATGTAGTTGGAAAAGGATATACTAACGTGTATTATTAATAGACAATAAATGGTTAAATTGTAACCATCATATGTACTTTTATATGGTAAAAATTTGATTTCAAATTAGGAAAAATGGAGGGGAAGGACAAGTTATGCTCATTTTAGCATAAGAGACTAGTCTGTTTCAAGTTTATTATTATAGACAATAATAAAAATGGCTTGTGGTATGATGTTTGAGGCTTTATTAAATATTTTCCTTACAATTTCTTCATGAAAGAGGAAATTAAAAGTTTATTTGTCCTTATTTTACCGATAACAGGATCAGTAAAGTGGAGCTAAAAGGAATTGTAGAGTTGCTGCAGATCAAATCTCTCATTTTACCACCTAGTAAACTGAGATTTGGAAAAGTTATCAGTTACCTGAGGTCACATAGGAAATAAATGCTGACATGGTTGGAGTTTAAATCCAGAAATTTGGATTCTAAATCTAGCACTCACATCGTTTAAGTAAATTGTTCACTGCCAAAATAGCACAGTCAGTCAGTCAACAAGCATTTATTAAATGACTGCTACATATCAAGCACTGTGCAAAAGGTAAAGGAAACTAATTCCCAATTTAATAGGGAAGACAATAGACAAACAACTATGCACAAACAAGATGTATACACGATAAATAGGAATTAGTGAAAAAAACATAATAGGAGAATCACTGACTACAGCCAGAGCATCTGGTACTTAATTCCCTATGGAACCCTGAACAAGTTACAACCACCTTGGACCTCAGTTTCCTCATCTGTAAAATAAGGAATCAGCTTCTGCAGTTCCTTCCAGTTTTGAGTCTCTGATCCTAAAACTGAATAGCAACTACCAGAGTCATGAATTTTCATATATGTATCTCAAATTGCCCTTCAATGTGAATTGACTATATTACTGTGGTTTAAAACAAAGTAATCATTTGTATTAAAAGTCTAAAATTAAGTAAAACTTACAAGTTCAAGTTAAATGAGTGTAGAAGTTGGGGCCGAGTTTGTTTTTAGTAAAAGAAAATATATCACAAAATACTTTAAAATAAATTTACCTTTGTAATTTTGTTCTCTAACACTAGCTTTGTTCTCTAACATGTATACTTGTGTACACACGTACATATACATACACAAACCTCTGCAATATGGCTTCTATCTCTACCACCACTCTATGGAAAGAGTTCTCTACAAGGTTACAAATTATTTCCTTATTGCTAAAACCATTTTTTAATCCTCCTCAATGACATTGGAAGGTATCATACTATGGACACCCTTTTTCAACTTGATACACATCTGCTCCCTTGATCTTACTCTTTTACGATCTTCCTACTTCTCTGACTATTCCTCTATCTTTTCCTTTCTCCTCACTTCCCACTTAAACATGGGTATTTCCCCACTATCCTGTTCATGTACCTTTTCTCTTATCTCTTTACTCTCTTCCCTTTAGTCATTTCATCCATGACTATCAATCCAATTATTAACTCTAAGCAGATAGCTATATCTCCATATCTATATCTTTCTATATCTCTATTCCTATATTCACAATCACCAGAATATTTTGTTGGTATTTCAGGCTCAATTTATCTAGACCTATATTCACCATCTTCCTCCTTAAACTTTCCTTTCACAACTTACCTAATTAATCCTAATTAGGAATTATTTTTGACTTTTCCCTTTATCTTATCCCATACATTTAATCAATTGATAAATTGCCAAGACACCATCCTCCTTCCCACTTGAACTGCAACTGCCTTAGTTCAGATTCTCACATATTTTCACTTGTCAGTAGCCTCTTAACTGATTTTCTTGTCTTTGGCTTACCCCCTCCCATCATTAACATTGCTGTATCTTCTCTATTCATTGTTAAAAATCATATAAATTGACTTGAAAACGTTTTGTTTCACCCCCCCCTTACCTATTTAATTAAGTAGGAATAGGACCTGATCCTGGTATGGAGGTCCCAATAAGCTAGCTTGAATTTATCCAAGGTTACTACTCTTCTTATTTTCTAAGCCCCCATTCTCATCCTGTTATCTTCCAACTCTGCGCCTTTGATCATTCTGTTCTCTAAATCTGAAAAATTATCTTCCATTTTCTATCTCCATTTATTGATGTCCTCTTCTTTTAAAGCTTGACTCAGATTACTTACTTTATAGAGCTGTTCATGGACATCTTCCAATTCTAGGTAAAAGAAGTCTCCACCTGCCTGAATTTCTCAAATCATTTTGCCTAAACTTCTTTATACTTACCTGTCTCTTCCTTCAAAGTTATTTAGAATATATATTCTCTTCACTTCCCAAACTCTCCTTCCCTTATTACTTTTTAAGTCTTTGAAAATAGAGCCTTAAATATCTTATATATACATTACAAAGAGGTAAAAATTAGGCTTGGAACAAAACAATCTCTTAACAATTAGAGCTAAAAGGCCCCCTAAGTTTCAATAATTAGACAAGCAAAGAATCAGAATGCATATATACCCATACATGAACTCTGGGAGTTCTCATCTCAACATCTACTCACACAGGGGAGTTTAGTCCCTCAGGAGCACGTCTCAAGATTTTAAAAGTATCCTTGAAGGATTGGGGTATATTTCCAATATCAGTTTCCTCTTTCTTCATCTTTCTTATATCATTGATTAATTTAGTGATTAGTGCCCTGGTATGCTTTAATCAATTAACACTAATTAAGTTTTTGCAAAATAATTTGTATTGAAAAGGCATAGCAAGAACTAAAGTATAAACAATTCTTTCAAATACCAATGAGTCACCACCTCAGTATATGGGAAATATAACTCAAACTTTTCAAATTGTCTTGCAAATACAGCAAAACCAATGGAAAAAAAAAAAAAAAAAAACTGATGTCTTACTGAAGCAGACCACAGAATTCTTGATGTTAATCTATTGCTGGACTGGGTCAAACAGGTCCCTCCTCCAGGCCTCAATGGTGTAGAGTTTTCAAACTCTGGCATGGACACCAGTTCCCAAACTTCCAGTCTCAAAATTTGCCAAGTCTCAGCTATCTCCAATATTTCTTCAGGCAAAAAAAAATAGCCTTACACAACAGATAGAAATACCAGTAAAGCCATGTGTTCATCATTCCATTTTAATCATGGAAAAGGTATATTTTGGTCCTCTTCTTCCCCAGATTTTACAAAAGTTATTGCTCCCTTACACAAATGTAACTAAGAAGTTAACAGCTGAGTGGGAATCTTTTTTACACATATCCAATTTCATCCTAGAAACTAATCAAAAAGGACCTTCAGTGAATGGATCCAATACATGCTCCAAAATATTCAATGAGAGATTGTATCAAGCCTTGATACAATCCAAGCACTCTGCACAGGCTCATAAGGATTGTTTTCTCATTGGCCAATCACACAAATATGAGAAATAACATTCAACAGCCATTCAATATGAAGGAAATTTGTCTATTTCCTCAAGTAACTTAAAGTGTAAGTAATATGATTTATGTGTATAAAGCCTTATTAGCTCGTCCCCCAAAGTAAACCAGAACAGAATTTTAACCACACTCCTTCTTACAATCAGAGAACCAGAGAGAATATTTGATGGATATGTGTTAAAGAGTTCTAAAGCAGACCTATCTAATTTAAACTTATTAATGCTCTGTGCAAATACAACCCAACGCTGAGTAAATTCAAAGAGAGAAACAGGGAGAGGGACAGAAAAGAAGAAACATACTTCCTGTTCCAATAAACCATGCTCTAAACAAACAGTCCAAAACCCAATTTATGTGGTTTTATTAGCAACAAAATGTTCTGGTTGGAGTAAGAGTAGTCGGTAGTGTTTTGTTCATGTTTTTAAGGACTGTTTTTGTATATGCTTCAGTTTTGCAGTCATTCATACTAAATTTCTGTGAAATTCGAACTTTGAAAGTGTTAAATGGAGAATGTCCTGTATTCATAGGGGATAAAATTCTTCAGTAACTCAGCTTGAAATAATTCTAGAATATGACTTCAAATTCAAAAGAGTAGCATGACACAATGACACTGGCCTTCAATTTAGAATCATAAGACTTAATATTTTTTCCTGTTAATTTAATCTTAATATAATACATTGGGGTATTGGAGTACTGGGGAGTTGTTCCTAACTTTTTTTTGATTTATCATTTTAAAAAATTGATTCTTTTTGAATCTAAATACTGCAACCCAACATTAGCTGCTAGGAATATTGGCCTTTTGCTAGCTAGGGTCTAGCTAACAAAAATGATATCATGCCACTATTAATTGACCATTATACATCCTGGGAAGTTCCAATGTACTCAGTAACTGATTTTGTCATCTTCATTTTAGTAATGAATGCAAGGCTTCTCTGCTCAAAATCAGTTCAGCAAACAAGCTAATCCAGGTATTTAGATTAGCAAATTTTCCTAATTACATTATGGAAGATAAAGCCATAGGGATCATGGTACAGGCCATCTGCTGATTGATTCTTCCTAAGGCCCCCATTCCACTTGGTCCATGTGTATCTATTCAGCACCAATAACCATATAACTATACATAAAGGCAGAGACCTTGAGTTCTGTACTTTCCTCAATCAAGGTACATATACTACTGTACTTCTCTGACATTGCTGTGATTGTGGAACTGAAGGACCAAGGAACTATATGCGTGCATGTCTGTGAATAATCAACTGACTGAGTTGTGATTCTTGAGTGCTTATGTTCCTTCTTGGTATTTCACCCATTATCTCCTCAAAGTGATCCTTTCAAACTTTATGTCATCCACAAATTTGATGAGCATGCCATCTATACCTTTAACTAAATCATTGAGAGATAATGTGTTTATTAAGCATTTACCATGTGACAGTTTCTGGGAATACAAATTTAACTTAAATTAAAAAAAAAAAAAAACTCTCCCAACTCTCCAGAATGTTACAGATGAATAAGGGAAAATAACATGTAAAGAGGTACTATTGTATGGAGAGGCAAAGTCAAGGGTGGAGCCAAGAGATAGGTGAGCATATTAAGACCTGGACCAGTCAAGAAATAGTGGTCTTAGGAATTTGGCAATGGGGAAGACTGATGAGTCAGAAACATCTTCATGATGAGAGATTGGTGTGAATATAGAATAGACTGGATAGTCAGGAAAGAGTCAGAAAAAGGGTGATCAGGTTGAAGAGATGATAAATAAAACTAGACCAACTAGATACCCTGAAGCAGTCTACTGAAGCCCTTCCTTTAAGTGAAGTTGAACCATTTATGACTAGTCTTAGTAGAAGTCATTTAACCAATTTTGAATCAATTTATTTATATTGACATCTAACCCAAAGTTTCTTAAACTGTGGATCATATAATTGAATGTTGGGGTCATGATAAGTTTGGCAACAGTCAAATATTTCATCAAGATTTAATTCTTTGTGTTTAAAAAAAAAAAGTAAAGTGCATCATCTCATTAGTATGCAAATTTTATTTTGTCTTTAATAAATGGTAAAATTATATATATATATATATATATATATATATATATATATATATATATATATATATATATATACTAAAGAATTGTTTTTAAATAGATTTGTTTGTGATTTATTGTCCACAAATGTATAATTTGCATACCTATTTTATATTCTTATGTACCTGGAGTTGTGTAAAAATTTCTTGGGTGAAAAGGGATTGTGAATAGAAAAAACTTAAGACCTGCTCTAGTCCTTATCTCTACATCTTGTCTATATTACAGGCAGGAAGAGCTTGAATTAGCCATCCTGGAGACATCTAATCTTCCTCAAATACCTACCCTAATCACTCAGTTTGTCAGCCTACTCACTTCCCATGACTTACTCCTCCACCCCATCTCAGCTACACACAAAGACTCTTGCGCTTTTCATTATCCACAAATGCATCACCTTCATGTTCCAAAGCCCTGAGATATCTTTATCTGACTATAATTTATTGGCTTTCTACCCTTGCTTTGCTTTCCCTTACCAAACCCAACCCTTTATCCACACCATACCATATCCAATCCCTTAACCCTTTCATTTTATCCTAGGCTATCTCCCCTGCACTAACTTTTCTTTCCCCCAACTCTACATCTTGGTGATCAGCTCAAATATTATTATAATATCAATTACACCTTGTCTCACTTTTGGATGACTCCCATCTTCTATCTGCCATCTTCGTTCTTGAGTATGTTACCAAATGCCAGGGGAGAAAAATCACACAGTTCTGTGTCAATTTTAATTTGTTATATAACCTTAACTGGATCCTCACTGCCACTAGGTTATTCTGCTACACATCAGTTCACTATGCTACTCTTCACAGCAGTTCTTCCAAACCGTTTTTTCCTTCCTCAAAATATAATAGTTTCCCTTCCTGACAATCTCTCAACTGAAGAGCTTGTCTCAGAACAATTGAGACCATTCACCATGAGTTCCTTCCTCTCCCATTTTCCTTTTTTGTATCACTCCTCTTTCTTCTTCACTTTTTCCTTATATGAAGAAGTGGCTCTGCTTCTTACTAAGACCCACCTGCTTCTAGCAATCCCATTCCATTCTATCTCCAAATCCAATTTTTATTAACACTCCTTTTTAACCTCTCTAAAGCCTTTCACACTATTGATCACCCTCTTCACCTCTTCTTTCTTTTTTTTTCCTTTTTTTAGGTCCTTTTTTAAGACCTCCTTCTTTCCTGGTTTTTTTTTTTTTTTCTCTTACCTCTCAGACCATTCTTTCTCAGTTTTCTTTGGTAGATTCTAATCCAGGTCATGACCTCTAACCAAAGGTGTCCCTCAGACTCCTCTTCTCTTGTTTTTCTATACTACTTCACCTGATTATCAGCTCCCATGGATTTAATTATCATCACTATGCTGATGTTCCTCAAATCTTTATATTATTTTCCATAAATCTCTGCTGACTACCAATCTTGAATCTCTAATGGCCTTTCAGACATCTCAAAATGGATGTTCAGAAGACAACTCAAATTCAACATGTCCAAAAGTGAACTCATTCTCTTACCTCTAAACCAGACCCCTGCCCTAACTCCCCTATTTTTGTTAAGAGCAATTTCTGTGAAGAGCTCCCATTTCCTCAGATTTGTAACACGGGTATCTTCCTCCATATTATGTATTTCTCACCCTTCATATCCAATCTATTGCTAAGGCCTGTCAATTTCAATTCTCAATATCTCTCAAATTTTTCTCTCCTTTGATATTACTATCACCATTGTGTAGGTTAGACTGTAGTGATAATCTGCTAGTGGGTCTATTTTTCTCAAGTTTCTTCCTGTAGCCAATTAGCATTGATCCAGCTACCAAAGTACTTTTCTTAAAATACATGTCTCCTTCCATTCACCTTCCCATTCAAGCAATTTCAGTGACTCTTTAATACTTACTGGAAAAAATACAAAACCCTCTGTCATTCAAAATATTTTAAAACCAGCTTTCCTACCCTTCAAACCAACCTTTCTAATTTTCTCACAGGTTAGACACCCCCACATACTTTTGACCCACTGGCATTGATCTCTTTGATGCTTCACAAACAAGCTATTCCATCTCTTGGCTCTGAGCATTTTCTTGGCGATACTTAGAACACTCTCTCTCTTCATCTCTGCCTACTGACTTCCCTGGCTTCCTCCAAGTATCAACTAAAATTTCATTTACAGGAAACTTTTTTTAATCCCTCTCAATTCCAGAGCCTTCCCTCTCATATTCATTTCCTATTTCTTCTGTACGTAGCTTGTTTTTACATATTTGTCTTCTTCTTTAGATTGTGAACCCTTGAGGACAAGAATTGTCTTTAACCTTCTTGTGTATCCTCCATGTTTAGCATAGTGCCTGGCATGGCAGAGGCACTTAATAAAGATTTATAAACTGACTCTCATCTCAAACTCAATATATCTAAAATAGAATTATTTTCCCACAAACCCACCCCTCTTCCCAATTTCCCTATTAGCCAAGATTCAGGGCCACAACCTGATATCATCCTTCATTCCTTTCACCACATATATCCTGTATTTGTCAAATCTTGTCATTCCTAGCTTCATTGAATCTCTCATATACATCCCCTCCCTTTCTACTCACACAGCCAACATCTTATTTCAGACTTATAGTATTATTTGCATAGACTAGAGCAATAACTAATCTCTTAATTAGGTTTCCTGCCTCATGACTGTCTGATCCATCCTCTCTTCACAAATGACAAAGTGATTTTCCAAAAACAAAGGTCTGACTATGTTATTCCACTATTCAATAAACTGCAATGGCTTTCCATTACCTCTAGCAGCTAACATAAACTCTCCTGTTGATATGTAAAGCTCTTCACCACCTGACCCCAATCTATCTTTACAACCGTGTTACACATTACTTTCCATACTACAGTCCAGCCAAACTGTTCTCCCTATTTTTCCTCACACATCTTAGTGCCTTTGTCCTCATTCTACATCCTTATTTTCTCATATTTCTCCCTAAGAATCCTTTGGTTCCTTTACAATTCAGTTCAGTTCATCCAAAACTTTCTATATGACATTGTTCCTGATTTCAAATAAAGTAACTAGGGGTCAAATGGATGGAGCATTGGACATAGAGCAAGACCTAAGTTCAAATCCAGATTTAGACACTAGTGGTAAGACCATAAGTTTTCTCATCTATAAAATGAAGATAATAGTTTCTAATTCCTAAGTCTCAAGTATGTAAAGAGATATGATTAATATTTCCTGATTGACATCTAAGTCTTGCCCACTAATCATGGTTGCCCCTCAAGACTCTGTCATGACTCTTTCCCAGCCCATTTTGTTTTTCTTTTTCTAGCAGAATGGTACTTCTCTTATTTTATGCAACTGAGGACAGACCACAAGATGGTCAAAGAAAAGATGTTTTCAGTCAGCACAATACATTATTATTATCCTTACCTTTTTTCTACATCACAACGTTTTCATTCAGGGTTTTGGATGCCATTCCCTTGCTCTCTTGTGCAGAGCCCATCGATATCTCACTCTTAGCTCAGCCAAAGTGGTTGCAGTTGAATGATAAGGCATTTCATTTCTGTGGGAGTTGACAATCCCACCTGCACCACACACACAGTTGTTTCTATGAAAGGAAAATTGGAATTGAATAAACCCAGTGCTCCCGAATGGTGGCAAGGCCAAATCTCATTTACACACTCTGTCAACACAGTTTCTTTCCATTCTTGGGTGGATTTTTAGTTATTCACATGATAGGTTCATAGCCATCCATCTGCTCATACTCAAAATCTTTGCAGCTTAGTAAAACTTCCAAGTGTATTCCCTACGGAAGGATGAAAGCCCAGTAGAAACTCTGTGTCCCAGTGAGACATAGACTGTTTTCATGAAAGTTGGTATTTCAATGAATATTTAAGAGAGGAGGTAGGATCAGTGTAGACAATTATTCCATTCCTTTAAAGTTATAAGAAGACACTAATTCCAGTTACCTTTGAATCAATCAGTTGAAAGTGTGATCTAAGTGTGAACAGGGTTTGTTAAGTCAATTTGAATTGGTTTATGGAATTGGCCACAAGCAACAAGTCCTTTCTAAAACAGCTAACCAGTTTTTGTTTTGAAGTTTGTTTTGTTCATGGTAAATTAAAGATTTTTTAGCTAAAGCCTTTGAAAAGGAATCATTGGAGTGGAGAGGTCTATGCCATAGGTCTCAGCTTCCTCTGCCCTTGTCTAGAAAAGAACTATGGACTTTAGAAGACCAAGGAATTACAATTTTTCCAAATTAGCATTGCATCAAAATTCCTGGAGGAATCACATTCTGTAAGGTCTGTATTGCAATCCTAAGATAAATTAGGAAAGGCAGGTTCAAGATTCCACAAAAATTCCAACCAAAAAACTGAATTCAGCATACCTAAGTAAAACATGTTGATAATTGAGCAAAAGGACTTCTCAGATTTGTGAGCCATATCTTTACCACATGTGTTCTAAGCTCAAGACCACTCTCCTTTTGACTTTATACATATTTGTGGAAAAGACTTTGGAATGGTTAGTTTGTAACAACTGATCTGCTATAATACCTTAGTAAGTGACCTTTACAAAAATCTAACTAATTAGCTGATATCCATATATCAATGATTTATAGGAGCCATTAGGAGCTCATGAACTAAAATAACATTAAAAATAGATATGCCTAATTTTTCAGGGCTATTCCTAAAACTATGAGGGGATATTTGGCAATCTGATCTCTGGAAATAAGACCTGACAGTGTGGATGGAAATTTTTTTATTAAACCTTTTTAATTTTCAAAACATATATATGGATAATTTTTCAACATTAACCCTTGCAAAATCTTGTGTTCCAATTCCCCTCTCTTCCCCCTCCCCTCCCCTTATTTGAAAGTAATTCAATATATGTTACACATGGTAAAAATACATGTTAAATCCAATATATGCATACATATTTATATAATTATCTTGATATGTCATTGGATCTGACCTTGATCATCTCATAGTTGAAAAAAGCAACGTCCATCAGAATTGATCATTATATAATATTGTTCTGTTCATTTCACTTAGCATTAGTTCATGTAAATCCCTCCAGGCCTCTCTGAAATTATCCTGCTGATAGTTTCTTATATAACAATAATATTCCATAATATTCATATAGCATAATTTATTCATTCTCCAACTGATGGGTATCGACTCATTTTCCCATTTCTTGACACTACAAAAAAGGACTTCCACAAACATTTTTGCACATCTGGGTTCCTTGCCTTCCTTTAAGATATCTTTGGTATATAAGCCCAGTAAAAACACTGCTGGATCAGTGTATACACATTTTGATAGCCCTTAGGGGATGGTGTGAATGGAAATTTGAGGGAATAGCTTTGGAGCTTATATGTACAAAAAGCATATACTATTTTTACTGTAAAATAGAATGTATCTTCCTATGAAAATAAATTATAATCTAGATAAAAATGGAAATTTTATTTGTTGGCACTGAAGTTTTTAATTCTTTATATAATGTTATATTGCCTATAATATTGAGAGGGTTTAGGAAGTAGTCATTGGCAAATTAAAAAAAATATATGTCTCTACCCAATGAGTAGAGATGCATGGGTCTTCTTTAAGTTTTCTTGATATGAGAATACCAGCGAAGCATGTGGTTTTTCCAGTCATCCTTTACTATTGCAATATGAGCAACTTTACTTATTTTTTCACTTACACATTTATTTGATGACATCATTCATACTACATCTTTTGTGTAAGTCCTGTCATATAATGAATCATAGCCTGGTAACATCAAGGAGATCAAAATTGATGTTTGAGTGAACCTTATCTTTGTTGTTGCTGCTTGTACTATTTTGAAGAGGACCATGGCATCCAGAAAATAATGCTATGACATACAAGTATATTAAATTAAAGTATGACAGGCTTATGCAAGGTCACCAGTCTCACTTTATCCAGAGCCAATATAGAACAGGATAACTACAGATGGCCCTGGATACAGTAAGAAACATTGGTCTCATTAAGATATTTCTCAGATCTCAGGGTATGACAAGGTAAAGGCCAGTGATTGAGTAAGGATAAGTAAGAAATAAGGGAGAGAATGACCTCTTTTCCCTAGTCAGAAAAAAAAAAATCAAGGGAGGAGAAGACCCTTAGAATTCTGGCCAAAACAGAAGAAAATTCACTCTGAGCTAATCAAGGGTCAAACAATGACTAAGTGAGTTTTGGCCCGGGACCAATAGTTGTTCAATCAACAAGCACCAAAAATGATTTGGATTTAAGGCATGGTCCTAGCCTATAAACCTCCAAGCTATCTTGGAAGGCCTCAGCAATCAAGATTTATATTCCTTATATTTACAGCACCTAAAGATGAAGTTATAATAGTGAAAAGGGAAGGGAAAGAAGAAGAAAGAGAAGAGAGAAGAGTTGAAGAGAAGAGAAGAGGAAAAACAATGAACTATGTTGCCCAACTGGCCAGTTTCAGTTGAGTCCCCAGTGGGGGGGGGGGGGGCTCCTATTGCTTCTCACAGAAGGTTTTTTGTTTTTTATTTTTTTTTTTTTCTTGAAAAGGACAATGACTTCAAGGAGGGGATGCCATGGCATGCAAGTGAATTGGATTGAAGTGAGGGAGGCCTGTTTCACTTTCTCTTCTGGAGTCATTTTGGCTCAGTGGCAAGAGATAGATCAGGTGACTGGAAATTGCCCAGATCTATCACTTTATCTTTAACTCTTCAGGAATTGTAATGTTTCATAGTGCCACACATCATCAGAAAAATATTTGTATTCAAAAAATTTAAACTTAGATTGTTTATAATGGGGCCCTTGTATCCAACAATGAGTTGAATACATTTTGAGTCTGGACCCTCAGAAATTGCTTCTAAAGATCCCGCTTCAAGGCTGTTGTCATTAATAACTTCCATTGGTTTGTTAAATCTGATTATTCAAACTTTGGTTTCCTAAATGAAAAGATAGGGTATCTGGTTTAATGTGTCCAAGCATTGGGCATTCCCCTCAATTAGAGAACTCATAGTTGGGGCATCTCCACTGGGAAAAGTCTTTTTTATATGATCTGTTCAACTACAGAAAAGGTTGTATTCCTTTAAAAGGGATGTGTGTGTGTGTTTGTGTGTGTGTGTGTGTGTGTGTGTGTGTGTGTGTGTGTGTGTGTGTGTATGAACTAGATCTGAGAGTTAGAATTGTTGGTAAAGAAACAAATAAAAAGTATGTTGTAAAATATGAAAAACTATTTCCTTCAGATTTTGAAAAATAAAAATATATTCATGCTGTTTTATACACACAGTAACATAGACAAATGAAGTTCTACCCCATACAAGGAAAGAGGAAAATCAAGATGGTGGAAAAGGAAATTAAAATTTCTCTCTGACAAGTAAATAGAAATTATTATTATCAGGAAAAGAAGGAAGGCCACTGGTGAATGGAGGAAATTAGCACAAGGTCTTTTGATGCTGAGATGGCCTGTAGTTTGGCTTTCGACTCTAAGAAAAGCAGGTTTGTTGAACAATAAAATCCTAGTCAAAGTCATTGAATAAGAATGCATTTTTAAATTGTTCATTGCTAAAGATTAATAAAAAACGTATTGAGTTGTACCTAGGTTTTATGATTTTAAAAGCATTCCACATGGATAAAGTGTTTTAAATGTTCTGTTAGTGATATTTAAACTTATTTATAACAAAGCATTCACCATTGTCACCTAGTGGTAGTGTATATTAATTACAGGTTCAGTTCTTTGGCATACAAATCATTTCAAAGTTTAGTTTCTAGACCTAAATTTCTCAGATATCATTAAAGCTTCTCAGAATCTGGGAATATCAAGAATGAAACAAAGTCAGAACTTAGAGCATAGTGCGTTTTTTAATTAATAGTACTGTGACCAGGTAAATCAGTCTTATTGGATGAATCAGAAAGCATGTATGGGAAAAGATAAAGGGAAAATAGTAAAATCATTTTGGCTCTCAATTCAATTGATTTTTAGTACAGAAATATTGGAGATGATGGTCCAGAACATTTTGCATCTTTGATACCTGGAAACACCACAGTGGCTATTTCAACCTTTTCTCCTCCTCAAGTCCCAACTTTACCTGCTCCATTTTCACTTTGGGCCAGACTTGACTCTTAATTTACTTAGATGAAAATACTTTATATGAAATCCTTCAATTCTATTCTCCTAATTTTCTATTCCTATCTTTCTTCTCAGGTTGCTTCTCTGCTCATTCTCTCCAGTCTTTGACTAGGTGGCTTTCCTTTTTCTAATCTATGTCCTTGAACCCATCCCTTCCTGTTTCCTCCAAGACTTTGCTCTATTCATAATCTCCCCTTTTCTCTACATTATCAACCTTCTCCTCTCTACTGTGTCCTCCTTAATCAATCAGCAAGCATTTATTTAGAGCCCACTATATACCTGGTATTATGCCAAGCACTAAAATAATAAGAAAAAACTAAGACATCTTAATCTTTATCACAGTCTTTAGAAGAGAATGATACTAGGAGCTGAACAGATCAGAAAAAGCTTCCTTGAAAAAAGCTGGCACCTGAGTTTGTTTTTGTTTTTTATTTTGATGTTTTGTGTTTATGTGTTTGTTTGTTTTTAACTCAGATATTCCAACAGATAATAGTGAGGAGTGAGAACATTCTAGATGTGTTGATAGGCAGTTCAAAGTTACCAGGATTAGTAGTGATGTATGGTATGTGAGGAACATGCTCAGGTCACTCCTAATCTAAAAATAAATATCCAACAATACCTCTAATAGGTCTGTTTCCCAAAGACATCCCCAAAAAAGGGAAAAGGACTTGCATGTATAAAAATATTCATGTCAGCCCTTTTCATGGTGGCAAAAATATTGAAATTGAGGGGATGCCCATTTTTTGGGAAATGGCTGAACAAGCTACAGTATATGAATGTAATGGAATACTATTGTGTAGTAAGAAATGATGAGGAGACAGATTTCAGCAAAACCTGGAAAGACTTGTATGAACTAATACAAAGTGAAGTGAACAGGACTAGGAAAATAGTGTACATAGTATCAACAACACTGTGTGTTCAACAATAAATAACTCAGCTCTTCTTAGAATCATAATCCAAGACAATTACAATAGCTTCACAAAGGAAAATGCCATTCACATCCAGATAAAGAACTGATTGATTCTAAAAGTAGATTGAAGCTTACCTTTTTCCTTATTTTATTATTTCATTTTTTTTCCTTTTAATCTGTTTCTTCTTTCCCAATCACGATTTATTAGTAATATGTATAACCTACATCATATTGCCTAACATTTTCAGAAGAGGTGAAGGAAGAAGAAGGAGGGGAAAAAATTTGAAATTCAAATTCTTGCAAAAATAAATGGAAAATTTTTTTCTTTTGACATATTATTGAGAAAAAATATTTAAAGAAAAAAAAAATCTGAAGGTGATTAAACTCCCAAGATTACTTGCAGCTCTAAATCCATTGCATACTCCTAATTATAATTGAAGAAAAGCTAAGTGATTTAGTCAGTGGCATACAGCTAGTATTCTTTGAGGAAAGGATTCATACCAATGTATTTTCCAATCTGGACTCAGACCCAATTTCTCTCTTCCTCTCCCTCTCCCTCTCTTCCTCCCTCCCTCCGTCTGCTTGTCTGTCTGTCTGTCTCTCTCTTTCTCTCTCTCTCTCTCTCCTTCTCTCTCAATTTTAATTATGCATTTTATTTTAAAAATATGTACATGGATAATTTTTGACATTCACTTCTACAAAACCATGTATGCTAATTCTTTCCCTTTCTTCCTCTTCTCCCCCAGTTAGAAAATGATCCAATATATGATAAACATGTTCAATTTCTCTCTATATATATTTCTACAAATATCATGCTGCACAAAAAAAATCAGATCAAGAGAGAGAGAGAGAGAGAGAGAGAGAGAGAGAGAGAGAGAGAGAGAGAGAGAGAGAGAGAGAGAGAGAGAGAAATGCAAGCAAACAACAACAAAAAGAGTGAAAACACTATGTTGTGGTCCACATATTACTGACTCTGAAGCCAGTCATATCTACTTCACCACATTTCCTCTCATATTTTTCTTTGTTAAAAGAAAAGATGGAGGACATCATGGTAAATGAACTAACAATAGCATAGTTATCAAGAGAAGTCTATTGCCAAAATGGAAAAAAAAAAGGATTTACCATTCCAAAAAACACAATTTTTTTATTTGAATTATCAACTATTTTAGACTATCTGTGTCACTAAGCCAATCTATTAGTGTATTTAATTAAAAATTGATCATATATTAATGTACTATGAACATATGCCTTTCTCAGTGTGATCACAATATTTACTGCTTTTCCCAACAGTACAGAGTCCAGAGTGGGAGAAAAAGTCCACAATTGTTATGCTTATGTGCTATAGGAAAGTCATAGTTCATATACTTTCTCCTCTTAAAGTTCAAAATTGTTCTGGGGAGATGCTAGGGCTATGTGTCTAGACTAGGAGGTCAGACTCAATCTCTAATAATACTGGAAAAAATTAACTGGACCAACAGTAAGAGGTAGAGAATTGGTCACAAGGGAAAAAATACAATCTTAGTAATTGATATTGGAAAAAAAAATCAGAGTAGAAGAGCAAAGCTGAATTCATATAAATTCACAGACCACCTGGCCAAGGTCCTTTTATATTCCCTACTGTTTGGACATTAGCCATCCTAAAGACTGATATGCAAAAAGTCAGGATTTAAGTAGCTCACAGCTGAAAGACTAAGGAACATTAAAGGAAAAAAAATAAACAAACAAACAAACAAAAAAAAAAATACAGCTCAGTCTGCTTGTCATAACAAAAAGCTTATTTAAGCTACCAAATGATTAACTTGGGGCATATAAATAGATTAAAAATTTATTAATTTGTTCAATACTTTTTCCTGCTTTGAATATTAGTGATAGAACCCCGTCATTAAGACATATTCAATAGTTTTCATTGTTTTTAGGGAATTTGTTAATTGATCTGAATGTAGTATAGTATAGTATATTGTAGAGGGCTAGAAATCTGAAAAGGTGTACTTGAATCAAGGACGGCACAGTACTTATAATGAAGCACCTACTCAATGTTCTCACATATAATAGTTCTCCATATGGTGATATAATGGCTCTTCTAACATGCTCAATGTGCTGCAGTGATGTAATAATACTGAGATATTTAGGGGAGTCTCAGACACAGAAGACTCTCTCAGCCACAGACACAGAGAAGACTTCAGGCTCCAGACTAAAAATTCCAGACTCCATCTTTGACCAGCCATGTGGTAGCTCTCCTGCCTCCTTCACTTCTCCACCTAAATACCAAGGACTGTCCCTAGGACCCTCCAGAAAACTAGCCCGGACATTACAGTGGATATATGTGCATGTATTTGTTCACTGGAATATTGTTGGATACAAAATTAGATGTGATGATAAAGAATTAAAAAGTGAACTTTGAAACTAACCACTATTTGCCAAGTTTTTCTCTGTATTTACTTTTTCCCTGGGTTCCAAGGGTTTCCCTGGGTTGGTATCATCTTTCAAAATTGCCAGGGAAAATTTCTAGAACCAGAGATTTAATATTAATTGAAAGAACCCACTAATTGCCTCCTAGAAGAGATCCCAAAATGATAACTTCCATAAATATTATAGACAAATTCTAGAGCTCCCAGATTAAGGAGAAATGTGGCAAACAATCAGAAAAAAATTCAAATATAATGGAACCACAGTCAAAATAACACAAGACTTATCATTAAAGAGTCAGAGGGCTTGCAAAGAATTACAACCAAGAATAACCTACCTAACAAAGCAATACAATACTTTAGTGGAAAACTGAATATTCCATGAAATAGAGAACTTTCAAGTACTCTGAGGGGAAAAAATAGATGATTTTGTTTTTAAGTACAATGGGAAATCATGAGGAATTCAATAAGGTTAAACTACTTATATTCCTACATGGAAAGATGATATTTGTAACTCATAAAAATTTTCTCCTTTTTAGGGGCAGGCAGAAACATATATAGAGGGCACAGATATTAGTTGAACAGGAAGGAATGATACCTAAAATAAAACTAAGGGGTGAGAAAGAAGAATGCATCCATAGAAAGAGAACAGGAGGGGCATAATAGGATAAATTATCTCACATAAAAGAGGCAAGAGAAATCTTTTACTGTGGAGAGGAAGAGTGGGAAGGTAAGGAGTACTAAGTGAACTTTATTGCTCAATTGGCTCAACATAGGAATAACATGAACATTCAATTGAGTATGGAAATCTAACTTATTCTATAGGAAAATAGTAAGAGAAGGATAAGAGAAGGAGATATTGAGGGTATATTGGGAAAGGTGATATTCAAAAGAAAAATACTTTTGAGGGACAGGGGAAAGGAGAGAGAGAATAGAAACACAGAGGAAAATATGATGAAGGGAAATACAATTAGCAATAGTAAATATGAAAAAAATTGAAGCAAGTTTCTCCTATAAAGTCCTCATTTTTCAAACATAGAGAACTGGGTCATATTTATAAAAATAAGAAAATTTCCCAATGTATAATGATCAAAGTATATAGTTTTCAGATGCAGTAATAAGAGTTTTCTATAGCCATATTAAAAAATAAAAAGCTCTGACTCACTATCAATTGCAGAATTGCAAATTAAAAGAATTCTGAAGTACTGCCTCTTACTTATTAGATTGGTTAATGGGACAGCAAAGGAAAATGACAAGTGTGGGAGGGGATGTGGAACAAATTAGGCATTAATGCTCTTGGTGGAGCTGTGAACTGATTCAACCACATTATATGGCATTTTTGAACTATACACAAAGAACTATAAAATCATGCATACCCTTTGACCTAGAAAAACTACTATTAGGTCTATATTCCCAAAAAAGACAACAAAAAGGATCTATATGTACAAAAATCTTTAGAGCAGCTTTTTTTCTGGTGGCAAAGGATTGGAAATTGAGGAGATAATCAACAACTGGGACATAGTTGAATAAATTGTGGCATGTGAATATTATTACTATTATATTACCATTGTGCTATAAGAAATGATGAGTAGGATCCTTTCAGAAAACCCCAGAAAAACTTCCATGAGCTGATACAAAGTGAAATTTACTGTGTACAAAGAAACAGCAATACTGTAAAATGATCAGCTGTGAATGACCGCCATTCTCAGCAATATAATGATCTAAGACAACTCTGAAGGACTTGTGTTGAAAACTGATATCATTTCCAGAGAAAGAACTGATGGTTTCTGAATACAGATTGAAGCATTTTTTTTATTATTTTGAGTTTTGTTCCTGTTTTCTTTCACAACATGAGTATTATGAAAATGTTTTACATGATTATATATTAAAATATTTTATTAATTGCCTTCAAGAAAGGAGTATGGGGGAAAGAACTAAGAATCTGTAAAATGAATGTTAGATAATGTTTTGACATGTGAATTGGGAAGATAAAATTGTAAATGTAAAACAAAATTTTTAAAAAAATTATAAAAGGCATTGAGAGGTTTCATAACAATCAGCAAATCAGAAGTGACACTTTAACTGAGGTCTTCCTCAGCGTAAGGCCAGCTCCCTATCACTCCAAATTGTTTTTCCAGAAAAAAAAAAAGACAATTTTATATGAAAAATCTGAAATCTCACTCCAACTTTTAGTTTCCATCTACTTTTTCATAATTCTGATGAGTACTTCTCACTGCTAACTGAAGAAAATTGACTTAATTTTTGTCTTTTTTTTTTTTAACTTTCTTTCCTCTTTGGAGAGATGCTTATATGTGTGAATTGTCTTTACTGCAGGGAAAAGGAAAAGAAACAAGATAATCAATATAAACTTGTCATTTGCCAACTTTCCAGTTGTGAAAACAGCTCCTTCTCTCCTTTTGCTGCCTTTTCATTAAATAATTTTGGTTCATTAGGAGACTTCCTAGATCATTGCTTTTTTTTTCTTCTTCAGATGTACCCTTGATGATTATATTTAGATAGGAAAAACTATTTTGGCCACAGAAATCATAAGCCATCAATATTATGAACAGCTCTTATTTCAGAAAAAGAATAAAATCCACTGTTATAACTTTTTTTTTAATCTAACATGGACTGAATTCATCACTTGTATCTATTCAAATTAAACAGAATCTTCTGTATGCAGCCTTTTTTACTTGTAAAAACTTTTCTCAGGACATTTCTAGTAGCAACCAATTACTTATCTTGGGAAACTGGCTCATTCTTTTAGTTTGCCAATCTGACAGGTGCTTAGGGGAACAGACTAATAATTATTTCAGGCAATTGGACACTGACAATCCCATTCCAATCTCTCTCTACCATTCCTGTAGAAACACTTTTTATTTATTGACTGCTAAATGAACTTTATTACTAATTCATTCTATAGACTGAATTTGGTGTCTTGAAATGTGACTTAATCAGCAAGGATTTTTATGCAACATATTGTTCTATATGTTAGGAATATAACAGAAGTAAGATAAACTAGCCTCAAGCATCTTGCAATCTTTTGAGATGAAAGGCCATATTCATATGAATATGGTTAATTCCCAGAAAAGCCAGAGCATCATTTGGGGAGTTGGAATGTGTGGGAGTGTTTTACCACATTTCTCAGATTCATTAGTTTCAGTCCTTTGACCTTGAAGGCATGTCTACCCATAACTAGAATATAAGAAGAAGGATCAGCCACTCTGTAATACTATTCTTTTCTTATATTGCAGGAAGCAAGATAAGATATACATTGTCATAGAGAGAACAAGCAGAATAAAATGGGATACAAAATTACTAAGGATGAATATGAGGTTGTGAGTGAACTGAAAGTGAGCTTGAAGAAACTGGAAGAAGCAGAAGTTGACTGACTCTAAGAATATAGGCGAGAATATGTGGCAAAACTGGCTGCTGTGGTTGGTGAGAGCAACTGAAATCAAATCTAGCATGAATCTTGTTTCACTCCTCATTTATCCAGGGCACTACACTGGATAAATTCTTATCAGGGTTTAAATTTTATTTCTTTTCCCTTGTTTTCTGCTCAGACTAACTAGGAAATAACTTACAGGTAAGAGAAAAAAAAAAAAAAAAAACAACCCTAGCTATGATATTATTGTAGCCTACTACCTAAAGCATTTTTTAAAATATGTCTGTATTTTTTGTGCCACCTGATTATTTTAACAAGTCACATAGCTTTTAACAAAGAGTTTTTGAAGCCTCTGAGTGTGAGGAAATCAAGATAAAGGAGTCAAGGAAAATAAACATATAAGATAGCTCTGTGTGTGTGTGTGTGTGTGTGTGTGTGTGTAAGACAGAGAGAGAGAGATGGAGGAAAGGAATGAGGGGGGGGTGAGAGAGAGAGAGAGAGAGAGAGAGAGAGAGAGAGAGAGAGAGAGAGAGAGAGAGAGAGAGAGAGAGAGAGAGGGAGGGAGGGAGGGAGGGAGGGAGGGAGGGAGGGGGGAGGGGAGGGAGGGAGGGAGAGGGAGAGGGAGAGGGAGAGAAAGTGAGTGAGAGAGAGAGATGAAGAGAGGGAGGGAAGAAGGGATGGAGGGAGGAAGGGAGAGAGGGACAGAGGGAGAATGTACTACTTTTGAACTGGTTACTAATTTCTCACAATTTCCTGAACATATTTATTAGACTTATACTGAATCCCAGAGAGGAGTTTTGTGATTATCCTGGAATATATCTTTTTTTTTTTTTTTTTTTTAATTTTTTTTATTATATATATATATATATATATTTTATAATATTATCCCTTGTATTCATTTTTCCAAATTACCCCCCCTCCCTTATTCTCTCCCCCCGACGACAGGCAATACCATACATTTTGCATGTGTTACAATATAGTCTAAGTACAATACATGTGTGTGAATATCATTTTCTTGTTGCACAATAAACATTAGAATCCGAAGGTACATGCAACCTGGGCAGACAGATATTAGTGCTAACAATTTACATTCCCCTCCCAGTGTTTCTTCTCTGGGTGTATCTACCTCTGTCCATCATTGATCAACTGGAAGTGAGTTGGATCTTCTTTATGTTGAAGATTTCCACTTCCATCAGAATACATCCTCATACAGTATCGTTGTTGAAGTATACAGTGATCTTCTGGTTCTGCTCATTTCACTCAGCATCAGTTGATTTAAGTCTCTCCAACCCTCTCTGTATTCCTCCTGCTGGTCATTTCTTACTGAGCAATAATATTCCATAACTTTCATATACCACAATTTACCCAACCATTCTCCAACTGATGGACATCCATTCATCTTCCAGTTTCTAGCTACAACATAAAGAGCTGCCACAAACATTTTGGCACATATATGTCTCTTTCCGCTCTTTAGTATTTCTTTGGGATATAATCCCAGTAGTAGCGCTGCTGGGTCAAAGGGTATGCACAGTTTGATAACTTTTTGGGCATAATTCCAGATTGCTCTCCAGAATGGCTGGATTCTTTCACAACTCCACCAGCAATGTATTAGTGTCCCAATTTCCCCACATCCCCTCCAACATTTGTCATTATTTGTTCCTGTCATCTTAGCCAATCTGACAGGTGTGTAGTGGTATCTCAGAGTGGTCTTAATTTGCATTTCTCTGATCAGTAGTGATTTGGAACACTCTTTCATGTGAGTGGATATAGTTTCAATTTCTTCCTCTGAGAATTGTCTGTTCATATCCTTTGACCATTTATCAATTGGAGAATGGTTTGGTTTCTTATAAATTATGGTCAGTTCTCTATATATTTTGGAAATGAGACCTTTGTCAGAACCTTTGTTTTTAAAAATATTTTCCCAATTTGTTACTTCCCTTCTAATCTTGTTTGCATTAGTATTATTTGTACAGAAACTTTTTAGTTTGATGTAATCAAAATCTTCTATTTTGTGATCAATAATGATCTCTAGTTCTCCTCTGGTCATAAATTCCTTCCTCCTCCACAAGTCTGAGAGGTAGATTATCCTCTGTTCCTCTAATCTATTTATTATCTCCCTCTTTATGCCTAAATCATGGACCCATTTTGATCTTATCTTGGTATATGGTGTTAAGTGTGGATCCATATCTAATTTCTGCCATACTAATTTCCAGTTTTCCCAACAGTTTTTTCCGAATAATGAATTTTTATCCCTAATGTTGGAATCTTTGGGTTTGTCAAAGATTAGATTGCTATAGATGTACCCTTTTTTGTCCTTTGTATCTAATCTGTTCCACTGATCTACCGGTCTATTTCTTAGCCAATACCAAATGGTTTTGGTGACTGCTGCTATATAATATAGCTTTAGATCAGGTACACTTAGACCACCTTCCTCTGAGTTTTTTTTCATTAGTTCCCTTGCAATTCTTGACCTTTTATTCTTCCATATGAATTTTGTTGTTATTTTTTCTAGGTCATTAAAATAGTTTCTTGGGAGTCTGATTGGTATAGCACTAAATAAATAGATTAGTTTGGGGAGTATTGTCATCTTTATTATATTCGCTCGGCCTATCCAAGAGCACTGAATGTCTTTCCAATTATTTAAATCTGATTTTATTTTTGTGGCAAGTGTTTTGTAATTTTTCTCATATAATTCCTGACTTTTCTTTGGTAGATGGATTCCCAAATATTTTATACTATCAACATTTGTTTGGAATGGAATTTCTCTTTGTATCTCTTGCTGTTGCATTTTGTTAGTGATATATAAAAATGCCGAGGATTTATGTGGATTTATTTTGTATCCTGCCACTTTGCTGAAATTTTGAATTATTTCTAGTAGCTTTTTAGCAGAGTCGTTGGGGTTCTCTAAGTATACCATCATGTCATCTGCAAAAAGTGATAGTTTAATTTCCTCATTTCCTACTCTAATTCCTTGAATCTCTTTCTCGGCTCTTATTGCCGAGGCTAGCGTTTCTAGTACTATATTGAATAGTAATGGTGATAGTGGGCAACCTTGTTTCACTCCTGATCTTACTGGGAAAGGTTGCAGTTTATTTCTATTGCATATTATGCTTACTGACGGTCTTAAATATATACTCCTGATTATTCTAAGGAATAATCCATTTATTCCTATACTCTCAAGAGTTTTTAGTAGGAATGGATGTTGGATTTTGTCAAATGCTTTTTCTGCATCTATTGAGATGATCATATGGTTCTTATTAATTTGATTATTAATATGGTCAATTATATTAATAGTTTTCCTAATATTAAACCAGCCCTGCATTCCTGGAATAAATCCTACTTGATCATAGTGTATTATCTTGGAGATGATTTTCTGAAGTCTTTTTGCTAATATCTTATTTAAGATTTTAGCATCAATATTCATTAAGGAGATTGGTCTATAATTTTCTTTCTCAGTTTTCGATCTACCAGGTTTAGGTATCAGTACCATGTCTGTGTCATAAAAGGAATTTGGTAGGACTCCTTCATCCCCTATTTTTTCAAATAATTTATATAACATTGGGGCTAATTGTTCTTTAAATGTTTGGTAGAATTCACATGTGAATCCATCTGGCCCTGGGGATTTTTTCCTGGGGAGTTGATTAATAGCTTGTTCTATTTCTTTTTCTGAAATGGGACTATTTAAGCAATTTATCTCCTCCTCTGTTAATCTAGGGAGCCTATATTTTTGGAGGAAGTCATCCATTTCACTTAAGTTATCAAATTTATTGGCATAAAGTTGGGCAAAGTAACTCCTTATTATTTCTCTAATTTCCTCTTCATTGGTGGAAAGATCCCCCTTTTCATTTGTAAGACTATCAATTTGATTTTCCTCTTTCTTTTTTTTGATCAAATTTACCAAAGGTTTATCTATTTTATTGGCTTTTTCATAAAACCAACTCTTGGTTTTATTTATTAATTCAATAGTTTTTTTACTTTCAATTTTATTGATTTCTCCTTTTAATTTTTGTATTTCGAGTTTAATTTTTGGTTGGGGGTTTATAATTTGGTCTTTTTCTAGCCTTTTAAGTTGTAAGCCCAATTCGTTAATCTTCTCTTTCTCAATTTTCTTCAAATAAGCCTCTAAAGATATAAAATTTCCCCTTATTACCGCTTTAGCTGCATCCCAAAGATTTTGATATGATGTCTCATCATTATCATTATCTTGGGTGAAATTGTTAATTGTTTCTATAATTTGCTCTTTCACCCAGTCATTCTTTAAGATGAGATTATTCAGTTTCCAATTACTTTTTGGTCTATTTGCCCCTAACTTTTTACTGAATGTAGCTTTTATTGCATTGTGATCTGAGAAGAAGGCATTTATTATTTCTGCCTTCCTACATTTAATTTTGAGATCTTTATGTCCTTGTATATGGTCAATTTTTGTATAGGATCCATGAACTGCTGAGAAGAAAGTATATTCCTTCCTATTGCCATTCAGTTTTCTCCAAAGGTCTATCATACCTAGTTTTTCTAATGTTCTATTTACTTTTTTAATTTCTTTCTTGTTTGTTTTGTGGTTTGATTTGTCTAAATCTGAGAGTGCAAGGTTGAGATCTCCCACTATTATAGTTTTACTGTCTATTTCTTCTTGCAGTTCTCTTAACTTTTCCTTTAGAAAGTTAGCTGCTATACCACTTGGTGCATATATGTTTAGTATTGATATGGCTTCATTATTTATGCTACCTTTCAGCAGGATATAGTTTCCTTCCTTATCTTTTTTAACGAGATCTACTTCTGCTTTTGCTTGATCTGAGATAAGGATAGCTACCCCTGCTTTTTTGGCTTTACCTGAAGCATAATAGGCTCTGTTCCAACCTTTTACCTTTACTCTGTATGTATCTCCCTGCTTTAAGTGTGTTTCCTGTAGGCAACATATTGTAGGGTTCTGCTTTTTGATCCAATCTACTATCCGTCTCCGTTTGATGGGATCGTTCATCCCATTTACATTTACAGTTAAAATTACTAATTCTGTATTTCCTGCCATCGTATTATCCCCAGATTATGCTTTTTTCCCTTGACCCCCCTGATCCCCCTCCCCGATATTTAATTTACAGACCCCCCTTGTGACGTGCAACCCTCCCTCTTTTTTTTTTTTTTTTTTTTTTTTTTAGGATCCCTCCCCCCTCCCTCCAAGTCCCTTCACTTATTCCCCTTTTCCTTTTCCCTTTTCCTCTCCCCCCTTTTAATGAGGTGAGAGAAAATTCTCTGAAAAACAAATATGTTAATTATTTACTCTTTGAGCCTCTTCTGATGAGAGTAAGATTCACACAATGATTCTCCCCCTCACTAAGTTCCCTCAGATATGGTGTATTTTCTATGTCTCTTCCTGGGATGTAGTTTCCCTCTTTTTATCACTCCTTCCCCTTTTTCTGAACCGACCTCCTTCCCTTTACTACACCCCCCTTTTTTTCTTTTATATCAGTAAAATCAAATTATCCTTGAGTATTTTTTATATACCCACAACAGAGTTACAGTTCTCAAGGGTTCTGTGTACCTTTTTCTGTTTCTCTTCAGTCTTGTGGATGTAGATCAAATTTTTTGTTTAAGTCTGGTTTTTTTCTTAGAAACATATAGAATTCCTCTGTTTCATTGAATGACCATCTTCTTCCGTGAAAAAAGATGCTAAACTTAGCTGGGTAGTTCATTCTTGGTTGCAGTCCTTGATCTTTTGCCTTACGGAATATCAGGTTCCAGGCCCTTCTATCTTTTAATGTGGAGGCAGCCAGATCTTGGGTGACCCTTATTGTGGCACCTTGGTATTTAAATTGTTTTTTTCTAGCTGCTTGCAGGATTTTCTCCTTTGTGTGGTAATTCTGCAGCTTAGCCACAATATTCCGTGGTGTTCTTTTTTTAGGGTCTATTTCAGAAGGAGTTTGATGAATTCTTTCCACATCTACTTTCCCTTCTGTTTCTATTATCTCTGGACAGTTCTCTTTGATAATTTCCTGTAAAATAGAATCTAGGCTCTTTTTTTGGTCATAGTTTTCTGGAAGTCCAATAATCCACAGATTATCTCTCCTAGATCTATTTTCCAGGTCTATAGATTTTCCCAGTAAGTATTTGACGTTGTTCTCCAGCTTCTCATTTTTTTTGTTTTGTTTGACTGATTCTTGGGTTCTCTGTGAATCATTCATTTCTATTTGTTCCATCCTGACTTTTAAGGAGTTATTTTCTTCTTTCACAGTTTTTAGTTCTTTTTGTAAATGCCCAATTTCGTTTTTAAATGAATTATTTTGCTCTATTGAATTTTTTTCCATTTCCCTAATTTTTTTTTTTGAGAATTATTTTCTTTTTCCAATTCAGAAATTCTATTTTCTTGAGACTTTTTTATCTTTTCCAATTCAGATATCCTACTTTCCTGTGTTTTTTTAACCTTTTCTAATTCACTAATTTTGTTTCCCTGCATCTCCTGTGAATTCTTTATTTTTTCCAACTCCAATTTCAGGACGTTGTTATTCTCTATCATAACTTCCCTTTCCTTGCCCCATTTTTCTTCGATCTCCCTCAATTTCTTAAGAGCTTCTTCTAGGAGAGAGTTATGTGATGGGGGGGCAGGAATCGTTCCCCTTTAGGTTGTTATCTTCTGAATCTTTGCTGTTAACTTCCTCGGGGTTGGGTACCCGCTCTTTCTCTGTATAGAAGGAATCTATAGTTTTTCTAGCTTTTTTGCTCATACTTAAAAAATGTTTTGGGGTCTGTCCCTGGGGTAGGAAATTATTTACTTCTTTACCAGCTTCCTCCCAGACCGGATGGATGCAGCGGCCCCTGCGCCCGCGCTAAGAGAGAGCTCTGGGAGAGAGTTCCCCACCCCCTCCCTGGAGGTGCCTCAGAGGTGATTAGCACTACTGTGCTTCGAGGGCGTAGAATAGTGAAGACAGCAAGAAGCTCAGCCTATGTGTCCGGGTGGGGAGTGGATGTCTGCAGCAGGTGACGTGAGAAGCCCCTGCGCTCAAACTGGAAGTGTCTGCCAGAAACCGTGGTCCCTAGTTCAAAGGTTCCGCTTCTCTGGGACTTCCTGGAGCTGAGTTCCACTCCCTCCAGCTAAGCTAGGCCGTGTGTGTTGCCTTGGGCCGTATCCACCCACTTGTCAGTCTCTTAACTATTCTCAGGAGGTAGCTGAGGCCACACCCCCTGGTGCCGAGTCTGTCGAGTCACCCCCAGGGGGGGGGGGGGGGAAATCTAATCTGAGTTTTAAAATATTTTGGCTTTCTCTTCTGAACTGCTAAATAATTAGCAGAGAAGAGCTAACAGCCTGTGCCAGATTCCTTTACCTCAGTGGCTTCTCTGATCCCAGAGCCCCTCCCAGCGCAATGGGCGCAGTGTGCCCCTACCCCACCGTCTGTGCTGGTCTTTCTTATTCCTCCCCTGAGAACTGACCTTTCCTGTTGAAACTCCAGATTCTCTTCAGCTGGTAAGTCGTGCTTCCAGTCCTTGTGGTATCTATCAGTCCTGAGCTAATTTTGAGACTTAATTTATCTAATTGGTTGTGAGGGAGTGAGGACGTTCACTGAGTAGTGTGTTTCTTCTCCGCCATCTTGGCTCCGCCCCCCCTGTCTGGAATATATCTTTTAGTAAAGAATTGACAAATGATTAGTCACCTTCTCACACACAAAATGATGGAAGTGGGGCACTAACATGAGGGTTCAACAGAAAAGGAATTTCAAAGGAAGTGACACTTGTTCTGAGCCTTGAAGGGAGTTAGATTTTCCTAGAGGCAGAGGGGAAAATACCCAAATTTAAAGGGCATTTTGTACAAAGGGAAATAGAATGGCAGCCCACTGATGTGAACACAGAGGTCAGTTTAGCTATTGGCTGGAGGGTAGAGTAAAGAAAAGAATGTAAATTCAGTTTGGGAATATAGGCTGGCAGCAGATTGCAAAGAAATTTGTAAACCAAATATGGGAGTTTATATTTCATTTTTAAGTTAATGGAAGGCTACAGATGCCTCTTGAACAGAAGAGAGAAGTAGTTGATCTATACTTTAGCAAGATCAATTTGGCAGGTTTAGGATGATGGATCAGGGAAGAGAAAGAATAGATACAGAAGAAAAGTAGGAACCTTTTGAAACAAGTAAGAGATTGTGAGAGCCAAGTTTATAAAGATTATAGAATTGATGAATGGCAGGATGAATAGATAGATATATGCAAAGAGATGTTGAGGTAAAATAACAGATAAGAACTAGCAAATAACTAGATTCAGAGGGTTCTGTAAAGAGTCAAGGATGATGTGTAATTGCAAACTCAAGTGCTGGAAGTGCCTTTCATAGAAATAGGAAATTAGAAGGATTTTTTCTGGAAGCATTGAGAAGTTGAGACACTTACCAAGATTACACAATTAATATGGGTCAGATTTAGAACTTGAACTTTAAGGTGATTCTGATTTTAAGGATAGTATCCACTAAGCAAATCTGCCTCTCATCATAATAACTTACAAGTGGATAAAATATCCAAAAACTGTAACAAGATTAAAAGGTTCACAAACATAGATGGAGACAAATGCATAAACACATTTCTATAAAAATTTAACGTTTGCTTCCAATTGATTAATGATGGACAGAATCAGCTACATCCAGAAAAGGAACAATGGGAAATGAGTGTTGTAGCGAGCTGTCGTCTCCAGAAGCTGCTGGATCGCTCTCTGGGAAGAGATCTGCTGTGTCTACTCAAATCTCTCAGACAGATTCTTCTTCCTGTAACAAACCGTTGTTTCCAGGTAGTTGCTGTTAACTCTTGTCCAGAGAAGTGACTTCCCTTCCTGCAGAGAGCTGCGTCAAGCAAGATGTAATGCAGAGTCTTCTTCTATCTCTGGCTGTCCTCTCTTTTATCCTCCCAGAGAATGGGCGTGGGATAATGCAAGGGCTTCTGGGAAGAACCACTTCAGCCAATGAGCTTGCTCCTTCTATCAAGTCAACCTGAGTTCTCACCTTGTAATTGTTCAGACAACCTGAGTTCTCACCTTGTCACTGTCCAGACAACCTGAGTTCTCACCTAGTAATCCTAACATCTCCCCCTTTCTTTTGATTTAGAACATAGGACAGTCATGACCTTGAAACATAAATCCATCAATATGGGAAGTATTACAGATAATTACATAAATTACATAAGCACATAGTAACACAGTAACATAACACATGCTATAAGTATATAACATAATCAAATAATCATAAATTGAAAATTTATAAATGTCCATAAGTCCATTGTCCATTACTCTCATCTTGTGTGAGGAAGTCCAATGATTCCTGCTGGTTTTAAAGTTCTTTAACAGTCTTTTTATTAGCCATGCTCTTTCGGTGTAAGATGTTTCTTAGATCTTCTCCTTTATTTTGAAGTCTTTCTCTTTTTCTGTCTCTCTCTGATGGACAAGGCGAATACGACTCGTTGGCACCCATCTGATTCCTTCTCCTGCTGAAGAAATACAAGCAAACCCTCTCTCCCAGGCAGTTAACCTATCTAATTTCCTTCTATTTACCACTTTCTAAATCTCTTCTCATCATCTGACAATTACATTGGAGTTGTTTGCACTGGGCACAGCCCTGTTGGTTTAAAAGGCCTGTATTCTCCCCAAGTGTAATCCATTTTTGCAATCTGATTGCCTTTTGACTGACTTATCAGGTAATCCCTTTCTGCCATGTGATTGCTTCTCTGCTGATTGATTAAATCAGAGTCCTGGCCTTCTAAAGGTTCTTTGGGTGTAACATCAGCTGCCATCATGCCCCAAGTCTTTTTTGCCTGGGGCCCTGGACCTGGGCCCCTCATCCCATTTCCCTGAATTAATATACACTCTGATGCCCAATGGAGTCCTCTGTTGCATTTTGGACATGGGGTTTTAGGTCTTCTCTCACCCTGTCTTTTCACTGTATCTCCATATCTACACTGAGCTCTTAGATGTTCAATTTTTCCACATTGAAAACATCTCCGAGTTTCTCTAGAAGGCCCTTGCCAGGAGGGACCCTGTCTTTCCACATTCATCATTGTCCGGGTGTAAAAAGCATTTGTTCCCACTGTAGCACAGCGTCTTATGATCTCCTCTAAAGGAGCATCTTTGTCTAATCCCCATATAATTCTTTTGCAAATCTCATTGGCATTTTCCTTAGCCAGATGTCTGGTCATTATTTCTGTAGCTGAATTTTCTCCAATAGTTCTTTTGACAGCAGTTTGCAAACGTCCCACAAAATCTGCAAAAGGTTCATTGGGACCTTGCTGTATTTTAGTGAAAGCCTCTCCACGATCTTTCTGTCCAGGAAGGACACCCCAAGCTTTTATTGCAGCCTTAGCAATTTGTTCATATATTGTCATGGTATAATTAATCTGTTCCGAATTCTCTCCATACTGACCTTCACCAGCTAAGTGCTCAAAAGTGAATTGTGTGTTAACTCCTATTTCCAAATTGCATCTGACTTGAATTTTACATAATTCATGAAATTCCGCAAGCCATAATAAATTTTCTCCAGGTTCCAGACATGTCCTTGCTATGGATTTCCAATCATTCGGGGTTAGGACTTCATAAGACAAACCATCTAGTAACATTTTGACAAAATCTGATGTAGCCCCATAAAGGGTACAACCTTTTTTCAAATCTTTAATTTTATTCAAATCTAAAGGTGCATATCTTCTCCTTTTTTTACCTACAGAGTCAGTATTTTCAATCACAGGATATGCATGTATAAAATCACTTATATCCTGTCCTTCTCTCTTAGCTTTAACCAATGCTTTTTCTAATCTTGTCATAGGCTTAGGCTTCTTCACAGGCAATTCTATTTGTGTTTCTGCCTCTTCCCCTCTTTCTTCCTCCATCTCTGAAGGTGGGGTTGATGTGGGCCTGTCAATAATCTGTTCTCTAGGCAGGGTTGAAGCTTCTTCAAGAGAATCATACCATAATTCCTCATTTAAATTCTCTTGCTCTAGGGAAAGATCTTGATCTTTCCTTTTTTCCTCACACTTCCTCCTCTGTTCATTTTTAGAACTTTTCCTTCTCCTACAACTTGCTTGATAGTTTAAGGCTAATTGAACTATGTTGTAGATATAAAATACTTCTGCAGAAATTGAACGAGGCCCATTTTTTGCTTGAAATTCTTTCATTTCATATCCCACTAGCTTCCATTTATCTACATCTATCTTTTCTTCCTCTAAGAACCAAGGGGATGTGCGTCTTAATGCAGCCAAGAGTTTAGCAATCTGTACCCAGGTTACAAGTAAACTCTGCTCCTCAATTATCTTGATTATACTCTCTATAGTACCACTCCTGAATGGGGGTGGAGCTGAGGTTGCTTCTGGGGCTGGGGTTGAGTCGGCTAAGGTCCAGGGATTGAATATAGCTAACATCTTCCCCATTTCAGCTATAAGAGATTCCTGGTTTAGCCCTTAACAAGTTAAGTTCCTTATTTATCTATTAGCACGCTCACTTAATCTTTAACAAAGTTTCCTCGTTACTCATGGTTCTGGGTCAGAGAGACTGAGATCTAGATTGGAAGCTTTTCCACTGGAATCAGGACCGTGTCTGTCCCTGTTCGGGCGCCAAATTGCAAAGGTCTGGTCTAGCTTCTCTTGTCAGGATAAGCAAAAGTCCTTGCCCCACGTGTGGACGCCAATTGTGAATCTCAGACAGATTCTTCTTCCTGTAGTGAACCGTTGTCTCCAGGTAGTTGCTGTTAACTCTTGTCCAGAGAAGTGACTTCCCTTCCTGCAGAGAGCCCCGTCAAGCCTGATGCAATGCAGAGTCTTCTCCTTGAATCTCCTCCAGCTCTTATCCTTCTCCATGTAGACTCACTTTCCAGGCCCACTGTTGCTTTTTATCCTCCCAGAGAATGGGCGTGGGATAATGCAAGGGCTTCTGGGAAGAACCACTTCAGCCAATGAGCTTGCTCCTTCTATCAAGTCAACCTGAGTTCTCACCTTGTAATTGTCCAGACAACCTGAATTCTCACCTTGTCACTGTCCAGACAACCTGAGTTCTCACTTAGTAATCCTAACATCTCCCCCTTTCTTTTGATTTAGAACATAGGACAGTCATGACCTTGAAACATAAATCCATCAATATGGGAAGTATTACAGATAATTACATAAATGACCTTGAAACATAAATCCATCAATATGGGAAGTATTACAGATAATTACATAAATTACATAAGCACATAGTAACACAGTAACATAACACATGCTAGAAGTATATAACATAATCATAAATTGAAAATTTATAAATGTCCATAAGTCCATTGTCCATTAGTCTCATCTTGTGTGAGGAAGTCCAATGATTCCTGCTGGTTTTAAAGTTCTTTAACAGTCTTTTTATTAGCCATGCTCTTTCGGTGTAAGATGTTTCTTAGATCTTCTCCTTTATTTTGAGGTCTTTCTCTTTTTCTCTGATGGACAAGGCGAATACGACTCATTGGCACCCATCTGATTCCTTCTCCTGCTGAAGAAATACAAGCAAACCCTCTCTCCCAGGCAGTTAACCTATCTAATTTCCTTCTATTTACCACTTTCTAAATCTCTTCTCATCATCTGACAATTACATTGGAGTTGTTTGCACTGGGCACAGCCCTGTTGGTTTAAAAGGCCTGTATTCTCCCCAAGTGTAATCCATTTTTGCAATCTGATTGCCTTTTGGCTCACTTATCAGGTAATCCCGTTCTGCCATGTGATTGCTTTTCTGCTGGTTGATCAAATCAGAGTCCTGACCTTCTAAAGACTCTTTGGGTATAACATCAGCTGCCATCATGCCCCAAGTCTTTTTTGCCTGAGGCCCAGGTCCAGGGCCCCTCATCCCATTTCCCTGAATTAATATACACTCTGATGCTCAATGGAGTCCTCTGTTGCATTTTGGACATGGGGTTTTAGGTCTTCTCTCACTCTGTCTTCTCACTGTATCTCCATATCTACACTGAGCTCTTAGATGTTCAATTTTTCCACATTGAAAACATCGCCGAGTTTCTCTAGAAGGCCCTTGCCAGGAAGGACCCTGTCTTTCCACATTCATCATTGTCCGGGTGTAAAAAGCATTTGTTCCCACTGTAGCACAGCGTCTTATGATCTCCTCTAAAGGAGCATCTTTGTCTAATCCCCATATAATTCTTTTGCAAATCTCATTGGCATTTTCCTTAGCCAGATGTCTGGTCATTATTTCTGTAGCTGAATTTTCTCCAATAGTTCTTTTGACAGCAGTTTGCAAACGTCCCACAAAATCTGCAAAAGGTTCATTGGGACCTTGCTGTATTTTAGTGAAAGCCTCTCCACGATCTTTCTGTCCAGGAAGGACACCCCAAGCTTTTATTGCAGCCTTAGCAATTTGTTCATATATTGTCATGGTATAATTAATCTGTTCCGAATTCTCTCCATACTGACCTTCACCAGCTAAGTGCTCAAAGGTAAATTGTGTGTTAACTCCTATTTCCAAATTGCATCTGACTTGAATTTTACATAATTCATGAAATTCCGCAAGCCATAATAAATTTTCTCCAGGTTCCAGGCATGTCCTTGCTATGGATTTCCAATCATTTGGGGTTAGGACTTCATAAGACAAACCATCTAGTAACATTTTGACAAAATCTGATGTAGCCCCATAAAGGGTACAACCTTTTTTCAAATCTTTAATTTTATTCAAATCTAAAGGTGCATATCTTCTCCTTTTTTTACCTACAGAGTCAATATTTTCAATCACAGGATATGCATGTATAAAATCACTTATATCCTGTCCTTCTCTCTTAGCTTTAACCAATGCTTTTTCTAATCTTGTCATAGGCTTAGGCTGCTTCACAGGTGATTCTGTTTGTGTTTCTGCCTCTTCCTCTCCTCCTTCTTGCTCCACCCCTGAAGGGTTAATTGAGGGAGGAGATGGGAGGTGCTCCTGTTGCTGTTGCTCAGAATTGTACTTAACTTCATTGTTATCTGATTCATCCTTTTCACCTAGTTTAGTTGACACTTCCCCATTTTGCTCCTTCATCTCTTCCTTTAGAATAACATTTTTTAAAGCCATTTGGATTAAATTGTAGGTATGAATTGTATCTTTGGAAACTGAGTTTGGTCTGGAACCAAAGGGCAAAATGTCACAAAGGCAATTGTAGTGTTCACCTAATTGCTCTCCTACTAATTTCCACTCATCTGGATCCAATTCTTTTTCCAGAGAAAAAGAAGGACATATGACCTTCACAGTTCTTAAAAGTTCAGTAATCTCCTCTAAAATTATAATCAATCCTTGGCTTTTCATAACCTTGATGATGCTCTCTAAACATTTTCCTTGAACAGAAGGTGTTTGCCCCATTTCACTATAAGAGATTCCTGGTTTAGCCCTTAACAAGTTAAGTTCCTTATTTATCTATTAGCACGCTCACTTAATCTTTAACAAAGTTTCCTCGTTACTCACGGTTCTGGGTCAGAGAGACTGAGATCTAGATCGGAAGCTTTTCCACTGGAATCAGGACCGTGTCTGTCCCTGTTCGGGCGTCAAATTGCTATGGTCCAGTCTAGCTCCTCTTGTCAGAAATAAGCAAAAGTCCTTGCCCCACGTGTGGACGCCAATTGTAGCGAGCTGTCGTCTCCAGAAGCTGCTGGATCGCTCTCTGGGAAGAGATCTGCTGTGTCTACTCAAATCTCTCAGACAGATTCTTCTTCCTGTAACGAACCGTTGTCTCCAGGTAGTTGCTGTTAACTCTTGTCCAGAGAAGTGACTTCCCTTCCTGCAGAGAGCCGACTTCCCTTCCTGCAGAGAGCTGCGTCAAGCAAGATGTAATGCAGAGTCTTCTTCTATCTCTGGCTGTCCTCTCTTTTATCCTCCCAGAGAATGGGCGTGGGATAATGCAAGGGCTTCTGGGAAGAACCACTTCAGCCAATGAGCTTGCTCCTTCTATCAAGTCAACCTGAGTTCTCACCTTGTAATTGTCCAGACAACCTGAGTTCTCACCTTGTCACTGTCCAGACAACCTGAGTTCTCACCTAGTAATCCTAACAAGTGTAAACTGTTATTTTTACCTTCTGAATCCAATTCTTCCTGTACAACAAGACATTCGGTTCTACACACATATATTGTATATAGAATATACTATAATATATTTAACATGTATAAGACTGCCTGCCATCCGGGGGAGGAAGGGAAAAAATCTGAATATAAGTAAGTGCAAGGGATAATGTTGTAAAAAATTACCCATGCATATGTACTGTCAAAAAAAAAAGTTATAATTATAAAATTAAATAAAAATTAAATTTAAAAAAAATAAAAAAGAATATCCTCAAAATTTAACGTTTGCAAAGCACTTTACACATTTTATCTAATTTGATCCTGACAATAACCCCATGAAGAAGGTGTTATCCTTAGACTAATTTTATATAGGAGAAACTGAAGCTGGGTCATATAGTTAGTCTAAGATAGGATTTGAACTCAAGTTTTCCAGAATCCCAGTCCAGTGTTTGATTCAATAAGCCACCAACAACATAGATCATCTTGACTGCAATAAAGTAAAAATATTCTGAAAGATTAAAATTAGTATAATTAGAAGTATATATATGTGTGTGTGTGTGTGTGTGTGCGTGTGTGTGCATATATATGTGTGTGTGTGTATATATATATATGAATATATGTATGGAAAAGATCTGCATTTACATTCTCTATTAAAAGTATAATATTTAGGGGCAGCTAAGTGGTGTAGTGGATTGAGCACCAGCCCTGAAATAGGTGGACCTGAGTTTAAATCTGGCCTCAGACACTTAATATTTCCTAGCAGTGTGACCCTGGACAAGTCACTTAACCCCAATTGCCTCAGCAAAAAAAAAGAAGTATAACATTTTAAATTTCTGAGTATTTTTAAAATAAATATTTAGGATGAAAATAGCTCCAAGTAAATGAGAAATATTTTATTGCAACCAACTACAAAACTTCTCCAAATCACTGATAATGATATGTATGTGTGTGTGTATAAATTAAAAACCTGAGGCATAATATATTATATAGATGAAAGAATTGTAAATTTAGATTGGAACTGTGGGAACATTCTAACTGTTCTATCCTATCTGTGTAACCTGAAACGTGTCACTTAAGCTTTCTGGTCCTCAGATTCTTTACCTATAAAATAAATGGATTATACTATATGACCTCTCATATCCACTCCAACTCAAAGTTAATAAACCTATAAACCTGGGGCCTCACACCCATCAAATCAACAAATATGGTTAAGAATGGAGACATTCAATGCATATTTATGCTTTAACTGATGGGAAAGCATTAGTCCAATTCATTCTAAAAAACAATATGGAATTTTACAAGATACAGTTTTAAAATAATGAAATAATATTAATGATAATTATTCCTTTTAATTTAATTTAAGCTTTTAATTTAAGATTAATGACAGAAAGAAAACATGCATCTGTGAAACTGTTAATTATAGCAAAAGTTTAGATATATATGCCCTACAATTGGGGAATAACTACACAACTTGTGTGTAGATGTAATTTAATATTCACTATACTTCAATTAAGGACAAATTGAAGAATTAAGAGAAACATGAAAAGTCTTTTCTGAAATAATACAAAAGGGAAAAATAAAATTCAAAAGAACAATATACCGAATTATTAAAGGACAGCAAATTAAGATTACATCATCCTGTTATGACTTCTTATCCACATATAGTTGTGAACAAATAGTTGTAAAAACTACTGTTATTTTTTATAGTATGACATTTATTATTTGGATTATTTATCAAGTTATAACTTATTAAAAGGTGAAAAGCAGATTACTATAATAAGAATTAGGGAGACCTGAATTTGGGTACCAAAGAAATTCCCCTTTACCTCTATCCATAATCCTCCTTACATGAATGCAACAGAATATTATTTGTAAGAAAGTATGAATGTGGTAAGTAAAAAAAAAAGCATAAAAATACATGAAATAAGTTGAACCAAGAAAACAAAATACAAAATGACTGGAAAATGTAAATGGAAAGAAAAGTCATCAAAAAATACAAAATTATTATTGAAAAAATAATAAAGAACAAATATGCTCCTAAAGAAGAGTTATTAGAAACCACATCTTTTCAGAGTTGGATAGTATATAGGTATGAATACTGTCTATATAGTTTCATGATCTTCTTTTAATGTATTGCTGTATTTGATGTATTTTTTTAAAATTATATATATAGAATGATTTAATTTTTCTGGAATGAGAGAAGAGAAGGGATAGAGGAAGAAATTTATATAATGCAGAGCAAAAGATAACAAAATGTGTAACGAGCTGTCGTCTCCAGAAGCTGCCGGATCGCTCTCTGGGAAGAGATCTGCTGCGTCTACTACTCAAATCTCTCAGACAGATTCTTCTTCCTGTAACGAACCGTTGTCTCCAGGCAGTTGCTGTTAACTCTTGTCCTTAGAAGTGACTTCCCTTCCTGCAGAGAGCCCCGTCAAGCCTGATGCAATGCAGAGTCTTTCTTCTTGAATCCTGGCTCTGAATCTCCTCCAGCTCTTATCCTTCTCCAGGCCGATCTGCTCTCTGCGCCCATTGCTGTCTCTTTTTATCCTCCCAGAGAATGGGCGTGGGATAATGCAAGGGCTTCTGGGAAGAACCACCCCAGCCAATGAGCTTGCCCCCTCTATCAAGTCAACCTGAGTTCTCACCTTGTAATTATCCAGAAAACCTGAGTTCTCACTTAGTAATCCTAACATCTCCCCCTTTCTTTTGATTTAGAACATAGGACAGTCATGACCTTGAAACATAAATCCATCAATATGGGAAGTATTACAGATAATTACATAAATGACCTTGAAACATAAATCCATCAATATGGGAAGTATTACAGATAATTACATAAATTACATAAGCACATAGTAACATAGTAACATAACGCATGCTAGAAGTATATAACATAATCAAATAATCATAAATTGAAAATTTATAAATGTCCATAAGTCCATTGTCCATTATTCTCATCTTGTGTGAGGAAGTCCAATGATTCCTGCTGGTTTTTAAAGTTCTTTAACAGTCTTCTTATTATCCATGCTCTTTCAGTGTCAGATGTTTTTTAGATCTTCTCCTTTATTTTGAGGTCTTTCTCTTTTTCTGTCTCTCTCTGATGGACAAGGCGAATATGACTTGTTGGCACCCATCTGATTCCTTCTCCTGCTGAAGAAATACAAGCAAACCCTCTCTCCCAGGCAGCCAACCTATCTAATTTCCTTCTATTTACCACTTTTTAAATCTCTTCTCATCATCTGGCAATTACATTGGAATCGTTTGCACTGAACACAGCCCTGTTGGTTTAAAAGGCCTGTATTCTCCCCAAGTGTAATCCATTTTTGCAATCTGATTGCCTTTTGGCTGACTGATTGGGTAATCCCTTTCTACTATGTGATTACTTTTCTGCTGGTTGATTAAATCAGAGTCCTGGCCTTCTAAAGGTTCTTTGGGTGTAACATCAGCTGCCATCATGCCCCAAGTCTTTTTTGCCTGGGGCCCTGGACCTGGGCCCCTCATCCCATTTCCCTGAATTATTCTACATTCTGATGCCCAATGGAGTCCTCTGTTGCATTTTGGACATGGGGCTTTAGGTCTTCTTTCACCCTGTCTTCTCCCTGTATCTCCATACCTACACTGAGCTCTTAGATGCCCAATTTTTCCACATTGAAAACATCTCCGAGTTTCTCTAGAAGTCCCTTGCCAGGAGGGACCCTGTCTTTCCACATTCATCATTGTCCGGGTGTAAAAAGCATTTGTTCCCACTGTAGCACAGCGTCTTATGATCTCCTCTAAAGGAGCATCTTTGTCTAATCCCCATATAATTCTTTTGCAAATCTCATTGGCATTTTCCTTAGCCAGATGTCTGGTCATTATTTCTGTAGCTGCATTTTCTCCAATAGTTCTTTTGACAGCAGTTTGCAAACGTCCCACAAAATCTGCAAAAGGTTCATTGGGACCTTGCTGTATTTTAGTGAAAGCCTCTCCACGATCTTTCTGTCCAGGAAGGACACCCCAAGCTTTTATTGCAGCCTTAGCAATTTGTTCATATATTGTCATGGTATAATCAGTCTGTTCTGAATTCTCTCCATACCGACCTTCACCAGCCAAGTGCTCAAAAGTGAATTGTGTGTTAACTCCTATTTCCAAATTGCATCTGACTTGAATTTTACATAATTCATGAAATTCCGAAAGCCATAATAAATTTTCTCCAGGTTCCAGGCATATCCTTGCTATGGATTTCCAATCATTCGGGGTTAGGACTTCATAAGACAAACCATCTAGTAACATTTTGACATAAGCTGATGTAGTCCCATAAAGGGTACAACCTTTTTTCAAATCCTTAATTTTATTCAAATCTAAAGGTGCATATCTTCTCATTTTATGACCTACAGAATCAATATTTTCAATCACAGGATATGCATGTATAAAATCACTTATATCCTGTCCTTCTCTCTTAGCTTTAACCAATGCTTTTTCTAATCTTGTCATAGGCTTAGGCTTCTTCACAGGCAATTCTGTTTGTGTTTCTGCCTCTTCCCCTCTTTCTTCCTCCATCTCTGAAGGTGGGGTTGATGTGGGCCTGTCAATAATCTGTTCTCTAGGCAGGGTTGAAGCTTCTTCAAGAGAATCATACCATAATTCCTCATTTAAATCCTCTTGCTCTAGGGAAAGATCTTGATCTTTCCTTTTTTCCTCACACTTCCTCCTCTGTTCATTTTTAGAACTTTTCCTTCTCCTACAACTTGCTTGATAGTTTAAGGCTAATTGAACTATGTTGTAGATATAAAATACTTCTGCAGAAATTGAACGAGGCCCATTTTTTGCTTGAAATTCTTTCATTTCATATCCCACTAGCTTCCATTTATCTACATCTATCTTTTCTTCCTCTAAGAACCAAGGGGATATGCGTCTTAATGCAGCCAAGAGTTTAGCAATCTGTACCCAGGTTACAAGTAAACTCTGCTCCTCAATTATGTTGATTATACTCTCTATAGTACCACTCCTGAATGGAGCTGAGGTTGCGTCTGGGGCTGAGGTTGAGTCGGCTGAGGTCCAGGGATTGAATATAGCTAACATCTGCCCCATTTCAGCTATAAGAGATTCCTGGTTTAGCCCTTAACAAGTTAAGTTCCTTATTTATCTATTAGCACGCTCACTTAATCTTTAACAAAGTTTCCTCGTTACTCACGGTTCTGGGTCAGAGAGACTGAGATCTAGATTGGAAGCTTTTCCACTGGAATCAGGACTGTG
Source organism: Sminthopsis crassicaudata (assembly GCF_048593235.1). Taxonomy (NCBI): domain Eukaryota; kingdom Metazoa; phylum Chordata; class Mammalia; order Dasyuromorphia; family Dasyuridae; genus Sminthopsis; species Sminthopsis crassicaudata. Next base: position 202,438,290 of record NC_133619.1, read on the forward strand.
TCTGTCCCTGTTCGGGCGCCAAATTGCAAAGGTCTGGTCTAGCTCCTCTTGTCAGGATAAGTAAAAGTCCTTGCCCCACGTTGGGCGCCAATTGTAACGAGCTGTCGTCTCCAGAAGCTGCCGGATCGCTCTCTGGGAAGAGATCTGCTGCGTCTACTACTCAAATCTCTCAGACAGATTCTTCTTCCTGTAACGAACCGTTGTCTCCAGGCAGTTGCTGTTAACTCTTGTCCTTAGAAGTGACTTCCCTTCCTGCAGAGAGCCCCGTCAAGCCTGATGCAATGCAGAGTCTTTCTTCTTGAATCCTGGCTCTGAATCTCCTCCAGCTCTTATCCTTCTCCAGGCCGATCTGCTCTCTGCGCCCATTGCTGTCTCTTTTTATCCTCCCAGAGAATGGGCGTGGGATAATGCAAGGGCTTCTGGGAAGAACCACCCCAGCCAATGAGCTTGCCCCCTCTATCAAGTCAACCTGAGTTCTCACCTTGTAATTATCCAGAAAACCTGAGTTCTCACTTAGTAATCCTAACATCTCCCCCTTTCTTTTGATTTAGAACATAGGACAGTCATGACCTTGAAACATAAATCCATCAATATGGGAAGTATTACAGATAATTACATAAATGACCTTGAAACATAAATCCATCAATATGGGAAGTATTACAGATAATTACATAAATTACATAAGCACATAGTAACATAGTAACATAACGCATGCTAGAAGTATATAACATAATCAAATAATCATAAATTGAAAATTTATAAATGTCCATAAGTCCATTGTCCATTATTCTCATCTTGTGTGAGGAAGTCCAATGATAATTGCAAAGGTCTGGTCTAGCTCCTCTTGTCAGGATAAGTAAAAGTCCTTGCCCCACGTGTGGACGCCAATTGTAACGAGCTGTCGTCTCCAGAAGCTGCCGGATCGCTCTCTGGGAAGAGATCTGCTGCGTCTACTACTCAAATCTCTCAGACAGATTCTTCTTCCTGTAACGAACCGTTGTCTCCAGGCAGTTGCTGTTAACTCTTGTCCTTAGAAGTGACTTCCCTTCCTGCAGAGAGCCCCGTCAAGCCTGATGCAATGCAGAGTCTTTCTTCTTGAATCCTGGCTCTGAATCTCCTCCAGCTCTTATCCTTCTCCAGGCCGATCTGCTCTCTGCGCCCATTGCTGTCTCTTTTTATCCTCCCAGAGAATGGGCGTGGGATAATGCAAGGGCTTCTGGGAAGAACCACCCCAGCCAATGAGCTTGCCCCCTCTATCAAGTCAACCTGAGTTCTCACCTTGTAATTATCCAGAAAACCTGAGTTGCACTTAGTAATCCTAACAAAAATGTATTTTAAAAGCAAAAAACCCTATAATTTCCTACAGTCCATGTCCATTCAATTTTCTTAAAATTTATACACACACACACACACACACACACATATATGTTGTATAACATGTAAGTATTCACATATACATATACCCTCTTATCCTCTACAGCAGACATCCTTAAACATCAGCATTCTCAAATCTTTAACCTCTCCTTATCTAACCATTTCAAGTATTCCAATTTCTCTAATTTTCAAAAGTATGAACTTTCCTAGACTCTGTCATCTTCTAAAAATCTTGTTCTATATTCCTTCACCTATTCTCAGCCAAACTTTTTGAAAAAATTGTCTATTCTTGCTTCTCCTTCTTTCTCAGTAGTTCTTCAATAGTATGATTTGGCTTTGGACCTTATCATTCAACTGAAACTATTCTTTCCTTAGTTATCAATCTCTTAAGTCTTAATTTGTCTTGATATGTTTGGTACATATATACGGTTTACCATTTTCTCCTTAATATTTTCCCTTCTCTGAGTTTTCATGACATTATTCTTTCCTCTATGACTTCTTACCTACCTGATTTCATCTTCTCTATATTTTTGCTAGCTCATCATCCATATCATATTCTCTTTCTGAATGGATTTTAGTTTTACTTAAGATTCTGTTTTGGGTCATCTTCTCTTCATCCTTTATACTCTCTTTACTAGGGAACTTCATCAGATCCCATAAGTTTAATTATTGTTTCTATGTAGAAGATTTTCCGAATTATAATCCAGTTCTTTACCCTGACCTATATTCTCTCACTACCAATTGTTTATTGAATATTATAAAGACTTTATAGATATAACTTAAACTCAATATGTCAAATACTAAACATATCATCTTTCCTTCTATATCCTCCCTTTCAAGCTTCCCTGTCAAAGATATTAATAGCCTTCCTGTATTTCTGGTTTATCATCTTGTCTTTATTCTCACTCTACTTGACTCCACATATCCAGTCAGTTGCCAGTTATTGCTGTCTCTGCCTTCACATTCTTGTATCTAACCCCTTCTTTGAACTCATAGTAACTAACTTAATTTAAACTCAGAACAGCTCTAGTGTAGATTATTACAATAGGCATATTTGGTCACCCCAACTTAATTCTCTCACCACTGAAGTCCATCCTATGCATTCAACAAAGTGAATTTTCTTTAGTGAAAATGTGATCACATGCCTCTCCTACTCAATGACCTCTTAGTTAAAATATAATCTTCTATCGTAGCTTTTAAATCCATATTCAATTTGACTGCAACCTATCTTTCTATCCTCATTAAAGATTATTTCCCAAGTGTTGGTCTTTTCAATTCAGCCAAACTAGAATTCATGTCACTTCTAGTTCCCGTCTGTCTCCCTTGACATTTTATTGACTAGCCATCATGACTGGAGTGCAATCTCTACTCTTTGCCTCCTAGAGTTACTCTCTTCCTTTAAGATTTAGCTTAGACATCATTTTCTTGATGAAACTTTCTTTGATTCCCCCAAAACGTCTGTGCCCTTATATTTTACATTTTCCAACTATAAACACGTGTGAAATATATATTTACCTTATAGTTATGCTAGATGAATCAACTTTAAATTTATTCTGTATATACTTTTCTATTAATGTATCAGTCTTTTTGATTAGAAAATTTGCTCTTTTCCTCTGAAGACTATTTCACTCTTTGTATCTGTACTGCTCACATCCAGTGTATTAGATGAGAGGATCATAAAAAATGTTTAATAAGTATTTGATAGCTAATTGTTTTTTTTCATTCAGTAGTCATTTACATCAGCAAAATCACAGACAAACCTGTGTTTTTCCAGTGTAAAGAATTCTGTGCTTATAGTGCAAATGTGTCAGTATGACTTATGTGGTTAATTGCTAATACATACATTAAAATTCCTTGAGTTTCTGCTATGACAGCTTTTTTTTTTTTTTTTTTTTACTGAGGCAATTGGGGTTAAGTGACTTTCCCAGGGAAATGTTAAGTGTCTGAGAGCAGATTTGAACTCACATCCTCCTGACTTCATGGCTGGCATCTGACAGCTATTTTTAAGAGTCCTAGCATTTGTGGAAAGACTCTAAATTTTTCTGGAATTATAAATTGGTATTTTTCTTCATTGTCTTTATTGTCTCCATCTACTAATTCACTCTGCATAACACTGCCAGATAATTCTCTGGAAACTCTATGGCCAAGATTTCATTCTAACATTTGGTTACCACAATTGTATCCTATTGGAATCAATTCCTTATCTAAAGTACCAATCTAGAGGTCTGTTGCTAACAAAAGAAACAAAATTTTTTACCAAAGATTTTAAAAAATTGATGTATGTAAAATTTTCAGATAAAATTTCATTAGCTTCCAATGGCTTTCTCTCACTCTGAATTGATTATTGCATAACTATTCAGATATTATTTCATGATTTACCCCCCAAACTATGGACATATGAATGTTTCTTCCCACTTATTTATATTTCTATGAATCCATACTTTAGATATTTTTTTAAGTTTTATTTTTATTATAGGTTTTTATATGTAAAACATATACATGGGTAATTTTTCAACATTGACCCTTGAAAAAACTTCTCTTTCAACTTTTTTTCCTCATTTCCTCCACTCCCCCTCCCCTATATGGCAGGTAGTCCCATACATATCAAATGTGTTAAAGTATATGTTAAATGCAATATATGTATACATATTTATACAATTATCTTGTTGCACAAGAAAGATTAGATTTAGAAAGAAGATAAAAATAAGCTGAGAAGAAAAAAATGCAAGCAAACAATAACAGAAAGAATAGAAATATTGTGTTGTGGTCCATACTCATTTCCCAGTGTTCTTTCTCTGGGTGTAGGTGGTTCTGTTCATTACAGATCAATTTGAATTGGTTTGGATCCTCTCATTGTTGAAGAGAGCCATATGTGTCAGAACTCATCATCATGTAGTATTGTTGTTGACGTGTACAATCTCCTGATTCTGCTCATTTCACTTAGCATCAGTTCATGTATGTCTCTCTAAGCCTCTCTGTATTCATGCGTCTGATCATCTTATAGAACAATAATATTCCATAACATTCATATGCCACAGTTTATTCAAGCCATTCTCCAATTGGTGGGCATCTCTTCAATTTCCAGTTTCTACCCACTATGAAAAGGGCTGCCATAAACATTTTTGCACATACGGGTCCCTTTCCCTTCTTTAATATCTCTTTGGGATATAAGTAAGCCTAGTAGTAACACTAGTGGATCAAAAGGTGTGCACAGCTTGATAACTTTTTGAGTATAGTTCCAAATTGCTCTTTAGAATGATTGGATCCATTCACAACTCTACCAACAATGCATCTGTGAACTGTTGTCCCACATCCCCTCCAACATTCATCATTATCTTTTCCTGCCAATCTTAGCCAATCTGGCAGATATGTATCTCAGAGATACATATAGCAGATACATATCTCAGATATGTATGGCAGAGTGGTATCTCAGAGCTGCCCTAATTTGCATTTCCCTGATCAGCAAGGATTGGAACACCTTTTCATATAACTAGAAATAGTTTCAATTTCATCATCTGAAAACAGTCTGTTCATATCCTTTGATCGTTTATCAATTGGAGGATGGCTTGATTTCTTATAAATTAGAGTCAATTCTCTACATATTTTGGAGATGTGAGGCCTTTATCAAAACCCTTAGCTGCAAAAATGTTTTCCCTTCTAATCATGTCCACATTAGTTTTATTTGTACAAAAGCTTTTTATCCTAATATAATCAAAATTTTCTATTTTGTAATTAATAATGACCTCTAGTTCTTCTTTGGTCACAAATTCCTTCCTTCTCCAAGGTCTGAGAGGTAAATGAACCTATGTTCTTCTAATTTACTTATAATCTCATTCTTTATGCCTAGATCATGAACCCATTTTGATCTTATCTTGGTGTATGGTGTATGGGTCAATGTCTAGTTTCTGCCATACTAATTTCCAATTTTCCAGCAGTTTTTGTCAAATAATGAATTATTATCCCCAAAGCTGGGGTCTTTGGGTTTGTCAAACACTAGATTACTATAGTTATTGACTATTTTGTCCTGAGAACCTAACCTATTCACTGATCAACCAGTCTATTTCTTAGCTAATACCAAATGGTTTTGGTGACCACTGCTTTATAATATAGTTTTAGATCAGGTACAGCTAGGCTATCTTCATTTGATTTTTTTTTTTTTTTCATTACTTCCCTTGAAACTCTTGACCTTTTGTTCTTCCAGATGAATTTTGTTATTTTTCTAGGTCATTAAGATAATGTTTTGGGAGTCTGATTGGATTAGTACTAAGTGAATAGACTAGTTTGGGTAGTATTGTCATTATTGTATCCGCTCAACCTATCTAGGAGCACTTAATATTTTTACAATTGTTTACATCTGACTTTATTTGTGCAAAAAGTGTTTTGTAGCTTTGATCATATAGTACCTGACTTTCCCTTGGCAGATAAATTCCCAAATATTTTATAGTATCGACAGTTATTTTACTTTTATTTTTTATTATAGCTTTATATTTACAAGATATATGCATGGGTAATTTTTCAGCATTGACAATTGCAAAATCTTTTGTTCCAACTTTTCCCCTCATTCTCCCTACCCCTTTCCCCAGATGGCAGGTTGACCAATACAAGTTAAATATATTAAAGCATAAGTTAAATACAATATACATATACATCGACAGTTATTTTAAATGGAATTTCTCTTTGTATCTCTTGCTGTTGGATTTTGTTAACGATGTATAAAAATGCTGATGATTTATGTGGACTTATTTTGTATCCTACAACTTTGCTAAAGTTGTGGATTATTTCTAATAGCTTTTTAGTAGAATCTTTGAGGTTCTCTAAGTATACCATCATATCATCTGCAAAGAGTGATAATTTGATTTCCTCATTACCTACTCTAATTCCTTTACTTTATTTTTATCTCTTATGGCTAAAGCTAGCATTTTTAATGCAATACTGAATAGTAATGGTGAGAGTAGGCAACCTTGTTTCACTCCTGATTTTAGTGGGAATAGTTCTAGTTTATCACCATTACATATGATGCTTACTGATGATCTTAAATAGATGCTATTGGCTATTTTAAGGAAAAGTCCATTTATTCACATACTCTCTAGTGTTTTTAATAGGAATGAGTGTTGGATTTTATCAAAAGATTGTTCTGCATCTATTGAAATGATCACATGGCTTTTGCTAATTTGGTTACTGTGATATAGTCAATTATGCTAGTAGTTTTCCTAATATTGAACCAGCCCTGCATTCCTGATATAAATCCTACTTGGTCCTGGTGTGTTATCCTGGAGATGATTTTCTGTAATCTTTTTGCTAATCTTTTATTTAAGATTTTTGCATTGATGTTCATTAGGTGATGTTCATTAGGGAGATTGGTCTACAATTTTCTTTTGCTGCTTTTATCCTACCTGGTTTAGGTATCAGTACCATGTCTGTATCATAAAAGGAATTTGGTAGGACTCCTTCATTCCCTATTTTTTCAAATAGTTTATATAGCATTGGAGTTAATTGTTTTTTAAATGTTAGGTAGAATTCCCATGTAAATCCATCTGGTCCTGTGGATTTTTTTTTTTTGGGGGGGGGGGGAGTTGATTAATAGCTTGTTCTATTTCTTTTTCTAAAGTGGGATTATTTAACCAATTTACTTCTTCCTCTGTTAATGTAGCAACCTATATTTTTGAAGGTATTCATCTATTTCATTTAAGTTATCAAATTTATTGGCATAAAGTTGGGCAAAGTAACTCCTAATTATTGCTCTAATTTCCTCTTTCTTAGCGGAAATTTTTATCTTTTCATTCACAAGAATAACAATTTGATTTTTCTCTTTCCTTTTTCTAATCAAATTTACTAAGGGTTTATCTATTTAGTTAGTTTTTTTCATAAAAGCAACTCTTAGTTTTATTTATTAATAGGTTTTTTTTTTACTTTCAATTTTATTGATCTCTCCTTTTATTTTTAGAATTTCAAATTAATATTTGCTCTTTTTCTAGCTTTTTTAGTTGCAAGTCTAATTCATTGAATTAGAGAGAATTAGAATTTCTCTTTCTCTATTTTATGCAAGTACATCTCTAGAGAAATAAAATTTCCCTTATTACCACCTTGGCTTCATCCCACACATATTGGTATGCTGTCTCATTATTGTCATTCTCTTGGGTGAAATTATTAATTGAGCTTATTTAGTTTCCAATTGCTTTTTGGCCTATTTCCCCATGGCTTTTTTACTGAATATAATTTTTATTGCATCGTGACCTGAGAAAGACGCATTTACTATTTCTGCCTTTCTGTATTTGAACTGGAGGTCTTTATGTCCTAATATATGGTCAACTTTTGTATAGGTTCCATGAACTGCCAAGAAGAAAGTGTACTCCTTTCTGTCTCCATTCAGTTTTCTCCAAATATCTATCATACCTAACTTTTCTAGTGTTCTATTTACCTTTTTAACTTCTTTCTTATTTATTTTGTGGTTTGATTTATCTAGTGCTAAGAGTGCAAGGTTGAGATTTCCAACTATTGAAGTTTTGCTGTCTATTTCTTCTTGCAGCTCTTTTAACTTCTCCTTTAGGAATTTAGATGCTACACCACTTGGTGCATATATATTAATATTGATATTGCTTCATTAGCTATGCTTCCCTTTAGCAAGATATAGTGTCCTTCCTTACCTCTTTTAATTAGATCAATTTTTGATTTTGCTTGATCTGAAATTAGGATTAGTACCCCTCTTTTTCTTGGCTTCACCTGAAGCATAATAGATTCTGCCCCAGTCTTTTATCTTTATTCTGTATATATCACCCAGCTTCAAGTGTGTTTCCTGTAAACAACATATTGTAGGATTCTGGCTTTTAATCCAGTCTGCTATTTGCCTACGTTTTATGCGGGGAGTTTACCCCATTCACATTTATGGTTAAAACTACTAAGTCTATATTTCCTGTCATCTTATTATCCCCAGATTATTCTTTTCTCTTTTCTTTCCCCTTTACCCCCTCTCCTTAGTATTAGACTTATGAGCACCATTTGCCTCACACAGATTTCCCTCTTTAGAATCCCTACATCCCCCCTTCCCTTTTCTTAAACCTTTTCCTTACTATTTCTGTATTCTCTTCTATTTACCTTCACCTTTCCCTTTTTGCTTTTCCCCTCCCACTTTTCCATGAGGTGGGAGAAGTTTCTATGTAAACCAATATGTCTAATATTTTCTCTTTGAACCAAATCTGATGAGAATAAGATTCACACTGTGTTCATTCCCTTTCCTTGATTCCCTCAGATATAATAGGTTTCCTTTGCCTCTTCATGAGATGTAGTTTCCTTCTTTTTACATCCATTCCCCCCTTTTTCTGGTATAATTTCCTTTCCCCCCCTAGTTCTTTTTTTATATTATAACAATAAAACCAAATTATACATGTACTCTCTATGTATACCCATAACAGAAATACAATTCTCAAGGGTTCTTTTTACCTTTTTAAGCTTCTTTTGAGTCCTATATATTTTTTTTTCTTTAGGTCTGGTTTTTTCATCAGAAATAAATGGAATTCACCTATTTCACTGAATATCCATCTTATTCCTTGGAAGAAAATTCTCATTTTGGCTGGGTAACTTATTCTTGGCTGCATACAAAGTTCTTTTGACTTTCGGAATATCAGATTCTAGGCCCTTCAATCCTTTAATGTGGATGCTGCTAGATCTTGAGTAGTCCTTATTGTGGCTCCTCAGGATTTGAATTTTTTTTTTTTTTCTGGCTGCTTGTAGTATTTTGTCCTTGGTCTGATAGTTCTGAAATTTAACTATGCTATTTCTTGGAGTTTTGATTTTGGGATTTCTTTCCACAGGTGATCAGTGAATTATTTCAATGTCTCTTTTGCCTTCTGTTTCTATAACATCTGGGCAGTTCTCTTTGATGATTTCCTGAAAAATATTGTCAAGGCTCTTTTTTTAATCATGATTTTTCAGGGAGTCTAATAATCCTTAGATTCTATATAATCCTAGATCTATATTCCAGGTCTATTGTTTTTCCAAGTAGGTATTTAAAATTTTTTTCTTTTTTTCTGGTTTTGCTTGACTTAGTGTCTCAAGTCATTCATTTCCATTTGTTCAAGTCTGATTTTTAATGAATTATTTTCTTCATTTGCTTTTTTAAATTTCTTTTTGTATCTGTCCATTTGAGTTTTAAAATGAGTTGTTTTATTTTATGGAATTTTTTTTTCCATTTTGCCAATTTTTTTTAAAGAATTATTTTTTTTTTTTCAATTCACAAATTCTGTTTTTCAGGGAATTGATTTCTTTATCCACTCTATCTTTTAATGACTTGTTCTGACCCTCTTGCAAAACTTTCCTTTCCTTTCCCCATTTTTTATCTGGCTCTCTTTTAAGATCCTTTTTAATTTCTTCTATGAAAGCGTTTTTTGATGGGGACCAGATCATATCCACCTTTGGATCTAGAGACAAACTGTTTTTAGTCTCCTCAGGGTTTGAAGTCTGCTCTCTTTCTGTACTGGGGGCGAAAAAAAAAAAAAAAGCCTTATGACCTGCTTATGGGAGCAGTGAAGTTATTTCCAACCTTCCTCTACAGACAGCAGGAAGTGGCAGTGAAGGGACAGTCGGACAGCCACTGGCTGTGCTGGAATTAGCAGTTATGCTGAAATAAGCAGCAATAGAAAGGCAGCCACTAGGACTTTGCTGGAGCCAACTACTGCAGCTGTGCTTGGGATCATACTGAGTCACTCTGGGTGTTGGGTAGGTGTGGCCAGGTCCAGAGAGACCCTAGTGTTTTGGGATTATAGTCTTTACTTCCTATTTTTATAGCTTTTATGCTGATCTACTGGCTTGCTGCTAGGGCAAAGAAGGTCCACTGTGGAAAATTCTGCCCTGCAGATTTTCAGCTGAGACCACACCCCATCCCTCCTTGTGGTCTGTTTCCTATGCTCTCACTGCCAACTTGCCTGAAGGCTGCACCTGACGTAGCCTTGTTCTGTTTGCACCAGCAAGCAAAAACAGACCTTTTCTGAAAAATTTTGAGAATATCTTCTGTTGGTAATGTATTGTACTCCCAATATTCATGAGTTCTGACAGTTAAGCATTAATTACAAGTCTGAATATTGTTAAAATAGATTAAGGGCAAAGGAGAGTTTAGGAAGATGTCTGTGTCCTCTCTGCCATCTTGTCTCTGCTCCTCCCTGTTTCAGATACTTCTTTCTCAAATTATGTTCCTCACTTCAATCATCATCATCATCATCATCATCATAATCATTATACAAGTTTAGGAACTGGCTCTGTGGTTTCGTTGGTAAAGGAACTTCCAAGTGAGAAACTGCTATTTACTAATTCAGCTCAACACTTGCTCTGAAATATATAGTTTTAAAAGAGATGCTGGGGGCAATAGGATATTAAGACTTTCCTGGTGTCACTTGGCAAATAAATGTGAGAAGTGGCCATTGAATCTGACTCTCCCTCTTTCCTGCCAGCTAATTGGCACAATGAATAGAGTGCCAGGCCTGAAGTCATGAAGACTTATATATCCCTCCAAATTCAAATCTGACTTCAGATATTTATTAGTTGTAAACTCCTTCAATCATGTTTTCTCCTCTGTAAAATAAATGGAAGAGAAAATGGCAAACCATCCTAATATCTTCTCCCTTCTCTCTGGTATCTCTAGTATCTAGTATCTTCTAAGGCCCACTGTCTCTTTATTAGACCAATCCTGTTTGTATCAACATCATAATCTTAATAATAATATATAATTCTGGAGAGCAATTTGGAACTATGCTCAAAAAGTTATCAAAATGTGTATATCCTTTGATCTAGCAGTGTTTCTACTGGGCTTATATCCCAGAGATATTAAAGAAGGGAAAGGGACCTGTATGTGTAAAAATGTTTGTGGGTAGAAACTGGAAATTGAAGTGATGTCCATGAATTGGAGAATGGCTGAATAAATTGTGGCATATGAATATTATGGAATATTTTTGTTCTGTAAGAAATGACCAGCAGCATTGATTTCAGAAAGGCCTGGAGAGACTTATATGAACTGATGCTGAGTGAAATGAGCAGAAGTAAGAGATCATTATGTACTTCAACAACAATACTATATGATGGTCAATTCTGATGGACATGGCCATCTTCAACAATGAGATGAACCAAATCAGTTCCAGTTGTTCAGTAATGAAGAGAACCCAGGGAAGAACTGTGGGAAATGAGTGTGATCCACCACATAGCATTTCTACTCCTTCTCTTATTGTCCACTTGCATGTGAATGCTCACAAGGCATTCACTACTTTTGTGAATACCCTTGTTAATGCCCACTCTGCATTCACTACTACCAATCTCTCCTAATTCCCAGGCCCTCAGAGAAACTAGAGTCTTTTGCAGTGCTTACAAGAATTTTACCAAGCTTACCTCTGTCTGAGGTCTTCAGAGATCTCTGGCCATCATTTCATAGGAGAGATGGTTTAAATACACGACAGAGTGCTTGAGAACAGCTATGTGCAAGCTCAAGATCTTTTATTCACGTGTTCACATCCTGTTTCTAGCTAACCTCTTGCTGACTTTCAGTGAACTCCTGATGAACTCAAGGTCAAAGAGGATCTGCTTCCTTGTCCCCACAGCTTTAATTGGGTCTATGAAGTCAAACACACAGCCAATTAGAGAAGGAGACACTTCTCATTGATGATGCAATCTCAATTCGACCAGAGTTCCTGCCCATAAGGTGGTCTCTGTTTACTCACAGCAAATCACATCCGGGGGTCTCAGGCTTTCTTTGACCGTTTACTACCTGACTGTAGAGTGCCTGATTCCTCTGACCCTTGCAATTTCCTTCTCTTGTAAAGTGGGGGGACCACTCATCACATCAAACTGACTTTAGCATCAACAATAGCTTGACTAATCAATGAGATTACAGAATGTATATAACAGAACAAAGGCAAACAAAAGTAAAACAATAACAACTAAGCCAAACAGTGGCCAAAACCAAGCATGCAGCATGGTGTTCAACCCATTCCATAAAGTCATGCTCAAGAAGGTGGGACGTCAATGAAGTGGGATGACAAAGTCTGTAGTTTCAATTGTATACATCTTTTAGTAAAAGAAAGGCACAGAGGAAGGTGTATACAAGAAAAATCATGTCCTGTAGCACTGCCTCACTAACTTTGGCAGGTGGATGTGTTGGTTTTTCACCCACTAACTTAGAGGCATTGTCTATAAGTGGAAAACAGGGTGAAGTCTCTCCCCAGGCCACCATATGAACAGTGAGTAGCCATGGGAGAAACACACAAGCTCATTGTCCAATTAGATCAGTCTGTAGGTATTGCACATCACCCAAGACAGTCCAATTGAGCTTCTACACTAGTGCTGTATCTGCTGTCTCTGGTGCATGGTCAGGAGGGACATGGCTGCCATCAGTGTCTGGAAGGCTGCTAACCTCTGGCCGATCCCTCTGGGCTGTCGTCCAATCCTTTTCTTCTTGTTTCCCCAAGTCACTGATGTGTCTGGTTGGGATTCATTTCTCTGCTGTTGGGTCTGCATCTGGAATAACAAGAACATATCCGGACTCCAAACCTTGACCCAACCCAGCCCTTTCAGATACCATCTAAGCCCTTCTACATCACTGTGGAGAAAGGGTTCTTGTCCTTGTCAGCCAGTCTGTTGTTTAGCCACACATTCTGCATGTGTCAGAAGCACATTGCTAGGGTAAAATCCAAAGAATTTAAAATTTGCAGGCAATTACATGTAGGTATTGCTACATCTCGTACAAATCCCAAAATTCCCTTCTCCGGCATGGACAGGAATATCTTGGAGGTTTAAATAGTCTGTGCAATGATGATATGGGATGTCAGTGAATGTGCAATGCCAGATTCAATGCAAAAGGACCTACAGGCAGAAGATGTATAAGCTGGCACATACCTATCTAAAGTGCATGTGAGATTCCTACAAGGGAAAGATGGCTGACTGTTTCTCCTGAATGAAGCCATAAGGAACTGAGAATGTATATCCATGGTTTTATATCCATGGTTACATAGATGCTCTGCCTCTTAACTCTCTTAACATGAGTGATGTCCATTTGCCATAGAGCAGCATAGGAATGTGAAAAGGCATCCTTTTGCTGTGCTGCTAGCTTCCTCTTTAGTTATCACAATTTGCAAATGTAAAGCTCTAGCAGCCTGATGATAAAAGATAGGATTGGAAAGTCCACTATGAAAATGGACATGCAGGATATAATACTTACCTTAGTGCCTTCTCACTTGCTCTTGAACTTCTTTAAAGAGCTTGTGATATATTTTAAAAACTACAAATTTTACTTAGGCTGTGGCAATTCTTTGTACTGAATAAGCCATATTAAAAATTATATTTACATACCCATGTGCAAGGCTTGGAGCTGTGGACAATAAAATTTTTCCACTCTGGGAACACACATCAATGTTCCACAACACACATCAATGTTGCACTGGCATGAGAGGTATATATTTTGCCAGGTCTTGTACCAGAAAATTGTAGTATTCTCTTAATGGCTTTTATTGAAATTCTATCCACAAACACTGGGTAAGAAATAAAAGAAATAAAATTTTGTTCTGATTGTGCTGGGAGGTTCATATTTTCATCTCTTTTAGAGTCTCTTGAGATTTTTTTTACAAGCTGGCATGGTGAGTCTAAAGCACTGTCTTCTCTTAATGGTGGTTACAATATAACTTTTGGAGATGCTATTCTTACAGGAGTAAGGTAAGCAGTCACATTCACATTGACACATACTAGGGCTATTCTTCATACCCTATGGCAAAACTGTCCATTCAAATTCTTTATAAGGCTGAGCTAGATTAATGCTGGGCACTGAAAAGACAAATCCCTTCATATTCTCCTTATCTAGAGGGATAGAATAGAAATAATCTTTAATCCAAAGAGACTATTTGAGGCAGTTGAGGACATGGAAGCCCAAACTGAAGAGCTTCCATTGTCTCCATCTGTCCATTTACTTATCTTGAATCCATAACAAATTTAGGGGAATTCCAAGGACTTAGAGAAGCTTGTTAATGTACTTGGTTAAGTTGCTCCTGTCCTATATAAAATAAGGTCTGAATTTTTTCACTTTGTAAGATGTCTCCCACCGATGGGGAATCTTTCAACTATAAAATAAATAAAAATTTCTGTCTTAATCCAACCATTCCGGAGAGCAATCTGGAATTATGCCCAAAAAGCTATCAAAATGTGCATACCCTTTGACTCAGCAGTGCTACTACTGGGCTTATATCCCAAGGAGATACTAAAGAAGGGAAAGGGACCTGTATGTGCCAAAATGTTTGTGGCAGCCCTTTTCATAGTGGCTAGAAGATGGAAGATGAATGGATGTCCATCAATGGGAGAATGGTTGGATAAATTATGACATATGAATGTTATGGAATATTATTGTTCTGTAAGAAATGACCAAAAGGAGGAATACAGAGAGGCTTGAAGAGATGCGGAATGAAGAGCAGAACTAGGAGATCATTATACACTTCAACAATGATATTGTATGAGAATGTATTCTGATGGAAGTGGATATCTTCAACATAGGGAAGAGCTAATCCAATTCCAATTGATCAATGATGGACAGAATCAGCTACATCCAGAAAAGGAACACTGGGAAATGAGTGTGAACTGTGAGCATTATTTTTTTTTTTCTTCCCAGATTATTTTTACCTTCCCAATACAATTCTTCCTTTGCAACAATAACAACAAAATTCGATTCTGCACATATATATATATTGTACCTAGGATATACTATAAGATATTTAATATGTATGGGAATGCCTGCCATCTAGGGGAGGGAGTGGAGGGAAGGAGGGGAAAAATTCGGAACAGAAGGGAGTACAAGAGATAATGTTGTAAAAAAAAAAAAAAAAAAAAAATACTTATGCATATGTACTGTCAAAAAAAAGTTATAATTATAAAAATTAATTAATTAAAAAAAAAAAAAAGAACTGAACGATTAAAAACTTGTTTTACCTTACCCCACATGGAAGAAAAAAAAAAATAAAGGAATCCTGAGTAGGTATTTCAGAGACAGAGATTTCACTTCCTGCAATAAATTTGAACTAACTATAATGGAAGAGGCTCCTTTGGAGCTTCACTTTAATGTTTCACACAATGATAGAAGCTTACTTGTTGAGAATGTGTGGTACGGAAATGGTGAAGGGTCACCATTTAATAAAAAAGCTGGAGAGAGCTCTAGAGAAAAGCAAAGTTTATTAATAGTACATTCTCGCGAGAAGGGCGTCCCACTCTTGGAGGAAGAGAGGAAGCGCCTCCTGTGGGCAGGACAGCACCTTTAATCCCTAACGCAAAACGCCCCCTCCCACCACTGACCCTCATCCTCATTGGCTGAGAGTCTTACATTCTAAACTCGAGATCTACCCATGAAATTGAACTTGACCAATAAGTACATAGTTGCCCATATTTGGATGAAATAGGGAGATGTCATAGGAGGGGAAGACAATGCCCTTTGCTCGAACTTCAGAGTCCTTCAGGCCCACTCGAACTCTGAAGTAGATGAAGCCCCACTCGATTTTCACAACTGTCCTGAAAGATCTCACCTCATCTCATTCAGTCCCTCCTCTTATTTTGTACACTGAGATCTCTTCAAATTTTTGTAACATAATTTCACATTCCCTATGAATTCCTCACTTCCTTCTGATTCCTGTTGGCCTTGGGCCACAGGCTCCACCCTTACCCTTTTAACAGCATCTATTTAACAGACCCTTCAGCTTTCTCTTCCAACCTGATCATTCCAGATGATGAGTTTTGGACAATTCTGGTTATTAATCTGATCAAACAAGGGATGTAGATAGGGAATAATATAACACCACTAAGAGCTATAAGGCCAAACCAAAGGAGCTGCTTCCACCAGCTTCCCAAACCAGGACCATCAAGAAGTATTGAACAGTGAGGTCCAAGTCTGTACAGGAACATGAGCAAGTTTCCTAATGTTCTTAGTGATTTCCTTCACTAGATTACCATTGTTATCAATCTTTATACAACATGTGGATAAATTTAGTTTAGCACAAACTCTCCCTTCCTCAGCCAACAAATAATCCAGCACAAGTCTATGTTGTAAAATAGCCTCTCTGGTTTGAGTAGCTTCATCAGCCAAAAGATGTAGTGCCTCAGCTGTCTGATTGGTGATAATCTCTACAACTGCCTGAAGCCTAATTATCCTGTTCAACATGTATATTGGAGTTCTATATCCCCAACTTCGATCTTGAGCCCAGGTCGCTGGCCCATACTCTTTGACTATTCTTTCTGGAGGCCAGGCCTCCCCCCAACCATTTGCATCTTCAGTCCAAGTGATGGAGTTATCTAAACTCCGTTTCCCCCTTCCCAAATCATCATACAACTGAATCCCTAAATATTGGTTTGCCTGTTCGCGAAGAAAGAAAAATTTTGGCTTTATTAGTCCAATATAATAATTCCCTGTCCAATTGCAAACCTTGTCCTGTCTGATTTAAGCAGTATTTCCCTTTCCTATCTTCTGTCAATGACCACTGATGTTTCTCTTCCAAATTCCAGAAACTGGTCCCATTATGAATTTGGGATCTGTTGCTAAGGATCCAGGCTGGGCTTAAGGGGACAGGTACCCATGGCCATTGGTTCAATTGTTGGGATCCACCACAGATCCAACAATTCGATAAGTTAAATGTTCTCCCTATATTCTGCATGAGCAGGAGAAATTGGTTCTCATCTCTAGAAGGTCATAAGGAAATAGATAAACCCAAAGCTTAGGGAGAGCCTCATAGTGTTCAACTATTATAACACCGTAAAGTTAAGGTGAACTTCCCAAAGGAAAATATATCAAATCACAAACAGGCAAAGAGACCCAGAGTAAGAAAAGAGAAGTCATACAGTTACAATGCACTGGATTCAGAATCAGTGTTCCCATTCAGTGGAGGTCCCCTCCTCTTATGTAATTGGAGGTCTCCCCTGTCTTCAACTGTCCACTCTGATAAAGGTGGCGCCACAGGTCCTTTTGTCCTGGTGTGGTGTGTCCAGCCTCGTTCCTGAGTGCGAATCGCAGTATCTGAAGTCAGTATCACTTGGTAGGGTCCGTCCCAGCACGGAGTCAGCTTCTCGTCCTTCCCCAATCACCCAATCACCAACCTGAATTCTATGAACAGGGAAACCTAGAGGAGGAGTCTGAGCTATTAGCCCTTTTTGTTGAAGTCCTTGCAAATGTTCCAGCAATGATTTAACATATCTCTTAACAAAAAAATCCTTAGTTTCTAAAATAGGGTCCCAGTCTCCCTTAGGATAAGCCTGGAAAGGATGACCATACAATAATTCATAAGGTGAAAGCCCAATATCTCTAAGTGGCTTGGTCCTGATTCTAACCAGAGCGAGAGGAAGGCATTTCGTCCAAGGTAGTTGGGTCTCTAAAGATAACTTAGTCAGCTGCCGTTTTATTTCTTGGTTCATCCTTTCTACTTTCCCAGAAGAGGGAGGATGCCAAGGGGTATGGAGATCCCAAGTGATTTCTAAGGCCCTAATCGGATTCTGCAATACCTGGGCAGAAAAATGTGTTCCCTGATCCGAGTCTATCCTCTCCACCATTCCATCTCTAGGAATAATTTCTTCTAATAAGACCTTACTTACTGTCGAGGCAGTTGCTCGGCCTGACGGGAATGCCTCCACCCATGAGGTCAGATGGTCCATTATGACCAGCAAGAACTTAAGGCGACCCACTGGTGGCAGCTCAGTAAAGTCCACCTGGATGCTTTGGAATGGTCTGATTCCAGGAGGTCGTCCCCCTTTTGGAAGCTGGCGTTGGGCAGCCCTGTTAGTCCTTCGACAAACAAGACAACCGTCCACCAGTTGTGGAGCCATAGTATATAGGCCGGGGGAAACATACCTTGTCAGTATAGCATCACACAGGTTTTGGACATCCCAATGACTGCCCTGGTGCAGTTGCTGAAGGACTTGCCTCATACTTGCTTTGGTCAGTACCTCTCTGCCGTCAGGTAAGAGCCATCGTCCTTCCGAGTTCTCAACTGCTCCGAGAGTTGAGGCTTTCTCTTTTTCCTCCTGAGTAAAACTAGGAGAGGGTAGACTAGGGGGGAAGTACAGGTATCAAAGCCATTATATGAGAGATTTCCTGATCTCCGGCTCCCTTGGCCTCCCGGTCTGCTAATCTATTTCCCCTTGCCTCAAAAGAATTTCCCATCTGATGTCCCTTTACATGTATTACTGCTATATTCCTAGGAGTCAGAATATTTTCTAGTATCTCTCTGACTAGTGTATGATGAACCAGTTCTTTACCTTTACTGTTTACATATCCTCTTTCCTCCCAAATCCTCCCAAATACATGCACCACACCCCAGGCATATTTAGAATCAGTATATATATTCCCATCTTGGTCACGCAATAATTTTAACGCTTGATTTAAAGCATACAATTCACAGCAATTCACAAGTTTGAGCAGACCAATGGGCAGGTAGACTGCCCTTGGTAACAGTGTAAGTTCTAACAAACCCATTTCTTTTCCCATTTACCATCCTAGAAGAACCATACATAAATTCTAAACAAATATTTATCATAACCTTGTGTTGATAACAATAAGGAATTTGTCCCAATGAGTTTATATCCAAGTAGATCTTTCATAAGTGAACATTATTCATACAAATCAGTTTGTTTTTTTAAAAACATCCAATGCAAATACAATCATATACAGAATGTCTAATTCCACACAAGAGAATTCAAGAAGTTTTGATAAGAGATTCCCATTAACTTGTAATGGGAGAGACATTCTGCTATTCTGAAACATAAGGTCTTATCAAGTATTCTGATAGAGGCGGGGGGGGGGGGTTTGCAGAACTAAGAGGCAAGGAAACTGAGGCAGGACTGAGTCAGGACAATAATTCAAAGTTAAAACATAAGCTAGCCAATCATAGTCTAGCAAATTTTCAGCTAGAGTCCCCTGTAAAGGCCTTTTGTCTCTGCAGCCTTCTCCAAACCCCGCATCTGCTAAAATCAGGTGTGTCTAGCTAGTGGACAGGTAAAGAGCTTTTTCAACTTTTTGCAGCCTCTCCCTTATCTGTAGAGACAAGAGAGCGAGACAAAAGGAGACCTTTCGTCAATCGCAGCAATTCTTAAAAGAATTGTGCCGAGCATAGAGCTCTAACAACAATCCAGGCCAGAAGCAGCCTGGATGTCCGCTGCAAAAAGAAAAAAATCTTTTACCTTTTCCAGAGTTCCATTCAGTACCCAAATTATGTCTAGTTTTCGAGGTCCTTCATCAGGGAACCAAAATGATGAGGTAAGCAAAGAGTAAGTAGTTTCCAATTAGGCCTAAACTGAAATAAGACATCAGTTTTTCCCAATTTTCTGACCAGTTGAAATCTCAGTTTCCCTTCCCCCCCTGTTTACAGAAATTATCAGATTATACACAACAGACTAGTAAATTTCCCAAAATAGCAATAGTTCTGTTCTCCAGGGGACAAAAAGGAAGCAGGATTAAAATTATGATCTTGGATTATGGAACATTCTTTTCTAATAGTATTGCCTCATGTTTCAACACTATGGAATCTGTGAGCCATCTCCCAGCCCTCTAGATTTAATATTGTTCTAACTTGAATACCCCTTCATTTCATCTTCTCTGCATATTTAATAGGGGATTGAGTGTCAAAAGTTCTTTCCCCACCATGATCATGCAAAACATGAAAAACGCATCTGAATATAGATCTATAGTCAGGAGTCTAGGATTGGGGTTCCAGAGATTGCCAGCTTCGTCTCAAAAAGAAAGGCAAAGTGGGAGCGGTCCTAGCAATGTATATCTCACTGACCACTTGGCTCTGATTACAAACATAAGAGGAAAAACCAGAGGCATGATTTAAGGCAGTTTTACTTCAGGTAGCTGTCCTAATTTTAACCATCCCACCTCCAGATGGTGGAGTTTAACGACCTCTGCAAACAGTTATACCTGAATTCAAAACTCCGTAAATATTAGCTTCAGTCCCAAAAGATTTTATCTAAATGTAGGCTGTTCCTTTAAACAGTAGAAATAATTAATATCTAAATCAGCAAGGAGGTGCAGTTATTAAAAACAAACTAACAAACAAAAAAAAAAAAACCCCAGTATACTTAATGGGAGGAGGGACCTCTCCACGTGGTCACCCTTCCCCCACACCACCATGCTTCCCGACCCAATAGATCAGAGCTCCATTTAAACTATTACTTTTACAAATCAATCTTTCCTGTCCCGTCCTTAAGTAACTATATATGTATATATTTTTAAACATTACACTTCAATGTTTGCACGTAACTGACCCAAATTTCATAAAACTTAATACATGCCCAACAGAGCTGACAAACACTTAAGGCATAGCTCAGTTACAAATTACCCCAATACCTCTAGCAAACATACCATCTAAGTAGGGAGATACAACCACAACCTCCCCTAAGTAAACTACCAGCATTGTTTTAAAAACCTATGTTTTAACTTAAAATCCCAATCACAGCTTTAAATTCCCAATAATATAAAACTACTTTGCTATCATATTTAAAACAATGAACTTCACCAAATAGCGGTTTCTTTCCCCCGGCCCATGTGGCCCTGCTGCAGTCAGGACATGTGGGAGGAAGAGGAAGGAAGCCACCATCTTCACTGGCTCAATCCCACATACTTCCCCGTGTACAGGGTTTCTGATCCCAAATGGGATCTACTAACAGCTATTTCTGGTCAGCTGAAACGACCCCTGCTTCAAAAGACCTAGTTCTCCTCCCCACCCGAAGGCCCTGGGAAGGACTAATGGAATTAAATCCTCTCAGGTCCTTCCCTTCAGGTACCATTTAATCCTTTTGGCACCACCAGTCTGCAACAAAACAACAATACCTTATCCGCTTTTTCTTGCTTTTTATTTTTCCTCATATTTTGGCAGTTTGTTCCAATTACTTAATTTATCTCCCAAGGGACTATCTACCGGTATTTTCTGATATTTTTCTCATTTCTCTCCGCGAGGGCTGGCTGGGACTAGGCCACACCCATTGAATTTGGAAGGAGTTTAACAGACTCCTAAACGCCCAAACACGCTAACCGTAGCCGGTTAACTCAGTCACCCAGGAAGGCCTAGCTCTCTTCCTGTCTACCGTCTACAGCCCCCTCCAGAACCTATAACTAGACTCAAGGGGCTTCACAGGACGCTTACCTCCACTGGGTTGCTGCGCAGCAAATTTCTTGACTGATCTGTCCTCCACCAACCGGTTGGGATTTTCACCGCGGAGTTTCCGTTGCTTTTCTTTGAGTTTCTCCACTTCGGGTCCACTCTACGTCAGGGAGCAAGGAGAAGCCCCTGGATGCTAGCGGGCTGCCTAAATCAAGGCAGGGCGCCATCCCACTAGCACCCAGGAGTTCACTTACTCACCGAATAAAGGATCCGGACTAGCCCCCAAACTGTGTGGTACGGAAATGGTGAAGGGTCACCATTTAATAAAAAAGCTGGAGAGAGCTCTAGAGAAAAGCAAAGTTTATTGTACATTCTCGCGAGAAGGGCGTCCCACTCTTGGAGGAAGAGAGGAAGCGCCTCCTGTGGGCAGGACAGCACCTTTAATCCCTAACGCAAAACGCCCCCTCCCACCACTGACCCTCATCCTCATTGGCTGAGAGTCTTACATTCTAAACTCGAGATCTACCCATGAAATTGAACTTGACCAATAAGTACATAGTTGCCCATATTTGGATGAAATAGGGAGATGTCATAGGAGGGGAAGGCAATGCCCTTTGCTCGAACTTCAGAGTCCTTCAGGCCCACTCGAACTCTGAAGTAGATGAAGCCCCACTCGATTTTCACAACTGTCCTGAAAGATCTCACCTCATCTCATTCAAGAATGTGGTAGAGGAAATGCCTACTGCCTTTGAACTCATTGATGGCAAGGACGGGTTTTTACCTATTTGTATTTCCATCACTTTGCACTATTTCTGCTATACAGTAAGCACTTAATACATGCATGTTATCTTGACAAGACTTATAGTTTTGACTAGACAACCTTTAGGGACATTCCAAAACTGAACTTCTGACAGCCTGTAATGAGAGAACTTTATTAATATTTGCCTTTACTTTTCCTAGACCCTATGCAGACTACTTACTTATGTCATTAAAAAAAAGTACATTATACACATTATAATTAATTAAATCATATCTTATTTTAATTATTAAAAAAAAATAAACTTCTGTCTTATCTTTAAATTCCCATCTCAAAGAGGTAGCACTAATTTTAGCTACTATAGAGCCTTTTATGGCAGACATATAGGTGTTTACTGTAATCTTTAGCCAATTACTAGACCAGCTGGCATTTCTAATAGCTGTACATCTGTGTCTAACAATCTTTTCAATGGTATATCATTCATACAGATAATGAACAAAGGACATTCAACTCTGTGCAAAAGCGAAAGAAAGATCTATAAGATGAACAAAGGCAAGTTTCAGCTCCCCAGATAATATCTTTGTAGTCTTGTAGGCATAAAACTCTACTTTCTCTAACTGCAATCTCTTATCCTCACAGGCTTGCTTAGAGACTAACTGATCAGGTTGGAGTGCTGCATTTTCAAAAACTCTCTGAGCATAATAACAACTGGTACACTTAAAACACAAGTCTCCTTTGCCTCTGGCCATGAAGCCTCCTGGGGGTTGGAATTGGGTAGTGAGCAGTGCTGATAATATCATCACCCCTCCCATTCTTCCTCCCCCTCCCACCCATGAAGGTGGAGTTGAGGGAGGAAGATCAAGAAATGGGAAATTCCCCAAAGGTGCATGCTTGGTGGTAGGCAGAATTAAAGCCAAAACCAAGTTTTGTGTATGAATAGATCCAAACCCCTTCCCATTAGCAGGATATTTAATTCTTTTCTCTGTAGATCCCCTAAAGCAATAGCAGCTGAGATAAATTAACAAAATACTAAAGAATATTTCTCTGGTTAACTTCCACATGGTATGTTCACCAACTTTCTGCTTGTTTTTTTCCTTCTCAGTTTCAGCTAGTAGGCTGAACTTTCAGTTCTTTTTGTCTTTTCTCTAACTCAACCAGTAACTCAGCCTGTAATTCTTTTATCTCTCTTTGTTATTGTCTGTAATGTAATTTTTCATTTTACCTCTAACTCAACCTTTAATGCTTATATTTTTTGATCTATACTCTCAACCATCTCTATTAGCTTTAGATTTTTTCCTTGCTGAGCTATATTTAATAGGCGTGGGAGCAAATACCTCCCAGCTTGAAAGCAAGCTCCTTGCTATTCTTCAGAGGTGATCCATCTGGCTCTTTCACCTATTTACTTGAGCTGCATGCACAGCTATGTCCTTTTATGAGAGGGAAACCAGACAGCCCTGTAAAGTTATTGTAAAATCACCAACAAAACATTATACAAACTTAAATGGCCCCACATCGTCTGAAAGCAGGAAGACCTTTTCAGATACAAACTTAAGTAGTCTTGCTTATTCTGTTCTATTATTCTGTTTCTGTATAAAGTAGGCCTTCAAATTATGTTTCTTTGCAAAATCACTTCTCTCTTGAGTGATTTGCCTGCCCAGACATCTTGGAGCCTTTCTTACCAATAAAAGCTTTTCTTATCACAGCTTTGATTACATGAAATTCTTTTGCTACAGACCCACCCAAAAGCTTTGGAGACAAGGACAGCAGATCCATCCCTGCCCCAAATCACACCCTCATCATCCTTGAGCTTGATCTTAGGTAGACTTATGCCTAGATCCATAATGCTTCCCTCCCAGATGGAGTACCGTCTTCCTGATAAATGGGGGCTCTGGCAATCTACAATGCATTCATTCTGGCACCACTTGTAAATGCCCACAAAGCATTCACTACTTTTGTGAATACCCTTGTTAATGCCCACTCTGCATTCACTATTGCCAGTCTCTCCTAATTCCCAGGGCCTCAGAGAAATCTCTGGTCACTGTCTTTTGTAGTGTTTAAACCAATTTTACCAAGCTTGCCTCTGTCTGAAGTCTTCAGAGATCTCTGGCCATCATTTCATAGGAAAGATGAATTAAATACATGATAGAGTACTTGAGAACAGCCTTTAGAACAGCTCAAGATCTTTTATTCACATGTTCACATCCTGTTCCTAGCTAACTTTTGCTGACTCCCTGTGAACTCCTGATGAGCTCTAGGTCAAAGAGGACCTGCTTCCTCTTCCCCACAGCTTAAGGTCATACACATAATCAGAGAAGGAGATGATGCAATCTCAATGTAATCAGAGCTGCTGCTCAGGAGGTGGTCTCTGTTTACTCACAGCAAATCACATCTGAGGGTCTCGGGCTTTATTTGCCTGTTTACTTCATGACTGTGGAGTGCCTGATTCCTCCTCTGACCTTTACACTTGCATTTTTATTTTCCTTCTAAGGTTATTTTTACCTTCTTTCTAAATCTGATTTTTCTTGTGCAGCAAGATAACTGTATAAATATGTATACATATATTGCATTTAACATATACTTTAACATATTTAACATGTATTTGTCTACCTTTCATCTAAGGGAGGGGGTGGGGGGAAGGAGGGGAAAAGTTGGAACAGAAGGGTTTACAAGGGTCAATGTTGAAAAATTACCCATGCATATGTCTTGTTGAATAAGAAATTAAAATTTCATATTAGAATTGTAAGCTCACTCATATCTAACAGGCCTGAGCTTCTAAATTATGGGAATTTGACCATTCCATGAACTCTATATGTCCTTGACAATAGATACCAGGAACTAGCCAATTCTAGAAATGTTTATGCTTACAGCGGGTGGCTCCGTCCTTGAGCATATACTATTGCTAAGGAAATAAGTCAAGGTATAGACAATATGGAATGAGTCAAAATACTAGATATTTGATACATACATATGTCAAAATGACAGATAAAGTGAGATACTTGATACATAACATATGGAATGAGTTAAAACACTAAATGGTCACACATGTCAGACTTCTTGGCTGAAAGCCCTCTTTGTTTAAGAGAGGTATATAAGATTGAGAATCTCACATCTCCACTGAGTCTCACCCGTGGGGAGGACGCTTCGCCCGGAAAAATCTTTACACAATTCAAGTTGATTGAGGCTGAAACGGGACTCCCAGCCATTTGAGTTTTTGAGGTTTCCTTGAATTGGTGATGTATTCTCTTCCTCTATCTGCTATAATTGTCATGTTGTTAATTGTTCTTATTTCTATTTGTTTTGTTGTGTAAATCTAAATTGTCTGTACCTTGTCTTGTTTGATTAAAACTTTTTATTTTCATTTTTTAATTGAGCTTGAGAGCGTCATTTATAGGAGCGAATCCAAACTTTTCTTTAAAATCATAATACATAAATAAATAAAAAGCTATAATAAAAAAGTTGAACTTAAAAAAATTAAATTAAATAATAATATATAATAAGGCATGATTTGGCAACTAGACTAATATATGAGAATCTCACCATATTTCAAATATAGACACACAAAAGCTCATAATGCAAATAAAAGACTTCAAAATATTCTTGGGAATTCAGCCA
The DNA here is from genome assembly GCF_048593235.1 of Sminthopsis crassicaudata. Lineage (NCBI taxonomy): Eukaryota > Metazoa > Chordata > Mammalia > Dasyuromorphia > Dasyuridae > Sminthopsis > Sminthopsis crassicaudata. The sequence goes on from NC_133619.1 coordinate 202,464,123, forward strand.
ATAAAATATCCCATTATCATAGACTAAACGATTGTACATATTCATCAGCACTTAACATTGTCCCATAAAATCTTGAAAAACAGTTATTGAATTGATGTTGTTATGCCAAATACTCATAATTTCTAAGTTAAAAGGAACTAAACGTTTCTAGAACATAGAAACAGAAAAGATTAAAATCGTTTGGGAATAAGAAGAGGCATTTAGCATCCCTCTTCAGTTATGTCAAGCATATTTATAATGAGTATACAATGAACTCAAATTCTAAGATTTGTATTTTTTTCGATTAACATCTCCATGAAGATAATTTTCAAATATACTTAATTCATTTCATACCTTTTTTTTGGCCTCCAGTCTCATATCTACAACTGCCTATCAGACATCTTGAGCTAAATTTCCTATAGATATCTTAAACTCAATATCTTTCTCCCAAAATTGTCCCCTCTCCCTAACTTCCTGATTACTGTCAAGGACACCAACATTCTTAATCATTCAAGCCTAAAATTTATGTAGTCATCTTTGTCTCCTCACTATCATTTTCTTTTTTTTTTTCCTTTTTTTGCTGAGGCAATTGGGGTTAAATGACTTGGCCAAGGTCATACAGACAAGAAATGTTAAATGTCTAACGTCAGATTTGAACTCAGGTCTTCCTGACTTCAAGGCTGGTTGTTCTATCCACTGCACCAACTAGCTGCTCCAACTTTCATCTTTCTTATCCACTCTATTGCCAAGTCCTAATGATTGCACTTTAGTAACAGCTCTCATCTATACTCTTTATCCTCTTGGACATTATATCACAATACTGATGCAGGTCCTCACCATCTCCTGCTTAGACTATTGCAATAGCCTCTTGGTTGATCTCTATGTCCAAAGTCTCTTCCTACTCCTGTCCATCTTTCACTTATCTGTCAAACTGATCTTCCTCAAACGTAATTCTGATCATGTCACCCTTGTATTTATTGAATTTCAGTGTCTCCAGTGCCAGGCACTATATTAAGTTAACCATATTTAAGACAAAAATAAAACAAAGTGTTCCAGGTATATGGCAGACACTGAATAAACACTTGTTGACTGGATTTTGACTATAAAAAGCAGGCATTTTTATTTGATCAATACAATTCAAGTAACAATAAATATTAGACAATAATACTAAGATCTGTCTGAATCCCATTGATAATGAAAAAAATAACATTGCTATTATTAAGCTATAAAAGTTATTTTCCATTTCATATCTGCTAACAACATAATAATATTAAGATATTTTTAATTGTGTATTTCAGGAATATAGCCTAAGAATCTTATTGTTCTGCCTATTCAATAAGATCTGCTTGGATATAAAACTAGATACGACTTCCAAATTTAAAAGACACTCAAATCAAACAGACCACTAAGTATTCGATGTATATGGATGACATCTATCTGTATGGATCCACTAAAAATAAATAATATATTAAATATCTTTATCTTATGGAATCTTTCTCCAGTTGTTTTGATAAATGTAAAGCATTAAATGTGTCTACCAGGGAAATAAAGACCGAGGTACTGAGCTTGAAGCTAAAGGTCAAATTGGAATGGACAAGAATGCTTAGAAATATCTTGGTTTCTTTCAGACAAGGAGAAACTGAAGGTAAATTTGTTGAGACTTTTGGCATCCAGAAATAAAAAGTAAATGATAATAATGCATTTAAAGCAAGTAAAAACTATATAATTCCTGTTTTAATGTACACATTGGGAACTGCAAAATATACCTTAGCAAACTTGAAAAGTAGAGTACAAGAATCCATAGAATTTTGACAAAACACAAGGCAAATCCTCACTCTCCAAAAAAGAGGAAAAGCCTTGATAAACATTCTCAGAATGTATGATAAACTAGTCAAAAATCTATAAAAATACTTTTTGAATAGCTGTACATTATTTCAATAATCAATAGTAAATGTTAATAAAAAGTACACACCAGGTACTTATCAAAATTAGTTTATATCCAGAGAGAGCTTATAAAATAGCTAAGATGCAAATCTAAGAATCAGAGATATGAAGATATGAAGATATTCATATGAACTCAGACAATGATATGTTCACTGCCTAACATATGCCTAAATCATGTGAATTTTTTTTTTGTAAAAAAAAGAGTAATTTATCATAACAAATCAGGATTAGGTTATTACTATCTAGATGGAAGAAAATGGTAGAAACTGTATCATATCATTTGAAGCTATACAAATCTAATACCTAGCAAATACCTAGCAGATTATGGCCAAGTGGAGAGAAATGTTTATCAGATGTAATCAGTATATCATGAAATAATGAATAAGATTCCATGATACAAATATAGACCTGAAAATATTCTTGAGAATTCAATCAATAAACTGTATTGTAACTAGAGCATTATCATAGAGTCCACATTATTTACTTACATTTATCCCCCTTGATCCATAAAAACGGAGAAATATTTTGAACAGAATTTTAATAGAAAATGCTCATAATCTTCAAAATATGTGGAACAAAAATCAAATGTGGAGGCCTAGAAAAAAAGAAATCTAAATCATATGTTAATGATTTATCCCTTGTTTACTTATGTTTCACTTTTCTGGATTTCCTTTGGAATTTTCCTGGCAAAGATATTGGATTGATTTACTATTTCCTTCTCCAGCTCATTTTACAGATGAGGAAACTGAGGCTAACAGGGATAAATGACTTCAGCTGGATCACATAGCTAGTAAGTATCTGAAGCCAGATTTGAACTCATAAATAAGATGAATCTTTCTTACTCCACATCTGACATTCTATCCACTGAGCTTTCTAGCTAGTAATAATTCAAGGTACATATTATTCTTAATATGCTATTTTTTCTTTCAGCAAGTGTACAGAAAATGCATTTACCTTCCAGTATATTCATTCAATTATTAAAAGCAAATATTTTATCAACCTGGGTAATTCTCTATAGAATATTAAATAGTAAAATAATAGTAAAATAGAACTTGTTCTAGGAACATTTTAATCTGAACTACAGATTAAAGATGAGAAAAAAGTTTGCCCTGGTGCAGAGACTAACTGACCTAAATTGGACAGGCAGAAAAACGGATTACCCATTTGTGCTTGGGATGTTCACTTACTCTCTTTGCATAGAGCAGGAAGTATGTAGCTGTACCAAACGTTTGCATCATAAATTCAGCTTGCCCCAACTACAAACAGGAAGAATTTATAACATGACAGAAAACAGGAGAGGAGATGGAAAGAGTGACAAAAAGTAAGAAAAGATATAGAGTACTTAGCTTCCCTGGTTGAATTCAACAAGTTGTCAAATACTTTTTAGACGATCCTTTCTTCTCCACTCCCTCAGGGGCACAAGAAGCGTCTACTCTCCCTCCGGCTCTCAGCAGAACCTCCTCCTTATCAGAAACAGGATCGGGGTCCCAAGATATAGGACTCCCCTCTCCACGGCAGTCGAGTTCTGAAATGCCCAATCTCCACTTCTTAGTCCTTCTCATACACGAAGTGGGCTGCCTTTCTCCTCAACCCAATCTCTCCAGCCTCCCTCTGAGGCCGGCCAATCTCAAGGCCTTTGCCCTCCTCGGACTAAAGCTGTAAATTCCCCTTCTCTTCCACGGGAGCCTGATCCTGCTACAGCTGTGGATCAGGAGCCTCCTTCCAATCTCTTTCCCTTGAGGGAAATTGCCAACCTTCAGGGTGGAATACTCAGAGTACAAGTGCCCTTTTCCATGTAGGATCTCTCCCAAATCAAGGAAAAATTGGGCAGATACTCTGAGGATCTTACTAAATATATTGAGGGATTCAAAGCCATCACCCTCCAATATGATCTTTCCTGGGGAGATATTAATATAATCTCCTCTTCTTGTACCATAGAGGAGAAAAGGCGAATCTGGGATTTAGCCCAGAAATTCAGGGACAAGATACTGTACGAGGATGTATGCTGATGGCAGTGGATATCTTCAACATAGAGAAGAGCTAATCCAATTCCAATTGATTAATGATGGACAGAATCAGCTACATCCAGAAAAGGAACACTGGGAAATGAGTGTAAACTGTTATTTTTACCTTCTGAATCCAATTCTTCCTGTGCAACAAAAAATTCGGTTCTACACACATATATTGTATCTGGAATATACTATAATATATTTAACATATATAAAACTGCCTGCCATCTGGGGGAGGGGGTTGGGGGAGGAAGGGAAAAAATCTGAATAGAAGTAAGTGCAAGGGATAATGTAAAAAATTAGCCATGCATATGTACTGTCAAAAAAAAAGTTATAATTATAAAATAAAATTAAAATTAAAAAAAAAATGAAGGACAAACAATAAAAAAAAAAAAAAAAAAAAGAAATTCGGGGACGATATGGCTTCCTCCTCCCCTGCTAGGTACCAGGCAGGGGCTGTTGCTGTACCTCTATCAGACCCCTCATGGAACTATCAGGAGGGAAGCAGGGATAGAGAGAGGAGAGACCACCTACTAAGCTGCCTCATTGAGGGCATGAGGAAAGGAATCAAAAAGCAAGTCAATTATGACAAGTTCAGGGAGATCACTTCAAACAGCTGAGGAAAATCCCACCCTCTTCCAAAGTTGATTGGAAGAGGCCCTGAGAAAATACACTAATCTGGACCCCACTTCTCAGGAGGGTGCCACAGTTCTTAGCATGCATTTTATTAACCAGTCTGCCCCAGATATCAGAAGGAAGCTACAAAAATTGGCCCTAGGGCCTCAAACCCCCATGACTCAATTATTAGAAGTTGCTTTTGGGGTGTTTAATAATAGAGACCAAGCAGCAGCAATGGAAAAGGATTGCAGGGCCAGAGCCAGAAATAAAGAACAGGCTCAGCTTTTAGTGGCTGCCATTTCTAGAGATCAGACCCGTTTGTGCTTTAGATGCAAGAGACAGGGTCACTGGGAGAGAACATGCCCCCAGAAAAAGCCTCCAGGTCCTTGTCCTAAATGCCACAAGGAAGGACACTAGAAAAGGGACTGCCCAGAAAGGGGTAGAACCACTGCCTCAAACTTCACCCTCCAGTCCTCTCAGGACTTGGAATGACAGGGCCCGGGGTTTGGCGAGGCCCCCCCCCCTTTCTCTATCAGAGCAGCTGAAGCCAGGGTGACTCTAGACGTGGCAGGTAAGCACATTAATTTTCTATTTGATACTGGGGCCTCTTTTTCAGTTCTGTTATCCCATTCTGGTCCAACGCGCCCCTCTCCCGGTAAAGTAATAGGGATTGAAGGGAACTTTGAAACTTTTCCTTTACCTTGTAGATAGGGAGATGTGCTGTTTCCACACTCCTTTTAAATGATTCCTTCCTGTCCCACTTCTCTATTGGGCCAGGATTTAATGGAAAAGCTGGGAACCCAATTCTCTCTGCTCAAATCTCCAAGTGATATATTTGTGCTCCTTCTGAGACCTTCCCATGTTCCTTATGAAATCTGGGAGGACATAGACTCTTCCGTCTGGGATCAGGGCATTCCCAGGAGGGCAAGTCGTGTTACACCAGCCCTCATTAAGCTACAGGATTCTACTGTGTTCCCACATAGACGGCAGTATCCAATTAAGCAGGAAGACAGGATTGGGTTACAACCTTAGATTGAGAAGTTTCTTAAGTTTAAACTTCTGGTCCACTGCCAATCACTCCTATCCTTCCTGTTAAGAAAGGAACAGGGATTATCGTAGGGTACATGATTTAAGGGCAATTAATGAAGCAGTTATCCCAATCCATCCCATAGTACCTAATCCCTATACTATATTTACACAAATTCCAGGAAATACTAAATGGTTCACCACCCTGGACTTAAAAGATGCTTTCTTTTGTATTCCTCTGCACGAGGTCTGCCAGTTTCTCTTTGCCTTTGAATGGGCAAAGCCAGGTGGACTTCCTGGTCAATTAAACTGGGCAGTTTACGAGACAGTCCACATTTATTCAGGCAAGCCTTAGCTAAAGATTTGAGAGATCTTGAGCTGCCCGGCAGCAGCCTTATTCAATATGTGGATGATATCTTGCTCTGTAGCCCTACTAGGGAGGAGTCTCTGGCAGCGACTGTAAAGACCTTGAATTTCTTAGCTTCAAGAGGTTACAGGGTCTCTCTATCTAAAGCTCACATTGCCTGCCAATCTGTCAAATATTTGGGTCACAATCTCACCCCCACCTCTCACTCTCTAACTGAGGAGAGGAAGCAGGCTATTCTAAGTATCCCCCCTCCTGTTTCTAAGAAACAGCTGAGAATCTTCTTAGCTATGGCAGGCTTCTGTAGAATCTGGATTCCAAACTTTGGGATTATTGCTAAACCCCTCTATGATTCTATTCAAGGTCCCGATAATCTCCCTCTCGAATGGGGACCTGAGTAGGCCAATGCTTTTAAAACCTTGAAGGCTAAATTAAGCTCTGTCCCTGCTCTTGCCCTGCCTGATTTACAGAAACCTTTCACTCTGTATGTAGATGAAAGGCTGGGCAGGCTTTGGGAGTCCTTACTCAATCTCTGGGACCAGATCCCAGGCCAGTGGCCTATTTTTCAAAGAAGCTGGACTCAGTTTCTCTAGGATGGCCTTCCTGCCTTAGAGCAGTAGCTTCGACCACCCTCTAAAGGAAGCCTCTAAACTGACCTTGGGGTCGCCATTAGAGGTTTTAACAGGTTTTAACACAGGGTCCAAAGCATTCTAGAATCCAAAGGCCATCAGTGGCTCTCAAGTGAGAGACTTACTAAATACCAGGCTCTCCTGCTAGATACCCCTGACCTGACTCTTCGAATTTGCCACACCCTAAATCCTGCCACCCTCCTCCCTGATATCTCTCAATCTGGAGAGATTGTCCATAATTTCAAGGAAATTATAGATTCTGTATACTCTAGCAGAGCTGACTTGAAGGAAATTCCTCTTGATAACCCAGAGGAGGAATATTTCACAGATGGGTCTAATTTCCTCAAGGATGGGGAGAGAAAGGCAGGTTATGCAGTGGTATCTTTTTATAACACCCTGGAAGCTAAGCCATTGCCTACTGGCACCTCGGCACAGAAATCCGAATTTATAGCATTAACCAGGGCTTTAGAACTGGGGAAGGGGATGAGAGTCAATATTTACACTGATTCCAAATATGTTTTTCATGTTTTGCATGCTCATGGAGCTATTTGGAAAGAAAGGGGCTTGTTAACAGCAAGGAATTCTCCCATTAAACACTCGGGAGAAATTCTATGTCTATTACAAGCTGTCCATGAACCCAAGGAGGTCTCTGTTATATTTTGCAGAGGGCACCACAAGGGAGAGTGACTTCAGGCTAAGGGAAATAGGCTGGCAGATGCAGCTGCTAAAACAGCTGCCCTTACGCCCCTATTGACACCTTTAATTCCCCAGCTAACTGAGTCTTTTACTCCTTCCTATAGCACACAGGAGAAAGCTCTCGCAGAACAAAGGGGATACACATTTTCTCCCTCAGACCATGTTGTTAATTGTTCTTATTTCTATTTGTTTTTTTGTGTAAATCTAAATTGTTTGTACCTTGTCTTATTTGATTAAAACTTTTTACTTTTATTTTTTAACTGAGCTTGAGAGCATCATTTATAGGAGCGAATCCGAACTTTTCTTTAAAATCATAATACATGTAGTCGGCAGGATTCGCTGCATAAATGCCTCTCTTTAAGAAAAATAGATCTCTGTGTCTGTGTATGTTTGTCTGCTTTGAATTTTTTGTTCTGTGTTAAAAGTTAACAAGCTCATAAGATAAGAATTCAGCCTCTGTGTTACAGGCTTAGAAAACTATCAGGCTGAATTGTGGAAACTGGAATTCATTCAGAATAGTAATTCTTTCAGAGTGGTTCAAAAATGTATTGGTCTTAAAAATTGTTTGTGATTTTAAACTTTTTAACTTGTTGTACCAATTTGTAAGTAAAACAAAAGAAAAAAACTTGACTATTTTAAACTGGTAGGGAAGTTTTCTCTGAAAAGCAGATTTTCAAAGTCTGCTAAAGAGGAGTAAAGGCAATACAATCTTATCTGCTTAATACCACCTGGGAAGCTTCTTACTAGTGGCCTTGAAGCACTCAGGCAGAAGAAAGAAGAAAAAAAAAAAAAAACTATTTGGTTTGCTTCTGAAACATTGGGTAATTTTTTATCATTATGGGTTATGAATCTTGAAGTTTAAAGTTTAAAAAAAAGGTGATTAAAGAAAAGGGACAAGGGAGATTGATTTACAAAAGCAATTAATAGTTTAAATGAAATCAGAAGAGTTATTGGTTTGGAAGTGTTAGGTTTAAGTAAGTAAGCATTGGGAGGAGAGAGACAGAGAGATGGGACAGGAGAATGAAGGTGATTTAAGAAGGATTGATTAGTGAGAGCAAATGATTTCAAGAAGAAATCAGTGGGGAAAAGAAGGAACTGGTTGGAAAGGGGAGTCACGGAGAGATGACTCTAAGACAGGATGTGTTTTTTGCAGGGGAGAGCAGCAGTAGGAAGTTGCAGCTGTTTTTGGTTGAAAAAAGCAAACTGATAAAGGGTCAAGCTGCTCTTACAAGATGTTAATTGAGTGAACATTTGTTTCTAAAATACATAATGGTTTTTGTGTTTAAAGAATATGATCAGAAATGTGATATATAGTCTGAAAAGGCTATTTATTTTTTTAAAAATGTTTAATTGATGTTTTTAAGAACTTTTCAGATTCTTTTATGTGAAAATAGAAGTTTTAATTAATTGTATTGATGCCAATTATTTGAAGGGACTCCAAGTATAATAGTTTTTGCCTTTGTCCTTTTGAAGATGTATTTGTTATGGCAATATGTAGTTTGGGATTTTTCTGTGTATTGGGTATTTTAAAAGCAAAATAATTGGTACAATGTTGAACTTATGAAACATCTACTTGGGTATATAAGAATTGTGTGAACATTCTGGGATAAATTTCTTATTGTTAAAAGTCTTACAAAATGTAGATGATCTTTTTGTGACAGGAAGAAAAAGAGTGACCTTGTCCGGGTCACTATCAGTTTGTTAAATTATTTAGGAGCACAGGGACTGATAATTTCTTAAGACAAATTGCAATTTGTAAAAGGTGAGGAAAATATTTAGGCCATTTTATAAGCTTAGGGAAAAAGAAACTAGATTCTGTATAGGTGGAGGGGATTCTTCAAATTATTAAGTCTAGAACGAAAAAGAGTCTCCAGAGATCTCTAGGATTGGTGGGGTATTGTAGAACCTGGATTGGTGAATATGCATTATTAACTAAGCATTTATTAACTCATTTGTTGGAAGGGAAGCCTGATATAGTTCAATAGGATTCAAAAGGGGAACAAAGTTTTGAAATGTCAGCCCCTGTTTTATTTTTGCCTTCTTTGGAAAAGGCTTTTCTTTTATATGTAAATACAGTAAACAATGTGGCTTTAGGAGTATTATCACAATTAAGGGGAGGGCAGCCACAGCACTTTTGGTAGAAGAAAAGTCAGAAATTAACCTTTGGGGGTAGTTTAATAGTGAGTGTCCTGCACCAGGTTCAATCAATTCTGAATCAAAGGGGCCAGGAGGTGGCTAACTGATTCAAGGATTTTAAAATATGAACTAATATTATTGGAAAGAGATGATTTGGCACTCTCACCAGACCATAACTTTAATCCAGCCATGTTCTTATCTGCTTCCCCTGGGGAACATGTGTCCCTTGAACATGATTGTCCAAATGTGATTGATTACCAAACTAAGATTAGGGAAGATTTGTAGGAGGTCCCTTTGTTGAAAGGCACTGAATAGTTCATAGATGGTTCCTCACAAATAGTTAATGGGAAAAGGAAAAATGGTTATGCTGTTGTTAATGGGGAAGATTTGACTCTGGTTCAAGCTGGATTCTTGCCAAAAGAGTGGTCAACTCAAAATTTGTGAATTATATGCAGTAAATCAAGCCCTAAAATTGCTTGAAGGACTGATTCAAAATATGCTTGGGGAATTGTTCATATATTTGGGGAAGAAAGGGGAATGGTAAACAGTAAAGGAAAGGGATTGGCACACAGGACATTGGTCTCTGAAATTTTGACTAATCTTATGTTACCTAAGAACGTTGCAATGATTCATGTGCAGGGGCACCAAAGAGGAAATTCATTTGAGATAAGGAGAAACTGCTTTGCAGATGAGGAGACAAAGCGGCCTGGAGAAGAGGAATCTGTAAGTACGGAGGAGATGATGGTGTTAATTTTGGCATTTCTGCCTCCAGTGCCTCCACTTTCCCTTACCCCAGAAGAGAAGTAGGAAATCTAAAGCCTTGGCGCTCAAGAGGATAAAGAGGTCACTGGCTCCTCCCTAATGGCAGAGAGGTACTGACCATAGCAGGTATGAGACATGTACCCCAACATTTACATCAGGGCAGTCATTAGGATGTCTGAGACCTGTGTGATGTGGTGCTGACTAGGTTTGTGGCACTGGCAGGCAACTGGTCAGTGGGCGTCCTATTTGTCAGAGGATGAATAGGGCGGCCCAATGATAAGTCTAAAAGGAAGAAGGCCCCTGGTATCAGGCCTTTCCAAAGCATACAGGTGGACTTTACCAAGCTGCTGTCAGTGGGGCATCTCAAATACTTGTTGGTCATATTGGACCATCTGACCTTATGGGTGGAGGCCATTCCCCTTGCCTGGGCAACAGCCACAGTAATTGTAAAAGTACTTCTTGAGCAAATCATTCCAGGGTATGGGATGGTGGAGCAGGCAGATTTAGGCCAAGGCACCTGTTTCACAGCTAAGATCTTCCAATCTGTGGCCCAAGCTCTAGAAATATGATAGGACTTACACACCCCATAGCATCCTCCCTCATCAGGTAAAGTGGAAAGGATGGATAAGGAAATTAAACAGCAACTGACTGAATTGGCATAGAGACACAATTGCCCTGGACCAAGTGCCTTCCCCTTGCCTTATTAAGAATTAAAACAAAATCCCTGAAGAGATGTGGAATTGTCACCTTATGAATTATTGTATGGTCACCCTTATCCAAAAGGGATTCAAAATTCTTCCTTCTATCCAATATTTGAAACCAAGGATTTGTTTTTAAGAAAATATGTTATATCTTTACTGTAACATCTGAAAACTTTACAACTAAACAGGCTTATTGCTCAGACTCCTCCCTTAGGATTTCAACAGTGCATGAGTTCTAGCTTGGAGATGGGGTCCTCGTTCAGATATGGAAGGAGGACAAGCTGACCCTGAGCTGGAAAGGACTGACCCAGATCCAGATACAGCAGTGCTGCACAGGAAAGAGGGTGGACTCAGCATACCAGAATTAAAGGACTGGTGGACTCCGAGGGTCTTCCCAACTGAATGCAGAGAACAAGCTGAGACAAACATTGAAAAGCAACTGATGAACTGTGCATGTAAAATCTTGATAGCGGTATTGAAGCCTCACTATTAGATAAAATATCTACTACTGACACCTCCCCCTCCTACAAAACATCCTCCATCAATCATAAGAGTTCCTAAAAACTTGTACCAATAATGTAACTTTTCCTCCTCTGATGAATTGTGTTAGAAAGAAAAAGAACCTGGTATGATACCTTATTTGGTGGTGCTGGAACTGGTTTGGGTATAGTTAATTCTATAGATCTTGAGGCCTTGGCCAGCAGACTGCGCAGTGCTGGGCAAGATGTTTCTCAAGCTTTGACTGTAAATGCTCCATGGTTGCTCACGATGATCTTACCCCACCAAAATACTTTAAAATATCAAGGCCAATTTCTACAGATTTTTAATGAGAGTATTATTACTAGTTTGGGTTTTACTGGAAATATTAGTAAATTACTTAATTGGACCAAATGCTCTTTACAAAATATGTATACCTTGATACAAAAAGAAAATGCTCAGAGATTGTTGCAATGTGGGATCATATACCAGAAGCATGGAAAAAACAATGACCTGAAAATGCTATGTGTACTTCTCTTTGATGTACTGGAACTATTGTGCATTATCAAATTAAGATATGGGCTGTTATGTGTCACTTTCATGTGTTACCTTTTGTCTTACCTAATCACTTTGCTTTACCTCATATATATGGAAACTACATAGATTTGAATAATGTAACCCACACTTTGTCTGTACTGCAACTTATAGGGGGATTGTTTGTGGGATGATGATTCGGCAGATGGAACCCTCCCTTCTATCACATTCATCCAATTTGTGTGATTTAACATTGTATCCTGTGAATAACTTCTCCATGATATATGAGGTATCTTCGCAACATATATGTATAGTTTCTAATAACCTGGGTACCCAAGCTTCTTCCTTTACCCCATGTCTCCCTGTCACTACAACCTCTTATCGATATCCTGAACAAGTCTTTAGTTATGAAGAAACTGTTAGAGTCTAATTAGCGCGCGTTAAATGAACATCGAATACAGACTCATATAGCTGCAGGACAACTTATCGAGGCCTCTCATTTAGTGACATCAGATACTAATTATCATTGGTATGGCTTCTTACTTAGATCAGGTAGCACTACCATTTATTTTAATAGTTTAGCCATAACCATATTATTTTTATTGTTCTTTTTGTAATACTGTATGTGTAATTGTTATATGTATCGGAAGATGAAAACAATTTATTCTAATTTTACCCCATTAGCTCAGTCCTCTTATTATTTTCGTGATCTTAAGGCCAAATGAATAAGAAATTAAGATTTCATATTAGAATTGTAAGCTCACTCAAATCTAACAGGCCTAAGCTTCTAAATTATGGGAATTTGACCGTTCCATGAACTCTATATGTCCTTGACAATAGGTACCAGGAACTAGCCATCCCTGGGAATGTCTATGCTTAGGGCTGGGTGGCTTCCTCCCCGAGCATATACAATTGATAAGGAAACACGTCAAGGTATAGACAATATGGAATGAGTCAACATATCAGATTGTCAGGTACTCTGCACATGTATACGTGCCAAACTTCTTGACTAAGGGTCTTCTTTGTCTAAAAAAAACATATAAAAGGCTAGTGTTCTATATCAGCCGTCAACCTTCAGCCACGAGGAGGACACTTCGCCTGGAAAAATCTTTACTCAATTCAAGTTGATTGAAGTTGAAACGGGGCTCCCAGCCATTTGAATTTTTGAGGTTTCCTTGAATTGGTGATGTATTCTCTTCCTCTATCTGCTATAATTGTCATGTTGTTAATTGTTCTTATTTCTATTTGTTTTTTTGTGTAAATCTAAATTGTCTGTACCTTGTCTTATTTGATTAAAACTTTTTACTTTTATTTTTTAACTGAGCTTGAGAGCATCATTTATAGGAGCGAATCCGAACTTTTCTTTAAAATCATAATACAGAGCACTTCTTTGTTCCAGAGGCAAATCAGTAGAAACTGATTTCTGCTCTGCACCAGGCTACTCATCTGGGGAGGAGTGCCCTCCAATCCTTGGTTGAAACTCGTTTTCACTGGCCATAAACTGGGGGAAACAATCAGGCAAGTCTGCCAGGCCTGTCCAATTTGTGCCCAAATGAATCCTGAGGGGAGCTGTTAAAGCTCCCACCTCTCCTGAAGCCAATTCAGAGGAAAGGCACTTACCCTGGCGAGGACTGGCAACTAGATTTCACGCATATGCCCCCCCCCCCCCTAGAGGTTTCAGGTTGCTTCTAGTGTTCGTGGACACATTTACTAACTGGGTAGAAGCATTTCCTTGCAGGACTGAGAAAGCCCACGAGGTATCCAAATTTTGCCTGTTAAACGAAATTATACCTCGCTTTGGTTTACCTGCCTCGTTACAGAGCAATAATGGGTGTGCCTTTATTTCCCAGGTGACCCAAATTGTAGCAAAAGCTCTTAAAATTACTTACTATCTCCACACGTCATGGAGACCCCAAGCCTCAGGGAAGGTGGAGAAAATGAATCATACCCTTAAGTGAGTCCTCTCTAAATTATGAGTTGAGACTCATAATTGAAGATTGGATTAAAAATCTCCCAATCTGGCTTCTTAAAATCAGAATTGCCCCCAGGGAAGCTATTAAGCTTTGTCCATTTGAGCTCTTCTATGGACAGCCTTTTCTAACAACTAATTATCTTGTTGACCCCAAATAGCATCTGGTCACTCGATTTGCTTCAAGACTGAGGGCAATCCAAAAGGCCCTTTCTGAATATGCAATCAAGCATCTCCATAAACCCACAGATGCTCCTGCTCAGGTTAACTCCCCTGTAAATCCTGGGGATATGGTATATTAAAGAGCTGGAAACCCCAGGGGTCTGACCCCCTAGGCATGAAGTGGAAAGGGCCATACAAGGTCATCTTAACTGCTCCAAATGCAGTTAAACTGTAAGGGTCCCCCAGCTGGACTCATATTTCTAGGATTAAAAATGTTGCTTCTGTTTCAGATAATCCAGTTTATTCCTGTGAGCCCAGAGGACCTGAAGTTACTCTTTTGCAAGACGCCTGGGAAAGACTCTGGAGAAAGAAGCCTCTCATGCTAATCTTTCTTTCTCCTTATGAGGACTCTACTCTTGATATTTTCTCTCTAGCTTTCTTGGTCCTACTCTGTGGGTCCTGGGAAATTGGGTCACAACTTCCTAGTCAGACTTGGGAACTCTGCGGGGAATGGGGGTGTCCAGGACTGCTGGGTGTGCTATCACCACCCCCAGGGTGGGTCACAGATGCGGCCTAATGCATTCTTTGCAAAGGCTCCATTCCCATGGGCCACCAGCTCCTCAGTAGATGCCACCCCCTTTGTACTAGCCAACCCCCAGGGAAACTACTCTGACCCAACTGTTCCCTGCTTTCTGGCTGGGAAGGATCTCATATCTACCCATCACCACACCACAGTGGTTGTCACCGTGGCGCCTAATGGCCATATTCAAATCCCTGATGTGGGAATATTGACCTCTACCACCAATACTGTGGGTGCCAGCGAGTGTGACTCGTTTCAAAACTGCCGAAATTTCACCTTGGCAACTTGCACGAGCTGCATAGGTGGGACACAAGCCAAGTGCAGTTATGATTACGCACCCCCCAAGAAGGTAATTGTAGGGAACCCATTTAGGGATTATCCTGCCAAGCTCACCCACAGAGTTATATAGCACCTTCCTTGAAACTTCTCCATAACCTCCTCAGGACTAACATTCCTGTTATGCTGTTATGCGATTATGATCATCCGTGGGGACAAGCAACCAGGACACTGCTACAAAATAAAACTTCGGGGACCATCTGTGGGCCAAGGAGGTATACATTCCTCTGTAAAGTAAGTCTTCCACTCCACCTTAATGTTTCTGAGGGTCCTGTTAGAAAAAACACCTCTGACTGGAACCCTCCCCCACCTGTGATTTTGTCCACTTGCTGCCTTACACCCTTTAAACACCATGGGTCCTGCACCCTGGGTTACCTAAGCACCCCTTTCACGGTATATAATGCCAGCACCTCCGATCCCACCCCTTCAAATAGACCAAGGAGAGGGCTTTGGGAAAATGTTCTATGGTACTTACGGAAAGGCACTTCAATGCTAGTGCCCTTCATAGGGTACTTAGAACATGAAAATGTTCTTTCCAACCTAATGGCCCCTATTAACCAGCTGGCAAATGAGACTGCACATTCTCTCCAGGAGATTCAAGAATCTCTGGACTCCCTTGCCAACATGGTTCTGGATAATTGTCTGGCCTTAGATTATCTCCTAGCTTCTAGTGGCGGAATTTGTAACCTGGTCAATACTTCTTGCTGTATGTATATTAATTATTCCAGGGAAATTGAACTTAGCACTGAAAGAATTTTAGAAAAAGCTGGCTGGATGAAGGACATTCAAGAGAAAATCCTTACTCCTCCCGACTCTTCCTCTGGGTGGGGCTCCTGAATATGGTCTCTCTTAACCCCCATCATAAATCCACTTTTAATAATTGTCTTATTACTCATATTTGGTCCTTGTATTTTCAGACTACTGGTGGGAGTCGTTTCTTCTAGGCTTCGAGCTTCAAACTTTCAGCTGCTTCTACAGCCTGCAGACTCTGGGACTCAAGGAGACACACACACCCTCTAGACTCAGCTGCTGCCATCTTCAGATCCTGTGTTTCCCTTCCTGACATGGACCCCCCAAATGAACTAGGGACAGCTCTACAACCCTTGCCAGCTTGAAGAAGCTATAGAAGATGAGACCTTTGTCCCTTTTCCCCAAAAGCATTTGGAGGGACTTGTCTCAGGGGGGAATCTGACGAGGGAAACGGAGGTCAGAGACCCTAAAAAGTTAACCTAGAAGCCAATCCCACCTCTGTTAAGTACCACTAATTAACCTTTCAATAGAGTTCAGCTGACACTAACCAAGTTTTCTATAGAGCTGAACTAAAGCTAAGTACTCCTATTTAACTTTCAATAGAACTGAATTAATGTTAAGTACCACCACTTCAGCTTTCTATAATTTGAACTATCACTAATCAAACTTTCTATAACTTTACTGAAGCCTATTCAAACCCAAAACCTCTCTATTGTCTCAAAAGCCCTCAAGACCTAACTCTGATCATATAACTAAGTATTCTGACTGTACCAGGGTGGGCAGAATAGACAGAACTCTCTAATCCCATCTGGGAGTTCCGGTCCACCTGAGATCTCTCCGTGATTTAAAACAAACGTTTTACTTTTAATTGAGTAAATTCTTTTACTTCACCCTCGCCTGTTCTCACATACCATAAAGCCTGGAAATCCCCCATCAGTTTGCTGTTTCCTATTCCAGTTCATTCTACAGATGAGAAAACTGAGGCAAACAGATTTAAATGATTTACCCAGGGTCACAAAGATAGTAAGTGTCTGAAGCCAGATTCAAATTTATGAAGATGAGTCTTCCTGACCTTAGTCACAACACTCTTATCTACTATAACACCAAGCTGCCTATATAATGATTTATCCCTTTTTTTAAACAGCCATGCCTATGATTAAAGAGGATACACAATAAGATTGCTCAGTAATTCATTTGTCTCACTGATTCCTTTGTGCCCTTTTCAAGTGCCTACTTCTAAACAAAACAAGAGATCCAAAATGTAAGGAGAAAATCAGTGTTTCTTGTGTGGGTTTTTTTCAAGTTACTTAAGACCTTTCTGAAATTTTCTGGGTTTGCATGGAATTTTTTTCAAGTATATTTTGTTATTTGGGGTATATAATTATTTTTTTTTTATTTCATCCTGCTGGGAATCCTCTTTTGAATTAAGTTTTTGTGTTTCATAACACTTAAATGTTTACTAATGATCTAACTAATTATGGACAATTCAGGTTTAATCAAGCAGATAGCTAGTAGACTAAATACCCATAAATGTCAAATACTGATAAATGTCATCAGCTCAGGTTAAGTAAATGTACTTATAGCTGGCCAAGGCTCAAGTAAATATGGGCCTGCACGTATTATACAGGTCATAGGAGAAACACAGAAATAATGAAAATAAAATGCAAAAAGAATTCACATATTCTTGTAAGTTCTTCACCTTATCTCACTCTATTCCTCACAATTTGACTTCCTGAAACTTAGGCCTTGGGTCTCATATTTTCTACCCTACAACCTTTTGAGTATAGAGATCACATGACATCCTGAAATGTAGAGCTAGGCACCTGTTGTGCCCTACGGTCCTCTGAGAACCAAGTCACGTCCTGACACCTGGACCCCATGTCCTAACACCTCCAAGAAGCCTTCCCCTGGACACTTAAATGTTTACTAATGATCTAACTTTATAGGACACTAATTATAGGACAATTATGTATAATTGTCTAAATTTTCATAATTTTGCTGCACATTGAAATTGTGCTCTGATCTTGGACTAATTCTTCAGTTTAATTGTTGTAGTCTTTATTATTGATGTTTGTTATGTTACTATATGCACAATGAGTTTTATTTAAACGAAATGAACAGTATGGATATTAAAACTTAACCTCACATGATAGTCCTGACTAACAGCATTGAAGACGAAGTAATAGAGGAGAACTTAAGTGGGGTATAGATGACATGGGGAGATGTTTATTGCATGTTATAGGGGAGGCAGTGGCCTGTAAATTATTTAAATTAACAATATCCTTAAAGATATAATAGGAAGTTTACATGGGCAACTAGTTAGTAAATCCATCACTGATGAGAAACAGATAAGGATGAGGTAGGACTTTTTTTTCAAATAGAATAATGTAATAAAATTATAATGCAATGCATCGTGAAGAGGGGAGAAATGACAACTGGAAGTAGAGAGGAACGTGGATGCAATGGTTTAATTTTGGCAATCAGTTCTTTGGGGAGAAGAATTGCTGAAGTCAATTTATGAGGAGCTATTCAATTCCTAAAAGTAGGATATGTTAAAGAAATAACAGTGGTAGGTGAACAATATGAAGAAAGAGAGGGGCCAACTTCAATTTGGTGTATTGTCTGAAAGTAAACAGTAATGAGTTCATAGTATAAAAATGTTTGGAATGTATCAAGTGTTCAAAGAGGACCAGAACCTCTGGGATTAGGGTTTAATGAGCCCTTTTCAGGATTGCTTATCCTTCTTTGGTATTCACCTTTCACCCAACTCTCATTAATGGCCACACCTTAGTAAAACCATCTTAGTAGATGGCCTAATTCAGCTTGAGGACAACTGAGAAGCCTCAAACCTGTCAGCAAATTAGGGGAATGTCTACCCCATGTATGTGAAAAATTCTCCTGGTAGAATGATCAGATGAGATACATTTGTTCCAACAATCATGAAGGCAGTTGAAGCAGGTGCTGTGCAGCACCTCAAGCTTGGTGAGAGACTGAATAAGTCAAGGTCATCTATTGTATCCCAGGCTTTCACCAGTCATCTTAACTTTTCTCTTGACCCCAACTGACTCTGAAAAAGAGATTAAGCTTGATGCCTTTGTGCATCTCTACGTAACTTAAATCCAATTCATACATCACCCCATGATGTCATCAGTCTTTTTAAAAAATGAAGGATAAACAGCATTGTAATTGGAACAGGATTGGAATGCTTGTAAAAGTGGGACATCTGATAGACCCATCAGCCTGGAGTCAGGAAGATGGAAGTCCAAATCCAGTTTCAGATGCTAGTTGTCTGTCCTTGAAAAAGTCATCTTATCTCCATCTTGTTTAGGTTCTTCAGTGTAAAATGGGGATCACAATAGCACCTACCTTGCAGAGATATTGTGAGGATCAAATGATGCCTAGCACAATGCCTAGCATACAATAAGTACTTAATAAGTGTTTATTCTATTCTTTTTCTCCTTCTTGCAAAGACTAGAGAAGCAATTTGGTACGGCAGAGATTTGGTTCACCATACATTATATATATATATATATATATATCCATCTGAGTTTGTGCTATGAATGAAGAGAAAGTCGTCTAAGGAGTGACATTAACAATATTTGGTTGTCCCAATTACAGAGATATTGAACTGAGAGGAAATAAATAGATCCTATTATAAAGTATCTGATTGAACTTTATAAGGTGAAACAATAGATTGGATATAATAGCTGCTAAAATGATATATTCAGCTAAGTAATATCGACTTTTCAGAAGGAAAACATAGCAAAACATTATCTAAACATCTCATGCAAATTGTCTTGAAATCAAGATAAGAAATCATCCCTGATCATCAGAATCCCAGGAATAAGAACTCATGGAAATTCTCTTGAGAAATGGAATCATTGGAAAGACTGTTCTTCAAAGGTAGAGAATGTTTCATTATTGTCTTAGTATTGCTAGAACCCAGACCAATGCCTGCCACATAGTAGTAAATGCTTCTTAATTTATTTAATTAATTAATCCTAATTAATTAAATTTTACTTTTATTTATATATTATTTATTTATTATTTTATTAATTTATCAATCAGCTCTTTATTATAGCTGATATAAAAATACAAACTGCAAAACAGAATCAAAGAAATAAAGAGTTAACTTCTAACTACAGCTGTGGTCTTTGACAATTGTGTCTGTTGGATGTGCTGAAGAAGTGAATATTTTCTTAGTTTGGAAGCTCTTCTTTCCTTACTCTTGGGAATATTACTGATATCAGTAATAGAGACTGTCACAACCCATGAAAATCCTTAGCCTTACTTTAGTACCACTTTCATGATATCAATTTATTGAATCTTTTGCTCAAGATATTGTGAGGATATGAAATGTTTGGGGCTGGGCCTAATTCAGATGTTTTCACTGGAAATTTATACAAAATGTTAAAATTAAATGAGAATTTAGTAGATCATTCTGGGCATCTGATGGCACAAGGGATAAAGTACTGGGCATGGAGTCAGGAGCCCCCATCTTAATTAAGTTCAAATGCAGACATTTACTGACTGTATGATCTGAGGCAAGTGGCTTTATCCTGTTTGTCTCACTTTTTCATCTGTAAAATGAACTAGAAAAGGAAATGACAGTCTCCTTCACATCTTTGTCAAAATAAAAAAAGTGGGGTCACAAAGAGTTAGACATGACTGAAAAATGACTGAACAGAAGTAAATCAGAGGGGACTTAGCCATAACAGGGGAAAAATATTCAATAAGATTGGCATTTGAGGGCACCTCTGTTTTACTGAGCTGCATGGATCGCCCCCTATCTCAAATTGCCAACAGTAGTCTTTTAATCAACTATCAGAGTGTTCTTGGAGTTTCATATGGCTATTTTGTACTCAGTGAGCAGAAAATCTATCACAGTAATTACTGCATATAGAACAGTGATCATATTCATGGCCTAGGGCATAATTTTCCTCAGCAAGATCCTAGTCACCATAACAACTATGTATTAATCTCAAAAGTTAAAACTCTCTGGCTCTACTCTTCTCTCAGAAGCCCATGAATATCAGAAACTTTCAACATGCCTAGTTTGAAAGGAAGATAAGATTCTTGCAAAGTAGCATATGAACATAATGTAAGTTGGAAAATGATGACAGAGAGAGAAAAAGAGAGAAGGAAAAAAATGGGAAGAACTTTCCCTCCTCTAAGTAACTATTGCTTTGTGTAGATTATGCCAGTGCCCTTTCTTGTATATAAAAGAAGTACCAAAAGGTACCAAGCCAATTCTGTCAGTCTCTTATAGAAGTGGGAGTAGAAAGCTTTTATCTTCCCATTCCTGAGAGAAAGCAAAGAGGTTATCTACATTCTTACAGTTGTTGAGTCTCTAACATATTTTTGGTCTTCTAGCTTTCAGTATCATACTGAGATGCCAGCTTAGAAAATTATTTGGAGAGAAAAGTAGACACTTGATGTATACCAACTTTTTATTAGACCAATTTATGAATGAAAACACCTGTGTATCTTTCCTGTGTGTTGTAAATATAAGATAGAAAATATATTTGTGGTTGTCCTTCCCTGGCTTCCTAGGAGCTCGTAAACTTTTTTTTTTTTGGATAGTCAAGTATTATTTATTTATAAAATAATATTTTATTTTCCCCAATACATTTTTTAATTTTATTTTTATTTTTATTAATTTTATAATTATATATATATTTTTTTGACAATACATATGCATGGGTATTTTTTTTTTTACAACATTATCCCTTGTATTCAGTTTTCCAAATTTTCCCCTCTCTCCCTCTACTCCCTCCCCTATATGACAGGCAATCCCATACATATTTAATGTGTTACACTATAACCTAGATACAATATATGGATGTAAAACCAAATTTCTTGTTGCATGGTAAGAATTGGATTCCAAAGATATCTTCAAAGTAACCTGTGTTGAAAGACAATAGTGCAAACAGTTTACATTCAAATCCCAGTGTTGCTTTTCTGGGTGTAGCTGTTTCTGTCCATCATTGATCTAATGGAAGTGAATTAGATCTTCTTTATGTTGAAGATATCCACTTCAATCAGAATATATCTTCATAAAGTATCGTTGTTGAAGTGTATAGTGGTCTCCTGGTTCTACTCATTTCACTCAGCATCAATTCATGTAAGTCTCTCCAAGCCACTCTGTATTCATCCTGCTGGTCATTTCTTACAGATCAATAATATTCCATAACATTCATATACCATAATTTACCCAACCATTCTCCAATTGATGGGCATCCATTCATTTTCCAGTTTCTAGCCACTACGAAAAGAGCTGCCACAAAAATTTTGGCACAAACAGGTCCCTTTCCCCTCTTTAGTGTTTCTTTGGGATATAAGCCCAGTAGTAGCACTGCTGGATCAAAGGGTATGCACATTTTGATAAGTTTTTGGGCATAATTCCAGATTGCTCTCCAGAATGGTTGGATTCTTTTACAACTCCACCAACAATGCATCAGTGTCCCAGTTTTCCCACATCCCCTCCAATATTCATCATTGTTTGTTCCTGTAATCTTAGCCAATCTGACAGGTGTGTAGTGGTAGCTCAGAGTTGCCTTAATTTGCATTTCTGTGATCAGTAGTGATTTGGAACCCTCTTTCATATGAGTGGGAATAGTTTCAATTTCATCATCTGAAAATTGTCTGTTCATATCCTTTGACCATTTATCAATTGGAGAATGGCTTGATTTCTTATAAATTAGAGTCAGTTCTCTATATATTTTGGAAATGAGGCCTTTATCAGAACCTTTAACTGTAAAAGTATTTTCCCAATGTGTTACTTCCCTTCTAATCTTGTTTGCATTAGTTTTGTTTTTATAAAAGCTTTTTAATTTGATGTAATCAAAATCCTCTATTTTGAGATCATCTCTAGTTGTCCTTTGGTCATAAATTCCTTCCTCCTCCACAAGTCTGAGAGGTAAACTATCCTATGTTCCTCTAATCTATTTATGATCTCATTCTTTATGCCTAAATCATGGACCCATCTTGATCTTATCTTGGTATATGGTGTTAAGTGTGGGTCCATATATAATTTCTGCCATACTAATTTCCAGTTTTCCCAACAATTTTTTTCAAATAATGAATTCTTATCCCAAAAGTTGGTATCTTTGGGTTTGTCAAACACTAGGTTGCTATAGTTGTACACTATTTTGTCCTGTGAACCTAACTTGTTCCACTGATCAACTATTCTATTTCTTAGCCAATACCAAATGGTTTTCGTGACTGCTACTTTATAATATAGCTTCAGATTAGGTACAGCTAGACCACCTTCCTCTGACTTTTTTTTCATTAGTTCCCTTGCAATTCTCGACCTTTTATTCTTCCATATGAATTTTGTTATTTTTTCTAGGTCATTAAAATAGTTTCTTGGGAGTCTGATTGCTACACTAAATAGATAGAATAGTTTAGTGAGTATTGTCATCTTTATTATATTCGCTCGGCCTATCCAAGAGCACTTAATGTCTTTCCAATTATTTAAATCTGACTTTATTTTTGTAGCAAATGTTTTGTAGTTTTACTCATATAATTCCTGACTTTTCTTTGGTAGATGGATTCCCAAAATTTTATACTATCGACCATTATTTTGAATGGAATTTCTCTTTGTATCTCTTGCTGTTGCATTTTGTTGTGATGTATAAAAATGCTGAGCATTTATGTGGATTTATTTTGTATCCAGAAACTTTGCTAAAGTTGTGAATTATTTCTTGTAACGTGCTCTCCTGGCAGTTACAATTACTATTCTGTCCTAGACCCACCAGAGTACCTTTGACCACTGTCCTTTGCAGTGTGAGCTCTACCCGGCTCGCCTCCTCTGAGGCCTTCTAAGGTCTCTGGCCACAATCTCTTGAATCTATAGCTTAATAACCGGTAGCGCACTCAAGAACAACCACGTGTAATCTTAAAAGCCTTTATTATACCTACTCACATAATGCCCTGACTGATGCCCTGACTTGTTGGTTCCCGAGTGAACACCTGGTCAGAAGACCCATGTGTTCACTACCAAAACCCTTACCTCTTTTGGCTACCCATCTTGGCTTGGCCACCCAGGCTGGGGAGCCAGGGTGAACAGCATGAGGTTAAAGAGGGCGGTTGCTGCCTGCAGTGGGCTTACATAGGGCCTGTGAGGTCACACACACAGCCAATCAGCGAGAGAGTCACCCATTACAAAACTATCTCAATATGGCCAGGATCCCACCCAAGGGCAGTCCTAATATCCACAGAAATTACTTCCAGGCCTCAATCTCCCGATGCACTGTGTCCGCCCATTTAAAGGCCCCTTACAATTCCCTTTCTCTTGTTTTGCGGGAACCGCACATCTCACCAAGCTAAACTTTTAGCACCAGCTATAGTTCACTTGATCCATGAGATGACAGTGTTATGCCCAAGGAGGTACAAAGCAGCAGATCAGTAAACAGAAGTATGACATGAGAAGCAGGCTCAACAGTGGCCCAAGTGTTCAACCCATTCATCAAAGTCATACTCGAGATAATAGGCCAAAGAGGTTGGATGCCAATGAGGTAGGATGTCAACATTGAGGTGGGAAGTCAACAAGGTAAAACATCACAATTCTAGTTAACAAATATCAGTAGGTAGGTTGTCACAATTCTAGTTACATTTATCACAGTTCTAGACCAATTCTAGTTTCTTACAATTTTCTGTTGCACTTTTCACACTCCTAGAACAATTCTAGCTTATCACAATTCTCAATTGCACTTGTCACAATCCTAGAACAATTCTAGCTTATCACAATTCTCTATTGCACTTTTCACAATTCTAGAACAATTCTAGTTTCACAGGTGCACATAAGCAAAGTCATGTCCAGTAACATTGTCTCAATAACAACGGCAGGTGGGTGCGTTGGTTTTTCACCCACTAATTTAAAAGCATAGTCCTTCAATAGAAAGCATAGGGCAAAGCCTCTTCCCAGGCCACCATATGGCAAGTAGCCACGGGAGGAGCAAGCAGGCCCATTGTCCATTTATAGTCTTTATATTGCATATCACCCGAAACAGTCCATTTCAGCTGCAACACTGGAACTGTGTCTGCTGTCTCTGGTGTCATGGTCAGGAGGGACATTGCTGCCATCAGCGTCTGAAGGGCTGCGGACATCTGGCTGGTCCCTCTGGCCGGTTGTCTGGTCCTTCTCTTGGATCCCCAGGTTACAAATGTCTCTGGTGGGGATGAACTCTGCTGCTGGATCTGCACCTAGGAAGGAATGTCCCCGGGGCCCAACTTGGGCCTTTCCAAATGCCATCCAGGCCTTTCCACATCACAGTGGAAACAAAGTTGTTGTCAAAAAGATTAACAAGTCAGACAAAAGTCAGTCTGTCACTTAGCTGCACTTTCTGTGTATGCCCGAAGTGCATTGCTAAGGTAAAATGCAAAGAATTTAAAAATGTAAAACCAAAATAACTTTAAAATGTAAAATCAAAATACTTTGAAGATGTAAAATCAAAAATGTTTAAAAATGTAAAATCAAAATTTAAAAATTGTAAGCAATCACATATCCCAAAATTCCCTTCTCTTGTTTAGAAGAGAAGATCTTGGGGATAGTCTGTGCAGTAATGACTTTACTAGAACACTCGGCTATATCCCTGAATTCTTTTGCCTAAAAATCAAAGTTTGAGTTTCTGATACCGAATTGTACTTCAGGAGTGTGAATCAATAAATCTGATATTTTCCTCCTGGGTCAAAGATCACACACTGTCTATTTATTCTAGTGATTAAAACAGCAATTTTCCAACCCATTCTAAACATAAACACTGTTTTATAAGTACCCGTAGGGGGTTGGGAAATCAAGCTCACCTGTGGAAGTGGAAAATCCACGAGGTAAGAAAAGAGGAGTTCCAACTCTCCAAAGACGATCCTAGCAGTTTTACAAGTATAAAATTCCACTCTCTCTAACTGCAAGATCTTATCCCTGTAAGGTTTCTTAGAAATTAACTGAACTGTATTTTCAAAACTTTTCTGATTATACTCAATACCCCACAATTCCTTTTTGCCTTGGGGCATAAAGCCTACTCCTGTCCTTTGAAATGAAGACACAGGAGTTTTAAATGGATTAATGGGCAGTGCTGATGATATTATCGCCCTTCCTTTTCCTCCTCCCCCTTCTCCCTTGGCCCAAGAAGGTGAGGCAGAGGGAAGAAGAATTGGAAAATTCCCCAAAGGCTGATTTAAAATCAAACCTGAGCTTTGCACATAAAAAGAACTAAACTTCTCAATGGAAGAGTAATCAATAAATTCCTTAAAACAACAATGCACAAGGTAAACCAACAAAGCTAAGAAGAATTTCTACAACTGAAGTCCATGTGATTCGTTTATTTCCTTCCTTAGTTTCAGCCACTGGTTTGAACTCTTCCTGTTCTATCTGTAGTAACCTAGCTTTTTCTTCTTTCTCTATCTCCATCTGTAGTTTAACCTGCAATTCCAGCAACTCTTGCTGTGGCATTTTATACTCTATACTGTCATACAATCGCATTAGCTCTAGGTTGCTCCCTCTCCTAGCTATATTTACTGGGTGTGGGGATAGCCTTTGTGGAGCTTGATTACAAGCTTCCTGCTGTTCTTCAGTGGTGATCTTTGTTAAAAGATCTTCCATCTGGCTCTTTAACCTCTTGATATAAGCATTATGTTCAGCTGTGTCCTTGAGTCTGATCCCAGATTTACCTGGGTCCATATTGCTTCTCTGTCTTCCCTCTTAAGTGGCGTTTCTACCGGATCTTTCAGAATCTTAATTCTGAATATTAAATATTTTCAAAACCTGATAATTCCTGATGCGTCCACGTTGAGTGCCATTTGTAACGTGCTCTCCTGGCAGTTACAATTACTAGTCTGTCCTAGACCCACCAGAGTACCTTTGACCACTGTCCTTTGCAGTGTGAGCTCTACCCGGCTCGCCTCCTCTGAGGCCTTCTAAGGTCTCTGGCCACAATCTCTTGAATCTATAGCTTAATAACCGGTAGCGCACTCAAGAACAACCACGTGTAATCTTAAAAGCCTTTATTATACCTACTCACATAATGCCCTGACTGATGCCCTGACTTGTTGGTTCCCGAGTGAACACCTGGTCAGAAGACCCATGTGTTCACTACCAAAACCCTTACCTCTTTTGGCTACCCATCTTGGCTTGGCCACCCAGGCTGGGGAGCCAGGGTGAACAGCATGAGGTTAAAGAGGGCGGTTGCTGCCTGCAGTGGGCTTACATAGGGCCTGTGAGGTCACACACACAGCCAATCAGCGAGAGAGTCACCCATTACAAAACTATCTCAATATGGCCAGGATCCCACCCAAGGGCAGTCCTAATATCCACAGAAATTACTTCCAGGCCTCAATCTCCCGATGCACTGTGTCCGCCCATTTAAAGGCCCCTTACAATTTCTAATAACTTTTTATTAGAATGTCTGGAGTTCTCTAAATATACCATCATATCATCTGCAAAGAGTGATAGTTTGTTTACCTCATTACATACTTTTATTCCTTTAATCTCTTTCTCAACTCATTGCCGAGGCTAGCATTTCTAATACAATATTGAATAATAATGGTGAAAGTGGGCAACCTTGTTTCACTCCTGTTCTTACTGTCAGTGGTCCCAGTTTATCCCCATTACATATGATGCTTACTGACGGTTTTAAATATATGCTCCTGACTATTTTAAGATATAGTCCATTTATTCCTATACTATCAAGTGTTTTTAGTAGGAATGGATGTTGTGTTTTATCAAATGCCTTTTATGCATCTATTGAGATATCATATGGTTTTTGTTAATTTGATTATTAATATAGTCAATTATACTGATAGTTTTCCTAATAATAAACCAGACCTGCATTCCTGGTATAAATCCCACTTGATCACAGTGTATTATCCTGGGGATGATTTTCTGAAGTCTTTTTGCTAATATCTTATTTAAGATTTTAGCATCAATATTCATTAAGGAAATTGGTCTATAATTTTCTTTCTCAGTTTTCGATCTACCTGGTTTAGATATCAGTACCATGTCTGTGTTATAAAAGGAGTTTGGTAGGACTCCTTCATCCCCTATTTTTTCAAATAATTTATATAACATTGGGGCTAATTGTTCTCTAATGTTTGGTAGAATTCACATGTGAATCCATCTGGCCCTGGGGATTTTTTCCTAGGGAGTTGATTAATAGCTTGTTCTATTTCTTTTTCTGAAATGGGACTATTTAAGCAATTTACTTCCTCCTCTGTTAATCTGGGAAGCCTATAGTTTTGGAGATAGTCATCCATTTCACTTAGATTATCAAATTTATTGGCATAGAGTTGGGCAAAGTAACTCCTTATTATTGCTCTAATTTCCTCTTTATTTGGTGGAAAGTTCCCCCTTTTCATTTTTTAGACTAAAAATTTGATTTCCTTTTTCTGATCAGATTTACCAAAGTTTTATCTATTTTATTGTTTTTTTTTTTTTTCATAAAACCAACTCTTAGTTTTATTTACTAATTCAATAGGTTTTTTTTTTTTACTTTCAGTATTATTAATTTCTCCTCTTAATTATAAGAGTTTCAAGTTTAGTATTTGGTTGGGGGTTTTAATTTGGTCTTTTTCTAGTTTTTAAAGTTGTAAGCCCAATTCAATGATCTTCTCTTTCTCTATTTTATTCAAGTAAGCCTATAAAGATATAAAAAATTTCCCCTTATTATTGCTTTAGCTGAATCCCACAAATTTTGGTATGATGTCTCATCGTTGTCATTATCTTGGGTGAAATTATTGTTTCTATAATTAGCTGTTTCACCCAATAATTCTTTAAGATGACATTATATATTTTCTAATTACATTTTGGTCTATTTACCCCGAACTTCTTGTTGAATGTACTTTTTATTGCATCATGATATGAGAAGAAAGCATTTACTATTTCTGCCTTCTTGCATTTAATTTTGAGATCTTTATGTCCCAATATATGGTCAATTTTTGTATAGGTTCCATGAACTGCTGAGAAGAAAGTGTACTCTTTTCTATCACCATTCAATTTTCTCCAAAGATCTATCATACCTAATTTTTCTAATGTTATATTTACCTCCTTAATTCCTTTCTTTCGTGTACAGAATGTTCAATTGAAGAAAATACGAGAGAATTAACATCACCTATAATGTTCCCAATTGCACAGGAAACAACAGGAAACTAGACTCATTTGATTGGGAAATAGTCAGGAACAAGTATCCAAAGGAATGGATTTTTCCAAAGGGAATAACTGGAAGATTTGTTTGCACATTTACTCTTTCCACTGACGAGGATTTTGTTAAGAATCTTTTGTTCCAGCTTTAAATATGAAGAAGATCATGCATTGTGCCCAAAAAGTTCAAATGAAGCAAATTCAGAAGTACTGATATCAACAATAATATCCCAAACTGTAGATGTACCAAATGGAAATCTACTCTCAATAAAATGGGTAATAGAGAAGAACAAGTAAGAAAAGGAATTATTTTTCCAAAAGGGAATAACCGGAACATTGCTTTGGACTTAAACTATTTAGATTGAAATGGATTGCGGTTATGAAACATTTGATCAAGCTTTAAATATAAAGAGAATGAGGCATCGTGTACAGAACGTTCAATTGAAGCAAATACGAGAGAAATAACATCAAGTATAATGTTCCCAATTGCACAGGAAACAACGGGAAAACTAGACTCAATTGTATGGGAAATAGTCAGGAACAAGTATCCAAAGGAATGGATTTTTCCAAAGGGAATAACTGGAAGATTTGTTTGCACATTTACTCTTTCCACTGACGAGGATTTTGATAAGAATCTTTTGATCCAGCTTTAAATATGAAGAAGATCGGGCATTGTGCCCAAAAAGTTCAAATGAAGCAAATTCAGAAGTACTGATATCAACAATAATATCCCAAACTGTAGATGTACCAAATGGAAATCTACTCTCAACAAAATGGGTAATAGAGAAGAACAAGTAAGAAAAGGAATTATTTTTCCAAAAGGGAATAACCGGAACATTGCTTTGGACTTAAACTATTTAGATTGAAATGGATTGCGGTTATGAAACATTTGATCAAGCTTTAAATATAAAGAGAATGAGGCATCGTGTACAGAACGTTCAATTGAAGCAAATACGAGAGAAATAACATCAAGTATAATGTTCCCAATTGCACAGGAAACAACGGGAAAACTAGACTCAATTGTATGGGAAATAGTCAGGAACAAGTATCCAAAGGAATGGATTTTTCCAAAGGGAATAACTGGAAGATTTGTTTGCACATTTACTCTTTCCACTGACGAGGATTTTGATAAGAATCTTTTGATCCAGCTTTAAATATGAAGAAGATCGGGCATTGTGCCCAAAAAGTTCAAATGAAGCAAATTCAGAAGTACTGATATCAACAATAATATCCCAAACTGTAGATGTACCAAATGGAAATCTACTCTCAACAAAATGGGTAATAGAGAAGAACAAGTAAGAAAAGGAATTATTTTTCCAAAAGGGAATAACCGGAACATTGCTTTGGACTTAAACTATTTAGATTGAAATGGATTGCGGTTATGAAACATTTGATCAAGCTTTAAATATAAAGAGAATGAGGCATCGTGTACAGAACGTTCAATTGAAGCAAATACGAGAGAAATAACATCAAGTATAATGTTCCCAATTGCACAGGAAACAACGGGAAAACTAGACTCAATTGTATGGGAAATAGTCAGGAACAAGTATCCAAAGGAATGGATTTTTCCAAAGGGAATAACTGGAAGATTTGTTTGCACATTTACTCTTTCCACTGACGAGGATTTTGATAAGAATCTTTTGATCCAGCTTTAAATATGAAGAAGATCGGGCATTGTGCCCAAAAAGTTCAAATGAAGCAAATTCAGAAGTACTGATATCAACAATAATATCCCAAACTGTAGATGTACCAAATGGAAATCTACTCTCAACAAAATGGGTAATAGAGAAGAACAAGTAAGAAAAGGAATTATTTTTCCAAAAGGGAATAACCGGAACATTGCTTTGGACTTAAACTATTTAGATTGAAATGGATTGCGGTTATGAAACATTTGATCAAGCTTTAAATATAAAGAGAATGAGGCATCGTGTACAGAATGTTCAATTGAAGCAAATACGAGAGAAATAACATCAAGTATAATGTTCCCAATTGCACAGGAAACAACGGGAAAACTAGACTCAATTGTATGGGAAATAGTCAGGAACAAGTATCCAACAGAATGGATTTTTCCAAAGGGAATAACAGGAAGATTTGTTTGCACATTTACTCTTTCCACTGACGAGGATTTTGATAAGAATCTTTTGATCCAGCTTTAAATATGAAGATCATGCATTGTGCCCAAAAAGTTCAAATGAAGCAAATTTGGAAGTACTAATATCAACAATAATCTCCCAAAATGTAGAATTAACGGGCGGATATCTTCTCTCAAAAAAACTGGGGAATAGACAAGAAGAAGTAAGAAAAGGAATAATTTTTCAAAAAGGGAAAAACCGGACCATTTCTTTGGACATAAACTTTTTAGACTGAAAAGGATTGCGGTTAGGAAACATTTGATCAAGCTTTAAATATAAAGAAAATGATGTATTGTGCCCAAAAAGTACCATTGAAGCAAATACAAGAGAACTAACATAAACTATATTATTCTGAAATGCACAGGAAACAATGGGAAAACTAGAATCAATAGAATGAGGAATAGAGGTGAACAAGAAAGAAAAGGAATTATTTTTCCAAAAGGGAATAACCAGAACATTGCTTTGGACTTAAACTTTTTAGACTGAAGAGGATTGCTGTTATGAAACATTTCATCAAGCTTAAATATAAAGAGAATGATGCGTCGTACACAGAACGTTCAATTGAAGCAAATACGAGAGAATTAACATCAAGTATAATGTTCCCAATTGCACAGGAAACAACTGGAAAACTAGACTCAATTGTATGGGAAATAGTCAGGAACAAGTATCCAAAGGAATGGATTTTTCCAAAGGGAATAACTGGAAGATTTGTTTGCACATTGACTCTTTGCACTGACGAGGATTTTGATAAGAATCTTTTGATCTAGCTTTAAATATGAAGAAGATCGGGCATTGTGCCCAAAAAGTTCAAATGAAGCAAATTCGGAAGTAGTGATATCAACAATAATATCCCAAACTGTAGAAGTAACAGATGGAAATCTACTCTCAATAAAATGTTGAATAGAGAAGAACAAGTAAGAAAAGGAATTATTTTTCCAAAAGGGAATAACCGGAACATTGCTTTGGACTTAAACTTTTTAGACTGAAAAGGATTGCTGTTATGAAACATTTCATCAAGCTTTAAATATAAAGAGAATGATGCATCGTGTACAGAACGTTCAATTGAAGCAAATACGAGAGAATTAACATCAAGTATAATGTTCCCAATAGCACAGGAAACAACGGGAAAACTAGACTCAATTGTATGGGAAATAGTCAGGAAGAGGTATCCAAAGGAATGGATTTTTCCAAAGGGAATAAATAGAAGATTTGTTTGCATATAAAGTCTTTGCACTGACGAAGATTTTGATAAGAATCTTTTGATCTAGCTTTAAATATGAAGAAGATCAGGCATTGTGCCCAAAAAGTTCAAATGAAGCAAATTAGGAAGTAGTGATATCAACAATAATACCCCAAACGGATTTTCCCAAAGCAAATAATTGGAACTATTGCCTGCACATTCACTCATTCCACCGTATAGGATTCCTGTTAAGAATCCTTTGATCAGCTTTAGATATAAAGAAGAGGATGGATTTTGCCCAAAAAGTTCCATTGAAGCAAATAGGAGAGAATTAATATCAACTATAAAGTTCCCAATTGAAAAGGAAACATCAGGAACACTAGACTCAATAGGATGGGAGATAGAGAGAAACAAGTATCCAAAGGAATGGATTTTCCCAAGGAAATAACTGGAAATATTGCCTGCACATTCACTCATTCCACTGTATAGGATTCCTGTAAAGAATCCTTTGATCAGCTTTAAATATACAGAAGATGATGGATTTTGACCAAAATGTTCCATTGAAGCAAAAAGGAGAGAATTATCATCAACTATAATGTTCCTCAATGCAAAGGAAACAAAGGGAATACTAGACACAATAGAATGAGAAATAGAGAGGAACAAGTATCCAAAGGAATGGATTTTCCCAAAGGAAATAACTGGAACTATTGCCTGCCAATTCACTCATTCCACTGTTAAGAATCCTTTGATCAGCTTAAGATATACAGAAGATAATGCATCTTGTACAGTACGTCCAGTTGAAGCAAATAGGATAGTATTAACATAAACTATAAAGTTCCCAATTGAAAAGTAAACATCAGGAACACTAGACTCAATAGAATGGGAGATAGAGAAGAACAAGTATCCAAAGGATTTTCCCAAAGCAAATAACTGGAACTATTGCCTGCACATTCAATCATTCCACTGTATAGGAGTCCTGTAAAGAATCCTTTCATCAGCTTTAGTTATACAGAAGATGGATTTTACCCAAAATGTTCCATTGAACCAAATAGGAGAGAATTATCATCAACTATAAAGTTCCCAACTGAAAAGGAAACATGATAAACACTAGACTCAACAGAATGGGATATGAGAGGAACAAGTATCCAAAGGAATGGATTTTCCCAAAGGAAATAACTGGAACTATTGCCTGCACATTCACTCTTTCCACTTTATAGGAGTCCTGTTAAGAATCCTTTGATCAGTTTTAGATATAAAAAAGATGATGAATTTTGCCCCAAAAGTTCCATTGAAGAAAATAGGAGAGAATTAACATCAACTATAAAGTTCCCAATAGAACAGGAAACATCAGGAACATTAGACTCAATAGATTGGGAAACAGAGAAACATGTATCCAAAGAAATGGATTTTCCCAAAGAAAATAACTGGAACTATTACCTGCATATTCACCCATTCAACTGTATCTGATTCCTGATAAGAATCCTTTGATCAGCTTTAGATATACAGAAGATAATGCATCTTGTACAGTAAGTCCAGTTGAAGCAAATACGATAGTATTAACATCAACTATAAAGTTCCCAATTGAATAGGAAACATCAGGAACACTAGACTCAATAGAATGGGAAATAGAGAGGAACAAGTATCCAAAGGAATGGATTTTCCCAAAGGAAATAACGAGAATTAATGCCTGCACATTCACTCATTCGACTGTATAGCATTCCTGTTAAGAATCCTTAGATCAGCTTTAGAAATAAAGAAGATGATGGATTTTGCCCAAAAAGTTCCATTGAAGAAAATAGGAGAAAATTAACATCAACTATAAAATTCCCAATTGAATAGGAACCATCAGGAACACTAGACTCAATAGAATGGGAGATAGAGAGGAACAAGTATCCAAAGGAATGGATTTTCCCAAAGGAAATAATTGGAACTATTGCCTGCACATTCACTCATTACACTGTGTAAGATTGCGTTTAAGATTCTTTGATCAGCTTTAGATATAAAGAAGATGATGGATTTGCCCAAAATGTTCCATTGAAGTAAATAGGAGAGGATTATCATCAACTATAATGTTCCTAAATCAAAGGAAACATCAGGGACACAGACTCAATAGAATGGGAAATAGAGAGGAACAAGTATCCAAAGGAATGTATTTTCCCAAAGGAAATCACTGGAATTATTGCCTGCACATTCACTCATGCCACTGTATAGGATTCCTTTAAAGAATCCTTTGATCAGTTTAAATATACAGAAGATGATAGATTTTTCCCAAAATGTTCCATTGAAGCAAATAGGAGAGAATTATCATCAACTATAATGTTCCAAAATGCAAAGGAGCCAAAGGGAAAACTAGACTCAATAGAATGGGAAATAGAGAGGAACAAGTATCCAAAGGAATGGATTTTCCCAAAGGAAATAACTGGAATTATTACCTGCACATTCACTCATTGCACTGTATAGGATTCCTGTTAAGAATCCTTTAATCAGCTTTACAAATAAAGAAGATGATGGATTTTGCCCAAAAAGTTTCATTGAAGCAAATAGGAGAGAATTATCATCAACTATAATGTTCCTCAATGCAAAGGAAACAAAGGGAAAACTAGACTCAATAGAATGGGAGATAGAGAGGAACAAGTATCCAAAGGAATGGATTTTCCCAAAGGAAATAACTGGAACTATTGCCTGCACATTCACTCATTCCACTGTAGAGGATTCCTGTTAAGAAACCTTTGATCAGCTTTAGATATAAAGAAGATGATGGATTTTGCCCAAAAAGTTCCACTGAAGCAAATAGCAGAGAATTAACATCAACTATAAAGTTCCCCAACTGAAAAGGAACCATCAGGAACACTAGACTCAATAGAATGGGAGATAGAGAGGAACAAGTATCCAAAGGAATGGATTTTCCCAAAGGAAATAATTGGAACTATTGCCTGCACATTCACTCTTTCCACTGTATAGGATTCCTGTTACGAATCCTTTGATAAGCTTTAAATATACAGAAGATGATGGATTTTGCCCAAAAAGTTCCATTGAAGCAAATGGGAGTGAATTAACATCAACTATATAGTTCCCAATTGAAAAGGAAACATCAGGAACACTAGACTCAATTGAATGGGAAATAGAGAGGAACAGGTATCCAAAGGAATGGATTTTCCCCAAGAAAATAACTGGAACTATTGTCTGCACATTCACTCATTCCACTGTGTAGGATTCCTGTTAAGAATCCTTTGATCACGGCCAAGATGGCGGCGTGGAGGCAGACAGCTGCTTGAGCTCCTCGTTTTCTCTCAGAACTTACTTCATGACAAGCCTCTGACTTAATGCTTGACCCAGAAAGAAATCCACAAATTATTACCAAGAGAAGACATCCTTGAAAGTCGCCAGAAAAGGTCTGTGTTTGTTCGGGGGAGGGTCAATCAGACTGGGCGCAGACTGAGGGCAGACAGCCAGAGCAAGACAGGCAGCTCACACAGCTCAGACCAGAGGGGGAGGGGTGTGATCTCTGCCGTTTCTGTGAAAGGGCTTTTGCCCCAGTGTGGATGCTCCGTCTTGGCAGCAAGCCAGGAGCGGTGGAGAGGGTGTAAACACTGGAGGTGAAGATTAAAACCCCAGAAAGCCAGCATCTCTCAGAACCCGGCCAACCCCAACCCCCACCTGGACTGACTCGGTGCGTTCTCAGAGCCTCAGAGCGCAGACTCAGTACAGTCATTGCTGTTCTGTTAGTGGCTCTCTGCTGCCCTACCCCCAGTCTGTAGAGGAAGCCCATTAACACCATCCAGCCCCATCCCCCCCAAAACAGACCAATTGTTTCTCTTGTCAGTTTGTTTTCTTTGATTCCTGCTCTGACAAAATGAACAAAAAATTCAAAAGGGCTCTAACCATTGACAGCTTCTGTGTGGAGAGGGAGCAAACTTCAAATGCTGAAGAGACTAGGAACAGAATGTCCCCAGATGTATCCCCTGGGAGGGATATAAGCTGCTCCTCAATACAAAAGAACCTCATAGAGGAAATCAAAAAGGCTCTCACAAGAGAGCTGGAAGAGAAATGGGAAAAGGAAAGGGAGGTTTGGCAAGAGAGCCTGGAGAGGTCATCCCATGCATTCAAAGACAGAATGGATAAAGAAATCAAATCATTGAGAAACAAGATTAGTGAGCTGGAAAAGGTAAACAACTCCAAGGAAAACAGGATTAGTGAGCTGGAAAAGGTAAACAACTCCAAGGAAAACAGGATTAGAGAGCTGGAAAAAGAAATCAGCTCTCTAAAAAATAAAATGGATAAAATGGAAAAAAATTCCATAGAAGATAAAAACTCAATTGGACAATTACAAAGAGATATAAAAAAAGTGAGTGAAGAAAATACATCATTGAAAATTAGACTGGAACAAGTAGAAATGAATGACTCAAGGAGAAACCAAGAGGGAGTCAAGCAAAACCAGAGAAATGAAACAATTGAAAAGACTGTCAAGTACCTTACCAGAAAGACAACAGACCTGGAAAACAGATCCAGGAGAGACAATTTGAGAATAATCGGACTCCCTGAAAAATGGGAGGAAAAAAAGAGCTTGGACACCATTTTCGAGGAAATTATCAAAGAGAACTGCCCAGACATTCTGGAAACAGAGGGTAAAATAGACATTGAGAAAATTCATCGATCACCTACTGAAAGGGACCCTAAAATCAAAACGCCAAGAAATATAGTGGCCAAGTTCAAGAACCATCAGACAAAGGAAAAGATATTGGAAGCTGCTAGAAAAAAACAATTCAGATATGGAGGATCCACAATAAGGATAACACAGGATCTAGCAGCGTCCACATTAAAAGAACGCAGGGCCTGGAACATGATATTCCGAAAGGCTAAGGAACTTGGTATGCAGCCAAGAATAACTTACCCAGCAAGAATGAGCATCGTTTTCCAGGGAAGAAGATGGACATTTAACGAAATAAATGAATTCCATCTATTTTTGATGAAAAAACCAGACCTACATAAAAGGTTTGATCTTCAAATACAGAACTCAAGAGACTTCTAAAAAAGGTAAAAAGAAATCTTGAGAACTATACTTCTGTCAAAAAAATATGTAAAGAACATATGTACAATTTGTCTTAGAAACTAGAGATGGAAAGGAGATTATATCATAAAGTATAAAGTGGTGGTACTACATCTCATGAAGAGGCAAAGGTAACCTATTATATCTGAGAGAAAGAAAGGAGGGAGATGAACATAGCGTGTATCAATAGACATATTCGATTTATGGTGAAACTTCTTCCATTTCATTGAAAAGTGAAAGGGAAGGAGTAAGCTAAGGGGAAGGGAATACAGTAATTTCGAGGAAAAGGGATAAAATAAGGGGAGGATCTTTAAGGTGGGGGAGGGATCCTAAAAAGGGAGGGCTGTGAAAAGCAAGTGGTGTTTACCAGTTGAATACTGGATAGGAGGGTAAAAGGGAAGGAAAGGGGAAAAGCATAAGCAGGGGTTAATAGGATGGCAAGCAATATAGAATTAGTCCTTCTAACCATAAATGTGAATGGGGCAAACTGCCTCATAAAGAGGAAGCAGTTAGCAGACTGGATTAAAAGTCAGAATCCTACTATATGTTGTTTACAGGAAACACACCTGAAACAGGATGAGACATTCAAACTAAAAGTAAAAGGGTGGAGCAGAATCTATTATGCTTCAGGTAAAACCAAAAAAGCAGGAGTAGCCATCCTCATCTCAGATCAAGCAAAAACAAAAATTGATCTAATTAAAAGAGATAAGGAAGGGCATTATATCCTGCTAAAGGGAAGCATCAATAGTGAAGCAGTATCAATATTAAACATGTATGCACCAAGTGGTGCAGCATCTAAATTCTTAAAAGAGAAATTAAGAGAGCTGCAAGAGGAAATAGATAGCAAAACTATAATAGCGGGAGATCTCAACCTTGCACTCTCAGAATTAGATAAATCAAACCACAAAATAAATAAGAAAGAAGTCAAAGAGGTAAATAGAATACTAGAAAAGTTTGATATGATAGATCTTTGGCGAAAGCTAAATGGAGACAGAAAGGAATATACTTTCTTCTCAGCAGTTCATGGAACCTATACAAAAATTGATCATATACTAGGGCATAAAAACCTCAAAATCAAATGCAGTAAGGCAGAAATAGTAAATGCATCCTTTTCAGACCATAATGCAATCAAAATAACATTTAATAAAAAGCCAGGGGAAAATAGACCAAAAAATAATTGGAAACTAAATAATCTTATGCTAAAGAATGATTGGGTAAAACAGCAAATCATAGACATAATTAATAACTTCACCCAAGAAAATGACAATAATGAGACATCATACCAAAATGTGTGGGATACAGCCAAAGCAGTAATTAGGGGAAGTTTTATATCTCTACAGGCCTACTTGCATAAAGTAGAGAAAGAGAGGGCCAACGAATTGGGTTTACAACTAAAATTGCTAGAAAAGGAACAAATTAAAAACCCCCAGACAAACACAAAACTTGAAATTCAAAAAATAAAAGGTGAGATTAATAAAATTGAAAGTAAAAAAACTATTGAATTAATTAATAAAACTAAGAGTTGGTTTTATGAAAAAACCAACAAAATAGACAAACCCTTAGTAAACCTGATTAAAAAAAGGAAAGAGAAAAAGCAAATTGATAGTCTTGAAAATGAAAAGGGTGAACTCACCACTAATGAAGAGGAAATTAGAACAATAGTTAGGAGCTACTTTGCTCAACTTTATGCCGATAAATTCGATAACTTAAATGAAATGGAAGAATACCTTCAAAAATATAGCTTGCCCAGATTAACAGAGGAAGAAGTAAGTAGTCTAAATAGTCCCATCTCAGAAAAAGAAATAGACCAAGCTATTAACCAACTTCCTAAGAAAAAGTCCCCAGGACCAGATGGATTTACAGGTGAATTCTACCAAACATTTAAAGAACAACTAACTCCAATGCTATGTAAACTATTTGAAAAAATAGGGATTGAAGGAGTCCTACCAAATTCCTTCTATGACACAGACATGGTACTGATACCTAAACCAGGTAGATCGAAAACAGAGAAAGAAAACTATAGACCAATTTCCTTAATGAATATTGATGCTAAAATCTTAAATAAGATATTAGCAAATAGACTTCAGAAAATCATCCCCAGGATAATACACTATGACCAAGTGGGATTTATACCAGGAATGCAGGGCTGGTTTAATATTAGGAAAACTATTAGTATAATTGAACATATTAATAATCAAATTAATAAAAACCATATGATCATCTCAATAGATGCAGAAAAGGCATTTGATAAAATCCAACATCCATTCCTAATAAAAACGCTTGAGAGTATAGGAATAAATGGACTATTCCTTAAAATAATAAGGAGCATATATTTAAAACCTTCAGTAAACATCATATGTAATGGTGATAAACTAGAACCTTTCCCTGTAAGATCAGGAGTGAAACAAGGTTGCCCACTATCACCATTACTATTCAATATAGTACTAGAAACTCTAGCCTTGGCAATAAGAGCCGAGAAAGAGATCCAAGGAATTAGAGTAGGAAATGAAGAAATCAAATTGTCACTTTTCGCAGATGACATGATGGTATACTTAGAGAACCCCAAAGACTCTGCTAAAAAGCTATTAGAAATAATTCAGAATTTTAGCAAAGTCGCAGGATACAAAATAAATCCACATAAATCCTCAGGATTTTTATACATTACCAACACAATCCAACAGCAAGAGATACAAAGAGAAATTCCATTCAAAATAACAGTCGATAGTATCAAATATTTGGGAATATATCTACCAAAGGAGAGTCAGGAATTATATGAGCAAAATTACAAAACACTTGCCACAAAAATAAAGTCAGATTTAAATAATTGGAAAGACATTCAATGTTCTTGGATAGGCCGAGCGAAGATAATAAAGATGACAATACTCCCCAAACTAATCTATTTATTTAGTGCTATACCAATCAGACTCCCAAGAAACTATTTTAATGACCTAGAAAAAATAACAACAAAATTCATATGGAAGAATAAAACGTCGAGAATTGCAAGGGAACTAATGAAAAAAAAGTCAGAGGAAGGTGGTCTAAGTGTACCTGATTTAAAGCTATATTATAAAGCAACAGTCACCAAAACCATTTGGTATTGGCTAAGAAATAGACTAGTTGATCAGTGGCATAGGTTAGGTTCACAGGACAAGATAGTGAATAAAAATAGCAATCTAATCTTTGACAAACCCAAAGATCCCAAATTTTGGGATAAGAATTCATTATTTGACAAAAACTGCTGGGAAAACTGGAAATTAGTATGGCAGAAACTAGGCATGGACCCACATTTAACACCACATACTAAGATTAGATCAAAATGGGTCCAAGATTTAGGCATAAAGAACGAAATCATAAATCAATTGGAGGAACATGGGATGGTTTACCTCTCAGACTTGTGGAGGAGGAAGGAGTTTGTGTCCAAGGGAGAACTAGAGACCATTATTGATCACAAAATAGAACATTTTGATTACACCAAATTAAAAAGTTTCTGCACAAACAAAACTAATGCAAACAAGATTAGAAGGGAAGTAACAAATTGGGGAAAAATTTTTACAGTTAAAGGTTCTGATAAAGGCCTCATCTCCAAAATATACAGAGAATTGACTATAATTTATAAGAAATCAAGCCATTCTCCAATTGATAAATGGTCAAAGGATATGAACAATTTTCAGATGATGAAATTAAAACTATTTCCACTCATATGAAAGAGTGTTACAAATCACTATTGATCAGAGAAATGCAAATTAAGACAACTCTGAGGTATCATTACACACCTGTCAGATTGGCTAAAATGACAGGAACAAATAACGATGAATGTTGGAGAGGTTGTGGGAAAACTGGGACACTGATGCATTGTTGGTGGAGTTGTGAAAGAATCCAACCATTCTGGAGAGCAATCTGGAATTATGCCCAAAAAGTTATCAAACTGTGCATACCCTTTGACCCAGCCATACTACTACTGGGCTTATACCCCAAGGAACTACTAGAGAAGGGAAAGGGTCCTGTATGTGCCAAAATGTTTGTGGCAGCCCTTTTCATAGTGGCTAGAAGCTGGAAGATGAATGGATGTCCATCAATTGGAGAATGGTTGGGTAAACTATGGTATATGAATGTTATGGAATATTACTGTTCTATAAGAAATGACCAACAGGAGAAATACAGAGAGGCTTGGAGAGACTTACATCAACTGATGCTGAGTGAAACGAGCAGAACCAGAAGATCATTATACACTTCAACAATGATACTGTACGAGGATGTATGCTGATGGAAGTGGATTTCTTCAACAAAGAGAAGAGCTAATCCAATTCCAATTGATTAATGATGGACAGAACCAGCTACATCCAGAAAAGGACTGGGAAATGAATGTAAACTGTTATTTTTACCTTCTGAATCCAATTCTTCCTGTGCAACAAAAAATTCGGTTCTACACACATATATTGTATCTAAATTATACTGTAATATATTTAACATATATAAGACTGCTTGTCATCTGGGGGAGGGGGTTGGGGGAGGAAGGGAAAAAATCTGAATAGAAGTAAGTACAAGGGAAAATGTTGTAAAAAATTACCCATGCATATGTACTGTCAAAAAATGTTATAATTATAAAATAAAATTAAAAAAAAAAAAAAAAAAAAAAAAAAAAGGATAAGGAAAAAAAAAAAAAAAAAAAAAAGAATCCTTTGATCAGTTTTCGATTTAAAGAACAGGATGATTTTGCGAAAAATGTTCCATTGAAGCAAATAGCAGAGGATTATCATCAACTATAATGTTCCTAAATCAAAGGAAACATCAGGGACACAGACTCAAGAGAATGGGAAATAGAGAGGAACAAGTATCCAAAGGAATGGATTTTCCTAAAGGAAATAACTGGAACTATTGCCTGCACATTCACTCCTTCCACTGTATAGGATTCCTGTTAATAATCCTTTGATCAGCTTTAGATATTAAGAAGAGGATGGATTTTGCCCAAAAAATTCCATTGAAGCAAATAGGAGAGGATTATCATCAACTATAATATTCTTAAATGCAAAGGAAATATCAGGAACACAGACTCAATAGAATGGGAAATAGAGAGGAACAAGTATCCAAAGGAATGGATTTTCCCAAAGGAAATAATGGAACTATTGCCTGCACATTTACTCCTTCCACTGTATAGGATTCCTGTTAAGAATCCTTTGATTAGCTTTAGATATAAAGAAGAGGATATATTTTGCCCAAAATGTTCCATTGAAGCAAATAGGTGAGAATTATCATCAACTATAATGTTCTTAAATGCAAAGGAAACATCAGGAACACAGACTCAATAGAATGGGAAATAGAGAGGAACAAGTATCCAAAGGAATGGATTTTCCTAAAAGTAATAATTGGAACTCTTGCCTGCAAATTCACTCATTCCACTGTATAGGATTCCTGTTAAGAATCCTTTGATCAACTTTAGATGTAAAGAAGATGATGCATTTTGGCCAAAATGTTCCATTGAAGCAAATGGGAGAGAATTAACATCAACTGTATAGTTCCCAATTGAAAAGGAAACATCAGGAACACTAGACTCAATTGAATGGAAATAGAGAGGAACAAGTATCCAAAGGAATAGATTTTCCCAAAGGAAATAATAGGAACTATTGCCTGCACACTCACTCATTCCACTGTATAAGATTCCTGTTAAGAATCCTTTGATCAGCTTTAGATATAAAGAAGATGATGGATTTTCCCAAAATGTTCCAATGAAGCAAATAGGAGAGGATTATCATCAACTATAATGTTCCTAAAACAAAGGAAACATCAGGGACACAGACTCAATAGAATGGGAAATAGAGAGGAACAAGTACCCAAAGGAATGGATTTGCCCAAAGGAAATGACTGGAATTATTGCCTGCCCATTTACTCATTCCACTGTATCGGATTCCTGTTAAGAATCCTTTGATCAGCTTTAGATATAAAGAAGAGGATGGATTTTGCCCAAAATGTTCCATTGAAGGAAAGAGGTGAGAATTATCATGAACTATAATGTGCTTAAATGCAAAGGAAACATCAGGAACACAGACACAATAGAATGGGAAATATAGAAGAAGAAGTATCCAAAGGAATGGATTTTCATAAAAAAGATAACTGGATTTATTGCCTGCACATTCACTCTTTCCCCTGTATAGGATTCCTGTTAAGAATCCTTTGATCAGCTTTAGATATACAGAAGATGATGGATTTTGCCCAAAAAATTCCATTGAAGCAAATAGGTGATTATTATCATGAACTATAATGTTCTTAAATGCAAAGGAAACATCAGGAACACAGACTCAATAGAATGGGAAATAGAGAGGAACAAGTATACAAAGGAATGGATTTTCCTAAAAGAAATAACTGGAACTATTGCCTTTATATTCACTCATTCCACTGTATAGGATTCCTGTTAAGAATCCTTTGATCAGCTTTAGATATACTGAAGATGATGGATTTTGCCCAAAAAGTTCCATCGAAGCAAATGGGAGAGAATTAACATCAACTATATAGTTCCCAATTGAAAAGGAAACATCAGGAACACTAGACTCAATTGAATGGGAAATAGAGAGGAACAAGTATCCAAAGGAATGGATTTTCCCAAAGGAAATAACGGGAACTATTGCCTGCACATTCACTCTTTCCACTGTATAGGATTCCTGTTAAGAATCCTTTGATCAGCTGTAGTTATAAAGAAGATGATGGATTTTGCCCAAAAAGTTCCATTGAAGCAAATGGGAGTGAATTAACATCAACTATATAGTTCCCAATTGAAAAGGAAACATCAGGAACACTAGACTCAATTGAATGGGAAATAGAGAGGAACAGGTATCCAAAGGAATGGATTTTCCCCAAGGAAATAACTGGAACTATTGTCTGCACATTCACTCATTCCACTGTATAGGATTCCTGTTAAGAATCCTTTGATCAGTTTTCGATTTAAAGAACAGGATGATTTTGCGAAAAATGTTCCATTGAAGCAAATAGCAGAGGATTATCATCAACTATAATGTTCCTAAATCAAAGGAAACATCAGGGACACAGACTCAAGAGAATGGGAAATAGAGAGGAACAAGTATCCAAAGGAATGGATTTTCCTAAAGGAAATAACTGGAACTATTGCCTGCACATTCACTCATTCCACTGTATAGGATTCCTGTTAATAATCCTTTGATCAGCTTTAGATATTAAGAAGAGGATGGATTTTGCCCAAAAAATTCCATTGAAGCAAATAGGAGAGGATTATCATCAACTATAATATTCTTAAATGCAAAGGAAATATCAGGAACACAGACTCAATAGAATGGGAAATAGAGAGGAACAAGTATCCAAAGGAATGGATTTTCCCAAAGGAAATAATGGAACTATTGCCTGCACATTTACTCCTTCCACTGTATAGGATTCCTGTTAAGAATCCTTTGATTAGCTTTAGATATAAAGAAGAGGATATATTTTGCCCAAAATGTTCCATTGAAGCAAATAGGTGAGAATTATCATCAACTATAATGTTCTTAAATGCAAAGGAAATATCAGGAACACAGACTCAATAGAATGGGAAATAGAGAGGAACAAGTATCCAAAGGAATGGATTTTCCTAAAAGTAATAATTGGAACTCTTGCCTGCAAATTCACTCATTCCACTGTATAGGATTCCTGTTAAGAATCCTTTGATCAACTTTAGATGTAAAGAAGATGATGCATTTTGGCCAAAATGTTCCATTGAAGCAAATGGGAGAGAATTAACATCAACTGTATAGTTCCCAAATGAAAAGGA
The DNA here is from genome assembly GCF_048593235.1 of Sminthopsis crassicaudata. Taxonomy (NCBI): domain Eukaryota; kingdom Metazoa; phylum Chordata; class Mammalia; order Dasyuromorphia; family Dasyuridae; genus Sminthopsis; species Sminthopsis crassicaudata. Next base: position 202,509,057 of record NC_133619.1, read on the forward strand.
AACATCAGGAACACTAGACTCAATTGAATGGAAATAGAGAGGAACAAGTATCCAAAGGAATAGATTTTCCCAAAGGAAATAATAGGAACTATTGCCTGCACACTCACTCATTCCACTGTATAAGATTCCTGTTAAGAATCCTTTGATCAGCTTTAGATATAAAGAAGATGATGGATTTTGCCCAAAATGTTCCAATGAAGCAAATAGGAGAGGATTATCATCAACTATAATGTTCCTAAAACAAAGGAAACATCAGGGACACAGACTCAATAGAATGGGAAATAGAGAGGAACAAGTATCCAAAGGAATGGATTTTCCCAAAGGAAATGACTGGAATTATTGCCTGCCCATTTACTCATTCCACTGTATCGGATTCCTGTTAAGAATCCTTTGATCAGCTTTAGATATAAAGAAGAGGATGGATTTTGCCCAAAATGTTCCATTGAAGGAAAGAGGTGAGAATTATCATGAACTATAATGTGCTTAAATGCAAAGGAAACATCAGGAACACAGACACAATAGAATGGGAAATATAGAAGAAGAAGTATCCAAAGGAATGGATTTTCATAAAAAAGATAACTGGATTTATTGCCTGCACATTCACTCTTTCCACTGTATAGGATTCCTGTTAAGAATCCTTTGATCAGCTTTAGATATACAGAAGATGATGGATTTTGCCCAAAAAATTCCATTGAAGTAAATAGGAGAGGATTATCATCAACTATAATGTTCCTAAATCAAAGGAAACATCAGGGACACAGACTCAATAGAATGGGAAATAGAGAGGAACAAGTATACAAAGGAATGGATTTTCCTAAAAGAAATAACTGGAACTATTGCCTTTACATTCACTCATTCCACTGTTTAGGATTCCTGTTAAGAATCCTTTGATCAGCTTTAGATATACTGAAGATGATGGATTTTGCCCAAAAAGTTCCATCGAAGCAAATGGGAGAGAATTAACATCAACTATATAGTTCCCAATTGAAAAGGAAACATCAGGAACACTAGACTCAATTGAATGGGAAATAGAGAGGAACAAGTATCCAAAGGAATGGATTTTCCCAAAGGAAATAACGGGAACTATTGCCTGCACATTCACTCTTTCCACTGTATAGGATTCCTGTTAAGAATCCGTTGATCAGCTTTAGATATAAAGAAGAGGATGGATTTTGCCCAAAATGTTCCATTGAAGCAAATAGGTAAGAATTATCATCAACTATATAGTTCCCAATTGAAAAGGAAACATCAGGAACACAGACTCAATAGAATGGGAAATAGAGAGGAACAAGTATCTAAAGGAATGGATTTTCCCAAAGGAAATAACTGGAATTATTGCCTGCACATTCACGCATTCCACTGTGTAGGATTCCTGTTAAGAATCCTTTGATCAGCTTTAGACATACAGAAGATGATGGATTTTGCCCTAATGTTCCATTGAAGCAAGTAGGTGATTATTATCATGAACTATAATGTTCTTAAATGCAAAGGAAACATCAAGAACACAGACTCAATAGAATGGGAAATAGAGAGGAACAAGTATCCAAAGGAATGGATTTTCCTAAAAGAAATAACTGGAACTACTGCCTGCACATTCACTCATTCCACTGTATAGGATTCCTGTTAAGAATCCTTTGATCAGCTTTAGATATACAGAAGATGTTGGATTTTGCCCAAAAAGTTCCATCGAAGCAAATGGGAGAGAATTAACCTCAACTATATAGTTCCCAATTGAAAAGGAAACATCAGGAACACTAGACTCAATTGAATGGGAAATAGAGAGGAACAAGTATCCAAAGGAATGGATTTTCCCAAAGGAAATAACGGGAACTATTGCCTGCACATTCACTCTTTCCACTGTATAGGATTCCTGTTAAGAATCCTTTGATCAGCTTTAGATATACAGAAGATGATGGATTTTGCCCAAAAAATTCCATTGAAGTAAATAGGAGAGGATTATCATCAACTATAATGTTCCTAAATCAAAGGAAATATCAGGGACACAGACTCAATAGAATGGGAAATAGAGAGGAACAACTATCCAAAGGAATGGATTTTCCCAAAGGAAATAACTGGAACTATTGCCTGCACATTCACTCATTCTTCTGTGTAGGATTCCTGTTAAGAATCCTTTGATCAGCTTTAGACATACAGAAGATGATGGATTTTGCCCTAATGTTCCATTGAAGCAAATAGGTGATTATTATCATGAACTATAATGTTCTTAAATGCAAAGGAAACATCAAGAACACAGACTCAATAGAATGGGAAATAGAGAGGAACAAGTATCCAAAGGAATGGATTTTCCTAAAAGAAATAACTGGAACTATTTCCTGCACATTCACTCATTCCACTGTATAGGATTCCTGTTAAGAATCCTTTGATCTGCTTTAGATATACAGAAGATGATGGATTTTGCCCAAAAAATTCCATTGAAGCAAATAGCTGAGAATTATCATCAACTATAATGTTCTTAAATGCAAAGGAAACATCAGGAACACAGACTCAATAGAATGGGAAATAGAGAGGAACAAGTATCCAAAGGAATGGATTTTCCTAAAAGAAATAACTGGAACTATTGCCTGCACATTCACTCATTCCACTCTATAGGATTCCTGTTAAGAATCCTTTGATCAGCTTTAGATATAAAGAAGAGGATGGATTTTGCCCAAAATGTTCCATTGAAGCAAATAGGTAAGAATTATCATCAACTATATAGTTCCCAATTGAAAAGGAAACATCAGGAACACAGACTCAATAGAATGGGAAATATATAGGAACAAGTATCCAAAGGAATGGATTTTCCCAAAGGAAATAACTGGAACTATTGCCTGCACATTCACCAATTCCACTGTGTAGGATTCCTATTAAGAATCTTTTGATCAGCTTTAGATATACAGAAGATGATGGATTTTTCACAAAAAGTTCCATTGAGGAAATAGGAGAGAATTAACATCAACTATATAGTTCCCAATTGAAAAGGAAACATCAGGAACAGTAGACTCAATTAAATGTGATATAGATGGGAACAAGTATCCAAAGAAATGGATTTTCCCAAAGGAAATAACTGTAATTATTGCCTGCACATTCACTCATTCCACTGTATAGGATTCCTGTTAAGAATCCTTTGATCAGCTTTAGATATGGATTTTGCCCAAAAAATTCCATTGAAGCAAATAGGTGAGAATTATCATCAACTATAATGTTCTTAAATGCAAAGGAAACATCAGGAACACAGACTCAATAGAATGGAAAATAGAGAGGAACAAGTATCCAAAGGAATGGATTTTCCCAAAGGAAATTACTGTAATTATTGCCTGCACATTCACATATTCCACTGTTTAGTATTCCTGTTAAGAATTCTTTGATCAGCTTTAGATATAAAGAAGGTGATGGATTTTGCCCAAAAAGTTCCATTGAAGCAAATGAGAGAGAATTAACATCAACTATATAGTTCCCAATTGAAAAGGAAACATCTGGAACACTAGACTCAATAGAATGGGAAATAGAGAAAAACAAGTATCCAAAGGCATGGAATTTCCTAAAGGAACTAACTGGAACTATTTCCTGCACATTCACTCATTCCACTATATAAGATTCCTATTAAGAATCCTTTGATCAGCTTTAGGTATAAAGAAGATGATGGATTTTGCCCAAAAAGTTCCATTGAAGCAAATGGGAGAGAATTAACATCAACTATACGGTTCACAATTGAAAAGGAAACATCAGGAACACTAGACTCAATTGAATGGGAAATAGAGAGGAGCAAGTATTCAAAGGAATGGATTTTCGCAAAGGAAATAACTGGAACTATTGCCTGCACATTCACTCATTCCACTGTGTAGACTTCCTGTTAAGAATCCTTTGATCATATTTAGATATAAAGAAGATGATGGATTTTGCCCAAAAAGTTCCATTGAAGGAAATAGGAGAGAATTAACATCAAGTATATAGTTCCCAATTGAAAAGGAAACATCAGGAACACTAGACTCAATAGAATGGGAAATAGAGAGGAACAAGTATCCAAAGGAATGGATTTTCCCAAAGGAAATAACAGGAACTATTGCCTGCTCATTCACTCATTCCAATGTATAGGATTCCTGTTAAGAATCCTTTGATGAGCTTTACATATACAGAACAGGATGGATTTTGCCCAAAAAATTCCATTGAAGCAAATAGGAGAGAATTATTATCAACTATATAGTTCCCAATTGAAAAGGAAACATCAGGAACAATAGACTCAATTGAATGGGAAATAGAGAGGAACAAGTATCCAAAGGAATGGATTTTCCTAAAAGAAATTACTGCAACTATTGCCTGCACATTCACTCATTCCACTGTATAGGATTCTTGTTAATAATCATTTGATCAGCTTTAGATATAAAGAAGATGATGGATTTTAACCAAAATGTTCCACTGAAGCAAATAGGAGAGGATTATCATCAACAATAATGTTCCTAAATCAAAGGAAACATCAGGGACACAGACTCAATAGAATGGGAAATAGAAAGGAACAAGTACCCAAAGGAATGGATTTTCCCAAGCGAAATGACTGGAATTATTGCCTGCCCATTCACTCATTCCATTGTATAGGATTCCTGTTAAGAATCCTTTGATCAGCTTTAGATATAAAGATGAAGATGGATTTTGCACAAAAAGTTCCATTGAAGCAAATAGGTGAGAACTATCATCAACTATAATGTTCTTAAATGCAAAGGAAACATCAGGAACACAGACTCAATAGAATGGGAAATATATAGGAACAAGTATCCAAAGGAATGGATTTTCCCAAAGGAAATAACTGGAACTATTGCCTGCACATTCACCAATTCCACTGTATAGGATTCCTATTAAGAATCCTTTGATCAGTTTTAGATATACAGAAGATGATGGATTTTTCACAAAAAGTTCCAATGAAGGAAATAGGAGAGAATTAACATCAACTATATAGTTCCCAATTGAAAAGGAAACATCAGGAACAGTAGACTCAATTAAATGGGATGTAGAGGAAAACAAGTACCCAAAGGAATGGATTTTCCCAAAGGAAATAACTGGAATTATTGCCTGCACATTCACTCATTCCACTGTATAGGATTCCTGTTAAGAATCCTTTGATCAGCTTTAGATATACAGAAGATGATGGATTTTGCCCAAAAAATTCCATTGAAGCAAATAGGTGAGAATTATCATCAACTATAATGTTCTTAAATGCAAAGGAAACATCAGGAACACAGACTCAATAGAATGGAAAATAGAGAGGAACAAGTATCTAAAGGAATGGATTTTGCCAAAGGAAATGACTGGAATTATTGCCTGCACATTCACATATTCCACTGTGTAGTATTCCTGTTAAGAATTATTTGATCAGCGTTAGATATAAAGAATATGATGGATTTTGCCCAAAAAGTTCCATTGAAGCAAATGAGAGAGAATTAACATCAACTATATAGTTCCCAATTGAAAAGGAAACATCTGGAACACTAGACTCAATAGAATGGGACATAGAGAGGAACAAGTATCCAAAGGAATGGATTTTCCCAAAGGAAATAACTGGAACTATTTCCTGCACGTTCACTCATTCCACTGTATAAGATTCCTATTAAGAATCCTTTGATCAGCTTTAGATATAAAGAAGATGATGGATTTTGCCCAAAAAGTTCCATTGAAGCAAATGGGAGAGAAACATCAACTATACAGTTCCCAATTGAAAAGGAAACATCAGGAACACTAGACTCAATTGAATGGGAAATAGAGAGGAACAAGTATCCAAAGGAATGGATTTTCGCAAAGGAAATAACTGGAACTATTGCCTGCACATTCACTCATTCCACTGTGTAGGATTCCTGTTAAGAATCCTTTGATCAGTTTTCAATTTAAAGAACAGTATGATTTTGCGATAAAATGTTCCATTGAAGCAAATAGCAGAGGATAATCATCAACTATAATGTTCCTAAATCATAGGAAACAACAGGGACATAGACTAAATAGAATGAGAAATAGAGAGGAACAAGTATCCAAAGGAATGGATTTTCCCAAAGGAAATAACAGGAACTATTGCCTGCACATTCACTCATTCCACATTATAGGATTCCTGTTAAGAATCCTTTGATCAGCTTTAGATATAAAGAAGAGGATGGATATTGCCCAAAAAGTTCTATTGAAGCAAATAGGAGAGAATTAACATCAACTATATAGTTCCCAATTGAAAAGGAAACATCAGGAACACTAGACTCAATTGAATGGGAAATAGAGAGGAACAAGTATCCAAAGGAATGGATTTTCCTAAAAGAAATTACTGGAACTATTGCCTGCACATTCACTCATTCCACCGTATATGATTCTTGTTAAGAATCCTTGGTCCGCTTTAGATATACATAAGATGATGGATTTTTCCTAGAAAGTTCCATTGAAGGAAATAGGAGAGAATTAACATCAACTATATTGTTCCCAATTGAAAAGGAAACATCAGTTACACTAGACTCAATTGAATGGGAAATAGAGAGGAACAAGTATCCAAAGGAATGGATTTTCCCAAAGGAAATAATTGGAACTATTGCCTGCACATTCACTAATTCCACTGTGTATGATTCCTGTTAAGAATCTTTGATCAGCTTTAGATATAAAGAAGAGCCTGGATTTTGCCCAAAATGTTCCATTGAAGCAAATAGGTGAGAATTATCATCAGCTATAATGTTCTTAAATGCAAAGGAACCATCAGGAACACAGCCTCAATAGAATGGGAAATAGAGAGGAACAAGTATCAAAGAAATGGATTTTCCCAAAGGAAATAACTGGAACTATTGCCTGCACATTTACTCATTCCACTGTGTAGGATTCCTCTTAAGAATCCTTTGATCTGCTTTAGATATACAGAAGAGGATGGATTTTTCCCAAAAAGTTCCATTGAAGGAAATAGGAGAGAATTAACATCAACTATAACGTTCCCAATTGAAAAGGAAACATCAGGAACACTAGACTCAATTGAATGGGAAATAGAGAGGAACAAGTATCCAAAGGAATAGATTTTCCTAAAAGAAATTACTGGAACTATTGCCTGCACATTCACTCATTCCACTGTATAGGATTCCTGTTAATAATCATTTGATCAGCTTTAGATATAAAGAAGATGATGGATTTTGCCCAAAATGTTCCATTGAAGCAAAAAGGAGAGGATTATCATCAACAATAATGTTCCTAAATCAAAGGAAACATCAGGGACACAGACTCACTAGAATGGGAAATATATAGGAACAAGTATCCAAAGGAATGTATTTTCCCAAAGGAAATAACTGGAACTCTTGTTTGCACATTCACTCATTCCAATGTATAGGATTCCTTTTAAGAATCCTTTGATCAGCTTTAGATATACAGAAGATAATGCATGTTGTACAGAACGTCTAGTTTAAGCAAATACGAAAGAATTAACATCAACTATAAAGTTCCCAATTGAAAAGGAAACATTAGGCACACTAAATTCAATGGAATGGGAAATAGAGAGAAACAAGTATCTAAAGGAATGGATTTTCCCAAAGGAAATAACTGGAACTCTTGCCTGCCCATTCACTCATTCCACTGTATAGGATTCCTTTTAAGAATCTTTGATCAGCTTTAGATATACAGAAGATAATGCATCTTGTACAGGAAGTCCAGTTGAAGCAAATAGGAGAGAATTAACATCAACTATATAGTTCCCAATTGAAAAGGAAACATCAGGAACACTAGACTCAATAGAATGGTCAATAGAGAGGAGCAAGTATCTAAAGGAATGGATTTTTCCAAAGGAAATATCTGGAACTATTGCCTGCACATTCACTCATTCACTGTATAGGATTCCTGTTAAGAATCCTTTGATCAGCTTTAGATATAAAGAAGAGGATGGATTTTGCCCAAAAAGTTCCATTCAAGCAAATAGTAGAGAAGAAACATCAAATATAAAGTTACCAATTGAAAAGGAAACTACAGGAACACTAGACTCAATAGAATGGGAAATAGAGAGGAACAAGTATCCAAAGGAATGGATTTTTCCAAAGGGAATAACTGGAAGATTTGTTTGCACATTTACTCTTTGCACTGACTAGGATTTGGAAAAGCATCTTTTGTTCTAGCTTAAAATATGAAGAAGATCAGGCATTGTGTCCAAAAAGTTCAAATAAGCAAATTTGAAAGTACCGATATCAACAAAAGTATCCCAAAGTTTAGAAGTAACAAACGGAAATCTACTCTCAACAAAATGGGGAATAGAGAAGAACAAGTATGAAAAGGACTTATTTTTCCAAAAGGGAATAACCGGAACATTGCTTTCGACTTAAACTATTTAGATTGAAATGGATTGTGGTTATGAAACATTTGATTAAGCTTCAAATATAAAGAAAATGATGCATCTTGCACAGAACGGTCAATTGAAGCAAATAAGAGAGAATTAACATCAAGTATAATGTTCCCAATTGCACAGAAAACAATGGGAAAACTGGACTCAATTGAATGGGAAACAGTCAGGAACAAGTATCCAAAGGAATTGATTTTTCCAAAGGGAATAACTGGAAGATTTGTTTGCACATTTACTCTATCCACTAATGAGGATTTTGATAAGAATCTTTTGATGTAGCTTTAAATATGAAGATCATGCATTGTGCCCAAAAAGTTCAAAAGAAGCAAATTCAGAAGTACTGATATCAACAATATCCCAAACTGTAGAAGTAACAGACGGAAATCTACTCTCAATAAAATGGGGACTAGAGAAGAACAAGTAAGAAAAGTAATTATTTTTCCAAAAGGGAAAAATCGGACCATTTCTTTGGACGTAAACTTTTTAGACTGAAAAGGATTGTGGTTATGAAACATTTGATCAAGCTTTAAATATAAAGACATTGATGTATTGTGCCCAAAAGTACCATTGAAGCAATTACGAGAGAACTAACATAAACTATAATATTCCGAAGTGCACAGAAACAATGGGAAAACTACAATCAATAAATTGGGGAATAGAGGTGAACAAGTAAGAAAAGGAATTATTTTTCCAAAAGGGAATAACCGGAACATTGCTTTGGACTTAAACTATTTAGATTGAAATGGATTGCTGTTATGAAACATTTGATCTATCTTCAAATATAAAGAGAATGATGCATCGTGTACAGAACGTTCAATTGAAGCAAATACGAGAGAATTAACATCAAGTATAATGTTCCCAATTGCACAGGAAACAACGGGAAAACTAGACTCGATTCAATGGGAAATAGTCAGGAACAAGTATCCAAAGGAATTGATTTTTCCAAAGGGAATAACTGGAAGATTTGTTTGCACATTTACACTTTCCACTGACGAGGATTTTGATAAGAATCTTTTGATCCAGCTTCAGTTATGAAGAAGATCATGCATTGTGCCCAAAAAGTTCAAAAGAAGCAAATTCAGAAGTACTGATATCAACAATAATATCCCAAATTGTAGAAGTAACAGACGGAAATCTACTCTCAATAAAATGGGGAACAATGCATTATCTTCTTTATATTTAAAGCTGGATCAAACGATTCTTAATAGGAATCCTCTTCAGTGGAAAGAGTGAATTGCAGACAAGCCTTCCAGTTATTCCCTTTTGAAAAATCCATGCCTTTGGATACTTTTTCCTCTCTATTTCCCATTCTATTGAGTCCAATTTTTCCTTTGATTCCTGTGCATTTTGGATCATTATAGTTGATGTTAAGTCCCTCTCATTTGCTTCAATGGAACTTTCTGGATACGATGCATTATCTTTTTTATATTGAAACTTCATCATAGGTTTGTTAACAACAATCCTTTTTAGTCCAAGAAATTATTCGGTTATTTCCTTTCAACAAAAACATTCCTTTTCTTACTTGTTCTTCTCTATTTCACATTCTATTGAGTCTAGTTTTCCCTTCGTTTCTTTTGCAGTTTGGGATATTATACTTGATATCAATTCTCTCCTATTTGTTCCAATGGACCTTTTTTTGTACAATGCACAATCTTCTTTATATTTAAAGCTGGATCAAAGGATTTTTAGCAGGAATCCTCTTCAGTGGAAAGATGAATTGCAGACATCTTCCAATTATTCCCTTTTAAAAAATCCATGCATTTAGATACCTGTTCTATTCTACTTCCCCTTCCATTGAGTATAGTTTTCACTTTGATTCTTTGCATTTTGGATCATTATACTTGATGTCAATTCTCTCGTATTTACTTCATTGGAACTTTTTTTGTACAATGAATTATTTTCTTTATATTTAAAGCTGGATCAAAGGACTCTAAGAAAGGAATCCTATTCAGCAGAAAGAGTGAAGTTCAAACAAACCCTTTGACAAATCCATTCTTTTCGATATTTGTTCTTCTCTAGTTCCCATTCTATTTAGTCCAGTTTTCCCTTTTATTCCTGTGCATTTTAGATCATTATAGTTGATGTTAAGTCCCTCGCATTTGCTTCAATGGAACTTTCTGGATACGATGCATTATTTTCTTTATATTGAAACTTGATCAAAGGTTTGTTAACAACAATCCTTTTCAGTCCAAAGAAATTATTCGGTTATTTCCTTTCGACGAAAAAATTCCTTTTCTTACTTGTTCTTCTCTATTTCACATTGTATTGAGTCCAGTTTTCCCTTCGTTTCTTTTGCAGTTTGGGATATTATAGTTGATATAAATTATCTCTATATGCTTCAATGGAACTTTTTTGTACACTGCATTATCTTCTTTATATTTAAAGCTGGATCAAAGGATTCTTAACAGGAATCCTATTCAGCGGAAAAAGTGATTGACAGACAAATCGTCTAGTTATTCCCTTTTGAAGAATCAATTCCTGTGGATACTTGTTCGTGTCTCTTACCCATTCTATTGAGTCTAGTTTTCCCTTTCATTCCTGTGCATTTTGGATCATTATAGTAGATGTTAATTCTCTCGCATTTGCTTCAATGGAACTTTCTGGACAGCCTGAATTATCTTCTTTATATTTAAAGCTTGATCAAAGGTTTTTTTTTAACAACAGTGCTTTCCGTTCTAAATAGTTTACGTCCAAAGAAATGATCCCGTTACTTCCTTTTGAAGAAAAAAAATTCCTTAACTTACTTGTTCTTCTCTATTTAACATTCTATTGAGTCTAGTTTTCCCTTCTTTTCTATTGCAATTTGGGATATTATAGCTGATATAAATATTCTCATATTTGCTTCAATGGAACATTTTTGTACAATGCATTATGTTCTTTGTATTTAAAGCTGAATCAAAGGATTCTTAACAGGAGTCCTATTCTCAGTGGAGAGAGTGAATTGCAGAAAAATCTTCTAGTTATTCCCTTTTGAAAAATCCATTCTTTTGGATACTTGTTCTTCTCTATTTCCCATTCCATTGAGTCTAGTTTTCCCTTTTGATTCCTGTGTATTTTGGATCATTATAGTTGATGTTAACCCCCTCGCATTTGCTTCAATGGAACTTTCTGGACACAATGAATTATCTTCTTTATATTTAAAGCTTGATCAAAGGTTTTTTGTTTTTTGTTTTTTGTTTTTTTTTTAACAACAATTCGTTTCGTTCTAAAATAGTTTATGTCCAAAGAAATGATCCGGTTATTTCCTTTCGACTAAATATTTCCTTTACTTACTTGTTCTTCTCTATTTCACATTCTATTGAGTCTAGTGTTCGTTTTGTTTCTTTTGCAGTTTGGGATATGATAGTTGATATCAATTCTCTGGTATTTGCTCCAATGGACCTTTTTTTGTACAATCTTCTTTATATTTAAAGCTGGGTCAAACGATTTTTAATAGGAATCCTCTTCAGAGGAAAGAGTGAATTACAGACAAACCTTCCAGTTATTCCCTTTTAAAAAATCCATGCCTTTGGATACTTTTTCTTCTTTATTTCGCATTCTATTGAATCTACTTTTCCCTTTGATACCTGTACATTTTGGATCATTACATTTGATGCCAATTCTCTGTTATTTTCTTCATTGGAACTTTCTGTAAACCATTCATTATCTTCTTTATATTTAAAGCTTTATAAAAGTTTTCATAACAGCAATCCTTTTCAGTATAAATAGTTTATGTCCAAACAATTGTCCAATTATTCACTTTTGAAAAAAACAATTCCTTTTCTCCCTTGTTCTTCTCTATTTCACATTCTATTGAATCTAGTTTTCGTTTTCTTTCTTTTGCAGTTTGGGATATGATAGTTGATATCAATTCTCTGGTATTTGTTCCAATGGACCTTTTTTTGTATAATGCATTATCTTCTTTATATTTAAAGCTGGATCAAACGATTCTTAATAGGAATCCTCTTCAGCGGAAAGAGTGAATTGCAGACAAACCTTCCAGTTATTCCCTTTTGAAAAATCCATGCCTTTGGATACTTATTCCTCTCTATTTCCCATTCTATTGAGTCCAGTTTTTACTTTGATTCCTGTGCATTTTGGATTTCTAGAAAATTTTCTGCATTCTCCCTCTAGAAAGAATTCTTTACTCGATCCTTTTCTAGAGCCTTAACTAAGAACACATCGTTTTCTAGATCTATCTAGAAACAAGTTTTTTCTAGGTTCTTTTCTAGATTCGCATTCTAGGAAACATTTTTATAGATTCTTTTCTGTATCCTCACTCCAGAAACAATAATTTTCTAGATTCTTTTCTAGAGCCTCACTCTAAAAAAACGTTCTTTTCTAGATTATTTTATGAATCATATCATCTGAAACAATGTTTTTTTTTTTTGTTAGGATCTTTTCTGCAGCTTCATTCAAGAGAAGGTTTTTAGATACTTTTGTAGTTGTTCTCTGTAGAAAAGAGTCTTTTCTAGATTCTTTCTGACAACCTCAATCTAGAAAAAAAATTTTTTACAGACTTTTCTAGATACTCTCTCTAGAAAGAATTCTTTACTAGATCCTTTTCTAGAGCCTCAACTTAAAAAACATAGTTTTCTAGTTGTTCTATCTAGAAACAAGTCTTTTCTTGATTCTTTTCTAGATCCCCATTTTAGGAAACATTTTTCTAGATTGTTTTCTGGATCCTCTCTCTAGAAACAATTCTTTTTAGATTATTTTCTAGAGCCTCAAGCTAAAGAAATGTTCTTTTTTAGATTATTTTATGAGTCCTATCTTCTGAAACAATGTTTTTTTGTTAGGTTCTTTTGTGCAGCTTCATTAAAGAGAACATTTTTTAGATACTTTTCTAGTTGTTCTCTTTAGAAAAGAGTCTATTCTAGATTATTTTCGAAAAACTCAATCTAGAAAATAATCTTTTTGAGAAACTTTTCTAGGTACTCTCTCTAGAAACAATTCTTTTCTAGATTCTCAATCTAGAAATAATACTTTTCTAAATTCTTTTATGTATCATCTGTCCTGAAACAAAGATTTTGTAGATTCTTTTCTAGAGCCTCATTCTGGAAAATATTTTTCTAGATACTTTTCTAGTTCTGTCTAGAAGCAAGTCTTTTCTAGATGATATTCTAGAACCTCAATATAGACAAAAATCTTTCTAGAAAATTTTCTGCATCCTCTCTCTAAAAAGAATTCTTTACTCGATCCTTTTCTAGAGCCTCAACTAAGAAAAAATCATTTTCTAGATCTTCTATCTAGAAATAAGTCTTTTCGAGGTTCTTTTTTAGATCCCCATTGTAGGAAACATTTTTATAGATTCTTTTCTGTATCCTCCCTCCAGAAAAAATTATTTTATAGATTCTTTTCTAGCGCCTCACGATAAAAAAAAAACGTTCCTTTCTAGATTATTTTATGAATCATATCTTCTGAAACAATGTTTTATTTTGTTAGGATGTTTTCTGCAGCTTCATTAAAGAGAACATTTTTTAGATACTTTGATAGTTGTTCTCTTTAGAAAAGAGTCTTTTCAAGATTCTTTTCGAAAACCTCAATCTAGAAAAAAAATTGTTTTTACAAACTTTTCTAGATACTCTCTCTAGAAGCAATTTTTTATTAGATCCTTTTCTAGAGCCTCAACTTAGAAAACATCGTTTTATAGATCTTCTATCTAGAAACAAGTCTATTCTGGATTCTTTTCTAGAGACCCATTCTAGGAAAAATTTTTTCTAGATTCTTTTCTGAATCCTCTCTCTAGAAACAATTCTTTTCTAGATTCTTTTCTAGAGCCTCCATGTAAAAAAAAAAAAAAAAACGTTCTTTTCTGGATTACTTTATGGATCATATCTTCTCAATGTTTTTTTTTTTTTTTTTGTTAGATTTTTTTCTGCAGCTTCATTAAAGAGAACATTTGTAGATACGTTTCTAGTTGTTCTCTTTAGAGAAGAGTCTTTTCTAGATTCTTTTCGATAAACTCAATCTGGAAAAAATGTTTTTTAGAAACTTTTCTAGATACTCTGTATAGAAACAATTCTTTTCTAGATCATTTTCTAGAACCTTAATCTAGAAAATATTCTTTTCTGGACCCTCTAACTAGACACAGCTCTTATCTAGATTCTTTTCTAGAGCCTCAACCTAAAAAACATTCTTTTTTAGTCTATGTTATGGATCATATGTTCTGAAACAATGGTTTTTTTTTTTTTTTTTACTTTCTTTTCTGCAGCCTCATTAAAGATAACATTTTTAGATACTTTTCTAGTTGTTCTCTTTAGAGAAGAGTCTTTTCTAGATTCTTTTTGATAAACTCAATCTGGAAAAAAATCTTTTTTACAAACTTTTCTAGATAATCTCTCTAGAAGCAATTCTTTTCTAGGTCATTTTCCAGATTTTCAATCTAGAAATCGTACTTTTTTAGATTCTTTTATGGATCAACTCTCTTGGATAAAGTTTTTGTAGGTTCCTTTCAAGAGCCTTATTCTAAAATAGATTTTTCTAGATAGTTTTCCAGTTCTTAACTCTAGAAAAAAGTCTTTTCTGTATGATTTTCTGGAACATTAATCTAGAAAAAATTATTTTCTAGAAACTTTTCTGCATCCTCTCTCTAGAAAGAAATCTTTTCTATATCCTTTTCTAGAGCCTCAACTTAAAAAAATATAGTTTTCTAGATGTTCTATCTAGAAACAAGACTTTTCTAGATTCTTTTCTAGATCCCCATTTTAGGAAACATTTTTCTAGATTGTTTTCTGGATCCTCTCTCTAGAAACAATTCTTTTTAGATTCTTTTCTAGAGCCTCAAGCTAATAAAACTTTCTTTTCTAGATTATTTTATGAGTCTTATCTTCTGAAACAATGTTTTTTCCCTTAGCTTCTTTTCTACAGTTTCATTAAATAGTACATTTTTAGATACTTTTTTCGTTGTTCTCTTTAGAAAAGAGTCTTTTCTAGATTCTTTTTGAAAACATCAATCTAGAAAATACTATTTTTTTTTATTTTATATATATATATATATATTATAATATTATCCCTTGTATTCATTTTTCCAATTTACCCCCCCTCCCTCTATTCCCTCCCCCCGACGACAGGCAATACCATACATTTTACATGTGTTACAATATAGTCTAGGTACAATACATGTGTGCGAATATCATTTTCTTGTTGCACAATAAACATTAGAATCCGAAGGTACATGTAACCTGGGCAGACAGATATTAGTGCTAACAATTTTCATTCCCCTCCCAGTGTTTCTTCTCTGGGTGCAGCTACCCCTGTCCATCATTGATCAACTGTAAGTGAGTTGGATCTTCTTTATGTTGAAGATTTCCACTTCCATCAGAATACATCCCCATACAGTATTGTTGTTGAAGTGTACAGTGATCTTCTGGTTCTGCTCATTTCACTCAGCATCAGTTGATTTAAGTCTCTCCAGGCCTCTCTATATTCCTCCTGCTGGTCATTTCTTACCGAGCAATAATATTCCATAACCTTCATATACCACAATTTACCCAACCATTCTCCAACTGATGGACATCCATTCATCTTCCAGTTTCTAGCTACAACAAAAAGAGCTGCCACAAATATTTTGGCACATATATGTCTCTTTCCGCTCTTTAGTATTTCTTTGGGATATAATCCCAGTAGTAGCGCTGCTGGGTCAAAGGGTATGCACAGTTTGATAACTTTTTGGGCATAATTCCAGATTGCTCTCCAGAATGGCTGGATTCTTTCACAACTCCACCAGCAATGTATTAGTGTCCCAATTTCCCCACATCCCCTCCAACATTTGTCATTATTTGTTCCTGTCATCTTAGCCAATCTGACAGGTGTGTAGTGGTATCTCAGAGTGGTCTTAATTTGCATTTCTCTGATCAGTAGTGATTTGGAAAATAATATTTTTTAGAAACTTTTCTAGATATTCTCTCTAGAAACAATTCTTTTCTAATTCATTTTCTGGATCCTCAATCTAGAAATCGTACTTTTTTAGATTCTTTTATGTATCATCTCTCCTGAAACAGAGTTTATGTAGTTTCTTTTTACAGCCTCATTCTAGAAAATATTTTTCTAGGCATTTTTCCAATTCTTAACTCTAGAAACAAGTCTTTTCTAGATGATTTCCTATATCTTCAATCTAGACAAAAACTGTTTTCTAGAAACTTTTCTGCATCCTCTCTCTAGAAAGAAATCTTTTCTAGATCCTTTTCTAGAGCCTCAACTTAAAAAGCATAGTTTTCTTGATATTCTATCTTGATTCAAGTCTTTTCTAGGTTCTTTTCTAGATCCCCATTCTAGGACACATTTTTATAGATTCTTTTCTGGATCCTGCGTCTACAAACAATTCTTTTCTAGAGCCTCAACTAAACAGACGTTCTTTTCTAGATTATTTTATGGATCATATCTTCTGAAACAATGTTTTTTTTTCCCTTAGGTTCTTTTCTGCAGTTTCATTAAATAGTACATTTTTAGATACTTTTGTTGTTGTTCTCTTTAGAAAAGAGTCTTTTCTAGATTATTTTCGAAAACCTCAGTCTAGAAAATAATATTTTGTAGAAACTTTTCTAGATACCCTCTCTAGAAACAATTCTTTTCAAGGTCATTTGCTGGTTCCTCAATCTAGAAATCATACTTTTTTAGATCTTTTTATGTATCATGTCTACTGAAACAAAGTTTTTGTATATGCTTTTTAGAGCCTCATCCTAGAAAATATTTTTCTAGATATTTTTCCAGTTCTTAACTCTAGAAAAAGTCTTTTCTAGATGATTTTCTATATCCTCAATCTAGACAAAAATGTTCTAGAAACTTTTCTGCATCCTCTCTCTACAAAGAATCCTTTTCTAGATCCTTTTCTTGAGCCTCAACTTAAAAAACATAGTTTTCTAGATGTTCTATCTAGAAACAAGTCTTTTATAGATCCCCATTTTATGAAACATTTTTCTAGATTGTTTTCTGTATCATCCCTCTACAAACAATACTTTTCTAGATTCTTTTCTAGAGCCTCAATCTAAAAAAACATCCTTTTCTAGATAATTTTATAGATCATATCTTCTGAAACAATGTTTTTTTTGTTAGGTTCTTTACTAAAGCTTCATTAAAGAGAACATTTGTAGATACTTTTCTAGTTGTTCTCTTTAGAAAAGAGTCTTTTCTAGATTCTTTTCGATAAACTCAATCTGGATAAAATCTTTTTTAGAAACTTTTCTAGATACTCTGTATAGAAACAATTCTTTTCTAGATCATTTTCTAGAACCTTAATCTAGAAAATATTCTTTTCTGGACCCTCTAACTACAAACAGCTCTTCTCTAGATTCTTTTCTAGAGCCTCAACCTAAAAAACGTTCTTTTTTCGATTATATTATGGATCATATGTTCTGAAACAATGTTTTTTTTTTTTTTTTTGTTACTTTCTTTTCTGCAGCCTCATTAAAGAGAACATTTTTAGATACTTTTGTAGTTGTTCTCTTTAGAAAAGAGTCTTTTCTAGATTCTTTTCGAAAACCTCAATCTAGAAAAAAATTTTTTTTACAAACTTTTCTAGATATTCTCTCTAGAAGCAATTCTTTACTAGATCCTTTTCTAGATCCTCAACTTAGAAAACATCATTTTCTAGATCTTCTATCTAGAAACAAGTCTGTTCTGGATTCTTTTCTAGAGGCCAATTCTAGGAAACATTTTTCTAGATTGTTTTCTGGATCCTCTCTCTAGAAACAATTCTTTTCTAGAGCCTCAATGTAAAAAAGCGTTCTTTTCTGGATTACTTTATGGATCATATCTTTTCAATGTTTTTTGTTTTTGTTTTTTTGGTTAGATTTTTTTTCTGCAGCTTCATTAAAGAGAACATTTATAGATACTCTTTTAGTTGTTCTCTTTAGAAAAAGAGTCTTTTCTAGATTCTTTTCGAAAACCTCATCCTAGAAAAAAATCTTTTTTACAAATTTTTCTAGATATTCTCTCTAGAAACAATTCTTTTCTAGATAATTGCCCAGATCCTCAATTTAGAAATCATACTTTTTTAGATTCTTTTATGGATCAACTCTCTTGAAACAAAGTTTTTTAGATTCTTTCCTAGATCCTCATTCAAGAAAATATTTTCTAGATATTTTTCCAGTTCTTAACTATAGAAACAAATCTTTTCTAGATGATTTTCTATATCGTCAATCTAGACAAAAATATTTTCTAGAAACTTTTCTGCATCCTCTCTCTAGAAAGAATTCTTTTCTAGATCTATTTCTAGAGCCTCAAATTAAAAAAACATAGTTTTCTAGATTTTCTATCTAGAAACAAGTCTTTTCTAGATTCTTTTCTAGAGCCCTGTTCTAGGAAGCATTTTTCTACATTCTTGTGTGGATCCTCTCTCTATAAACAGTTATTTTCTAGATTCTTTTCTAGAGCCTCAATCTAAAAAAGACGTTCTTTTCAAGATTATTTTATGGATCATATCTTCCCAATGTTTTTGTTGTTGTTGTTGTTGTTAGATTCTTTTCTGCAGCTTCATTAAAGAGAACATTTTTAGATACTTTTATAGTTGTTCTCTTTAGAAAAGAGTCTTTTATAGATTCTTTTTGATAAACTCAATCTAGAAAAAATATTTTTTAGAAACTTCTCTAGATACTCTCTATAGAAATAATTCTTTTCTAGATCATTTTCTAGAACCTTAATCTAGAAAATATTCTTTTCTAGACCCTCAAATTAGAAACAGCTCTTATCTAGATTCTTTTCTAGAGCCTCAACCTAAAAAACGTTCTTTTTTAGACTATTTTATGGTATGTTCTGAAAATTTTTTTTTTGTTAGATACTTTTCTGCAGCTTCATTAAAGAGAATATTTTTGAGATAATTTTTAAGTTGTGCTCTTTAGAAAAGTCTTTTCTAGATTATTTTCGAAAAACTCAATCTAGAAAATAATCTATTTTAGAAACTTGTCTAGGTACTCTCTCTAGAAACAATTCTTTTCTAGATCCTCAATCTAAAAATAATACTTTTCTAGATTCTTTTATGTATCTCTCTCCTGAAACAAAGATTTTGTAGATTCTTTCCTAGAGCCTCATTCTAGAAAACATTTTTCTAGATACTTTTCTAGTTCTGTCTAGAAGCAAGTCTTTTCTAGATGATATTCTAGAACCTCAATCTAGACAAAAATCTTTCTAGAAACTTTTCTGCATCCTCTCTCTAGAAAGAATTCTTTACTGGATCCTTTTCTAGAGCCTCAACTAAGAAAACATTGTTTTCTAGATCTTCTATCTAGAAAAAGTCTTTTCTAGGTTCTTTTCTAGATCCCCATTCTAGGAAACATTTTTATAGATTCTTTTCTGTATCCTCCCTCTAGAAACAATACTTTTCCAGATTCTTTTCTAGACCCTCACTCTAAAAAAACCGTTCTTTCTAGATTAATTTATGGATCATATCTTCTGAAACAATGTTTTTTTTGTTAGTCTGTGTTCTGCAGCTTCATTAAAGAGAACATTATTTAGATTCTTTTGTAATTGTTCTCTTTAGAAAAGTATTTTCTAGATTCTTTTCGAAAACCTCAATCTAGAAAAAAATTTTTTTTTACAAACTTTTCTAGATACTCTTTCTAGAAGCAATTCTTTATTAGATCCTTTTCTATAGCCTCAACTTAGAAAACATCGTTTTATAGATCTTCTATGTAGAAACATGTCTATTCTGGATTCTTTTCTAGAGTCCCATTCTAGGAAACATTTTTCTAGATTCTTTTCTGAATCTTCTCTCTAGAAACAATTCTTTTCTAGAGCCTCAATGTAAAAAAAAGTTCGTTTCTGGATTACTTTATGGATCATATCTTCTCAATTTTTTTGTTAGGTTTTTTTTCTGCAGCTTCATTAAAGAGAACATTTATAGCTACTTTTTAGTTATTCTTTTTAGAAAAGAGTCTTTTCTAGATTCTTTTCGAAAACCTCAATCTAGAAAATAATATTTTTTTAGAAATTTTTCTAGATACCGTCTCTAGAAACAATTCTTTTCAAGATCATTTGCTGGATCCTCAATCTAGAAACCGTACTTTTTAAGATTCTTTTATGTATCATGTCTACTGAAACAAAGTTTTTGTAGATTCTTTCCTAGAGCCTCATCCTAGAAAAGATTTTTCTAGATATTTTTCCAGTTCTTAACTCTAGAAACAAGGCTTTTCTAGATGATTTTCTATAACCTCAATCTAGACAAAAAAATGTTCTAGAAACTTTTCTGCATCTTCTCTCTACAAAGAATCCTTTTCTAGATCCTTTTCTAGAAAAAGCATAGTATTTTTGAAGTTCTATCTAGATACAAGTCTATTCTAGATTTTTTCTAGATTCCCATTCTAGGAAACATTTTTCTAGACTTTTTTTCTGTATCCTCCCTCTACAAACAATACTTTTCTAGATTCTTTTCTAGAGCCTCAATCTAAAAAAACATTCTTTTCTAGATTATTTTATGGATCATATCTTCTGAAACAATGTTTTTTTTTTTGTTGTTGTTGTTGTTAGGTTCTTTTCTGCAGCTTCATTAAAGAGAACATTTGTAGATACTTTTCTAGTTGTTCTCTTTAGAAAAGAGTCTTTTCTAGATTCTTTTCGATAAACTCAATCTGGATAAAATCTTTTTTAGAAACTTTTCTAGATACTCTGTATAGAAACAATTCTTTTCTAGATCATTTTCTGGAACCTTAATCTAGAAAATATTCTTTTCTGGACCCTCTAACTACAAACAGCTCTTCTCTAGATTCTTTTCTAGAGCCTCAACCTAAAAAACATTCTTTTTTCGATTATATTATGGATCATATGTTCTGAAACAATGTTTTTTTTTGTTACTTTCTTTTCTGCAGCCTCATTAAAGAGAACATTTTTAGATACTTTTGTAGTTGTTCTCTTTAGAAAAGAGTCTTTTCTAGATTCTTTCCGAAAACCTCAATCTAGAAAAATTTTTTTACAAACTTGTCTAGATACTCTCTATAGAAGCAATTCTTTATTAGATCATTTTCTAGATCCTCAATCTAGAAATCGTACTTTTTAAGTTTCTTTTATGGATCAACTCTCTTGAAACAAAGTTTTTGTAGATTCTTTTCTAGAGCCTCATTCTAGAATATATTTTTCTAAATAGTTTTCCAGTTCTTAACTCTAGAAACAAGTTTTTTGTGTATGATTTTCTGGAACGTTAGTCTAGACAAAAGTATTTTCTAGAAACTTTTCTGCATCCTCCCTCTAGAAAGATTTCTTTTCTAGATCCTTTTCTAGAGCCTCAACTTAGAAAACATCGTTTTCTACATCTTCTATATAAAAACAAGTCTATTGTAGATTCTTTTCTAGAGGCCCATTCTAGGAAACATTTTTCTAGATTCTTTTCTGGATCCTCTCTCTAGAAACAATTCTTTTTAGATTCTTTTCTAGAGACTCAACATAAAAAAACATTCTTTTCTAGAATATTTTATGGATCATATTTTCTGAAACAATGTTTTTTTTTGTTACATTCTTTTCTGAAGCCTCATTAAAGAGAACATTTTTTAGATAATTTTCTAGAGTCTTTTCTAGATTCTTTTCGAAAACCTCAATCTAGAAAAAAATCTTTTTTACAAACTTTTCTAGATACTCTCTATAGAAACAATTCTTTTCTAGATCATTTTCTAGATCCTCAACCTAGAAATCGTACTTTTTAAGATTCTTTTATGGATCAACTCCCTTGAAACAAAGTTTTTGTAGATTCTTTTCTAGAGCCACATTCTAGAAAATATTTTTCTAGATATTTTTCCAGTTCTTAACTCTAGAAACAAATAATTTCTAGATTATTTTCTATATCCTCAATCTAGACAAAAATATTTTCTAGAAACTTTTCTGCATCCTCTCTCTAGAAAGATTTCTTTACTCGATCCTTTTCTAGAGCCTTAACTAAGAAAACATAGTTTTCTAGATCATCAATCTAGAAACAAGTCTATTCTTTTCTAGAGCCTCAATTTAAAAAAAAAAAACACGTTCTTTTCAAGATTATTTTATGGATCATATCTTCTCTATGTTTTTTTTTTTTTGTTGTTAGAATCTTTTCTGTAGCTTCATTAAAGAGAACATTTATAGATACTTTCTTAGTTGTTCTTTTTAGAAAAGAGTCTTTTCTAGATTTTTTTCGAAAAACTCAATCTAGAAAAAAAATCTTTTTTAGAAACTTTTCTAGATACTCTCTCTAGAAACAATTCTTTTCTAGATCATTTTCTGGATCCTCAATCTAGAAATCGTACTTTTTTAGATTCTTTTATGTACCATCTCTCTTGAAACAGAGTTCATGTAGTTTCTTTTTACAGCCTCATTCTAGAAATTATTTTTCTAGATATTTTTCCAATTCTTAACACTAGATACAAGTCTTTTCTAGATGATTTCCTATATCTTCAATCTAGACAAAAAATATTTTCTAGAAACTTTTCTGCATCCTCTCTAGAAAGAATTCTTTTCTAGATCTTTTCTAGAGCCTCAACTAAAAAAGCATAGTTTTCTTGATATTCTATCTTGATTCAAGTCTTTTCTAGGTTCTTTTCTAGATCACCATTCTAGAAAACATTTTTATAGATTCTTTTCTGTATCCTCCCTCTTTTCTCTTTTCTCTTTTCTAGAGCCTCAATCTAAACAGACGTTCTTTTCTAGATTATTTTATGGATCATATCTTCTGAAACAATGTTTTTTTTTCCCTTAGGTACTTTTCTGCAGCTTCATTAAATAGTACATTTTTAGATACTTTTTTTGTTGTTCTCTTTAGAAAAGAGTCTTTTCTAGATTCTTTTCGAAAAACTCAATCTAGAAATAAGCTTTTTTAGAAACTTTTCTAGACACTCTCTCTAGAAACAATTCTTTTCTAAATCCTCAATCTAGAAATAATAATTTTCTAGATTATTTTATGTATCATCTCTCCCGAAACAAAATTTTTGTAGATTCTTTTCTAGAACCTCATTCTAGAATATATTTTTCTAGATACTTTTCTTTTTTTTTTTTTAATTCATTTTTCCAAATTATCCCCTCCCTCCCTCCACTACCTCCCCCTGATGGCAGGTAATCCCATACATTTTACATGTGTTACAATATAACCTAGATATAATATATGTGTGTAAATACCTTTTTCTTATTGCACATTAATTATTAGCTTCTGAAGGTATAAGTAACCTGGGTAGATAGACAGTAATGCTAACAATTTACATTCGCTTCCCAGTGTTCCTTCTCTGGGTATAGTTATTTCTGTCCATCATTGATCAACTGGAATTGAGTTGGATCTTCTTTATGTTGAAGATTTCCACTTCCATCAGAATACATCCTCATACAGTATTGTTGTTGAAGTGTATAGTGATCTTCTGGTTCTGCTAATTTCACTCAGCAACAGTTGATTTAAGTCTCTCCAAGCCTCTCTGTATTCCTCCTGCTGGTCATTTCTTACAGAGCAATATATTCCATAACCTTCATATACCACAATTTACCCAACCATTCTCCAATTGATGGACATCCATTCAACTTCCAGTTTCTAGCTACAACAAAAAAAGCTGCCACAAACATTTTGGCACTTACAGGTCCCTTTCCCTTCTTTAGTATTTCTTTGGGATATAATCCCAATAACAGCAATGCTGGGTCCAAGGGTATTCACAGTTTGACAAGTTTTGGGGCATAGTTCCAAATTGCTCTCCAGAATGGCTGGATTCTTTCACAACTCCACCAACAATGTATCGGTGTCCCAGTTTTCCCACATCCCCTCCAACATTCATCATTATTTGTTCCTGTCATCTTAGCCAATCTGACAGGTGTGTAGTGGTACCTCAGAGTTGTCTTAATTTGCATTTCTCTGATCAGTAGTGATTTGGAACACTTTTTCATATGAGTGGAAATAGTTTCAATTTCATCATGTGAGAATTGTCTGTTCATATCCCTTGACCATTTATCAATTGGAGAATGGTTTGGTTTCCTATAAATCAGGGTCAGTTCTCTATATATTTTGGCAATGAGACCTTTGTCAGAACCTTTACTTTTAAAAATATTTTCCCAATTTGTTACTTCCCTTCTAATCTAGATACTTTTCTAGTTCTCTCTAGAAGCAAGTCTTTTCTAGATGATATTCTAGAACCTCAATCTAGACAAAAATCTTTCTAGAAACTTTTCTGCATCCTCTCTGTAGAAAGAATTCTTTACTCGATCCTTTTCTAGAGCCTCAACTAAGAAAAAATCATTTTCTAGATCTTCTATCTAGAAAATAGTCTTTTCTAGTTTCTTTTCTAGAGCCCCATTCTAGGACACACTTTTGTAGATTCTTTTCTGGATCCTCTCTCTAGAAACAATTCTTTTCTATATTATTTTGTAGAGCCTCAACCTAAAAAAACTGTCTTTTCTAGATTATGTTATAGATCATATCTTCTGAAACAATGTTGTTTTTGTTACTTAGATTCTTTTCATCAGCTTCATTAAAGAGAATATTTTTAGATTCTTTTGTAGTTGTTCTCTTTAAAAAAGAGTCTTTTCTAGATTCTTTCAAAAACCTCAATCTAGAAAAAAAATCATTTTAAGAAACTTTTCTAGATACTCTCTCTAGAAACAGTTCTTTTCTAGATCATTTTCTCGATCCTCATTCTACAAATCATACTTTTTTAGATTCTTTTATGTATCATCTCTCCTGGAACAAATTTTTATAGATTTTTTTTAACACCTTCATTTGATAAAATATTTTTCTAGATATTTTTCCAGTTCTTAACTCTAGAAACAAGTCTTTTCTAGATGATTTCCTATATCTTCAATCTAGACAAAAGTATATTCTAGAAACTTTTCTGCATCCTCTCTCTGTAAAGAATTCTTTGCTGGATCCTTTTCTAGAGCCTCAACTTAAAAAGCCTGGTTTTCTTGATGTTCTATCTAGATACAAGTCTTTTCTAGGTTCTTTTCTAGATCCCCATTCTAGGAAACATTTTTATAGATTCTTTTCTGTATCCTCCCTCTAGAAACAATTCTTTTCTAGATTCTTTTCTAAAGCATCAATCTATAAAAACGTTGTTTTCTAGATTATTTTATGGATCATATCTTCTGAAACAATATTTTTTGTTAGGTTCTTTTCTGCAGCTTCATTAAAGAATTGAGAAGAACAAGTAAAAAAAGGAAATTTTTAGTCAAAAGGAAATAACTGGATTATTTCTTTGGATGTAAACTATTTAGAAAGAAAAGGATTGTTGTTACAAATTTTTTTCATCAAGCTTTAATTATAAAGAAGATAATTCATTGTGTCCAGAAAATTCCATTGAAGCAAATGGGTGGGACTTAACTTTAATTATTTAATTAAATATAATGATCCAAAAAGCAAAGGAATCAAAGGGAAAACTAAACGCAATAGAATGGGAAAGAGAGGAGAACAAGTATCCAAAGGATTGGATTTTTCAAAGGAAAAAACTGCAAGGTTTGTCTGTAATTCACTCATTCTTTTGATAGGATTCTTGTTAAGAATCCTTTGATCCAGGTTTAACTATCAAAAAAGACAATACATTGTACAAAAACATTTCCCTTGAAGTTAATACGAGAGAATTTATATGAACTATAATATCCCAAACTGCAATAGAAACAAAGGGAAAACTAGACTCAATAGAATGTGACATAGAGAAGAACAAGTAAGAGAAGGAATTTTTTCGTCAAAAGGATATAACATGATCATTTTTTGGGAAGAAAACTATTTAGACTGAAAAGAATTGTTGTTAACAAACCTTTAATCAAGTTTAAATATAAAGAAGAAATTGCATAGTATCCACAAAGTTCTATTGAAGCAAATGGCAGAAAATTAATATCAACTATAATGATCCAAAATACCCAGCAATCAAAGGGAAAACTAGACTCATTGGAATAGAAAATAGAGAAGAACAAGTATAAAAAAGAGTGGATTTTTCAAAAGGGAAAAGCTGGAAGATTTGTATGCAATTAAATCTTCCCACTGAATAGGACTCTTGTAAAGAATTCTTTGATACAGCTATAAATATAAAGAAGATAATGCATTGTACAAAAAAAGTTCCAAGGAAACAAATACGAGAGAATTTATATCAGCTATAATATCCCAAACTGCAAAATAAACAAAGGGAAAACTAAACTCAATAGAATCTGAAATAGAGAAGAACAGGTATCCAAAGGAATGGCTTTTTCAAAAGGGAATAACTGGAACATTTGTCTGCAATTCACTCTTTCCACTGAATAGGACTCCTATTAAGAATCCTTTGAGGGGCGGAGCCAAGATGGCGGAGAAGATACACGCCACTGTGTAAGCTCCTTTCTTCCCTCACAACCAACTAGATTTAATCAGCCTCAGAAATAGCGTTGGACTGATAGAATCCACAAGGACTGGAAGCACGACTTACCAGCTGAAGAGAATCTGGAGTTTCAGCTGGAAAGGTCAGCTCCCAGGGGAGGAAGAAGAGAGGCCAGCACAGACAGTGGGGTAGTGGCACACTGCGCCGGTTGCCCTGGGGAGGGCTCTGGGATCAGAGAATCCACTGACATAAAAGAATCTGGCACAGGCTGTTAACTCTTCTCTGCTTATAAAACAGCAGTTCAGAGGAGAAATATAAGCCACTTTAAAATTTAAAACTAGATTGGATCTTCCCGGATCCCAGGGGTGACTCAGCAGATCTCGGCACCGGGGGTGTGGCCGACATAGGCAATCCAGGCGATCGCCTTGGGGTAGTAAAGAGATTGAAGAGTGGGCAGGGCGGTAACTCATAGTGCCTGGCTCCACTGGCTGGAGGCTGTGGAAGGGAAGTCCCAGAGAAGTGGAAACTTGGAACTAGGGACCACGATTTCTGGCAGACACTTCCCAGTTTGAGCGCAGGGGCTTTTCACGTCACGTGCTGCAGACATCCACGCCCCAGTGGGATGCATAGGCTAGGCTTTGAGTCACCTTTACTGTTCAGTCTCAACCTCAGGGAAGCCACTAGAACACAGCGCCCTCAAAGCACAGCAGTGCTGATCACCTCTGAGGCACTTCCAGGGAGGGGGTGGGGAACTCTCTCCCAGAGCTCTCTCTTAGCTCAGGTGCAGGGGCCGTTGCATCCATCCTGTCTGGGAGGAAGCTGATAAAGAAATAAATAAATAATTTCCTACCCCAGGGACAGACCCCAAAAGATTTTTTAAGTATGAGCAAGAAGCCCAAAAAAACCATAGATTCCTTCTACACAGAGAAAGAGCGGGTATCCAACCCCGAGGAAGTTAACAGCAGAGAGTCAGCAGATAACAACCTAAAGGGGAACGATTCCTACCCCCCATCACATAACTCTCTCCATGAAGAGACTAATAAAAAGTTAAGAGAGTTTGAAGAAAAATGGGGAAAGGAAAGGGAAGCTATGATAGAGAATAACAACGTTCTGAAATTGGAGTTGGAAAAAATAAAGAATTCACAGGAGATGCAGGGAAACAAAATTAGTGAATTAGAAAAGGTAAAAAAATCACAGGAAAATAGGATTTCTGAATTGGAGAAGATAAAAAAGTCCCAAGAAAATAGGATTTCTGAATTTGAAAAAGAAAATAATTCTCAAAAAAAGAAAATTAGGGAAATGGAAAAAAAATTCAATAGAGCAAAATAATTCATTTAAAAACGAAATCGGGCATTTACAAAAAGAACTAAAAACTGTGAAAGAAGAAAATACCTCCTTAAAAGTCAGGATGGAACAAATAGAAATGAATGATTCACAGAGAACCCAAGAATCAGTCAAACAAAACAAAAAAAAAAATGAGAATCTGGAGAACAATGTCCAATACTTACTGGGAAAATCTATAGACCTGGAAAATAGATCTAGGAGAGATAATCTGCGGATCATTGGACTTCCCGAAAACTATGACCAAAAAAAGAACCTAGATTCTATTTTACAGGAAATTATCAAAGAGAACTGTCCAGAGATAACAGAAACAGAAGGGAAAGTAGATGT
This sequence comes from Sminthopsis crassicaudata, assembly GCF_048593235.1. Taxonomy (NCBI): domain Eukaryota; kingdom Metazoa; phylum Chordata; class Mammalia; order Dasyuromorphia; family Dasyuridae; genus Sminthopsis; species Sminthopsis crassicaudata. The sequence continues at coordinate 202,537,242 of NC_133619.1, forward strand.
GGAAAGAATTCATCGAACTCCTTCTGAAATAGACCCTAAAAAAAAGACCACCACGGAATATTGTGGCTAAGCTGCAGAATTACCACACAAAGGAGAAAATCCTGCAAGCAGCTAGAAAAAAACAATTTAAATACCAAGGTGCAAAAATAAGGGTCACACAAGATCTGGCTGCCTCCACATTAAAAGATAGAAGGGCTTGAAACCTGATATTCCTAAAGGCAAAAGATCAAGGATTGCAACCAAGAATAAACTACCCAGATAACTTTAGCATCTTTTTCCATGGAAGAAGATGGTCATTCAATGAAATAGAGGAATTCCATATGTTTCTAAGAAAAAAACCAGACTTAAACAAAAAATTTGTTCTACATCCACTAGACTGAAGAGAAACAGAAAAAGGAACACAGAACCCTTGAGAACTGTAACTGTGTTGTGGGTATATAGAAAGTACTCAAGGATAATTTGATTTTACTGATATAAAAGAAAGAAAAAGGAGGGGGAGTAGTAAAGGGAAGGGGGTAGTATCAGAAAAAGGGGAGGGTGTGATAAAAAGAGGGAAACTACATCCCAGGAAGAGGCATAGAAAATACACCATATCTGAGGGAATTTAGAGAGGGGGAGAATCATTGTATAAATCTTACTCTCATCAGAAGAGGCTCAAAGAGTAAATAATTGTCACATTTGTTTTTCAGAGAATTCTCTCTCACCTCATTAAAAGGGGTGAGAGGAAAAGGGAAAAGGAAAAGGAGAAAAAGGGAAGGGACGTCGAGGGAGGGGGGAGGGATACTAAAAAAAAAGGGAGGGCTGTGTGTCACAAGGGGGGTCTATAAATTAAATATTGGGGAAGGGGTTCAGGGGGGTCAAGGGAAAAAGCATAATCTGGGGATAATATGATGGCAGGAAATACAGAAAAAGTAATTTTAACTGTAAATGTGAATGGGATGAACGTTCCCATCAAACGGAGATGGATAGCAGACTGGATCAAAAATCAGAACCCTACAATATGTTGTTTACAGGAAACACACTTAAAGCAGGGAGATACATACAGAGTAAAGGTAAAAGGTTGGAGCAGAATCTATTATGCTTCAGGTAAAGCCAAAAAAGCAGGGGTAGCTATCCTTATCTCAGATCAAGCAAAAGCAGAAGTAGATCTCGTTAAAAAAGATAAGGAAGGAAACTATATCCTGCTGAAAGGTAGCATAAATAATGAAGCCATATCAATACTAAACATATATGCACCAAGTGGTATAGCATCTAACTAAAGGAAAAGTTAAGAGAGTTGCAAGAAGAAATAGACAGTAAAACTATAATAGTGGGAGATCTCAACCTTGCACTCTCAGATTTAGACAAATCAAACCACAAAACAAACAAGAAAGAAATTAAAAAAGTAAATAGAACATTAGAAAAACTGGGTATGATAGACCTTTGGAGAAAAATGAATGGCAATAGAAAGGAATATACTTTTTTCTCAGCAGTTCATGGATCCTATACAAAAATTGACCATATATTAGGACATAAAGATCTCAAAATTAAATGTAGGAAGGCAGAAATAATAAATGCCTTCTTCTCAGGCCACAATGCGATAAAAGCTACATTCAGTAAAAAGTTAGGGATAAATAGACCAAAAAATAATTGGAAACTGAATAATCTCATCTTAAAGAATGACTGGGTGAAAGAGCAAATTATAGAAACAATTAATAATTTCACCCAAGCTAATGACAATGATGAGACATCATACCAAAATCTGTGGGATGCAGCTAAAGCAGTAAGAAGGGAAAATTTTATATCTTTAGAGGCTTATTTGAAGAAAATTGAGAAAGAGAAGATTAACGAATTGGGCTTACAACTTAAAAGGCTAGAAAAAGACCAAATTATAAACCCCCAACCAAAAATTAAACTTGAAATACAAAAATTAAAAGGAGAAATCAATAATATTGAAAGTAAAAAAAACTATTGAATTAGTAAATAAAACCAAGAGTTGGTTTTATGAAAAAGCCAATAAAATAGATAAACCTTTGGTAAATCTGATCAGAAAAAAGAAAGAGGAAAATCAAATTGTTAGTCTTACAAATGAAAAGGGGGATCTTTCCACCAATGAAGAGGAAATTAGAGAAATAATAAGGAGTTACTTTGCCCAACTTTATGCCAATAAATTTGATAACTTAAGTGAAATGGATGATTTCCTCCAAAAATATAGGCTTCCGAGATTAACAGAGGAGGAAATAAATTACTTAAATAGTCCCATTTCAGAAAAAGAAATAGAACAAGCTATTAATCAATTCCCCAGAAAAAAATCCCCAGGACCAGATGGATTCACATGTGAATTCTACCAAACATTTAAAGAACAATTAGCCCCAATGCTATATAAACTATTTGAAAAAATAGGGAATGAAGGAGTCCTACCAAACTCCTTTTATGACACAGACATGGTACTGATACCTAAACCAGGTCGATCGAAATCTGAGAAAGAAAATTATAGAGTAATTTCCTTGATTAATATTGATGCTAAAATCTTAAATAAGACTTCAGAGTCAAAAAGACTTCAGAAAATCATCCCCAGGATAATACACTATGATCAAGTAGGATTTATACCAGAAATGCAGGGCTGGTTTAATATTAGGAAAACTATTAGTATAATTGACCATATTTATAATCAAATTAATAAAAACCATATGATCATCTCAATAGATGCAGAAAAAGCATTTGACAAAATCCAACATCCATTCCTACTAAAAACTCTTGAGAGTATAGGAATAAATGGATTATTCCTTAGAATAATCAGGAGCATATATGAGTGGAAATAGTTTTGATTTCATCATCTGAAAATTGTCTGTTCATATCCTTTGACCATTTATCAATTGGAGAATGGCTTGATTTCATATATATTAAAGTCAATTCTGTGTATATTTTGGAGATGAGGCCTTAATCAGAACCTTTAACTGTAAAATTTTTTTCCCAATTTGTTACTTCCCTTCTAATCTTGTTTGCATTAGTTTTGTTTGTGCAGAAACTTTTTAATTTGGTCTAATCAAAATGTTCTATTTTGTGATCAATAATGGTCTCTAGTTCTCCCTTGGACACAAACTCCTTCCTCCTCCACAAGTCTGAGAGGTAAACCATCCCATGTTCCTCCAATTTATTTATGATTTCGTTCTTTATGCCTAAATTTTGGACCCATTTTGATCTAATCTTAGTATGTGGTGTTAAATGTGGGTCCATGCCTAGTTTCTGCCATACTAATTTCCAGTTTTCCCATCAGTTTTTGTCAAATAATGAATTCTTATCCCAAAATTTGGGATCTTTGGGTTTGTCAAAGATTAGATTGGTATTTTTATTCACTATCTTGCCCTGTGAACCTAACCTATGCCACTGATCAACTAGTCTATTTCTTAGCCAATACCAAATGGTTTTGGTGACTGTTGCTTTATAATATAACTTTAAATCAGGTACACTTAGACCACCTTCCTCTGACTTTTTTTTCATTAGTTCCCTTGCAATTCTTGACCTTTTATTCTTCCATATGAATTTTGTTGTTAGGGATATTATTGTTGATATCAGTACTCTCGTATTTGCTTCAATTGAACGTTCTGTACACGATGCCTCATTCTCTTTATATTTAAAGCTTGATCAAATGTTTCATAACAGCAATTCTTTTCAGTCTAAAAAGTTTAAGTCCAAAGCAATGTTCCGGTTATTCCCTTTTGGAAAAATAATTCCTTTTCTTACTTGTTCACCTCTTCCCCATTCTATTGATTCTAGTTTTTCCAATGTTTCCTGTGCATTTCAGAATATTATAGTTTATGTTAGTTCTCTCGTATTTGCTTCTTTTGAACTTTTTGGGCACAATGCATGATCTTCTTCATATTTAAAGCTGGATCAAAAGATTCTTATCAAAATCCTCATCAGTGCAAAGAGTAAATGTGCAAACAAATCTTCCAGTTATTCCCTTTGGAAAAATCCATTCCTTTGGATACTTGTTCCTGACTATTTCCCATACAATTGAGTCTAGTTTTCCCGTTGTTTCCTGTGCAATTGGGAACATTATACTTGATGTTAATTCTCTCGTATTTGCTTTAATTGAACGTTCTGTACACGATGCATCATTCTCTTTATATTTAAAGCTTGATGAAATGTTTCATAACAGCAATCCTTTTCAGTCTAAAAAGTTTAAGTCCAAAGCAATGTTCCGGTTATTCCCTTTTGGAAAAATAATTCCTTTTCTTAAATGTTCACCTCTATTCCTCATTCTATTGATTCTAGTTTTCCCATTGTTTCCTGTGCATTTCAGAATAATATAGTTTATGTTAGTTCTCTTGTATTTGCTTCAATGGTACTTTTTGGGCACAAGACATCATTGTCTTTATATTTAAAGCTTGATCAAATGTTTCCTAACCGCAATCCTTTTCAGTCTAAAAAGTTTACGTCCAAAGAAATGGTCCAGTTTTTCCCTTTTGGAAAAATTATTCCTTTTCTTACTTGTTCTTGTCTATTCCCCAGTTTTTTTGAGAGAAGATTTCCGCCTGTTAATTCTACATTTTGGGAGATTATTGTTGATATCAGTACTTCCAAATTTGCTTCTTTTGAACTTTTTGGGCACAATGCATGATCTTCATATTTAAAGCTGGATCAAAAGATTCTTATCAAAATCCTCGTCAGTAGAAAGAGTAAATGTGCAAACAAATCTTCCAGTTATTCCCTTTGGAAAAATCCATTCCTTTGGATACTTGTTCCTGACTATTTCCCAAACAATTGAGTCTAGTTTTCCCGTTGTTTCCTGTGCAATTGGGAACATTATACTTGATGTTAATTCTCTCGTATTTGCTTCAATTGAACGTTCTGTACACAATGCATCATTCCCTTTATATTTAACGCTTGATCAAATGTTTCATAACCGCATCCATTTCAATCTAAATAGTTTAAGTCCAAAGCAATGTTCCGGTTATTCCCTTTTGGAAAAATAATTCCTTTTATTACTTGTTCTTCTCTATTACCCATTTTGTTGAGAGTAGATTTCTGTTTGGTACATCTACAGTTTGGGATATTATTGTTGATATCAGTACTCTTGAATTTGCTTCATTTGAACTTTTTTGGGCACAATGCCTGATCTTCCTCATATTTAAAGCTAGATCAAAAGATTCTTATCAAAATCCTCGTCAGTGCAAAGAGTAAATATGCAAACAAATCTTCCATTTATTCCCTTTGGAAAAATCCATTCCTTTGGGTACTTCTTCCTGACAATTGAGTCTAGTTTTCCCGTTGTTTCCTGTGCAATTGGGAACATTATACTTGATGTTAATTCTCTCGTATTTGCTTCAATTGAACGTTCTGTACACGATGCATCATTCTCTTTATATTTAAAGCTTGATCAAATGTTTCATAACAGCAATTCTTTTCAGTCTAAAAAGTTTAAGTCCAAAGCAATGTTCTGGTTATTTCCTTTTGGAAAAATAATTCCTTTACTTACTTGTTCACCTCTATTCCCCATTCTATTGATTCTAGTTTTCCCAATGTTTCCTGTGCATTTCGGAATATTATAGTTTATGTTAGTTCTCTCGCATTTGCTTCAATGGTACCTTTTGGGCACAATACATCATTGTCTTTATATTTAAAGCTTGATCAAATGTTTCATAACCACAATCCTGTTCAGTCTAAAAAGTTTACGTCCAAAGAAATGGTCCGGTTTTTCCCTTTTGGATAAATAATTCCTTTTCTTACTTGTTCTTCTCTATTCCCCATTTTATTGAGAGTAGATGTCAGTCTGTTACTTCTACAGTTATTTTGTCCAAAATACAGTTTTTGTCCAAAGCAATGTTCCGACTATTCCCTTACGAAAAAACAATTCTTTTTCTTACTTGTGCTTCTCTATTTCACATTCTATTGAATGTTGTTTCCCTTTGTTTTTCTTTTGCAGTTTGGGATTTTGACTTGATACTAATTCTCTCGTATTTGCTTGAATAGAACTTTGTTTGTACAATGCATTCCCTTCTTTATATTTAATGCTGGATCAAAAGATTCTTAGCAGAATCCTATTCAGCGGAAAGAGTGAATTGCAGACAAATCTTCCAGTTATTCCCTTTTGACAAATCCATGCCTTTGGATACTTGTTCTTCTCTATTTCCCCTTCTATCGAGTCAACTTTTCCCTTTGATTCCTGTTCATTTTGAATCATTGTAGTTGATGTTAATTCTCTTCTATTTGATTCAATGGAACTTTCTATACAGGTACATTATCTTTTTTATATTTCAAGTCTGATCAAAGGAATTTTAACAGCAATCTTTTTCAGTCTAAAAAGTTTCTGTCCAAGGCAATGTTCCGGTTATTCCCTTATGAAAAAACAATTCCTTTTCTTACTTTTGCTTCTCTATTTCACATTCTATTGAGCCTAGTTTTCCCTTTGTTTCTTTTGCAGTTTGGGGTCCTAGAGTTGATACCAATTCTCTCATATTTGCTTCAATCGAACTTTTTTTTGTACAATACATTCCCTTCTTTATATTTAATGCTGGATCAAAAGATTCTTAGCAGAATCCTATTCAGCGGAAATTGCAGACAAATCGTCCAATTATTCCCTTTTGAGAAATCCAGGCTTTTGGATACTTGTTCTCTATTTCCCCCTCTATTGAGTCGTTTTGCCTTTGATTCCTGTGCACTTTCGATCCTTATAGTACATGTTAATTCTCTCCATTTGATTCAATGGAACTTTCTGTACAACTTGCTTTTCTTCTTTATATATAAAGCTTGATCAAAGGTTTTTCAGTCTAAAAAGTTTCTGTCCAAAGCATTCTTCCGGTTATTCCCTTACGAAAAAACAATTCCTTTTCTTACTTGTTCTTCTCTATATCCCATTCTATTGAGTCGTTTTCCCTTTGATTCCTGTGCATTTTGGATCATTGGAGTTGATGTTAATTCTCTCCCAATTGCTTCAATGGAACTTTTGGGAGATGCATTATCTTCTTGATATTTAAAGCTTGATCTAAGGTTTTGTAACAGCAATCCTTTTCAGGCTAAAATGTTTCTGTCCAAAGCAATGTTCCAGTTATTCCCTTACGAAAAAACAATTCCTTTTCCTACTTGTTCTTCTCTATTTCACATTTTATTGAGTCTAGTTTTCCCTTTATTTTTTTTGCAGTTTGGGATATTAGAGTTGATACCAATTCTCTCGTATTTGATTCAATGGAACTTTTTTGGTACAATGCATTCCCTTCTTTATATTTAATGCTGGATCAATGGTTTCTTAACAGAATCCTATTCAGTGGAAATTGCAGACAAATTGTCCAGTTATTCCCTTTTGAAAAATCCATGGTTTTGGATTCTTGTTCTCTATTTCCCCCTCTATTGAGTCGTTTTCCCTTTGATTACCGTGCATTTTGGATCATTATATTTGATGTTAATTCTCTCCCATTTGATTCAGTGGAACTCTCTGTACAAGTTTTATTATCCTCTTTATATTTAAAGCTTGATCAAAGGTTTTGTAACAGCAATCCTTTTCAGTATAAAAAGTATTTGTTCAAAGCAATCTTCCGGTTATTCCCTTAAGAAAAAACAAGTCCTTTTCTTACTTGTTCTTCTCTATTTCCCATTCTCTTGAGTCTAGTTTTCCCTTTGTTTCTTTTACAATTTGGGATTTTATAGTTGATACCAATTCTCTCGTATTTGCTTCAATGGAACTTTTTTTGTACAATGCATTCCCTTCTTTATATTTAATGCTGGATCAAAAGATTCTTAGCAGAATCCTCTTCAGCGGAAAGAGTGAATTGTAGACAAATCGTCCAGTTATTCCCTTTTGAAAAATCCATGCCTTTGGATACTTTTTCTTCTATATTTCTCCTCTTATCGAGTCAACTTTTCACTTTGATTCCTGTACATTTTGGATCATCATAATTAATGTTCATTCTTTCCCATTTGATTCAGTGGAACTTTCTATACAAGGTGCATTATCTTTTTTATAATTAAAGCTTGATCAAAGGTTTTGCACCAGCAATCCTTTTCAGTCTAAATGTTTCTGTGCAAAGCAATTTTCCGGTTATTCCCTTACGAAAAAACAATTCTTTTTCTTACTTGTGCTTCTCTATTTCACATTCTATTGAATGTTGTTTCCCTTTTTTTTCTTTTGCAGTTTGGGGTATTAGAGTTGATCCCAATTCTCTCTTATTTGCTTTAATGGAACTTTTTTTGTACAATGCATTCCCTTCTTTATATTTAATGCTGGATCAAAATATTCTTAGCAGAATCCTATTCAGCGGAAAAAGTGAATTGCAGATAAATCTTCCAGTTATTCCCTTTTTCAAAACCCATGCCTTTGGATACTTGTTCTTCTCTATTTCCCATTCTATTGAGTCTAGTTTTCTTTTTGATTCCTGTTCATTTTGAACCGTTATAGTTGATGTTAATTCTCTTGTATTTGCTTCATTACAATTTTCTGTAAATGAATTATTATCTTCTTTATAGTTAAAACTTTATAAAAGGTTTCATAACAGCCATCCTTTTCAATCTCAATAATTTACATCCAAAGAAAAGATCCAGTTATTCCCTTCTCAAAAAACAATTCCTTTTCTACTTGTTCTTCTGTATTTCACATTCTATTGAGTTTAGTTTCCCTTGGTTTCTTTTGCAGTTTGCGATATTATAGTTGATATCTATTCTCTTGTTTTTGCTTCAGTAGAATTTTTGTGCAAAATGCAATGTCTTCTTTATATTAAGCTGTATGAAAGAATTCTTAACAGGAGTCCTATTCAGCGGAAAGAGTGAATGTGCAGAGAAATCTTCCAGTTATTCCCTTTTGAAAAATCCATTCCTTTTGATACTTGTTCTTCACTATTTCTCATTTTATTGAGTCTAGGTTTCCCTTTGTTTCCCTTGCTATTTTGACCATTATAATTGATGTTAATTGTCTCACATTTGCCTCAATGGAGTTTGCATCAGTCAAGATTCAATCAATTAGAACAAGAATCAGTCAAGTAAAAGCAAAATAAAAAATTAAAAAAAAAAATGAAAAGCTTGAGAAAAACGTAAAATATTTAATGGGAAAACTGACAAACCTGGAACATAGATCTCTGATAAATAATCAGAGGATTATTGGACTTCCCGAAAATAATGATGAAAAAAAGAGCCTAGATTCTATTTTGCAGGAAATCATCAAAGAGAACTTCCAAGAGCTAATAGAAGAAGGTAAAATAGGCAGTTAAATAATTCGTTGAACACCTTCTGAAAAAATCCCTAAAAAAAAAAAAAAAACAAAAAAAAAAAACTCCATGGAATATTGTGGTCAAATTGCCGAATGATCAGAGAACAAGAAAAAAAAACATATTTCAAGCAGCCAGGAAAAACAATTCAAATACCAAGGTGCTACAATAAGGATCACTCAAGACCTGGCTCCACCCAAATTGAAGGATCAAAGGGTCTGGAATCTGATATTCTGAAAGGCAAAAGAGCTTGGAATGCAGCCAAGAATAAACTACCCAGCTAAGTTTAGCATTTTCTTCTTTGGAAGAAGATGGACATTTAATGAAACAAATGAATTTCATTTATTTCTAAGAAAAGGAAAAAAAAAAAACAGATCTAAACAAAAAATTTGATTTGAACCACAGGACTCAAGAGAAGCAGAAAAATTTAAAAGACCTCTTGAGAACTGTATTTCAATTGAGGATATACAGAAAGTCCACATGTATGATTTGATTTTACTGATATAACATAAATAAGGGAAGTAGAAATGGAAAGGGAATACTGTCAGAAAATGGGAAAAGGGGAGATAAAAAGAGGGAAACCACATGCCAGGAAGAGGCAAAGAAAACATCACATCTGAGGGAATTTAGAGAGGGGGAGGAACATTTTGTGAATTGTACTCTCATCAAAATTGGCTCAAAGAGAAAATAATAGACATATTTGTTTTACAGAGAAACTTTTCTCCCCCCAACCAAAAATTACACTTGAAATACAAAAATTAAAAGGAGAAATCAATAATATTGAAAGTAAAAAAACTATTGAATTAATAAATAAAACCAAGAGTTGGTTTTATGAAAAAGCCAATAAAATAGATAAACCTTTGGTAAATCTGTCAGAAAAAAGAAAGAGGAAAATCAAATTGTCAATCTTACAAATGAAAAGAGGGATTTTTCCACCAATGAAGAAGAAATTAAAGAAATAATAAGGAGTTACTTTGCCCAACTTTATGCCAATAAATTTGATAACTTAAGTGAAATGGATGACTTCCTCCAAAAATATAGGCTTCCTAGATTAACAGAGGAGGAAATAAATTGCTTAAATAGTCCCATTTCAGAAAAAGAAATAGAACAAGCTATTAATCAACTCCCCAGGAAAAAATCCCCTGGACCAGATGGATTTACATGTGAATTCTACCAAACATTTAAAGAACAATTAGCACCAATGCTATATAAACTATTTGAAAAAATAGGGAATGAAGGAGTCCTACCAAACTCCTTTTATGACACACACATGGTACTGATACCTAAACCAGGTCGATCGAAAACTGAGAAAGAAAATTATAGACCAATTTCCTTAATGAATATTGATGCTAAAATCTTAAATAAGATATTAGCAAAAAGACTTCAGAAAATCATCCCCAGGATAATACACTATGATCAAGTAGGATTCATACCAGGAATGCAGGGCTGGTTTAATATTAGGAAAACTATTAGTATAATTGACCATATTAAATATCAAATTAATAAGAACCATATGATCATCTCAATAGATGCATAAAAGGCATTTGATAAAACACAACATCCATTCCTACTAAAAACGCTTAAGAGTATAGGAATAAATGGATTATTCCTTAGAATAATCAGGAGCATATATTTAAGACCATCAGTAAGCATAATATGCAATAGAAATAAACTGCAACCTTTCCCAGCAAGATCAGGAGTGAAACAAGGTTGCCCACTATCACCATTACTATTCAATATAGTACTAGAAACGCTAGCCTCGGCAATAAGAGCCGAGAAAGAGATCCAAGGAATTAGAGTAGGAAATGAGGAAATCAAACTTTCACTCTTTGCAGATGACGTGATGGTATACTTAGAGAACCCCAAAGACTCTGCTAAAAAGCTATTGGAAATAATTCAAAATTTTAGCAAAGTGGCAGGATACAAAATAAATCCACATAAATCCTCAGCATTCTTATATATCACCAACAAAATGCAGCAGCAAGAGATACAAAGAGAAATTCCATTCCAAACAAATGTTGAGAGTATAAAGTATTTGGGAATCCATCTACCAAAGTATAGTCAGGAATTATATGAGAAAAATTACAAAACACTTGCCTCAAAAATAAAGTCAGATTTAAATAATTGGAAAGACATTCAGTGCTCTTGGATAGGCTGAGCGAATATAATAAAGATGACAATACTCCCCAAACTAATGTATTTATTTAGTGCTATACCAATCAGACACCCAAGAAACTATTTCAATGACCTAGAAAAAATAACAACAAAATTCATATGGAAGAATAAAAGGTCGAGAATTGCAAGGGAACTAATGAAAAAAAAGTCAGAGGAAGGTGGTCTAAGTGTACCTGATCTAAAGCTATATTATATAGCAGCAGTCACCAAAACCATTTGGTACTGGCTAATAAATAGAACAGTAGATCAGTGGAACAGATTAGATACAAAGGACAAAAAAGGGTACATCTATAGCAATCTAATCTTTGACAAACCCAAACATACCAACATTAGGGACAAAAATTCATAATTCGGAAGAAACTGTTGGGAAAACTGGAAATTAGTATGGCAGAAATTAGATATGGACCCACACTTAACACCATATACCAAGATAAGATCAAAATGGGTCCATGACTTAGGCATAAAAATGAGATCATAAACAGATTAGAGGAACAGAGAATAGTCTACCTCTCAGACCTGTGGAGGAGGAAGGAATTTATGACCAGAGGAGAATTAGAGATGATTATTGATCACAAAATAGAAGATTTTGATTACATCAAACTAAAAACTTTCTGTACAAACAATACTAATGCAAACATGATTAGAAGGGAAGTAACAAATTGGGAAAATATTTTTAAAAGGAAAGGTTCTGACAAAGGTCTCATTTCCAAAATATATAGAGAACTTACCCTGATTTATAGGAAACCAAACTATTCTCCAATTGATAAATGGTCAAGGGATATGAACAGACAGTTCTCAGATGATGAAATTGAAACTATTTCCACTCATATGAAAGAATGTTCTAAATCACTACTGATCAGAGAAATGCAAATTAAGACAACTCTGAGATACCACTACACACCTGTCAGATTGGCTAAGATGACAGGAACAAATAATGATGAATGTTGGAGGGGATGTGGGAAAACTGGGACACTGATACATTGTTGGTGGAGTTGTGAAAGAATCCAGCCATTCTGGAGAGCAATTTGGAACTATGCCCAAAAAGTTTTCAAACTGTGCATACCCTTTGACCCAGCATTGTTGTTATTGGGATTATATCCCAAAGAAATACTAAAGAAGGGAAAGGGACCTGTATGTGCCAAAATGTTTGTGGCAGCTCTTTTTGTTGTAGCTAGAAACTGGAAGTTGAATCGATGTCCATCAATTGGAGAATGGTTGGGTAAATTGTGGTATATGAAGTTTATGGAATATTATTGCTTTGTAAGAAATGACCAGCAGGAGGAATACAGAGAGGCTTCGAAAGACTTACATGAATTGATGCTGAGTGAAATGAGCAGAACCAGAAGATCACTATACACTTCAACAACAATACTGTATGAGGATGTATTCTGATGGAAGTGGAAATCTTCAACATAAAGAAGATCCAACTCACTTCCAGTTGATCAATGATGGACAGAAATAACTATACCCAGAGAAGGAACACTAGGAAGCAAATGTAAATTGTTAGCACTACTGTCTATCTACCCAGGTTACTTATACCTTTGGAAGCTAATAATTAATGTGCAACAAGAAAATGGTATTTATACACATATATTGTATCTAGGTCATATTGTAACACATGTAAAATGTATGGGATTACCTGCCATCGTGGGGAGGGATTGGAGGGAGGGAGGGGATAATTTGGAAAAATGAATAAAAAAAAAAAAAAAAAGAAACTTTTCTCACCTCATTAAATAGTGGGAGAGGAAAAGGGAAAAAGAAAAGAGTAATAATGGAAGGGTCCAAGAAAGGTGAAGGGAGTCAAAGGGAGGAGGGAAGAATCCTAAAGAGGGAGAGCTGCCCATAAGCTTAATACTGGGGAAGGGAGTAAGGGGGGGCAAGAAAAAGGAAAGCATAATCTGGGCATAAGATGATGGCAGGAAATACAGAATTAGTAATTTTAACTGTAAATGTGAATGGGATGAACTCTCCCATTAAGTGGAGGCAGACAGGAGACTGGATCAAAAGTCAGAACTCTACAATGTGTTGTTTGCAGGAAACACATTTAAAGTATGGAGATAGATACAGAGTAAAGGTAAAAGGCTGGAGCAGAATCTATTATGCTTCAAGTGAACTCAAAAAAGCAGGGGTAACAATCCTTATCTCAGATCAAGCAAAAGCAAAAACTGATCTCCTTAAAAGAGAGAAAGAAGGAAACCATATCTTGCTAAAGGGTAGCATAGATAGTGAAGTCATATCAATATTAAACACATATGCACCAAGTGGTATAGCTTCTAACTTCCTAAAGGAGAAGTTAACAGAGTTGCAAGAAGAAATAGGCAGAAAAACTATAATAGTGGGAGATCTTAATCTTGCACTCTCAGAACTAGACAAATTAAACCACAAAACAAATAAGAAAGGAATTAAGGAGTTAAATATAACATTAGAAAAATTAGGTATGATAGATCTTTGGAGAAAATTGAATGGTGATAGAAAAGAGTACACTTTCTTCTCAGCAGTTCATGGAACCTATACAAAAATTGACCATATATTGGGACATAAAGATCTCAAAATTAAATGCAAGAAGGCAGAAATAGTAAATGCTTTCTTCTCATATCATGATGCAATAAAAAGTACATTCAACAAGAAGTTCGGGGTAAATAGACCAAAATGTAATTGGAAAATATATAATGTCATCTTAAAGAATTATTGGGTGAAACAGCTAATTATAGAAACAATAATTTCACCCAAGATAATGACAACGATGAGACATCATACCAAAATTTGTGGGATTCAGCTAAAGCAATAATAAGGGGAAATTTTTTATATCTTTATAGGCTTACTTGAATAAAATAGAGAAAGAGAAGATCATTGAATTGGGCTTACAACTTTAAAAACTAGAAAAAGACCAAATTAAAACCCCCAACCAAATACTAAACTTGAAACTCTTATAATTAAGAGGAGAAATTAATAATACTGAAAGTAAAAAAAAAAAAAAAACCTATTGAATTAGTAAATAAAACTAAGAGTTGGTTTTATGAAAAAAAAAAAAACAATAAAATAGATAAAACTTTGGTAAATCTGATCAGAAAAAGGAAAGAGGAAAATCAAATTTTTAGTCTAAAAAATGAAAAGGGGGAACTTTCCACCAAATAAAGAGGAAATTAGAGCAATAATAAGGAGTTACTTTGCCCAACTCTATGCCAATAAATTTGATAATCTAAGTGAAATGGATGACTATCTCCAAAACTATAGGCTTCCCAGATTAACAGAGGAGGAAGTAAATTGCTTAAATAGTCCCATTTCAGAAAAAGAAATAGAACAAGCTATTAATCAACTCCCTAGGAAAAAATCCCCAGGGCCAGATGGATTCACATGTGAATTCTACCAAACATTAGAGAACAATTAGCCCCAATGTTATATAAATTATTTGAAAAAATAGGGGATGAAGGAGTCCTACCAAACTCCTTTTATAACACAGACATGGTACTGATATCTAAACCAGGTAGATCGAAAACTGAGAAAGAAAATTATAGACCAATTTCCTTAATGAATATTGATGCTAAAATCTTAAATAAGATATTAGCAAAAAGACTTCAGAAAATCATCCCCAGGATAATACACTGTGATCAAGTGGGATTTATACCAGGAATGCAGGTCTGGTTTATTATTAGGAAAACTATCAGTATAATTGACTATATTAATAATCAAATTAACAAAAACCATATGATATCTCAATAGATGCATAAAAGGCATTTGATAAAACACAACATCCATTCCTACTAAAAACACTTGATAGTATAGGAATAAATGGACTATTCCTTAAAATAGTAAGGAGCATATATTTAAAACCGTCAGTAAGCATCATATGTAATGGGGATAAACTGGGACCACTGACAGTAAGAACAGGAGTGAAACAAGGTTGCCCACTTTCACCATTATTATTCAATATTGTATTAGAAATGCTAGCCTCGGCAATGAGTTGAGAAAGAGATTAAAGGAATAAAAGTATGTAATGAGGTAAACAAACTATCACTCTTTGCAGATGATATGATGGTATATTTAGAGAACTCCAGACATTCTAATAAAAAGTTATTAGAAATTGTAAGGGGCCTTTAAATGGGCGGACACAGTGCATCGGGAGATTGAGGCCTGGAAGTAATTTCTGTGGATATTAGGACTGCCCTTGGGTGGGATCCTGGCCATATTGAGATAGTTTTGTAATGGGTGACTCTCTCGCTGATTGGCTGTGTGTGTGACCTCACAGGCCCTATGTAAGCCCACTGCAGGCAGCAACCGCCCTCTTTAACCTCATGCTGTTCACCCTGGCTCCCCAGCCTGGGTGGCCAAGCCAAGATGGGTAGCCAAAAGAGGTAAGGGTTTTGGTAGTGAACACATGGGTCTTCTGACCAGGTGTTCACTCGGGAACCAACAAGTCAGGGCATCAGTCAGGGCATTATGTGAGTAGGTATAATAAAGGCTTTTAAGATTACACGTGGTTGTTCTTGAGTGCGCTACCGGTTATTAAGCTATAGATTCAAGAGATTGTGGCCAGAGACCTTAGAAGGCCTCAGAGGAGGCGAGCCGGGTAGAGCTCACACTGCAAAGGACAGTGGTCAAAGGTACTCTGGTGGGTCTAGGACAGACTAGTAATTGTAACTGCCAGGAGAGCACGTTACAAATGGCACTCAACGTGGACGCATCAGGAATTATCAGGTTTTGAAAATATTTAATATTCAGAATTAAGATTCTGAAAGATCCGGTAGAAACGCCACTTAAGAGGGAAGACAGAGAAGCAATATGGACCCAGGTAAATCTGGGATCAGACTCAAGGACACAGCTGAACATAATGCTTATATCAAGAGGTTAAAGAGCCAGATGGAAGATCTTTTAACAAAGATCACCACTGAAGAACAGCAGGAAGCTTGTAATCAAGCTCCACAAAGGCTATCCCCACACCCAGTAAATATAGCTAGGAGAGGGAGCAACCTAGAGCTAATGCGATTGTATGACAGTATAGAGTATAAAATGCCACAGCAAGAGTTGCTGGAATTGCAGGTTAAACTACAGATGGAGATAGAGAAAGAAGAAAAAGCTAGGTTACTACAGATAGAACAGGAAGAGTTCAAACCAGTGGCTGAAACTAAGGAAGGAAATAAACGAATCACATGGACTTCAGTTGTAGAAATTCTTCTTAGCTTTGTTGGTTTACCTTGTGCATTGTTGTTTTAAGGAATTTATTGATTACTCTTCCATTGAGAAGTTTAGTTCTTTTTATGTGCAAAGCTCAGGTTTGATTTTAAATCAGCCTTTGGGGAATTTTCCAATTCTTCTTCCCTCTGCCTCACCTTCTTGGGCCAAGGGAGAAGGGGGAGGAGGAAAAGGAAGGGCGATAATATCATCAGCACTGCCCATTAATCCATTTAAAACTCCTGTGTCTTCATTTCAAAGGACAGGAGTAGGCTTTATGCCCCAAGGCAAAAAGGAATTGTGGGGTATTGAGTATAATCAGAAAAGTTTTGAAAATACAGTTCAGTTAATTTCTAAGAAACCTTACAGGGATAAGATCTTGCAGTTAGAGAGAGTGGAATTTTATACTTGTAAAACTGCTAGGATCGTCTTTGGAGAGTTGGAACTCCTCTTTTCTTACCTCGTGGATTTTCCACTTCCACAGGTGAGCTTGATTTCCCAACCCCCTACGGGTACTTATAAAACAGTGTTTATGTTTAGAATGGGTTGGAAAATTGCTGTTTTAATCACTAGAATAAATAGACAGTGTGTGATCTTTGACCCAGGAGGAAAATATCAGATTTATTGATTCACACTCCTGAAGTACAATTCGGTATCAGAAACTCAAACTTTGATTTTTAGGCAAAAGAATTCAGGGATATAGCCGAGTGTTCTAGTAAAGTCATTACTGCACAGACTATCCCCAAGATCTTCTCTTCTAAACAAGAGAAGGGAATTTTGGGATATGTGATTGCTTACAATTTTTAAATTTTGATTTTACATTTTTAAACATTTTTGATTTTACATCTTCAAAGTATTTTGATTTTACATTTTAAAGTTATTTTGGTTTTACATTTTTAAATTCTTTGCATTTTACCTTAGCAATGCACTTCGGGCATACACAGAAAGTGCAGCTAAGTGACAGACTGACTTTTGTCTGACTTGTTAATCTTTTTGACAACAACTTTGTTTCCACTGTGATGTGGAAAGGCCTGGATGGCATTTGGAAAGGCCCAAGTTGGGCCCCGGGGACATTCCTTCCTAGGTGCAGATCCAGCAGCAGAGTTCATCCCCACCAGAGACATTTGTAACCTGGGGATCCAAGAGAAGGACCAGACAACCGGCCAGAGGGACCAGCCAGATGTCCGCAGCCCTTCAGACGCTGATGGCAGCAATGTCCCTCCTGACCATGACACCAGAGACAGCAGACACAGTTCCAGTGTTGCAGCTGAAATGGACTGTTTCGGGTGATATGCAATATAAAGACTATAAATGGACAATGGGCCTGCTTGCTCCTCCCGTGGCTACTTGCCATATGGTGGCCTGGGAAGAGGCTTTGCCCTATGCTTTCTATTGAAGGACTATGCTTTTAAATTAGTGGGTGAAAAACCAACGCACCCACCTGCCGTTGTTATTGAGACAATGTTACTGGACATGACTTTGCTTATGTGCACCTGTGAAACTAGAATTGTTCTAGAATTGTGAAAAGTGCAATAGAGAATTGTGATAAGCTAGAATTGTTCTAGGATTGTGACAAGTGCAATTGAGAATTGTGATAAGCTAGAATTGTTCTAGGAGTGTGAAAAGTGCAACAGAAAATTGTAAGAAACTAGAATTGGTCTAGAACTGTGATAAATGTAACTAGAATTGTGACAACCTACCTACTGATATTTGTTAACTAGAATTGTGATGTTTTACCTTGTTGACTTCCCACCTCAATGTTGACATCCTACCTCATTGGCATCCAACCTCTTTGGCCTATTATCTCGAGTATGACTTTGATGAATGGGTTGAACACTTGGGCCACTGTTGAGCCTGCTTCTCATGTCATACTTCTGTTTACTGATCTGCTGCTTTGTACCTCCTTGGGCATAACACTGTCATCTCATGGATCAAGTGAACTATAGCTGGTGCTAAAAGTTTAGCTTGGTGAGATGTGCGGTTCCCGCAAAACAAGAGAAAGGGAATTGTAAGGGGCCTTTAAATGGGCGGACACAGTGCATCGGGAGATTGAGGCCTGGAAGTAATTTCTGTGGATATTAGGACTGCCCTTGGGTGGGATCCTGGCCATATTGAGATAGTTTTGTAATGGGTGACTCTCTCGCTGATTGGCTGTGTGTGTGACCTCACAGGCCCTATGTAAGCCCACTGCAGGCAGCAACCGCCCTCTTTAACCTCATGCTGTTCACCCTGGCTCCCCAGCCTGGGTGGCCAAGCCAAGATGGGTAGCCAAAAGAGGTAAGGGTTTTGGTAGTGAACACATGGGTCTTCTGACCAGGTGTTCACTCGGGAACCAACAAGTCAGGGCATCAGTCAGGGCATTATGTGAGTAGGTATAATAAAGGCTTTTAAGATTACACGTGGTTGTTCTTGAGTGCGCTACCGGTTATTAAGCTATAGATTCAAGAGATTGTGGCCAGAGACCTTAGAAGGCCTCAGAGGAGGCGAGCCGGGTAGAGCTCACACTGCAAAGGACAGTGGTCAAAGGTACTCTGGTGGGTCTAGGACAGAATAGTAATTGTAACTGCCAGGAGAGCACGTTACAAGAAATAATTCACAACTTTAGCAAAGTTTCTGGATACAAAATAAATCCACATAAATGCTCAGCATTTTTATACATCACAACAAAATGCAACAGCAAGAGATACAAAGAGAAATTCCATTCAAAATAATGGTCGATAGTATAAAATTTTGGGAATCCATCTACCAAAGAAAAGTCAGGAATTATATGAGTAAAACTACAAAACATTTGCTACAAAAATAAAGTCAGATTTAAATAATTGGAAAGACATTAAGTGCTCTTGGATAGGCCGAGCGAATATAATAAAGATGACAATACTCACTAAACTATTCTATCTATTTAGTGTAGCAATCAGACTCCCAAGAAACTATTTTAATGACCTAGAAAAAATAACAAAATTCATATGGAAGAATAAAAGGTCGAGAATTGCAAGGGAACTAATGAAAAAAAAGTCAGAGGAAGGTGGTCTAGCTGTACCTAATCTGAAGCTATATTATAAAGTAGCAGTCACGAAAACCATTTGGTATTGGCTAAGAAATAGAATAGTTGATCAGTGGAACAAGTTAGGTTCACAGGACAAAATAGTGTACAACTATAGCAACCTAGTGTTTGACAAACCCAAAGATACCAACTTTTGGGATAAGAATTCATTATTTGAAAAAAATTGTTGGGAAAACTGGAAATTAGTATGGCAGAAATTATATATGGACCCACACTTAACACCATATACCAAGATAAGATCAAGATGGGTCCATGATTTAGGCATAAAGAATGAGATCATAAATAGATTAGAGGAACATAGGATAGTTTACCTCTCAGACTTGTGGAGGAGGAAGGAATTTATGACCAAAGGACAACTAGAGATGATCTCAAAATAGAGGATTTTGATTACATCAAATTAAAAAGCTTTTATAAAAACAAAACTAATGCAAACAAGATTAGAAGGGAAGTAACACATTGGGAAAATACTTTTACAGTTAAAGGTTCTGATAAAGGCCTCATTTCCAAAATATATAGAGAACTGACTCTAATTTATAAGAAATCAAGCCATTCTCCAATTGATAAATGGTCAAAGGATATGAACAGACAATTTTCAGATGATGAAATTGAAACTATTCCCACTCATATGAAAGAGGGTTCCAAATCACTACTGATCACAGAAATGCAAATTAAGGCAACTCTGAGCTACCACTACACACCTGTCAGATTGGCTAAGATTACAGGAACAAACAATGATGAATATTGGAGGGGATGTGGGAAAACTGGGACACTGATGCATTGTTGGTGGAGTTGTAAAAGAATCCAACCATTCTGGAGAGCAATCTGGAATTATGCCCAAAAACTTATCAAAATGTGCATACCCTTTGATCCAGCAGTGCTACTACTGGGCTTATATCCCAAAGAAACACTAAAGAGGGGAAAGGGACCTGTTTGTGCCAAAATTTTTGTGGCAGCTCTTTTCGTAGTGGCTAGAAACTGGAAAATGAATGGATGCCCATCAATTGGAGAATGGTTGGGTAAATTATGGTATATGAATGTTATGGAATATTATTGATCTGTAAGAAATGACCAGCAGGATGAATACAGAGTGGCTTGGAGAGACTTACATGAATTGATGCTGAGTGAAATGAGTAGAACCAGGAGACCACTATACACTTCAACAACGATACTTTATGAAGATATATTCTGATTGAAGTGGATATCTTCAACATAAAGAAGATCTAATTCACTTCCATTAGATCAATGATGGACAGAAACAGCTACACCCAGAAAAGCAACACTGGGATTTGAATGTAAACTGTTTGCACTATTGTCTTTCAACACAGGTTACTTTGAAGATATCTTTGGAATCCAATTCTTACCGTGCAACAAGAAATTTGGTTTTACATCCATATATTGTATCTAGGTTATAGTGTAACACATTAAATATGTATGGGATTGCCTGTCATATAGGGGAGGGAGTAGAGGGAGAGAGGGGAAAATTTGGAAAACTGAATACAAGGGATAATGTTGTAAAAAAAAAAATACCCATGCATATGTATTGTCAAAAAAATATATATATAATTATAAAATTAATAAAAATAAAAATAAAATTAAAAAATGTATTGGGGAAAATAAAATATTATTTTATAAATAAATAATACTTGACTATCCAAAAAAAAAAAAGTTTACGAGCTCCTAGGAAGCCAGGGAAGGACAACCACAAATATATTTTCTATCTTATATTTACAACACACAGGAAAGATACACAGGTGTTTTCATTCATAAATTGGTCTAATAAAAAGTTGGTATACATCAAGTGTCTACTTTTCTCTCCAAATAATTTTCTAAGCTGGCATCTCAGTATGATACTGAAAGCTAGAAGACCAAAAATATGTTAGAGACTCAACAACTGTAAGAATGTAGATAACCTCTTTGCTTTCTCTCAGGAATGGGAAGATAAAAGCTTTCTACTCCCACTTCTATAAGAGACTGACAGAATTGGCTTGGTACCTTTTGGTACTTCTTTTATATACAAGAAAGGGCACTGGCATAATCTACACAAAGCAATAGTTACTTAGAGGAGGGAAAGTTCTTCCCATTTTTTTCCTTCTCTCTTTTTCTCTCTCTGTCATCATTTTCCAACTTACATTATGTTCATATGCTACTTTGCAAGAATCTTATCTTCCTTTCAAACTAGGCATGTTGAAAGTTTCTGATATTCATGGGCTTCTGAGAGAAGAGTAGAGCCAGAGAGTTTTAACTTTTGAGATTAATACATAGTTGTTATGGTGACTAGGATCTTGCTGAGGAAAATTATGCCCTAGGCCATGAATATGATCACTGTTCTATATGCAGTAATTACTGTGATAGATTTTCTGCTCACTGAGTACAAAATAGCCATATGAAACTCCAAGAACACTCTGATAGTTGATTAAAAGACTACTGTTGGCAATTTGAGATAGGGGGCGATCCATGCAGCTCAGTAAAACAGAGGTGCCCTCAAATGCCAATCTTATTGAATATTTTTCCCCTGTTATGGCTAAGTCCCCTCTGATTTACTTCTGTTCAGTCATTTTTCAGTCATGTCTAACTCTTTGTGACCCCACTTTTTTTATTTTGACAAAGATGTGAAGGAGACTGTCATTTCCTTTTCTAGTTCATTTTACAGATGAAAAAGTGAGACAAACAGGATAAAGCCACTTGCCTCAGATCATACAGTCAGTAAATGTCTGCATTTGAACTTAATTAAGATGGGGGCTCCTGACTCCATGCCCAGTACTTTATCCCTTGTGCCATCAGATGCCCAGAATGATCTACTAAATTCTCATTTAATTTTAACATTTTGTATAAATTTCCAGTGAAAACATCTGAATTAGGCCCAGCCCCAAACATTTCATATCCTCACAATATCTTGAGCAAAAGATTCAATAAATTGATATCATGAAAGTGGTACTAAAGTAAGGCTAAGGATTTTCATGGGTTGTGACAGTCTCTATTACTGATATCAGTAATATTCCCAAGAGTAAGGAAAGAAGAGCTTCCAAACTAAGAAAATATTCACTTCTTCAGCACATCCAACAGACACAATTGTCAAAGACCACAGCTGTAGTTAGAAGTTAACTCTTTATTTCTTTGATTCTGTTTTGCAGTTTGTATTTTTATATCAGCTATAATAAAGAGCTGATTGATAAATTAATAAAATAATAAATAAATAATATATAAATAAAAGTAAAATTTAATTAATTAGGATTAATTAATTAAATAAATTAAGAAGCATTTACTACTATGTGGCAGGCATTGGTCTGGGTTCTAGCAATACTAAGACAATAATGAAACATTCTCTACCTTTGAAGAACAGTCTTTCCAATGATTCCATTTCTCAAGAGAATTTCCATGAGTTCTTATTCCTGGGATTCTGATGATCAGGGATGATTTCTTATCTTGATTTCAAGACAATTTGCATGAGATGTTTAGATAATGTTTTGCTATGTTTTCCTTCTGAAAAGTCGATATTACTTAGCTGAATATATCATTTTAGCAGCTATTATATCCAATCTATTGTTTCACCTTATAAAGTTCAATCAGATACTTTATAATAGGATCTATTTATTTCCTCTCAGTTCAATATCTCTGTAATTGGGACAACCAAATATTGTTAATGTCACTCCTTAGACGACTTTCTCTTCATTCATAGCACAAACTCAGATGGATATATATATATATATATATATATAATGTATGGTGAACCAAATCTCTGCCGTACCAAATTGCTTCTCTAGTCTTTGCAAGAAGGAGAAAAAGAATAGAATAAACACTTATTAAGTACTTATTGTATGCTAGGCATTGTGCTAGGCATCATTTGATCCTCACAATATCTCTGCAAGGTAGGTGCTATTGTGATCCCCATTTTACACTGAAGAACCTAAACAAGATGGAGATAAGATGACTTTTTCAAGGACAGACAACTAGCATCTGAAACTGGATTTGGACTTCCATCTTCCTGACTCCAGGCTGATGGGTCTATCAGATGTCCCACTTTTACAAGCATTCCAATCCTGTTCCAATTACAATGCTGTTTATCCTTCATTTTTTAAAAAGACTGATGACATCATGGGGTGATGTATGAATTGGATTTAAGTTACGTAGAGATGCACAAAGGCATCAAGCTTAATCTCTTTTTCAGAGTCAGTTGGGGTCAAGAGAAAAGTTAAGATGACTGGTGAAAGCCTGGGATACAATAGATGACCTTGACTTATTCAGTCTCTCACCAAGCTTGAGGTGCTGCACAGCACCTGCTTCAACTGCCTTCATGATTGTTGGAACAAATGTATCTCATCTGATCATTCTACCAGGAGAATTTTTCACATACATGGGGTAGACATTCCCCTAATTTGCTGACAGGTTTGAGGCTTCTCAGTTGTCCTCAAGCTGAATTAGGCCATCTACTAAGATGGTTTTACTAAGGTGTGGCCATTAATGAGAGTTGGGTGAAAGGTGAATACCAAAGAAGGATAAGCAATCCTGAAAAGGGCTCATTAAACCCTAATCCCAGAGGTTCTGGTCCTCTTTGAACACTTGATACATTCCAAACATTTTTATACTATGAACTCATTACTGTTTACTTTCAGACAATACACCAAATTGAAGTTGGCCCCTCTCTTTCTTCATATTGTTCACCTACCACTGTTATTTCTTTAACATATCCTACTTTTAGGAATTGAATAGCTCCTCATAAATTGACTTCAGCAATTCTTCTCCCCAAAGAACTGATTGCCAAAATTAAACCATTGCATCCACGTTCCTCTCTACTTCCAGTTGTCATTTCTCCCCTCTTCACGATGCATTGCATTATAATTTTATTACATTATTCTATTTGAAAAAAAAGTCCTACCTCATCCTTATCTGTTTCTCATCAGTGATGGATTTACTAACTAGTTGCCCATGTAAACTTCCTATTATATCTTTAAGGATATTGTTAATTTAAATAATTTACAGGCCACTGCCTCCCCTATAACATGCAATAAACATCTCCCCATGTCATCTATACCCCACTTAAGTTCTCCTCTATTACTTCGTCTTCAATGCTGTTAGTCAGGACTATCATGTGAGGTTAAGTTTTAATATCCATACTGTTCATTTCGTTTAAATAAAACTCATTGTGCATATAGTAACATAACAAACATCAATAATAAAGACTACAACAATTAAACTGAAGAATTAGTCCAAGATCAGAGCACAATTTCAATGTGCAGCAAAATTATGAAAATTTAGACAATTATACATAATTGTCCTATAATTAGTGTCCTATAAAGTTAGATCATTAGTAAACATTTAAGTGTCCAGGGGAAGGCTTCTTGGAGGTGTTAGGACATGGGGTCCAGGTGTCAGGACGTGACTTGGTTCTCAGAGGACCGTAGGGCACAACAGGTGCCTAGCTCTACATTTCAGGATGTCATGTGATCTCTATACTCAAAAGGTTGTAGGGTAGAAAATATGAGACCCAAGGCCTAAGTTTCAGGAAGTCAAATTGTGAGGAATAGAGTGAGATAAGGTGAAGAACTTACAAGAATATGTGAATTCTTTTTGCATTTTATTTTCATTATTTCTGTGTTTCTCCTATGACCTGTATAATACGTGCAGGCCCATATTTACTTGAGCCTTGGCCAGCTATAAGTACATTTACTTAACCTGAGCTGATGACATTTATCAGTATTTGACATTTATGGGTATTTAGTCTACTAGCTATCTGCTTGATTAAACCTGAATTGTCCATAATTAGTTAGATCATTAGTAAACATTTAAGTGTTATGAAACACAAAAACTTAATTCAAAAGAGGATTCCCAGCAGGATGAAATAAAAAAAAAATAATTATATACCCCAAATAACAAAATATACTTGAAAAAAATTCCATGCAAACCCAGAAAATTTCAGAAAGGTCTTAAGTAACTTGAAAAAAACCCACACAAGAAACACTGATTTTCTCCTTACATTTTGGATCTCTTGTTTTGTTTAGAAGTAGGCACTTGAAAAGGGCACAAAGGAATCAGTGAGACAAATGAATTACTGAGCAATCTTATTGTGTATCCTCTTTAATCATAGGCATGGCTGTTTAAAAAAAGGGATAAATCATTATATAGGCAGCTTGGTGTTATAGTAGATAAGAGTGTTGTGACTAAGGTCAGGAAGACTCATCTTCATAAATTTGAATCTGGCTTCAGACACTTACTATCTTTGTGACCCTGGGTAAATCATTTAAATCTGTTTGCCTCAGTTTTCTCATCTGTAGAATGAACTGGAATAGGAAACAGCAAACTGATGGGGGATTTCCAGGCTTTATGGTATGTGAGAACAGGCGAGGGTGAAGTAAAAGAATTTACTCAATTAAAAGTAAAACGTTTGTTTTAAATCACGGAGAGATCTCAGGTGGACCGGAACTCCCAGATGGGATTAGAGAGTTCTGTCTATTCTGCCCACCCTGGTACAGTCAGAATACTTAGTTATATGATCAGAGTTAGGTCTTGAGGGCTTTTGAGACAATAGAGAGGTTTTGGGTTTGAATAGGCTTCAGTAAAGTTATAGAAAGTTTGATTAGTGATAGTTCAAATTATAGAAAGCTGAAGTGGTGGTACTTAACATTAATTCAGTTCTATTGAAAGTTAAATAGGAGTACTTAGCTTTAGTTCAGCTCTATAGAAAACTTGGTTAGTGTCAGCTGAACTCTATTGAAAGGTTAATTAGTGGTACTTAACAGAGGTGGGATTGGCTTCTAGGTTAACTTTTTAGGGTCTCTGACCTCCGTTTCCCTCGTCAGATTCCCCCCTGAGACAAGTCCCTCCAAATGCTTTTGGGGAAAAGGGACAAAGGTCTCATCTTCTATAGCTTCTTCAAGCTGGCAAGGGTTGTAGAGCTGTCCCTAGTTCATTTGGGGGGTCCATGTCAGGAAGGGAAACACAGGATCTGAAGATGGCAGCAGCTGAGTCTAGAGGGTGTGTGTGTCTCCTTGAGTCCCAGAGTCTGCAGGCTGTAGAAGCAGCTGAAAGTTTGAAGCTCGAAGCCTAGAAGAAACGACTCCCACCAGTAGTCTGAAAATACAAGGACCAAATATGAGTAATAAGACAATTATTAAAAGTGGATTTATGATGGGGGTTAAGAGAGACCATATTCAGGAGCCCCACCCAGAGGAAGAGTCGGGAGGAGTAAGGATTTTCTCTTGAATGTCCTTCATCCAGCCAGCTTTTTCTAAAATTCTTTCAGTGCTAAGTTCAATTTCCCTGGAATAATTAATATACATACAGCAAGAAGTATTGACCAGGTTACAAATTCCGCCACTAGAAGCTAGGAGATAATCTAAGGCCAGACAATTATCCAGAACCATGTTGGCAAGGGAGTCCAGAGATTCTTGAATCTCCTGGAGAGAATGTGCAGTCTCATTTGCCAGCTGGTTAATAGGGGCCATTAGGTTGGAAAGAACATTTTCATGTTCTAAGTACCCTATGAAGGGCACTAGCATTGAAGTGCCTTTCCGTAAGTACCATAGAACATTTTCCCAAAGCCCTCTCCTTGGTCTATTTGAAGGGGTGGGATCGGAGGTGCTGGCATTATATACCGTGAAAGGGGTGCTTAGGTAACCCAGGGTGCAGGACCCATGGTGTTTAAAGGGTGTAAGGCAGCAAGTGGACAAAATCACAGGTGGGGGAGGGTTCCAGTCAGAGGTGTTTTTTCTAACAGGACCCTCAGAAACATTAAGGTGGAGTGGAAGACTTACTTTACAGAGGAATGTATACCTCCTTGGCCCACAGATGGTCCCCGAAGTTTTATTTTGTAGCAGTGTCCTGGTTGCTTGTCCCCACGGATGATCATAATCGCATAACAGCATAACAGGAATGTTAGTCCTGAGGAGGTTATGGAGAAGTTTCAAGGAAGGTGCTATATAACTCTGTGGGTGAGCTTGGCAGGATAATCCCTAAATGGGTTCCCTACAATTACCTTCTTGGGGGGTGCGTAATCATAACTGC
This sequence comes from Sminthopsis crassicaudata, assembly GCF_048593235.1. NCBI lineage: Eukaryota > Metazoa > Chordata > Mammalia > Dasyuromorphia > Dasyuridae > Sminthopsis > Sminthopsis crassicaudata. The sequence goes on from NC_133619.1 coordinate 202,564,821, forward strand.
ACTTGGCTTGTGTCCCACCTATGCAGCTCGTGCAAGTTGCCAAGGTGAAATTTCGGCAGTTTTGAAACGAGTCACACTCGCTGGCACCCACAGTATTGGTGGTAGAGGTCAATATTCCCACATCAGGGATTTGAATATGGCCATTAGGCGCCACGGTGACAACCACTGTGGTGTGGTGATGGGTAGATATGAGATCCTTCCCAGCCAGAAAGCAGGGAACAGTTGGGTCAGAGTAGTTTCCCTGGGGGTTGGCTAGTACAAAGGGGGTGGCATCTACTGAGGAGCTGGTGGCCCATGGGAATGGAGCCTTTGCAAAGAATGCATTAGGCCGCATCTGTGACCCACCCTGGGGGTGGTGATAGCACACCCAGCAGTCCTGGACACCCCCATTCCCCGCAGAGTTCCCAAGTCTGACTAGGAAGTTGTGACCCAATTTCCCAGGACCCACAGAGTAGGACCAAGAAAGCTAGAGAGAAAATATCAAGAGTAGAGTCCTCATAAGGAGAAAGAAAGATTAGCATGAGAGGCTTCTTTCTCCAGAGTCTTTCCCAGGCGTCTTGCAAAAGAGTAACTTCAGGTCCTCTGGGCTCACAGGAATAAACTGGATTATCTGAAACAGAAGCAACATTTTTAATCCTAGAAATATGAGTCCAGCTGGGGGACCCTTACAGTTTAACTGCATTTGGAGCAGTTAAGATGACCTTGTATGGCCCTTTCCACTTCATGCCTAGGGGGTCAGACCCCTGGGGTTTCCAGCTCTTTAATATACCATATCCCCAGGATTTACAGGGGAGTTAACCTGAGCAGGAGCATCTGTGGGTTTATGGAGATGCTTGATTGCATATTCAGAAAGGGCCTTTTGGATTGCCCTCAGTCTTGAAGCAAATCGAGTGACCAGATGCTATTTGGGGTCAACAAGATAATTAGTTGTTAGAAAAGGCTGTCCATAGAAGAGCTCAAATGGACAAAGCTTAATAGCTTCCCTGGGGGCAATTCTGATTTTAAGAAGCCAGATTGGGAGATTTTTAATCCAATCTTCAATTATGAGTCTCAACTCATAATTTAGAGAGGACTCACTTAAGGGTATGATTCATTTTCTCCACCTTCCCTGAGGCTTGGGGTCTCCATGACGTGTGGAGATAGTAAGTAATTTTAAGAGCTTTTGCTACAATTTGGGTCACCTGGGAAATAAAGGCACACCCATTATTGCTCTGTAACGAGGCAGGTAAACCAAAGCGAGGTATAATTTCGTTTAACAGGCAAAATTTGGATACCTCGTGGGCTTTCTCAGTCCTGCAAGGAAATGCTTCTACCCAGTTAGTAAATGTGTCCACGAACACTAGAAGCAACCTGAAACCTCTAGGGGGGGGGGGGGCATATGCGTGAAATCTAGTTGCCAGTCCTCGCCAGGGTAAGTGCCTTTCCTCTGAATTGGCTTCAGGAGAGGTGGGAGCTTTAACAGCTCCCCTCAGGATTCATTTGGGCACAAATTGGACAGGCCTGGCAGACTTGCCTGATTGTTTCCCCCAGTTTATGGCCAGTGAAAACGAGTTTCAACCAAGGATTGGAGGGCACTCCTCCCCAGATGAGTAGCCTGGTGCAGAGCAGAAATCAGTTTCTACTGATTTGCCTCTGGAACAAAGAAGTGCTCTGTATTATGATTTTAAAGAAAAGTTCGGATTCGCTCCTATAAATGATGCTCTCAAGCTCAGTTAAAAAATAAAAGTAAAAAGTTTTAATCAAATAAGACAAGGTACAGACAATTTAGATTTACACAAAAAAACAAATAGAAATAAGAACAATTAACAACATGACAATTATAGCAGATAGAGGAAGAGAATACATCACCAATTCAAGGAAACCTCAAAAATTCAAATGGCTGGGAGCCCCGTTTCAACTTCAATCAACTTGAATTGAGTAAAGATTTTTCCAGGCGAAGTGTCCTCCTCGTGGCTGAAGGTTGACGGCTGATATAGAACACTAGCCTTTTATATGTTTTTTTTAGACAAAGAAGACCCTTAGTCAAGAAGTTTGGCACGTATACATGTGCAGAGTACCTGACAATCTGATATGTTGACTCATTCCATATTGTCTATACCTTGACGTGTTTCCTTATCAATTGTATATGCTCGGGGAGGAAGCCACCCAGCCCTAAGCATAGACATTCCCAGGGATGGCTAGTTCCTGGTACCTATTGTCAAGGACATATAGAGTTCATGGAACGGTCAAATTCCCATAATTTAGAAGCTTAGGCCTGTTAGATTTGAGTGAGCTTACAATTCTAATATGAAATCTTAATTTCTTATTCATTTGGCCTTAAGATCACGAAAATAATAAGAGGACTGAGCTAATGGGGTAAAATTAGAATAAATTGTTTTCATCTTCCGATACATATAACAATTACACATACAGTATTACAAAAAGAACAATAAAAATAATATGGTTATGGCTAAACTATTAAAATAAATGGTAGTGCTACCTGATCTAAGTAAGAAGCCATACCAATGATAATTAGTATCTGATGTCACTAAATGAGAGGCCTCGATAAGTTGTCCTGCAGCTATATGAGTCTGTATTCGATGTTCATTTAACGCGCGCTAATTAGACTCTAACAGTTTCTTCATAACTAAAGACTTGTTCAGGATATCGATAAGAGGTTGTAGTGACAGGGAGACATGGGGTAAAGGAAGAAGCTTGGGTACCCAGGTTATTAGAAACTATACATATATGTTGCGAAGATACCTCATATATCATGGAGAAGTTATTCACAGGATACAATGTTAAATCACACAAATTGGATGAATGTGATAGAAGGGAGGGTTCCATCTGCCGAATCATCATCCCACAAACAATCCCCCTATAAGTTGCAGTACAGACAAAGTGTGGGTTACATTATTCAAATCTATGTAGTTTCCATATATATGAGGTAAAGCAAAGTGATTAGGTAAGACAAAAGGTAACACATGAAAGTGACACATAACAGCCCATATCTTAATTTGATAATGCACAATAGTTCCAGTACATCAAAGAGAAGTACACATAGCATTTTCAGGTCATTGTTTTTTCCATGCTTCTGGTATATGATCCCACATTGCAACAATCTCTGAGCATTTTCTTTTTGTATCAAGGTATACATATTTTGTAAAGAGCATTTGGTCCAATTAAATAATTTACCAATATTTCCAGTAAAACCCAAACTAGTAATAATACTCTCATTAAAAATCTGTAGAAATTGGCCTTGATATTTTAAAGTATTTTGGTGGGGTAAGATCATCGTGAGCAACCATGGAGCATTTACAGTCAAAGCTTGAGAAACATCTTGCCCAGCACTGCGCAGTCTGCTGGCCAAGGCCTCAAGATCTATAGAATTAACTATACCCAAACCAGTTCCAGCACCACCAAATAAGGTATCATACCAGGTTCTTTTTCTTTCTAACACAATTCATCAGAGGAGGAAAAGTTACATTATTGGTACAAGTTTTTAGGAACTCTTATGATTGATGGAGGATGTTTTGTAGGAGGGGGAGGTGTCAGTAGTAGATATTTTATCTAATAGTGAGGCTTCAATACCGCTATCAAGATTTTACATGCACAGTTCATCAGTTGCTTTTCAATGTTTGTCTCAGCTTGTTCTCTGCATTCAGTTGGGAAGACCCTCGGAGTCCACCAGTCCTTTAATTCTGGTATGCTGAGTCCACCCTCTTTCCTGTGCAGCACTGCTGTATCTGGATCTGGGTCAGTCCTTTCCAGCTCAGGGTCAGCTTGTCCTCCTTCCATATCTGAACGAGGACCCCATCTCCAAGCTAGAACTCATGCACTGTTGAAATCCTAAGGGAGGAGTCTGAGCAATAAGCCTGTTTAGTTGTAAAGTTTTCAGATGTTACAGTAAAGATATAACATATTTTCTTAAAAACAAATCCTTGGTTTCAAATATTGGATAGAAGGAAGAATTTTGAATCCCTTTTGGATAAGGGTGACCATACAATAATTCATAAGGTGACAATTCCACATCTCTTCAGGGATTTTGTTTTAATTCTTAATAAGGCAAGGGGAAGGCACTTGGTCCAGGGCAATTGTGTCTCTATGCCAATTCAGTCAGTTGCTGTTTAATTTCCTTATCCATCCTTTCCACTTTACCTGATGAGGGAGGATGCTATGGGGTGTGTAAGTCCTATCATATTTCTAGAGCTTGGGCCACAGATTGGAAGATCTTAGCTGTGAAACAGGTGCCTTGGCCTAAATCTGCCTGCTCCACCATCCCATACCCTGGAATGATTTGCTCAAGAAGTACTTTTACAATTACTGTGGCTGTTGCCCAGGCAAGGGGAATGGCCTCCACCCATAAGGTCAGATGGTCCAATATGACCAACAAGTATTTGAGATGCCCCACTGACAGCAGCTTGGTAAAGTCCACCTGTATGCTTTGGAAAGGCCTGATACCAGGGGCCTTCTTCCTTTTAGACTTATCATTGGGCCGCCCTATTCATCCTCTGACAAATAGGACGCCCACTGACCAGTTGCCTGCCAGTGCCACAAACCTAGTCAGCACCACATCACACAGGTCTCAGACATCCTAATGACTGCCCTGATGTAAATGTTGGGGTACATGTCTCATACCTGCTATGGTCAGTACCTCTCTGCCATTAGGGAGGAGCCAGTGACCTCTTTATCCTCTTGAGCGCCAAGGCTTTAGATTTCCTACTTCTCTTCTGGGGTAAGGGAAAGTGGAGGCACTGGAGGCAGAAATGCCAAAATTAACACCATCATCTCCTCCGTACTTACAGATTCCTCTTCTCCAGGCCGCTTTGTCTCCTCATCTGCAAAGCAGTTTCTCCTTATCTCAAATGAATTTCCTCTTTGGTGCCCCTGCACATGAATCATTGCAACGTTCTTAGGTAACATAAGATTAGTCAAAATTTCAGAGACCAATGTCCTGTGTGCCAATCCCTTTCCTTTACTGTTTACCATTCCCCTTTCTTCCCCAAATATATGAACAATTCCCCAAGCATATTTTGAATCAGTCCTTCAAGCAATTTTAGGGCTTGATTTACTGCATATAATTCACAAATTTTGAGTTGACCACTCTTTTGGCAAGAATCCAGCTTGAACCAGAGTCAAATCTTCCCCATTAACAACAGCATAACCATTTTTCCTTTTCCCATTAACTATTTGTGAGGAACCATCTATGAACTATTCAGTGCCTTTCAACAAAGGGACCTCCTACAAATCTTCCCTAATCTTAGTTTGGTAATCAATCACATTTGGACAATCATGTTCAAGGGACACATGTTCCCCAGGGGAAGCAGATAAGAACATGGCTGGATTAAAGTTATGGTCTGGTGAGAGTGCCAAATCATCTCTTTCCAATAATATTAGTTCATATTTTAAAATCCTTGAATCAGTTAGCCACCTCCTGGCCCCTTTGATTCAGAATTGATTGAACCTGGTGCAGGACACTCACTATTAAACTACCCCCAAAGGTTAATTTCTGACTTTTCTTCTACCAAAAGTGCTGTGGCTGCCCTCCCCTTAATTGTGATAATACTCCTAAAGCCACATTGTTTACTGTATTTACATATAAAAGAAAAGCCTTTTCCAAAGAAGGCAAAAATAAAACAGGGGCTGACATTTCAAAACTTTGTTCCCCTTTTGAATCCTATTGAACTATATCAGGCTTCCCTTCCAACAAATGAGTTAATAAATGCTTAGTTAATAATGCATATTCACCAATCCAGGTTCTACAATACCCCACCAATCCTAGAGATCTCTGGAGACTCTTTTTCGTTCTAGACTTAATAATTTGAAGAATCCCCTCCACCTATACAGAATCTAGTTTCTTTTTCCCTAAGCTTATAAAATGGCCTAAATATTTTCCTCACCTTTTACAAATTGCAATTTGTCTTAAGAAATTATCAGTCCCTGTGCTCCTAAATAATTTAACAAACTGATAGTGACCCGGACAAGGTCACTCTTTTTCTTCCTGTCACAAAAAGATCATCTACATTTTGTAAGACTTTTAACAATAAGAAATTTATCCCAGAATGTTCACACAATTCTTATATACCCAAGTAGATGTTTCATAAGTTCAACATTGTACCAATTATTTTGCTTTTAAAATACCCAATACACAGAAAAATCCCAAACTACATATTGCCATAACAAATACATCTTCAAAAGGACAAAGGCAAAAACTATTATACTTGGAGTCCCTTCAAATAATTGGCATCAATACAATTAATTAAAACTTCTATTTTCACATAAAAGAATCTGAAAAGTTCTTAAAAACATCAATTAAACATTTTTAAAAAAATAAATAGCCTTTTCAGACTATATATCACATTTCTGATCATATTCTTTAAACACAAAAACCATTATGTATTTTAGAAACAAATGTTCACTCAATTAACATCTTGTAAGAGCAGCTTGACCCTTTATCAGTTTGCTTTTTTCAACCAAAAACAGCTGCAACTTCCTACTGCTGCTCTCCCCTGCAAAAAACACATCCTGTCTTAGAGTCATCTCTCCGTGACTCCCCTTTCCAACCAGTTCCTTCTTTTCCCCACTGATTTCTTCTTGAAATCATTTGCTCTCACTAATCAATCCTTCTTAAATCACCTTCATTCTCCTGTCCCATCTCTCTGTCTCTCTCCTCCCAATGCTTACTTACTTAAACCTAACACTTCCAAACCAATAACTCTTCTGATTTCATTTAAACTATTAATTGCTTTTGTAAATCAATCTCCCTTGTCCCTTTTCTTTAATCACCTTTTTTTTAAACTTTAAACTTCAAGATTCATAACCCATAATGATAAAAAATTACCCAATGTTTCAGAAGCAAACCAAATAGGTTTTTTTTTTTTTTTTCTTCTTTCTTCTGCCTGAGTGCTTCAAGGCCACTAGTAAGAAGCTTCCCAGGTGGTATTAAGCAGATAAGATTGTATTGCCTTTACTCCTCTTTAGCAGACTTTGAAAATCTGCTTTTCAGAGAAAACTTCCCTACCAGTTTAAAATAGTCAAGTTTTTTTCTTTTGTTTTACTTACAAATTGGTACAACAAGTTAAAAAGTTTAAAATCACAAACAATTTTTAAGACCAATACATTTTTGAACCACTCTGAAAGAATTACTATTCTGAATGAATTCCAGTTTCCACAATTCAGCCTGATAGTTTTCTAAGCCTGTAACACAGAGGCTGAATTCTTATCTTATGAGCTTGTTAACTTTTAACACAGAACAAAAAATTCAAAGCAGACAAACATACACAGACACAGAGATCTATTTTTCTTAAAGAGAGGCATTTATGCAGCGAATCCTGCCGACTACATGTATTATGATTTTAAAGAAAAGTTCGGATTCGCTCCTATAAATGATGCTCTCAAGCTCAGTTAAAAAATAAAAGTAAAAAGTTTTAATCAAATAAGACAAGGTACAAACAATTTAGATTTACACAAAAAAACAAATAGAAATAAGAACAATTAACAACATGGTCTGAGGGAGAAAATGTGTATCCCCTTTGTTCTGCGAGAGCTTTCTCCTGTGTGCTATAGGAAGGAGTAAAAGACTCAGTTAGCTGGGGAATTAAAGGTGTCAATAGGGGCGTAAGGGCAGCTGTTTTAGCAGCTGCATCTGCCAGCCTATTTCCCTTAGCCTGAAGTCACTCTCCCTTGTGGTGCCCTCTGCAAAATATAATAGAGACCTCCTTGGGTTCATGGACAGCTTGTAATAGACATAGAATTTTTCCCGAGTGTTTAATGGGAGAATTCCTTGCTGTTAACAAGCCCCTTTCTTTCCAAATAGCTCCATGAGCATGCAAAACATGAAAAACATATTTGGAATCAGTGTAAATATTGACTCTCATCCCCTTCCCCAGTTCTAAAGCCCTGGTTAATGCTATAAATTCGGATTTCTGTGCCGAGGTGCCAGTAGGCAATGGCTTAGCTTCCAGGGTGTTATAAAAAGATACCACTGCATAACCTGCCTTTCTCTCCCCATCCTTGAGGAAATTAGACCCATCTGTGAAATATTCCTCCTCTGGGTTATCAAGAGGAATTTCCTTCAAGTCAGCTCTGCTAGAGTATACAGAATCTATAATTTCCTTGAAATTATGGACAATCTCTCCAGATTGAGAGATATCAGGGAGGAGGGTGGCAGGATTTAGGGTGTGGCAAATTCGAAGAGTCAGGTCAGGGGTATCTAGCAGGAGAGCCTGGTATTTAGTAAGTCTCTCACTTGAGAGCCACTGATGGCCTTTGGATTCTAGAATGCTTTGGACCCTGTGTTAAAACCTGTTAAAACCTCTAATGGCTACCCCAAGGTCAGTTTAGAGGCTTCCTTTAGAGGGTGGTCGAAGCTACTGCTCTAAGGCAGGAAGGCCATCCTAGAGAAACTGAGTCCAGCTTCTTTGAAAAATAGGCCACTGGCCTGGGATCTGGTCCCAGAGATTGAGTAAGGACTCCCAAAGCCTGCCCAGCCTTTCATCTACATACAGAGTGAAAGGTTTCTGTAAATCAGGCAGGGCAAGAGCAGGGACAGAGCTTAATTTAGCCTTCAAGGTTTTAAAAGCATTGGCCTACTCAGGTCCCCATTCGAGAGGGAGATTATCGGGACCTTGAATAGAATCATAGAGGGGTTTAGCAATAATCCCAAAGTTTGGAATCCAGATTCTACAGAAGCCTGCCATAGCTAAGAAGATTCTCAGCTGTTTCTTAGAAACAGGAGGGGGGATACTTAGAATAGCCTGCTTCCTCTCCTCAGTTAGAGAGTGAGAGGTGGGGGTGAGATTGTGACCCAAATATTTGACAGATTGGCAGGCAATGTGAGCTTTAGATAGAGAGACCCTGTAACCTCTTGAAGCTAAGAAATTCAAGGTCTTTACAGTCGCTGCCAGAGACTCCTCCCTAGTAGGGCTACAGAGCAAGATATCATCCACATATTGAATAAGGCTGCTGCCGGGCAGCTCAAGATCTCTCAAATCTTTAGCTAAGGCTTGCCTGAATAAATGTGGACTGTCTCGTAAACTGCCCAGTTTAATTGACCAGGAAGTCCACCTGGCTTTGCCCATTCAAAGGCAAAGAGAAACTGGCAGACCTCGTGCAGAGGAATACAAAAGAAAGCATCTTTTAAGTCCAGGGTGGTGAACCATTTAGTATTTCCTGGAATTTGTGTAAATATAGTGTAGGGATTAGGTACTATGGGATGGATTGGGATAACTGCTTCATTAATTGCCCTTAAATCATGTACCCTACGATAATCCCTGTTCCTTTCTTAACAGGAAGGATAGGAGTGATTGGCAGTGGACCAGAAGTTTAAACTTAAGAAACTTCTCAATCTAAGGTTGTAACCCAATCCTGTCTTCCTGCTTAATTGGATACTGCCGTCTATGTGGGAACACAGTAGAATCCTGTAGCTTAATGAGGGCTGGTGTAACACGACTTGCCCTCCTGGGAATGCCCTGATCCCAGACGGAAGAGTCTATGTCCTCCCAGATTTCATAAGGAACATGGGAAGGTCTCAGAAGGAGCACAAATATATCACTTGGAGATTTGAGCAGAGAGAATTGGGTTCCCAGCTTTTCCATTAAATCCTGGCCCAATAGAGAAGTGGGACAGGAAGGAATCATTTAAAAGGAGTGTGGAAACAGCACATCTCCCTATCTACAAGGTAAAGGAAAAGTTTCAAAGTTCCCTTCAATCCCTATTACTTTACCGGGAGAGGGGCGCGTTGGACCAGAATGGGATAACAGAACTGAAAAAGAGGCCCCAGTATCAAATAGAAAATTAATGTGCTTACCTGCCACGTCTAGAGTCACCCTGGCTTCAGCTGCTCTGATAGAGAAAGGGGGGGGGGGCCTCGCCAAACCCCGGGCCCTGTCATTCCAAGTCCTGAGAGGACTGGAGGGTGAAGTTTGAGGCAGTGGTTCTACCCCTTTCTGGGCAGTCCCTTTTCTAGTGTCCTTCCTTGTGGCATTTAGGACAAGGACCTGGAGGCTTTTTCTGGGGGCATGTTCTCTCCCAGTGACCCTGTCTCTTGCATCTAAAGCACAAACGGGTCTGATCTCTAGAAATGGCAGCCACTAAAAGCTGAGCCTGTTCTTTATTTCTGGCTCTGGCCCTGCAATCCTTTTCCATTGCTGCTGCTTGGTCTCTATTATTAAACACCCCAAAAGCAACTTCTAATAATTGAGTCATGGGGGTTTGAGGCCCTAGGGCCAATTTTTGTAGCTTCCTTCTGATATCTGGGGCAGACTGGTTAATAAAATGCATGCTAAGAACTGTGGCACCCTCCTGAGAAGTGGGGTCCAGATTAGTGTATTTTCTCAGGGCCTCTTCCAATCAACTTTGGAAGAGGGTGGGATTTTCCTCAGCTGTTTGAAGTGATCTCCCTGAACTTGTCATAATTGACTTGCTTTTTGATTCCTTTCCTCATGCCCTCAATGAGGCAGCTTAGTAGGTGGTCTCTCCTCTCTCTATCCCTGCTTCCCTCCTGATAGTTCCATGAGGGGTCTGATAGAGGTACAGCAACAGCCCCTGCCTGGTACCTAGCAGGGGAGGAGGAAGCCATATCGTCCCCGAATTTCTTTTTTTTTTTTTTTTTTATTGTTTGTCCTTCATTTTTTTTTTTAATTTTAATTTTATTTTATAATTATAACTTTTTTTTTGACAGTACATATGCATGGCTAATTTTTTACATTATCCCTTGCACTTACTTCTATTCAGATTTTTTCCCTTCCTCCCCCAACCCCCTCCCCCAGATGGCAGGCAGTTTTATATATGTTAAATATATTATAGTATATTCCAGATACAATATATGTGTGTAGAACCGAATTTTTTGTTGCACAGGAAGAATTGGATTCAGAAGGTAAAAATAACAGTTTACACTCATTTCCCAGTGTTCCTTTTCTGGATGTAGCTGATTCTGTCCATCATTAATCAATTGGAATTGGATTAGCTCTTCTCTATGTTGAAGATATCCACTGCCATCAGCATACATCCTCGTACAGTATCTCGTCCCTGAATTTCTGGGCTAAATCCCAGATTCGCCTTTTCTCCTCTATGGTACAAGAAGAGGAGATTATATTAATATCTCCCCAGGAAAGATCATATTGGAGGGTGATGGCTTTGAATCCCTCAATATATTTAGTAAGATCCTCAGAGTATCTGCCCAATTTTTCCTTGATTTGGGAGAGATCCTACATGGAAAAGGGCACTTGTACTCTGAGTATTCCACCCTGAAGGTTGGCAATTTCCCTCAAGGGAAAGAGATTGGAAGGAGGCTCCTGATCCACAGCTGTAGCAGGATCAGGCTCCCGTGGAAGAGAAGGGGAATTTACAGCTTTAGTCCGAGGAGGGCAAAGGCCTTGAGATTGGCCGGCCTCAGAGGGAGGCTGGAGAGATTGGGTTGAGGAGAAAGGCAGCCCACTTCGTGTATGAGAAGGACTAAGAAGTGGAGATTGGGCATTTCAGAACTCGACTGCCGTGGAGAGGGGAGTCCTATATCTTGGGACCCCGATCCTGTTTCTGATAAGGAGGAGGTTCTGCTGAGAGCCGGAGGGAGAGTAGACGCTTCTTGTGCCCCTGAGGGAGTGGAGAAGAAAGGATCGTCTAAAAAGTATTTGACAACTTGTTGAATTCAACCAGGGAAGCTAAGTACTCTATATCTTTTCTTACTTTTTGTCACTCTTTCCATCTCCTCTCCTGTTTTCTGTCATGTTATAAATTCTTCCTGTTTGTAGTTGGGGCAAGCTGAATTTATGATGCAAACGTTTGGTACAGCTACATACTTCCTGCTCTATGCAAAGAGAGTAAGTGAACATCCCAAGCACAAATGGGTAATCCGTTTTTCTGCCTGTCCAATTTAGGTCAGTTAGTCTCTGCACCAGGGCAAACTTTTTTCTCATCTTTAATCTGTAGTTCAGATTAAAATGTTCCTAGAACAAGTTCTATTTTACTATTATTTTACTATTTAATATTCTATAGAGAATTACCCAGGTTGATAAAATATTTGCTTTTAATAATTGAATGAATATACTGGAAGGTAAATGCATTTTCTGTACACTTGCTGAAAGAAAAAATAGCATATTAAGAATAATATGTACCTTGAATTATTACTAGCTAGAAAGCTCAGTGGATAGAATGTCAGATGTGGAGTAAGAAAGATTCATCTTATTTATGAGTTCAAATCTGGCTTCAGATACTTACTAGCTATGTGATCCAGCTGAAGTCATTTATCCCTGTTAGCCTCAGTTTCCTCATCTGTAAAATGAGCTGGAGAAGGAAATAGTAAATCAATCCAATATCTTTGCCAGGAAAATTCCAAAGGAAATCCAGAAAAGTGAAACATAAGTAAACAAGGGATAAATCATTAACATATGATTTAGATTTCTTTTTTTCTAGGCCTCCACATTTGATTTTTGTTCCACATATTTTGAAGATTATGAGCATTTTCTATTAAAATTCTGTTCAAAATATTTCTCCGTTTTTATGGATCAAGGGGGATAAATGTAAGTAAATAATGTGGACTCTATGATAATGCTCTAGTTACAATACAGTTTATTGATTGAATTCTCAAGAATATTTTCAGGTCTATATTTGTATCATGGAATCTTATTCATTATTTCATGATATACTGATTACATCTGATAAACATTTCTCTCCACTTGGCCATAATCTGCTAGGTATTTGCTAGGTATTAGATTTGTATAGCTTCAAATGATATGATACAGTTTCTACCATTTTCTTCCATCTAGATAGTAATAACCTAATCCTGATTTGTTATGATAAATTACTCTTTTTTTTACAAAAAAAAAATTCACATGATTTAGGCATATGTTAGGCAGTGAACATATCATTGTCTGAGTTCATATGAATATCTTCATATCTTCATATCTCTGATTCTTAGATTTGCATCTTAGCTATTTTATAAGCTCTCTCTGGATATAAACTAATTTTGATAAGTACCTGGTGTGTACTTTTTATTAACATTTACTATTGATTATTGAAATAATGTACAGCTATTCAAAAAGTATTTTTATAGATTTTTGACTAGTTTATCATACATTCTGAGAATGTTTATCAAGGCTTTTCCTCTTTTTTGGAGAGTGAGGATTTGCCTTGTGTTTTGTCAAAATTCTATGGATTCTTGTACTCTACTTTTCAAGTTTGCTAAGGTATATTTTGCAGTTCCCAATGTGTACATTAAAACAGGAATTATATAGTTTTTACTTGCTTTAAATGCATTATTATCATTTACTTTTTATTTCTGGATGCCAAAAGTCTCAACAAATTTACCTTCAGTTTCTCCTTGTCTGAAAGAAACCAAGATATTTCTAAGCATTCTTGTCCATTCCAATTTGACCTTTAGCTTCAAGCTCAGTACCTCGGTCTTTATTTCCCTGGTAGACACATTTAATGCTTTACATTTATCAAAACAACTGGAGAAAGATTCCATAAGATAAAGATATTTAATATATTATTTATTTTTAGTGGATCCATACAGATAGATGTCATCCATATACATCGAATACTTAGTGGTCTGTTTGATTTGAGTGTCTTTTAAATTTGGAAGTCGTATCTAGTTTTATATCCAAGCAGATCTTATTGAATAGGCAGAACAATAAGATTCTTAGGCTATATTCCTGAAATACACAATTAAAAATATCTTAATATTATTATGTTGTTAGCAGATATGAAATGGAAAATAACTTTTATAGCTTAATAATAGCAATGTTATTTTTTTCATTATCAATGGGATTCAGACAGATCTTAGTATTATTGTCTAATATTTATTGTTACTTGAATTGTATTGATCAAATAAAAATGCCTGCTTTTTATAGTCAAAATCCAGTCAACAAGTGTTTATTCAGTGTCTGCCATATACCTGGAACACTTTGTTTTATTTTTGTCTTAAATATGGTTAACTTAATATAGTGCCTGGCACTGGAGACACTGAAATTCAATAAATACAAGGGTGACATGATCAGAATTACGTTTGAGGAAGATCAGTTTGACAGATAAGTGAAAGATGGACAGGAGTAGGAAGAGACTTTGGACATAGAGATCAACCAAGAGGCTATTGCAATAGTCTAAGCAGGAGATGGTGAGGACCTGCATCAGTATTGTGATATAATGTCCAAGAGGATAAAGAGTATAGATGAGAGCTGTTACTAAAGTGCAATCATTAGGACTTGGCAATAGAGTGGATAAGAAAGATGAAAGTTGGAGCAGCTAGTTGGTGCAGTGGATAGAACAACCAGCCTTGAAGTCAGGAAGACCTGAGTTCAAATCTGACGTTAGACATTTAACATTTCTTGTCTGTATGACCTTGGCCAAGTCATTTAACCCCAATTGCCTCAGCAAAAAAAGGAAAAAAAAAAAGAAAATGATAGTGAGGAGACAAAGATGACTACATAAATTTTAGGCTTGAATGATTAAGAATGTTGGTGTCCTTGACAGTAATCAGGAAGTTAGGGAGAGGGGACAATTTTGGGAGAAAGATATTGAGTTTAAGATATCTATAGGAAATTTAGCTCAAGATGTCTGATAGGCAGTTGTAGATATGAGACTGGAGGCCAAAAAAAAGGTATGAAATGAATTAAGTATATTTGAAAATTATCTTCATGGAGATGTTAATCGAAAAAAATACAAATCTTAGAATTTGAGTTCATTGTATACTCATTATAAATATGCTTGACATAACTGAAGAGGGATGCTAAATGCCTCTTCTTATTCCCAAACGATTTTAATCTTTTCTGTTTCTATGTTCTAGAAACGTTTAGTTCCTTTTAACTTAGAAATTATGAGTATTTGGCATAACAACATCAATTCAATAACTGTTTTTCAAGATTTTATGGGACAATGTTAAGTGCTGATGAATATGTACAATCGTTTAGTCTATGATAATGGGATATTTTATTGGCTGAATTCCCAAGAATATTTTGAAGTCTTTTATTTGCATTATGAGCTTTTGTGTGTCTATATTTGAAATATGGTGAGATTCTCATATATTAGTCTAGTTGCCAAATCATGCCTTATTATATATTATTATTTAATTTAATTTTTTTAAGTTCAACTTTTTTATTATAGCTTTTTATTTATTTATGTATTATGATTTTAAAGAAAAGTTTGGATTCGCTCCTATAAATGACGCTCTCAAGCTCAATTAAAAAATGAAAATAAAAAGTTTTAATCAAACAAGACAAGGTACAGACAATTTAGATTTACACAACAAAACAAATAGAAATAAGAACAATTAACAACATGACAATTATAGCAGATAGAGGAAGAGAATACATCACCAATTCAAGGAAACCTCAAAAACTCAAATGGCTGGGAGTCCCGTTTCAGCCTCAATCAACTTGAATTGTGTAAAGATTTTTCCGGGCGAAGCGTCCTCCCCACGGGTGAGACTCAGTGGAGATGTGAGATTCTCAATCTTATATACCTCTCTTAAACAAAGAGGGCTTTCAGCCAAGAAGTCTGACATGTGTGACCATTTAGTGTTTTAACTCATTCCATATGTTATGTATCAAGTATCTCACTTTATCTGTCATTTTGACATATGTATGTATCAAATATCTAGTATTTTGACTCATTCCATATTGTCTATACCTTGACTTATTTCCTTAGCAATAGTATATGCTCAAGGACGGAGCCACCCGCTGTAAGCATAAACATTTCTAGAATTGGCTAGTTCCTGGTATCTATTGTCAAGGACATATAGAGTTCATGGAATGGTCAAATTCCCATAATTTAGAAGCTCAGGCCTGTTAGATATGAGTGAGCTTACAATTCTAATATGAAATTTTAATTTCTTATTCAACAAGACATATGCATGGGTAATTTTTCAACATTGACCCTTGTAAACCCTTCTGTTCCAACTTTTCCCCTCCTTCCCCCCACCCCCTCCCTTAGATGAAAGGTAGACAAATACATGTTAAATATGTTAAAGTATATGTTAAATGCAATATATGTATACATATTTATACAGTTATCTTGCTGCACAAGAAAAATCAGATTTAGAAAGAAGGTAAAAATAACCTTAGAAGGAAAATAAAAATGCAAGTGTAAAGGTCAGAGGAGGAATCAGGCACTCCACAGTCATGAAGTAAACAGGCAAATAAAGCCCGAGACCCTCAGATGTGATTTGCTGTGAGTAAACAGAGACCACCTCCTGAGCAGCAGCTCTGATTACATTGAGATTGCATCATCTCCTTCTCTGATTATGTGTATGACCTTAAGCTGTGGGGAAGAGGAAGCAGGTCCTCTTTGACCTAGAGCTCATCAGGAGTTCACAGGGAGTCAGCAAAAGTTAGCTAGGAACAGGATGTGAACATGTGAATAAAAGATCTTGAGCTGTTCTAAAGGCTGTTCTCAAGTACTCTATCATGTATTTAATTCATCTTTCCTATGAAATGATGGCCAGAGATCTCTGAAGACTTCAGACAGAGGCAAGCTTGGTAAAATTGGTTTAAACACTACAAAAGACAGTGACCAGAGATTTCTCTGAGGCCCTGGGAATTAGGAGAGACTGGCAATAGTGAATGCAGAGTGGGCATTAACAAGGGTATTCACAAAAGTAGTGAATGCTTTGTGGGCATTTACAAGTGGTGCCAGAATGAATGCATTGTAGATTGCCAGAGCCCCCATTTATCAGGAAGACGGTACTCCATCTGGGAGGGAAGCATTATGGATCTAGGCATAAGTCTACCTAAGATCAAGCTCAAGGATGATGAGGGTGTGATTTGGGGCAGGGATGGATCTGCTGTCCTTGTCTCCAAAGCTTTTGGGTGGGTCTGTAGCAAAAGAATTTCATGTAATCAAAGCTGTGATAAGAAAAGCTTTTATTGGTAAGAAAGGCTCCAAGATGTCTGGGCAGGCAAATCACTCAAGAGAGAAGTGATTTTGCAAAGAAACATAATTTGAAGGCCTACTTTATACAGAAACAGAATAATAGAACAGAATAAGCAAGACTACTTAAGTTTGTATCTGAAAAGGTCTTCCTGCTTTCAGACGATGTGGGGCCATTTAAGTTTGTATAATGTTTTGTTGGTGATTTTACAATAACTTTACAGGGCTGTCTGGTTTCCCTCTCATAAAAGGACATAGCTGTGCATGCAGCTCAAGTAAATAGGTGAAAGAGCCAGATGGATCACCTCTGAAGAATAGCAAGGAGCTTGCTTTCAAGCTGGGAGGTATTTGCTCCCACGCCTATTAAATATAGCTCAGCAAGGAAAAAATCTAAAGCTAATAGAGATGGTTGAGAGTATAGATCAAAAAATATAAGCATTAAAGGTTGAGTTAGAGGTAAAATGAAAAATTACATTACAGACAATAACAAAGAGAGATAAAAGAATTACAGGCTGAGTTACTGGTTGAGTTAGAGAAAAGACAAAAAGAACTGAAAGTTCAGCCTACTAGCTGAAACTGAGAAGGAAAAAAACAAGCAGAAAGTTGGTGAACATACCATGTGGAAGTTAACCAGAGAAATATTCTTTAGTATTTTGTTAATTTATCTCAGCTGCTATTGCTTTAGGGGATCTACAGAGAAAAGAATTAAATATCCTGCTAATGGGAAGGGGTTTGGATCTATTCATACACAAAACTTGGTTTTGGCTTTAATTCTGCCTACCACCAAGCATGCACCTTTGGGGAATTTCCCATTTCTTGATCTTCCTCCCTCAACTCCACCTTCATGGGTGGGAGGGGGAGGAAGAATGGGAGGGGTGATGATATTATCAGCACTGCTCACTACCCAATTCCAACCCCCAGGAGGCTTCATGGCCAGAGGCAAAGGAGACTTGTGTTTTAAGTGTACCAGTTGTTATTATGCTCAGAGAGTTTTTGAAAATGCAGCACTCCAACCTGATCAGTTAGTCTCTAAGCAAGCCTGTGAGGATAAGAGATTGCAGTTAGAGAAAGTAGAGTTTTATGCCTACAAGACTACAAAGATATTATCTGGGGAGCTGAAACTTGCCTTTGTTCATCTTATAGATCTTTCTTTCGCTTTTGCACAGAGTTGAATGTCCTTTGTTCATTATCTGTATGAATGATATACCATTGAAAAGATTGTTAGACACAGATGTACAGCTATTAGAAATGCCAGCTGGTCTAGTAATTGGCTAAAGATTACAGTAAACACCTATATGTCTGCCATAAAAGGCTCTATAGTAGCTAAAATTAGTGCTACCTCTTTGAGATGGGAATTTAAAGATAAGACAGAAGTTTATTTTTTTTAATAATTAAAATAAGATATGATTTAATTAATTATAATGTGTATAATGTACTTTTTTTTAATGACATAAGTAAGTAGTCTGCATAGGGTCTAGGAAAAGTAAAGGCAAATATTAATAAAGTTCTCTCATTACAGGCTGTCAGAAGTTCAGTTTTGGAATGTCCCTAAAGGTTGTCTAGTCAAAACTATAAGTCTTGTCAAGATAACATGCATGTATTAAGTGCTTACTGTATAGCAGAAATAGTGCAAAGTGATGGAAATACAAATAGGTAAAAACCCGTCCTTGCCATCAATGAGTTCAAAGGCAGTAGGCATTTCCTCTACCACATTCTTGAATGAGATGAGGTGAGATCTTTCAGGACAGTTGTGAAAATCGAGTGGGGCTTCATCTACTTCAGAGTTCGAGTGGGCCTGAAGGACTCTGAAGTTCGAGCAAAGGGCATTGCCTTCCCCTCCTATGACATCTCCCTATTTCATCCAAATATGGGCAACTATGTACTTATTGGTCAAGTTCAATTTCATGGGTAGATCTCGAGTTTAGAATGTAAGACTCTCAGCCAATGAGGATGAGGGTCAGTGGTGGGAGGGGGCGTTTTGCGTTAGGGATTAAAGGTGCTGTCCTGCCCACAGGAGGCGCTTCCTCTCTTCCTCCAAGAGTGGGACGCCCTTCTCGCGAGAATGTACAATAAACTTTGCTTTTCTCTAGAGCTCTCTCCAGCTTTTTTATTAAATGGTGACCCTTCACCATTTCCGTACCACACAGTTTGGGGGCTAGTCCGGATCCTTTATTCGGTGAGTAAGTGAACTCCTGGGTGCTAGTGGGATGGCGCCCTGCCTTGATTTAGGCAGCCCGCTAGCATCCAGGGGCTTCTCCTTGCTCCCTGACGTAGAGTGGACCCGAAGTGGAGAAACTCAAAGAAAAGCAACGGAAACTCCGCGGTGAAAATCCCAACCGGTTGGTGGAGGACAGATCAGTCAAGAAATTTGCTGCGCAGCAACCCAGTGGAGGTAAGCGTCCTGTGAAGCCCCTTGAGTCTAGTTATAGGTTCTGGAGGGGGCTGTAGACGGTAGACAGGAAGAGAGCTAGGCCTTCCTGGGTGACTGAGTTAACCGGCTACGGTTAGCGTGTTTGGGCGTTTAGGAGTCTGTTAAACTCCTTCCAAATTCAATGGGTGTGGCCTAGTCCCAGCCAGCCCTCGCGGAGAGAAATGAGAAAAATATCAGAAAATACCGGTAGATAGTCCCTTGGGAGATAAATTAAGTAATTGGAACAAACTGCCAAAATATGAGGAAAAATAAAAAGCAAGAAAAAGCGGATAAGGTATTGTTGTTTTGTTGCAGACTGGTGGTGCCAAAAGGATTAAATGGTACCTGAAGGGAAGGACCTGAGAGGATTTAATTCCATTAGTCCTTCCCAGGGCCTTCGGGTGGGGAGGAGAACTAGGTCTTTTGAAGCAGGGGTCGTTTCAGCTGACCAGAAATAGCTGTTAGTAGATCCCATTTGGGATCAGAAACCCTGTACACGGGGAAGTATGTGGGATTGAGCCAGTGAAGATGGTGGCTTCCTTCCTCTTCCTCCCACATGTCCTGACTGCAGCAGGGCCACATGGGCCGGGGGAAAGAAACCGCTATTTGGTGAAGTTCATTGTTTTAAATATGATAGCAAAGTAGTTTTATATTATTGGGAATTTAAAGCTGTGATTGGGATTTTAAGTTAAAACATAGGTTTTTAAAACAATGCTGGTAGTTTACTTAGGGGAGGTTGTGGTTGTATCTCCCTACTTAGATGGTATGTTTGCTAGAGGTATTGGGGTAATTTGTAACTGAGCTATGCCTTAAGTGTTTGTCAGCTCTGTTGGGCATGTATTAAGTTTTATGAAATTTGGGTCAGTTACGTGCAAACATTGAAGTGTAATGTTTAAAAATATATACATATATAGTTACTTAAGGACGGGACAGGAAAGATTGATTTGTAAAAGTAATAGTTTAAATGGAGCTCTGATCTATTGGGTCGGGAAGCATGGTGGTGTGGGGGAAGGGTGACCACGTGGAGAGGTCCCTCCTCCCATTAAGTATACTGGGGTTTTTTTTTTTTTGTTTGTTAGTTTGTTTTTAATAACTGTACCTCCTTGCTGATTTAGATATTAATTATTTCTACTGTTTAAAGGAACAGCCTACATTTAGATAAAATCTTTTGGGACTGAAGCTAATATTTACGGAGTTTTGAATTCAGGTATAACTGTTTGCAGAGGTCGTTAAACTCCACCATCTGGAGGTGGGATGGTTAAAATTAGGACAGCTACCTGAAGTAAAACTGCCTTAAATCATGCCTCTGGTTTTTCCTCTTATGTTTGTAATCAGAGCCAAGTGGTCAGTGAGATATACATTGCTAGGACCGCTCCCACTTTGCCTTTCTTTTTGAGACGAAGCTGGCAATCTCTGGAACCCCAATCCTAGACTCCTGACTATAGATCTATATTCAGATGCGTTTTTCATGTTTTGCATGATCATGGTGGGGAAAGAACTTTTGACACTCAATCCCCTATTAAATATGCAGAGAAGATGAAATGAAGGGGTATTCAAGTTAGAACAATATTAAATCTAGAGGGCTGGGAGATGGCTCACAGATTCCATAGTGTTGAAACATGAGGCAATACTATTAGAAAAGAATGTTCCATAATCCAAGATCATAATTTTAATCCTGCTTCCTTTTTGTCCCCTGGAGAACAGAACTATTGCTATTTTGGGAAATTTACTAGTCTGTTGTGTATAATCTGATAATTTCTGTAAACAGGGGGGGAAGGGAAACTGAGATTTCAACTGGTCAGAAAATTGGGAAAAACTGATGTCTTATTTCAGTTTAGGCCTAATTGGAAACTACTTACTCTTTGCTTACCTCATCATTTTGGTTCCCTGATGAAGGACCTCGAAAACTAGACATAATTTGGGTACTGAATGGAACTCTGGAAAAGGTAAAAGATTTTTTTCTTTTTGCAGCGGACATCCAGGCTGCTTCTGGCCTGGATTGTTGTTAGAGCTCTATGCTCGGCACAATTCTTTTAAGAATTGCTGCGATTGACGAAAGGTCTCCTTTTGTCTCGCTCTCTTGTCTCTACAGATAAGGGAGAGGCTGCAAAAAGTTGAAAAAGCTCTTTACCTGTCCACTAGCTAGACACACCTGATTTTAGCAGATGCGGGGTTTGGAGAAGGCTGCAGAGACAAAAGGCCTTTACAGGGGACTCTAGCTGAAAATTTGCTAGACTATGATTGGCTAGCTTATGTTTTAACTTTGAATTATTGTCCTGACTCAGTCCTGCCTCAGTTTCCTTGCCTCTTAGTTCTGCAAACCCCCCCCCCCCCGCCTCTATCAGAATACTTGATAAGACCTTATGTTTCAGAATAGCAGAATGTCTCTCCCATTACAAGTTAATGGGAATCTCTTATCAAAACTTCTTGAATTCTCTTGTGTGGAATTAGACATTCTGTATATGATTGTATTTGCATTGGATGTTTTTAAAAAAACAAACTGATTTGTATGAATAATGTTCACTTATGAAAGATCTACTTGGATATAAACTCATTGGGACAAATTCCTTATTGTTATCAACACAAGGTTATGATAAATATTTGTTTAGAATTTATGTATGGTTCTTCTAGGATGGTAAATGGGAAAAGAAATGGGTTTGTTAGAACTTACACTGTTACCAAGGGCAGTCTACCTGCCCATTGGTCTGCTCAAACTTGTGAATTGCTGTGAATTGTATGCTTTAAATCAAGCGTTAAAATTATTGCGTGACCAAGATGGGAATATATATACTGATTCTAAATATGCCTGGGGTGTGGTGCATGTATTTGGGAGGATTTGGGAGGAAAGAGGATATGTAAACAGTAAAGGTAAAGAACTGGTTCATCATACACTAGTCAGAGAGATACTAGAAAATATTCTGACTCCTAGGAATATAGCAGTAATACATGTAAAGGGACATCAGATGGGAAATTCTTTTGAGGCAAGGGGAAATAGATTAGCAGACCGGGAGGCCAAGGGAGCCGGAGATCAGGAAATCTCTCATATAATGGCTTTGATACCTGTACTTCCCCCCTAGTCTACCCTCTCCTAGTTTTACTCAGGAGGAAAAAGAGAAAGCCTCAACTCTCGGAGCAGTTGAGAACTCGGAAGGACGATGGCTCTTACCTGACGGCAGAGAGGTACTGACCAAAGCAAGTATGAGGCAAGTCCTTCAGCAACTGCACCAGGGCAGTCATTGGGATGTCCAAAACCTGTGTGATGCTATACTGACAAGGTATGTTTCCCCCGGCCTATATACTATGGCTCCACAACTGGTGGACGGTTGTCTTGTTTGTCGAAGGACTAACAGGGCTGCCCAACGCCAGCTTCCAAAAGGGGGACGACCTCCTGGAATCAGACCATTCCAAAGCATCCAGGTGGACTTTACTGAGCTGCCACCAGTGGGTCGCCTTAAGTTCTTGCTGGTCATAATGGACCATCTGACCTCATGGGTGGAGGCATTCCCGTCAGGCCGAGCAACTGCCTCGACAGTAAGTAAGGTCTTATTAGAAGAAATTATTCCTAGAGATGGAATGGTGGAGAGGATAGACTCGGATCAGGGAACACATTTTTCTGCCCAGGTATTGCAGAATCCGATTAGGGCCTTAGAAATCACTTGGGATCTCCATACCCCTTGGCATCCTCCCTCTTCTGGGAAAGTAGAAAGGATGAACCAAGAAATAAAACGGCAGCTGACTAAGTTATCTTTAGAGACCCAACTACCTTGGACGAAATGCCTTCCTCTCGCTCTGGTTAGAATCAGGACCAAGCCACTTAGAGATATTGGGCTTTCACCTTATGAATTATTGTATGGTCATCCTTTCCAGGCTTATCCTAAGGGAGACTGGGACCCTATTTTAGAAACTAAGGATTTTTTTGTTAAGAGATATGTTAAATCATTGCTGGAACATTTGCAAGGACTTCAACAAAAAGGGCTAATAGCTCAGACTCCTCCTCTAGGTTTCCCTGTTCATAGAATTCAGGTTGGTGATTGGGTGATTGGGGAAGGACGAGAAGCTGACTCCGTGCTGGGACGGACCCTACCAAGTGATACTGACTTCAGATACTGCGATTCGCACTCAGGAACGAGGCTGGACACACCACACCAGGACAAAAGGACCTGTGGCGCCACCTTTATCAGAGTGGACAGTTGAAGACAGGGGAGACCTCCAATTACATAAGAGGAGGGGACCTCCACTGAATGGGAACACTGATTCTGAATCCAGTGCATTGTAACTGTATGACTTCTCTTTTCTTACTCTGGGTCTCTTTGCCTGTTTGTGATTTGATATATTTTCCTTTGGGAAGTTCACCTTAACTTTACGGTGTTATAATAGTTGAACACTATGAGGCTCTCCCTAAGCTTTGGGTTTATCTATTTCCTTATGACCTTCTAGAGATGAGAACCAATTTCTCCTGCTCATGCAGAATATAGGGAGAACATTTAACTTATCGAATTGTTGGATCTGTGGTGGATCCCAACAATTGAACCAATGGCCATGGGTACCTGTCCCCTTAAGCCCAGCCTGGATCCTTAGCAACAGATCCCAAATTCATAATGGGACCAGTTTCTGGAATTTGGAAGAGAAACATCAGTGGTCATTGACAGAAGATAGGAAAGGGAAATACTGCTTAAATCAGACAGGACAAGGTTTGCAATTGGACAGGGAATTATTATATTGGACTAATAAAGCCAAAATTTTTCTTTCTTCGCGAACAGGCAAACCAATATTTAGGGATTCAGTTGTATGATGATTTGGGAAGGGGGAAACGGAGTTTAGATAACTCCATCACTTGGACTGAAGATGCAAATGGTTGGGGGGAGGCCTGGCCTCCAGAAAGAATAGTCAAAGAGTATGGGCCAGCGACCTGGGCTCAAGATCGAAGTTGGGGATATAGAACTCCAATATACATGTTGAACAGGATAATTAGGCTTCAGGCAGTTGTAGAGATTATCACCAATCAGACAGCTGAGGCACTACATCTTTTGGCTGATGAAGCTACTCAAACCAGAGAGGCTATTTTACAACATAGACTTGTGCTGGATTATTTGTTGGCTGAGGAAGGGAGAGTTTGTGCTAAACTAAATTTATCCACATGTTGTATAAAGATTGATAACAATGGTAATCTAGTGAAGGAAATCACTAAGAACATTAGGAAACTTGCTCATGTTCCTGTACAGACTTGGACCTCACTGTTCAATACTTCTTGATGGTCCTGGTTTGGGAAGCTGGTGGAAGCAGCTCCTTTGGTTTGGCCTTATAGCTCTTAGTGGTGTTATATTATTCCCTATCTACATCCCTTGTTTGATCAGATTAATAACCAGAATTGTCCAAAACTCATCATCTGGAATGATCAGGTTGGAAGAGAAAGCTGAAGGGTCTGTTAAATAGATGCTGTTAAAAGGGTAAGGGTGGAGCCTGTGGCCCAAGGCCAACAGGAATCAGAAGGAAGTGAGGAATTCATAGGGAATGTGAAATTATGTTACAAAAATTTGAAGAGATCTCAGTGTACAAAATAAGAGGAGGGACTGAATGAGATGAGGTGAGATCTTTCAGGACAGTTGTGAAAATCGAGTGGGGCTTCATCTACTTCAGAGTTCGAGTGGGCCTGAAGGACTCTGAAGTTCGAGCAAAGGGCATTGTCTTCCCCTCCTATGACATCTCCCTATTTCATCCAAATATGGGCAACTATGTACTTATTGGTCAAGTTCAATTTCATGGGTAGATCTCGAGTTTAGAATGTAAGACTCTCAGCCAATGAGGATGAGGGTCAGTGGTGGGAGGGGGCGTTTTGCGTTAGGGATTAAAGGTGCTGTCCTGCCCACAGGAGGCGCTTCCTCTCTTCCTCCAAGAGTGGGACGCCCTTCTCGCGAGAATGTACTATTAATAAACTTTGCTTTTCTCTAGAGCTCTCTCCAGCTTTTTTATTAAATGGTGACCCTTCACCATTTCCGTACCACACATTCTCAACAAGTAAGCTTCTATCATTGTGTGAAACATTAAAGTGAAGCTCCAAAGGAGCCTCTTCCATTATAGTTAGTTCAAATTTATTGCAGGAAGTGAAATCTCTGTCTCTGAAATACCTACTCAGGATTCCTTTATTTTTTTTTTTCTTCCATGTGGGGTAAGGTAAAACAAGTTTTTAATCGTTCAGTTCTTTTTTTTTTTTTTAATTAATTAATTTTTATAATTATAACTTTTTTTTGACAGTACATATGCATAAGTATTTTTTTTTTTTTTTTTTTTTTACAACATTATCTCTTGTACTCCCTTCTGTTCCGAATTTTTCCCCTCCTTCCCTCCACTCCCTCCCCTAGATGGCAGGCATTCCCATACATATTAAATATCTTATAGTATATCCTAGGTACAATATATATATATGTGCAGAATCGAATTTTGTTGTTATTGTTGCAAAGGAAGAATTGTATTGGGAAGGTAAAAATAATCTGGGAAGAAAAAAAAAAATAATGCTCACAGTTCACACTCATTTCCCAGTGTTCCTTTTCTGGATGTAGCTGATTCTGTCCATCATTGATCAATTGGAATTGGATTAGCTCTTCCCTATGTTGAAGATATCCACTTCCATCAGAATACATTCTCATACAATATCATTGTTGAAGTGTATAATGATCTCCTAGTTCTGCTCTTCATTCCGCATCTCTTCAAGCCTCTCTGTATTCCTCCTTTTGGTCATTTCTTACAGAACAATAATATTCCATAACATTCATATGTCATAATTTATCCAACCATTCTCCCATTGATGGACATCCATTCATCTTCCATCTTCTAGCCACTATGAAAAGGGCTGCCACAAACATTTTGGCACATACAGGTCCCTTTCCCTTCTTTAGTATCTCCTTGGGATATAAGCCCAGTAGTAGCACTGCTGAGTCAAAGGGTATGCACATTTTGATAGCTTTTTGGGCATAATTCCAGATTGCTCTCCGGAATGGTTGGATTAAGACAGAAATTTTTATTTATTTTATAGTTGAAAGATTCCCCATCGGTGGGAGACATCTTACAAAGTGAAAAAATTCAGACCTTATTTTATATAGGACAGGAGCAACTTAACCAAGTACATTAACAAGCTTCTCTAAGTCCTTGGAATTCCCCTAAATTTGTTATGGATTCAAGATAAGTAAATGGACAGATGGAGACAATGGAAGCTCTTCAGTTTGGGCTTCCATGTCCTCAACTGC
This sequence comes from Sminthopsis crassicaudata, assembly GCF_048593235.1. Lineage (NCBI taxonomy): Eukaryota > Metazoa > Chordata > Mammalia > Dasyuromorphia > Dasyuridae > Sminthopsis > Sminthopsis crassicaudata. The sequence continues at coordinate 202,591,314 of NC_133619.1, forward strand.
CTCAAATAGTCTCTTTGGATTAAAGATTATTTCTATTCTATCCCTCTAGATAAGGAGAATATGAAGGGATTTGTCTTTTCAGTGCCCAGCATTAATCTAGCTCAGCCTTATAAAGAATTTGAATGGACAGTTTTGCCATAGGGTATGAAGAATAGCCCTAGTATGTGTCAATGTGAATGTGACTGCTTACCTTACTCCTGTAAGAATAGCATCTCCAAAAGTTATATTGTAACCACCATTAAGAGAAGACAGTGCTTTAGACTCACCATGCCAGCTTGTAAAAAAAATCTCAAGAGACTCTAAAAGAGATGAAAATATGAACCTCCCAGCACAATCAGAACAAAATTTTATTTCTTTTATTTCTTACCCAGTGTTTGTGGATAGAATTTCAATAAAAGCCATTAAGAGAATACTACAATTTTCTGGTACAAGACCTGGCAAAATATATACCTCTCATGCCAGTGCAACATTGATGTGTGTTGTGGAACATTGATGTGTGTTCCCAGAGTGGAAAAATTTTATTGTCCACAGCTCCAAGCCTTGCACATGGGTATGTAAATATAATTTTTAATATGGCTTATTCAGTACAAAGAATTGCCACAGCCTAAGTAAAATTTGTAGTTTTTAAAATATATCACAAGCTCTTTAAAGAAGTTCAAGAGCAAGTGAGAAGGCACTAAGGTAAGTATTATATCCTGCATGTCCATTTTCATAGTGGACTTTCCAATCCTATCTTTTATCATCAGGCTGCTAGAGCTTTACATTTGCAAATTGTGATAACTAAAGAGGAAGCTAGCAGCACAGCAAAAGGATGCCTTTTCACATTCCTATGCTGCTCTATGGCAAATGGACATCACTCATGTTAAGAGAGTTAAGAGGCAGAGCATCTATGTAACCATGGATATAAAACCATGGATATACATTCTCAGTTCCTTATGGCTTCATTCAGGAGAAACAGTCAGCCATCTTTCCCTTGTAGGAATCTCACATGCACTTTAGATAGGTATGTGCCAGCTTATACATCTTCTGCCTGTAGGTCCTTTTGCATTGAATCTGGCATTGCACATTCACTGACATCCCATATCATCATTGCACAGACTATTTAAACCTCCAAGATATTCCTGTCCATGCCGGAGAAGGGAATTTTGGGATTTGTACGAGATGTAGCAATACCTACATGTAATTGCCTGCAAATTTTAAATTCTTTGGATTTTACCCTAGCAATGTGCTTCTGACACATGCAGAATGTGTGGCTAAACAACAGACTGGCTGACAAGGACAAGAACCCTTTCTCCACAGTGATGTAGAAGGGCTTAGATGGTATCTGAAAGGGCTGGGTTGGGTCAAGGTTTGGAGTCCGGATATGTTCTTGTTATTCCAGATGCAGACCCAACAGCAGAGAAATGAATCCCAACCAGACACATCAGTGACTTGGGGAAACAAGAAGAAAAGGATTGGACGACAGCCCAGAGGGATCGGCCAGAGGTTAGCAGCCTTCCAGACACTGATGGCAGCCATGTCCCTCCTGACCATGCACCAGAGACAGCAGATACAGCACTAGTGTAGAAGCTCAATTGGACTGTCTTGGGTGATGTGCAATACCTACAGACTGATCTAATTGGACAATGAGCTTGTGTGTTTCTCCCATGGCTACTCACTGTTCATATGGTGGCCTGGGGAGAGACTTCACCCTGTTTTCCACTTATAGACAATGCCTCTAAGTTAGTGGGTGAAAAACCAACACATCCACCTGCCAAAGTTAGTGAGGCAGTGCTACAGGACATGATTTTTCTTGTATACACCTTCCTCTGTGCCTTTCTTTTACTAAAAGATGTATACAATTGAAACTACAGACTTTGTCATCCCACTTCATTGACGTCCCACCTTCTTGAGCATGACTTTATGGAATGGGTTGAACACCATGCTGCATGCTTGGTTTTGGCCACTGTTTGGCTTAGTTGTTATTGTTTTACTTTTGTTTGCCTTTGTTCTGTTATATACATTCTGTAATCTCATTGATTAGTCAAGCTATTGTTGATGCTAAAGTCAGTTTGATGTGATGAGTGGTCCCCCCACTTTACAAGAGAAGGAAATTGCAAGGGTCAGAGGAATCAGGCACTCTACAGTCAGGTAGTAAACGGTCAAAGAAAGCCTGAGACCCCCGGATGTGATTTGCTGTGAGTAAACAGAGACCACCTTATGGGCAGGAACTCTGGTCGAATTGAGATTGCATCATCAATGAGAAGTGTCTCCTTCTCTAATTGGCTGTGTGTTTGACTTCATAGACCCAATTAAAGCTGTGGGGACAAGGAAGCAGATCCTCTTTGACCTTGAGTTCATCAGGAGTTCACTGAAAGTCAGCAAGAGGTTAGCTAGAAACAGGATGTGAACACGTGAATAAAAGATCTTGAGCTTGCACATAGCTGTTCTCAAGCACTCTGTCGTGTATTTAAACCATCTCTCCTATGAAATGATGGCCAGAGATCTCTGAAGACCTCAGACAGAGGTAAGCTTGGTAAAATTCTTGTAAGCACTGCAAAAGACTCTAGTTTCTCTGAGGGCCTGGGAATTAGGAGAGATTGGTAGTAGTGAATGCAGAGTGGGCATTAACAAGGGTATTCACAAAAGTAGTGAATGCCTTGTGAGCATTCACATGCAAGTGGACAATAAGAGAAGGAGTAGAAATGCTATGTGGTGGATCACACTCATTTCCCACAGTTCTTCCCTGGGTTCTCTTCATTACTGAACAACTGGAACTGATTTGGTTCATCTCATTGTTGAAGATGGCCATGTCCATCAGAATTGACCATCATATAGTATTGTTGTTGAAGTACATAATGATCTCTTACTTCTGCTCATTTCACTCAGCATCAGTTCATATAAGTCTCTCCAGGCCTTTCTGAAATCAATGCTGCTGGTCATTTCTTACAGAACAAAAATATTCCATAATATTCATATGCCACAATTTATTCAGCCATTCTCCAATTCATGGACATCACTTCAATTTCCAGTTTCTACCCACAAACATTTTTACACATACAGGTCCCTTTCCCTTCTTTAATATCTCTGGGATATAAGCCCAGTAGAAACACTGCTAGATCAAAGGATATACACATTTTGATAACTTTTTGAGCATAGTTCCAAATTGCTCTCCAGAATTATATATTATTATTAAGATTATGATGTTGATACAAACAGGATTGGTCTAATAAAGAGACAGTGGGCCTTAGAAGATACTAGATACTAGAGATACCAGAGAGAAGGGAGAAGATATTAGGATGGTTTGCCATTTTCTCTTCCATTTATTTTACAGAGGAGAAAACATGATTGAAGGAGTTTACAACTAATAAATATCTGAAGTCAGATTTGAATTTGGAGGGATATATAAGTCTTCATGACTTCAGGCCTGGCACTCTATTCATTGTGCCAATTAGCTGGCAGGAAAGAGGGAGAGTCAGATTCAATGGCCACTTCTCACATTTATTTGCCAAGTGACACCAGGAAAGTCTTAATATCCTATTGCCCCCAGCATCTCTTTTAAAACTATATATTTCAGAGCAAGTGTTGAGCTGCATTAGTAAATAGCAGTTTCTCACTTGGAAGTTCCTTTACCAACGAAACCACAGAGCCAGTTCCTAAACTTGTATAATGATTATGATGATGATGATGATGATGATGATGATTGAAGTGAGGAACATAATTTGAGAAAGAAGTATCTGAAACAGGGAGGAGCAGAGACAAGATGGCAGAGAGGACACAGACATCTTCCTAAACTCTCCTTTGCCCTTAATCTATTTTAACAATATTCAGACTTGTAATTAATGCTTAACTGTCAGAACTCATGAATATTGGGAGTACAATACATTACCAACAGAAGATATTCTCAAAATTTTTCAGAAAAGGTCTGTTTTTGCTTGCTGGTGCAAACAGAACAAGGCTACGTCAGGTGCAGCCTTCAGGCAAGTTGGCAGTGAGAGCATAGGAAACAGACCACAAGGAGGGATGGGGTGTGGTCTCAGCTGAAAATCTGCAGGGCAGAATTTTCCACAGTGGACCTTCTTTGCCCTAGCAGCAAGCCAGTAGATCAGCATAAAAGCTATAAAAATAGGAAGTAAAGACTATAATCCCAAAACACTAGGGTCTCTCTGGACCTGGCCACACCTACCCAACACCCAGAGTGACTCAGTATGATCCCAAGCACAGCTGCAGTAGTTGGCTCCAGCAAAGTCCTAGTGGCTGCCTTTCTATTGCTGCTTATTTCAGCATAACTGCTAATTCCAGCACAGCCAGTGGCTGTCCGACTGTCCCTTCACTGCCACTTCCTGCTGTCTGTAGAGGAAGGTTGGAAATAACTTCACTGCTCCCATAAGCAGGTCATAAGGCTTTTTTTTTTTTTTTTTCGCCCCCAGTACAGAAAGAGAGCAGACTTCAAACCCTGAGGAGACTAAAAACAGTTTGTCTCTAGATCCAAAGGTGGATATGATCTGGTCCCCATCAAAAAAGGCTTTCATAGAAGAAATTAAAAAGGATCTTAAAAGAGAGCCAGATAAAAAATGGGGAAAGGAAAGGAAAGTTTTGCAAGAGGGTCAGAACAAGTCATTAAAAGATAGAGTGGATAAAGAAATCAATTCCCTGAAAAACAGAATTTGTGAATTGAAAAAAAAAAAATAATTCTTTAAAAAAAATTGGCAAAATGGAAAAAAAAATTCCATAAAATAAAACAACTCATTTTAAAACTCAAATGGACAGATACAAAAAGAAATTTAAAAAAGCAAATGAAGAAAATAATTCATTAAAAATCAGACTTGAACAAATGGAAATGAATGACTTGAGACACTAAGTCAAGCAAAACCAGAAAAAAAGAAAAAAATTTTAAATACCTACTTGGAAAAACAATAGACCTGGAATATAGATCTAGGATTATATAGAATCTAAGGATTATTAGACTCCCTGAAAAATCATGATTAAAAAAAGAGCCTTGACAATATTTTTCAGGAAATCATCAAAGAGAACTGCCCAGATGTTATAGAAACAGAAGGCAAAAGAGACATTGAAATAATTCACTGATCACCTGTGGAAAGAAATCCCAAAATCAAAACTCCAAGAAATAGCATAGTTAAATTTCAGAACTATCAGACCAAGGACAAAATACTACAAGCAGCCAGAAAAAAAAAAAAATTCAAATCCTGAGGAGCCACAATAAGGACTACTCAAGATCTAGCAGCATCCACATTAAAGGATTGAAGGGCCTAGAATCTGATATTCCGAAAGTCAAAAGAACTTTGTATGCAGCCAAGAATAAGTTACCCAGCCAAAATGAGAATTTTCTTCCAAGGAATAAGATGGATATTCAGTGAAATAGGTGAATTCCATTTATTTCTGATGAAAAAACCAGACCTAAAGAAAAAAAAATATATAGGACTCAAAAGAAGCTTAAAAAGGTAAAAAGAACCCTTGAGAATTGTATTTCTGTTATGGGTATACATAGAGAGTACATGTATAATTTGGTTTTATTGTTATAATATAAAAAAAGAACTAGGGGGGGAAAGGAAATTATACCAGAAAAAGGGGGGAATGGATGTAAAAAGAAGGAAACTACATCTCATGAAGAGGCAAAGGAAACCTATTATATCTGAGGGAATCAAGGAAAGGGAATGAACACAGTGTGAATCTTATTCTCATCAGATTTGGTTCAAAGAGAAAATATTAGACATATTGGTTTACATAGAAACTTCTCCCACCTCATGGAAAAGTGGGAGGGGAAAAGCAAAAAGGGAAAGGTGAAGGTAAATAGAAGAGAATACAGAAATAGTAAGGAAAAGGTTTAAGAAAAGGGAAGGGGGGATGGAGGGATTCTAAAGAGGGAAATCTGTGTGAGGCAAATGGTGCTCATAAGTCTAATACTAAGGAGAGGGGGTAAAGGGGAAAGAAAAGAGAAAAGAATAATCTGGGGATAATAAGATGACAGGAAATATAGACTTAGTAGTTTTAACCATAAATGTGAATGGGGTAAACTCCCCGCATAAAACGTAGGCAAATAGCAGACTGGATTAAAAGCCAGAATCCTACAATATGTTGTTTACAGGAAACACACTTGAAGCTGGGTGATATATACAGAATAAAGATAAAAGACTGGGGCAGAATCTATTATGCTTCAGGTGAAGCCAAGAAAAAGAGGGGTACTAATCCTAATTTCAGATCAAGCAAAATCAAAAATTGATCTAATTAAAAGAGGTAAGGAAGGACACTATATCTTGCTAAAGGGAAGCATAGCTAATGAAGCAATATCAATATTAATATATATGCACCAAGTGGTGTAGCATCTAAATTCCTAAAGGAGAAGTTAAAAGAGCTGCAAGAAGAAATAGACAGCAAAACTTCAATAGTTGGAAATCTCAACCTTGCACTCTTAGCACTAGATAAATCAAACCACAAAATAAATAAGAAAGAAGTTAAAAAGGTAAATAGAACACTAGAAAAGTTAGGTATGATAGATATTTGGAGAAAACTGAATGGAGACAGAAAGGAGTACACTTTCTTCTTGGCAGTTCATGGAACCTATACAAAAGTTGACCATATATTAGGACATAAAGACCTCCAGTTCAAATACAGAAAGGCAGAAATAGTAAATGCGTCTTTCTCAGGTCACGATGCAATAAAAATTATATTCAGTAAAAAAGCCATGGGGAAATAGGCCAAAAAGCAATTGGAAACTAAATAAGCTCAATTAATAATTTCACCCAAGAGAATGACAATAATGAGACAGCATACCAATATGTGTGGGATGAAGCCAAGGTGGTAATAAGGGAAATTTTATTTCTCTAGAGATGTACTTGCATAAAATAGAGAAAGAGAAATTCTAATTCTCTCTAATTCAATGAATTAGACTTGCAACTAAAAAAGCTAGAAAAAGAGCAAATATTAATTTGAAATTCTAAAAATAAAAGGAGAGATCAATAAAATTGAAAGTAAAAAAAAAACCTATTAATAAATAAAACTAAGAGTTGCTTTTATGAAAAAAACTAACTAAATAGATAAACCCTTAGTAAATTTGATTAGAAAAAGGAAAGAGAAAAATCAAATTGTTATTCTTGTGAATGAAAAGATAAAAATTTCCGCTAAGAAAGAGGAAATTAGAGCAATAATTAGGAGTTACTTTGCCCAACTTTATGCCAATAAATTTGATAACTTAAATGAAATAGATGAATACCTTCAAAAATATAGGTTGCTACATTAACAGAGGAAGAAGTAAATTGGTTAAATAATCCCACTTTAGAAAAAGAAATAGAACAAGCTATTAATCAACTCCCCCCCCCCCAAAAAAAAAAAAATCCACAGGACCAGATGGATTTACATGGGAATTCTACCTAACATTTAAAAAACAATTAACTCCAATGCTATATAAACTATTTGAAAAAATAGGGAATGAAGGAGTCCTACCAAATTCCTTTTATGATACAGACATGGTACTGATACCTAAACCAGGTAGGATAAAAGCAGCAAAAGAAAATTGTAGACCAATCTCCCTAATGAACATCACCTAATGAACATCAATGCAAAAATCTTAAATAAAAGATTAGCAAAAAGATTACAGAAAATCATCTCCAGGATAACACACCAGGACCAAGTAGGATTTATATCAGGAATGCAGGGCTGGTTCAATATTAGGAAAACTACTAGCATAATTGACTATATCACAGTAACCAAATTAGCAAAAGCCATGTGATCATTTCAATAGATGCAGAACAATCTTTTGATAAAATCCAACACTCATTCCTATTAAAAACACTAGAGAGTATGTGAATAAATGGACTTTTCCTTAAAATAGCCAATAGCATCTATTTAAGATCATCAGTAAGCATCATATGTAATGGTGATAAACTAGAACTATTCCCACTAAAATCAGGAGTGAAACAAGGTTGCCTACTCTCACCATTACTATTCAGTATTGCATTAAAAATGCTAGCTTTAGCCATAAGAGATAAAAATAAAGTAAAGGAATTAGAGTAGGTAATGAGGAAATCAAATTATCACTCTTTGCAGATGATATGATGGTATACTTAGAGAACCTCAAAGATTCTACTAAAAAGCTATTAGAAATAATCCACAACTTTAGCAAAGTTGTAGGATACAAAATAAGTCCACATAAATCATCAGCATTTTTATACATCGTTAACAACAGCAAGAGATACAAAGAGAAATTCCATTTAAAATAACTGTCGATGTATATGTATATTGTATTTAACTTATGCTTTAATATATTTAACTTGTATTGGTCAACCTGCCATCTGGGGAAAGGGGTAGGGAGAATGAGGGGAAAAGTTGGAACAAAAGATTTTGCAATTGTCAATGCTGAAAAATTACCCATGCATATATCTTGTAAATATAAAGCTATAATAAAAAATAAAAGTAAAATAACTGTCGATACTATAAAATATTTGGGAATTTATCTGCCAAGGGAAAGTCAGGTACTATATGATCAAAGCTACAAAACACTTTTTGCACAAATAAAGTCAGATGTAAACAATTGTAAAAATATTAAGTGCTCCTAGATAGGTTGAGCGGATACAATAATGACAATACTACCCAAACTAGTCTATTCACTTAGTACTAATCCAATCAGACTCCCAAAACATTATCTTAATGACCTAGAAAAATAACAAAATTCATCTGGAAGAACAAAAGGTCAAGAGTTTCAAGGGAAGTAATGAAAAAAAAAAAAAAATCAAATGAAGATAGCCTAGCTGTACCTGATCTAAAACTATATTATAAAGCAGTGGTCACCAAAACCATTTGGTATTAGCTAAGAAATAGACTGGTTGATCAGTGAATAGGTTAGGTTCTCAGGACAAAATAGTCAATAACTATAGTAATCTAGTGTTTGACAAACCCAAAGACCCCAGCTTTGGGGATAATAATTCATTATTTGACAAAAACTGCTGGAAAATTGGAAATTAGTATGGCAGAAACTAGACATTGACCCATACACCATACACCAAGATAAGATCAAAATGGGTTCATGATCTAGGCATAAAGAATGAGATTATAAGTAAATTAGAAGAACATAGGTTCATTTACCTCTCAGACCTTGGAGAAGGAAGGAATTTGTGACCAAAGAAGAACTAGAGGTCATTATTAATTACAAAATAGAAAATTTTGATTATATTAGGATAAAAAGCTTTTGTACAAATAAAACTAATGTGGACATGATTAGAAGGGAAAACATTTTTGCAGCTAAGGGTTTTGATAAAGGCCTCACATCTCCAAAATATGTAGAGAATTGACTCTAATTTATAAGAAATCAAGCCATCCTCCAATTGATAAACGATCAAAGGATATGAACAGACTGTTTTCAGATGATGAAATTGAAACTATTTCTAGTTATATGAAAAGGTGTTCCAATCCTTGCTGATCAGGGAAATGCAAATTAGGGCAGCTCTGAGATACCACTCTGCCATACATATCTGAGATATGTATCTGCTATATGTATCTCTGAGATACATATCTGCCAGATTGGCTAAGATTGGCAGGAAAAGATAATGATGAATGTTGGAGGGGATGTGGGACAACAGTTCACAGATGCATTGTTGGTAGAGTTGTGAATGGATCCAATCATTCTAAAGAGCAATTTGGAACTATACTCAAAAAGTTATCAAGCTGTGCACACCTTTTGATCCACTAGTGTTACTACTAGGCTTACTTATATCCCAAAGAGATATTAAAGAAGGGAAAGGGACCCGTATGTGCAAAAATGTTTATGGCAGCCCTTTTCATAGTGGGTAGAAACTGGAAATTGAAGAGATGCCCACCAATTGGAGAATGGCTTGAATAAACTGTGGCATATGAATGTTATGGAATATTATTGTTCTATAAGATGATCAGACGCATGAATACAGAGAGGCTTAGAGAGACATACATGAACTGATGCTAAGTGAAATGAGCAGAATCAGGAGATTATACACGTCAACAACAATACTACATGATGATGAGTTCTGACACATATGGCTCTCTTCAACAATGAGAGGATCCAAACCAATTCAAATTGATCTGTAATGAACAGAACCACCTACACCCAGAGAAAGAACACTGGGAAATGAGTATGGACCACAACACAATATTTCTATTCTTTCTGTTATTGTTTGCTTGCATTTTTTTCTTCTCAGCTTATTTTTATCTTCTTTCTAAATCTAATCTTTCTTGTGCAACAAGATAATTGTATAAATATGTATACATATATTGCATTTAACATATACTTTAACACATTTGATATGTATGGGACTACCTGCCATATAGGGGAGGGGGAGTGGAGGAAATGAGGAAAAAAAGTTGAAAGAGAAGTTTTTTCAAGGGTCAATGTTGAAAAATTACCCATGTATATGTTTTACATATAAAAACCTATAATAAAAATAAAACTTAAAAAAATATCTAAAGTATGGATTCATAGAAATATAAATAAGTGGGAAGAAACATTCATATGTCCATAGTTTGGGGGGTAAATCATGAAATAATATCTGAATAGTTATGCAATAATCAATTCAGAGTGAGAGAAAGCCATTGGAAGCTAATGAAATTTTATCTGAAAATTTTACATACATCAATTTTTAAAAATCTTTGGTAAAAAATTTTGTTTCTTTTGTTAGCAACAGACCTCTAGATTGGTACTTTAGATAAGGAATTGATTCCAATAGGATACAATTGTGGTAACCAAATGTTAGAATGAAATCTTGGCCATAGAGTTTCCAGAGAATTATCTGGCAGTGTTATGCAGAGTGAATTAGTAGATGGAGACAATAAAGACAATGAAGAAAAATACCAATTTATAATTCCAGAAAAATTTAGAGTCTTTCCACAAATGCTAGGACTCTTAAAAATAGCTGTCAGATGCCAGCCATGAAGTCAGGAGGATGTGAGTTCAAATCTGCTCTCAGACACTTAACATTTCCCTGGGAAAGTCACTTAACCCCAATTGCCTCAGTAAAAAAAAAAAAAAAAAAAAGCTGTCATAGCAGAAACTCAAGGAATTTTAATGTATGTATTAGCAATTAACCACATAAGTCATACTGACACATTTGCACTATAAGCACAGAATTCTTTACACTGGAAAAACACAGGTTTGTCTGTGATTTTGCTGATGTAAATGACTACTGAATGAAAAAAAACAATTAGCTATCAAATACTTATTAAACATTTTTTATGATCCTCTCATCTAATACACTGGATGTGAGCAGTACAGATACAAAGAGTGAAATAGTCTTCAGAGGAAAAGAGCAAATTTTCTAATCAAAAAGACTGATACATTAATAGAAAAGTATATACAGAATAAATTTAAAGTTGATTCATCTAGCATAACTATAAGGTAAATATATATTTCACACGTGTTTATAGTTGGAAAATGTAAAATATAAGGGCACAGACGTTTTGGGGGAATCAAAGAAAGTTTCATCAAGAAAATGATGTCTAAGCTAAATCTTAAAGGAAGAGAGTAACTCTAGGAGGCAAAGAGTAGAGATTGCACTCCAGTCATGATGGCTAGTCAATAAAATGTCAAGGGAGACAGACGGGAACTAGAAGTGACATGAATTCTAGTTTGGCTGAATTGAAAAGACCAACACTTGGGAAATAATCTTTAATGAGGATAGAAAGATAGGTTGCAGTCAAATTGAATATGGATTTAAAAGCTACGATAGAAGATTATATTTTAACTAAGAGGTCATTGAGTAGGAGAGGCATGTGATCACATTTTCACTAAAGAAAATTCACTTTGTTGAATGCATAGGATGGACTTCAGTGGTGAGAGAATTAAGTTGGGGTGACCAAATATGCCTATTGTAATAATCTACACCAGAGCTGTTCTGAGTTTAAATTAAGTTAGTTACTATGAGTTCAAAGAAGGGGTTAGATACAAGAATGTGAAGGCAGAGACAGCAATAACTGGCAACTGACTGGATATGTGGAGTCAAGTAGAGTGAGAATAAAGACAAGATGATAAACCAGAAATACAGGAAGGCTATTAATATCTTTGACAGGGAAGCTTGAAAGGGAGGATATAGAAGGAAAGATGATATGTTTAGTATTTGACATATTGAGTTTAAGTTATATCTATAAAGTCTTTATAATATTCAATAAACAATTGGTAGTGAGAGAATATAGGTCAGGGTAAAGAACTGGATTATAATTCGGAAAATCTTCTACATAGAAACAATAATTAAACTTATGGGATCTGATGAAGTTCCCTAGTAAAGAGAGTATAAAGGATGAAGAGAAGATGACCCAAAACAGAATCTTAAGTAAAACTAAAATCCATTCAGAAAGAGAATATGATATGGATGATGAGCTAGCAAAAATATAGAGAAGATGAAATCAGGTAGGTAAGAAGTCATAGAGGAAAGAATAATGTCATGAAAACTCAGAGAAGGGAAAATATTAAGGAGAAAATGGTAAACCGTATATATGTACCAAACATATCAAGACAAATTAAGACTTAAGAGATTGATAACTAAGGAAAGAATAGTTTCAGTTGAATGATAAGGTCCAAAGCCAAATCATACTATTGAAGAACTACTGAGAAAGAAGGAGAAGCAAGAATAGACAATTTTTTCAAAAAGTTTGGCTGAGAATAGGTGAAGGAATATAGAACAAGATTTTTAGAAGATGACAGAGTCTAGGAAAGTTCATACTTTTGAAAATTAGAGAAATTGGAATACTTGAAATGGTTAGATAAGGAGAGGTTAAAGATTTGAGAATGCTGATGTTTAAGGATGTCTGCTGTAGAGGATAAGAGGGTATATGTATATGTGAATACTTACATGTTATACAACATATATGTGTGTGTGTGTGTGTGTGTGTATAAATTTTAAGAAAATTGAATGGACATGGACTGTAGGAAATTATAGGGTTTTTTGCTTTTAAAATACATTTTGTTATCTTTTGCTCTGCATTATATAAATTTCTTCCTCTATCCCTTCTCTTCTCTCATTCCAGAAAAATTAAATCATTCTATATATATATAATTTTAAAAAAATACATCAAATACAGCAATACATTAAAAGAAGATCATGAAACTATATAGACAGTATTCATACCTATATACTATCCAACTCTGAAAAGATGTGGTTTCTAATAACTCTTCTTTAGGAGCATATTTGTTCTTTATTATTTTTTCAATAATAATTTTGTATTTTTTGATGACTTTTCTTTCCATTTACATTTTCCAGTCATTTTGTATTTTGTTTTCTTGGTTCAACTTATTTCATGTATTTTTATGCTTTTTTTTTTACTTACCACATTCATACTTTCTTACAAATAATATTCTGTTGCATTCATGTAAGGAGGATTATGGATAGAGGTAAAGGGGAATTTCTTTGGTACCCAAATTCAGGTCTCCCTAATTCTTATTATAGTAATCTGCTTTTCACCTTTTAATAAGTTATAACTTGATAAATAATCCAAATAATAAATGTCATACTATAAAAAATAACAGTAGTTTTTACAACTATTTGTTCACAACTATATGTGGATAAGAAGTCATAACAGGATGATGTAATCTTAATTTGCTGTCCTTTAATAATTCGGTATATTGTTCTTTTGAATTTTATTTTTCCCTTTTGTATTATTTCAGAAAAGACTTTTCATGTTTCTCTTAATTCTTCAATTTGTCCTTAATTGAAGTATAGTGAATATTAAATTACATCTACACACAAGTTGTGTAGTTATTCCCCAATTGTAGGGCATATATATCTAAACTTTTGCTATAATTAACAGTTTCACAGATGCATGTTTTCTTTCTGTCATTAATCTTAAATTAAAAGCTTAAATTAAATTAAAAGGAATAATTATCATTAATATTATTTCATTATTTTAAAACTGTATCTTGTAAAATTCCATATTGTTTTTTAGAATGAATTGGACTAATGCTTTCCCATCAGTTAAAGCATAAATATGCATTGAATGTCTCCATTCTTAACCATATTTGTTGATTTGATGGGTGTGAGGCCCCAGGTTTATAGGTTTATTAACTTTGAGTTGGAGTGGATATGAGAGGTCATATAGTATAATCCATTTATTTTATAGGTAAAGAATCTGAGGACCAGAAAGCTTAAGTGACACGTTTCAGGTTACACAGATAGGATAGAACAGTTAGAATGTTCCCACAGTTCCAATCTAAATTTACAATTCTTTCATCTATATAATATATTATGCCTCAGGTTTTTAATTTATACACACACACATACATATCATTATCAGTGATTTGGAGAAGTTTTGTAGTTGGTTGCAATAAAATATTTCTCATTTACTTGGAGCTATTTTCATCTTAAATATTTATTTTAAAAATACTCAGAAATTTAAAATGTTATACTTCTTTTTTTTTGCTGAGGCAATTGGGGTTAAGTGACTTGTCCAGGGTCACACTGCTAGGAAATATTAAGTGTCTGAGGCCAGATTTAAACTCAGGTCCACCTATTTCAGGGCTGGTGCTCAATCCACTACACCACTTAGCTGCCCCTAAATATTATACTTTTAATAGAGAATGTAAATGCAGATCTTTTCCATACATATATTCATATATATATATACACACACACACATATATATGCACACACACGCACACACACACACACACACACATATATATACTTCTAATTATACTAATTTTAATCTTTCAGAATATTTTTACTTTATTGCAGTCAAGATGATCTATGTTGTTGGTGGCTTATTGAATCAAACACTGGACTGGGATTCTGGAAAACTTGAGTTCAAATCCTATCTTAGACTAACTATATGACCCAGCTTCAGTTTCTCCTATATAAAATTAGTCTAAGGATAACACCTTCTTCATGGGGTTATTGTCAGGATCAAATTAGATAAAATGTGTAAAGTGCTTTGCAAACGTTAAATTTTGAGGATATTCTTTTTTATTTTTTTTAAATTTAATTTTTATTTAATTTTATAATTATAACTTTTTTTTTTGACAGTACATATGCATGGGTAATTTTTTACAACATTATCCCTTGCACTTACTTATATTCAGATTTTTTCCCTTCCTCCCCCGGATGGCAGGCAGTCTTATACATGTTAAATATATTATAGTATATTCTATATACAATATATGTGTGTAGAACCGAATGTCTTGTTGTACAGGAAGAATTGGATTCAGAAGGTAAAAATAACAGTTTACACTTGTTAGGATTACTAGGTGAGAACTCAGGTTGTCTGGACAGTGACAAGGTGAGAACTCAGGTTGTCTGGACAATTACAAGGTGAGAACTCAGGTTGACTTGATAGAAGGAGCAAGCTCATTGGCTGAAGTGGTTCTTCCCAGAAGCCCTTGCATTATCCCACGCCCATTCTCTGGGAGGATAAAAGAGAGGACAGCCAGAGATAGAAGAAGACTCTGCATTACATCTTGCTTGACGCAGCTCTCTGCAGGAAGGGAAGTCGGCTCTCTGCAGGAAGGGAAGTCACTTCTCTGGACAAGAGTTAACAGCAACTACCTGGAGACAACGGTTCGTTACAGGAAGAAGAATCTGTCTGAGAGATTTGAGTAGACACAGCAGATCTCTTCCCAGAGAGCGATCCAGCAGCTTCTGGAGACGACAGCTCGCTACAATTGGCGTCCACACGTGGGGCAAGGACTTTTGCTTATTTCTGACAAGAGGAGCTAGACTGGACCATAGCAATTTGACGCCCGAACAGGGACAGACACGGTCCTGATTCCAGTGGAAAAGCTTCCGATCTAGATCTCAGTCTCTCTGACCCAGAACCGTGAGTAACGAGGAAACTTTGTTAAAGATTAAGTGAGCGTGCTAATAGATAAATAAGGAACTTAACTTGTTAAGGGCTAAACCAGGAATCTCTTATAGTGAAATGGGGCAAACACCTTCTGTTCAAGGAAAATGTTTAGAGAGCATCATCAAGGTTATGAAAAGCCAAGGATTGATTATAATTTTAGAGGAGATTACTGAACTTTTAAGAACTGTGAAGGTCATATGTCCTTCTTTTTCTCTGGAAAAAGAATTGGATCCAGATGAGTGGAAATTAGTAGGAGAGCAATTAGGTGAACACTACAATTGCCTTTGTGACATTTTGCCCTTTGGTTCCAGACCAAACTCAGTTTCCAAAGATACAATTCATACCTACAATTTAATCCAAATGGCTTTAAAAAATGTTATTCTAAAGGAAGAGATGAAGGAGCAAAATGGGGAAGTGTCAACTAAACTAGGTGAAAAGGATGAATCAGATAACAATGAAGTTAAGTACAATTCTGAGCAACAGCAACAGGAGCACCTCCCATCTCCTCCCTCAATTAACCCTTCAGGGGTGGAGCAAGAAGGAGGAGAGGAAGAGGCAGAAACACAAACAGAATCACCTGTGAAGCAGCCTAAGCCTATGACAAGATTAGAAAAAGCATTGGTTAAAGCTAAGAGAGAAGGACAGGATATAAGTGATTTTATACATGCATATCCTGTGATTGAAAATATTGACTCTGTAGGTAAAAAAAGGAGAAGATATGCACCTTTAGATTTGAATAAAATTAAAGATTTGAAAAAAGGTTGTACCCTTTATGGGGCTACATCAGATTTTGTCAAAATGTTACTAGATGGTTTGTCTTATGAAGTCCTAACCCCAAATGATTGGAAATCCATAGCAAGGACATGCCTGGAACCTGGAGAAAATTTATTATGGCTTGCGGAATTTCATGAATTATGTAAAATTCAAGTCAGATGCAATTTGGAAATAGGAGTTAACACACAATTTACCTTTGAGCACTTAGCTGGTGAAGGTCAGTATGGAGAGAATTCGGAACAGATTAATTATACCATGACAATATATGAACAAATTGCTAAGGCTGCAATAAAAGCTTGGGGTGTCCTTCCTGGACAGAAAGATCGTGGAGAGGCTTTCACTAAAATACAGCAAGGTCCCAATGAACCTTTTGCAGATTTTGTGGGACGTTTGCAAACTGCTGTCAAAAGAACTATTGGAGAAAATTCAGCTACAGAAATAATGACCAGACATCTGGCTAAGGAAAATGCCAATGAGATTTGCAAAAGAATTATATGGGGATTAGACAAAGATGCTCCTTTAGAGGAGATCATAAGACGCTGTGCTACAGTGGGAACAAATGCTTTTTACACCCGGACAATGATGAATGTGGAAAGACAGGGTCCTTCCTGGCAAGGGCCTTCTAGAGAAACTCGGCGATGTTTTCAATGTGGAAAAATTGAACATCTAAGAGCTCAGTGTAGATATGGAGATACAGTGAGAAGACAGAGTGAGAGAAGACCTAAAACCCCATGTCCAAAATGCAACAGAGGACTCCATTGAGCATCAGAGTGTATATTAATTCAGGGAAATGGGATGAGGGGCCCTGGACCTGGGCCTCAGGCAAAAAAGACTTGGGGCATGATGGCAGCTGATGTTATACCCAAAGAGTCTTTAGAAGGTCAGGACTCTGATTTGATCAACCAGCAGAAAAGCAATCACATGGCAGAACGGGATTACCTGATAAGTGAGCCAAAAGGCAATCAGATTGCAAAAATGGATTACACTTGGGGAGAATACAGGCCTTTTAAACCAACAGGGCTGTGCCCAGTGCAAACAACTCCAATGTAATTGTCAGATGATGAGAAGAGATTTAGAAAGTGGTAAATAGAAGGAAATTAGATAGGTTAACTGCCTGGGAGAGAGGGTTTGCTTGTATTTCTTCAGCAGGAGAAGGAATCAGATGGGTGCCAACGAGTCGTATTCGCCTTGTCCATCAGAGAAAAAGAGAAAGACCTCAAAATAAAGGAGAAGATCTAAGAAACATCTTACACCGAAAGAGCATGGCTAATAAAAAGACTGTTAAAGAACTTTAAAACCAGCAGGAATCATTGGACTTCCTCACACAAGATGAGACTAATGGACAATGGACTTATGGACATTTATAAATTTTCAATTTATGATTATGTTATATACTTCTAGCATGTGTTATGTTACTGTGTTACTATGTGCTTATGTAATTTATGTAATTATCTGTAATACTTCCCATATTGATGGATTTATGTTTCAAGGTCATTTATGTAATTATCTGTAATACTTCCCATATTGATGGATTTATGTTTCAAGGTCATGACTGTCCTATGTTCTAAATCAAAAGAAAGGGGGAGATGTTAGGATTACTAAGTGAGAACTCAGGTTGTCTGGACAGTGACAAGGTGAGAATTCAGGTTGTCTGGACAATTACAAGGTGAGAACTCAGGTTGACTTGATAGAAGGAGCAAGCTCATTGGCTGAAGTGGTTCTTCCCAGAAGCCCTTGCATTATCCCACGCCCATTCTCTGGGAGGATAAAAAGCAACAGTGGGCCTGGAAAGTGAGTCTACATGGAGAAGGATAAGAGCTGGAGGAGATTCAAGGAGAAGACTCTGCATTGCATCAGGCTTGACGGGGCTCTCTGCAGGAAGGGAAGTCACTTCTCTGGACAAGAGTTAACAGCAACTACCTGGAGACAACGGTTCACTACAGGAAGAAGAATCTGTCTGAGATTCACAATTGGCGTCCACACGTGGGGCAAGGACTTTTGCTTATCCTGACAAGAGAAGCTAGACCAGACCTTTGCAATTTGGCGCCCGAACAGGGACAGACACGGTCCTGATTCCAGTGGAAAAGCTTCCAATCTAGATCTCAGTCTCTCTGACCCAGAACCATGAGTAACGAGGAAACTTTGTTAAAGATTAAGTGAGCGTGCTAATAGATAAATAAGGAACTTAACTTGTTAAGGGCTAAACCAGGAATCTCTTATAGCTGAAATGGGGAAGATGTTAGCTATATTCAATCCCTGGACCTTAGCCGACTCAACCCCAGCCCCAGAAGCAACCTCAGCTCCACCCCCATTCAGGAGTGGTACTATAGAGAGTATAATCAAGATAATTGAGGAGCAGAGTTTACTTGTAACCTGGGTACAGATTGCTAAACTCTTGGCTGCATTAAGACGCACATCCCCTTGGTTCTTAGAGGAAGAAAAGATAGATGTAGATAAATGGAAGCTAGTGGGATATGAAATGAAAGAATTTCAAGCAAAAAATGGGCCTCGTTCAATTTCTGCAGAAGTATTTTATATCTACAACATAGTTCAATTAGCCTTAAACTATCAAGCAAGTTGTAGGAGAAGGAAAAGTTCTAAAAATGAACAGAGGAGGAAGTGTGAGGAAAAAAGGAAAGATCAAGATCTTTCCCTAGAGCAAGAGAATTTAAATGAGGAATTATGGTATGATTCTCTTGAAGAAGCTTCAACCCTGCCTAGAGAACAGATTATTGACAGGCCCACATCAACCCCACCTTCAGAGTTGGAGGAAGAAAGAGGGGAAGAGGCAGAAACACAAACAGAATCGCCTGTGAAGCAGCCTAAGCCTATGACAAGATTAGAAAAAGCATTGGTTAAAGCTAAGAGAGAAGGACAGGATATAAGTGATTTTATACATGCATATCCTGTGATTGAAAATACTGACTCTGTAGGTAAAAAAAGGAGAAGATATGCACCTTTAGATTTGAATAAAATTAAAGATTTGAAAAAAGGTTGTACCCTTTATGGGGCTACATCAGATTTTGTCAAAATGTTACTAGATGGTTTGTCTTATGAAGTCCTAACCCCGAATGATTGGAAATCCATAGCAAGGACATGTCTGGAACCTGGAGAAAATTTATTATGGCTTGTGGAATTTCATGAATTATGTAAAATTCAAGTCAGATGCAATTTGGAAATAGGAGTTAACACACAATTCACTTTTGAGCACTTAGCTGGTGAAGGTCAGTATGGAGAGAATTCGGAACAGATTAATTATACCATGACAATATATGAACAAATTGCTAAGGCTGCAATAAAAGCTTGGGGTGTCCTTCCTGGACAGAAAGATCGTGGAGAGGCTTTCACTAAAATACAGCAAGGTCCCAATGAACCTTTTGCAGATTTTGTGGGACGTTTGCAAACTGCTGTCAAAAGAACTATTGGAGAAAATTCAGCTACAGAAATAATGACCAGACATCTGGCTAAGGAAAATGCCAATGAGATTTGCAAAAGAATTATATGGGGATTAGACAAAGATGCTCCTTTAGAGGAGATCATAAGACGCTGTGCTACAGTGGGAACAAATGCTTTTTACACCCGGACAATGATGAATGTGGAAAGACAGGGTCCCTCCTGGCAAGGGCCTTCTAGAGAAACTCGGAGATGTTTTCAATGTGGAAAAATTGAACATCTAAGAGCTCAGTGTAGATATGGAGATACAGTGAAAAGACAGGGTGAGAGAAGACCTAAAACCCCATGTCCAAAATGCAACAGAGGACTCCATTGGGCATCAGAGTGTAGAATAATTCAGGGAAATGGGATGAGGGGCCCAGGTCCAGGGCCCCAGGCAAAAAAGACTTGGGGCATGATGGCAGCTGATGTTACACCCAAAGAACCTTTAGAAGGCCAGGACTCTGATTTAATCAATCAGCAGAGAAGCAATCACATGGCAGAAAGGGATTACCTGATAAGTCAGTCAAAAGGCAATCAGATTGCAAAAATGGATTACACTTGGGGAGAATACAGGCCTTTTAAACCAACAGGGCTGTGCCCAGTGCAAACAACTCCAATGTAATTGTCAGATGATGAGAAGAGATTTAGAAAGTGGTAAATAGAAGGAAATTAGATAGGTTAACTGCCTGGGAGAGAGGGTTTGCTTGTATTTCTTCAGCAGGAGAAGGAATCAGATGGGTGCCAACGAGTCGTATTCGCCTTGTCCATCAGAGAGAGACAGAAAAAGAGAAAGACTTCAAAATAAAGGAGAAGATCTAAGAAACATCTTACACCGAAAGAGCATGGCTAATAAAAAGACTGTTAAAGAACTTTAAAACCAGCAGGAATCATTGGACTTCCTCACACAAGATGAGAGTAGTGGACAATGGACTTATGGACATTTATAAATTTTCAATTTATGATTATTTGATTATGTTATATACTTATAGCATGTGTTATGTTACTGTGTTACTATGTGCTTATGTAATTTATGTAATTATCTGTAATACTTCCCATATTGATGGATTTATGTTTCAAGGTCATGACTGTCCTATGTTCTAAATCAAAAGAAAGGGGGAGATGTTAGGATTACTAGGTGAGAACTCAGGTTGTCTGGACAGTGACAAGGTGAGAACTCAGGTTGTCTGAACAATTACAAGGTGAGAACTCAGGTTGACTTGATAGAAGGAGCAAGCTCATTGGCTGAAGTGGTTCTTCCCAGAAGCCCTTGCATTATCCCACGCCCATTCTCTGGGAGGATAAAAGAGAGGACAGCCAGAGATAGAAGAAGACTCTGCATTACATCTTGCTTGACGCAGCTCTCTGCAGGAAGGGAAGTCACTTCTCTGGACAAGAGTTAACAGCAACTACCTGGAAACAACGGTTTGTTACAGGAAGAAGAATCTGTCTGAGAGATTTGAGTAGACACAGCAGATCTCTTCCCAGAGAGCGATCCAGCAGCTTCTGGAGACGACAGCTCGCTACAACACTCATTTCCCATTGTTCCTTTTCTGGATGTAGCTGATTCTGTCCATCATTAATCAATTGGAAGCAAACGTTAAATTTTTATAGAAATGTGTTTATGCATTTGTCTCCATCTATGTTTGTGAACCTTTTAATCTTGTTACAGTTTTTGGATATTTTATCCACTTGTAAGTTATTATGATGAGAGGCAGATTTGCTTAGTGGATACTATCCTTAAAATCAGAATCACCTTAAAGTTCAAGTTCTAAATCTGATCCATATTAATTGTGTAATCTTGGTAAGTGTCTCAACTTCTCAATGCTTCCAGAAAAAATCCTTCTAATTTCCTATTTCTATGAAAGGCACTTCCAGCACTTGAGTTTGCAATTACACATCATCCTTGACTCTTTACAGAACCCTCTGAATCTAGTTATTTGCTAGTTCTTATCTGTTATTTTACCTCAACATCTCTTTGCATATATCTATCTATTCATCCTGCCATTCATCAATTCTATAATCTTTATAAACTTGGCTCTCACAATCTCTTACTTGTTTCAAAAGGTTCCTACTTTTCTTCTGTATCTATTCTTTCTCTTCCCTGATCCATCATCCTAAACCTGCCAAATTGATCTTGCTAAAGTATAGATCAACTACTTCTCTCTTCTGTTCAAGAGGCATCTGTAGCCTTCCATTAACTTAAAAATGAAATATAAACTCCCATATTTGGTTTACAAATTTCTTTGCAATCTGCTGCCAGCCTATATTCCCAAACTGAATTTACATTCTTTTCTTTACTCTACCCTCCAGCCAATAGCTAAACTGACCTCTGTGTTCACATCAGTGGGCTGCCATTCTATTTCCCTTTGTACAAAATGCCCTTTAAATTTGGGTATTTTCCCCTCTCCCTCTAGGAAAATCTAACTCCCTTCAAGGCTCAGAACAAGTGTCACTTCCTTTGAAATTCCTTTTCTGTTGAACCCTCATGTTAGTGCCCCACTTCCATCATTTTGTGTGTGAGAAGGTGACTAATCATTTGTCAATTCTTTACTAAAAGATATATTCCAGACAGGGGGGGCGGAGCCAAGATGGCGGAGAAGAAACACACTACTCAGTGAACGTCCTCACTCCCTCACAACCAATTAGATAAATTAAGTCTCAAAATTAGCTCAGGACTGATAGATACCACAAGGACTGGAAGCACGACTTACCAGCTGAAGAGAATCTGGAGTTTCAACAGGAAAGGTCAGTTCTCAGGGGAGGAATAAGAAAGACCAGCACAGACGGTGGGGTAGGGGCACACTGCGCCCATTGCGCTGGGAGGGGCTCTGGGATCAGAGAAGCCACTGAGGTAAAGGAATCTGGCACAGGCTGTTAGCTCTTCTCTGCTAATTATTTAGCAGTTCAGAAGAGAAAGCCAAAATATTTTAAAACTCAGATTAGATTTCCCTCCCCCCCCCCCCCTGGGGGTGACTCGGCAGACTCGGCACCAGGGGGTGTGGCCTCAGCTACCTCCTGAGAATAGTTAAGAGACTGACAAGTGGGTGGATACGGCCCAAGGCAACACACACGGCCTAGCTTAGCTGGAGGGAGTGGAACTCAGCTCCAGGAAGTCCCAGAGAAGCGGAACCTTTGAACTAGGGACCGCGGTTTCTGGCAGACACTTCCAGTTTGAGCGCAGGGGCTTCTCACGTCACCTGCTGCAGACATCCACTCCCCACCCGGACACATAGGCTGAGCTTCTTGCTGTCTTCACTATTCTACGCCCTCGAAGCACAGTAGTGCTAATCACCTCTGAGGCACCTCCAGGGAGGGGGTGGGGAACTCTCTCCCAGAGCTCTCTCTTAGCGCGGGCGCAGGGGCCGCTGCATCCATCCGGTCTGGGAGGAAGCTGGTAAAGAAGTAAATAATTTCCTACCCCAGGGACAGACCCCAAAACATTTTTTAAGTATGAGCAAAAAAGCTAGAAAAACTATAGATTCCTTCTATACAGAGAAAGAGCGGGTACCCAACCCCGAGGAAGTTAACAGCAAAGATTCAGAAGATAACAACCTAAAGGGGAACGATTCCTGCCCCCCCATCACATAACTCTCTCCTAGAAGAAGCTCTTAAGAAATTGAGGGAGATCGAAGAAAAATGGGGCAAGGAAAGGGAAGTTATGATAGAGAATAACAACGTCCTGAAATTGGAGTTGGAAAAAATAAAGAATTCACAGGAGATGCAGGGAAAAAAAATTAGTGAATTAGAAAAGGTTAAAAAAACACAGGAAAGTAGGATATCTGAATTGGAAAAGATAAAAAAGTCTCAAGAAAATAGAATTTCTGAATTGGAAAAAGAAAATAATTCTCAAAAAAAAAAAATTAGGGAAATGGAAAAAAATTCAATAGAGCAAAATAATTCATTTAAAAACGAAATTGGGCATTTACAAAAAGAACTAAAAACTGTGAAAGAAGAAAATAACTCCTTAAAAGTCAGGATGGAACAAATAGAAATGAATGATTCACAGAGAACCCAAGAATCAGTCAAACAAAACAAAAAAAATGAGAAGCTGGAGAACAACGTCAAATACTTACTGGGAAAATCTATAGACCTGGAAAATAGATCTAGGAGAGATAATCTGCGGATTATTGGACTTCCAGAAAACTATGACCAAAAAAAGAGCCTAGATTCTATTTTACAGGAAATTATCAAAGAGAACTGTCCAGAGATAATAGAAACAGAAGGGAAAGTAGATGTGGAAAGAATTCATCAAACTCCTTCTGAAATAGACCCTAAAAAAAGAACACCACGGAATATTGTGGCTAAGCTGCAGAATTACCACACAAAGGAGAAAATCCTGCAAGCAGCTAGAAAAAAACAATTTAAATACCAAGGTGCCACAATAAGGGTCACCCAAGATCTGGCTGCCTCCACATTAAAAGATAGAAGGGCCTGGAACCTGATATTCCGTAAGGCAAAATATCAAGGACTGCAACCAAGAATGAACTACCCAGCTAAGTTTAGCATCTTTTTCCACGGAAGAAGATGGTCATTCAATGAAACAGAGGAATTCTATATGTTTCTAAGAAAAAAACCAGACTTAAACAAAAAATTTGATCTACATCCACAAGACTGAAGAGAAACAGAAAAAGGTACACAGAACCCTTGAGAACTGTAACTCTGTTGTGGGTATATAAAAAATACTCAAGGATAATTTGATTTTACTGATATAAAAGAAAAAAAGGGGGGTGTAGTAAAGGGAAGGAGGTCGGTTCAGAAAAAGGGGAAGGAGTGATAAAAAGAGGGAAACTACATCCCAGGAAGAGACATAGAAAATACACCATATCTGAGGGAACTTAGTGAGGGGGAGAATCATTGTGTGAATCTTACTCTCATCAGAAGAGGCTCAAAGAGTAAATAATTAACATATTTGTTTTTCAGAGAATTTTCTCTCACCTCATTAAAAGGGGGGAGAGGAAAAGGGAAAAGGAAAAGGGGAATAAGTGAAGGGACTTGGAGGGAGGGGGGAGGGATCCTAAAAAAAAAAAAAAAAAAAAAAAAAAAGAGGGAGGGTTGCGCGTCACAAGGGGGGTCTGTAAATTAAATATCGGGGAGGGGGATCAGGGGGGTCAAGGGAAAAAAGCATAATCTGGGGATAATACGATGGCAGGAAATACAGAATTAGTAATTTTAACTGTAAATGTAAATGGGATGAACGATCCCATCAAACGGAGACGGATAGTAGATTGGATCAAAAAGCAGAACCCTACAATATGTTGCCTACAGGAAACACACTTAAAGCAGGGAGATACATACAGAGTAAAGGTAAAAGGTTGGAACAGAGCCTATTATGCTTCAGGTAAAGCCAAAAAAGCAGGGGTAGCTATCCTTATCTCAGATCAAGCAAAAGCAGAAGTAGCTCTCGTTAAAAAAGATAAGGAAGGAAACTATATCCTGCTGAAAGGTAGCATAAATAATGAAGCCATATCAATACTAAACATATATGCACCAAGTGGTATAGCAGCTAACTTTCTAAAGGAAAAGTTAAGAGAACTGCAAGAAGAAATAGACAGTAAAACTATAATAGTGGGAGATCTCAACCTTGCACTCTCAGATTTAGACAAATCAAACCACAAAACAAACAAGAAAGAAATTAAAAAAGTAAATAGAACATTAGAAAAACTAGGTATGATAGACCTTTGGAGAAAACTGAATGGCAATAGGAAGGAATATACTTTCTTCTCAGCAGTTCATGGATCCTATACAAAAATTGACCATATACTAGGACATAAAGATCTCAAAATTAAATGTAGGAAGGCAGAAATAATAAATGCCTTCTTCTCAGATCACAATGCAATAAAAGCTACATTCAGTAAAAAGTTAGGGGCAAATAGACCAAAAAGTAATTGGAAACTGAATAATCTCATCTTAAAGAATGACTGGGTGAAAGAGCAAATTATAGAAACAATTAACAATTTCACCCAAGATAATGATAATGATGAGACATCATATCAAAATCTTTGGGATGCAGCTAAAGCGGTAATAAGGGGAAATTTTATATCTTTAGAGGCTTATTTGAAGAAAATTGAGAAAGAGAAGATTAACGAATTGGGCTTACAACTTAAAAGGCTAGAAAAAGACCAAATTATAAACCCCCAACCAAAAATTAAACTCGAAATACAAAAATTAAAAGGAGAAATCAATAAAATTGAAAGTAAAAAAACTATTGAATTAATAAATAAAACCAAGAGTTGGTTTTATGAAAAAGCCAATAAAATAGATAAACCTTTGGTAAATTTGATCAAAAAAAAGAAAGAGGAAAATCAAATTGATAGTCTTACAAATGAAAAGGGGGATCTTTCCACCAATGAAGAGGAAATTAGAGAAATAATAAGGAGTTACTTTGCCCAACTTTATGCCAATAAATTTGATAACTTAAGTGAAATGGATGACTTCCTCCAAAAATATAGGCTCCCTAGATTAACAGAGGAGGAGATAAATTGCTTAAATAGTCCCATTTCAGAAAAAGAAATAGAACAAGCTATTAATCAACTCCCCAGGAAAAAATCCCCAGGGCCAGATGGATTCACATGTGAATTCTACCAAACATTTAAAGAACAATTAGCCCCAATGTTATATAAATTATTTGAAAAAATAGGGGATGAAGGAGTCCTACCAAATTCCTTTTATGACACAGACATGGTACTGATACCTAAACCTGGTAGATCGAAAACTGAGAAAGAAAATTATAGACCAATCTCCTTAATGAATATTGATGCTAAAATCTTAAATAAGATATTAGCAAAAAGACTTCAGAAAATCATCTCCAAGATAATACACTATGATCAAGTAGGATTTATTCCAGGAATGCAGGGCTGGTTTAATATTAGGAAAACTATTAATATAATTGACCATATTAATAATCAAATTAATAAGAACCATATGATCATCTCAATAGATGCAGAAAAAGCATTTGACAAAATCCAACATCCATTCCTACTAAAAACTCTTGAGAGTATAGGAATAAATGGATTATTCCTTAGAATAATCAGGAGTATATATTTAAGACCGTCAGTAAGCATAATATGCAATAGAAATAAACTGCAACCTTTCCCAGTAAGATCAGGAGTGAAACAAGGTTGCCCACTATCACCATTACTATTCAATATAGTACTAGAAACGCTAGCCTCGGCAATAAGAGCCGAGAAAGAGATTCAAGGAATTAGAGTAGGAAATGAGGAAATTAAACTATCACTTTTTGCAGATGACATGATGGTATACTTAGAGAACCCCAAAGACTCTGCTAAAAAGCTACTAGAAATAATTCAAAATTTCAGCAAAGTGGCAGGATACAAAATAAATCCACATAAATCCTCGGCATTTTTATATATCACTAACAAAATGCAACAGCAAGAGATACAAAGAGAAATTCCATTCCAAACAAATGTTGATAGTATAAAATATTTGGGAATCCATCTACCAAAGAAAAGTCAGGAATTATATGAGAAAAATTACAAAACACTTGCCACAAAAATAAAATCAGATTTAAATAATTGGAAAGACATTCAGTGCTCTTGGATAGGCCGAGCGAATATAATAAAGATGACAATACTCCCCAAACTAATCTATTTATTTAGTGCTATACCAATCAGACTCCCAAGAAACTATTTTAATGACCTAGAAAAAATAACAACAAAATTCATATGGAAGAATAAAAGGTCAAGAATTGCAAGGGAACTAATGAAAAAAAACTCAGAGGAAGGTGGTCTAAGTGTACCTGATCTAAAGCTATATTATATAGCAGCAGTCACCAAAACCATTTGGTATTGGCTAAGAAATAGACCGGTAGATCAGTGGAACAGATTAGATACAAAGGACAAAAAAGGGTACATCTATAGCAATCTAATCTTTGACAAACCCAAAGATTCCAACATTAGGGATAAAAATTCATTATTCGGAAAAAACTGTTGGGAAAACTGGAAATTAGTATGGCAGAAATTAGATATGGATCCACACTTAACACCATATACCAAGATAAGATCAAAATGGGTCCATGATTTAGGCATAAAGAGGGAGATAATAAATAGATTAGAGGAACAGAGGATAATCTACCTCTCAGACTTGTGGAGGAGGAAGGAATTTATGACCAGAGGAGAACTAGAGATCATTATTGATCACAAAATAGAAGATTTTGATTACATCAAACTAAAAAGTTTCTGTACAAATAATACTAATGCAAACAAGATTAGAAGGGAAGTAACAAATTGGGAAAATATTTTTAAAACAAAGGTTCTGACAAAGGTCTCATTTCCAAAATATATAGAGAACTGACCATAATTTATAAGAAACCAAACCATTCTCCAATTGATAAATGGTCAAAGGATATGAACAGACAATTCTCAGAGGAAGAAATTGAAACTATATCCACTCACATGAAAGAGTGTTCCAAATCACTACTGATCAGAGAAATGCAAATTAAGACCACTCTGAGATACCACTACACACCTGTCAGATTGGCTAAGATGACAGGAACAAATAATGACAAATGTTGGAGGGGATGTGGGGAAATTGGGACACTAATACATTGCTGGTGGAGTTGTGAAAGAATCCAGCCATTCTGGAGAGCAATCTGGAATTATGCCCAAAAAGTTATCAAACTGTGCATACCCTTTGACCCAGCAGCGCTACTACTGGGATTATATCCCAAAGAAATACTAAAGAGCGGAAAGAGACATATATGTGCCAAAATGTTTGTGGCAGCTCTTTATGTTGTAGCTAGAAACTGGAAGATGAATGGATGTCCATCAGTTGGAGAATGGTTGGGTAAATTGTGGTATATGAAAGTTATGGAATATTATTGCTCAGTAAGAAATGACCAGCAGGAGGAATACAGAGAGAGTTGGAGAGACTTAAATCAACTGATGCTGAGTGAAATGAGCAGAACCAGAAGATCACTGTATACTTCAACAACGATACTGTATGAGGATGTATTCTGATGGAAGTGGAAATCTTCAACATAAAGAAGATCCAACTCACTTCCAGTTGATCAATGATGGACAGAGGTAGATACACCCAGAGAAGACACACTGGGAGGGGAATGTAAATTGTTAGCACTAATATCTGTCTGCCCAGGTTGCATGTACCTTCGGATTCTAATGTTTATTGTGCAACAAGAAAATGATATTCACACACATGTATTGTACTTAGACTATATTGTAACACATGTAAAATGTATGGTATTGCCTGTCGTCGGGGGGAGGGAATAAGGGAGGGGGGGTAATTTGGAAAAATGAATACAAGGGATAATATTATAAAATATATATATATATATATATATAATAAAAAAAATTAAAAAAAAAAAAAAAAAAAAAAGATATATTCCAGGATAATCACAAAACTCCTCTCTGGGATTCAGTATAAGTCTAATAAATATGTTCAGGAAATTGTGAGAAATTAGTAACCAGTTCAAAAGTAGTACATTCTCCCTCTGTCCCTCTCTCCCTTCCTCCCTCCATCCCTTCTTCCCTCCCTCTCTTCATCTCTCTCTCTCACTCACTTTCTCTCCCTCTCTTCTCTCCCTCTCCCTCTCCCTCTCCCTCTCCCTCTCCCTTTCCCTCCCTCCCTCCCTCCCTCCTCCCTCCCTCCCTCTCTCTCTCTCTCTCTCTCTCTCTCTCTCTCTCTCTCTCTCTCTCTCTCTCTCTCTCTCTCTCTCTCTCTCTCTCTCCCCCCCTCATTCCTTTCCTCCATCTCTCTCTCTCTCTGTCTTACACACACACACACACACACACACACACACACACACACACAGAGCTATCTTATATGTTTATTTTCCTTGACTCCTTTATCTTGATTTCCTCACACTCAGAGGCTTCAAAAACTCTTTGTTAAAAGCTATGTGACTTGTTAAAATAATCAGGTGGCACAAAAAATACAGACATATTTTAAAAAATGCTTTAGGTAGTAGGCTACAATAATATCATAGCTAGGGTTGTTTTTTTTTCTCTTACCTGTAAGTTATTTCCTAGTTAGTCTGAGCAGAAAACAAGGGAAAAGAAATAAAATTTAAACCCTGATAAGAATTTATCCAGTGTAGTGCCCTGGATAAATGAGGAGTGAAAGAAGATTCATGCTAGATTTGATTT
Organism: Sminthopsis crassicaudata; assembly: GCF_048593235.1. Lineage (NCBI taxonomy): Eukaryota > Metazoa > Chordata > Mammalia > Dasyuromorphia > Dasyuridae > Sminthopsis > Sminthopsis crassicaudata. Next base: position 202,621,433 of record NC_133619.1, read on the forward strand.
CAGTTGCTCTCACCAACCACAGCAGCCAGTTTTGCCACATATTCTCGCCTATATTCTTAGAGTCAGTCAACTTCTGCTTCTTCCAGTTTCTTCAAGCTCACTTTCAGTTCACTCACAACCTCATATTCATCCTTAGTAATTTTGTATCCATTTTATTCTGCTTGTTCTCTCTATGACAATGTATATCTTATCTTGCTTCCTGCAATATAAGAAAAGAATAGTATTACAGAGTGGCTGATCCTTCTTCTTATATTCTAGTTATGGGTAGACATGCCTTCAAGGTCAAAGGACTGAAACTAATGAATCTGAGAAATGTGGTAAAACACTCCCACACATTCCAACTCCCCAAATGATGCTCTGGCTTTTCTGGGCATTAACCATATTCATATGAATATGGCCTTTCATCTCAAAAGATTGCAAGATGCTTGAGGCTAGTTTATCTTACTTCTGTTATATTCCTAACATATAGAACAATATGTTGCATAAAAATCCTTGCTGATTAAGTCACATTTCAAGACACCAAATTCAGTCTATAGAATGAATTAGTAATAAAGTTCATTTAGCAGTCAATAAATAAAAAGTGTTTCTACAGGAATGGTAGAGAGAGATTGGAATGGGATTGTCAGTGTCCAATTGCCTGAAATAATTATTAGTCTGTTCCCCTAAGCACCTGTCAGATTGGCAAACTAAAAGAATGAGCCAGTTTCCCAAGATAAGTAATTGGTTGCTATTAGAAATGTCCTGAGAAAAGTTTTTACAAGTAAAAAAGGCTGCATACAGAAGATTCTGTTTAATTTGAATAGATACAAGTGATGAATTCAGTCCATGTTAGATTAAAAAAAAAGTTATAACAGTGGATTTTATTCTTTTTCTGAAATAAGAGCTGTTCATAATATTGATGGCTTATGATTTCTGTGGCCAAAATAGTTTTTCCTATCTAAATATAATCATCAAGGGTACATCTGAAGAAGAAAAAAAAAGCAATGATCTAGGAAGTCTCCTAATGAACCAAAATTATTTAATGAAAAGGCAGCAAAAGGAGAGAAGGAGCTGTTTTCACAACTGGAAAGTTGGCAAATGACAAGTTTATATTGATTATCTTGTTTCTTTTCCTTTTCCCTGCAGTAAAGACAATTCACACATATAAGCATCTCTCCAAAGAGGAAAGAAAGTTAAAAAAAAAAAAGACAAAAATTAAGTCAATTTTCTTCAGTTAGCAGTGAGAAGTACTCATCAGAATTATGAAAAAGTAGATGGAAACTAAAAGTTGGAGTGAGATTTCAGATTTTTCATATAAAATTGTCTTTTTTTTTTTCTGGAAAAACAATTTGGAGTGATAGGGAGCTGGCCTTACGCTGAGGAAGACTTCAGTTAAAGTGTCACTTCTGATTTGCTGATTGTTATGAAACCTCTCAATGCCTTTTATAATTTTTTTAAAAATTTTGTTTTACATTTACAATTTTATCTTCCCAATTCACATGTCAAAACATTATCTAACATTCATTTTACAGATTCTTAGTTCTTTCCCCCATACTCCTTTCTTGAAGGCAATTAATAAAATATTTTAATATATAATCATGTAAAACATTTTCATAATACTCATGTTGTGAAAGAAAACAGGAACAAAACTCAAAATAATAAAAAAAAATGCTTCAATCTGTATTCAGAAACCATCAGTTCTTTCTCTGGAAATGATATCAGTTTTCAACACAAGTCCTTCAGAGTTGTCTTAGATCATTATATTGCTGAGAATGGCGGTCATTCACAGCTGATCATTTTACAGTATTGCTGTTTCTTTGTACACAGTAAATTTCACTTTGTATCAGCTCATGGAAGTTTTTCTGGGGTTTTCTGAAAGGATCCTACTCATCATTTCTTATAGCACAATGGTAATATAATAGTAATAATATTCACATGCCACAATTTATTCAACTATGTCCCAGTTGTTGATTATCTCCTCAATTTCCAATCCTTTGCCACCAGAAAAAAAGCTGCTCTAAAGATTTTTGTACATATAGATCCTTTTTGTTGTCTTTTTTGGGAATATAGACCTAATAGTAGTTTTTCTAGGTCAAAGGGTATGCATGATTTTATAGTTCTTTGTGTATAGTTCAAAAATGCCATATAATGTGGTTGAATCAGTTCACAGCTCCACCAAGAGCATTAATGCCTAATTTGTTCCACATCCCCTCCCACACTTGTCATTTTCCTTTGCTGTCCCATTAACCAATCTAATAAGTAAGAGGCAGTACTTCAGAATTCTTTTAATTTGCAATTCTGCAATTGATAGTGAGTCAGAGCTTTTTATTTTTTAATATGGCTATAGAAAACTCTTATTACTGCATCTGAAAACTATATACTTTGATCATTATACATTGGGAAATTTTCTTATTTTTATAAATATGACCCAGTTCTCTATGTTTGAAAAATGAGGACTTTATAGGAGAAACTTGCTTCAATTTTTTTCATATTTACTATTGCTAATTGTATTTCCCTTCATCATATTTTCCTCTGTGTTTCTATTCTCTCTCTCCTTTCCCCTGTCCCTCAAAAGTATTTTTCTTTTGAATATCACCTTTCCCAATATACCCTCAATATCTCCTTCTCTTATCCTTCTCTTACTATTTTCCTATAGAATAAGTTAGATTTCCATACTCAATTGAATGTTCATGTTATTCCTATGTTGAGCCAATTGAGCAATAAAGTTCACTTAGTACTCCTTACCTTCCCACTCTTCCTCTCCACAGTAAAAGATTTCTCTTGCCTCTTTTATGTGAGATAATTTATCCTATTATGCCCCTCCTGTTCTCTTTCTATGGATGCATTCTTCTTTCTCACCCCTTAGTTTTATTTTAGGTATCATTCCTTCCTGTTCAACTAATATCTGTGCCCTCTATATATGTTTCTGCCTGCCCCTAAAAAGGAGAAAATTTTTATGAGTTACAAATATCATCTTTCCATGTAGGAATATAAGTAGTTTAACCTTATTGAATTCCTCATGATTTCCCATTGTACTTAAAAACAAAATCATCTATTTTTTCCCCTCAGAGTACTTGAAAGTTCTCTATTTCATGGAATATTCAGTTTTCCACTAAAGTATTGTATTGCTTTGTTAGGTAGGTTATTCTTGGTTGTAATTCTTTGCAAGCCCTCTGACTCTTTAATGATAAGTCTTGTGTTATTTTGACTGTGGTTCCATTATATTTGAATTTTTTTCTGATTGTTTGCCACATTTCTCCTTAATCTGGGAGCTCTAGAATTTGTCTATAATATTTATGGAAGTTATCATTTTGGGATCTCTTCTAGGAGGCAATTAGTGGGTTCTTTCAATTAATATTAAATCTCTGGTTCTAGAAATTTTCCCTGGCAATTTTGAAAGATGATACCAACCCAGGGAAACCCTTGGAACCCAGGGAAAAAGTAAATACAGAGAAAAACTTGGCAAATAGTGGTTAGTTTCAAAGTTCACTTTTTAATTCTTTATCATCACATCTAATTTTGTATCCAACAATATTCCAGTGAACAAATACATGCACATATATCCACTGTAATGTCCGGGCTAGTTTTCTGGAGGGTCCTAGGGACAGTCCTTGGTATTTAGGTGGAGAAGTGAAGGAGGCAGGAGAGCTACCACATGGCTGGTCAAAGATGGAGTCTGGAATTTTTAGTCTGGAGCCTGAAGTCTTCTCTGTGTCTGTGGCTGAGAGAGTCTTCTGTGTCTGAGACTCCCCTAAATATCTCAGTATTATTACATCACTGCAGCACATTGAGCATGTTAGAAGAGCCATTATATCACCATATGGAGAACTATTATATGTGAGAACATTGAGTAGGTGCTTCATTATAAGTACTGTGCCGTCCTTGATTCAAGTACACCTTTTCAGATTTCTAGCCCTCTACAATATACTATACTATACTACATTCAGATCAATTAACAAATTCCCTAAAAACAATGAAAACTATTGAATATGTCTTAATGACGGGGTTCTATCACTAATATTCAAAGCAGGAAAAAGTATTGAACAAATTAATAAATTTTTAATCTATTTATATGCCCCAAGTTAATCATTTGGTAGCTTAAATAAGCTTTTTGTTATGACAAGCAGACTGAGCTGTATTGTTTTTTTTTTGTTTGTTTGTTTGTTTATTTTTTTTCCTTTAATGTTCCTTAGTCTTTCAGCTGTGAGCTACTTAAATCCTGACTTTTTGCATATCAGTCTTTAGGATGGCTAATGTCCAAACAGTAGGGAATATAAAAGGACCTTGGCCAGGTGGTCTGTGAATTTATATGAATTCAGCTTTGCTCTTCTACTCTGATTTTTTTTTCCAATATCAATTACTAAGATTGTATTTTTTCCCTTGTGACCAATTCTCTACCTCTTACTGTTGGTCCAGTTAATTTTTTCCAGTATTATTAGAGATTGAGTCTGACCTCCTAGTCTAGACACATAGCCCTAGCATCTCCCCAGAACAATTTTGAACTTTAAGAGGAGAAAGTATATGAACTATGACTTTCCTATAGCACATAAGCATAACAATTGTGGACTTTTTCTCCCACTCTGGACTCTGTACTGTTGGGAAAAGCAGTAAATATTGTGATCACACTGAGAAAGGCATATGTTCATAGTACATTAATATATGATCAATTTTTAATTAAATACACTAATAGATTGGCTTAGTGATACAGATAGTCTAAAATAGTTGATAATTCAAATAAAAAAATTGTGTTTTTTGGAATGGTAAATCCTTTTTTTTTTCCATTTTGGCAATAGACTTCTCTTGATAACTATGCTATTGTTAGTTCATTTACCATGATGTCCTCCATCTTTTCTTTTAACAAAGAAAAATATGAGAGGAAATGTGGTGAAGTAGATATGACTGGCTTCAGAGTCAGTAATATGTGGACCACAACATAGTGTTTTCACTCTTTTTGTTGTTGTTTGCTTGCATTTCTCTCTCTCTCTCTCTTTCTCTCTCTCTCTCTCTCTCTCTCTCTCTCTCTCTCTCTCTCTCTCTCGATCTGATTTTTTTTGTGCAGCATGATATTTGTAGAAATATATATAGAGAGAAATTGAACATGTTTATCATATATTGGATCATTTTCTAACTGGGGGAGAAGAGGAAGAAAGGGAAAGAATTAGCATACATGGTTTTGTAGAAGTGAATGTCAAAAATTATCCATGTACATATTTTTAAAATAAAATGCATAATTAAAATTGAGAGAGAAGGAGAGAGAGAGAGAGAGAAAGAGAGAGACAGACAGACAGACAAGCAGACGGAGGGAGGGAGGAAGAGAGGGAGAGGGAGAGGAAGAGAGAAATTGGGTCTGAGTCCAGATTGGAAAATACATTGGTATGAATCCTTTCCTCAAAGAATACTAGCTGTATGCCACTGACTAAATCACTTAGCTTTTCTTCAATTATAATTAGGAGTATGCAATGGATTTAGAGCTGCAAGTAATCTTGGGAGTTTAATCACCTTCAGATTTTTTTTTTCTTTAAATATTTTTTTCTCAATAATATGTCAAAAGAAAAAAATTTTCCATTTATTTTTGCAAGAATTTGAATTTCAAATTTTTTCCCCTCCTTCTTCTTCCTTCACCTCTTCTGAAAATGTTAGTCAATATGATGTAGGTTATACATATTACTAATAAATCGTGATTGGGAAAGAAGAAACAGATTAAAAGGAAAAAAAATGAAATAATAAAATAAGGAAAAAGGTAAGCTTCAATCTACTTTTAGAATCAATCAGTTCTTTATCTGGATGTGAATGGCATTTTCCTTTGTGAAGCTATTGTAATTGTCTTGGATTATGATTCTAAGAAGAGCTGAGTTATTTATTGTTGAACACACAGTGTTGTTGATACTATGTACACTATTTTCCTAGTCCTGTTCACTTCACTTTGTATTAGTTCATACAAGTCTTTCCAGGTTTTGCTGAAATCTGTCTCCTCATCATTTCTTACTACACAATAGTATTCCATTACATTCATATACTGTAGCTTGTTCAGCCATTTCCCAAAAAATGGGCATCCCCTCAATTTCAATATTTTTGCCACCATGAAAAGGGCTGACATGAATATTTTTATACATGCAAGTCCTTTTCCCTTTTTTGGGGATGTCTTTGGGAAACAGACCTATTAGAGGTATTGTTGGATATTTATTTTTAGATTAGGAGTGACCTGAGCATGTTCCTCACATACCATACATCACTACTAATCCTGGTAACTTTGAACTGCCTATCAACACATCTAGAATGTTCTCACTCCTCACTATTATCTGTTGGAATATCTGAGTTAAAAACAAACAAACACATAAACACAAAACATCAAAATAAAAAACAAAAACAAACTCAGGTGCCAGCTTTTTTCAAGGAAGCTTTTTCTGATCTGTTCAGCTCCTAGTATCATTCTCTTCTAAAGACTGTGATAAAGATTAAGATGTCTTAGTTTTTTCTTATTATTTTAGTGCTTGGCATAATACCAGGTATATAGTGGGCTCTAAATAAATGCTTGCTGATTGATTAAGGAGGACACAGTAGAGAGGAGAAGGTTGATAATGTAGAGAAAAGGGGAGATTATGAATAGAGCAAAGTCTTGGAGGAAACAGGAAGGGATGGGTTCAAGGACATAGATTAGAAAAAGGAAAGCCACCTAGTCAAAGACTGGAGAGAATGAGCAGAGAAGCAACCTGAGAAGAAAGATAGGAATAGAAAATTAGGAGAATAGAATTGAAGGATTTCATATAAAGTATTTTCATCTAAGTAAATTAAGAGTCAAGTCTGGCCCAAAGTGAAAATGGAGCAGGTAAAGTTGGGACTTGAGGAGGAGAAAAGGTTGAAATAGCCACTGTGGTGTTTCCAGGTATCAAAGATGCAAAATGTTCTGGACCATCATCTCCAATATTTCTGTACTAAAAATCAATTGAATTGAGAGCCAAAATGATTTTACTATTTTCCCTTTATCTTTTCCCATACATGCTTTCTGATTCATCCAATAAGACTGATTTACCTGGTCACAGTACTATTAATTAAAAAACGCACTATGCTCTAAGTTCTGACTTTGTTTCATTCTTGATATTCCCAGATTCTGAGAAGCTTTAATGATATCTGAGAAATTTAGGTCTAGAAACTAAACTTTGAAATGATTTGTATGCCAAAGAACTGAACCTGTAATTAATATACACTACCACTAGGTGAAAATGGTGAATGCTTTGTTATAAATAAGTTTAAATATCACTAACAGAACATTTAAAACACTTTATCCATGTGGAATGCTTTTAAAATCATAAAACCTAGGTACAACTCAATACGTTTTTTATTAATCTTTAGCAATGAACAATTTAAAAATGCATTCTTATTCAATGACTTTGACTAGGATTTTATTGTTCAACAAACCTGCTTTTCTTAGAGTCGAAAGCCAAACTACAGGCCATCTCAGCATCAAAAGACCTTGTGCTAATTTCCTCCATTCACCAGTGGCCTTCCTTCTTTTCCTGATAATAATAATTTCTATTTACTTGTCAGAGAGAAATTTTAATTTCCTTTTCCACCATCTTGATTTTCCTCTTTCCTTGTATGGGGTAGAACTTCATTTGTCTATGTTACTGTGTGTATAAAACAGCATGAATATATTTTTATTTTTCAAAATCTGAAGGAAATAGTTTTTCATATTTTACAACATACTTTTTATTTGTTTCTTTACCAACAATTCTAACTCTCAGATCTAGTTCATACACACACACACACACACACACACACACACACACACACACACAAACACACACACACATCCCTTTTAAAGGAATACAACCTTTTCTGTAGTTGAACAGATCATATAAAAAAGACTTTTCCCAGTGGAGATGCCCCAACTATGAGTTCTCTAATTGAGGGGAATGCCCAATGCTTGGACACATTAAACCAGATACCCTATCTTTTCATTTAGGAAACCAAAGTTTGAATAATCAGATTTAACAAACCAATGGAAGTTATTAATGACAACAGCCTTGAAGCGGGATCTTTAGAAGCAATTTCTGAGGGTCCAGACTCAAAATGTATTCAACTCATTGTTGGATACAAGGGCCCCATTATAAACAATCTAAGTTTAAATTTTTTGAATACAAATATTTTTCTGATGATGTGTGGCACTATGAAACATTACAATTCCTGAAGAGTTAAAGATAAAGTGATAGATCTGGGCAATTTCCAGTCACCTGATCTATCTCTTGCCACTGAGCCAAAATGACTCCAGAAGAGAAAGTGAAACAGGCCTCCCTCACTTCAATCCAATTCACTTGCATGCCATGGCATCCCCTCCTTGAAGTCATTGTCCTTTTCAAGAAAAAAAAAAAAATAAAAAACAAAAAACCTTCTGTGAGAAGCAATAGGAGCCCCCCCCCCCCCCACTGGGGACTCAACTGAAACTGGCCAGTTGGGCAACATAGTTCATTGTTTTTCCTCTTCTCTTCTCTTCAACTCTTCTCTCTTCTCTTTCTTCTTCTTTCCCTTCCCTTTTCACTATTATAACTTCATCTTTAGGTGCTGTAAATATAAGGAATATAAATCTTGATTGCTGAGGCCTTCCAAGATAGCTTGGAGGTTTATAGGCTAGGACCATGCCTTAAATCCAAATCATTTTTGGTGCTTGTTGATTGAACAACTATTGGTCCCGGGCCAAAACTCACTTAGTCATTGTTTGACCCTTGATTAGCTCAGAGTGAATTTTCTTCTGTTTTGGCCAGAATTCTAAGGGTCTTCTCCTCCCTTGATTTTTTTTTTTTTCTGACTAGGGAAAAGAGGTCATTCTCTCCCTTATTTCTTACTTATCCTTACTCAATCACTGGCCTTTACCTTGTCATACCCTGAGATCTGAGAAATATCTTAATGAGACCAATGTTTCTTACTGTATCCAGGGCCATCTGTAGTTATCCTGTTCTATATTGGCTCTGGATAAAGTGAGACTGGTGACCTTGCATAAGCCTGTCATACTTTAATTTAATATACTTGTATGTCATAGCATTATTTTCTGGATGCCATGGTCCTCTTCAAAATAGTACAAGCAGCAACAACAAAGATAAGGTTCACTCAAACATCAATTTTGATCTCCTTGATGTTACCAGGCTATGATTCATTATATGACAGGACTTACACAAAAGATGTAGTATGAATGATGTCATCAAATAAATGTGTAAGTGAAAAAATAAGTAAAGTTGCTCATATTGCAATAGTAAAGGATGACTGGAAAAACCACATGCTTCGCTGGTATTCTCATATCAAGAAAACTTAAAGAAGACCCATGCATCTCTACTCATTGGGTAGAGACATATATTTTTTTTAATTTGCCAATGACTACTTCCTAAACCCTCTCAATATTATAGGCAATATAACATTATATAAAGAATTAAAAACTTCAGTGCCAACAAATAAAATTTCCATTTTTATCTAGATTATAATTTATTTTCATAGGAAGATACATTCTATTTTACAGTAAAAATAGTATATGCTTTTTGTACATATAAGCTCCAAAGCTATTCCCTCAAATTTCCATTCACACCATCCCCTAAGGGCTATCAAAATGTGTATACACTGATCCAGCAGTGTTTTTACTGGGCTTATATACCAAAGATATCTTAAAGGAAGGCAAGGAACCCAGATGTGCAAAAATGTTTGTGGAAGTCCTTTTTTGTAGTGTCAAGAAATGGGAAAATGAGTCGATACCCATCAGTTGGAGAATGAATAAATTATGCTATATGAATATTATGGAATATTATTGTTATATAAGAAACTATCAGCAGGATAATTTCAGAGAGGCCTGGAGGGATTTACATGAACTAATGCTAAGTGAAATGAACAGAACAATATTATATAATGATCAATTCTGATGGACGTTGCTTTTTTCAACTATGAGATGATCAAGGTCAGATCCAATGACATATCAAGATAATTATATAAATATGTATGCATATATTGGATTTAACATGTATTTTTACCATGTGTAACATATATTGAATTACTTTCAAATAAGGGGAGGGGAGGGGGAAGAGAGGGGAATTGGAACACAAGATTTTGCAAGGGTTAATGTTGAAAAATTATCCATATATATGTTTTGAAAATTAAAAAGGTTTAATAAAAAAATTTCCATCCACACTGTCAGGTCTTATTTCCAGAGATCAGATTGCCAAATATCCCCTCATAGTTTTAGGAATAGCCCTGAAAAATTAGGCATATCTATTTTTAATGTTATTTTAGTTCATGAGCTCCTAATGGCTCCTATAAATCATTGATATATGGATATCAGCTAATTAGTTAGATTTTTGTAAAGGTCACTTACTAAGGTATTATAGCAGATCAGTTGTTACAAACTAACCATTCCAAAGTCTTTTCCACAAATATGTATAAAGTCAAAAGGAGAGTGGTCTTGAGCTTAGAACACATGTGGTAAAGATATGGCTCACAAATCTGAGAAGTCCTTTTGCTCAATTATCAACATGTTTTACTTAGGTATGCTGAATTCAGTTTTTTGGTTGGAATTTTTGTGGAATCTTGAACCTGCCTTTCCTAATTTATCTTAGGATTGCAATACAGACCTTACAGAATGTGATTCCTCCAGGAATTTTGATGCAATGCTAATTTGGAAAAATTGTAATTCCTTGGTCTTCTAAAGTCCATAGTTCTTTTCTAGACAAGGGCAGAGGAAGCTGAGACCTATGGCATAGACCTCTCCACTCCAATGATTCCTTTTCAAAGGCTTTAGCTAAAAAATCTTTAATTTACCATGAACAAAACAAACTTCAAAACAAAAACTGGTTAGCTGTTTTAGAAAGGACTTGTTGCTTGTGGCCAATTCCATAAACCAATTCAAATTGACTTAACAAACCCTGTTCACACTTAGATCACACTTTCAACTGATTGATTCAAAGGTAACTGGAATTAGTGTCTTCTTATAACTTTAAAGGAATGGAATAATTGTCTACACTGATCCTACCTCCTCTCTTAAATATTCATTGAAATACCAACTTTCATGAAAACAGTCTATGTCTCACTGGGACACAGAGTTTCTACTGGGCTTTCATCCTTCCGTAGGGAATACACTTGGAAGTTTTACTAAGCTGCAAAGATTTTGAGTATGAGCAGATGGATGGCTATGAACCTATCATATGAATAACTAAAAATCCACCCAAGAATGGAAAGAAACTGTGTTGACAGAGTGTGTAAATGAGATTTGGCCTTGCCACCATTCGGGAGCACTGGGTTTATTCAATTCCAATTTTCCTTTCATAGAAACAACTGTGTGTGTGGTGCAGGTGGGATTGTCAACTCCCACAGAAATGAAATGCCTTATCATTCAACTGCAACCACTTTGGCTGAGCTAAGAGTGAGATATCGATGGGCTCTGCACAAGAGAGCAAGGGAATGGCATCCAAAACCCTGAATGAAAACGTTGTGATGTAGAAAAAAGGTAAGGATAATAATAATGTATTGTGCTGACTGAAAACATCTTTTCTTTGACCATCTTGTGGTCTGTCCTCAGTTGCATAAAATAAGAGAAGTACCATTCTGCTAGAAAAAGAAAAACAAAATGGGCTGGGAAAGAGTCATGACAGAGTCTTGAGGGGCAACCATGATTAGTGGGCAAGACTTAGATGTCAATCAGGAAATATTAATCATATCTCTTTACATACTTGAGACTTAGGAATTAGAAACTATTATCTTCATTTTATAGATGAGAAAACTTATGGTCTTACCACTAGTGTCTAAATCTGGATTTGAACTTAGGTCTTGCTCTATGTCCAATGCTCCATCCATTTGACCCCTAGTTACTTTATTTGAAATCAGGAACAATGTCATATAGAAAGTTTTGGATGAACTGAACTGAATTGTAAAGGAACCAAAGGATTCTTAGGGAGAAATATGAGAAAATAAGGATGTAGAATGAGGACAAAGGCACTAAGATGTGTGAGGAAAAATAGGGAGAACAGTTTGGCTGGACTGTAGTATGGAAAGTAATGTGTAACACGGTTGTAAAGATAGATTGGGGTCAGGTGGTGAAGAGCTTTACATATCAACAGGAGAGTTTATGTTAGCTGCTAGAGGTAATGGAAAGCCATTGCAGTTTATTGAATAGTGGAATAACATAGTCAGACCTTTGTTTTTGGAAAATCACTTTGTCATTTGTGAAGAGAGGATGGATCAGACAGTCATGAGGCAGGAAACCTAATTAAGAGATTAGTTATTGCTCTAGTCTATGCAAATAATACTATAAGTCTGAAATAAGATGTTGGCTGTGTGAGTAGAAAGGGAGGGGATGTATATGAGAGATTCAATGAAGCTAGGAATGACAAGATTTGACAAATACAGGATATATGTGGTGAAAGGAATGAAGGATGATATCAGGTTGTGGCCCTGAATCTTGGCTAATAGGGAAATTGGGAAGAGGGGTGGGTTTGTGGGAAAATAATTCTATTTTAGATATATTGAGTTTGAGATGAGAGTCAGTTTATAAATCTTTATTAAGTGCCTCTGCCATGCCAGGCACTATGCTAAACATGGAGGATACACAAGAAGGTTAAAGACAATTCTTGTCCTCAAGGGTTCACAATCTAAAGAAGAAGACAAATATGTAAAAACAAGCTACGTACAGAAGAAATAGGAAATGAATATGAGAGGGAAGGCTCTGGAATTGAGAGGGATTAAAAAAAGTTTCCTGTAAATGAAATTTTAGTTGATACTTGGAGGAAGCCAGGGAAGTCAGTAGGCAGAGATGAAGAGAGAGAGTGTTCTAAGTATCGCCAAGAAAATGCTCAGAGCCAAGAGATGGAATAGCTTGTTTGTGAAGCATCAAAGAGATCAATGCCAGTGGGTCAAAAGTATGTGGGGGTGTCTAACCTGTGAGAAAATTAGAAAGGTTGGTTTGAAGGGTAGGAAAGCTGGTTTTAAAATATTTTGAATGACAGAGGGTTTTGTATTTTTTCCAGTAAGTATTAAAGAGTCACTGAAATTGCTTGAATGGGAAGGTGAATGGAAGGAGACATGTATTTTAAGAAAAGTACTTTGGTAGCTGGATCAATGCTAATTGGCTACAGGAAGAAACTTGAGAAAAATAGACCCACTAGCAGATTATCACTACAGTCTAACCTACACAATGGTGATAGTAATATCAAAGGAGAGAAAAATTTGAGAGATATTGAGAATTGAAATTGACAGGCCTTAGCAATAGATTGGATATGAAGGGTGAGAAATACATAATATGGAGGAAGATACCCGTGTTACAAATCTGAGGAAATGGGAGCTCTTCACAGAAATTGCTCTTAACAAAAATAGGGGAGTTAGGGCAGGGGTCTGGTTTAGAGGTAAGAGAATGAGTTCACTTTTGGACATGTTGAATTTGAGTTGTCTTCTGAACATCCATTTTGAGATGTCTGAAAGGCCATTAGAGATTCAAGATTGGTAGTCAGCAGAGATTTATGGAAAATAATATAAAGATTTGAGGAACATCAGCATAGTGATGATAATTAAATCCATGGGAGCTGATAATCAGGTGAAGTAGTATAGAAAAACAAGAGAAGAGGAGTCTGAGGGACACCTTTGGTTAGAGGTCATGACCTGGATTAGAATCTACCAAAGAAAACTGAGAAAGAATGGTCTGAGAGGTAAGAGAAAAAAAAAAAAAAACCAGGAAAGAAGGAGGTCTTAAAAAAGGACCTAAAAAAAGGAAAAAAAAAGAAAGAAGAGGTGAAGAGGGTGATCAATAGTGTGAAAGGCTTTAGAGAGGTTAAAAAGGAGTGTTAATAAAAATTGGATTTGGAGATAGAATGGAATGGGATTGCTAGAAGCAGGTGGGTCTTAGTAAGAAGCAGAGCCACTTCTTCATATAAGGAAAAAGTGAAGAAGAAAGAGGAGTGATACAAAAAAGGAAAATGGGAGAGGAAGGAACTCATGGTGAATGGTCTCAATTGTTCTGAGACAAGCTCTTCAGTTGAGAGATTGTCAGGAAGGGAAACTATTATATTTTGAGGAAGGAAAAAACGGTTTGGAAGAACTGCTGTGAAGAGTAGCATAGTGAACTGATGTGTAGCAGAATAACCTAGTGGCAGTGAGGATCCAGTTAAGGTTATATAACAAATTAAAATTGACACAGAACTGTGTGATTTTTCTCCCCTGGCATTTGGTAACATACTCAAGAACGAAGATGGCAGATAGAAGATGGGAGTCATCCAAAAGTGAGACAAGGTGTAATTGATATTATAATAATATTTGAGCTGATCACCAAGATGTAGAGTTGGGGGAAAGAAAAGTTAGTGCAGGGGAGATAGCCTAGGATAAAATGAAAGGGTTAAGGGATTGGATATGGTATGGTGTGGATAAAGGGTTGGGTTTGGTAAGGGAAAGCAAAGCAAGGGTAGAAAGCCAATAAATTATAGTCAGATAAAGATATCTCAGGGCTTTGGAACATGAAGGTGATGCATTTGTGGATAATGAAAAGCGCAAGAGTCTTTGTGTGTAGCTGAGATGGGGTGGAGGAGTAAGTCATGGGAAGTGAGTAGGCTGACAAACTGAGTGATTAGGGTAGGTATTTGAGGAAGATTAGATGTCTCCAGGATGGCTAATTCAAGCTCTTCCTGCCTGTAATATAGACAAGATGTAGAGATAAGGACTAGAGCAGGTCTTAAGTTTTTTCTATTCACAATCCCTTTTCACCCAAGAAATTTTTACACAACTCCAGGTACATAAGAATATAAAATAGGTATGCAAATTATACATTTGTGGACAATAAATCACAAACAAATCTATTTAAAAACAATTCTTTAGTATATATATATATATATATATATATATATATATATATATATATATATATATATATATATATATAATTTTACCATTTATTAAAGACAAAATAAAATTTGCATACTAATGAGATGATGCACTTTACTTTTTTTTTTTAAACACAAAGAATTAAATCTTGATGAAATATTTGACTGTTGCCAAACTTATCATGACCCCAACATTCAATTATATGATCCACAGTTTAAGAAACTTTGGGTTAGATGTCAATATAAATAAATTGATTCAAAATTGGTTAAATGACTTCTACTAAGACTAGTCATAAATGGTTCAACTTCACTTAAAGGAAGGGCTTCAGTAGACTGCTTCAGGGTATCTAGTTGGTCTAGTTTTATTTATCATCTCTTCAACCTGATCACCCTTTTTCTGACTCTTTCCTGACTATCCAGTCTATTCTATATTCACACCAATCTCTCATCATGAAGATGTTTCTGACTCATCAGTCTTCCCCATTGCCAAATTCCTAAGACCACTATTTCTTGACTGGTCCAGGTCTTAATATGCTCACCTATCTCTTGGCTCCACCCTTGACTTTGCCTCTCCATACAATAGTACCTCTTTACATGTTATTTTCCCTTATTCATCTGTAACATTCTGGAGAGTTGGGAGAGTTTTTTTTTTTTTTAATTTAAGTTAAATTTGTATTCCCAGAAACTGTCACATGGTAAATGCTTAATAAACACATTATCTCTCAATGATTTAGTTAAAGGTATAGATGGCATGCTCATCAAATTTGTGGATGACATAAAGTTTGAAAGGATCACTTTGAGGAGATAATGGGTGAAATACCAAGAAGGAACATAAGCACTCAAGAATCACAACTCAGTCAGTTGATTATTCACAGACATGCACGCATATAGTTCCTTGGTCCTTCAGTTCCACAATCACAGCAATGTCAGAGAAGTACAGTAGTATATGTACCTTGATTGAGGAAAGTACAGAACTCAAGGTCTCTGCCTTTATGTATAGTTATATGGTTATTGGTGCTGAATAGATACACATGGACCAAGTGGAATGGGGGCCTTAGGAAGAATCAATCAGCAGATGGCCTGTACCATGATCCCTATGGCTTTATCTTCCATAATGTAATTAGGAAAATTTGCTAATCTAAATACCTGGATTAGCTTGTTTGCTGAACTGATTTTGAGCAGAGAAGCCTTGCATTCATTACTAAAATGAAGATGACAAAATCAGTTACTGAGTACATTGGAACTTCCCAGGATGTATAATGGTCAATTAATAGTGGCATGATATCATTTTTGTTAGCTAGACCCTAGCTAGCAAAAGGCCAATATTCCTAGCAGCTAATGTTGGGTTGCAGTATTTAGATTCAAAAAGAATCAATTTTTTAAAATGATAAATCAAAAAAAAGTTAGGAACAACTCCCCAGTACTCCAATACCCCAATGTATTATATTAAGATTAAATTAACAGGAAAAAATATTAAATCTTACATTTGAATAAAAATGTCAGCTTCACAAGTATAAGATGATGAAGGCATGGCTAGACAGCAGGAAATCTGAAAAAAAATTGTGGAAATTTAGTTGACTGAAAACATTAGCTTAATATATACCAATAGTGAAATATGTCAGCCAAAAATCTAACTTGAATTTGGGCTGCATTATGAGATGCATATTTTTCTTAAATCAGATATTCACTTTGCATATCTGTTTTTCTTTTCTAAAGTCCTTATTTCTGATGGGCAATGTGATGAAAACACCCCTTGTGTGCCTAAAGTCTTCCACTGACTGACTCAAATGTCCTAATCTTTAGTAATGGATCCTAAATTCTTTGTGTAAGTATAATTTATGTCCTTCTAAATCATTAGAAACAGAGACTAATCATCTATTCTGACAAGTCTTAGAAGTTTCTATTTCATATTTTTGATTCTTCCCAAGGAAGACAATGGACCTCTCTATTGTGATTATCAGATTAAAAAAAAAATTGGTAGTCCTCAGCAAGCAAAAAAACTACTTCTCTCTTCTCCTCTTGAATCTTAGTAAAAATATATCTTGCCTGATGGTATCCCTGGAGCCATAGTATAATTTTTTGGAGGCAAGCAGTTTATTTCTCTTCAAAATATATATCTCTCTCTTCTCTGGCAATAGCCACACATGTTTCTTAGTCTAAAATGCTCAGTAGTCCTTCTCCATGGACTCTGGGTAACAATCAAGGATCTCAACATCCTGAAATAATTTGCTTAATGTGATGAGACAACATTGGTGCAAATAGCATGTAAGAGCAGAAAGAGAATTAGACTGGGAATAATTTAGAGATATGGGTTCCATTCCCAGCTCTTGATAGTGCCTTGCAGTGTAGTCTTGCATGAGTTAATCACTTTGGGTCCATGTCTTCATCAAGGATAGTCAAGGATAGAGGAGAAGAAGAGAAAATATCTCTCTGATCAACTTCGTGAGATTTTTTCACATGCATCATAACAAGAGATATAGGATATAACTTGTATAGAAATATTTTGGAGAATTGCAAGTGCTATATATATAAATTTACAGCAGTATAATGCCCTAGAGTGAGATAATAAACCACCTCAGGAGGCTTGGTTGAATTCTGATGATTGTGTATAAAATTCTCAAAAAGTATGGGGAAAAGTATGTGTATAAAATTCCTCAAAATATAAAATATTTAGTGCTGGAAGAGCTGTTAGAAGCCATCTAGTCTGTTCCCTGTTTTACAAATGAAGAAACTGAATTTCTGAAGGAAAGTGAACTTACCTCAGGTCCCTCATCTAATAGGGACCAGAATCAAAAGTGAACCCAAATCTTATGATTCTAAATTGAAGGCCAGTGTCATTGTGTCATGCTACTCTTTTGAATTTGAAGTCATATTCTAGAATTATTTCAAGCTGAGTTACTGAAGAATTTTATCCCCTATGAATACAGGACATTCTCCATTTAACACTTTCAAAGTTCGAATTTCACAGAAATTTAGTATGAATGACTGCAAAACTGAAGCATATACAAAAACAGTCCTTAAAAACATGAACAAAACACTACCGACTACTCTTACTCCAACCAGAACATTTTGTTGCTAATAAAACCACATAAATTGGGTTTTGGACTGTTTGTTTAGAGCATGGTTTATTGGAACAGGAAGTATGTTTCTTCTTTTCTGTCCCTCTCCCTGTTTCTCTCTTTGAATTTACTCAGCGTTGGGTTGTATTTGCACAGAGCATTAATAAGTTTAAATTAGATAGGTCTGCTTTAGAACTCTTTAACACATATCCATCAAATATTCTCTCTGGTTCTCTGATTGTAAGAAGGAGTGTGGTTAAAATTCTGTTCTGGTTTACTTTGGGGGACGAGCTAATAAGGCTTTATACACATAAATCATATTACTTACACTTTAAGTTACTTGAGGAAATAGACAAATTTCCTTCATATTGAATGGCTGTTGAATGTTATTTCTCATATTTGTGTGATTGGCCAATGAGAAAACAATCCTTATGAGCCTGTGCAGAGTGCTTGGATTGTATCAAGGCTTGATACAATCTCTCATTGAATATCTTGGAGCATGTATTGGATCCATTCACTGAAGGTCCTTTTTGATTAGTTTCTAGGATGAAATTGGATATGTGTAAAAAAGATTCCCACTCAGCTGTTAACTTCTTAGTTACATTTGTGTAAGGGAGCAATAACTTTTGTAAAATCTGGGGAAGAAGAGGACCAAAATATACCTTTTCCATGATTAAAATGGAATGATGAACACATGGCTTTACTGGTATTTCTATCTGTTGTGTAAGGCTATTTTTTTTTGCCTGAAGAAATATTGGAGATAGCTGAGACTTGGCAAATTTTGAGACTGGAAGTTTGGGAACTGGTGTCCATGCCAGAGTTTGAAAACTCTACACCATTGAGGCCTGGAGGAGGGACCTGTTTGACCCAGTCCAGCAATAGATTAACATCAAGAATTCTGTGGTCTGCTTCAGTAAGACATCAGTTTTTTTTTTTTTTTTTTTTCCATTGGTTTTGCTGTATTTGCAAGACAATTTGAAAAGTTTGAGTTATATTTCCCATATACTGAGGTGGTGACTCATTGGTATTTGAAAGAATTGTTTATACTTTAGTTCTTGCTATGCCTTTTCAATACAAATTATTTTGCAAAAACTTAATTAGTGTTAATTGATTAAAGCATACCAGGGCACTAATCACTAAATTAATCAATGATATAAGAAAGATGAAGAAAGAGGAAACTGATATTGGAAATATACCCCAATCCTTCAAGGATACTTTTAAAATCTTGAGACGTGCTCCTGAGGGACTAAACTCCCCTGTGTGAGTAGATGTTGAGATGAGAACTCCCAGAGTTCATGTATGGGTATATATGCATTCTGATTCTTTGCTTGTCTAATTATTGAAACTTAGGGGGCCTTTTAGCTCTAATTGTTAAGAGATTGTTTTGTTCCAAGCCTAATTTTTACCTCTTTGTAATGTATATATAAGATATTTAAGGCTCTATTTTCAAAGACTTAAAAAGTAATAAGGGAAGGAGAGTTTGGGAAGTGAAGAGAATATATATTCTAAATAACTTTGAAGGAAGAGACAGGTAAGTATAAAGAAGTTTAGGCAAAATGATTTGAGAAATTCAGGCAGGTGGAGACTTCTTTTACCTAGAATTGGAAGATGTCCATGAACAGCTCTATAAAGTAAGTAATCTGAGTCAAGCTTTAAAAGAAGAGGACATCAATAAATGGAGATAGAAAATGGAAGATAATTTTTCAGATTTAGAGAACAGAATGATCAAAGGCGCAGAGTTGGAAGATAACAGGATGAGAATGGGGGCTTAGAAAATAAGAAGAGTAGTAACCTTGGATAAATTCAAGCTAGCTTATTGGGACCTCCATACCAGGATCAGGTCCTATTCCTACTTAATTAAATAGGTAAGGGGGGGGGTGAAACAAAACGTTTTCAAGTCAATTTATATGATTTTTAACAATGAATAGAGAAGATACAGCAATGTTAATGATGGGAGGGGGTAAGCCAAAGACAAGAAAATCAGTTAAGAGGCTACTGACAAGTGAAAATATGTGAGAATCTGAACTAAGGCAGTTGCAGTTCAAGTGGGAAGGAGGATGGTGTCTTGGCAATTTATCAATTGATTAAATGTATGGGATAAGATAAAGGGAAAAGTCAAAAATAATTCCTAATTAGGATTAATTAGGTAAGTTGTGAAAGGAAAGTTTAAGGAGGAAGATGGTGAATATAGGTCTAGATAAATTGAGCCTGAAATACCAACAAAATATTCTGGTGATTGTGAATATAGGAATAGAGATATAGAAAGATATAGATATGGAGATATAGCTATCTGCTTAGAGTTAATAATTGGATTGATAGTCATGGATGAAATGACTAAAGGGAAGAGAGTAAAGAGATAAGAGAAAAGGTACATGAACAGGATAGTGGGGAAATACCCATGTTTAAGTGGGAAGTGAGGAGAAAGGAAAAGATAGAGGAATAGTCAGAGAAGTAGGAAGATCGTAAAAGAGTAAGATCAAGGGAGCAGATGTGTATCAAGTTGAAAAAGGGTGTCCATAGTATGATACCTTCCAATGTCATTGAGGAGGATTAAAAAATGGTTTTAGCAATAAGGAAATAATTTGTAACCTTGTAGAGAACTCTTTCCATAGAGTGGTGGTAGAGATAGAAGCCATATTGCAGAGGTTTGTGTATGTATATGTACGTGTGTACACAAGTATACATGTTAGAGAACAAAGCTAGTGTTAGAGAACAAAATTACAAAGGTAAATTTATTTTAAAGTATTTTGTGATATATTTTCTTTTACTAAAAACAAACTCGGCCCCAACTTCTACACTCATTTAACTTGAACTTGTAAGTTTTACTTAATTTTAGACTTTTAATACAAATGATTACTTTGTTTTAAACCACAGTAATATAGTCAATTCACATTGAAGGGCAATTTGAGATACATATATGAAAATTCATGACTCTGGTAGTTGCTATTCAGTTTTAGGATCAGAGACTCAAAACTGGAAGGAACTGCAGAAGCTGATTCCTTATTTTACAGATGAGGAAACTGAGGTCCAAGGTGGTTGTAACTTGTTCAGGGTTCCATAGGGAATTAAGTACCAGATGCTCTGGCTGTAGTCAGTGATTCTCCTATTATGTTTTTTTCACTAATTCCTATTTATCGTGTATACATCTTGTTTGTGCATAGTTGTTTGTCTATTGTCTTCCCTATTAAATTGGGAATTAGTTTCCTTTACCTTTTGCACAGTGCTTGATATGTAGCAGTCATTTAATAAATGCTTGTTGACTGACTGACTGTGCTATTTTGGCAGTGAACAATTTACTTAAACGATGTGAGTGCTAGATTTAGAATCCAAATTTCTGGATTTAAACTCCAACCATGTCAGCATTTATTTCCTATGTGACCTCAGGTAACTGATAACTTTTCCAAATCTCAGTTTACTAGGTGGTAAAATGAGAGATTTGATCTGCAGCAACTCTACAATTCCTTTTAGCTCCACTTTACTGATCCTGTTATCGGTAAAATAAGGACAAATAAACTTTTAATTTCCTCTTTCATGAAGAAATTGTAAGGAAAATATTTAATAAAGCCTCAAACATCATACCACAAGCCATTTTTATTATTGTCTATAATAATAAACTTGAAACAGACTAGTCTCTTATGCTAAAATGAGCATAACTTGTCCTTCCCCTCCATTTTTCCTAATTTGAAATCAAATTTTTACCATATAAAAGTACATATGATGGTTACAATTTAACCATTTATTGTCTATTAATAATACACGTTAGTATATCCTTTTCCAACTACATTATGTAACATATAGAGAATACCCAAAATAATATCACTTAATTAAGTGTATGAAACAAACCAAAAAGAGACTGCTAAAATTTTCTAATACTATGTTTAGTTTTATGAGTTTCTTTTTCAACCTCCTAGTTAGAGATTTGAGTAAGAATTATGTTAAGTTCCATAGGTGTGTTGGAGTTGGGGAAGAAGGGAGATCATCAATATTTATGGAAACAGGGCAATCTAGGAGAGGGGCTGGAACCAAACTTTCAAATAATCACTAATTTAGTTTCCTGTGCAGTAATAACATTCCACTTATTTCTTAATCATTGGATGTTTGACCTGAGGATATCAGCCTAAGGCTGGAATAATGAAATTGGAGATATGCTACAATATGCTATTAATTTAGAGAGAAAAAAAAAAAAACAATTTGTCTGGATGCTTAAAAATTCGGTCATGGTTTCTATGCTGTCTGCTTTGTCTAAAGGTGATGTTGGAGTAGATGCGTATGCCCAGAATGTGAACAGAAGATTTATTTAAATTCAAAATCTTAATTACTAAAGTATCAATGAATTTAAAGTGACATTTAGCCATTTGATTTACCCTATTAATTTTTTAATCATTCATTCAACAACCATTTATTGAATGGTTTCTATGTATAGAGATATAATTATGATCCTTTCCTTACCCTCATCCAATTTATTTTTTTATTTTTAATTTTTAAAAATTAATTTTGTAATTATAAATTTTTTGACAGTACATATGCATGAGCAATTTTTTTTATAACATTATCCCTTGTATTCAAGTTTCCAAATTTTCCCCTCCCTCCGTCTACTTCCTCCCCTAGATGACAGGCAATCCCATACATTTTACATGTGTTACAGTATAACCTAGATACAATATATGTGTGTAAATCCAATTTTCTTGTTGCATGTTAAGAATTGGATTCCAAAGGTATAAGTAACCTGGGTAGAAAGACAGTAGTGCTAACACTTTACATTAAATTCCTAGTGATCCTTCTTTGGGTGTAGCTGTTTCTGTCCATCATTGATCAACTGGAAGTGAGTTGGATCTTCTTTATGTTGAAGATATCCACTTCCATCAGAATATATCTTCATACAGTATTGTTGTTGAAGTGTATAGTGATCTTCTGGTTCTGCTCATTTCACTCAGCATCAGTTCATGTAAGTCTCTCCAAACCTTTCTGAATTCATCCTGCTGGTCATTTCTTACAGATCAATAATATTCCATAACCTTCATATACCATAATTTACCCAACCATTCTCCAATTGATGGACATGCATTCATTTTCCAGTTTCTAGCCACTACGAAAAGAGCTGCCACAAACATTTTGGCACATACAGGTCCCTTTCCCCTCTTCAGTATTTCTTTGGGATATAAGCCCAGTAGTAGCACTGCTGGATCAAAGGGTATGCACACTTTGATAACTTTTTGGGCATAGTTCCAAATTGCTCTCCAGAATGGCTGGATTCTTTCACAACTCCACCAACAATGCATTAGTGTCCCAGTTTTCCCACGTCCCCTCCAGCATTCATCATTATTTGTTCCTGTCATCTTAGCCAATCTGAGAGCTGTGTAGTGGTATCTCAGAGTTGTCTTAATTTGCATTTCTCTGATCAGTAGTGATTTGGAACACTCTTTCATGTGAGTGGATATAGTTTCAATTTCATCATCTGAGAATTCTCTGTTCATATCCTTTGACCATTTATCAATTGGAGAATGGTTTGATTTCTTATAAATTAGGGTCAGTTCTCTATATATTTATTTTCTAGATTCTTTTATGGATTCTCAAATTTTTCTAGATTTTTTTTTCTGGATCCTCTCTCTAAAAACAACTCTGCTAGAATCTTTTCTAGAGCCTCAATTCAGAAATTTTTTTACAGCTTCTATTCTGCTTTGTCTCTCTTGAAAAAACTCTTTCCTAGATCATTTTCTGAAGCCTCAATCTTTTCTAGATTATTTTCTGGAACTTCAATCTTTTCAGATCCTTTTCTGGATTTTCAAGCCAGAAAACATTCTTTACTAGCATCTTTCCTGGACCTTCAACCTATCAGAACCTTTAGCTATAAAAATATTTAACAAATTTGTTACTTCCCTTCTAATCTTGTTTGCATTAGTTTTGTTTGTACAGAAACCTTTTAGTTTGATGTAATCAAAATCTTCTTCTATTTTGTGATCAATAATGATCTCTAGTTCTCTTCTGGTCATAAATTCCTTCCTCCTCCACAGGTCTGAGAGGTAGACTATCCTCATTTCCTCTAATCTATTTATGGTCTCATTCTTTATGCCTAAATCATGGGCCCATTTTAATCTTATCTTGACATATGGTGTTAAGTGTGGGTCCATATCTAATTTCTGCAATACTAATTTCCAGTTTTCCCAACAGTTTTTTTTCAAATAATGAATTTTTATGCCAAATGTTGGTATCTTTGGGTTTGTCAAACACTAGATTACTATAGTTATACCCTTTTTTGTCCTTTGTACTTAATCTGTTCCACTGATCGACTGGTCTATTTCTTAGCCAATACCAAATAGTTTTGGTGACTGCTGCTATATAATATAGCTTTAGATTAGGTACACCTAGACCACCTTCATCTGACTTTTTTTTTCATTAATTCCCTTGAAATTCTCGACCTTTTATTCTTCTATATGAATTTTGTTGTTATTTTTTCTAGGTCATTAAAATAGTTTCTTTGGAGTCTGATTGGTATAGCACTAAATAAATAGATTAGTTTGGAGAGTATTGTCATCTTTATTATATTCACTTGGCCTATCCATGATAATTTTTGGAAGCCTCAATCTTTTCTTGATCATTTTCTGGAACTTCAATCTTTTCAGATACTTTTCTGGATTTTTAAGCAAGAAAACATTCTTTACTAGCGTCTTTCCTGGAGCTTCAACCTTTTCTAAACCCTTTTCTATGGCTGCAATCTAATAAAAGAGTTTTCTAGATTCTTTTCTGGATTCTATCTTTAGAAACGTGTTTTCTAGATTATTTTCTAGAGTCTCATTGTAGAAAGCGTTACTTTCTAGATTCTTTTATGCATCATCTCTCTTGAAATCATGTTTTTCTAGATTCTTTTCTACAGCCTCAGTCTAGAAAACACTTTTCTAGATTATTTTCTCGATCTTCACTCTAGAAACCAGACTTTTCTAGATTATTTTCTAGAAGTTCAGTGTAGAAAACATTCCTTTCTAGAATCACTTCTGGATCCTCTCTCTAGAGAATAATTTTTTTCTAGATTTTTTTTCTATTGCCTAAATCTATAAAATATCCCTTTCTACTTTTTTTTCTGGGTCCTCTCTCCAGAAACAACTATTTTCTAGGTTCTATCCTTGAGCCTCAATTCAGAAAAAAAACATTCTTTTTTAGATTCTTTTATGAATCCTATCTCTAGAAAAAAACCTCTTTTCTACATTCTTTTCTGGAGCATCAATCAACATTTTCTATATTGTTGTCTAAACCCTCAATCCAGAAAAGTCTTTTCCAGATCCTATAATAGAGCCTTAGTCCAGAAAACGATATTTTCTATATTGTTTTCTGGATGCTCTCTCTATAAACATCTTTTTTTCTAGATTCTTTTCTCGAGGCTCAATCAAGAAAACATTTTTTTTGTAGATTCATTTCTAGATGCCCACACCTTTCTAGATTATTTTTGAAGCTTCAATCTTTTCTAGCGCCACAACAAAATAACACTCAGTGTTTTCTAGATTATTTTCTGGTTCCTCAATCTTTTCTAAATTCTTTTCTGGATCTGCTCTGTATAAACCACTCTTGGATAGTTTCTTTTCTATAGCGTCAATTAAAAAAATTCTTCTAGATTATTTTTCTGGATACTCTCTCTAGAAAGCATTCTTTTCTAGATTCTTTTATGGATTCTCAATATTTTCTAGATTTTTTTTCTGGATCCTCTCTCTAAAAAACAACAGTGCTAGAATCTTTTCTAGGGTCTCAATTCAGAAAATTTTTTCTAGCTTCTTTTCTGCTTTGTCTCTCTAGAAAAAACTCTTTTCTAGATTATTTTCTGGAACTTCAATCTTTTCAAATTCTTTTCTGGATTTTCAAGCCAGAAAACATTTTTTGCTAGCATCTTTCATGGATCTTCAACCTTTTCTTGATCCTTTTCTATAACTGTAATCCAGAAAAAGTCTTTTCTTGATTTTTTTTCTGGATTCTTGCTTTAGAAAGAAATGTTTTCTAGATTCTATTCTAGAACCCCAATCTAGAAAACAATCTATTCTAGAATCTTTTCTGGATCTCCTCTCTAGAAAAAATTCTTTTCTAAGTCCTTTTCTAGACCCTCAATCTAGAAAACATTCTTTTCTAGGGTCTTTCTTGGATCTTATCTCTAGAAACTACCCTTTTCCAGAGCCCCAATCCATTAAACAATCTCTTCTAGATTTTTTTTCTGGATCCTCGATATTTTCTAGAACCTTTTTTGGATACTCTCTCTAGAAACAACTCTTTTCTAGTTCCTATTCTAGAGCCTCAATCCAGAAAAACAATCTTTTCTAGATTATTTTATGAATCCTCTCTCTAGAAAAAAAAAAAAAAAACCTCTTTCTATATTCTTTTCTGGTGCATCAGTCTTTTCTATATTGTTGTCTAAATCCTCAATCCAGAAAACATTCTTTTTTAGATCCTATAATAGCACCTCAATTTAGAAAACAATCTTTTCCACATTTTTTTCTGCATCCTCTCTCTAGAAATATCTTTTTTTCTAGATTCTTTTCTAGAACTTCAATCAAGAAAACATTTTTTTCCTAGATTCATTTGTAGTCCCCCAAACCAATCCTAGATTTTATTTGGAGCCTCAGTGTTTTCTAGAACCTCAATAAAATAACCCTCACTGTTTTCTATATTATTTTCTGGATCCTCTCCTCTGGATCCTTTTCTAAATCCTTTTCTGCATCTGCTTTCTATAAACGATCCTTGTATAGTTTCTTTTCTACAGCCTCAATCTAAAAAAAATTATTCCAGATTTTTTCTGGATCTTCTCCCTAGAAAACATTCTTTTCTCGATTCTTTTATGGATTCTCAAATTTTTCTAGATTTTTTTTTTCTGGATCCTCTCTCTAAAAACAACTCTGCTAGAATCTTTTCTAGAACCTCAATTCAGAAATTTTTTTACAGCTTCTATTCTGCTTTGTCTCTCTAGAAAAAACTCTTTCCTAGATCATTTTCTGAAGCCTCAATCTTTTCTAGATTATTTTCTGGAACTTTAATCTTTTCAGATCCTTTTCTGGATTTTCAATCCAGAAAACATTCTTTACTAGCGTCTTTCCTGGACCTTCAACCTTTTCTAGATCCTTTTCTATAGTAATGCAGAAGATGTCTTTACTAGATGCATTTCTCGATTCTATCTTTAGAAAAAGTTTTTTCTAGATTATTTTCTGGAATCTCAATTTAGAAAACGTTCTTTTCTAGATTCTTTGATGGATCATCTATTTTGAAACAATGTTTTTCTAGATTCTTTTCTACATCCTCCTTCCAGTAATCATTTAATAGATTCTTTTCTAGATCTTCTTTCTAGAAACCAGCCTTTTCTAGATTCTTTTCTAGAACCTCAGTCTAGAAAACATTCTTTTTTTAGAATATCTTCTAGATCCTGTCCCTCAGAAACAATTCTTTTCTAGATCCTTTTCTAGAGCCTGAATCTAGAATATATTCTTTTCTCCATTCTTTTCTGGATCGTCTCTCTAGAAACTAGTCTTTTGTGGATTTTTTTCCAGTGCCTCAATCCAAAAAACATTCTTTTCTCTATCCTATAATAAAGCCTTAATTCAGAAAACAATCTTTTCTACATTCCTTTCTATATCCTCTCTCTCGAAACATCCTTTTTCTTGATTCTTTTTTAGAGCCTCAATCAAGAAACATTTTTTTCTAGTTCACTTCTAGACCCCCAAACCTTTCTAGATAATTTTTGGAGCCTCAATTATGTCTACAGCCTCAATAAACAAAAAATCCTCACTGTTTTCTAGATTATTTTCTGTACCTCAATCTTTCTAAATTTTTTCTCGATCTCTTTTTATAAACAACCCTTATATAGTTTCTTTTTTACAGCCTCAGTTAAAAAAAAATGTTCTAGTAATTTTTCTCGATCCTCTCTCTAGAAAACATTCTCTTTGAAATTTTTCTATGTATTCACTATACTTTCTAAATTTTTTTAGATTTTTTTCTAGATCATCTCTCGAAAAAGAGCTTTGCTAGAAACTTTTCCAGAGCCTAATGAAGAAATATTTTTTCTAGCTTTTTTTCTCGTTCGTCTCTCTAGAAAAAAAACACACACAACTTTTCTGAATCATTTTCTGGAGCCTCAATCTTTTCTAGATTATTTTCTGGAACTTCAGTCTTTTCAGCTCTTTTTCTGGATTGTAAAGCCAGAAAACATTTTTTACTAGCGTCTTTCCTGGAGCTTCAACCTTTTCTAGATCCTTTTCTATAGCCTCAATCTATCAAAAGACTTTTCTTGTTTCTTTTCTTGATTTTGTCTTTATAAAGAAGTCTTTTATAGATTCTGTTCTAGAGCCGAAATCTAAAAATCGTTCTTTTCTAGATTCTTTTACGGATCATCTCTCTTGAAACAATGTTTTTCTACATTCTTTTCTAGAGCCTCATTTTAGAAAACATTTTTCTAGTTGCTTTTCTAGATTTTATCCCTAGAAATAAATCTTTTCTAGGACATCAATCTAGAAAACATTCTTTTCTAGAATCTTTTCTGGAACCTCTCTCTCTAGAAACATGTTTTTTTCTAGATTCTTTTCTACAGCATCAATGTAGAAAAAATATTTTCTAGGAACTTATTTGGATCCTCTCTCTAGAAACAACTCTTTTCCAGAGCCTCAATCCATAAAACAATCTCTTCCATATTTTTTCTGGATCCTCAGTCTTTCCTAGATGCTTTTATGGATACTCTCTCTAGAAAAAACTCTTGCCCAGATTCTATTCTAGAGCCTCAATCCAGAAAAAAAAAAAGAAAAAACAAAAACAAAAACAAAAACAAAACAAAACAAAACATTTTTTCTCCATTCTTTAATGAATCCTCTCTCTAGAAAAAATCCTCTTTTCTACATTCTTTTCTGGAGCACCTACTTTTACATATTGTTGTCTAAATGCTCAATACAGAAAACATTCTTTTCTAGATCCTAAAATAGAGCTTCAATAGAGAAAACAATCTTTTCTATATTCTTTTCTGGATTCTCTCTCTATAAACATCTTTTTTTCTAGATTCTTTTCTATTCCCTCAATCAAGAAAACATATTTTTCTAGATTCATTTCTAGACCTCCAAACCTTTTTAGATTATTTTTGAAGACTCAATCTTTTGTAGAGCCTCAGTAAAAAAAAAAAAAAAAAAAAAGAAAAACCACCTCTCTGTTTTCTAGATTATTTTCTGGTTACAAAAACTTTTCTAATTCTTTTCTGGATTTCCATTCTATAAACAACCTTTCTATAGTTTCTTTTCTACAATCTAAAAAAAATATTCTAGATTTCTTTTCTGGATCCTCTCTTTAAAAACAACTTTGCTAGAATCTTTTCTAGAGCCTCAATTCAGAAAATTTTTTTCTAGCTTCTTTCCAGCTTTTTCTTTCTAGAAAAAACTCTTTTCTAGATCATTTTATGGAGCCTCAATCATCTAGATTATTTTCTGGAACTTCTATCTTTTCAGACCCTTTTCTGGATTTTCAAGCAAGAAAACATTCTTTGCTCACGTCTTTCCTGGAGCTTCAACTTTTTCTAGATCTTTTTCTATAGCTGCACTCCAGAAAAAGTCTTTCTAGATTGTTTTCTTGATTCTATCTTTAGAAACGAGTCTTTTCTAAATTCTTTTCTAGAGCCTGAATCTAGAAAACTTTCTTTTCTAGATTATTTTATGGATCATATCTCTTGAAAAAATGTTTTTGAAGATTCTTGTCTAGAGCCTCATTCTAGAAAACATTTTTCTAGATTCTTTTTCTAGATCTTCTCTCTAGAATCCAGTCTTTTCTAGATTCTTTTCTAGAACCTCAGTCTGGAAACCATTTTTTCTAGAATCTTGTCTAGATCCTCTCTCTAGAAAAAAGTCTTTTCTATTCTAGAGCCTCAATCTAGAATATATTCTTTTCTAATTCTTTTCTGGATCCTCTCTCTACAAACAAGTCTTTTCTAGATTCTTTTCTAGTACAACAATTTAGGAAACATTTTTTTTCTAGAATATGTTCTGGATCCTCTCTCTAGAAACAACTCTTTTCCAGAGGCTCAATCCATAAGACAATCACTTCTAGATTTTTTTCAGGATCCTCTATCTTTCCTAGATCCTTTTCTGGATACTCTCTCTAGAAACAACTCTTTTTCTAGATCCTATTCTAGACCCTCAATCCAGAAAACATTCTTTTCTAGATTTTTTTGTAAATCCTCTCTCTAGAAAAAAACCTCTTGTCTACATTCTTTTCTGGAGCATCAACCTTTTTCATATTATTTTCTAAAACTTCAATCCAGAAAACATTCATTTTTCGATACTATAATAAAATCTCAATCCAGAAAACTATTTTCTAGAATCTTTTCTGGGTCTTCTTTCTAGAAAAAAACCTCTTTTCTACATTGTTTTCCATATTGTTTTTTAAATTAATTTTATAATTATAACATTTTTTGACAGTACATATGCATAGTTAATTTTTTTTACAACATTATCCATTATACTCCCTTCTGTTCTGAATATTTCCCCTCCTTTCCTCCACTCCTTCCCTCAACTAGATGGCAGCTATTCCCATACATATTAAATATCTTATACTATATCCTAGGTACAATATATATGTGCAGAACCGAATTTTGTTGTTGTTGCAAAGGAAGAATCGTATTCAAAAGGTAAAAATAATCTGGGAAGAAAAACAACAACAACAACAAAAAACGGATATAAAATGCTCACAGTTTACACTCATTTCCCAGTGTTCCTTTTCTGTGTCTAGCTGATTCTGTCCATCATTGATCAAATGGAATTGAATTAGATCTTCTTTACGTTGAAGATATCCACTTCCATCAGAATACATCCTCACACAGTATCATTATTGAAGTGTATAATGATCTCCTAGTTCTGCTCGTTTAAATCAGCATCAGTTGATGTAAGTCTCTCCAAGCCTCTCTGTATTCCTCCTGTTGGTCATTTCTTATAGAACAATAATATTCCATAACATTCATATACCATGATTAACCCAACTATTCTCCAATTGATGGACATCCATTCATTTTCCAGTTGCTAGCCACTATAAAAAGGGCTGCCAAAAACATTTTGGCACATAAAGGTCCCTTACCCTGCTTTATTATTTCCTTGGGATATAAGTGCAGTAGTAACACTGCTAGGTCAAAGGGTATGCTTATTTTGATAACTTTTTGGGCATAATGCCAGATTGCTATCCAGAATGGTTGAATTCTTTCACAACTCCACCAACAATGCATCAGTGTCCCAGTCCTATTGAAACATCAATTCCTTTTCTTACTTGTTCTTCTCTATTTCCCATTTTATTGAGTCTAATTTTCCCTTTATTACTTTTTCAGTTTGGGATATTATTGTTGATATCAATTCTCTCGTATTTGCTTCAAAGGAACTTTTTTTGTACTATGCATTATCTTCTTTATATTTAATGCTGGATCAAAGGATTCTTAAGAGGAATCCTATTTAGCAGAAAGAGTGAATTGCAGAGAAATCTTCCAGTTATTCCCTTTTGAATAATCCATTCCTTTGGATACCTTTTCTTCTCTATTTCCCCTTCTTTGTAGCCAAGTTTTCCCTTTGATGTTAGTTCTCTCCCAATTGCTTCAATGGAACTTTCTGTACAGGTTGCATTAACCTCTTTATATTTAAAGCTTGATCAAAGGTTTCTTAACAGCCATCCTTTTCAGTCTAACAAGTTTTTGCCCAAAGCAATGTTCCGGTTATTTCCTGTTGAATAAATAATTCCCTTACTTACTTGTTCTCCTCTATGTCACATTGTATTGAGTCTAATTTTCCCTTTGTTTGTTTTGCAGTTTGGGATATTATAGTTGATATCAATTCTCTGGCACTTGCTAAAATAGAATTTTTGTGCACAATGCATTATCTTCTTTATATTTAAAGCTGTATCAAAGGATTCTTATACAGCGGAAAGGGTGAATATGCAGAGCAGTCTTCCAGTTATTCCCTTTTGAAAAGTCCATTCCTTTGCTTACTTGTTCTTCTCTATTACCCATTCTATTGAGTCTAGGTGTCGCTTTGTGTCCCTTGCATTTGGGATCATTATACTTGATGTTAATTCTCTCCCCTTTGCTTCAGTGGAACTTTCTGTACAAGTTGCATTAACTTCTTTATATTTAAAGCTTGATCAAAGGTTTCGTGACAGCAATCCTTTTCAGTCTAAAACGTTTTTTTTTCCAAAGCAATGTTCTGGTTATTTCCTTTTGAAGAAAAAATTCCCTTACTAACTTGTTCTCCTCTATGTCACATTCTATTGAATCTAATTTTCCCTTTGTTTCTTTTGTAGTTTGGGATATTATAATTGATATCAATTCTCTTGCATTTACTTCAATAGAATTTTTGTGCACAATGCATTATTTTCTTTATACTTAAAGCTGTATCAAAGGATTCTTATTCAGCGGAAAGGGTGAATGTGCAAGCAGTCTTCCAGTTATTCCCTTTTGCAATGTCCATTCTTTTGCTTACTTGTTCTTCTCTATTACCCATTCTATTAAGTCTAGGTTTCGATTTGTTTCCCTTGCATTTGGGATCGTTATACTTGATGTTAATTCTCTCCCATTTGCTTCAGTGGAACTTTCTGTACAAGTTGCATTAACTTCTTTATAATTAAAGCTTGATCAAAGGTTTTGTAACAGCAATCCTTTTCAGTCATAAAATTTACGTCCAAAGAAATGAACCAGTTATTCCCTTTTGAAAAAACAATTCCCTTGCTTAGTTGTTTTTCTCTCTGTCACATTCTATTGAGTCTAATTTTCCCTTTGTTTCTTTTGTAGTTTGGGTATTATAGTTGATATCAATTCTCTGGCATTTGCTTCAATAGAATTTTTGTGCACAATGCCTTATGTTCTTTATATTTAAAGATATATCAAAGCATTCTTAACAGGAGTCCTATTCAGTGGAAAGGGTGAATGTGCAGAGAAATTGTCCAGGTATTCCCTTTGGAAATGCTATTCCTTTGGATACTTGTTCTTATCCATTTCCCATTCTCTTGGGTCTAAGTTTCCCTTAATTTCCCTTCCGTTTTGGATCATTATAATTGATGTTAATTCTCTCCCATTTGCTTCAATAGAACTTTTGGGAAAAAGTTGCATTAACCTCTTTATATTTATAGCTGGTTCAAAGGTTCCGTAACAGCAATCCTTTTCAGTCTAAAAAGTTTTTCTCCAAAGCAATGTTCTGGTTATTTCCTTTTGAAGAAATAATTCTCTTACTTACTTGTTTTCCTCTATGTCACATTCTATTGAGTCTAATTTTCCCTTTGTTTCTTTTGTAGTTTGGGATATTATAGTTGATATCAATTCTCTGGCATTTGCTTCGATGGAAGTTTTGTGCACAATGCATTATCTTCTTTATATTTAAAGCTGTTTCATAGGATTCTTAACAGGAGTCCTATTCAGCAGAAAGGGTGAATGTGCTGAGAAATCTTCCAGGTATTCCCTATTGAAAACTCCATTCCTTTGAATACATGTTCCTCTCCATTTCCCATTCTATTGGGTCTAGGTTTCCCTTAGTTTCCCTTCCATTTCCAGTCATTATAATTGATGTTAATTCTCTCCCATTTGCTTCAATGGAACTTTCTTTACAAGTTTCATCAAATTCTTTATATTTAAAGCTTGATCAAAGGTTACGTAACAGCAAACCTTTTTCAGTCTAAAAAGTTTAAGTTTAAAGAAATGATCCAGTTATTCCCTTTCAAAAAACAATTCCTTTTGTTCCTTGTTCTTCGCCTTTTCACATTCCATTGAGTCTAGTTTTCCCTTTTTTCCTTTTGCATTTTGGGATATTATAGTTGATATCAATTCTCTCATATTTGCTTCAATGAAACTTTCTGTGCACAATGTATTATCTTCTTAATATTTAAGCTGGATCAAAGGCTTTTTAACAGGAGTCCTATTAAGTGGAAAGAGTTAATTGCAGAAAAATCTTCCAGTTATTCCCTTTTGAATAATCCATTCCTTTGGATACTTGTTCTTCTCCATTTTCCATTCTGTTGGGTCTAGTTTTCCCTTAGTTTCCTTTCCATTTCGGATCATGTTGTTAATTCTCTCCTATTTGCTTCAATGGAACTTTCTGTACAAGTTGCATCAACTTCTTTATATTTAAAGCTTGATCAAAGGTTACATAACAGTAATCCTTTTCAGTCTAAAAAGTTTAAGTTTAAAGAAAAGATCCAGTTATTCCCTTTCAAAAAACAATTCCTTTTCTTCCTTGTTCTTTGCTATTTCACGTTCCATTGAGTCTAGTTATCCCTTTTTTCCTTTTGCAGTTTGGGATATTATAGTTGATATCAATTCTCTCATATTTGCTTCAATTAAACTTTCTGTGCACAATGTATTATCTCCTTTACATTTAAGCTGGATCAAACGCTTTTTAACAGGAGTCCTATTAAGTGGAAAGAGTGAATTGCAGAAAAATCTTCCAGTTGTTTCCTTTTGAAAAATCTATTCCTCTGGATACTTGTTCTTCTCCATTTCCCATTCTATGGGGTCTAGGTTGCCCTTACTTTCCCTTGCATTTTGGATCATTATAATTGATGTTAATTCGCTCCCATTTGCTTCAGTGGAACTTTCCATACAAGTTGCATTAACCTCTTTATATTTAAAGCTTCATCAAGGGTTTTGTAACAGCAATCCTTTTCAGTCTAAAAATTTTTTGTCCAAAGCAATGATCCGGTTATTCCCTTATGAAAAAACAATTCCTTTTCTTACTTGTGCTTGCCTACTTCACATTCCATTGAGTCTAGTTTTCCTTTGTTTAGTTTGCAGTTTGGGATGTGAGAGTTGATACCAATTGTCTCGTATTTTTATCAATGGAACTTTTTTGGTACAATGCATTACCTTCTTTATATTTAATGCTAGATCAAAGGATTCTTAACAGAATCCTATTCAGTGGAAAGAAAGAATTGCAGACAAGTCCTCCAGTTATTCCCTTTTGAAAAATTCAGGCTTTTGGATACTTGTTCTCTATTTCCCCCTCTATTGAGTCGTTTTCCCTTTGATTCCTGTGCATTTTCGATCCTTATACTTGATGTTAATTCTCTCCCATTTTATTCAGTGGAACTTTTTGTAAATGATTCATTATCTTCTTTATATTTAAAGCTTGATCAAAGGTTTTGTAACAGCAATCCTTTTCAGTCTAAAAAGTTTCTGTCCAAAGCAATGTTCTGGTTATTCCCATACTAAGAAACAATTCAGTTTCTTAGATGTTCTTCTCTACTCCACATTCTATTGAGTCTAGATTTAAATTGTTTCTTTTGCAGTTTGAGATGTTAGAGTTGATACCAATTCTCTTGTATTTTCATCAATGGAACTTTTTTGGTACAATGCATTACCTTCTTTATATTTAATGCTAGATCAAAGGAATCTTAACAGAATCCTATTTAGCAGAAAGAGTGAATTGCAGACAAATCTTCCAGTTATTCCCTTTTCAAAAATCCATGCCTTTGGATACTTGTTCTTCTGTATTTCCCCTTCTATTGAGTAAACTTTTCCCGTTGATTCCTGTGCATTTTGGATCATTATAGCTGATGTTGATTCTCTCCCATTTGATTCAGTGGATCTTTCTCTACAAGGTGCATTATCTTTTTTATATTTAAAGCTTGATGAAAGGTTTTGTAACAGCAATCCTTTTCAGTCTAAAAAGTTTTTGTCCAAAGCAATATTCCGGTTATTCCCTTATGAAAAAACAATTCCTTTTCTTACTGGTTTTCTATTTCAAATACTATTGAGTGTAGTTTTCCTTTGGTTCTTTTACAATTTGGGATATTAGAGTTGAAACCAATTCTCTCATATTTAGTTCATTGGAACTTTTTTGGTACAATGCATTACCTTCTTTATATTTAGTGCTGGATCAAAGGATTCTTAACAGAATCCTATTCAGCGGAAAGAGAGAATTGCAGACAAATCCTCCAGTTATTCCCTTTTGAAAAATTCAGGCTTTTGGATACGTGTTCTCTATTTCCTCCTCTATTGAGTCATTTTCCGTTTGATTCCTGTGCATTTTCGATCCTTATAGTTGATGTTAATTCTCTCCCATTTGATTCTGTGGAACTTTCTGTAAATGATTCATTATCTTCTTTATATTTAAAGCTTGATCAAAGGTTTTGTAACAGCAATACTTTTCAGTCTAAAAAGTTTCTGTCCAAAGCAATGTTCTGATTATTCCCTTATGAAAAAACAATTCCTTTTCTTAGTTGTTCTTCTCTATTTCACATTCTATTGAGTCGTTTTCCCTTTGTTTCATTTGTAGTTTAGGTTATTATAGTTTATACCAATTCTCTCGTATTTGCTTTAATAGAACTTTTTTTGGTACAATGCATTATCTTCTTTATATTTAATGCTGGATAAAAAAGATTCTTAAGAGAATCCTATTCAGCGGAAAGGGTGAATTGCAGCCAAATCATCCAGTTATTCCCTTTTGAAAATTTCATGCCTTTAGACAATTGGTCTTCTCTACTTCCCCTTCTATTGAGTCAACTTTTCCCTTTGATTCCTGTGCATTTTGCATCCTTATAGTTGATGTTAATTCTCTCCCATTTGATTCAGTGCAGCTTTCTATATAAGGAGCATTATCTTTTTTATATTTAAAGCTTGATCAAAGGTTTTGTAACAGCAATCCTTTTCAGCCTAAAAAGGTTCTATCGAAACCAATGTTCCAGTGATTCCTATACGAAAAAACAATTCCTTTTCTTGCTTGTGCTTCTCTACTTCACATTCTATTGAGTCTAGTTTTCCTTTGTTTCTTTGCAGTTGGGGATATTATAGTTGATACCAATTCTCTCGTATTTGCTTCAAGGGAACTTTTTTGGTACAATGCATTACCTTCTTTATATTTAATGCTGGATCATAGGATTCTTAACAGAATCATATTCAGCGGAAAGAGTGAATTGCAGACAAATCTTCCAGTTATTCCCTTTTGAAAAATCCATTCCTTTGGATACTTGTTCTTTTCTATTTCCCCTTCTATGTAGTCAAGTTTTCCCTTTGATGTTAATTCTCTCCCATTTGCTTCAGTGGAACGTTCTGTACAAGTTGCATTAACTTCTTTATATTTAAAACTTGATCAAAGGTTTCATAACAGCAATCATTTTCAGGCTAAAAATTTTTGTCCAAAGCAATCTTTCGGTTATTTCCTTTTGAATAAAAAATTCCCTTACTTACTTGTTCTTCTCTATTTCACATTCCATTGAGTCTAATTTTCCCTTGGTTTCTTTTTCAGTTTGGGATATTATAGTTGATATCAATTCTCTTGCATTTTCTTCAATAAAAATTTTTTGCACAATGCATTATCTTCTTTATATTTATCGCTGTATCAAAGGGTTATTAACAGGACTCCAATTCAGCGGAACTTGTGAATGTGCAGAGCAGTCCTCCAGTTATTCCCTTTTGAAAAATCCATTCATTTGCTTACTTGTTCTTCTCTATTACCCATTCTATTGAGTCTAGGTTTCGCTTTGCATCCCTTGCATTTGGGATCTTATAAGTGATGTTAATTCTCTCCCATTTGCTTCAGTTGAACTTTCTGTACAAGTTGCATTATCTTCTTTATATTTAAAGCTTGATCACAAGTTTCATAACAGCAATCGTTTTCAGTCTAAATACTTTACGTCCAAAGAAATGATCCAGTTACTTCCTTTCGAAAAAACAATTCCTTTCTTACTTGTTCTTCTCTATTTCACAATCTATTGATTCTAGTTTTGCCTTTGGTTTTTTTTTTTTTTTTTTTTTTTAACATTTTACGATATTATTCTTGATATCAATTCTCTCGTGTTTGCTTCAATGAAACTTTTTGTGCACAATGCATTATCTTCTTTATATTGAAGCTCGATCAAATGTGTCTTAACAGGAGTCCTTTTAAGTGGAAAGAGTGAATTGCAGAGAAATCTTCCAGTTATTTCCTTTTAAAAAATCCATTCCTTTTGATACTTGTTCTTCTCTATTTCCCCTTCTATGTAGTCAAGTTTTCCCTTTGATGTAAATTCTCTCCCATTTGATTCAATGGAACTTTCCATACAAGATGTATTAACCTCTTTATATTTAAAGCTTGATCAAAGGTTTTGCAAAAGCAATCCTTTTCAGTCTAAAAAGTTTTTGTCCAAAGCAATGTTCCAGTTATTTCCTTTTGAAGAAAAAATTCACTTACTTACTTGTTCTCCTCTATGTCACATTCTATTGAGGCTAATTTTCCCTTTGTTTCTTTTGCAGTTTGGGATATTATAGTTGATACAAATTCTCTGGCATTTCTTTCAATAGAATTTTTGTGCACAATACATTACCTTCTTAATATTTAATGCTCTATCAAAGGATTCTTATTCAGCAGAAAGGGTGAATGTGCAGAGAAATCTTATAGTTATTTCCTTTTGAAAAATCCATTCGTTCTTCTCTATTTCTATATATGATTCTATTTCTATATATTCTATATATGATTTCTATATATTCTATATATATATTTATATATATATATAATATATATTTTCTATATATTCTATATATAATTCTATTTCTATATATGATTCTATATATGATTCTATATATGATTCATTGAGAACCCAAGAATCAGTCAAACAAAACAAAAAAAAAAAAATGAAAAACTGGAGAATAACGTCAAATACTTACTGGGAAAATCTATAGACCTGGAAAATAGATCTAGGAGAGATAATCTGCAGATCATTGGACTTCCCGAAAACTATGACCAAAAAAAGAGCCTAGATTCTATTTTACAGGAAATTATCAAAGAGAACTGTCCAGAGATAATAGAAACAGAGGGGAAAGTAGATGTTGAAAGAATTCATCGATCTCCTTCTGAAATAGACCCTAAAAAAAGAATACCACGGAATATTGTGGCTAAGCTGCAGAATTACCACACAAAGGAGAAAATCCTGCAAGCAGCTAGAAAAAAACAATTTAAATACCAAGGTGCCACAATAAGGGTCACACAAGATCTGGCTGCCTCCACATTAAAAGATAGAAGGGCCTGGAACCTGATATTCCGAAAAGCAAATGATCAAGGATTGCAACCAAGAATAAACTACCCAGCTAAGTTTATCATCTTTTTCCATGGAAGTAGATGGTCATTCAATGAAATAGAGGAATTCCATTTTTTTCTAAGAAAAAAAAAACAGACTTAAACAAAAAATTTGATCTACATCCACAAGACTGAAGAGAAACAGAAAAAGGTACACAGAACCCTTGAGAATTATATCTCTGTTGTGGGTATATAGAAAGTACGCATGGATAATTTGATTTTACTGATATAAAAGAAAAAAAAAGAAGGGGGTGTAGTAAAGGGAAGGGGGTAGTATCAGAAAAAGGGGAGGGAGTGAAAAAAAGAGGGAAACTACATCCCAGGAAGAGGCATAGAAAATACACCATATCTGAGGGAATTTAGAGAGGGGGAGAATCATTGTGTAAATCTTACTCTCATCAGAAGAGGCTCAAAGAGTAAATAATTGTCATATTTGTTTTTCAGAGAATTCTCTCTCACCTCATTAAAAGGGGGGAGAGGAAAAGGGAAACGGAAAAGGAGAATAAGGGAAGGGACGTGCAGGGAGGGGGGAGGTATACTAAAAAAAAAAGGGAGGGCTGGGCGTCACAAGGGGGGTCTATAAATTGAATATTGGGGAAGGGGTTTAGGGGGGTCAAGGAAAAAAGCATAATCTGGGGATAATATGATGGCAGGAAATACAGAATTAGTAATTTTAACTGTAAATGTGAATGGGATGAACGCTCCCATCAAACGGAGACGGATAGCAGACTGGATCAAAAATCAGAACCCTACAATATGTTGTTTACAGGATCGGCCTGGAGAAGGATAAGAGCTGGAGGAGATTCAGAGCCAGGATTCAAGAAAAGACTCTGCATTGCATCAGGCTTGACGGGCCTCTCTGCAGGAAGGGAAGTCACTTCTAAGGACAAGAGTTAACAGCAACTGCCTGGAGACAACGGTTCACTACAGGAAGAAGAATCAGAGAGATTTGAGTAGACACAGCAGATCTCTTCCCAGAGAGCGATCCGGCAGCTTCTGGAGACGACAGCTCACTACACTTAAAGCAGGGAGATACATATAGAGTAAAGGTAAAAGGTTGGAGCAGAATCTATTATGCTTCAGGTAAAGCCAAAAAAGCAGGGGTAGCTATCCTTATCTCAGATCAAGCAAAAGCAGAAGTTGATCTAATTAAAAGAGATAAGGAAGGAAATTATATCCTGCTGAAAGTTAGCATAAATAATGAAGCCATATCGATACTAAACATATATGCACCAAGTAGTATAGCATCTAACTTTCTAAAGGAAAAGTTAAGCGAGTTGCAAGAAGAAATAGACAGTAAAACTATAATAGTGGGAGATCTCAACCTTGCACTCTCAGATTTAGACAAATCAAACCACAAAACAAACAAGAAAGAAATTAAAAAAGTAAATAGAACATTAGAAAAACTAGGTATGATAGACCTTTGGAGAAAACTGAATGGCAATAGAAAGCAATATACTTTCTCCTCAGCAGTTCATGGATCCTATACAAAAATTGACCATATATTAGCACATAAAGATCTCAAAATTAAATGTAGGAAGGCAGAAATAATAAATGCCTTCTTCTCAGACCACAATGCAATAAAAGCTACATTCAGTAAAAAGTTAGGGATAAATAGACCCAAAAGTAATTGGAAACTGAATAATCTCATCTTAAAGAATGACTGGGTGAAAGAGCAAATTATAGAAACAATTAATAATTTCACCCAAGATAATGACAAGGATGAGACATCATACCAAAAGCTGTGGGATGCAGCTAAAGCAGTAATAAGGGGAAATTTTATATCTTTAGAGGCTTATTTGAAGAAAATAGAGAAAGAGAAGATTAACAAATTGAGCTTGCAACTTAAAAGGCTAGAAAAAGACCAAATTAAAAACCCCCAACCAAAAATTAAACTTGAAATACAAAAATTAAAAGGAGAAATCAATAATATTGAAAGTAAAAAAAAAAATATTGAATTAATAAATAAAACCAAGAGTTGGTTTTATGAAAAAGCCAATAAAATAGATAAACCTTTGGTAAATTTGATCAGAAAAAAGAAAGAGGAAAATCAAATTGTTAGTCTTACAAATGAAAAGGGGGATCTTTCCACCAATGAAGAGGAAATTAGAGAAATAACAAGGAGTTACTTTGCCCAACTTTATGCCAATAAATTTGATAACTTAAGTGAAATGGATGACTTCCTCCAAAAATATAGGTTTCCGAGATTAACAGAGGAGGAAATAAATTGCTTAAATAGTCCCATTTCAGAAAAAGAAATAGAACAAGTTATTAATCAACTCCCCAGGAAAAAAATCCCCTGGACCAGATGGATTTACATGTGAATTCTACCAAAAATTTAAAGAACAATTAGCCCCAATGCTATATAAACTATTTGAAAAAATAAGGAATGAAGGAGTCCTACCAAACTCCTTTTATGACACAGACATGGTACTGATACCTAAACCAGGTCGATCGAAAACTGAGAAAGAAAATTATAGACCAATCTCCTTAATGAATATTGATGCTAAAATCTTAAATAAGATATTAGCAAAAAGACTTCAGTAAATCATCTCCAGCATAATACACTACGATCAAGTCGGATTCATACCAGGAATGCAGGGCTGGTTTAATATTAGGAAAACTATTAGTATAATTGACCATATTAATAATCAAATTAATAAAAACCATATGATCATCTCAATAGATGCAGAAAAAGCATTTGACAAAATCCAACATCCATTCCTACTAAAAACTCTTGAGAGTATAGGAATAAATGGATTATTCCTTAGAATAATCAGGAGCATATATTTAAGACCTTCAGTAAGCATAATATGCAATAGAAATAAACTGCAACCTTTCCCAGTAAGATCAGGAGTGAAACAAGTTTGCCCACTATCACCATTACTATTCAATATTGTACTAGAAACGCTAGCCTTGGCAATAAGAGCCAAGAAAGAGATTCAAGGTATTAGAGTAGGAAATGAGGAAATCAAACTATCACTCTTTGCAGATGACATGATAGTATACTTAGAGAACCCCAAAGACTCTGCCAAAAAGCTATTAGAAATAATTCAGAATTTTAGCAAAGTGGCAGGATACAAAATAAATCCACATAAATCCTCAGCATTCTTATATATCACCAACAAAATGCAACAGCAAGAGATACAAAGAGAAATTCCATTCCAAACAAATGTTGAGAGTATAAAATATTTGGGAATCCATCTACCAAAGAATAGTCAGGAATTATATGATAAAAATTACAAAACACTTGCCACAAAAATAAAGTCAGATTTAAATACTTGGAAAGACATTCAGGGCTCTTGGATAGTCCGAGCGAATATAATAAAGATGACAATACTCCCCAAACTAATCTATTTATTTAGTGCTATACCAATCAGACTCCCAAGAAATTATTTTAATGACCTAGAAAAAATAACAACAAAATTCATATGGAAGAATAAAAGGTCGAGAATTGCAAGGGAACTAATGAAAAAAAAGTCCGGGGAAGGTGGTCTAAGTGAACCTGATCTAAAGCTATATTATATAGCAGCAGTCACCAAAACCATTTGGTACTGGCTAAGAAATAGAACAGTAGATCAGTGGAACAGATTAGATACAAAGGACAAAAAAGGGTACATCTATAGCAATCTAATCTTTGACAAACCCAAAGATACCAACATTAGGGACAAAAATTCATTATTCAGAAGAAAATGTTGGGAAAACTGGAAATTAGAATGGCAGAAATTAGATATGGATCCACACTTAACACCATATACCAAGATAAGATCAAAATAGGTCCATGATTTAGGCATAAAGAATGAGATCATAAATAGATTAGAGGAACAAAGAATAGTCTACCTATCAGACCTGTAGAGAAGTAAGGAATTTATGACCAGACGAGAATTAGAGATCATTATTGATTACAAAATAGAAGATTTTGATTATATCAAACTAAAAAGTTTCTGTACAAACAATACTAATGCAAACAAGATTAGAAGGGAAGTAACAAATTGGGAAAATATTTTTAAAAGGAAAGGTTCTGACAAAGGTCTCATTTCCAAAATATATAGAGAACTGACCCTGATTTATAGGAAACCAAACCATTCTCCAATTGATAAATGGTCAAGGGATATGAACAGACAATTCTCAGATGATGAAATTGAAACTATTTCCACTCATATGAAAGAGTGTTCCAAATCACTACTGATCAGAGAAATGCAAATTAAGACAACTCTGAGATACCACTATATACCTGTCAGATTGGCTAAGATGACAGGAACAAATAATGATGAATGTTGGAGGGGATGTGGGAAAACTGGGACACCAATACATTGTTGGTGGAGTTGTGAAAGAATCCAGCCATTCTGGAGAGCAATTTGGAACTATGCCCAAAAAGTTGTCAAACTGTGCATACCCTTTGACCCAGCATTGCTGTTATTGGGATT
Organism: Sminthopsis crassicaudata; assembly: GCF_048593235.1. NCBI lineage: Eukaryota > Metazoa > Chordata > Mammalia > Dasyuromorphia > Dasyuridae > Sminthopsis > Sminthopsis crassicaudata. The sequence goes on from NC_133619.1 coordinate 202,664,740, forward strand.
ATATCCCAAAGAAATACTAAAGAGTGGAAAGGGACCTGTATGTGCCAAAATGTTTGTGGCAGCTCTTTTTGTTGTAGCTAGAAACTGGAAGTTGAATGGAGGTCCATCAATTGGAGAATGGTTGGGTAAATTGGGGTATATGAAGGTTATGGAATATTATTGCTCTGTAAGAAATGACCAGAAGGAGGAATACAGAGAGGCTTGGAGAGGCTTAAATCAACTGTTGCTGAGTGAAATGAGCAGAACCAGAAGATCACTATACACTTCAACAACAATACTGTATGAGGATGTATTCTGATGGAAGTGGAAATCTTCAACATAAAGAAGATCCAACTCACTTCCAGTTGATCAATGATGGACAGAAATAACTATACCCAGAGAAAGAACACTGGGAAGCGAATGTAAATTGTTAGCACTACTGTCGATCTACCCAGGTTACTTATACCTTCGGAAGCTAATAATTAATGTGCAACAAGAAAAAGGTATTTACACACATATATTGTATCTAGGTCATATTGTAACACATGTAAAATGTATGGGATTGCCTGCCATCGGGGGGAGGGAGTGGAGGGAGGGAGCGGATAATTTAGAAAAATGAATAAAAAAAAATAATTTTTTTCTAGATTTTTTTTCTATTGCCTAATCTAGAAAATATCCCTGTCTACTTTTTTTCTGGATCCTCTCTCCAGAAACAACTATTTTCTAGGTTCTATCCTTGAGCCTCAATTCAGAAAAAAAACATTCTTTTTTAGATTCTTTTATGAATCCTATCTCTAGGAAAAAAAAAAACAAAAAACCTCTTTTCTATATTCTTTTCTAGAGCATCAACATTTTCTATATTGTTGTCTAAAGCCTCAATCCAGGAAAGATTCTTTTCCAGATCCTATAATAGAGCCTCAGTCCAGAAAACGATATTTTCTATATTGTTTTCTGGATGCTCTCTCTATAAACATCTTTTTTTCTAGATTCTTTTCTCGAGGCTCAATCAAGAAAACTTTTTTTTGTAGATTCATTTCTAGATGCCCACACCTTTCTAGATTATTTTTGAAGCTTCAATCTTTTCTAGCGCCACAATAAAATAACACTCAGTGTTTTCTAGATTATTTTCTGGTTCCTCAATCTTTTCTAAATTCTTTTCTGGATCTGCTCTGTATAAACCACTCTTGGATAGTTTCTTTTCTATAGCATCAATTTAAAAAATTCTTCTAGATTGTTTTTCTGGATATTCTCTCTAGAAAGCATTCTTTTCTAGATTCTTTTATGGATTCTCAATATTTTCTAGATTTTTTTTTCTGGATCCTCTCTCTAAAAAACAACAGTGCTAGAATCTTTTCTAGGGTCTCAATTCAGAAATTTCTTTCTAGCTTCTTTTGTGCTTTGTCTCTCTAGAAAAAACTCTTTTCTAGATTATTTTCTGGAACTTCAATCTTTTCAAATTCTTTTCTGGATTTTCAAGCCAGAAAACATTTTTTTGCTAGCATCTTTTGTGGATCTTCAACCTTTTCTTGATCCTTTTCTATAACTGTAATCCAGAAAAAGTCTTTTCTAGATTTTTTTTTCTGGATTCTTGCTTTAGAAAGAAATGTTTTCTAGCTTCTATTCTAGATCCCCAATCTAGAAAACAATCTATTCTAGAATCTTTTCTGGATCCCCTCTCTAGAAAAAATTCTTTTCTAAGTCATTTTCTAGCCCCTCAATCTAGAAAATATTCTTTTCTAGGGTCTTTCTTGGATCCTATCTCTAGAAACTACCCTTTTCCAGAGCCCCAATCCATAAAACAATCTCTTCTAGATTTTTTTTCTGGATCCTCGATATTTTCTAGAACCTTTTTTGGATACTCTCTCTAGAAACAACTCTTTTCTAGTTCCTATTCTAGAGCCTCAATCCAGAAAAACAATCTTTTCTAGATTATTTTATGAATCCTCTCTCTAGAAAAAAAAAAACCCTCTTTCTATATTCTTTTCTGGTGCATCAGTCTTTTCTATATTGTTGTCTAAATCCTCAATCCAGAAAACATTCTTTTTTAGATCCTATAATAGCACCTCAATTTAGAAAAAAATCTTTTCCACATTTTTTTCTGCATCCTCTCTCTAGAAATATCTTTTTTTCTAGATTCTTTTCTAGAACTTCAATCAAGAAAACATTTTTTTTAGATTCATTTGTAGTCCCCCAAACCGTCCTAGATTTTATTTGGAGTCTCAGTGTTTTCTAGAACATTAATAAAATAACCCTCACCGTTTTCTAGATTATTTTCTGGATCCTCATTCTTTTCTAAATCCTTTTCTGCATCTGCTTTCTATAAACGATCCTTGTATAGTTTCTTTTCTACAGCCTCAATCTAAAAAAAAAAAATTATTCCAGATTTTTTCTGGATCCTCTCCCTAGAAAACATTCTTTTCTCGATTCTTTTATGGATTCTCAAATTTTTCTAGATTTTTTTTTTCTGGATCCTCTCTCTAAAAACAACTCTGCTAGAATCTTTTCTAGAGCCTCAATTCAGAAAAATTTTTACAGCTTCTATTCTGCTTTGTCTCTCTAGAAAAACTCTTTCCTAGATTATTTTCTGAAGCTTCAATCTTTTCTAGATTATTTTCTGGAACTTCAATCTTTTCAGATCCTTTTCTGGATTTTCAAGCCAGAAAACATTCTTTACTAGCATCTTTCCTGGACCTTCAACCTTTTCTAGATCCTTTTCTATAGTTGTAATGCAGAAGATGTCTTTTCCAGATTCTTTTCTCGATTCTTTCTTTAGATAAAGTCTTTTCTAGATTATTTTCTGGAATCTCAATTTAGAAAACGTTCTTTTCTTGATTCTTTGATGGATCATCTAATTTGAAATAATGTTTTTCTAGATTCTTTTCTACAGCCTCCTTCCAGTAATCATTTTAATAGATTCTTTTCTAGATCTTCTTTCTAGAAACCAGTCTTTTCTAGATTCTTCTCTAGAACCTCAGTCTAGAAAACATTCTTTTTTAGAATCTCTTCTAGATCCTGTCCCTAGAAACAATTCTTTTCTAGATCCTTTTCTAGAGCCTGAATCTAGAATATATTCTTTTCCCCATTCTTTTCTGGATCGTCTCTCTAAAAACTAGTCTTTTGTGGATTCTTTTCCAGTGCCTCAATCCAAAAAACATTCTTTTCTAGATCCTATAATAAAGCCTTAATTCAGAAAACAATCTTTTCTACATTCCTTTCTGTATCCCCTGTCTCGAAACATCCTTTTTATTTTTTTCTAGAGCCTCAGTCAAGAAAACATTTTTTTTCTAGATTCACTTCTAGACGCCCTTTCTAGATAATTTTTGGAGCCTCAATTATGTCTACATCCTCAATAAACAAAAAAACCCTCACTGTTTTCTAGATTATTTTCTGTACCTCAATCTTTCTAAATTTTTTTCTCGATCTCTTTTTATAAACTAACCTTATTTAGTTTCTTTTTTACAGCCTCTGTTAAAAAAATGTTCTAGTATTTGTTCTTGATCCTCTCTCTAGAAAACATTCTCTTTGAAATTCTTCTATGGATTCGCTATATTTTCTAAATTTTCTAGATTTTTTTCTGGATCATCTCTCGAAAAAGCTTTGCTAGAACCTTTTCCAGAGAAGAAATTTTTTTCTAGCTTTTTTTCTCGTTCGTCTCTCTAGAAAAAAACAAAACAAAACAAAAAAAACAAAACTTTTCTAAATCATTTTCTGGAGCCTCAATCTTTTCTAGATTATTTTCTGGAACTTCAGTCTTTTCAGCTCTTTTTCTGGCATGTAAAGCCAGAAAACATTTTTTACTAGGGTCTTTCCTGGAGCTTCAACTTTTTCTAGATCCTTTTCTATAGCCTCAATCTATCAAAAGACTTTTCTTGTTTCTTTTCTTGATTTTTTCTTTATAAAGAAGTTTTTTCTAGATTCTGTTCTAGAGATGCAATCTAAAAATCGTTCTTTTCTAGATTCTTTTACGGATCATCTCTCTCTCTCTCTTTTTTTTTTTGCTTTCATAGCTTTTTATTTTTTTTATTTTTTTATTTTTTTTTATTTTTTATTTTATTTTATAATTATAACATTTTTTGACAGTACATATGCATGGGTAATTTTTTACAACATTATCCCTTGCACTTACTTCTATTCAGATTTTTTCCCTTCCTCCCCCAACCCCCTCCCCCAGATGGCAAGCAGTCTTATATATGTTAAATATATTACAGTATAATTTAGATACAATATATGTGTGTAGAACCGAATTTTTTGTTGCACAGGAAGAATTGGATTCAGAAGGTAAAAATAACAGTTTACATTCATTTCCCAGTGTTCCTTTTCTGGATGTAGCTGGTTCTGTCCATCATTAATCAATTGGCATTGGATTAGCTCTTCTCTATGTTGAAGAAATCCACTTCCATCAGCATACATCCTCGTACAGTATCATTGTTGAAGTGTATAATGATCTTCTGGTTCTACTCGTTTCACTCAGCATCAGTTGATGTAAGTCTCTCCAAGCCTTTCTGTATTTCTCCTGTTGGTCATTTCTTATAGAACAATAATATTCCATAACATTCATATACCATAGTTTACCCAACCATTCTCCAATTGATGGACATCCATTCATCTTCCAGCTTCTAGCCATATGAAAAGGGCTGCCACAAACATTTTGGCACATACAGGACCCTTTCCCTTCTCTAGTAGTTCCTTGGGGTATAAGCCCAGTAGTAGTATGGCTGGGTCAAAGGGTATGCACATTTTGATAACTTTTTGGGCATAATTCCAGATTGCTCTCCAGAATGGTTGGATTCTTTCACAACTCCACCAACAATGCATCAGTGTCCAAATTTTCCCACAGCCCCTCCAACATTCATCGTTATTTGTTCCTGTCATCTTAGCCAATCTGACAGGTGTGTAATGATACCTCAGAGTTGTCTTAATTTGCATTTCTCTGATCAATAGTGATTTGGAACACTCTTTCATATGAGTGGAAATAGTTTTAATTTCATCATCTGAAAATTGTCTGTTCATATCCTTTGACCATTTATCAATTGGAGAATGGCTTGATTTCTTATAAATTAAAGTCAATTCTCTGTATATTTTGGAGATGAGGCCTTTATCAGAACCTTTAACTGTAAAAATTTTTTTCCCAATTTGTTACTTCCCTTCTAATCTTGTTTGCATTAGTTTTGTTTGTGCAGAAACTTTTTAATTTGGTGTAATCAAAATGTTCTATTTTGTGATCAATAATGGTCTCTAGTTCTCCCTTGGACACAAACTCCTTTCTCCTCCACAAGTCTGAGAGGTAAACCATCCCATGTTCCTCCAATTTATTTATGATTTCGTTCTTTATGCCTAAATCTTGGACCCATTTTGATCTAATCTTAGTATGTGGTGTTAAATGTGGGTCCATGCCTAGTTTCTGCCATACTAATTTCCAGTTTTCCCAGCAGTTTTTATCAAATAATGAATTCTTATCCCAAAATTTGGGATCTTTGTGTTTGTCAAAGATTAGATTGCTATTTTTATTCACTATCTTGTCCTGTGAACCTAACCTATGCCACTGATCAACTAGTCTATTTCTTAGCCAATACCAAATGGTTTTGGTGACTGTTGCTTTATAATATAGCTTTAAATCAGGTACACTTAGACCACCTTCCTCTGACTTTTTTTTCATTAGTTCCCTTGCAATTCTCGACCTTTTATTCTTCCATATGAATTTTGTTGATATTTTTTCTAGGTCATTAAAATAGTTTCTTGGGAGTCTGATTGGTATAGCACTAAATAAATAGATTAGTTTGGGGAGTATTGTCCTCTTTGTTATATTCGCTCGGCCTATCTAAGAACATTGAATGTCTTTCCAATTATTTAAATCTGACTTTATTTTTGTGGCAAGTGTTTTGTAATTTTGCTCATATAATTCCTGACTCTCCTTTGGTAGATGTATTCCCAAATATTTTATACTCTCAACATTTGTTTGGAATGGAATTTCTCTTTGTATCTCTTGCTATTGCATTTTGTTGGTAATGTATAAAAATCCTGAGGATTTATGTGGATTTATTTTGTATCCTGCGACTTTGCTAAAATTCTGAATTATTTCTAATAGCTTTTTAGCAGAGTCTTTGGGGTTCTCTAAGTATACCATCATGTCATCTGCGAAAAGTGACAATTTGATTTCTTCATTTCCTACTCTAATTCCTTGGATCTCTTTCTCTGCTCTTATTGCCAAGGCTAGAGTTTCTAGTACTATATTGAATAGTAATGGTGATAGTGGGCAACCTTGTTTCACTCCTGATCTTACAGGGAAAGGTTCTAGTTTATCACCATTACATATGATGTTTACTGAAGGTTTTAAATATATGCTCCTTATTATTTTAAGGAATAGTCCATTTATTCCTATACTCTCAAGCGTTTTTAGTAGGAATGGATGTTGGATTTTATCAAATGCCTTTTCTGCATCTATTGAGATGATCATATGGTTTTTATTAATTTGATTATTAATATGGTCAATTATACTAATAGTTTTCCTAATATTAAACCAGCCCTGCATTCCTGGTATAAATCCCACTTGGTCATAGTGTATTATCCTGGGGATGATTTTCTGAAGTCTATTTGCTAATATCTTATTTAAGATTTTAGCATCAATATTCATTAAGGAAATTGGTCTATAGTTTTCTTTCTCAGTTTTTGATCTACCTGGTTTAGGTATCAGTACCATGTCTGTGTCATAGAAGGAATTTGGTAGGACTCCTTCAATCCCTATTTTTTCAAATAGTTTACATAGCATTGGAGTTAGTTGTTCTTTAAATGTTTGGTAGAATTCACCTGTAAATCCATCTGGTCCTGGGGACTTTTTCTTAGGAAGTTGGTTAATAGCTCGGTCTATTTCTTTTTCTGAGATGGGACTATTTAGACTACTTACTTCTTCCTCTATTAATCTGGGCAAGCTATATTTTTGAAGTTATTCTTCCATTTCATTTAAGTTATCGAATTTATCGGCATAAAGTTGAGCAAAGTAGCTCCTAAGTATTGTTCTAATTTCCTCTTCATTAGTGGTGAGTTCACCCTTTTCATTTTCAAGACTATCAATTTGCTTTTTCTCTTTCCTTTTTTTAATCAGGTTTACTAAGGGTTTGTCTATTTTGTTGGTTTTTTCATAAAACCAACTCTTAGTTTTATTAATTAATTCAATAGTTTTTTTTACTTTCAATTTTATTAATCTCACCTTTTATTTTTTGAATTTCAAGTTTTGTGTTTGTCTGGGGGTTTTTAATTTGTTCCTTTTCTAGCAATTTTAGTTGTAAACCCAATTCGTTGGCCCTCTCTTTCTCTATTTTATGCAGGTAGGCCTGTAGAGATATAAAACTTCCCCTAATTACTGCTTTGGCTGTATCCCACACATTTTGGTATGATGTCTCATTATTGTCATTTTCTTGGGTGAAGTTATTAATTATGTCTATGATTTGCTGTTTTACCCAATCATTCTTTAGTATAAGATTATTTAGTTTCCAATTATTTTTTGGTCTATTTTCCCCTGGCTTTTTATTAAATGTTATTTTGATTGCATTATGGTCTGAAAAGGATGCATTTACTATTTCTGCCTTACTGCATTTGATTTTGAGGTTTTTATGCCCTAGTATATGATCAATTTTTGTATAGGTTCCATGAACTGCTGAGAAGAAAGTATATTCCTTTCTGTCTCCATTTACCTTTCGCCAAAGATCTATCATATCAAACTTTTCTAGTATTCTATTTACCTCTTTGACTTCTTTCTTATTTATTTTGTGGTTTGATTTATCTAATTCTGATAGTGCAAGGTTGAGATCTCCCGCTATTATAGTTTTGCTATCTATTTCCTCTTGCAGCTCTCTTAATTTCTCTTTTAAGAATTTAGATGCTGCACCACTTGGTGCATACACGTTTAATATTGATACTGCTTCACTATTGATGCTTCCCTTTAGCAGGATATAATGCCCTTCCTTATCTCTTTTAATTAGATCAATTTTTGTTTTTGCTTGATCTGAGATGAGGATGGCTACTCCTGCTTTTTTGGTTTTGCCTGAAGCATAATAGATTCTGCTCCACCCTTTTACTTTTAGTTTGAATGTCTCATCCTGTTTCAGGTGTGTTTCCTGTAAACAACATATAGTAGGATTCTGACTTTTAATCCAGTCTGCTAACTGCTTCCTCTTTATGAGGCAGTTTGCCCCATTCACATTTATGGTTAGAAGGACTAATTCTATATTGCTTGCCATCCTATTAACCCCTGCTTATGCTTTTCCCCTTTCCTTCCCTTTTACCCTCCTATCCAGTATTCAACTGGTAAACACCACTTGCTTTTCACAGCCCTCCCTTTTTAGGATCCCTCCCCCACCTTAAAGATCCTCCCCTTATTTTACCCCTTTTCCTCGAAATTTCTGTATTCCCTTCCCCTTAGCTTACTCCTTCCCTTTCACTTTTCAATGAAGTGGAAGAAGTTTCACCATAAATCGAATATGTCTATTGATACACGCTATGTTCATCTCCCTCCTTTCTTTCTCTCAGATATAATAGGTTACCTTTGCCTCCTCATGAGATGTAGTACCACCACTTTATACTTTTTTATGATATAATCTCCTTTCCACCTCTATTTTCTAAGACAAATTGTACATATGTTCTTTACATATTTTTTTGACAGAAGTATAGTTCTCAAGATTTCTTTTTACCTTTTTTAGAAGTCTCTTGAGTTCTGTATTTGAAGATCAAACCTCTTATGTAGGTCTGGTTTTTTCATCAAAAATAGATGGAATTCATTTATTTCGTTAAATGTCCATCTTCTTCCCTGGAAAACGATGCTCATTCTTGCTGGGTAAGTTATTCTTGGCTGCATACCAAGTTCCTTAGCCTTTCGGAATATCATGTTCCATGCCCTGCGTTCTTTTAATGTGGATGCTGCTAGATCCTGTGTTATCCTTATTGTGGATCCTCCATATCTGAATTGTTTTTTTCTAGCAGCTTCCAATATCTTTTCCTTTGTCTGATGGTTCTTGAACTTGGCCACTATATTTCTTGGCGTTTTGATTTTAGGGTCCCTTTCAGTAGGTGATCGATGAATTTTCTCAATGTCTATTTTACCCTCTGTTTCCAAAACGTCTGGGCAGTTCTCTTTGATAATTTCCTCGAAAATGGTGTCCAAGCTCTTTTTTTCCTCCCATTTTTCAGGGAGTCCGATTATTCTCAAATTGTCTCTCCTGGATCTGTTTTCCAGGTCTGTTGTCTTTCTGGTAAGGTACTTGACAGTCTTTTCAATTGTTTCATTTCTCTGGTTTTGCTTGACTCCCTGTTGGTTTCTCCTTGAGTCATTCATTTCTACTTGTTCCAGTCTAATTTTCAATGATGTATTTTCTTCACTCACTTTTTTTATATCTCTTTGTAATTGTCCAATTGAGTTTTTATCTTCTATGGAATTTTTTTCCATTTTATCCATTTTATTTTTTAGAGAGCTGATTTCTTTTTCCAGCTCTCTAATCCTGTTTTCCTTGGAGTTGTTTACCTTTTCCAGCTCACTAATCCTGTTTTCCTTGGAGTTGTTTACCTTTTCCAGCTCACTAATCTTGTTTCTCAATGATTTGATTTCTTTATCCATTCTGTCTTTGAATGCATGGGATGACTTCTCCAGGCTCTCTTGCCAAGCTTCCCTTTCCTTTTCCCATTTCTCTTCCAGATCTCTTGTGAGAGCCTTTTTGATTTCCTCTATTAGGTTCTTTTGTATTGAGGAGCAGCTTATATCCCTCCCAGGGGATACATCTGGGGACATTCTGTTCCTAGTCTCCTCAGCATTTGAAGTGTGCTCCCTCTCCACACAGAAGCTGTCAATGGTTAGAGCCCTTTTGAATTTTTTGTTCATTTTGTCAAAGTAGGAATCAAAGAAAACAAACTGACAAGAGAAACAATTGGTCTGTTTTGCGGGGGATGGGGTTGGATGGTATTAATGGGCTTCCTCTACAGACTGGGGGTAGGGCAGCAGAGAGCCACTAACAGAACAGCAATGACTGTACTGAGTCTGAGCTCTGAGGCTCTGAAAACACGCCGAGTCAATCCAGGTGGGGGTTGGGGGTGGCCAGGCTCTGAGAGACGCTGGCTTTCTGGGGTTTTAATCTTCACCTCCTGTGTTTACACCCTCTCTGCTGCTCCTGGCTTGCTGCCAAGACGGAGCATCCACACTGGGGCAAAAGCCCTTTTGCAGAAACTGCAGAGATCACACCTCTCCCCCTCCGGTCTGAGCTGTGTGAGCTGCCTGTCTTGCTCTGGCTGTCTACCCTCAGTCTGCGCCCAGTCTGATTTACCCTCCCCCGAACAAACACAGACCTTTTCTGGCGACTTTCAAGGATGTCTTCTCTTGGTGATAATTTGTGGATTTCTTTCTGGGTCAAGCATTAAGTCAGAGGCTTGTCATGATGTAAGTTCTGAGAGAAAACGAGGAGCTCAAGCAGCTGTCTGCCTCCACGCCGCCATCTTGGCCGGAAGTCACAGATCATCTCTCTTGAAACAATGTTTTTCTACATCCTTTTCTAGAGCCTCGTTCTAGAAAACATTTTTCTAGTTTCTTATCTAGATTTTACCCCTAGAAATAAATCATTTCTAGGACCTCAATCTAGAAAACATTCTTTTCTAGAATCATTTCTGGAACCTCTCTCTAGAAACATGGTTTTTTCTAGATTCTTTTCTATAGCCTCAATGTAGAAAAAATATTTTCTAGAAACTTATTTGGATCCTCTCTCTAGAAACAACTCTTTTCCAGAGCCTCAATCCATAAAACAATCTCTTCCATATTTTTTCTGGATCCTCAGTCTTTCCTAGATCCTTTTATGGATACTCTCTCTAGAAAAAACTCTTGCCCAGATACTATTCTAGAGCCTCAATCCAGAAAAAAAAAAAAGAAAAAACAAAAACAAAAATAAAACAAAACAAAACAAAACATTTTTTCTCCATTCTTTAATGAAGTAAGTTCTGAGAGAAAATGAGGAGCTCAAGCAGCTGTCTGCCTCCACGCCGCCATCTTGGCCGGAAGTCCTCTCTAGATTATTTTCTAGAGCCTCATGCTAGAAAAAGTTTTTCTAGGCTCTTTTCTGGATCCTCTCTCTAGAAAAAAAAAACTGTTTTCTAGATTCTTTTCTAGAGCCTCAAGCTAAAAAGTTTCTTTTCTAGAATGTTTTATGGATCATTTCTTCTGATATCATGTTTTTTTTTTTTTTGTTACATTCTTTTCTGGAGCCTGATTCAAGAAAAAAAAAAAATTAAATACTTTTCTACTTATTCTCTTTTTTAAAAGTTACATTTCTAGATTTTTTTTCGAAAACCTCAATCTAGAAAAAAAATCTTTTCTTGGAAATTTTCTCTATCTTCTCTCGTGAAACAATTCTTTTCTAGATCATTTTCTAGAGCCTCAATCTAGAAAACATTTTTCTGGGTCCTCTCTCTAGGAAAAACACTTTTCTAGATTCTTTTCAAGAGTCTCAACCTAAAAAAACTGTTCTTTTGTAGATTCTTTTATGGATAACTCTCTTAGAAGAAAGATCTGTAGATTCCTTTTTAGAGCCTCATTCTAGAAATTTTTTTTTTCTAGACACGTTTCTAGTTCTTCACTCTAGAAACATGTCTTTTCTAGATGATTTTCTAGAACTTCAATCTAGAGAAATATCTTTTCTAGAAACTTTTCTGCATCCTCCCTTTAGTAAGAATTCTTTACTAGGTCCTTTTCTAGAGCCTCATGTTTGAAAACATAGTTGTCTAGATCTTCTATCTAGAAATAAGTCTTTTCTAGATTCTTTTCTAGAGCCGCATGCTAGAAAAAGTTTTTCTAGGCTCTTTTCTGGATGCTCTCTCTAGAAAAAACTCTTTTCTAGAGCATCAATCTAAAAAAACGTTCTTTTCTAGATTCTTTTATGGATCATTTCTTCCGAAAAAATGTTTTGTTTTATTTACTTATTTATTTTGCTGTTAGATTCTTTTCTGGAGGCTCCTTCAAGAAAACATTTTTAGATACTTTTCTAGATGTTCTGTTTAGAAAAGGGACTTTTTTGGATTCTTTTTGAAAACCAAAATCTAGAAAAAAATCATTTCTAGAATCTTTTCTAGAAACTCTAGAAACAATTAATTTCTTGATCATTTCGGAGAACCTTAATCTGGAAAACTATTTTTTCTGGATCCTCTCTCTAGAATCAACTCTTTTCTAGATTATTTTCTAGAGCCTCAACCTAAAAAAACGTTCTTTTCTAGATTCTTTTATGGATCATCTCTCTTAAAACCAAGTGTTTGTACATTATTTTCAAGAGCCTCATTCTTGAAATTTTTTCTTCTTGGTACTTTTCTAATTCTTCTCTCTAGAAACATGTCGTTTCTAGATGATTTTCTAGAACGTCAAACTAGAGAAATATGTTTTCTAGAATCTTTTCTGCATCCTCTCTCTAGAAAGAATTCTTTACTAGATCCTTTTCTAGAGCCTCACTTAGAAAACATAGTTTCCAGGTCTTTTATCTAGAAACCAGTCTTTTCTAGATTCTTTTCTAGAGCCTCATGCTAGAAAATTGTTTTCTAGATTCTTTTGTGCAACCTCTCTCTAGAAACAACTCTTTTCTAGATTCTTTTCTAGAGCCTCAGTCTTAAAAAAATGTTCTTTTCTAGAATGTTTTATGGATCATTTCTTCTGAAATAATGTTTTGTTGTTGTTGTTGTTGTTGTTGTTAGATTCTTTTCTGGAGCCTCATTCAAGAAAAAAATTTAAATACTTTTCTACTTATTCTCTTTTTAAAAAGATACATTTCTAGAATTTTTTCAAAAACCTCAATCTAGAAAAAAAATCCTCTCTCTAGAAAAAACTCTTTTCTGGATTCTTTTCTAGAGCCTTAATCAAAAAAAAAAAAACGTTCTTTTCTAGATTATTTTATGGATCATTTCTTGTGAAAAACTGTTTTATTTTATTGATTTATTTATTTATTTAGGCTGTTAGAATCTTTTCTGGAGGCTCATTCAAGAAAACTTTTCTAGATGTTTTCTTTAGAAAAGGGAATTTTTTGGATTCATTTTGAAAATGAAAATCTAGAAAAAAAACATTTCTAGAAACTTTTCTAGATACTCTAGAAACAATTAATTTCTTGATCATTTCGGAGAACCTTAATCTGGAAAACTATTTTTTCTGGATTCGCTCTCTAGAAATAACTCTTTTCTAGATTATTTTCTAAAGCCTCAATCTAAAAAAAAAAAACGTTCTTTTCTAGATTCTTTTATGGATGATTTCCTCTGAAATCATGTTTTTTTGGTTGTTGTTGTTGTTGTTAGATTCTTTGCTGGAGTCTAATTCAAGAAAACATTTTTAGATACTTTTCTAGTTATTCCCTTTAGAAAAAACACTTTTCTAGATTCTTTTCGAAAACCTCAATTTCGAAAATAATCTTTTCTAGGAACTTTTTTAGATACTTTCTCTAGAAACATTCCTTTTCTAGATTATTTTCTAGAGCCTCAATCTAGAAAACATTTTTTTCTGGATTCTCTCCCTAGAAAAAACATTTTCTGGATTCTTTTCTAGAGTCTCAACCTAAAAACATTCCTTTCTAGATTCTTTTATGGATAACTCTCTTAAAAGAAATATTTGTAGATTCTTTTTTAGAGCCTCATTCTAGAAAATTTTTTTCTTGATACGTTTCTAGTTCTTCTCTCTAGAAACACGCCTTTTCTAGATGATTTTCTAGAACTTCAATCTACAAAAAAACCTTTTGTAGAAACTTTTCTGCATCCTCCTTCTAGAAAGAATTCTTTACTAGATCCTTTTCTAGAGCCTCAACTTTGAAAACATAGTTTTCTAGATCTTCTATCTAGAAACAAGGCTTTTCTAGATTCTTTTCTAGAGCCGCATGCTAGAAAAAGGTTTTCTAGGCTCTTTTCTGGATCCTCTTTCTAGGAAAAACCCTTTTCAAGATTGTTTTCTAGAGCCTCAATATAAAAAAACGTTCTTTTCTAGAATGTTTTATGGATCATTTCTTTTGTGATCATTTTTTTTTTTTTTGTTAGATTCTTTTCTGGAGCCTCATTCAAGAAAAAAAAATCTAAATACTTTTCTACATATTCTCTTTTGAAACAGATACATTTCTAGAATTTTTTCAAAAACCTCAATATAGAAAAAAAATCTTTTCTTGGAAATTTTCTCTATCCTCTCTCTGTTTTATGCATCATTTCTTCTGAAAAAAAGTTTTATTTATTTTTTGCTGTTAGGTTTTTTCTGGAGGCTCATTCAAGAAAACATTTTTAGATACTTTTCTAGTTATTGTTCCATTTAGAAAAGACACTTTTCTAGATTCCTTTCGAAAACCTCAATTTCGAAAATAATCTTTTCTAGGAACTTTTCTAGATACTTTCTCTAGAAACAATTCTTTTCTAGATCATTTTCTAGAGCCTCAATCTAGAAAACATTTTTTTTCTGGATCCTCTCTCTAGAAAAAACACTTTTCTAGATTCTTTTCTAGAGAATCAATCTTAAAAAAACGTTCTTTTCTAGTATGTTTTATGGATCATTTCTTCTGAAATCATGTTTTTTTTTTTTTTTTTTGTTAGATTCTGATCTGGAGCCTCATTCAAGAAAAAAAAAATTAAATACTTTTCTACTTATTCTTTTTTTAAACAGATACATTTCTAAAATTTTTTCAAAAACCTTAATCTAGAAAATAAAATCTTTTCTTGGAAATTTTCTCTATTCTCTCTCATGAAACAATTCTTTTCTAGATACTTTTCTAGAGCCTCAATCTCAAAAACATTTTTTCTGGATCCTCTCTCTAGAAAAAACACTTTCCTACATTCTTTTCTAGAGTCACTTCCTAAAGAAACGTTCTTTTCTAGATTCTTTTCTGGGTGACTCTTAAAAGAATGATCTGTAGATTCCTTATTAGAGCCTCATTCTAGAAAATTTTTTTTTTCTAGATACGTTTTAGTTCTCTCTAGAAACATGTATTTTCTAAATGATTTTCTAGAACTTCAATCTAGAGAAAAATCTTTTGTAGAAAGTTTTCTGCATCCTCCTTCTGGAAAGAATTCTTTACTAGATCCTTTTCTAGAGCCTCAATTTTCAAAACATAGTTTTCTAGATCTTCTATCTACAAACAAGTATTTTCTAGATTCCTTTCTAGAGCCTCATGCTAGAAAAAAAGTTTTTCTATGCTCTTTTCTGGATCCTCTTTCTAGGAAAAACCCTTTTCAAGATTCTTTTCTAGAGCCTCAATCTAAAAAAACGTTCTTTTCTAGAATGTTTTATGGATCATTTCTTCTGAATCATGGGGTTTTTTTTCTGTTAAATTCTTTTCTGGAGCCTCATTCAAGAAAAAAAATTTTAAATACTTTTCTACATATTCTCTTTTTAATTTAATTCTTTCTAGTGGGAGGATGTAGAAAAGATTCTGGAAAAGATTTTTGTCTGTATTGAGGTTCTAGAAAATCTCCTAGGAAAGACTTGTTTCTAGAGAGAAGAACTAGAAAAGTATCTAGAAAGTTACTTTCTAGAATGAGGCTCTGGAAAAGAATGTACAAAAAACCTTTTTTTTGAAGAGAGTGATCCATAAAAGAATCTAGAAAAGGACAGTTTTTAGGTTAAGGCTCTAGAAAAGTACCTAGAAAAGAGTTTTTTCTAGAGAGAAGATCCAAAATAAGAATGTTTTCTAGATGGAGGCTCTAGAAAAGGATCTAGAAAATAATTGTTTCCAGAGAAAGTATCTAGAAAATTTTCCAGAAAAGATTTTTTTCTAGATTGAGGTTTTTGAAAAGAATCTGGAGAAGTCACTTTTCTAAAGAGAACAAGGAAAAAAGTATCTAAAAAATGTTTTCTTGAATGAGGTTCCTGAAAAGAATTAAAAAAAAAAAAAAAACATTGTTTCAGAAGAAATGATCCATAAAACATTCTAGAAAAGAATGTTTTTTCTAGGATTAGGCCTAGAAAAGAATCTAGAAAAGACATTTTTTTAGATAGAAGATCTGGAGAAATATGTTTTCAAATTGGAGTCTCTAGAAATGGATCTAATAAAGAATTCTTTCTAGAGGGAGGATGTAGAAAAGATTCTAGAAAAGATTTTTGTCTAGATTGAGGTTCTAGAAAATCTCCTAGGAAAGACTTGTTTCTAGAGAGAAGAACTAGAAAAGTATCTAGAAAGTTACTTTCTAGAATGAGGCTCTGGAAAAGAATGTACAAAAACTTTTTTTGAAGAGAGTGATCCATAAAAGAATCTAGAAAAGGACGTTTTTTAGGTTAAGGCTCTAGAAAAGTACCTAGAAAAGAGTTTTTTCTAGAGAGAGGATCCAAAAAAAGAATGTTTTCTAGATGGAGGCTCTAGAAAAGGATCTAGAAAAAATTGTTTCCAGAGAAAGTATCTAGAAAAGTTTCCAGAAAAGATTTTTTTCTAGATTCAGCTTTTCGAAAAGAATCTGGAGAAGTCTCTTTTCTAAAGAGAACAAGGAAAAAAGTATCTAAAAAATGTTTTCTTGAATGAGGTTCCTGAAAAGAATAAAAAAAAAAAAAAAAACATTGTTTCAGAAGAAGTGATCCATAAAACATTCTAGAAAAGAACGTTTTTCAGCAGTTGATGGAACCTATACAAAAATTGATCATATACTAGGGCATAAAAACCTCAAAATCAAATGCAGTAAGGCAGAAATAGTAAATGCATCCTTTTCAGACCATAATGCAATCAAAATAACATTTAATAAAAAGCCAGGGGAAAATAGACCAAAAAATAATTGGAAACTAAATAATCTTATACTAAAGAATGATTGGGTAAAACAGCAATTCATAGACATAATTAATAACTTCACCCAAGAAAATGACAATAATGAGACATCATACCAAAATGTGTGGGATACACCCAAAGCAGTAATTAGGGGAAGTTTTATATCTCTACAGGCCTACTTGCATAAAATAGAGAAAGAGAGGGCCAACGAACTGGATTTACAACTAAAATTGCTAGAAAAGGAACAAATTAAAAACCCCCATACAAACACAAAACTTGAAATTCAAAAAATAAAAGGTGAGATTGATAAAATTGAAAGTAAAAAAACTATTGAATTAATTAATAAAACTAAGAGTTGGTTTTATGAAAAAACCAACAAAATAGACAAACCCTTAGTAAACCTGACTAAAAAAAGGAAAGAAAAAAAGCAAATTGATAGTCTTGAAAATGAAAAGGGTGAACTCACCACTAATGAAGAGGAAATTAGAACAATACTTAGGAGCTACTTTGCTCAACTTTATGCCGATAAATTCGATAACTTAAATGAAATGGAAGAATAACTTCAAAAATATAGCTTGCCCAGATTAATAGAGGAAGAAGTAAGTAGTCTAAATAGTCCCATCTCAGAAAAAGAAATAGACCAAGCTATTAACCAACTTCCTAAGAAAAAGTCCCCAGGACCAGATGGATTTACAGGTGAATTCTACCAAACATTTAAAGAACAACTAACTCCAATGCTATGTAAACTATTTGAAAAAATAGGGATTGAAGGAGTCCTACCAAATTCCTTCTATGACACAGACATGGTACTGATACCTAAACCAGGTAGATCGAAAACTGAGAAAGAAAACTATAGACCAATTTCCTTAATGAATATTGATGCTAAAATCTTAAATAAGATATTAGCAAATAGACTTCAGAAAATCATCCCCAGGATAATACACTATGACCAAGTGGGATTTATACCAGGAATGCAGGGCTGGTTTAATATTAGGAAAACCATTAGTATAATTGACCATATTAATAATCAAATTAATAAAAACCATATGATCATCTCAATAGATGCAGAAAAGGCATTTGATAAAATCCAACATCCATTCCTACTAAAAACGCTTGAGAGTATAGGAATAAATGGACTATTCTTTAAAATAATAAGGAGCATATATTTAAAACCTTCAGTAAACATCATATGTAATGGTGATAAACTAGAACCTTTCCCTGTAAGATCAGGAGTGAAACAAGGTTGCCCACTATCACCATTACTATTCAATATAGTACTAGAAACTCTAGCCTTGGCAATAAGAGCAGAGAAAGAGATCCAAGGAATTAGAGTAGGAAATGAAGAAATCAAATTGTCACTTTTCGCAGATGACATGATGGTATACTTAGAGAACCCCAAAGACTCTGCTAAAAAGCTATTAGAAATAATTCAGAATTTTAGCAAAGTCGCAGGATACAAAATAAATCCACATAAATCCTCAGGATTTTTAAACATTACCAACACAATCCAACAGCAAGAGATACAAAGAGAAATTCCATTCAAAATAAGTCGATAGTATCAAATATTTGGGAATATATCTACCAAAGGAGAGTCAGGAATTATATGAGCAAAATTACAAAACACTTGCCAGAAAAATAAAGTCAGATTTAAATAATTGGAAAGACATTCAGTGTTCTTGGATAGGCCGAGCGAATATAATAAAGATGACAATACTCCCCAAACTAATCTATTTATTTAGTGCTATACCAATCAGACTCCCAAGAAACTATTTTAATGACCTAGAAAAAATAACAACAAAATTCATATGGAAGAATAAAAGGTCGAGAATTGCAAGGGAACTAATGAAAAAAAAGTCAGAGGAAGGTGGTCTAAGTGTACCTGATTTAAAGCTATATTATAAAGCAACAATCACCAAAACCATTTGGTATTGGCTAAGAAATAGACTAGTTGATCAGTGGCATAGGTTAGGTTTACAGGGCAAGATAGTGAATAAAAATAGCAATCTAATCTTTGACAAACCCAAAGATCCCAAATTTTGGGATAAGAATTCATTATTTGACAAAAACTGCTGGGAAAACTGGAAATTAGTATGGCAGAAACTAGGCATGGACCCACATTTAACACCACATACTAAGATTAGATCAAAATGGGTCCAAGATTTAGGCATAAAGAACGAAATCATAAATAAATTGGAGGAACATGGGATGGTTTACCTCTCAGACTTGTGGAGGAGGAAGGAGTTTGTGTCCAAGGGAGAACTAGAGACCATTATTGATCACAAAATAGAACATTTTGATTACACCAAATTAAAAAGTTTCTGCACAAACAAAACTAATGCAAACAAGATTAGAAGGGAAGTAACAAATTGGGAAAACATTTTTACAGTTAAAGGTTCTGATAAAGGCCTCATCTCCAAAATATACAGATAATTGACTTTAATTTATAAGAAATCAAGCCATTCTCCAATTGATAAATGGTCAAAGGATATGAACAGATAATTTTCAGATGATGAAATTAAAACTATTTCCACTCATATGAAAGAGTGTTCCAAATCACTATTGATCAGAGAAATGCAAATTAAGGAAACTCTGAGGTATCATTACACACCTGTCAGATTGGCTAAGATGACAGGAACAAATAACGATGAATGTTGGAGGGGCTGTGGGAAAACTGGGACACTGATGCATTGTTGGTGGAGTTGTGAAAGAATCCAACCATTCTGGAGAGCAATCTGGAATTATGCCCAAAAAGTTATCAAAATGTGCATACCCTTTGACCCAGCCATACTACTACTGGGCTTATACCCCAAGGAACTACTAGAGAAGGGAAAGGGTCCTGTATGTGCCAAAATGTTTGTGGCAGCCCTTTTCATATGGCTAGAAGCTGGAAGATGAGTGGATGTCCATCAATTGGAGAATGGTTGGGTAAACTATGGTATATGAATGTTATGGAATATTATTGTTCTATAAGAAATGACCAACAGGAAAAATACAGAGAGGCTTGGAGAGACTTACATCAACTGATGCTGAGTGAAACGAGCAGAACCAGAAGATCATTATACACTTCAACAATGATACTGTACGAGGATGTATGCTGATGGAAGTGGATTTCTTCAACATAGAGAAGAGCTAATCCAATTCCAATTGATTAATGATGGACAGAACCAGCTACATCCAGAAAATGAACACTAGGAAATGAATGTAAACTGTTATTTTTACCTTCTGAATCCAATTCTTCCTGTGCAACAAAAAATTCGGTTCTACACACATATATTGTATCTAAATCTAAATTATACTGTAATATATTTAACATATATAAGACTGCTTTCCATCTGGGGGAGGGGGTTGGGGAAGGAAGGGAAAAAATCTGAATATAAGTAAGTGCAAGGGATAAGGTTGTAAAAAATTACCCATGCATATGTACTGTCAAAAAATGTCATAATTATAAAATAAAATAAAAAATTAAAAAAAAAAGGAAAGAACGTTTTTTCTAGTATTAGGCCTAGAAAAGAATCTAGAAAAGACATTTTTCTAGATAGAAGATCTGGAGAAATATGTTTTCAAAGTGGAGTCTCTAGAAATGGATCTAATAAAGAATTCTTTCTAGAGGGAGGATGTAGAAAAGATTCTAGAAAAGATTTTTGTCTAGATTGAGGTTCTAGAAGATCTCCTAGGAAAGACTTGTTTCTAGAGAGAAGAACTAGAAAAACATCTAGAAAACTACTTTCTAGAATGAGGCTCTGGAAAAGAATGTACAAAAATTTTTTTTGAAGAGAGTGATCCATAAAAGAATCTAGAAAAGGACGTTTTTTTTTATGTTGAGGCTCTAGAAATGTACCTAGAAAAGTGTCTTTTTCTAGAGAGAGGATCCAAAAAAAAGAATGTTTTCTAGATTGAGGATCTAGTAAAGGATCTAGAAAAGAATTGTTTCCAGAGAAAGTATCTAGAAAAGTTTCCAGAAAAGATTTTTTTCTAGATTGAGGTTTTGGAAAGAATCTGGAGAAGTCACTTTTCTAAAGAGAAGAAGGAAAAAAGTATCTAAAAAATGTTTTCTTGAATGAGGTTCCTGAAAAGAATAAAAAAAACATTGTTTCAGAAGGAGTGATCCATAAAACATTCTAAAAAAGAATGTTTTTCTAGCATTAGGCCTAGAAAAGAATCTAGAAAAGACATTTTTCTAGATAGAAGATCTAGAAACATAGGTTTTCAAAGTGGAGTCTCTAGAAATGGATCTAATAAAGAATCCTTTAGAGAGGGGGATGTAGAAAAGTTTCTAGAAAAGATTTTTTTCTAGATTGAGGCTCTAAAAAATCTCCTAGAAAAGACTTGTTTCTAGTGAGAAGAACTAGAAAAACATCTAGAAAACTACTTTCTAGAATGAGGCTCTGGAAAAGAATGTACAAAAAATTTTTTTGAAGAGAGTGATCCATAAAAGAATCTAGAAAAGGACGTTTTTTAGGTTAAGGCTCTAGAAACGTACCTAGAAAAGTGTTTTTTTCTAGAGAGAGGTTCCAAAAAAAGAATGTTTTCTAGATTGAGGATCTAGAAAAGGATATAGAAAAGAATTGTTTCCAGAGAAAGTATCTAGAAAAGTTTCCAGAAAAGATTTTTTTCTAACTTGAGGTTTTCAAAAAGAATCTGGAGAAGTCACTTTTCTAAAGAGAACAAGGAAAAAAGTATCCATAAAAAGTTTTCTTGAATGAGGTTCCTGAAACGAATAAAAAAACATTGTTTCAGAAGGAGTGATCCATAAAACATTCTAGAAAAGAACGTTTTTTCTAGCATTAGGCCTAGAAAAGAATCTAGAAAAGTCATTTTTCTAGATAGAAGATCTGGAAAAATATGTTTTCAAAGTGGAGTCTCTAGAAATGGATCTAATAAAGAATTCTTTCTATAGGGAGGATGTAGAAAAGTTTCTAGAAAAGATTTTTGTCTAGATTGAGGTTCTATAAAATCTCCTAGAAAAGACTTGTTTCTTGAGAGAAGAACAGAAAAGTATCTAGAAAACTACTTTCTAGAATGAGGCTCTAGAAAAGAATGTACAAAAACTTTGTTTTTATAGAGTGATCCATAAAAGAATCTAGAAAAGGACATATTTTTAGGTTGAGGCTCTAGAAAAGGATATAGAAGACAGTTTTTTCTAGAGAGAGGATCTAGAAAAGAATGTCTTCCAGATTGAGGCTCTAGAAAAAGATCTAGAAAAGAATTGTTTCCAGAGAAAGTATCTAGAAAAGTTTCCAGAACAGACTTTTTTCTAGATTGAGGTTTTCCAAAAGAATCTGGAGAAGAAACTTTTCTAAAGAGAACAAGGAAAAAAGTATCTAAAAATGTTTTTTTGAATGAGGTTCCAGAAAAGAATGAAACAAAAAAACATAGTTTCAGAAGAAGTGATCCATAAAACAATCTAGAAAAGAACGTTTTTTCTAGGATTAGGCCTAGAAAAGAATCTAGAAAAGACATTTTTCTAGATAGAAGATCTGGAGAAATATGTTTTCAAAGTGGAGTCTCTAGAAATGGATCTAATAAAGAATTCTTTCTAGAGGGAGGATGTAGAAAAGATTCTAGAAAAGATTTTTGTCTAGATTGAGGTTCTAGAAAATCTCCTAGGAAAGACTTGTTTCTAGAGAGAAGAACTAGAAAAGTATCTAGAAAGTTACTTTCTAGAATGAGGCTCTGGAAAAGAATGTAACAAAAACCTTTTTTTTAAGAGAGTGATCCATAAAAGAATCTAGAAAAGAACAGTTTTTAGGTTAAGGCTCTAGAAAAGTACCTAGAAAAGAGTTTTTTCTAGAGAGATAATCCAGAAAAGAATGTTTTCTAGATAGAGGCTCTAGAAAAGTATCTAGAAAATAATTGTTTCTAGAGAAAGTATCTAGAAAAGTTTCCAGAAAAGATTTTTTTCTAGATTCAGGTTTTTGAAAAGAATCTGTAGAAGTCTCTTTCTAAAGAGAACAAGGAAAAAAGTATCTAAAAAATGTTTTCTTGAATGAGGTTCCTGAAAAGAATAAAAAAAAAAAAAAAAAAACATTGTTTCAGAAGGAGTGATCCATAAAACATTCTAGAAAAGAACGTTTTTTTCTAGCATTAGGCCTAGAAAAAAATCTAGAAAAGACATTTTTCTAGATAGCAGATCTGGAAACATAGGTTCTCAAAGTGGAGTCTATAGAAATGGATCTAATAAAGAATTCTTTCCAGAGGGAGGATGTAGAAAAGTTTCTAGAAAAGATTTTTGTCTAGATTGAGGTTCTAGAAAATCTCCTAGAAAAGACTTATTTCTAGTGAGAAGAACTAGAAAAACACCTAGAAAATACATTCTAGAATGAGGCTCTGGAAAAGAATGTACAAAAAATTATTTTGAAGAGAGTGATCCATAAAAGAATCTAGAAAAGGACGTTTTTTTAGGTGGATGCTCTACAAATGTACCTAGAAAAGTGTTTTTTTCTAGAGAGAGGATCCAAAAAAAAAGAATGTTTTCTAGATTGAGGATCTAGAAAAGGATCTAGAAAAGAATTGTTTTCAGAGAAAGTATCTAGAAAAGTTTCCAGAAAAGATTTTTTTCTAGATTGAGGTTTTGGAAAGAATCTGGAGAAGTCACTTTTCTAAAGAGAACAAGGAAAAAATATCTAAAAATGTTTTTTTGAATGGGGTTCCAGAAAAGAATGAAACAAAAAAACAACATAGTTTCAGAAGAAGTGATCCATAAAACATTCTAGAAAAAAACGTTTTTTTCTAGGATTAGGCCTAGAAAAGAATCTAGAAAAGACATTTTTCTACATAGAAGATCTAGAGAAATATGTTTTCAAAGTGGAGTCTCTAGAAATGGATCTAATAAAGAATTCTTTCTAGAGGGAGGATGTAGAAAAGATTCTAGAAAAGATTTTTGTCTAGATTGAGGTTCTAGAAAATCTCCTAGGAAAGACTTGTTTCTAGAGAGAAGAACTAGAAAAGTATCTAGAAAGTTACTTTCTAGAATGAGGCTCTGGAAAAGAATGTACAAAAAACCTTTTTTTTAAGAGAGTGATCCATAAAAGAATCTAGAAAAGGACAGTTTTTAGGTTAAGGCTCTAGAAAAGTACCTAGAAAAGAGTTTTTTCTAGAGAGATAATCCAGAAAAGAATGTTTTCTAGATAGAGGCTCTAGAAAAGTATCTAGAAAATAATTGTTTCCAGAGAAAGTATCTAGA
Source organism: Sminthopsis crassicaudata (assembly GCF_048593235.1). Lineage (NCBI taxonomy): Eukaryota > Metazoa > Chordata > Mammalia > Dasyuromorphia > Dasyuridae > Sminthopsis > Sminthopsis crassicaudata. The sequence continues at coordinate 202,688,623 of NC_133619.1, forward strand.
AAAGTTTCCAGAAAAGATTTTTTTCTAGATTCAGGTTTTCGAAAAGAATCTGGAGAAGTCTCTTTTCTAAAGAGAACAAGGAAAAAAGTATCTAAAAAATGTTTTCTTGAATGAGGTTCCTTAAAAGAATAATAAAAAAAAAAAAAAAAAAACATTGTTTCAGAAGAAGTGATCCATAAAACATTCTAGAAAAGAACGTTTTTTCTAGGATTAGGCCTAGAAAAGAATCTAGAAAAGACATTTTTCTAGATAGAAGATTTGGAGAAATATGTTTTCAAAGTGGAGTCTCTAGAAATGGATCTAATAAAGAATTCTTTCTAGAGGGAGGATGTAGAAATGATTCTAGAAAAGATTTTTGTCTAGGTTGAAGTTCTAGAAAATCTCCTAGGAAATACTTGTTTTTAGAGAGAAGAACTAGAAAAGTATCTAGAAAGTTACTTTCTAGAATGAGGCTCTGGAAAAGAATGTACAAAAACTTTTTTTGAAGAGAGTGATCCATAAAAGAATCTAGAAAAGGACGGTTTTTAGGTTAAGGCTCTAGAAAAGTACCTAGAAAAGAGTTTTTTCTAGAGAGAAGATCCAAAATAAGAATGTTTTCTAGATGGAGGCTCTAGAAAAGGATCTAGAAAAGAATTGTTTCCAGAGAAAGTATCTAGAAAAGTTTCCAGAAAAGATTTTTTCTAGATTCAGGTTTTCGAAAAGAATCTGGAGAAGTCACTTTTCTAAAGAGAACAAGGAAAAAAGTATCTAAAAAATGTTTTCTTGAATGAGGTTCCTGAAAAGAATAAAAAAAACATTGTTTCAGAAGGAGTGATCCATAAAACATTCTAGAAAAGAACGTTTTTTTCTAGCATTAGGCCTAGAAAAAAATCTAGAAAAGACATTTTTCTAGATAGCAGATCTAGAAACATAGGTTCTCAAAGTGGAGTCTATAGAAATGGATCTAATAAAGAATTCTTTCCAGAGGGAGGATGTAGAAAAGTTTCTAGAAAAGATTTTTGTCTAGATTGAGGTTCTAGAAAATCTCCTAGAAAAGACTTATTTCTAGTGAGAAGAACTAGAAAAACATCTAGAAAATACATTCTAGAATGAGGCTCTGGAAAAGAATGTACAAAAAATTATTTTGAAGAGAGTGATCCATAAAAGAATCTAGAAAAGGACGTTTTTTTAGGTGGATGCTCTACAAATGTACCTAGAAAAGTGTTTTTTTCTAGAGAGAGGATCCAAAAAAAAGAATGTTTTCTAGATTGAGGATCTAGAAAAGGATCTAGAAAAGAATTGTTTTCAGAGAAAGTATCTAGAAAAGTTTCCAGAAAAGATTTTTTTCTAGATTGAGGTTTTGGAAAGAATCTGGAGAAGTCACTTTTCTAAAGAGAACAAGGAAAAAATATCTAAAAATGTTTTTTTGAATGGGGTTCCAGAAAAGAATGAAACAAAAAAACAACATAGTTTCAGAAGAAGTGATCCATAAAACATTCTAGAAAAAAACGTTTTTTTCTAGGATTAGGCCTAGAAAAGAATCTAGAAAAGACATTTTTCTACATAGAAGATCTGGATAAATATGTTTTCAAAGTGGAGTCTCTAGAAATGGATCTAATAAAGAATTCTTTCTAGAGGGAGGATGTAGAAAAGATTCTAGAAAAGATTTTTGTCTAGATTGAGGTTCTAGAAAATCTCCTAGGAAAGACTTGTTTCTAGAGAGAAGAACTAGAAAAACATCTAGAAAACTACTTTCTAGAATGAGGCTCTGGAAAAGAATGTACAAAAATTTTTTTTGAAGAGAGTGATCCATAAAAGAATCTAGAAAAGGACGTTTTTTTTTATGTTGAGGCTCTAGAAATGTACCTAGAAAAGTGTCTTTTTATAGAGAGAGGATCCAAAAAAAAGAATGTTTTCTAGATTGAGGATCTAGTAAAGGATCTAGAAAAGAATTGTTTCCAGAGAAAGTATCTAGAAAAGTTTCCAGAAAAGATTTTTTTTCTAGATTTAGGTTTTGGAAAGAATCTGGAGAAGTCACTTTTCTAAAGAGAACAAGGAAAAAAGTATCTAAAAAATGTTTTCTTGAATGAGGTTCCTGAAAAGAATAAAAAAAAAACATTGTTTCAGAAGGAGTGATCCATAAAACATTCTAGAAAAGAATGTTTTTTCTAGCATTAGGCCTAGAAAAGAATCTAGAAAAGACATTTTTCTAGATAGAAGATCTAGAAACATAGGTTTTCAAAGTGGAGTCTATAGAAATGGATCTAATAAAGAATCCTTTAGAGAGGGAGGATGTAGAAAAGTTTCTAGAACAGATTTTTTTCTAGATTGAGGTTCTAAAAAATATCCTAGAAAAGACTTTTTTCTAGTGAGAAGAACTAGAAAAACATCTAGAAAACTACTTTCTAGAATGAGGCTCTGGAAAAGAATGTACAAAAATTTTTTTTGAAGAGAGTGATCCATAAAAGAATCTAGAAAAGGACGTTTTTTAAGTTAAGGCTCTAGAAACGTACCTAGAAAAGTGTTTTTTTTTTTTCTAGAGAGAGGTTCCAAAAAAAGAATGTTTTCTAGATTGAGGATCTAGAAAAGGATCTAGAAAAGAATTGTTTCCAGAGAAAGTATCTAGAAAAGTTTCCAGAAAAGATTTTTTTCTAACTTGAGGTTTTCGAAAAGAATCTGGAGAAGTCACTTTTCTAAAGAGAACTAGGAAAAAAAGTATCCATAAAAAGTTTTCTTGAATGAGGTTCCTGAAACGAATAAAAAAACATTGTTTCAGTAGAAGTGATCCATAAAACATTCTAGAAAAGAACGTTTTTTCTAGCATTAGGCCTAGAAAAGAATCTAGAAAAGTCATTTTTCTAGATAGAAGATCTGGAGAAATATGTTTTCAAAGTGGAGTCTCTAGAAATGGAAACATTTTTTCTGGATACTCTCTCTTGAAAAAACACTTTCTAGATTCTTTTCTAGAGTCTCTTCCTAACAAAACGTTCTTTTCTAGATTCTTTTATGGATAACTCTCTTAGAAGAAAGATCTGTGGATTCCTTTTTAGAGCCTCATTCTAGAAAAATTTTTTCTAGATACGTTTCTAGTTCTCTCTAGAACCATGTCTTTTCTTGATGATTTTCTAGAACTTCAATCTAGACAAAAATCTTTTGTAGAAAGTTTTCTGCATCCTCCCTCTAGTAACAATTCTTTACTACATCCTTTTCTAGAGCCTCAACTTTGAAAACATAGTTTTCTAGATCTTCTATCTAGAAACAAGTCTTTTCTATTTTCTTTTCTAGAGACTTTTGCTAGAAAAACTTTTTTCTAGGCTCTTTTCTGGATCCTCTGTCTAGAAAAAAACTCTTTTCTAGATTCTTTTCTACAGCCTCAATCTAAAAAACGTTCTTTTCTGGATTCTTTTATGGATCATTTCTTCTGAAAAAATGTTTTATTTATTTTTTGCTGTTAGATTATTTTCTGCAGCCTCATTCAAGAAAACATTTTTAGATCCTTTTCTAGTTATTCCCTTTAGAAAAGACACTTTTCTAGATTCTTTTCGAAAAACTCAATTTCGAATATAATCTTTTCTAGGAACTTTTCTAGATACTTTCTCTAGAATCAATTCTTTTCTAGATCATTTTCTAGAGCCTCAATCTAGAAAACATTTTTTTCCTGGATCTTCTCTCTAGAAAAAACACTTTTCTAAATTCTTTTCTAGAGTCTCAAACTAAAAACGTTCCTTTCTAGATTCTTTTATGGATAACTCTCTTAAAAGAAAGATTTGTAGATTCTTTTTAGAGCCTCATTCTAGAAAATTTTTTTCTAGATACGTTTCTAGTTCTTCTCTCTAGAAACACGCCTTTTCTAGATGATTTTCTAGAACTTCACTCTAGAGAAAAATCTTTTGTAGAAACTCTTTTGCATCCTCCTTCTAGAAAGAATTCTTTACTAGATCCTTTTCTAGAGCCTCAACTTTGAAAACATAGTTTTCTAGATCTTCTATCTAGAAACAAGTCTTTTATATATTCCTTTCTAGAGCTTCATGCTAGAAAAAAGTTTTATTAGGCTCTTTTCTGGATCCTCTTTCTAGGAAAAATTCTTTTCAAGATTCTTTTCTAGAGCCTCAATCTAAAAAACGTTCTTTTCTAGAATGTTTTATGGATCATTTTTTCTGAAATCATGGTTTTTTTGTTAGATTCTTTTCTGGAGGCTCATTCAAGAAAAAAAAATTAGATACTATTCTACTTATTCTCTTTTTAAACAGATACATTTCTAGAATTTTTTCAAAAACCTCAATCTAGAAAAGAAAATCTTTTCTTGGGTATTTTCTCTATCCTCTCTCGTGAAACAATTCTTTTCTAGATCCTTTTCTATAGCCTCAATCTAGAAAACATTTTTTCTGGATCTTCTCTTTAGAAAAAACACTTTTCTAGATTCTTTTCTAGAGTCTCTTCCTAAAAAAACGTTCTTTTCTAGATTCTTTTATGGATAACTCTCTTAGAAGAAAGATCTGTAGATTTCTTTTTAGAGCCTCATTCTAGAAATTTTTTTTTCTAGATACGTTTCTAGTTGTCTCTAGAAACATGTCTTTTCTTGATGATTTTCTAGATCTTCAATCTAGAGAAAAATCTTTTGTAGAAACTTTTCTGCATCATCCCTCCAGTAATAATTCTTTGCTAGATCCTTTTCTAGAGCCTCAACTTTGAAAACATAGTTTTCTAGATTTCCTATCTAGAAACAAGTCTTTTCTAGATTCCTTTCTAGAGCCTTATGCTAGAAAAAAGTTTTTCTAGGCTCTTTTCTGGATCCTCTTTCTAGGAAAAACTCTTTTCAAAATTAATTCCTAGAGCCTCAATCTAAAAAAACGTTCTTTTCTAGAATGTTTTATGGATCATTTCTTCTGAAATCATGGTTTTTTTTTTTTTTTTTTTTTTTTTTTGTTACATTCTTTTCTCGAGCCTCATTCAAGAAAAAAATTTTAAATACTTTTCTACATATTCTCTTTTTAAACCGATACATTTCTAGAATTTTTTCAAATATCTCAATCCAGAAAAAAAATATTTTCTTGGAAATTTTCTCTATCATCTCTCGTGAAACAATTCTTTTCTAGATCATTTTCTAGAGCCTCAATCTAGAAAATATTTTTTCTGGATGCTCTCTCTTGAAAAAACACTTTTCTAGATTCTTTTCTAGAGTCTCTTCCTAAAAAAACGTTCTTTTCTAGATTCTTTTATGGATAACTCTCTTAGAAGAACGATCTGTGGATTCCTTTTTAGAGCCTCATTCTAGAAAATTTTTTTCTAGATACGTTTCTAGTTCTCTCTAGAAACATGTCTTTTCTTGGAGATTTTCTAGAACTTCAATCTAGACAAAAATCTTTTGTAGAAAGTTTTCTGCATCCTCCCTCTAGTAACAATTCTTTACTACATCCTTTTCTAGAGCCTCAACTTTGAAAACATAGTTTTCTAGATCTTCTATCTAGAAACAAGTCTTTTCTAGATTCTTTTCTAGAGCCTCATGCTAGAAAAAGTTTTTTCTAGGCTCTTTTCTGGATCCTCTTTCTAGAAAAAACTCTTTTCTAGATTTTTTTCTACAGCCTCAATCTAAAAAAAAACATTCTTTTCTGGATTCTTTTATGGATCATTTCTTCTGAAAATATGTTTTATTTATTTTTTGCTGTTAGATTATTTTCTGGAGCCTCCTTCAAGAAAACATTTTTAGATCCTTTTCTAGTTATTCCCTTTAGAAAAGACACTTTTCCAGATTCTTTTCGAAAACCTCAATTTCGAAAAACTTTTCTGCATCCTCTCTCTAGAAAGAATTCTTTACTAGACCTTTTCTCGAGCCTCATTTAGAAAACATTGTTTTTCAGATCTTTTATCTAGAAACCAGTGTTTTCTAGATTCTTTGCTAGAGCCTCATGCTAGAAAATTTTTTTTTGATTCTTTTGTGGAACTTCTCTCTAGAAACAACTCTTTTCTAGATTCTTTTCTAGAGCCTCAATCTAAAAAAAAAAACACGTTCTTTTCTAGATTCTTTTATGGATCATTTCTTCTGAAATCATGTTTTTTTTGGTTAGATTCTTTTCTGGAGGCTCATTGAAGAAAACATTTTTAGATACTTTTCTAGTTATTTCCTTTAGAAAAGACACTTTTCTAGATTCATTTCGAAAACCTCAGTTTCAAAAATAATGTTTTCTAGGAACTTTTCTAGATACTTTCTCTAGAAACAATCCTTTTCTAGATCATTTTCTAGAGCTTCAATCTAGAAAACATTTTTTCTGGATCTTCTCTCTAGAAAAAACACTTTTCTAGATTCTTTTCTAGAGTCTCGACCTAAAAACGTTCCTTTCTAGATTCTTTTATGGATAACTCTCTTAAAAGAAAGATTTGTAGATTCTTTTTTAGAGCCTCATTCTAGAAAATTTTTTTCTATATACGTTTCTAGTTCTTCTCTCTAGAAACACGCTTTTTTTAGATGATTTTCTAGAACTTCACTCTAGAGAAAAATCTTTTGTAGAAACTCTTTTGCATCCTCCTTCTAGAAAGAATTCTTTACTAGATCCTTTTCTAGAGCCTCAACTTTGAAAACATAGTTTTCTAGATCTTCTATCTAGAAACAAGTCTTTTATATATTCCTTTGTAGAGCTTCATGGTAGAAAAAAAGTTTTATTAGGGCCTTTTGTGGATCCTCTTTTTAGGAAAAATTCTTTTCAAGATTCTTTTCTAGAGCCTCAATCTAAAAAACGTTCTTTTCTAGAATGTTTTATGGATCATTTCTTCTGAAATCATGTTTTTTTTTTTGTTAGATTCTTTTCTGGAGGTTCATTGAAGAAAAAAAAATTAGATTCTTTTCTACTTATTCTCTTTTTAAACAGATACAGGTCTAGAATTTTTCAAAAATCTCAATCTTGAAAAGAAAATCTTTTCTTGGAAATTTTCTCTATCCTCTCTCGTGAAACAATTCTTTTCTACATCCTTTTCTAGAGCCTCAATCTAGAAAACATTTTTTTCTGGATTCTCTCTCTAGAAAAAACACTTTTCTAGATTCTTTTCTAGAGTCTCAACCTAAAAACTTTCCTTTCTAGATTCTTTTATGGATAACTTTCTTAAAAGAAAGATTTGTAGATTCTTTTTTAGAACCTCATTCTAGAAAATTTTTTTCTAGATACGTTTCTAGTTCTTCTCTCTAGAAACATGTCTTTTCTAGATGATTTTCTAGAACTTCAATCTAGAGAAAAATCTTTTGTAGAAACTTTTCTGCATCCACCTTCTAGAAACAATTCTTTACTGGATCCCTTTCTAGAGCCTCAACTTTGAAAACATAGTTTTCTAGATCTATCTAGAAACAAGTCTTTTCTAGATTCCTTTCTAGAGCCTCATGCTAGAAAAAAGTTTTTCTAGGCTCTTTTCTGAATCCTCTTTCTAGGAAAAACTCTTTTCAAGATCCTTTTCTAGAGCCTCAATCTAAAAAAACTTTCTTTTCTAGAATGTTTTATGGATCATTTCTTCTGAAATCATGGTTTTTTGTTTTTTTTTTTGTTACATTCTTTTCTCGAGCCTCATTCAAGAAAAAAATTTTAAATACTTTTCTACATATTCTCTTTTTAAACAGATACATTTCTAGAATTTTTTCAAAACCTCAATCTAGAAAAAAAATATTTTCTTGGAAATTTTCTCTATCATCTCTCGTGAAACAATTCTTTTCTAGATCATTTTCTAGAGCCTCAATCTAGAAAACATTTTTTCTGGATGCTCTCTCTTGAAAAAACACTTTTCTAGATTCTTTTCGAAAACCTGAATTTTGAAAATAATCTTTTCTAGGAACTTTTCTAGATACTTTCTCTAGAAACAATCCTTTTCTAGATCATTTTCTAGAGCCTCAATCTAGAAAACATTTTTTTTCTGGATCCTCTCTCTAGAAAAAACACTTTTCTAGATTCTTTTCTAGAGTCTCAACCTAAAAACATTCCTTTCTAGATTCTTTTATGGATAACTCTCTTAAAAGAAAGTTTTGTAGATTCTTTTTTGGAGCCTCATTCTAGAAAATTTTTTTCTAGATACGTTTCTAGTTCTTCTCTCTAGAAACATGTCTTTTCTACATTACTTTCTAGAACTTCAATCTAGAGAAAAATCTTTTGTAGAAACTTTTCTGCATCCTCCCTCTAGTAAGAATTCTTTACTAGATCCTTTTCTAGAGCCTCAAGTTTGAAAACAAAGTTTTCTAGATCTTTTAGCTAGAAACAAGTCTTTTCTAGATTCTTTTCTAGAGACTTATGCTATAAAAACTTTTTTCTAGGCTCTTTTCTGGATCCTCTGTCCAGAAAAAACTCTTTTCTAGATTCTTTTCTAGAGCCTCAATCTAAAAAACGTTCTTTTCTGGATTCTTTTATGGATCATTTCTTCTGAAAAAATGTTTTATTTATTTTTTGCTGTTAGATTCTTTTCTGGAGCCTCATTCAAGAAAACATTTTTAGATCCTTTTCTAGTTATTCCCTTTAGAAAAGACACTTTTCTAGATTCTTTTCGAAAACCTCAATTTCGAAAATAATCTTTTCTAGGAACTTTTCTAGATACTTTCTCTAGAAACAATTCTTTTCTAGATCATTTTCTAGAGCCTCAATCTAGAAAACATTTTTTCTGGATCTTCTCTCTAGAAAAAACACTTTTCTAGATTCTTTTCTAGAGTCTCGACCTAAAAACGTTCCTTTCTAGATTCTTTTATGGATAACTCTCTTAAAAGAAAGATTTGTAGATTCTTTTTTAGAGCCTCATTCTAGAAAATTTTTTTCTAGATACGTTTCTAGTTCTTCTCTCTAGAAACACGCCTTTTCTAGATGATTTTCTAGAACTTCACTCTAGAGAAAAATCTTTTGTAGAAACTCTTTTGCATCCTCCTTCTAGAAAGAATTCTTTACTAGATCCTTTTCTAGAGCCTCAACTTTGAAAACATAGTTTTCTAGATCTTCTATCTAGAAACAAGTCTTTTATATATTCCTTTTTAGAGCTTCATGGTAGAAAAAAAGTTTTATTAGGGCCTTTTCTGGATCCTCTTTCTAGGAAAAATTCTTTTCAAGATTCTTTTCTAGAGCCTCAATCTAAAAAACGTTCTTTTCTAAAATGTTTTATGGATCATTTCTTCTGAAATCATGTTTTTTTTTTTGTTAGATTCTTTTCTGGAGGCTCATTCAAGAAAAAAAAATAGATACTTTTCTACTTATTCTCTTTTTAAACAGATACATTTCTAGAATTTTTTCAAAAACCTCAATCTAGAAAAGAAAATCTTTTCTTGGATATTTTCTCTATCCTCTCTCGTGAAACAATTCTTTTCTACATCCTTTTCTAGAGCCTCAATCTAGAAAACATTTTTTCTGGATCCTCTCTCTAGAAAAAACACTTTTCTAGATTCTTTTCTAGAGTCTCTTCCTAAAAAAACGTTCTTTTCTAGATTCTTTTATGAATAACTCTCTTAAAAGAAAGTTTTGTAGATCCTTTTTTGGAGCCTCATTCTAGAAAATTTTTTTTCTAGATACGTTTCTAGTTCTTCTCTCTAGAAACATGTCTTTTCTACATTATTTTCTAGAACTTCAATCTAGAGAAAAATCTTTTGTAGAAACTTTTCTGCATCCTCCCTCTAAGAAGAATTCTTTACTAGATCCTTTTCTAGAGCCTCAAGTTTGAAAACAAAGTTTTCTAGATCTTTTAGCTAGAAACAAGTCTTTTCTAGATTCTTTTCTAGAGACTTATGCTATAAAAACTTTTTTCTAGGCTCTTTTCTGGATCCTCTGTCCAGAAAAAACTCTTTTCTAGATTCTTTTCTAGAGCCTCAATCTAAAAAACGTTCTTTTCTGGATTCTTTTATGGATCATTTCTTCTGAAAAAATGTTTTATTTATTTTTTGCTGTTAGATTCTTTTCTGGAGCCTCATTCAAGAAAACATTTTTAGATCCTTTTCTAGTTATTCCCTTTAGAAAAGACACTTTTCTAGATTCTTTTCGAAAAACTCAATTTCGAATATAATCTTTTCTAGGAACTTTTCTAGATACTTTCTCTAGAAACAATTCTTTTCTAGATCATTTTCTAGAGCCTCAATCTAGAAAACATTTTTTCTGGATCTTCTCTCTAGAAAAAACACTTTTCTAGATTCTTTTCTAGAGTCTCGACCTAAAAACGTTCCTTTCTAGATTCTTTTATGGATAACTCTCTTAAAAGAAAGATTTGTAGATTCTTTTTTACAGCCTCATTCTAGAAAATTTTTTTCTAGATACGTTTCTAGTTCTTCTCTCTAGAAACACGCCTTTTCTAGATGATTTTCTAGAACTTCACTCTAGAGAAAAATCTTTTGTAGAAACTCTTTTGCATCCTCCTTCTAGAAAGAATTCTTTACTAGATCCTTTTCTAGAGCCTCAACTTTGAAAACATAGTTTTCTAGATCTTCTATCTAGAAACAAGTCTTTTAAATATTCCTTTCTAGAGCTTCATGCTAGAAAAAAGTTTTATTAGGGCTCTTTTCTGGATCCTCTTTCTAGGAAAAATTCTTTTCAAGATTCTTTTCTAGAGCCTCAATCTAAAAAACGTTCTTTTCTAGAATGTTTTATGGATCATTTTTTCTGAAATCATGGTTTTTTTGTTAGATTCTTTTCTGGAGGCTCATTCAAGAAAAAAAAATTAGATACTATTCTACTTATTCTCTTTTTAAACAGATACATTTCTAGAATTTTTTCAAAAACCTCAATCTAGAAAAGAAAATCTTTTCTTGGGTATTTTCTCTATCCTCTCTCGTGAAACAATTCTTTTCTAGATCCTTTTCTAGAGCCTCAATCTAGAAAACATTTTTTCTGGATCCTCTCTCTAGAAAAAACACTTTTCTAGATTCTTTTCTAGAGTCTCTTCCTAAAAAAACGTTCTTTTCTAGATTCTTTTATGGATAACTCTCTTAGAAGAAAGATCTGTAGATTTCTTTTTAGAGCCTCATTCTAGAAATTTTTTTTTTCTAGATACGTTTCTAGTTGTCTCTAGAAACATGTCTTTTCTTGATGATTTTCTAGAACTTCAATCTAGAGAAAAATCTTTTGTAGAAACTTTTCTGCATCATCCCTCCAGTAATAATTCTTTGCTAGATCCTTTTCTAAAGCCTCAACTTTGAAAACATAGTTTTCTAGATTTCCTATCTAGAAACAAGTCTTTTCTAGATTCCTTTCTAGAGCCTTATGCTAGAAAAAAGTTTTTCTAGGCTCTTTTCTGGATCCTCTTTCTAGGAAAAACTCTTTTCAAAATTAATTCCTAGAGCCTCAATCTAAAAAAACGTTCTTTTCTAGAATGTTTTATGGATCATTTCTTCTGAAATCATGGGTTTTTGTTTTTTTTTTTTTGTTACATTCTTTTCTCGAGCCTCATTCAAGAAAAAAATTTTAAATACTTTTCTACATATTCTCTTTTTAAACAGATACATTTCTAGAATTTTTTCAAAAATCTCAATCCAGAAAAAAAATATTTTCTTGGAAATTTTCTCTATCATCTCTCGTGAAACAATTCTTTTCTAGATCATTTTCTAGAGCCTCAATCTAGAAAATATTTTTTCTGGATGCTCTCTCTTGAAAAAACACTTTTCTAGATTCTTTTCTAGAGTCTCTTCCTAAAAAAACGTTCTTTTCTAGATTCTTTTATGGATAACTCTCTTAGAAGAACGATCTGTGGATTCCTTTTTAGAGCCTCATTCTAGAAAATTTTTTTCTAGATACGTTTCTAGTTCTCTCTAGAAACATGTCTTTTCTTGGAGATTTTCTAGAACTTCAATCTAGACAAAAATCTTTTGTAGAAAGTTTTCTGCATCCTCCCTCTAGTAACAATTCTTTACTACATCCTTTTCTAGAGCCTCAACTTTGAAAACATAGTTTTCTAGATCTTCTATCTAGAAACAAGTCTTTTCTAGATTCTTTTCTAGAGCCTCATGCTAGAAAAAGTTTTTTCTAGGCTCTTTTCTGGATCCTCTTTCTAGAAAAAACTCTTTTCTAGATTTTTTTCTACAGCCTCAATCTAAAAAAAAACATTCTTTTCTGGATTCTTTTATGGATCATTTCTTCTGAAAATATGTTTTATTTATTTTTTGCTGTTAGATTATTTTCTGGAGCCTCCTTCAAGAAAACATTTTTAGATCCTTTTCTAGTTATTCCCTTTAGAAAAGACACTTTTCCAGATTCTTTTCGAAAACCTCAATTTCGAAAAACTTTTCTGCATCCTCTCTCTAGAAAGAATTCTTTACTAGACCTTTTCTCGAGCCTCATTTAGAAAACATTGTTTTTCAGATCTTTTATCTAGAAACCAGTGTTTTCTAGATTCTTTGCTAGAGCCTCATGCTAGAAAATTTTTTTTTGATTCTTTTGTGGAACTTCTCTCTAGAAACAACTCTTTTCTAGATTCTTTTCTAGAGCCTCAATCTAAAAAAAAAAACACGTTCTTTTCTAGATTCTTTTATGGATCATTTCTTCTGAAATCATGTTTTTTTTGGTTAGATTCTTTTCTGGAGGCTCATTGAAGAAAACATTTTTAGATACTTTTCTAGTTATTTCCTTTAGAAAAGACACTTTTCTAGATTCATTTCGAAAACCTCAGTTTCAAAAATAATGTTTTCTAGGAACTTTTCTAGATACTTTCTCTAGAAACAATCCTTTTCTAGATCATTTTCTAGAGCTTCAATCTAGAAAACATTTTTTCTGGATCTTCTCTCTAGAAAAAACACTTTTCTAGATTCTTTTCTAGAGTCTCGACCTAAAAACGTTCCTTTCTAGATTCTTTTATGGATAACTCTCTTAAAAGAAAGATTTGTAGATTCTTTTTTAGAGCCTCATTCTAGAAAATTTTTTTCTAGATACGTTTCTAGTTCTTCTCTCTAGAAACACGCTTTTTCTAGATGATTTTCTAGAACTTCACTCTAGAGAAAAATCTTTTGTAGAAACTCTTTTGCATCCTCCTTCTAGAAAGAATTCTTTACTAGATCCTTTTCTAGAGCCTCAACTTTGAAAACATAGTTTTCTAGATCTTCTATCTAGAAACAAGTCTTTTATATATTCCTTTGTAGAGCTTCATGGTAGAAAAAAAGTTTTATTAGGGCCTTTTGTGGATCCTCTTTTTAGGAAAAATTCTTTTCAAGATTCTTTTCTAGAGCCTCAATCTAAAAAACGTTCTTTTCTAGAATGTTTTATGGATCATTTCTTCTGAAATCATGTTTTTTTTTTGTTAGATTCTTTTCTGGAGGTTCATTGAAGAAAAAAAAATTAGATTCTTTTCTACTTATTCTCTTTTTAAACAGATACAGGTCTAGAATTTTTCAAAAATCTCAATCTTGAAAAGAAAATCTTTTCTTGGAAATTTTCTCTATCCTCTCTCGTGAAACAATTCTTTTCTACATCCTTTTCTAGAGCCTCAATCTAGAAAACATTTTTTTCTGGATTCTCTCTCTAGAAAAAACACTTTTCTAGATTCTTTTCTAGAGTCTCAACCTAAAAACTTTCCTTTCTAGATTCTTTTATGGATAACTTTCTTAAAAGAAAGATTTGTAGATTCTTTTTTAGAACCTCATTCTAGAAAATTTTTTTCTAGATACGTTTCTAGTTCTTCTCTCTAGAAACATGTCTTTTCTAGATGATTTTCTAGAACTTCAATCTAGAGAAAAATCTTTTGTAGAAACTTTTCTGCATCCACCTTCTAGAAACATTTCTTTACTGGATCCCTTTCTAGAGCCTCAACTTTGAAAACATAGTTTTCTAGATCTATCTAGAAACAAGTCTTTTCTAGATTCCTTTCTAGAGCCTCATGCTAGAAAAAAGTTTTTCTAGGCTCTTTTCTGAATCCTCTTTCTAGGAAAAACTCTTTTCAAGATCCTTTTCTAGAGCCTCAATCTAAAAAAACTTTCTTTTCTAGAATGTTTTATGGATCATTTCTTCTGAAATCATGGTTTTTTGTTTTTTTTTTGTTACATTCTTTTCTCGAGCCTCATTCAAGAAAAAAATTTTAAATACTTTTCTACATATTCTCTTTTTAAACAGATACATTTCTAGAATTTTTTCAAAAACCTCAATCTAGAAAAAAAATATTTTCTTGGAAATTTTCTCTATCATCTCTCGTGAAACAATTCTTTTCTAGATCATTTTCTAGAGCCTCAATCTAGAAAACATTTTTTCTGGATGCTCTCTCTTGAAAAAACACTTTTCTAGATTCTTTTCGAAAACCTGAATTTTGAAAATAATCTTTTCTAGGAACTTTTCTAGATACTTTCTCTAGAAACAATCCTTTTCTAGATCATTTTCTAGAGCCTCAATCTAGAAAACATTTTTTTTCTGGATCCTCTCTCTAGAAAAAACACTTTTCTAGATTCTTTTCTAGAGTCTCAACCTAAAAACATTCCTTTCTAGATTCTTTTATGATAACTCTCTTAAAAGAAAGTTTTGTAGATTCTTTTTTGGAGCCTCATTCTAGAAAATTTTTTTCTAGATACGTTTCTAGTTCTTCTCTCTAGAAACATGTCTTTTCTACATTACTTTCTAGAACTTCAATCTAGAGAAAAATCTTTTGTAGAAACTTTTCTGCATCCTCCCTCTAGTAAGAATTCTTTACTAGATCCTTTTCTAGAGCCTCAAGTTTGAAAACAAAGTTTTCTAGATCTTTTAGCTAGAAACAAGTCTTTTCTAGATTCTTTTCTAGAGACTTATGCTATAAAAACTTTTTTCTAGGCTCTTTTCTGGATCCTCTGTCCAGAAAAAACTCTTTTCTAGATTCTTTTCTAGAGCCTCAATCTAAAAAACGTTCTTTTCTGGATTCTTTTATGGATCATTTCTTCTGAAAAATTGTTTTATTTATTTTTTGCTGTTAGATTCTTTTCTGGAGCCTCATTCAAGAAAACATTTTTAGATCCTTTTCTAGTTATTCCCTTTAGAAAAGACACTTTTCTAGATTCTTTTCGAAAACCTCAATTTCGAAAATAATCTTTTCTAGGAACTTTTCTAGATACTTTCTCTAGAAACAATTCTTTTCTAGATCATTTTCTAGAGCCTCAATCTAGAAAACATTTTTTCTGGATCTTCTCTCTAGAAAAAACACTTTTCTAGATTCTTTTCTAGAGTCTCGACCTAAAAACGTTCCTTTCTAGATTCTTTTATGGATAACTCTCTTAAAAGAAAGATTTGTAGATTCTTTTTTAGAGCCTCATTCTAGAAAATTTTTTTCTAGATACGTTTCTAGTTCTTCTCTCTAGAAACACGCCTTTTCTAGATGATTTTCTAGAACTTCACTCTAGAGAAAAATCTTTTGTAGAAACTCTTTTGCATCCTCCTTCTAGAAAGAATTCTTTACTAGATCCTTTTCTAGAGCCTCAACTTTGAAAACATAGTTTTCTAGATCTTCTATCTAGAAACAAGTCTTTTATATATTCCTTTTTAGAGCTTCATGGTAGAAAAAAAGTTTTATTAGGGCCTTTTCTGGATCCTCTTTCTAGGAAAAATTCTTTTCAAGATTCTTTTCTAGAGCCTCAATCTAAAAAACGTTCTTTGCTAAAATGTTTTATGGATCATTTCTTCTGAAATCATGTTTTTTTTTTTTGTTAGATTCTTTTCTGGAGGCTCATTCAAGAAAAAAAAATAGATACTTTTCTACTTATTCTCTTTTTAAACAGATACATTTCTAGAATTTTTTCAAAAACCTCAATCTAGAAAAGAAAATCTTTTCTTGGATATTTTCTCTATCCTCTCTCGTGAAACAATTCTTTTCTACATCCTTTTCTAGAGCCTCAATCTAGAAAACATTTTTTCTGGATCCTCTCTCTAGAAAAAACACTTTTCTAGATTCTTTTCTAGAGTCTCTTCCTAAAAAAACGTTCTTTTCTAGATTCTTTTATAAATAACTCTCTTAAAAGAAAGTTTTGTAGATCCTTTTTTGGAGCCTCATTCTAGAAAATTTTTTTTCTAGATACGTTTCTAGTTCTTCTCTCTAGAAACATGTCTTTTCTACATTATTTTCTAGAACTTCAATCTAGAGAAAAATCTTTTGTAGAAACTTTTCTGCATCCTCCCTCTAAGAAGAATTCTTTACTAGATCCTTTTCTAGAGCCTCAAGTTTGAAAACAAAGTTTTCTAGATCTTTTAGCTAAAAACAAGTCTTTTCTAGATTCTTTTCTAGAGACTTATGCTATAAAAACTTTTTTCTAGGCTCTTTTCTGGATCCTCTGTCCAGAAAAAACTCTTTTCTAGATTCTTTTCTAGAGCCTCAATCTAAAAAACGTTCTTTTCTGGATTCTTTTATGGATCATTTCTTCTGAAAAAATGTTTTATTTATTTTTTGCTGTTAGATTCTTTTCTGGAGCCTCATTCAAGAAAACATTTTTAGATCCTTTTCTAGTTATTCCCTTTAGAAAAGACACTTTTCTAGATTCTTTTCGAAAACCTCAATTTCGAAAATAATCTTTTCTAGGAACTTTTCTAGATACTTTCTCTAGAAACAATTCTTTTCTAGATCATTTTCTTGAGCCTCATTCTAGAAAACATTTTTTCTGGATCTTCTCTCTAGAAAAAACACTTTTCTAGATTCTTTTCTAGAGTCTCGACCTAAAAACGTTCCTTTCTAGATTCTTTTATGGATAACTCTCTTAAAAGAAAGATTTGTAGATTCTTTTTTAGAGCCTCATTCTAGAAAATTTTTTTCTAGATACGTTTCTAGTTCTTCTCTCTAGAAACACGCCTTTTCTAGATGATTTTCTAGAACTTCACTCTAGAGAAAAATCTTTTGTAGAAACTCTTTTGCATCCTCCTTCTAGAAAGAATTCTTTACTAGATCCTTTTCTAGAGCCTCAACTTTGAAAACATAGTTTTCTAGATCTTCTATCTAGAAACAAGTCTTTTATATATTCCTTTTTAGAGCTTCATGGTAGAAAAAAGTTTTATTAGGCTCTTTTCTGGATCCTCTTTCTAGGAAAAATTCTTTTCAAGATTCTTTTCTAGAGCCTCAATCTAAAAAACGTTCTTTTCTAGAATGTTTTATGGATCATTTCTTCTGAAATCATGTTTTTTTTGTTAGATTCTTTTCTGGAGGCTCATTCAAGAAAAAAAAATAGATACTTTTCTACTTATTCTCTTTTTAAACAGATACATTTCTAGAATTTTTTCAAAAACCTCAATCTAGAAAAGAAAATCTTTTCTTGGATATTTTCTCTATCCTCTCTCGTGAAACAATTCTTTTCTACATCCTTTTCTAGAGCCTCAATCTAGAAAACATTTTTTCTGGATCCTCTCTCTAGAAAAAACACTTTTCTAGATTCTTTTCTAGAGTCTCTTCCTAAAAAAACGTTCTTTTCTAGATTCTTTTATGGATAACTCTTTTAGAAGAAAGATCTGTGGATTCCTTTTTAGAGCCTCATTCTAGAAAATTTTTTTCTAGATACGTTTCTAGTTCTCTCTAGAAACATGTCTTTTCTTGAAGATTTTCTAGAACTTCAATCTAGACAAAAATCTTTTGTAGAAAGTTTTCTGCATCCTCCCTCTAGTAACAATTCTTTACTACATACTTTTCTAGAGCCTCAACTTTGAAAACAGTTTTCTAGATCTTCTATCTAGAAACAAGTCTTTTCTAGATTCTTTTCTAGAGCCTCATGCTAGAAAAAGTTTTTTCTAGGCTCTTTTCTGGATCCTCTGTCTAGAAAAAAACTCTTTTCTAGATTCTTTTCTACAGCCTCAATCTAAAAAAAAAACGTTCTTTTCTGGATTTTTTTATGGATCATTTCTTCTGAAAATATGTTTTATTTATTTTTTGCAGTTAGATTCTTTTCTGGAGCCTCCTTCAAGAAAACATTTTTAGATCCTTTTCTAGTTATTCCCTTTAGAAAAGACACTTTTCCAGATTCTTTTCGAAAACCTCAATTTCGAAAAACTTTTCTGCATCCTCTCTCTAGAAAGAATTCTTTACTAGACCTTTTCTCGAGCCTCACTTAGAAAACATTGTTTTTCAGATCTTTTATCTGGAAACCAGTGTTTTCTAGATTCTTTGCTAGAGCCTCATGCTAGAAAATTTTTTTTTGATTCTTTTGTGGAACTTCTCTCTAGAAACAACTCTTTTCTAGATTCTTTTCTAGAGCCTCAATCTAAAAAAAAAACACGTTCTTTTCTAGATTATTTTATTGATGATTTCTTCTGAAATCATGTTTTGTTTTTTTTTTTTTTTAAGATTCTTTCCTCGAGTCTCATTCAAGAAAACATTTTTTAGATACTTTTCTAGTTATTCCCTTTAGAAAAGACACTTTTCTAGATTCTTTTCGAAAACCTGAATTTCGAAAATAATCTTTTCTAGGAACTTTTCTAGATACTTTCTCTAGAAACAATCCTTTTCTAGATCATTTTCTAGAGCCTCAATCTAGAAAACATTTTTTTTCCTGGATCCTCTCTCTAGAAAAAACACTTTTCTAGATTCTTTTCTAGAGTCTCAACCTAAAAACATTCCTTTCTAGATTCTTTTATGGATAACTCTCTTAAAAGAAAGTTTTGTAGTTTCTTTTTTGGAGCCTCATTCTAGAAAATTTTTTTCTAGATACGTTTCTAGTTCTTCTCTCTAGAAACATGTCTTTTCTACATTATTTTCTAGAACTTCAATCTAGAGAAAAATCTTTTGTAGAAACTTTTCTGCATCCTCCCTCTAAGAAGAATTCTTTACTAGATCCTTTTCTAGAGCCTCAAGTTTGAAAACAAAGTTTTCTAGATCTTTTAGCTAGAAACAAGTCTTTTCTAGATTCTTTTCTAGAGACTTATGCTATAAAAATTTTTTTCTAGGCTCTTTTCTGGATCCTCTGTCCAGAAAAAACTCTTTTCTAGATTCTTTTCTAGAGCCTCAATCTAAAAAACGTTCTTTTCTGGATTCTTTTATGGATCATTTCTTCTGAAAAAATGTTTTATTTTTTTTTTGCTGTTAGATTCTTTTCTGGAGCCTCATTCAAGAAAACATTTTTAGATCCTTTTCTAGTTATTCCCTTTAGAAAAGACACTTTTCTAGATTCTTTTCGAAAACCTCAATTTCGAAAATAATCTTTTCTAGGAACTTTTCTAGATACTTTCTCTAGAAACAATTCTTTTCTAGATCATTTTCTTGAGCCTCAATCTAGAAAACATTTTTTCTGGATCTTCTCTCTAGAAAAAACACTTTTCTAGATTCTTTTCTAGAGTCTCGACCTAAAAACGTTCCTTTCTAGATTCTTTTATGGATAACTCTCTTAAAAGAAAGATTTGTAGATTCTTTTTTAGAGCCTCATTCTAGAAAATTTTTTTCTAGATACGTTTCTAGTTCTTCTCTCTAGAAACACGCCTTTTCTAGATGATTTTCTAGAACTTCACTCTAGAGAAAAATTATTTGTAGAAACTCTTTTGCATCCTCCTTCTAGAAAGAATTCTTTACTAGATCCTTTTCTAGAGCCTCAACTTTGAAAACATTGTTTTCTAGATCTTCTATCTAGAAACAAGTCTTTTATATATTCCTTTTTAGAGCTTCATGGTAGAAAAAAGTTTTATTAGGCTCTTTTCTGGATCCTCTTTCTAGGAAAAATTCTTTTCAAGATTCTTTTCTAGAGCCTCAATCTAAAAAACGTTCTTTTCTAGAATGTTTTATGGATCATTTCTTCTGAAATCATGTTTTTTTTGTTAGATTCTTTTCTGGAGGCTCTTTCAAGAAAAAAAAAATAGATACTTTTCTACTTATTCTCTTTTTAAACAGATACATTTCTAGAATTTTTTCAAAAACCTCAATCTAGAAAAGAAAATCTTTTCTTGGATATTTTCTCTATCCTCTCTCGTGAAACAATTCTTTTCTACATCCTTTTCTAGAGCCTCAATCTAGAAAACATTTTTTCTGGATCCTCTCTCTAGAAAAAACACTTTTCTAGATTCTTTTCTAGAGTCTCTTCCTAAAAAACGTTCTTTTCTAGATTCTTTTATGGATAACTCTCTTAGAAGAAAGATCTGTGGATTCCTTTTTAGAGCCTCATTCTAGAAAATTTTTTTCTAGATACGTTTTTAGTTCTCTCTAGAAACATGTCTTTTCTTGAAGATTTTCTAGAACTTCAATCTAGACAAAAATCTTTTGTAGAAAGTTTTCTGCATCCTCCCTCTAGTAACAATTCTTTACTACATACTTTTCTAGAGCCTCAACTTTGAAAACATAGTTTTCTAGATCTTCTATCTAGAAACAAGTCTTTTCTAGATTCTTTTCTAGAGCCTCATGCTAGAAAAAGTTTTTTCTAGGCTCTTTTCTGGATCCTCTGTCTAGAAAAAAACTCTTTTCTAGATTCTTTTCTACAGCCACAATCTAAAAAAAAACGTTCTTTTCTGGATTTTTTTATGGATCATTTCTTCTGAAAATATGTTTTATTTATTTTTTGCTGTTAGATTCTTTTCTGGAGCCTCCTTCAAGAAAACATTTTTAGATCCTTTTCTAGTTATTCCCTTTAGAAAAGACACTTTTCCAGATTCTTTTCGAAAACCTCAATTTCGAAAAACTTTTCTGCATCCTCTCTCTAGAAAGAATTCTTTACTAGACCTTTTCTCGAGCCTCACTTAGAAAACATTGTTTTTCAGATCTTTTATCTAGAAACCAGTGTTTTCTAGATTCTTTGCTAGAGCCTCATGCTAGAAAATTTTTTTTTGATTCTTTTGTGGAACTTCTCTCTAGAAACAACTCTTTTCTAGATTCTTTTCTAGAGCCTCAATCTAAAAAAAAACACGTTCTTTTCTAGATTCTTTTATGGATGATTTCTTCTGAAATCATGTTTTGTTTTTTTTTTTTTTTAAGATTCTTTCCACGAGTCTCATTCAAGAAAACATTTTTTAGATACTTTTCTAGTTATTCCCTTTAGAAAAGACACTTTTCTAGATTCTTTTCGAAAACCTGAATTTCGAAAATAATCTTTTCTAGGAACTTTTCTAGATACTTTCTCTAGAAACAATCCTTTTCTAGATCATTTTCTAGAGCCTCAATCTAGAAAACATTTTTTTTTCTGGATCCTCTCTCTAGAAAAAACACTTTTCTAGATTCTTTTCTAGAGTCTCAACCTAAAAACATTCCTTTCTAGATTCTTTTATGGATAACTCTCTTAAAAGAAAGTTTTGTAGATTCTTTTTTGGAGCCTCATTCTAGAAAATTTTTTTCTAGATACGTTTCTAGTTCTTCTCTCTAGAAACATGTCTTTTCTACATTATTTTCTAGAACTTCAATCTAGAGAAAAATCTTTTGTAGAAACTTTTCTGCATCGTCCCTCTAGTAAGAATTCTTTACTAGATCCTTTTCTAGAGCCTCAAGTTTGAAAACAAAGTTTTCTAGATCTTTTAGCTAGAAACAAGTCTTTTCTAGATTCTTTTCTAGAGACTTATGCTATAAAAACTTTTTTTCTAGGCTCTTTTCTGGATCCTCTGTCCAGAAAAAACTCTTTTCTAGATTCTTTTCTAGAGCCTCAATCTAAAAAACGTTCTTTTCTGGATTCTTTTATGGATCATTTCTTCTGAAAAAATGTTTTATTTATTTTTTGCTGTTAGATTCTTTTCTGGAGCCTCATTCAAGAAAACATTTTTAGATCCTTTTCTAGTTATTCCCTTTAGAAAAGACACTTTTCTAGATTCTTTTCGAAAACCTCAATTTCGAAAATAATCTTTTCTAGGAACTTTTCTAGATACTTTCTCTAGAAACAATTCTTTTCTAGATCATTTTCTAGAGCCTCAATCTAGAAAACATTTTTTCTGGATCTTCTCTCTAGAAAAAACACTTTTCTAGATTCTTTTCTAGAGTCTCGACCTAAAAACGTTCCTTTCTAGATTCTTTTATGGATAACTCTCTTAAAAGAAAGATTTGTAGATTCTTTTTTAGAGCCTCATTCTAGAAAATTTTTTTCTAGATACGTTTCTAGTTCTTCTCTCTAGAAACACGCCTTTTCTAGATGATTTTCTAGAACTTCACTCTAGAGAAAAATTATTTGTAGAAACTCTTTTGCATCCTCCTTCTAGAAAGAATTCTTTACTAGATCCTTTTCTAGAGCCTCAACTTTGAAAACATAGTTTTCTAGATCTTCTATCTAGAAACAAGTCTTTTATATATTCCTTTTTAGAGCTTCATGGTAGAAAAAAGTTTTATTAGGCTCTTTTCTGGATCCTCTTTCTAGGAAAAATTCTTTTCAAGATTCTTTTCTAGAGCCTCAATCTAAAAAACGTTCTTTTCTAGAATGTTTTATGGATCATTTCTTCTGAAATCATGTTTTTTTTGTTAGATTCTTTTCTGGAGGCTCTTTCAAGAAAAAAAAAATAGATACTTTTCTACTTATTCTCTTTTTAAACAGATACATTTCTAGAATTTTTTCAAAAACCTCAATCTAGAAAAGAAAATCTTTTCTTGGATATTTTCTCTATCCTCTCTCGTGAAACAATTCTTTTCTACATCCTTTTCTAGAGCCTCAATCTAGAAAACATTTTTTCTGGATCCTCTCTCTAGAAAAAACACTTTTCTAGATTCTTTTCTAGAGTCTCTTCCTAAAAAACGTTCTTTTCTAGATTCTTTTATGGATAACTCTCTTAGAAGAAAGATCTGTGGATTCCTTTTTAGAGCCTCATTCTAGAAAATTTTTTTCTAGATACGTTTCTAGTTCTCTCTAGAAACATGTCTTTTCTTGAAGATTTTCTAGAACTTCAATCTAGACAAAAATCTTTTGTAGAAAGTTTTCTGCATCCTCCCTCTAGTAACAATTCTTTACTACATACTTTTCTAGAGCCTCAACTTTGAAAACATAGTTTTCTAGATCTTCTATCTAGAAACAAGTCTTTTCTAGATTCTTTTCTAGAGCCTCATGCTAGAAAAAGTTTTTTCTAGGCTCTTTTCTGGATCCTCTGTCTAGAAAAAAACTCTTTTCTAGATTCTTTTCTACAGCCACAATCTAAAAAAAAACGTTCTTTTCTGGATTTTTTTATGGATCATTTCTTCTGAAAATATGTTTTATTTATTTTTTGCTGTTAGATTCTTTTCTGGAGCCTCCTTCAAGAAAACATTTTTAGATCCTTTTCTAGTTATTCCCTTTAGAAAAGACACTTTTCCAGATTCTTTTCGAAAACCTCAATTTCGAAAAACTTTTCTGCATCCTCTCTCTAGAAAGAATTCTTTACTAGACCTTTTCTCGAGCCTCACTTAGAAAACATTGTTTTTCAGATCTTTTATCTAGAAACCAGTGTTTTCTAGATTCTTTGCTAGAGCCTCATGCTAGAAAATTTTTTTTTGATTCTTTTGTGGAACTTCTCTCTAGAAACAACTCTTTTCTAGATTCTTTTCTAGAGCCTCAATCTAAAAAAAAACACGTTCTTTTCTAGATTCTTTTATGGATGATTTCTTCTGAAATCATGTTTTGTTTTTTTTTTTTTTTAAGATTCTTTCCACGAGTCTCATTCAAGAAAACATTTTTTAGATACTTTTCTAGTTATTCCCTTTAGAAAAGACACTTTTCTAGATTCTTTTCGAAAACCTGAATTTCGAAAATAATCTTTTCTAGGAACTTTTCTAGATACTTTCTCTAGAAACAATCCTTTTCTAGATCATTTTCTAGAGCCTCAATCTAGAAAACATTTTTTTTTCTGGATCCTCTCTCTAGAAAAAACACTTTTCTAGATTCTTTTCTAGAGTCTCAACCTAAAAACATTCCTTTCTAGTTTCTTTTATGGATAACTCTCTTAAAAGAAAGTTTTGTAGATTCTTTTTTGGAGCCTCATTCTAGAAAATTTTTTTCTAGATACGTTTCTAGTTCTTCTCTCTAGAAACATGTCTTTTCTACATTATTTTCTAGAACTTCAATCTAGAGAAAAATCTTTTGTAGAAACTTTTCTGCATCGTCCCTCTAGTAAGAATTCTTTACTAGATCCTTTTCTAGAGCCTCAAGTTTGAAAACAAAGTTTTCTAGATCTTTTAGCTAGAAACAAGTCTTTTCTAGATTCTTTTCTAGAGACTTATGCTATAAAAACTTTTTTTCTAGGCTCTTTTCTGGATCCTCTGTCCAGAAAAAACTCTTTTCTAGATTCTTTTCTAGAGCCTCAATCTAAAAAACGTTCTTTTCTGGATTCTTTTATGGATCATTTCTTCTGAAAAAATGTTTTATTTATTTTTTGCTGTTAGATTCTTTTCTGGAGCCTCATTCAAGAAAACATTTTTAGATCCTTTTCTAGTTATTCCCTTTAGAAAAGACACTTTTCTAGATTCTTTTCGAAAACCTCAATTTCGAAAATAATCTTTTCTAGGAACTTTTCTAGATACTTTCTCTAGAAACAATTCTTTTCTAGATCATTTTCTAGAGCCTCAATCAAGAAAACATTTTTTTCTGGATCTTCTCTCTAGAAAAAACACTTTTCTAGATTCTTTTCTAGAGTCTCGACCTAAAAACGTTCCTTTCTAGATTCTTTTATGGATAACTCTCTTAAAAGAAAGTTTTGTAGATTCTTTTTTGGAGCCTCATTCTAGAAAATTTTTTTCTAGATACGTTTCTAGTTCTTCTCTCTAGAAACACGCCTTTTCTAGATGATTTTCTAGAACTTCACTCTAGAGAAAAATCTTTTGTAGAAACTCTTTTGCATCCTCCTTCTAGAAAGAATTCTATACTAGATCCTTTTCTAGAGCCTCAACTTTGAAAACATAGTTTTCTAGATCTTCTATCTAGAAACAAGTCTTTTATATATTCCTTTTTAGAGCTTCATGGTAGAAAAAAGTTTTATTAGGCTCTTTTCTGGATCCTCTTTCTAGGAAAAATTCTTTTCAAGATTCTTTTCTAGAGCCTCAATCTAAAAAACGTTCTTTTCTAGAATGTTTTATGGATCATTTCTTCTGAAATCATGTTTTTTTTGTTAGATTCTTTTCTGGAGGCTCATTCAAGAAAAAAAAATAGATACTTTTCTACTTATTCTCTTTTTAAACAGATACATTTCTAGAATTTTTTCAAAAACCTCAATCTAGAAAAGAAAATCTTTTCTTGGATATTTTCTCTATCCTCTCTCGTGAAACAATTCTTTTCTACATCCTTTTCTAGAGCCTCAATCTAGAAAACATTTTTTCTGGATCCTCTCTCTAGAAAAAACACTTTTCTAGATTCTTTTCTAGAGTCTCTTCCTAAAAAAACGTTCTTTTCTAGATTCTTTTATGGATAACTCTCTTAGAAGAAAGATCTGTGGATTCCTTTTTAGAGCCTCATTCTAGAAAATTTTTTTCCAGATACGTTTTTAGTTCTCTCTAGAAACATGTCTTTTCTTGAAGATTTTCTAGAACTTCAATCTAGACAAAAATCTTTTGTAGAAAGTTTTCTGCATCCTCCCTCTAGTAACAATTCTTTACTACATACTTTTCTAGAGCCTCAACTTTGAAAACAGTTTTCTAGATCTTCTATCTAGAAACACGTCTTTTCTAGATTCTTTTCTAGAGCCTCATGCTAGAAAAAGTTTTTTCTAGGCTCTTTTCTGGATCCTCTGTCTAGAAAAAAACTCTTTTCTAGATTCTTTTCTACAGCCTCAATCTTAAAAAAAAACATTCTTTTCTGGATTTTTTTATGGATCATTTCTTCTGAAAATATGTTTTATTTATTTTTTGCTGTTAGATTCTTTTCTGGAGCCTCCTTCAAGAAAACATTTTTAGATCCTTTTCTAGTTATTCCCTTTAGAAAAGACACTTTTCCAGATTCTTTTCGAAAACCTCAATTTCGAAAAACTTTTCTGCATCCTCTCTCTAGAAAGAATTCTTTACTAGACCTTTTCTCGAGCCTCACTTAGAAAACATTGTTTTTCAGATCTTTTATCTAGAAACCAGTGTTTTCTAGATTCTTTGCTAGAGCCTCATGCTAGAAAATTTTTTTTTGATTCTTTTGTGGAACTTCTCTCTAGAAACAACTCTTTTCTAGATTCTTTTCTAGAGCCTCAATCTAAAAAAAAACACGTTCTTTTCTAGATTATTTTATTGATGATTTCTTCTGAAATCATGTTTTGTTTTTTTTTTTTTTTAAGATTCTTTCCTCGAGTCTCATTCAAGAAAACATTTTTTAGATACTTTTCTAGTTATTCCCTTTAGAAAAGACACTTTTCTAGATTCTTTTCGAAAACCTGAATTTCGAAAATAATCTTTTCTAGGAACTTTTCTAGATACTTTCTCTAGAAACAATCCTTTTCTAGATCATTTTCTAGAGCCTCAATCTAGAAAACATTTTTTTTCTGGATCCTCTCTCTAGAAAAAAACACTTTTCTAGATTCTTTTCTAGAGTCTCAACCTAAAAACATTCCTTTCTAGATTCTTTTATGGATAACTCTCTTAAAAGAAAGTTTTGTAGATTCTTTTTTGGAGCCTCATTCTAGAAAATTTTTTTCTAGATACGTTTCTAGTTCTTCTCTCTAGAAACATGTCTTTTCTACATTATTTTCTAGAACTTCAATCTAGAGAAAAATCTTTTGTAGAAACTTTTCTGCATCGTCCCTCTAGAAGAATTCTTTACTAGATCCTTTTCTAGAGCCTCAAGTTTGAAAACAAAGTTTTCTAGATCTTTTAGCTAGAAACAAGTCTTTTCTAGATTCTTTTCTAGAGACTTATGCTATAAAAACTTTTTTCTAGGCTCTTTTCTGGATCCTCTGTCCAGAAAAAAACTCTTTTCTAGATTCTTTTCTAGAGCCTCAATCTAAAAAACGTTCTTTTCTGGATTCTTTTATGGATCATTTCTTCTGAAAAAATGTTTTATTTATTTTTTGCTGTTAGATTCTTTTCTGGAGCCTCATTCAAGAAAACATTTTTAGATCCTTTTCTAGTTATTCCCTTTAGAAAAGACACTTTTCTAGATTCTTTTCGAAAACCTCAATTTCGAAAATAATCTTTTCTAGGAACTTTTCTAGATACTTTCTCTAGAAACAATTCTTTTCTAGATCATTTTCTAGAGCCTCAATCTAGAAAACATTTTTTCTGGATCTTCTCTCTAGAAAAAACACTTTTCTAGATTCTTTTCTAGAGTCTCGACCTAAAAACGTTCCTTTCTAGATTCTTTTATGGATAACTCTCTTAAAAGAAAGATTTGTAGATTCTTTTTTAGAGCCTCATTCTAGAAAATTTTTTTCTAGATACGTTTCTAGTTATTCTCTCTAGAAACACGCCTTTTCTAGATGATTTTCTAGAACTTCACTCTAGAGAAAAATCTTTTGTAGAAACTCTTTTGCATCCTCCTTCTAGAAAGAATTCTTTACTAGATCCTTTTCTAGAGCCTCAACTTTGAAAACATAGTTTTCTAGATCTTCTATCTAGAAACAAGTCTTTTATATATTCCTTTTTAGAGCTTCATGGTAGAAAAAAGTTTTATTAGGCTCTTTTCTGGATCCTCTTTCTAGGAAAAATTCTTTTCAAGATTCTTTTCTAGAGCCTCAATCTAAAAAACGTTCTTTTCTAGAATGTTTTATGGATCATTTCTTCTGAAATCATGTTTTTTTTGTTAGATTCTTTTCTGGAGGCTCATTCAAGAAAAAAAAATAGATACTTTTCTACTTATTCTCTTTTTAAACAGATACATTTCTAGAATTTTTTCAAAAACCTCAATCTAGAAAAGAAAATCTTTTCTTGGATATTTTCTCTATCCTCTCTCGTGAAACAATTCTTTTCTACATCCTTTTCTAGAGCCTCAATCTAGAAAACATTTTTTCTGGATCCTCTCTCTAGAAAAAACACTTTTCTAGATTCTTTTCTAGAGTCTCTTCCTAAAAAAACGTTCTTTTCTAGATTCTTTTATGGATAACTCTCTTAGAAGAAAGATCTGTGGATTCCTTTTTAGAGCCTCATTCTAGAAAATTTTTTTCTAGATACGTTTCTAGTTCTCTCTAGAAACATGTCTTTTCTTGAAGATTTTCTAGAACTTCAATCTAGACAAAAATCTTTTGTAGAAAGTTTTCTGCATCCTCCCTCTAGTAACAATTCTTTACTACATACTTTTCTAGAGCCTCAACTTTGAAAACAGTTTTCTAGATCTTCTATCTAGAAACAAGTCTTTTCTAGATTCTTTTCTAGAGCCTCATGCTAGAAAAAGTTTTTTCTAGGCTCTTTTCTGGATCCTCTGTCTAGAAAAAAACTCTTTTCTAGATTCTTTTCTACAGCCTCAATCTAAAAAAAAAAACGTTCTTTTCTGGATTTTTTTATGGATCATTTCTTCTGAAAATATGTTTTATTTATTTTTTGCAGTTAGATTCTTTTCTGGAGCCTCCTTCAAGAAACCATTTTTAGATCCTTTTCTAGTTATTCCCTTTAGAAAAGACACTTTTCCAGATTCTTTTCGAAAACCTCAATTTCGAAAAACTTTTCTGCATCCTCTCTCTAGAAAGAATTCTTTACTAGACCTTTTCTCGAGCCTCACTTAGAAAACATTGTTTTTCAGATCTTTTATCTAGAAACCAGTGTTTTCTAGATTCTTTGCTAGAGCCTCATGCTAGAAAATTTTTTTTTGATTCTTTTGTGGAACTTCTCTCTAGAAACAACTCTTTTCTAGATTCTTTTCTAGAGCCTCAATCTAAAAAAAAAACACGTTCTTTTCTAGATTATTTTATTGATGATTTCTTCTGAAATCATGTTTTGTTTTGTTTTTTTTTTAAGATTCTTTCCTCGAGTCTCATTCAAGAAAACATTTTTTAGATACTTTTCTAGTTATTCCCTTTAGAAAAGACACTTTTCTAGATTCTTTTCGAAAACCTGAATTTCGAAAATAATCTTTTCTAGGAACTTTTCTAGATACTTTCTCTAGAAACAATCCTTTTCTAGATCATTTTCTAGAGCCTCAATCTAGAAAATATTTTTTTTCCTGGATCCTCTCTCTAGAAAAAACACTTTTCTAGATTCTTTTCTAGAGTCTCAACCTAAAAACATTCCTTTCTAGATTCTTTTATGGATAACTCTCTTAAAAGAAAGTTTTGTAGATTCTTTTTTGGAGCCTCATTCTAGAAAATTTTTTTCTAGATACGTTTCTAGTTCTTCTCTCTAGAAACATGTCTTTTCTACATTATTTTCTAGAACTTCAATCTAGAGAAAAATCTTTTGTAGAAACTTTTCTGCATCCTCCCTCTAAGAAGAATTCTTTACTACATACTTTTCTAGAGCCTCAACTTTGAAAACAGTTTTCTAGATCTTTTAGCTAGAAACAAGTCTTTTCTAGATTCTTTTCTAGAGCCTCATGCTAGAAAAAGTTTTTTCTAGGCTCTTTTCTGGATCCTCTGTCTAGAAAAAAACTCTTTTCTAGATTCTTTTCTACAGCCTCAATCTAAAAAAAAAAACGTTCTTTTCTGGATTTTTTTATGGATCATTTCTTCTGAAAATATGTTTTATTTATTTTTTGCAGTTAGATTCTTTTCTGGAGCCTCCTTCAAGAAAACATTTTTAGATCCTTTTCTAGTTATTCCCTTTAGAAAAGACACTTTTCCAGATTCTTTTCGAAAACCTCAATTTCGAAAAACTTTTCTGCATCCTCTCTCTAGAAAGAATTCTTTACTAGACCTTTTCTCGAGCCTCACTTAGAAAACATTGTTTTTCAGATCTTTTATCTGGAAACCAGTGTTTTCTAGATTCTTTGCTAGAGCCTCATGCTAGAAAATTTTTTTTTGATTCTTTTGTGGAACTTCTCTCTAGAAACAACTCTTTTCTAGATTCTTTTCTAGAGCCTCAATCTAAAAAAAAAACACGTTCTTTTCTAGATTATTTTATTGATGATTTCTTCTGAAATCATGTTTTGTTTTTTTTTTTTTTAAGATTCTTTCCTCGAGTCTCATTCAAGAAAACATTTTTTAGATACTTTTCTAGTTATTCCCTTTAGAAAAGACACTTTTCTAGATTCTTTTCGAAAACCTGAATTTCGAAAATAATCTTTTCTAGGAACTTTTCTAGATACTTTCTCTAGAAACAATCCTTTTCTAGATCATTTTCTAGAGCCTCAATCTAGAAAACATTTTTTTTCCTGGATCCTCTCTCTAGAAAAAACACTTTTCTAGATTCTTTTCTAGAGTCTCAACCTAAAAACATTCCTTTCTAGATTCTTTTATGGATAACTCTCTTAAAAGAAAGTTTTGTAGATTCTTTTTTGGAGCCTCATTCTAGAAAATTTTTTTCTAGATACGTTTCTAGTTCTTCTCTCTAGAAACATGTCTTTTCTACATTATTTTCTAGAACTTCAATCTAGAGAAAAATCTTTTGTAGAAACTTTTCTGCATCGTCCCTCTAGAAGAATTCTTTACTAGATCCTTTTCTAGAGCCTCAAGTTTGAAAACAAAGTTTTCTAGATCTTTTAGCTAGAAACAAGTCTTTTCTAGATTCTTTTCTAGAGACTTATGCTATAAAAACTTTTTTCTAGGCTCTTTTCTGGATCCTCTGTCCAGAAAAAACTCTTTTCTAGATTCTTTTCTAGAGCCTCAATCTAAAAAACGTTCTTTTCTGGATTCTTTTATGGATCATTTCTTCTGAAAAAATGTTTTATTTATTTTTTGCTGTTAGATTCTTTTCTGGAGCCTCATTCAAGAAAACATTTTTAGATCCTTTTCTAGTTATTCCCTTTAGAAAAGACACTTTTCTAGATTCTTTTCGAAAACCTCAATTTCGAAAATAATCTTTTCTAGGAACTTTTCTAGATACTTTCTCTAGAAACAATTCTTTTCTAGATCATTTTCTTGAGCCTCAATCTAGAAAACATTTTTTCTGGATCTTCTCTCTAGAAAAAACACTTTTCTAGATTCTTTTCTAGAGTCTCGACCTAAAAACGTTCCTTTCTAGATTCTTTTATGGATAACTCTCTTAAAAGAAAGATTTGTAGATTCTTTTTTAGAGCCTCATTCTAGAAAATTTTTTTCTAGATACGTTTCTAGTTCTTCTCTCTAGAAACACGCCTTTTCTAGATGATTTTCTAGAACTTCACTCTAGAGAAAAATTATTTGTAGAAACTCTTTTGCATCCTCCTTCTAGAAAGAATTCTTTACTAGATCCTTTTCTAGAGCCTCAACTTTGAAAACATAGTTTTCTAGATCTTCTATCTAGAAACAAGTCTTTTATATATTCCTTTTTAGAGCTTCATGGTAGAAAAAAGTTTTATTAGGCTCTTTTCTGGATCCTCTTTCTAGGAAAAATTCTTTTCAAGATTCTTTTCTAGAGCCTCAATCTAAAAAACGTTCTTTTCTAGAATGTTTTATGGATCATTTCTTCTGAAATCATGCTTTTTTTGTTAGATTCTTTTCTGGAGGCTCTTTCAAGAAAAAAAAAATAGATACTTTTCTACTTATTCTCTTTTTAAACAGATACATTTCTAGAATTTTTTCAAAAACCTCAATCTAGAAAAGAAAATCTTTTCTTGGATATTTTCTCTATCCTCTCTCGTGAAACAATTCTTTTCTACATCCTTTTCTAGAGCCTCAATCTAGAAAACATTTTTTCTGGATCCTCTCTCTAGAAAAAACACTTTTCTAGATTCTTTTCTAGAGTCTCTTCCTAAAAAACGTTCTTTTCTAGATTCTTTTATGGATAACTCTCTTAGAAGAAAGATCTGTGGATTCCTTTTTAGAGCCTCATTCTAGAAAATTTTTTTCTAGATACGTTTCTAGTTCTCTCTAGAAACATGTCTTTTCTTGAAGATTTTCTAGAACTTCAATCTAGACAAAAATCTTTTGTAGAAAGTTTTCTGCATCCTCCCTCTAGTAACAATTCTTTACTACATACTTTTCTAGAGCCTCAACTTTGAAAACATAGTTTTCTAGATCTTCTATCTAGAAACAAGTCTTTTCTAGATTCTTTTCTAGAGCCTCATGCTAGAAAAAGTTTTTTCTAGGCTCTTTTCTGGATCCTCTGTCTAGAAAAAAACTCTTTTCTAGATTCTTTTCTACAGCCACAATCTTAAAAAAAACGTTGTTTTCTGGATTTTTTTATGGATCATTTCTTCTGAAAATATGTTTTATTTATTTTTTGCTGTTAGATTCTTTTCTGGAGCCTCCTTCAAGAAAACATTTTTAGATCCTTTTCTAGTTATTCCCTTTAGAAAAGACACTTTTCCAGATTCTTTTCGAAAACCTCAATTTCGAAAAACTTTTCTGCATCCTCTCTCTAGAAAGAATTGTTTACTAGACCTTTTCTCGAGCCTCACTTAGAAAACATTGTTTTTCAGATCTTTTATCTAGAAACCAGTGTTTTCTAGATTCTTTGCTAGAGCCTCATGCTAGAAAATTTTTTTTTGATTCTTTTGTGGAACTTCTCTCTAGAAACAACTCTTTTCTAGATTCTTTTCTAGAGCCTCAATCTAAAAAAAAACACGTTCTTTTCTAGATTCTTTTATGGATGATTTCTTCTGAAATCATGTTTTGTTTTTTTTTTTTTTAAGATTCTTTCCACGAGTCTCATTCAAGAAAACATTTTTTAGATACTTTTCTAGTTATTCCCTTTAGAAAAGACACTTTTCTAGATTCTTTTCGAAAACCTGAATTTCGAAAATAATCTTTTCTAGGAACTTTTCTAGATACTTTCTCTAGAAACAATCCTTTTCTAGATCATTTTCTAGAGCCTCAATCTAGAAAACATTTTTTTTTCTGGATCCTCTCTCTAGAAAAAACACTTTTCTAGATTCTTTTCTAGAGTCTCAACCTAAAAACATTCCTTTCTAGATTCTTTTATGGATAACTCTCTTAAAAGAAAGTTTTGTAGATTCTTTTTTGGAGCCTCATTCTAGAAAATTTTTTTCTAGATACGTTTCTAGTTCTTCTCTCTAGAAACATGTCTTTTCTACATTATTTTCTAGAACTTCAATCTAGAGAAAAATCTTTTGTAGAAACTTTTCTGCATCGTCCCTCTAGTAAGAATTCTTTACTAGATCCTTTTCTAGAGCCTCAAGTTTGAAAACAAAGTTTTCTAGATCTTTTAGCTAGAAACAAGTCTTTTCTAGATTCTTTTCTAGAGACTTATGCTATAAAAACTTTTTTTCTAGGCTCTTTTCTGGATCCTCTGTCCAGAAAAAACTCTTTTCTAGATTCTTTTCTAGAGCCTCAATCTAAAAAACGTTCTTTTCTGGATTCTTTTATGGATCATTTCTTCTGAAAAAATGTTTTATTTATTTTTTACTGTTAGATTCTTTTCTGGAGCCTCATTCAAGAAAACATTTTTAGATCCTTTTCTAGTTATTCCCTTTAGAAAAGACACTTTTCTAGATTCTTTTCGAAAACCTCAATTTCGAAAATAATCTTTTCTAGGAACTTTTCTAGATACTTTCTCTAGAAACAATTCTTTTCTAGATCATTTTCTAGAGCCTCAATCTAGAAAACATTTTTTCTGGATCTTCTCTCTAGAAAAAACACTTTTCTAGATTCTTTTCTAGAGTCTCGACCTAAAAACGTTCCTTTCTAGATTCTTTTATGGATAACTCTCTTAAAAGAAAGTTTTGTAGATTCTTTTTTGGAGCCTCATTCTAGAAAATTTTTTTCTAGATACGTTTCTAGTTCTTCTCTCTAGAAACACGCCTTTTCTAGATGATTTTCTAGAACTTCACTCTAGAGAAAAATCTTTTGTAGAAACTCTTTTGCATCCTCCTTCTAGAAAGAATTCTATACTAGATCCTTTTCTAGAGCCTCAACTTTGAAAACATAGTTTTCTAGATCTTCTATCTAGAAACAAGTCTTTTATATATTCCTTTTTAGAGCTTCATGGTAGAAAAAAGTTTTATTAGGCTCTTTTCTGGATCCTCTTTCTAGGAAAAATTCTTTTCAAGATTCTTTTCTAGAGCCTCAATCTAAAAAACGTTCTTTTCTAGAATGTTTTATGGATCATTTCTTCTGAAATCATGTTTTTTTTGTTAGATTCTTTTCTGGATGCTCATTCAAGAAAAAAAAATAGATACTTTTCTACTTATTCTCTTTTTAAACAGATACATTTCTAGAATTTTTTCAAAAACCTCAATCTAGAAAAGAAAATCTTTTCTTGGATATTTTCTCTATCCTCTCTCGTGAAACAATTCTTTTCTACATCCTTTTCTAGAGCCTCAATCTAGAAAACATTTTTTCTGGATCCTCTCTCTAGAAAAAACACTTTTCTAGATTCTTTTCTAGAGTCTCTTCCTAAAAAAACGTTCTTTTCTAGATTCTTTTATGGATAACTCTCTTAGAAGAAAGATCTGTGGATTCCTTTTTAGAGCCTCATTCTAGAAAATTTTTTTCTAGATACGTTTTTAGTTCTCTCTAGAAACATGTCTTTTCTTGAAGATTTTCTAGAACTTCAATCTAGACAAAAATCTTTTGTAGAAAGTTTTCTGCATCCTCCCTCTAGTAACAATTCTTTACTACATACTTTTCTAGAGCCTCAACTTTGAAAACAGTTTTCTAGATCTTCTATCTAGAAACAAGTCTTTTCTAGATTCTTTTCTAGAGCCTCATGCTAGAAAAAGTTTTTTCTAGGCTCTTTTCTGGATCCTCTGTCTAGAAAAAAACTCTTTTCTAGATTCTTTTCTACAGCCTCAATCTAAAAAAAAAACGTTCTTTTCTGGATTTTTTTATGGATCATTTCTTCTGAAAATATGTTTTATTTATTTTTTGCTGTTAGATTCTTTTCTGGAGCCTCCTTCAAGAAAACATTTTTAGATCCTTTTCTAGTTATTCCCTTTAGAAAAGACACTTTTCCAGATTCTTTTCGAAAACCTCAATTTCGAAAAACTTTTCTGCATCCTCTCTCTAGAAAGAATTCTTTACTAGACCTTTTCTCGAGCCTCACTTAGAAAACATTGTTTTTCAGATCTTTTATCTAGAAACCAGTGTTTTCTAGATTCTTTGCTAGAGCCTCATGCTAGAAAATTTTTTTTTGATTCTTTTGTGGAACTTCTCTCTAGAAACAACTCTTTTCTAGATTCTTTTCTAGAGCCTCAATCTAAAAAAAAACACGTTCTTTTCTAGATTATTTTATTGATGATTTCTTCTGAAATCATGTTTTGTTTTTTTTTTTTTAAGATTCTTTCCTCGAGTCTCATTCAAGAAAACATTTTTTAGATACTTTTCTAGTTATTCCCTTTAGAAAAGACACTTTTCTAGATTCTTTTCGAAAACCTGAATTTCGAAAATAATCTTTTCTAGGAACTTTTCTAGATACTTTCTCTAGAAACAATCCTTTTCTAGATCATTTTCTAGAGCCTCAATCTAGAAAACATTTTTTTTCTGGATCCTCTCTCTAGAAAAAACACTTTTCTAGATTCTTTTCTAGAGTCTCAACCTAAAAACATTCCTTTCTAGATTCTTTTATGGATAACTCTCTTAAAAGAAAGTTTTGTAGATTCTTTTTTGGAGCCTCATTCTAGAAAATTTTTTTCTAGATACGTTTCTAGTTCTTCTCTCTAGAAACATGTCTTTTCTACATTATTTTCTAGAACTTCAATCTAGAGAAAAATCTTTTGTAGAAACTTTTCTGCATCGTCCCTCTAGAAGAATTCTTTACTAGATCCTTTTCTAGAGCCTCAAGTTTGAAAACAAAGTTTTCTAGATCTTTTAGCTAGAAACAAGTCTTTTCTAGATTCTTTTCTAGAGACTTATGCTATAAAAACTTTTTTCTAGGCTCTTTTCTGGATCCTCTGTCCAGAAAAAAACTCTTTTCTAGATTCTTTTCTAGAGCCTCAATCTAAAAAACGTTCTTTTCTGGATTCTTTTATGGATCATTTCTTCTGAAAAAATGTTTTATTTATTTTTTGCTGTTAGATTCTTTTCTGGAGCCTCATTCAAGAAAACATTTTTAGATCCTTTTCTAGTTATTCCCTTTAGAAAAGACACTTTTCTAGATTCTTTTCGAAAACCTCAATTTCGAAAATAATCTTTTCTAGGAACTTTTCTAGATACTTTCTCTAGAAACAATTCTTTTCTAGATCATTTTCTAGAGCCTCAATCTAGAAAACATTTTTTCTGGATCTTCTCTCTAGAAAAAACACTTTTCTAGATTCTTTTCTAGAGTCTCGACCTAAAAACGTTCCTTTCTAGATTCTTTTATGGATAACTCTCTTAAAAGAAAGATTTGTAGATTCTTTTTTAGAGCCTCATTCTAGAAAATTTTTTTCTAGATACGTTTCTAGTTATTCTCTCTAGAAACACGCCTTTTCTAGATGATTTTCTAGAACTTCACTCTAGAGAAAAATCTTTTGTAGAAACTCTTTTGCATCCTCCTTCTAGAAAGAATTCTTTACTAGATCCTTTTCTAGAGCCTCAACTTTGAAAACATAGTTTTCTAGATCTTCTATCTAGAAACAAGTCTTTTATATATTCCTTTTTAGAGCTTCATGGTAGAAAAAAGTTTTATTAGGCTCTTTTCTGGATCCTCTTTCTAGGAAAAATTCTTTTCAAGATTCTTTTCTAGAGCCTCAATCTAAAAAACGTTCTTTTCTAGAATGTTTTATGCATCATTTCTTCTGAAATCATGTTTTTTTTGTTAGATTCTTTTCTGGAGGCTCATTCAAGAAAAAAAAAATAGATACTTTTCTACTTATTCTCTTTTTAAACAGATACATTTCTAGAATTTTTTCAAAAACCTCAATCTAGAAAAGAAAATCTTTTCTTGGATATTTTCTCTATCCTCTCTCGTGAAACAATTCTTTTCTACATCCTTTTCTAGAGCCTCAATCTAGAAAACATTTTTTCTGGATCCTCTCTCTAGAAAAAACACTTTTCTAGATTCTTTTCTAGAGTCTCTTCCTAAAAAAACGTTCTTTTCTAGATTCTTTTATGGATAACTCTCTTAGAAGAAAGATCTGTGGATTCCTTTTTAGAGCCTCATTCTAGAAAATTTTTTTCTAGATACGTTTCTAGTTCTCTCTAGAAACATGTCTTTTCTTGAAGATTTTCTAGAACTTCAATCTAGACAAAAATCTTTTGTAGAAAGTTTTCTGCATCCTCCCTCTAGTAACAATTCTTTACTACATACTTTTCTAGAGCCTCAACTTTGAAAACAGTTTTCTAGATCTTCTATCTAGAAACAAGTCTTTTCTAGATTCTTTTCTAGAGCCTCATGCTAGAAAAAGTTTTTTCTAGGCTCTTTTCTGGATCCTCTGTCTAGAAAAAAACTCTTTTCTAGATTCTTTTCTACAGCCTCAATCTAAAAAAAAACGTTCTTTTCTGGATTTTTTTATGGATCATTTCTTCTGAAAATATGTTTTATTTATTTTTTGCTGTTAGATTCTTTTCTGGAGCCTCCTTCAAGAAAACATTTTTAGATCCTTTTCTAGTTATTCCCTTTAGAAAAGACACTTTTCCAGATTCTTTTCGAAAACCTCAATTTCGAAAAACTTTTCTGCATCCTCTCTCTAGAAAGAATTCTTTACTAGACCTTTTCTCGAGCCTCACTTAGAAAACATTGTTTTTCAGATCTTTTATCTAGAAACCAGTGTTTTCTAGATTCTTTGCTAGAGCCTCATGCTAGAAAATTTTTTTTTGATTCTTTTGTGGAACTTCTCTCTAGAAACAACTCTTTTCTAGATTCTTTTCTAGAGCCTCAATCTAAAAAAAAACACGTTCTTTTCTAGATTATTTTATTGATGATTTCTTCTGAAATCATGTTTTGTTTTTTTTTTTTTTAAGATTCTTTCCTCGAGTCTCATTCAAGAAAACATTTTTTAGATACTTTTCTAGTTATTCCCTTTAGAAAAGACACTTTTCTAGATTCTTTTCGAAAACCTGAATTTCGAAAATAATCTTTTCTAGGAACTTTTCTAGATACTTTCTCTAGAAACAATCCTTTTCTAGATCATTTTCTAGAGCCTCAATCTAGAAAACATTTTTTTTCTGGATCCTCTCTCTAGAAAAAACACTTTTCTAGATTCTTTTCTAGAGTCTCAACCTAAAAACATTCCTTTCTAGATTCTTTTATGGATAACTCTCTTAAAAGAAAGTTTTGTAGATTCTTTTTTGGAGCCTCATTCTAGAAAATTTTTTTCTAGATACGTTTCTAGTTCTTCTCTCTAGAAACATGTCTTTTCTACATTATTTTCTAGAACTTCAATCTAGAGAAAAATCTTTTGTAGAAACTTTTCTGCATCGTCCCTCTAGAAGAATTCTTTACTAGATCCTTTTCTAGAGCCTCAAGTTTGAAAACAAAGTTTTCTAGATCTTTTAGCTAGAAACAAGTCTTTTCTAGATTCTTTTCTAGAGACTTATGCTATAAAAACTTTTTTCTAGGCTCTTTTCTGGATCCTCTGTCCAGAAAAAAACTCTTTTCTAGATTCTTTTCTAGAGCCTCAATCTAAAAAACGTTCTTTTCTGGATTCTTTTATGGATCATTTCTTCTGAAAAAATGTTTTATTTATTTTTTGCTGTTAGATTCTTTTCTGGAGCCTCATTCAAGAAAACATTTTTAGATCCTTTTCTAGTTATTCCCTTTAGAAAAGACACTTTTCTAGATTCTTTTCGAAAACCTCAATTTCGAAAATAATCTTTTCTAGGAACTTTTCTAGATACTTTCTCTAGAAACAATTCTTTTCTAGATCATTTTCTAGAGCCTCAATCTAGAAAACATTTTTTCTGGATCTTCTCTCTAGAAAAAACACTTTTCTAGATTCTTTTCTAGAGTCTCGACCTAAAAACGTTCCTTTCTAGATTCTTTTATGGATAACTCTCTTAAAAGAAAGATTTGTAGATTCTTTTTTAGAGCCTCATTCTAGAAAATTTTTTTCTAGATACGTTTCTAGTTATTCTCTCTAGAAACACGCCTTTTCTAGATGATTTTCTAGAACTTCACTCTAGAGAAAAATCTTTTGTAGAAACTCTTTTGCATCCTCCTTCTAGAAAGAATTCTTTACTAGATCCTTTTCTAGAGCCTCAACTTTGAAAACATAGTTTTCTAGATCTTCTATCTAGAAACAAGTCTTTTATATATTCCTTTTTAGAGCTTCATGGTAGAAAAAAGTTTTATTAGGCTCTTTTCTGGATCCTCTTTCTAGGAAAAATTCTTTTCAAGATTCTTTTCTAGAGCCTCAATCTAAAAAACGTTCTTTTCTAGAATGTTTTATGCATCATTTCTTCTGAAATCATGTTTTTTTTGTTAGATTCTTTTCTGGAGGCTCATTCAAGAAAAAAAAAATAGATACTTTTCTACTTATTCTCTTTTTAAACAGATACATTTCTAGAATTTTTTCAAAAACCTCAATCTAGAAAAGAAAATCTTTTCTTGGATATTTTCTCTATCCTCTCTCGTGAAACAATTCTTTTCTACATCCTTTTCTAGAGCCTCAATCTAGAAAACATTTTTTCTGGATCCTCTCTCTAGAAAAAACACTTTTCTAGATTCTTTTCTAGAGTCTCTTCCTAAAAAAACGTTCTTTTCTAGATTCTTTTATGGATAACTCTCTTAGAAGAAAGATCTGTGGATTCCTTTTTAGAGCCTCATTCTAGAAAATTTTTTTCTAGATACGTTTCTAGTTCTCTCTAGAAACATGTCTTTTCTTGAAGATTTTCTAGAACTTCAATCTAGACAAAAATCTTTTGTAGAAAGTTTTCTGCATCCTCCCTCTAGTAACAATTCTTTACTACATACTTTTCTAGAGCCTCAACTTTGAAAACAGTTTTCTAGATCTTCTATCTAGAAACAAGTCTTTTCTAGATTCTTTTCTAGAGCCTCATGCTAGAAAAAGTTTTTTCTAGGCTCTTTTCTGGATCCTCTGTCTAGAAAAAAACTCTTTTCTAGATTCTTTTCTACAGCCTCAATCTAAAAAAAAACGTTCTTTTCTGGATTTTTTTATGGATCATTTCTTCTGAAAATATGTTTTATTTATTTTTTGCTGTTAGATTCTTTTCTGGAGCCTCCTTCAAGAAAACATTTTTAGATCCTTTTCTAGTTATTCCCTTTAGAAAAGACACTTTTCCAGATTCTTTTCGAAAACCTCAATTTCGAAAAACTTTTCTGCATCCTCTCTCTAGAAAGAATTCTTTACTAGACCTTTTCTCGAGCCTCACTTAGAAAACATTGTTTTTCAGATCTTTTATCTAGAAACCAGTGTTTTCTAGATTCTTTGCTAGAGCCTCATGCTAGAAAATTTTTTTTTGATTCTTTTGTGGAACTTCTCTCTAGAAACAACTCTTTTCTAGATTCTTTTCTAGAGCCTCAATCTAAAAAAAAACACGTTCTTTTCTAGATTATTTTATTGATGATTTCTTCTGAAATCATGTTTTGTTTTTTTTTTTTTTAAGATTCTTTCCTCGAGTCTCATTCAAGAAAACATTTTTTAGATACTTTTCTAGTTATTCCCTTTAGAAAAGACACTTTTCTAGATTCTTTTCGAAAACCTGAATTTCGAAAATAATCTTTTCTAGGAACTTTTCTAGAAACTTTCTCTAGAAACAATCCTTTTCTAGATCATTTTCTAGAGCCTCAATCTAGAAAACATTTTTTTTCTGGATCCTCTCTCTAGAAAAAACACTTTTCTAGATTCTTTTCTAGAGTCTCAACCTAAAAACATTCCTTTCTAGATTCTTTTATGGATAACTCTCTTAAAAGAAAGTTTTGTAGATTCTTTTTTGGAGCCTCATTCTAGAAAATTTTTTTCTAGATACGTTTCTAGTTCTTCTCTCTAGAAACATGTCTTTTCTACATTATTTTCTAGAACTTCAATCTAGAGAAAAATCTTTTGTAGAAACTTTTCTGCATCCTCCCTCTAAGAAGAATTCTTTACTAGATCCTTTTCTAGAGCCTCAAGTTTGAAAACAAAGTTTTCTAGATCTTTTAGCTAGAAACAAGTCTTTTCTAGATTCTTTTCTAGAGACTTATGCTATAAAAACTTTTTTCTAGGCTCTTTTCTGGATCCTCTGTCCAGAAAAAAACTCTTTTCTAGATTCTTTTCTAGAGCCTCAATCTAAAAAACGTTCTTTTCTGGATTCTTTTATGGATCATTTCTTCTGAAAAAATGTTTTATTTATTTTTTGCTGTTAGATTCTTTTCTGGAGCCTCATTCAAGAAAACATTTTTAGATCCTTTTCTAGTTATTCCCTTTAGAAAAGACACTTTTCTAGATTCTTTTCGAAAACCTCAATTTCGAAAATAATCTTTTCTAGGAACTTTTCTAGATACTTTCTCTAGAAACAATTCTTTTCTAGATCATTTTCTAGAGCCTCAATCTAGAAAACATTTTTTCTGGATCTTCTCTCTAGAAAAAACACTTTTCTAGATTCTTTTCTAGAGTCTCGACCTAAAAACGTTCCTTTCTAGATTCTTTTATGGATAACTCTCTTAAAAGAAAGATTTGTAGATTCTTTTTTAGAGCCTCATTCTAGAAAATTTTTTTCTAGATACGTTTCTAGTTCTTCTCTCTAGAAACACGCCTT
This sequence comes from Sminthopsis crassicaudata, assembly GCF_048593235.1. Classification (NCBI taxonomy): domain Eukaryota; kingdom Metazoa; phylum Chordata; class Mammalia; order Dasyuromorphia; family Dasyuridae; genus Sminthopsis; species Sminthopsis crassicaudata. The sequence goes on from NC_133619.1 coordinate 202,729,920, forward strand.
TTCTAGATGATTTTCTAGAACTTCACTCTAGAGAAAAATCTTTTGTAGAAACTCTTTTGCATCCTCCTTCTAGAAAGAATTCTTTACTAGATCCTTTTCTAGAGCCTCAACTTTGAAAACATAGTTTTCTAGATCTTCTATCTAGAAACAAGTCTTTTATATATTCCTTTTTAGAGCTTCATGGTAGAAAAAAGTTTTATTAGGCTCTTTTCTGGATCCTCTTTCTAGGAAAAATTCTTTTCAAGATTCTTTTCTAGAGCCTCAATCTAAAAAACGTTCTTTTCTAGAATGTTTTATGCATCATTTCTTCTGAAATCATGTTTTTTTTGTTAGATTCTTTTCTGGAGGCTCATTCAAGAAAAAAAAAATAGATACTTTTCTACTTATTCTCTTTTTAAACAGATACATTTCTAGAATTTTTTCAAAAACCTCAATCTAGAAAAGAAAATCTTTTCTTGGATATTTTCTCTATCCTCTCTCGTGAAACAATTCTTTTCTACATCCTTTTCTAGAGCCTCAATCTAGAAAACATTTTTTCTGGATCCTCTCTCTAGAAAAAACACTTTTCTAGATTCTTTTCTAGAGTCTCTTCCTAAAAAAACGTTCTTTTCTAGATTCTTTTATGGATAACTCTCTTAGAAGAAAGATCTGTGGATTCCTTTTTAGAGCCTCATTCTAGAAAATTTTTTTCTAGATACGTTTCTAGTTCTCTCTAGAAACATGTCTTTTCTTGAAGATTTTCTAGAACTTCAATCTAGACAAAAATCTTTTGTAGAAAGTTTTCTGCATCCTCCCTCTAGTAACAATTCTTTACTACATACTTTTCTAGAGCCTCAACTTTGAAAACAGTTTTCTAGATCTTCTATCTAGAAACAAGTCTTTTCTAGATTCTTTTCTAGAGCCTCATGCTAGAAAAAGTTTTTTCTAGGCTCTTTTCTGGATCCTCTGTCTAGAAAAAAACTCTTTTCTAGATTCTTTTCTACAGCCTCAATCTAAAAAAAAACGTTCTTTTCTGGATTTTTTTATGGATCATTTCTTCTGAAAATATGTTTTATTTATTTTTTGCTGTTAGATTCTTTTCTGGAGCCTCCTTCAAGAAAACATTTTTAGATCCTTTTCTAGTTATTCCCTTTAGAAAAGACACTTTTCCAGATTCTTTTCGAAAACCTCAATTTCGAAAAACTTTTCTGCATCCTCTCTCTAGAAAGAATTCTTTACTAGACCTTTTCTCGAGCCTCACTTAGAAAACATTGTTTTTCAGATCTTTTATCTAGAAACCAGTGTTTTCTAGATTCTTTGCTAGAGCCTCATGCTAGAAAATTTTTTTTTGATTCTTTTGTGGAACTTCTCTCTAGAAACAACTCTTTTCTAGATTCTTTTCTAGAGCCTCAATCTAAAAAAAAACACGTTCTTTTCTAGATTATTTTATTGATGATTTCTTCTGAAATCATGTTTTGTTTTTTTTTTTTTTAAGATTCTTTCCTCGAGTCTCATTCAAGAAAACATTTTTTAGATACTTTTCTAGTTATTCCCTTTAGAAAAGACACTTTTCTAGATTCTTTTCGAAAACCTGAATTTCGAAAATAATCTTTTCTAGGAACTTTTCTAGAAACTTTCTCTAGAAACAATCCTTTTCTAGATCATTTTCTAGAGCCTCAATCTAGAAAACATTTTTTTTCTGGATCCTCTCTCTAGAAAAAACACTTTTCTAGATTCTTTTCTAGAGTCTCAACCTAAAAACATTCCTTTCTAGATTCTTTTATGGATAACTCTCTTAAAAGAAAGTTTTGTAGATTCTTTTTTGGAGCCTCATTCTAGAAAATTTTTTTCTAGATACGTTTCTAGTTCTTCTCTCTAGAAACATGTCTTTTCTACATTATTTTCTAGAACTTCAATCTAGAGAAAAATCTTTTGTAGAAACTTTTCTGCATCGTCCCTCTAGAAGAATTCTTTACTAGATCCTTTTCTAGAGCCTCAAGTTTGAAAACAAAGTTTTCTAGATCTTTTAGCTAGAAACAAGTCTTTTCTAGATTCTTTTCTAGAGACTTATGCTATAAAAACTTTTTTCTAGGCTCTTTTCTGGATCCTCTGTCCAGAAAAAAACTCTTTTCTAGATTCTTTTCTAGAGCCTCAATCTAAAAAACGTTCTTTTCTGGATTCTTTTATGGATCATTTCTTCTGAAAAAATGTTTTATTTATTTTTTGCTGTTAGATTCTTTTCTGGAGCCTCATTCAAGAAAACATTTTTAGATCCTTTTCTAGTTATTCCCTTTAGAAAAGACACTTTTCTAGATTCTTTTCGAAAACCTCAATTTCGAAAATAATCTTTTCTAGGAACTTTTCTAGATACTTTCTCTAGAAACAATTCTTTTCTAGATCATTTTCTAGAGCCTCAATCTAGAAAACATTTTTTCTGGATCTTCTCTCTAGAAAAAACACTTTTCTAGATTCTTTTCAAGAGTCTCGACCTAAAAACGTTCCTTTCTAGATTCTTTTATGGATAACTCTCTTAAAAGAAAGATTTGTAGATTCTTTTTTAGAGCCTCATTCTAGAAAATTTTTTTCTAGATACGTTTCTAGTTATTCTCTCTAGAAACACGCCTTTTCTAGATGATTTTCTAGAACTTCACTCTAGAGAAAAATCTTTTGTAGAAACTCTTTTGCATCCTCCTTCTAGAAAGAATTCTTTACTAGATCCTTTTCTAGAGCCTCAACTTTGAAAACATAGTTTTCTAGATCTTCTATCTAGAAACAAGTCTTTTATATATTCCTTTTTAGAGCTTCATGGTAGAAAAAAGTTTTATTAGGCTCTTTTCTGGATCCTCTTTCTAGGAAAAATTCTTTTCAAGATTCTTTTCTAGAGCCTCAATCTAAAAAACGTTCTTTTCTAGAATGTTTTATGGATCATTTCTTCTGAAATCATGTTTTTTTTGTTAGATTCTTTTCTGGAGGCTCATTCAAGAAAAAAAAATAGATACTTTTCTACTTATTCTCTTTTTAAACAGATACATTTCTAGAATTTTTTCAAAAACCTCAATCTAGAAAAGAAAATCTTTTCTTGGATATTTTCTCTATCCTCTCTTGTGAAACAATTCTTTTCTACATCCTTTTCTAGAGCCTCAATCTAGAAAACATTTTTTCTGGATCCTCTCTCTAGAAAAAACACTTTTCTAGATTCTTTTCTAGAGTCTCTTCCTAAAAAAACGTTCTTTTCTAGATTCTTTTATGGATAACTCTCTTAGAAGAAAGATCTGTGGATTCCTTTTTAGAGCCTCATTCTAGAAAATTTTTTTCTAGATACGTTTCTAGTTCTCTCTAGAAACATGTCTTTTCTTGAAGATTTTCTAGAACTTCAATCTAGACAAAAATCTTTTGTAGAAAGTTTTCTGCATCCTCCCTCTAGTAACAATTCTTTACTACATACTTTTCTAGAGCCTCAACTTTGAAAACAGTTTTCTAGATCTTCTATCTAGAAACAAGTCTTTTCTAGATTCTTTTCTAGAGCCTCATGCTAGAAAAAGTTTTTTCTAGGCTCTTTTCTGGATCCTCTGTCTAGAAAAAAACTCTTTTCTAGATTCTTTTCTACAGCCTCAATCTAAAAAAAAACGTTCTTTTCTGGATTTTTTTATGGATCATTTCTTCTGAAAATATGTTTTATTTATTTTTTGCTGTTAGATTCTTTTCTGGAGCCTCCTTCAAGAAAACATTTTTAGATCCTTTTCTAGTTATTCCCTTTAGAAAAGACACTTTTCCAGATTCTTTTCGAAAACCTCAATTTCGAAAAACTTTTCTGCATCCTCTCTCTAGAAAGAATTCTTTACTAGACCTTTTCTCGAGCCTCACTTAGAAAACATTGTTTTTCAGATCTTTTATCTAGAAACCAGTGTTTTCTAGATTCTTTGCTAGAGCCTCATGCTAGAAAATTTTTTTTTGATTCTTTTGTGGAACTTCTCTCTAGAAACAACTCTTTTCTAGATTCTTTTCTAGAGCCTCAATCTAAAAAAAAACACGTTCTTTTCTAGATTATTTTATTGATGATTTCTTCTGAAATCATGTTTTGTTTTTTTTTTTTTAAGATTCTTTCCTCGAGTCTCATTCAAGAAAACATTTTTTAGATACTTTTCTAGTTATTCCCTTTAGAAAAGACACTTTTCTAGATTCTTTTCGAAAACCTGAATTTCGAAAATAATCTTTTCTAGGAACTTTTCTAGATACTTTCTCTAGAAACAATCCTTTTCTAGATCATTTTCTAGAGCCTCAATCTAGAAAACATTTTTTTTCTGGATCCTCTCTCTAGAAAAAACACTTTTCTAGATTCTTTTCTAGAGTCTCAACCTAAAAACATTCCTTTCTAGATTCTTTTATGGATAACTCTCTTAAAAGAAAGTTTTGTAGATTCTTTTTTGGAGCCTCATTCTAGAAAATTTTTTTCTAGATACGTTTCTAGTTCTTCTCTCTAGAAACATGTCTTTTCTACATTATTTTCTAGAACTTCAATCTAGAGAAAAATCTTTTGTAGAAACTTTTCTGCATCCTCCCTCTAAGAAGAATTCTTTACTAGATCCTTTTCTAGAGCCTCAAGTTTGAAAACAAAGTTTTCTAGATCTTTTAGCTAGAAACAAGTCTTTTCTAGATTCTTTTCTAGAGACTTATGCTATAAAAACTTTTTTCTAGGCTCTTTTCTGGATCCTCTGTCCAGAAAAAAACTCTTTTCTAGATTCTTTTCTAGAGCCTCAATCTAAAAAACGTTCTTTTCTGGATTATTTTATGGATCATTTCTTCTGAAAAAATGTTTTATTTATTTTTTGCTGTTAGATTCTTTTCTGGAGCCTCATTCAAGAAAACATTTTTAGATCCTTTTCTAGTTATTCCCTTTAGAAAAGACACTTTTCTAGATTCTTTTCGAAAACCTCAATTTCGAAAATAATCTTTTCTAGGAACTTTTCTAGATACTTTCTCTAGAAACAATTCTTTTCTAGATCATTTTCTTGAGCCTCAATCTAGAAAACATTTTTTCTGGATCTTCTGTCTAGAAAAAACACTTTTCTAGATTCTTTTCTAGAGTCTCAATCTAAAAACGTTCCTTTCTAGATTCTTTTATGGATAACTCTCTTAAAAGAAAGATTTGTAGATTCTTTTTTAGAGCCTCATTCTAGAAAATTTTTTTCTAGATACGTTTCTAGTTCTTCTCTCTAGAAACACGCCTTTTCTAGATGATTTTCTAGAACTTCACTCTAGAGAAAAATCTTTTGTAGAAACTCTTTTGCATCCTCCTTCTAGAAAGAATTCTTTACTAGATCCTTTTCTAGAGCCTCAACTTTGAAAACATAGTTTTCTAGATCTTCTATCTAGAAACAAGTCTTTTATATATTCCTTTTTAGAGCTTCATGGTAGAAAAAAGTTTTATTAGGCTCTTTTCTGGATCCTCTTTCTAGGAAAAATTCTTTTCAAGATTCTTTTCTAGAGCCTCAATCTAAAAAACGTTCTTTTCTAGAATGTTTTATGGATCATTTCTTCTGAAATCATGTTTTTTTTGTTAGATTCTTTTCTGGAGGCTCATTCAAGAAAAAAAAAATAGATACTTTTCTACTTATTCTCTTTTTAAACAGATACATTTCTAGAATTTTTTCAAAAACCTCAATCTAGAAAAGAAAATCTTTTCTTGGATATTTTCTCTATCCTCTCTCGTGAAACAATTCTTTTCTACATCCTTTTCTAGAGCCTCAATCTAGAAAACATTTTTTCTGGATCCTCTCTTTAGAAAAAACACTTTTCTAGATTCTTTTCTAGAGTCTCTTCCTAAAAAAACGTTCTTTTCTAGATTCTTTTATGGATAACTCTCTTAGAAGAAAGATCTGTGGATTCCTTTTTAGAGCCTCATTCTAGAAAATTTTTTTCCAGATACGTTTTTAGTTCTCTCTAGAAACATGTCTTTTCTTGAAGATTTTCTAGAACTTCAATCTAGACAAAAATCTTTTGTAGAAAGTTTTCTGCATCCTCCCTCTAGTAACAATTCTTTACTACATACTTTTCTAGAGCCTCAACTTTGAAAACAGTTTTCTAGATCTTCTATCTAGAAACAAGTCTTTTCTAGATTCTTTTCTAGAGCCTCATGCTAGAAAAAGTTTTTTCTAGGCTCTTTTCTGGATCCTCTGTCTAGAAAAAAACTCTTTTCTAGATTCTTTTCTACAGCCTCAATCTAAAAAAAAAACGTTCTTTTCTGGATTTTTTTATGGATCATTTCTTCTGAAAATATGTTTTATTTATTTTTTGCTGTTAGATTCTTTTCTGGAGCCTCCTTCAAGAAAACATTTTTAGATCCTTTTCTAGTTATTCCCTTTAGAAAAGACACTTTTCCAGATTCTTTTCGAAAACCTCAATTTCGAAAAACTTTTCTGCATCCTCTCTCTAGAAAGAATTCTTTACTAGACCTTTTCTCGAGCCTCACTTAGAAAACATTGTTTTTCAGATCTTTTATCTAGAAACCAGTGTTTTCTAGATTCTTTGCTAGAGCCTCATGCTAGAAAATTTTTTTTTTGATTCTTTTGTGGAACTTCTCTCTAGAAACAACTCTTTTCTAGATTCTTTTCTAGAGCCTCAATCTAATAAAAAAACACGTTCTTTTCTAGATTATTTTATTGATGATTTCTTCTGAAATCATGTTTTTTTTTTTTTTTTTTTTAAGATTCTTTCCTCGAGTCTCATTCAAGAAAACATTTTTTAGATACTTTTCTAGTTATTCCCTTTAGAAAAGACACTTTTCTAGATTCTTTTCGAAAACCTGAATTTCGAAAATAATCTTTTCTAGGAACTTTTCTAGAAACTTTCTCTAGAAACAATCCTTTTCTAGATCATTTTCTAGAGCCTCAATCTAGAAAACATTTTTTTTTCTGGATCCTCTCTCTAGAAAAAACACTTTTCTAGATTCTTTTCTAGAGTCTCAACCTAAAAACATTCCTTTCTAGATTCTTTTATGGATAACTCTCTTAAAAGAAAGTTTTGTAGATTCTTTTTTGGAGCCTCATTCTAGAAAATTTTTTTCTAGATACGTTTCTAGTTCTTCTCTCTAGAAACATGTCTTTTCTACATTATTTTCTAGAACTTCAATCTAGAGAAAAATCTTTTGTAGAAACTTTTCTGCATCCTCCCTCTAAGAAGAATTCTTTACTAGATCCTTTTCTAGAGCCTCAAGTTTGAAAACAAAGTTTTCTAGATCTTTTAGCTAGAAACAAGTCTTTTCTAGATTCTTTTCTAGAGACTTATGCTATAAAAACTTTTTTCTAGGCTCTTTTCTGGATCCTCTGTCCAGAAAAAACTCTTTTCTAGATTCTTTTCTAGAGCCTCAATCTAAAAAACGTTCTTTTCTGGATTCTTTTATGGATCATTTCTTCTGAAAAAATGTTTTATTTATATTTTGCTGTTAGATTCTTTTCTGGAGCCTCATTCAAGAAAACATTTTTAGATCCTTTTCTAGTTATTCCCTTTAGAAAAGACACTTTTCTAGATTCTTTTCTAGAGTCTCTTCCTAAAAAAACGTTCTTTTCTAGATTCTTTTATGGATAACTCTCTTAGAAGAAAGATCTGTGGATTCCTTTTTAGAGCCTCATTCTAGAAAATTTTTTTCTAGATACGTTTCTAGTTCTCTCTAGAAACATGTCTTTTCTTGAAGATTTTCTAGAACTTCAATCTAGACAAAAATCTTTTGTAGAAAGTTTTCTGCATCCTCCCTCTAGTAAAAATTCTTTACTACATACTTTTCTAGAGCCTCAACTTTGAAAACATAGTTTTCCAGATCTTCTATCTAGAAACAAGTCTTTTCTAGATTCTTTTCTAGAGCCTCATGCTAGAAAAAGTTTTTTCTAGGCTCTTTTCTGGATCCTCTGTCTAGAAAAAAACTCTTTTCTAGATTCTTTTCTACAGCCTCAATCTAAAAAAAAACGTTCTTTTCTGGATTTTTTTATGGATCATTTCTTCTGAAAATATGTTTTATTTTTTTTTTTTGCTGTTAGATTCTTTTCTGGAGCCTCCTTCAAGAAAACATTTTTAGATCCTTTTCTAGTTATTCCCTTTAGAAAAGACACTTTTCCAGATTCTTTTCGAAAACCTCAATTTCGAAAAACTTTTCTGCATCCTCTCTCTAGAAAGAATTCTTTACTAGACCTTTTCTCGAGCCTCACTTAGAAAACATTGTTTTTCAGATCTTTTATCTAGAAACCAGTGTTTTCTAGATTCTTTGCTAGAGCCTCATGCTAGAAAATTTTTTTTTGATTCTTTTGTGGAACTTCTCTCTAGAAACAACTCTTTTCTAGATTCATTTCTAGAGCCTCAATCTAAAAAAAAACACGTTCTTTTTTAGATTCTTTTATGGATGATTTCTTCTGAAATCATGTTTTGTTTTGTTTTTTTTTTAAGATTCTTTCCTCGAGTCTCATTCAAGAAAACATTTTTTAGATACTTTTCTAGTTATTCCCTTTAGAAAAGACACTTTTCTAGATTCTTTTCGAAAACCTGAATTTTGAAAATAATCTTTTCTAGGAACTTTTCTAGATACTTTCTCTAGAAACAATCCTTTTCTAGATCATTTTCTAGAGCCTCAATCTAGAAAACATTTTTTTTCTGGATCCTCTCTCTAGAAAAAACACTTTTCTAGATTCTTTTCTAGAGTCTCAACCTAAAAACATTCCTTTCTAGATTCTTTTATGGATAACTCTCTTAAAAGAAAGTTTTGTAGATTCTTTTTTGGAGCCTCATTCTAGAAAATTTTTTTTCTAGATACGTTTCTAGTTCTTCTCTCTAGAAACATGTCTTTTCTACATTATTTTCTAGAACTTCAATCTAGAGAAAAATCTTTTGTAGAAACTTTTCTGCATCCTCCCTCTAAGAAGAATTCTTTACTAGATCCTTTTCTAGAGCCTCAAGTTTAAAAACAAAGTTTTCTAGATCTTTTAGCTAGAAACAAGTCTTTTCTAGATTCTTTTCTAGAGACATATGCTATAAAAACTTTTTTCTAGGCTCTTTTCTGGATCCTCTGTCCAGAAAAAACTCTTTTCTAGATTCTTTTCTAGAGCCTCAATCTAAAAAACGTTCTTTTCTGGATTCTTTTATGGATCATTTCTTCTGAAAAAATGTTTTATTTATATTTTGCTGTTAGATTCTTTTATGGAGCCTCATTCAAGAAAACATTTTTAGATCCTTTTCTAGTTATTCCCTTTAGAAAAGACACTTTTCTAGATTCTTTTCGAAAACCTCAATTTCGAAAATAATCTTTTCTAGGAACTTTTCTAGATACTTTCTCTAGAAACAATTCTTTTCTAGATCATTTTCTTGAGCCTCAATCTAGAAAACATTTTTTCTGGATCTTCTCTCTAGAAAAAACACTTTTCTAGATTCTTTTCTAGAGTCTCAATCTAAAAACGTTCCTTTCTAGATTCTTTTATGGATAACTCTCTTAAAAGAAAGATTTGTAGATTCTTTTTTAGAGCCTCATTCTAGAAAATTTTTTTCTAGATACGTTTCTAGTTCTTCTCTCTAGAAACACGCCTTTTCTAGATGATTTTCTAGAACTTCACTCTAGAGAAAAATTATTTGTAGAAACTCTTTTGCATCCTCCTTCTAGAAAGAATTCTTTACTAGATCCTTTTCTAGAGCCTCAACTTTGAAAACATAGTTTTCTAGATCTTCTATCTAGAAACAAGTCTTTTATATATTCCTTTTTAGAGCTTCATGGTAGAAAAAAGTTTTATTAGGCTCTTTTCTGGATCCTCTTTCTAGGAAAAATTCTTTTCAAGATTCTTTTCTAGAGCCTCAATCTAAAAAACGTTCTTTTCTAGAATGTTTTATGGATCATTTCTTCTGAAATCATGTTTTTTTTGTTAGATTCTTTTCTGGAGGCTCATTCAAGAAAAAAAAATAGATACTTTTCTACTTATTCTCTTTTTAAACAGATACATTTCTAGAATTTTTTCAAAAACCTCAATCTAGAAAAGAAAATCTTTTCTTGGATATTTTCTCTATCCTCTCTCGTGAAACAATTCTTTTCTACATCCTTTTCTAGAGCCTCAATCTAGAAAACATTTTTTCTGGATCCTCTCTCTAGAAAAAACACTTTTCTAGATTCTTTTCTAGAGTCTCTTCCTAAAAAAACGTTCTTTTCTAGATTCTTTTATGGATAACTCTCTTAGAAGAAAGATCTGTGGATTCCTTTTTAGAGCCTCATTCTAGAAAATTTTTTTCTAGATACGTTTCTAGTTCTCTCTAGAAACATGTCTTTTCTTGAAGATTTTCTAGAACTTCAATCTAGACAAAAATCTTTTGTAGAAAGTTTTCTGCATCCTCCCTCTAGTAACAATTCTTTACTACATACTTTTCTAGAGCCTCAACTTTGAAAACAGTTTTCTAGATCTTCTATCTAGAAACAAGTCTTTTCTAGATTCTTTTCTAGAGCCTCATGCTAGAAAAAGTTTTTTCTATGCTCTTTTCTGGATCCTCTGTCTAGAAAAAAACTCTTTTCTAGATTCTTTTCTACAGCCTCAATCAAAAAAAAAAAAACGTTCTTTTCTGGATTTTTTTATGGATCATTTCTTCTGAAAATATGTTTTATTTATTTTTTGCTGTTAGATTCTTTTCTGGAGCCTCCTTCAAGAAAACATTTTTAGATCCTTTTCTAGTTATTCCCTTTAGAAAAGACACTTTTCCAGATTCTTTTCGAAAACCTCAATTTCGAAAAACTTTTCTGCATCCTCTCTCTAGAAAGAATTCTTTACTAGACCTTTTCTCGAGCCTCACTTAGAAAACATTGTTTTTCAGATCTTTTATCTAGAAACCAGTGTTTTCTAGATTCTTTGCTAGAGCCTCATGCTAGAAAATTTTTTTTTTTATTCTTTTGTGGAACTTCTCTCTAGAAACAACTCTTTTCTAGATTCTTTTCTAGAGCCTCAATCTAAAAAAAAAAACACGTTCTTTTCTAGATTATTTTATTGATGATTTCTTCTGAAATCATGTTTTGTTTTTTGTTTTTTTTTAAGATTCTTTCCTCGAGTCTCATTCAAGAAAACATTTTTTAGATACTTTTCTAGTTATTCCCTTTAGAAAAGACACTTTTCTAGATTCTTTTCGAAAACCTGAATTTCGAAAATAATCTTTTCTAGGAACTTTTCTAGATACTTTCTCTAGAAACAATCCTTTTCTAGATCATTTTCTAGAGCCTCAATCTAGAAAACATTTTTTTTTCTGGATCCTCTCTCTAGAAAAAACACTTTTCTAGATTCTTTTCTAGAGTCTCAACCTAAAAACATTCCTTTCTAGATTCTTTTATGGATAACTCTCTTAAAAGAAAGTTTTGTAGATTCTTTTTTGGAGTCTCATTCTAGAAAATTTTTTTTCTAGATACGTTTCTAGTTCTTCTCTCTAGAAACATGTCTTTTCTACATTATTTTCTAGAACTTCAATCTAGAGAAAAATCTTTTGTAGAAACTTTTCTGCATCGTCCCTCTAGTAAGAATTCTTTACTAGATCCTTTTCTAGAGCCTCAAGTTTGAAAACAAAGTTTTCTAGATCTTTTAGCTAGAAACAAGTCTTTTCTAGATTCTTTTCTAGAGACTTATGCTATAAAAACTTTTTTCTAGGCTCTTTTCTGGATCCTCTGTCCAGAAAAAAACTCTTTTCTAGATTCTTTTCTAGAGCCTCAATCTAAAAAACGTTCTTTTCTGGATTCTTTTATGGATCATTTCTTCTGAAAAAATGTTTTATTTATTTTTTGCTGTTAGATTCTTTTCTGGAGCCTCATTCAAGAAAACATTTTTAGATCCTTTTCTAGTTATTCCCTTTAGAAAAGACACTTTTCTAGATTCTTTTCGAAAACCTCAATTTCGAAAATAATCTTTTCTAGGAACTTTTCTAGATACTTTCTCTAGAAACAATTCTTTTCTAGATCATTTTCTAGAGCCTCAATCTAGAAAACATTTTTTTCTGGATCTTCTCTCTAGAAAAAACACTTTTCTAGATTCTTTTCTAGAGTCTCGACCTAAAAACGTTCCTTTCTAGATTCTTTTATGGATAACTCTCTTAAAAGAAAGATTTGTAGATTCTTTTTTAGAGCCTCATTCTAGAAAATTTTTTTCTAGATACGTTTCTAGTTCTTCTCTCTAGAAACACGCCTTTTCTAGATGATTTTCTAGAACTTCACTCTAGAGAAAAATATTTTGTAGAAACTCTTTTGCATCCTCCTTCTAGAAAGAATTCTTTACTAGATCCTTTTCTAGAGCCTCAACTTTGAAAACATAGTTTTCTAGATCTTCTATCTAGAAACAAGTCTTTTATATATTCCTTTTTAGAGCTTCATGGTAGAAAAAAGTTTTATTAGGCTCTTTTCTGGATCCTCTTTCTAGGAAAAATTCTTTTCAAGATTCTTTTCTAGAGCCTCAATCTAAAAAACGTTCTTTTCTAGAATGTTTTATGGATCATTTCTTCTGAAATCATGTTTTTTTTTTGTTAGATTCTTTTCTGGAGGCTCTTTCAAGAAAAAAAAAAATAGATACTTTTCTACTTATTCTCTTTTTAAACAGATACATTTCTAGAATTTTTTCAAAAACCTCAATCTAGAAAAGAAAATCTTTTCTTGGATATTTTCTCTATCCTCTCTCGTGAAACAATTCTTTTCTACATCCTTTTCTAGAGCCTCAATCTAGAAAACATTTTTTCTGGATCCTCTCTCTAGAAAAAACACTTTTCTAGATTCTTTTCTAGAGTCTCTTCCTAAAAAACGTTCTTTTCTAGATTCTTTTATGGATAACTCTCTTAGAAGAAAGATCTGTGGATTCCTTTTTAGAGCCTCATTCTAGAAAATTTTTTTCTAGATACGTTTCTAGTTCTCTCTAGAAACATGTCTTTTCTTGAAGATTTTCTAGAACTTCAATCTAGACAAAAATCTTTTGTAGAAAGTTTTCTGCATCCTCCCTCTAGTAACAATTCTTTACTACATACTTTTCTAGAGCCTCAACTTTGAAAACAGTTTTCTAGATCTTCTATCTAGAAACAAGTCTTTTCTAGATTCTTTTCTAGAGCCTCATGCTAGAAAAAGTTTTTTCTATGCTCTTTTCTGGATCCTCTGTCTAGAAAAAAACTCTTTTCTAGATTCTTTTCTACAGCCTCAATCAAAAAAAAAAAAAACGTTCTTTTCTGGATTTTTTTATGGATCATTTCTTCTGAAAATATGTTTTATTTATTTTTTGCTGTTAGATTCTTTTCTGGAGCCTCCTTCAAGAAAACATTTTTAGATCCTTTTCTAGTTATTCCCTTTAGAAAAGACACTTTTCCAGATTCTTTTCGAAAACCTCAATTTCGAAAAACTTTTCTGCATCCTCTCTCTAGAAAGAATTCTTTACTAGACCTTTTCTCGAGCCTCACTTAGAAAACATTGTTTTTCAGATCTTTTATCTAGAAACCAGTGTTTTCTAGATTCTTTGCTAGAGCCTCATGCTAGAAAATTTTTTTTTTTATTCTTTTGTGGAACTTCTCTCTAGAAACAACTCTTTTCTAGATTCTTTTCTAGAGCCTCAATCTAAAAAAAAAAACACGTTCTTTTCTAGATTATTTTATTGATGATTTCTTCTGAAATCATGTTTTGTTTTTTGTTTTTTTTTAAGATTCTTTCCTCGAGTCTCATTCAAGAAAACATTTTTTAGATACTTTTCTAGTTATTCCCTTTAGAAAAGACACTTTTCTAGATTCTTTTCGAAAACCTGAATTTCGAAAATAATCTTTTCTAGGAACTTTTCTAGATACTTTCTCTAGAAACAATCCTTTTCTAGATCATTTTCTAGAGCCTCAATCTAGAAAACATTTTTTTTTCTGGATCCTCTCTCTAGAAAAAACACTTTTCTAGATTCTTTTCTAGAGTCTCAACCTAAAAACATTCCTTTCTAGATTCTTTTATGGATAACTCTCTTAAAAGAAAGTTTTGTAGATTCTTTTTTGGAGCCTCATTCTAGAAAATTTTTTTTCTAGATACGTTTCTAGTTCTTCTCTCTAGAAACATGTCTTTTCTACATTATTTTCTAGAACTTCAATCTAGAGAAAAATCTTTTGTAGAAACTTTTCTGCATCGTCCCTCTAGTAAGAATTCTTTACTAGATCCTTTTCTAGAGCCTCAAGTTTGAAAACAAAGTTTTCTAGATCTTTTAGCTAGAAACAAGTCTTTTCTAGATTCTTTTCTAGAGACTTATGCTATAAAAACTTTTTTCTAGGCTCTTTTCTGGATCCTCTGTCCAGAAAAAAACTCTTTTCTAGATTCTTTTCTAGAGCCTCAATCTAAAAAACGTTCTTTTCTGGATTCTTTTATGGATCATTTCTTCTGAAAAAATGTTTTATTTATTTTTTGCTGTTAGATTCTTTTCTGGAGCCTCATTCAAGAAAACATTTTTAGATCCTTTTCTAGTTATTCCCTTTAGAAAAGACACTTTTCTAGATTCTTTTCGAAAACCTCAATTTCGAAAATAATCTTTTCTAGGAACTTTTCTAGATACTTTCTCTAGAAACAATTCTTTTCTAGATCATTTTCTAGAGCCTCAATCTAGAAAACATTTTTTTCTGGATCTTCTCTCTAGAAAAAACACTTTTCTAGATTCTTTTCTAGAGTCTCGACCTAAAAACGTTCCTTTCTAGATTCTTTTATGGATAACTCTCTTAAAAGAAAGATTTGTAGATTCTTTTTTAGAGCCTCATTCTAGAAAATTTTTTTCTAGATACGTTTCTAGTTCTTCTCTCTAGAAACACGCCTTTTCTAGATGATTTTCTAGAACTTCACTCTAGAGAAAAATCTTTTGTAGAAACTCTTTTGCATCCTCCTTCTAGAAAGAATTCTTTACTAGATCCTTTTCTAGAGCCTCAACTTTGAAAACATAGTTTTCTAGATCTTCTATCTAGAAACAAGTCTTTTATATATTCCTTTTTAGAGCTTCATGGTAGAAAAAAGTTTTATTAGGCTCTTTTCTGGATCCTCTTTCTAGGAAAAATTCTTTTCAAGATTCTTTTCTAGAGCCTCAATCTAAAAAACGTTCTTTTCTAGAATGTTTTATGGATCATTTCTTCTGAAATCATGTTTTTTTTGTTAGATTCTTTTCTGGAGGCTCATTCAAGAAAAAAAAATAGATACTTTTCTACTTATTCTCTTTTTAAACAGATACATTTCTAGAATTTTTTCAAAAACCTCAATCTAGAAAAGAAAATCTTTTCTTGGATATTTTCTCTATCCTCTCTCGTGAAACAATTCTTTTCTACATCCTTTTCTAGAGCCTCAATCTAGAAAACATTTTTTCTGGATCCTCTCTCTAGAAAAAACACTTTTCTAGATTCTTTTCTAGAGTCTCTTCCTAAAAAAACGTTCTTTTCTAGATTCTTTTATGGATAACTCTCTTAGAAGAAAGATCTGTGGATTCCTTTTTAGAGCCTCATTCTAGAAAATTTTTTTCTAGATACGTTTCTAGTTCTCTCTAGAAACATGTCTTTTCTTGAAGATTTTCTAGAACTTCAATCTAGACAAAAATCTTTTGTAGAAAGTTTTCTGCATCCTCCCTCTAGTAACAATTCTTTACTACATACTTTTCTAGAGCCTCAACTTTGAAAACAGTTTTCTAGATCTTCTATCTAGAAACAAGTCTTTTCTAGATTCTTTTCTAGAGCCTCATGCTAGAAAAAGTTTTTTCTATGCTCTTTTCTGGATCCTCTGTCTAGAAAAAAACTCTTTTCTAGATTCTTTTCTACAGCCTCAATCAAAAAAAAAAAAACGTTCTTTTCTGGATTTTTTTATGGATCATTTCTTCTGAAAATATGTTTTATTTATTTTTTGCTGTTAGATTCTTTTCTGGAGCCTCCTTCAAGAAAACATTTTTAGATCCTTTTCTAGTTATTCCCTTTAGAAAAGACACTTTTCCAGATTCTTTTCGAAAACCTCAATTTCGAAAAACTTTTCTGCATCCTCTCTCTAGAAAGAATTCTTTACTAGACCTTTTCTCGAGCCTCACTTAGAAAACATTGTTTTTCAGATCTTTTATCTAGAAACCAGTGTTTTCTAGATTCTTTGCTAGAGCCTCATGCTAGAAAATTTTTTTTTTTATTCTTTTGTGGAACTTCTCTCTAGAAACAACTCTTTTCTAGATTCTTTTCTAGAGCCTCAATCTAAAAAAAAAAACACGTTCTTTTCTAGATTATTTTATTGATGATTTCTTCTGAAATCATGTTTTGTTTTTTGTGTTTTTTTAAGATTCTTTCCTCGAGTCTCATTCAAGAAAACATTTTTTAGATACTTTTCTAGTTATTCCCTTTAGAAAAGACACTTTTCTAGATTCTTTTCGAAAACCTGAATTTCGAAAATAATCTTTTCTAGGAACTTTTCTAGATACTTTCTCTTGAAACAATCCTTTTCTAGATCATTTTCTAGAGCCTCAATCTAGAAAACATTTTTTTTTCTGAATCCTCTCTCTAGAAAAAACACTTTTCTAGATTCTTTTCTAGAGTCTCAACCTAAAAACATTCCTTTCTAGATTCTTTTATGGATAACTCTCTTAAAAGAAAGTTTTGTAGATTCTTTTTTGGAGCCTCATTCTAGAAAATTTTTTTTCTAGATACGTTTCTAGTTCTTCTCTCTAGAAACATGTCTTTTCTACATTATTTTCTAGAACTTCAATCTAGAGAAAAATCTTTTGTAGAAACTTTTCTGCATCGTCCCTCTAGTAAGAATTCTTTACTAGATCCTTTTCTAGAGCCTCAAGTTTGAAAACAAAGTTTTCTAGATCTTTTAGCTAGAAACAAGTCTTTTCTAGATTCTTTTCTAGAGACTTATGCTATAAAAACTTTTTTCTAGGCTCTTTTCTGGATCCTCTGTCCAGAAAAAAACTCTTTTCTAGATTCTTTTCTAGAGCCTCAATCTAAAAAACGTTCTTTTCTGGATTCTTTTATGGATCATTTCTTCTGAAAAAATGTTTTATTTATTTTTTGCTGTTAGATTCTTTTCTGGAGCCTCATTCAAGAAAACATTTTTAGATCCTTTTCTAGTTATTCCCTTTAGAAAAGACACTTTTCTAGATTCTTTTCGAAAACCTCAATTTCGAAAATAATCTTTTCTAGGAACTTTTCTAGATACTTTCTCTAGAAACAATTCTTTTCTAGATCATTTTCTAGAGCCTCAATCTAGAAAACATTTTTTTCTGGATCTTCTCTCTAGAAAAAACACTTTTCTAGATTCTTTTCTAGAGTCTCGACCTAAAAACGTTCCTTTCTAGATTCTTTTATGGATAACTCTCTTAAAAGAAAGATTTGTAGATTCTTTTTTAGAGCCTCATTCTAGAAATTTTTTTTCTAGATACGTTTCTAGTTCTTCTCTCTAGAAACACGCCTTTTCTAGATGATTTTCTAGAACTTCACTCTAGAGAAAAATCTTTTGTAGAAACTCTTTTGCATCCTCCTTCTAGAAAGAATTCTTTACTAGATCCTTTTCTAGAGCCTCAACTTTGAAAACATAGTTTTCTAGATCTTCTATCTAGAAACAAGTCTTTTATATATTCCTTTTTAGAGCTTCATGGTAGAAAAAAGTTTTATTAGGCTCTTTTCTGGATCCTCTTTCTAGGAAAAATTCTTTTCAAGATTCTTTTCTAGAGCCTCAATCTAAAAAACGTTCTTTTCTAGAATGTTTTATGGATCATTTCTTCTGAAATCATGTTTTTTTTTTGTTAGATTCTTTTCTGGAGGCTCTTTCAAGAAAAAAAAAATAGATACTTTTCTACTTATTCTCTTTTTAAACAGATACATTTCTAGAATTTTTTCAAAAACCTCAATCTAGAAAAGAAAATCTTTTCTTGGATATTTTCTCTATCCTCTCTCGTGAAACAATTCTTTTCTACATCCTTTTCTAGAGCCTCAATCTAGAAAACATTTTTTCTGGATCCTCTCTCTAGAAAAAACACTTTTCTAGATTCTTTTCTAGAGTCTCTTCCTAAAAAACGTTCTTTTCTAGATTCTTTTATGGATAACTCTCTTAGAAGAAAGATCTGTGGATTCCTTTTTAGAGCCTCATTCTAGAAAATTTTTTTCTAGATACGTTTCTAGTTCTCTCTAGAAACATGTCTTTTCTTGAAGATTTTCTAGAACTTCAATCTAGACAAAAATCTTTTGTAGAAAGTTTTCTGCATCCTCCCTCTAGTAACAATTCTTTACTACATACTTTTCTAGAGCCTCAACTTTGAAAACAGTTTTCTAGATCTTCTATCTAGAAACAAGTCTTTTCTAGATTCTTTTCTAGAGCCTCATGCTAGAAAAAGTTTTTTCTATGCTCTTTTCTGGATCCTCTGTCTAGAAAAAAACTCTTTTCTAGATTCTTTTCTACAGCCTCAATCAAAAAAAAAAAAACGTTCTTTTCTGGATTTTTTTATGGATCATTTCTTCTGAAAATATGTTTTATTTATTTTTTGCTGTTAGATTCTTTTCTGGAGCCTCCTTCAAGAAAACATTTTTAGATCCTTTTCTAGTTATTCCCTTTAGAAAAGACACTTTTCCAGATTCTTTTCGAAAACCTCAATTTCGAAAAACTTTTCTGCATCCTCTCTCTAGAAAGAATTCTTTACTAGACCTTTTCTCGAGCCTCACTTAGAAAACATTGTTTTTCAGATCTTTTATCTAGAAACCAGTGTTTTCTAGATTCTTTGCTAGAGCCTCATGCTAGAAAATTTTTTTTTTTATTCTTTTGTGGAACTTCTCTCTAGAAACAACTCTTTTCTAGATTCTTTTCTAGAGCCTCAATCTAAAAAAAAAACACGTTCTTTTCTAGATTATTTTATTGATGATTTCTTCTGAAATCATGTTTTGTTTTTTGTTTTTTTTTAAGATTCTTTCCTCGAGTCTCATTCAAGAAAACATTTTTTAGATACTTTTCTAGTTATTCCCTTTAGAAAAGACACTTTTCTAGATTCTTTTCGAAAACCTGAATTTCGAAAATAATCTTTTCTAGGAACTTTTCTAGATACTTTCTCTAGAAACAATCCTTTTCTAGATCATTTTCTAGAGCCTCAATCTAGAAAACATTTTTTTTTCTGGATCCTCTCTCTAGAAAAAACACTTTTCTAGATTCTTTTCTAGAGTCTCAACCTAAAAACATTCCTTTCTAGATTCTTTTATGGATAACTCTCTTAAAAGAAAGTTTTGTAGATTCTTTTTTGGAGCCTCATTCTAGAAAATTTTTTTTCTAGATACGTTTCTAGTTCTTCTCTCTAGAAACATGTCTTTTCTACATTATTTTCTAGAACTTCAATCTAGAGAAAAATCTTTTGTAGAAACTTTTCTGCATCGTCCCTCTAGTAAGAATTCTTTACTAGATCCTTTTCTAGAGCCTCAAGTTTGAAAACAAAGTTTTCTAGATCTTTTAGCTAGAAACAAGTCTTTTCTAGATTCTTTTCTAGAGACTTATGCTATAAAAACTTTTTTCTAGGCTCTTTTCTGGATCCTCTGTCCAGAAAAAAACTCTTTTCTAGATTCTTTTCTAGAGCCTCAATCTAAAAAACGTTCTTTTCTGGATTCTTTTATGGATCATTTCTTCTGAAAAAATGTTTTATTTATTTTTTGCTGTTAGATTCTTTTCTGGAGCCTCATTAAAGAAAACATTTTTAGATCCTTTTCTAGTTATTCCCTTTAGAAAAGACACTTTTCTAGATTCTTTTCGAAAACCTCAATTTCGAAAATAATCTTTTCTAGGAACTTTTCTAGATACTTTCTCTAGAAACAATTCTTTTCTAGATCATTTTCTAGAGCCTCAATCTAGAAAACATTTTTTTCTGGATCTTCTCTCTAGAAAAAACACTTTTCTAGATTCTTTTCTAGAGTCTCGACCTAAAAACGTTCCTTTCTAGATTCTTTTATGGATAACTCTCTTAAAAGAAAGATTTGTAGATTCTTTTTTAGAGCCTCATTCTAGAAAATTTTTTTCTAGATACGTTTCTAGTTCTTCTCTCTAGAAACACGCCTTTTCTAGATGATTTTCTAGAACTTCACTCTAGAGAAAAATATTTTGTAGAAACTCTTTTGCATCCTCCTTCTAGAAAGAATTCTTTACTAGATCCTTTTCTAGAGCCTCAACTTTGAAAACATAGTTTTCTAGATCTTCTATCTAGAAACAAGTCTTTTATATATTCCTTTTTAGAGCTTCATGGTAGAAAAAAGTTTTATTAGGCTCTTTTCTGGATCCTCTTTCTAGGAAAAATTCTTTTCAAGATTCTTTTCTAGAGCCTCAATCTAAAAAACGTTCTTTTCTAGAATGTTTTATGGATCATTTCTTCTGAAATCATGTTTTTTTTTTGTTAGATTCTTTTCTGGAGGCTCTTTCAAGAAAAAAAAAATAGATACTTTTCTACTTATTCTCTTTTTAAACAGATACATTTCTAGAATTTTTTCAAAAACCTCAATCTAGAAAAGAAAATCTTTTCTTGGATATTTTCTCTATCCTCTCTCGTGAAACAATTCTTTTCTACATCCTTTTCTAGAGCCTCAATCTAGAAAACATTTTTTCTGGATCCTCTCTCTAGAAAAAACACTTTTCTAGATTCTTTTCTAGAGTCTCTTCCTAAAAAACGTTCTTTTCTAGATTCTTTTATGGATAACTCTCTTAGAAGAAAGATCTGTGGATTCCTTTTTAGAGCCTCATTCTAGAATATTTTTTTCTAGATACGTTTCTAGTTCTCTCTAGAAACATGTCTTTTCTTGAAGATTTTCTAGAACTTCAATCTAGACAAAAATCTTTTGTAGAAAGTTTTCTGCATCCTCCCTCTAGTAACAATTCTTTACTACATACTTTTCTAGAGCCTCAACTTTGAAAACAGTTTTCTAGATCTTCTATCTAGAAACAAGTCTTTTCTAGATTCTTTTCTAGAGCCTCATGCTAGAAAAAGTTTTTTCTAGGCTCTTTTCTGGATCCTCTGTCTAGAAAAAAACTCTTTTCTAGATTCTTTTCTACAGCCTCAATCAAAAAAAAAAAAACGTTCTTTTCTGGATTTTTTTATGGATCATTTCTTCTGAAAATATGTTTTATTTATTTTTTGCTGTTAGATTCTTTTCTGGAGCCTCCTTCAAGAAAACATTTTTAGATCCTTTTCTAGTTATTCCCTTTAGAAAAGACACTTTTCCAGATTCTTTTCGAAAACCTCAATTTCGAAAAACTTTTCTGCATCCTCTCTCTAGAAAGAATTCTTTACTAGACCTTTTCTCGAGCCTCACTTAGAAAACATTGTTTTTCAGATCTTTTATCTAGAAACCAGTGTTTTCTAGATTCTTTGTTAGAGCCTCATGCTAGAAAATTTTTTTTTTTATTCTTTTGTGGAACTTCTCTCTAGAAACAACTCTTTTCTAGATTCTTTTCTAGAGCCTCAATCTAAAAAAAAAAACACGTTCTTTTCTAGATTATTTTATTGATGATTTCTTCTGAAATCATGTTTTGTTTTTTGTTTTTTTTTAAGATTCTTTCCTCGAGTCTCATTCAAGAAAACATTTTTTAGATACTTTTCTAGTTATTCCCTTTAGAAAAGACACTTTTCTAGATTCTTTTCGAAAACCTGAATTTCGAAAATAATCTTTTCTAGGAACTTTTCTAGATACTTTCTCTAGAAACAATCCTTTTCTAGATCATTTTCTAGAGCCTCAATCTAGAAAACATTTTTTTTTCTGGATCCTCTCTCTAGAAAAAACACTTTTCTAGATTCTTTTCTAGAGTCTCAACCTAAAAACATTCCTTTCTAGATTCTTTTATGGATAACTCTCTTAAAAGAAAGTTTTGTAGATTCTTTTTTGGAGCCTCATTCTAGAAAATTTTTTTTCTAGATACGTTTCTAGTTCTTCTCTCTAGAAACATGTCTTTTCTACATTATTTTCTAGAACTTCAATCTAGAGAAAAATCTTTTGTAGAAACTTTTCTGCATCGTCCCTCTAGTAAGAATTCTTTACTAGATCCTTTTCTAGAGCCTCAAGTTTGAAAACAAAGTTTTCTAGATCTTTTAGCTAGAAACAAGTCTTTTCTAGATTCTTTTCTAGAGACTTATGCTATAAAAACTTTTTTCTAGGCTCTTTTCTGGATCCTCTGTCCAGAAAAAAACTCTTTTCTAGATTCTTTTCTAGAGCCTCAATCTAAAAAACGTTCTTTTCTGGATTCTTTTATGGATCATTTCTTCTGAAAAAATGTTTTATTTATTTTTTGCTGTTAGATTCTTTTCTGGAGCCTCATTCAAGAAAACATTTTTAGATCCTTTTCTAGTTATTCCCTTTAGAAAAGACACTTTTCTAGATTCTTTTCGAAAACCTCAATTTCGAAAATAATCTTTTCTAGGAACTTTTCTAGATACTTTCTCTAGAAACAATTCTTTTCTAGATCATTTTCTAGAGCCTCAATCTAGAAAACATTTTTTTCTGGATCTTCTCTCTAGAAAAAACACTTTTCTAGATTCTTTTCTAGAGTCTCGACCTAAAAACGTTCCTTTCTAGATTCTTTTATGGATAACTCTCTTAAAAGAAAGATTTGTAGATTCTTTTTTAGAGCCTCATTCTAGAAAATTTTTTTCTAGATACGTTTCTAGTTCTTCTCTCTAGAAACACGCCTTTTCTAGATGATTTTCTAGAACTTCACTCTAGAGAAAAATATTTTGTAGAAACTCTTTTGCATCCTCCTTCTAGAAAGAATTCTTTACTAGATCCTTTTCTAGAGCCTCAACTTTGAAAACATAGTTTTCTAGATCTTCTATCTAGAAACAAGTCTTTTATATATTCCTTTTTAGAGCTTCATGGTAGAAAAAAGTTTTATTAGGGCCTTTTGTGGATCCTCTTTCTAGGAAAAATTCTTTTCAAGATTCTTTTCTAGAGCCTCAATCTAAAAAACGTTCTTTTCTAGAATGTTTTATGGATCATTTCTTCTGAAATCATGTTTTTTTTTTGTTAGATTCTTTTCTGGAGGCTCTTTCAAGAAAAAAAAAAATAGATACTTTTCTACTTATTCTCTTTTTAAACAGATACATTTCTAGAATTTTTTCAAAAACCTCAATCTAGAAAAGAAAATCTTTTCTTGGATATTTTCTCTATCCTCTCTCGTGAAACAATTCTTTTCTACATCCTTTTCTAGAGCCTCAATCTAGAAAACATTTTTTCTGGATCCTCTCTCTAGAAAAAACACTTTTCTAGATTCTTTTCTAGAGTCTCTTCCTAAAAAACGTTCTTTTCTAGATTCTTTTATGGATAACTCTCTTAGAAGAAAGATCTGTGGATTCCTTTTTAGAGCCTCATTCTAGAAAATTTTTTTCTAGATACGTTTCTAGTTCTCTCTAGAAACATGTCTTTTCTTGAAGATTTTCTAGAACTTCAATCTAGACAAAAATCTTTTGTAGAAAGTTTTCTGCATCCTCCCTCTAGTAACAATTCTTTACTACATACTTTTCTAGAGCCTCAACTTTGAAAACATAGTTTTCTAGATCTTCTATCTAGAAACAAGTCTTTTCTAAATTCTTTTCTAGAGCCTCATGCTAGAAAAAGTTTTTTCTAGGCTCTTTTCTGGATCCTCTGTCTAGAAAAAAACTCTTTTCTAGATTCTTTTCTACAGCCACAATCTAAAAAAAAACGTTCTTTTCTGGATTTTTTTATGGATCATTTCTTCTGAAAATATGTTTTATTTATTTTTTGCTGTTAGATTCTTTTCTGGAGCCTCCTTCAAGAAAACATTTTTAGATCCTTTTCTAGTTATTCCCTTTAGAAAAGACACTTTTCCAGATTCTTTTCGAAAACCTCAATTTCGAAAAACTTTTCTGCATCCTCTCTCTAGAAAGAATTCTTTACTAGACCTTTTCCCGAGCCTCACTTAGAAAACATTGTTTTTCAGATCTTTTATCTAGAAACCAGTGTTTTCTAGATTCTTTGCTAGAGCCTCATGCTAGAAAAATTTTTTTTTGATTCTTTTGTGGAACTTCTCTCTAGAAACAACTCTTTTCTAGATTCTTTTCTAGAGCCTCAATCTAAAAAAAAACACGTTCTTTTCTAGATTCTTTTATGGATGATTTCTTCTGAAATCATGTTTTGTTTTGTTTTTTTTTTAAGATTCTTTCCTCGAGTCTCATTCAAGAAAACATTTTTTAGATACTTTTCTAGTTATTCCCTTTAGAAAAGACACTTTTCTAGATTCTTTTCGAAAACCTGAATTTTGAAAATAATCTTTTCTAGGAACTTTTCTAGATACTTTCTCTAGAAACAATCCTTTTCTAGATCATTTTCTAGAGCCTCAATCTAGAAAACATTTTTTTTCTGGATCCTCTCTCTAGAAAAAACACTTTTCTAGATTCTTTTCTAGAGTCTCAACCTAAAAACATTCCTTTCTAGATTCTTTTATGGATAACTCTCTTAAAAGAAAGTTTTGTAGATTCTTTTTTGGAGCCTCATTCTAGAAAATTTTTTTTCTAGATACGTTTCTAGTTCTTCTCTCTAGAAACATGTCTTTTCTACATTATTTTCTAGAACTTCAATCTAGAGAAAAATCTTTTGTAGAAACTTTTCTGCATCCTCCCTCTAAGAAGAATTCTTTACTAGATCCTTTTCTAGAGCCTCAAGTTTGAAAACAAAGTTTTCTAGATCTTTTAGCTAGAAACAAGTCTTTTCTAGATTCTTTTCTAGAGACTTATGCTATAAAAACTTTTTTCTAGGCTCTTTTCTGGATCCTCTGTCCAGAAAAAACTCTTTTCTAGATTCTTTTCTAGAGCCTCAATCTAAAAAACGTTCTTTTCTGGATTCTTTTATGGATCATTTCTTCTGAAAAAATGTTTTATTTATATTTTGCTGTTAGATTCTTTTCTGGAGCCTCATTCAAGAAAACATTTTTAGATCCTTTTCTAGTTATTCCCTTTAGAAAAGACACTTTTCTAGATTCTTTTCGAAAACCTCAATTTCGAAAATAATCTTTTCTAGGAACTTTTCTAGATACTTTCTCTAGAAACAATTCTTTTCTAGATCATTTTCTTGAGCCTCAATCTAGAAAACATTTTTTCTGGATCTTCTCTCTAGAAAAAACACTTTTCTAGATTCTTTTCTAGAGTCTCAATCTAAAAACGTTCCTTTCTAGATTCTTTTATGGATAACTCTCTTAAAAGAAAGATTTGTAGATTCTTTTTTAGAGCCTCATTCTAGAAAATTTTTTTCTAGATACGTTTCTAGTTCTTCTCTCTAGAAACACGCCTTTTCTAGATGATTTTCTAGAACTTCACTCTAGAGAAAAATCTTTTGTAGAAACTCTTTTGCATCCTCCTTCTAGAAAGAATTCTTTACTACATCCTTTTCTAGAGCCTCAACTTTGAAAACATAGTTTTCTAGATCTTCTATCTAGAAACAAGTCTTTTATATATTCCTTTTTAGAGCTTCATGGTAGAAAAAAGTTTTATTAGGCTCTTTTCTGGATCCTCTTTCTAGGAAAAATTCTTTTCAAGATTCTTTTCTAGAGCCTCAATCTAAAAAACGTTCTTTTCTAGAATGTTTTATGGATCATTTCTTCTGAAATCATGTTTTTTTTGTTAGATTCTTTTCTGGAGGCTCATTCAAGAAAAAAAATAGATACTTTTCTACTTATTCTCTTTTTAAACAGATACATTTCTAGAATTTTTTCAAAAACCTCAATCTAGAAAAGAAAATCTTTTCTTGGATATTTTCTCTATCCTCTCTCGTGAAACAATTCTTTTCTACATCCTTTTCTAGAGCCTCAATCTAGAAAACATTTTTTCTGGATCCTCTCTCTAGAAAAAACACTTTTCTAGATTCTTTTCTAGAGTCTCTTCCTAAAAAACGTTCTTTTCTAGATTCTTTTATGGATAACTCTCTTAGAAGAAAGATCTGTGGATTCCTTTTTAGAGCCTCATTCTAGAAAATTTTTTTCTAGATACGTTTCTAGTTCTCTCTAGAAACATGTCTTTTCTTGAAGATTTTCTAGAACTTCAATCTAGACAAAAATCTTTTGTAGAAAGTTTTCTGCATCCTCCTTCTAGTAACAATTCTTTACTACATACTTTTCTAGAGCCTCAACTTTGAAAACATAGTTTTCTAGATCTTCTATCTAGAAACAAGTCTTTTCTAGATTCTTTTCTAGAGCCTCATGCTAGAAAAAGTTTTTTCTAGGCTCTTTTCTGGATCCTCTGTCTAGAAAAAAACTCTTTTCTAGATTCTTTTCTACAGCCTCAATCTAAAAAAAAACGTTCTTTTCTGGATTTTTTTATGGATCATTTCTTCTGAAAATATGTTTTATTTATTTTTTGCTGTTAGATTCTTTTCTGGAGCCTCCTTCAAGAAAACATTTTTAGATCCTTTTCTAGTTATTCCCTTTAGAAAAGACACTTTTCCAGATTCTTTTCGAAAACCTCAATTTCGAAAAACTTTTCTGCATCCTCTCTCTAGAAAGAATTCTTTACTAGACCTTTTCTCGAGCCTCACTTAGAAAACATTGTTTTTCAGATCTTTTATCTAGAAACCAGTGTTTTCTAGATTCTTTGCTAGAGCCTCATGCTAGAAAATTTTTTTTGATTCTTTTGTGGAACTTCTCTCTAGAAACAACTCTTTTCTAGATTCTTTTCTAGAGCCTCAATCTAAAAAAAAACACGTTCTTTTCTAGATTCTTTTATGGATGATTTCTTCTGAAATCATATTTTGTTTTGTTTTTTTTTTAAGATTCTTTCCTCGAGTCTCATTCAAGAAAACATTTTTTAGATACTTTTCTAGTTATTCCCTTTAGAAAAGACACTTTTCTAGATTCTTTTCGAAAACCTGAATTTTGAAAATAATCTTTTCTAGGAACTTTTCTAGATTCTTTTCTAGAGTCTCAACCTAAAAACTTTCCTTTCTAGATTCTTTTATGGATAACTTTCTTAAAAGAAAGATATGTAGATTCTTTTTTAGAACCTCATTCTAGAAAATTTTTTTCTAGATACGTTTCTAGTTCTTCTCTCTAGAAACATGTCTTTTCTAGATGGTTTTCTAGAACTTCAATCTAGAGAAAAATCTTTTGTAGAAACTTTTCTGCATCCACCTTCTAGAAACAATTCTTTACTGGATCCCTTTCTAGAGCCTCAACTTTGAAAACATAGTTTTCTAGATCTATCTAAAAACAAGTCTTTTCTAGATTCCTTTCTAGAGCCTCATGCTAGAAAAAAGTTTTTCTAGGCTCTTTTCTGAATCCTCTTTCTAGGAAAAACTCTTTTCAAGATTCTTTTCTAGAGCCTCAATCTAAAAAAACGTTCTTTTCTAGAATGTTTTATGGATCATTTCTTCTGAAATCATGGTTTTTTGTTTTTTTTTTTTTTGTTACATTCTTTTCTCGAGCCTCATTCAAGAAAAAAATTTTAAATACTTTTCTACATATTCTCTTTTTAAACAGATACATTTCTAGAATTTTTTCAAAAACCTCAATCTAGAAAAAAAAATCTTTTCTTGGGTATTTTCTCTATCCTCTCTCGTGAAACAATCCTTTTCTAGATCATTTTCTAAAGCCTCAATCTAGAAAACATTTTTTCTGGATCTTCTCTCTAGAAAAAACACTTTTCTAGATTCTTTTCTAGAGTCTCTTCCTAAAAAAATGTTCTTTTCTAGATTCTTTTATGGATGACTTTCGTAAAAGAAAGATTTGTAGATTCTTTTTTAGAGCCTCATTCTAGAAAATTTTTTTCTAGATATGTTTCTAGTTGTTCTCTCTAGAAACATGTCTTTTCTAGATGATTTTCTAGAAAATCAATCTAGGCAAAAACCTTTTCTAGAAACTTTTCTGCCTCCTCTCTCTTGAAACAATTTTTTACTAGTTCCTTTACTAGAGCCTCACTTAGAAAATATAGTTTCCTGATCTTTTATCTAGAAACCAGTCTTTTCTAGATTCTTTCTAGAGCCTCCTGCTAGAAAATTTTTTTCTAGATTCTTTTGTGGAACCTCTCTCTAGAAACAACTCTTTTCTAGATTCTTTTCTAGAGCCTCAATCTAAAAAAACGTTCTTTTCTAGATTCTTTTATGGATCATTTCTTCTGAAATCATGTTTTTTTTGGTTAGATTCTTTTCTGGAGGCTCATTGAAGAAAACATTTTTAGATACTTTTAAAGTTAGTTCCTTTAGAAAAGACACTTTTCTAGATTCATTTCGAAAACCTCAGTTTCGAAAATAATTTTTTCTAGGAACTTTTCTAGATACTTTCTCTAGAAACAATCCTTTTCTAGATCATTTTCTAGAGCTTCAATCTAGAAAACATTTTTTCTGGATCTTCTCTCTAGAAAAAACACTTTTCTAGATTCTTTTCTAGAGTCTCAATCTAAAAACGTTCCTTTCTAGATTCTTTTATGGATAACTCTCTTAAAAGAAAGATTTGTAGATTCTTTTTTAGAGCCTCATTCTAGAAAATTTTTTTCTAGATACGTTTCTAGTTCTTCTCTCTAGAAACACGCCTTTTCTAGATGATTTTCTAGAACTTCACTCTAGAGAAAAATCTTTTGTAGAAACTCTTTTGTATCCTCCTTCTAGAAAGAATTCTTTACTAGATCCTTTTCTAGAGCCTCAACTTTGAAAACATAGTTTTCTAGATCTTCTATCTAGAAACAAGTCTTTTATATATTCCTTTTTAGAGCTTCATGGTAGAAAAAAAGTTTTATTAGGGCCTTTTGTGGATCCTCTTTCTAGGAAAAATTCTTTTCAAGATTCTTTTCTAGAGCCTCAATCTAAAAAACGTTCTTTTCTAGAATGTTTTATGGATCATTTCTTCTGAAATCATGTTTTTTTTTTTGTTAGATTCTATTCTGGAGGCTCATTCAAGAAAAAAAAATTAGATTCTTTTCTACTTATAATCTTTTTAAACAGATACAGTTCTAGAATTTTTCAAAAACCTCAATCTAGAAAAGAAAATCTTTTCTTGGAAATTTTCTCTAACCTCTCTCGTGAAACAATTCTTTTCTACATCCTTTTCTAGAGCCTCAATCTAGAAAACATTTTTTTCTGGATTCTCTCTCTAGAAAAAACACTTTTCTAGATTCTTTTCTAGAGTCTCAACCTAAAAACTTTCCTTTCTAGATTCTTTTATGGATAACTTTCTTAAAAGAAAGATTTGTAGATTCTTTTTTAGAACCTCATTCTAGAAAATTTTTTTCTAGATACGTTTCTAGTTCTTCTCTCTAGAAACATGTCTTTTCTAGATGATTTTCTAGAACTTCAATCTAGAGAAAAATCTTTTGTAGAAACTTTTCTGCATCCACCTTCTAGAAACAATTCTTTACTGGATCCCTTTCTAGAGCCTCAACTTTGAAAACATAGTTTTCTAGATCTATCTAGAAACAAGTCTTTTCTAGATTCCTTTCTAGAGCCTCATGCTAGAAAAAAGTTTTTCTAGGCTCTTTTCTGAATCCTCTTTCTAGGAAAAACTCTTTTCAAGATTCTTTTCTAGAGCCTCAATCTAAAAAAACGTTCTTTTCTAGAATGTTTTATGGATCATTTCTTCTGAAATCATGGTTTTTTGTTTTTTTTTTTTGTTACATTCTTTTCTCGAGCCTCATTCAAGAAAAAAATTTTAAATACTTTTCTACATATTCTCTTTTTAAACAGATACATTTCTAGAATTTTTTCAAAAACCTCAATCTAGAAAAAAAAATCTTTTCTTGGGTATTTTCTCTATCCTCTCTCGTGAAACAATCCTTTTCTAGATCATTTTCTAAAGCCTCAATCTAGAAAACATTTTTTCTGGATCTTCTCTCTAGAAAAAACACTTTTCTAGATTCTCTTCCTAAAAAAATGTTCTTTTCTAGATTCTTTTATGGATGACTCTCGTAAAAGAAAGATTTGTAGATTCTTTTTTAGAGCCTCATTCTAGAAAATTTTTTTCTAGATATGTTTCTAGTTGTTCTCTCTAGAAACATGTCTTTTCTAGATGATTTTCTAGAAAATCAATCTAGGCAAAAATCTTTTCTAGAAACTTTTCTGCCTCCTCTCTCTTGAAACAATTTTTTTTACTAGTTCCTTTTCTAGAGCCTCACTTAGAAAATATAGTTTCCTGATCTTTTATCTAGAAACCAGTCTTTTCTAGATTCTTTCTAGAGCCTCCTGCTAGAAAATTTTTTTCTAGATTCTTTTGTGGAACCTCTCTCTAGAAACAACTCTTTTCTAGATTCTTTTCTAGAGCCTCAATCTAAAAAAACGTTCTTTACTAGATTCTTTTATGGATCATTTCTTCTGAAATCATGTTTTTTTTGGTTAGATTCTTTTCTGGAGGCTCATTGAAGAAAACATTTTTAGATACTTTTCTAGTTATTCCTTTAGAAAAGACACTTTTCTAGATTCATTTCGAAAACCTCAGTTTCGAAAATAATTTTTTCTAGGAACATTTCTAGATACTTTCTCTAGAAACAATCCTTTTCTAGATCATTTTCTAGAGCTTCAATCTAGAAAACATTTTTTCTGGATCTTCTCTCTAGAAAAAACACTTTTCTAGATTCTTTTCTAGAGTCTCGACCTAAAAACGTTCCTTTCTAGATTCTTTTATGGATAACTCTCTTAAAAGAAAGATTTGTAGATTCTTTTTTAGAGCCTCATTCTAGAAAATTTTTTTCTAGATACGTTTCTAGTTCTTCTCTCTAGAAACACGCCTTTTCTAGATGATTTTCTAGAACTTCACTCTAGAGAAAAATCTTTTGTAGAAACTCTTTTGCATCCTCCTTCTAGAAAGAATTCTTTACTAGATCCTTTTCTAGAGCCTCAACTTTGAAAACATAGTTTTCTAGATCTTCTATCTAGAAACAAGTCTTTTATATATTCCTTTTTAGAGCTTCATGGTAGAAAAAAAGTTTTATTAGGGCCTTTTGTGGATCCTCTTTCTAGGAAAAATTCTTTTCAAGATTCTTTTCTAGAGCCTCAATCTAAAAAACGTTCTTTTCTAGAATGTTTTATGGATCATTTCTTCTGAAATCATGTTTTTTTTTTTTTGTTAGATTCTATTCTGGAGGCTCATTCAAGAAAAAAAAAATTAGATTCTTTTCTACTTATTCTCTTTTTAAACAGATACAGTTCTAGAATTTTTCAAAAACCTCAATCTAGAAAAGAAAATCTTTTCTTGGAAATTTTCTCTAACCTCTCTTGTGAAACAATTCTTTTCTACATCCTTTTCTAGAGCCTCAATCTAGAAAACATTTTTTTCTGGATTCTCTCTCTAGAAAAAACACTTTTCTAGATTCTTTTCTAGAGTCTCAACCTAAAAACTTTCCTTTCTAGATTCTTTTATGGATAACTTTCTTAAAAGAAAGATTTGTAGATTCTTTTTTAGAACCTCATTCTAGAAATTTTTTTTCTAGATACGTTTCTAGTTCTTCTCTCTAGAAACATGTCTTTTCTAGATGATTTTCTAGAACTTCAATCTAGAGAAAAATCTTTTGTAGAAACTTTTCTGCATCCACCTTCTAGAAACAATTCTTTACTGGATCCCTTTCTAGAGCCTCAACTTTGAAAACATAGTTTTCTAGATCTATCTAGAAACAAGTCTTTTCTAGATTCCTTTCTAGAGCCTCATGCTAGAAAAAAGTTTTTCTAGGCTCTTTTCTGAATCCTCTTTCTAGGAAAAACTCTTTTCAAGATTCTTTTCTAGAGCCTCAATCTAAAAAAACGTTCTTTTCTAGAATGTTTTATGGATCATTTCTTCTGAAATCATGGTTTTTTGTTTTTTTTTTTTTGTTACATTCTTTTCTCGAGCCTCATTCAAGAAAAAAATTTTAAATACTTTTCTACATATTCTCTTTTTAAACAGATACATTTCTAGAATTTTTTCAAAAACCTCAATCTAGAAAAAAAAATCTTTTCTTGGGTATTTTCTCTATCCTCTCTCGTGAAACAATCCTTTTCTAGATCATTTTCTAAAGCCTCAATCTAGAAAACATTTTTTCTGGATCTTCTCTCTAGAAAAAACACTTTTCTAGATTCTTTTCTAGAGTCTCTTCCTAAAAAAATGTTCTTTTCTAGATTCTTTTATGGATGACTCTCGTAAAAGAAAGATTTGTAGATTCTTTTTTAGAGCCTCATTCTAGAAAATTTTTTTCTAGATATGTTTCTAGTTGTTCTCTCTAGAAACATGTCTTTTCTAGATGATTTTCTAGAAAATCAATCTAGGCAAAAACCTTTTCTAGAAACTTTTCTGCCTCCTCTCTCTTGAAACAATTTTTTACTAGTTCCTTTACTAGAGCCTCACTTAGAAAATATAGTTTCCTGATCTTTTATCTAGAAACCAGTCTTTTCTAGATTCTTTCTAGAGCCTCCTGCTAGAAAATTTTTTTCTAGATTCTTTTGTGGAACCTCTCTCTAGAAACAACTCTTTTCTAGATTCTTTTCTAGAGCCTCAATCTAAAAAAACGTTCTTTTCTAGATTCTTTTATGGATCATTTCTTCTGAAATCATGTTTTTTTTGGTTAGATTCTTTTCTGGAGGCTCATTGAAGAAAACATTTTTAGATACTTTTAAAGTTAGTTCCTTTAGAAAAGACACTTTTCTAGATTCATTTCGAAAACCTCAGTTTCGAAAATAATTTTTTCTAGGAACTTTTCCAGATACTTTCTCTAGAAACAATCCTTTTCTAGATCATTTTCTAGAGCTTCAATCTAGAAAACATTTTTTCTGGATCTTCTCTCTAGAAAAAACACTTTTCTAGATTCTTTTCTAGAGTCTCGACCTAAAAACGTTCCTTTCTAGATTCTTTTATGGATAACTCTCTTAAAAGAAAGATTTGTAGATTCTTTTTTAGAGCCTCATTCTAGAAAATTTTTTTCTAGATACGTTTCTAGTTCTTCTCTCTAGAAACACGCCTTTTCTAGATGATTTTCTAGAACTTCACTCTAGAGAAAAATCTTTTGTAGAAACTCTTTTGCATCCTCCTTCTAGAAAGAATTCTTTACTAGATCCTTTTCTAGAGCCTCAACTTTGAAAACATAGTTTTCTAGATCTTCTATCTAGAAACAAGTCTTTTATATATTCCTTTTTAGAGCTTCATGGTAGAAAAAAAGTTTTATTAGGGCCTTTTGTGGATCCTCTTTCTAGGAAAAATTCTTTTCAAGATTCTTTTCTAGAGCCTCAATCTAAAAAACGTTCTTTTCTAGAATGTTTTATGGATCATTTCTTCTGAAATCATGTTTTTTTTTTGTTAGATTCTATTCTGGAGGCTCATTCAAGAAAAAAAAATTAGATTATTTTCTACTTATTCTCTTTTTAAACAGATACAGTTCTAGAATTTTTCAAAAACCTCAATCTAGAAAAGAAAATCTTTTCTTGGAAATTTTCTCTAACCTCTCTTGTGAAACAATTCTTTTCTACATCCTTTTCTAGAGCCTCAATCTAGAAAACATTTTTTTCTGGATTCTCTCTCTAGAAAAAACACTTTTCTAGATTCTTTTCTAGAGTCTCAACCTAAAAACTTTCCTTTCTAGATTCTTTTATGGATAACTTTCTTAAAAGAAAGATTTGTAGATCCTTTTTTAGAACCTCATTCTAGAAAATTTTTTTCTAGATACGTTTCTAGTTCTTCTCTCTAGAAACATGTCTTTTCTAGATGATTTTCTAGAACTTCAATCTAGAGAAAAATCTTTTGTAGAAACTTTTCTGCATCCACCTTCTAGAAACAATTCTTTACTGGATCCCTTTCTAGAGCCTCAACTTTGAAAACATAGTTTTCTAGATCTATCTAGAAACAAGTCTTTTCTAGATTCCTTTCTAGAGCCTCATGCTAGAAAAAAGTTTTTCTAGGCTCTTTTCTGAATCCTCTTTCTAGGAAAAACTCTTTTCAAGATTCTTTTCTAGAGCCTCAATCTAAAAAAACGTTCTTTTCTAGAATGTTTTATGGATCATTTCTTCTGAAATCATGGTTTTTTGTTGTTGTTTTTTTTGTTACATTCTTTTCTCGAGCCTCATTCAAGAAAAAAATTTTAAATACTTTTCTACATATTCTCTTTTTAAACAGATACATTTCTAGAATTTTTTCAAAAACCTCAATCTAGAAAAAAAAATCTTTTCTTGGGTATTTTCTCTATCCTCTCTCGTGAAACAATCCTTTTCTAGATCATTTTCTAAAGCCTCAATCTAGAAAACATTTTTTCTGGATCTTCTCTCTAGAAAAAACACTTTTCTAGATTCTCTTCCTAAAAAAATGTTCTTTTCTAGATTCTTTTATGGATGACTCTCGTAAAAGAAAGATTTGTAGATTCTTTTTTAGAGCCTCATTCTAGAAAATTTTTTTTCTAGATACGTTTCTAGTTGTTCTCTCTAGAAACATGTCTTTTCTAGATGATTTTCTAGAAAGTCAATCTAGGCAAAAACCTTTTCTAGAAACTTTTCTGCCTCCTCTCTCTTGAAACAATTTTTTTACTAGTTCCTTTTCTAGAGCCTCACTTAGAAAATATAGTTTCCTGATCTTTTATCTAGAAACCAGTCTTTTCTAGATTCTTTCTAGAGCCTCCTGCTAGAAAATTTTTTTCTAGATTCTTTTGTGGAACTTCTCTCTAGAAACAACTCTTTTGTAGATTCTTTTCTAGAGCCTCAATCTAAAAAAACGTTCTTTTCTAGATTCTTTTATGGATCATTTCTTCTGAAATCATGTTTTTTTTGGTTAGATTCTTTTCTGGAGGCTCATTGAAGAAAATATTTTTAGATACTTTTCTAGTTATTTCCTTTAGAAAAGACACTTTTCTAGATTCTTTTCGAAAACCTCAGTTTCGAAAATAATTTTTTCTAGGAACATTTCTAGATACTTTCTCTAGAAACAATCCTTTTCTAGATCATTTTCTAGAGCTTCAATCTAGAAAACATTTTTTCTGGATCTTCTCTCTAGAAAAAACACTTTTCTAGATTCTTTTCTAGAGTCTCGACCTAAAAACGTTCCTTTCTAGATTCTTTTATGGATAACTCTCTTAAAAGAAAGTTTTGTAGATTCTTTTTTGGAGCCTCATTCTAGAAAATTTTTTTCTAGATATGTTTCTAGTTCTTCTCTCTAGAAACATGTCTTTTCTAGATGATTTTCTAGAACTTCAATCTAGAGAATAATCTTTGTAGAAACTTTTCTGCATCTTCCTTCTAGAAAGAATTCTTTACTAGATCCTTTTCTAGAGCCTCAACTTTGAAAACATAGTTTTCTAGATTTCCTATCTAGAAACAAGTCTTTTCTAGATTCCTTTCTAGAGCCTTATGCTAGAAAAAAGTTTTTCTAGGCTCTTTTCTGTATCCTCTTTCTAGGAAAAATTCTTTTCTAGATTCTTTTCTAGAGCCTCAATCTAAAAAAAGTTCTTTTCTAGAATGTTTTATGGATCATTTCTTCTGAAATCATGTTTTTTTTTTTTTTTTTTTTTTTGTTAGATTCTTTTCTGGAGGCTCATTTAAGAAAAAACAATTTAGATACTTTTCTACTTATTCTATTTTTAAACAGATACATTTCTAGAAGTTTTTCAAAAACGTCAATCTAGAAAAAAAAATCTTTTTTTGGAAATTTTCTCTGTTTTCTCTCGTGAAACAATTCTTTTCTAGATCATTTTCTAGAGCCTCAATCTAGAAAACATTTTTTTCTGGATTCTCTCTCTAGAAAAAACACTTTTCTAGATTCTTTTCTAGAGTCTCAACCTAAAAACATTCCTTTCTAGATTCTTTTATGGATAACTTTCTTAAAAGAAGTATTTGTAGATTCTTTTTTAGAGCCTCATTCTAGAAAATTTTTTTTCTAGATACGTTTCTAGTTCTTCTCTCTAGAAACATGTCTTTTCTAGATGATTTTCTAGAACTTCAATCTAGAGAAAAATCTTTTGTAGAAACTTTTCTGCATCCACCTTCTAGAAAGAATTCTTTACTAGATCCTTTTCTAGAGCCTCAACTTTGAAAACATAGTTTTCTAGATCTATCTAGAAACAAGTCTTTTCTATATTCCTTTCTAGAGCCTCATGCTAGAAAAAAGTTTTTCTAGGCTCTTTTCTGAATCCTCTTTCTACGAAAATCTCTTTTCAAGATTCTTTTCTAGAGCCTCAATCTAAAAAAAGTTCTTTTCTAGAATGTTTTATGGATCATTTCTTCTGAAATCATGTTTTTTTTTTGTTGTTGTTGTTGTTGTTGTTAGATTCTTTTCTGGAGCCTCATTCAAGAAAAAAAATTTAAATACTTTTCTACATATTCTCTTTTTAAACAGATACATTTTTATAATTTTTTCAAAAACCTCAATCTAGGAAAAAAAATCTTTTCTTGGGAATTTTCTCTATGCTCTCTCGTGAAACAATTCTTTTCTAGATCATTTTCTAAAGCCTCAATGTAGAAAACATTTTCCTGGATCCTCTCTCTAGAGAAAACACTTTTCTAGATTCTTTCCTAGAGTCTCTTCCTAAAAACACGTTCTTTTCTATATTTTTTATGGATGACTCTCATAAAAGAAAGATTTGTAGATTCTTTTTTAGAGCCTCATTCTAGAAATTTTTTTTTGTAGATACTTTTCTAGTTCTTCTCTCTAGAAACACGCCTTTTCTAGATGATTTTCTAGAACTTCAATCTAGACAAAAATCTTTTCTAGAAACTTTTCTGCCTCCTCTCTCTAGAAACAATTTTTTACTAGATCCTTTTCTAGAGCCTCACTTAGAAAACATAGTTTCCAGATCTTTTATCTAGAAACCAGTCTTTTCTAGATTCTTTTCTAGAGCCTCCTGCTAGAAAATTTTTTTCTAGATTCTTTTGTGGAACCTCTCTCTAGAAACAACTTTTTTCTAGATTCTTTTATAGAGCCTCAATCTAAAAAAAACGTTCTTTTCTAGATTCTTTTATGGATAACTCTCTTAAAAGAAAGATTTGTAGATTCTTTTTTAGAGCCTCATTCTAGAAAATTTTTTTCTAGATACGTTTCTAGTTCTTCTCTCTAGAAACATGTCTTTTCTAGATTATTTTCTAGAACTTCAATCTAGAGAAAAATCTTTTGTAGAAACTTTTTTGCATCCTCCTTCTAGAAAGAATTCTTTACTAGATCATTTTCTAGAGCCTCAACTTCTAGATCTTCTATCTAGAAACAAGTCTTTTCTAGATTCATTTCTATAGCCTCATGCTTAAAAAAAATTTTATTAGGCTCTTTTCTGGATCCTCTTTCTAGGAAAAACTCTTTTCAAGATTCTTTTCTAAATCCTCAATCTAAAAAAATCGTTCTTTTCTAGAATGTTTTATGGATCATTTCTTCTGAAATCATGTTTTTTTTTGTTAGATTCTTTTCTGGAGCCTCATTTCAGAAAAAAAAAATTTAAATACTTTTCTACTTATTCTCTTTTTAAACAGATACATTTCTAGATTTTTTTTCAAAAACCTCAATCTAGAAAAAAAATTCTTTTCTTGGAAATTTTCTCTATCCTCTCTCGTGAAGCAATTCTTTTCTAGATGCTTTTTTAATGCCTCAATCTAGAAAACATTTTTTCTGGATCCTCTTTCTAGAAAAAACACTTTTCTAGATTTTTTTCTAGAGTCTCTATTTAAAAAAAGTTTTTTTTTCTAGATTCTTTTATGGATAACTCTCTTAGAAGAAAGATCTGTAGATTCCTTTATAGAGCCTCATTCTAGAAAATTTTTTTTTCTAGATATGTTTCTAGTTGTCTATAGAAACATGTCTTTTCTAGATGATTTACTAGAACTTAAATCTAGAGAAAAATCTTTTCTAGAAAATTTTCTGCCTCCTCTCTCTAGAAACAATTTTTTACTAGATCCTTTTCTAGAGCCTCACTTAGAAAACATAGTTTCCAGATCTTTTATCTAGAAACCAGTCTTTTCTAGAGTCTTTTCTAGAGACTTATGCTAGAAAAACTTTTTTCTAGGCTCTTTTCTGGATCCTCTGTCTAGAAAAAACTCTTTTCTAGATTCTTTTCTAGAGCCTCAATATAAAAAACGTTCTTTTCTTGATTCTTTTATGGATCATTTCTTCTGAAAAAATGTTTTATTTATTTTTTGCTGTTAGATTCTTTTCTGGAGCCTCATTCAAGAAAACATTTTTAGATCCTTTTAAAGAGTTTTTCCTAGAAAGAGGATCCAGAAAAGAGCCTAGAAAAACTTTTTTCTAGCATGAGGCTCTAGAAAGGATTCTAGAAAAGACTTGTTTTTAGATAGATCTAGAAATCTATGTTTTCAAAGTTGAGGCTCTAGAAAGGGATCTAGTAAAGAATGTTTTTTAGAAGGAGGATGCAGAAAAGTTTCTACAAAAGATATTTCTCTAGATTGAAGTTCTAGAAAATCATCTAGGAAAGACATGTTTCTAGAGAGAAGAACTAGAAATGTATCTAGAAAAAAATTTTCTAGGATGAGGCTCCAAAAAAGAATCTACAAATCTTTCTTTTAAGAGAGTTATCCATAAAAGAATCTAGAAAGGAACGTTTTTAGATTGAGAGTCTAGAAAGGAATCTAGAAAAGTGTTTTTTCTAGAGAGAGTATCCAGAAAAAAAATGTTTTCTTGATTGAGGCTCTAGAAAATGATCTAGAAAAGGATTGTTTCTAGAGAAAGTATCTAGAAAAGTTCCTAGAAAAGATTTTTTTCGAAATTGAGGTTTTCGAAAAGAATCTAGAAAAGTGTCTTTTCTAAAGGGAATAACTAGAAAAGTATCTAAAAAATGTTTTCTTGCATGAGACTCCAGGAAAGAATCTAACAAAAAAACAACAACATGATTTTAGAAGAAATCATCCATAAAATAATCTAGAAAAGAAGGTTTTTTTTAGATTGAGGCTCTAGAAAAGAATATAGAAAAGAGTTGTTTCTAGAGAGTAGTTCCACAAAAGAATCCAGCAAAAAAATTTTCTAGCCGAGAAAGAGATTCAAGGAATTAGAGTAGGAAATGAAGAAATCAAATTGTCACTTTTTGCAGATGACATGATGGTATACTTAGAGAACCCCAAAGACTCTGCTAAAAAGCCATTAAAAATAATTCAGAATTTTAGCAAAGTCGCAGGATACAACATAAATCCACATAAATCCTCAGGATTTTTATACATTACCAACTCAATCCAACAGCAAGAGATACAAAGAGAAATTCCATTCAAAATAACAGTCGATAGTATAAAATATTTGGGAATATATCTACCAAAGGACAGTCAGGAATTGTATGAGCAAAATTACAAAACACTTGCCACAAAAATAAAGTCAGATTTAAATAATTTGAAAGACATTCAGTGTTCTTGGATAGGCCGAGCAAATATAATAAAGATGACAATACTCCCCAAACTAATCTACTTATTTAGTGCTATACCAATCAGACTCCTAAGAAACTATTTTAATGACCTAGAAAAAATAACAACAAAATTCATATGGAAGAATAAAAGGTGGAGAATTGCAAGGGAACTAATGAAAAAAAAGTCAGAGGAAGGTGGTCTAAGTGTACCTGATTTAACGCTATATTATAAAACAACAGTCACCAAAACCACTTGGTATTGGCTAAGAAATAGACTAGTTGATCAGTGGCATAGGTTCACAGGGCAAGATAGTAAATAAAAATAGCAATCTAAACTTTGACAAACCCAAAGATCCCAAATTTTGGGATAAGAATTCATTATTTGACAAAAACTGCTGGGAAAACTGGAAATTAGTATAGCAGAAAGTAGGCATGGACCCACAATTAACACCACATACTAAAATTAGATCAAAATGGGTCCAAGATTTAGGCATAAAGAACGAAAGCCTAAATGAATTGGAGGAACATGGGATGGTTTACCTCTCAGACTTCTGGAGGAGGAAGGAGTTTGTGTCCAATGGATTATTTCTTTGGACGTAAAGTTTTTAAGATGACAACGATTGCTGTTACCAATCCTTTGATCAAGCTTTAAATATTGCAGAAATTAATGCAACTTGTACCGAAAGTACCACTGAAGCAAATTGGAGAGAATTAACACCACAGGGAAAACTGGACTACATAGAACGGGAAAAAGGCAAGAACAAGTTTCCAAAGGAATGGATTTTTCAAAAGGAAATAACTGGAGGATTTCTCTGAAATTCACTCTTTCCACTTAATAGGACGCCTCTTATGAAGCCTTTGATCCAGCTTAAATATAAAGAAGATAATGCATTGTGCACAAAATGTTTCATTGAAGCAAATATGAGAGAATTAATATCAACTATAATATCCCAAAATGCAAAAGGAACAAAGGGAAAACCATAATCAATAGAATGTGAAATAGAGAAGAATAAGTACGAAATGGAATTGTTTATTCGAAATGGAATGACTGGATCATTTCTTTGAACGTAAATTTCATGACTTAAAAGGATGGCTGTTACAAAAGCTTTGATCCAGCTTTAAATATAAAGAAGTTAATGCAACTTGTACAGAAAGTTCCATTAAATAAATTTGAGAGAATTAACATCAAAAAGAAAACTTGATTACATAGAAAAGGAAATAGAGAAGAACAAGTATCCAAAAGAAATGGTTTTTTCAAAAAGGAATGCCTGGAAGATTTCTCTGCAATTCACTCTTTACACTTAATAGGATGCCTTTTATGAAGCCTTTGATCAAGCTTAAATATAAAGAAGATAAGGCATTGTGCACAAAAATTTCTATTGAAGCAAATGCCAGATAATTGATATCAACAATAATATCACAAAATGGAAAAGAAGCAAAGGGAAAACTAGACTCAATAGAATGTGAAATAGAGAAGAACAAGTAAGAAAAGGAATTGTTTTTTCGCAAGGGAATAACTGGATCATTTCTTTGAACTTAAATTTTATCACTTAAAAGGATTGCTGTTTCAAAACATTTGATGAAGCTTTAAATATAGAGAAGTTAATGCCACTTGTATAGAAAGTTCCATTGAATCAAATTTGAGAGAATTAACATCAATTACACTGATCTGAAATGCAAGGGAAACAAAGCGAAACCTAGACTCAATAGAATGGGTAATAGGGAAGAACAAGTAAGCAAAGGAATGGACTTTTCAAAAGTCAACAACTGGAAGACTACTCTGCACATTCACCCTTTCCGCTGAATAAGATTCCTTTGACACAGCTTTAAATATAAAGTAGTTAATGAATTGTGTACAAAAATTCTATTGAAGCAAATGCCAGATAATTGATATCAACAATAATATCCCAAAATGGAAAAGAAGCAAAGGGAAAACTAGACTCAATAGAAAGTGAAATAGAGAAGAACAAGTAAGAAAAGGAATTGTTTTTTCACAAGGGAATAACTGGATCATTTCTTTAGACGTAAATTTTATGACTTAAAAGGATTGCTGTTACAAAACCTTTGATCAAGTTTTAAATATAGGGAAGTTAATACAACTTGTACAGAAAGTTCCATTGAATCAAATTTGAGAGAATTAACATCAAGGGGAAAACTTGACTACATAGAAAAGGAAATAGAGAAGAACAAGTATGCAAAAGGAATGGATTTTTCAAAAGGAAATAACTGGAAGATTTCTCTGCAATTCACTCTTTCCACTTAATAGGACGCCTGTTATGAAGCCTTTGATCCAGCTTAAATATAAAGAAGATAATGCATTGTGCACAAAATGTTCTATTGAAGCAAATACGAGAAAATTGAAATCAACAATAATATCCTAAAATGGAGAAGAAGCAAAGGGAAAACTAGACTCAATAGAATGTGAACTAGAGAAGAACAAGTAAGAAAAGGAATTGTTTTTTCCAAAGGGAATAACTGGATCATTTCTTTGGACGTAAAGTATTTAGACTGAAAACGATTGCTGTTATGAAACTTGTGATCAAGCTTTAAATATAAAGAAGATAATGCAACTTGGACAGAAAGTTCTACTGAAACAAATAGGAGAGAATTAACATCACTTACAATGATCCCAAATGCAAGAGAAACAAAAGGAAACCTAGACTCAATAAAATGGGTAATAGAGAAGAACAAGTAAGCAAAGGAAGGGATTTTTCAAAAGGGAATAAGTGGAGGACTGCTCTGCACATTCACAATTTCCGCCGAATTGGAGCCCTGTTAATAATCCTTTGATACAACTTTAAATATAAACTAGTTAATGCAACTTGTACAGAAAGTTCCACTGAAGCAAATGGGAGAGAATTTACATCAAAGGGAAAACTTGACTATATAGAAGGGGAAAAAGAGAAGAACAAGTATCCAAAGGAATGGATCTTTCAATAGGGAATAATTGAAAGATTTCTCAACCAGTCACCTTTTCCACTGTATAGGATTGTTGTTAAGAATCCTTTGGTACAGTTTGAATATAAGGAAGATAATGCATTGTGTACAAAACTTCTATTGAAGGAAATGCGAGAGAATTGATATCAAAAATAATATACCAATCTGCAAAAGAAACAAAGGGAAAAGTAGACTCAGAATGTGAAATAGAGAAGAACAAGTAAGAAAAGGAATTGTTTTTTCGTACAGGAATAACAGGAACCTCGCTTTGGACAAAATAATTTCAGACTGAAAAGGATTGCTGTTATGAATCCTTTGATCAATCTTTAAATATAAAGAAGATTATGCAACTTTTAAAGAAAGTTCCATTGAAGCAAATTGGAGAGAATTTAAATCAATTACAATCATCTGAAATGCAAGGGAAACAAAGGGAAACCTAGACTCAATACAATGGGAAATAGAGAAGAACACATATCCAAAGGAATGGAATTTTCAATAGGAAATAACTTGAAGATTTCTCAACCCAGTCACCCTTGCCACTGTATAGGACTGTTGGTAAGAATCCTTTGGTACAGTTAGAATATAAGGAAGATAATGCAGTGTGTACAAAACTTCTATTGAAGGAAATGCGAGAGAATTGATATAAATTATAATATCAAAAAAACAGTAAAAGAAGCAAATGGAAAACTAGACTCAGAATGTGAATTAGTAAAGAACAAGTAAGAAAAGGAATTGTTTTTTCATACAAGAATAACAGGAACATTGCTTTGGACAAAACATTTTCAGACTGAAAAGGATTGCTGTTACGAATCCTTTGATCAATCTTTAAATATAAA
This sequence comes from Sminthopsis crassicaudata, assembly GCF_048593235.1. Taxonomy (NCBI): domain Eukaryota; kingdom Metazoa; phylum Chordata; class Mammalia; order Dasyuromorphia; family Dasyuridae; genus Sminthopsis; species Sminthopsis crassicaudata. Next base: position 202,772,884 of record NC_133619.1, read on the forward strand.
GAAGATTATGCAACTTGTAAAGAAAGTTCCATTGAAGCAAATGGGAGAAAATTTAAATCAATTACAATGATCTGAAATGCAAGGGAAACACAGTGAAACCTAAACGCAATAGAATGGGAAATAGAGAAGATACAAATATCCAAAGGAATGGAATTTTCCATACAAAATAACTTGAAGTTTTCGCAACCCGTTCACCCTTTCCACTGTATAGGACTGTTGTCTAAGAATCCTTTGGTACAGTTTGAATATAAGGGAAGATAATGCATTGTGTACAAAATTTCTATTGAAGGAAATGCGAGAGAATTGATATCAACTATAATATCCCAAACAGTAAAAGAAGCAAATGGAAAACTAGACTGAGAATGTGAATTAGTAAAGAACAAGTACGAAAAGGAATTGTTTTTTCATACAGGAATAACAGGGACATTGCTTTGGACAAAACATTTTCAGACGGAAAAGGATTGCTGTTACGAATCCTTTGATCAACGTTTAAATATAATGAAGACGATGCAATTTGAACACAAAGTTTCACTGAAGGAAATGGTAGAGAATTTACATCAAGTATAATGATCTGAAATTCAAGAGAAACAAAGGGAAAGCTAGACTCAATAGTATCGGAAATAAAGAAGAACAAATATCCAAAGGAATGGATTTTTCAATAGGGAATAATTTAAAGATTTCTCAACCCATTCACCCTTTCCACTGTATAGGACTGCTGTTAAGAATCCTTTGGTACAGTTTGAATGTAAGGAAGATAATGCAGTGTGTACAAAACTTCTATTGAAGGAAATGCGAGAGTATTGATATCAACTATAATATCCCAAACAGTAAAAGAACCAAATGGAAAATTAGACTCAGAATGTGATAGAGTAAAGAACAAGTAAGAAAAGGAATTGTTTTTTCATACAGGAATAACAGGAACATCGGTTTGGACAAAACATTTTCAGACTGAAAAGGATTGCTGTTACGAATCCATTGATCAATCTTTAAATGTAAAGAAGAGTATGCAACTTGTACAGAAAGTTCCATTGGAGCAAATGGGAGAGAATTTACATCAATTACAATGATCTGAAAAGCAAGGGAAACAAAGGGAAACCTAGACTCAATACAATGGGAAATAGAGAAGAACAAATATCCATAGGAATGGAATTTTCAATAGGGAATAACTTGAAGATTTCTCTACCCACTCAGCCTTTACACTGAATACGACTCCTATTAAGAATCCTTTCATGCAGTTTAAATATAAAGAAGATAATGCATTGTGCACAAAACTTCCATTGAAGCAAATGGAGAAAATTAATATCAACTATAATATCCCAAAGTGCAAAGAAACAACGGGAAAACTAGACTTAATAGAATGTGAAATAGAGAAAAACAAGTAAGAAAACCAATTATTTTTTGGTACTGGAATAACCAGAACATACCTTTGGACAAAACCTTTTTCAGACTGAAAAGGATTGCTGTTACGAATCCTTTGATCAATCTTTAAATATAAAGAAGATTATGCAACTTGTAAAGAAAGTTCCATTGAAGCAAATGGGAGAAAATTTAAATCAAGTATAATGATCCCAAATGCAAGGGAAACAAAGCCAAACCTAGACTCAATAGAATGGGAAATAGAGAAGAACAAGTATCCAAAGGAATTGATTTTTCAACAGGGAATAACTGGAAGATTTCTCAACCCATTCACCCTTTACACTGAATAAGACTCCTATTAAGAATCCTTTCATGCAGTTTAAATATAAAGAAGATAATGCATTGTGCACAAAACTTCCATCGAAGCAAATGGAGAAAATTGATATCAACTATAATATCCCAAACTGCAAACGAAACAACGGGTAAACTAGACTCAAGAGAATGTGAAATAGAGAAAAACAAGTAAGAAAACCAATTATTTTTTGCTACTGGAATAACCGGAACATTCCTTTGGACAAAACCTTTTTCAGACTGAAAAGGACTGCTGTTACGAATCCTTTGATCAATCTTTAAATATAAAGAAGATTATGCAACTTGTACAGAAAGTTCCATTGGAGCAAATGGGAGAGAATTTACATCAATTACAATGATCTGAAATGCAAGGGAAACAAAGGGAAACCTAGACTCAATACAATGGGAAATAGAGAAGAACAAATATCCAAAATAATGGAATTTTCAATAGGAAATAACTTCAAGATTTCTCTACCCAGTCACCGTTTCCACTGAATAGGAATGTAGTTAAGAACCCTTTCGTACAGTTTGAATATAAGGAAGATAATGCATTGTGTACAAAACTTCTTTTGAAGGAAATCTGAGAGAATTGATATCAACTATAATATCACAAACAGTAAAAGAAGCAAATGGAAAACTAGACTCAGAATGTGAATTAGTAAAGAACAAGTAAGAAAAGGAACTGTTTTTTCATACAGGAATAACAGGAACAGTGCTTTGGACAAAACATTTTCAGACTGAAACGGATTGCTATTACGAATCCTTTGATCAATCTTTAAATATAATGAATATGATGCAACTTGAACAGAAAGTTTCACTGAAGGAAATGGTAGAAAATTTACATCAAGTATAATGATCCCAAATGCAAGAGAAACAAAGGGAAAGCTAGACTCAATAGCATCGGAAATAAAGAAGAACAAGTATCCAAAGGAATGGATTTTTCAATAGGGAATAATTTAAAGATTTCTCAACCCATTCACCCTTTCCACTGTATAGGACTGCTGTTAAGAATCCTTTGGTACAGTTTGAATTTAAGGAAGATAATTCATTGTACACAAAACTTCCATTGAAGCAAATGGAGAAAATTGATATCAACTATAATATCCCAAACTGCAAAAGAAACAAAGGGAAAACTAGACTCAATAGAATGTGAAATAGAGAAGACCAAGTAAAAGCAATTATTTTTTCGTACTGGAATAACCGGAACATTCCTTTGGATAAAAGCTTTTTCAGACTGAAAAGGATTGCTGTTACGAATCCTTTGATCAATCTTTAAATATAAAGAAGATTATGCAACTTGTAAAGAAAGTTCCATTGAAGCAAATGGGAGAAATTTTAAATCAAGTATAATGATCCCAAATGCAGGGGAAACAAAGCGAAACCTAGACTCAATAGAATGGGAAATAGAGAAGAACAAGTATCCAAAGGAATTGATTTTTCAACAGCGAATAACTGGAAGATTTCTCAACCCATTCACACTTTACACTGAATAAGACTCCTATTAAGAATCCTTTCATGCAGTTTAAATATAAAGAAGATAATGCATTGTGCAAAAAACTTCCATCGAAGCAAACGGAGAAAATTGATATCAGCTATAATATCCCAAACTGCAAACGAAACAACGGGTAAACTAGACTGAATAGAATGTGAAATAGAGAAAAACAAGTAAGAAAAGGAATTGTTTTTTCATACAGGAATAACAGGAACAGTGCTTTGGACAAAACATTTTCAGACTGAAAAGGATTGCTGTTACGAATCCTTTGATCAATCTTTAAATATAAAGAAGATTATGCAACTTGTATAGAAAGTTCCATTGGAGCAAATGGGAGAGAATTTACATCAATCACAATGATCTGAAATGCAAGCGAAACAAAGGGAAAACTAGACGCAATACAATGGGAAATAGAGAAGAACAAATATCCAAAATAATGGAATTTTCAATAGGAAATAACTTGAAGATTTCTCTACCCAGTCACCCTTTCCACTGTATAGGACTGCTGTTAAGAATCCTTTGGTACAGTTTGAATTTAAGGAAGATAATTCATTGTGCACAAAACTACGATTGAAGCAAATGGAGAAAATTGATATCAACTATAATATCCCAAACTGCAAAAGAAACAAAGGGAAAACTAGACTCAATAGAATGTGAAATAGAGAAGACCAAGTAAAAGCAATTATTTTTTCGTACTGGAATAACCGGAACATTCCTTTGGATAAAAGCTTTTTCAGACTGAAAAGGATTGCTGTTACGAATCCTTTGATCAATCTTTAAATATAAAGAAGATTATGCAACTTGTAAAGAAAGTTCCATTGAAGCAAATGGGATAAAATTTAAATCAAGTATAATGATCCCAAATGCAGGGGAAACAAAGCGAAACCTAGACTCAATAGAATGGGAAATAGAGAAGAACAAGTATCCAAAGGAATTGATTTTTCAACAGCGAATAACTGGAAGATTTCTCAACCCATTCACCCTTTACCAGACTGAATAAGACTCCTATTAAGAATCCTTTCATGCAGTTTAAATATAAAGAAGATAATGAATTGTGCAAAAAACTTCCATCGAAGCAAATGGAGAAAATTGATATCAGCTATAATATCCCAAACTGCAAACGAAACAACGGGTAAACTAGACTGAATAGAATGTGAAATAGAGAAAAACAAGTAAGAAAACCAATTGTTTTTTGCTACTGGAATAGCCGGAACATTCCTTTGGACAAAACCTTTTTCAGACTGAAAAGGATTGCTCTTACGAATCCTTTGATCAATCTTTAAATATAAAGAAGATTATGCAACTTGTATAGAAAGTTCCATTGGAGCAAATGGGAGAGAATTTACATCAATTACAATGATGTGAAATGCAAGGGAAACAAAGGGAAACCTAGACTCAATACAATGGGAAATAGAGAAGAACAAATATCCAAAATAATGGAATTTTCAATAGGAAATAACTTGAAGATTTCTCTACCCAGTCACCCTTTCCTCTAAATAGGACTGTTGTTAAGAACCCTTTCGTACAGTTTGAATATAAGGAAGATAATGAATTGTGTACAAAACTTCTTTTGAAGGAAATCCGAGAGAATTGATATCAACTATGATATCACAAACAGTAAAAGAAGCAAATGGAAAACGAGACTCAGAATGTGAATTAGTAAAGAACAAGTAAGAAAAGGAACTGTTTTTTCATACAGGAATAACAGGAACAGTGCTTTGGACAAAACATTTTCAGACTGAAAAGGATGGCTATTACGAATCCTTTGATCAAACTTTAAATATAAAGAGGTTTATGCAACTTGTAAAGAAAATTCCATTGGAGCAAATGGGAGAGAATTTACATCAATTACATCGATCTGAAATGCAAGGGAAACAAAGGGAAACCTAGACTGAATACAATGGGAAATAGAGAAGAACAAATAACCAAAATAATGGAATTTTCAGTAGGAAATAACTTGAAGATTTCTCTGCCCAGTCACCCTTTCCACTGAATAGGACTGTTATTTAGAACCCTTTCGTACAGTTTGAATATATGGAAGATCATGAATTGTGTCCAAAACTTCTTTTAAAGGAAATCTGAGAGAATTGATATCAACTATAATATCACAATCAATAAAAGAAGCAAATGGAAAACTAGACTCAGAATGTGAATTAGTAAAGAACAAGTAAGAATAGAACTGTTTTTTCATACAGGAATAACAGGAACTGTGCTTTGGACAAAACATTTTCAGACTGAAAAGGATTTCGGTTACGAATCCATGGATCAATCTTTAAATATAATGAAGATGATGCAACTTGAACAGAAAGTTTCACTGAAGGAAATGGTAGAAAATTTCCATCAAGTATAATGATCCCAAATGCAAGAGAAACAAAGGGAAAGCTAGACTCAATAGCATCGGAAATAAAGAAGAACAAGTATCCAAAGGAATGGATTTTTCAATAGGGAATAATTTAAAGATTTCTCAATCCATTCACCCTTTCCACTGTATAGGACTGCTGTTAAGAATCCTTTGGTACAGTTTGAATATAAGGAAGATAATTCATTGTGCACAAAACTTCGATTGAAGCAAATGGAGAAAATTGATATCAACTATAATATCCCAAACTGCAAAAGAAACAAAGGGAAAACTAGACTCAATAGAATGTGAAATAGAGAAGACAAGTAAAAGCAAATATTTTTTCGTACTGGAATAACTGGAACATTCCTTTGGATAAAAGCTTTTTCAGACTGAAAAGGATTGCTGTTACGAATCCTTTGATCAATCTTTAAATATAAAGAAGATTATGCAAATTGTAAAGAAAGTTCCATTGAAGCAAATGGGAGAAAATTTAAATCAAGTATAATCATCCCAAATGCAAGGGAAACAAAGCGAAACCTAGACTCAATAGAATGGAAAATAGAGAAGAACAAGTATCCAAAGGAATGGATTTTTCAACAGGGAATAACTGGAAGATTTCTCAACTCATTCACCCTTTACACTGAATAAGACTCTTATTAAGAATCCTTTCATGTAGTTTAAATATAAAGAAGATAATGCATTGTGCACAAAACTTCCATCGAAGCAAATGGAGAAAATTGATATCAACTATAATATCCCAAACTGCAAACGAAACAACGGGTAAAGTAGACTCAATAGAATGTGAAATAGATAAAAGCAAGTAAGAAAACCAATTGTTTTTTGCTACTGGAATAACCGGAACATTCCTTTGGACAAAACCTTTTTCAGACTGAAAAGGATTGCTGTTACGAATCCTTTGATCAATCTTTAAATATAAAGAAGATTATGCAACTTGTACAGAAAGTTCCATTGGAGCAAATGGGAGAGAATTTACATCAATCACAATGATCTGAAATGCAAGGGAAACAAAGGGAAACCTAGACGCAATACAATGGGAAATAGAGAAGAACAAATATCCAAAATAATGGAATTTTCAATAGGAAATAACTTGAAGATTTCTCTACCCAGTCACCCTTTCCACTGAATAGGACTGTTGTTAAGAACCCTTTCGTACAATTTGAATATAAGGAAGATAATGAATTGTGTACAAAACTTCTTTTGAAGGAAATCCGAGAGAATTGATATCAACTATGATATCACAAACAGTAAAAGAAGCAAATGGAAAACTAGAGTCAGAATGTGAATTAGTAAAGAACAAGTAAGAAAAGGAACTGTTTTTTCATACAAGAATAACAGGAACAGTGCTTAGGACAAAACATTTTCAGACTGAAAAGGATGGCTGTTACGAATCCTTTGATCAATCTTTAAATATAAAGAAGATTATGCAACTTGTACAGAAAGTTCCATTGGAGCAAAAGGGAGAGAATTTACATCAATCACAATGATCTGAAATGCAAGGGAAACAAAGGGAAACCTAGACGCAATACAATGGGAAATAGAGAAGAACAAATATCCAAAATAATGGAATTTTCAATTGGAAATAAGTTGAAGATTTCTCTGCCCAGTCACCCTTTCCACTGAATAGGACTGTTATTTAGAACCCTTTTGTACAGTTTGAATATATGGAAGATCATGAATTGTGTACAAAACTTCTTTTGAAGGAAATCTGAGAGAATTGATATCAACTATAATATCACAAACAGTAAAAGAAGCAAATGGAAAACTAGACTCAGAATGTGAATTAGTAAAGAACAAGTAAGAATAGAACTGTTTTTTCATACAGGAATAACAGGAACTGTGCTTTGGACCAAACATTTTCAGACTGAAAAGGATTGCTGTTACGAATCCTTGGATCAATCTTTAAATATAATGAAGATGATGCAACTTGAACAGAAAGTTTCACTGAAGGAAATGGTAGAAAATTTCCATCAAGTATAATGATCCCAAATGCAAGAGAAACAAAGGGAAAGCTAGACTCAATAGCATCGGAAATAAAGAAGAACAAGTATCCAAAGGAATGGATTTTTCAATAGGGAATAATTTAAAGATTTCTCAACCCAGTCACCCTTTCCACTGTATAGGACTGCTGTTAAGAATCCTTTGGTACAGTTTGAATATAAGGAAGATAATTCATTGTGCACAAAACTTCGATTGAAGCAAATGGAGAAAATTGATATCAACTATAATATCCCAAACTGCAAAAGAAACAAAGGGAAAACTAGACTCAATAGAATGTGAAATAGAGAAGACCAAGTAAAAGCAATTATTTTTTCGTACTGGAATAACCGGAACATTCCTTTGGATAAAAGCTTTTTCAGACTGAAAAGGATTGCTGTTACGAATCCTTTGATCAATCTTTAAATATAAAGAAGATTATGCAACTTGTATAGAAAGTTCCATTGGAGCAAATGGGAGAGAATTTACATCAATTACAATGATGTGAAATGCAAGGGAAACAAAGGGAAACCTAGACTCAATACAATGGGAAATAGAGAAGAACAAATATCCAAAATAATGGAATTTTCAATAGGAAATAACTTGAAGATTTCTCTACCCAGTCACCCTTTCCTCTAAATAGGACTGTTGTTAAGAACCCTTTCGTACAGTTTGAATATAAGGAAGATAATGAATTGTGTACAAAACTTCTTTTGAAGGAAATCCGAGAGAATTGATATCAACTATGATATCACAAACAGTAAAAGAAGCAAATGGAAAACTAGACTCAGAATGTGAATTAGTAAAGAACAATAAGAAAAGGAACTGTTTTTTCATACAGGAATAACAGGAACAGTGCTTTGGACAAAACATTTTCAGACTGAAAAGGATGGCTATTACGAATCCTTTGATCAAACTTTAAATATAAAGAGGTTTATGCAACTTGTACAGAAAATTCCATTGGAGCAAATGGGAGAGAATTTACATCAATTACAACGATCTGAAATGCAAGGGAAACAAAGGGAAACCTAGACTGAATACAATGGGAAATAGAGAAGAACAAATAACCAAAATAATGGAATTTTCAGTAGGAAATAACTTGAAGATTTCTCTGCCCAGTCACCCTTTCCACTGAATAGGACTGTTATTTAGAACCCTTTCGTACAGTTTGAATATATGGAAGATCATGAATTGTGTACAAAACTTCTTTTAAAGGAAATCTGAGAGAATTGATATCAACTATAATATCACAATCAATAAAAGAAGCAAATGGAAAACTAGACTCAGAATGTGAATTAGTAAAGAACAAGTAAGAATAGAACTGTTTTTTCATACAGGAATAACAGGAACTGTGCTTTGGACAAAACATTTTCAGACTGAAAAGGATTGCGGTTACGAATCCTTGGATCAATCTTTAAATATAAAGAAGATTATGCAAATTGTAAAGAAAGTTCCATTGAAGCAAATGGGAGAAAATTTAAATCAAGTATAATCATCCCAAATGCAAGGGAAACAAAGCGAAACCTAGACTCAATAGAATGGAAAATAGAGAAGAACAAGTATCCAAAGGAATGGATTTTTCAACAGGGAATAACTGGAAGATTTCTCAACCCATTCACCCTTTACACTGAATAAGACTCCTATTAAGAATCCTTTCATGCAGTTTAAATATAAAGAAGATAATGCATTGTGCACAAAACTTCCATCGAAGCAAATGGAGAAAATTGATATCAACTATAATATCCCAAACTGCAAACGAAACAACGGGTAAACTAGACTCAATAGAATGTGAAATAGAGAAAAGCAAGTAAGAAAACCAATTGTTTTTTACTACTGGAATAACCGGAACATTCCTTTGGACAAAACCTTTTTCAGACTGAAAAGGATTGCTGTTACGAATCCTTTGATCAATCTTTAAATATAAAGAAGATTATGCAACTTGTACAGAAAGTTCCATTGGAGCAAATGGGAGAGAATTTACATCAATCACAATGATCTGAAATGCAAGGGAAACAAAGGGAAACCTAGACGCAATACAATGGGAAATAGAGAAGAACAAATATCCAAAATAATGGAATTTTCAATGGGAAATAACTTGAAGATTTCTCTACCCAGTCTCCCTTTCCTCTGAATAGGACTGTTGTTAAGAACCCTTTCGTACAGTTTGAATATAAGGAAGATAATGAATTGTGTACAAAACTTCTTTTGAAGGAAATCCGAGAGAATTGATATCAACTATGATATCACAAACAGTAAAAGAAGCAAATGGAAAACTAGACTCAGAATGTGAATTAGTAAAGAACAAGTAAGAAAAGGAACTGTTTTTTCATACAGGAATAACAGGAACAGTGCTTTGGACAAAACATTTTCAGACTGAAAAGGATGGCTGTTACGAATCCTTTGATCAATCTTTAAATATAAAGAGGTTTATGCAACTTGTACAGAAAATTCCATTGGAGCAAATGGGAGAGAATTTACATCAATTACAACGATCTGAAATGCAAGGGAAACAAAGGGAAACCTAGACTGAATACAATGGGAAATAGAGAAGAACAAATAACCAAAATAATGGAATTTTCAGTAGGAAATGAGTTGAAGATTTCTCTGCCCAGTCACCCTTTCCACTGAATAGGACTGTTATTTAGAACCCTTTTGTACAGTTTGAATATATGGAAGATCATGAATTGTGTACAAAACTTCTTTTGAAGGAAATCTGAGAGAATTGATATCAACTATAATATCACAAACAGTAAAAGAAGCAAATGGAAAACTAGACTCAGAATGTGAATTAGTAAAGAACAAGTAAGAATAGAACTGTTTTTTCATACAGGAATAACAGGAACTGTGCTTTGGACAAAACATTTTCAGACTGAAAAGGATTGCTGTTACGAATCCTTGGATCAATCTTTAAATATAATGAAGATGATGCAACTTGAACAGAAAGTTTCACTGAAGGAAATGGTAGAAAATTTCCATCAAGTATAATGATCCCAAATGCAAGAGAAACAAAGGGAAAGCTAGACTCAATAGCATCGGAAATAAAGAAGAACAAGTATCCAAAGGAATGGATTTTTCAATAGGGAATAATTTAAAGATTTCTCAACCCATTCACCCTTTCCACTGTATAGGACTGCTGTTAAGAATCCTTTGGTACAGTTTGAATATAAGGAAGATAATTCATTGTGCACAAAACTTCGATTGAAGCAAATGGAGAAAATTGATATCAACTATAATATCCAAAACTGCAAAAGAAACAAAGGGAAAACTAGACTCAATAGAATGTGAAATAGAGAAGACCAAGTAAAAGCAATTATTTTTTCGTACTGGAATAACCGGAACATTCCTTTGGATAAAAGCTTTTTCAGACTGAAAAGGATTGCTGTTACGAATCCTTTGATCAATCTTTAAATATAAAGAAGATTATGCAAATTGTAAAGAAAGTTCCATTGAAGCAAATGGGAGAAAATTTAAATCAAGTATAATGATCCCAAATGCAAGGGAAACAAAGCGAAACCTAGACTCAATAGAATGGAAAATAGAGAAGAACAAGTATCCAAAGGAATGGATTTTTCAACAGGGAATAACTGGAAGATTTCTCAACTCATTCACCCTTTACACTGAATAAGACTCCTATTAAGAATCCTTTCATGCAGTTTAAATATAAAGAAGATAATGCATTGTGCACAAAACTTCCATCGAAGCAAATGGAGAAAATTGATATCAACTATAATATCCCAAACTGCAAACGAAACAACGGGTAAACTAGACTCAATAGAATGTGAAATAGAGAAAAGCAAGTAAGAAAACCAATTGTTTTTTGCTACTGGAATAACCGGAACATTCCTTTGGACAAAACCTTTTTCAGACTGAAAAGGATTGCTGTTACGAATCCTTTGATCAATCTTTAAATATAAAGAAGATTATGCAACTTGTACAGAAAGTTCCATTGGAGCAAATGGGAGAGAATTTACATCAATCACAATGATCTGAAATGCAAGGGAAACAAAGGGAAACCTAGACTCAATACAATGGGAAATAGAGAAGAACAAATATCCAAAATAATGGAACTTTCAATAGGAAATAACTGGAAGATTTCTCTACCCAGTCACCCTTTCCACTGAATAGGACTGTTGTTAAGAACCCTTTCGTACAGTTTGAATATAAGGAAGATAAGGAATTGTGTACAAAACTTCTTTTGAAGGAAATCCGAGAGAATTGATATCAACTATAATATCACAAACAGTAAAAGAAGCAAATGGAAAACTAGACTCAGAATGTGAATTAGTAAAGAACAAGTAAGAAAAGGAATTGTTTTTTCATACAGGAATAACAGGAACAGTGCTTTGGACAAAACATTTTCAGACTGAAAAGGATTGCTGTTACGAATCCTTTGATCAATCTTTAAATATAAAGAAGATTATGCAACTTGTACAGAAAGTTCCATTGGAGCAAATGGGAGAGAATTTACATCAATCACAATGATCTGAAATGCAAGGGAAGCAAAGGGAAACCTAGACTCAATACAATAGGAAATAGAGAAGAACAAATATCCAAAATAATGGAATTTTCAATAGGAAATAACTGGAAGATTTCTCTACCCAGTCACCCTTTCCACTGAATAGGACTGTTGTTAAGAACCCTTTCGTACAGTTTGAATATAAGGAAGATAATGAATTGTGTACAAAACTTCTTTTGAAGGAAATCCGAGAGAATTGATATCAACTATAATATCACAAACAGTAAAAGAAGCAAGTGGAAAACTAAACTCAGAATGTGAATTAGTAAAGAACAAATAAGAAAAGGAACTGTTTTTTCATACAGGAATAACAGGAACAGTGCTTTGGACAAAACATTTTAAGACTGAAAAGGATGGCTGTTACGAATCCTTTGATCAATCTTTAAATATAAAGAAGATTACGCAACTTGTACAGAAAATTGCATTGGAGCAAATGGGAGAGAATTTACATCAATTACAACGATCTGAAATGCAAGGGAAACAAAGGGAAACCTAGACTGAATACAATGGGAAATAGAGAAGAACAAATAACCAAAATAATGGAATTTTCAGTAGGAAATAACTTGAAGATTTCTCTGCCCAGTCACCCTTTCCACTGAATAGGACTGTTATTTAGAACCCTTTCGTACAGTTTGAATATAAGGAAGATCATGAATTGTGTACAAAACTTCTTTTGAAGGAAATCTGAGAGAATTGATATCAACTATGATGTCACAAACAGTAAAAGAAGCAAATGGAAAACTAGACTCAGAATGTGAATTTGTAAAGAACAAGTAAGAAAAGGAACTGTTTTTTCATACAGGAATAACAGGAACTGTGCTTTGGACAAAACATTTTCAGACTGAAAAGGATTGCTGTTACGAATCTTGGATCAATCTTTAAATATAATGAAGATGATGCAACTTGAACAGAAAGTTTCACTGAAGGAAATGGTAGAAAATTTCCATCAAGTATAATGATCCCAAATGCAAGAGAAACAAAGGGAAAGCTAGACTCAATAGCATCGGAAATAAAGAAGAACAAGTATCCAAAGGAATGGATTTTTCAATAGGGAATAATTTAAAGATTTCTCAACCCATTCACCCTTTCCACTGTATAGGACTGCTGTTAAGAATCCTTTGGTACAGTTTGAATATAAGGAAGATAATTCATTGTGCACAAAACTTCGATTGAAGCAAATGGAGAAAATTGATATCAACTATAATATCCCAAACTGCAAAAGAAACAAAGGGAAAACTAGACTCAATAGAATGTGAAATAGAGAAGACCAAGTAAAAGCAATTATTTTTTCGTACTGGAATAACCGGAACATTCCTTTGGATAAAAGCTTTTTCAGACTGAAAAGGATTGCTGTTACGAATCCTTTGATCAATCTTTAAATATAAAGAAGATTATGCAACTTGTAAAGAAAGTTCCATTGAAGCAAATGGGAGAAAATTTAAATTAAGTATAATGATCCCAAATGCAAGGGAAACAAAGCGAAACCTAGACTCAATAGAATGGAAAATAGAGAAGAACAAGTATCCAAAGGAATGGATTTTTCAACAGGGAATAACTGGAAGATTTCTCAACCCATTCACCCTTTACACTGAATAAGACTCCTATTAAAAATCCTTTCATGCAGTTTAAATATAAAGAAGATAATGCATTGTGCACAAAACTTCCATCGAAGCAAATGGAGAAAATTGATATCAACTATAATATCCCAAACTGCAAACGAAACAACGGGTAAACTAGACTCAATAGAATGTGAAATAGAGAAAAGCAAGTAAGAAAACCAATTGTTTTTTGCTACTGGAATAACCGGAACATTCCTTTGGACAAAACCTTTTTCAGACTGAAAAGGATTGCTGTTACGAATCCTTTGATCAATCTTTAAATATAAAGAAGATTATGCAACTTGTACAGAAAGTTCCATTGGAGCAAATGGGAGAGAATTTACATCAATCACAATGATCTGAAATGCAAGGAAACAAAGGGAAACCTAGACGCAATACAATGGGAAATAGAGAAGAACAAATATCCAAAATAATGGAATTTTCAATAGGAAATAACTGGAAGATTTCTCTACCCAGTCACCCTTTCCACTGAATAGGACTGTTGTTAAGAACCCTTTCATAGAGTTTGAATATAAGGAAGATAATGAATTGTGTACAAAACTTCTTTTGAAGGAAATCCAAGAGAATTGATATCAACTATAATATCACAAACAGTAAAAGAAGCAAAGTGGAAAACTAGACTCAGAATGTGAATTAGTAAAGAACAAGTAAGAAAAGGAACTGTTTTTTCATACAGGAATAACAGGAACAGTGCTTTGGACAAAACATTTTCAGACTGAAAAGGATGGCTGTTACGAATCCTTTGATCAATCTTTAAATATAAAGAGGTTTATGCAACTTGTACAGAAAATTCCATTGGAGCAAATGGGAGAGAATTTACATCAATTACAACGATCTGAAATGCAAGGGAAACAAAGGGAAACCTAGACTGAATACAATGGGAAATAGAGAAGAACAAATAACCAAAATAATGGAATTTTCAGTAGGAAATGAGTTGAAGATTTCTCTGCCCAGTCACCCTTTCCACTGAATAGGACTGTTGTTAAGAACCCTTTCGTACAGTTTGAATATAAGGAAGATAATGAATTGTGTACAAAACTTCTTTTGAAGGAAATCCGAGAGAATTGATATCAACTATAATATCACAAACAGTAAAAGAAGCAAGTGGAAAACTAGACTCAGAATGTGAATTAGTAAAGAACAAATAAGAAAAGGAACTGTTTTTTCATACAGGAATAACAGGAACAGTGCTTTGGACAAAACATTTTAAGACTGAAAAGGATGGCTGTTACGAATCCTTTGATCAATCTTTAAATATAAAGAAGATTATGCAACTTGTACAGAAAATTGCATTGGAGCAAATGGGAGAGAATTTACATCAATTACAACGATCTGAAATGCAAGGGAAACAAAGGGAAACCTAGACTGAATACAATGGGAAATAGAGAAGAACAAATAACCAAAATAATGGAATTTTCAGTAGGAAATGAGTTGAAGATTTCTCTGCCCAGTCACCCTTTCCACTGAATAGGACTGTTATTTAGAACCATTTTGTACAGTTTGAATATATGGAAGATCATGAATTGTGTACAAAACTTCTTTTGAAGGAAATCTGAGAGAATTGATATCAACTATAATATCACAAACAGTAAAAGAAGCAAATGGAAAACTAGACTCAGAATGTGAATTAGTAAAGAACAAGTAAGAATAGAACTGTTTTTTCATACAGGAATAACAGGAACTGTGCTTTGGACAAAACATTTTCAGACTGAAAAGGATTGCTGTTACGAATCCTTGGATCAATCTTTAAATATAATGAAGATGATGCAACTTGAACAGAAAGTTTCACTGAAGGAAATGGTAGAAAATTTCCATCAAGTATAATGATCCCAAATGCAAGAGAAACAAAGGGAAAGCTAGACTCAATAGCATCGGAAATAAAGAAGAACAAGTATCCAAAGGAATGGATTTTTCAATAGGGAATAATTTAAAGATTTCTCAACCCATTCACCCTTTCCACTGTATAGGACTGCTGTTAAGAATCCTTTGGTACAGTTTGAATATAAGGAAGATAATTCATTGTGCACAAAACTTCGATTGAAGCAAATGGAGAAAATTGATATCAACTATAATATCCCAAACTGCAAAAGAAACAAAGGGAAAACTAGACTCAATAGAATGTGAAATAGAGAAGACCAAGTAAAAGCAATTATTTTTTCGTACTGGAATAACCGGAACATTCCTTTGGATAAAAGCTTTTTTCAGACTGAAAAGGATTGCTGTTACGAATCCTTTGATCAATCTTTAAATATAAAGAAGATTATGCAAATTGTAAAGAAAGTTCCATTGAAGCAAATGGGAGAAAATTTAAATCAAGTATAATGATCCCAAATGCAAGGGAAACAAAGCGAAACCTAGACTCAATAGAATGGAAAATAGAGAAGAACAAGTATCCAAAGGAATGGATTTTTCAACAGGGAATAACTGGAAGATTTCTCAACTCATTCACCCTTTACACTGAATAAGACTCCTATTAAGAATCCTTTCATGCAGTTTAAATTTAAAGAAGATAATGCATTGTGCACAAAACTTCCATCGAAGCAAATGGAGAAAATTGATATCACCTATAATATCCCAAACTGCAAACGAAACAACGGGTAAACTAGACTCAATAGAATGTGAAATAGAGAAAAGCAAGTAAGAAAACCAATTGTTTTTTGCTACTGGAATAACCGTAACATTCCTTTGGACAAAACCTTTTTCAGACTGAAAAGGATTGCTGTTACGAATCCTTTGATCAATCTTTAAATATAAAGAAGATTATGCAACTTGTACAGAAAATTCCATTGGAGCAAATGGGAGAGAATTTACATCAATTACAACGATCTGAAATGCAAGGGAAACAAAGGGAAACCTAGACTGAATACAATGGGAAATAGAGAAGAACAAATAACCAAAATAATGGAATTTTCAATAGGAAATAACTTGAAGATTTCTCTGCCCAGTCACCCTTTCCACTGAATAGGACTGTTATTTAGAACCCTTTCGTACAGTTTGAATATAAGGAAGATCATGAATTGTGTACAAAACTTCTTTTGAAGGAAATCTGAGAGAATTGATATCAACTATGATGTCACAAACAGTAAAAGAAGCAAATGGAAAACTAGACTCAGAATTTGAATTTGTAAAGAACAAGTAAGAAAAGGAACTGTTTTTTCATACAGGAATAACAGGAACTGTGCTTTGGACAAAACATTTTCAGACTGAAAAGGATTGCTGTTACGAATCCTTGGATCAATCTTTAAATATAATGAAGATGATGCAACTTGAACAGAAAGTTTCACTGAAGGAAATGGTAGAAAATTTCCATCAAGTATAATGATCCCAAATGCAAGAGAAACAAAGGGAAAGCTAGACTCAATAGCATCGGAAATAAAGAAGAACAAGTATCCAAAGGAATGGATTTTTCAATAGGGAATAATTTAAAGATTTCTCAACCCATTCACCCTTTCCACTGTATAGGACTGCTGTTAAGAATCCTTTGGTACAGTTTGAATATAAGGAAGATAATTCATTGTGCACAAAACTTCGATTGAAGCAAATGGAGAAAATTGATATCAACTATAATATCCCAAACTGCAAAAGAAACAAAGGGAAAACTAGACTCAATAGAATGTGAAATAGAGAAGACCAAGTAAAAGCAATTATTTTTTCGTACTGGAATAACCGGAACATTCCTTTGGATAAAAGCTTTTTCAGACTGAAAAGGATTGCTGTTACGAATCCTTTGATCAATCTTTAAATATAAAGAAGATTATGCAACTTGTAAAGAAAGTTCCATTGAAGCAAATGGGAGAAAATTTAGATCAAGTATAATGATCCCAAATGCAAGGGAAACAAAGCGAAACCTAGACTCAATAGAATGGAAAATAGAGAAGAACAAGTATCCAAAGGAATGGATTTTTCAACAGGGAATAACTGGAAGATTTCTCAACCCATTCACCCTTTACACTGAATAAGACTCCTATTAAGAATCCTTTCATAGAGTTTAAATATAAAGAAGATAATGCATTGTGCACAAAACTTCCATCGAAGCAAATGGAGAAAATTGATATCAACTATAATATCCCAAACTGCAAACGAAACAACGGGTAAACTAGACTCAATAGAATGTGAAATAGAGAAAAGCAAGTAAGAAAACCAATTGTTTTTTGCTACTGGAATAACCGGAACATTCCTTTGGACAAAACCTTTTTCAGACTGAATAGGATTGCTGTTACGAATCCTTTGATCAATCTTTAAATATAAAGAAGATTATGCAACTTGTACAGAAAGTTCCATTGGAGCAAATGGGAGAGAATTTACATCAATCACAATGATCTGAAATGCAAGGGAAACAAAGGGAAACCTAGACGCAATACAATGGGAAATAGAGAAGAACAAATATCCAAAAATAATGGAATTTTCAATAGGAAATAACTGGAAGATTTCTCTACCCAGTCACCCTTTCCACTGAATAGGACTGTTGTTAAGAACCCTTTCATACAGTTTGAATATAAGGAAGATAATGAATTGTGTACAAAACTTCTTTTGAAGGAAATCCGAGAGAATTGATATCAACTATGATATCACAAACAGTAAAAGAAGCAAATGGAAAACTAGAGTCAGAATGTGAATTAGTAAAGAACAAGTAAGAAAAGGAACTGTTTTTTCATACAGGAATAACAGGAACAGTGCTTAGGACAAAACATTTTCAGACTGAAAAGGATGGCTGTTACGAATCCTTTGATCAATCTTTAAATATAAAGAAGATTAGGCAACTTGTACAGAAAGTTCCATTGGAGCAAATGGGAGAGAATTTACATCAATCACAATGATCTGAAATGCAAGGGAAACAAAGGGAAACCTAGACGCAATACAATGGGAAATAGAGAAGAACAAATATCCAAAATAATGGAATTTTCAATGGGAAATAACTTGAAGATTTCTCTACCCAGTCACCCTTTCCTCTGAATAGGACTGTTGTTAAGAACCCTTTCATACAGTTTGAATATAAGGAAGATCATGAATTGTGTACAAAACTTCTTTTGAAGGAAATCCGAGAGAATTGATATCAACTATGATATCACAAACAGTAAAAGAAGCAAATGGAAAACTAGACTCAGAATGTGAATTAGTAAAGAACAAGTAAGAAAAGGAACTGTTTTTTCATACAGGAATAACAGGAACAGTGCTTTGGACAAAACATTTTCAGACTCAAAAGGATGGCTGTTACGAATCCTTTGATCAATCTTTAAATATAAAGAAGATTATTCAACTTGTACAGAAAATTCCATTGGAGCAAATGGGAGAGAATTTACATCAATTACAAGTATCTGAAATGGAAGGGAAACAAAGGGAAACTTAGACTGAATACAATGGGAAATAGAGAAGAACAAATAACCAAAATAATGGAATTTTCAGTAGGAAATAACTTGAAGATTTCTCTGCCCAGTCACCCTTTCCACTGAATAGGATTGTTATTTAGAACCCTTTCGTACAGTTTTAATATAAGGAAGATCATGAATTGTGTACAAATCTTCTTTTGAAGGAAATCTGAGAGAATTGATATCAACTATGATATCACAAACAGTAAAAGAAGCAAATGGAAAACTAGACTCAGAATGTGAATTAGTAAAGAACAAGTAAGAAAAGGAATTGTTTTTTCATACAGGAATAACAGGAACAGTGCTTTGGACAAAACATTTTCAGACTGAAAAGGATTGCTGTTACGAATCCTTTGATCAATCTTTAAATATAAAGAAGATTATGCAACTTGTACAGAAAATTCCATTGGAGCAAATGGGAGAGAATTTACATCAATTACAACGATCTGAAATGCAAGGGAAACAAAGGGAAACCTAGACTGAATACAATGGGAAATAGAGAAGAACAAATAACCAAAATAATGGAATTTTCAGTAGGAAATAACTTGAAGATTTCTCTACCCAGTCACCCTTTCCACTGAATAGGACTGTTATTTAGAACCCTTTCGTACAGTTTGAATATAAGAAAGATCATGAATTGTGTACAAAACTTCTTTTGAAGGAAATCTGAGAGAATTGATATCAACTATAATATCACAAACAGTAAAAGAAGCAAATGGAAAACTAGACTCAGAATGTGAATTAGTAAAGAACAAGTAAGAAAAGGAATTGTTTTTTCATACAGGAATAACAGGAACAGTGCTTTGGACAAAACATTTTCAGACTGAAAAGGATTGCTGTTACGAATCCTTTGATCAATCTTTAAATATAAAGAAGATTATGCAACTTGTACAGAAAGTTCCATTGGAGCAAATGGGAGAGAATTTACATCAATCACAATGATCTGAAATGCAAGGGAAACAAAGGGAAACCTAGACGCAATACAATGGAAAATAGAGAAGAACAAATATCCAAAATAATGGAATTTTCAATAGGAAATAACTTGAAGATTTCTCTACCCAGTCACCCTTTCCACTGAATAGGACTGTTGTTAAGAACCCTTTCGGACAGTTTGAATATAAGGAAGATAATGAATTGTGTACAAAACTTCTTTTGAAGGAAATCCGAGAGAATTGATATCAACTATGATATCACAAACAGTAAAGGAAGCAAATGGAAAACTAGACTCAGAATGTGAATTAGTAAAGAACAAGTAAGAAAAGGAACTGTTTTTTCATACAGGAATAACAGGAACAGTGCTTTGGACAAAACATTTTCAGACTGAAAAGGATGGCTGTTACGAATCCTTTGATCAATCTTTAAATATAAAGAAGATTATGCAACTTGTACAGAAAATTCCATTGGAGCAAATGGGAGAGAATTTACATCAATTACAACGATCTGAAATGCAAGGGAAACAAAGGGAAACCTAGACTGAATACAATGGGAAATAGAGAAGAACAAATAACCAATATAATGGAATTTTCAGTAGGAAATAACTTGAAGATTTCTCTGCCCAGTCACCCTTTCCACTGAATAGGACTGTTATTTAGAACCCTTTCGTACAGTTTGAATATAAGGAAGATCATGAATTGTGTACAAAACTTCTTTTGAAGGAAATCTGAGAGAATTGATATCAACTATAATATCACAAACAGTAAAAGAAGCAAATGGAAAACTAGACTCAGAATGTGAATTAGTAAAGAACAAGTAAGAAAAGGAATTGTTTTTTCATACAGGAATAAAAAGAACGGTGCTTTGGACAAAACATTTTCAGACTGAAAAGGATTGCTGTTACGAATCCTTTGATCAATCTTTAAATATAAAGAAGATTATGCAACTTGTACAGAAAATTCCATTGGAGCAAATGGGAGAGAATTTACATCAATTACAAGTATCTGAAATGCAAGGGAAACAAAGGGAAACCTAGACTGAATACAATGGGAAATAGAGAAGAACAAATAACCAAAATAATGGAATTTTCAGTAGGAAATAACTTGAAGATTTCTCTGCCCAGTCACCCTTTCCACTGAATAGGACTGTTATTTAGAACCCTTTCGTACAGTTTGAATATAAGGAAGATCATGAATTGTGTACAAAACTTCTTTTGAAGGAAATCTGAGAGAATTGATATCAACTATAATATCACAAACAGTAAAAGAAGCAAATGGAAAACTAGACTCAGAATGTGAATTAGTAAAGAACAAGTAAGAAAAGGAATTGTTTTTTCATACAGGAATAAAAAGAACGGTGCTTTGGACAAAACATTTTCAGACTGAAAAGGATTGCTGTTACGAATCCTTTCATCAATCTTTAAATATAAAGAAGATTATGCAACTTGTACAGAAAGTTCCATTGGAGCAAATGGGAGAGAATTTACATCAATCACAATAATCTGAAATGCAAGGGAAACAAAGGGAAACCTAGACGCAATACAATGGGAAATAGAGAAGAACAAATATCCAAAATAATGGAATTTTCAATAGGAAATAACTTGAAGATTTCTCTACCCAGTCACCCTTTCCACTGAATAGGACTGTTGTTAAGAACCCTTTCGTACAGTTTGAATATAAGGAAGATAATGAATTGTGTACAAAACTTCTTTTGAAGGAAATCCGAGAGAATTGATATCAACTATGATATCACAAACAGTAAAAGAAGCAAATGGAAAACTAGACTCAGAATGTGAATTAGTAAAGAACAAGTAAGAAAAGGAACTGTTTTTTCATACAGGAATAACAGGAACAGTGCTTTGGACAAAACATTTTCAGACTCAAAAGGATGGCTGTTACGAATCCTTTGATCAATCTTTAAATATAAAGAAGATTATTCAACTTGTACAGAAAATTCCATTGGAGCAAATGGGAGAGAATTTACATCAATTACAAGTATCTGAAATGGAAGGGAAACAAAGGGAAACTTAGACTGAATACAATGGGAAATAGAGAAGAACAAATAACCAAAATAATGGAATTTTCAGTAGGAAATAACTTGAAGATTTCTCTGCCCAGTCACCCTTTCCACTGAATAGGATTGTTATTTAGAACCCTTTCGTACAGTTTTAATATAAGGAAGATCATGAATTGTGTACAAAACTTCTTTTGAAGGAAATCCGAGAGAATTGATATCAACTATGATATCACAAACAGTAAAAGAAGCAAATGGAAAACTAGACTCAGAATGTGAATTAGTAAAGAACAAGTAAGAAAAGGAATTGTTTTTTCATACAGGAATAACAGGAACAGTGCTTTGGACAAAACATTTTCAGACTGAAAAGGATTGCTGTTACGAATCCTTTGATCAATCTTTAAATATAAAGAAGATTATGCAACTTGTACAGAAAATTCCATTGGAGCAAATGGGAGAGAATTTACATCAATTACAACGATCTGAAATGCAAGGGAAACAAAGGGAAACCTAGACTGAATACAATGGGAAATAGAGAAGAACAAATAACCAAAATAATGGAATTTTCAGTAGGAAATAACTTGAAGATTTCTCTACCCAGTCACCCTTTCCACTGAATAGGACTGTTATTTAGAACCCTTTCGTACAGTTTGAATATAAGAAAGATCATGAATTGTGTACAAAACTTCTTTTGAAGGAAATCTGAGAGAATTGATATCAACTATAATATCACAAACAGTAAAAGAAGCAAATGGAAAACTAGACTCAGAATGTGAATTAGTAAAGAACAAGTAAGAAAAGGAATTGTTTTTTCATACAGGAATAACAGGAACAGTGCTTTGGACAAAACATTTTCAGACTGAAAAGGATTGCTGTTACGAATCCTTTGATCAATCTTTAAATATAAAGAAGATTATGCAACTTGTACAGAAAGTTCCATTGGAGCAAATGGGAGAGAATTTACATCAATCACAATGATCTGAAATGCAAGGGAAACAAAGGGAAACCTAGACGCAATACAATGGAAAATAGAGAAGAACAAATATCCAAAATAATGGAATTTTCAATAGGAAATAACTTGAAGATTTCTCTACCCAGTCACCCTTTCCACTGAATAGGACTGTTGTTAAGAACCCTTTCGGACAGTTTGAATATAAGGAAGATAATGAATTGTGTACAAAACTTCTTTTGAAGGAAATCCGAGAGAATTGATATCAACTATGATACCACAAACAGTAAAGGAAGCAAATGGAAAACTAGACTCAGAATGTGAATTAGTAAAGAACAAGTAAGAAAAGGAACTGTTTTTTCATACAGGAATAACAGGAACAGTGCTTTGGACAAAACATTTTCAGACTGAAAAGGATGGCTGTTACGAATCCTTTGATCAATCTTTAAATATAAAGAAGATTATGCAACTTGTACATAAAATTCCATTGGAGCAAATGGGAGAGAATTTACATCAATTACAACGATCTGAAATGCAAGGGAAACAAAGGGAAACCTAGACTGAATACAATGGGAAATAGAGAAGAACAAATAACCAAAATAATGGAATTTTCAGTAGGAAATAACTTGAAGATTTCTCTGCCCAGTCACCCTTTCACTGAATAGGACTGTTATTTAGAACCCTTTCGTACAGTTTGAATATAAGGAAGATCATGAATTGTGTACAAAACTTCTTTTGAAGGAAATCTGAGAGAATTGATATCAACTATAATATCACAAACAGTAAAAGAAGCAAATGGAAAACTAGACTCAGAATGTGAATTAGTAAAGAACAAGTAAGAAAAGGAATTGTTTTTTCATACAGGAATAAAAAGAACGGTGCTTTGGACAAAACATTTTCAGACTGAAAAGGATTGCTGTTACGAATCCTTTGATCAATCTTTAAATATAAAGAAGATTATGCAACTTGTACAGAAAGTTCCATTGGAGCAAATGGGAGAGAATTTACATCAATCACAATAATCTGAAATGCAAGGGAAACAAAGGGAAACCTAGACGCAATACAATGGGAAATAGAGAAGAACAAATATCCAAAATAATGGAATTTTCAATAGGAAATAACTTGAAGATTTCTCTACCCAGTCACCCTTTCCACTGAATAGGACTGTTGTTAAGAACCCTTTCGGACAGTTTGAATATAAGGAAGATAATGAATTGTGTACAAAACTTCTTTTGAAGGAAATCCGAGAGAATTGATATCAACTATGATATCACAAACAGTAAAAGAAGCAAATGGAAAACTAGACTCAGAATGTGAATTAGTAAAGAACAAGTAAGAAAAGGAACTGTTTTTTCATACAGGAATAACAGGAACAGTGCTTTGGACAAAACATTTTCTGACTCAAAAGGATGGCTGTTACGAATCCTTTGATCAATCTTTAAATATAAAGAAGATTATGCAACTTGTACAGAAAATTCCATTGGAGCAAATGGGAGAGAATTTACATCAATTACAACGATCTGAAATGCAAGGGAAACAAAGGGAAACCTAGACTGAATACAATGGGAAATAGAGAAGAACAAATAAACAAAATAATGGAATTTTCAGTAGGAAATAACTTGAAGATTTCTCTGCCCAGTCACCCTTTCCACTGAATAGGACTGTTATTTAGAACCCTTTCGTACAGTTTGAATATAAGAAAGATCATGAATTGTGTACAAAACTTCTTTTGAAGGAAATCTGAGAGAATTGATATCAACTATAATATCACAAACAGTAAAAGAAGCAAATGGAAAACTAGACTCAGAATGTGAATTAGTAAAGAACAAGTAAGAAAAGGAATTGTTTTTTCATACAGGAATAACAGGAACAGTGCTTTGGACAAAACATTTTCAGACTGAAAAGGATTGCTGTTACGAATCCTTTGATCAATCTTTAAATATAAAGAAGATTATGCAACTTGTACAGAAAGTTCCATTGGAGCAAATGGGAGAGAATTTACATCAATCACAATGATCTGAAATGCAAGGGAAACAAAGGGAAACCTAGACGCAATACAATGGAAAATAGAGAAGAACAAATATCCAAAATAATGGAATTTTCAATAGGAAATAACTTGAAGATTTCTCTACCCAGTCACCCTTTCCACTGAATAGGACTGTTGTTAAGAACCCTTTCGGACAGTTTGAATATAAGGAAGATAATGAATTGTGTACAAAACTTCTTTTGAAGGAAATCCGAGAGAATTGATATCAACTATGATATCACAAACAGTAAAGGAAGCAAATGGAAAACTAGACTCAGAATGTGAATTAGTAAAGAACAAGTAAGAAAAGGAACTGTTTTTTCATACAGGAATAACAGGAACAGTGCTTTGGACAAAACATTTTCAGACTGAAAAGGATGGCTGTTACGAATCCTTTGATCAATCTTTAAATATAAAGAAGATTATGCAACTTGTACAGAAAATTCCATTGGAGCAAATGGGAGAGAATTTACATCAATTACAACGATCTGAAATGCAAGGGAAACAAAGGGAAACCTAGACTGAATACAATGGGAAATAGAGAAGAACAAATAACCAATATAATGGAATTTTCAGTAGGAAATAACTTGAAGATTTCTCTGCCCAGTCACCCTTTCCACTGAATAGGACTGTTATTTAGAACCCTTTCGTACAGTTTGAATATAAGGAAGATCATGAATTGTGTACAAAACTTCTTTTGAAGGAAATCTGAGAGAATTGATATCAACTATAATATCACAAACAGTAAAAGAAGCAAATGGAAAACTAGACTCAGAATGTGAATTAGTAAAGAACAAGTAAGAAAAGGAATTGTTTTTTCATACAGGAATAAAAAGAACGGTGCTTTGGACAAAACATTTTCAGACTGAAAAGGATTGCTGTTACGAATCCTTTGATCAATCTTTAAATATAAAGAAGATTATGCAACTTGTACAGAAAATTCCATTGGAGCAAATGGGAGAGAATTTACATCAATTACAAGTATCTGAAATGCAAGGGAAACAAAGGGAAACCTAGACTGAATACAATGGGAAATAGAGAAGAACAAATAACCAAAATAATGGAATTTTCAGTAGGAAATAACTTGAAGATTTCTCTGCCCAGTCACCCTTTCCACTGAATAGGACTGTTATTTAGAACCCTTTCGTACAGTTTGAATATAAGGAAGATCATGAATTGTGTACAAAACTTCTTTTGAAGGAAATCTGAGAGAATTGATATCAACTATAATATCACAAACAGTAAAAGAAGCAAATGGAAAACTAGACTCAGAATGTGAATTAGTAAAGAACAAGTAAGAAAAGGAATTGTTTTTTCATACAGGAATAAAAAGAACGGTGCTTTGGACAAAACATTTTCAGACTGAAAAGGATTGCTGTTACGAATCCTTTCATCAATCTTTAAATATAAAGAAGATTATGCAACTTGTACAGAAAGTTCCATTGGAGCAAATGGGAGAGAATTTACATCAATCACAATAATCTGAAATGCAAGGGAAACAAAGGGAAACCTAGACGCAATACAATGGGAAATAGAGAAGAACAAATATCCAAAATAATGGAATTTTCAATAGGAAATAACTTGAAGATTTCTCTACCCAGTCACCCTTTCCACTGAATAGGACTGTTGTTAAGAACCCTTTCGTACAGTTTGAATATAAGGAAGATAATGAATTGTGTACAAAACTTCTTTTGAAGGAAATCCGAGAGAATTGATA
The DNA here is from genome assembly GCF_048593235.1 of Sminthopsis crassicaudata. Classification (NCBI taxonomy): domain Eukaryota; kingdom Metazoa; phylum Chordata; class Mammalia; order Dasyuromorphia; family Dasyuridae; genus Sminthopsis; species Sminthopsis crassicaudata. The sequence continues at coordinate 202,799,558 of NC_133619.1, forward strand.
TCAACTATGATATCACAAACAGTAAAAGAAGCAAATGGAAAACTAGACTCAGAATGTGAATTAGTAAAGAACAAGTAAGAAAAGGAACTGTTTTTTCATACAGGAATAACAGGAACAGTGCTTTGGACAAAACATTTTCAGACTCAAAAGGATGGCTGTTACGAATCCTTTGATCAATCTTTAAATATAAAGAAGATTATTCAACTTGTACAGAAAATTCCATTGGAGCAAATGGGAGAGAATTTACATCAATTACAAGTATCTGAAATGGAAGGGAAACAAAGGGAAACTTAGACTGAATACAATGGGAAATAGAGAAGAACAAATAACCAAAATAATGGAATTTTCAGTAGGAAATAACTTGAAGATTTCTCTGCCCAGTCACCCTTTCCACTGAATAGGATTGTTATTTAGAACCCTTTCGTACAGTTTTAATATAAGGAAGATCATGAATTGTGTACAAAACTTCTTTTGAAGGAAATCCGAGAGAATTGATATCAACTATGATATCACAAACAGTAAAAGAAGCAAATGGAAAACTAGACTCAGAATGTGAATTAGTAAAGAACAAGTAAGAAAAGGAATTGTTTTTTCATACAGGAATAACAGGAACAGTGCTTTGGACAAAACATTTTCAGACTGAAAAGGATTGCTGTTACGAATCCTTTGATCAATCTTTAAATATAAAGAAGATTATGCAACTTGTACAGAAAATTCCATTGGAGCAAATGGGAGAGAATTTACATCAATTACAACGATCTGAAATGCAAGGGAAACAAAGGGAAACCTAGACTGAATACAATGGGAAATAGAGAAGAACAAATAACCAAAATAATGGAATTTTCAGTAGGAAATAACTTGAAGATTTCTCTACCCAGTCACCCTTTCCACTGAATAGGACTGTTATTTAGAACCCTTTCGTACAGTTTGAATATAAGAAAGATCATGAATTGTGTACAAAACTTCTTTTGAAGGAAATCTGAGAGAATTGATATCAACTATAATATCACAAACAGTAAAAGAAGCAAATGGAAAACTAGACTCAGAATGTGAATTAGTAAAGAACAAGTAAGAAAAGGAATTGTTTTTTCATACAGGAATAACAGGAACAGTGCTTTGGACAAAACATTTTCAGACTGAAAAGGATTGCTGTTACGAATCCTTTGATCAATCTTTAAATATAAAGAAGATTATGCAACTTGTACAGAAAGTTCCATTGGAGCAAATGGGAGAGAATTTACATCAATCACAATGATCTGAAATGCAAGGGAAACAAAGGGAAACCTAGACGCAATACAATGGAAAATAGAGAAGAACAAATATCCAAAATAATGGAATTTTCAATAGGAAATAACTTGAAGATTTCTCTACCCAGTCACCCTTTCCACTGAATAGGACTGTTGTTAAGAACCCTTTCGGACAGTTTGAATATAAGGAAGATAATGAATTGTGTACAAAACTTCTTTTGAAGGAAATCCGAGAGAATTGATATCAACTATGATACCACAAACAGTAAAGGAAGCAAATGGAAAACTAGACTCAGAATGTGAATTAGTAAAGAACAAGTAAGAAAAGGAACTGTTTTTTCATACAGGAATAACAGGAACAGTGCTTTGGACAAAACATTTTCAGACTGAAAAGGATGGCTGTTACGAATCCTTTGATCAATCTTTAAATATAAAGAAGATTATGCAACTTGTACATAAAATTCCATTGGAGCAAATGGGAGAGAATTTACATCAATTACAACGATCTGAAATGCAAGGGAAACAAAGGGAAACCTAGACTGAATACAATGGGAAATAGAGAAGAACAAATAACCAAAATAATGGAATTTTCAGTAGGAAATAACTTGAAGATTTCTCTGCCCAGTCACCCTTTCCACTGAATAGGACTGTTATTTAGAACCCTTTCGTACAGTTTGAATATAAGGAAGATCATGAATTGTGTACAAAACTTCTTTTGAAGGAAATCTGAGAGAATTGATATCAACTATAATATCACAAACAGTAAAAGAAGCAAATGGAAAACTAGACTCAGAATGTGAATTAGTAAAGAACAAGTAAGAAAAGGAATTGTTTTTTCATACAGGAATAAAAAGAACGGTGCTTTGGACAAAACATTTTCAGACTGAAAAGGATTGCTGTTACGAATCCTTTGATCAATCTTTAAATATAAAGAAGATTATGCAACTTGTACAGAAAGTTCCATTGGAGCAAATGGGAGAGAATTTACATCAATCACAATAATCTGAAATGCAAGGGAAACAAAGGGAAACCTAGACGCAATACAATGGGAAATAGAGAAGAACAAATATCCAAAATAATGGAATTTTCAATAGGAAATAACTTGAAGATTTCTCTACCCAGTCACCCTTTCCACTGAATAGGACTGTTGTTAAGAACCCTTTCGGACAGTTTGAATATAAGGAAGATAATGAATTGTGTACAAAACTTCTTTTGAAGGAAATCCGAGAGAATTGATATCAACTATGATATCACAAACAGTAAAAGAAGCAAATGGAAAACTAGACTCAGAATGTGAATTAGTAAAGAACAAGTAAGAAAAGGAACTGTTTTTTCATACAGGAATAACAGGAACAGTGCTTTGGACAAAACATTTTCTGACTCAAAAGGATGGCTGTTACGAATCCTTTGATCAATCTTTAAATATAAAGAAGATTATGCAACTTGTACAGAAAATTCCATTGGAGCAAATGGGAGAGAATTTACATCAATTACAACGATCTGAAATGCAAGGGAAACAAAGGGAAACCTAGACTGAATACAATGGGAAATAGAGAAGAACAAATAAACCAAAATAATGGAATTTTCAGTAGGAAATAACTTGAAGATTTCTCTGCCCAGTCACCCTTTCCACTGAATAGGACTGTTATTTAGAACCCTTTCGTACAGTTTGAATATAAGAAAGATCATGAATTGTGTACAAAACTTCTTTTGAAGGAAATCTGAGAGAATTGATATCAACTATAATATCACAAACAGTAAAAGAAGCAAATGGAAAACTAGACTCAGAATGTGAATTAGTAAAGAACAAGTAAGAAAAGGAATTGTTTTTTCATACAGGAATAACAGGAACAGTGCTTTGGACAAAACATTTTCAGACTGAAAAGGATTGCTGTTACGAATCCTTTGATCAATCTTTAAATATAAAGAAGATTATGCAACTTGTACAGAAAGTTCCATTGGAGCAAATGGGAGAGAATTTACATCAATCACAATGATCTGAAATGCAAGGGAAACAAAGGGAAACCTAGACGCAATACAATGGGAAATAGAGAAGAACAAATATCCAAAATAATGGAATTTTCAATAGGAAATAACTTGAAGATTTCTCTACCCAGTCACCCTTTCCACTGAATAGGACTGTTGTTAAGAACCCTTTCGGACAGTTTGAATATAAGGAAGATAATGAATTGTGTACAAAACTTCTTTTGAAGGAAATCCGAGAGAATTGATATCAACTATGATATCACAAACAGTAAAGGAAGCAAATGGAAAACTAGACTCAGAATGTGAATTAGTAAAGAACAAGTAAGAAAAGGAACTGTTTTTTCATACAGGAATAACAGGAACAGTGCTTTGGACAAAATATTTTCAGACTGAAAAGGATGGCTGTTACGAATCCTTTGATCAATCTTTAAATATAAAGAAGATTATGCAACTTGTACAGAAAATTCCATTGGAGCAAATGGGAGAGAATTTACATCAATTACAACGATCTGAAATGCAAGGGAAACAAAGGGAAACCTAGACTGAATACAATGGGAAATAGAGAAGAACAAATAACCAAAATAATGGAATTTTCAGTAGGAAATAACTTGAAGATTTCTCTGCCCAGTCACCCTTTCCACTGAATAGGACTGTTATTTAGAACCCTTTCGTACAGTTTGAATATAAGAAAGATCATGAATTGTGTACAAAACTTCTTTTGAAGGAAATCTGAGAGAATTGATATCAACTATAATATCACAAACAGTAAAAGAAGCAAATGGAAAACTAGACTCAGAATGTGAATTAGTAAAGAACAAGTAAGAAAAGGAATTGTTTTTTCATACAGGAATAACAGGAACAGTGCTTTGGACAAAACATTTTCAGACTGAAAAGGATTGCTGTTACGAATCCTTTGATCAATCTTTAAATATAAAGAAGATTATGCAACTTGTACAGAAAGTTCCATTGGAGCAAATGGGAGAGAATTTACATCAATCACAATGATCTGAAATGCAAGGGAAACAAAGGGAAACCTAGACGCAATACAATGGGAAATAGAGAAGAACAAATATCCAAAATAATGGAATTTTCAATAGGAAATAACTTGAAGATTTCTCTACCCAGTCACCCTTTCCACTGAATAGGACTGTTGTTAAGAACCCTTTCGGACAGTTTGAATATAAGGAAGATAATGAATTGTGTACAAAACTTCTTTTGAAGGAAATCCGAGAGAATTGATATCAACTATGATATCACAAACAGTAAAGGAAGCAAATGGAAAACTAGACTCAGAATGTGAATTAGTAAAGAACAAGTAAGAAAAGGAACTGTTTTTTCATACAGGAATAACAGGAACAGTGCTTTGGACAAAACATTTTCAGACTGAAAAGGATGGCTGTTACGAATCCTTTGATCAATCTTTAAATATAAAGAAGATTATGCAACTTGTACAGAAAATTCCATTGGAGCAAATGGGAGAGAATTTACATCAATTACAATATCTGAAATGCAAGGGAAACAAAGGGAAACCTAGACTGAATACAATGGGAAATAGAGAAGAACAAATAACCAAAATAATGGAATTTTCAGTAGGAAATAACTTGAAGATTTCTCTGCCCAGTCACCCTTTCCACTGAATAGGACTGTTATTTAGAACCCTTTCGTACAGTTTGAATATAAGAAAGATCATGAATTGTGTACAAAACTTCTTTTGAAGGAAATCTGAGAGAATTGATATCAACTATAATATCACAAACAGTAAAAGAAGCAAATGGAAAACTAGACTCAGAATGTGAATTAGTAAAGAACAAGTAAGAAAAGGAATTGTTTTTTCATACAGGAATAACAGGAACAGTGCTTTGGAAAAAACATTTTCAGACTGAAAAGGATTGCTGTTACGAATCCTTTGATCAATCTTTAAATATAAAGAAGATTATGCAACTTGTACAGAAAGTTCCATTGGAGCAAATGGGAGAGAATTTACATCAATCACAATGATCTGAAATGCAAGGGAAACAAAGGGAAACCTAGACCCAATACAATGGGAAATAGAGAAGAACAAATATCCAAAATAATGGAATTTTCAATAGGAAATAACTGGAAGATTTCTCTACCCAGTCACCCTTTCCACTGAATAGGACTGTTGTTAAGAACCCTTTCGTACAGTTTGAATATAAGGAAGATAATGAATTGTGTACAAAACTTCTTTTGAAGGAAATCCGAGAGAATTGATATCAACTATGATATCACAAACAGTAAAAGAAGCAAATGGAAAACTAGACTCAGAATGTGAATTAGTAAAGAACAAGTAAGAAAAGGAACTGTTTTTTCATACAGGAATAACAGGAACAGTGCTTAGGACAAAACATTTTCAGACTGAAAAGGATGGCTGTTACGAATCCTTTGATCAATCTTTAAATATAAAGAAGATTAGGCAACTTGTACAGAAAGTTCCATTGGAGCAAATGGGAGAGAATTTACATCAATCACAATGATCTGAAATGCAAGGGAAACAAAGGGAAACCTAGACGCAATACAATGGGAAATAGAGAAGAACAAATATCCAAAATAATGGAATTTTCAATGGGAAATAACTTGAAGATTTCTCTACCCAGTCACCCTTTCCTCTGAATAGGACTGTTGTTAAGAACCCTTTCGTACAGTTTGAATATAAGGAAGATAATGAATTGTGTACAAAACTTCTTTTGAAGGAAATCCAAGAGAATTGATATCAACTATGATATCACAAACAGTAAAAGAAGCAAATGGAAAACTAGACTCAGAATGTGAATTAGTAAAGAACAAGTAAGAAAAGGAACTGTTTTTTCATACGGGAATAACAGGAACAGTGCTTTGGACAAAACATTTTCAGACTGAAAAGGATGGCTGTTACGAATCCTTTGATCAATCTTTAAATATAAAGAGGTTTATGCAACTTGTACAGAAAATTCCATTGGAGCAAATGGGAGAGAATTTACATCAATTACAACGATCTGAAATGCAAGGGAAACAAAGGGAAACCTAGACTGAATACAATGGGAAATAGAGAAGAACAAATAACCAAAATAATGGAATTTTCAGTAGGAAATGAGTTGAAGATTTCTCTGCCCAGTCACCCTTTCCACTGAATAGGACTGTTATTTAGAACCCTTTTGTACAGTTTGAATTTATGGAAGATCATGAATTGTGTACAAAACTTCTTTTGAAGGAAATCTGAGAGAATTGATATCAACTATAATATCACAAACAGTAAAAGAAGCAAATGGAAAACTAGACTCAGAATGTGAATTAGTAAAGAACAAGTAAGAATAGAACTGTTTTTTCATACAGGAATAACAGGAACTGTGCTTTGGACAAAACATTTTCAGACTGAAAAGGATTGCTGTTACGAATCCTTGGATCAATCTTTAAATATAATGAAGATGATGCAACTTGAACAGAAAGTTTCACTGAAGGAAATGGTAGAAAATTTCCATCAAGTATAATGATCCCAAATGCAAGAGAAACAAAGGGAAAGCTAAACTCAATAGCATCGGAAATAAAGAAGAACAAGTATCCAAAGGAATGGATTTTTCAATAGGGAATAATTTAAAGATTTCTCAACCCATTCACCCTTTCCACTGTATAGGACTGCTGTTAAGAATCATTTGGTACAGTTTGAATATAAGGAAGATAATTCATTGTGCACAAAACTTCGATTGAAGCAAATGGAGAAAATTGATATCAACTATAATATCCCAAACTGCAAAAGAAACAAAGGGAAAACTAGACTCAATAGAATGTGAAATAGAGAACCAAGTAAAAGCAATTATTTTTTCGTACTGGAATAACCGGAACATTCCTTTGGATAAAAGCTTTTTCAGACTGAAAAGGATTGCTGTTACGAATCCTTTGATCAATCTTTAAATATAAAGAAGATTATGCAAATTGTAAAGAAAGTTCCATTGAAGCAAATGGGAGAAAATTTAAATCAAGTATAATGATCCCAAATGCAAGGGAAACAAAGCGAAACCTAGACTCAATAGAATGGAAAATAGAGAAGAACAAGTATCCAAAGGAATGGATTTTTCAACAGGGAATAACTGGAAGATTTCTCAACTCATTCATCCTTTACACTGAATAAGACTCCTATTAAGAATCCTTTCATGCAGTTTAAATATAAAGAAGATAATGCATTGTGCACAAAACTTCCATCGAAGCAAATGGAGAAAATTGATATCAACTATAATATCCCAAACTGCAAACGAAACAACGGGTAAACTAGACTCAATAGAATGTGAAATAGAGAAAAGCAAGTAAGAAAACCAATTGTTTTTTGCTACTGGAATAACCGGAACATTCCTTTGGACAAAACCTTTTTCAGACTGAAAAGGATTGCTGTTACGAATCCTTTGATCAATCTTTAAATATAAAGAAGATTATGCAACTTGTACAGAAAGTTCCATTGGAGCAAATGGGAGAGAATTTACATCAATCACAATGATCTGAAATGCAAGGGAAACAAAGGGAAACCTAGACGCAATACACTGGGAAATAGAGAAGAACAAATATCCAAAATAATGGAATTTTCAATAGGAAATAACTGGAAGATTTCTCTACCCAGTCACCCTTTCCACTGAATAGGACTGTTGTTAAGAACCCTTTCGTACAGTTTGAATATAAGGAAGATAATGAATTGTGTACAAAACTTCTTTTGAAGGAAATCCGAGAGAATTGATATCAACTATGATATCACAAACAGTAAAAGAAGCAAATGGAAAACTAGACTCAGAATGTGAATTAGTAAAGAACAAGTAAGAAAAGGAACTGTTTTTTCATACAGGAATAACAGGAACAGTGCTTAGGACAAAACATTTTCAGACTGAAAAGGTTGCTGTTACGAATCCTTTGATCAATCTTTAAATATAAAGAAGATTAGGCAACTTGTACAGAAAGTTCCATTGGAGCAAATGGGAGAGAATTTACATCAATCACAATGATCTGAAATGCAAGGGAAACAAAGGGAAACCTAGACGCAATACAATGGGAAATAGAGAAGAACAAATATCCAAAATAATGGAATTTTCAATGGGAAATAACTTGAAGATTTCTCTACCCAGTCACCCTTTCCTCTGAATAGGACTGTTGTTAAGAACCCTTTCGTACAGTTTGAATATAAGGAAGATAATGAATTGTGTACAAAACTTCTTTTGAAGGAAATCCAAGAGAATTGATATCAACTATGATATCACAAACAGTAAAAGAAGCAAATGGAAAACTAGACTCAGAATGTGAATTAGTAAAGAACAAGTAAGAAAAGGAACTGTTTTTTCATACGGGAATAACAGGAACAGTGCTTTGGACAAAACATTTTCAGACTGAAAAGGATGGCTGTTACGAATCCTTTGATCAATCTTTAAATATAAAGAGGTTTATGCAACTTGTACAGAAAATTCCATTGGAGCAAATGGGAGAGAATTTACATCAATTACAACGATCTGAAATGCAAGGGAAACAAAGGGAAACCTAGACTGAATACAATGGGAAATAGAGAAGAACAAATAACCAAAATAATGGAATTTTCAGTAGGAAGTGAGTTGAAGATTTCTCTGCCCAGTCACCCTTTCCACTGAATAGGACTGTTATTTAGAACCCTTTTGTACAGTTTGAATATATGGAAGATCATGAATTGTGTACAAAACTTCTTTTGAAGGAAATCTGAGAGAATTGATATCAACTATAATATCACAAACAGTAAAAGAAGCAAATGGAAAACTAGACTCAAAATGTGAATTAGTAAAGAACAAGTAAGAATAGAACTGTTTTTTCATACAGGAATAACAGGAACTGTGCTTTGGACAAAACATTTTCAGACTGAAAAGGATTGCTGTTACGAATCCTTGGATCAATCTTTAAATATAATGAAGATGATGTAACTTGAACAGAAAGTTTCACTGAAGGAAATGGTAGAAAATTTCCATCAAGTATAATGATCCCAAATGCAAGAGAAACAAAGGGAAAGCTAGACTCAATAGCATCGGAAATAAAGAAGAACAAGTATCCAAAGGAATGGATTTTTCAATAGGGAATAATTTAAAGATTTCTCAACCCATTCACCCTTTCCACTGTATAGGACTGCTGTTAAGAATCCTTTGGTACAGTTTGAATATAAGGAAGATAATTCATTGTGCACAAAACTTCGATTGAAGCAAATGGAGAAAATTGATATCAACTATAATATCCCAAACTGCAAAAGAAACAAAGGGAAAACTAGACTCAATAGAATGTGAAATAGAGAAGACCAAGTAAAAGCAATTATTTTTTCGTACTGGAATAACCGGAACATTCCTTTGGATAAAAGCTTTTTCAGACTGAAAAGGATTGCTGTTACGAATCCTTTGATCAATCTTTAAATATAAAGAAGATTATGCAACTTGTAAAGAAAGTTCCATTGAAGCAAATGGGAGAAAATTTAAATCAAGTATAATGATCCCAAATGCAAGGGAAACAAAGCGAAACCTAGACTCAATAGAATGGAAAATAGACAAGAACAAGTATCCAAAGGAATGGATTTTTCAACAGGGAATAACTGGAAGATTTCTCAACCCATTCACCCTTTACACTGAATAAGACTCCTATTAAGAATCTTTTCATGCAGTTTAAATATAAAGAAGATAATGCATTGTGCACAAAACTTCCATCGAAGCAAATGGAGAAAATTGATATCAACTATAATATCCCAAACTGCAAACGAAACAACGGGTAAACTAGACTCAATAGAATGTGAAATAGAGAAAAGCAAGTAAGAAAACCAATTGTTTTTTGCTACTGGAATAACCGGAACAGTGCTTTGGACAAAACCTTTTTCAGACTGAAAAGGATTGCTGTTACGAATCCTTTGATCAATCTTTAAATATAAAGAAGATTATGCAACTTGTACAGAAAGTTCCATTGGAGCAAATGGGAGAGAATTTACATCAATCACAATGATCTGAAATGCAAGGGAAACAAAGGGAAACCTAGACGCAATACAATGGGAAATAGAGAAGAACAAATATCCAAAATAATGGAATTTTCAATAGGAAATAACTTGAAGATTTCTCTACCCAGTCACCCTTTCCACTGAATAGGACTGTTGTTAAGAACCCTTTCGTACAGTTTGAATATAAGGAAGATAATGAATTGTGTACAAAACTTCTTTTGAAGGAAATCCGAGAGAATTGATATCAACTATGATATCACAAACAGTAAAGGAAGCAAATGGAAAACTAGACTCAGAATGTGAATTAGTAAAGAACAAGTAAGAAAAGGAACTGTTTTTTCATACAGGAATAACAGGAACAGTGCTTTGGACAAAACATTTTCAGACTGAAAAGGATGGCTGTTACGAATCCTTTGATCAATCTTTAAATATAAAGAAGATTATGCAACTTGTACAGAAAATTCCATTGGAGCAAATGGGAGAGAATTTACATCAATTACAACGATCTGAAATGCAAGGGAAACAAAGGGAAACCTAGACTGAATACAATGGGAAATAGAGAAGAACAAATAACCAAAATAATGGAATTTTCAGTAGGAAATAACTTGAAGATTTCTCTGCCCAGTCACCCTTTCCACTGAATAGGACTGTTATTTAGAACCCTTTCGTACAGTTTGAATATAAGGAAGATCATGAATTGTGTACAAAACTTCTTTTGAAGGAAATCTGAGAGAATTGATATCAACTATGATGTCACAAACAGTAAAAGAAGCAAATGGAAAACTAGACTCAGAATGTGAATTAGTAAAGAACAAGTAAGAAAAGGAACTGTTTTTTCATACAGGAATAACAGGAACAGTGCTTTGGACAAAACATTTTCAGACTGAAAAGGATTGCTGTTACGAATCCTTGGATCAATCTTTAAATATAATGAACATGATGCAACTTGAACAGAAAGTTTCACTGAAGGAAATGGTAGAAAATTTCCATCAAGTATAATGATCCCAAATGCAAGAGAAACAAAGGGAAAGCTAGACTCAATAGCATCGGAAATAAAGAAGAACAAGTATCCAAAGGAATGGATTTTTCAATAGGGAATAATTTAAAGATTTCTCAACCCATTCACCCTTTCCACTGTATAGGACTGCTGTTAAGAATCCTTTGGTACAGTTTGAATATAAGGAAGATAATTCATTGTGCACAAAACTTCGATTGAAGCAAATGGAGAAAATTGATATCAACTATAATATCCCAAACTGCAAAAGAAACAAAGGGAAAACTAGACTCAATAGAATGTGAAATAGAGAAGACCAAGTAAAAGCAATTATTTTTTCGTACTGGAATAACCGGAACATTCCTTTGGATAAAAGCTTTTTCAGACTGAAAAGGATTGCTGTTACGAATCCTTTGATCAATCTTTAAATATAAAGAAGATTATGCAACTTGTAAAGAAAGTTCCATTGAAGCAAATGGGAGAAAATTTAAATCAAGTATAATGATCCCAAATGCAAGGGAAACAAAGCGAAACCTAGACTCAATAGAATGGAAAATAGAGAAGAACAAGTATCCAAAGGAATGGATTTTTCAACAGGGAATAACTGGAAGATTTCTCAACCCATTCACCCTTTACACTGAATAAGACTCCTATTAAGAATCCTTTCATGCAGTTTAAATATAAAGAAGATAATGCATTGTGCACAAAACTTCCATCGAAGCAAATGGAGAAAATTGATATCAACTATAATATCCCAAACTGCAAACGAAACAACGGGTAAACTAGACTCAATAGAATGTGAAATAGAGAAAAGCAAGTAAGAAAACCAATTGTTTTTTGCTACTGGAATAACCGGAACAGTGCTTTGGACAAAACCTTTTTCAGACTGAAAAGGATTGCTGTTACGAATCCTTTGATCAATCTTTAAATATAAAGAAGATTATGCAACTTGTACAGAAAGTTCCATTGGAGCAAATGGGAGAGAATTTACATCAATCACAATGATCTGAAATGCAAGGGAAACAAAGGGAAACCTAGACGCAATACAATGGGAAATAGAGAAGAACAAATATCCAAAATAATGGAATTTTCAATAGGAAATAACTTGAAGATTTCTCTACCCAGTCACCCTTTCCACTGAATAGGACTGTTGTTAAGAACCCTTTCGTACAGTTTGAATATAAGGAAGATAATGAATTGTGTACAAAACTTCTTTTGAAGGAAATCCGAGAGAATTGATATCAACTATGATATCACAAACAGTAAAGGAAGCAAATGGAAAACTAGACTCAGAATGTGAATTAGTAAAGAACAAGTAAGAAAAGGAACTGTTTTTTCATACAGGAATAACAGGAACAGTGCTTTGGACAAAACATTTTCAGACTGAAAAGGATGGCTGTTACGAATCCTTTGATCAATCTTTAAATATAAAGAAGATTATGCAACTTGTACAGAAAATTCCATTGGAGCAAATGGGAGAGAATTTACATCAATTACAACGATCTGAAATGCAAGGGAAACAAAGGGAAACCTAGACTGAATACAATGGGAAATAGAGAAGAACAAATAACCAAAATAATGGAATTTTCAGTAGGAAATAACTTGAAGATTTCTCTGCCCAGTCACCCTTTCCACTGAATAGGACTGTTATTTAGAACCCTTTCGTACAGTTTGAATATAAGGAAGATCATGAATTGTGTACAAAACTTCTTTTGAAGGAAATCTGAGAGAATTGATATCAACTATGATGTCACAAACAGTAAAAGAAGCAAATGGAAAACTAGACTCAGAATGTGAATTAGTAAAGAACAAGTAAGAAAAGGAACTGTTTTTTCATACAGGAATAACAGGAACAGTGCTTTGGACAAAACATTTTCAGACTGAAAAGGATTGCTGTTACGAATCCTTGGATCAATCTTTAAATATAATGAACATGATGCAACTTGAACAGAAAGTTTCACTGAAGGAAATGGTAGAAAATTTCCATCAAGTATAATGATCCCAAATGCAAGAGAAACAAAGGGAAAGCTAGACTCAATAGCATCGGAAATAAAGAAGAACAAGTATCCAAAGGAATGGATTTTTCAATAGGGAATAATTTAAAGATTTCTCAACCCATTCACCCTTTCCACTGTATAGGACTGCTGTTAAGAATCCTTTGGTACAGTTTGAATATAAGGAAGATAATTCATTGTGCACAAAACTTCGATTGAAGCAAATGGAGAAAATTGATATCAACTATAATATCCCAAACTGCAAAAGAAACAAAGGGAAAACTAGACTCAATAGAATGTGAAATAGAGAAGACCAAGTAAAAGCAATTATTTTTTCGTACTGGAATAACCGGAACATTCCTTTGGATAAAAGCTTTTTCAGACTGAAAAGGATTGCTGTTACGAATCCTTTGATCAATCTTTAAATATAAAGAAGATTATGCAACTTGTAAAGAAAGTTCCATTGAAGCAAATGGGAGAAAATTTAAATCAAGTATAATGATCCCAAATGCAAGGGAAACAAAGCGAAACCTAGACTCAATAGAATGGAAAATAGAGAAGAACAAGTATCCAAAGGAATGGATTTTTCAACAGGGAATAACTGGAAGATTTCTCAACCCATTCACCCTTTACACTGAATAAGACTCCTATTAAGAATCCTTTCATGCAGTTTAAATATAAAGAAGATAATGCATTGTGCACAAAACTTCCATCGAAGCAAATGGAGAAAATTGATGTCAACTATAATATCCCAAACTGCAAACGAAACAACGGGTAAACTAGACTCAATAGAATGTGAAATAGAGAAAAGCAAGTAAGAAAACCAATTGTTTTTTGCTACTGGAATAACCGGAACATTCCTTTGGACAAAACCTTTTTCAGACTGAAAAGGATTGCTGTTACGAATCCTTTGATCAATCTTTAAATATAAAGAAGATTATGCAACTTGTACAGAAAGTTCCATTGGAGCAAATGGGAGAGAATTTACATCAATCACAATGATCTGAAATGCAAGGGAAACAAAGGGAAACCTAGACGCAATACAATGGGAAATAGAGAAGAACAAATATCCAAAATAATGGAATTTTCAATAGGAAATAACTTGAAGATTTCTCTACCCAGTCACCCTTTCCACTGAATAGGACTGTTGTTAAGAACCCTTTCGTACAGTTTGAATATAAGGAAGATAATGAATTGTGTACAAAACTTCTTTTGAAGGAAATCCGAGAGAATTGATATCAACTATGATATCACAAACAGTAAAGGAAGCAAATGGAAAACTAGACTCAGAATGTGAATTAGTAAAGAACAAGTAAGAAAAGGAACTGTTTTTTCATACAGGAATAACAGGAACAGTGCTTTGGACAAAACATTTTCAGACTGAAAAGGATGGCTGTTACGAATCCTTTGATCAATCTTTAAATATAAAGAAGATTATGCAACTTGTACAGAAAATTCCATTGGAGCAAATGGGAGAGAATTTACATCAATTACAACGATCTGAAATGCAAGGGAAACAAAGGGAAACCTAGACTGAATACAATGGGAAATAGAGAAGAACAAATAACCAAAATAATGGAATTTTCAGTAGGAAATAACTTGAAGATTTCTCTGCCCAGTCACCCTTTCCACTGAATAGGACTGTTATTTAGAACCCTTTCGTACAGTTTGAATATAAGAAAGATCATGAATTATGTACAAAACTTCTTTTGAAGGAAATCTGAGAGAATTGATATCAACTATAATATCACAAACAGTAAAAGAAGCAAATGGAAAACTAGACTCAGAATGTGAATTAGTAAAGAACAAGTAAGAAAAGGAATTGTTTTTTCATACAGGAATAACAGGAACAGTGCTTTGGACAAAACATTTTCAGACTGAAAAGGATTGCTGTTACGAATCCTTTGATCAATCTTTAAATATAAAGAAGATTATGCAACTTGTACAGAAAGTTCCATTGGAGCAAATGGGAGAGAATTTACATCAATCACAATGATCTGAAATGCAAGGGAAACAAAGGAAAACCTAGACGCAATACAATGGGAAATAGAGAAGAACAAATAACCAAAATAATGGAATTTTCAGTAGGAAATAACTTGAAGATTTCTCTGCCCAGTCACCCTTTCCACTGAATAGGACTGTTATTTAGAACCCTTTCGTACAGTTTGAATATAAGAAAGATCATGAATTGTGTACAAAACTTCTTTTGAAGGAAATCTGAGAGAATTGATATCAACTATAATTTCACAAACAGTAAAAGAATCAAATGGAAAACTAGACTCAGAATGTGAATTAGTAAAGAACAAGTAAGAAAAGGAATTGTTTTTTCATACAGGAATAACAGGAACAGTGCTTTGGACAAAACATTTTCAGACTGAAAAGGATTGCTGTTACGAATCCTTTGATCAATCTTTAAATAGAAAGAAGATTATGCAACTTGTACAGAAAGTTCCATTGGAGCAAATGGGAGAGAATTTACATCAATCACAATGATTTGAAATGCAAGGGAAACAAAGGGAAACCTAGACGCAATACAATGGGAAATAGAGAAGAACAAATATCCAAAATAATGGAATTTTCAATAGGAAATAACTTGAAGATTTCTCTACCCAGTCACCCTTTCCACTGAATAGGACTGTTGTTAAGAACCCTTTCGTACAGTTTGAATATAAGGAAGATAATGAATTGTGTACAAAACTTCTTTTGAAGGAAATCCGAGAGAATTGATATCAACTATGATATCACAAACAGTAAAGGAAGCAAATGGAAAACTAGACTCAGAATGTGAATTAGTAAAGAACAAGTAAGAAAAGGAACTGTTTTTTCATACAGGAATAACAGGAACAGTGCTTTGGACAAAACATTTTCAGACTGAAAAGGATGGCTGTTACGAATCCTTTGATCAATCTTTAAATATAAAGAAGATTATGCAACTTGTACAGAAAATTCCATTGGAGCAAATGGGAGAGAATTTACATCAATTACAACGATCTGAAATGCAAGGGAAACAAAGGGAAACCTAGACTGAATACAATGGGAAATAGAGAAGAACAAATAACCAAAATAATGGAATTTTCAGTAGGAAATGAGTTGAAGATTTCTCTGCCCAGTCACCCTTTCCACTGAATAGGACTGTTATTTAGAACCCTTTCGTACAGTTTGAATATAAGGAAGATCATGAATTGTGTACAAAACTTCTTTTGAAGGAAATCTGAGAGAATTGATATCAACTATGATGTCACAAACAGTAAAAGAAGCAAATGGAAAACTAGACTCAGAATGTGAATTAGTAAAAGAACAAGTAAGAAAAGGAACTGTGTTTTTCATACAGGAATAACAGGAACTGTGCTTTGGACAAAACATTTTCAGACTGAAAAGGATTGCTGTTACGAATCCTTGGATCAATCTTTAAATATAATGAAGATGATGCAACTTGAACAGAAAGTTTCACTGAAGGAAATGGTAGAAAATTTCCATCAAGTATAATGATCCCAAATGCAAGAGAAACAAAGGGAAAGCTAGACTCAATAGCATCGGAAATAAAGAAGAACAAGTATCCAAAGGAATGGATTTTTCAATAGGGAATAATTTAAAGATTTCTCAACCCATTCACCCTTTCCACTGTATAGGACTGCTGTTAAGAATCCTTTGGTACAGTTTGAATATAAGGAAGATAATTCATTGTGCACAAAACTTCGATTGAAGCAAATGGAGAAAATTGATATCAACTATAATATCCCAAACTGCAAAAGAAACAAAGGGAAAACTAGACTCAATAGAATGTGAAATAGAGAAGACCAAGTAAAAGCAATTATTTTTTCGTACTGGAATAACCGGAACATTCCTTTGGATAAAAGCTTTTTCAGACTGAAAAGGATTGCTGTTACGAATCCTTTGATCAATCTTTAAATATAAAGAAGATTATGCAACTTGTAAAGAAAGTTCCATTGAAGCAAATGGGAGAAAATTTAAATCAAGTATAATGATCCCAAATGCAAGGGAAACAAAGCGAAACCTAGACTCAATAGAATGGAAAATAGAGAAGAACAAGTATCCAAAGGAATGGATTTTTCAACAGGGAATAACTGGAAGATTTCTCAACCCATTCACCCTTTACACTGAATAAGACTCCTATTAAGAATCCTTTCATGCAGTTTAAATATAAAGAAGATAATGCATTGTGCACAAAACTTCCATCGAAGCAAATGGAGAAAATTGATATCAACTATAATATCCCAAACTGCAAACGAAACAACGGGTAAACTAGACTCAATAGAATGTGAAATAGAGAAAAGCAAGTAAGAAAACCAATTGTTTTTTGCTACTGGAATAACCGGAACATTCCTTTGGACAAAACCTTTTTCAGACTGAAAAGGATTGCTGTTACGAATCCTTTGATCAATCTTTAAATATAAAGAAGATTATGCAACTTGTACAGAAAGTTCCATTGGAGCAAATGGGAGAGAATTTACATCAATCACAATGATCTGAAATGCAAGGGAAACAAAGGGAAAACTAGACGCAATACAATGGGAAATAGAGAAGAACAAATATCCAAAATAATGGAATTTTCAATAGGAAATAACTTGAAGATTTCTCTACCCAGTCACCCTTTCCACTGTATAGGACTGCTGTTAAGAATCCTTTGGTACAGTTTGAATTTAAGGAAGATAATTCATTGTGCACAAAACTTCGATTGAAGCAAATGGAGAAAATTGATATCAACTATAATATCCCAAACTGCAAAAGAAACAAAGGGAAAACTAGACTCAATAGAATGTGAAATAGAGAAGACCAAGTAAAAGCAATTATTTTTTCGTACTGGAATAACCGGAACATTCCTTTGGACAAAGCTTTTTCAGACTGAAAAGGATTGCTGTTACGAATCCTTTGATCAATCTTTAAATATAAAGAAGATTATGCAACTTGTAAAGAAAGTTCCATTGAAGCAAATGGGATAAAATTTAAATCAAGTATAATGATCCCAAATGCAGGGGAAACAAAGCGAAACCTAGACTCAATAGAATGGGAAATAGAGAAGAACAAGTATCCAAAGAATTGATTTTTCAACAGCGAATAACTGGAAGATTTCTCAACCCATTCACCCTTTACACTGAATAAGAATCCTATTAAGAATCCTTTCATGCAGTTTAAATATAAAGAAGATAATGAATTGTGCAAAAAACTTCCATCGAAGTAAATGGAGAAAATTGATATCAGCTATAATATCCCAAACTGCAAACGAAACAACGGGTAAACTAGACTGAATAGAATGTGAAATAGAGAAAAACAAGTAAGAAAACCAATTGTTTTTTGCTACTGGAATAGCCGGAACATTCCTTTGGACAAAACCTTTTTCAGACTGAAAAGGATTGCTGTTACGAATCCTTTGATCAATCTTTAAATATAAAGAAGATGATGCAACTTTTCCAGAAAGTTCCATTGGAGCAAATGGGAGAGAATTTACATCAATTACAATGATGTGAAATGCAAGGGAAACAAAGGGAAACCTAGACTCAATACAATGGGAAATAGAGAAGAACAAATATCCAAAATAATGGAATTTTCAATAGGAAATAACTTGAAGATTTCTCTACCCAGTCACCGTTTCCACTGAATAGGACTGTTGTTAAGAACCCTTTCGTACAGTTGGAATATAAGGAAGATAATGCATTGTGTACAAAACTTCTTTTGAAGGAAATCCGAGAGAATTGATATCAACTATAATATCACAAACAGTAAAAGAAGCAAATGGAAAACGAGACTCAGAATGTGAATTAGTAAAGAACAAGTAAGAAAAGGAATTGTTTTTTCATACAGGAATAACAGGAACAGTGCTTTGGACAAAACATTTTCAGACTGAAAAGGATTGCTGTTACGAATCCTTTGATCAATCTTTAAATATAATGAAGATGATGGAACTTGAACAGAAAGTTTCACTGAAGGAAAAGGAAGAAAATTTACATCAAATATAATGATCCCAAATGCAAGAGAAACAAAGGGAAAGTTAGACTCAATAGAATCGGAAATAAAGAAGAACAAGTATCCAAAGGAATGGATTTTTCAATAGGGAATAATTTAAAGATTTCTCAACCCAGTCACCCTTTCCACTGTATAGGACTGCTGTTAAGAATCCTTTGGTAGAGTATTTATATAAGGAAGATAATTCATTGTGCACAAAACTTCGATTGAAGCAAATGGAGAAAATTGATATCAACTATAATATCCCAAACGGCAAAAGAAACAAAGGGAAAACAAGACTCAATTGAATGTGAAATAGAGAAGACCAAGTAAAAGCAATTATTTTTGGTACTGGAATAACCGGAACATTCCTTTGGATAAAAGCTTTTTCAGACTGAAAAGGATTGCTGTTACGAATCCTTTGATCAATCTTTAAATATAATGAATATGATGCAACTTGAACAGAAAGTTTCACTGAAGGAAATGGTAGAAAATTTACATCAAGTATAATGATCCCAAATGCAAGAGAAACAAAGGGAAAGCTAGACTCAATAGCATCGGAAATAAAGAAGAACAAGTATCCAAAGGAATGGATTTTTCAATAGGGAATAATTTAAAGATTTCTCAACCCATTCACCCTTTCCACTGTATAGGACTGCTGTTAAGAATCCTTTGGTACAGTTTGAATTTAAGGAAGATAATTCATTGTACACAAAACTTCGATTGAAGCAAATGGAGAAAATTGATATCAACTATAATATCCCAAACTGCAAAAGAAACAAAGGGAAAACTAGACTCAATAGAATGTGAAATAGAGAAGACCAAGTAAAAGCAATTATTTTTTCGTACTGGAATAACCGGAACATTCCTTTGGATAAAAGCTTTTTCAGACTGAAAAGGATTGCTGTTACGAATCCTTTGATCAATCTTTAAATATAAAGAAGATTATGCAACTTGTAAAGAAAGTTCCATTGAAGCAAATGGGAGAAATTTTAAATCAAGTATAATGATCCCAAATGCAGGGGAAACAAAGCGAAACCTAGACTCAATAGAATGGGAAATAGAGAAGAACAAGTATCCAAAGGAATTGATTTTTCAACAGCGAATAACTGGAAGATTTCTCAACCCATTCACACTTTACACTGAATAAGACTCCTATTAAGAATCCTTTCATGCAGTTTAAATATAAAGAAGATAATGCATTGTGCAAAAAACTTCCATCGAAGAAAACGGAGAAAATTGATATCAGCTATAATATCCCAAACTGCAAACGAAACAACGGGTAAACTAGACTGAATAGAATGTGAAATAGAGAAAAACAAGTAAGAAAACCAATTGTTTTTTGCTACTGGAATAGCCGGAACATTCCTTTGGACAAAACCTTTTTCAGACTGAAAAGGATTGCTGTTACGAATCCTTTGATCAATCTTTAAATATAAAGAAGATTATGCAACTTGTATAGAAAGTTCCATTGGAGCAAATGGGAGAGAATTTACATCAATTACAATGATGTGAAATGCAAGGGAAACAAAGGGAAACCTAGACTCAATACAATGGGAAATAGAGAAGAACAAATATCCAAAATAATGGAATTTTCAATAGGAAGTAACTTGAAGATTTCTCTACCCAGTCACCGTTTCCACTGAATAGGACTGTTGTTAAGAACCCTTTCGTACAGTTGGAATATAAGGAAGATAATGCATTGTGTACAAAACTTCTTTTGAAGGAAATCCGAGAGAATTGATATCAACTATAATATCACAAACAGTAAAAGAAGCAAATGGAAAACGAGACTCAGAATGTGAATTAGTAAAGAACAAGTAAGAAAAATAATTGTTTTTTCATACAGGAATAACAGGAACAGTGCTTTGGACAAAACATTTTCAGACTGAAAAGGATTGCTGTTACGAATCCTTTGATCAATCTTTAAATATAATGAAGATGATGGAACTTGAACAGAAAGTTTCACTGAAGGAAAAGGAAGAAAATTTACATCAAATATAATGATCCCAAATGCAAGAGAAACAAAGGGAAAGTTAGACTCAATAGAATCGGAAATAAAGAAGAACAAGTATCCAAAGGAATGGATTTTTCAATAGGGAATAATTTAAAGATTTCTCAACCCAGTCACCCTTTCCACTGTATAGGACTGCTGTTAAGAATCCTTTGGTAGAGTATTTATATAAGGAAGATAATTCATTGTGCACAAAACTTCGATTGAAGCAAATGGAGAAAATTGATATCAACTATAATATCCCAAACGGCAAAAGAAACAAAGGGAAAACAAGACTCAATTGAATGTGAAATAGAGAAGACCAAGTAAAAGCAATTATTTTTGGTACTGGAATAACCGGAACATTCCTTTGGATAAAAGCTTTTTCAGACTGAAAAGGATTGCTGTTACGAATCCTTTGATCAATCTTTAAATATAATGAATATGATGCAACTTGAACAGAAAGTTTCACTGAAGGAAATGGTAGAAAATTTACATCAAGTATAATGATCCCAAATGCAAGAGAAACAAAGGGAAAGCTAGACTCAATAGCATCGGAAATAAAGAAGAACAAGTATCCAAAGGAATGGATTTTTCAATAGGGAATAATTTAAAGATTTCTCAACCCATTCACCCTTTCCACTGTATAGGACTGCTGTTAAGAATCCTTTGGTACAGTTTGAATTTAAGGAAGATAATTCATTGTACACAAAACTTCGATTGAAGCAAATGGAGAAAATTGATATCAACTATAATATCCCAAACGGCAAAAGAAACAAAGGGAAAACAAGACTCAATTGAATGTGAAATAGAGAAGACCAAGTAAAAGCAATTATTTTTTCGTACTGGAATAACCGGAACATTCCTTTGGATAAAAGCTTTTTCAGACTGAAAAGGATTGCTGTTAAGAATCCTTTGATCAATCTTTAAATATAAAGAAGATTATGCAACTTGTAAAGAAAGTTCCATTGAAGCAAATGGGAGAAAATTTAAATCAAGTATAATGATCCCAAATGCAGGGGAAACAAAGCGAAACCTAGACTCAATAGAATGGGAAATAGAGAAGAACAAGTATCCAAAGGAATTGATTTTTCAACAGCGAATAACTGGAAGATTTCTCAACCCATTCACACTTTACACTGAATAAGACTCCTATTAAGAATCCTTTCATGCAGTTTAAATATAAAGAAGATAATGCATTGTGCAAAAAACTTCCATCGAAGCAAACGGAGAAAATTGATATCAGCTATAATATCCCAAACTGCAAACGAAACAACGGGTAAACTAGACTGAATAGAATGTGAAATAGAGAAAAACAAGTAAGAAAAGGAATTGTTTTTTCATACAGGAATAACAGGAACAGTGCTTTGGACAAAACATTTTCAGACTGAAAATGATTGCTGTTACGAATCCTTTGATCAATCTTTAAATATAAAGAAGATTATGCAACTTGTACAGAAAGTTCCATTGGAGCAAATGGGAGAGAATTTACATCAATCACAATGATCTGAAATGCAAGGGAAACAAAGGGAAAACTAGACGCAATACAATGGGAAATAGAGAAGAACAAATATCCAAAATAATGGAATTTTCAATAGGAAATAACTTGAAGATTTCTCTACCCAGTCACCCTTTCCACTGTATAGGACTGCTGTTAAGAATCCTTTGGTACAGTTTGAATTTAAGGAAGATAATTCATTGTGCACAAAACTTCGATTGAAGCAAATGGAGAAAATTGATATCAACTATAATATCCCAAACTGCAAAAGAAACAAAGGGAAAACTAGACTCAATAGAATGTGAAATAGAGAAGACCAAGTAAAAGCAATTATTTTTTCGTACTGGAATAACCGGAACATTCCTTTGGATAAAAGCTTTTTCAGACTGAAAAGGATTGCTGTTACGAATCCTTTGATCAATCTTTAAATATAAAGAAGATTATGCAACTTGTAAAGAAAGTTCCATTGAAGCAAATGGGAGAAAATTTAAATCAAGTATAATGATCCCAAATGCAGGGGAAACAAAGCGAAACCTAGACTCAATAGAATGGGAAATAGAGAAGAACAAGTATCCAAAGGAATTGATTTTTCAACAGCGAATAACTGGAAGATTTCTCAACCCATTCACCCTTTACCAGACTGAATAAGACTCCTATTAAGAATCCTTTCATGCAGTTTAAATATAAAGAAGATAATGCATTGTGCAAAAAACTTCCATCGAAGCAAACGGAGAAAATTGATATCAGCTATAATATCCCAAACTGCAAACGAAACAACGGGTAAACTAGACTGAATAGAATGTGAAATAGAGAAAAACAAGTAAGAAAAGGAATTGTTTTTTCATACAGGAATAACAGGAACAGTGCTTTGGACAAAACATTTTCAGACTGAAAAGGATTGCTGTTACGAATCCTTTGATCAATCTTTAAATATAAAGAAGATTATGCAACTTGTACAGAAAGTTCCATTGGAGCAAATGGGAGAGAATTTACATCAATCACAATGATCTGAAATGCAAGGGAAACAAAGGGAAAACTAGACGCAATACAATGGGAAATAGAGAAGAACAAATATCCAAAATAATGGAATTTTCAATAGGAAATAACTTGAAGATTTCTCTACCCAGTCACCCTTTCCACTGTATAGGACTGCTGTTAAGAATCCTTTGGTACAGTTTGAATTTAAGGAAGATAATTCATTGTGCACAAAACTTCGATTGAAGCAAATGGAGAAAATTGATATCAACTATAATATCCCAAACTGCAAAAGAAACAAAGGGAAAACTAGACTCAATAGAATGTGAAATAGAGAAGACCAAGTAAAAGCAATTATTTTTTCGTACTGGAATAACCGGAACATTCCTTTGGATAAAAGCTTTTTCAGACTGAAAAGGATTGCTGTTACGAATCCTTTGATCAATCTTTAAATATAAAGAAGATTATGCAACTTGTAAAGAAAGTTCCATTGAAGCAAATGGGAGAAAATTTAAATCAAGTATAATGATCCCAAATGCAGGGGAAACAAAGCGAAACCTAGACTCAATAGAATGGGAAATAGAGAAGAACAAGTATCCAAAGGAATTGATTTTTCAACAGCGAATAACTGGAAGATTTCTCAACCCATTCACCCTTTACCAGACTGAATAAGACTCCTATTAAGAATCCTTTCATGCAGTTTAAATATAAAGAAGATAATGCATTGTGCAAAAAACTTCCATCGAAGCAAACGGAGAAAATTGATATCAGCTATAATATCCCAAACTGCAAACGAAACAACGGGTAAACTAGACTGAATAGAATGTGAAATAGAGAAAAACAAGTAAGAAAAGGAATTGTTTTTTCATACAGGAATAACAGGAACAGTGCTTTGGACAAAACATTTTCAGACTGAAAAGGATTGCTGTTACGAATCCTTTGATCAATCTTTAAATATAAAGAAGATTATGCAACTTGTACAGAAAGTTCCATTGGAGCAAATGGGAGAGAATTTACATCAATCACAATGATCTGAAATGCAAGGGAAACAAAGGGAAAACTAGACGCAATACAATGGGAAATAGAGAAGAACAAATATCCAAAATAATGGAATTTTCAATAGGAAATAACTTGAAGATTTCTCTACCCAGTCACCCTTTCCACTGTATAGGACTGCTGTTAAGAATCCTTTGGTACAGTTTGAATTTAAGGAAGATAATTCATTGTGCACAAAACTTCGATTGAAGCAAATGGAGAAAATTGATATCAACTATAATATCCCAAACTGCAAAAGAAACAAAGGGAAAACTAGACTCAATAGAATGTGAAATAGAGAAGACCAAGTAAAAGCAATTATTTTTTCGTACTGGAATAACCGGAACATTCCTTTGGATAAAAGCTTTTTCAGACTGAAAAGGATTGCTGTTACGAATCCTTTGATCAATCTTTAAATATAAAGAAGATTATGCAACTTGTAAAGAAAGTTCCATTGAAGCAAATGGGAGAAAATTTAAATCAAGTATAATGATCCCAAATGCAGGGGAAACAAAGCGAAACCTAGACTCAATAGAATGGGAAATAGAGAAGAACAAGTATCCAAAGGAATTGATTTTTCAACAGCGAATAACTGGAAGATTTCTCAACCCATTCACACTTTACACTGAATAAGAATCCTATTAAGAATCCTTTCATGCAGTTTAAATATAAAGAAGATAATGAATTGTGCAAAAAACTTCCATCGAAGCAAATGGAGAAAATTGATATCAGCTATAATATCCCAAACTGCAAACGAAACAACGGGTAAACTAGACTGAATAGAATGTGAAATAGAGAAAAACAAGTAAGAAAACCAATTGTTTTTTGCTACTGGAATAGCCGGAACATTCCTTTGGACAAAACCTTTTTCAGACTGAAAAGGATTGCTGTTACGAATCCTTTGATCAATCTTTAAATATAAAGAAGATTATGCAACTTGTATAGAAAGTTCCATTGGAGCAAATGGGAGAGAATTTACATCAATTACAATGATGTGAAATGCAAGGGAAACAAAGGGAAACCTAGACTCAATACAATGGGAAATAGAGAAGAACAAATATCCAAAATAATGGAATTTTCAATAGGAAATAACTTGAAGATTTCTCTACCCAGTCACCGTTTCCACTGAATAGGACTGTTGTTAAGAACCCTTTCGTACAGTTGGAATATAAGGAAGATAATGCATTGTGTACAAAACTTCTTTTGAAGGAAATCCGAGAGAATTGATATCAACTATAATATCACAAACAGTAAAAGAAGCAAATGGAAAACGAGACTCAGAATGTGAATTAGTAAAGAACAAGTAAGAAAAGGAATTGTTTTTTCATACAGGAATAACAGGAACAGTGCTTTGGACAAAACATTTTCAGACTGAAAAGGATTGCTGTTACGAATCCTTTGATCAATCTTTAAATATAATGAAGATGATGGAACTTGAACAGAAAGTTTCACTGAAGGAAAAGGAAGAAAATTTACATCAAATATAATGATCCCAAATGCAAGAGAAACAAAGGGAAAGTTAGACTCAATAGAATCGGAAATAAAGAAGAACAAGTATCCAAAGGAATGGATTTTTCAATAGGGAATAATTTAAAGATTTCTCAACCCAGTCACCCTTTCCACTGTATAGGACTGCTGTTAAGAATCCTTTGGTAGAGTATTTATATAAGGAAGATAATTCATTGTGCACAAAACTTCGATTGAAGCAAATGGAGAAAATTGATATCAACTATAATATCCCAAACGGCAAAAGAAACAAAGGGAAAACAAGACTCAATTGAATGTGAAATAGAGAAGACCAAGTAAAAGCAATTATTTTTGGTACTGGAATAACCGGAACATTCCTTTGGATAAAAGCTTTTTCAGACTGAAAAGGATTGCTGTTACGAATCCTTTGATCAATCTTTAAATATAATGAATATGATGCAACTTGAACAGAAAGTTTCACTGAAGGAAATGGTAGAAAATTTACATCAAGTATAATGATCCCAAATGCAAGAGAAACAAAGGGAAAGCTAGACTCAATAGCATCGGAAATAAAGAAGAACAAGTATCCAAAGGAATGGATTTTTCAATAGGGAATAATTTAAAGATTTCTCAACCCATTCACCCTTTCCACTGTATAGGACTGCTGTTAAGAATCCTTTGGTACAGTTTGAATTTAAGGAAGATAATTCATTGTACACAAAACTTCGATTGAAGCAAATGGAGAAAATTGATATCAACTATAATATCCCAAACTGCAAAAGAAACAAAGGGAAAACTAGACTCAATAGAATGTGAAATAGAGAAGACCAAGTAAAAGCAATTATTTTTTCGTACTGGAATAACCGGAACATTCCTTTGGATAAAAGCTTTTTCAGACTGAAAAGGATTGCTGTTACGAATCCTTTGATCAATCTTTAAATATAAAGAAGATTATGCAACTTGTAAAGAAAGTTCCATTGAAGCAAATGGGAGAAATTTTAAATCAAGTATAATGATCCCAAATGCAGGGGAAACAAAGCGAAACCTAGACTCAATAGAATGGGAAAAAGAGAAGAACAAGTATCCAAAGGAATTGATTTTTCAATAGCGAATAACTGGAAGATTTCTCAACCCATTCACACTTTACACTGAATAAGACTCCTATTAAGAATCCTTTCATGCAGTTTAAATATAAAGAAGATAATGCATTGTGCAAAAAACTTCCATCGAAGAAAACGGAGAAAATTGATATCAGCTATAATATCCCAAACTGCAAACGAAACAACGGGTAAACTAGACTGAATAGAATGTGAAATAGAGAAAAACAAGTAAGAAAAGGAATTGTTTTTTCATACAGGAATAACAGGAACTGTGCTTTGGACAAAACATTTTCAGACTGAAAAGGATTGCTGTTACGAATCCTTGGATCAATCTTTAAATATAATGAAGATGATGCAACTTGAACAGAAAGTTCCATTGGAGCAAATGGGAGAGAATTTACATCAATCACAATGATCTGAAATGCAAGGGAAACATAGGGAAAACTAGACGCAATACAATGGGAAATAGAGAAGAACAAATATCCAAAATAATGGAATTTTCAATAGGAAATAACTTGAAGATTTCTCTACCCAGTCACCCTTTCCACTGTATAGGACTGCTGTTAAGAATCCTTTGGTACAGTTTGAATTTAAGGAAGATAATTCATTGTGCACAAAACTTCGATTGAAGCAAATGGAGAAAATTGATATCAACTATAATATCCCAAACTGCAAAAGAAACAAAGGGAAAACTAGACTCAATAGAATGTGAAATAGAGAAGACCAAGTAAAAGCAATTATTTTTTCGTACTGGAATAACCGGAACATTCCTTTGGATAAAAGCTTTTTCAGACTGAAAAGGATTGCTGTTACGAATCCTTTGATCAATCTTTAAATATAAAGAAGATTATGCAACTTGTAAAGAAAGTTCCATTGGAGCAAATGGGAGAGAATTTACATCAATCACAATGATCTGAAATGCAGGGGAAACAAAGCGAAACCTAGACTCAATAGAATGGGAAATAGAGAAGAACAAGTATCCAAAGGAATTGATTTTTCAACAGCGAATAACTGGAAGATTTCTCAACCCATTCACCCTTTACACTGAATAAGAATCCTATTAAGAATCCTTTCATGCAGTTTAAATATAAAGAAGATAATGAATTGTGCAAAAAACTTCCATCGAAGCAAATGGAGAAAATTGATATCAGCTATAATATCCCAAACTGCAAACGAAACAACGGGTAAACTAGACTGAATAGAATGTGAAATAGAGAAAAACAAGTAAGAAAACCAATTGTTTTTTGCTACTGGAATAGCCGGAACATTCCTTTGGACAAAACCTTTTTCAGACTGAAAAGGATTGCTGTTACGAATCCTTTGATCAATCTTTAAATATAAAGAAGATGATGCAACTTGTATAGAAAGTTCCATTGGAGCAAATGGGAGAGAATTTACATCAATTACAATGATGTGAAATGCAAGGGAAACAAAGGGAAACCTAGACTCAATACAATGGGAAATAGAGAAGAACAAATATCCAAAATAATGGAATTTTCAATAGGAAGTAACTTGAAGATTTCTCTACCCAGTCACCGTTTCCACTGAATAGGACTGTTGTTAAGAACCCTTTCGTACAGTTGGAATATAAGGAAGATAATGCATTGTGTACAAAACTTCTTTTGAAGGAAATCCGAGAGAATTGATATCAACTATAATATCACAAACAGTAAAAGAAGCAAATGGAAAACGAGACTCAGAATGTGAATTAGTAAAGAACAAGTAAGAAAAGGAATTGTTTTTTCATACAGGAATAACAGGAACAGTGCTTTGGACAAAACATTTTCAGACTGAAAAGGATTGCTGTTACGAATCCTTTGATCAATCTTTAAATATAATGAAGATGATGGAACTTGAACAGAAAGTTTCACTGAAGGAAAAGGAAGAAAATTTACATCAAATATAATGATCCCAAATGCAAGAGAAACAAAGGGAAAGCTAGACTCAATAGAATCGGAAATAAAGAAGAACAAGTATCCAAAGGAATGGATTTTTCAATAGGGAATAATTTAAAGATTTCTCAACCCAGTCACCCTTTCCACTGTATAGGACTGCTGTTAAGAATCCTTTGGTACAGTTTGAATTTAAGGAAGATAATTCATTGTGCACAAAACTTCGATTGAAGCAAATGGAGAAAATTGATATCAACTATAATATCCCAAACGGCAAAAGAAACAAAGGGAAAACAAGACTTAATTGAATGTGAAATAGAGAAGACCAAGTAAAAGCAATTATTTTTGGTACTGGAATAACCGGAACATTCCTTTGGATAAAAGCTTTTTCAGACTGAAAAGGATTGCTGTTACGAATCCTTTGATCAATCTTTAAATATAAAGAAGATTATGCAACTTGTAAAGAAAGTTCCATTGAAGCAAATGGGATAAAATTTAAATCAAGTATAATGATCCCAAATGCAGGGGAAACAAAGCGAAACCTAGACTCAATAGAATGGGAAATAGAGAAGAACAAGTATCCAAAGGAATTGATTTTTCAACAGCGAATAACTGGAAGATTTCTCAACCCATTCACCCTTTACACTGAATAAGAATCCTATTAAGAATCCTTTCATGCAGTTTAAATATAAAGAAGATAATGAATTGTGCAAAAAACTTCCATCGAAGCAAATGGAGAAAATTGATATCAGCTATAATATCCCAAACTGCAAACGAAACAACGGGTAAACTAGACTGAATAGAATGTGAAATAGAGAAAAACAAGTAAGAAAACCAATTGTTTTTTGCTACTGGAATAGCCGGAACATTCCTTTGGACAAAACCTTTTTCAGACTGAAAAGGATTGCTGTTACGAATCCTTTGATCAATCTTTAAATATAAAGAAGATTATGCAACTTGTATAGAAAGTTCCATTGGAGCAAATGGGAGAGAATTTACATCAATTACAATGATGTGAAATGCAAGGGAAACAAAGGGAAACCTAGACTCAATACAATGGGAAATAGAGAAGAACAAATATCCAAAATAATGGAATTTTCAATAGGAAATAACTTGAAGATTTCTCTACCCAGTCACCGTTTCCACTGAATAGGACTGTTGTTAAGAACCCTTTCGTACAGTTTGAATATAAGGAAGATAATGCATTGTGTACAAAACTTGTTTTGAAGGAAATCCGAGAGAATTGATATCAACTATAATATCACAAACAGTAAAAGAAGCAAATGGAAAACGAGACTCAGAATGTGAATTAGTAAAGAACAAGTAAGAAAAGGAATTGTTTTTTCATACAGGAATAACAGGAACAGTGCTTTGGACAAAACATTTTCAGACTGAAAAGGATTGCTGTTACGAATCCTTTGATCAATCTTTAAATATAATGAAGATGATGGAACTTGAACAGAAAGTTTCACTGAAGGAAAAGGAAGAAAATTTACATCAAATATAATGATCCCAAATGCAAGAGAAACAAAGGGAAAGTTAGACTCAATAGAATCGGAAATAAAGAAGAACAAGTATCCAAAGGAATGGATTTTTCAATAGGGAATAATTTAAAGATTTCTCAACCCAGTCACCCTTTCCACTGTATAGGACTGCTGTTAAGAATCCTTTGGTAGAGTATTTATATAAGGAAGATAATTCATTGTGCACAAAACTTCGATTGAAGCAAATGGAGAAAATTGATATCAACTATAATATCCCAAACGGCAAAAGAAACAAAGGGAAAACAAGACTCAATTGAATGTGAAATAGAGAAGACCAAGTAAAAGCAATTATTTTTGGTACTGGAATAACCGGAACATTCCTTTGGATAAAAGCTTTTTCAGACTGAAAAGGATTGCTGTTACGAATCCTTTGATCAATCTTTAAATATAATGAATATGATGCAACTTGAACAGAAAGTTTCACTGAAGGAAATGGTAGAAAATTTACATCAAGTATAATGATCCCAAATGCAAGAGAAACAAAGGGAAAGCTAGACTCAATAGCATCGGAAATAAAGAAGAACAAGTATCCAAAGGAATGGATTTTTCAATAGGGAATAATTTAAAGATTTCTCAACCCATTCACCCTTTCCACTGTATAGGACTGCTGTTAAGAATCCTTTGGTACAGTTTGAATTTAAGGAAGATAATTCATTGTACACAAAACTTCGATTGAAGCAAATGGAGAAAATTGATATCAACTATAATATCCCAAACTGCAAAAGAAACAAAGGGAAAACTAGACTCAATAGAATGTGAAATAGAGAAGACCAAGTAAAAGCAATTATTTTTTCGTACTGGAATAACCGGAACATTCCTTTGGATAAAAGCTTTTTCAGACTGAAAAGGATTGCTGTTACGAATCCTTTGATCAATCTTTAAATATAAAGAAGATTATGCAACTTGTAAAGAAAGTTCCATTGAAGCAAATGGGAGAAATTTTAAATCAAGTATAATGATCCCAAATGCAGGGGAAACAAAGCGAAACCTAGACTCAATAGAATGGGAAATAGAGAAGAACAAGTATCCAAAGGAATTGATTTTTCAACAGCGAATAACTGGAAGATTTCTCAACCCATTCACACTTTACACTGAATAAGACTCCTATTAAGAATCCTTTCATGCAGTTTAAATATAAAGAAGATAATGCATTGTGCAAAAAACTTCCATCGAAGAAAACGGAGAAAATTGATATCAGCTATAATATCCCAAACTGCAAACGAAACAACGGGTAAACTAGACTGAATAGAATGTGAAATAGAGAAAAACAAGTAAGAAAAGGAATTGTTTTTTCATACAGGAATAACAGGAACTGTGCTTTGGACAAAACATTTTCAGACTGAAAAGGATTGCTGTTACGAATCCTTGGATCAATCTTTAAATATAATGAAGATGATGCAACTTGAACAGAAAGTTCCATTGGAGCAAATGGGAGAGAAT
Organism: Sminthopsis crassicaudata; assembly: GCF_048593235.1. Lineage (NCBI taxonomy): Eukaryota > Metazoa > Chordata > Mammalia > Dasyuromorphia > Dasyuridae > Sminthopsis > Sminthopsis crassicaudata. The sequence goes on from NC_133619.1 coordinate 202,831,645, forward strand.
TTACATCAATCACAATGATCTGAAATGCAAGGGAAACAAAGGGAAAACTAGACGCAATACAATGGGAAATAGAGAAGAACAAATATCCAAAATAATGGAATTTTCAATAGGAAATAACTTGAAGATTTCTCTACCCAGTCACCCTTTCCACTGTATAGGACTGCTGTTAAGAATCCTTTGGTACAGTTTGAATTTAAGGAAGATAATTCATTGTGCACAAAACTTCGATTGAAGCAAATGGAGAAAATTGATATCAACTATAATATCCCAAACTGCAAAAGAAACAAAGGGAAAACTAGACTCAATAGAATGTGAAATAGAGAAGACCAAGTAAAAGCAATTATTTTTTCGTACTGGAATAACCGGAACATTCCTTTGGATAAAAGCTTTTTCAGACTGAAAAGGATTGCTGTTACGAATCCTTTGATCAATCTTTAAATATAAAGAAGATTATGCAACTTGTAAAGAAAGTTCCATTGAAGCAAATGGGAGAAAATTTAAATCAAGTATAATGATCCCAAATGCAGGGGAAACAAAGCGAAACCTAGACTCAATAGAATGGGAAATAGAGAAGAACAAGTATCCAAAGGAATTGATTTTTCAACAGCGAATAACTGGAAGATTTCTCAACCCATTCACCCTTTACCAGACTGAATAAGACTCCTATTAAGAATCCTTTCATGCAGTTTAAATATAAAGAAGATAATGAATTGTGCAAAAAACTTCCATCGAAGCAAATGGAGAAAATTGATATCAGCTATAATATCCCAAACTGCAAACGAAACAACGGGTAAACTAGACTGAATAGAATGTGAAATAGAGAAAAACAAGTAAGAAAACCAATTGTTTTTTGCTACTGGAATAGCCGGAACATTCCTTTGGACAAAACCTTTTTCAGACTGAAAAGGATTGCTCTTACGAATCCTTTGATCAATCTTTAAATATAAAGAAGATTATGCAACTTGTATAGAAAGTTCCATTGGAGCAAATGGGAGAGAATTTACATCAATTACAATGATGTGAAATGCAAGGGAAACAAAGGGAAACCTAGACTCAATACAATGGGAAATAGAGAAGAACAAATATCCAAAATAATGGAATTTTCAATAGGAAATAACTTGAAGATTTCTCTACCCAGTCACCGTTTCCACTGAATAGGACTGTTGTTAAGAACCCTTTCGTACAGTTTGAATATAAGGAAGATAATGCATTGTGTACAAAACTTCTTTTGAAGGAAATCCGGGAGAATTGATATCAACTATAATATCACAAACAGTAAAAGAAGCAAATGGAAAACGAGACTCAGAATGTGAATTAGTAAAGAACAAGTAAGAAAAGGAATTGTTTTTTCATACAGGAATAACAGGAACAGTGCTTTGGACAAAACATTTTCAGACTGAAAAGGATTGCTGTTACGAATCCTTTGATCAATCTTTAAATATAATGAAGATGATGGAACTTGAACAGAAAGTTTCACTGAAGGAAAAGGAAGAAAATTTACATCAAATATAATGATCCCAAATGCAAGAGAAACAAAGGGAAAGCTAGACTCAATAGAATCGGAAATAAAGAAGAACAAGTATCCAAAGGAATGGATTTTTCAATAGGGAATAATTTAAAGATTTCTCAACCCAGTCACCCTTTCCACTGTATAGGACTGCTGTTAAGAATCCTTTGGTAGAGTATTTATATAAGGAAGATAATTCATTGTGCACAAAACTTCGATTGAAGCAAATGGAGAAAATTGATATCAACTATAATATCCCAAACGGCAAAAGAAACAAAGGGAAAACAAGACTCAATTGAATGTGAAATAGAGAAGACCAAGTAAAAGCAATTATTTTTGGTACTGGAATAACCGGAACATTCCTTTGGATAAAAGCTTTTTCAGACTGAAAAGGATTGCTGTTACGAATCCTTTGATCAATCTTTAAATATAATGAATATGATGCAACTTGAACAGAAAGTTTCACTGAAGGAAATGGTAGAAAATTTACATCAAGTATAATGATCCCAAATGCAAGAGAAACAAAGGGAAAGCTAGACTCAATAGCATCGGAAATAAAGAAGAACAAGTATCCAAAGGAATGGATTTTTCAATAGGGAATAATTTAAAGATTTCTCAACCCATTCACCCTTTCCACTGTATAGGACTGCTGTTAAGAATCCTTTGGTACAGTTTGAATTTAAGGAAGATAATTCATTGTACACAAAACTTCGATTGAAGCAAATGGAGAAAATTGATATCAACTATAATATCCCAAACTGCAAAAGAAACAAAGGGAAAACTAGACACAATAGAATGTGAAATAGAGAAGACCAAGTAAAAGCAATTATTTTTTCGTACTGGAATAACCGGAACATTCCTTTGGATAAAAGCTTTTTCAGACTGAAAAGGATTGCTGTTACGAATCCTTTGATCAATCTTTAAATATAAAGAAGATTATGCAACTTGTAAAGAAAGTTCCATTGGAGCAAATGGGAGAAATTTTAAATCAAGTATAATGATCCCAAATGCAGGGGAAACAAAGCGAAACCTAGACTCAATAGAATGGGAAATAGAGAAGAACAAGTATCCAAAGGAATTGATTTTTCAACAGCGAATAACTGGAAGATTTCTCAACCCATTCACACTTTACACTGAATAAGACTCCTATTAAGAATCCTTTCATGCAGTTTAAATATAAAGAAGATAATGCATTGTGCAAAAAACTTCCATCGAAGCAAACGGAGAAAATTGATATCAGCTATAATATCCCAAACTGCAAACGAAACAACGGGTAAACTAGACTGAATAGAATGTGAAATAGAGAAAAACAAGTAAGAAAAGGAATTGTTTTTTCATACAGGAATAACAGGAACAGTGCTTTGGACAAAACATTTTCAGACTGAAAATGATTGCTGTTACGAATCCTTTGATCAATCTTTAAATATAAAGAAGATTATGCAACTTGTACAGAAAGTTCCATTGGAGCAAATGGGAGAGAATTTACATCAATCACAATGATCTGAAATGCAAGGGAAACAAAGGGAAAACTAGACGCAATACAATGGGAAATAGAGAAGAACAAATATCCAAAATAATGGAATTTTCAATAGGAAATAACTTGAAGATTTCTCTACCCAGTCACCCTTTCCACTGTATAGGACTGCTGTTAAGAATCCTTTGGTACAGTTTGAATTTAAGGAAGATAATTCATTGTGCACAAAACTTCGATTGAAGCAAATGGAGAAAATTGATATCAACTATAATATCCCAAACTGCAAAAGAAACAAAGGGAAAACTAGACTCAATAGAATGTGAAATAGAGAAGACCAAGTAAAAGCAATTATTTTTTCGTACTGGAATAACCGGAACATTCCTTTGGATAAAAGCTTTTTCAGACTGAAAAGGATTGCTGTTACGAATCCTTTGATCAATCTTTAAATATAAAGAAGATTATGCAACTTGTAAAGAAAGTTCCATTGAAGCAAATGGGAGAAAATTTAAATCAAGTATAATGATCCCAAATGCAGGGGAAACAAAGCGAAACCTAGACTCAATAGAATGGGAAATAGAGAAGAACAAGTATCCAAAGGAATTGATTTTTCAACAGCGAATAACTGGAAGATTTCTCAACCCATTCACCCTTTACCAGACTGAATAAGACTCCTATTAAGAATCCTTTCATGCAGTTTAAATATAAAGAAGATAATGAATTGTGCAAAAAACTTCCATCGAAGCAAATGGAGAAAATTGATATCAGCTATAATATCCCAAACTGCAAACGAAACAACGGGTAAACTAGACTGAATAGAATGTGAAATAGAGAAAAACAAGTAAGAAAACCAATTGTTTTTTGCTACTGGAATAGCCGGAACATTCCTTTGGACAAAACCTTTTTCAGACTGAAAAGGATTGCTCTTACGAATCCTTTGATCAATCTTTAAATATAAAGAAGATTATGCAACTTGTATAGAAAGTTCCATTGGAGCAAATGGGAGAGAATTTACATCAATTACAATGATGTGAAATGCAAGGGAAACAAAGGGAAACCTAGACTCAATACAATGGGAAATAGAGAAGAACAAATATCCAAAATAATGGAATTTTCAATAGGAAATAACTTGAAGATTTCTCTACCCAGTCACCGTTTCCACTGAATAGGACTGTTGTTAAGAACCCTTTCGTACAGTTTGAATATAAGGAAGATAATGCATTGTGTACAAAACTTCTTTTGAAGGAAATCCGGGAGAATTGATATCAACTATAATATCACAAACAGTAAAAGAAGCAAATGGAAAACGAGACTCAGAATGTGAATTAGTAAAGAACAAGTAAGAAAAGGAATTGTTTTTTCATACAGGAATAACAGGAACAGTGCTTTGGACAAAACATTTTCAGACTGAAAAGGATTGCTGTTACGAATCCTTTGATCAATCTTTAAATATAATGAAGATGATGGAACTTGAACAGAAAGTTTCACTGAAGGAAAAGGAAGAAAATTTACATCAAATATAATGATCCCAAATGCAAGAGAAACAAAGGGAAAGCTAGACTCAATAGAATCGGAAATAAAGAAGAACAAGTATCCAAAGGAATGGATTTTTCAATAGGGAATAATTTAAAGATTTCTCAACCCAGTCACCCTTTCCACTGTATAGGACTGCTGTTAAGAATCCTTTGGTAGAGTATTTATATAAGGAAGATAATTCATTGTGCACAAAACTTCGATTGAAGCAAATGGAGAAAATTGATATCAACTATAATATCCCAAACGGCAAAAGAAACAAAGGGAAAACAAGACTCAATTGAATGTGAAATAGAGAAGACCAAGTAAAAGCAATTATTTTTGGTACTGGAATAACCGGAACATTCCTTTGGATAAAAGCTTTTTCAGACTGAAAAGGATTGCTGTTACGAATCCTTTGATCAATCTTTAAATATAATGAATATGATGCAACTTGAACAGAAAGTTTCACTGAAGGAAATGGTAGAAAATTTACATCAAGTATAATGATCCCAAATGCAAGAGAAACAAAGGGAAAGCTAGACTCAATAGCATCGGAAATAAAGAAGAACAAGTATCCAAAGGAATGGATTTTTCAATAGGGAATAATTTAAAGATTTCTCAACCCATTCACCCTTTCCACTGTATAGGACTGCTGTTAAGAATCCTTTGGTACAGTTTGAATTTAAGGAAGATAATTCATTGTACACAAAACTTCGATTGAAGCAAATGGAGAAAATTGATATCAACTATAATATCCCAAACTGCAAAAGAAACAAAGGGAAAACTAGACACAATAGAATGTGAAATAGAGAAGACCAAGTAAAAGCAATTATTTTTTCGTACTGGAATAACCGGAACATTCCTTTGGATAAAAGCTTTTTCAGACTGAAAAGGATTGCTGTTACGAATCCTTTGATCAATCTTTAAATATAAAGAAGATTATGCAACTTGTAAAGAAAGTTCCATTGGAGCAAATGGGAGAGAATTTACATCAATCACAATGATCTGAAATGCAAGGGAAACAAAGGGAAAACTAGACGCAATACAATGGGAAATAGAGAAGAACAAATATCCAAAATAATGGAATTTTCAATAGGAAATAACTTGAAGATTTCTCTACCCAGTCACCCTTTCCACTGTATAGGACTGCTGTTAAGAATCCTTTGGTACAGTTTGAATTTAAGGAAGATAATTCATTGTGCACAAAACTTCGATTGAAGCAAATGGAGAAAATTGATATCAACTATAATATCCCAAACTGCAAAAGAAACAAAGGGAAAACTAGACTCAATAGAATGTGAAATAGAGAAGACCAAGTAAAAGCAATTATTTTTTCGTACTGGAATAACCGGAACATTCCTTTGGATAAAAGCTTTTTCAGACTGAAAAGGATTGCTGTTACGAATCCTTTGATCAATCTTTAAATATAAAGAAGATTATGCAACTTGTAAAGAAAGTTCCATTGGAGCAAATGGGAGAGAATTTACATCAATCACAATGATCTGAAATGCAGGGGAAACAAAGCGAAACCTAGACTCAATAGAATGGGAAATAGAGAAGAACAAGTATCCAAAGGAATTGATTTTTCAACAGCGAATAACTGGAAGATTTCTCAACCCATTCACCCTTTACACTGAATAAGAATCCTATTAAGAATCCTTTCATGCAGTTTAAATATAAAGAAGATAATGAATTGTGCAAAAAACTTCCATCGAAGCAAATGGAGAAAATTGATATCAGCTATAATATCCCAAACTGCAAACGAAACAACGGGTAAACTAGACTGAATAGAATGTGAAATAGAGAAAAACAAGTAAGAAAACCAATTGTTTTTTGCTACTGGAATAGCCGGAACATTCCTTTGGACAAAACCTTTTTCAGACTGAAAAGGATTGCTCTTACGAATCCTTTGATCAATCTTTAAATATAATGAAGATGATGCAACTTGAACAGAAAGTTCCATTGGAGCAAATGGGAGAGAATTTACATCAATCACAATGATGTGAAATGCAAGGGAAACAAAGGGAAACCTAGACTCAATACAATGGGAAATAGAGAAGAACAAATATCCAAAATAATGGAATTTTCAATAGGAAATAGCTTGAAGATTTCTCTACCCAGTCACCGTTTCCACTGAATAGGACTGTTGTTAAGAACCCTTTCGTACAGTTTGAATATAAGGAAGATAATGCATTGTGTACAAAACTTCTTTTGAAGGAAATCCGAGAGAATTGATATCAACTATAATATCACAAACAGTAAAAGAAGCAAATGGAAAACGAGACTCAGAATGTGAATTAGTAAAGAACAAGTAAGAAAAGGAATTGTTTTTTCATACAGGAATAACAGGAACAGTGCTTTGGACAAAACATTTTCAGACTGAAAAGGATTGCTGTTACGAATCCTTTGATCAATCTTTAAATATAATGAAGATGATGGAACTTGAACAGAAAGTTTCACTGAAGGAAAAGGAAGAAAATTTACATCAAATATAATGATCCCAAATGCAAGAGAAACAAAGGGAAAGCTAGACTCAATAGAATCGGAAATAAAGAAGAACAAGTATCCAAAGGAATGGATTTTTCAATAGGGAATAATTTAAAGATTTCTCAACCCAGTCACCCTTTCCACTGTATAGGACTGCTGTTAAGAATCCTTTGGTAGAGTATTTATATAAGGAAGATAATTCATTGTGCACAAAACTTCGATTGAAGCAAATGGAGAAAATTGATATCAACTATAATATCCCAAACGGCAAAAGAAACAAAGGGAAAACAAGACTCAATTGAATGTGAAATAGAGAAGACCAAGTAAAAGCAATTATTTTTGGTACTGGAATAACCGGAACATTCCTTTGGATAAAAGCTTTTTCAGACTGAAAAGGATTGCTGTTACGAATCCTTTGATCAATCTTTAAATATAATGAATATGATGCAACTTGAACAGAAAGTTTCACTGAAGGAAATGGTAGAAAATTTACATCAAGTATAATGATCCCAAATGCAAGAGAAACAAAGGGAAAGCTAGACTCAATAGCATCGGAAATAAAGAAGAACAAGTATCCAAAGGAATGGATTTTTCAATAGGGAATAATTTAAAGATTTCTCAACCCATTCACCCTTTCCACTGTATAGGACTGCTGTTAAGAATCCTTTGGTACAGTTTGAATTTAAGGAAGATAATTCATTGTACACAAAACTTCGATTGAAGCAAATGGAGAAAATTGATATCAACTATAATATCCCAAACTGCAAAAGAAACAAAGGGAAAACTAGACTCAATAGAATGTGAAATAGAGAAGACCAAGTAAAAGCAATTATTTTTTCGTACTGGAATAACCGGAACATTCCTTTGGATAAAAGCTTTTTCAGACTGAAAAGGATTGCTGTTACGAATCCTTTGATCAATCTTTAAATATAAAGAAGATTATGCAACTTGTAAAGAAAGTTCCATTGAAGCAAATGGGAGAAAATTTAAATCAAGTATAATGATCCCAAATGCAGGGGAAACAAAGCGAAACCTAGACTCAATAGAATGGGAAATAGAGAAGAACAAGTATCCAAAGGAATTGATTTTTCAACAGCGAATAACTGGAAGATTTCTCAACCCATTCACACTTTACACTGAATAAGACTCCTATTAAGAATCCTTTCATGCAGTTTAAATATAAAGAAGATAATGCATTGTGCAAAAAACTTCCATCGAAGCAAACGGAGAAAATTGATATCAGCTATAATATCCCAAACTGCAAACGAAACAACGGGTAAACTAGACTGAATAGAATGTGAAATAGAGAAAAACAAGTAAGAAAAGGAATTGTTTTTTCATACAGGAATAACAGGAACTGTGCTTTGGACAAAACATTTTCAGACTGAAAAGGATTGCTGTTACGAATCCTTGGATCAATCTTTAAATATAATGAAGATGATGCAACTTGAACAGAAAGTTCCATTGGAGCAAATGGGAGAGAATTTACATCAATCACAATGATCTGAAATGCAAGGGAAACAAAGGGAAAACTAGACGCAATACAATGGGAAATAGAGAAGAACAAATATCCAAAATAATGGAATTTTCAATAGGAAATAACTTGAAGATTTCTCTACCCAGTCACCCTTTCCACTGTATAGGACTGCTGTTAAGAATCCTTTGGTACAGTTTGAATTTAAGGAAGATAATTCATTGTGCACAAAACTTCGATTGAAGCAAATGGAGAAAATTGATATCAACTATAATATCCCAAACTGCAAAAGAAACAAAGGGAAAACTAGACTCAATAGAATGTGAAATAGAGAAGACCAAGTAAAAGCAATTATTTTTTCGTACTGGAATAACCGGAACATTCCTTTGGATAAAAGCTTTTTCAGACTGAAAAGGATTGCTGTTACGAATCCTTTGATCAATCTTTAAATATAAAGAAGATTATGCAACTTGTAAAGAAAGTTCCATTGAAGCAAATGGGATAAAATTTAAATCAAGTATAATGATCCCAAATGCAGGGGAAACAAAGCGAAACCTAGACTCAATAGAATGGGAAATAGAGAAGAACAAGTATCCAAAGGAATTGATTTTTCAACAGCGAATAACTGGAAGATTTCTCAACCCATTCACCCTTTACCAGACTGAATAAGACTCCTATTAAGAATCCTTTCATGCAGTTTAAATATAAAGAAGATAATGAATTGTGCAAAAAACTTCCATCGAAGCAAATGGAGAAAATTGATATCAGCTATAATATCCCAAACTGCAAACGAAACAACGGGTAAACTAGACTGAATAGAATGTGAAATAGAGAAAAACAAGTAAGAAAACCAATTGTTTTTTGCTACTGGAATAGCCGGAACATTCCTTTGGACAAAACCTTTTTCAGACTGAAAAGGATTGCTCTTACGAATCCTTTGATCAATCTTTAAATATAAAGAAGATTATGCAACTTGTATAGAAAGTTCCATTGGAGCAAATGGGAGAGAATTTACATCAATTACAATGATGTGAAATGCAAGGGAAACAAAGGGAAACCTAGACTCAATACAATGGGAAATAGAGAAGAACAAATATCCAAAATAATGGAATTTTCAATAGGAAATAACTTGAAGATTTCTCTACCCAGTCACCGTTTCCACTGAATAGGACTGTTGTTAAGAACCCTTTCGTACAGTTTGAATATAAGGAAGATAATGCATTGTGTACAAAACTTCTTTTGAAGGAAATCCGAGAGAATTGATATCAACTATAATATCACAAACAGTAAAAGAAGCAAATGGAAAACGAGACTCAGAATGTGAATTAGTAAAGAACAAGTAAGAAAAGGAATTGTTTTTTCATACAGGAATAACAGGAACAGTGCTTTGGACAAAACATTTTCAGACTGAAAAGGATTGCTGTTACGAATCCTTTGATCAATCTTTAAATATAATGAAGATGATGGAACTTGAACAGAAAGTTTCACTGAAGGAAAAGGAAGAAAATTTACATCAAATATAATGATCCCAAATGCAAGAGAAACAAAGGGAAAGCTAGACTCAATAGAATCGGAAATAAAGAAGAACAAGTATCCAAAGGAATGGATTTTTCAATAGGGAATAATTTAAAGATTTCTCAACCCAGTCACCCTTTCCACTGTATAGGACTGCTGTTAAGAATCCTTTGGTAGAGTATTTATATAAAGAAGATAATGCATTGTGCACAAAACTTCCATCGAAGCAAATGGAGAAAATTGATATCAACTATAATATCCCAAACTGCAAACGAAACAACGGGTAAAGTAGACTCAATAGAATGTGAAATAGATAAAAGCAAGTAAGAAAACCAATTGTTTTTTGCTACTGGAATAACCGGAACATTCCTTTGGACAAAACCTTTTTCAGACTGAAAAGGATTGCTGTTACGAATCCTTTGATCAATCTTTAAATATAAAGAAGATTATGCAACTTGTACAGAAAGTTCCATTGGAGCAAATGGGAGAGAATTTACATCAATCACAATGATCTGAAATGCAAGGGAAACAAAGGGAAACCTAGACGCAATACAATGGGAAATAGAGAAGAACAAATATCCAAAATAATGGAATTTTCAATAGGAAATAACTTGAAGATTTCTCTACCCAGTCACCCTTTCCACTGAATAGGACTGTTGTTAAGAACCCTTTCGTACAATTTGAATATAAGGAAGATAATGAATTGTGTACAAAACTTCTTTTGAAGGAAATCCGAGAGAATTGATATCAACTATGATATCACAAACAGTAAAGGAAGCAAATGGAAAACTAGACTCAGAATGTGAATTAGTAAAGAACAAGTAAGAAAAGGAACTGTTTTTTCATACAGGAATAACAGGAACAGTGCTTTGGACAAAATATTTTCAGACAGAAAAGGATGGCTGTTACGAATCCTTTGATCAATCTTTAAATATAAAGAAGATTATGCAACTTGTACAGAAAATTCCATTGGAGCAAATGGGAGAGAATTTACATCAATTACAACGATCTGAAATGCAAGGGAAACAAAGGGAAACCTAGACTGAATACAATGGGAAATAGAGAAGAACAAATAACCAAAATAATGGAATTTTCAGTAGGAAATAACTTGAAGATTTCTCTGCCCAGTCACCCTTTCCACTGAATAGGACTGTTATTTAGAACCCTTTCGTACAGTTTGAATATAAGAAAGATCATGAATTGTGTACAAAACTTCTTTTGAAGGAAATCTGAGAGAATTGATATCAACTATAATATCACAAACAGTAAAAGAAGCAAATGGAAAACTAGACTCAGAATGTGAATTAGTAAAGAACAAGTAAGAAAAGGAATTGTTTTTTCATACAGGAATAACAGGAACAGTGCTTTGGACAAAACATTTTCAGACTGAAAAGGATTGCTGTTACGAATCCTTTGATCAATCTTTAAATATAAAGAAGATTATGCAACTTGTACAGAAAGTTCCATTGGAGCAAATGGGAGAGAATTTACATCAATCACAATGATCTGAAATGCAAGGGAAACAAAGGGAAACCTAGACGCAATACAATGGGAAATAGAGAAGAACAAATATCCAAAATAATGGAATTTTCAATAGGAAATAACTTGAAGATTTCTCTACCCAGTCACCCTTTCCACTGAATAGGACTGTTGTTAAGAACCCTTTCGTACAATTTGAATATAAGGAAGATAATGAATTGTGTACAAAACTTCTTTTGAAGGAAATCCGAGAGAATTGATATCAACTATGATATCACAAACAGTAAAAGAAGCAAATGGAAAACTAGACTCAGAATGTGAATTAGTAAAGAACAAGTAAGAAAAGGAACTGTTTTTTCATACAGGAATAACAGGAACAGTGCTTAGGACAAAACATTTTCAGACTGAAAAGGATGGCTGTTACGAATCCTTTGATCAATCTTTAAATATAAAGAAGATTATGCAACTTGTACAGAAAGTTCCATTGGAGCAAATGGGAGAGAATTTACATCAATCAAAATGATCTGAAATGCAAGGGAAACAAAGGGAAACCTAGACGCAATACAATGAGAAATAGAGAAGAACAAATATCCAAAATAATGGAATTTTCAATTGGAAATAACTTGAAGATTTCTCTACCCAGTCACCCTTTCCTCTGAATAGGACTGTTGTTAAGAACCATTTCGTACAGTTTGAATATAAGGAAGATAATGAATTGTGTACAAAACTTCTTTTGAAGGAAATCCGAGAGAATTGATATCAACTATGATATCACAAACAGTAAAAGAAGCAAATGGAAAACTAGACTCAGAATGTGAATTAGTAAAGAACAAGTAAGAAAAGGAACTGTTTTTTCATACAGGAATAACAGGAACAGTTCTTTGGACAAAACATTTTCAGACTGAAAAGGATGGCTGTTACGAATCCTTTGATCAATCTTTAAATATAAAGAGGTTTATGCAACTTGTACAGAAAATTCCATTGGAGCAAATGGGAGAGAATTTACATCAATTACAACGATCTGAAATGCAAGAGAAACAAAGGGAAACCTAGACTGAATACAATGGGAAATAGAGAAGAACAAATAACCAAAATAATGGAATTTTCAGTAGGAAATAAGTTGAAGATTTCTCTGCCCATTCCACTGAATAGGACTGTTATTTAGAACCCTTTTGTACAGTTTGAATATATGGAAGATCATGAATTGTGTACAAAACTTCTTTTGAAGGAAATCTGAGAGAATTGATATCAACTATAATATCACAAACAGTAAAAGAAGCAAATGGAAAACTAGACTCAGAATGTGAATTAGTAAAGAACAAGTAAGAATAGAACTGTTTTTTCATACAGGAATAACAGGAACTGTGCTTTGGACAAAACATTTTCAGACTGAAAAGGATTGCTGTTACGAATCCTTAGATCAATCTTTAAATATAATGAAGATGATGCAACTTGAACAGAAAGTTTCACTGAAGCAAATGGGAGAAAATTTAATGATCCCAAATGCAAGAGAAACAAAGGGAAAGCTAGACTCAATAGCATCGGAAATAAAGAAGAACAAGTATCCAAAGGAATGGATTTTTCAATAGGGAATAATTTAAAGATTTCTCAACCCATTCACCCTTTCCACTGTATAGGACTGCTGTTAAGAATCCTTTGGTAGAGTTTGAATATAAAGAAGATAATGCATTGTGCACAAAACTTCCATCGAAGCAAATGGAGAAAATTGATATCAACTATAATATCACAAACAGTAAAAGAAGCAAATGGAAAACTAGACTCAGAATGTGAATTAGTAAAGAACAAGTAAGAAAAGGAATTGTTTTTTCATACAGGAATAACAGGAACAGTGCTTTGGAAAAAACATTTTCAGACTGAAAAGGATTGCTGTTACGAATCCTTTGATCAATCTTTAAATATAAAGATTATGCAACTTGTACAGAAAGTTCCATTGGAGCAAATGGGAGAGAATTTACATCAATCAAAATGATCTGAAATGCAAGGGAAACAAAGGGAAACCTAGACGCAATACAATGGGAAATAGAGAAGAACAAATATCCAAAATAATGGAATTTTCAATAGGAAATAACTTGAAGATTTCTCTACCCAGTTACCCTTTCCACTGTATAGGACTGCTGTTAAGAATCCTTTGGTACAGTTTGAATTTAAGGAAGATAATTCATTGTGCACAAAACTTCGATTGAAGCAAATGGAGAAAATTGATATCAACTATAATATCCCAAACTGCAAAAGAAACAAAGGGAAAACTAGACTCAATAGAATGTGAAATAGAGAAGACCAAGTAAAAGCAATTATTTTTTCGTACTAGAATAACCGGAACATTCCTTTGGATAAAAGCTTTTTCAGACTGAAAAGGATTGCTGTTACGAATCCTTTGATCAATCTTTAAATATAAAGAAGATTATGCAACTTGTAAAGAAAGTTCCATTGAAGCAAATGGGATAAAATTTAAATCAAGTATAATGATCCCAAATGCAGGGGAAACAAAGCGAAACCTAGACTCAATAGAATGGGAAATAGAGAAGAACAAGTATCCAAAGGAATTGATTTTTCAACAGCGAAAAACTGGAAGATTTCTCAACCCATTCACCCTTTACACTGAATAAGACTCCTATTAAGAATCCTTTCATGCAGTTTAAATATAAAGAAGATAATGAATTGTGCAAAAAACTTCCATCGAAGCAAATGGAGAAAATTGATATAAGCTATAATATCCCAAACTGCAAACGAAACAACGGTTAAACTAGACTGAATAGAATGTGAAATAGAGAAAAACAAGTAAGAAAACCAATTGTTTTTTGCTACTGGAATAGCCGGAACATTCCTTTGGACAAAACCTTTTTCAGACTGAAAAGGATTGCTGTTACGAATCCTTTGATCAATCTTTAAATATAAAGAAGATTATGCAACTTGTATAGAAAGTTCCATTGGAGCAAATGGGAGAGAATTTACATCAATTACAATGATGTGAAATGCAAGGGAAACAAAGGGAAACCTAGACTCAATACAATGGGAAATAGAGAAGAACAAATATCCAAAATAATGGAATTTTCAATAGGAAATAACTTGAAGATTTCTCTACCCAGTCACCCTTTCCTCTAAATAGGACTGTTGTTAAGAACCCTTTCGTACAGTTTGAATATAAGGAAGATAATGAATTGTGTACAAAACTTCTTTTGAAGGAAATCCGAGATAATTGATATCAACTATGATATCACAAACAGTAAAAGAAGCAAATGGAAAACTAGACTCAGAATGTGAATTAGTAAAGAACAAGTAAGAAAAGGAACTGTTTTTTCATACAGGAATAACAGGAACAGTGCTTTGGACAAAACATTTTCAGACTGAAAAGGATGGCTATTACGAATCCTTTGATCAAACTTTAAATATAAAGAGGTTTATGCAACTTGTACAGAAAATTCCATTGGAGCAAATGGGAGAGAATTTACATCAATTACAACGATCTGAAATGCAAGGGAAACAAAGGGAAACCTAGACTGAATACAATGGGAAATAGAGAAGAACAAATAACCAAAATAATGGAATTTTCAGTAGGAAATAACTTGAAGATTTCTCTGCCCAGTCACCCTTTCCACTGAATAGGACTGTTATTTAGAACCCTTTCGTACAGTTTGAATATATGGAAGATCATGAATTGTGTACAAAACTTCTTTTAAAGGAAATCTGAGAGAATTGATATCAACTATATTATCACAATCAATAAAAGAAGCAAATGGAAAACTAGACTCAGAATGTGAATTAGTAAAGAACAAGTAAGAATAGAACTGTTTTTTCATACAGGAATAACAGGAACTGTGCTTTGGACAAAACATTTTCAGACTGAAAAGCATTGCTGTCACGAATCCTTGGATCAATCTTTAAATATAAAGAAGATTATGCAAATTGTAAAGAAAGTTCCATTGAAGCAAATGGGAGAAAATTTAAATCAAGTATAATCATCCCAAATGCAAGGGAAACAAAGCGAAACCTAGACTCAATAGAATGGAAAATAGAGAAGAACAAGTATCCAAAGGAATGGATTTTTCAACAGGGAATAACTGGAAGATTTCTCAACCCATTCACCCTTTACACTGAATAAGACTCCTATTAAAAATCCTTTCATGCAGTTTAAATATAAAGAAGATAATGCATTGTGCACAAAACTTCCATCGAAGCAAATGGAGAAAATTGATATCAACTATAATATCCCAAACTGCAAACGAAACAACGGGTAAACTAGACTCAATAGAATGTGAAATAGAGAAAAGCAAGTAAGAAAACCAATTGTTTTTTGCTACTGGAATAACCGGAACATTCCTTTGGACAAAACCTTTTTCAGACTGAAAAGGATTGCTGTTACGAATCCTTTGATCAATCTTTAAATATAAAGAAGATTATGCAACTTGTACAGAAATTTCCATTGGAGAAAATGGGAGAGAATTTACATCAATCACAATGATCTGAAATGCAAGGGAAACAAAGGGAAACCTAGACGCAATACAATGGGAAATAGAGAAGAACAAATATCCAAAATAATGGAATTTTCAATAGGAAATAACTTGAAGATTTCTCTGCCCAGTCACCCTTTCCACTGAATAGGACTGTTATTTAGAACCCTTTCGTACAGTTTGAATATAAGGAAGATCATGAATTGTGTACAAAACTTCTTTTGAAGGAAATCTGAGAGAATTGATATCAACTATGATGTCACAAACAGTAAAAGAAGCAAATGGAAAACTAGACTCAGAATGTGAATTTGTAAAGAACAAGTAAGAAAAGGAACTGTTTTTTCATACAGGAATAACAGGAACTGTGCTTTGGACAAAACATTTTCAGACTGAAAAGGATTGCTGTTACGAATCCTTGTACAAAACTTGTGTACATTGTGTACAAAACTTCTTTTGAAGGAAATCCGAGAGAATTGATATCAACTATGATATCACAAACAGTAAAAGAAGCAAATGGAAAACTAGAGTCAGAATGTGAATTAGTAAAGAACAAGTAAGAAAAGGAACTGTTTTTTCATACAGGAATAACAGGAACAGTGCTTAGGACAAAACATTTTCAGACTGAAAAGGATGGCTGTTACGAATCCTTTGATCAATCTTTAAATATAAAGAAGATTAGGCAACTTGTACAGAAAGTTCCATTGGAGCAAATGGGAGAGAATTTACATCAATCACAATGATCTGAAATGCAAGGGAAACAAAGGGAAACCTAGACGCAATACAATGGGAAATAGAGAAGAACAAATATCCAAAATAATGGAATTTTCAATAGGAAATAACTGGAAGATTTCTCTACCCAGTCACCCTTTCCACTGAATAGGACTGTTGTTAAGAACCCTTTCGTACAGTTTGAATATAAGGAAGATAATGAATTGTGTACAAAACTTCTTTTGAAGGAAATCCGAGAGAATTGATATCAACTATGATATCACAAACAGTAAAAGAAGCAAATGGAAAACTAGACTCAGAATGTGAATTAGTAAAGAACAAGTAAGAAAAGGAACTGTTTTTTCATACAGGAATAACAGGAACAGTGCTTAGGACAAAACATTTTCAGACTGAAAAGGATGGCTGTTACGAATCCTTTGATCAATCTTTAAATATAAAGAAGATTAGGCAACTTGTACAGAAAGTTCCATTGGAGCAAATGGGAGAGAATTTACATCAATCACAATGATCTGAAATGCAAGGGAAACAAAGCTAAACCTAGACGCAATACAATGGGAAATAGAGAAGAACAAATATCCAAAATAATGGAATTTTCAATGGGAAATAACTTGAAGATTTCTCTACCCAGTCACCCTTTCCTCTGAATAGGACTGTTGTTAAGAACCCTTTCGTACAGTTTGAATATAAGGAAGATAATGAATTGTGTACAAAACTTCTTTTGAAGGAAATCCAAGAGAATTGATATCAACTATGATATCACAAACAGTAAAAGAAGCAAATGGAAAACTAGACTCAGAATGTGAATTAGTAAAGAACAAGTAAGAAAAGGAACTGTTTTTTCATACAGGAATAACAGGAACAGTGCTTTGGACAAAACATTTTCAGACTGAAAAGGATGGCTGTTACGAATCCTTTGATCAATCTTTAAATATAAAGAGGTTTATGCAACTTGTACAGAAAATTCCATTGGAGCAAATGGGAGAGAATTTACATCAATTACAACGATCTGAAATGCAAGGGAAACAAAGGGAAACCTAGACTGAATACAATGGGAAATAGAGAAGAACAAATAACCAAAATAATGGAATTTTCAGTAGGAAATGAGTTGAAGATTTCTCTGCCCAGTCACCCTTTCCACTGAATAGGACTGTTATTTAGAACCCTTTTGTACAGTTTGAATATATGGAAGATCATGAATTGTGTACAAAACTTCTTTTGAAGGAAATCTGAGAGAATTGATATCAACTATAATATCACAAACAGTAAAAGAAGCAAATGGAAAACTAGACTCAGAATGTGAATTAGTAAAGAACAAGTAAGAATAGAACTGTTTTTTCATACAGGAATAACAGGAACTGTGCTTTGGACAAAACATTTTCAGACTGAAAAGGATTGCTGTTACGAATCCTTGGATCAATCTTTAAATATAATGAAGATGATGCAACTTGAACAGAAAGTTTCACTGAAGGAAATGGTAGAAAATTTCCATCAAGTATAATGATCCCAAATGCAAGAGAAACAAAGGGAAAGCTAGACTCAATAGCATCGGAAATAAAGAAGAACAAGTATCCAAAGGAATGGATTTTTCAATAGGGAATAATTTAAAGATTTCTCAACCCATTCACCCTTTCCACTGTATAGGACTGCTGTTAAGAATCCTTTGGTACAGTTTGAATATAAGGAAGATAATTCATTGTGCACAAAACTTCGATTGAAGCAAATGGAGAAAATTGATATCAACTATAATATCCCAAACTGCAAAAGAAACAAAGGGAAAACTAGACTCAATAGAATGTGAAATAGAGAAGACCAAGTAAAAGCAATTATTTTTTCGTACTGGAATAACCGGAACATTCCTTTGGATAAAAGCTTTTTCAGACTGAAAAGGATTGCTGTTACGAATCCTTTGATCAATCTTTAAATATAAAGAAGATTATGCAAATTGTAAAGAAAGTTCCATTGAAGCAAATGGGAGAAAATTTAAATCAAGTATAATGATCCCAAATGCAAGGGAAACAAAGCGAAACCTAGACTCAATAGCATGGAAAATAGAGAAGAACAAGTATCCAAAGGAATGGATTTTTCAACAGGGAATAACTGGAAGATTTCTCAACTCATTCACCCTTTACACTGAATAAGACTCCTATTAAGAATCCTTTCATGCAGTTTAAATATAAAGAAGATAATGCATTGTGCACAAAACTTCCATCGAAGCAAATGGAGAAAATTGATATCAACTATAATATCCCAAACTGCAAACGAAACAACGGGTAAACTAGACTCAATAGAATGTGAAATAGAGAAAAGCAAGTAAGAAAACCAATTGTTTTTTGCTACTGGAATAACCGGAACATTCCTTTGGACAAAACCTTTTTCAGACTGAAAAGGATTGCTGTTACAAATCCTTTGATCAATCTTTAAATATAAAGAAGATTATGCAACTTGTACAGAAAGTTCCATTGAAGCAAATGGGAGAAAATTTAAATCAAGTATAATGATCCCAAATGCAAGGGAAACAAAGCGAAACCTAGACTCAATAGAATGGAAAATAGAGAAGAACAAGTATCCAAAGGAATGGATTTTTCAACAGGGAATAACTGGAAGATTTCTCAACCCATTCACCCTTTACACTGAATAAGACTCCTATTAAGAATCCTTTCATGCAGTTTAAATATAAAGAAGATAATGCATTGTGCACAAAACTTCCATCGAAGCAAATGGAGAAAATTGATATCAACTATAATATCCCAAACTGCAAACGAAACAACGGGTAAACTAGACTCAATAGAATGTGAAATAGAGAAAAGCAAGTAAGAAAACCAATTGTTTTTTGCTACTGGAATAACCGGAACATTCCTTTGGACAAAACCTTTTTCAGACTGAAAAGGATTGCTGTTACGAATCCTTTGATCAATCTTTGAATATAAAGAAGATTATGCAACTTGTACAGAAAGTTCCATTGGAGCAAATGGGAGAGAATTTACATCAATCACAATGATCTGAAATGCAAGGGAAACAAAGGGAAACCTAGACGCAATACAATGGGAAATAGAGAAGAACAAATATCCAAAATAATGGAATTTTCAATAGGAAATAACTTGAAGATTTCTCTACCCAGTCACCCTTTCCACTGAATAGGACTGTTGTTAAGAACCCTTTCGTACAGTTTGAATATAAGGAAGATAATGAATTGTGTACAAAACTTCTTTTGAAGGAAATCCGAGAGAATTGATATCAACTATGATATCACAAACAGTAAAGGAAGCAAATGGAAAACTAGACTCAGAATGTGAATTAGTAAAGAACAAGTAAGAAAAGGAACTGTTTTTTCATACGGGAAAAACAGGAACAGTGCTTTGGACAAAACATTTTCAGACTGAAAAGGATTGCTGTTACGAATCCTTTGATCAATCTTTAAATATAAAGAAGATTATGCAACTTGTACAGAAAGTTCCATTGGAGCAAATGGGAGAGAATTTACATCAATCACAATGATCTGAAATGCAAGGGAAACAAAGGGAAACCTAGACGCAATACAATGGGAAATAGAGAAGAACAAATATCCAAAATAATGGAATTTTCAATAGGAAATAACTGGAAGATTTCTCTACCCAGTCACCCTTTCCACTGAATAGGACTGTTGTTAAGAACCCTTTCGTACAGTTTGAATATAAGGAAGATAATGAATTGTGTACAAAACTTCTTTTGAAGGAAATCCGAGAGAATTGATATCAACTATGATATCACAAACAGTAAAAGAAGCAAATGGAAAACTAGACTCAGAATGTGAATTAGTAAAGAACAAGTAAGAAAAGGAACTGTTTTTTCATACAGGAATAACAAGAACAGTGCTTAGGACAAAACATTTTCAGACTGAAAAGGATGGCTGTTACGAATCCTTTGATCAATCTTTAAATATAAAGAAGATTAGGCAACTTGTACAGAAAGTTCCATTGGAGCAAATGGGAGAGAATTTACATCAATCACAATGATCTGAAATGCAAGGGAAACAAAGGGAAACCTAGACGCAATACAATGGGAAATAGAGAAGAACAAATATCCAAAATAATGGAATTTTCAATGGGAAATAACTTGAAGATTTCTCTACCCAGTCACCCTTTCCTCTGAATAGGACTGTTGTTAAGAACCCTTTCGTACAGTTTGAATATAAGGAAGATAATGAATTGTGTACAAAACTTCTTTTGAAGGAAATCCAAGAGAATTGATATCAACTATGATATCACAAACAGTAAAAGAAGCAAATGGAAAACTAGACTCAGAATGTGAATTAGTAAAGAACAAGTAAGAAAAGGAACTGTTTTTTCATACAGGAATAACAGGAACAGTGCTTTGGACAAAACATTTTCAGACTGAAAAGGATGGCTGTTACGAATCCTTTGATCAATCTTTAAATATAAAGAGGTTTATGCAACTTGTACAGAAAATTCCATTGGAGCAAATGGGAGAGAATTTACATCAATTACAACGATCTGAAATGCAAGGGAAACAAAGGGAAACCTAGACTGAATACAATGGGAAATAGAGAAGAACAAATAACCAAAATAATGGAATTTTCAGTAGGAAATGAGTTGAAGATTTCTCTGCCCAGTCACCCTTTCCACTGAATAGGACTGTTATTTAGAACCCTTTTGTACAGTTTGAATATATGGAAGATCATGAATTGTGTACAAAACTTCTTTTGAAGGAAATCTGAGAGAATTGATATCAACTATAATATCACAAACAGTAAAAGAAGCAAATGGAAAACTAGACTCAGAATGTGAATTAGTAAAGAACAAGTAAGAATAGAACTGTTTTTTCATACAGGAATAACAGGAACTGTGCTTTGGACAAAACATTTTCAGACTGAAAAGGATTGCTGTTACGAATCCTTGGATCAATCTTTAAATATAATGAAGATGATGCAACTTGAACAGAAAGTTTCACTGAAGGAAATGGTAGAAAATTTCCATCAAGTATAATGATCCCAAATGCAAGAGAAACAAAGGGAAAGCTAGACTCAATAGCATCGGAAATAAAGAAGAACAAGTATCCAAAGGAATGGATTTTTCAATAGGGAATAATTTAAAGATTTCTCAACCCATTCACCCTTTCCACTGTATAGGACTGCTGTTAAGAATCCTTTGGTACAGTTTGAATATAAGGAAGATAATTCATTGTGCACAAAACTTCGATTGAAGCAAATGGAGAAAATTGATATCAACTATAATATCCCAAACTGCAAAAGAAACAAAGGGAAAACTAGACTCATTAGAATGTGAAATAGAGAAGACCAAGTAAAAGCAATTATTTTTTCGTACTGGAATAACCGGAACATTCCTTTGGATAAAAGCTTTTTCAGACTGAAAAGGATTGCTGTTACGAATCCTTTGATCAATCTTTAAATATAAAGAAGATTATGCAACTTGTAAAGAAAGTTCCATTGAAGCAAATGGGAGAAAATTTAAATCAAGTATAATGATCCCAAATGCAAGGGAAACAAAGCGAAACCTAGACTCAATAGAATGGAAAATAGAGAAGAACAAGTATCCAAAGGAATGGATTTTTCAACAGGGAATAACTGGAAGATTTCTCAACCCATTCACCCTTTACACTGAATAAGACTCCTATTAAGAATCCTTTCATGCAGTTTAAATATAAAGAAGATAATGCATTGTGCACAAAACTTCCATCGAAGCAAATGGAGAAAATTGATATCAACTATAATATCCCAAACTGCAAATGAAACAACGGGTAAACTAGACTCAATAGAATGTGAAATAGAGAAAAGCAAGTAAGAAAACCAATTGTTTTTTGCTACTGGAATAACCGGAACATTCCTTTGGACAAAACCTTTTTCAGACTGAAAAGGATTGCTGTTACGAATCCTTTGATCAATCTTTAAATATAAAGAAGATTATGCAACTTGTACAGAAAGTTCCATTGGAGCAAATGGGAGAGAATTTACATCAATCACAATGATCTGAAATTCAAGGGAAACAAAAGGAAACCTAGACGCAATACAATGGGAAATAGAGAAGAACAAATATCCAAAATAATGGAATTTTCAATAGGAAATAACTGGAAGATTTCTCTACCCAGTCACCCTTTCCACTGAATAGGACTGTTGTTAAGAACCCTTTCATACAGTTTGAATATAAGGAAGATAATGAATTGTGTACAAAACTTCTTTTGAAGGAAATCCGAGAGAATTGATATCAACTATGATATCACAAACAGTAAAAGAAGCAAATGGAAAACTAGAGTCAGAATGTGAATTAGTAAAGAACAAGTAAGAAAAGGAACTGTTTTTTCATACAGGAATAACAGGAACAGTGCTTAGGACAAAACATTTTCAGACTGAAAAGGATGGCTGTTACGAATCCTTTGATCAATCTTTAAATATAAAGCAGATTAGGCAACTTGTACAGAAAGTTCCATTGGAGCAAATGGGAGAGAATTTACATCAATCACAATGATCTGAAATGCAAGGGAAACAAAGGGAAACCTAGACGCAATACAATGGGAAATAGAGAAGAACAAATATCCAAAATAATGGAATTTTCAATGGGAAATAACTTGAAGATTTCTCTACCCAGTCACCCTTTCCTCTGAATAGGACTGTTGTTAAGAACCCTTTCATACAGTTTGAATATAAGGAAGATAATGAATTGTGTACAAAACTTCTTTTGAAGGAAATCCGAGAGAATTGATATCAACTATGATATCACAAACAGTAAAAGAAGCAAATGGAAAACTAGACTCAGAATGTGAATTAGTAAAGAACAAGTAAGAAAAGGAACTGTTTTTTCATACAGGAATAACAGGAACAGTGCTTTGGACAAAACATTTTCAGACTGAAAAGGATGGCTGTTACGAATCCTTTGATCAATCTTTAAATATAAAGAGGTTTATGCAACTTGTACAGAAAATTTCATTGGAGCAAATGGGAGAGAATTTACATCAATTACAACGATCTGAAATGCAAGGGAAACAAAGGGAAACCTAGACTGAATACAATGGGAAATAGAGAAGAACAAATAACCAAAATAATGGAATTTTCAGTAGGAAATGAGTTGAAGATTTCTCTGCCCAGTCACCCTTTCCACTGAATAGGACTGTTATTTAGAACCCTTTTGTACAGTTTGAATATATGGAAGATCATGAATTGTGTACAAAACTTCTTTTGAAGGAAATCTGAGAGAATTGATATCAACTATAATATCACAAACAGTAAAAGAAGCAAATGGAAAACTAGACTCAGAATGTGAATTAGTAAAGAACAAGTAAGAATAGAACTGTTTTTTCATACAGGAATAACAGGAACTGTGCTTTGGACAAAACATTTTCAGACTGAAAAGGATTGCTGTTACGAATCCTTGGATCAATCTTTAAATATAATGAAGATGATGCAACTTGAACAGAAAGTTTCACTGAAGGAAATGGTAGAAAATTTCCATCAAGTATAATGATCCCAAATGCAAGAGAAACAAAGGGAAAGCTAGACTCAATAGCATCGGAAATAAAGAAGAACAAGTATCCAAAGGAATGGATTTTTCAATAGGGAATAATTTAAAGATTTCTCAACCCATTCACCCTTTCCACTGTATAGGACTGCTGTTAAGAATCCTTTGGTACAGTTTGAATATAAGGAAGATAATTCATTGTGCACAAAACTTCGATTGAAGCAAATGGAGAAAATTGATATCAACTATAATATCCCAAACTGCAAAAGAAACAAAGGGAAAACTAGACTCAATAGAATGTGAAATAGAGAAGACCAAGTAAAAGCAATTATTTTTTCGTACTGGAATAACCGGAACATTCCTTTGGATAAAAGCTTTTTTCAGACTGAAAAGGATTGCTGTTACGAATCCTTTGATCAATCTTTAAATATAAAGAAGATTATGAAAATTGTAAAGAAAGTTCCATTGAAGCAAATGGGAGAAAATTTAAATCAAGTATAATGATCCCAAATGCAAGGGAAACAAAGCGAAACCTAGACTCAATAGAATGGAAAATAGAGAAGAACAAGTATCCAAAGGAATGGATTTTTCAACAGGGAATAACTGGAAGATTTCTCAACTCATTCACCCTTTACACTGAATAAGACTCCTATTAAGAATCCTTTCATGCAGTTTAAATTTAAAGAAGATAATGCATTGTGCACAAAACTTCCATCGAAGCAAATGGAGAAAATTGATATCAACTATAATATCCCAAACTGCAAACGAAACAACGGGTAAACTAGACTCAATAGAATGTGAAATAGAGAAAAGCAAGTAAGAAAACCAATTGTTTTTTGCTACTGGAATAACCGGAACATTCCTTTGGACAAAACCTTTTTCAGACTGAAAAGGATTGCTGTTACGAATCCTTTGATCAATCTTTAAATATAAAGAAGATTATGCAACTTGTACAGAAAGTTCCATTGGAGCAAATGGGAGAGAATTTACATCAATCACAATGATCTGAAATGCAAGGGAAACAAAGGGAAACCTAGACTCAATACAATGGGAAATAGAGAAGAACAAATATCCAAAATAATGGAACTTTCAATAGGAAATAACTGGAAGATTTCTCTACCCAGTCACCCTTTCCACTGAATAGGACTGTTGTTAAGAACCCTTTCGTACAGTTTGAATATAAGGAAGATAATGAATTGTGTACAAAACTTCTTTTGAAGGAAATCCGAGAGAATTGATATCAACTATAATATCACAAACAGTAAAAGAAGCAAATGGAAAACTAGACTCAGAATGTGAATTAGTAAAGAACAAGTAAGAAAAGGAATTGTTTTTTCATACAGGAATAACAGGAACAGTGCTTTGGACATAACATTTTCAGACTGAAAAGGATTGCTGTTACGAATCCTTTGATCAATCTTTAAATATAAAGAAGATTATGCAACTTGTACAGAAAGTTCCATTGGAGGAAAAGGGGGGAGAATTTATATCAATCACAATGATCTGAAATGCAAGGGAAACAAAGGGAAACCTAGACTCAATACAATAGGAAATAGAGAAGAACAAATATCCAAAATAATGGAATTTTCAATAGGAAATAACTGGAAGATTTCTCTACCCAGTCACCCTTTCCACTGAATAGGACTGTTGTTAAGAACGCTTTCGTACAGTTTGAATATAAGGAAGATAATGAATTGTGTACAAAACTTCTTTTGAAGGAAATCCGAGAGAATTGATATCAACTATAATATCACAAACAGTAAAAGAAGCAAGTGGAAAACTAGACTCAGAATGTGAATTAGTAAAGAACAAGTAAGAAAAGGAACTGTTTTTTCATACAGGAATAACAGGAACAGTGCTTTGGACAAAACATTTTCAGACTGAAAAGGATTGCTGTTACGAATCCTTGGATCAATCTTTAAATATAATGAAGATGATGCAACTTGAACAGAAAGTTTCACTGAAGGAAATGGTAGAAAATTTCCATCAAGTATAATGATCCCAAATGTAAGAGAAACAAAGGGAAAGCTAGACTCAATAGCATCGGAAATAAAGAAGAACAAGTATCCAAAGGAATGGATTTTTCAATAGGGAATAATTTAAAGATTTCTCAACCCTTTCACCCTTTCCACTGTATAGGACTGCTGTTAAGAATCCTTTGGTACAGTTTGAATATAAGGAAGATAATTCATTGTGCACAAAACTTCGATTGAAGCAAATGGAGAAAATTGATATCAACTATAATATCCCAAAGTGCAAAAGAAACAAAGGGAAAACTAGACTCAATAGAATGTGAAATAGAGAAGACCAAGTAAAAGCAATTATTTTTTCGTACTGGAATAACCGGAACATTCCTTTGGATAAAAGCTTTTTCAGAGTGAAAAGGATTGCTGTTACGAATCCTTTGATCAATCTTTAAATATAAAGAAGATTATGCAAATTGTAAAGAAAGTTCCATTGAAGCAAATGGGAGAAAATTTAAATCAAGTATAATGATCCCAAATGCAAGGGAAACAAAGCGAAACCTAGACTCAATAGAATGGAAAATAGAGAAGAACAAGTATCCAAAGGAATGGATTTTTCAACAGGGAATAACTGGAAGATTTCTCAACTCATTCACCCTTTACACTGAATAAGACTCCTATTAAGAATCCTTTCATGCAGTTTAAATATAAAGAAGATAATGCATTGTGCACAAAACTTCCATCGAAGCAAATGGAGAAAATTGATATCAACTATAATATCCCAAACTGCAAACGAAACAACGGGTAAACTAGACTCAATAGAATGTGAAATAGAGAAAAGCAAGTAAGAAAACCAATTGTTTTTTGCTACTGGAATAACCGGAACATTCCTTTGGACAAAACCTTTTTCAGACTGAAAAGGATTGCTGTTACAAATCTTTTGATCAATCTTTAAATATAAAGAAGATTATGCAACTTGTAAAGAAAGTTCCATTGAAGCAAATGGGAGAAAATTTAAATCAAGTATAATGATCCCAAATGCAAGGGAAACAAAGCGAAACCTAGACTCAATAGAATGGAAAATAGAGAAGAACAAGTATCCAAAGGAATGGATTTTTCAACAGGGAATAACTGGAAGATTTCTCAACCCATTCACCCTTTACACTGAATAAGACTCCTATTAAGAATCCTTTCATGCAGTTTAAATATAAAGAAGATAATGCATTGTGCACAAAACTTCCATCGAAGCAAATGGAGAAAATTGATATCAACTATAATATCCCAAACTGCAAACGAAACAACGGGTAAACTAGACTCAATAGAATGTGAAATAGAGAAAAGCAAGTAAGAAAACCAATTGTTTTTTGCTACTGGAATAACCGGAACATTCCTTTGGACAAAACCTTTTTCAGACTGAAAAGGATTGCTGTTATGAATCCTTTGATCAATCTTTAAATATAAAGAAGATTATGCAACTTGTACAGAAAGTTCCATTGGAGCAAATGGGAGAGAATTTACATCAATCACAATGATCTGAAATGCAAGGGAAACAAAGGGAAACCTAGACGCAATACAATGGGAAATAGAGAAGAACAAATATCCAAAATAATGGAATTTTCAATAGGAAATAACTTGAAGATTTCTCTACCCAGTCACCCTTTCCACTGAATAGGACTGTTGTTAAGAACCCTTTCGTACAGTTTGAATATAAGGAAGATAATGAATTGTGTACAAAACTTCTATTGAAGGAAATCCGAGAGAATTGATATCAACTATGATATCACAAACAGTAAAGGAAGCAAATGGAAAACTAGACTCAGAATGTGAATTAGTAAAGAACAAGTAAGAAAAGGAACTGTTTTTTCATACGGGAAAAACAGGAACAGTGCTTTGGACAAAACATTTTCAGACTGAAAAGGATGGCTGTTACGAATCCTTTGATCAATCTTTAAATATAAAGAAGATTATGCAACTTGTACAGAAAGTTCCATTGGAGCAAATGGGAGAGAATTTACATCAATCACAATGATCTGAAATGCAAGGGAAACAAAGGGAAACCTAGACGCAATACAATGGGAAATAGAGAAGAACAAATATCCAAAATAATGGAATTTTCAATAGGAAATAACTGGAAGATTTCTCTACCCAGTCACCCTTTCCACTGAATAGGACTGTTGTTAAGAACCCTTTCGTACAGTTTGAATATAAGGAAGATAATGAATTGTGTACAAAACTTCTTTTGAAGGAAATCCGAGAGAATTGATATCAACTATGATATCACAAACAGTAAAAGAAGCAAATGGAAAACTAGACTCAGAATGTGAATTAGTAAAGAACAAGTAAGAAAAGGAACTGTTTTTTCATACAGGAATAACAGGAACAGTGCTTAGGACAAAACATTTTCAGACTGAAAAGGATGGCTGTTACGAATCCTTTGATCAATCTTTAAATATAAAGAAGATTAGGCAACTTGTACAGAAAGTTCCATTGGAGCAAATGGGAGAGAATTTACATCAATCACAATGATCTGAAATGCAAGGGAAACAAAGGGAAACCTAGACGCAATACAATGGGAAATAGAGAAGAACAAATATCCAAAATAATGGAATTTTCAATGGGAAATAACTTGAAGATTTCTCTACCCAGTCACCCTTTCCTCTGAATAGGACTGTTGTTAAGAACCCTTTCGTACAGTTTGAATATAAGGAAGATAATGAATTGTGTACAAAACTTCTTTTGAAGGAAATCCAAGAGAATTGATATCAACTATGATATCACAAACAGTAAAAGAAGCAAATGGAAAACTAGACTCAGAATGTGAATTAGTAAAGAACAAGTAAGAAAAGGAACTGTTTTTTCATACAGGAATAACAGGAACAGTGCTTTGGACAAAACATTTTCAGACTGAAAAGGATGGCTGTTACGAATCCTTTGATCAATCTTTAAATATAAAGAGGTTTATGCAACTTGTACAGAAAATTCCATTGGAGCAAATGGGAGAGAATTTACATCAATTACAACGATCTGAAATGCAAGGGAAACAAAGGGAAACCTAGACTGAATACAATGGGAAATAGAGAAGAACAAATAACCAAAATAATGGAATTTTCAGTAGGAAATGAGTTGAAGATTTCTCTGCCCAGTCACCCTTTCCACTGAATAGGACTGTTATTTAGAACCCTTTTGTACAGTTTGAATATATGGAAGATCATGAATTGTGTACAAAACTTCTTTTGAAGGAAATCTGAGAGAATTGATATCAACTATAATATCACAAACAGTAAAAGAAGCAAATGGAAAACTAGACTCAGAATGTGAATTAGTAAAGAACAAGTAAGAATAGAACTGTTTTTTCATACAGGAATAACAGGAACTGTGCTTTGGACAAAACATTTTCAGACTGAAAAGGATTGCTGTTACGAATCCTTGGATCAATCTTTAAATATAATGAAGATGATGCAACTTGAACAGAAAGTTTCACTGAAGGAAATGGTAGAAAATTTCCATCAAGTATAATGATCCCAAATGCAAGAGAAACAAAGGGAAAGCTAGACTCAATAGCATCGGAAATAAAGAAGAACAAGTATCCAAAGGAATGGATTTTTCAATAGGGAATAATTTAAAGATTTCTCAACCCATTCACCCTTTCCACTGTATAGGACTGCTGTTAAGAATCCTTTGGTACAGTTTGAATATAAGGAAGATAATTCATTGTGCACAAAACTTCGATTGAAGCAAATGGAGAAAATTGATATCAACTATAATATCCCAAAGTGCAAAAGAAACAAAGGGAAAACTAGACTCAATAGAATGTGAAATAGAGAAGACCAAGTAAAAGCAATTATTTTTTCGTACTGGAATAACCGGAACATTCCTTTGGATAAAAGCTTTTTCAGACTGAAAAGGATTGCTGTTACGAATCCTTTGATCAATCTTTAAATATAAAGAAGATTATGCAAATTGTAAAGAAAGTTCCATTGAAGCAAATGGGAGAAAATTTAAATCAAGTATAATGATCCCAAATGCAAGGGAAACAAAGCGAAACCTAGACTCAATAGAATGGAAAATAGAGAAGAACAAGTATCCAAAGGAATGGATTTTTCAACAGGGAATAACTGGAAGATTTCTCAACTCATTCACCCTTTACACTGAATAAGACTCCTATTAAGAATCCTTTCATGCAGTTTAAATATAAAGAAGATAATGCATTGTGCACAAAACTTCCATCGAAGCAAATGGAGAAAATTGATATCAACTATAATATCCCAAACTGCAAACGAAACAACGGGTAAACTAGACTCAATAGAATGTGAAATAGAGAAAAGCAAGTAAGAAAACCAATTGTTTTTTGCTACTGGAATAACCGGAACATTCCTTTGGACAAAACCTTTTTCAGACTGAAAAGGATTGCTGTTACAAATCCTTTGATCAATCTTTAAATATAAAGAAGATTATGCAACTTGTACAGAAAGTTCCATTGAAGCAAATGGGAGAAAATTTAAATCAAGTATAATGATCCCAAATGCAAGGGAAACAAAGCGAAACCTAGACTCAATAGAATGGAAAATAGAGAAGAACAAGTATCCAAAGGAATGGATTTTTCAACAGGGAATAACTGGAAGATTTCTCAACCCATTCACCCTTTACACTGAATAAGACTCCTATTAAGAATCCTTTCATGCAGTTTAAATATAAAGAAGATAATGCATTGTGCACAAAACTTCCATCGAAGCAAATGGAGAAAATTGATATCAACTATAATATCCCAAACTGCAAACGAAACAACGGGTAAACTAGACTCAATAGAATGTGAAATAGAGAAAAGCAAGTAAGAAAACCAATTGTTTTTTGCTACTGGAATAACCGGAACATTCCTTTGGACAAAACCTTTTTCAGACTGAAAAGGATTGCTGTTATGAATCCTTTGATCAATCTTTAAATATAAAGAAGATTATGCAACTTGTACAGAAAGTTCCATTGGAGCAAATGGGAGAGAATTTACATCAATCACAATGATCTGAAATGCAAGGGAAACAAAGGGAAACCTAGACGCAATACAATGGGAAATAGAGAAGAACAAATATCCAAAATAATGGAATTTTCAATAGGAAATAACTTGAAGATTTCTCTACCCAGTCACCCTTTCCACTGAATAGGACTGTTGTTAAGAACCCTTTCGTACAGTTTGAATATAAGGAAGATAATGAATTGTGTACAAAACTTCTTTTGAAGGAAATCCGAGAGAATTGATATCAACTATGATATCACAAACAGTAAAGGAAGCAAATGGAAAACTAGACTCAGAATGTGAATTAGTAAAGAACAAGTAAGAAAAGGAACTGTTTTTTCATACGGGAAAAACAGGAACAGTGCTTTGGACAAAACATTTTCAGACTGAAAAGGATTGCTGTTACGAATCCTTTGATCAATCTTTAAATATAAAGAAGATTATGCAACTTGTACAGAAAGTTCCATTGGAGCAAATGGGAGAGAATTTACATCAATCACAATGATCTGAAATGCAAGGGAAACAAAGGGAAACCTAGACGCAATACAATGGGAAATAGAGAAGAACAAATATCCAAAATAATGGAATTTTCAATAGGAAATAACTTGAAGATTTCTCTACCCAGTCACCCTTTCCACTGAATAGGACTGTTGTTAAGAACCCTTTCGTACAGTTTGAATATAAGGAAGATAATAAATTGTTTACAAAACTTCTTTTGAAGGAAATCCGAAAGAATTGATATCAACTATGATATCACAAACAGTAAAAGAAGCAAATGGAAAACTAGACTCAGAATGTGAATTAGTAAAGAACAAGTAAGAAAAGGAACTGTTTTTTCATACAGGAATAACAGGAACAGTGCTTAGGACAAAACATTTTCAGACTGAAAAGGATGGCTGTTACGAATCCTTTGATCAATCTTTAAATATAAAGAAGATTAGGCAACTTGTACAGAAAGTTCCATTGGAGCAAATGGGAGAGAATTTACATCAATCACAATGATCTGAAATGCAAGGGAAACAAAGGGAAACCTAGACGCAATACAATGGGAAATAGAGAAGAACAAATATCCAAAATAATGGAATTTTCAATGGGAAATAACTTGAAGATTTCTCTACCCAGTCACCCTTTCCTCTGAATAGGACTGTTGTTAAGAACCCTTTCGTACAGTTTGAATATAAGGAAGATAATGAATTGTGTACAAAACTTCTTTTGAAGGAAATCCAAGAGAATTGATATCAACTATGATATCACAAACAGTAAAAGAAGCAAATGGAAAACTAGACTCAGAATGTGAATTAGTAAAGAACAAGTAAGAAAAGGAACTGTTTTTTCATACAGGAATAACAGGAACAGTTCTTTGGACAAAACATTTTCAGACTGAAAAGGATGGCTGTTACGAATCCTTTGATCAATCTTTAAATATAAAGAGGTTTATGCAACTTGTACAGAAAATTCCATTGGAGCAAATGGGAGAGAATTTACATCAATTACAACGATCTGAAATGCAAGGGAAACAAAGGGAAACCTAGACTGAATACAATGGGAAATAGAGAAGAACAAATAACCAAAATAATGGAATTTTCAGTAGGAAATGAGTTGAAGATTTCTCTGCCCAGTCACCCTTTCCACTGAATAGGACTGTTATTTAGAACCCTTTTGTACAGTTTGAATATATGGAAGATCATGAATTGTGTACAAAACTTCTTTTGAAGGAAATCTGAGAGAATTGATATCAACTATAATATCACAAACAGTAAAAGAAGCAAATGGAAAACTAGACTCAGAATGTGAATTAGTAAAGAACAAGTAAGAATAGAACTGTTTTTTCATACAGGAATAACAGGAACTGTGCTTTGGACAAAACATTTTCAGACTGAAAAGGATTGCTGTTACGAATCCTTGGATCAATCTTTAAATATAATGAAGATGATGCAACTTGAACAGAAAGTTTCACTGAAGGAAATGGTAGAAAATTTCCATCAAGTATAATGATCCCAAATGCAAGAGAAACAAAGGGAAAGCTAGACTCAATAGCATCGGAAATAAAGAAGAACAAGTATCCAAAGGAATGGATTTTTCAATAGGGAATAATTTAAAGATTTCTCAACCCATTCACCCTTTCCACTGTATAGGACTGCTGTTAAGAATCCTTTGGTACAGTTTGAATATAAGGAAGATAATTCATTGTGCACAAAACTTCGATTGAAGCAAATGGAGAAAATTGATATCAACTATAATATCCCAAAGTGCAAAAGAAACAAAGGGAAAACTAGACTCAATAGAATGTGAAATAGAGAAGACCAAGTAAAAGCAATTATTTTTTCGTACTGGAATAACCGGAACATTCCTTTGGATAAAAGCTTTTTTCAGACTGAAAAGGATTGCTGTTACGAATCCTTTGATCAATCTTTAAATATAAAGAAGATTATGCAAATTGTAAAGAAAGTTCCATTGAAGCAAATGGGAGAAAATTTAAATCAAGTATAATGATCCCAAATGCAAGGGAAACAAAGCGAAACCTAGACTCAATAGAATGGAAAATAGAGAAGAACAAGTATCCAAAGGAATGGATTTTTCAACAGGGAATAACTGGAAGATTTCTCAACTCATTCACCCTTTACACTGAATAAGACTCCTATTAAGAATCCTTTCATGCAGTTTAAATTTAAAGAAGATAATGCATTGTGCACAAAACTTCCATCGAAGCAAATGGAGAAAATTGATATCAACTATAATATCCCAAACTGCAAACGAAACAACGGGTAAACTAGACTCAATAGAATGTGAAATAGAGAAAAGCAAGTAAGAAAACCAATTGTTTTTTGCTACTGGAATAACCGGAACATTCCTTTGGACAAAACCTTTTTCAGACTGAAAAGGATTGCTGTTACGAATCCTTTGATCAATCTTTAAATATAAAGAAGATTATGCAACTTGTACAGAAAATTCCATTGGAGCAAATGGGAGAGAATTTACATCAATTACAACGATCTGAAATGCAAGGGAAACAAAGGGAAACCTAGACTGAATACAATGGGAAATAGAGAAGAACAAATAACCAAAATAATGGAATTTTCAGTAGGAAATAACTTGAAGATTTCTCTGCCCAGTCACCCTTTCCACTGAATAGGACTGTTATTTAGAACCCTTTCGTACAGTTTGAATATAAGGAAGATCATGAATTGTGTACAAAACTTCTTTTGAAGGAAATCTGAGAGAATTGATATCAACAATGATGTCACAAACAGTAAAAGAAGCAAATGGAAAGCTAGACTCAGAATGTGAATTTGTAAAGAACAAGTAAGAAAAGGAACTGTTTTTTCATACAGGAATAACAGGAACTGTGCTTTGGACAAAACATTTTCAGACTGAAAAGGATTGCTGTTACGAATCCTTGGATCAATCTTTAAATATAATGAAGATGATGCAACTTGAACAGAAAGTTTCACTGAAGGAAATGGTAGAAAATTTCCATCAAGTATAATGATCCCAAATGCAAGAGAAACAAAGGGAAAGCTAGACTCAATAGCATCGGAAATAAAGAAGAACAAGTATCCAAAGGAATGGATTTTTCAATAGGGAATAATTTAAAGATTTCTCAACCCATTCACCCTTTCCACTGTATAGGACTGCTGTTAAGAATCCTTTGGTACAGTTTGAATATAAGGAAGATAATTCATTGTGCACAAAACTTCGATTGAAGCAAATGGAGAAAATTGATATCAACTATAATATCCCAAAGTGCAAAAGAAACAAAGGGAAAACTAGACTCAATAGAATGTGAAATAGAGAAGACCAAGTAAAAGCAATTATTTTTTCGTACTGGAATAACCGGAACATTCCTTTGGATAAAAGCTTTTTTCAGACTGAAAAGGATTGCTGTTACGAATCCTTTGATCAATCTTTAAATATAAAGAAGATTATGCAAATTGTAAAGAAAGTTCCATTGAAGCAAATGGGAGAAAATTTAAATCAAGTATAATGATCCCAAATGCAAGGGAAACAAAGCGAAACCTAGACTCAATAGAATGGAAAATAGAGAAGAACAAGTATCCAAAGGAATGGATTTTTCAACAGGGAATAACTGGAAGATTTCTCAACTCATTCACCCTTTACACTGAATAAGACTCCTATTAAGAATCCTTTCATGCAGTTTAAATTTAAAGAAGATAATGCATTGTGCACAAAACTTCCATCGAAGCAAATGGAGAAAATTGATATCAACTATAATATCCCAAACTGCAAACGAAACAACGGGTAAACTAGACTCAATAGAATGTGAAATAGAGAAAAGCAAGTAAGAAAACCAATTGTTTTTTGCTACTGGAATAACCGGAACATTCCTTTGGACAAAACCTTTTTCAGACTGAAAAGGATTGCTGTTACGAATCCTTTGATCAATCTTTAAATATAAAGAAGATTATGCAACTTGTACAGAAAATTCCATTGGAGCAAATGGGAGAGAATTTACATCAATTACAACGATCTGAAATGCAAGGGAAACAAAGGGAAACCTAGACTGAATACAATGGGAAATAGAGAAGAACAAATAACCAAAATAATGGAATTTTCAGTAGGAAATAACTTGAAGATTTCTCTGCCCAGTCACCCTTTCCACTGAATAGGACTGTTATTTAGAACCCTTTCGTACAGTTTGAATATAAGGAAGATCATGAATTGTGTACAAAACTTCTTTTGAAGGAAATCTGAGAGAATTGATATCAACTATGATGTCACAAACAGTAAAAGAAGCAAATGGAAAGCTAGACTCAGAATGTGAATTTGTAAAGAACAAGTAAGAAAAGGAACTGTTTTTTCATACAGGAATAACAGGAACTGTGCTTTGGACAAAACATTTTCAGACTGAAAAGGATTGCTGTTACGAATCCTTGGATCAATCTTTAAATATAATGAAGATGATGCAACTTGAACAGAAAGTTTCACTGAAGGAAATGGTAGAAAATTTCCATCAAGTATAATGATCCCAAATGCAAGAGAAACAAAGGGAAAGCTAGACTCAATAGCATCGGAAATAAAGAAGAACAAGTATCCAAAGGAATGGATTTTTCAATAGGGAATAATTTAAAGATTTCTCAACCCATTCACCCTTTCCACTGTATAGGACTGCTGTTAAGAATCCTTTGGTACAGTTTGAATATAAGGAAGATAATTCATTGTGCACAAAACTTCGATTGAAGCAAATGGAGAAAATTGATATCAACTATAATATCCCAAACTGCAAAAGAAACAAAGGGAAAACTAGACTCAATAGAATGTGAAATAGAGAAGACCAAGTAAAAGCAATTATTTTTTCGTACTGGAATAACCGGAACATTCCTTTGGATAAAAGCTTTTTCAGACTGAAAAGGATTGCTGTTACGAATCCTTTGATCAATCTTTAAATATAAAGAAGATTATGCAACTTGTAAAGAAAGTTCCATTGAAGCAAATGGGAGAAAATTTAAATCAAGTATAATGATCCCAAATGCAAGGGAAACAAAGCGAAACCTAGACTCAATAGAATGGAAAATAGAGAAGAACAAGTATCCAAAGGAATGGATTTTTCAACAGGGAATAACTGGAAGATTTCTCAACCCATTCACCCTTTACACTGAATAAGACTCCTATTAAGAATCCTTTCATGCAGTTTAAATATAAAGAAGATAATGCATTGTGCACAAAACTTCCATCGAAGCAAATGGAGAAAATTGATATCAACTATAATATCCCAAACTGCAAACGAAACAACGGGTAAACTAGACTCAATAGAATGTGAAATAGAGAAAAGCAAGTAAGAAAACCAATTGTTTTTTGCTACTGGAATAACCGGAACATTCCTTTGGACAAAACCTTTTTCAGACTGAAAAGGATTGCTGTTACGAATCCTTTGATCAATCTTTAAATATAAAGAAGATTATGCAACTTGTACAGAAAATTCCATTGGAGCAAATGGGAGAGAATTTACATCAATTACAACGATCTGAAATGCAAGGGAAACAAAGGGAAACCTAGACTGAATACAATGGGAAATAGAGAAGAACAAATAACCAAAATAATGGAATTTTCAGTAGGAAATAACTTGAAGATTTCTCTGCCCAGTCACCCTTTCCACTGAATAGGACTGTTATTTAGAACCCTTTCGTACAGTTTGAATATAAGGAAGATCATGAATTGTGTACAAAACTTCTTTTGAAGGAAATCTGAGAGAATTGATATCAACTATGATGTCACAAACAGTAAAAGAAGCAAATGGAAAACTAGACTCAGAATGTGAATTTGTAAAGAACAAGTAAGAAAAGGAACTGTTTTTTCATACAGGAATAACAGGAACTGTGCTTTGGACAAAACATTTTCAGACTGAAAAGGATTGCTGTTACGAATCCTTGGATCAATCTTTAAATATAATGAAGATGATGCAACTTGAACAGAAAGTTTCACTGAAGGAAATGGTAGAAAATTTCCATCAAGTATAATGATCCCAAATGCAAGAGAAACAAAGGGAAAGCTAGACTCAATAGCATCGGAAATAAAGAAGAACAAGTATCCAAAGGAATGGATTTTTCAATAGGGAATAATTTAAAGATTTCTCAACCCATTCACCCTTTCCACTGTATAGGACTGCTGTTAAGAATCCTTTGGTACAGTTTGAATATAAGGAAGATAATTCATTGTGCACAAAACTTCGATTGAAGCAAATGGAGAAAATTGATATCAACTATAATATCCCAAACTGCAAAAGAAACAAAGGGAAAACTAGACTCAATAGAATGTGAAATAGAGAAGACCAAGTAAAAGCAATTATTTTTTCGTACTGGAATAACCGGAACATTCCTTTGGATAAAAGCTTTTTCAGACTGAAAAGGATTGCTGTTACGAATCCTTTGATCAATCTTTAAATATAAAGAAGATTATGCAACTTGTAAAGAAAGTTCCATTGAAGCAAATGGGAGAAAATTTAAATCAAGTATAATGATCCCAAATGCAAGGGAAACAAAGCGAAACCTAGACTCAATAGAATGGAAAATAGAGAAGAACAAGTATCCAAAGGAATGGATTTTTCAACAGGGAATAACTGGAAGATTTCTCAACCCATTCACCCTTTACACTGAATAAGACTCCTATTAAGAATCCTTTCATGCAGTTTAAATATAAAGAAGATAATGCATTGTGCACAAAACTTCCATCGAAGCAAATGGAGAAAATTGATATCAACTATAATATCCCAAACTGCAAACGAAACAACGGGTAAACTAGACTCAATAGAATGTGAAATAGAGAAAAGCAAGTAAGAAAACCAATTGTTTTTTGCTACTGGAATAACCGGAACATTCCTTTGGACAAAACCTTTTTCAGACTGAAAAGGATTGCTGTTACGAATCCTTTGATCAATCTTTAAATATAAAGAAGATTATGCAACTTGTACAGAAAGTTCCATTGGAGCAAATGGGAGAGAATTTACATCAATCACAATGATCTGAAATGCAAGGGAAACAAAGGGAAACCTAGACGCAATACAATG
The DNA here is from genome assembly GCF_048593235.1 of Sminthopsis crassicaudata. NCBI lineage: Eukaryota > Metazoa > Chordata > Mammalia > Dasyuromorphia > Dasyuridae > Sminthopsis > Sminthopsis crassicaudata. Next base: position 202,870,251 of record NC_133619.1, read on the forward strand.
GGAAATAGAGAAGAACAAATATCCAAAATAATGGAATTTTCAATAGGAAATAACTGGAAGATTTCTCTACCCAGTCACCCTTTCCACTGAATAGGACTGTTGTTAAGAACCCTTTCATACAGTTTGAATATAAGGAAGATAATGAATTGTGTACAAAACTTCTTTTGAAGGAAATCCGAGAGAATTGATATCAACTATGATATCACAAACAGTAAAGGAAGCAAATGGAAAACTAGAGTCAGAATGTGAATTAGTAAAGAACAAGTAAGAAAAGGAACTGTTTTTTCATACAGGAATAACAGGAACAGTGCTTAGGACAAAACATTTTCAGACTGAAAAGGATGGCTGTTACGAATCCTTTGATCAATCTTTAAATATAAAGAAGATTAGGCAACTTGTACAGAAAGTTCCATTGGAGCAAATGGGAGAGAATTTACATCAATCACAATGATCTGAAATGCAAGGGAAACAAAGGGAAACCTAGACGCAATACAATGGGAAATAGAGAAGAACAAATATCCAAAATAATGGAATTTTCAATGGGAAATAACTTGAAGATTTCTCTACCCAGTCACCCTTTCCTCTGAATAGGACTGTTGTTAAGAACCCTTTCATACAGTTTGAATATAAGGAAGATAATGAATTGTGTACAAAACTTCTTTTGAAGGAAATCCGAGAGAATTGATATCAACTATGATATCACAAACAGTAAAAGAAGCAAATGGAAAACTAGACTCAGAATGTGAATTAGTAAAGAACAAGTAAGAAAAGGAACTGTTTTTTCATACAGGAATAACAGGAACAGTGCTTTGGACAAAACATTTTCAGACTGAAAAGGATGGCTGTTACGAATCCTTTGATCAATCTTTAAATATAAAGAGGTTTATGCAACTTGTACAGAAAATTTCATTGGAGCAAATGGGAGAGAATTTACATCAATTACAACGATCTGAAATGCAAGGGAAACAAAGGGAAACCTAGACTGAATACAATGGGAAATAGAGAAGAACAAATAACCAAAATAATGGAATTTTCAGTAGGAAATGAGTTGAAGATTTCTCTGCCCAGTCACCCTTTCCACTGAATAGGACTGTTATTTAGAACCCTTTTGTACAGTTTGAATATATGGAAGATCATGAATTGTGTACAAAACTTCTTTTGAAGGAAATCTGAGAGAATTGATATCAACTATAATATCACAAACAGTAAAAGAAGCAAATGGAAAACTAGACTCAGAATGTGAATTAGTAAAGAACAAGTAAGAAAAGAACTGTTTTTTCATACAGGAATAACAGGAACTGTGCTTTGGACAAAACATTTTCAGACTGAAAAGGATTGCTGTTACGAATCCTTGGATCAATCTTTAAATATAATGAAGATGATGCAACTTGAACAGAAAGTTTCACTGAAGGAAATGGTAGAAAATTTCCATCAAGTATAATGATCCCAAATGCAAGAGAAACAAAGGGAAAGCTAGACTCAATAGCATCGGAAATAAAGAAGAACAAGTATCCAAAGGAATGGATTTTTCAATAGGGAATAATTTAAAGATTTCTCAACCCATTCACCCTTTCCACTGTATAGGACTGCTGTTAAGAATCCTTTGGTACAGTTTGAATATAAGGAAGATAATTCATTGTGCACAAAACTTCGATTGAAGCAAATGGAGAAAATTGATATCAACTATAATATCCCAAACTGCAAAAGAAACAAAGGGAAAACTAGACTCAATAGAATGTGAAATAGAGAAGACCAAGTAAAAGCAATTATTTTTTCGTACTGGAATAACCGGAACATTCCTTTGGATAAAAGCTTTTTTCAGACTGAAAAGGATTGCTGTTACGAATCCTTTGATCAATCTTTAAATATAAAGAAGATTATGCAAATTGTAAAGAAAGTTCCATTGAAGCAAATGGGAGAAAATTTAAATCAATTATAATGATCCCAAATGCAAGGGAAACAAAGCGAAACCTAGACTCAATAGAATGGAAAATAGAGAAGAACAAGTATCCAAAGGAATGGATTTTTCAACAGGGAATAACTGGAAGATTTCTCAACTCATTCACCCTTTACACTGAATAAGACTCCTATTAAGAATCCTTTCATGCAGTTTAAATTTAAAGAAGATAATGCATTGTGCACAAAACTTCCATCGAAGCAAATGGAGAAAATTGATATCAACTATAATATCCCAAACTGCAAACGAAACAACGGGTAAACTAGACTCAATAGAATGTGAAATAGAGAAAAGCAAGTAAGAAAACCAATTGTTTTTTGCTACTGGAATAACCGGAACATTCCTTTGGACAAAACCTTTTTCAGACTGAAAAGGATTGCTGTTACGAATCCTTTGATCAATCTTTAAATATAAAGAAGATTATGCAACTTGTACAGAAAGTTCCATTGGAGCAAATGGGAGAGAATTTACATCAATCACAATGATCTGAAATGCAAGGGAAACAAAGGGAAACCTAGACTCAATACAATGGGAAATAGAGAAGAACAAATATCCAAAATAATGGAACTTTCAATAGGAAATAACTGGAAGATTTCTCTACCCAGTCACCCTTTCCACTGAATAGGACTGTTGTTAAGAACCCTTTCGTACAGTTTGAATATAAGGAAGATAATGAATTGTGTACAAAACTTCTTTTGAAGGAAATCCGAGAGAATTGATATCAACTATAATATCACAAACAGTAAAAGAAGCAAATGGAAAACTAGACTCAGAATGTGAATTAGTAAAGAACAAGTAAGAAAAGGAATTGTTTTTTCATACAGGAATAACAGGAACAGTGCTTTGGACAAAACATTTTCAGACTGAAAAGGATTGCTGTTACGAATCCTTTGATCAATCTTTAAATATAAAGAAGATTATGCAACTTGTACAGAAAGTTCCATTGGAGCAAATGGGAGAGAATTTACATCAATCACAATGATCTGAAATGCAAGGGAAACAAAGGGAAACCTAGACTCAATACAATAGGAAATAGAGAAGAAGAAATATCCAAAATAATGGAATTTTCAATAGGAAATAACTGGAAGATTTCTCTACCCAGTCACCCTTTCCACTGAATAGGACTGTTGTTAAGAACGCTTTCGTACAGTTTGAATATAAGGAAGATAATGAATTGTGTACAAAACTTCTTTTGAAGGAAATCCGAGAGAATTGATATCAACTATAATATCACAAACAGTAAAAGAAGCAAGTGGAAAACTAGACTCAGAATGTGAATTAGTAAAGAACAAGTAAGAAAAGGAACTGTTTTTTCATACAGGAATAACAGGAACAGTGCTTTGGACAAAACATTTTCAGACTGAAAAGGATTGCTGTTACGAATCCTTGGATCAATCTTTAAATATAATGAAGATGATGCAACTTGAACAGAAAGTTTCACTGAAGGAAATGGTAGAAAATTTCCATCAAGTATAATGATCCCAAATGCAAGAGAAACAAAGGGAAAGCTAGACTCAATAGCATCGGAAATAAAGAAGAAGAAGTATCCAAAGGAATGGATTTTTCAATAGGGAATAATTTAAAGATTTCTCAACCCTTTCACACTTTCCACTGTATAGGACTGCTGTTAAGAATCCTTTGGTACAGTTTGAATATAAGGAAGATAATTCATTGTGCACAAAACTTCGATTGAAGCAAATGGAGAAAATTGATATCAACTATAATATCCCAAACTGCAAAAGAAACAAAGGGAAAACTAGACTCAATAGAATGTGAAATAGAGAAGACCAAGTAAAAGCAATTATTTTTTCGTACTGGAATAACTGGAACATTCCTTTGGATAAAAGCTTTTTCAGACTGAAAAGGATTGCTGTTACGAATCCTTTGATCAATCTTTAAATATAAAGAAGATTATGCAAATTGTAAAGAAAGTTCCATTGAAGCAAATGGGAGAAAATTTAAATCAAGTATAATGATCCCAAATGCAAGGGAAACAAAGCGAAACCTAGACTCAATAGAATGGAAAATAGAGAAGAACAAGTATCCAAAGGAATGGATTTTTCAACAGGGAATAACTGGAAGATTTCTCAACTCATTCACCCTTTACACTGAATAAGACTCCTATTAAGAATCCTTTCATGCAGTTTAAATATAAAGAAGATAATGCATTGTGCACAAAACTTCCATCGAAGCAAATGGAGAAAATTGATATCAACTATAATATCCCAAACTGCAAACGAAACAACGGGTAAACTAGACTCAATAGAATGTGAAATAGAGAAAAGCAAGTAAGAAAACCAATTGTTTTTTGCTACTGGAATAACCGGAACATTCCTTTGGACAAAACCTTTTTCAGACTGAAAAGGATTGCTGTTACAAATCCTTTGATCAATCTTTAAATATAAAGAAGATTATGCAACTTGTACAGAAAGTTCCATTGAAGCAAATGGGAGAAAATTTAAATCAATTATAATGATCCCAAATGCAAGGGAAACAAAGCGAAACCTAGACTCAATAGAATGGAAAATAGAGAAGAACAAGTATCCAAAGGAATGGATTTTTCAACAGGGAATAACTGGAAGATTTCTCAACCCATTCACCCTTTACACTGAATAAGACTCCTATTAAGAATCCTTTCATGCAGTTTAAATATAAAGAAGATAATGCATTGTGCACAAAACTTCCATCGAAGCAAATGGAGAAAATTGATATCAACTATAATATCCCAAACTGCAAACGAAACAACGGGTAAACTAGACTCAATAGAATGTGAAATAGATAAAAGCAAGTAAGAAAACCAATTGTTTTTTGCTACTGGAATAACCAGAACATTCCTTTGGACAAAACCTTTTTCAGACTGAAAAGGATTGCTGTTATGAATCCTTTGATCAATCTTTAAATATAAAGAAGATTATGCAACTTGTACAGAAAGTTCCATTGGAGCAAATGGGAGAGAATTTACATCAATCACAATGATCTGAAATGCAAGGGAAACAAAGGGAAACCTAGACGCAATACAATGGGAAATAGAGAAGAACAAATATCCAAAATAATGGAATTTTCAATAGGAAATAACTTGAAGATTTCTCTACCCAGTCACCCTTTCCACTGAATAGGACTGTTGTTAAGAACCCTTTCGTACAGTTTGAATATAAAGAAGATAATGAATTGTGTACAAAACTTCTTTTGAAGGAAATCCGAGAGAATTGATATCAACTATGATATCACAAACAGTAAAGGAAGCAAATGGAAAACTAGACTCAGAATGTGAATTAGTAAAGAACAAGTAAGAAAAGGAACTGTTTTTTCATACGGGAATAACAGGAACAGTGCTTTGGACAAAACATTTTCAGACTGAAAAGGATTGCTGTTACGAATCCTTTGATCAATCTTTAAATATAAAGAAGATTATGCAACTTGTACAGAAAGTTCCATTGGAGCAAATGGGAGAGAATTTACATCAATCACAATGATCTGAAATGCAAGGGAAACAAAGGGAAACCTAGACGCAATACAATGGGAAATAGAGAAGAACAAATATCCAAAATAATGGAATTTTCAATAGGAAATAACTTGAAGATTTCTCTACCCAGTCACCCTTTCCACTGAATAGGACTGTTGTTAAGAACCCTTTCGTACAGTTTGAATATAAGGAAGATAATGAATTGTGTACAAAACTTCTTTTGAAGGAAATCCGAGAGAATTGATATCAACTATGATATCACAAACAGTAAAAGAAGCAAATGGAAAACTAGACTCAGAATGTGAATTAGTAAAGAACAAGTAAGAAAAGGAACTGTTTTTTCATACAGGAATAACAGGAACAGTGCTTAGGACAAAACATTTTCAGACTGAAAAGGATGGCTGTTACGAATCCTTTGATCAATCTTTAAATATAAAGAAGATTAGGCAACTTGTACAGAAAGTTCCATTGGAGCAAATGGGAGAGAATTTACATCAATCACAATGATCTGAAATGCAAGGGAAACAAAGGGAAACCTAGACGCAATACAATGGGAAATAGAGAAGAACAAATATCCAAAATAATGGAATTTTCAATGGGAAATAACTTGAAGATTTCTCTACCCAGTCACCCTTTCCTCTGAATAGGACTGTTGTTAAGAACCCTTTCGTACAGTTTGAATATAAGGAAGATAATGAATTGTGTACAAAACTTCTTTTGAAGGAAATCCAAGAGAATTGATATCAACTATGATATCACAAACAGTAAAAGAAGCAAATGGAAAACTAGACTCAGAATGTGAATTAGTAAAGAACAAGTAAGAAAAGGAACTGTTTTTTCATACAGGAATAACAGGAACAGTGCTTTGGACAAAACATTTTCAGACTGAAAAGGATGGCTGTTACGAATCCTTTGATCAATCTTTTAATATAAAGAGGTTTATGCAACTTGTACAGAAAATTCCATTGGAGCAAATGGGAGAGAATTTACATCAATTACAACGATCTGAAATGCAAGGGAAACAAAGGGAAACCTAGACTGAATACAATGGGAAATAGAGAAGAACAAATAACCAAAATAATGGAATTTTCAGTAGGAAATGAGTTGAAGATTTCTCTGCCCAGTCACCCTTTCCACTGAATAGGACTGTTATTTAGAACCCTTTTGTACAGTTTGAATATATGGAAGATCATGAATTGTGTACAAAACTTCTTTTGAAGGAAATCTGAGAGAATTGATATCAACTATAATATCACAAACAGTAAAAGAAGCAAATGGAAAACTAGACTCAGAATGTGAATTAGTAAAGAACAAGTAAGAATAGAACTGTTTTTTCATACAGGAATAACAGGAACTGTGCTTTGGACAAAACATTTTCAGACTGAAAAGGATTGCTGTTACGAATCCTTGGATCAATCTTTAAATATAATGAAGATGATGCAACTTGAACAGAAAGTTTCACTGAAGGAAATGGTAGAAAATTTCCATCAAGTATAATGATCCCAAATGCAAGAGAAACAAAGGGAAAGCTAGACTCAATAGCATCGGAAATAAAGAAGAACAAGTATCTAAAGGAATGGATTTTTCAATAGGGAATAATTTAAAGATTTCTCAACCCATTCACCCTTTCCACTGTATAGGACTGCTGTTAAGAATCCTTTGGTACAGTTTGAATATAAGGAAGATAATTCATTGTGCACAAAACTTCGATTGAAGCAAATGGAGAAAATTGATATCAACTATAATATCCCAAACTGCAAAAGAAACAAAGGGAAAACTAGACTCAATAGAATGTGAAATAGAGAAGACCAAGTAAAAGCAATTATTTTTTCGTACTGGAATAACCGGAACATTCCTTTGGATAAAAGCTTTTTTCAGACTGAAAAGGATTGCTGTTACGAATCCTTTGATCAATCTTTAAATATAAAGAAGATTATGCAAATTGTAAAGAAAGTTCCATTGAAGCAAATGGGAGAAAATTTAAATCAAGTATAATGATCCCAAATGCAAGGGAAACAAAGCGAAACCTAGACTCAATAGAATGGAAAATAGAGAAGAACAAGTATCCAAAGGAATGGATTTTTCAACAGGGAATAACTGGAAGATTTCTCAACTCATTCACCCTTTACACTGAATAAGACTCCTATTAAGAATCCTTTCATGCAGTTTAAATTTAAAGAAGATAATGCATTGTGCACAAAACTTCCATCGAAGCAAATGGAGAAAATTGATATCAACTATGATATCACAAACAGTAAAAGAAGCAAATGGAAAACTAGACTCAGAATGTGAATTAGTAAAGAACAAGTAAGAAAAGGAACTGTTTTTTCATACAGGAATAACAGGAACAGTGCTTTGGACAAAACATTTTCAGACTGAAAAGGATGGCTGTTACGAATCCTTTGATCAATCTTTTAATATAAAGAGGTTTATGCAACTTGTACAGAAAATTCCATTGGAGCAAATGGGAGAGAATTTACATCAATTACAACGATCTGAAATGCAAGGGAAACAAAGGGAAACCTAGACTGAATACAATGGGAAATAGAGAAGAACAAATAACCAAAATAATGGAATTTTCAGTAGGAAATAACTTGAAGATTTCTCTGCCCAGTCACCCTTTCCACTGAATAGGACTGTTATTTAGAACCCTTTCGTACAGTTTGAATATAAGGAAGATCATGAATTGTGTACAAAACTTCTTTTGAAGTAAATCTGAGAGAATTGATATCAACTATGATGTCACAAACAGTAAAAGAAGCAAATGGAAAACTAGACTCAGAATGTGAATTTGTAAAGAACAAGTAAGAAAAGGAACTGTTTTTTCATACAGGAATAACAGGAACTGTGCTTTGGACAAAACATTTTCAGACTGAAAAGGATTGCTGTTACGAATCCTTGGATCAATCTTTAAATATAATGAAGATGATGCAACTTGAACAGAAAGTTTCACTGAAGGAAATGGTAGAAAATTTCCATCAAGTATAATGATCCCAAATGCAAGAGAAACAAAGGGAAAGCTAGAATCAATAGCATCGGAAATAAAGAAGAACAAGTATCCAAAGGAATGGATTTTTCAATAGGGAATAATTTAAAGATTTCTCAACCCATTCACCCTTTCCACTGTATAGGACTGCTGTTAAGAATCCTTTGGTACAGTTTGAATATAAGGAAGATAATTCATTGTGCACAAAACTTCGATTGAAGCAAATGGAGAAAATTGATATCAACTATAATATCCCAAACTGCAAAAGAAACAAAGGGAAAACTAGACTCAATAGAATGTGAAATAGAGAAGACCAAGTAAAAGCAATTATTTTTTCGTACTGGAATAACCGGAACATTCCTTTGGATAAAAGCTTTTTCAGACTGAAAAGGATTGCTGTTACGAATCCTTTGATCAATCTTTAAATATAAAGAAGATTATGCAACTTGTAAAGAAAGTTCCATTGAAGCAAATGGGAGAAAATTTAAATCAAGTATAATGATCCCAAATGCAAGGGAAACAAAGCGAAACCTAGACTCAATAGAATGGAAAATAGAGAAGAACAAGTATCCAAAGGAATGGATTTTTCAACAGGGAATAACTGGAAGATTTCTCAACCCATTCACCCTTTACACTGAATAAGACTCCTATTAAGAATCCTTTCATGCAGTTTAAATATAAAGAAGATAATGCATTGTGCACAAAACTTCCATCGAAGCAAATGGAGAAAATTGATATCAACTATAATATCCCAAACTGCAAACGAAACAACGGGTAAACTAGACTCAATAGAATGTGAAATAGAGAAAAGCAAGTAAGAAAACCAATTGTTTTTTGCTACTGGAATAACCCGGAACATTCCTTTGGACAAAACCTTTTTCAGACTGAAAAGGATTGCTGTTACGAATCCTTTGATCAATCTTTAAATATAAAGAAGATTATGCAACTTGTACAGAAAGTTCCATTGGAGCAAATGGGAGAGAATTTACATCAATCACAATGATCTGAAATGCAAGGGAAACAAAGGGAAACCTAGACGCAATACAATGGGAAATAGAGAAGAACAAATATCCAAAATAATGGAATTTTCAATAGGAAATAACTTGAAGATTTCTCTACCCAGTCACCCTTTCCTCTGAATAGGACTGTTGTTAAGAACCCTTTCATACAGTTTGAATATAAGGAAGATAATGAATTGTGTACAAAACTTCTTTTGAAGGAAATCCGAGAGAATTGATATCAACTATGATATCACAAACAGTAAAAGAAGCAAATGGAAAACTAGACTCAGAATGTGAATTAGTAAAGAACAAGTAAGAAAAGGAACTGTTTTTTCATACAGGAATAACAGGAACAGTGCTTAGGACAAAACATTTTCAGACTGAAAAGGATGGCTGTTACGAATCCTTTGATCAATCTTTAAATATAAAGAAGATTAGGCAACTTGTACAGAAAGTTCCATTGGAGCAAATGGGAGAGAATTTACATCAATCACAATGATCTGAAATGCAAGGGAAACAAAGGGAAACCTAGACGCAATACAATGGGAAATAGAGAAGAACAAATATCCAAAATAATATAATTTTCAATGGGAAATAACTTGAAGATTTCTCTACCCAGTCACCCTTTCCTCTGAATAGGACTGTTGTTAAGAACCCTTTCATACAGTTTGAATATAAGGAAGATAATGTATTGTGTACAAAACTTCTTTTGAAGGAAATCCGAGAGAATTGATATCAACTATGATATCACAAACAGTAAAAGAAGCAAATGGAAAACTAGACTCAGAATGTGAATTAGTAAAGAACAAGTAAGAAAAGGAACTGTTTTTTCATACAGGAATAACAGGAACAGTGCTTTGGACAAAACATTTTCAGACTGAAAAGGATGGCTGTTACGAATCCTTTGATCAATCTTTAAATATAAAGAGGTTTATGCAACTTGTACAGAAAATTTCATTGGAGCAAATGGGAGAGAATTTACATCAATTACAACGATCTGAAATGCAAGGGAAACCAAAGGAAACCTAGACTGAATACAATGGGAAATAGAGAAGAACAAATAACCAAAATAATGGAATTTTCAGTAGGAAATAACTTGAAGATTTCTCTGCCCAGTCACCCTTTCCACTGAATAGGACTGTTATTTAGAACCCTTTTGTACAGTTTGAATATATGGAAGATCATGAATTGTGTACAAAACTTCTTTTGAAGGAAATCTGAGAGAATTGATATCAACTATAATATCACAAACAGTAAAAGAAGCAAATGGAAAACTAGACTCAGAATGTGAATTAGTAAAGAACAAGTAAGAATAGAACTGTTTTTTCATACAGGAATAACAGGAACTGTGCTTTGGACAAAACATTTTCAGACTGAAAAGGATTGCTGTTACGAATCCTTGGATCAATCTTTAAATATAATGAAGATGATGCAACTTGAACAGAAAGTTTCACTGAAGGAAATGGTAGAAAATTTCCATCAAGTATAATGATCCCAAATGCAAGAGAAACAAAGGGAAAGCTAGACTCAATAGCATCGGAAATAAAGAAGAACAAGTATCCAAAGGAATGGATTTTTCAATAGGGAATAATTTAAAGATTTCTCAACCCATTCACCCTTTCCACTGTATAGGACTGCTGTTAAGAATCCTTTGGTACAGTTTGAATATAAGGAAGATAATTCATTGTGCACAAAACTTCGATTGAAGCAAATGGAGAAAATTGATATCAACTATAATATCCCAAACTGCAAAAGAAACAAAGGGAAAACTAGACTCAATAGAATGTGAAATAGAGAAGACCAAGTAAAAGCAATTATTTTTTCGTACTGGAATAACCGGAACATTCCTTTGGATAAAAGCTTTTTTCAGACTGAAAAGGATTGCTGTTACGAATCCTTTGATCAATCTTTAAATATAAAGAAGATTATGCAAATTGTAAAGAAAGTTCCATTGAAGCAAATGGGAGAAAATTTAAATCAAGTATAATGATCCCAAATGCAAGGGAAACAAAGCGAAACCTAGACTCAATAGAATGGAAAATAGAGAAGAACAAGTATCCAAAGGAATGGATTTTTCAACAGGGAATAACTGGAAGATTTCTCAACTCATTCACCCTTTACACTGAATAAGACTCCTATTAAGAATCCTTTCATGCAGTTTAAATTTAAAGAAGTTAATGCATTGTGCACAAAACTTCCATCGAAGCAAATGGAGAAAATTGATATCAACTATAGTATCCCAAACTGCAAACGAAACAACGGGTAAACTAGACTCAATAGAATGTGAAATAGAGAAAAGCAAGTAAGAAAACCAATTGTTTTTTGCTACTGGAATAACCGGAACATTCCTTTGGACAAAACCTTTTTCAGACTGAAAAGGATTGCTGTTACAAATCCTTTGATCAATCTTTAAATATAAAGAAGATTATGCAACTTGTACAGAAAGTTCCATTGAAGCAAATGGGAGAAAATTTAAATCAAGTATAATGATCCCAAATGCAAGGGAAACAAAGCGAAACCTAGACTCAATAGAATGGAAAATAGAGAAGAACAAGTATCCAAAGGAATGGATTTTTCAACAGGGAATAACTGGAAGATTTCTCAACCCATTCACCCTTTACACTGAATAAGACTCCTATTAAGAATCCTTTCATGCAGTTTAAATATAAAGAAGATAATGCATTGTGCACAAAACTTCCATCGAAGCAAATGGAGAAAATTGATATCAACTATAATATCCCAAACTGCAAACGAAACAACGGGTAAACTAGACTCAATAGAATGTGAAATAGAGAAAAGCAAGTAAGAAAACCAATTGTTTTTTGCTACTGGAATAACCGGAACATTCCTTTGGACAAAACCTTTTTCAGACTGAAAAGGATTGCTGTTACGAATCCTTTGATCAATCTTTAAATATAAAGAAGATTATGCAACTTGTACAGAAAGTTCCATTGGAGCAAATGGGAGAGAATTTACATCAATCACAATGATCTGAAATGCAAGGGAAACAAAGGGAAACCTAGACGCAATACAATGGGAAATAGAGAAGAACAAATATCCAAAATAATGGAATTTTCAATAGGAAATAACTGGAAGATTTCTCTACCCAGTCACCCTTTCCACTGAATAGGACTGTTGTTAAGAACCCTTTCATACAGTTTGAATATAAGGAAGATAATGAATTGTGTACAGAACTTCTTTTGAAGGAAATCCGAGAGAATTGATATCAACTATTATATCACAAACAGTAAAAGAAGCAAATGGAAAACTAGAGTCAGAATGTGAATTAGTAAAGAACAAGTAAGAAAAGGAACTGTTTTTTCATACGGGAATAACAGGAACAGTGCTTAGGACAAAACATTTTCAGACTGAAAAGGATGGCTGTTACGAATCCTTTGATCAATCTTTAAATATAAAGAAGATTAGGCAACTTGTACAGAAAGTTCCATTGGAGCAAATGGGAGAGAATTTACATCAATCACAATGATCTGAAATGCTAGGGAAACAAAGGGAAACCTAGACGCAATACAATGGGAAATAGAGAAGAACAAATATCCAAAATAATATAATTTTCAATGGGAAATAACTTGAAGATTTCTCTACCCAGTCACCCTTTCCTCTGAATAGGACTGTTGTTAAGAACCCTTTCATACAGTTTGAATATAAGGAAGATAATGAATTGTGTACAAAACTTCTTTTGAAGGAAATCCGAGAGAATTGATATCAACTATGATATCACAAACAGTAAAAGAAGCAAATGGAAAACTAGACTCAGAATGTGAATTAGTAAAGAACAAGTAAGAAAAGGAACTGTTTTTTCATACAGGAATAACAGGAACAGTGCTTTGGACAAAACATTTTCAGACTGAAAAGGATGGCTGTTACGAATCCTTTGATCAATCTTTAAATATAAAGAGGTTTATGCAACTTGTACAGAAAATTTCATTGGAGCAAATGGGAGAGAATTTACATCAATTACAACGATCTGAAATGCAAGGGAAACCAAAGGAAACCTAGACTGAATACAATGGGAAATAGAGAAGAACAAATAACCAAAATAATGGAATTTTCAGTAGGAAATAACTTGAAGATTTCTCTGCCCAGTCACCCTTTCCACTGAATAGGACTGTTATTTAGAACCCTTTTGTACAGTTTGAATATATGGAAGATCATGAATTGTGTACAAAACTTCTTTTGAAGGAAATCTGAGAGAATTGATATCAACTATAATATCACAAACAGTAAAAGAAGCAAATGGAAAACTAGACTCAGAATGTGAATTAGTAAAGAACAAGTAAGAATAGAACTGTTTTTTCATACAGGAATAACAGGAACTGTGCTTTGGACAAAACATTTTCAGACTGAAAAGGATGGCTGTTACGAATCCTTGGATCAATCTTTAAATATAATGAAGATGATGCAACTTGAACAGAAAGTTTCACTGAAGGAAATGGTAGAAAATTTCCATCAAGTATAATGATCCCAAATGCAAGAGAAACAAAGGGAAAGCTAGACTCAATAGCATCGGAAATAAAGAAGAACAAGTATCCAAAGGAATGGATTTTTCAATAGGGAATAATTTAAAGATTTCTCAACCCATTCACCCTTTCCACTGTATAGGACTGCTGTTAAGAATCCTTTGGTACAGTTTGAATATAAGGAAGATAATTCATTGTGCACAAAACTTCGATTGAAGCAAATGGAGAAAATTGATATCAACTATAATATCCCAAACTGCAAAAGAAACAAAGGGAAAACTAGACTCAATAGAATGTGAAATAGAGAAGACCAAGTAAAAGCAATTATTTTTTCGTACTGGAATAACCGGAACATTCCTTTGGATAAAAGCTTTTTTCAGACTGAAAAGGATTGCTGTTACGAATCCTTTGATCAATCTTTAAATATAAAGAAGATTATGCAAATTGTAAAGAAAGTTCCATTGAAGCAAATGGGAGAAAATTTAAATCAAGTATAATGATCCCAAATGCAAGGGAAACAAAGCGAAACCTAGACTCAATAGAATGGAAAATAGAGAAGAACAAGTATCCAAAGGAATGGATTTTTCAACAGGGAATAACTGGAAGATTTCTCAACTCATTCACCCTTTACACTGAATAAGACTCCTATTAAGAATCCTTTCATGCAGTTTAAATTTAAAGAAGTTAATGCATTGTGCACAAAACTTCCATCGAAGCAAATGGAGAAAATTGATATCAACTATAGTATCCCAAACTGCAAACGAAACAACGGGTAAACTAGACTCAATAGAATGTGAAATAGAGAAAAGCAAGTAAGAAAACCAATTGTTTTTTGCTACTGGAATAACCGGAACATTCCTTTGGACAAAACCTTTTTCAGACTGAAAAGGATTGCTGTTACGAATCCTTTGATCAATCTTTAAATATAAAGAAGATTATGCAACTTGTACAGAAAGTTCCATTGGAGCAAATGGGAGAGAATTTACATCAATCACAATGATCTGAAATGCAAGGGAAACAAAGGGAAACCTAGACGCAATACAATGGGAAATAGAGAAGAACAAATATCCAAAATAATATAATTTTCAATGGGAAATAACTTGAAGATTTCTCTACCCAGTCACCCTTTCCTCTGAATAGGACTGTTGTTAAGAACCCTTTCATACAGTTTGAATATAAGGAAGATAATGTATTGTGTACAAAACTTCTTTTGAAGGAAATCCGAGAGAATTGATATCAACTATGATATCACAAACAGTAAAAGAAGCAAATGGAAAACTAGACTCAGAATGTGAATTAGTAAAGAACAAGTAAGAAAAGGAACTGTTTTTTCATACAGGAATAACAGGAACAGTGCTTTGGACAAAACATTTTCAGACTGAAAAGGATGGCTGTTACGAATCCTTTGATCAATCTTTAAATATAAAGAGGTTTATGCAACTTGTACAGAAAATTTCATTGGAGCAAATGGGAGAGAATTTACATCAATTACAACGATCTGAAATGCAAGGGAAACCAAAGGAAACCTAGACTGAATACAATGGGAAATAGAGAAGAACAAATAACCAAAATAATGGAATTTTCAGTAGGAAATAACTTGAAGATTTCTCTGCCCAGTCACCCTTTCCACTGAATAGGACTGTTATTTAGAACCCTTTTGTACAGTTTGAATATATGGAAGATCATGAATTGTGTACAAAACTTCTTTTGAAGGAAATCTGAGAGAATTGATATCAACTATAATATCACAAACAGTAAAAGAAGCAAATGGAAAACTAGACTCAGAATGTGAATTAGTAAAGAACAAGTAAGAATAGAACTGTTTTTTCATACAGGAATAACAGGAACTGTGCTTTGGACAAAACATTTTCAGACTGAAAAGGATTGCTGTTACGAATCCTTGGATCAATCTTTAAATATAATGAAGATGATGCAACTTGAACAGAAAGTTTCACTGAAGGAAATGGTAGAAAATTTCCATCAAGTATAATGATCCCAAATGCAAGAGAAACAAAGGGAAAGCTAGACTCAATAGCATCGGAAATAAAGAAGAACAAGTATCCAAAGGAATGGATTTTTCAATAGGGAATAATTTAAAGATTTCTCAACCCATTCACCCTTTCCACTGTATAGGACTGCTGTTAAGAATCCTTTGGTACAGTTTGAATATAAGGAAGATAATTCATTGTGCACAAAACTTCGATTGAAGCAAATGGAGAAAATTGATATCAACTATAATATCCCAAACTGCAAAAGAAACAAAGGGAAAACTAGACTCAATAGAATGTGAAATAGAGAAGACCAAGTAAAAGCAATTATTTTTTCGTACTGGAATAACCGGAACATTCCTTTGGATAAAAGCTTTTTTCAGACTGAAAAGGATTGCTGTTACGAATCCTTTGATCAATCTTTAAATATAAAGAAGATTATGCAAATTGTAAAGAAAGTTCCATTGAAGCAAATGGGAGAAAATTTAAATCAAGTATAATGATCCCAAATGCAAGGGAAACAAAGCGAAACCTAGACTCAATAGAATGGAAAATAGAGAAGAACAAGTATCCAAAGGAATGGATTTTTCAACAGGGAATAACTGGAAGATTTCTCAACTCATTCACCCTTTACACTGAATAAGACTCCTATTAAGAATCCTTTCATGCAGTTTAAATTTAAAGAAGTTAATGCATTGTGCACAAAACTTCCATCGAAGCAAATGGAGAAAATTGATATCAACTATAGTATCCCAAACTGCAAACGAAACAACGGGTAAACTAGACTCAATAGAATGTGAAATAGAGAAAAGCAAGTAAGAAAACCAATTGTTTTTTGCTACTGGAATAACCGGAACATTCCTTTGGACAAAACCTTTTTCAGACTGAAAAGGATTGCTGTTACAAATCCTTTGATCAATCTTTAAATATAAAGAAGATTATGCAACTTGTACAGAAAGTTCCATTGAAGCAAATGGGAGAAAATTTAAATCAAGTATAATGATCCCAAATGCAAGGGAAACAAAGCGAAACCTAGACTCAATAGAATGGAAAATAGAGAAGAACAAGTATCCAAAGGAATGGATTTTTCAACAGGGAATAACTGGAAGATTTCTCAACCCATTCACCCTTTACACTGAATAAGACTCCTATTAAGAATCCTTTCATGCAGTTTAAATATAAAGAAGATAATGCATTGTGCACAAAACTTCCATCGAAGCAAATGGAGAAAATTGATATCAACTATAATATCCCAAACTGCAAACGAAACAACGGGTAAACTAGACTCAATAGAATGTGAAATAGAGAAAAGCAAGTAAGAAAACCAATTGTTTTTTGCTACTGGAATAACCGGAACATTCCTTTGGACAAAACCTTTTTCAGACTGAAAAGGATTGCTGTTACGAATCCTTTGATCAATCTTTAAATATAAAGAAGATTATGCAACTTGTACAGAAAGTTCCATTGGAGCAAATGGGAGAGAATTTACATCAATCACAATGATCTGAAATGCAAGGGAAACAAAGGGAAACCTAGACGCAATACAATGGGAAATAGAGAAGAACAAATATCCAAAATAATGGAATTTTCAATAGGAAATAACTGGAAGATTTCTCTACCCAGTCACCCTTTCCACTGAATAGGACTGTTGTTAAGAACCCTTTCATACAGTTTGAATATAAGGAAGATAATGAATTGTGTACAGAACTTCTTTTGAAGGAAATCCGAGAGAATTGATATCAACTATTATATCACAAACAGTAAAAGAAGCAAATGGAAAACTAGAGTCAGAATGTGAATTAGTAAAGAACAAGTAAGAAAAGGAACTGTTTTTTCATACGGGAATAACAGGAACAGTGCTTAGGACAAAACATTTTCAGACTGAAAAGGATGGCTGTTACGAATCCTTTGATCAATCTTTAAATATAAAGAAGATTAGGCAACTTGTACAGAAAGTTCCATTGGAGCAAATGGGAGAGAATTTACATCAATCACAATGATCTGAAATGCAAGGGAAACAAAGGGAAACCTAGACGCAATACAATGGGAAATAGAGAAGAACAAATATCCAAAATAATGGAATTTTCAATGGGAAATAACTTGAAGATTTCTCTACCCAGTCACCCTTTCCTCTGAATAGGACTGTTGTTAAGAACCCTTTCATACAGTTTGAATATAAGGAAGATAATGAATTGTGTACAAAACTTCTTTTGAAGGAAATCCGAGAGAATTGATATCAACTATGATATCACAAACAGTAAAAGAAGCAAATGGAAAACTAGACTCAGAATGTGAATTAGTAAAGAACAAGTAAGAAAAGGAACTGTTTTTTCATACAGGAATAACAGGAACAGTGCTTTGGACAAAACATTTTCAGACTGAAAAGGATGGCTGTTACGAATCCTTTGATCAATCTTTAAATATAAAGAGGTTTATGCAACTTGTACAGAAAATTTCATTGGAGCAAATGGGAGAGAATTTACATCAATTACAACGATCTGAAATGCAAGGGAAACCAAAGGAAACCTAGACTGAATACAATGGGAAATAGAGAAGAACAAATAACCAAAATAATGGAATTTTCAGTAGGAAATAACTTGAAGATTTCTCTGCCCAGTCACCCTTTCCACTGAATAGGACTGTTATTTAGAACCCTTTTGTACAGTTTGAATATATGGAAGATCATGAATTGTGTACAAAACTTCTTTTGAAGGAAATCTGAGAGAATTGATATCAACTATAATATCACAAACAGTAAAAGAAGCAAATGGAAAACTAGACTCAGAATGTGAATTAGTAAAGAACAAGTAAGAATAGAACTGTTTTTTCATACAGGAATAACAGGAACTGTGCTTTGGACAAAACATTTTCAGACTGAAAAGGATGGCTGTTACGAATCCTTGGATCAATCTTTAAATATAATGAAGATGATGCAACTTGAACAGAAAGTTTCACTGAAGGAAATGGTAGAAAATTTCCATCAAGTATAATGATCCCAAATGCAAGAGAAACAAAGGGAAAGCTAGACTCAATAGCATCGGAAATAAAGAAGAACAAGTATCCAAAGGAATGGATTTTTCAATAGGGAATAATTTAAAGATTTCTCAACCCATTCACCCTTTCCACTGTATAGGACTGCTGTTAAGAATCCTTTGGTACAGTTTGAATATAAGGAAGATAATTCATTGTGCACAAAACTTCGATTGAAGCAAATGGAGAAAATTGATATCAACTATAATATCCCAAACTGCAAAAGAAACAAAGGGAAAACTAGACTCAATAGAATGTGAAATAGAGAAGACCAAGTAAAAGCAATTATTTTTTCGTACTGGAATAACCGGAACATTCCTTTGGATAAAAGCTTTTTTCAGACTGAAAAGGATTGCTGTTACGAATCCTTTGATCAATCTTTAAATATAAAGAAGATTATGCAAATTGTAAAGAAAGTTCCATTGAAGCAAATGGGAGAAAATTTAAATCAAGTATAATGATCCCAAATGCAAGGGAAACAAAGCGAAACCTAGACTCAATAGAATGGAAAATAGAGAAGAACAAGTATCCAAAGGAATGGATTTTTCAACAGGGAATAACTGGAAGATTTCTCAACTCATTCACCCTTTACACTGAATAAGACTCCTATTAAGAATCCTTTCATGCAGTTTAAATTTAAAGAAGTTAATGCATTGTGCACAAAACTTCCATCGAAGCAAATGGAGAAAATTGATATCAACTATAGTATCCCAAACTGCAAACGAAACAACGGGTAAACTAGACTCAATAGAATGTGAAATAGAGAAAAGCAAGTAAGAAAACCAATTGTTTTTTGCTACTGGAATAACCGGAACATTCCTTTGGACAAAACCTTTTTCAGACTGAAAAGGATTGCTGTTACGAATCCTTTGATCAATCTTTAAATATAAAGAAGATTATGCAACTTGTACAGAAAGTTCCATTGGAGCAAATGGGAGAGAATTTACATCAATCACAATGATCTGAAATGCAAGGGAAACAAAGGGAAACCTAGACGCAATACAATGGGAAATAGAGAAGAACAAATATCCAAAATAATATAATTTTCAATGGGAAATAACTTGAAGATTTCTCTACCCAGTCACCCTTTCCTCTGAATAGGACTGTTGTTAAGAACCCTTTCATACAGTTTGAATATAAGGAAGATAATGAATTGTGTACAAAACTTCTTTTGAAGGAAATCCGAGAGAATTGATATCAACTATGATATCACAAACAGTAAAAGAAGCAAATGGAAAACTAGACTCAGAATGTGAATTAGTAAAGAACAAGTAAGAAAAGGAACTGTTTTTTCATACAGGAATAACAGGAACAGTGCTTTGGACAAAACATTTTCAGACTGAAAAGGATGGCTGTTACGAATCCTTTGATCAATCTTTTAATATAAAGAGGTTTATGCAACTTGTACAGAAAATTCCATTGGAGCAAATGGGAGAGAATTTACATCAATTACAACGATCTGAAATGCAAGGGAAACAAAGGGAAACCTAGACTGAATACAATGGGAAATAGAGAAGAACAAATAACCAAAATAATGGAATTTTCAGTAGGAAATGAGTTGAAGATTTCTCTGCCCAGTCACCCTTTCCACTGAATAGGACTGTTATTTAGAACCCTTTTGTACAGTTTGAATATATGGAAGATCATGAATTGTGTACAAAACTTCTTTTGAAGGAAATCTGATAGAATTGATATCAACTATAATATCACAAACAGTAAAAGAAGCAAATGGAAAACTAGACTCAGAATGTGAATTAGTAAAGAACAAGTAAGAATAGAACTGTTTTTTCATACAGGAATAACAGGAACTGTGCTTTGGACAAAACATTTTCAGACTGAAAAGGATTGCTGTTACGAATCCTTGGATCAATCTTTAAATATAATGAAGATGATGCAACTTGAACAGAAAGTTTCACTGAAGGAAATGGTAGAAAATTTCCATCAAGTATAATGATCCCAAATGCAAGAGAAACAAAGGGAAAGCTAGACTCAATAGCATCGGAAATAAAGAAGAACAAGTATCCAAAGGAATGGATTTTTCAATAGGGAATAATTTAAAGATTTCTCAACCCATTCACCCTTTCCACTGTATAGGACTGCTGTTAAGAATCCTTTGGTACAGTTTGAATATAAGGAAGATAATTCATTGTGCACAAAACTTCGATTGAAGCAAATGGAGAAAATTGATATCAACTATAATATCCCAAACTGCAAAAGAAACAAAGGGAAAACTAGACTCAATAGAATGTGAAATAGAGAAGACCAAGTAAAAGCAATTATTTTTTCGTACTGGAATAACCGGAACATTCCTTTGGATTAAAGCTTTTTCAGACTGAAAAGGATTGCTGTTACGAATCCTTTGATCAATCTTTAAATATAAAGAAGATTATGCAAATTGTAAAGAAAGTTCCATTGAAGCAAATGGGAGAAAATTTAAATCAAGTATAATGATCCCAAATGCAAGGGAAACAAAGCGAAACCTAGACTCAATAGAATGGAAAATAGAGAAGAACAAGTATCCAAAGGAATGGATTTTTAAACAGGGAATAACTGGAAGATTTCTCAACTCATTCACCCTTTACACTGAATAAGACTCCTATTAAGAATCCTTTCATGCAGTTTAAATATAAAGAAGATAATGCATTGTGCACAAAACTTCCATCGAAGCAAATGGAGAAAATTGATATCAACTATAATATCCCAAACTGCAAACGAAACAACGGGTAAACTAGACTCAATAGAATGTGAAATAGAGAAAAGCAAGTAAGAAAACCAATTGTTTTTTGCTACTGGAATAACCGGAACATTCCTTTGGACAAAACCTTTTTCAGACTGAAAAGGATTGCTGTTACAAATCCTTTGATCAATCTTTAAATATAAAGAAGATTATGCAACTTGTACAGAAAGTTCCATTGAAGCAAATGGGAGAAAATTTAAATCAAGTATAATGATCCCAAATGCAAGGGAAACAAAGCGAAACCTAGACTCAATAGAATGGAAAATAGAGAAGAACAAGTATCCAAAGGAATGGATTTTTCAACAGGGAATAACTGGAAGATTTCTCAACCCATTCACCCTTTACACTGAATAAGACTCCTATTAAGAATCCTTTCATGCAGTTTAAATATAAAGAAGATAATGCATTGTGCACAAAACTTCCATCGAAGCAAATGGAGAAAATTGATATCAACTATAATATCCCAAACTGCAAACGAAACAACGGGTAAACTAGACTCAATAGAATGTGAAATAGAGAAAAGCAAGTAAGAAAACCAATTGTTTTTTGCTACTGGAATAACCGGAACATTCCTTTGGACAAAACCTTTTTCAGACTGAAAAGGATTGCTGTTACGAATCCTTTGATCAATCTTTAAATATAAAGAAGATTATGCAACTTGTACAGAAAGTTCCATTGGAGCAAATGGGAGAGAATTTACATCAATCACAATGATCTGAAATGCAAGGGAAACAAAGGGAAACCTAGACGCAATACAATGGGAAATAGAGAAGAACAAATATCCAAAATAATGGAATTTTCAATAGGAAATAACTGGAAGATTTCTCTACCCAGTCACCCTTTCCACTGAATAGGACTGTTGTTAAGAACCCTTTCATACAGTTTGAATATAAGGAAGATAATGAATTGTGTACAGAACTTCTTTTGAAGGAAATCCGAGAGAATTGATATCAACTATGATATCACAAACAGTAAAAGAAGCAAATGGAAAACTAGAGTCAGAATGTGAATTAGTAAAGAACAAGTAAGAAAAGGAACTGTTTTTTCATACGGGAATAACAGGAACAGTGCTTAGGACAAAACATTTTCAGACTGAAAAGGATGGCTGTTACGAATCCTTTGATCAATCTTTAAATATAAAGAAGATTAGGCAACTTGTACAGAAAGTTCCATTGGAGCAAATGGGAGAGAATTTACATCAATCACAATGATCTGAAATGCAAGGGAAACAAAGGGAAACCTAGACGCAATACAATGGGAAATAGAGAAGAACAAATATCCAAAATAATATAATTTTCAATGGGAAATAACTTGAAGATTTCTCTACCCAGTCACCCTTTCCTCTGAATAGGACTGTTGTTAAGAACCCTTTCATACAGTTTGAATATAAGGAAGATAATGTATTGTGTACAAAACTTCTTTTGAAGGAAATCCGAGAGAATTGATATCAACTATGATATCACAAACAGTAAAAGAAGCAAATGGAAAACTAGACTCAGAATGTGAATTAGTAAAGAACAAGTAAGAAAAGGAACTGTTTTTTCATACAGGAATAACAGGAACAGTGCTTTGGACAAAACATTTTCAGACTGAAAAGGATGGCTGTTACGAATCCTTTGATCAATCTTTAAATATAAAGAGGTTTATGCAACTTGTACAGAAAATTTCATTGGAGCAAATGGGAGAGAATTTACATCAATTACAACGATCTGAAATGCAAGGGAAACCAAAGGAAACCTAGACTGAATACAATGGGAAATAGAGAAGAACAAATAACCAAAATAATGGAATTTTCAGTAGGAAATAACTTGAAGATTTCTCTGCCCAGTCACCCTTTCCACTGAATAGGACTGTTATTTAGAACCCTTTTGTACAGTTTGAATATATGGAAGATCATGAATTGTGTACAAAACTTCTTTTGAAGGAAATCTGAGAGAATTGATATCAACTATAATATCACAAACAGTAAAAGAAGCAAATGGAAAACTAGACTCAGAATGTGAATTAGTAAAGAACAAGTAAGAATAGAACTGTTTTTTCATACAGGAATAACAGGAACTGTGCTTTGGACAAAACATTTTCAGACTGAAAAGGATTGCTGTTACGAATCCTTGGATCAATCTTTAAATATAATGAAGATGATGCAACTTGAACAGAAAGTTTCACTGAAGGAAATGGTAGAAAATTTCCATCAAGTATAATGATCCCAAATGCAAGAGAAACAAAGGGAAAGCTAGACTCAATAGCATCGGAAATAAAGAAGAACAAGTATCCAAAGGAATGGATTTTTCAATAGGGAATAATTTAAAGATTTCTCAACCCATTCACCCTTTCCACTGTATAGGACTGCTGTTAAGAATCCTTTGGTACAGTTTGAATATAAGGAAGATAATTCATTGTGCACAAAACTTCGATTGAAGCAAATGGAGAAAATTGATATCAACTATAATATCCCAAACTGCAAAAGAAACAAAGGGAAAACTAGACTCAATAGAATGTGAAATAGAGAAGACCAAGTAAAAGCAATTATTTTTTCGTACTGGAATAACCGGAACATTCCTTTGGATAAAAGCTTTTTTCAGACTGAAAAGGATTGCTGTTACGAATCCTTTGATCAATCTTTAAATATAAAGAAGATTATGCAAATTGTAAAGAAAGTTCCATTGAAGCAAATGGGAGAAAATTTAAATCAAGTATAATGATCCCAAATGCAAGGGAAACAAAGCGAAACCTAGACTCAATAGAATGGAAAATAGAGAAGAACAAGTATCCAAAGGAATGGATTTTTCAACAGGGAATAACTGGAAGATTTCTCAACTCATTCACCCTTTACACTGAATAAGACTCCTATTAAGAATCCTTTCATGCAGTTTAAATTTAAAGAAGTTAATGCATTGTGCACAAAACTTCCATCGAAGCAAATGGAGAAAATTGATATCAACTATAGTATCCCAAACTGCAAACGAAACAACGGGTAAACTAGACTCAATAGAATGTGAAATAGAGAAAAGCAAGTAAGAAAACCAATTGTTTTTTGCTACTGGAATAACCGGAACATTCCTTTGGACAAAACCTTTTTCAGACTGAAAAGGATTGCTGTTACGAATCCTTTGATCAATCTTTAAATATAAAGAAGATTATGCAACTTGTACAGAAAGTTCCATTGGAGCAAATGGGAGAGAATTTACATCAATCACAATGATCTGAAATGCAAGGGAAACAAAGGGAAACCTAGACGCAATACAATGGGAAATAGAGAAGAACAAATATCCAAAATAATATAATTTTCAATGGGAAATAACTTGAAGATTTCTCTACCCAGTCACCCTTTCCTCTGAATAGGACTGTTGTTAAGAACCCTTTCATACAGTTTGAATATAAGGAAGATAATGTATTGTGTACAAAACTTCTTTTGAAGGAAATCCGAGAGAATTGATATCAACTATGATATCACAAACAGTAAAAGAAGCAAATGGAAAACTAGACTCAGAATGTGAATTAGTAAAGAACAAGTAAGAAAAGGAACTGTTTTTTCATACAGGAATAACAGGAACAGTGCTTTGGACAAAACATTTTCAGACTGAAAAGGATGGCTGTTACGAATCCTTTGATCAATCTTTAAATATAAAGAGGTTTATGCAACTTGTACAGAAAATTTCATTGGAGCAAATGGGAGAGAATTTACATCAATTACAACGATCTGAAATGCAAGGGAAACCAAAGGAAACCTAGACTGAATACAATGGGAAATAGAGAAGAACAAATAACCAAAATAATGGAATTTTCAGTAGGAAATAACTTGAAGATTTCTCTGCCCAGTCACCCTTTCCACTGAATAGGACTGTTATTTAGAACCCTTTTGTACAGTTTGAATATATGGAAGATCATGAATTGTGTACAAAACTTCTTTTGAAGGAAATCTGAGAGAATTGATATCAACTATAATATCACAAACAGTAAAAGAAGCAAATGGAAAACTAGACTCAGAATGTGAATTAGTAAAGAACAAGTAAGAATAGAACTGTTTTTTCATACAGGAATAACAGGAACTGTGCTTTGGACAAAACATTTTCAGACTGAAAAGGATTGCTGTTACGAATCCTTGGATCAATCTTTAAATATAATGAAGATGATGCAACTTGAACAGAAAGTTTCACTGAAGGAAATGGTAGAAAATTTCCATCAAGTATAATGATCCCAAATGCAAGAGAAACAAAGGGAAAGCTAGACTCAATAGCATCGGAAATAAAGAAGAACAAGTATCCAAAGGAATGGATTTTTCAATAGGGAATAATTTAAAGATTTCTCAACCCATTCACCCTTTCCACTGTATAGGACTGCTGTTAAGAATCCTTTGGTACAGTTTGAATATAAGGAAGATAATTCATTGTGCACAAAACTTCGATTGAAGCAAATGGAGAAAATTGATATCAACTATAATATCCCAAACTGCAAAAGAAACAAAGGGAAAACTAGACTCAATAGAATGTGAAATAGAGAAGACCAAGTAAAAGCAATTATTTTTTCGTACTGGAATAACCGGAACATTCCTTTGGATAAAAGCTTTTTTCAGACTGAAAAGGATTGCTGTTACGAATCCTTTGATCAATCTTTAAATATAAAGAAGATTATGCAAATTGTAAAGAAAGTTCCATTGAAGCAAATGGGAGAAAATTTAAATCAAGTATAATGATCCCAAATGCAAGGGAAACAAAGCGAAACCTAGACTCAATAGAATGGAAAATAGAGAAGAACAAGTATCCAAAGGAATGGATTTTTCAACAGGGAATAACTGGAAGATTTCTCAACTCATTCACCCTTTACACTGAATAAGACTCCTATTAAGAATCCTTTCATGCAGTTTAAATTTAAAGAAGTTAATGCATTGTGCACAAAACTTCCATCGAAGCAAATGGAGAAAATTGATATCAACTATAGTATCCCAAACTGCAAACGAAACAACGGGTAAACTAGACTCAATAGAATGTGAAATAGAGAAAAGCAAGTAAGAAAACCAATTGTTTTTTGCTACTGGAATAACCGGAACATTCCTTTGGACAAAACCTTTTTCAGACTGAAAAGGATTGCTGTTACAAATCCTTTGATCAATCTTTAAATATAAAGAAGATTATGCAACTTGTACAGAAAGTTCCATTGAAGCAAATGGGAGAAAATTTAAATCAAGTATAATGATCCCAAATGCAAGGGAAACAAAGCGAAACCTAGACTCAATAGAATGGAAAATAGAGAAGAACAAGTATCCAAAGGAATGGATTTTTCAACAGGGAATAACTGGAAGATTTCTCAACCCATTCACCCTTTACACTGAATAAGACTCCTATTAAGAATCCTTTCATGCAGTTTAAATATAAAGAAGATAATGCATTGTGCACAAAACTTCCATCGAAGCAAATGGAGAAAATTGATATCAACTATAATATCCCAAACTGCAAACGAAACAACGGGTAAACTAGACTCAATAGAATGTGAAATAGAGAAAAGCAAGTAAGAAAACCAATTGTTTTTTGCTACTGGAATAACCGGAACATTCCTTTGGACAAAACCTTTTTCAGACTGAAAAGGATTGCTGTTACGAATCCTTTGATCAATCTTTAAATATAAAGAAGATTATGCAACTTGTACAGAAAGTTCCATTGGAGCAAATGGGAGAGAATTTACATCAATCACAATGATCTGAAATGCAAGGGAAACAAAGGGAAACCTAGACGCAATACAATGGGAAATAGAGAAGAACAAATATCCAAAATAATGGAATTTTCAATAGGAAATAACTGGAAGATTTCTCTACCCAGTCACCCTTTCCACTGAATAGGACTGTTGTTAAGAACCCTTTCATACAGTTTGAATATAAGGAAGATAATGAATTGTGTACAGAACTTCTTTTGAAGGAAATCCGAGAGAATTGATATCAACTATTATATCACAAACAGTAAAAGAAGCAAATGGAAAACTAGAGTCAGAATGTGAATTAGTAAAGAACAAGTAAGAAAAGGAACTGTTTTTTCATACGGGAATAACAGGAACAGTGCTTAGGACAAAACATTTTCAGACTGAAAAGGATGGCTGTTACGAATCCTTTGATCAATCTTTAAATATAAAGAAGATTAGGCAACTTGTACAGAAAGTTCCATTGGAGCAAATGGGAGAGAATTTACATCAATCACAATGATCTGAAATGCTAGGGAAACAAAGGGAAACCTAGACGCAATACAATGGGAAATAGAGAAGAACAAATATCCAAAATAATATAATTTTCAATGGGAAATAACTTGAAGATTTCTCTACCCAGTCACCCTTTCCTCTGAATAGGACTGTTGTTAAGAACCCTTTCATACAGTTTGAATATAAGGAAGATAATGAATTGTGTACAAAACTTCTTTTGAAGGAAATCCGAGAGAATTGATATCAACTATGATATCACAAACAGTAAAAGAAGCAAATGGAAAACTAGACTCAGAATGTGAATTAGTAAAGAACAAGTAAGAAAAGGAACTGTTTTTTCATACAGGAATAACAGGAACAGTGCTTTGGACAAAACATTTTCAGACTGAAAAGGATGGCTGTTACGAATCCTTTGATCAATCTTTAAATATAAAGAGGTTTATGCAACTTGTACAGAAAATTTCATTGGAGCAAATGGGAGAGAATTTACATCAATTACAACGATCTGAAATGCAAGGGAAACCAAAGGAAACCTAGACTGAATACAATGGGAAATAGAGAAGAACAAATAACCAAAATAATGGAATTTTCAGTAGGAAATAACTTGAAGATTTCTCTGCCCAGTCACCCTTTCCACTGAATAGGACTGTTATTTAGAACCCTTTTGTACAGTTTGAATATATGGAAGATCATGAATTGTGTACAAAACTTCTTTTGAAGGAAATCTGAGAGAATTGATATCAACTATAATATCACAAACAGTAAAAGAAGCAAATGGAAAACTAGACTCAGAATGTGAA
This sequence comes from Sminthopsis crassicaudata, assembly GCF_048593235.1. Taxonomy (NCBI): domain Eukaryota; kingdom Metazoa; phylum Chordata; class Mammalia; order Dasyuromorphia; family Dasyuridae; genus Sminthopsis; species Sminthopsis crassicaudata. The sequence goes on from NC_133619.1 coordinate 202,898,874, forward strand.
TTAGTAAAGAACAAGTAAGAATAGAACTGTTTTTTCATACAGGAATAACAGGAACTGTGCTTTGGACAAAACATTTTCAGACTGAAAAGGATGGCTGTTACGAATCCTTGGATCAATCTTTAAATATAATGAAGATGATGCAACTTGAACAGAAAGTTTCACTGAAGGAAATGGTAGAAAATTTCCATCAAGTATAATGATCCCAAATGCAAGAGAAACAAAGGGAAAGCTAGACTCAATAGCATCGGAAATAAAGAAGAACAAGTATCCAAAGGAATGGATTTTTCAATAGGGAATAATTTAAAGATTTCTCAACCCATTCACCCTTTCCACTGTATAGGACTGCTGTTAAGAATCCTTTGGTACAGTTTGAATATAAGGAAGATAATTCATTGTGCACAAAACTTCGATTGAAGCAAATGGAGAAAATTGATATCAACTATAATATCCCAAACTGCAAAAGAAACAAAGGGAAAACTAGACTCAATAGAATGTGAAATAGAGAAGACCAAGTAAAAGCAATTATTTTTTCGTACTGGAATAACCGGAACATTCCTTTGGATAAAAGCTTTTTTCAGACTGAAAAGGATTGCTGTTACGAATCCTTTGATCAATCTTTAAATATAAAGAAGATTATGCAAATTGTAAAGAAAGTTCCATTGAAGCAAATGGGAGAAAATTTAAATCAAGTATAATGATCCCAAATGCAAGGGAAACAAAGCGAAACCTAGACTCAATAGAATGGAAAATAGAGAAGAACAAGTATCCAAAGGAATGGATTTTTCAACAGGGAATAACTGGAAGATTTCTCAACTCATTCACCCTTTACACTGAATAAGACTCCTATTAAGAATCCTTTCATGCAGTTTAAATTTAAAGAAGTTAATGCATTGTGCACAAAACTTCCATCGAAGCAAATGGAGAAAATTGATATCAACTATAGTATCCCAAACTGCAAACGAAACAACGGGTAAACTAGACTCAATAGAATGTGAAATAGAGAAAAGCAAGTAAGAAAACCAATTGTTTTTTGCTACTGGAATAACCGGAACATTCCTTTGGACAAAACCTTTTTCAGACTGAAAAGGATTGCTGTTACGAATCCTTTGATCAATCTTTAAATATAAAGAAGATTATGCAACTTGTACAGAAAGTTCCATTGGAGCAAATGGGAGAGAATTTACATCAATCACAATGATCTGAAATGCAAGGGAAACAAAGGGAAACCTAGACGCAATACAATGGGAAATAGAGAAGAACAAATATCCAAAATAATATAATTTTCAATGGGAAATAACTTGAAGATTTCTCTACCCAGTCACCCTTTCCTCTGAATAGGACTGTTGTTAAGAACCCTTTCATACAGTTTGAATATAAGGAAGATAATGTATTGTGTACAAAACTTCTTTTGAAGGAAATCCGAGAGAATTGATATCAACTATGATATCACAAACAGTAAAAGAAGCAAATGGAAAACTAGACTCAGAATGTGAATTAGTAAAGAACAAGTAAGAAAAGGAACTGTTTTTTCATACAGGAATAACAGGAACAGTGCTTTGGACAAAACATTTTCAGACTGAAAAGGATGGCTGTTACGAATCCTTTGATCAATCTTTAAATATAAAGAGGTTTATGCAACTTGTACAGAAAATTTCATTGGAGCAAATGGGAGAGAATTTACATCAATTACAACGATCTGAAATGCAAGGGAAACCAAAGGAAACCTAGACTGAATACAATGGGAAATAGAGAAGAACAAATAACCAAAATAATGGAATTTTCAGTAGGAAATAACTTGAAGATTTCTCTGCCCAGTCACCCTTTCCACTGAATAGGACTGTTATTTAGAACCCTTTTGTACAGTTTGAATATATGGAAGATCATGAATTGTGTACAAAACTTCTTTTGAAGGAAATCTGAGAGAATTGATATCAACTATAATATCACAAACAGTAAAAGAAGCAAATGGAAAACTAGACTCAGAATGTGAATTAGTAAAGAACAAGTAAGAATAGAACTGTTTTTTCATACAGGAATAACAGGAACTGTGCTTTGGACAAAACATTTTCAGACTGAAAAGGATTGCTGTTACGAATCCTTGGATCAATCTTTAAATATAATGAAGATGATGCAACTTGAACAGAAAGTTTCACTGAAGGAAATGGTAGAAAATTTCCATCAAGTATAATGATCCCAAATGCAAGAGAAACAAAGGGAAAGCTAGACTCAATAGCATCGGAAATAAAGAAGAACAAGTATCCAAAGGAATGGATTTTTCAATAGGGAATAATTTAAAGATTTCTCAACCCATTCACCCTTTCCACTGTATAGGACTGCTGTTAAGAATCCTTTGGTACAGTTTGAATATAAGGAAGATAATTCATTGTGCACAAAACTTCGATTGAAGCAAATGGAGAAAATTGATATCAACTATAATATCCCAAACTGCAAAAGAAACAAAGGGAAAACTAGACTCAATAGAATGTGAAATAGAGAAGACCAAGTAAAAGCAATTATTTTTTCGTACTGGAATAACCGGAACATTCCTTTGGATAAAAGCTTTTTTCAGACTGAAAAGGATTGCTGTTACGAATCCTTTGATCAATCTTTAAATATAAAGAAGATTATGCAAATTGTAAAGAAAGTTCCATTGAAGCAAATGGGAGAAAATTTAAATCAAGTATAATGATCCCAAATGCAAGGGAAACAAAGCGAAACCTAGACTCAATAGAATGGAAAATAGAGAAGAACAAGTATCCAAAGGAATGGATTTTTCAACAGGGAATAACTGGAAGATTTCTCAACTCATTCACCCTTTACACTGAATAAGACTCCTATTAAGAATCCTTTCATGCAGTTTAAATTTAAAGAAGTTAATGCATTGTGCACAAAACTTCCATCGAAGCAAATGGAGAAAATTGATATCAACTATAGTATCCCAAACTGCAAACGAAACAACGGGTAAACTAGACTCAATAGAATGTGAAATAGAGAAAAGCAAGTAAGAAAACCAATTGTTTTTTGCTACTGGAATAACCGGAACATTCCTTTGGACAAAACCTTTTTCAGACTGAAAAGGATTGCTGTTACAAATCCTTTGATCAATCTTTAAATATAAAGAAGATTATGCAACTTGTACAGAAAGTTCCATTGAAGCAAATGGGAGAAAATTTAAATCAAGTATAATGATCCCAAATGCAAGGGAAACAAAGCGAAACCTAGACTCAATAGAATGGAAAATAGAGAAGAACAAGTATCCAAAGGAATGGATTTTTCAACAGGGAATAACTGGAAGATTTCTCAACCCATTCACCCTTTACACTGAATAAGACTCCTATTAAGAATCCTTTCATGCAGTTTAAATATAAAGAAGATAATGCATTGTGCACAAAACTTCCATCGAAGCAAATGGAGAAAATTGATATCAACTATAATATCCCAAACTGCAAACGAAACAACGGGTAAACTAGACTCAATAGAATGTGAAATAGAGAAAAGCAAGTAAGAAAACCAATTGTTTTTTGCTACTGGAATAACCGGAACATTCCTTTGGACAAAACCTTTTTCAGACTGAAAAGGATTGCTGTTACGAATCCTTTGATCAATCTTTAAATATAAAGAAGATTATGCAACTTGTACAGAAAGTTCCATTGGAGCAAATGGGAGAGAATTTACATCAATCACAATGATCTGAAATGCAAGGGAAACAAAGGGAAACCTAGACGCAATACAATGGGAAATAGAGAAGAACAAATATCCAAAATAATGGAATTTTCAATAGGAAATAACTGGAAGATTTCTCTACCCAGTCACCCTTTCCACTGAATAGGACTGTTGTTAAGAACCCTTTCATACAGTTTGAATATAAGGAAGATAATGAATTGTGTACAGAACTTCTTTTGAAGGAAATCCGAGAGAATTGATATCAACTATTATATCACAAACAGTAAAAGAAGCAAATGGAAAACTAGAGTCAGAATGTGAATTAGTAAAGAACAAGTAAGAAAAGGAACTGTTTTTTCATACGGGAATAACAGGAACAGTGCTTAGGACAAAACATTTTCAGACTGAAAAGGATGGCTGTTACGAATCCTTTGATCAATCTTTAAATATAAAGAAGATTAGGCAACTTGTACAGAAAGTTCCATTGGAGCAAATGGGAGAGAATTTACATCAATCACAATGATCTGAAATGCAAGGGAAACAAAGGGAAACCTAGACGCAATACAATGGGAAATAGAGAAGAACAAATATCCAAAATAATGGAATTTTCAATGGGAAATAACTTGAAGATTTCTCTACCCAGTCACCCTTTCCTCTGAATAGGACTGTTGTTAAGAACCCTTTCATACAGTTTGAATATAAGGAAGATAATGAATTGTGTACAAAACTTCTTTTGAAGGAAATCCGAGAGAATTGATATCAACTATGATATCACAAACAGTAAAAGAAGCAAATGGAAAACTAGACTCAGAATGTGAATTAGTAAAGAACAAGTAAGAAAAGGAACTGTTTTTTCATACAGGAATAACAGGAACAGTGCTTTGGACAAAACATTTTCAGACTGAAAAGGATGGCTGTTACGAATCCTTTGATCAATCTTTAAATATAAAGAGGTTTATGCAACTTGTACAGAAAATTTCATTGGAGCAAATGGGAGAGAATTTACATCAATTACAACGATCTGAAATGCAAGGGAAACCAAAGGAAACCTAGACTGAATACAATGGGAAATAGAGAAGAACAAATAACCAAAATAATGGAATTTTCAGTAGGAAATAACTTGAAGATTTCTCTGCCCAGTCACCCTTTCCACTGAATAGGACTGTTATTTAGAACCCTTTTGTACAGTTTGAATATATGGAAGATCATGAATTGTGTACAAAACTTCTTTTGAAGGAAATCTGAGAGAATTGATATCAACTATAATATCACAAACAGTAAAAGAAGCAAATGGAAAACTAGACTCAGAATGTGAATTAGTAAAGAACAAGTAAGAATAGAACTGTTTTTTCATACAGGAATAACAGGAACTGTGCTTTGGACAAAACATTTTCAGACTGAAAAGGATGGCTGTTACGAATCCTTGGATCAATCTTTAAATATAATGAAGATGATGCAACTTGAACAGAAAGTTTCACTGAAGGAAATGGTAGAAAATTTCCATCAAGTATAATGATCCCAAATGCAAGAGAAACAAAGGGAAAGCTAGACTCAATAGCATCGGAAATAAAGAAGAACAAGTATCCAAAGGAATGGATTTTTCAATAGGGAATAATTTAAAGATTTCTCAACCCATTCACCCTTTCCACTGTATAGGACTGCTGTTAAGAATCCTTTGGTACAGTTTGAATATAAGGAAGATAATTCATTGTGCACAAAACTTCGATTGAAGCAAATGGAGAAAATTGATATCAACTATAATATCCCAAACTGCAAAAGAAACAAAGGGAAAACTAGACTCAATAGAATGTGAAATAGAGAAGACCAAGTAAAAGCAATTATTTTTTCGTACTGGAATAACCGGAACATTCCTTTGGATAAAAGCTTTTTTCAGACTGAAAAGGATTGCTGTTACGAATCCTTTGATCAATCTTTAAATATAAAGAAGATTATGCAAATTGTAAAGAAAGTTCCATTGAAGCAAATGGGAGAAAATTTAAATCAAGTATAATGATCCCAAATGCAAGGGAAACAAAGCGAAACCTAGACTCAATAGAATGGAAAATAGAGAAGAACAAGTATCCAAAGGAATGGATTTTTCAACAGGGAATAACTGGAAGATTTCTCAACTCATTCACCCTTTACACTGAATAAGACTCCTATTAAGAATCCTTTCATGCAGTTTAAATTTAAAGAAGTTAATGCATTGTGCACAAAACTTCCATCGAAGCAAATGGAGAAAATTGATATCAACTATAGTATCCCAAACTGCAAACGAAACAACGGGTAAACTAGACTCAATAGAATGTGAAATAGAGAAAAGCAAGTAAGAAAACCAATTGTTTTTTGCTACTGGAATAACCGGAACATTCCTTTGGACAAAACCTTTTTCAGACTGAAAAGGATTGCTGTTACGAATCCTTTGATCAATCTTTAAATATAAAGAAGATTATGCAACTTGTACAGAAAGTTCCATTGGAGCAAATGGGAGAGAATTTACATCAATCACAATGATCTGAAATGCAAGGGAAACAAAGGGAAACCTAGACGCAATACAATGGGAAATAGAGAAGAACAAATATCCAAAATAATATAATTTTCAATGGGAAATAACTTGAAGATTTCTCTACCCAGTCACCCTTTCCTCTGAATAGGACTGTTGTTAAGAACCCTTTCATACAGTTTGAATATAAGGAAGATAATGAATTGTGTACAAAACTTCTTTTGAAGGAAATCCGAGAGAATTGATATCAACTATGATATCACAAACAGTAAAAGAAGCAAATGGAAAACTAGACTCAGAATGTGAATTAGTAAAGAACAAGTAAGAAAAGGAACTGTTTTTTCATACAGGAATAACAGGAACAGTGCTTTGGACAAAACATTTTCAGACTGAAAAGGATGGCTGTTACGAATCCTTTGATCAATCTTTTAATATAAAGAGGTTTATGCAACTTGTACAGAAAATTCCATTGGAGCAAATGGGAGAGAATTTACATCAATTACAACGATCTGAAATGCAAGGGAAACAAAGGGAAACCTAGACTGAATACAATGGGAAATAGAGAAGAACAAATAACCAAAATAATGGAATTTTCAGTAGGAAATGAGTTGAAGATTTCTCTGCCCAGTCACCCTTTCCACTGAATAGGACTGTTATTTAGAACCCTTTTGTACAGTTTGAATATATGGAAGATCATGAATTGTGTACAAAACTTCTTTTGAAGGAAATCTGAGAGAATTGATATCAACTATAATATCACAAACAGTAAAAGAAGCAAATGGAAAACTAGACTCAGAATGTGAATTAGTAAAGAACAAGTAAGAATAGAACTGTTTTTTCATACAGGAATAACAGGAACTGTGCTTTGGACAAAACATTTTCAGACTGAAAAGGATTGCTGTTACGAATCCTTGGATCAATCTTTAAATATAATGAAGATGATGCAACTTGAACAGAAAGTTTCACTGAAGGAAATGGTAGAAAATTTCCATCAAGTATAATGATCCCAAATGCAAGAGAAACAAAGGGAAAGCTAGACTCAATAGCATCGGAAATAAAGAAGAACAAGTATCCAAAGGAATGGATTTTTCAATAGGGAATAATTTAAAGATTTCTCAACCCATTCACCCTTTCCACTGTATAGGACTGCTGTTAAGAATCCTTTGGTACAGTTTGAATATAAGGAAGATAATTCATTGTGCACAAAACTTCGATTGAAGCAAATGGAGAAAATTGATATCAACTATAATATCCCAAACTGCAAAAGAAACAAAGGGAAAACTAGACTCAATAGAATGTGAAATAGAGAAGACCAAGTAAAAGCAATTATTTTTTCGTACTGGAATAACCGGAACATTCCTTTGGATTAAAGCTTTTTCAGACTGAAAAGGATTGCTGTTACGAATCCTTTGATCAATCTTTAAATATAAAGAAGATTATGCAAATTGTAAAGAAAGTTCCATTGAAGCAAATGGGAGAAAATTTAAATCAAGTATAATGATCCCAAATGCAAGGGAAACAAAGCGAAACCTAGACTCAATAGAATGGAAAATAGAGAAGAACAAGTATCCAAAGGAATGGATTTTTAAACAGGGAATAACTGGAAGATTTCTCAACTCATTCACCCTTTACACTGAATAAGACTCCTATTAAGAATCCTTTCATGCAGTTTAAATATAAAGAAGATAATGCATTGTGCACAAAACTTCCATCGAAGCAAATGGAGAAAATTGATATCAACTATAATATCCCAAACTGCAAACGAAACAACGGGTAAACTAGACTCAATAGAATGTGAAATAGAGAAAAGCAAGTAAGAAAACCAATTGTTTTTTGCTACTGGAATAACCGGAACATTCCTTTGGACAAAACCTTTTTCAGACTGAAAAGGATTGCTGTTACAAATCCTTTGATCAATCTTTAAATATAAAGAAGATTATGCAACTTGTACAGAAAGTTCCATTGAAGCAAATGGGAGAAAATTTAAATCAAGTATAATGATCCCAAATGCAAGGGAAACAAAGCGAAACCTAGACTCAATAGAATGGAAAATAGAGAAGAACAAGTATCCAAAGGAATGGATTTTTCAACAGGGAATAACTGGAAGATTTCTCAACCCATTCACCCTTTACACTGAATAAGACTCCTATTAAGAATCCTTTCATGCAGTTTAAATATAAAGAAGATAATGCATTGTGCACAAAACTTCCATCGAAGCAAATGGAGAAAATTGATATCAACTATAATATCCCAAACTGCAAACGAAACAACGGGTAAACTAGACTCAATAGAATGTGAAATAGAGAAAAGCAAGTAAGAAAACCAATTGTTTTTTGCTACTGGAATAACCGGAACATTCCTTTGGACAAAACCTTTTTCAGACTGAAAAGGATTGCTGTTACGAATCCTTTGATCAATCTTTAAATATAAAGAAGATTATGCAACTTGTACAGAAAGTTCCATTGGAGCAAATGGGAGAGAATTTACATCAATCACAATGATCTGAAATGCAAGGGAAACAAAGGGAAACCTAGACGCAATACAATGGGAAATAGAGAAGAACAAATATCCAAAATAATGGAATTTTCAATAGGAAATAACTGGAAGATTTCTCTACCCAGTCACCCTTTCCACTGAATAGGACTGTTGTTAAGAACCCTTTCATACAGTTTGAATATAAGGAAGATAATGAATTGTGTACAGAACTTCTTTTGAAGGAAATCCGAGAGAATTGATATCAACTATGATATCACAAACAGTAAAAGAAGCAAATGGAAAACTAGAGTCAGAATGTGAATTAGTAAAGAACAAGTAAGAAAAGGAACTGTTTTTTCATACGGGAATAACAGGAACAGTGCTTAGGACAAAACATTTTCAGACTGAAAAGGATGGCTGTTACGAATCCTTTGATCAATCTTTAAATATAAAGAAGATTAGGCAACTTGTACAGAAAGTTCCATTGGAGCAAATGGGAGAGAATTTACATCAATCACAATGATCTGAAATGCAAGGGAAACAAAGGGAAACCTAGACGCAATACAATGGGAAATAGAGAAGAACAAATATCCAAAATAATATAATTTTCAATGGGAAATAACTTGAAGATTTCTCTACCCAGTCACCCTTTCCTCTGAATAGGACTGTTGTTAAGAACCCTTTCATACAGTTTGAATATAAGGAAGATAATGTATTGTGTACAAAACTTCTTTTGAAGGAAATCCGAGAGAATTGATATCAACTATGATATCACAAACAGTAAAAGAAGCAAATGGAAAACTAGACTCAGAATGTGAATTAGTAAAGAACAAGTAAGAAAAGGAACTGTTTTTTCATACAGGAATAACAGGAACAGTGCTTTGGACAAAACATTTTCAGACTGAAAAGGATGGCTGTTACGAATCCTTTGATCAATCTTTAAATATAAAGAGGTTTATGCAACTTGTACAGAAAATTTCATTGGAGCAAATGGGAGAGAATTTACATCAATTACAACGATCTGAAATGCAAGGGAAACCAAAGGAAACCTAGACTGAATACAATGGGAAATAGAGAAGAACAAATAACCAAAATAATGGAATTTTCAGTAGGAAATAACTTGAAGATTTCTCTGCCCAGTCACCCTTTCCACTGAATAGGACTGTTATTTAGAACCCTTTTGTACAGTTTGAATATATGGAAGATCATGAATTGTGTACAAAACTTCTTTTGAAGGAAATCTGAGAGAATTGATATCAACTATAATATCACAAACAGTAAAAGAAGCAAATGGAAAACTAGACTCAGAATGTGAATTAGTAAAGAACAAGTAAGAATAGAACTGTTTTTTCATACAGGAATAACAGGAACTGTGCTTTGGACAAAACATTTTCAGACTGAAAAGGATTGCTGTTACGAATCCTTGGATCAATCTTTAAATATAATGAAGATGATGCAACTTGAACAGAAAGTTTCACTGAAGGAAATGGTAGAAAATTTCCATCAAGTATAATGATCCCAAATGCAAGAGAAACAAAGGGAAAGCTAGACTCAATAGCATCGGAAATAAAGAAGAACAAGTATCCAAAGGAATGGATTTTTCAATAGGGAATAATTTAAAGATTTCTCAACCCATTCACCCTTTCCACTGTATAGGACTGCTGTTAAGAATCCTTTGGTACAGTTTGAATATAAGGAAGATAATTCATTGTGCACAAAACTTCGATTGAAGCAAATGGAGAAAATTGATATCAACTATAATATCCCAAACTGCAAAAGAAACAAAGGGAAAACTAGACTCAATAGAATGTGAAATAGAGAAGACCAAGTAAAAGCAATTATTTTTTCGTACTGGAATAACCGGAACATTCCTTTGGATAAAAGCTTTTTTCAGACTGAAAAGGATTGCTGTTACGAATCCTTTGATCAATCTTTAAATATAAAGAAGATTATGCAAATTGTAAAGAAAGTTCCATTGAAGCAAATGGGAGAAAATTTAAATCAAGTATAATGATCCCAAATGCAAGGGAAACAAAGCGAAACCTAGACTCAATAGAATGGAAAATAGAGAAGAACAAGTATCCAAAGGAATGGATTTTTCAACAGGGAATAACTGGAAGATTTCTCAACTCATTCACCCTTTACACTGAATAAGACTCCTATTAAGAATCCTTTCATGCAGTTTAAATTTAAAGAAGTTAATGCATTGTGCACAAAACTTCCATCGAAGCAAATGGAGAAAATTGATATCAACTATAGTATCCCAAACTGCAAACGAAACAACGGGTAAACTAGACTCAATAGAATGTGAAATAGAGAAAAGCAAGTAAGAAAACCAATTGTTTTTTGCTACTGGAATAACCGGAACATTCCTTTGGACAAAACCTTTTTCAGACTGAAAAGGATTGCTGTTACGAATCCTTTGATCAATCTTTAAATATAAAGAAGATTATGCAACTTGTACAGAAAGTTCCATTGGAGCAAATGGGAGAGAATTTACATCAATCACATAGATCTGAAATGCAAGGGAAACAAAGGGAAACCTAGACTCAATACAATGGGAAATAGAGAAGAACAAATATCCAAAATAATGGAACTTTCAATAGGAAATAACTGGAAGATTTCTCTACCCAGTCACCCTTTCCACTGAATAGGACTGTTGTTAAGAACGCTTTCGTACAGTTTGAATATAAGGAAGATAATGAATTGTGTACAAAACTTCTTTTGAAGGAAATCCGAGAGAATTGATATCAACTATAATATCACAAACAGTAAAAGAAGCAAGTGGAAAACTAGACTCAGAATGTGAATTAGTAAAGAACAAGTAAGAAAAGGAACTGTTTTTTCATACAGGAATAACAGGAACAGTGCTTTGGACAAAACATTTTCAGACTGAAAAGGATTGCTGTTACGAATCCTTGGATCAATCTTTAAATATAATGAAGATGATGCAACTTGAACAGAAAGTTTCACTGAAGGAAATGGTAGAAAATTTCCATCAAGTATAATGATCCCAAATGCAAGAGAAACAAAGGGAAAGCTAGACTCAATAGCATCGGAAATAAAGAAGAACAAGTATCCAAAGGAATGGATTTTTCAATAGGGAATAATTTAAAGATTTCTCAACCCTTTCACCCTTTCCACTGTATAGGACTGCTGTTAAGAATCCTTTGGTACAGTTTGAATATAAGGAAGATAATTCATTGTGCACAAAACTTCGATTGAAGCAAATGGAGAAAATTGATATCAACTATAATATCCCAAAGTGCAAAAGAAACAAAGGGAAAACTAGACTCAATAGAATGTGAAATAGAGAAGACCAAGTAAAAGCAATTATTTTTTCGTACTGGAATAACCGGAACATTCCTTTGGATAAAAGCTTTTTTCAGACTGAAAAGGATTGCTGTTACGAATCCTTTGATCAATCTTTAAATATAAAGAAGATTATGCAAATTGTAAAGAAAGTTCCATTGAAGCAAATGGGAGAAAATTTAAATCAAGTATAATGATCCCAAATGCAAGGGAAACAAAGCGAAACCTAGACTCAATAGAATGGAAAATAGAGAAGAACAAGTATCCAAAGGAATGGATTTTTCAACAGGGAATAACTGGAAGATTTCTCAACTCATTCACCCTTTACACTGAATAAGACTCCTATTAAGAATCCTTTCATGCAGTTTAAATATAAAGAAGATAATGCATTGTGCACAAAACTTCCATCGAAGCAAATGGAGAAAATTGATATCAACTATAATATCCCAAACTGCAAACGAAACAACGGGTAAACTAGACTCAATAGAATGTGAAATAGAGAAAAGCAAGTAAGAAAACCAATTGTTTTTTGCTACTGGAATAACCGGAACATTCCTTTGGACAAAACCTTTTTCAGACTGAAAAGGATTGCTGTTACAAATCCTTTGATCAATCTTTAAATATAAAGAAGATTATGCAACTTGTACAGAAAGTTCCATTGAAGCAAATGGGAGAAAATTTAAATCAAGTATAATGATCCCAAATGCAAGGGAAACAAAGCGAAACCTAGACTCAATAGAATGGAAAATAGAGAAGAACAAGTATCCAAAGGAATGGATTTTTCAACAGGGAATAACTGGAAGATTTCTCAACCCATTCACCCTTTACACTGAATAAGACTCCTATTAAGAATCCTTTCATGCAGTTTAAATATAAAGAAGATAATGCATTGTGCACAAAACTTCCATCGAAGCAAATGGAGAAAATTGATATCAACTATAATATCCCAAACTGCAAACGAAACAACGGGTAAACTAGACTCAATAGAATGTGAAATAGAGAAAAGCAAGTAAGAAAACCAATTGTTTTTTGCTACTGGAATAACCGGAACATTCCTTTGGACAAAACCTTTTTCAGACTGAAAAGGATTGCTGTTATGAATCCTTTGATCAATCTTTAAATATAAAGAAGATTATGCAACTTGTACAGAAAGTTCCATTGGAGCAAATGGGAGAGAATTTACATCAATCACAATGATCTGAAATGCAAGGGAAACAAAGGGAAACCTAGACGCAATACAATGGGAAATAGAGAAGAACAAATATCCAAAATAATGGAATTTTCAATAGGAAATAACTTGAAGATTTCTCTACCCAGTCACCCTTTCCACTGAATAGGACTGTTGTTAAGAACCCTTTCGTACAGTTTGAATATAAGGAAGATAATGAATTGTGTACAAAACTTCTTTTGAAGGAAATTCGAGAGAATTGATATCAACTATGATATCACAAACAGTAAAGGAAGCAAATGGAAAACTAGACTCAGAATGTGAATTAGTAAAGAACAAGTAAGAAAAGGAACTGTTTTTTCATACGGGAAAAACAGGAACAGTGCTTTGGACAAAACATTTTCAGACTGAAAAGGATTGCTGTTACGAATCCTTTGATCAATCTTTAAATATAAAGAAGATTATGCAACTTGTACAGAAAGTTCCATTGGAGCAAATGGGAGAGAATTTACATCAATCACAATGATCTGAAATGCAAGGGAAACAAAGGGAAACCTAGACGCAATACAATGGGAAATAGAGAAGAACAAATATCCAAAATAATGGAATTTTCAATAGGAAATAACTTGAAGATTTCTCTACCCAGTCACCCTTTCCACTGAATAGGACTGTTGTTAAGAACCCTTTCGTACAGTTTGAATATAAGGAAGATAATGAATTGTGTACAAAACTTCTTTTGAAGGAAATCCGAGAGAATTGATATCAACTATGATATCACAAACAGTAAAAGAAGCAAATGGAAAACTAGACTCAGAATGTGAATTAGTAAAGAACAAGTAAGAAAAGGAACTGTTTTTTCATACAGGAATAACAGGAAAAGTGCTTAGGACAAAACATTTTCAGACTGAAAAGGATGGCTGTTACGAATCCTTTGATCAATCTTTAAATATAAAGAAGATTAGGCAACTTGTACAGAAAGTTCCATTGGAGCAAATGGGAGAGAATTTACATCAATCACAATGATCTGAAATGCAAGGGAAACAAAGGGAAACCTAGACGCAATACAATGGGAAATAGAGAAGAACAAATATCCAAAATAATGGAATTTTCAATGGGAAATAACTTGAAGATTTCTCTACCCAGTCACCCTTTCCTCTGAATAGGACTGTTGTTAAGAACCCTTTCGTACAGTTTGAATATAAGGAAGATAATGAATTGTGTACAAAACTTCTTTTGAAGGAAATCCAAGAGAATTGATATCAACTATGATATCACAAACAGTAAAAGAAGCAAATGGAAAACTAGACTCAGAATGTGAATTAGTAAAGAACAAGTAAGAAAAGGAACTGTTTTTTCATACAGGAATAACAGGAACAGTGCTTTGGACAAAACATTTTCAGACTGAAAAGGATGGCTGTTACGAATCCTTTGATCAATCTTTAAATATAAAGAGGTTTATGCAACTTGTACAGAAAATTCCATTGGAGCAAATGGGAGAGAATTTACATCAATTACAACGATCTGAAATGCAAGGGAAACAAAGGGAAACCTAGATTGAATACAATGGGAAATAGAGAAGAACAAATAACCAAAATAATGGAATTTTCAGTAGGAAATGAGTTGAAGATTTCTCTGCCCAGTCACCCTTTCCACTGAATAGGACTGTTATTTAGAACCCTTTTGTACAGTTTGAATATATGGAAGATCATGAATTGTGTACAAAACTTCTTTTGAAGGAAATCTGAGAGAATTGATATCAACTATAATATCACAAACAGTAAAAGAAGCAAATGGAAAACTAGACTCAGAATGTGAATTAGTAAAGAACAAGTAAGAATAGAACTGTTTTTTCATACAGGAATAACAGGAACTGTGCTTTGGACAAAACATTTTCAGACTGAAAAGGATTGCTGTTACGAATCCTTGGATCAATCTTTAAATATAATGAAGATGATGCAACTTGAACAGAAAGTTTCACTGAAGGAAATGGTAGAAAATTTCCATCAAGTATAATGATCCCAAATGCAAGAGAAACAAAGGGAAAGCTAGACTCAATAGCATCGGAAATAAAGAAGAACAAGTATCCAAAGGAATGGATTTTTCAATAGGGAATAATTTAAAGATTTCTCAACCCATTCACCCTTTCCACTGTATAGGACTGCTGTTAAGAATCCTTTGGTACAGTTTGAATATAAGGAAGATAATTCATTGTGCACAAAACTTCGATTGAAGCAAATGGAGAAAATTGATATCAACTATAATATCCCAAACTGCAAAAGAAACAAAGGGAAAACTAGACTCAATAGAATGTGAAATAGAGAAGACCAAGTAAAAGCAATTATTTTTTCGTACTGGAATAACCGGAACATTCCTTTGGATAAAAGCTTTTTTCAGACTGAAAAGGATTGCTGTTACGAATCCTTTGATCAATCTTTAAATATAAAGAAGATTATGCAACTTGTACAGAAAGTTCCATTGGAGCAAATGGGAGAGAATTTACATCAATCACATAGATCTGAAATGCAAGGGAAACAAAGGGAAACCTAGACTCAATACAATGGGAAATAGAGAAGAACAAATATCCAAAATAATGGAACTTTCAATAGGAAATAACTGGAAGATTTCTCTACCCAGTCACCCTTTCCACTGAATAGGACTGTTGTTAAGAACGCTTTCGTACAGTTTGAATATAAGGAAGATAATGAATTGTGTACAAAACTTCTTTTGAAGGAAATCCGAGAGAATTGATATCAACTATAATATCACAAACAGTAAAAGAAGCAAGTGGAAAACTAGACTCAGAATGTGAATTAGTAAAGAACAAGTAAGAAAAGGAACTGTTTTTTCATACAGGAATAACAGGAACAGTGCTTTGGACAAAACATTTTCAGACTGAAAAGGATGGCTGTTACGAATCCTTTGATCAATCTTTAAATATAAAGAGGTTTATGCAACTTGTACAGAAAATTCCATTGGAGCAAATGGGAGAGAATTTACATCAATTACAACGATCTGAAATGCAAGGGAAACAAAGGGAAACCTAGATTGAATACAATGGGAAATAGAGAAGAACAAATAACCAAAATAATGGAATTTTCAGTAGGAAATGAGTTGAAGATTTCTCTGCCCAGTCACCCTTTCCACTGAATAGGACTGTTATTTAGAACCCTTTTGTACAGTTTGAATATATGGAAGATCATGAATTGTGTACAAAACTTCTTTTGAAGGAAATCTGAGAGAATTGATATCAACTATAATATCACAAACAGTAAAAGAAGCAAATGGAAAACTAGACTCAGAATGTGAATTAGTAAAGAACAAGTAAGAATAGAACTGTTTTTTCATACAGGAATAACAGGAACTGTGCTTTGGACAAAACATTTTCAGACTGAAAAGGATTGCTGTTACGAATCCTTGGATCAATCTTTAAATATAATGAAGATGATGCAACTTGAACAGAAAGTTTCACTGAAGGAAATGGTAGAAAATTTCCATCAAGTATAATGATCCCAAATGCAAGAGAAACAAAGGGAAAGCTAGACTCAATAGCATCGGAAATAAAGAAGAACAAGTATCCAAAGGAATGGATTTTTCAATAGGGAATAATTTAAAGATTTCTCAACCCATTCACCCTTTCCACTGTATAGGACTGCTGTTAAGAATCCTTTGGTACAGTTTGAATATAAGGAAGATAATTCATTGTGCACAAAACTTCGATTGAAGCAAATGGAGAAAATTGATATCAACTATAATATCCCAAACTGCAAAAGAAACAAAGGGAAAACTAGACTCAATAGAATGTGAAATAGAGAAGACCAAGTAAAAGCAATTATTTTTTCGTACTGGAATAACCGGAACATTCCTTTGGATAAAAGCTTTTTTCAGACTGAAAAGGATTGCTGTTACGAATCCTTTGATCAATCTTTAAATATAAAGAAGATTATGCAACTTGTACAGAAAGTTCCATTGGAGCAAATGGGAGAGAATTTACATCAATCACATAGATCTGAAATGCAAGGGAAACAAAGGGAAACCTAGACTCAATACAATGGGAAATAGAGAAGAACAAATATCCAAAATAATGGAACTTTCAATAGGAAATAACTGGAAGATTTCTCTACCCAGTCACCCTTTCCACTGAATAGGACTGTTGTTAAGAACGCTTTCGTACAGTTTGAATATAAGGAAGATAATGAATTGTGTACAAAACTTCTTTTGAAGGAAATCCGAGAGAATTGATATCAACTATAATATCACAAACAGTAAAAGAAGCAAGTGGAAAACTAGACTCAGAATGTGAATTAGTAAAGAACAAGTAAGAAAAGGAACTGTTTTTTCATACAGGAATAACAGGAACAGTGCTTTGGACAAAACATTTTCAGACTGAAAAGGATTGCTGTTACGAATCCTTGGATCAATCTTTAAATATAATGAAGATGATGCAACTTGAACAGAAAGTTTCACTGAAGGAAATGGTAGAAAATTTCCATCAAGTATAATGATCCCAAATGCAAGAGAAACAAAGGGAAAGCTAGACTCAATAGCATCGGAAATAAAGAAGAACAAGTATCCAAAGGAATGGATTTTTCAATAGGGAATAATTTAAAGATTTCTCAACCCTTTCACCCTTTCCACTGTATAGGACTGCTGTTAAGAATCCTTTGGTACAGTTTGAATATAAGGAAGATAATTCATTGTGCACAAAACTTCGATTGAAGCAAATGGAGAAAATTGATATCAACTATAATATCCCAAAGTGCAAAAGAAACAAAGGGAAAACTAGACTCAATAGAATGTGAAATAGAGAAGACCAAGTAAAAGCAATTATTTTTTCGTACTGGAATAACCGGAACATTCCTTTGGATAAAAGCTTTTTTCAGACTGAAAAGGATTGCTGTTACGAATCCTTTGATCAATCTTTAAATATAAAGAAGATTATGCAAATTGTAAAGAAAGTTCCATTGAAGCAAATGGGAGAAAATTTAAATCAAGTATAATGATCCCAAATGCAAGGGAAACAAAGCGAAACCTAGACTCAATAGAATGGAAAATAGAGAAGAACAAGTATCCAAAGGAATGGATTTTTCAACAGGGAAT
Organism: Sminthopsis crassicaudata; assembly: GCF_048593235.1. NCBI lineage: Eukaryota > Metazoa > Chordata > Mammalia > Dasyuromorphia > Dasyuridae > Sminthopsis > Sminthopsis crassicaudata. Next base: position 202,917,092 of record NC_133619.1, read on the forward strand.
AACTGGAAGATTTCTCAACTCATTCACCCTTTACACTGAATAAGACTCCTATTAAGAATCCTTTCATGCAGTTTAAATATAAAGAAGATAATGCATTGTGCACAAAACTTCCATCGAAGCAAATGGAGAAAATTGATATCAACTATAATATCCCAAACTGCAAACGAAACAACGGGTAAACTAGACTCAATAGAATGTGAAATAGAGAAAAGCAAGTAAGAAAACCAATTGTTTTTTGCTACTGGAATAACCGGAACATTCCTTTGGACAAAACCTTTTTCAGACTGAAAAGGATTGCTGTTACAAATCCTTTGATCAATCTTTAAATATAAAGAAGATTATGCAACTTGTACAGAAAGTTCCATTGAAGCAAATGGGAGAAAATTTAAATCAAGTATAATGATCCCAAATGCAAGGGAAACAAAGCGAAACCTAGACTCAATAGAATGGAAAATAGAGAAGAACAAGTATCCAAAGGAATGGATTTTTCAACAGGGAATAACTGGAAGATTTCTCAACCCATTCACCCTTTACACTGAATAAGACTCCTATTAAGAATCCTTTCATGCAGTTTAAATATAAAGAAGATAATGCATTGTGCACAAAACTTCCATCGAAGCAAATGGAGAAAATTGATATCAACTATAATATCCCAAACTGCAAACGAAACAACGGGTAAACTAGACTCAATAGAATGTGAAATAGAGAAAAGCAAGTAAGAAAACCAATTGTTTTTTGCTACTGGAATAACCGGAACATTCCTTTGGACAAAACCTTTTTCAGACTGAAAAGGATTGCTGTTATGAATCCTTTGATCAATCTTTAAATATAAAGAAGATTATGCAACTTGTACAGAAAGTTCCATTGGAGCAAATGGGAGAGAATTTACATCAATCACAATGATCTGAAATGCAAGGGAAACAAAGGGAAACCTAGACGCAATACAATGGGAAATAGAGAAGAACAAATATCCAAAATAATGGAATTTTCAATAGGAAATAACTGGAAGATTTCTCTACCCAGTCACCGTTTCCACTGAATAGGACTGTTGTTAAGAACCCTTTCATACAGTTTGAATATAAGGAAGATAATGAATTGTGTACAAAACTTCTTTTGAAGGAAATCCGAGAGAATTGATATCAACTATGATATCACAAACAGTAAAAGAAGCAAATGGAAAACTAGAGTCAGAATGTGAATTAGTAAAGAACAAGTAAGAAAAGGAACTGTTTTTTCATACAGGAATAACAGGAACAGTGCTTAGGACAAAACATTTTCAGACTGAAAAGGATGGCTGTTACGAATCCTTTGATCAATCTTTAAATATAAAGAAGATTAGGCAACTTGTACAGAAAGTTCCATTGGAGCAAATGGGAGAGAATTTACATCAATCACAATGATCTGAAATGCAAGGGAAACAAAGGGAAACCTAGACGCAATACAATGGGAAATAGAGAAGAACAAATATCCAAAATAATGGAATTTTCAATGGGAAATAACTTGAAGATTTCTCTACCCAGTCACCCTTTCCTCTGAATAGGACTGTTATTTAGAACCCTTTTGTACAGTTTGAATATATGGAAGATCATGAATTGTGTACAAAACTTCTTTTGAAGGAAATCTGAGAGAATTGATATCAACTATAATATCACAAACAGTAAAAGAAGCAAATGGAAAACTAGACTCAGAATGTGAATTAGTAAAGAACAAGTAAGAATAGAACTGTTTTTTCATACAGGAATAACAGGAACTGTGCTTTGGACAAAACATTTTCAGACTGAAAAGGATTGCTGTTACGAATCCTTGGATCAATCTTTAAATATAATGAAGATGATGCAACTTGAACAGAAAGTTTCACTGAAGGAAATGGTAGAAAATTTCCATCAAGTATAATGATCCCAAATGCAAGAGAAACAAAGGGAAAGCTAGACTCAATAGCATCGGAAATAAAGAAGAACAAGTATCCAAAGGAATGGATTTTTCAATAGGGAATAATTTAAAGATTTCTCAACCCATTCACCCTTTCCACTGTATAGGACTGCTGTTAAGAATCCTTTGGTACAGTTTGAATATAAGGAAGATAATTCATTGTGCACAAAACTTCGATTGAAGCAAATGGAGAAAATTGATATCAACTATAATATCCCAAACTGCAAAAGAAACAAAGGGAAAACTAGACTCAATAGAATGTGAAATAGAGAAGACCAAGTAAAAGCAATTATTTTTTCGTACTGGAATAACCGGAACATTCCTTTGGATAAAAGCTTTTTTCAGACTGAAAAGGATTGCTGTTACGAATCCTTTGATCAATCTTTAAATATAAAGAAGATTATGCAAATTGTAAAGAAAGTTCAATTGAAGCAAATGGGAGAAAATTTAAATCAAGTATAATGATCCCAAATGCAAGGGAAACAAAGCGAAACCTAGACTCAATAGAATGGAAAATAGAGAAGAACAAGTATCCAAAGGAATGGATTTTTCAACAGGGAATAACTGGAAGATTTCTCAACTCATTCACCCTTTACACTGAATAAGACTCCTATTAAGAATCCTTTCATGCAGTTTAAATTTAAAGAAGATAATGCATTGTGCACAAAACTTCCATCGAAGCAAATGGAGAAAATTGATATCAACTATAGTATCCCAAACTGCAAACGAAACAACGGGTAAACTAGACTCAATAGAATGTGAAATAGAGAAAAGCAAGTAAGAAAACCAATTGTTTTTTGCTACTGGAATAACCGGAACATTCCTTTGGACAAAACCTTTTTCAGACTGAAAAGGATTGCTGTTACGAATCCTTTGATCAATCTTTAAATATAAAGAAGATTATGCAACTTGTACAGAAAGTTCCATTGGAGCAAATGGGAGAGAATTTACATCAATCACAATGATCTGAAATGCAAGGGAAACAAAGGGAAACCTAGACGCAATACAATGGGAAATAGAGAAGAACAAATATCCAAAATAATGGAATTTTCAATAGGAAATAACTGGAAGATTTCTCTACCCAGTCACCCTTTCCACTGAATAGGACTGTTGTTAAGAACCCTTTCATACAGTTTGAATATAAGGAAGATAATGAATTGTGTACAAAACTTCTTTTGAAGGAAATCCGAGAGAATTGATATCAACTATGATATCACAAACAGTAAAAGAAGCAAATGGAAAACTAGAGTCAGAATGTGAATTAGTAAAGAACAAGTAAGAAAAGGAACTGTTTTTTCATACAGGAATAACAGGAACAGTGCTTAGGACAAAACATTTTCAGACTGAAAAGGATGGCTGTTACGAATCCTTTGATCAATCTTTAAATATAAAGAAGATTAGGCAACTTGTACAGAAAGTTCCATTGGAGCAAATGGGAGAGAATTTACATCAATCACAATGATCTGAAATGCAAGGGAAACAAAGGGAAACCTAGACGCAATACAATGGGAAATAGAGAACAAATATCCAAAATAATGGAATTTTCAATAGGAAATAACTTGAAGATTTCTCTACCCAGTCACCCTTTCCACTGAATAGGACTGTTGTTAAGAACCCTTTCGTACAGTTTGAATATAAGGAAGATAATGAATTGTGTACAAAACTTCTTTTGAAGGAAATCCGAGAGAATTGATATCAACTATGATATCACAAACAGTAAAAGAAGCAAATGGAAAACTAGACTCAGAATGTGAATTAGTAAAGAACAAGTAAGAAAAGGAACTGTTTTTTCATACAGGAATAACAGGAACAGTGCTTAGGACAAAATATTTTCAGACTGAAAAGGATGGCTGTTACGAATCCTTTGATCAATCTTTAAATATAAAGAAGATTAGGCAATTTGTACAGAAAGTTCCATTGGAGCAAATGGGAGAGAATTTACATCAATCACAATGATCTGAAATGCAAGGGAAACAAAGGGAAACCTAGACGCAATACAATGGGAAATAGAGAAGAACAAATATCCAAAATAATGGAATTTTCAATAGGAAATAACTTGAAGATTTCTCTACCCAGTCACCCTTTCCTCTGAATAGGACTGTTGTTAAGAACCTTTCGTACAGTTTGAATATAAGGAAGATAATGAATTGTGTACAAAACTTCTTTTGAAGGAAATCCAAGAGAATTGATATCAACTATGATATCACAAACAGTAAAAGAAGCAAATGGAAAACTAGACTCAGAATGTGAATTAGTAAAGAACAAGTAAGAAAAGGAACTGTTTTTTCATACAGGAATAACAGGAACAGTGCTTTGGACAAAATATTTTCAGACTGAAAAGGATGGCTGTTACGAATCCTTTGATCAATCTTTAAATATAAAGAGGTTTATGCAACTTGTACAGAAAATTCCATTGGAGCAAATGGGAGAGAATTTACATCAATTACAACGATCTGAAATGCAAGGGAAACAAAGGGAAACCTAGACTGAATACAATGGGAAATAGAGAAGAACAAATAACCAAAATAATGGAATTTTCAGTAGGAAATGAGTTGAAGATTTCTCTGCCCAGTCACCCTTTCCACTGAATAGGACTGTTATTTAGAACCCTTTTGTACAGTTTGAATATATGGAAGATCATGAATTGTGTACAAAACTTCTTTTGAAGGAAATCTGAGAGAATTGATATCAACTATAATATCACAAACAGTAAAAGAAGCAAATGGAAAACTAGACTCAGAATGTGAATTAGTAAAGAACAAGTAAGAATAGAACTGTTTTTTCATACAGGAATAACAGGAACTGTGCTTTGGACAAAACATTTTCAGACTGAAAAGGATTGCTGTTACGAATCCTTGGATCAATCTTTAAATATAATGAAGATGATGCAACTTGAACAGAAAGTTTCACTGAAGGAAATGGTAGAAAATTTCCATCAAGTATAATGATCCCAAATGCAAGAGAAACAAAGGGAAAGCTAGACTCAATAGCATCGGAAATAAAGAAGAACAAGTATCCAAAGGAATGGATTTTTCAATAGGGAATAATTTAAAGATTTCTCAACCCATTCACCCTTTCCACTGTATAGGACTGCTGTTAAGAATCCTTTGGTACAGTTTGAATATAAGGAAGATAATTCATTGTGCACAAAACTTCGATTGAAGCAAATGGAGAAAATTGATATCAACTATAATATCCCAAAGTGCAAAAGAAACAAAGGGAAAAGTAGACTCAATAGAAAGTGAAATAGAGAAGACCAAGTAAAAGCAATTATTTTTTCGTACTGGAATAACCGGAACATTCCTTTGGATTAAAGCTTTTTCAGACTGAAAAGGATTGCTGTTACGAATCCTTTGATCAATCTTTAAATATAAAGAAGATTATGCAAATTGTAAAGAAAGTTCCATTGAAGCAAATGGGAGAAAATTTAAATCAAGTATAATGATCCCAAATGCAAGGGAAACAAAGCGAAACCTAGACTCAATAGAATGGAAAATAGAGAAGAACAAGTATCCAAAGGAATGGATTTTTCAACAGGGAATAACTGGAAGATTTCTCAACTCATTCACCCTTTACACTGAATAAGACTCCTATTAAGAATCCTTTCATGCAGTTTAAATATAAAGAAGATAATGCATTGTGCACAAAACTTCCATCGAAGCAAATGGAGAAAATTGATATCAACTATAATATCCCAAACTGCAAACGAAACAACGGGTAAACTAGACTCAATAGAATGTGAAATAGAGAAAAGCAAGTAAGAAAACCAATTGTTTTTTGCTACTGGAATAACCGGAACATTCCTTTGGACAAAACCTTTTTCAGACTGAAAAGGATTGCTGTTACAAATCCTTTGATCAATCTTTAAATATAAAGAAGATTATGCAACTTGTACAGAAAGTTCCATTGAAGCAAATGGGAGAAAATTTAAATCAAGTATAATGATCCCAAATGCAAGGGAAACAAAGCGAAACCTAGACTCAATAGAATGGAAAATAGAGAAGAACAAGTATCCAAAGGAATGGATTTTTCAACAGGGAATAACTGGAAGATTTCTCAACCCATTCACCCTTTACACTGAATAAGACTCCTATTAAGAATCCTTTCATGCAGTTTAAATATAAAGAAGATAATGCATTGTGCACAAAACTTCCATCGAAGCAAATGGAGAAAATTGATATCAACTATAATATCCCAAACTGCAAACGAAACAACGGGTAAACTAGACTCAATAGAATGTGAAATAGAGAAAAGCAAGTAAGAAAACCAATTGTTTTTTGCTACTGGAATAACCGGAACATTCCTTTGGACAAAACCTTTTTCAGACTGAAAAGGATTGCTGTTACGAATCCTTTGATCAATCTTTAAATATAAAGAAGATTATGCAACTTGTACAGAAAGTTCCATTGGAGCAAATGGGAGAGAATTTACATCAATCACAATGATCTGAAATGCAAGGGAAACAAAGGGAAACCTAGACGCAATACAATGGGAAATAGAGAAGAACAAATATCCAAAATAATGGAATTTTCAATAGGAAATAACTGGAAGATTTCTCTACCCAGTCACCCTTTCCACTGAATAGGACTGTTGTTAAGAACCCTTTCATACAGTTTGAATATAAGGAAGATAATGAATTGTGTACAAAACTTCTTTTGAAGGAAATCCGAGAGAATTGATATCAACTATGATATCACAAACAGTAAAAGAAGCAAATGGAAAACTAGAGTCAGAATGTGAATTAGTAAAGAACAAGTAAGAAAAGGAACTGTTTTTTCATACAGGAATAACAGGAACAGTGCTTAGGACAAAACATTTTCAGACTGAAAAGGATGGCTGTTACGAATCCTTTGATCAATCTTTAAATATAAAGAAGATTAGGCAACTTGTACAGAAAGTTCCATTGGAGCAAATGGGAGAGAATTTACATCAATCACAATGATCTGAAATGCAAGGGAAACAAAGGGAAACCTAGACGCAATACAATGGGAAATAGAGAAGAACAAATATCCAAAATAATGGAATTTTCAATAGGAAATAACTGGAAGATTTCTCTACCCAGTCACCCTTTCCTCTGAATAGGACTGTTGTTAAGAACCCTTTCGTACAGTTTGAATATAAGGAAGATAATGAATTGTGTACAAAACTTCTTTTGAAGGAAATCCGAGAGAATTGATATCAACTATGATATCACAAACAGTAAAAGAAGCAAATGGAGAACTAGACTCAGAATGTGAATTAGTAAAGAACAAGTAAGAAAAGGAACTGTTTTTTCATACAGGAATAACAGGAACAGTGCTTTGGACAAAACATTTTCAGACTGAAAAGGATGGCTGTTACGAATCCTTTGATCAATCTTTAAATATAAAGAGGTTTATGCAACTTGTACAGAAAATTTCATTGGAGCAAATGGGAGAGAATTTACATCAATTACAACGATCTGAAATGCAAGGGAAACAAAAGGAAACCTAGACTGAATACAATGGGAAATAGAGAAGAACAAATAACCAAAATAATGGAATTTTCAGTAGGAAATGAGTTGAAGATTTCTCTGCCCAGTCACCCTTTCCACTGAATAGGACTGTTATTTAGAACCCTTTTGTACAGTTTGAATATATGGAAGATCATGAATTGTGTACAAAACTTCTTTTGAAGGAAATCTGAGAGAATTGATATCAACTATAATATCACAAACAGTAAAAGAAGCAAATGGAAAACTAGACTCAGAATGTGAATTAGTAAAGAACAAGTAAGAATAGAACTGTTTTTTCATACAGGAATAACAGGAACTGTGCTTTGGACAAAACATTTTCAGACTGAAAAGGATTGCTGTTACGAATCCTTGGATCAATCTTTAAATATAATGAAGATGATGCAACTTGAACAGAAAGTTTCACTGAAGGAAATGGTAGAAAATTTCCATCAAGTATAATGATCCCAAATGCAAGAGAAACAAAGGGAAAGCTAGACTCAATAGCATCGGAAATAAAGAAGAACAAGTATCCAAAGGAATGGATTTTTCAATAGGGAATAATTTAAAGATTTCTCAACCCATTCACCCTTTCCACTGTATAGGACTGCTGTTAAGAATCCTTTGGTACAGTTTGAATATAAGGAAGATAATTCATTGTGCACAAAACTTCGATTGAAGCAAATGGAGAAAATTGATATCAACTATAATATCCCAAACTGCAAAAGAAACAAAGGGAAAACTAGACTCAATATAATGTGAAATAGAGAAGACCAAGTAAAAGCAATTATTTTTTCGTACTGGAATAACCGGAACATTCCTTTGGATAAAAGCTTTTTTCAGACTGAAAAGGATTGCTGTTACGAATCCTTTGATGAATCTTTAAATATAAAGAAGATTATGCAAATTGTAAAGAAAGTTCCATTGAAGCAAATGGGAGAAAATTTAAATCAAGTATAATGATCCCAAATGCAAGGGAAACAAAGCGAAACCTAGACTCAATAGAATGGAAAATAGAGAAGAACAAGTATCCAAAGGAATGGATTTTTCAACAGGGAATAACTGGAAGATTTCTCAACTCATTCACCCTTTACACTGAATAAGACTCCTATTAAGAATCCTTTCATGCAGTTTAAATTTAAAGAAGATAATGCACTGTGCACAAAACTTCCATCGAAGCAAATGGAGAAAATTGATATCAACTATAGTATCCCAAACTGCAAACGAAACAACGGGTAAACTAGACTCAATAGAATGTGAAATAGAGAAAAGCAAGTAAGAAAACCAATTGTTTTTTGCTACTGGAATAACCGGAACATTCCTTTGGACAAAACCTTTTTCAGACTGAAAAGGATTGCTGTTACGAATCCTTTGATCAATCTTTAAATATAAAGAAGATTATGCAACTTGTACAGAAAGTTCCATTGGAGCAAATGGGAGAGAATTTACATCAATCACAATGATCTGAAATGCAAGGGAAACAAAGGGAAACCTAGACGCAATACAATGGGAAATAGAGAAGAACAAATATCCAAAATAATGGAATTTTCAATAGGAAATAACTGGAAGATTTCTCTACCCAGTCACCCTTTCCACTGAATAGGGCTGTTGTTAAGAACCCTTTCATACAGTTTGAATATAAGGAAGATAATGAATTGTGTACAAAACTTCTTTTGAAGGAAATCCGAGAGAATTGATATCAACTATGATATCACAAACAGTAAAAGAAGCAAATGGAAAATTAGAGTCAGAATGTGAATTAGTAAAGAACATGTAAGAAAAGGAACTGTTTTTTCATACAGGAATAACAGGAACAGTGCTTAGGACAAAACATTTTCAGACTGAAAAGGATGGCTGTTACGAATCCTTTGATCAATCTTTAAATATAAAGAAGATTAGGCAACTTGTACAGAAAGTTCCATTGGAGCAAATGGGAGAGAATTTACATCAATCACAATGATCTGAAATGCAAGGGAAACAAAGGGAAACCTAGACGCAATACAATGGGAAATAGAGAAGAACAAATATCCAAAATAATGGAATTTTCAATGGGAAATAACTTGAAGATTTCTCTACCCAGTCACCCTTTCCTCTGAATAGGACTGTTGTTAAGAACCCTTTCATACAGTTTGAATATAAGGAAGATAATGAATTGTGTACAAAACTTCTTTTGAAGGAAATCCGAGAGAATTGATATCAACTATGATATCACAAACAGTAAAAGAAGCAAATGGAAAACTAGACTCAGAATGTGAATTAGTAAAGAACAAGTAAGAAAAGGAACTGTTTTTTCATACAGGAATAACAGGAACAGTGCTTTGGACAAAACATTTTCAGACTGAAAAGGATGGCTGTTACGAATCCTTTGATCAATCTTTAAATATAAAGAGGTTTATGCAACTTGTACAGAAAATTTCATTGGAGCAAATGGGAGAGAATTTACATCAATTACAACGATCTGAAATGCAAGGGAAACAAAAGGAAACCTAGACTGAATACAATGGGAAATAGAGAAGAACAAATAACCAAAATAATGGAATTTTCAGTAGGAAATGAGTTGAAGATTTCTCTGCCCAGTCACCCTTTCCACTGAATAGGACTGTTATTTAGAACCCTTTTGTACAGTTTGAATATATGGAAGATCATGAATTGTGTACAAAACTTCTTTTGAAGGAAATCTGAGAGAATTGATATCAACTATAATATCACAAACAGTAAAAGAAGCAAATGGAAAACTAGACTCAGAATGTGAATTAGTAAAGAACAAGTAAGAATAGAACTGTTTTTTCATACAGGAATAACAGGAACTGTGCTTTGGACAAAACATTTTCAGACTGAAAAGCATTGCTGTTACGAATCCTTGGATCAATCTTTAAATATAATGAAGATGATGCAACTTGAACAGAAAGTTTCACTGAAGGAAATGGTAGAAAATTTCCATCAAGTATAATGATCCCAAATGCAAGAGAAACAAAGGGAAAGCTAGACTCAATAGCATCGGAAATAAAGAAGAACAAGTATCCAAAGGAATGGATTTTTCAATAGGGAATAATTTAAAGATTTCTCAACCCATTCACCCTTTCCACTGTATAGGACTGCTGTTAAGAATCCTTTGGTACAGTTTGAATATAAGGAAGATAATTCATTGTGCACAAAACTTCGATTGAAGCAAATGGAGAAAATTGATATCAACTATAATATCCCAAACTGCAAAAGAAACAAAGGGAAAACTAGACTCAATAGAATGTGAAATAGAGAAGACCAAGTAAAAGCAATTATTTTTTCGTACTGGAATAACCGGAACATTCCTTTGGATAAAAGCTTTTTTCAGACTGAAAAGGATTGCTGTTACGAATCCTTTGATGAATCTTTAAATATAAAGAAGATTATGCAAATTGTAAAGAAAGTTCCATTGAAGCAAATGGGAGAAAATTTAAATCAAGTATAATGATCCCAAATGCAAGGGAAACAAAGCGAAACCTAGACTCAATAGAATGGAAAATAGAGAAGAACAAGTATCCAAAGGAATGGATTTTTCAACAGGGAATAACTGGAAGATTTCTCAACTCATTCACCCTTTACACTGAATAAGACTCCTATTAAGAATCCTTTCATGCAGTTTAAATTTAAAGAAGATAATGCATTGTGCACAAAACTTCCATCGAAGCAAATGGAGAAAATTGATATCAACTATAGTATCCCAAACTGCAAACGAAACAACGGGTAAACTAGACTCAATAGAATGTGAAATAGAGAAAAGCAAGTAAGAAAACCAATTGTTTTTTGCTACTGGAATAACCGGAACATTCCTTTGGACAAAACCTTTTTCAGACTGAAAAGGATTGCTGTTACGAATCCTTTGATCAATCTTTAAATATAAAGAAGATTATGCAACTTGTACAGAAAATTCCATTGGAGCAAATGGGAGAGAATTTACATCAATTACAAGTATCTGAAATGCAAGGGAAACAAAGGGAAACCTAGACTGAATACAATGGGAAATAGAGAAGAACAAATAACCAAAATAATGGAATTTTCAGTAGGAAATAACTTGAAGATTTCTCTGCCCAGTCACCCTTTCCACTGAATAGGATTGTTATTTAGAACCCTTTCGTACAGTTTGAATATAAGGAAGATCATGAATTGTGTACAAAACTTCTTTTGAAGGAAATCTGAGAGAATTGATATCAACTATAATATCACAAACAGTAAAAGAAGCAAATGGAAAACTAGACTCAGAATGTGAATTAGTAAAGAACAAGCAAGAAAAGGAATTGTTTTTTCATACAGGAATAACAGGAACAGTGCTTTGGACAAAACATTTTCAGACTGAAAAGGATTGCTGGTACGAATCCTTTGATCAATCTTTAAATATAAAGAAGATTATGCAACTTGTACATAAAGTTCCATTGGAGCAAATGAGAGAGAATTTACATCAATCACAATGATCTGAAATGCAAGGGAAACAAAGGGAAACCTAGACGCAATACAATGGGAAATAGAGAAGAACAAATATCCAAAACAATGGAATTTTCAATAGGAAATAACTTGAAGATTTCTCTACCCAGTCACCCTTTGCACTGAATAGGACTGTTATTTAGAACCCTTTCGTACAGTTTGAATATAAGAAAGATCATGAATTGTGTACAAAACTTCTTTTGAAGGAAATCCGAGAGAATTGATATCAACTATAATATCACAAACAGTAAAAGAAGCAAATGGAAAACTAATCTCAGAATGTGAATTAGTAAAGAACAAGTAAGAAAAGGAACATTTTTCATACGGGAAAAACAGGAACAGTGCTTTGGACAAAACATTTTCAGACTGAAAAGGATTGCTGTTACGAATCCTTTGATCAATCTTTAAATATAAAGAAGATTATGCAACTTGTACAGAAAGTTTCATTGGAGCAAATGGGAGAGAATTTACATCAATCACAATGATCTGAAATGCAAGGGAAACAAAGGGAAACCTAGACGCAATACAATGGGAAATAGAGAAGAACAAATATCCAAAATAATGGAATTTTTAATAGGAAATAACTTGAAGATTTCTCTACCCAGTCACCCTTTCCACTGAATAGGACTGTTGTTAAGAACCCTTTCGTACAGTTTGAATATAAGGAAGATAATGAATTGTGTACAAAACTTCTTTTGAAGGAAATCCGAGAGAATTGATATCAACTATGATATCACAAACTGTAAAGGAAGCAAATGGAAAACTAGACTCAGAATGTGAATTAGTAAAGAACAAGTAAGAAAAGGAACTGTTTTTTCATACAGGAATAACAGGAACAGTCCTTTGGACAAAACATTTTCAGACTGAAAAGGATGGCTGTTACGAATCCTTTGATCAATCTTTAAATATAAAGAAGATTATGCAACTTGTACAGAAAATTCCATTGGAGCAAATGGGAGAGAATTTACATCAATTACAACGATCTGAAATGCAAGGGAAACAAAGGGAAACCTAGACTGAATACAATGGGAAATAGAGAAGAACAAATATCCAAAATAATGGAATTTTCAGTAGGAAATAACTTGAAGATTTCTCTGCCCAGTCACCCTTTCCACTGAATAGGACTGTTGTTAAGAACCCTTTCGTACAGTTTGAATATAAGGAAGATAATGAATTGTGTACAAAACTTCTTTTGAAGGAAATCCGAGAGAATTGATATCAACTATGATATCACAAACAGTAAAAGAAGCAAATGGAAAACTAGACTCAGAATGTGAATTAGTAAAGAACAAGTAAGAAAAGGAACTGTTTTTTCATACAGGAATAACAGGAACAGTGCTTTGGACAAAACATTTTCAGACTCAAAAGGATGGCTGTTACGAATCCTTTGATCAATCTTTAAATATAAAGAAGATTATTCAACTTGTACAGAAAATTCCATTGGAGCAAATGGGAGAGAATTTACATCAATTACAAGTATCTGAAATGCAAGGGAAACAAAGGGAAACCTAGACTGAATACAATGGGAAATAGAGAAGAACAAATAACCAAAATAATGGAATTTTCAGTAGGAAATAACTTGAAGATTTCTCTGCCCAGTCACCCTTTCCACTGAATAGGATTGTTATTTAGAACCCTTTCGTACAGTTTGAATATAAGGAAGATCATGAATTGTGTACAAAACTTCTTTTGAAGGAAATCCGAGAGAATTGATATCAACTATCATATCACAAACAGTAAAGGAAGCAAATGGAAAACTAGACTCAGAATGTGAATTAGTAAAGAACAAGTAAGAAAAGGAACTGTTTTTTCATACAGGAATAACAGGAACAGTGCTTTGGACAAAACATTTTCAGACTGAAAAGGATGGCTGTTACGAATCCTTTGATCAATCTTTAAATATAAAGAAGATTATGCAACTTGTACAGAAAGTTCCATTGGAGCAAATGGGAGAGAATTTACATCAATCACAATGATCTGAAATGCAAGGGAAACAAAGGGAAACCTAGACGCAATACAATGGGAAATAGAGAAGAACAAATATCCAAAATAATGGAATTTTTAATAGGAAATAACTTGAAGATTTCTCTACCCAGTCACCCTTTCCACTGAATAGGACTGTTGTTAAGAACCCTTTCGTACAGTTTGAATATAAGGAAGATAATGAATTGTGTACAAAACTTCTTTTGAAGGAAATCCGAGAGAATTGATATCAACTATGATATCACAAACTGTAAAGGAAGCAAATGGAAAACTAGACTCAGAATGTGAATTAGTAAAGAACAAGTAAGAAAAGGAACTGTTTTTTCATACAGGAATAACAGGAACAGTCCTTTGGACAAAACATTTTCAGACTGAAAAGGATGGCTGTTACGAATCCTTTGATCAATCTTTAAATATAAAGAAGATTATGCAACTTGTACAGAAAATTCCATTGGAGCAAATGGGAGAGAATTTACATCAATTACAACGATCTGAAATGCAAGGGAAACAAAGGGAAACCTAGACTGAATACAATGGGAAATAGAGAAGAACAAATATCCAAAATAATGGAATTTTCAGTAGGAAATAACTTGAAGATTTCTCTGCCCAGTCACCCTTTCCACTGAATAGGACTGTTGTTAAGAACCCTTTCGTACAGTTTGAATATAAGGAAGATAATGAATTGTGTACAAAACTTCTTTTGAAGGAAATCCGAGAGAATTGATATCAACTATGATATCACAAACAGTAAAAGAAGCAAATGGAAAACTAGACTCAGAATGTGAATTAGTAAAGAACAAGTAAGAAAAGGAACTGTTTTTTCATACAGGAATAACAGGAACAGTGCTTTGGACAAAACATTTTCAGACTCAAAAGGATGGCTGTTACGAATCCTTTGATCAATCTTTAAATATAAAGAAGATTATTCAACTTGTACAGAAAATTCCATTGGAGCAAATGGGAGAGAATTTACATCAATTACAAGTATCTGAAATGCAAGGGAAACAAAGGGAAACCTAGACTGAATACAATGGGAAATAGAGAAGAACAAATAACCAAAATAATGGAATTTTCAGTAGGAAATAACTTGAAGATTTCTCTGCCCAGTCACCCTTTCCACTGAATAGGATTGTTATTTAGAACCCTTTCGTACAGTTTGAATATAAGGAAGATCATGAATTGTGTACAAAACTTCTTTTGAAGGAAATCCGAGAGAATTGATATCAACTATGATATCACAAACAGTAAAGGAAGCAAATGGAAAACTAGACTCAGAATGTGAATTAGTAAAGAACAAGTAAGAAAAGGAATTGTTTTTTCATACAGGAATAACAGGAACAGTGCTTTGGACAAAACATTTTCAGACTGAAAAGGATGGCTGTTACGAATCCTTTGATCAATCTTTAAATATAAAGAAGATTATGCAACTTGTACAGAAAGTTCCATTGGAGCAAATGGGAGAGAATTTACATCAATCACAATGATCTGAAATGCAAGGGAAACAAAGGGAAACCTAGACGCAATACAATGGGAAATAGAGAAGAACAAATATCCAAAATAATGGAATTTTCAATAGGAAATAACTTGAAGATTTCTCTACCCAGTCACCCTTTCCACTGAATAGGACTGTTGTTAAGAACCCTTTCGTACAGTTTGAATATAAGGAAGATAATGAATTGTGTACAAAACTTCTTTTGAAGGAAATCCGAGAGAATTGATATCAACTATGATATCACAAAGTGTAAAGGAAGCAAATGGAAAACTAGACTCAGAATGTGAATTAGTAAAGAACAAGTAAGAAAAGGAACTGTTTTTTCATACAGGAATAACAGGAACAGTGCTTTGGACAAAACATTTTCAGACTCAAAAGGATGGCTGTTACGAATCCTTTGATCAATCTTTAAATATAAAGAAGATTATGCAACTTGTACAGAAAATTCCATTGGAGCAAATGGGAGAGAATTTACATCAATTACAAGTATCTGAAATGCAAGGGAAACAAAGGGAAACCTAGACTGAATACAATGGGAAATAGAGAAGAACAAATAACCAAAATAATGGAATTTTCAGTAGGAAATAACTTGAAGATTTCTCTTCCCAGTCACCCTTTCTACTGAATAGGATTGTTATTTAGAACCCTTTCGTACAGTTTGAATATAAGGAAGATCATGAATTGTGTACAAAACTTCTTTTGAAGGAAATCTGAGAGAATTGATATCAACTATGATATCACAAACAGTAAAGGAAGCAAATGGAAAACTAGACTCAGAATGTGAATTAGTAAAGAACAAGTAAGAAAAGGAACTGTTTTTTCATACAGGAATAACAGGAACAGTGCTTTGGACAAAACATTTTCAGACTGAAAAGGATGGCTGTTACGAATCCTTTGATCAATCTTTAAATATAAAGAAGATTATGCAACTTGTACAGAAAGTTCCATTGGAGCAAATGGGAGAGAATTTACATCAATCACAATGATCTGAAATGCAAGGGAAACAAAGGGAAACCTAGACGCAATACAATGGGAAATAGAGAAGAACAAATATCCAAAATAATGGAATTTTTAATAGGAAATAACTTGAAGATTTCTCTACCCAGTCACCCTTTCCACTGAATAGGACTGTTGTTAAGAACCCTTTCGTACAGTTTGAATATAAGGAAGATAATGAATTGTGTACAAAACTTCTTTTGAAGGAAATCCGAGAGAATTGATATCAACTATGATATCACAAACTGTAAAGGAAGCAAATGGAAAACTAGACTCAGAATGTGAATTAGTAAAGAACAAGTAAGAAAAGGAACTGTTTTTTCATACAGGAATAACAGGAACAGTCCTTTGGACAAAACATTTTCAGACTGAAAAGGATGGCTGTTACGAATCCTTTGATCAATCTTTAAATATAAAGAAGATTATGCAACTTGTACAGAAAATTCCATTGGAGCAAATGGGAGAGAATTTACATCAATTACAACGATCTGAAATGCAAGGGAAACAAAGGGAAACCTAGACTGAATACAATGGGAAATAGAGAAGAACAAATATCCAAAATAATGGAATTTTCAGTAGGAAATAACTTGAAGATTTCTCTGCCCAGTCACCCTTTCCACTGAATAGGACTGTTGTTAAGAACCCTTTCGTACAGTTTGAATATAAGGAAGATAATGAATTGTGTACAAAACTTCTTTTGAAGGAAATCCGAGAGAATTGATATCAACTATGATATCACAAACAGTAAAAGAAGCAAATGGAAAACTAGACTCAGAATGTGAATTAGTAAAGAACAAGTAAGAAAAGGAACTGTTTTTTCATACAGGAATAACAGGAACAGTGCTTTGGACAAAACATTTTCAGACTCAAAAGGATGGCTGTTACGAATCCTTTGATCAATCTTTAAATATAAAGAAGATTATTCAACTTGTACAGAAAATTCCATTGGAGCAAATGGGAGAGAATTTACATCAATTACAAGTATCTGAAATGCAAGGGAAACAAAGGGAAACCTAGACTGAATACAATGGGAAATAGAGAAGAACAAATAACCAAAATAATGGAATTTTCAGTAGGAAATAACTTGAAGATTTCTCTGCCCAGTCACCCTTTCCACTGAATAGGATTGTTATTTAGAACCCTTTCGTACAGTTTGAATATAAGGAAGATCATGAATTGTGTACAAAACTTCTTTTGAAGGAAATCCGAGAGAATTGATATCAACTATGATATCACAAACAGTAAAGGAAGCAAATGGAAAACTAGACTCAGAATGTGAATTAGTAAAGAACAAGTAAGAAAAGGAATTGTTTTTTCATACAGGAATAACAGGAACAGTGCTTTGGACAAAACATTTTCAGACTGAAAAGGATTGCTGTTACGAATCCTTTGATCAATCTTTAAATATAAAGAAGATTATGCAACTTGTACAGAAAGTTCCATTGGAGCAAATGGGAGAGAATTTACATCAATCACAATGATCTGAAATGCAAGGGAAACAAAGGGAAACCTAGACGCAATACAATGGGAAATAGAGAAGAACAAATATCCAAAATAATGGAATTTTCAATAGGAAATAACTTGAAGATTTCTCTACCCAGTCACCCTTTCCACTGAATAGGACTGTTGTTAAGAACCCTTTCGTACAGTTTGAATATAAGGAAGATAATGAATTGTGTACAAAACTTCTTTTGAAGGAAATCCGAGAGAATTGATATCAACTATGATATCACAAAGTGTAAAGGAAGCAAATGGAAAACTAGACTCAGAATGTGAATTAGTAAAGAACAAGTAAGAAAAGGAACTGTTTTTTCATACAGGAATAACAGGAACAGTGCTTTGGACAAAACATTTTCAGACTCAAAAGGATGGCTGTTACGAATCCTTTGATCAATCTTTAAATATAAAGAAGATTATGCAACTTGTACAGAAAATTCCATTGGAGCAAATGGGAGAGAATTTACATCAATTACAAGTATCTGAAATGCAAGGGAAACAAAGGGAAACCTAGACTGAATACAATGGGAAATAGAGAAGAACAAATAACCAAAATAATGGAATTTTCAGTAGGAAATAACTTGAAGATTTCTCTTCCCAGTCACCCTTTCTACTGAATAGGATTGTTATTTAGAACCCTTTCGTACAGTTTGAATATAAGGAAGATCATGAATTGTGTACAAAACTTCTTTTGAAGGAAATCTGAGAGAATTGATATCAACTATGATATCACAAACAGTAAAGGAAGCAAATGGAAAACTAGACTCAGAATGTGAATTAGTAAAGAACAAGTAAGAAAAGGAACTGTTTTTTCATACAGGAATAACAGGAACAGTGCTTTGGACAAAACATTTTCAGACTGAAAAGGATGGCTGTTACGAATCCTTTGATCAATCTTTAAATATAAAGAAGATTATGCAACTTGTACAGAAAATTCCATTGGAGCAAATGGGAGGGAATTTACATCAATTACAACGATCTGAAATGCAAGGGAAACAAAGGGAAACCTAGACTGAATACAATGGGAAATAGAGAAGAACAAATAACCAAAATAATGGAATTTTCAGTAGGAAATAACTTGAAGATTTCTCTGCCCAGTCACCCTTTCCACTGAATAGGACTGTTATTAAAACCCTTTCGTACAGTTTGAATATAAGAAAGATCATGAATTGTGTACAAAACTTCTTTTGAAGGAAATCCGAGAGAATTGATATCAACTATAATATCACAAACAGTAAAAGAAGCAAATGGAAAACTAGACTCAGAATGTGAATTAGTAAAGAACAAGTAAGAAAAGGAATTGTTTTTTCATACAGGAATAACAGGAAGAGTGCTTTGGACAAAACATTTTCAGACTGAAAAGGATTGCTGTTACGAATCCTTTGATCAATCTTTAAATATAATGAAGATGATGCAACTTGAACAGAAAGTTTCACTGAAGGAAATGGTAGAAAATTTCCATCAAGTATAATGATCCCAAATGCAAGAGAAACAAAGGGAAAGGTAGACTCAATAGCATCGGAAATAAAGAAGAACAAGTATCCAAAGGAAAGGATTTTTCAATAGGGAATAATTTAAAGATTTCTCAACCCATTCACCCTTTCCACTGTATAGGACTGCTGTTAAGAATCCTTTGGTACAGTTTGAATATAAGGAAGATAATTCATTGTGCACAAAACTTCGATTGAAGCAAATGGAGAAAATTGATATCAACTATAATATCCCAAACTGCAAAAGAAACAAAGGGAAAACTAGACTCAATAGAATGTGAAATAGAGAAGACCAAGTAAAAGCAATTATTTTTTCGTACTGGAATAACCGGAACATTCCTTTGGATAAAAGCTTTTTCAGACTGAAAAGGATTGCTGTTACGAATCCTTTGATCAATCTTTAAATATAAAGAAGATTATGCAACTTGTACAGAAAATTCCATTGGAGCAAATGGGAGAGAATTTACATCAATTACAACGATCTGAAATGCAAGGGAAACAAAGGGAAACCTAGACTGAATACAATGGGAAATAGAGAAGAACAAATAACCAAAATAATGGAATTTTCAGTAGGAAATAACTTGAAGATTTCTCTGCCCAGTCACCCTTTCCACTGAATAGGACTGTTATTTAGAACCCTTTCGTACAGTTTGAATATAAGAAAGATCATGAATTGTGTACAAAACTTCTTTTGAAGGAAATCCGAGAGAATTGATATCAACTATAATATCACAAACAGTAAAAGAAGCAAATGGAAAACTAGACTCAGAATGTGAATTAGTAAAGAACAAGTAAGAAAAGGAATTGTTTTTTCATACAGGAATAACAGGAACAGTGCTTTGGACAAAACATTTTCAGACTGAAAAGGATTGCTGTTACGAATCCTTTGATCAATCTTTAAATATAAAGAAGATTATGCAACTTGTACAGAAAGTTCCATTGGAGCAAATGGGAGAGAATTTACATCAATCACAATGATCTGAAATGCAAGGGAAACAAAGGGAAACCTAGACGCAATACAATGGGAAATAGAGAAGAACAAATATCCAAAAAAATGGAATTTTCAATAGGAAATAACTTGAAGATTTCTCTACCCAGTCACCCTTTCCACTGAATAGGACTGTTGTTAAGAACCCTTTCGTACAGTTTGAATATAAGGAAGATAATGAATTGTGTACAAAACTTCTTTTGAAGGAAATCCGAGAGAATTGATATCAACTATGATATCACAAACAGTAAAAGAAGCAAATGGAAAACTAGACTCAGAATGTGAATTAGTAAAGAATAAGTAAGAAAAGGAACTGTTTTTTCATACAGGAATAACAGGAACAGTGCTTTGGACAAAACATTTTCAGACTGAAAAGGATGGCTGTTACGAATCCTTTGATCAATCTTTAAATATAAAGAAGATTATGCAACTTGTACAGAAAATTCCATTGGAGCAAATGGGAGAGAATTTACATCAATTACAAGTATCTGAAATGCAAGGGAAACAAAGGGAAACCTAGACTGAATACAATGGGAAATAGAGAAGAACAAATAACCAAAATAATGGAATTTTCAGTAGGAAATAACTTGAAGATTTCTCTGCCCAGTCACCCTTTCCACTGAATAGGATTGTTATTTAGAACCCTTTCGTACAGTTTGAATATAAGGAAGATCATGAATTGTGTACAAAACTTCTTTTGAAGGAAATCTGAGAGAATTGATATCAACTATAATATCACAAACAGTAAAAGAAGCAAATGGAAAACTAGACTCAGAATGTGAATTAGTAAAGAACAAGCAAGAAAAGGAATTGTTTTTTCATACAGGAATAACAGGAACAGTGCTTTGGACAAAACATTTTCAGACTGAAAAGGATTGCTGGTACGAATCCTTTGATCAATCTTTAAATATAAAGAAGATTATGCAACTTGTACATAAAGTTCCATTGGAGCAAATGAGAGAGAATTTACATCAATCACAATGATCTGAAATGCAAGGGAAACAAAGGGAAACCTAGACGCAATACAATGGGAAATAGAGAAGAACAAATATCCAAAACAATGGAATTTTCAATAGGAAATAACTTGAAGATTTCTCTACCCAGTCACCCTTTGCACTGAATAGGACTGTTATTTAGAACCCTTTCGTACAGTTTGAATATAAGAAAGATCATGAATTGTGTACAAAACTTCTTTTGAAGGAAATCCGAGAGAATTGATATCAACTATAATATCACAAACAGTAAAAGAAGCAAATGGAAAACTAATCTCAGAATGTGAATTAGTAAAGAACAAGTAAGAAAAGGAACATTTTTCATACGGGAAAAACAGGAACAGTGCTTTGGACAAAACATTTTCAGACTGAAAAGGATTGCTGTTACGAATCCTTTGATCAATCTTTAAATATAAAGAAGATTATGCAACTTGTACAGAAAGTTTCATTGGAGCAAATGGGAGAGAATTTACATCAATCACAATGATCTGAAATGCAAGGGAAACAAAGGGAAACCTAGACGCAATACAATGGGAAATAGAGAAGAACAAATATCCAAAATAATGGAATTTTCAATAGGAAATAACTTGAAGATTTCTCTGCCCAGTCACCCTTTCCACTGAATAGGATTGTTATTTAGAACCCTTTCGTACAGTTTGAATATAAGGAAGATCATGAATTGTGTACAAAACTTCTTTTGAAGGAAATCCGAGAGAATTGATATCAACTATCATATCACAAACAGTAAAGGAAGCAAATGGAAAACTAGACTCAGAATGTGAATTAGTAAAGAACAAGTAACAAAAGGAACTGTTTTTTCATACACGAATAACAGGAACAGTGCTTTGGACAAAACATTTTCAGACTGAAAAGGATGGCTGTTACGAATCCTTTGATCAATCTTTAAATATAAAGAAGATTATGCAACTTGTACAGAAAGTTCCATTGGAGCAAATGGGAGAGAATTTACATCAATCACAATGATCTGAAATGCAAGGGAAACAAAGGGAAACCTAGACGCAATACAATGGGAAATAGAGAAGAACAAATATCCAAAATAATGGAATTTTTAATAGGAAATAACTTGAAGATTTCTCTACCCAGTCACCCTTTCCACTGAATAGGACTGTTGTTAAGAACCCTTTCGTACAGTTTGAATATAAGGAAGATAATGAATTGTGTACAAAACTTCTTTTGAAGGAAATCTGAGAGAATTGATATCAACTATGATATCACAAACTGTAAAGGAAGCAAATGGAAAACTAGACTCAGAATGTGAATTAGTAAAGAACAAGTAAGAAAAGGAACTGTTTTTTCATACAGGAATAACAGGAACAGTCCTTTGGACAAAACATTTTCAGACTGAAAAGGATGGCTGTTACGAATCCTTTGATCAATCTTTAAATATAAAGAAGATTATGCAACTTGTACAGAAAATTCCATTGGAGCAAATGGGAGAGAATTTACATCAATTACAACGATCTGAAATGCAAGGGAAACAAAGGGAAACCTAGACTGAATACAATGGGAAATAGAGAAGAACAAATATCCAAAATAATGGAATTTTCAGTAGGAAATAACTTGAAGATTTCTCTGCCCAGTCACCCTTTCCACTGAATAGGACTGTTATTTAGAACCCTTTCGTACAGTTTGAATATAAGAAAGATCATGAATTGTGTACAAAACTTCTTTTGAAGGAAATCTGAGAGAATTGATATCAACTATAATATCACAAACAGTAAAAGAAGCAAATGGAAAACTAGACTCAGAATGTGAATTAGTAAAGAACAAGTAAGAAAAGGAATTGTTTTTTCATACAGGAATAACAGGAACAGTGCTTTGGACAAAACATTTTCAGACTGAAAAGGATTGCTGTTACGAATCCTTTGATCAATCTTTAAATATAAAGAAGATTATGCAACTTGTACAGAAAGTTCCATTGGAGCAAATGGGAGAGAATTTACATCAATCACAATGATCTGAATTGCAAGGGAAACAAAGGGAAACCTAGACGCAATACAATGGGAAATAGAGAAGAACAAATATCCAAAATAATGGAATTTTCAATAGGAAATAACTTGAAGATTTCTCTACCCAGTCACCCTTTCCACTGAATAGGACTGTTGTTAAGAACCCTTTCGTACAGTTTGAATATAAGGAAGATAATGAATTGTGTACAAAACTTCTTTTGAAGGAAATCCGAGAGAATTGATATCAACTATAATATCACAAACAGTAAAAGAAGCAAATGGAAAACTAGACTCAGAATGTGAATTAGTAAAGAACAAGTAAGAAAAGGAACTGTTTTTTCATACGGGAAAAACAGGAACAGTGCTTTGGATAAAATATTTTCAGACTGAAAAGGATTGCTGTTACAAATCCTTTGATCAATCTTTAAATATAAAGAAGATTATGCAACTTGTACAGAAAGTTCCATTGGAGCAAATGGGAGAGAATTTACATCAATCACAATGATCTGAAATGCAAGGGAAATAAAGGGAAACCTAGACGCAATACAATGGGAAATAGAGAAGAACAAATATCCAAAATAATGGAATTTTCAATAGGAAATAACTTGAAGATTTCTCTACCCAGTCACCCTTTCCACTGAATACGACTGTTGTTAAGAACCCTTTCGGACAGTTTGAATATAAGGAAGATAATGAATTGTGTACAAAACTTCTTTTGAAGGAAATCCGAGAGAATTGATATCAACTATGATATCACAAACAGTAAAGGAAGCAAATGGAAAACTAGACTCAGAATGTGAATTAGTAAAGAACAAGTAAGAAAAGGAACTGTTTTTTCATACAGGAATAACAGGAACAGTGCTTTGGACAAAACATTTTCAGACTGAAAAGGATGGCTGTTACGAATCCTTTGATCAATCTTTAAATATAAAGAAGATTATGCAACTTGTACAGAAAGTTCCATTGGAGCAAATGGTAGAGAATTTACATCAATTACAACGATCTGAAATGCAAGGGAAACAAAGGGAAACCTAGACTGAATACAATGGGAAATTGAGAAGAACAAATAACCAAAATAATGGAATTTTCAGTAGGAAATAACTTGAAGATTTCTCTGCCCAGTCACCCTTTGCACTGAATAGGACTGTTATTTAGAACCCTTTCCTACAGTTTGAATATAAGAAAGATCATGAATTGTGTACAAAACTTCTTTTGAAGGAAATCTGAGAGAATTGATATCAACTATAATATCACAAACAGTAAAAGAAGCAAATGGAAAACTAGACTCAGAATGTGAATTAGTAAAGAACAAGTAAGAAAAGGAATTGTTTTTTCATACAGGAATAACAGGAACGGTGCTTTGGACAAAACATTTTCAGACTGAAAAGGATGGCTGTTACGAATCCTTTGATCAATCTTTAAATATAAAGAAGATTATGCAACTTGTACAGAAAGTTCCATTGGAGCAAATGGGAGAGAATTTACATCAATCACAATGATCTGAAATGCAAGGGAAACAAAGGGAAACCTAGACGCAATACAATGGGAAATAGAGAAGAACAAATATCCAAAATAATGGAATTTTTAATAGGAAATAACTTGAAGATTTCTCTACCCAGTCACACTTTCCACTGAATAGGACTGTTGTTAAGAACCCTTTCGTACAGTTTGAATATAAGGAAGATAATGAATTGTGTACAAAACTTCTTTTGAAGGAAATCCGAGAGAATTGATATCAACTATGATATCACAAAGTGTAAAGGAAGCAAATGGAAAACTAGACTCAGAATGTGAATTAGTAAAGAACAAGTAAGAAAAGGAACTGTTTTTTCATACAGGAATAACAGGAACAGTCCTTTGGACAAAACATTTTCAGACTGAAAAGGATGGCTGTTACGAATCCTTTGATCAATCTTTAAATATAAAGAAGATTATGCAACTTGTACAGAAAATTCCATTGGAGCAAATGGGAGAGAATTTACATCAATTACAACGATCTGAAATGCAAGGGAAACAAAGGGAAACCTAGACTGAATACAATGGGAAATAGAGAAGAACAAATATCCAAAATAATGGAATTTTCAGTAGGAAATAACTTGAAGATTTCTCTGCCCAGTCACCCTTTCCACTGAATAGGACTGTTATTTAGAACCCTTTCGTACAGTTTGAATATAAGAAAGATCATGAATTGTGTACAAAACTTCTTTTGAAGGAAATCTGAGAGAATTGATATCAACTATAATATCACAAACAGTAAAAGAAGCAAATGGAAAACTAGACTCAGAATGTGAATTAGTAAAGAACAAGTAAGAAAAGGAATTGTTTTTTCATACAGGAATAACAGGAACAGTGCTTTGGACAAAACATTTTCAGACTGAAAAGGATTGCTGTTACGAATCCTTTGATCAATCTTTAAATATAAAGAAGATTATGCAACTTGTACAGAAAGTTCCATTGGAGCAAATGGGAGAGAATTTACATAAATCACAATGATCTGAAATGCAAGGGAAACAAAGGGAAACCTAGACGCAATACAATGGGAAATAGAGAAGAACAAATATCCAAAATAATGGAATTTTCAATAGGAAATAACTTGAAGATTTCTCTACCCAGTCACCCTTTCCACTGAATAGGACTGTTGTTAAGAACCCTTTCGTACAGTTTGAATATAAGGAAGATAATGAATTGTGTACAAAACTTCTTTTGAAGGAAATCCGAGAGAATTGATATCAACTATAATATCACAAACAGTAAAAGAAGCAAATGGAAAACTAGACTCAGAATGTGAATTAGTAAAGAACAAGTAAGAAAAGGAACTGTTTTTTCATACGGGAAAAACAGGAACAGTGCTTTGGATAAAATATTTTCAGACTGAAAAGGATTGCTGTTACGAATCCTTTGATCAATCTTTAAATATAAAGAAGATTATGCAACTTGTACAGAAAGTTCCATTGGAGCAAATGGGAGAGAATTTACATCAATCACAATGATCTGAAATGCAAGGGAAATAAAGGGAAACCTAGACGCAATACAATGGGAAATAGAGAAGAACAAATATCCAAAACAATGGAATTTTCAATAGGAAATAACTTGAAGATTTCTCTACCCAGTCACCCTTTCCACTGAATAGGACTGTTGTTAAGAACCCTTTCGTACAGTTTGAATATAAGGAAGATAATGAATTGTGTACAAAACTTCTTTTGAAGGAAATCCGAGAGAATTGATATCAACTATGATATCACAAAGTGTAAAGGAAGCAAATGGAAAACTAGACTCAGAATGTGAATTAGTAAAGAACAAGTAAGAAAAGGAACTGTTTTTTCATACAGGAATAACAGGAACAGTGCTTTGGACAAAACATTTTCAGACTGAAAAGGATGGCTGTTACGAATCCTTTGATCAATCTTTAAATATAAAGAAGATTATGCAACTTGTACAGAAAGTTCCATTGGAGCAAATGGTAGAGAATTTACATCAATTACAACGATCTGAAATGCAAGGGAAACAAAGGGAAACCTAGACTGAATACAATGGGAAATAGAGAAGAACAAATAACCAAAATAATGGAATTTTCAGTAGGAAATAACTTGAAGATTTCTCTGCCCAGTCACCCTTTGCACTGAATAGGACTGTTATTTAGAACCCTTTCGTACAGTTTGAATATAAGAAAGATCATGAATTGTGTACAAAACTTCTTTTGAAGGAAATCTGAGAGAATTGATATCAACTATAATATCACAAACAGTAAAAGAAGCAAATGGAAAACTAGACTCAGAATGTGAATTAGTAAAGAACAAGTAAGAAAAGGAATTGTTTTTTCATACAGGAATAACAGGAACGGTGCTTTGGACAAAACATTTTCAGACTGAAAAGGATTGCTGTTACGAATCCTTTGATCAATCTTTAAATATAAAGAAGATTATGCAACTTGTACAGAAAGTTCCATTGGAGCAAATGGGAGAGAATTTACATCAATCACAATGATCTGAAATGCAAGGGAAACAAAGGGAAACCTAGACGCAATACAATGGGAAATAGAGAAGAACAAATAACCAAAATAATGGAATTTTCAGTAGGAAATAACTTGAAGATTTCTCTACCCAGTCACCCTTTCCACTGAATAGGACTGTTATTTAGAACCCTTTCGTACAGTTTGAATATAAGAAAGATCATGAATTGTGTACAAAACTTCTTTTGAAGGAAATCTGAGAGAATTGATATCAACTATAATATCACAAACAGTAAAAGAAGCAAATGGAAAACTAGACTCAGAATGTGAATTAGTAAAGAACAAGTAAGAAAAGGAATTGTTTTTTCATACAGGAATAACAGGAACAGTGCTTTGGACAAAACATTTTCAGACTGAAAAGGATTGCTGTTACGAATCCTTTGATCAATCTTTAAATATAAAGAAGATTATGCAACTTGTACAGAAAGTTCCATTGGAGCAAATGGGAGAGAATTTACATCAATCACAATGATCTGAAATGCAAGGGAAACAAAGGGAAACCTAGACGCAATACAATGGGAAATAGAGAAGAACAAATATCCAAAATAATGGAATTTTCAATAGGAAATAACTTGAAGATTTCTCTACCCAGTCACCCTTTCCACTGAATAGGACTGTTGTTAAGAACCCTTTCGTACAGTTTGAATATGAGGAAGATAATGAATTGTGTACAAAACTTCTTTTGAAGGAAATCCGAGAGAATTGATATCAACTATGATATCACAAACAGTAAAGGAAGCAAATGGAAAACTAGACTCAGAATGTGAATTAGTAAAGAACAAGTAAGAAAAGGAATTGTTTTTTCATACAGGAATAACAGGAACAGTGCTTTGGACAAAACATTTTCAGACTGAAAAGGATGGCTGTTACGAATCCTTTGATCAATCTTTAAATATAAAGAAGATTATGCAACTTGTACAGAAAGTTCCATTGGAGCAAATGGGAGAGAATTTACATCAATCACAATGATCTGAAATGCAAGGGAAACAAAGGGAAACCTAGACGCAATACAATGGGAAATAGAGAAGAACAAATATCCAAAATAATGGAATTTTCAATAGGAAATAACTTGAAGATTTCTCTACCCAGTCATCCTTTCCACTGAATAGGACTGTTGTTAAGAACCCTTTCGTACAGTTTGAATATAAGGAAGATAATGAATTGTGTACAAAACTTCTTTTGAAGGAAATCCGAGAGAATTGATATCAACTATGATATCACAAACAGTAAAGGAAGCAAATGGAAAACTAGACTCAGAATGTGAATTAGTAAAGAACAAGTAAGAAAAGGAACTGTTTTTTCATACGGGAATAACAGGAACAGTGCTTTGGACAAAACATTTTCAGACTGAAAAGGATGGCTGTTACGAATCCTTTGATCAATCTTTAAATATAAAGAAGATTATGCAACTTGTACAGAAAGTTCCATTGGAGCAAATGGGAGAGAATTTACATCAATCACAATGATCTGAAATGCAAGGGAAACAAAGGGAAACCTAGACGCAATACAATGGGAAATAGAGAAGAACAAATATCCAAAATAATGGAATTTTCAATAGGAAATAACTTGAAGATTTCTCTACCCAGTCATCCTTTCCACTGAATAGGACTGTTGTTAAGAACCCTTTCGTACAGTTTGAATATAAGGAAGATAATGAATTGTGTACAAAACTTCTTTTGAAGGAAATCCGAGAGAATTGATATCAACTATCATATCACAAACAGTAAAGGAAGCAAATGGAAAACTAGACTCAGAATGTGAATTAGTAAAGAACAAGTAAGAAAAGGAACTGTTTTTTCATACAGGAATAACAGGAACAGTGCTTTGGACAAAACATTTTCAGACTGAAAAGGATGGCTGTTACGAATCCTTTGATCAATCTTTAAATATAAAGAAGATTATGCAACTTGTACAGAAAGTTCCATTGGAGCAAATGGTAGAGAATTTACATCAATTACAACGATCTGAAATGCAAGGGAAACAAAGGGAAACCTAGACTGAATACAATGGGAAATTGAGAAGAACAAATAACCAAAATAATGGAATTTTCAGTAGGAAATAACTTGAAGATTTCTCTGCCCAGTCACCCTTTGCACTGAATAGGACTGTTATTTAGAACCCTTTCCTACAGTTTGAATATAAGAAAGATCATGAATTGTGTACAAAACTTCTTTTGAAGGAAATCTGAGAGAATTGATATCAACTATAATATCACAAACAGTAAAAGAAGCAAATGGAAAACTAGACTCAGAATGTGAATTAGTAAAGAACAAGTAAGAAAAGGAATTGTTTTTTCATACAGGAATAACAGGAACGGTGCTTTGGACAAAACATTTTCAGACTGAAAAGGATGGCTGTTACGAATCCTTTGATCAATCTTTAAATATAAAGAAGATTATGCAACTTGTACAGAAAATTCCATTGGAGCAAATGGGAGAGAATTTACATCAATCACAATGATCTGAAATGCAAGGGAAACAAAGGGAAACCTAGACGCAATACAATGGGAAATAGAGAAGAACAAATATCCAAAATAATGGAATTTTTAATAGGAAATAACTTGAAGATTTCTCTACCCAGTCACACTTTCCACTGAATAGGACTGTTGTTAAGAACCCTTTCGTACAGTTTGAATATAAGGAAGATAATGAATTGTGTACAAAACTTCTTTTGAAGGAAATCCGAGAGAATTGATATCAACTATGATATCACAAAGTGTAAAGGAAGCAAATGGAAAACTAGACTCAGAATGTGAATTAGTAAAGAACAAGTAAGAAAAGGAACTGTTTTTTCATACAGGAATAACAGGAACAGTCCTTTGGACAAAACATTTTCAGACTGAAAAGCATGGCTGTTACGAATCCTTTGATCAATCTTTAAATATAAAGAAGATTATGCAACTTGTACAGAAAATTCCATTGGAGCAAATGGGAGAGAATTTACATCAATTACAACGATCTGAAATGCAAGGGAAACAAAGGGAAACCTAGACTGAATACAATGGGAAATAGAGAAGAACAAATATCCAAAATAATGGAATTTTCAGTAGGAAATAACTTGAAGATTTCTCTGCCCAGTCACCCTTTCCACTGAATAGGACTGTTATTTAGAACCCTTTCGTACAGTTTGAATATAAGAAAGATCATGAATTGTGTACAAAACTTCTTTTGAAGGAAATCTGAGAGAATTGATATCAACTATAATATCACAAACAGTAAAAGAAGCAAATGGAAAACTAGACTCAGAATGTGAATTAGTAAAGAACAAGTAAGAAAAGGAACTGTTTTTTCATACAGGAATAACAGGAACAGTGCTTTGGACAAAACATTTTCAGACTGAAAAGGATTGCTGTTACGAATCCTTTGATCAATCTTTAAATATAAAGAAGATTATGCAACTTGTACAGAAAGTTCCATTGGAGCAAATGGGAGAGAATTTACATCAATCACAATGATCTGAAATGCAAGGGAAACAAAGGGAAACCTAGACGCAATACAATGGGAAATAGAGAAGAACAAATATCCAAAATAATGGAATTTTCAATAGGAAATAACTTGAAGATTTCTCTACCCAGTCACCCTTTCCACTGAATAGGACTGTTGTTAAGAACCCTTTCGTACAGTTTGAATATAAGGAAGATAATGAATTGTGTACAAAACTTCTTTTGAAGGAAATCCGAGAGAATTGATATCAACTATAATATCACAAACAGTAAAAGAAGCAAATGGAAAACTAGACTCAGAATGTGAATTAGTAAAGAACAAGTAAGAAAAGGAACTGTTTTTTCATACGGGAAAAACAGGAACAGTGCTTTGGATAAAATATTTTCAGACTGAAAAGGATTGCTGTTACGAATCCTTTGATCAATCTTTAAATATAAAGAAGATTATGCAACTTGTACAGAAAGTTCCATTGGAGCAAATGGGAGAGAATTTACATCAATCACAATGATCTGAAATGCAAGGGAAATAAAGGGAAACCTAGACGCAATACAATGGGAAATAGAGAAGAACAAATATCCAAAACAATGGAATTTTCAATAGGAAATAACTTGAAGATTTCTCTACCCAGTCACCCTTTCCACTGAATAGGACTGTTGTTAAGAACCCTTTCGTACAGTTTGAATATAAGGAAGATAATGAATTGTGTACAAAACTTCTTTTGAAGGAAATCCGAGAGAATTGATATCAACTATGATATCACAAAGTGTAAAGGAAGCAAATGGAAAACTAGACTCAGAATGTGAATTAGTAAAGAACAAGTAAGAAAAGGAACTGTTTTTTCATACAGGAATAACAGGAACAGTGCTTTGGACAAAACATTTTCAGACTGAAAAGGATGGCTGTTACGAATCCTTTGATCAATCTTTAAATATAAAGAAGATTATGCAACTTGTACAGAAAGTTCCATTGGAGCAAATGGTAGAGAATTTACATCAATTACAACGATCTGAAATGCAAGGGAAACAAAGGGAAACCTAGACTGAATACAATGGGAAATAGAGAAGAACAAATAACCAAAATAATGGAATTTTCAGTAGGAAATAACTTGAAGATTTCTCTGCCCAGTCACCCTTTGCACTGAATAGGACTGTTATTTAGAACCCTTTCGTACAGTTTGAATATAAGAAAGATCATGAATTGTGTACAAAACTTCTTTTGAAGGAAATCTGAGAGAATTGATATCAACTATGATATCACAAAGTGTAAAGGAAGCAAATGGAAAACTAGACTCAGAATGTGAATTAGTAAAGAACAAGTAAGAAAAGGAATTGTTTTTTCATACAGGAATAACAGGAACGGTGCTTTGGACAAAACATTTTCAGACTGAAAAGGATTGCTGTTACGAATCCTTTGATCAATCTTTAAATATAAAGAAGATTATGCAACTTGTACAGAAAGTTCCATTGGAGCAAATGGGAGAGAATTTACATCAATCACAATGATCTGAAATGCAAGGGAAACAAAGGGAAACCTAGACGCAATACAATGGGAAATAGAGAAGAACAAATAACCAAAATAATGGAATTTTCAGTAGGAAATAACTTGAAGATTTCTCTACCCAGTCACCCTTTCCACTGAATAGGACTGTTATTTAGAACCCTTTCGTACAGTTTGAATATAAGAAAGATCATGAATTGTGTACAAAACTTCTTTTGAAGGAAATCTGAGAGAATTGATATCAACTATAATATCACAAACAGTAAAAGAAGCAAATGGAAAACTAGACTCAGAATGTGAATTAGTAAAGAACAAGTAAGAAAAGGAATTGTTTTTTCATACAGGAATAACAGGAACAGTGCTTTGGACAAAACATTTTCAGACTGAAAAGGATTGCTGTTACGAATCCTTTGATCAATCTTTAAATATAAAGAAGATTATGCAACTTGTACAGAAAGTTCCATTGGAGCAAATGGGAGAGAATTTACATCAATCACAATGATCTGAAATGCAAGGGAAACAAAGGGAAACCTAGACGCAATACAATGGGAAATAGAGAAGAACAAATATCCAAAATAATGGAATTTTCAATAGGAAATAACTTGAAGATTTCTCTACCCAGTCACCCTTTCCACTGAATAGGACTGTTGTTAAGAACCCTTTCGTACAGTTTGAATATGAGGAAGATAATGAATTGTGTACAAAACTTCTTTTGAAGGAAATCCGAGAGAATTGATATCAACTATGATATCACAAACAGTAAAGGAAGCAAATGGAAAACTAGACTCAGAATGTGAATTAGTAAAGAACAAGTAAGAAAAGGAATTGTTTTTTAATACAGGAATAACAGGAACAGTGCTTTGGACAAAACATTTTCAGACTGAAAAGGATGGCTGTTACGAATCCTTTGATCAATCTTTAAATATAAAGAAGATTATGCAACTTGTACAGAAAGTTCCATTGGAGCAAATGGGAGAGAATTTACATCAATCACAATGATCTGAAATGCAAGGGAAACAAAGGGAAACCTAGACGCAATACAATGGGAAATAGAGAAGAACAAATATCCAAAATAATGGAATTTTCAATAGGAAATAACTTGAAGATTTCTCTACCCAGTCATCCTTTCCACTGAATAGGACTGTTGTTAAGAACCCTTTCGTACAGTTTGAATATAAGGAAGATAATGAATTGTGTACAAAACTTCTTTTGAAGGAAATCCGAGAGAATTGATATCAACTATCATATCACAAACAGTAAAGGAAGCAAATGGAAAACTAGACTCAGAATGTGAATTAGTAAAGAACAAGTAAGAAAAGGAACTGTTTTTTCATACAGGAATAACAGGAACAGTGCTTTGGACAAAACATTTTCAGACTGAAAAGGATGGCTGTTACGAATCCTTTGATCAATCTTTAAATATAAAGAAGATTATGCAACTTGTACAGAAAATTCCATTGGAGCAAATGGGAGAGAATTTACATCAATTACAACGATCTGAAATGCAAGGGAAACAAAGGGAAACCTAGACTGAATACAATGGGAAATAGAGAAGAACAAATAACCAAAATAATGGAATTTTCAGTAGGAAATAACTTGAAGATTTCTCTGCCCAGTCACCCTTTCCACTGAATAGGACTGTTATTTAGAACCCTTTCGTACAGTTTGAATATAAGAAAGATCATGAATTGTGTACAAAACTTCTTTTGAAGGAAATCTGAGAGAATTGATATCAACTATAATATCACAAACAGTAAAAGAAGCAAATTGAAAACTAGACTCAGAATGTGAATTAGTGAAGAACAAGTAAGAAAAGGAATTGTTTTTTCATACAGGAATAACAGGAACAGTGCTTTGGACAAAACATTTTCAGACTGAAAAGGATTGCTGTTACGAATCCTTTGATCAATCTTTAAATATAAAGAAGATTATGCAACTTGTACAGAAAGTTCCATTGGAGCAAATGGGAGAGAATTTACATCAATCACAATGATCTGAAATGCAAGGGAAACAAAGGGAAACCTAGACGAAATACAATGGGAAATAGAGAAGAACAAATATCCAAAATAATGGAATTTTCAATAGGAAATAACTTGAAGATTTCTCTACCCAGTCACCCTTTCCACTGAATAGGACTGTTGTTAAGAACCCTTTCGTACAGTTTGAATATAAGGAAGATAATGAATTGTGTACAAAACTTCTTTTGAAGGAAATCCGAGAGAATTGATATCAACTATGATATCACAAACAGTAAAGAAAGCAAATGGAAAACTAGACTCAGAATGTGAATTAGTAAAGAACAAGTAAGAAAAGGAACTGTTTTTTCATACAGGAATAACAGGAACAGTGCTTTGGACAAAACATTTTCAGACTGAAAAGGATGGCTGTTACGAATCCTTTGATCAATCTTTAAATATAAAGAAGATTATGCAACTTGTACAGAAAATTCCATTGGAGCAAATGGGAGAGAATTTACATCAATTACAACGATCTGAAATGCAAGGGAAACAAAGGGAAACCTAGACTGAATACAATGGGAAATAGAGAAGAACAAATAACCAAAATAATGGAATTTTCAGTAGGAAATAACTTGAAGATTTCTCTGCCCAGTCACCCTTTCCACTGAATAGGACTGTTATTTAGAACCCTTTCGTACAGTTTGAATATAAGAAAGATCATGAATTGTGTACAAAACTTCTTTTGAAGGAAATCTGAGAGAATTGATATCAACTATAATATCACAAACAGTAAAAGAAGCAAATTGAAAACTAGACTCAGAATGTGAATTAGTGAAGAACAAGTAAGAAAAGGAATTGTTTTTTCATACAGGAATAACAGGAACAGTGCTTTGGACAAAACATTTTCAGACTGAAAAGGATTGCTGTTACGAATCCTTTGATCAATCTTTAAATATAAAGAAGATTATGCAACTTGTACAGAAAGTTCCATTGGAGCAAATGGGAGAGAATTTACATCAATCACAATGATCTGAAATGCAAGGGAAACAAAGGGAAACCTAGACGAAATACAATGGGAAATAGAGAAGAACAAATATCCAAAATAATGGAATTTTCAATAGGAAATAACTTGAAGATTTCTCTACCCAGTCACCCTTTCCACTGAATAGGACTGTTGTTAAGAACCCTTTCGTACAGTTTGAATATAAGGAAGATAATGAATTGTGTACAAAACTTCTTTTGAAGGAAATCCGAGAGAATTGATATCAACTATGATATCACAAACAGTAAAGAAAGCAAATGGAAAACTAGACTCAGAATGTGAATTAGTAAAGAACAAGTAAGAAAAGGAACTGTTTTTTCATACAGGAATAACAGGAACAGTGCTTTGGACAAAACATTTTCAGACTGAAAAGGATGGCTGTTACGAATCCTTTGATCAATCTTTAAATATAAAGAAGATTATGCAACTTGTACAGAAAATTCCATTGGAGCAAATGGGAGAGAATTTAAATCAATTACAACGATCTGAAATGCAAGGGAAACAAAGGGAAACCTAGACTGAATACAATGGGAAATCAGAGAAGAACAAATAACCAAAATAATGGAATTTTCAGTAGGAAAAACCTTGAAGATTTCTCTGACCAGTCACCCTTTCCACTGAATAGGACTGTTATTTAGAACCCTTTCGTACAGTTTGAATATAAGAAAGATCATGAATTGTGTACAAAACTTCTTTTGAAGGAAATCTGAGAGAATTGATATCAACTATAATATCACAAACAGTAAAAGAAGCAAATGGAAAACTAGACTCAGAATGTGAATTAGTAAAGAACAAGTAAGAAAAGGAAATGTTTTTTCATACAGGAATAACAGGAACAGTGCTTTGGACAAAACATTTTCAGACTGAAAAGGATTGCTGTTACGAATCCTTTGATCAATCTTTAAATAGAAAGAAGATTATGCAACTTGTACAGAAAGTTCCATTGGAGCAAATGAGAGAGAATTTACATCAATCACAATGATCTGAAATGCAAGGGAAACAAAGGGAAACCTAGACGCAATACAATGGGAAATAGAGAAGAACAAATATCCAAAATAATGGAATTTTCAGTAGGAAATAACTTGAAGATTTCTCTACCCAGTCACCCTTTCCACTGAATAGGACTGTTATTTAGAACCCTTTCGTACAGTTTGAATATAAGAAAGATCATGAATTGTGTACAAAACTTCTTTTGAAGGAAATCTGAGAGAATTGATATCAACTATAATATCACAAACAGTAAAAGAAGCAAATTGAAAACTAGACTCAGAATGTGAATTAGTGAAGAACAAGTAAGAAAAGGAATTGTTTTTTCATACAGGAATAACAGGAACAGTGCTTTGGACAAAACATTTTCAGACTGAAAAGGATTGCTGTTACGAATCCTTTGATCAATCTTTAAATATAAAGAAGATTATGCAACTTGTACAGAAAGTTCCATTGGAGCAAATGGGAGAGAATTTACATCAATCACAATGATCTGAAATGCAAGGGAAACAAAGGGAAACCTAGACGAAATACAATGGGAAATAGAGAAGAACAAATATCCAAAATAATGGAATTTTCAATAGGAAATAACTTGAAGATTTCTCTACCCAGTCACCCTTTCCACTGAATAGGACTGTTGTTAAGAACCCTTTCGTACAGTTTGAATATAAGGAAGATAATGAATTGTGTACAAAACTTCTTTTGAAGGAAATCCGAGAGAATTGATATCAACTATGATATCACAAACAGTAAAGAAAGCAAATGGAAAACTAGACTCAGAATGTGAATTAGTAAAGAACAAGTAAGAAAAGGAACTGTTTTTTCATACAGGAATAACAGGAACAGTGCTTTGGACAAAACATTTTCAGACTGAAAAGGATGGCTGTTACGAATCCTTTGATCAATCTTTAAATATAAAGAAGATTATGCAACTTGTACAGAAAGTTCCATTGGAGCAAATGGTAGAGAATTTACATCAATTACAACGATCTGAAATGCAAGGGAAACAAAGGGAAACCTAGACTGAATACAATGGGAAATAGAGAAGAACAAATAACCAAAATAATGGAATTTTCAGTAGGAAATAACTTGAAGATTTCTCTGCCCAGTCACCCTTTGCACTGAATAGGACTGTTATTTAGAACCCTTTCGTACAGTTTGAATATAAGAAAGATCATGAATTGTGTACAAAACTTCTTTTGAAGGAAATCTGAGAGAATTGATATCAACTATGATATCACAAAGTGTAAAGGAAGCAAATGGAAAACTAGACTCAGAATGTGAATTAGTAAAGAACAAGTAAGAAAAGGAATTGTTTTTTCATACAGGAATAACAGGAACGGTGCTTTGGACAAAACATTTTCAGACTGAAAAGGATTGCTGTTACGAATCCTTTGATCAATCTTTAAATATAAAGAAGATTATGCAACTTGTACAGAAAGTTCCATTGGAGCAAATGGGAGAGAATTTACATCAATCACAATGATCTGAAATGCAAGGGAAACAAAGGGAAACCTAGACGCAATACAATGGGAAATAGAGAAGAACAAATAACCAAAATAATGGAATTTTCAGTAGGAAATAACTTGAAGATTTCTCTACCCAGTCACCCTTTCCACTGAATAGGACTGTTATTTAGAACCCTTTCGTACAGTTTGAATATAAGAAAGATCATGAATTGTGTACAAAACTTCTTTTGAAGGAAATCTGAGAGAATTGATATCAACTATAATATCACAAACAGTAAAAGAAGCAAATGGAAAACTAGACTCAGAATGTGAATTAGTAAAGAACAAGTAAGAAAAGGAATTGTTTTTTCATACAGGAATAACAGGAACAGTGCTTTGGACAAAACATTTTCAGACTGAAAAGGATTGCTGTTACGAATCCTTTGATCAATCTTTAAATATAAAGAAGATTATGCAACTTGTACAGAAAGTTCCATTGGAGCAAATGGGAGAGAATTTACATCAATCACAATGATCTGAAATGCAAGGGAAACAAAGGGAAACCTAGACGCAATACAATGGGAAATAGAGAAGAACAAATATCCAAAATAATGGAATTTTCAATAGGAAATAACTTGAAGATTTCTCTACCCAGTCACCCTTTCCACTGAATAGGACTGTTGTTAAGAACCCTTTCGTACAGTTTGAATATGAGGAAGATAATGAATTGTGTACAAAACTTCTTTTGAAGGAAATCCGAGAGAATTGATATCAACTATGATATCACAAACAGTAAAGGAAGCAAATGGAAAACTAGACTCAGAATGTGAATTAGTAAAGAACAAGTAAGAAAAGGAATTGTTTTTTAATACAGGAATAACAGGAACAGTGCTTTGGACAAAACATTTTCAGACTGAAAAGGATGGCTGTTACGAATCCTTTGATCAATCTTTAAATATAAAGAAGATTATGCAACTTGTACAGAAAGTTCCATTGGAGCAAATGGGAGAGAATTTACATCAATCACAATGATCTGAAATGCAAGGGAAACAAAGGGAAACCTAGACGCAATACAATGGGAAATAGAGAAGAACAAATATCCAAAATAATGGAATTTTCAATAGGAAATAACTTGAAGATTTCTCTACCCAGTCATCCTTTCCACTGAATAGGACTGTTGTTAAGAACCCTTTCGTACAGTTTGAATATAAGGAAGATAATGAATTGTGTACAAAACTTCTTTTGAAGGAAATCCGAGAGAATTGATATCAACTATCATATCACAAACAGTAAAGGAAGCAAATGGAAAACTAGACTCAGAATGTGAATTAGTAAAGAACAAGTAAGAAAAGGAACTGTTTTTTCATACAGGAATAACAGGAACAGTGCTTTGGACAAAACATTTTCAGACTGAAAAGGATGGCTGTTACGAATCCTTTGATCAATCTTTAAATATAAAGAAGATTATGCAACTTGTACAGAAAATTCCATTGGAGCAAATGGGAGAGAATTTACATCAATTACAACGATCTGAAATGCAAGGGAAACAAAGGGAAACCTAGACTGAATACAATGGGAAATAGAGAAGAACAAATAACCAAAATAATGGAATTTTCAGTAGGAAATAACTTGAAGATTTCTCTGCCCAGTCACCCTTTCCACTGAATAGGACTGTTATTTAGAACCCTTTCGTACAGTTTGAATATAAGAAAGATCATGAATTGTGTACAAAACTTCTTTTGAAGGAAATCTGAGAGAATTGATATCAACTATAATATCACAAACAGTAAAAGAAGCAAATTGAAAACTAGACTCAGAATGTGAATTAGTGAAGAACAAGTAAGAAAAGGAATTGTTTTTTCATACAGGAATAACAGGAACAGTGCTTTGGACAAAACATTTTCAGACTGAAAAGGATTGCTGTTACGAATCCTTTGATCAATCTTTAAATATAAAGAAGATTATGCAACTTGTACAGAAAGTTCCATTGGAGCAAATGGGAGAGAATTTACATCAATCACAATGATCTGAAATGCAAGGGAAACAAAGGGAAACCTAGACGAAATACAATGGGAAATAGAGAAGAACAAATATCCAAAATAATGGAATTTTCAATAGGAAATAACTTGAAGATTTCTCTACCCAGTCACCCTTTCCACTGAATAGGACTGTTGTTAAGAACCCTTTCGTACAGTTTGAATATAAGGAAGATAATGAATTGTGTACAAAACTTCTTTTGAAGGAAATCCGAGAGAATTGATATCAACTATGATATCACAAACAGTAAAGAAAGCAAATGGAAAACTAGACTCAGAATGTGAATTAGTAAAGAACAAGTAAGAAAAGGAACTGTTTTTTCATACAGGAATAACAGGAACAGTGCTTTGGACAAAACATTTTCAGACTGAAAAGGATGGCTGTTACGAATCCTTTGATCAATCTTTAAATATAAAGAAGATTATGCAACTTGTACAGAAAATTCCATTGGAGCAAATGGGAGAGAATTTACATCAATTACAACGATCTGAAATGCAAGGGAAACAAAGGGAAACCTAGACTGAATACAATGGGAAATAGAGAAGAACAAATAACCAAAATAATGGAATTTTCAGTAGGAAATAACTTGAAGATTTCTCTGCCCAGTCACCCTTTCCACTGAATAGGACTGTTATTTAGAACCCTTTCGTACAGTTTGAATATAAGAAAGATCATGAATTGTGTACAAAACTTCTTTTGAAGGAAATCTGAGAGAATTGATATCAACTATAATATCACAAACAGTAAAAGAAGCAAATTGAAAACTAGACTCAGAATGTGAATTAGTGAAGAACAAGTAAGAAAAGGAATTGTTTTTTCATACAGGAATAACAGGAACAGTGCTTTGGACAAAACATTTTCAGACTGAAAAGGATTGCTGTTACGAATCCTTTGATCAATCTTTAAATATAAAGAAGATTATGCAACTTGTACAGAAAGTTCCATTGGAGCAAATGGGAGAGAATTTACATCAATCACAATGATCTGAAATGCAAGGGAAACAAAGGGAAACCTAGACGAAATACAATGGGAAATAGAGAAGAACAAATATCCAAAATAATGGAATTTTCAATAGGAAATAACTTGAAGATTTCTCTACCCAGTCACCCTTTCCACTGAATAGGACTGTTGTTAAGAACCCTTTCGTACAGTTTGAATATAAGGAAGATAATGAATTGTGTACAAAACTTCTTTTGAAGGAAATCCGAGAGAATTGATATCAACTATGATATCACAAACAGTAAAGAAAGCAAATGGAAAACTAGACTCAGAATGTGAATTAGTAAAGAACAAGTAAGAAAAGGAACTGTTTTTTCATACAGGAATAACAGGAACAGTGCTTTGGACAAAACATTTTCAGACTGAAAAGGATGGCTGTTACGAATCCTTTGATCAATCTTTAAATATAAAGAAGATTATGCAACTTGTACAGAAAATTCCATTGGAGCAAATGGGAGAGAATTTAAATCAATTACAACGATCTGAAATGCAAGGGAAACAAAGGGAAACCTAGACTGAATACAATGGGAAATCAGAGAAGAACAAATAACCAAAATAATGGAATTTTCAGTAGGAAAAACCTTGAAGATTTCTCTGACCAGTCACCCTTTCCACTGAATAGGACTGTTATTTAGAACCCTTTCGTACAGTTTGAATATAAGAAAGATCATGAATTGTGTACAAAACTTCTTTTGAAGGAAATCTGAGAGAATTGATATCAACTATAATATCACAAACAGTAAAAGAAGCAAATGGAAAACTAGACTCAGAATGTGAATTAGTAAAGAACAAGTAAGAAAAGGAAATGTTTTTTCATACAGGAATAACAGGAACAGTGCTTTGGACAAAACATTTTCAGACTGAAAAGGATTGCTGTTACGAATCCTTTGATCAATCTTTAAATAGAAAGAAGATTATGCAACTTGTACAGAAAGTTCCATTGGAGCAAATGAGAGAGAATTTACATCAATCACAATGATCTGAAATGCAAGGGAAACAAAGGGAAACCTAGACGCAATACAATGGGAAATAGAGAAGAACAAATATCCAAAATAATGGAATTTTCAATAGGAAATAACTTGAAGATTTCTCTACCCAGTCACCCTTTCCACTGAATAGGACTGTTGTTAAGAACCCTTTCGTACAGTTTGAATATGAGGAAGATAATGAATTGTGTACAAAACTTCTTTTGAAGGAAATCCGAGAGAATTGATATCAACTATGATATCACAAACAGTAAAGGAAGCAAATGGAAAACTAGACTCAGAATGTGAATTAGTAAAGAACAAGTAAGAAAAGGAATTGTTTTTTCATACAGGAATAACAGGAACAGTGCTTTGGACAAAACATTTTCAGACTGAAAAGGATGGCTCTTACGAATCCTTTGATCAATCTTTAAATATAAAGAAGATTATGCAACTTGTACAGAAAGTTCCATTGGAGCAAATGGGAGAGAATTTACATCAATCACAATGATCTGAAATGCAAGGGAAACAAAGGGAAACCTAGACGCAATACAATGG
Source organism: Sminthopsis crassicaudata (assembly GCF_048593235.1). Classification (NCBI taxonomy): domain Eukaryota; kingdom Metazoa; phylum Chordata; class Mammalia; order Dasyuromorphia; family Dasyuridae; genus Sminthopsis; species Sminthopsis crassicaudata. The sequence continues at coordinate 202,959,300 of NC_133619.1, forward strand.
GAAATAGAGAAGAACAAATATCCAAAATAATGGAATTTTCAATAGGAAATAACTTGAAGATTTCTCTACCCAGTCATCCTTTCCACTGAATAGGACTGTTGTTAAGAACCCTTTCCTACAGTTTGAATATAAGGAAGATAATGAATTGTGTACAAAACTTCTTTTGAAAGAAATCCGAGAGAATTGATATCAACTATGATATCACAAACAGTAAAGGAAGCAAATGGAAAACTAGACTCAGAATGTGAATTAGTAAAGAACAAGTAAGAAAAGGAACTGTTTTTTCATACAGGAATAACAGGAACAGTGCTTTGGACAAAACATTTTCAGACTGAAAAGGATGGCTGTTACGAATCCTTTGATCAATCTTTAAATATAAAGAAGATTATGCAACTTGTACAGAAAGTTCCATTGGAGCAAATGGGAGAGAATTTACATCAATCACAATGATCTGAAATGCAAGGGAAACAAAGGGAAACCTAGACGCAATACAATGGGAAATAGAGAAGAACAAATATCCAAAATAATGGAATTTTCAATAGGAAATAACTTGAAGATTTCTCTACCCAGTCACCCTTTCCACTGAATAGGACTGTTGTTAAGAACCATTTCGTACAGTTTGAATATAAGGAAGATAATGAATTGTGTACAAAACTTCTTTTGAAGGAAATCCGAGAGAATTGATATCAACTATGATATCACAAACAGTAAAGAAAGCAAATGGAAAACTAGACTCAGAATGTGAATTAGTAAAGAACAAGTAAGAAAAGGAACTGTTTTTTCATACAGGAATAACAGGAACAGTGCTTTGGACAAAACATTTTCAGACTGAAAAGGATGGCTGTTACGAATCCTTTGATCAATCTTTAAATATAAAGAAGATTATGCAACTTGTACAGAAAATTCCATTGGAGCAAATGGGAGAGAATTTAAATCAATTACAACGATCTGAAATGCAAGGGAAACAAAGGGAAACCTAGACTGAATACAATGGGAAATCAGAGAAGAACAAATAACCAAAATAATGGAATTTTCAGTAGGAAAAACCTTGAAGATTTCTCTGACCAGTCACCCTTTCCACTGAATAGGACTGTTATTTAGAACCCTTTCGTACAGTTTGAATATAAGAAAGATCATGAATTGTGTACAAAACTTCTTTTGAAGGAAATCTGAGAGAATTGATATCAACTATAATATCACAAACAGTAAAAGAAGCAAATGGAAAACTAGACTCAGAATGTGAATTAGTAAAGAACAAGTAAGAAAAGGAATTGTTTTTTCATACAGGAATAACAGGAACAGTGCTTTGGACAAAACATTTTCAGACTGAAAAGGATTGCTGTTACGAATCCTTTGATCAATCTTTAAATAGAAAGAAGATTATGCAACTTGTACAGAAAGTTCCATTGGAGCAAATGGGAGAGAATTTACATCAATCACAATGATCTGAAATGCAAGGGAAACAAAGGGAAACCTAGACGCAATACAATGGGAAATAGAGAAGAACAAATATCCAAAATAATGGAATTTTCAATAGGAAATAACTTGAAGATTTCTCTACCCAGTCACACTTTCCACTGAATAGGACTGTTGTTAAGAACCCTTTCGTACAGTTTGAATATAAGGAAGATAATGAATTGTGTACAAAACTTCTTTTGAAAGAAATCCGAGAGAATTGATATCAACTATGATATCACAAACAGTAAAGGAAGCAAATGGAAAACTAGACTCAGAATGTGAATTAGTAAAGAACAAGTAAGAAAAGGAACTGTTTTTTCATACAGGAATAACAGGAACAGTGCTTTGGACAAAACATTTTCAGACTGAAAAGGATGGCTGTTACGAATCCTTTGATCAATCTTTAAATATAAAGAAGATTATGCAACTTGTACAGAAAATTCCATTGGAGCAAATGGGAGAGAATTTACATCAATTACAACGATCTGAAATGCAAGGGAAACAAAGGGAAACCTAGACTGAATACAATGGGAAATCAGAGAAGAACAAATAACCAAAATAATGGAATTTTCAGTAGGAAATAACTTGAAGATTTCTCTGCCCAGTCACCCTTTCCACTGAATAGGACTGTTATTTAGAACCCTTTCGTACAGTTTGAATATAAGAAAGATCATGAATTGTGTACAAAACTTCTTTTGAAGGAAATCTGAGAGAATTGATATCAACTATAATATCACAAACAGTAAAAGAAGCAAATGGAAAACTAGACTCAGAATGTGAATTAGTAAAGAACAAGTAAGAAAAGGAATTGTTTTTTCATACAGGAATAACAGGAACAGTGCTTTGGACAAAACATTTTCAGACTGAAAAGGATTGCTGTTACGAATCCTTTGATCAATCTTTAAATAGAAAGAAGATTATGCAACTTGTACAGAAAGTTCCATTGGAGCAAATGGGAGAGAATTTACATCAATCACAATGATCTGAAATGCAAGGGAAACAAAGGGAAACCTAGACGCAATACAATGGGAAATAGAGAAGAACAAATATCCAAAATAATGGAATTTTCAATAGGAAATAACTTGAAGATTTCTCTACCCAGTCACCCTTTCCACTGAATAGGACTGTTGTTAAGAACCCTTTCGTACAGTTTGAATATAAGGAAGATAATGAATTGTGTACAAAACTTCTTTTGAAAGAAATCCGAGAGAATTGATATCAACTATGATATCACAAACAGTAAAGGAAGCAAATGGAAAACTAGACTCAGAATGTGAATTAGTAAAGAACAAGTAAGAAAAGGAACTGTTTTTTCATACAGGAATAACAGGAACAGTGCTTTGGACAAAACATTTTCAGACTGAAAAGGATGGCTGTTACGAATCCTTTGATCAATCTTTAAATATAAAGAAGATTATGCAACTTGTACAGAAAATTCCATTGGAGCAAATGGGAGAGAATTTACATCAATTACAACGATCTGAAATGCAAGGGAAACAAAGGGAAACCTAGACTGAATACAATGGGAAATCAGAGAAGAACAAATAACCAAAATAATGGAATTTTCAGTAGGAAATAACTTGAAGATTTCTCTGCCCAGTCACCCTTTCCACTGAATAGGACTGTTATTTAGAACCCTTTCGTACAGTTTGAATATAAGAAAGATCATGAATTGTGTACAAAACTTCTTTTGAAGGAAATCTGAGAGAATTGATATCAACTATAATATCACAAACAGTAAAAGAAGCAAATGGAAAACTAGACTCAGAATGTGCATTAGTAAAGAACAAGTAAGAAAAGGAATTGTTTTTTCATACAGGAATAACAGGAACAGTGCTTTGGACAAAACATTTTCAGACTGAAAAGGATTGCTGTTACGAATCCTTTGATCAATCTTTAAATATAAAGAAGATTATGCAACTTGTACAGAAAGTTCCATTGGAGCAAATGGGAGAGAATTTACATCAATCACAATGATCTGAAATGCAAGGGAAACAAAGGGAAACCTAGACGCAATACAATGGGAAATAGAGAAGAACAAATATCCAAAATAATGGAATTTTCAATAGGAAATAACTTGAAGATTTCTCTACCCAGTCACCCTTTCCACTGAATAGGACTGTTGTTAAGAACCCTTTCGTACAGTTTGAATATAAGGAAGATAATGAATTGTGTACAAAACTTCTTTTGAAGGAAATCCGAGAGAATTGATATCAACTATAATATCACAAACAGTAAAAGAAGCAAATGGAAAACTAGACTCAGAATGTGAATTAGTAAAGAACAAGTAAGAAAAGGAACTGTTTTTTCATACGGGAAAAACAGGAACAGTGCTTTGGATAAAATATTTTCAGACTGAAAAGGATTGCTGTTACGAATCCTTTGATCAATCTTTAAATATAAAGAAGATTATGCAACTTGTACAGAAAATTCCATTGGAGCAAATGGGAGAGAATTTACATCAATTACAACGATCTGAAATGCAAGGGAAACAAAGGGAAACCTAGACTGAATACAATGGGAAATCAGAGAAGAACAAATAACCAAAATAATGGAATTTTCAGTAGGAAATAACTTGAAGATTTCTCTGCCCAGTCACCCTTTCCACTGAATAGGACTGTTATTTAGAACCCTTTCGTACAGTTTGAATATAAGAAAGATCATGAATTGTGTACAAAACTTCTTTTGAAGGAAATCTGAGAGAATTGATATCAACTATAATATCACAAACAGTAAAAGAAGCAAATGGAAAACTAGACTCAGAATGTGAATTAGTAAAGAACAAGTAAGAAAAGGAATTGTTTTTTCATACAGGAATAACAGGAACAGTGCTTTGGACAAAACATTTTCAGACTGAAAAGGATTGCTGTTACGAATCCTTTGATCAATCTTTAAATAGAAAGAAGATTATGCAACTTGTACAGAAAGTTCCATTGGAGCAAATGGGAGAGAATTTACATCAATCACAATGATCTGAAATGCAAGGGAAACAAAGGGAAACCTAGACGCAATACAATGGGAAATAGAGAAGAACAAATATCCAAAATAATGGAATTTTCAATAGGAAATAACTTGAAGATTTCTCTACCCAGTCACCCTTTCCACTGAATAGGACTGTTGTTAAGAACCCTTTCGTACAGTTTGAATATAAGGAAGATAATGAATTGTGTACAAAACTTCTTTTGAAAGAAATCCGAGAGAATTGATATCAACTATGATATCACAAACAGTAAAGGAAGCAAATGGAAAACTAGACTCAGAATGTGAATTAGTAAAGAACAAGTAAGAAAAGGAACTGTTTTTTCATACAGGAATAACAGGAACAGTGCTTTGGACAAAACATTTTCAGACTGAAAAGGATGGCTGTTACGAATCCTTTGATCAATCTTTAAATATAAAGAAGATTATGCAACTTGTACAGAAAATTCCATTGGAGCAAATGGGAGAGAATTTACATCAATTACAACGATCTGAAATGCAAGGGAAACAAAGGGAAACCTAGACTGAATACAATGGGAAATCAGAGAAGAACAAATAACCAAAATAATGGAATTTTCAGTAGGAAATAACTTGAAGATTTCTCTGCCCAGTCACCCTTTCCACTTAATAGGACTGTTATTTAGAACCCTTTCGTACAGTTTGAATATAAGAAAGATCATGAATTGTGTACAAAACTTCTTTTGAAGGAAATCTGAGAGAATTGATATCAACTATAATATCACAAACAGTAAAAGAAGCAAATGGAAAACTAGACTCAGAATGTGAATTAGTAAAGAACAAGTAAGAAAAGGAATTGTTTTTTCATACAGGAATAACAGGAACAGTGCTTTGGACAAAACATTTTCAGACTGAAAAGGATTGCTGTTACGAATCCTTTGATCAATCTTTAAATAGAAAGAAGATTATGCAACTTGTACAGAAAGTTCCATTGGAGCAAATGGGAGAGAATTTACATCAATCACAATGATCTGAAATGCAAGGGAAACAAAGGGAAACCTAGACGCAATACAATGGGAAATAGAGAAGAACAAATATCCAAAATAATGGAATTTTCAATAGGAAATAACTTGAAGATTTCTCTACCCAGTCACCCTTTCCACTGAATAGGACTGTTGTTAAGAACCCTTTCGTACAGTTTGAATATAAGGAAGATAATGAATTGTGTACAAAACTTCTTTTGAAAGAAATCCGAGAGAATTGATATCAACTATGATATCACAAACAGTAAAGGAAGCAAATGGAAAACTAGACTCAGAATGTGAATTAGTAAAGAACAAGTAAGAAAAGGAACTGTTTTTTCATACAGGAATAACAGGAACAGTGCTTTGGACAAAACATTTTCAGACTGAAAAGGATGGCTGTTACGAATCCTTTGATCAATCTTTAAATATAAAGAAGATTATGCAACTTGTACAGAAAATTCCATTGGAGCAAATGGGAGAGAATTTACATCAATTACAACGATCTGAAATGCAAGGGAAACAAAGGGAAACCTAGACTGAATACAATGGGAAATCAGAGAAGAACAAATAACCAAAATAATGGAATTTTCAGTAGGAAATAACTTGAAGATTTCTCTGCCCAGTCACCCTTTCCACTGAATAGGACTGTTATTTAGAACCCTTTCGTACAGTTTGAATATAAGAAAGATCATGAATTGTGTACAAAACTTCTTTTGAAGGAAATCTGAGAGAATTGATATCAACTATAATATCACAAACAGTAAAAGAAGCAAATGGAAAACTAGACTCAGAATGTGCATTAGTAAAGAACAAGTAAGAAAAGGAATTGTTTTTTCATACAGGAATAACAGGAACAGTGCTTTGGACAAAACATTTTCAGACTGAAAAGGATTGCTGTTACGAATCCTTTGATCAATCTTTAAATATAAAGAAGATTATGCAACTTGTACAGAAAGTTCCATTGGAGCAAATGGGAGAGAATTTACATCAATCACAATGATCTGAAATGCAAGGGAAACAAAGGGAAACCTAGACGCAATACAATGGGAAATAGAGAAGAACAAATATCCAAAATAATGGAATTTTCAATAGGAAATAACTTGAAGATTTCTCTACCCAGTCACCCTTTCCACTGAATAGGACTGTTGTTAAGAACCCTTTCGTACAGTTTGAATATAAGGAAGATAATGAATTGTGTACAAAACTTCTTTTGAAGGAAATCCGAGAGAATTGATATCAACTATAATATCACAAACAGTAAAAGAAGCAAATGGAAAACTAGACTCAGAATGTGAATTAGTAAAGAACAAGTAAGAAAAGGAACTGTTTTTTCATACGGGAAAAACAGGAACAGTGCTTTGGATAAAATATTTTCAGACTGAAAAGGATTGCTGTTACGAATCCTTTGATCAATCTTTAAATATAAAGAAGATTATGCAACTTGTACAGAAAGTTCCATTGGAGCAAATGGGAGAGAATTTACATCAATCACAATGATCTGAAATGCAAGGGAAATAAAGGGAAACCTAGACGCAATACAATGGGAAATAGAGAAGAACAAATATCCAAAACAATGGAATTTTCAATAGGAAATAACTTGAAGATTTCTCTACCCAGTCACCCTTTCCACTGAATAGGACTGTTGTTAAGAACCCTTTCGTACAGTTTGAATATAAGGAAGATAATGAATTGTGTACAAAACTTCTTTTGAAGGAAATCCGAGAGAATTGATATCAACTATGATATCACAAAGTGTAAAGGAAGCAAATGGAAAACTAGACTCAGAATGTGAATTAGTAAAGAACAAGTAAGAAAAGGAACTGTTTTTTCATACAGGAATAACAGGAACAGTGCTTTGGACAAAACATTTTCAGACTGAAAAGGATGGCTGTTACGAATCCTTTGATCAATCTTTAAATATAAAGAAGATTATGCAACTTGTACAGAAAGTTCCATTGGAGCAAATGGGAGAGAATTTACATCAATCACAATGATCTGAAATGCAAGGGAAACAAAGGGAAACCTAGACGCAATACAATGAAAAATAGAGAAGAACAAATATCCAAAATAATGGAATTTTCAATAGGAAATAACTTGAAGATTTCTCTGCCCAGTCACCCTTTCCACTGAATAGGACTGTTATTTAGAACCCTTTCGTACAGTTTGAATATAAGGAAGATCATGAATTGTGTACAAAACTTCTTTTGAAGGAAATCCGAGAGAATTGATATCAACTATGATATCACAAACAGTAAAGGAAGCAAATGGAAAACTAGACTCAGAATGTGAATTAGTAAAGAACAAGTAAGAAAAGGAACTGTTTTTTCATACAGGAATAACAGGAACAGTGCTTTGGACAAAACATTTTCAGACTGAAAAGGATGGCTGTTACGAATCCTTTGATCAATCTTTAAATATAAAGAAGATTATGCAACTTGTACAGAAAATTCCATTGGAGCAAATGGGAGAGAATTTACATCAATTACAACGATCTGAAATGCAAGGGAAACAAAGGGAAACCTAGACTGAATACAATGGGAAATAGAGAAGAACAAATAACCAAAATAATGGAATTTTCAGTAGGAAATAACTTGAAGATTTCTCTGCCCAGTCACCCTTTCCACTAAATAGGACTGTTATTTAGAACCCTTTCGTACAGTTTGAATATAAGGAAGATCATGAATTGTGTACAAAACTTCTTTTGAAGGAAATCTGAGAGAATTGATATCAACTATAATATCACAAACAGTAAAAGAAGCAAATGGAAAACTAGACTCAGAATGTGAATTAGTAAAGAACAAGTAAGAAAAGGAATTGTTTTTTCATACAGGAATAAAAAGAACGGTGCTTTGGACAAAACATTTTCAGACTGAAAAGGATTGCTGTTACGAATCCTTTGATCAATCTTTAAATATAAAGAAGATTATGCAACTTGTACAGAAAGTTCCATTGGAGCAAATGGGAGAGAATTTACATCAATCACAATAATCTGAAATGCAAGGGAAACAAAGGGAAACCTAGACGCAATACAGTGGGAAATAGAGAAGAACAAATATCCAAAATAATGGAATTTTCAATAGGAAATAACTTGAAGATTTCTCTGCCCAGTCACCCTTTCCACTGAATAGGACTGTTGTTAAGAACCCTTTCGTACAGTTTGAATATAAGGAAGATAATGAATTGTGTACAAAACTTCTTTTGAAGGAAATCCGAGAGAATTGATATCAACTATGATATCACAAACAGTAAAAGAAGCAAATGGAAAACTAGACTCAGAATGTGAATTAGTAAAGAACAAGTAAGAAAAGGAACTGTTTTTTCATACAGGAATAACAGGAACAGTGCTTTGGACAAAACATTTTCAGACTCAAAAGGATGGCTGTTACGAATCCTTTGATCAATCTTTAAATATAAAGAAGATTATGCAACTTGTACAGAAAGTTCCATTGGAGCAAATGGGAGGGAATTTACATCCATCACAATGATCTGAAATGCAAGGGAAACAAAGGGAAACCTAGACGCAATACAATGGGAAATAGAGAAGAACAAATATCCAAAATAATGGAATTTTCAATAGGAAATAACTTGAAGATTTCTCTACCCAGTCACCCTTTCCACTGAATAGGACTGTTGTTAAGAACCCTTTCGTACAGTTTGAATATAAGGAAGATAATGAATTGTGTACAAAACTTCTTTTGAAGGAAATCCGAGAGAATTGATATCAACTATGATATCACAAACAGTAAAGGAAGCAAATGGAAAACTAGACTCAGAATGTGAATTAGTAAAGAACAAGTAAGAAAAGGAACTGTTTTTTCATACAGGAATAACAGGAACAGTGCTTTGGACAAAACATTTTCAGACTGAAAAGGATTGCTGTTACGAATCCTTTGATCAATCTTTAAATATAAAGAAGATTATGCAACTTGTACAGAAAGTTCCATTGGAGCAAATGGGAGAGAATTTACATCAATCACAATGATCTGAAATGCAAGGGAAACAAAGGGAAAGCTAGACGCAATACAATGGGAAATAGAGAAGAACAAATATCCAAAATAATGGAATTTTCAATAGGAAATAACTTGAAGATTTCTCTACCCAGTCACCCTTTCCCCTGAATAGGACTGTTGTTAAGAACCCTTTCGTACAGTTTGAATATAAGGAAGATAATGAATTGTGTACAAAACTTCTTTTGAAGGAAATCCGAGAGAATTGATATCAACTATGATAACACAAACAGTAAAGGAAGCAAATGGAAAACTAGACTCAGAATGTGAATTAGTAAAGAACAAGTAAGAAAAGGAACTGTTTTTTCATACGGGAAAAACAGGAACAGTGCTTTGGACAAAACATTTTCAGACTGAAAAGGATTGCTGTTACGAATCCTTTGATCAATCTTTAAATATAAAGAAGTTTATGCAACTTGTACAGAAAGTTCCATTGGAGCAAATGGGAGAGAATTTACATCAATCACAATGATCTGAAATGCAAGGGAAACAAAGGGAAACCTAGACGCAATACAATGGGAAATAGAGAAGAACCAATATCCAAAATAATGGAATTTTCAATAGGAAATAACTTGAAGATTTCTCTACCCAGTCACCCTTTCCTCTGAATAGGACTGTTGTTAAGAACCCTTTCGTACAGTTTGAATATAAGGAAGATAATGAATTGTGTACAAAACTTCTTTTGAAGGAAATCCGAGAGAATTGATATCAACTATGATATCACAAACAGTAAAGGAAGCAAATGGAAAACTAGACTCAGAATGTGAATTAGTAAAGAACAAGTAAGAAAAGGAACTGTTTTTTCATACAGAAATAACAGGAACAGTGCTTTGGACAAAACATTTTCAGACTGAAAAGGATGGCTGTTACGAATCCTTTGATCAATCTTTAAATATAAAGAAGATTATGCAACTTGTACAGAAAATTCCATTGGAGCAAATGGGAGAGAATTTACATCAATTACAACGATCTGAAATGCAAGGGAAACAAAGGGAAACCTAGACTGAATACAATGGGAAATAGAGAAGAACAAATAACCAAAATAATGGAATTTTCAGTAGGAAATAACTTGAAGATTTCTCTGCCCAGTCACCCTTTCCACTGAATAGGACTGTTATTTAGAACCCTTTCGTACAGTTTGAATATAAGGAAGATCATGAATTGTGTACAAAACTTCTTTTGAAGGAAATCTGAGAGAATTGATATCAACTATAATATCACAAACAGTAAAAGAAGCAAATGGAAAACTAGACTCAGAATGTGAATTAGTGAAGAACAAGTAAGAAAAGGAATTGTTTTTTCATACAGGAATAACAGGAACAGTGCTTTGGACAAAACATTTTCAGACTGAAAAGGATTGCTGTTACGAATCCTTTGATCAATCTTTAAATATAAAGAAGATTATGCAACTTGTACAGAAAGTTCCATTGGAGCAAATGGGAGAGAATTTACATCAATCACAATGATCTGAAATGCAAGGGAAACAAAGGGAAACCTAGACGAAATACAATGGGAAATAGAGAAGAACAAATATCCAAAATAATGGAATTTTCAATAGGAAATAACTTGAAGATTTCTCTACCCAGTCACCCTTTCCACTGAATAGGACTGTTGTTAAGAACCCTTTCGTACAGTTTGAATATAAGGAAGATAATGAATTGTGTACAAAACTTCTTTTGAAGGAAATCCGAGAGAATTGATATCAACTATGATATCACAAACAGTAAAGAAAGCAAATGGAAAACTAGACTCAGAATGTGAATTAGTAAAGAACAAGTAAGAAAAGGAACTGTTTTTTCATACAGGAATAACAGGAACAGTGCTTTGGACAAAACATTTTCAGACTGAAAAGGATGGCTGTTACGAATCCTTTGATCAATCTTTAAATATAAAGAAGATTATGCAACTTGTACAGAAAATTCCATTGGAGCAAATGGGAGAGAATTTAAATCAATTACAACGATCTGAAATGCAAGGGAAACAAAGGGAAACCTAGACTGAATACAATGGGAAATCAGAGAAGAACAAATAACCAAAATAATGGAATTTTCAGTAGGAAAAACCTTGAAGATTTCTCTGACCAGTCACCCTTTCCACTGAATAGGACTGTTATTTAGAACCCTTTCGTACAGTTTGAATATAAGAAAGATCATGAATTGTGTACAAAACTTCTTTTGAAGGAAATCTGAGAGAATTGATATCAACTATAATATCACAAACAGTAAAAGAAGCAAATGGAAAACTAGACTCAGAATGTGAATTAGTAAAGAACAAGTAAGAAAAGGAATTGGTTTTTCATACAGGAATAACAGGAACAGTGCTTTGGACAAAACATTTTCAGACTGAAAAGGATTGCTGTTACGAATCCTTTGATCAATCTTTAAATAGAAAGAAGATTATGCAACTTGTACAGAAAGTTCCATTGGAGCAAATGGGAGAGAATTTACATCAATCACAATGATCTGAAATGCAAGGGAAACAAAGGGAAACCTAGACGCAATACAATGGGAAATAGAGAAGAACAAATATCCAAAATAATGGAATTTTCAATAGGAAATAACTTGAAGATTTCTCTACCCAGTCACCCTTTCCACTGAATAGGACTGTTGTTAAGAACCCTTTCGTACAGTTTGAATATAAGGAAGATAATGAATTGTGTACAAAACTTCTTTTGAAAGAAATCCGAGAGAATTGATATCAACTATGATATCACAAACAGTAAAGGAAGCAAATGGAAAACTAGACTCAGAATGTGAATTAGTAAAGAACAAGTAAGAAAAGGAACTGTTTTTTCATACAGGAATAACAGGAACAGTGCTTTGGAATAAAACATTTTCAGACTGAAAAGGATGGCTGTTACGAATCCTTTGATCAATCTTTAAATATAAAGAAGATTATGCAACTTGTACAGAAAATTCCATTGGAGCAAATGGGAGAGAATTTACATCAATTACAACGATCTGAAATGCAAGGGAAACAAAGGGAAACCTAGACTGAATACAATGGGAAATCAGAGAAGAACAAATAACCAAAATAATGGAATTTTCAGTAGGAAATAACTTGAAGATTTCTCTGCCCAGTCACCCTTTCCACTGAATAGGACTGTTATTTAGAACCCTTTCGTACAGTTTGAATATAAGAAAGATCATGAATTGTGTACAAAACTTCTTTTGAAGGAAATCTGAGAGAATTGATATCAACTATAATATCACAAACAGTAAAAGAAGCAAATGGAAAACTAGACTCAGAATGTGAATTAGTAAAGAACAAGTAAGAAAAGGAACTGTTTTTTCATACAGGAATAACAGGAACAGTGCTTTGGACAAAACATTTTCAGACTGAAAAGGATTGCTGTTACGAATCCTTTGATCAATCTTTAAATATAAAGAAGATTATGCAACTTGTACAGAAAGTTCCATTGGAGCAAATGGGAGAGAATTTACATCAATCACAATGATCTGAAATGCAAGGGAAACAAAGGGAAAGCTAGACGCAATACAATGGGAAATAGAGAAGAACAAATATCCAAAATAATGGAATTTTCAATAGGAAATAACTTGAAGATTTCTCTACCCAGTCACCCTTTCCCCTGAATAGGACTGTTGTTAAGAACCCTTTCGTACAGTTTGAATATAAGGAAGATAATGAATTGTGTACAAAACTTCTTTTGAAGGAAATCCGAGAGAATTGATATCAACTATGATAACACAAACAGTAAAGGAAGCAAATGGAAAACTAGACTCAGAATGTGAATTAGTAAAGAACAAGTAAGAAAAGGAACTGTTTTTTCATACGGGAAAAACAGGAACAGTGCTTTGGACAAAACATTTTCAGACTGAAAAGGATTGCTGTTACGAATCCTTTGATCAATCTTTAAATATAAAGAAGTTTATGCAACTTGTACAGAAAGTTCCATTGGAGCAAATGGGAGAGAATTTACATCAATCACAATGATCTGAAATGCAAGGGAAACAAAGGGAAACCTAGACTGAATACAATGGGAAATAGAGAAGAACAAATATCCAAAATAATGGAATTTTCAATAGGAAATAACTTGAAGATTTCTCTACCCAGTCACCCTTTCCTCTGAATAGGACTGTTGTTAAGAACCCTTTCGTACAGTTTGAATATAAGGAAGATAATGAATTGTGTACAAAACTTCTTTTGAAGGAAATCCGAGAGAATTGATATCAACTATGATATCACAAACAGTAAAGGAAGCAAATGGAAAACTAGACTCAGAATGTGAATTAGTAAAGAACAAGTAAGAAAAGGAACTGTTTTTTCATACAGGAATAACAGGAACAGTGCTTTGGACAAAACATTTTCAGACTGAAAAGGATGGCTGTTACGAATCCTTTGATCAATCTTTAAATATAAAGAAGATTATGCAACTTGTACAGAAAATTCCATTGGAGCAAATGGGAGAGAATTTACATCAATTACAACGATCTGAAATGCAAGGGAAACAAAGGGAAACCTAGACTGAATACAATGGGAAATAGAGAAGAACAAATAACCAAAATAATGGAATTTTCAGTAGGAAATAACTTGAAGATTTCTCTGCCCAGTCACCCTTTCCACTGAATAGGACTGTTATTTAGAACCCTTTCGTACAGTTTGAATATAAGGAAGATCATGAATTGTGTACAAAACTTCTTTTGAAGGAAATCTGAGAGAATTGATATCAACTATAATATCACAAACAGTAAAAGAAGCAAATGGAAAACTAGACTCAGAATGTGAATTAGTGAAGAACAAGTAAGAAAAGGAATTGTTTTTTCATACAGGAATAACAGGAACAGTGCTTTGGACAAAACATTTTCAGACTGAAAAGGATTGCTGTTACGAATCCTTTGATCAATCTTTAAATATAAAGAAGATTATGCAACTTGTACAGAAAGTTCCATTGGAGCAAATGGGAGAGAATTTACATCAATCACAATGATCTGAAATGCAAGGGAAACAAAGGGAAACCTAGACGAAATACAATGGGAAATAGAGAAGAACAAATATCCAAAATAATGGAATTTTCAATAGGAAATAACTTGAAGATTTCTCTACCCAGTCACCCTTTCCACTGAATAGGACTGTTGTTAAGAACCCTTTCGTACAGTTTGAATATAAGGAAGATAATGAATTGTGTACAAAACTTCTTTTGAAGGAAATCCGAGAGAATTGATATCAACTATGATATCACAAACAGTAAAGAAAGCAAATGGAAAACTAGACTCAGAATGTGAATTAGTAAAGAACAAGTAAGAAAAGGAACTGTTTTTTCATACAGGAATAACAGGAACAGTGCTTTGGACAAAACATTTTCAGACTGAAAAGGATGGCTGTTACGAATCCTTTGATCAATCTTTAAATATAAAGAAGATTATGCAACTTGTACAGAAAATTCCATTGGAGCAAATGGGAGAGAATTTAAATCAATTACAACGATCTGAAATGCAAGGGAAACAAAGGGAAACCTAGACTGAATACAATGGGAAATCAGAGAAGAACAAATAACCAAAATAATGGAATTTTCAGTAGGAAAAACCTTGAAGATTTCTCTGACCAGTCACCCTTTCCACTGAATAGGACTGTTATTTAGAACCCTTTCGTACAGTTTGAATATAAGAAAGATCATGAATTGTGTACAAAACTTCTTTTGAAGGAAATCTGAGAGAATTGATATCAACTATAATATCACAAACAGTAAAAGAAGCAAATGGAAAACTAGACTCAGAATGTGAATTAGTAAAGAACAAGTAAGAAAAGGAATTGGTTTTTCATACAGGAATAACAGGAACAGTGCTTTGGACAAAACATTTTCAGACTGAAAAGGATTGCTGTTACGAATCCTTTGATCAATCTTTAAATAGAAAGAAGATTATGCAACTTGTACAGAAAGTTCCATTGGAGCAAATGGGAGAGAATTTACATCAATCACAATGATCTGAAATGCAAGGGAAACAAAGGGAAACCTAGACGCAATACAATGGGAAATAGAGAAGAACAAATATCCAAAATAATGGAATTTTCAATAGGAAATAACTTGAAGATTTCTCTACCCAGTCACCCTTTCCACTGAATAGGACTGTTGTTAAGAACCCTTTCGTACAGTTTGAATATAAGGAAGATAATGAATTGTGTACAAAACTTCTTTTGAAAGAAATCCGAGAGAATTGATATCAACTATGATATCACAAACAGTAAAGGAAGCAAATGGAAAACTAGACTCAGAATGTGAATTAGTAAAGAACAAGTAAGAAAAGGAACTGTTTTTTCATACAGGAATAACAGGAACAGTGCTTTGGACAAAACATTTTCAGACTGAAAAGGATGGCTGTTACGAATCCTTTGATCAATCTTTAAATATAAAGAAGATTATGCAACTTGTACAGAAAATTCCATTGGAGCAAATGGGAGAGAATTTACATCAATTACAACGATCTGAAATGCAAGGGAAACAAAGGGAAACCTAGACTGAATACAATGGGAAATCAGAGAAGAACAAATAACCAAAATAATGGAATTTTCAGTAGGAAATAACTTGAAGATTTCTCTGCCCAGTCACCCTTTCCACTGAATAGGACTGTTATTTAGAACCCTTTCGTACAGTTTGAATATAAGAAAGATCATGAATTGTGTACAAAACTTCTTTTGAAGGAAATCTGAGAGAATTGATATCAACTATAATATCACAAACAGTAAAAGAAGCAAATGGAAAACTAGACTCAGAATGTGAATTAGTAAAGAACAAGTAAGAAAAGGAATTGTTTTTTCATACAGGAATAACAGGAACAGTGCTTTGGACAAAACATTTTCAGACTGAAAAGGATTGCTGTTACGAATCCTTTGATCAATCTTTAAATAGAAAGAAGATTATGCAACTTGTACAGAAAGTTCCATTGGAGCAAATGGGAGAGAATTTACATCAATCACAATGATCTGAAATGCAAGGGAAACAAAGGGAAACCTAGACGCAATACAATGGGAAATAGAGAAGAACAAATATCCAAAATAATGGAATTTTCAATAGGAAATAACTTGAAGATTTCTCTACCCAGTCACCCTTTCCACTGAATAGGACTGTTGTTAAGAACCCTTTCGTACAGTTTGAATATAAGGAAGATCATGAATTGTGTACAAAACTTCTTTTGAAGGAAATCCGAGAGAATTGATATCAACTATGATATCACAAACAGTAAAGGAAGCAAATGGAAAACTAGACTCAGAATGTGAATTAGTAAAGAACAAGTAAGAAAAGGAACTGTTTTTTCATACAGGAATAACAGGAACAGTGCTTTGGACAAAACATTTTCAGACTGAAAAGGATGGCTGTTACGAATCCTTTGATCAATCTTTAAATATAAAGAAGATTATGCAACTTGTACAGAAAATTCCATTGGAGCAAATGGGAGAGAATTTACATCAATTACAACGATCTGAAATGCAAGGGAAACAAAGGGAAACCTAGACTGAATACAATGGGAAATAGAGAAGAACAAATAACCAAAATAATGGAATTTTCAGTAGGAAATAACTTGAAGATTTCTCTGCCCAGTCACCCTTTCCACTAAATAGGACTGTTATTTAGAACCCTTTCGTACAGTTTCAATATAAGGAAGATCATGAATTGTGTACAAAACTTCTTTTGAAGGAAATCTGAGAGAATTGATATCAACTATAATATCACAAACAGTAAAAGAAGCAAATGGAAAACTAGACTCAGAATGTGAATTAGTAAAGAACAAGTAAGAAAAGGAATTGTTTTTTCATACAGGAATAAAAAGAACGGTGCTTTGGACAAAACATTTTCAGACTGAAAAGGATTGCTGTTACGAATCCTTTGATCAATCTTTAAATATAAAGAAGATTATGCAACTTGTACAGAAAGTTCCATTGGACCAAATGGGAGAGAATTTACATCAATCACAATAATCTGAAATGCAAGGGAAACAAAGGGAAACCTAGACGCAATACAGTGGGAAATAGAGAAGAACAAATATCCAAAATAATGGAATTTTCAATAGGAAATAACTTGAAGATTTCTCTGCCCAGTCACCCTTTCCACTGAATAGGACTGTTGTTAAGAACCCTTTCGTACAGTTTGAATATAAGGAAGATAATGAATTGTGTACAAAACTTCTTTTGAAGGAAATCCGAGAGAATTGATATCAACTATGATATCACAAACAGTAAAAGAAGCAAATGGAAAACTAGACTCAGAATGTGAATTAGTAAAGAACAAGTAAGAAAAGGAACTGTTTTTTCATACAGGAATAACAGGAACAGTGCTTTGGACAAAACATTTTCAGACTCAAAAGGATGGCTGTTACGAATCCTTTGATCAATCTTTAAATATAAAGAAGATTATGCAACTTGTACAGAAAGTTCCATTGGAGCAAATGGGAGAGAATTTACATCAATCACAATGATCTGAAATGCAAGGGAAACAAAGGGAAAGCTAGACGCAATACAATGGGAAATAGAGAAGAACAAATATCCAAAATAATGGAATTTTCAATAGGAAATAACTTGAAGATTTCTCTACCCAGTCACCCTTTCCCCTGAATAGGACTGTTGTTAAGAACCCTTTCGTACAGTTTGAATATAAGGAAGATAATGAATTGTGTACAAAACTTCTTTTGAAGGAAATCCGAGAGAATTGATATCAACTATGATAACACAAACAGTAAAGGAAGCAAATGGAAAACTAGACTCAGAATGTGAATTAGTAAAGAACAAGTAAGAAAAGGAACTGTTTTTTCATACGGGAAAAACAGGAACAGTGCTTTGGACAAAACATTTTCAGACTGAAAAGGATTGCTGTTACGAATCCTTTGATCAATCTTTAAATATAAAGAAGTTTATGCAACTTGTACAGAAAGTTCCATTGGAGCAAATGGGAGAGAATTTACATCAATCACAATGATCTGAAATGCAAGGGAAACAAAGGGAAACCTAGACTGAATACAATGGGAAATAGAGAAGAACAAATATCCAAAATAATGGAATTTTCAATAGGAAATAACTTGAAGATTTCTCTACCCAGTCACCCTTTCCTCTGAATAGGACTGTTGTTAAGAACCCTTTCGTACAGTTTGAATATAAGGAAGATAATGAATTGTGTACAAAACTTCTTTTGAAGGAAATCCGAGAGAATTGATATCAACTATGATATCACAAACAGTAAAGGAAGCAAATGGAAAACTAGACTCAGAATGTGAATTAGTAAAGAACAAGTAAGAAAAGGAACTGTTTTTTCATACAGGAATAACAGGAACAGTGCTTTGGACAAAACATTTTCAGACTGAAAAGGATGGCTGTTACGAATCCTTTGATCAATCTTTAAATATAAAGAAGATTATGCAACTTGTACAGAAAATTCCATTGGAGCAAATGGGAGAGAATTTACATCAATTACAACGATCTGAAATGCAAGGGAAACAAAGGGAAACCTAGACTGAATACAATGGGAAATAGAGAAGAACAAATAACCAAAATAATGGAATTTTCAGTAGGAAATAACTTGAAGATTTCTCTGCCCAGTCACCCTTTCCACTGAATAGGACTGTTATTTAGAACCCTTTCGTACAGTTTGAATATAAGGAAGATCATGAATTGTGTACAAAACTTCTTTTGAAGGAAATCTGAGAGAATTGATATCAACTATAATATCACAAACAGTAAAAGAAGCAAATGGAAAACTAGACTCAGAATGTGAATTAGTGAAGAACAAGTAAGAAAAGGAATTGTTTTTTCATACAGGAATAACAGGAACAGTGCTTTGGACAAAACATTTTCAGACTGAAAAGGATTGCTGTTACGAATCCTTTGATCAATCTTTAAATATAAAGAAGATTATGCAACTTGTACAGAAAGTTCCATTGGAGCAAATGGGAGGGAATTTACATCCATCACAATGATCTGAAATGCAAGGGAAACAAAGGGAAACCTAGACGCAATACAATGGGAAATAGAGAAGAACAAATATCCAAAATAATGGAATTTTCAATAGGAAATAACTTGAAGATTTCTCTACCCAGTCACCCTTTCCACTGAATAGGACTGTTGTTAAGAACCCTTTCGTACAGTTTGAATATAAGGAAGATAATGAATTGTGTACAAAACTTCTTTTGAAGGAAATCCGAGAGAATTGATATCAACTATGATATCACAAACAGTAAAGGAAGCAAATGGAAAACTAGACTCAGAATGTGAATTAGTAAAGAACAAGTAAGAAAAGGAACTGTTTTTTCATACAGGAATAACAGGAACAGTGCTTTGGACAAAACATTTTCAGACTGAAAAGGATTGCTGTTACGAATCCTTTGATCAATCTTTAAATATAAAGAAGATTATGCAACTTGTACAGAAAGTTCCATTGGAGCAAATGGGAGAGAATTTACATCAATCACAATGATCTGAAATGCAAGGGAAACAAAGGGAAAGCTAGACGCAATACAATGGGAAATAGAGAAGAACAAATATCCAAAATAATGGAATTTTCAATAGGAAATAACTTGAAGATTTCTCTACCCAGTCACCCTTTCCCCTGAATAGGACTGTTGTTAAGAACCCTTTCGTACAGTTTGAATATAAGGAAGATAATGAATTGTGTACAAAACTTCTTTTGAAGGAAATCCGAGAGAATTGATATCAACTATGATAACACAAACAGTAAAGGAAGCAAATGGAAAACTAGACTCAGAATGTGAATTAGTAAAGAACAAGTAAGAAAAGGAACTGTTTTTTCATACGGGAAAAACAGGAACAGTGCTTTGGACAAAACATTTTCAGACTGAAAAGGATTGCTGTTACGAATCCTTTGATCAATCTTTAAATATAAAGAAGTTTATGCAACTTGTACAGAAAGTTCCATTGGAGCAAATGGGAGAGAATTTACATCAATCACAATGATCTGAAATGCAAGGGAAACAAAGGGAAACCTAGACTGAATACAATGGGAAATAGAGAAGAACAAATATCCAAAATAATGGAATTTTCAATAGGAAATAACTTGAAGATTTCTCTACCCAGTCACCCTTTCCTCTGAATAGGACTGTTGTTAAGAACCCTTTCGTACAGTTTGAATATAAGGAAGATAATGAATTGTGTACAAAACTTCTTTTGAAGGAAATCCGAGAGAATTGATATCAACTATGATATCACAAACAGTAAAGGAAGCAAATGGAAAACTAGACTCAGAATGTGAATTAGTAAAGAACAAGTAAGAAAAGGAACTGTTTTTTCATACAGGAATA
Source organism: Sminthopsis crassicaudata (assembly GCF_048593235.1). Lineage (NCBI taxonomy): Eukaryota > Metazoa > Chordata > Mammalia > Dasyuromorphia > Dasyuridae > Sminthopsis > Sminthopsis crassicaudata. The sequence goes on from NC_133619.1 coordinate 202,979,985, forward strand.
ACAGGAACAGTGCTTTGGACAAAACATTTTCAGACTGAAAAGGATGGCTGTTACGAATCCTTTGATCAATCTTTAAATATAAAGAAGATTATGCAACTTGTACAGAAAATTCCATTGGAGCAAATGGGAGAGAATTTACATCAATTACAACGATCTGAAATGCAAGGGAAACAAAGGGAAACCTAGACTGAATACAATGGGAAATAGAGAAGAACAAATAACCAAAATAATGGAATTTTCAGTAGGAAATAACTTGAAGATTTCTCTGCCCAGTCACCCTTTCCACTGAATAGGACTGTTATTTAGAACCCTTTCGTACAGTTTGAATATAAGGAAGATCATGAATTGTGTACAAAACTTCTTTTGAAGGAAATCTGAGAGAATTGATATCAACTATAATATCACAAACAGTAAAAGAAGCAAATGGAAAACTAGACTCAGAATGTGAATTAGTGAAGAACAAGTAAGAAAAGGAATTGTTTTTTCATACAGGAATAACAGGAACAGTGCTTTGGACAAAACATTTTCAGACTGAAAAGGATTGCTGTTACGAATCCTTTGATCAATCTTTAAATATAAAGAAGATTATGCAACTTGTACAGAAAGTTCCATTGGAGCAAATGGGAGAGAATTTACATCAATCACAATGATCTGAAATGCAAGGGAAACAAAGGGAAACCTAGACGAAATACAATGGGAAATAGAGAAGAACAAATATCCAAAATAATGGAATTTTCAATAGGAAATAACTTGAAGATTTCTCTACCCAGTCACCCTTTCCACTGAATAGGACTGTTGTTAAGAACCCTTTCGTACAGTTTGAATATAAGGAAGATAATGAATTGTGTACAAAACTTCTTTTGAAGGAAATCCGAGAGAATTGATATCAACTATGATATCACAAACAGTAAAGAAAGCAAATGGAAAACTAGACTCAGAATGTGAATTAGTAAAGAACAAGTAAGAAAAGGAACTGTTTTTTCATACAGGAATAACAGGAACAGTGCTTTGGACAAAACATTTTCAGACTGAAAAGGATGGCTGTTACGAATCCTTTGATCAATCTTTAAATATAAAGAAGATTATGCAACTTGTACAGAAAATTCCATTGGAGCAAATGGGAGAGAATTTAAATCAATTACAACGATCTGAAATGCAAGGGAAACAAAGGGAAACCTAGACTGAATACAATGGGAAATCAGAGAAGAACAAATAACCAAAATAATGGAATTTTCAGTAGGAAAAACCTTGAAGATTTCTCTGACCAGTCACCCTTTCCACTGAATAGGACTGTTATTTAGAACCCTTTCGTACAGTTTGAATATAAGAAAGATCATGAATTGTGTACAAAACTTCTTTTGAAGGAAATCTGAGAGAATTGATATCAACTATAATATCACAAACAGTAAAAGAAGCAAATGGAAAACTAGACTCAGAATGTGAATTAGTAAAGAACAAGTAAGAAAAGGAATTGTTTTTTCATACAGGAATAACAGGAACAGTGCTTTGGACAAAACATTTTCAGACTGAAAAGGATTGCTGTTACGAATCCTTTGATCAATCTTTAAATAGAAAGAAGATTATGCAACTTGTACAGAAAGTTCCATTGGAGCAAATGGGAGAGAATTTACATCAATCACAATGATCTGAAATGCAAGGGAAACAAAGGGAAACCTAGACGCAATACAATGGGAAATAGAGAAGAACAAATATCCAAAATAATGGAATTTTCAATAGGAAATAACTTGAAGATTTCTCTACCCAGTCACCCTTTCCACTGAATAGGACTGTTGTTAAGAACCCTTTCGTACAGTTTGAATATAAGGAAGATAATGAATTGTGTACAAAACTTCTTTTGAAAGAAATCCGAGAGAATTGATATCAACTATGATATCACAAACAGTAAAGGAAGCAAATGGAAAACTAGACTCAGAATGTGAATTAGTAAAGAACAAGTAAGAAAAGGAACTGTTTTTTCATACAGGAATAACAGGAACAGTGCTTTGGACAAAACATTTTCAGACTGAAAAGGATGGCTGTTACGAATCCTTTGATCAATCTTTAAATATAAAGAAGATTATGCAACTTGTACAGAAAATTCCATTGGAGCAAATGGGAGAGAATTTACATCAATTACAACGATCTGAAATGCAAGGGAAACAAAGGGAAACCTAGACTGAATACAATTGGAAATCAGAGAAGAACAAATAACCAAAATAATGGAATTTTCAGTAGGAAATAACTTGAAGATTTCTCTGCCCAGTCACCCTTTCCACTGAATAGGACTGTTATTTAGAACCCTTTCGTACAGTTTGAATATAAGAAAGATCATGAATTGTGTACAAAACTTCTTTTGAAGGAAATCTGAGAGAATTGATATCAACTATAATATCACAAACAGTAAAAGAAGCAAATGGAAAACTAGACTCAGAATGTGAATTAGTAAAGAACAAGTAAGAAAAGGAATTGTTTTTTCATACAGGAATAACAGGAACAGTGCTTTGGACAAAACATTTTCAGACTGAAAAGGATTGCTGTTATGAATCCTTTGATCAATCTTTAAATAGAAAGAAGATTATGCAACTTGTACAGAAAGTTCCATTGGAGCAAATGGGAGAGAATTTACATCAATCACAATGATCTGAAATGCAAGGGAAACAAAGGGAAACCTAGACGCAATACAATGGGAAATAGAGAAGAACAAATATCCAAAATAATGGAATTTTCAATAGGAAAAACCTTGAAGATTTCTCTACCCACACACCCTTTCCACTGAATAGGACTGTTGTTAAGAACCCTTTCGTACAGTTTGAATATAAGGAAGATAATGAATTGTGTACAAAACTTCTTTTGAAGGAAATCCGAGAGAATTGATATCAACTATGATATCACAAACAGTAAAGGAAGCAAATGGAAAACTAGACTCAGAATGTGAATTAGTAAAGAACAAGTAAGAAAAGGAACTGTTTTTTCATACAGGAATAACAGGAACAGTGCTTTGGACAAAACATTTTCAGACTGAAAAGGATGGCTGTTACGAATCCTTTGATCAATCTTTAAATATAAAGAAGATTATGCAACTTGTACAGAAAATTCCATTGGAGCAAATGGGAGAGAATTTACATCAATTACAACGATCTGAAATGCAAGGGAAACAAAGGGAAACCTAGACTGAATACAATGGGAAATCAGAGAAGAACAAATAACCAAAATAATGGAATTTTCAGTAGGAAATAACTTGAAGATTTCTCTGCCCAGTCACCCTTTCCACTGAATAGGACTGTTATTTAGAACCCTTTCGTACAGTTTGAATATAAGAAAGATCATGAATTGTGTACAAAACTTCTTTTGAAGGAAATCTGAGAGAATTGATATCAACTATAATATCACAAACAGTAAAAGAAGCAAATGGAAAACTAGACTCAGAATGTGAATTAGTAAAGAACAAGTAAGAAAAGGAATTGTTTTTTCATACAGGAATAACAGGAACAGTGCTTTGGACAAAACATTTTCAGACTGAAAAGGATTGCTGTTACGAATCCTTTGATCAATCTTTAAATATAAAGAAGATTATGCAACTTGTACAGAAAGTTCCATTGGAGCAAATGGGAGAGAATTTACATCAATCACAATGATCTGAAATGCAAGGGAAACAAAGGGAAACCTAGACGCAATACAATGGGAAATAGAGAAGAACAAATATCCAAAATAATGGAATTTTCAATAGGAAATAACTTGAAGATTTCTCTACCCAGTCACCCTTTCCACTGAATAGGACTGTTGTTAAGAACCCTTTCGTACAGTTTGAATATAAGGAAGATAATGAATTGTGTACAAAACTTCTTTTGAAGGAAATCCGAGAGAATTGATATCAACTATGATATCACAAACAGTAAAGGGAGCAAATGGAAAACTAGACTCAGAATGTGAATTAGTAAAGAACAAGTAAGAAAAGGAACTGTTTTTTCATACAGGAATAACAGGAACAGTGCTTTGGACAAAACATTTTCAGACTGAAAAGGATGGCTGTTACGAATCCTTTGATCAATCTTTAAATATAAAGAAGATTATGCAACTTGTACAGAAAATTCCATTGGAGCAAATGGGAGAGAATTTACATCAATTACAACGATCTGAAATGCAAGGGAAACAAAGGGAAACCTAGACTGAATACAATGGGAAATCAGAGAAGAACAAATAACCAAAATAATGGAATTTTCAGTAGGAAATAACTTGAAGATTTCTCTGCCCAGTCACCCTTTCCACTGAATAGGACTGTTGTTAAGAACCCTTTCGTACAGTTTGAATATAAGGAAGATAATGAATTGTGTACAAAACTTCTTTTGAAGGAAATCCGAGAGAATTGATATCAACTATAATATCACAAACAGTAAAAGAAGCAAATGGAAAACTAGACTCAGAATGTGAATTAGTAAAGAACAAGTAAGAAAAGGAACTGTTTTTTCATACGGGAAAAACAGGAACAGTGCTTTGGACAAAACATTTTCAGACTGAAAAGGACTGCTGTTACGAATCCTTTGATCAATCTTTAAATATAAAGAAGATTATGCAACTTGTACAGAAAGTTCCATTGGAGCAAATGGGAGCGAATTTACATCAATCACAATGATCTGAAATGCAAGGGAAACAAAGGGAAACCTAGACGCAATACAATAGGAAATAGAGAAGAACAAATATCCAAAATAATGGAATTTTCAATAGGAAAAACCTTGAAGATTTCTCTACCCAGTCACCCTTTCCACTGAATAGGACTGTTGTTAAGAACCCTTTCGTACAGTTTGAATATAAGGAAGATAATGAATTGTGTACAAAACTTCTTTTGAAGGAAATCCGAGAGAATTGATATCAACTATGATATCACAAACAGTAAAGGAAGCAAATGGAAAACTAGACTCAGAATGTGAATTAGTAAAGAACAAGTAAGAAAAGGAACTGTTTTTTCATACAGGAATAACAGGAACAGTGCTTTGGACAAAACATTTTCAGACTGAAAAGGATGGCTGTTACGAATCCTTTGATCAATCTTTAAATATAAAGAAGATTATGCAACTTGTACAGAAAATTCCATTGGAGCAAATGGGAGAGAATTTACATCAATTACAACGATCTGAAATGCAAGGGAAACAAAGGGAAACCTAGACTGAATACAATGGGAAATAGAGAAGAACAAATAACCAAAATAATGGAATTTTCAGTAGGAAATAACTTGAAGATTTCTCTGCCCAGTCACCCTTTGCACTGAATAGGACTGTTATTTAGAACCCTTTCGTACAGTTTGAATATAAGAAAGATCATGAATTGTGTACAAAACTTCTTTTGAAGGAAATCTGAGAGAATTGATATCAACTATAATATCACAAACAGTAAAAGAAGCAAATGGAAAACTAGACTCAGAATGTGAATTAGTAAAGAACAAGTAAGAAAAGGAATTGTTTTTTCATACAGGAATAACAGGAACAGTGCTTTGGACAAAACATTTTCAGACTGAAAAGGATTGCTGTTACGAATCCTTTGATCAATCTTTAAATATAAAGAAGATTATGCAACTTGTACAGAAAGTTCCATTGGAGCAAATGGGAGAGAATTTACATCAATCACAATGATCTGAAATGCAAGGGAAACAAAGGGAAACCTAGACGCAATACAATGGGAAATAGAGAAGAACAAATATCCAAAATAATGGAATTTTCAATAGGAAATAACTTGAAGATTTCTCTACCCAGTCATCCTTTCCACTGAATAGGACTGTTGTTAAGAACCCTTTCGTACAGTTTGAATATAAGGAAGATAATGAATTGTGTACAAAACTTCTTTTGAAGGAAATCCGAGAGAATTGATATCAACTATCATATCACAAACAGTAAAGGAAGCAAATGGAAAACTAGACTCAGAATGTGAATTAGTAAAGAACAAGTAAGAAAAGGAACTGTTTTTTCATACAGGAATAACAGGAACAGTGCTTTGGACAAAACATTTTCAGACTGAAAAGGATGGCTGTTACGAATCCTTTGATCAATCTTTAAATATAAAGAAGATTATGCAACTTGTACAGAAAATTCCATTGGAGCAAATGGGAGAGAATTTACATCAATTACAACGATCTGAAATGCAAGGGAAACAAAGGGAAACCTAGACTGAATACAATGGGAAATCAGAGAAGAACAAATAACCAAAATAATGGAATTTTCAGTAGGAAATAACTTGAAGATTTCTCTGCCCAGTCACACTTTCCACTGAATAGGACTGTTATTTAGAACCCTTTCGTACAGTTTGAATATAAGAAAGATCATGAATTGTGTACAAAACTTCTTTTGAAGGAAATCTGAGGGAATTGATATCAACTATAATATCACAAACAGTAAAAGAAGCAAATGGAAAACTAGACTCAGAATGTGAATTAGTAAAGAACAAGTAAGAAAAGGAATTGTTTTTTCATACAGGAATAACAGGAACAGTGCTTTGGACAAAACATTTTCAGACTGAAAAGGATTGCTGTTACGAATCCTTTGATCAATCTTTAAATATAAAGAAGATTATGCAACTTGTACAGAAAGTTCCATTGGAGCAAATGGGAGAGAATTTACATCAATCACAATGATCTGAAATGCAAGGGAAACAAAGGGAAACCTAGACGCAATACAATGGGAAATAGAGAAGAACAAATATAAAATTTAATGGAATTTTCAATAGGAAATAACTTGAAGATTTCTCTACCCAGTCACCCTTTCCACTGAATAGGACTGTTGTTAAGAACCCTTTCGTACAGTTTGAATATAAGGAAGATAATGAATTGTGTACAAAACTTCTTTTGAAGGAAATCCGAGAGAATTGATATCAACTATGATATCACAAACAGTAAAGGAAGCAAATGGAAAACTAGACTCAGAATGTGAATTAGTAAAGAACAAGTAAGAAAAGGAACTGTTTTTTCATACAGGAATAACAGGAACAGTGCTTTGGACAAAACATTTTCAGACTGAAAAGGATGGCTGTTACGAATCCTTTGATCAATCTTTAAATATAAAGAAGATTATGCAACTTGTACAGAAAATTCCATTGGAGCAAATGGGAGAGAATTTACATCAATTACAACGATCTGAAATGCAAGGGAAACAAAGGGAAACCTAGACTGAATACAATGGGAAATAGAGAAGAACAAATAACCAAAATAATGGAATTTTCAGTAGGAAATAACTTGAAGATTTCTCTGCCCAGTCACCCTTTGCACTGAATAGGACTGTTATTTAGAACCCTTTCGTACAGTTTGAATATAAGAAAGATCATGAATTGTGTACAAAACTTCTTTTGAAGGAAATCTGAGAGAATTGATATCAACTATAATATCACAAACAGTAAAAGAAGCAAATGGAAAACTAGACTCAGAATGTGAATTAGTAAAGAACAAGTAAGAAAAGGAATTGTTTTTTCATACAGGAATAACAGGAACAGTGCTTTGGACAAAACATTTTCAGACTGAAAAGGATTGCTGTTACGAATCCTTTGATCAATCTTTAAATATAAAGAAGATTATGCAACTTGTACAGAAAGTTCCATTGGAGCAAATGGGAGAGAATTTACATCAATCACAATGATCTGAAATGCAAGGGAAACAAAGGGAAACCTAGACGCAATACAATGGGAAATAGAGAAGAACAAATATCCAAAATAATGGAATTTTCAATAGGAAATAACTTGAAGATTTCTCTACCCAGTCACCCTTTCCACTGAATAGGACTGTTGTTAAGAACCCTTTCGTACAGTTTGAATATAAGGAAGATAATGAATTGTGTACAAAACTTCTTTTGAAGGAAATCCGAGAGAATTGATATCAACTATGATATCACAAACAGTAAAGAAAGCAAATGGAAAACTAGACTCAGAATGTGAATTAGTAAAGAACAAGTAAGAAAAGGAACTGTTTTTTCATACAGGAATAACAGGAACAGTGCTTTGGACAAAACATTTTCAGACTGAAAAGGATGGCTGTTACGAATCCTTTGATCAATCTTTAAATAGAAAGAAGATTATGCAACTTGTACAGAAAGTTCCATTGGAGCAAATGGGAGAGAATTTACATCAATCACAATGATCTGAAATGCAAGGGAAACAAAGGGAAACCTAGACGCAATACAATGGGAAATAGAGAAGAACAAATATCCAAAATAATGGAATTTTCAATAGGAAATAACTTGAAGATTTCTCTACCCAGTCACCCTTTCCACTGAATAGGACTGTTGTTAAGAACCCTTTCGTACAGTTTGAATATAAGGAAGATAATGAATTGTGTACAAAACTTCTTTTGAAGGAAATCCGAGAGAATTGATATCAACTATGATATCACAAACAGTAAAGGAAGCAAATGGAAAACTAGACTCAGAATGTGAATTAGTAAAGAACAAGTAAGAAAAGGAACTGTTTTTTCATACAGGAATAACAGGAACAGTGCTTTGGACAAAACATTTTCAGACTGAAAAGGATGGCTGTTACGAATCCTTTGATCAATCTTTAAATATAAAGAAGATTATGCAACTTGTACAGAAAATTCCATTGGAGCAAATGGGAGAGAATTTACATCAATTACAACGATCTGAAATGCAAGGGAAACAAAGGGAAACCTAGACTGAATACAATGGGAAATCAGAGAAGAACAAATAACCAAAATAATGGAATTTTCAGTAGGAAATAACTTGAAGATTTCTCTGCCCAGTCACCCTTTCCACTGAATAGGACTGTTATTTAGAACCCTTTCGTACAGTTTGAATATAAGAAAGATCATGAATTGTGTACAAAACTTCTTTTGAAGGAAATCTGAGAGAATTGATATCAACTATAATATCACAAACAGTAAAAGAAGCAAATGGAAAACTAGACTCAGAATGTGAATTAGTAAAGAACAAGTAAGAAAAGGAATTGTTTTTTCATACAGGAATAACAGGAACAGTGCTTTGGACAAAACATTTTCAGACTGAAAAGGATTGCTGTTACGAATCCTTTGATCAATCTTTAAATATAAAGAAGATTATGCAACTTGTACAGAAAGTTCCATTGGAGCAAATGGGAGAGAATTTACATCAATCACAATGATCTGAAATGCAAGGGAAACAAAGGGAAACCTAGACGCAATACAATGGGAAATAGAGAAGAACAAATATCCAAAATAATGGAATTTTCAATAGGAAATAACTTGAAGATTTCTCTACCCAGTCACCCTTTCCACTGAATAGGACTGTTGTTAAGAACCCTTTCGTACAGTTTGAATATAAGGAAGATAATGAATTGTGTACAAAACTTCTTTTGAAGGAAATCCGAGAGAATTGATATCAACTATGATATCACAAACAGTAAAGGGAGCAAATGGAAAACTAGACTCAGAATGTGAATTAGTAAAGAACAAGTAAGAAAAGGAACTGTTTTTTCATACAGGAATAACAGGAACAGTGCTTTGGACAAAACATTTTCAGACTGAAAAGGATGGCTGTTACGAATCCTTTGATCAATCTTTAAATATAAAGAAGATTATGCAACTTGTACAGAAAATTCCATTGGAGCAAATGGGAGAGAATTTACATCAATTACAACGATCTGAAATGCAAGGGAAACAAAGGGAAACCTAGACTGAATACAATGGGAAATCAGAGAAGAACAAATAACCAAAATAATGGAATTTTCAATAGGAAATAACTTGAAGATTTCTCTACCCAGTCACCCTTTCCACTGAATAGGACTGTTGTTAAGAACCCTTTCGTACAGTTTGAATATAAGGAAGATAATGAATTGTGTACAAAACTTCTTTTGAAGGAAATCCGAGAGAATTGATATCAACTATAATATCACAAACAGTAAAAGAAGCAAATGGAAAACTAGACTCAGAATGTGAATTAGTAAAGAACAAGTAAGAAAAGGAACTGTTTTTTCATACGGGAAAAACAGGAACAGTGCTTTGGACAAAACATTTTCAGACTGAAAAGGACTGCTGTTACGAATCCTTTGATCAATCTTTAAATATAAAGAAGATTATGCAACTTGTACAGAAAGTTCCATTGGAGCAAATGGGAGCGAATTTACATCAATCACAATGATCTGAAATGCAAGGGAAACAAAGGGAAACCTAGACGCAATACAATAGGAAATAGAGAAGAACAAATATCCAAAATAATGGAATTTTCAATAGGAAAAACCTTGAAGATTTCTCTACCCAGTCACCCTTTCCACTGAATAGGACTGTTGTTAAGAACCCTTTCGTACAGTTTGAATATAAGGAAGATAATGAATTGTGTACAAAACTTCTTTTGAAGGAAATCCGAGAGAATTGATATCAACTATGATATCACAAACAGTAAAGGAAGCAAATGGAAAACTAGACTCAGAATGTGAATTAGTAAAGAACAAGTAAGAAAAGGAACTGTTTTTTCATACAGGAATAACAGGAACAGTGCTTTGGACAAAACATTTTCAGACTGAAAAGGATGGCTGTTACGAATCCTTTGATCAATCTTTAAATATAAAGAAGATTATGCAACTTGTACAGAAAATTCCATTGGAGCAAATGGGAGAGAATTTACATCAATTACAACGATCTGAAATGCAAGGGAAACAAAGGGAAACCTAGACTGAATACAATGGGAAATAGAGAAGAACAAATAACCAAAATAATGGAATTTTCAGTAGGAAATAACTTGAAGATTTCTCTGCCCAGTCACCCTTTGCACTGAATAGGACTGTTATTTAGAACCCTTTCGTACAGTTTGAATATAAGAAAGATCATGAATTGTGTACAAAACTTCTTTTGAAGGAAATCTGAGAGAATTGATATCAACTATAATATCACAAACAGTAAAAGAAGCAAATGGAAAACTAGACTCAGAATGTGAATTAGTAAAGAACAAGTAAGAAAAGGAATTGTTTTTTCATACAGGAATAACAGGAACAGTGCTTTGGACAAAACATTTTCAGACTGAAAAGGATTGCTGTTACGAATCCTTTGATCAATCTTTAAATATAAAGAAGATTATGCAACTTGTACAGAAAGTTCCATTGGAGCAAATGGGAGAGAATTTACATCAATCACAATGATCTGAAATGCAAGGGAAACAAAGGGAAACCTAGACGCAATACAATGGGAAATAGAGAAGAACAAATATCCAAAATAATGGAATTTTCAATAGGAAATAACTTGAAGATTTCTCTACCCAGTCATCCTTTCCACTGAATAGGACTGTTGTTAAGAACCCTTTCGTACAGTTTGAATATAAGGAAGATAATGAATTGTGTACAAAACTTCTTTTGAAGGAAATCCGAGAGAATTGATATCAACTATCATATCACAAACAGTAAAGGAAGCAAATGGAAAACTAGACTCAGAATGTGAATTAGTAAAGAACAAGTAAGAAAAGGAACTGTTTTTTCATACAGGAATAACAGGAACAGTGCTTTGGACAAAACATTTTCAGACTGAAAAGGATGGCTGTTACGAATCCTTTGATCAATCTTTAAATATAAAGAAGATTATGCAACTTGTACAGAAAATTCCATTGGAGCAAATGGGAGAGAATTTACATCAATTACAACGATCTGAAATGCAAGGGAAACAAAGGGAAACCTAGACTGAATACAATGGGAAATCAGAGAAGAACAAATAACCAAAATAATGGAATTTTCAGTAGGAAATAACTTGAAGATTTCTCTGCCCAGTCACACTTTCCACTGAATAGGACTGTTATTTAGAACCCTTTCGTACAGTTTGAATATAAGAAAGATCATGAATTGTGTACAAAACTTCTTTTGAAGGAAATCTGAGGGAATTGATATCAACTATAATATCACAAACAGTAAAAGAAGCAAATGGAAAACTAGACTCAGAATGTGAATTAGTAAAGAACAAGTAAGAAAAGGAATTGTTTTTTCATACAGGAATAACAGGAACAGTGCTTTGGACAAAACATTTTCAGACTGAAAAGGATTGCTGTTACGAATCCTTTGATCAATCTTTAAATATAAAGAAGATTATGCAACTTGTACAGAAAGTTCCATTGGAGCAAATGGGAGAGAATTTACATCAATCACAATGATCTGAAATGCAAGGGAAACAAAGGGAAACCTAGACGCAATACAATGGGAAATAGAGAAGAACAAATATAAAATTTAATGGAATTTTCAATAGGAAATAACTTGAAGATTTCTCTACCCAGTCACCCTTTCCACTGAATAGGACTGTTGTTAAGAACCCTTTCGTACAGTTTGAATATAAGGAAGATAATGAATTGTGTACAAAACTTCTTTTGAAGGAAATCCGAGAGAATTGATATCAACTATGATATCACAAACAGTAAAGGAAGCAAATGGAAAACTAGACTCAGAATGTGAATTAGTAAAGAACAAGTAAGAAAAGGAACTGTTTTTTCATACAGGAATAACAGGAACAGTGCTTTGGACAAAACATTTTCAGACTGAAAAGGATGGCTGTTACGAATCCTTTGATCAATCTTTAAATATAAAGAAGATTATGCAACTTGTACAGAAAATTCCATTGGAGCAAATGGGAGAGAATTTACATCAATTACAACGATCTGAAATGCAAGGGAAACAAAGGGAAACCTAGACTGAATACAATGGGAAATCAGAGAAGAACAAATAACCAAAATAATGGAATTTTCAGTAGGAAATAACTTGAAGATTTCTCTGCCCAGTCACCCTTTCCACTGAATAGGACTGTTATTTAGAACCCTTTCGTACAGTTTGAATATAAGAAAGATCATGAATTGTGTACAAAACTTCTTTTGAAGGAAATCTGAGAGAATTGATATCAACTATAATATCACAAACAGTAAAAGAAGCAAATGGAAAACTAGACTCAGAATGTGAATTAGTAAAGAACAAGTAAGAAAAGGAATTGTTTTTTCATACAGGAATAACAGGAACAGTGCTTTGGACAAAACATTTTCAGACTGAAAAGGATTGCTGTTACGAATCCTTTGATCAATCTTTAAATAGAAAGAAGATTATGCAACTTGTACAGAAAGTTCCATTGGAGCAAATGGGAGAGAATTTACATCAATCACAATGATCTGAAATGCAAGGGAAACAAAGGGAAACCTAGACGCAATACAATGGGAAATAGAGAAGAACAAATATCCAAAATAATGGAATTTTCAATAGGAAATAACTTGAAGATTTCTCTACCCAGTCACCCTTTCCACTGAATAGGACTGTTGTTAAGAACCCTTTCGTACAGTTTGAATATAAGGAAGATCATGAATTGTGTACAAAACTTCTTTTGAAGGAAATCCGAGAGAATTGATATCAACTATGATATCACAAACAGTAAAGGAAGCAAATGGAAAACTAGACTCAGAATGTGAATTAGTAAAGAACAAGTAAGAAAAGGAACTGTTTTTTCATACAGGAATAACAGGAACAGTGCTTTGGACAAAACATTTTCAGACTGAAAAGGATGGCTGTTACGAATCCTTTGATCAATCTTTAAATATAAAGAAGATTATGCAACTTGTACAGAAAATTCCATTGGAGCAAATGGGAGAGAATTTACATCAATTACAACGATCTGAAATGCAAGGGAAACAAAGGGAAACCTAGACTGAATACAATGGGAAATAGAGAAGAACAAATAACCAAAATAATGGAATTTTCAGTAGGAAATAACTTGAAGATTTCTCTGCCCAGTCACCCTTTCCACTAAATAGGACTGTTATTTAGAACCCTTTCGTACAGTTTGAATATAAGGAAGATCATGAATTGTGTACAAAACTTCTTTTGAAGGAAATCTGAGAGAATTGATATCAACTATAATATCACAAACAGTAAAAGAAGCAAATGGAAAACTAGACTCAGAATGTGAATTAGTAAAGAACAAGTAAGAAAAGGAATTGTTTTTTCATACAGGAATAAAAAGAACGGTGCTTTGGACAAAACATTTTCAGACTGAAAAGGATTGCTGTTACGAATCCTTTGATCAATCTTTAAATATAAAGAAGATTATGCAACTTGTACAGAAAGTTCCATTGGACCAAATGGGAGAGAATTTACATCAATCACAATAATCTGAAATGCAAGGGAAACAAAGGGAAACCTAGACGCAATACAGTGGGAAATAGAGAAGAACAAATATCCAAAATAATGGAATTTTCAATAGGAAATAACTTGAAGATTTCTCTGCCCAGTCACCCTTTCCACTGAATAGGACTGTTGTTAAGAACCCTTTCGTACAGTTTGAATATAAGGAAGATAATGAATTGTGTACAAAACTTCTTTTGAAGGAAATCCGAGAGAATTGATATCAACTATGATATCACAAACAGTAAAAGAAGCAAATGGAAAACTAGACTCAGAATGTGAATTAGTAAAGAACAAGTAAGAAAAGGAACTGTTTTTTCATACAGGAATAACAGGAACAGTGCTTTGGACAAAACATTTTCAGACTCAAAAGGATGGCTGTTACGAATCCTTTGATCAATCTTTAAATATAAAGAAGATTATGCAACTTGTACAGAAAGTTCCATTGGAGCAAATGGGAGGGAATTTACATCCATCACAATGATCTGAAATGCAAGGGAAACAAAGGGAAACCTAGACGCAATACAATGGGAAATAGAGAAGAACAAATATCCAAAATAATGGAATTTTCAATAGGAAATAACTTGAAGATTTCTCTACCCAGTCACCCTTTCCACTGAACAGTACTGTTGTTAAGAACCCTTTCGTACAGTTTGAATATAAGGAAGATAATGAATTGTGTACAAAACTTCTTTTGAAGGAAATCCGAGAGAATTGATATCAACTATGATATCACAAACAGTAAAGGAAGCAAATGGAAAACTAGACTCAGAATGTGAATTAGTAAAGAACAAGTAAGAAAAGGAACTGTTTTTTCATACAGGAATAACAGGAACAGTGCTTTGGACAAAACATTTTCAGACTGAAAAGGATTGCTGTTACGAATCCTTTGATCAATCTTTAAATATAAAGAAGATTATGCAACTTGTACAGAAAGTTCCATTGGAGCAAATGGGAGAGAATTTACATCAATCACAATGATCTGAAATGCAAGGGAAACAAAGGGAAACCTAGACCCAATACAATGGGAAATAGAGAAGAACAAATATCCAAAATAATGGAATTTTCAATAGGAAATAACTTGAAGATTTCTCTACCCAGTCACCCTTTCCCCTGAATAGGACTGTTGTTAAGAACCCTTTCGTACAGTTTGAATATAAGGAAGATAATGAATTGTGTTCAAAACTTCTTTTGAAGGAAATCCGAGAGAATTGATATCAACTATGATAACACAAACAGTAAAGGAAGCAAATGGAAAACTAGACTCAGAATGTGAATTAGTAAAGAACAAGTAAGAAAAGGAACTGTTTTTTCATACGGGAAAAACAGGAACAGTGCTTTGGACAAAACATTTTCAGACTGAAAAGGATTGCTGTTACGAATCCTTTGATCAATCTTTAAATATAAAGAAGTTTATGCAACTTGTACAGAAAGTTCCATTGGAGCAAATGGGAGAGAATTTACATCAATCACAATGATCTGAAATGCAAGGGAAACAAAGGGAAACCTAGACTGAATACAATGGGAAATAGAGAAGAACAAATATCCAAAATAATGGAATTTTCAATAGGAAATAACTTGAAGATTTCTCTACCCAGTCACCCTTTCCTCTGAATAGGACTGTTGTTAAGAACCCTTTCGTACAGTTTGAATATAAGGAAGATAATGAATTGTGTACAAAACTTCTTTTGAAGGAAATCCGAGAGAATTGATATCAACTATGATATCACAAACAGTAAAGGAAGCAAATGGAAAACTAGACTCAGAATGTGAATTAGTAAAGAACAAGTAAGAAAAGGAACTGTTTTTTCATACAGGAATAACAGGAACAGTGCTTTGGACAAAACATTTTCAGACTGAAAAGGATGGCTGTTACGAATCCTTTGATCAATCTTTAAATATAAAGAAGATTATGCAACTTGTACAGAAAATTCCATTGGAGCAAATGGGAGAGAATTTACATCAATTACAACGATCTGAAATGCAAGGGAAACAAAGGGAAACCTAGACTGAATACAATGGGAAATAGAGAAGAACAAATAACCAAAATAATGGAATTTTCAGTAGGAAATAACTTGAAGATTTCTCTGCCCAGTCACCCTTTCCACTGAATAGGACTGTTATTTAGAACCCTTTCGTACAGTTTGAATATAAGGAAGATCATGAATTGTGTACAAAACTTCTTTTGAAGGAAATCTGAGAGAATTGATATCAACTATAATATCACAAACAGTAAAAGAAGCAAATGGAAAACTAGACTCAGAATGTGAATTAGTGAAGAACAAGTAAGAAAAGGAATTGTTTTTTCATACAGGAATAACAGGAACAGTGCTTTGGACAAAACATTTTCAGACTGAAAAGGATTGCTGTTACGAATCCTTTGATCAATCTTTAAATAGAAAGAAGATTATGCAACTTGTACAGAAAGTTCCATTGGAGCAAATGGGAGAGAATTTACATCAATCACAATGATCTGAAATGCAAGGGAAACAAAGGGAAACCTAGACGCAATACAATGGGAAATAGAGAAGAACAAATATCCAAAATAATGGAATTTTCAATAGGAAATAACTTGAAGATTTCTCTACCCAGTCACCCTTTCCACTGAATAGGACTGTTGTTAAGAACCCTTTCGTACAGTTTGAATATAAGGAAGATAATGAATTGTGTACAAAACTTCTTTTGAAGGAAATCCGAGAGAATTGATATCAACTATGATATCACAAACAGTAAAGAAAGCAAATGGAAAACTAGACTCAGAATGTGAATTAGTAAAGAACAAGTAAGAAAAGGAACTGTTTTTTCATACAGGAATAACAGGAACAGTGCTTTGGACAAAACATTTTCAGACTGAAAAGGATGGCTGTTACGAATCCTTTGATCAATCTTTAAATATAAAGAAGATTATGCAACTTGTACAGAAAATTCCATTGGAGCAAATGGGAGAGAATTTACATCAATTACAACGATCTGAAATGCAAGGGAAACAAAGGGAAACCTAGACTGAATACAATGGGAAATCAGAGAAGAACAAATAACCAAAATAATGGAATTTTCAGTAGGAAATAACTTGAAGATTTCTCTGCCCAGTCACCCTTTCCACTGAATAGGACTGTTATTTAGAACCCTTTCGTACAGTTTGAATATAAGAAAGATCATGAATTGTGTACAAAACTTCTTTTGAAGGAAATCTGAGAGAATTGATATCAACTATAATATCACAAACAGTAAAAGAAGCAAATGGAAAACTAGACTCAGAATGTGCATTAGTAAAGAACAAGTAAGAAAAGGAATTGTTTTTTCATACAGGAATAACAGGAACAGTGCTTTGGACAAAACATTTTCAGACTGAAAAGGATTGCTGTTACGAATCCTTTGATCAATCTTTAAATATAAAGAAGATTATGCAACTTGTACAGAAAGTTCCATTGGAGCAAATGGGAGAGAATTTACATCAATCACAATGATCTGAAATGCAAGGGAAACAAAGGGAAACCTAGACGCAATACAATGGGAAATAGAGAAGAACAAATATCCAAAATAATGGAATTTTCAATAGGAAATAACTTGAAGATTTCTCTACCCAGTCACCCTTTCCCCTGAATAGGACTGTTGTTAAGAACCCTTTCGTACAGTTTGAATATAAGGAAGATAATGAATTGTGTACAAAACTTCTTTTGAAGGAAATCCGAGAGAATTGATATCAACTATGATAACACAAACAGTAAAGGAAGCAAATGGAAAACTAGACTCAGAATGTGAATTAGTAAAGAACAAGTAAGAAAAGGAACTGTTTTTTCATACGGGAAAAACAGGAACAGTGCTTTGGACAAAACATTTTCAGACTGAAAAGGATTGCTGTTACGAATCCTTTGATCAATCTTTAAATATAAAGAAGTTTATGCAACTTGTACAGAAAGTTCCATTGGAGCAAATGGGAGAGAATTTACATCAATCACAATGATCTGAAATGCAAGGGAAACAAAGGGAAACCTAGACTGAATACAATGGGAAATAGAGAAGAACAAATATCCAAAATAATGGAATTTTCAATAGGAAATAACTTGAAGATTTCTCTACCCAGTCACCCTTTCCTCTGAATAGGACTGTTGTTAAGAACCCTTTCGTACAGTTTGAATATAAGGAAGATAATGAATTGTGTACAAAACTTCTTTTGAAGGAAATCCGAGAGAATTGATATCAACTATGATATCACAAACAGTAAAGGAAGCAAATGGAAAACTAGACTCAGAATGTGAATTAGTAAAGAACAAGTAAGAAAAGGAACTGTTTTTTCATACAGGAATAACAGGAACAGTGCTTTGGACAAAACATTTTCAGACTGAAAAGGATGGCTGTTACGAATCCTTTGATCAATCTTTAAATATAAAGAAGATTATGCAACTTGTACAGAAAATTCCATTGGAGCAAATGGGAGAGAATTTACATCAATTACAACGATCTGAAATGCAAGGGAAACAAAGGGAAACCTAGACTGAATACAATGGGAAATAGAGAAGAACAAATAACCAAAATAATGGAATTTTCAGTAGGAAATAACTTGAAGATTTCTCTGCCCAGTCACCCTTTCCACTGAATAGGACTGTTATTTAGAACCCTTTCGTACAGTTTGAATATAAGGAAGATCATGAATTGTGTACAAAACTTCTTTTGAAGGAAATCTGAGAGAATTGATATCAACTATAATATCACAAACAGTAAAAGAAGCAAATGGAAAACTAGACTCAGAATGTGAATTAGTGAAGAACAAGTAAGAAAAGGAATTGTTTTTTCATACAGGAATAACAGGAACAGTGCTTTGGACAAAACATTTTCAGACTGAAAAGGATTGCTGTTACGAATCCTTTGATCAATCTTTAAATAGAAAGAAGATTATGCAACTTGTACAGAAAGTTCCATTGGAGCAAATGGGAGAGAATTTACATCAATCACAATGATCTGAAATGCAAGGGAAACAAAGGGAAACCTAGACGCAATACAATGGGAAATAGAGAAGAACAAATATCCAAAATAATGGAATTTTCAATAGGAAATAACTTGAAGATTTCTCTACCCAGTCACCCTTTCCACTGAATAGGACTGTTGTTAAGAACCCTTTCGTACAGTTTGAATATAAGGAAGATAATGAATTGTGTACAAAACTTCTTTTGAAGGAAATCCGAGAGAATTGATATCAACTATGATATCACAAACAGTAAAGAAAGCAAATGGAAAACTAGACTCAGAATGTGAATTAGTAAAGAACAAGTAAGAAAAGGAACTGTTTTTTCATACAGGAATAACAGGAACAGTGCTTTGGACAAAACATTTTCAGACTGAAAAGGATGGCTGTTACGAATCCTTTGATCAATCTTTAAATATAAAGAAGATTATGCAACTTGTACAGAAAATTCCATTGGAGCAAATGGGAGAGAATTTACATCAATTACAACGATCTGAAATGCAAGGGAAACAAAGGGAAACCTAGACTGAATACAATGGGAAATCAGAGAAGAACAAATAACCAAAATAATGGAATTTTCAGTAGGAAATAACTTGAAGATTTCTCTGCCCAGTCACCCTTTCCACTGAATAGGACTGTTATTTAGAACCCTTTCGTACAGTTTGAATATAAGAAAGATCATGAATTGTGTACAAAACTTCTTTTGAAGGAAATCTGAGAGAATTGATATCAACTATAATATCACAAACAGTAAAAGAAGCAAATGGAAAACTAGACTCAGAATGTGCATTAGTAAAGAACAAGTAAGAAAAGGAATTGTTTTTTCATACAGGAATAACAGGAACAGTGCTTTGGACAAAACATTTTCAGACTGAAAAGGATTGCTGTTACGAATCCTTTGATCAATCTTTAAATATAAAGAAGATTATGCAACTTGTACAGAAAGTTCCATTGGAGCAAATGGGAGAGAATTTACATCAATCACAATGATCTGAAATGCAAGGGAAACAAAGGGAAACCTAGACGCAATACAATGGGAAATAGAGAAGAACAAATATCCAAAATAATGGAATTTTCAATAGGAAATAACTTGAAGATTTCTCTACCCAGTCACCCTTTCCACTGAATAGGACTGTTGTTAAGAACCCTTTCGTACAGTTTGAATATAAGGAAGATAATGAATTGTGTACAAAACTTCTTTTGAAGGAAATCCGAGAGAATTGATATCAACTATAATATCACAAACAGTAAAAGAAGCAAATGGAAAACTAGACTCAGAATGTGAATTAGTAAAGAACAAGTAAGAAAAGGAACTGTTTTTTCATACGGGAAAAACAGGAACAGTGCTTTGGATAAAATATTTTCAGACTGAAAAGGATTGCTGTTACGAATCCTTTGATCAATCTTTAAATATAAAGAAGATTATGCAACTTGTACAGAAAATTCCATTGGAGCAAATGGGAGAGAATTTACATCAATTACAACGATCTGAAATGCAAGGGAAACAAAGGGAAACCTAGACTGAATACAATGGGAAATCAGAGAAGAACAAATAACCAAAATAATGGAATTTTCAGTAGGAAATAACTTGAAGATTTCTCTGCCCAGTCACCCTTTGCACTGAATAGGACTGTTATTTAGAACCCTTTCGTACAGTTTGAATATAAGAAAGATCATGAATTGTGTACAAAACTTCTTTTGAAGGAAATCTGAGAGAATTGATATCAACTATAATATCACAAACAGTAAAAGAAGCAAATGGAAAACTAGACTCAGAATGTGAATTAGTAAAGAACAAGTAAGAAAAGGAATTGTTTTTTCATACAGGAATAACAGGAACAGTGCTTTGGACAAAACATTTTCAGACTGAAAAGGATTGCTGTTACGAATCCTTTGATCAATCTTTAAATAGAAAGAAGATTATGCAACTTGTACAGAAAGTTCCATTGGAGCAAATGGGAGAGAATTTACATCAATCACAATGATCTGAAATGCAAGGGAAACAAAGGGAAACCTAGACGCAATACAATGGGAAATAGAGAAGAACAAATATCCAAAATAATGGAATTTTCAATAGGAAATAACTTGAAGATTTCTCTACCCAGTCACCCTTTCCACTGAATAGGACTGTTGTTAAGAACCCTTTCGTACAGTTTGAATATAAGGAAGATAATGAATTGTGTACAAAACTTCTTTTGAAAGAAATCCGAGAGAATTGATATCAACTATGATATCACAAACAGTAAAGGAAGCAAATGGAAAACTAGACTCAGAATGTGAATTAGTAAAGAACAAGTAAGAATGTCTTTCCAATGATTTAAATCTGACTTTATTTTTGTGGCAAGTGTTTTGTAATTTTGCTCATATAATTCCTGACTCTCCTTTGGTAGATATATTCCCAAATATTTGATACTATCGACTGTTATTTTGAATGGAATTTCTCTTTGTATCTCTTGCTGTTGGATTGTGTTGGTAATGTATAAAAATCCTGAGGATTTATGTGGATTTATTTTGTATCCTGCGACTTTGCTAAAATTCTGAATTATTTCTAATAGCTTTTTAGCAGAGTCTTTGGGGTTCTCTAAGTATACCATCATGTCATCTGCGAAAAGTGACAATTTGATTTCTTCATTTCCTACTCTAATTCCTTGGATCTCTTTCTCGGCTCTTATTGCCAAGGCTAGAGTTTCTAGTACTATATTGAATAGTAATGGTGATAGTGGGCAACCTTGTTTCACTCCTGATCTTACAGGGAAAGGTTCTAGTTTATCACCATTACATATGATGTTTACTGAAGGTTTTAAATATATGCTCCTTATTATTTTAAGGAATAGTCCATTTATTCCTATACTCTCAAGTGTTTTTAGTAGGAATGGATGTTGGATTTTATCAAATGCCTTTTCTGCATCTATTGAGATGATCATATGGTTTTTATTAATTTGATTATTAATATGGTCAATTATACTAATAGTTTTCCTAATATTAAACCAGCCCTGCATTCCTGGCATAAATCCCACTTGGTCATAGTGTATTATCCTGGGGATGATTTTCTGAAGTCTATTTGCTAATATCTTATTTAAGATTTTAGCATCAATATTCATTAAGGAAATTGGTCTATAGTTTTCTTTCTCAGTTTTCGATCTACCTGGTTTAGGTATCAGTACCATATCTGTGTCATAGAAGGAATTTGGTAGGACTCCTTCAATCCCTACTTTTTCAAATAGTTTACATAGCATTGGAGTTAGTTGTTCTTTAAATGTTTGGTAGAATTCACCTGTAAATCCATCTGGTCCTGGGGATTTTTTCTTAGGAAGTTGGTTAATAGCTTGGTCTATTTCTTTTTCTGAGATGGGACTATTTAGACTACTTACTTCTTCCTCTGTTAATCTGGGCAAGCTATATTTTTGAAGGTATTCTTCCATTTCATTTAAGTTATCGAATTTATCGGCATAAAGTTGAGCGAAGTAGCTCCTAACTATTGTTCTAATTTCCTCTTCATTAGTGGTGAGTTCACCCTTTTCATTTTCAAGACTATCAATTTGCTTTTTCTCTTTCCTTTTTTTAATCAGGTTTACTAAGGGTTTGTCTATTTTGTTGGTTTTTTCATAAAACCAACTCTTAGTTTTATTAATTAATTCAATAGTTTTTTTACTTTCAATTTTATTAATCTCACCTTTTATTTTTTGAATTTCAAGTTTTGTGTTTGTCTGAGGGTTTTTAATTTGTTCCTTTTCTAGCAATTTTAGTTGTAAACCCAATTCGTTGGCCCTCTCTTTCTCTATTTTATGCAAGTAGGCCTGTAGAGATATAAAACTTCCCCTAATTACTGCTTTGTCTGTATCCCACACATTTTGGTATGATGTCTCATTATTGTCATTTTCTTGGGTGAAGTTATTAATTATGTCTATGATTTGCTGTTTTACCCAATCATTCTTTAGTATAAGATTATTTAGTTTCCAATTATTTTTTGGTCTATTTTCCCCTGGCTTTTTATTAAATGTTATTTTGATTGCATTATGGTCTGAAAAGGATGCATTTACTATTTCTGCCTTACTGCATTTGATTTTGAGGTTTTTATGCCCTAGTATATGATCAATTTTTGTATAGGTTCCATGAACTGCTGAGAAGAAAGTATATTCCTTTCTGTCTCCATTTAGCTTTCGCCAAAGATCTATCATATCAAACTTTTCTAGTATTCTATTTACCTCTTTGACTTCTTTCTTATTTATTTTGTGGTTTGATTTATCAAATTCTGATAGTGCAAGGTTGAGATCTCCCGCTATTATAGTTTTGCTATCTATTTCCTCTTGCAGCTCTCTTAATTTCTCTTTTAAGAATTTAGATGCTGCACCACTTGGTGCATACATGTTTAATATTGATACTGCTTCACTATTGATGCTTCCCTTTAGCAGGATATAATGCCCTTCCTTATCTCTTTTAATTAGATCAATTTTTGTTTTTGCTTGATCTGAGATGAGGATGGCTACTCCTGCTTTTTTGGTTTTGCCTGAAGCATAA
The DNA here is from genome assembly GCF_048593235.1 of Sminthopsis crassicaudata. Taxonomy (NCBI): domain Eukaryota; kingdom Metazoa; phylum Chordata; class Mammalia; order Dasyuromorphia; family Dasyuridae; genus Sminthopsis; species Sminthopsis crassicaudata. The sequence goes on from NC_133619.1 coordinate 203,003,557, forward strand.
TAGATTCTGCTCCACCCTTTTACTTTTAGTTTGAATGTCTCATCCTGTTTCAGGTGTGTTTCCTGTAAACAACATATAGTAGGATTCTGACTTTTAATCCAGTCTGCTAATTGCTTCCTCCTTATGAGGCAGTTTGCCCCATTCACATTTATGGTTAGAAGGACTAATTCTATATTGCTTGCCATCCTATTAACCCCTGCTTATGCTTTTCCCCTTTCCTTCCCTTTTACCCTCTTATCCAGTATTAAACTGGTGAACACCACTTGCTTTTCACAGCCCTCCCTTTTTAGGATCCCTCCCCCACCTTAAAGATCCTCCCCTTATTTTACCCCTTTTCCTCGAAATTATTGTATTCCCTTCCCCTTAGCTTACTCCTTCCCTTTCACTTTTCAATGAAGTGGAAGAAGTTTCACCATAAATCAAATATGTCTATTGATACACGCTATGTTCATCTCCCTCCTTTCTTTCTCTCAGATATAATAGGTTACCTTTGCCTCTTCATGAGATGTAGTACCACCACTTTATACTTTTTTATGATATAATCTCCTTTCCACCTCTAGTTTCTAAGACAAATTGTACATATGTTCTTTACATATTTTTTGACAGAAGTATAGTTCTCAAGATTTCTTTTTACCTTTTTTAGAAGTCTCTTGAGTTCTGTATTTGAAGATCAAACCTCTTATGTAGGTCTGGTTTTTTCATCAAAAATAGATGGAATTCATTTATTTCGTTAAATGTCCATCTTCTTCCCTGGAAAACGATGCTCATTCTTGCTGGGTAAGTTATTCTTGGCTGCATACCAAGTTCCTTAGCCTTTCGGTATATCATGTTCCAGGCCCTGCGTTCTTTTAATGTGGATGCTGCTAGATCCTGTGTTATCCTTATTGTGGATCCTCCATATCTGAATTGTTTTTTTCTAGCAGCTTCCAATATCTTTTCCTTTGTCTGATGGTTCTTGAACTTGGCCACTATATTTCTTGGCGTTTTGATTTTAGGGTCCCTTTCAGTAGGTGATCGATGAATTTTCTCAATGTCTATTTTACCCTCTGTTTCCAAAACGTCTGGGCAGTTCTCTTTGATAATTTCCTCGAAAATGGTGTCCAAGCTCTTTTTTTCCTCCCATTTTTCAGGGAGTCCGATTATTCTCAAATTGTCTCTCCTGGATCTGTTTTCCAGGTCTGTTGTCTTTCTGGTAAGGTACTTGACAGTCTTTTCAATTGTTTCATTTCTCTGGTTTTGCTTGACTCCCTCTTGGTTTCTCCTTGAGTCATTCATTTCTACTTGTTCCAGTCTAATTTTCAATGATGTATTTTCTTCACTCACTTTTTTTATATCTATTTGTAATTGTCCAATTGAGTTTTTATCTTCTATGGAATTTTTTTCCATTTTATCCATTTTATTTTTTTGAGAGCTGATTTCTTTTTCCAGCTCTCTAATCCTGTTTTCCTTGGAGTTGTTAACCTTTTCCAGCTCACTAATCCTGTTTTCCTTGGAGTTGTTTACCTTTTCCAGCTCACTAATCTTGTTTCTCAATGATTTGATTTCTTTATCCATTCTGTCTTTGAATGCATGGGATGACTTCCGAGAGAATTGATATCAACTATGATATCACAAACAGTAAAGGAAGCAAATGGAAAACTAGACTCAGAATGTGAATTAGTAAAGAACAAGTAAGAAAAGGAACTGTTTTTTCATACAGGAATAACAGGAACAGTGCTTTGGACAAAACATTTTCAGACTGAAAAGGATTGCTGTTACGAATCCTTTGATCAATCTTTAAATATAAAGAAGATTATGCAACTTGTACAGAAAGTTCCATTGGAGCAAATGGGAGAGAATTTACATCAATCACAATAATCTGAAATGCAAGGGAAACAAAGGGAAACCTAGACGCAATACAGTGGGAAATAGAGAAGAACAAATATCCAAAATAATGGAATTTTCAATAGGAAATAACTTGAAGATTTCTCTGCCCAGTCACCCTTTCCACTGAATAGGACTGTTGTTAAGAACCCTTTCGTACAGTTTGAATATAAGGAAGATAATGAATTGTGTACAAAACTTCTTTTGAAGGAAATCCGAGAGAATTGATATCAACTATGATATCACAAACAGTAAAAGAAGCAAATGGAAAACTAGACTCAGAATGTGAATTAGTAAAGAACAAGTAAGAAAAGGAACTGTTTTTTCATACAGGAATAACAGGAACAGTGCTTTGGACAAAACATTTTCAGACTCAAAAGGATGGCTGTTACGAATCCTTTGATCAATCTTTAAATATAAAGAAGATTATGCAACTTGTACAGAAAGTTCCATTGGAGCAAATGGGAGGGAATTTACATCCATCACAATGATCTGAAATGCAAGGGAAACAAAGGGAAACCTAGACGCAATACAATGGGAAATAGAGAAGAACAAATATCCAAAATAATGGAATTTTCAATAGGAAATAACTTGAAGATTTCTCTACCCAGTCACCCTTTCCACTGAATAGGACTGTTGTTAAGAACCCTTTCGTACAGTTTGAATATAAGGAAGATAATGAATTGTGTACAAAACTTCTTTTGAAGGAAATCCGAGAGAATTGATATCAACTATGATATCACAAACAGTAAAGGAAGCAAATGGAAAACTAGACTCAGAATGTGAATTAGTAAAGAACAAGTAAGAAAAGGAACTGTTTTTTCATACAGGAATAACAGGAACAGTGCTTTGGACAAAACATTTTCAGACTGAAAAGGATTGCTGTTACGAATCCTTTGATCAATCTTTAAATATAAAGAAGATTATGCAACTTGTACAGAAAGTTCCATTGGAGCAAATGGGAGAGAATTTACATCAATCACAATGATCTGAAATGCAAGGGAAACAAAGGGAAAGCTAGACGCAATACAATGGGAAATAGAGAAGAACAAATATCCAAAATAATGGAATTTTCAATAGGAAATAACTTGAAGATTTCTCTACCCAGTCACCCTTTCCCCTGAATAGGACTGTTGTTAAGAACCCTTTCGTACAGTTTGAATATAAGGAAGATAATGAATTGTGTACAAAACTTCTTTTGAAGGAAATCCGAGAGAATTGATATCAACTATGATAACACAAACAGTAAAGGAAGCAAATGGAAAACTAGACTCAGAATGTGAATTAGTAAAGAACAAGTAAGAAAAGGAACTGTTTTTTCATACGGGAAAAACAGGAACAGTGCTTTGGACAAAACATTTTCAGACTGAAAAGGATTGCTGTTACGAATCCTTTGATCAATCTTTAAATATAAAGAAGTTTATGCAACTTGTACAGAAAGTTCCATTGGAGCAAATGGGAGAGAATTTACATCAATCACAATGATCTGAAATGCAAGGGAAACAAAGGGAAACCTAGACGCAATACAATGGGAAATAGAGAAGAACAAATATCCAAAATAATGGAATTTTCAATAGGAAATAACTTGAAGATTTCTCTACCCAGTCACCCTTTCCTCTGAATAGGACTGTTGTTAAGAACCCTTTCGTACAGTTTGAATATAAGGAAGATAATGAATTGTGTACAAAACTTCTTTTGAAGGAAATCCGAGAGAATTGATATCAACTATGATATCACAAACAGTAAAGGAAGCAAATGGAAAACTAGACTCAGAATGTGAATTAGTAAAGAACAAGTAAGAAAAGGAACTGTTTTTTCATACAGGAATAACAGGAACAGTGCTTTGGACAAAACATTTTCAGACTGAAAAGGATGGCTGTTACGAATCCTTTGATCAATCTTTAAATATAAAGAAGATTATGCAACTTGTACAGAAAATTCCATTGGAGCAAATGGGAGAGAATTTACATCAATTACAACGATCTGAAATGCAAGGGAAACAAAGGGAAACCTAGACTGAATACAATGGGAAATAGAGAAGAACAAATAACCAAAATAATGGAATTTTCAGTAGGAAATAACTTGAAGATTTCTCTGCCCAGTCACCCTTTCCACTGAATAGGACTGTTATTTAGAACCCTTTCGTACAGTTTGAATATAAGAAAGATCATGAATTGTGTACAAAACTTCTTTTGAAGGAAATCTGAGAGAATTGATATCAACTATAATATCACAAACAGTAAAAGAAGCAAATGGAAAACTAGACTCAGAATGTGAATTAGTAAAGAACAAGTAAGAAAAGGAATTGTTTTTTCATACAGGAATAACAGGAACAGTGCTTTGGACAAAACATTTTCAGACTGAAAAGGATTGCTGTTACGAATCCTTTGATCAATCTTTAAATAGAAAGAAGATTATGCAACTTGTACAGAAAGTTCCATTGGAGCAAATGGGAGAGAATTTACATCAATCACAATGATCTGAAATGCAAGGGAAACAAAGGGAAACCTAGACGCAATACAATGGGAAATAGAGAAGAACAAATATCCAAAATAATGGAATTTTCAATAGGAAATAACTTGAAGATTTCTCTACCCAGTCACCCTTTCCACTGAATAGGACTGTTGTTAAGAACCCTTTCGTACAGTTTGAATATAAGGAAGATAATGAATTGTGTACAAAACTTCTTTTGAAAGAAATCCGAGAGAATTGATATCAACTATGATATCACAAACAGTAAAGGAAGCAAATGGAAAACTAGACTCAGAATGTGAATTAGTAAAGAACAAGTAAGAAAAGGAACTGTTTTTTCATACAGGAATAACAGGAACAGTGCTTTGGACAAAACATTTTCAGACTGAAAAGGATGGCTGTTACGAATCCTTTGATCAATCTTTAAATATAAAGAAGATTATGCAACTTGTACAGAAAATTCCATTGGAGCAAATGGGAGAGAATTTACATCAATTACAACGATCTGAAATGCAAGGGAAACAAAGGGAAACCTAGACGCAATACAGTGGGAAATAGAGAAGAACAAATATCCAAAATAATGGAATTTTCAATAGGAAATAACTTGAAGATTTCTCTGCCCAGTCACCCTTTCCACTGAATAGGACTGTTGTTAAGAACCCTTTCGTACAGTTTGAATATAAGGAAGATAATGAATTGTGTACAAAACTTCTTTTGAAGGAAATCCGAGAGAATTGATATCAACTATGATATCACAAACAGTAAAAGAAGCAAATGGAAAACTAGACTCAGAATGTGAATTAGTAAAGAACAAGTAAGAAAAGGAACTGTTTTTTCATACAGGAATAACAGGAACAGTGCTTTGGACAAAACATTTTCAGACTCAAAAGGATGGCTGTTACGAATCCTTTGATCAATCTTTAAATATAAAGAAGATTATGCAACTTGTACAGAAAGTTCCATTGGAGCAAATGGGAGGGAATTTACATCCATCACAATGATCTGAAATGCAAGGGAAACAAAGGGAAACCTAGACGCAATACAATGGGAAATAGAGAAGAACAAATATCCAAAATAATGGAATTTTCAATAGGAAATAACTTGAAGATTTCTCTACCCAGTCACCCTTTCCACTGAACAGTACTGTTGTTAAGAACCCTTTCGTACAGTTTGAATATAAGGAAGATAATGAATTGTGTACAAAACTTCTTTTGAAGGAAATCCGAGAGAATTGATATCAACTATGATATCACAAACAGTAAAGGAAGCAAATGGAAAACTAGACTCAGAATGTGAATTAGTAAAGAACAAGTAAGAAAAGGAACTGTTTTTTCATACAGGAATAACAGGAACAGTGCTTTGGACAAAACATTTTCAGACTGAAAAGGATTGCTGTTACGAATCCTTTGATCAATCTTTAAATATAAAGAAGATTATGCAACTTGTACAGAAAGTTCCATTGGAGCAAATGGGAGAGAATTTACATCAATCACAATGATCTGAAATGCAAGGGAAACAAAGGGAAAGCTAGACGCAATACAATGGGAAATAGAGAAGAACAAATATCCAAAATAATGGAATTTTCAATAGGAAATAACTTGAAGATTTCTCTACCCAGTCACCCTTTCCCCTGAATAGGACTGTTGTTAAGAACCCTTTCGTACAGTTTGAATATAAGGAAGATAATGAATTGTGTACAAAACTTCTTTTGAAGGAAATCCGAGAGAATTGATATCAACTATGATAACACAAACAGTAAAGGAAGCAAATGGAAAACTAGACTCAGAATGTGAATTAGTAAAGAACAAGTAAGAAAAGGAACTGTTTTTTCATACGGGAAAAACAGGAACAGTGCTTTGGACAAAACATTTTCAGACTGAAAAGGATTGCTGTTACGAATCCTTTGATCAATCTTTAAATATAAAGAAGTTTATGCAACTTGTACAGAAAGTTCCATTGGAGCAAATGGGAGAGAATTTACATCAATCACAATGATCTGAAATGCAAGGGAAACAAAGGGAAACCTAGACTGAATACAATGGGAAATAGAGAAGAACAAATATCCAAAATAATGGAATTTTCAATAGGAAATAACTTGAAGATTTCTCTACCCAGTCACCCTTTCCTCTGAATAGGACTGTTGTTAAGAACCCTTTCGTACAGTTTGAATATAAGGAAGATAATGAATTGTGTACAAAACTTCTTTTGAAGGAAATCCGAGAGAATTGATATCAACTATGATATCACAAACAGTAAAGGAAGCAAATGGAAAACTAGACTCAGAATGTGAATTAGTAAAGAACAAGTAAGAAAAGGAACTGTTTTTTCATACAGGAATAACAGGAACAGTGCTTTGGACAAAACATTTTCAGACTGAAAAGGATGGCTGTTACGAATCCTTTGATCAATCTTTAAATATAAAGAAGATTATGCAACTTGTACAGAAAATTCCATTGGAGCAAATGGGAGAGAATTTACATCAATTACAACGATCTGAAATGCAAGGGAAACAAAGGGAAACCTAGACTGAATACAATGGGAAATAGAGAAGAACAAATAACCAAAATAATGGAATTTTCAGTAGGAAATAACTTGAAGATTTCTCTGCCCAGTCACCCTTTCCACTGAATAGGACTGTTATTTAGAACCCTTTCGTACAGTTTGAATATAAGGAAGATCATGAATTGTGTACAAAACTTCTTTTGAAGGAAATCTGAGAGAATTGATATCAACTATAATATCACAAACAGTAAAAGAAGCAAATGGAAAACTAGACTCAGAATGTGAATTAGTGAAGAACAAGTAAGAAAAGGAATTGTTTTTTCATACAGGAATAACAGGAACAGTGCTTTGGACAAAACATTTTCAGACTGAAAAGGATTGCTGTTACGAATCCTTTGATCAATCTTTAAATATAAAGAAGATTATGCAACTTGTACAGAAAGTTCCATTGGAGCAAATGGGAGAGAATTTACATCAATCACAATGATCTGAAATGCAAGGGAAACAAAGGGAAACCTAGACGAAATACAATGGGAAATAGAGAAGAACAAATATCCAAAATAATGGAATTTTCAATAGGAAATAACTTGAAGATTTCTCTACCCAGTCACCCTTTCCACTGAATAGGACTGTTGTTAAGAACCCTTTCGTACAGTTTGAATATAAGGAAGATAATGAATTGTGTACAAAACTTCTTTTGAAGGAAATCCGAGAGAATTGATATCAACTATGATATCACAAACAGTAAAGAAAGCAAATGGAAAACTAGACTCAGAATGTGAATTAGTAAAGAACAAGTAAGAAAAGGAACTGTTTTTTCATACAGGAATAACAGGAACAGTGCTTTGGACAAAACATTTTCAGACTGAAAAGGATGGCTGTTACGAATCCTTTGATCAATCTTTAAATATAAAGAAGATTATGCAACTTGTACAGAAAATTCCATTGGAGCAAATGGGAGAGAATTTAAATCAATTACAACGATCTGAAATGCAAGGGAAACAAAGGGAAACCTAGACTGAATACAATGGGAAATCAGAGAAGAACAAATAACCAAAATAATGGAATTTTCAGTAGGAAAAACCTTGAAGATTTCTCTGACCAGTCACCCTTTCCACTGAATAGGACTGTTATTTAGAACCCTTTCGTACAGTTTGAATATAAGAAAGATCATGAATTGTGTACAAAACTTCTTTTGAAGGAAATCTGAGAGAATTGATATCAACTATAATATCACAAACAGTAAAAGAAGCAAATGGAAAACTAGACTCAGAATGTGAATTAGTAAAGAACAAGTAAGAAAAGGAATTGTTTTTTCATACAGGAATAACAGGAACAGTGCTTTGGACAAAACATTTTCAGACTGAAAAGGATTGCTGTTACGAATCCTTTGATCAATCTTTAAATAGAAAGAAGATTATGCAACTTGTACAGAAAGTTCCATTGGAGCAAATGGGAGAGAATTTACATCAATCACAATGATCTGAAATGCAAGGGAAACAAAGGGAAACCTAGACGCAATACAATGGGAAATAGAGAAGAACAAATATCCAAAATAATGGAATTTTCAATAGGAAATAACTTGAAGATTTCTCTACCCAGTCACCCTTTCCACTGAATAGGACTGTTGTTAAGAACCCTTTCGTACAGTTTGAATATAAGGAAGATAATGAATTGTGTACAAAACTTCTTTTGAAAGAAATCCGAGAGAATTGATATCAACTATGATATCACAAACAGTAAAGGAAGCAAATGGAAAACTAGACTCAGAATGTGAATTAGTAAAGAACAAGTAAGAAAAGGAACTGTTTTTTCATACAGGAATAACAGGAACAGTGCTTTGGACAAAACATTTTCAGACTGAAAAGGATGGCTGTTACGAATCCTTTGATCAATCTTTAAATATAAAGAAGATTATGCAACTTGTACAGAAAATTCCATTGGAGCAAATGGGAGAGAATTTACATCAATTACAACGATCTGAAATGCAAGGGAAACAAAGGGAAACCTAGACTGAATACAATTGGAAATCAGAGAAGAACAAATAACCAAAATAATGGAATTTTCAGTAGGAAATAACTTGAAGATTTCTCTGCCCAGTCACCCTTTCCACTGAATAGGACTGTTATTTAGAACCCTTTCGTACAGTTTGAATATAAGAAAGATCATGAATTGTGTACAAAACTTCTTTTGAAGGAAATCTGAGAGAATTGATATCAACTATAATATCACAAACAGTAAAAGAAGCAAATGGAAAACTAGACTCAGAATGTGAATTAGTAAAGAACAAGTAAGAAAAGGAATTGTTTTTTCATACAGGAATAACAGGAACAGTTCTTTGGACAAAACATTTTCAGACTGAAAAGGATTGCTGTTATGAATCCTTTGATCAATCTTTAAATAGAAAGAAGATTATGCAACTTGTACAGAAAGTTCCATTGGAGCAAATGGGAGAGAATTTACATCAATCACAATGATCTGAAATGCAAGGGAAACAAAGGGAAACCTAGACGCAATACAATGGGAAATAGAGAAGAACAAATATCCAAAATAATGGAATTTTCAATAGGAAAAACCTTGAAGATTTCTCTACCCACACACCCTTTCCACTGAATAGGACTGTTGTTAAGAACCCTTTCGTACAGTTTGAATATAAGGAAGATAATGAATTGTGTACAAAACTTCTTTTGAAGGAAATCCGAGAGAATTGATATCAACTATGATATCACAAACAGTAAAGGAAGCAAATGGAAAACTAGACTCAGAATGTGAATTAGTAAAGAACAAGTAAGAAAAGGAACTGTTTTTTCATACAGGAATAACAGGAACAGTGCTTTGGACAAAACATTTTCAGACTGAAAAGGATGGCTGTTACGAATCCTTTGATCAATCTTTAAATATAAAGAAGATTATGCAACTTGTACAGAAAATTCCATTGGAGCAAATGGGAGAGAATTTACATCAATTACAACGATCTGAAATGCAAGGGAAACAAAGGGAAACCTAGACTGAATACAATGGGAAATCAGAGAAGAACAAATAACCAAAATAATGGAATTTTCAGTAGGAAATAACTTGAAGATTTCTCTGCCCAGTCACCCTTTCCACTGAATAGGACTGTTATTTAGAACCCTTTCGTACAGTTTGAATATAAGAAAGATCATGAATTGTGTACAAAACTTCTTTTGAAGGAAATCTGAGAGAATTGATATCAACTATAATATCACAAACAGTAAAAGAAGCAAATGGAAAACTAGACTCAGAATGTGAATTAGTAAAGAACAAGTAAGAAAAGGAATTGTTTTTTCATACAGGAATAACAGGAACAGTGCTTTGGACAAAACATTTTCAGACTGAAAAGGATTGCTGTTACGAATCCTTTGATCAATCTTTAAATATAAAGAAGATTATGCAACTTGTACAGAAAGTTCCATTGGAGCAAATGGGAGAGAATTTACATCAATCACAATGATCTGAAATGCAAGGGAAACAAAGGGAAACCTAGACGCAATACAATGGGAAATAGAGAAGAACAAATATCCAAAATAATGGAATTTTCAATAGGAAATAACTTGAAGATTTCTCTACCCAGTCACCCTTTCCACTGAATAGGACTGTTGTTAAGAACCCTTTCGTACAGTTTGAATATAAGGAAGATAATGAATTGTGTACAAAACTTCTTTTGAAGGAAATCCGAGAGAATTGATATCAACTATGATATCACAAACAGTAAAGGGAGCAAATGGAAAACTAGACTCAGAATGTGAATTAGTAAAGAACAAGTAAGAAAAGGAACTGTTTTTTCATACAGGAATAACAGGAACAGTGCTTTGGACAAAACATTTTCAGACTGAAAAGGATGGCTGTTACGAATCCTTTGATCAATCTTTAAATATAAAGAAGATTATGCAACTTGTACAGAAAATTCCATTGGAGCAAATGGGAGAGAATTTACATCAATTACAACGATCTGAAATGCAAGGGAAACAAAGGGAAACCTAGACTGAATACAATGGGAAATCAGAGAAGAACAAATAACCAAAATAATGGAATTTTCAGTAGGAAATAACTTGAAGATTTCTCTGCCCAGTCACCCTTTCCACTGAATAGGACTGTTGTTAAGAACCCTTTCGTACAGTTTGAATATAAGGAAGATAATGAATTGTGTACAAAACTTCTTTTGAAGGAAATCCGAGAGAATTGATATCAACTATAATATCACAAACAGTAAAAGAAGCAAATGGAAAACTAGACTCAGAATGTGAATTAGTAAAGAACAAGTAAGAAAAGGAACTGTTTTTTCATACGGGAAAAACAGGAACAGTGCTTTGGACAAAACATTTTCAGACTGAAAAGGACTGCTGTTACGAATCCTTTGATCAATCTTTAAATATAAAGAAGATTATGCAACTTGTACAGAAAGTTCCATTGGAGCAAATGGGAGCGAATTTACATCAATCACAATGATCTGAAATGCAAGGGAAACAAAGGGAAACCTAGACGCAATACAATAGGAAATAGAGAAGAACAAATATCCAAAATAATGGAATTTTCAATAGGAAAAACCTTGAAGATTTCTCTACCCAGTCACCCTTTCCACTGAATAGGACTGTTGTTAAGAACCCTTTCGTACAGTTTGAATATAAGGAAGATAATGAATTGTGTACAAAACTTCTTTTGAAGGAAATCCGAGAGAATTGATATCAACTATGATATCACAAACAGTAAAGGAAGCAAATGGAAAACTAGACTCAGAATGTGAATTAGTAAAGAACAAGTAAGAAAAGGAACTGTTTTTTCATACAGGAATAACAGGAACAGTGCTTTGGACAAAACATTTTCAGACTGAAAAGGATGGCTGTTACGAATCCTTTGATCAATCTTTAAATATAAAGAAGATTATGCAACTTGTACAGAAAATACCATTGGAGCAAATGGGAGAGAATTTACATCAATTACAACGATCTGAAATGCAAGGGAAACAAAGGGAAACCTAGACTGAATACAATGGGAAATAGAGAAGAACAAATAACCAAAATAATGGAATTTTCAGTAGGAAATCACTTGAAGATTTCTCTGCCCAGTCACCCTTTGCACTGAATAGGACTGTTATTTAGAACCCTTTCGTACAGTTTGAATATAAGAAAGATCATGAATTGTGTACAAAACTTCTTTTGAAGGAAATCTGAGAGAATTGATATCAACTATAATATCACAAACAGTAAAAGAAGCAAATGGAAAACTAGACTCAGAATGTGAATTAGTAAAGAACAAGTAAGAAAAGGAATTGTTTTTTCATACAGGAATAACAGGAACAGTGCTTTGGACAAAACATTTTCAGACTGAAAAGGATTGCTGTTACGAATCCTTTGATCAATCTTTAAATATAAAGAAGATTATGCAACTTGTACAGAAAGTTCCATTGGAGCAAATGGGAGAGAATTTACATCAATCACAATGATCTGAAATGCAAGGGAAACAAAGGGAAACCTAGACGCAATACAATGGGAAATAGAGAAGAACAAATATCCAAAATAATGGAATTTTCAATAGGAAATAACTTGAAGATTTCTCTACCCAGTCATCCTTTCCACTGAATAGGACTGTTGTTAAGAACCCTTTCGTACAGTTTGAATATAAGGAAGATAATGAATTGTGTACAAAACTTCTTTTGAAGGAAATCCGAGAGAATTGATATCAACTATCATATCACAAACAGTAAAGGAAGCAAATGGAAAACTAGACTCAGAATGTGAATTAGTAAAGAACAAGTAAGAAAAGGAACTGTTTTTTCATACAGGAATAACAGGAACAGTGCTTTGGACAAAACATTTTCAGACTGAAAAGGATGGCTGTTACGAATCCTTTGATCAATCTTTAAATATAAAGAAGATTATGCAACTTGTACAGAAAATTCCATTGGAGCAAATGGGAGAGAATTTACATCAATTACAACGATCTGAAATGCAAGGGAAACAAAGGGAAACCTAGACTGAATACAATGGGAAATCAGAGAAGAACAAATAACCAAAATAATGGAATTTTCAGTAGGAAATAACTTGAAGATTTCTCTGCCCAGTCACACTTTCCACTGAATAGGACTGTTATTTAGAACCCTTTCGTACAGTTTGAATATAAGAAAGATCATGAATTGTGTACAAAACTTCTTTTGAAGGAAATCTGAGGGAATTGATATCAACTATAATATCACAAACAGTAAAAGAAGCAAATGGAAAACTAGACTCAGAATGTGAATTAGTAAAGAACAAGTAAGAAAAGGAATTGTTTTTTCATACAGGAATAACAGGAACAGTGCTTTGGACAAAACATTTTCAGACTGAAAAGGATTGCTGTTACGAATCCTTTGATCAATCTTTAAATATAAAGAAGATTATGCAACTTGTACAGAAAGTTCCATTGGAGCAAATGGGAGAGAATTTACATCAATCACAATGATCTGAAATGCAAGGGAAACAAAGGGAAACCTAGACGCAATACAATGGGAAATAGAGAAGAACAAATATAAAATTTAATGGAATTTTCAATAGGAAATAACTTGAAGATTTCTCTACCCAGTCACCCTTTCCACTGAATAGGACTGTTGTTAAGAACCCTTTCGTACAGTTTGAATATAAGGAAGATAATGAATTGTGTACAAAACTTCTTTTGAAGGAAATCCGAGAGAATTGATATCAACTATGATATCACAAACAGTAAAGGAAGCAAATGGAAAACTAGACTCAGAATGTGAATTAGTAAAGAACAAGTAAGAAAAGGAACTGTTTTTTCATACAGGAATAACAGGAACAGTGCTTTGGACAAAACATTTTCAGACTGAAAAGGATGGCTGTTACGAATCCTTTGATCAATCTTTAAATATAAAGAAGATTATGCAACTTGTACAGAAAATTCCATTGGAGCAAATGGGAGAGAATTTACATCAATTACAACGATCTGAAATGCAAGGGAAACAAAGGGAAACCTAGACTGAATACAATGGGAAATAGAGAAGAACAAATAACCAAAATAATGGAATTTTCAGTAGGAAATAACTTGAAGATTTCTCTGCCCAGTCACCCTTTGCACTGAATAGGACTGTTATTTAGAACCCTTTCGTACAGTTTGAATATAAGAAAGATCATGAATTGTGTACAAAACTTCTTTTGAAGGAAATCTGAGAGAATTGATATCAACTATAATATCACAAACAGTAAAAGAAGCAAATGGAAAACTAGACTCAGAATGTGAATTAGTAAAGAACAAGTAAGAAAAGGAATTGTTTTTTCATACAGGAATAACAGGAACAGTGCTTTGGACAAAACATTTTCAGACTGAAAAGGATTGCTGTTACGAATCCTTTGATCAATCTTTAAATATAAAGAAGATTATGCAACTTGTACAGAAAGTTCCATTGGAGCAAATGGGAGAGAATTTACATCAATCACAATGATCTGAAATGCAAGGGAAACAAAGGGAAACCTAGACGAAATACAATGGGAAATAGAGAAGAACAAATATCCAAAATAATGGAATTTTCAATAGGAAATAACTTGAAGATTTCTCTACCCAGTCACCCTTTCCACTGAATAGGACTGTTGTTAAGAACCCTTTCGTACAGTTTGAATATAAGGAAGATAATGAATTGTGTACAAAACTTCTTTTGAAGGAAATCCGAGAGAATTGATATCAACTATGATATCACAAACAGTAAAGAAAGCAAATGGAAAACTAGACTCAGAATGTGAATTAGTAAAGAACAAGTAAGAAAAGGAACTGTTTTTTCATACAGGAATAACAGGAACAGTGCTTTGGACAAAACATTTTCAGACTGAAAAGGATGGCTGTTACGAATCCTTTGATCAATCTTTAAATAGAAAGAAGATTATGCAACTTGTACAGAAAGTTCCATTGGAGCAAATGGGAGAGAATTTACATCAATCACAATGATCTGAAATGCAAGGGAAACAAAGGGAAACCTAGACGCAATACAATGGGAAATAGAGAAGAACAAATATCCAAAATAATGGAATTTTCAATAGGAAATAACTTGAAGATTTCTCTACCCAGTCACCCTTTCCACTGAATAGGACTGTTGTTAAGAACCCTTTCGTACAGTTTGAATATAAGGAAGATAATGAATTGTGTACAAAACTTCTTTTGAAGGAAATCCGAGAGAATTGATATCAACTATGATATCACAAACAGTAAAGGAAGCAAATGGAAAACTAGACTCAGAATGTGAATTAGTAAAGAACAAGTAAGAAAAGGAACTGTTTTTTCATACAGGAATAACAGGAACAGTGCTTTGGACAAAACATTTTCAGACTGAAAAGGATGGCTGTTACGAATCCTTTGATCAATCTTTAAATATAAAGAAGATTATGCAACTTGTACAGAAAATTCCATTGGAGCAAATGGGAGAGAATTTACATCAATTACAACGATCTGAAATGCAAGGGAAACAAAGGGAAACCTAGACTGAATACAATGGGAAATAGAGAAGAACAAATAACCAAAATAATGGAATTTTCAGTAGGAAATAACTTGAAGATTTCTCTGCCCAGTCACCCTTTCCACTGAATAGGACTGTTATTTAGAACCCTTTCGTACAGTTTGAATATAAGAAAGATCATGAATTGTGTACAAAACTTCTTTTGAAGGAAATCTGAGAGAATTGATATCAACTATAATATCACAAACAGTAAAAGAAGCAAATGGAAAACTAGACTCAGAATGTGAATTAGTAAAGAACAAGTAAGAAAAGGAATTGTTTTTTCATACAGGAATAACAGGAACAGTGCTTTGGACAAAACATTTTCAGACTGAAAAGGATTGCTGTTACGAATCCTTTGATCAATCTTTAAATAGAAAGAAGATTATGCAACTTGTACAGAAAGTTCCATTGGAGCAAATGGGAGAGAATTTACATCAATCACAATGATCTGAAATGCAAGGGAAACAAAGGGAAACCTAGACGCAATACAATGGGAAATAGAGAAGAACAAATATCCAAAATAATGGAATTTTCAATAGGAAATAACTTGAAGATTTCTCTACCCAGTCACCCTTTCCACTGAATAGGACTGTTGTTAAGAACCCTTTCGTACAGTTTGAATATAAGGAAGATAATGAATTGTGTACAAAACTTCTTTTGAAGGAAATCCGAGAGAATTGATATCAACTATGATATCACAAACAGTAAAGGAAGCAAATGGAAAACTAGACTCAGAATGTGAATTAGTAAAGAACAAGTAAGAAAAGGAACTGTTTTTTCATACAGGAATAACAAGAACAGTGCTTTGGACAAAACATTTTCAGACTGAAAAGGATGGCTGTTACGAATCCTTTGATCAATCTTTAAATATAAAGAAGATTATGCAACTTGTACAGAAAATTCCATTGGAGCAAATGGGAGAGAATTTAAATCAATTACAACGATCTGAAATGCAAGGGAAACAAAGGGAAACCTAGACTGAATACAATGGGAAATCAGAGAAGAACAAATAACCAAAATAATGGAATTTTCAGTAGGAAATAACTTGAAGATTTCTCTGCCCAGTCACCCTTTCCACTGAATAGGACTGTTATTTAGAATCCTTTCGTACAGTTTGAATATAAGAAAGATCATGAATTGTGTACAAAACTTCTTTTGAAGGAAATCTGAGAGAATTGATATCAACTATAATATCACAAACAGTAAAAGAAGCAAATGGAAAACTAGACTCAGAATGTGAATTAGTAAAGAACAAGTAAGAAAAGGAATTGTTTTTTCATACAGGAATAACAGGAACAGTGCTTTGGACAAAACATTTTCAGACTGAAAAGGATTGCTGTTACGAATCCTTTGATCAATCTTTAAATAGAAAGAAGATTATGCAACTTGTACAGAAAGTTCCATTGGAGCAAATGGGAGAGAATTTACATCAATCACAATGATCTGAAATGCAAGGGAAACAAAGGGAAACCTAGACGCAATACAATGGGAAATAGAGAAGAACAAATATCCAAAACAATGGAATTTTCAATAGGAAATAACTTGAAGATTTCTCTGCCCAGTCACCCTTTCCACTGAATAGGACTGTTATTTAGAACCCTTTCGTACAGTTTGAATATAAGAAAGATCATGAATTGTGTACAAAACTTCTTTTGAAGGAAATCTGAGAGAATTGATATCAACTATAATATCACAAACAGTAAAAGAAGCAAATGGAAAACTAGACTCAGAATGTGAATTAGTAAAGAACAAGTAAGAAAAGGAATTGTTTTTTCATACAGGAATAACAGGAACAGTGCTTTGGACAAAACATTTTCAGACTGAAAAGGATTGCTGTTACGAATCCTTTGATCAATCTTTAAATATAAAGAAGATTATGCAACTTGTACAGAAAGTTCCATTGGAGCAAATGGGAGAGAATTTACATCAATCACAATGATCTGAAATGCAAGGGAAACAAAGGGAAACCTAGACGAAATACAATGGGAAATAGAGAAGAACAAATATCCAAAATAATGGAATTTTCAATAGGAAATAACTTGAAGATTTCTCTACCCAGTCACCCTTTCCACTGAATAGGACTGTTGTTAAGAACCCTTTCGTACAGTTTGAATATAAGGAAGATAATGAATTGTGTACAAAACTTCTTTTGAAGGAAATCCGAGAGAATTGATATCAACTATGATATCACAAACAGTAAAGAAAGCAAATGGAAAACTAGACTCAGAATGTGAATTAGTAAAGAACAAGTAAGAAAAGGAACTGATTTTTCATACAGGAATAACAGGAACAGTGCTTTGGACAAAACATTTTCAGACTGAAAAGGATGGCTGTTACGAATCCTTTGATCAATCTTTAAATAGAAAGAAGATTATGCAACTTGTACAGAAAGTTCCATTGGAGCAAATGGGAGAGAATTTACATCAATCACAATGATCTGAAATGCAAGGGAAACAAAGGGAAACCTAGACGCAATACCATGGGAAATAGAGAAGAACAAATATCCAAAATAATGGAATTTTCAATAGGAAATAACTTGAAGATTTCTCTACCCAGTCACCCTTTCCACTGAATAGGACTGTTGTTAAGAACCCTTTCGTACAGTTTGAATATAAGGAAGATAATGAATTGTGTACAAAACTTCTTTTGAAGGAAATCCGAGAGAATTGATATCAACTATGATAACACAAACAGTAAAGGAAGCAAATGGAAAACTAGACTCAGAATGTGAATTAGTAAAGAACAAGTAAGAAAAGGAACTGTTTTTTCATACGGGAAAAACAGGAACAGTGCTTTGGACAAAACATTTTCAGACTGAAAAGGATTGCTGTTACGAATCCTTTGATCAATCTTTAAATATAAAGAAGTTTATGCAACTTGTACAGAAAGTTCCATTGGAGCAAATGGGAGAGAATTTACATCAATCACAATGATCTGAAATGCAAGGGAAACAAAGGGAAACCTAGACTGAATACAATGGGAAATAGAGAAGAACAAATATCCAAAATAATGGAATTTTCAATAGGAAATAACTTGAAGATTTCTCTACCCAGTCACCCTTTCCTCTGAATAGGACTGTTGTTAAGAACCCTTTCGTACAGTTTGAATATAAGGAAGATAATGAATTGTGTACAAAACTTCTTTTGAAGGAAATCCGAGAGAATTGATATCAACTATGATATCACAAACAGTAAAGGAAGCAAATGGAAAACTAGACTCAGAATGTGAATTAGTAAAGAACAAGTAAGAAAAGGAACTGTTTTTTCATACAGGAATAACAGGAACAGTGCTTTGGACAAAACATTTTCAGACTGAAAAGGATGGCTGTTACGAATCCTTTGATCAATCTTTAAATATAAAGAAGATTATGCAACTTGTACAGAAAATTCCATTGGAGCAAATGGGAGAGAATTTACATCAATTACAACGATCTGAAATGCAAGGGAAACAAAGGGAAACCTAGACTGAATACAATGGGAAATAGAGAAGAACAAATAACCAAAATAATGGAATTTTCAGTAGGAAATAACTTGAAGATTTCTCTGCCCAGTCACCCTTTCCACTGAATAGGACTGTTATTTAGAACCCTTTCGTACAGTTTGAATATAAGGAAGATCATGAATTGTGTACAAAACTTCTTTTGAAGGAAATCTGAGAGAATTGATATCAACTATAATATCACAAACAGTAAAAGAAGCAAATGGAAAACTAGACTCAGAATGTGAATTAGTGAAGAACAAGTAAGAAAAGGAATTGTTTTTTCATACAGGAATAACAGGAACAGTGCTTTGGACAAAACATTTTCAGACTGAAAAGGATTGCTGTTACGAATCCTTTGATCAATCTTTAAATATAAAGAAGATTATGCAACTTGTACAGAAAGTTCCATTGGAGCAAATGGGAGAGAATTTACATCAATCACAATGATCTGAAATGCAAGGGAAACAAAGGGAAACCTAGACGAAATACAATGGGAAATAGAGAAGAACAAATATCCAAAATAATGGAATTTTCAATAGGAAATAACTTGAAGATTTCTCTACCCAGTCACCCTTTCCACTGAATAGGACTGTTGTTAAGAACCCTTTCGTACAGTTTGAATATAAGGAAGATAATGAATTGTGTACAAAACTTCTTTTGAAGGAAATCCGAGAGAATTGATATCAACTATGATATCACAAACAGTAAAGAAAGCAAATGGAAAACTAGACTCAGAATGTGAATTAGTAAAGAACAAGTAAGAAAAGGAACTGTTTTTTCATACAGGAATAACAGGAACAGTGCTTTGGACAAAACATTTTCAGACTGAAAAGGATGGCTGTTACGAATCCTTTGATCAATCTTTAAATATAAAGAAGATTATGCAACTTGTACAGAAAATTCCATTGGAGCAAATGGGAGAGAATTTAAATCAATTACAACGATCTGAAATGCAAGGGAAACAAAGGGAAACCTAGACTGAATACAATGGGAAATCAGAGAAGAACAAATAACCAAAATAATGGAATTTTCAGTAGGAAAAACCTTGAAGATTTCTCTGACCAGTCACCCTTTCCACTGAATAGGACTGTTATTTAGAACCCTTTCGTACAGTTTGAATATAAGAAAGATCATGAATTGTGTACAAAACTTCTTTTGAAGGAAATCTGAGAGAATTGATATCAACTATAATATCACAAACAGTAAAAGAAGCAAATGGAAAACTAGACTCAGAATGTGAATTAGTAAAGAACAAGTAAGAAAAGGAATTGGTTTTTCATACAGGAATAACAGGAACAGTGCTTTGGACAAAACATTTTCAGACTGAAAAGGATTGCTGTTACGAATCCTTTGATCAATCTTTAAATAGAAAGAAGATTATGCAACTTGTACAGAAAGTTCCATTGGAGCAAATGGGAGAGAATTTACATCAATCACAATGATCTGAAATGCAAGGGAAACAAAGGGAAACCTAGACGCAATACAATGGGAAATAGAGAAGAACAAATATCCAAAATAATGGAATTTTCAATAGGAAATAACTTGAAGATTTCTCTACCCAGTCACCCTTTCCACTGAATAGGACTGTTGTTAAGAACCCTTTCGTACAGTTTGAATATAAGGAAGATAATGAATTGTGTACAAAACTTCTTTTGAAAGAAATCCGAGAGAATTGATATCAACTATGATATCACAAACAGTAAAGGAAGCAAATGGAAAACTAGACTCAGAATGTGAATTAGTAAAGAACAAGTAAGAAAAGGAACTGTTTTTTCATACAGGAATAACAGGAACAGTGCTTTGGACAAAACATTTTCAGACTGAAAAGGATGGCTGTTACGAATCCTTTGATCAATCTTTAAATATAAAGAAGATTATGCAACTTGTACAGAAAGTTCCATTGGACCAAATGGGAGAGAATTTACATCAATCACAATAATCTGAAATGCAAGGGAAACAAAGGGAAACCTAGACGCAATACAGTGGGAAATAGAGAAGAACAAATATCCAAAATAATGGAATTTTCAATAGGAAATAACTTGAAGATTTCTCTGCCCAGTCACCCTTTCCACTGAATAGGACTGTTGTTAAGAACCCTTTCGTACAGTTTGAATATAAGGAAGATAATGAATTGTGTACAAAACTTCTTTTGAAGGAAATCCGAGAGAATTGATATCAACTATGATATCACAAACAGTAAAAGAAGCAAATGGAAAACTAGACTCAGAATGTGAATTAGTAAAGAACAAGTAAGAAAAGGAACTGTTTTTTCATACAGGAATAACAGGAACAGTGCTTTGGACAAAACATTTTCAGACTCAAAAGGATGGCTGTTACGAATCCTTTGATCAATCTTTAAATATAAAGAAGATTATGCAACTTGTACAGAAAGTTCCATTGGAGCAAATGGGAGGGAATTTACATCCATCACAATGATCTGAAATGCAAGGGAAACAAAGGGAAACCTAGACGCAATACAATGGGAAATAGAGAAGAACAAATATCCAAAATAATGGAATTTTCAATAGGAAATAACTTGAAGATTTCTCTACCCAGTCACCCTTTCCACTGAATAGGACTGTTGTTAAGAACCCTTTCGTACAGTTTGAATATAAGGAAGATAATGAATTGTGTACAAAACTTCTTTTGAAGGAAATCCGAGAGAATTGATATCAACTATGATATCACAAACAGTAAAGGAAGCAAATGGAAAACTAGACTCAGAATGTGAATTAGTAAAGAACAAGTAAGAAAAGGAACTGTTTTTTCATACAGGAATAACAGGAACAGTGCTTTGGACAAAACATTTTCAGACTGAAAAGGATTGCTGTTACGAATCCTTTGATCAATCTTTAAATATAAAGAAGATTATGCAACTTGTACAGAAAGTTCCATTGGAGCAAATGGGAGAGAATTTACATCAATCACAATGATCTGAAATGCAAGGGAAACAAAGGGAAAGCTAGACGCAATACAATGGGAAATAGAGAAGAACAAATATCCAAAATAATGGAATTTTCAATAGGAAATAACTTGAAGATTTCTCTACCCAGTCACCCTTTCCCCTGAATAGGACTGTTGTTAAGAACCCTTTCGTACAGTTTGAATATAAGGAAGATAATGAATTGTGTACAAAACTTCTTTTGAAGGAAATCCGAGAGAATTGATATCAACTATGATAACACAAACAGTAAAGGAAGCAAATGGAAAACTAGACTCAGAATGTGAATTAGTAAAGAACAAGTAAGAAAAGGAACTGTTTTTTCATACGGGAAAAACAGGAACAGTGCTTTGGACAAAACATTTTCAGACTGAAAAGGATTGCTGTTACGAATCCTTTGATCAATCTTTAAATATAAAGAAGTTTATGCAACTTGTACAGAAAGTTCCATTGGAGCAAATGGGAGAGAATTTACATCAATCACAATGATCTGAAATGCAAGGGAAACAAAGGGAAACCTAGACTGAATACAATGGGAAATAGAGAAGAACAAATATCCAAAATAATGGAATTTTCAATAGGAAATAACTTGAAGATTTCTCTACCCAGTCACCCTTTCCTCTGAATAGGACTGTTGTTAAGAACCCTTTCGTACAGTTTGAATATAAGGAAGATAATGAATTGTGTACAAAACTTCTTTTGAAGGAAATCCGAGAGAATTGATATCAACTATGATATCACAAACAGTAAAGGAAGCAAATGGAAAACTAGACTCAGAATGTGAATTAGTAAAGAACAAGTAAGAAAAGGAACTGTTTTTTCATACAGGAATAACAGGAACAGTGCTTTGGACAAAACATTTTCAGACTGAAAAGGATGGCTGTTACGAATCCTTTGATCAATCTTTAAATATAAAGAAGATTATGCAACTTGTACAGAAAATTCCATTGGAGCAAATGGGAGAGAATTTACATCAATTACAACGATCTGAAATGCAAGGGAAACAAAGGGAAACCTAGACTGAATACAATGGGAAATAGAGAAGAACAAATAACCAAAATAATGGAATTTTCAGTAGGAAATAACTTGAAGATTTCTCTGCCCAGTCACCCTTTCCACTGAATAGGACTGTTATTTAGAACCCTTTCGTACAGTTTGAATATAAGGAAGATCATGAATTGTGTACAAAACTTCTTTTGAAGGAAATCTGAGAGAATTGATATCAACTATAATATCACAAACAGTAAAAGAAGCAAATGGAAAACTAGACTCAGAATGTGAATTAGTGAAGAACAAGTAAGAAAAGGAATTGTTTTTTCATACAGGAATAACAGGAACAGTGCTTTGGACAAAACATTTTCAGACTGAAAAGGATTGCTGTTACGAATCCTTTGATCAATCTTTAAATATAAAGAAGATTATGCAACTTGTACAGAAAGTTCCATTGGAGCAAATGGGAGAGAATTTACATCAATCACAATGATCTGAAATGCAAGGGAAACAAAGGGAAACCTAGACGAAATACAATGGGAAATAGAGAAGAACAAATATCCAAAATAATGGAATTTTCAATAGGAAATAACTTGAAGATTTCTCTACCCAGTCACCCTTTCCACTGAATAGGACTGTTGTTAAGAACCCTTTCGTACAGTTTGAATATAAGGAAGATAATGAATTGTGTACAAAACTTCTTTTGAAGGAAATCCGAGAGAATTGATATCAACTATGATATCACAAACAGTAAAGAAAGCAAATGGAAAACTAGACTCAGAATGTGAATTAGTAAAGAACAAGTAAGAAAAGGAACTGTTTTTTCATACAGGAATAACAGGAACAGTGCTTTGGACAAAACATTTTCAGACTGAAAAGGATGGCTGTTACGAATCCTTTGATCAATCTTTAAATATAAAGAAGATTATGCAACTTGTACAGAAAATTCCATTGGAGCAAATGGGAGAGAATTTAAATCAATTACAACGATCTGAAATGCAAGGGAAACAAAGGGAAACCTAGACTGAATACAATGGGAAATCAGAGAAGAACAAATAACCAAAATAATGGAATTTTCAGTAGGAAAAACCTTGAAGATTTCTCTGACCAGTCACCCTTTCCACTGAATAGGACTGTTATTTAGAACCCTTTCGTACAGTTTGAATATAAGAAAGATCATGAATTGTGTACAAAACTTCTTTTGAAGGAAATCTGAGAGAATTGATATCAACTATAATATCACAAACAGTAAAAGAAGCAAATGGAAAACTAGACTCAGAATGTGAATTAGTAAAGAACAAGTAAGAAAAGGAATTGGTTTTTCATACAGGAATAACAGGAACAGTGCTTTGGACAAAACATTTTCAGACTGAAAAGGATTGCTGTTACGAATCCTTTGATCAATCTTTAAATAGAAAGAAGATTATGCAACTTGTACAGAAAGTTCCATTGGAGCAAATGGGAGAGAATTTACATCAATCACAATGATCTGAAATGCAAGGGAAACAAAGGGAAACCTAGACGCAATACAATGGGAAATAGAGAAGAACAAATATCCAAAATAATGGAATTTTCAATAGGAAATAACTTGAAGATTTCTCTACCCAGTCACCCTTTCCACTGAATAGGACTGTTGTTAAGAACCCTTTCGTACAGTTTGAATATAAGGAAGATAATGAATTGTGTACAAAACTTCTTTTGAAAGAAATCCGAGAGAATTGATATCAACTATGATATCACAAACAGTAAAGGAAGCAAATGGAAAACTAGACTCAGAATGTGAATTAGTAAAGAACAAGTAAGAAAAGGAACTGTTTTTTCATACAGGAATAACAGGAACAGTGCTTTGGACAAAACATTTTCAGACTGAAAAGGATGGCTGTTACGAATCCTTTGATCAATCTTTAAATATAAAGAAGATTATGCAACTTGTACAGAAAATTCCATTGGAGCAAATGGGAGAGAATTTACATCAATTACAACGATCTGAAATGCAAGGGAAACAAAGGGAAACCTAGACTGAATACAATGGGAAATCAGAGAAGAACAAATAACCAAAATAATGGAATTTTCAGTAGGAAATAACTTGAAGATTTCTCTGCCCAGTCACCCTTTCCACTGAATAGGACTGTTATTTAGAACCCTTTCGTACAGTTTGAATATAAGAAAGATCATGAATTGTGTACAAAACTTCTTTTGAAGGAAATCTGAGAGAATTGATATCAACTATAATATCACAAACAGTAAAAGAAGCAAATGGAAAACTAGACTCAGAATGTGAATTAGTAAAGAACAAGTAAGAAAAGGAATTGTTTTTTCATACAGGAATAACAGGAACAGTGCTTTGGACAAAACATTTTCAGACTGAAAAGGATTGCTGTTACGAATCCTTTGATCAATCTTTAAATAGAAAGAAGATTATGCAACTTGTACAGAAAGTTCCATTGGAGCAAATGGGAGAGAATTTACATCAATCACAATGATCTGAAATGCAAGGGAAACAAAGGGAAACCTAGACGCAATACAATGGGAAATAGAGAAGAACAAATATCCAAAATAATGGAATTTTCAATAGGAAATAACTTGAAGATTTCTCTACCCAGTCACCCTTTCCACTGAATAGGACTGTTGTTAAGAACCCTTTCGTACAGTTTGAATATAAGGAAGATCATGAATTGTGTACAAAACTTCTTTTGAAGGAAATCCGAGAGAATTGATATCAACTATGATATCACAAACAGTAAAGGAAGCAAATGGAAAACTAGACTCAGAATGTGAATTAGTAAAGAACAAGTAAGAAAAGGAACTGTTTTTTCATACAGGAATAACAGGAACAGTGCTTTGGACAAAACATTTTCAGACTGAAAAGGATGGCTGTTACGAATCCTTTGATCAATCTTTAAATATAAAGAAGATTATGCAACTTGTACAGAAAATTCCATTGGAGCAAATGGGAGAGAATTTACATCAATTACAACGATCTGAAATGCAAGGGAAACAAAGGGAAACCTAGACTGAATACAATGGGAAATAGAGAAGAACAAATAACCAAAATAATGGAATTTTCAGTAGGAAATAACTTGAAGATTTCTCTGCCCAGTCACCCTTTCCACTAAATAGGACTGTTATTTAGAACCCTTTCGTACAGTTTGAATATAAGGAAGATCATGAATTGTGTACAAAACTTCTTTTGAAGGAAATCTGAGAGAATTGATATCAACTATAATATCACAAACAGTAAAAGAAGCAAATGGAAAACTAGACTCAGAATGTGAATTAGTAAAGAACAAGTAAGAAAAGGAATTGTTTTTTCATACAGGAATAAAAAGAACGGTGCTTTGGACAAAACATTTTCAGACTGAAAAGGATTGCTGTTACGAATCCTTTGATCAATCTTTAAATATAAAGAAGATTATGCAACTTGTACAGAAAGTTCCATTGGACCAAATGGGAGAGAATTTACATCAATCACAATAATCTGAAATGCAAGGGAAACAAAGGGAAACCTAGACGCAATACAGTGGGAAATAGAGAAGAACAAATATCCAAAATAATGGAATTTTCAATAGGAAATAACTTGAAGATTTCTCTGCCCAGTCACCCTTTCCACTGAATAGGACTGTTGTTAAGAACCCTTTCGTACAGTTTGAATATAAGGAAGATAATGAATTGTGTACAAAACTTCTTTTGAAGGAAATCCGAGAGAATTGATATCAACTATGATATCACAAACAGTAAAAGAAGCAAATGGAAAACTAGACTCAGAATGTGAATTAGTAAAGAACAAGTAAGAAAAGGAACTGTTTTTTCATACAGGAATAACAGGAACAGTGCTTTGGACAAAACATTTTCAGACTCAAAAGGATGGCTGTTACGAATCCTTTGATCAATCTTTAAATATAAAGAAGATTATGCAACTTGTACAGAAAGTTCCATTGGAGCAAATGGGAGGGAATTTACATCCATCACAATGATCTGAAATGCAAGGGAAACAAAGGGAAACCTAGACGCAATACAATGGGAAATAGAGAAGAACAAATATCCAAAATAATGGAATTTTCAATAGGAAATAACTTGAAGATTTCTCTACCCAGTCACCCTTTCCACTGAATAGGACTGTTGTTAAGAACCCTTTCGTACAGTTTGAATATAAGGAAGATAATGAATTGTGTACAAAACTTCTTTTGAAGGAAATCCGAGAGAATTGATATCAACTATGATATCACAAACAGTAAAGGAAGCAAATGGAAAACTAGACTCAGAATGTGAATTAGTAAAGAACAAGTAAGAAAAGGAACTGTTTTTTCATACAGGAATAACAGGAACAGTGCTTTGGACAAAACATTTTCAGACTGAAAAGGATTGCTGTTACGAATCCTTTGATCAATCTTTAAATATAAAGAAGATTATGCAACTTGTACAGAAAGTTCCATTGGAGCAAATGGGAGAGAATTTACATCAATCACAATGATCTGAAATGCAAGGGAAACAAAGGGAAAGCTAGACGCAATACAATGGGAAATAGAGAAGAACAAATATCCAAAATAATGGAATTTTCAATAGGAAATAACTTGAAGATTTCTCTACCCAGTCACCCTTTCCCCTGAATAGGACTGTTGTTAAGAACCCTTTCGTACAGTTTGAATATAAGGAAGATAATGAATTGTGTACAAAACTTCTTTTGAAGGAAATCCGAGAGAATTGATATCAACTATGATAACACAAACAGTAAAGGAAGCAAATGGAAAACTAGACTCAGAATGTGAATTAGTAAAGAACAAGTAAGAAAAGGAACTGTTTTTTCATACGGGAAAAACAGGAACAGTGCTTTGGACAAAACATTTTCAGACTGAAAAGGATTGCTGTTACGAATCCTTTGATCAATCTTTAAATATAAAGAAGTTTATGCAACTTGTACAGAAAGTTCCATTGGAGCAAATGGGAGAGAATTTACATCAATCACAATGATCTGAAATGCAAGGGAAACAAAGGGAAACCTAGACTGAATACAATGGGAAATAGAGAAGAACAAATATCCAAAATAATGGAATTTTCAATAGGAAATAACTTGAAGATTTCTCTACCCAGTCACCCTTTCCTCTGAATAGGACTGTTGTTAAGAACCCTTTCGTACAGTTTGAATATAAGGAAGATAATGAATTGTGTACAAAACTTCTTTTGAAGGAAATCCGAGAGAATTGATATCAACTATGATATCACAAACAGTAAAGGAAGCAAATGGAAAACTAGACTCAGAATGTGAATTAGTAAAGAACAAGTAAGAAAAGGAACTGTTTTTTCATACAGGAATAACAGGAACAGTGCTTTGGACAAAACATTTTCAGACTGAAAAGGATGGCTGTTACGAATCCTTTGATCAATCTTTAAATATAAAGAAGATTATGCAACTTGTACAGAAAATTCCATTGGAGCAAATGGGAGAGAATTTACATCAATTACAACGATCTGAAATGCAAGGGAAACAAAGGGAAACCTAGACTGAATACAATGGGAAATAGAGAAGAACAAATAACCAAAATAATGGAATTTTCAGTAGGAAATAACTTGAAGATTTCTCTGCCCAGTCACCCTTTCCACTGAATAGGACTGTTATTTAGAACCCTTTCGTACAGTTTGAATATAAGGAAGATCATGAATTGTGTACAAAACTTCTTTTGAAGGAAATCTGAGAGAATTGATATCAACTATAATATCACAAACAGTAAAAGAAGCAAATGGAAAACAAGACTCAGAATGTGAATTAGTGAAGAACAAGTAAGAAAAGGAATTGTTTTTTCATACAGGAATAACAGGAACAGTGCTTTGGACAAAACATTTTCAGACTGAAACGGATTGCTGTTACGAATCCTTTGATCAATCTTTAAATATAAAGAAGATTATGCAACTTGTACAGAAAGTTCCATTGGAGCAAATGGGAGAGAATTTACATCAATCACAATGATCTGAAATGCAAGGGAAACAAAGGGAAACCTAGACTGAATACAATGGGAAATAGAGAAGAACAAATATCCAAAATAATGGAATTTTCAATAGGAAATAACTTGAAGATTTCTCTACCCAGTCACCCTTTCCACTGAATAGGACTGTTGTTAAGAACCCTTTCGTACAGTTTGAATATAAGGAAGATAATGAATTGTGTACAAAACTTCTTTTGAAGGAAATCCGAGAGAATTGATATCAACTATGATATCACAAACAGTAAAGAAAGCAAATGGAAAACTAGACTCAGAATGTGAATTAGTAAAGAACAAGTAAGAAAAGGAACTGTTTTTTCATACAGGAATAACAGGAACAGTGCTTTGGACAAAACATTTTCAGACTGAAAAGGATGGCTGTTACGAATCCTTTGATCAATCTTTAAATATAAAGAAGATTATGCAACTTGTACAGAAAATTCCATTGGAGCAAATGGGAGAGAATTTAAATCAATTACAACGATCTGAAATGCAAGGGAAACAAAGGGAAACCTAGACTGAATACAATGGGAAATCAGAGAAGAACAAATAACCAAAATAATGGAATTTTCAGTAGGAAAAACCTTGAAGATTTCTCTGACCAGTCACCCTTTCCACTGAATAGGACTGTTATTTAGAACCCTTTCGTACAGTTTGAATATAAGAAAGATCATGAATTGTGTACAAAACTTCTTTTGAAGGAAATCTGAGAGAATTGATATCAACTATAATATCACAAACAGTAAAAGAAGCAAATGGAAAACTAGACTCAGAATGTGAATTAGTAAAGAACAAGTAAGAAAAGGAATTGTTTTTTCATACAGGAATAACAGGAACAGTGCTTTGGACAAAACATTTTCAGACTGAAAAGGATTGCTGTTATGAATCCTTTGATCAATCTTTAAATAGAAAGAAGATTATGCAACTTGTACAGAAAGTTCCATTGGAGCAAATGGGAGAGAATTTACATCAATCACAATGATCTGAAATGCAAGGGAAACAAAGGGAAACCTAGACGCAATACAATGGGAAATAGAGAAGAACAAATATCCAAAATAATGGAATTTTCAATAGGAAAAACCTTGAAGATTTCTCTACCCACACACCCTTTCCACTGAATAGGACTGTTGTTAAGAACCCTTTCGTACAGTTTGAATATAAGGAAGATAATGAATTGTGTACAAAACTTCTTTTGAAGGAAATCCGAGAGAATTGATATCAACTATGATATCACAAACAGTAAAGGAAGCAAATGGAAAACTAGACTCAGAATGTGAATTAGTAAAGAACAAGTAAGAAAAGGAACTGTTTTTTCATACAGGAATAACAGGAACAGTGCTTTGGACAAAACATTTTCAGACTGAAAAGGATGGCTGTTACGAATCCTTTGATCAATCTTTAAATATAAAGAAGATTATGCAACTTGTACAGAAAATTCCATTGGAGCAAATGGGAGAGAATTTACATCAATTACAACGATCTGAAATGCAAGGGAAACAAAGGGAAACCTAGACTGAATACAATGGGAAATCAGAGAAGAACAAATAACCAAAATAATGGAATTTTCAGTAGGAAATAACTTGAAGATTTCTCTGCCCAGTCACCCTTTCCACTGAATAGGACTGTTATTTAGAACCCTTTCGTACAGTTTGAATATAAGAAAGATCATGAATTGTGTACAAAACTTCTTTTGAAGGAAATCTGAGAGAATTGATATCAACTATAATATCACAAACAGTAAAAGAAGCAAATGGAAAACTAGACTCAGAATGTGAATTAGTAAAGAACAAGTAAGAAAAGGAATTGTTTTTTCATACAGGAATAACAGGAACAGTGCTTTGGACAAAACATTTTCAGACTGAAAAGGATTGCTGTTACGAATCCTTTGATCAATCTTTAAATATAAAGATTATGCAACTTGTACAGAAAGTTCCATTGGAGCAAATGGGAGAGAATTTACATCAATCACAATGATCTGAAATGCAAGGGAAACAAAGGGAAACCTAGACGCAATACAATGGGAAATAGAGAAGAACAAATATCCAAAATAATGGAATTTTCAATAGGAAATAACTTGAAGATTTCTCTACCCAGTCACCCTTTCCACTGAATAGGACTGTTGTTAAGAACCCTTTCGTACAGTTTGAATATAAGGAAGATAATGAATTGTGTACAAAACTTCTTTTGAAGGAAATCCGAGAGAATTGATATCAACTATGATATCACAAACAGTAAAGGGAGCAAATGGAAAACTAGACTCAGAATGTGAATTAGTAAAGAACAAGTAAGAAAAGGAACTGTTTTTTCATACAGGAATAACAGGAACAGTGCTTTGGACAAAACATTTTCAGACTGAAAAGGATGGCTGTTACGAATCCTTTGATCAATCTTTAAATATAAAGAAGATTATGCAACTTGTACAGAAAGTTCCATTGGAGCAAATGGGAGAGAATTTACATCAATTACAACGATCTGAAATGCAAGGGAAACAAAGGGAAACCTAGACTGAATACAATGGGAAATCAGAGAAGAACAAATAACCAAAATAATGGAATTTTCAGTAGGAAATAACTTGAAGATTTCTCTGCCCAGTCACCCTTTCCACTGAATAGGACTGTTGTTAAGAACCCTTTCGTACAGTTTGAATATAAGGAAGATAATGAATTGTGTACAAAACTTCTTTTGAAGGAAATCCGAGAGAATTGATATCAACTATAATATCACAAACAGTAAAAGAAGCAAATGGAAAACTAGACTCAGAATGTGAATTAGTAAAGAACAAGTAAGAAAAGGAACTGTTTTTTCATACGGGAAAAACAGGAACAGTGCTTTGGACAAAACATTTTCAGACTGAAAAGGACTGCTGTTACGAATCCTTTGATCAATCTTTAAATATAAAGAAGATTATGCAACTTGTACAGAAAGTTCCATTGGAGCAAATGGGAGCGAATTTACATCAATCACAATGATCTGAAATGCAAGGGAAACAAAGGGAAACCTAGACGCAATACAATAGGAAATAGAGAAGAACAAATATCCAAAATAATGGAATTTTCAATAGGAAAAACCTTGAAGATTTCTCTACCCAGTCACCCTTTCCACTGAATAGGACTGTTGTTAAGAACCCTTTCGTACAGTTTGAATATAAGGAAGATAATGAATTGTGTACAAAACTTCTTTTGAAGGAAATCCGAGAGAATTGATATCAACTATGATATCACAAACAGTAAAGGAAGCAAATGGAAAACTAGACTCAGAATGTGAATTAGTAAAGAACAAGTAAGAAAAGGAACTGTTTTTTCATACAGGAATAACAGGAACAGTGCTTTGGACAAAACATTTTCAGACTGAAAAGGATGGCTGTTACGAATCCTTTGATCAATCTTTAAATATAAAGAAGATTATGCAACTTGTACAGAAAATTCCATTGGAGCAAATGGGAGAAAATTTACATCAATTACAACGATCTGAAATGCAAGGGAAACAAAGGGAAACCTAGACTGAATACAATGGGAAATAGAGAAGAACAAATAACCAAAATAATGGAATTTTCAGTAGGAAATAACTTGAAGATTTCTCTGCCCAGTCACCCTTTGCACTGAATAGGACTGTTATTTAGAACCCTTTCGTACAGTTTGAATATAAGAAAGATCATGAATTGTGTACAAAACTTCTTTTGAAGGAAATCTGAGAGAATTGATATCAACTATCATATCACAAACAGTAAAAGAAGCAAATGGAAAACTAGACTCAGAATGTGAATTAGTAAAGAACAAGTAAGAAAAGGAATTGTTTTTTCATACAGGAATAACAGGAACAGTGCTTTGGACAAAACATTTTCAGACTGAAAAGGATTGCTGTTACGAATCCTTTGATCAATCTTTAAATATAAAGAAGATTATGCAACTTGTACAGAAAGTTCCATTGGAGCAAATGGGAGAGAATTTACATCAATCACAATGATCTGAAATGCAAGGGAAACAAAGGGAAACCTAGACGCAATACAATGGGAAATAGAGAAGAACAAATATCCAAAATAATGGAATTTTCAATAGGAAATAACTTGAAGATTTCTCTACCCAGTCATCCTTTCCACTGAATAGGACTGTTGTTAAGAACCCTTTCGTACAGTTTGAATATAAGGAAGATAATGAATTGTGTACAAAACTTCTTTTGAAGGAAATCCGAGAGAATTGATATCAACTATCATATCACAAACAGTAAAGGAAGCAAATGGAAAACTAGACTCAGAATGTGAATTAGTAAAGAACAAGTAAGAAAAGGAACTGTTTTTTCATACAGGAATAACAGGAACAGTGCTTTGGACAAAACATTTTCAGACTGAAAAGGATGGCTGTTACGAATCCTTTGATCAATCTTTAAATATAAAGAAGATTATGCAACTTGTACAGAAAATTCCATTGGAGCAAATGGGAGAGAATTTACATCAATTACAACGATCTGAAATGCAAGGGAAACAAAGGGAAACCTAGACTGAATACAATGGGAAATCAGAGAAGAACAAATAACCAAAATAATGGAATTTTCAGTAGGAAATAACTTGAAGATTTCTCTGCCCAGTCACACTTTCCACTGAATAGGACTGTTATTTAGAACCCTTTCGTACAGTTTGAATATAAGAAAGATCATGAATTGTGTACAAAACTTCTTTTGAAGGAAATCTGAGGGAATTGATATCAACTATAATATCACAAACAGTAAAAGAAGCAAATGGAAAACTAGACTCAGAATGTGAATTAGTAAAGAACAAGTAAGAAAAGGAACTGTTTTTTCATACAGGAATAACAAGAACAGTGCTTTGGACAAAACATTTTCAGACTGAAAAGGATGGCTGTTACGAATCCTTTGATCAATCTTTAAATATAAAGAAGATTATGCAACTTGTACAGAAAATTCCATTGGAGCAAATGGGAGAGAATTTAAATCAATTACAACGATCTGAAATGCAAGGGAAACAAAGGGAAACCTAGACTGAATACAATGGGAAATCAGAGAAGAACAAATAACCAAAATAATGGAATTTTCAGTAGGAAATAACTTGAAGATTTCTCTGCCCAGTCACCCTTTCCACTGAATAGGACTGTTATTTAGAACCCTTTCGTACAGTTTGAATATAAGGAAGATAATGAATTGTGTACAAAACTTCTTTTGAAGGAAATCCGAGAGAATTGATATCAACTATGATATCACAAACAGTAAAGGAAGCAAATGGAAAACTAGACTCAGAATGTGAATTAGTAAAGAACAAGTAAGAAAAGGAATTGTTTTTTCATACAGGAATAACAGGAACAGTGCTTTGGACAAAACATTTTCAGACTGAAAAGGATGGCTGTTATGAATCCTTTGATCAATCTTTAAATATAAAGAAGATTATGCAACTTGTACAGAAAATTCCATTGGAGCAAATGGGAGAGAATTTACATCAATTACAACGATCTGAAATGCAAGGGAAACAAAGGGAAACCTAGACTGAATACAATGGGAAATAGAGAAGAACAAATAACCAAAATAATGGAATTTTCAGTAGGAAATAACTTGAAGATTTCTCTGCCCAGTCACCCTTTCCACTGAATAGGACTGTTATTTAGAACCCTTTCGTACAGTTTGAATATAAGGAAGATCATGAATTGTGTACAAAACTTCTTTTGAAGGAAATCTGAGAGAATTGATATCAACTATAATATCACAAACAGTAAAAGAAGCAAATGGAAAACTAGACTCAGAATGTGAATTAGTAAAGAACAAGTAAGAAAAGGAATTGTTTTTTCATACAGGAATAACAGGAACAGTGCTTTGGACAAACATTTTCAGACTGAAAAGGATTGCTGTTACGAATCCTTTGATCAATCTTAAAATATAAAGAAGATTATGCAACTTGTACAGAAAGTTCCATTGGAGCAAATGGGAGAGAATTTACATCAATCACAATGATCTGAAATGCAAGGGAAACAAAGGGAAACCTAGACGCAATACAATGGGAAATAGAGAAGAACAAATATCCAAAATAATGGAATTTTCAATAGGAAATAACTTGAAGATTTCTCTACCCAGTCACCCTTTCCACTGAATAGGACTGTTGTTAAGAACCCTTTCGTACAGTTTGAATATAAGGAAGATAATGAATTGTGTACAAAACTTCTTTTGAAGGAAATCCGAGAGAATTGATATCAACTATGATATCACAAACAGTAAAGAAAGCAAATGGAAAACTAGACTCAGAATGTGAATTAGTAAAGAACAAGTAAGAAAAGGAACTGTTTTTTCATACAGGAATAACAGGAACAGTGCTTTGGACAAAACATTTTCAGACTGAAAAGGATGGCTGTTACGAATCCTTTGATCAATCTTTAAATAGAAAGAAGATTATGCAACTTGTACAGAAAGTTCCATTGGAGCAAATGGGAGAGAATTTACATCAATCACAATGATCTGAAATGCAAGGGAAACAAAGGGAAACCTAGACGCAATACAATGGGAAATAGAGAAGAACAAATATCCAAAATAATGGAATTTTCAATAGGAAATAACTTGAAGATTTCTCTACCCAGTCACCCTTTCCACTGAATAGGACTGTTGTTAAGAACCCTTTCGTACAGTTTGAATATAAGGAAGATAATGAATTGTGTACAAAACTTCTTTTGAAGGAAATCCGAGAGAATTGATATCAACTATGATATCACAAACAGTAAAGGAAGCAAATGGAAAACTAGACTCAGAATGTGAATTAGTAAAGAACAAGTAAGAAAAGGAACTGTTTTTTCATACAGGAATAACAGGAACAGTGCTTTGGACAAAACATTTTCAGACTGAAAAGGATTGCTGTTACGAATCCTTTGATCAATCTTTAAATAGAAAGAAGATTATGCAACTTGTACAGAAAGTTCCATTGGAGCAAATGGGAGAGAATTTACATCAATCACAATGATCTGAAATGCAAGGGAAACAAAGGGAAACCTAGACGCAATACAATGGGAAATAGAGAAGAACAAATATCCAAAATAATGGAATTTTCAATAGGAAATAACTTGAAGATTTCTCTACCCAGTCACCCTTTCCACTGAATAGGACTGTTGTTAAGAACCCTTTCGTACAGTTTGAATATAAGGAAGATAATGAATTGTGTACAAAACTTCTTTTGAAGGAAATCCGAGAGAATTGATATCAACTATGATATCACAAACAGTAAAGGAAGCAAATGGAAAACTAGACTCAGAATGTGAATTAGTAAAGAACAAGTAAGAAAAGGAACTGTTTTTTCATACAGGAATAACAAGAACAGTGCTTTGGACAAAACATTTTCAGACTGAAAAGGATGGCTGTTACGAATCCTTTGATCAATCTTTAAATATAAAGAAGATTATGCAACTTGTACAGAAAATTCCATTGGAGCAAATGGGAGAGAATTTAAATCAATTACAACGATCTGAAATGCAAGGGAAACAAAGGGAAACCTAGACTGAATACAATGGGAAATCAGAGAAGAACAAATAACCAAAATAATGGAATTTTCAGTAGGAAATAACTTGAAGATTTCTCTGCCCAGTCACCCTTTCCACTGAATAGGACTGTTATTTAGAATCCTTTCGTACAGTTTGAATATAAGAAAGATCATGAATTGTGTACAAAACTTCTTTTGAAGGAAATCTGAGAGAATTGATATCAACTATAATATCACAAACAGTAAAAGAAGCAAATGGAAAACTAGACTCAGAATGTGAATTAGTAAAGAACAAGTAAGAAAAGGAATTGTTTTTTCATACAGGAATAACAGGAACAGTGCTTTGGACAAAACATTTTCAGACTGAAAAGGATTGCTGTTACGAATCCTTTGATCAATCTTTAAATAGAAAGAAGATTATGCAACTTGTACAGAAAATTCCATTGGAGCAAATGGGAGAGAATTTACATCAATCACAATGATCTGAAATGCAAGGGAAACAAAGGGAAACCTAGACGCAATACAATGGGAAATAGAGAAGAACAAATATCCAAAACAATGGAATTTTCAATAGGAAATAACTTGAAGATTTCTCTGCCCAGTCACCCTTTCCACTGAATAGGACTGTTATTTAGAACCCTTTCGTACAGTTTGAATATAAGAAAGATCATGAATTGTGTACAAAACTTCTTTTGAAGGAAATCTGAGAGAATTGATATCAACTATAATATCACAAACAGTAAAAGAAGCAAATGGAAAACTAGACTCAGAATGTGAATTAGTAAAGAACAAGTAAGAAAAGGAATTGTTTTTTCATACAGGAATAACAGGAACAGTGCTTTGGACAAAACATTTTCAGACTGAAAAGGATTGCTGTTACGAATCCTTTGATCAATCTTTAAATATAAAGAAGATTATGCAACTTGTACAGAAAGTTCCATTGGAGCAAATGGGAGAGAATTTACATCAATCACAATGATCTGAAATGCAAGGGAAACAAAGGGAAACCTAGACGCAATACAATGGGAAATAGAGAAGAACAAATATCCAAAATAATGGAATTTTCAATAGGAAATAACTTGAAGATTTCTCTACCCAGTCACCCTTTCCACTGAATAGGACTGTTGTTAAGAACCCTTTCGTACACTTTGAATATAAGGAAGATAATGAATTGTGTACAAAACTTCTTTTGAAGGAAATCCGAGAGAATTGATATCAACTATGATATCACAAACAGTAAAGAAAGCAAATGGAAAACTAGACTCAGAATGTGAATTAGTAAAGAACAAGTAAGAAAAGGAACTGTTTTTTCATACAGGAATAACAGGAACAGTGCTTTGGACAAAACATTTTCAGACTGAAAAGGATGGCTGTTACGAATCCTTTGATCAATCTTTAAATAGAAAGAAGATTATGCAACTTGTACAGAAAGTTCCATTGGAGCAAATGGGAGAGAATTTACATCAATCACAATGATCTGAAATGCAAGGGAAACAAAGGGAAACCTAGACGCAATACCATGGGAAATAGAGAAGAACAAATATCCAAAATAATGGAATTTTCAATAGGAAATAACTTGAAGATTTCTCTACCCAGTCACCCTTTCCACTGAATAGGACTGTTGTTAAGAACCCTTTCGTACAGTTTGAATATAAGGAAGATAATGAATTGTGTACAAAACTTCTTTTGAAGGAAATCCGAGAGAATTGATATCAACTATGATATCACAAACAGTAAAGGAAGCAAATGGAAAACTAGACTCAGAATGTGAATTAGTAAAGAACAAGTAAGAAAAGGAACTGTTTTTTCATACAGGAATAACAGGAACAGTGCTTTGGACAAAACATTTTCAGACTGAAAAGGATGGCTGTTACGAATCCTTTGATCAATCTTTAAATATAAAGAAGATTATGCAACTTGTACAGAAAATTCCATTGGAGCAAATGGGAGAGAATTTACATCAATTACAACGATCTGAAATGCAAGGGAAACAAAGGGAAACCTAGACTGAATACAATGGGAAATAGAGAAGAACAAATAACCAAAACAATGGAATTTTCAGTAGGAAATAACTTGAAGATTTCTCTGCCCAGTCACCCTTTCCACTGAATAGGACTGTTATTTAGAACCCTTTCGTACAGTTTGAATATAAGATAGATCATGAATTGTGTACAAAACTTCTTTTGAAGGAAATCTGAGAGAATTGATATCAACTATAATATCACAAACAGTAAAAGAAGCAAATGGAAAACTAGACTCAGAATGTGAATTAGTAAAGAACAAGTAAGAAAAGGAATTGTTTTTTCATACAGGAATAACAGGAACAGTGCTTTGGACAAAACATTTTCAGACTGAAAAGGATTGCTGTTACGAATCCTTTGATCAATCTTTAAATAGAAAGAAGATTATGCAACTTGTACAGAAAGTTCCATTGGAGCAAATGGGAGAGAATTTACATCAATCACAATGATCTGAAATGCAAGGGAAACAAAGGGAAACCTAGACGCAATACAATGGGAAATAGAGAATAACAAATATCCAAAATAATGGAATTTTCAATAGGAAATAACTTGAAGATTTCTCTACCCAGTCACCCTTTCCACTGAATAGGACTGTTGTTAAGAACCCTTTCGTACAGTTTGAATATAAGGAAGATAATGAATTGTGTACAAAACTTCTTTTGAAGGAAATCCGAGAGAATTGATATCAACTATGATATCACAAACAGTAAAGGAAGCAAATGGAAAACTAGACTCAGAATGTGAATTAGTAAAGAACAAGTAAGAAAAGGAACTGTTTTTTCATACAGGAATAACAAGAACAGTGCTTTGGACAAAACATTTTCAGACTGAAAAGGATGGCTGTTACGAATCCTTTGATCAATCTTTAAATATAAAGAAGATTATGCAACTTGTACAGAAAATTCCATTGGAGCAAATGGGAGAGAATTTAAATCAATTACAACGATCTGAAATGCAAGGGAAACAAAGGGAAACCTAGACTGAATACAATGGGAAATCAGAGAAGAACAAATAACCAAAATAATGGAATTTTCAGTAGGAAATAACTTGAAGATTTCTCTGCCCAGTCACCCTTTCCACTGAATAGGACTGTTATTTAGAATCCTTTCGTACAGTTTGAATATAAGAAAGATCATGAATTGTGTACAAAACTTCTTTTGAAGGAAATCTGAGAGAATTGATATCAACTATAATATCACAAACAGTAAAAGAAGCAAATGGAAAACTAGACTCAGAATGTGAATTAGTAAAGAACAAGTAAGAAAAGGAATTGTTTTTTCATACAGGAATAACAGGAACAGTGCTTTGGACAAAACATTTTCAGACTGAAAAGGATTGCTGTTACGAATCCTTTGATCAATCTTTAAATAGAAAGAAGATTATGCAACTTGTACAGAAAGTTCCATTGGAGCAAATGGGAGAGAATTTACATCAATCACAATGATCTGAAATGCAAGGGAAACAAAGGGAAACCTAGACGCAATACAATGGGAAATAGAGAAGAACAAATATCCAAAACAATGGAATTTTCAATAGGAAATAACTTGAAGATTTCTCTGCCCAGTCACCCTTTCCACTGAATAGGACTGTTATTTAGAACCCTTTCGTACAGTTTGAATATAAGAAAGATCATGAATTGTGTACAAAACTTCTTTTGAAGGAAATCTGAGAGAATTGATATCAACTATAATATCACAAACAGTAAAAGAAGCAAATGGAAAACTAGACTCAGAATGTGAATTAGTAAAGAACAAGTAAGAAAAGGAATTGTTTTTTCATACAGGAATAACAGGAACAGTGCTTTGGACAAAACATTTTCAGACTGAAAAGGATGGCTGTTACGAATCCTTTGATCAATCTTTAAATAGAAAGAAGATTATGCAACTTGTACAGAAAGTTCCATTGGAGCAAATGGGAGAGAATTTACATCAATCACAATGATCTGAAATGCAAGGGAAACAAAGGGAAACCTAGACGCAATACCATGGGAAATAGAGAAGAACAAATATCCAAAATAATGGAATTTTTTACTAATTCACATTCTGAGTCTAGTTTTCCATTTGCTTCCTTTACTGTTTGTGATATCATAGTTGATATCAATTCTCTCGGATTTCCTTCAAAAGAAGTTTTGTACACAATTCATTATCTTCCTTATATTCAAACTGTACGAAAGGATATGTATGGAAAACTAGAATAACAGGAACAGTGCTTTGGACAAAACATTTTCAGACTGAAAAGGATGGCTGTTACGAATCCTTTGATCAATCTTTAAATATAAAGAAGATTATGCAACTTGTACAGAAAATTCCATTGGAGCAAATGGGAGAGAATTTACATCAATTACAACGAACTGAAATGCAAGGGAAACAAAGGGAAACCTAGACTGAATACAATGGGAAATCAGAGAAGAACAAATAACCAAAATAATGGAATTTTCAGTAGGAAATAACTTGAAGATTTCTCTGCCCAGTCACCCTTTCCACTGAATAGGACTGTTGTTAAGAACCCTTTCGTACAGTTTGAATATAAGGAAGATAATGAATTGTGTACAAAACTTCTTTTGAAGGAAATCCGAGAGAATTGATATCAACTATAATATCACAAACAGTAAAAGAAGCAAATGGAAAACTAGACTCAGAATGTGAATTAGTAAAGAACAAGTAAGAAAAGGAACTGTTTTTTCATACGGGAAAAACAGGAACAGTGCTTTGGACAAAACATTTTCAGACTGAAAAGGATTGCTGTTACGAATCCTTTGATCAATCTTTAAATATAAAGAAGATTATGCAACTTGTACAGAAAGTTCCATTGGAGCAAATGGGAGCGAATTTACATCAATGACAATGATCTGAAATGCAAGGGAAACAAAGGGAAACCTAGGCGCAATACAATAGGAAATAGAGAAGAACAAATATCCAAAATAATGGAATTTTCAATAGGAAATAACTTGAAGATTTCTCTACCCAGTCACCCTTTCCACTGAATAGGACTGTTGTTAAGAACCCTTTCGTACAGTTTGAATATAAGGAAGATAATGAATTGTGTACAAAACTTCTTTTGAAGGAAATCCGAGAGAATTGATATCAACTATGATATCACAAACAGTAAAGGAAGCAAATGGAAAACTAGATTCAGAATGTGAATTAGTAAAGAACAAGTAAGAAAAGGAACTGTTTTTTCATACAGGAATAACAGGAACAGTGCTTTGGACAAAACATTTTCAGACTGAAAAGGATGGCTGTTACGAATCCTTTGATCAATCTTTAAATATAAAGAAGATTATGCAACTTGTACAGAAAATTCCATTGGAGCAAATGGGAGAGAATTTACATCAATTACAACGATCTGAAATGCAAGGGAAACAAAGGGAAACCTAGACTGAATACAATGGGAAATAGAGAAGAACAAATAACCAAAATAATGGAATTTTCAGTAGGAAATAACTTGAAGATTTCTCTGCCCAGTCACCCTTTGCACTGAATAGGACTGTTATTTAGAACCCTTTCGTACAGTTTGAATATAAGAAAGATCATGAATTGTGTACAAAACTTCTTGTGAAGGAAATCTGAGAGAATTGATATCAACTATAATATCACAAACAGTAAAAGAAGCAAATGGAAAACTAGACTCAGAATGTGAATTAGTAAAGAACAAGTAAGAAAAGGAATTGTTTTTTCATACAGGAATAACAGGAACAGTGCTTTGGACAAAACATTTTCAGACTGAAAAGGATTGCTGTTACGAATCCTTTGATCAATCTTTAAATATAAAGAAGATTATGCAACTTGTACAGAAAGTTCCATTGGAGCAAATGGGAGAGAATTTACATCAATCACAATGATCTGAAATGCAAGGGAAACAAAGGGAAACCTAGACGCAATACAATGGGAAATAGAGAAGAACAAATATCCAAAATAATGGAATTTTCAATAGGAAATAACTTGAAGATTTCTCTACCCAGTCATCCTTTCCACTGAATAGGACTGTTGTTAAGAACCCTTTCGTACAGTTTGAATATAAGGAAGATAATGAATTGTGTACAAAACTTCTTTTGAAGGAAATCCGAGAGAATTGATATCAACTATCATATCACAAACAGTAAAGGAAGCAAATGGAAAACTAGATTCAGAATGTGAATTAGTAAAGAACAAGTAAGAAAAGGAACTGTTTTTTCATACAGGAATAACAGGAACAGTGCTTTGGACAAAACATTTTCAGACTGAAAAGGATGGCTGTTACGAATCCTTTGATCAATCTTTAAATATAAAGAAGATTATGCAACTTGTACAGAAAATTCCATTGGAGCAAATGGGAGAGAATTTACATCAATTACAACGATCTGAAATGCAAGGGAAACAAAGGGAAACCTAGACTGAATACAATGGGAAATCAGAGAAGAACAAATAACCAAAATAATGGAATTTTCAGTAGGAAATAACTTGAAGATTTCTCTGCCCAGTCACACTTTCCACTGAACAGGACTGTTATTTAGAACCCTTTCGTACAGTTTGAATATAAGAAAGATCATGAATTGTGTACAAAACTTCTTTTGAAGGAAATCTGAGGGAATTGATATCAACTATAATATCACAAACAGTAAAAGAAGCAAATGGAAAACTAGACTCAGAATGTGAATTAGTAAAGAACAAGTAAGAAAAGGAATTGTTTTTTCATACAGGAATAACAGGAACAGTGCTTTGGACAAAACATTTTCAGACTGAAAAGGATTGCTGTTACGAATCCTTTGATCAATCTTTAAATATAAAGAAGATTATGCAACTTGTACAGAAAGTTCCATTGGAGCAAATGGGAGAGAATTTACATCAATCACAATGATCTGAAATGCAAGGGAAACAAAGGGAAACCTAGACGCAATACAATGGGAAATAGAGAAGAACAAATATAAAATTTAATGGAATTTTCAATAGGAAATAACTTGAAGATTTCTCTACCCAGTCACCCTTTCCACTGAATAGGACTGTTGTTAAGAACCCTTTCGTACAGTTTGAATATAAGGAAGATAATGAATTGTGTACAAAACTTCTTTTGAAGGAAATCCGAGAGAATTGATATCAACTATGATATCACAAACAGTAAAGGAAGCAAATGGAAAACTAGACTCAGAATGTGAATTAGTAAAGAACAAGTAAGAAAAGGAACTGTTTTTTCATACAGGAATAACAGGAACAGTGCTTTGGACAAAACATTTTCAGACTGAAAAGGATGGCTGTTACGAATCCTTTGATCAATCTTTAAATATAAAGAAGATTATGCAACTTGTACAGAAAATTCCATTGGAGCAAATGGGAGAGAATTTACATCAATTACAACGATCTGAAATGCAAGGGAAACAAAGGGAAACCTAGACTGAATACAATGGGAAATAGAGAAGAACAAATAACCAAAATAATGGAATTTTCAGTAGGAAATAACTTGAAGATTTCTCTGCCCAGTCACCCTTTCCACTGAATAGGACTGTTATTTAGAACCCTTTCGTACAGTTTGAATATAAGGAAGATAATGAATTGTGTACAAAACTTCTTTTGAAGGAAATCCGAGAGAATTGATATCAACTATGATATCACAAACAGTAAAGGAAGCAAATGGAAAACTAGACTCAGAATGTGAATTAGTAAAGAACAAGTAAGAAAAGGAACTGTTTTTTCATACAGGAATAACAGGAACAGTGCTTTGGACAAAACATTTTCAGACTGAAAAGGATGGCTGTTACGAATCCTTTGATCAATCTTTAAATATAAAGAAGATTATGCAACTTGTACAGAAAGTTCCATTGGAGCAAATGGGAGAGAATTTACATCAATCACAATGATCTGAAATACAAGGGAAACAAAG
Source organism: Sminthopsis crassicaudata (assembly GCF_048593235.1). Classification (NCBI taxonomy): domain Eukaryota; kingdom Metazoa; phylum Chordata; class Mammalia; order Dasyuromorphia; family Dasyuridae; genus Sminthopsis; species Sminthopsis crassicaudata. The sequence continues at coordinate 203,047,607 of NC_133619.1, forward strand.
GGAAACCTAGACGCAATACAATGGGAAATAGAGAAGAACAAATATCCAAAACAATGGAATTTTCAATAGGAAATAACTTGAAGATTTCTCTGCCCTGTCACCCTTTCCACTGAATAGGACTGTTATTTAGAACCCTTTCGTACAGTTTGAATATAAGAAAGATCATGAATTGTGTACAAAACTTCTTTTGAAGGAAATCTGAGAGAATTGATATCAACTATAATATCACAAACAGTAAAAGAAGCAAATGGAAAACTAGACTCAGAATGTGAATTAGTAAAGAACAAGTAAGAAAAGGAATTGTTTTTTCATACAGGAATAACAGGAACAGTGCTTTGGACAAAACATTTTCAGACTGAAAAGGATTGCTGTTACGAATCCTTTGATCAATCTTTAAATATAAAGAAGATTATGCAACTTGTACAGAAAGTTCCATTGGAGCAAATGGGAGAGAATTTACATCAATCACAATGATCTGAAATGCAAGGGAAACAAAGGGAAACCTAGACGCAATACAATGGGAAATAGAGAAGAACAAATATCCAAAATAATGGAATTTTCAATAGGAAATAACTTGAAGATTTCAATACCCAGTCACCCTTTCCACTGAATAGGACTGTTGTTAAGAACCCTTTCGTACACTTTGAATATAAGGAAGATAATGAATTGTGTACAAAACTTCTTTTGAAGGAAATCCGAGAGAATTGATATCAACTATGATATCACAAACAGTAAAGAAAGCAAATGGAAAACTAGACTCAGAATGTGAATTAGTAAAGAACAAGTAAGAAAAGGAACTGTTTTTTCATACAGGAATAACAGGAACAGTGCTTTGGACAAAACATTTTCAGACTGAAAAGGATGGCTGTTACGAATCCTTTGATCAATCTTTAAATAGAAAGAAGATTATGCAACTTGTACAGAAAGTTCCATTGGAGCAAATGGGAGAGAATTTACATCAATCACAATGATCTGAAATGCAAGGGAAACAAAGGGAAACCTAGACGCAATACAATGGGAAATAGAGAAGAACAAATATCCAAAATAATGGAATTTTCAATAGGAAATAACTTGAAGATTTCTCTACCCAGTCACCCTTTCCACTGAATAGGACTGTTGTTAAGAACCCTTTCGTACAGTTTGAATATAAGGAAGATAATGAATTGTGTACAAAACTTCTTTTGAAGGAAATCCGAGAGAATTGATATCAACTATGATATCACAAACAGTAAAGGAAGCAAATGGAAAACTAGACTCAGAATGTGAATTAGTAAAGAACAAGTAAGAAAAGGAACTGTTTTTTCATACAGGAATAACAGGAACAGTGCTTTGGACAAAACATTTTCAGACTGAAAAGGATGGCTGTTACGAATCCTTTGATCAATCTTTAAATATAAAGAAGATTATGCAACTTGTACAGAAAGTTCCATTGGAGCAAATGGGAGAGAATTTACATCAATCACAATGATCTGAAATGCAAGGGAAACAAAGGGAAACCTAGACGCAATACAATGGGAAATAGAGAAGAACAAATATCCAAAACAATGGAATTTTCAATAGGAAATAACTTGAAGATTTCTCTGCCCAGTCACCCTTTCCACTGAATAGGACTGTTATTTAGAACCCTTTCGTACAGTTTGAATATAAGAAAGATCATGAATTGTGTACAAAACTTCTTTTGAAGGAAATCTGAGAGAATTGATATCAACTATAATATCACAAACAGTAAAAGAAGCAAATGGAAAACTAGACTCAGAATGTGAATTAGTAAAGAACAAGTAAGAAAAGGAACTGTTTTTTCATACAGGAATAACAGGAACAGTGCTTTGGACAAAACATTTTCAGACTGAAAAGGATGGCTGTTACGAATCCTTTGATCAATCTTTAAATATAAAGAAGATTATGCAACTTGTACAGAAAATTCCATTGGAGCAAATGGGAGAGAATTTACATCAATTACAACGATCTGAAATGCAAGGGAAACAAAGGGAAACCTAGACTGAATACAATGGGAAATCAGAGAAGAACAAATAACCAAAATAATGGAATTTTCAGTAGGAAATAACTTGAAGATTTCTCTGCCCAGTCACCCTTTCCACTGAATAGGACTGTTGTTAAGAACCCTTTCGTACAGTTTGAATATAAGGAAGATAATGAATTGTGTACAAAACTTCTTTTGAAGGAAATCCGAGAGAATTGATATCAACTATAATATCACAAACAGTAAAAGAAGCAAATGGAAAACTAGACTCAGAATGTGAATTAGTAAAGAACAAGTAAGAAAAGGAACTGTTTTTTCATACGGGAAAAACAGGAACAGTGCTTTGGACAAAACATTTTCAGACTGAAAAGGATTGCTGTTACGAATCCTTTGATCAATCTTTAAATATAAAGAAGATTATGCAACTTGTACAGAAAGTTCCATTGGAGCAAATGGGAGCGAATTTACATCAATCACAATGATCTGAAATGCAAGGGAAACAAAGGGAAACCTAGACGCAATACAATAGGAAATAGAGAAGAACAAATATCCAAAATAATGGAATTTTCAATAGGAAAAACCTTGAAGATTTCTCTACCCAGTCACCTTTTCCACTGAATAGGACTGTTGTTAAGAACCCTTTCGTACAGTTTGAATATAAGGAAGATAATGAATTGTGTACAAAACTTCTTTTGAAGGAAATCCGAGAGAATTGATATCAACTATGATATCACAAACAGTAAAGGAAGCAAATGGAAAACTAGACTCAGAATGTGAATTAGTAAAGAACAAGTAAGAAAAGGAACTGTTTTTTCATACAGGAATAACAGGAACAGTGCTTTGGACAAAACATTTTCAGACTGAAAAGGATGGCTGTTACGAATCCTTTGATCAATCTTTAAATATAAAGAAGATTATGCAACTTGTACAGAAAATTCCATTGGAGCAAATGGGAGAGAATTTACATCAATTACAACGATCTGAAATGCAAGGGAAACAAAGGGAAACCTAGACTGAATACAATGGGAAATAGAGAAGAACAAATAACCAAAATAATGGAATTTTCAGTAGGAAATAACTTGAAGATTTCTCTGCCCAGTCACCCTTTGCACTGAATAGGACTGTTATTTAGAACCCTTTCGTACAGTTTGAATATAAGAAAGATCATGAATTGTGTACAAAACTTCTTTTGAAGGAAATCTGAGAGAATTGATATCAACTATAATATCACAAACAGTAAAAGAAGCAAATGGAAAACTAGACTCAGAATGTGAATTAGTAAAGAACAAGTAAGAAAAGGAATTGTTTTTTCATACAGGAATAACAGGAACAGTGCTTTGGACAAAACATTTTCAGACTGAAAAGGATTGCTGTTACGAATCCTTTGATCAGTCTTTAAATAGAAAGAAGATTATGCAACTTGTACAGAAAGTTCCATTGGAGCAAATGGGAGAGAATTTACATCAATCACAATGATCTGAAATGCAAGGGAAACAAAGGGAAACCTAGACGCAAAACAATGGGAAATAGAGAAGAACAAATATCCAAAATAATGGAATTTTCAATAGGAAATAACTTGAAGATTTCTCTACCCAGTCACCCTTTCCACTGAATAGGACTGTTGTTAAGAACCCTTTCGTACAGTTTGAATATAAGGAAGATAATGAATTGTGTACAAAACTTCTTTTGAAGGAAATCCGAGAGAATTGATATCAACTATGATATCACAAACAGTAAAGGAAGCAAATGGAAAACTAGACTCAGAATGTGAATTAGTAAAGAACAAGTAAGAAAAGGAACTGTTTTTTCATACAGGAATAACAGGAACAGTGCTTTGGACAAAACATTTTCAGACTGAAAAGGATGGCTGTTACGAATCCTTTGATCAATCTTTAAATATAAAGAAGATTATGCAACTTGTACAGAAAATTCCATTGGAGCAAATGGGAGAGAATTTACATCAATTACAACGATCTGAAATGCAAGGGAATCAAAGGAAAACCTAGACTGAATACAATGGGAAATCAGAGAAGAACAAATAACCAAAATAATGGAATTTTCAGTAGGAAATAACTTGAAGATTTCTCTGCCCACTCACCCTTTCCACAGAATAGGACTGTTATTTAGAACCCTTTCGTACAGTTTGAATATAAGAAAGATCATGAATTGTGTACAAAACTTCTTTTGAAGGAAATCTGAGAGAATTGATATCAACTATAATATCACAAACAGTAAAAGAAGCAAATGGAAAACTAGACTCAGAATGTGAATTAGTAAAGAACAAGTAAGAAAAGGAATTGTTTTTTCATACAGGAATAACAGGAACAGTGCTTTGGACAAAACATTTTCAGACTGAAAAGGATTGCTGTTACGAATCCTTTGATCAATCTTTAAATAGAAAGAAGATTATGCAACTTGTACAGAAAGTTCCATTGGAGCAAATGGGAGAGAATTTACATCAATCACAATGATCTGAAATGCAAGGGAAACAAAGGGAAACCTAGACGCAATACAATGGGAAATAGAGAAGAACAAATATCCAAAACAATGGAATTTTCAATAGGAAATAACTTGAAGATTTCTCTGCCCAGTCACCCTTTCCACTGAATAGGACTGTTATTTAGAACCCTTTCGTACAGTTTGAATATAAGAAAGATCATGAATTGTGTACAAAACTTCTTTTGAAGGAAATCTGAGAGAATTGATATCAACTATAATATCACAAACAGTAAAAGAAGCAAATGGAAAACTAGACTCAGAATGTGAATTAGTAAAAACAAGTAAGAAAAGGAATTGTTTTTTCATACAGGAATAACAGGAACAGTGCTTTGGACAAAACATTTTCAGACTGAAAAGGATGGCTGTTACGAATCCTTTGATCAATCTTTAAATAGAAAGAAGATTATGCAACTTGTACAGAAAGTTCCATTGGAGCAAATGGGAGAGAATTTACATCAATCACAATGATCTGAAATGCAAGGGAAACAAAGGGAAACCTAGACGCAATACCATGGGAAATAGAGAAGAACAAATATCCAAAATAATGGAATTTTCAATAGGAAATAACTTGAAGATTTCTCTACCCAGTCACCCTTTCCACTGAATAGGACTGTTGTTAAGAACCCTTTCGTACAGTTTGAATATAAGGAAGATAATGAATTGTGTACAAAACTTCTTTTGAAGGAAATCTGAGAGAATTGATATCAACTATAATATCACAAACAGTAAAAGAAGCAAATGGAAAACTAGACTCAGAATGTGAATTAGTAAAGAACAAGTAAGAAAAGGAATTGTTTTTTCATACAGGAATAACAGGAACAGTGCTTTGGACAAAACATTTTCAGACTGAAAAGGATTGCTGTTACGAATCCTTTGATCAATCTTTAAATAGAAAGAAGATTATGCAACTTGTACAGAAAGTTCCATTGGAGCAAATGGGAGAGAATTTACATCAATCACAATGATCTGAAATGCAAGGGAAACAAAGGGAAACCTAGACGCAATACAATGGGAAATAGAGAAGAACAAATATCCAAAACAATGGAATTTTCAATAGGAAATAACTTGAAGATTTCTCTGCCCAGTCACCCTTTCCACTGAATAGGACTGTTATTTAGAACCCTTTCGTACAGTTTGAATATAAGAAAGATCATGAATTGTGTACAAAACTTCTTTTGAAGGAAATCTGAGAGAATTGATATCAACTATAATATCACAAACAGTAAAAGAAGCAAATGGAAAACTAGACTCAGAATGTGAATTAGTAAAGAACAAGTAAGAAAAGGAATTGTTTTTTCATACAGGAATAACAGGAACAGTGCTTTGGACAAAACATTTTCAGACTGAAAAGGATTGCTGTTACGAATCCTTTGATCAATCTTTAAATATAAAGAAGATTATGCAACTTGTACAGAAAGTTCCATTGGAGCAAATGGGAGAGAATTTACATCAATCACAATGATCTGAAATGCAAGGGAAACAAAGGGAAACCTAGACGCAATACAATGGGAAATAGAGAAGAACAAATATCCAAAATAATGGAATTTTCAATAGGAAATAACTTGAAGATTTCTCTACCCAGTCACCCTTTCCACTGAATAGGACTGTTGTTAAGAACCCTTTCGTACAGTTTGAATATGAGGAAGATAATGAATTGTGTACAAAACTTCTTTTGAAGGAAATCCGAGAGAATTGATATCAACTATGATATCACAAACAGTAAAGAAAGCAAATGGAAAACTAGACTCAGAATGTGAATTAGTAAAGAACAAGTAAGAAAAGGAACTGATTTTTCATACAGGAATAACAGGAACAGTGCTTTGGACAAAACATTTTCAGACTGAAAAGGATTGCTGTTACGAATCCTTTGATCAATCTTTAAATAGAAAGAAGATTATGCAACTTGTACAGAAAGTTCCATTGGAGCAAATGGGAGAGAATTTACATCAATCACAATGATCTGAAATGCAAGGGAAACAAAGGGAAACCTAGACGCAATACAATGGGAAATAGAGAAGAACAAATATCCAAAACAATGGAATTTTCAATAGGAAATAACTTGAAGATTTCTCTGCCCAGTCACCCTTTGCACTGAATAGGACTGTTATTTAGAACCCTTTCGTACAGTTTGAATATAAGAAAGATCATGAATTGTGTACAAAACTTCTTTTGAAGGAAATCTGAGAGAATTGATATCAACTATAATATCACAAACAGTAAAAGAAGCAAATGGAAAACTAGACTCAGAATGTGAATTAGTAAAAACAAGTAAGAAAAGGAATTGTTTTTTCATACAGGAATAACAGGAACAGTGCTTTGGACAAAACATTTTCAGACTGAAAAGGATGGCTGTTACGAATCCTTTGATCAATCTTTAAATAGAAAGAAGATTATGCAACTTGTACAGAAAGTTCCATTGGAGCAAATGGGAGAGAATTTACATCAATCACAATGATCTGAAATGCAAGGGAAACAAAGGGAAACCTAGACGCAATACCATGGGAAATAGAGAAGAACAAATATCCAAAATAATGGAATTTTCAATAGGAAATAACTTGAAGATTTCTCTACCCAGTCACCCTTTCCACTGAATAGGACTGTTGTTAAGAACCCTTTCGTACAGTTTGAATATAAGGAAGATAATGAATTGTGTACAAAACTTCTTTTGAAGGAAATCTGAGAGAATTGATATCAACTATAATATCACAAACAGTAAAAGAAGCAAATGGAAAACTAGACTCAGAATGTGAATTAGTAAAGAACAAGTAAGAAAAGGAATTGTTTTTTCATACAGGAATAACAGGAACAGTGCTTTGGACAAAACATTTTCAGACTGAAAAGGATTGCTGTTACGAATCCTTTGATCAATCTTTAAATAGAAAGAAGATTATGCAACTTGTACAGAAAGTTCCATTGGAGCAAATGGGAGAGAATTTACATCAATCACAATGATCTGAAATGCAAGGGAAACAAAGGGAAACCTAGACGCAATACAATGGGAAATAGAGAAGAACAAATATCCAAAACAATGGAATTTTCAATAGGAAATAACTTGAAGATTTCTCTGCCCAGTCACCCTTTCCACTGAATAGGACTGTTATTTAGAACCCTTTCGTACAGTTTGAATATAAGAAAGATCATGAATTGTGTACAAAACTTCTTTTGAAGGAAATCTGAGAGAATTGATATCAACTATAATATCACAAACAGTAAAAGAAGCAAATGGAAAACTAGACTCAGAATGTGAATTAGTAAAGAACAAGTAAGAAAAGGAATTGTTTTTTCATACAGGAATAACAGGAACAGTGCTTTGGACAAAACATTTTCAGACTGAAAAGGATTGCTGTTACGAATCCTTTGATCAATCTTTAAATATAAAGAAGATTATGCAACTTGTACAGAAAGTTCCATTGGAGCAAATGGGAGAGAATTTACATCAATCACAATGATCTGAAATGCAAGGGAAACAAAGGGAAACCTAGACGCAATACAATGGGAAATAGAGAAGAACAAATATCCAAAATAATGGAATTTTCAATAGGAAATAACTTGAAGATTTCTCTACCCAGTCACCCTTTCCACTGAATAGGACTGTTGTTAAGAACCCTTTCGTACAGTTTGAATATGAGGAAGATAATGAATTGTGTACAAAACTTCTTTTGAAGGAAATCCGAGAGAATTGATATCAACTATGATATCACAAACAGTAAAGAAAGCAAATGGAAAACTAGACTCAGAATGTGAATTAGTAAAGAACAAGTAAGAAAAGGAACTGATTTTTCATACAGGAATAACAGGAACAGTGCTTTGGACAAAACATTTTCAGACTGAAAAGGATGGCTGTTACGAATCCTTTGATCAATCTTTAAATAGAAAGAAGATTATGCAACTTGTACAGAAAGTTCCATTGGAGCAAATGGGAGAGAATTTACATCAATCACAATGATCTGAAATGCAAGGGAAACAAAGGGAAACCTAGACGCAATACAATGGGAAATAGAGAAGAACAAATATCCAAAATTATGGAATTTTCAATAGGAAATAACTTGAAGATTTCTCTACCCAGTCACCCTTTCCACTGAATAGGACTGTTGTTAAGAACCCTTTCGTACAGTTTGAATATAAGGAAGATAATGAATTGTGTACAAAACTTCTTTTGAAGGAAATCCGAGAGAATTGATATCAACTATGATATCACAAACAGTAAAGGAAGCAAATGGAAAACTAGACTCAGAATGTGAATTAGTAAAGAACAAGTAAGAAAAGGAACTGTTTTTTCATACAGGAATAACAGGAACAGTGCTTTGGACAAAACATTTTCAGACTGAAAAGGATGGCTGTTACGAATCCTTTGATCAATCTTTAAATATAAAGAAGATTATGCAACTTGTACAGAAAATTCCATTGGAGCAAATGGGAGAGAATTTACATCAATTACAACGATCTGAAATGCAAGGGAAACAAAGGGAAACCTAGACTGAATACAATGGGAAATCAGAGAAGAACAAATAACCAAAATAATGGAATTTTCAGTAGGAAATAACTTGAAGATTTCTCTGCCCAGTCACCCTTTCCACTGAATAGGACTGTTATTTAGAACCCTTTCGTACAGTTTGAATATAAGAAAGATCATGAATTGTGTACAAAACTTCTTTTGAAGGAAATCTGAGAGAATTGATATCAACTATAATATCACAAACAGTAAAAGAAGCAAATGGAAAACTAGACTCAGAATGTGAATTAGTAAAGAACAAGTAAGAAAAGGAACTGTTTTTTCATACAGGAATAACAGGAACAGTGCTTTGGACAAAACATTTTCAGACTGAAAAGGATGGCTGTTACGAATCCTTTGATCAATCTTTAAATAGAAAGAAGATTATGCAACTTGTACAGAAAGTTCCATTGGAGCAAATGGGAGAGAATTTACATCAATCACAATGATCTGAAATGCAAGGGAAACAAAGGGAAACCTAGACGCAATACAATGGGAAATAGAGAAGAACAAATATCCAAAACAATGGAATTTTCAATAGGAAATAACTTGAAGATTTCTCTGCCCAGTCACCCTTTCCACTGAATAGGACTGTTATTTAGAACCCTTTCGTACAGTTTGAATATAAGAAAGATCATGAATTGTGTACAAAACTTCTTTTGAAGGAAATCTGAGAGAATTGATATCAACTATAATATCACAAACAGTAAAAGAAGCAAATGGAAAACTAGACTCAGAATGTGAATTAGTAAAGAACAAGTAAGAAAAGGAATTGTTTTTTCATACAGGAATAACAGGAACAGTGCTTTGGACAAAACATTTTCAGACTGAAAAGGATTGCTGTTACGAATCCTTTGATCAATCTTTAAATATAAAGAAGATTATGCAACTTGTACAGAAAGTTCCATTGGAGCAAATGGGAGAGAATTTACATCAATCACAATGATCTGAAATGCAAGGGAAACAAAGGGAAACCTAGACGCAATACAATGGGAAATAGAGAAGAACAAATATCCAAAATAATGGAATTTTCAATAGGAAATAACTTGAAGATTTCTCTACCCAGTCACCCTTTCCACTGAATAGGACTGTTGTTAAGAACCCTTTCGTACAGTTTGAATATGAGGAAGATAATGAATTGTGTACAAAACTTCTTTTGAAGGAAATCCGAGAGAATTGATATCAACTATGATATCACAAACAGTAAAGAAAGCAAATGGAAAACTAGACTCAGAATGTGAATTAGTAAAGAACAAGTAAGAAAAGGAACTGATTTTTCATACAGGAATAACAGGAACAGTGCTTTGGACAAAACATTTTCAGACTGAAAAGGATGGCTGTTACGAATCCTTTGATCAATCTTTAAATAGAAAGAAGATTATGCAACTTGTACAGAAAGTTCCATTGGAGCAAATGGGAGAGAATTTACATCAATCACAATGATCTGAAATGCAAGGGAAACAAAGGGAAACCTAGACGCAATACAATGGGAAATAGAGAAGAACAAATATCCAAAATTATGGAATTTTCAATAGGAAATAACTTGAAGATTTCTCTACCCAGTCACCCTTTCCACTGAATAGGACTGTTGTTAAGAACCCTTTCGTACAGTTTGAATATAAGGAAGATAATGAATTGTGTACAAAACTTCTTTTGAAGGAAATCCGAGAGAATTGATATCAACTATGATATCACAAACAGTAAAGGAAGCAAATGGAAAACTAGACTCAGAATGTGAATTAGTAAAGAACAAGTAAGAAAAGGAACTGTTTTTTCATACAGGAATAACAGGAACAGTGCTTTGGACAAAACATTTTCAGACTGAAAAGGATGGCTGTTACGAATCCTTTGATCAATCTTTAAATATAAAGAAGATTATGCAACTTGTACAGAAAATTCCATTGGAGCAAATGGGAGAGAATTTACATCAATTACAACGATCTGAAATGCAAGGGAAACAAAGGGAAACCTAGACTGAATACAATGGGAAATCAGAGAAGAACAAATAACCAAAATAATGGAATTTTCAGTAGGAAATAACTTGAAGATTTCTCTGCCCAGTCACCCTTTCCACTGAATAGGACTGTTATTTAGAACCCTTTCGTACAGTTTGAATATAAGAAAGATCATGAATTGTGTACAAAACTTCTTTTGAAGGAAATCTGAGAGAATTGATATCAACTATAATATCACAAACAGTAAAAGAAGCAAATGGAAAACTAGACTCAGAATGTGAATTAGTAAAGAACAAGTAAGAAAAGGAACTGTTTTTTCATACAGGAATAACAGGAACAGTGCTTTGGACAAAACATTTTCAGACTGAAAAGGATGGCTGTTACGAATCCTTTGATCAATCTTTAAATAGAAAGAAGATTATGCAACTTGTACAGAAAGTTCCATTGGAGCAAATGGGAGAGAATTTACATCAATCACAATGATCTGAAATGCAAGGGAAACAAAGGGAAACCTAGACGCAATACAATGGGAAATAGAGAAGAACAAATATCCAAAACAATGGAATTTTCAATAGGAAATAACTTGAAGATTTCTCTGCCCAGTCACCCTTTCCACTGAATAGGACTGTTATTTAGAACCCTTTCGTACAGTTTGAATATAAGAAAGATCATGAATTGTGTACAAAACTTCTTTTGAAGGAAATCTGAGAGAATTGATATCAACTATAATATCACAAACAGTAAAAGAAGCAAATGGAAAACTAGACTCAGAATGTGAATTAGTAAAGAACAAGTAAGAAAAGGAATTGTTTTTTCATACAGGAATAACAGGAACAGTGCTTTGGACAAAACATTTTCAGACTGAAAAGGATTGCTGTTACGAATCCTTTGATCAATCTTTAAATATAAAGAAGATTATGCAACTTGTACAGAAAGTTCCATTGGAGCAAATGGGAGAGAATTTACATCAATCACAATGATCTGAAATGCAAGGGAAACAAAGGGAAACCTAGACGCAATACAATGGGAAATAGAGAAGAACAAATATCCAAAATAATGGAATTTTCAATAGGAAATAACTTGAAGATTTCTCTACCCAGTCACCCTTTCCACTGAATAGGACTGTTGTTAAGAACCCTTTCGTACAGTTTGAATATAAGGAAGATAATGAATTGTGTACAAAACTTCTTTTGAAGGAAATCCGAGAGAATTGATATCAACTATGATATCACAAACAGTAAAGGGAGCAAATGGAAAACTAGACTCAGAATGTGAATTAGTAAAGAACAAGTAAGAAAAGGAACTGTTTTTTCATACAGGAATAACAGGAACAGTGCTTTGGACAAAACATTTTCAGACTGAAAAGGATGGCTGTTACGAATCCTTTGATCAATCTTTAAATATAAAGAAGATTATGCAACTTGTACAGAAAATTCCATTGGAGCAAATGGGAGAGAATTTACATCAATTACAACGAACTGAAATGCAAGGGAAACAAAGGGAAACCTAGACTGAATACAATGGGAAATCAGAGAAGAACAAATAACCAAAATAATGGAATTTTCAGTAGGAAATAACTTGAAGATTTCTCTGCCCAGTCACCCTTTGCACTGAATAGGACTGTTATTTAGAACCCTTTCGTACAGTTTGAATATAAGAAAGATCATGAATTGTGTACAAAACTTCTTTTGAAGGAAATCTGAGAGAATTGATATCAACTATCATATCACAAACAGTAAAAGAAGCAAATGGAAAACTAGAGTCAGAATGTGAATTAGTAAAGAACAAGTAAGAAAAGGAATTGTTTTTTCATACAGGAATAACAGGAACAGTGCTTTGGACAAAACATTTTCAGACTGAAAAGGATTGCTGTTACGAATCCTTTGATCAATCTTTAAATATAAAGAAGATTATGCAACTTGTACAGAAAGTTCCATTGGAGCAAATGGGAGAGAATTTACATCAATCACAATGATCTGAAATGCAAGGGAAACAAAGGGAAACCTAGACGCAATACAATGGGAAATAGAGAAGAACAAATATCCAAAATAATGGAATTTTCAATAGGAAATAACTTGAAGATTTCTCTACCCAGTCACCCTTTCCACTGAATAGGACTGTTGTTAAGAACCCTTTCGTACAGTTTGAATATAAGGAAGATAATGAATTGTGTACAAAACTTCTTTTGAAGGAAATCCGAGAGAATTGATATCAACTATGATATCACAAACAGTAAAGGAAGCAAATGGAAAACTAGACTCAGAATGTGAATTAGTAAAGAACAAGTAAGAAAAGGAACTGTTTTTTCATACAGGAATAACAGGAACAGTGCTTTGGACAAAACATTTTCAGACTGAAAAGGATGGCTGTTACGAATCCTTTGATCAATCTTTAAATATAAAGAAGATTATGCAACTTGTACAGAAAATTCCATTGGAGCAAATGGGAGAGAATTTACATCAATTACAACGATCTGAAATGCAAGGGAAACAAAGGGAAACCTAGACTGAATACAATGGGAAATCAGAGAAGAACAAATAACCAAAATAATGGAATTTTCAGTAGGAAATAACTTGAAGATTTCTCTGCCCAGTCACCCTTTCCACTGAATAGGACTGTTATTTAGAACCCTTTCGTACAGTTTGAATATAAGAAAGATCATGAATTGTGTACTAAACTTCTTTTGAAGGAAATCTGAGAGAATTGATATCAACTATAATATCACAAACAGTAAAAGAAGCAAATGGAAAACTAGACTCAGAATGTGAATTAGTAAAGAACAAGTAAGAAAAGGAATTGTTTTTTCATACAGGAATAACAGGAACAGTGCTTTGGACAAAACATTTTCAGACTGAAAAGGATTGCTGTTACGAATCCTTTGATCAATCTTTAAATAGAAAGAAGATTATGCAACTTGTACAGAAAGTTCCATTGGAGCAAATGGGAGAGAATTTACATCAATCACAATGATCTGAAATGCAAGGGAAACAAAGGGAAACCTAGACGCAATACAATGGGAAATAGAGAAGAACAAATATCCAAAATAATGGAATTTTCAATAGGAAATAACTTGAAGATTTCTCTACCCAGTCACCCTTTCCACTGAATAGGACTGTTGTTAAGAACCCTTTCGTACAGTTTGAATATAAGGAAGATAATGAATTGTGTACAAAACTTCTTTTGAAGGAAATCCGAGAGAATTGATATCAACTATGATATCACAAACAGTAAAGGGAGCAAATGGAAAACTAGACTCAGAATGTGAATTAGTAAAGAACAAGTAAGAAAAGGAACTGTTTTTTCATACAGGAATAACAGGAACAGTGCTTTGGACAAAACATTTTCAGACTGAAAAGGATGGCTGTTACGAATCCTTTGATCAATCTTTAAATATAAAGAAGATTATGCAACTTGTACAGAAAATTCCATTGGAGCAAATGGGAGAGAATTTACATCAATTACAACGAACTGAAATGCAAGGGAAACAAAGGGAAACCTAGACTGAATACAATGGGAAATCAGAGAAGAACAAATAACCAAAATAATGGAATTTTCAGTAGGAAATAACTTGAAGATTTCTCTGCCCAGTCACCCTTTCCACTGAATAGGACTGTTGTTAAGAACCCTTTCGTACAGTTTGAATATAAGGAAGATAATGAATTGTGTACAAAACTTCTTTTGAAGGAAATCCGAGAGAATTGATATCAACTATAATATCACAAACAGTAAAAGAAGCAAATGGAAAACTAGACTCAGAATGTGAATTAGTAAAGAACAAGTAAGAAAAGGAACTGTTTTTTCATACGGGAAAAACAGGAACAGTGCTTTGGACAAAACATTTTCAGACTGAAAAGGATTGCTGTTACGAATCCTTTGATCAATCTTTAAATATAAAGAAGATTATGCAACTTGTACAGAAAGTTCCATTGGAGCAAATGGGAGAGAATTTACATCAATCACAATGATCTGAAATGCAAGGGAAACAAAGGGAAACCTAGGCGCAATACAATAGGAAATAGAGAAGAACAAATATCCAAAATAATGGAATTTTCAATAGGAAAAACCTTGAAGATTTCTCTACCCAGTCACCCTTTCCACTGAATAGGACTGTTGTTAAGAACCCTTTCGTACAGTTTGAATATAAGGAAGATAATGAATTGTGTACAAAACTTCTTTTGAAGGAAATCCGAGAGAATTGATATCAACTATGATATCACAAACAGTAAAGGAAGCAAATGGAAAACTAGATTCAGAATGTGAATTAGTAAAGAACAAGTAAGAAAAGGAACTGTTTTTTCATACAGGAATAACAGGAACAGTGCTTTGGACAAAACATTTTCAGACTGAAAAGGATGGCTGTTACGAATCCTTTGATCAATCTTTAAATATAAAGAAGATTATGCAACTTGTACAGAAAATTCCATTGGAGCAAATGGGAGAGAATTTACATCAATTACAACGATCTGAAATGCAAGGGAAACAAAGGGAAACCTAGACTGAATACAATGGGAAATAGAGAAGAACAAATAACCAAAATAATGGAATTTTCAGTAGGAAATAACTTGAAGATTTCTCTGCCCAGTCACCCTTTGCACTGAATAGGACTGTTATTTAGAACCCTTTCGTACAGTTTGAATATAAGAAAGATCATGAATTGTGTACAAAACTTCTTGTGAAGGAAATCTGAGAGAATTGATATCAACTATAATATCACAAACAGTAAAAGAAGCAAATGGAAAACTAGACTCAGAATGTGAATTAGTAAAGAACAAGTAAGAAAAGGAATTGTTTTTTCATACAGGAATAACAGGAACAGTGCTTTGGACAAAACATTTTCAGACTGAAAAGGATTGCTGTTACGAATCCTTTGATCAATCTTTAAATATAAAGAAGATTATGCAACTTGTACAGAAAGTTCCATTGGAGCAAATGGGAGAGAATTTACATCAATCACAATGATCTGAAATGCAAGGGAAACAAAGGGAAACCTAGACGCAATACAATGGGAAATAGAGAAGAACAAATATCCAAAATAATGGAATTTTCAATAGGAAATAACTTGAAGATTTCTCTACCCAGTCATCCTTTCCACTGAATAGGACTGTTGTTAAGAACCCTTTCGTACAGTTTGAATATAAGGAAGATAATGAATTGTGTACAAAACTTCTTTTGAAGGAAATCCGAGAGAATTGATATCAACTATCATATCACAAACAGTAAAGGAAGCAAATGGAAAACTAGACTCAGAATGTGAATTAGTAAAGAACAAGTAAGAAAAGGAACTGTTTTTTCATACAGGAATAACAGGAACAGTGCTTTGGACAAAACATTTTCAGACTGAAAAGGATGGCTGTTACGAATCCTTTGATCAATCTTTAAATATAAAGAAGATTATGCAACTTGTACAGAAAATTCCATTGGAGCAAATGGGAGAGAATTTACATCAATTACAACGATCTGAAATGCAAGGGAAACAAAGGGAAACCTAGACTGAATACAATGGGAAATCAGAGAAGAACAAATAACCAAAATAATGGAATTTTCAGTAGGAAATAACTTGAAGATTTCTCTGCCCAGTCACACTTTCCACTGAATAGGACTGTTATTTAGAACCCTTTCGTACAGTTTGAATATAAGAAAGATCATGAATTGTGTACAAAACTTCTTTTGAAGGAAATCTGAGGGAATTGATATCAACTATAATATCACAAACAGTAAAAGAAGCAAATGGAAAACTAGACTCAGAATGTGAATTAGTAAAGAACAAGTAAGAAAAGGAATTGTTTTTTCATACAGGAATAACAGGAACAGTGCTTTGGACAAAACATTTTCAGACTGAAAAGGATTGCTGTTACGAATCCTTTGATCAATCTTTAAATATAAAGAAGATTATGCAACTTGTACAGAAAGTTCCATTGGAGCAAATGGGAGAGAATTTACATCAATCACAATGATCTGAAATGCAAGGGAAACAAAGGGAAACCTAGACGCAATACAATGGGAAATAGAGAAGAACAAATATAAAATTTAATGGAATTTTCAATAGGAAATAACTTGAAGATTTCTCTACCCAGTCACCCTTTCCACTGAATAGGACTGTTGTTAAGAACCCTTTCGTACAGTTTGAATATAAGGAAGATAATGAATTGTGTACAAAACTTCTTTTGAAGGAAATCCGAGAGAATTGATATCAACTATGATATCACAAACAGTAAAGGAAGCAAATGGAAAACTAGACTCAGAATGTGAATTAGTAAAGAACAAGTAAGAAAAGGAACTGTTTTTTCATACAGGAATAACAGGAACAGTGCTTTGGACAAAACATTTTCAGACTGAAAAGGATGGCTGTTACGAATCCTTTGATCAATCTTTAAATATAAAGAAGATTATGCAACTTGTACAGAAAATTCCATTGGAGCAAATGGGAGAGAATTTACATCAATTACAACGATCTGAAATGCAAGGGAAACAAAGGGAAACCTAGACTGAATACAATGGGAAATAGAGAAGAACAAATAACCAAAATAATGGAATTTTCAGTAGGAAATAACTTGAAGATTTCTCTGCCCAGTCACCCTTTCCACTGAATAGGACTGTTATTTAGAACCCTTTCGTACAGTTTGAATATAAGAAAGATCATGAATTGTGTACAAAACTTCTTTTGAAGGAAATCTGAGAGAATTGATATCAACTATAATATCACAAACAGTAAAAGAAGCAAATGGAAAACTAGACTCAGAATGTGAATTAGTAAAGAACAAGTAAGAAAAGGAATTGTTTTTTCATACAGGAATAACAGGAACAGTGCTTTGGACAAAACATTTTCAGACTGAAAAGGATTGCTGTTACGAATCCTTTGATCAATCTTTAAATATAAAGAAGATTATGCAACTTGTACAGAAAGTTCCATTGGAGCAAATGGGAGAGAATTTACATCAATCACAATGATCTGAAATGCAAGGGAAACAAAGGGAAACCTAGACGCAATACAATGGGAAATAGAGAAGAACAAATATCCAAAATAATGGAATTTTCAATAGGAAATAACTTGAAGATTTCTCTACCCAGTCACCCTTTCCACTGAATAGGACTGTTGTTAAGAACCCTTTCGTACACTTTGAATATAAGGAAGATAATGAATTGTGTACAAAACTTCTTTTGAAGGAAATCCGAGAGAATTGATATCAACTATGATATCACAAACAGTAAAGAAAGCAAATGGAAAACTAGACTCAGAATGTGAATTAGTAAAGAACAAGTAAGAAAAGGAACTGTTTTTTCATACAGGAATAACAGGAACAGTGCTTTGGACAAAACATTTTCAGACTGAAAAGGATGGCTGTTACGAATCCTTTGATCAATCTTTAAATAGAAAGAAGATTATGCAACTTGTACAGAAAGTTCCATTGGAGCAAATGGGAGAGAATTTACATCAATCACAATGATCTGAAATGCAAGGGAAACAAAGGGAAACCTAGACGCAATACAATGGGAAATAGAGAAGAACAAATATCCAAAATAATGGAATTTTCAATAGGAAATAACTTGAAGATTTCTCTACCCAGTCACCCTTTCCACTGAATAGGACTGTTGTTAAGAACCCTTTCGTACAGTTTGAATATAAGGAAGATAATGAATTGTGTACAAAACTTCTTTTGAAGGAAATCCGAGAGAATTGATATCAACTATGATATCACAAACAGTAAAGGAAGCAAATGGAAAACTAGACTCAGAATGTGAATTAGTAAAGAACAAGTAAGAAAAGGAACTGTTTTTTCATACAGGAATAACAGGAACAGTGCTTTGGACAAAACATTTTCAGACTGAAAAGGATGGCTGTTACGAATCCTTTGATCAATCTTTAAATATAAAGAAGATTATGCAACTTGTACAGAAAATTCCATTGGAGCAAATGGGAGAGAATTTACATCAATTACAACGATCTGAAATGCAAGGGAAACAAAGGGAAACCTAGACTGAATACAATGGGAAATAGAGAAGAACAAATAACCAAAATAATGGAATTTTCAGTAGGAAATAACTTGAAGATTTCTCTGCCCAGTCACCCTTTCCACTGAATAGGACTGTTATTTAGAACCCTTTCGTACAGTTTGAATATAAGAAAGATCATGAATTGTGTACAAAACTTCTTTTGAAGGAAATCTGAGAGAATTGATATCAACTATAATATCACAAACAGTAAAAGAAGCAAATGGAAAACTAGACTCAGAATGTGAATTAGTAAAGAACAAGTAAGAAAAGGAATTGTTTTTTCATACAGGAATAACAGGAACAGTGCTTTGGACAAAACATTTTCAGACTGAAAAGGATTGCTGTTACGAATCCTTTGATCAATCTTTAAATAGAAAGAAGATTATGCAACTTGTACAGAAAGTTCCATTGGAGCAAATGGGAGAGAATTTACATCAATCACAATGATCTGAAATGCAAGGGAAACAAAGGGAAACCTAGACGCAATACAATGGGAAATCAGAGAAGAACAAATAACCAAAATAATGGAATTTTCAGTAGGAAATAACTTGAAGATTTCTCTGCCCAGTCACACTTTCCACTGAATAGGACTGTTATTTAGAACCCTTTCGTACAGTTTGAATATAAGAAAGATCATGAATTGTGTACAAAACTTCTTTTGAAGGAAATCTGAGGGAATTGATATCAACTATAATATCACAAACAGTAAAAGAAGCAAATGGAAAACTAGACTCAGAATGTGAATTAGTAAAGAACAAGTAAGAAAAGGAATTGTTTTTTCATACAGGAATAACAGGAACAGTGCTTTGGACAAAACATTTTCAGACTGAAAAGGATTGCTGTTACGAATCCTTTGATCAATCTTTAAATATAAAGAAGATTATGCAACTTGTACAGAAAGTTCCATTGGAGCAAATGGGAGAGAATTTACATCAATCACAATGATCTGAAATGCAAGGGAAACAAAGGGAAACCTAGACGCAATACAATGGGAAATAGAGAAGAACAAATATAAAATTTAATGGAATTTTCAATAGGAAATAACTTGAAGATTTCTCTACCCAGTCACCCTTTCCACTGAATAGGACTGTTGTTAAGAACCCTTTCGTACAGTTTGAATATAAGGAAGATAATGAATTGTGTACAAAACTTCTTTTGAAGGAAATCCGAGAGAATTGATATCAACTATGATATCACAAACAGTAAAGGAAGCAAATGGAAAACTAGACTCAGAATGTGAATTAGTAAAGAACAAGTAAGAAAAGGAACTGTTTTTTCATACAGGAATAACAGGAACAGTGCTTTGGACAAAACATTTTCAGACTGAAAAGGATGGCTGTTACGAATCCTTTGATCAATCTTTAAATATAAAGAAGATTATGCAACTTGTACAGAAAATTCCATTGGAGCAAATGGGAGAGAATTTACATCAATTACAACGATCTGAAATGCAAGGGAAACAAAGGGAAACCTAGACTGAATACAATGGGAAATAGAGAAGAACAAATAACCAAAATAATGGAATTTTCAGTAGGAAATAACTTGAAGATTTCTCTGCCCAGTCACCCTTTCCACTGAATAGGACTGTTATTTAGAACCCTTTCGTACAGTTTGAATATAAGGAAGATCATGAATTGTGTACAAAACTTCTTTTGAAGGAAATCTGAGAGAATTGATATCAACTATAATATCACAAACAGTAAAAGAAGCAAATGGAAAACTAGACTCAGAATGTGAATTAGTAAAGAACAAGTAAGAAAAGGAATTGTTTTTTCATACAGGAATAACAGGAACAGTGCTTTGGACAAAACATTTTCAGACTGAAAAGGATGGCTGTTACGAATCCTTTGATCAATCTTTAAATATAAAGAAGATTATGCAACTTGTACAGAAAGTTCCATTGGAGCAAATGGGAGAGAATTTACATCAATCACAATGATCTGAAATGCAAGGGAAACAAAGGGAAACCTAGACGCAATACAATGGGAAATAGAGAAGAACAAATATCCAAAATAATGGAATTTTCAATAGGAAATAACTTGAAGATTTCTCTACCCAGTCACCCTTTCCACTGAATAGGACTGTTGTTAAGAACCCTTTCGTACAGTTTGAATATAAGGAAGATAATGAATTGTGTACAAAACTTCTTTTGAAGGAAATCCGAGAGAATTGATATCAACTATGATATCACAAACAGTAAAGAAAGCAAATGGAAAACTAGACTCAGAATGTGAATTAGTAAAGAACAAGTAAGAAAAGGAACTGTTTTTTCATACAGGAATAACAGGAACAGTGCTTTGGACAAAACATTTTCAGACTGAAAAGGATGGCTGTTACGAATCCTTTGATCAATCTTTAAATAGAAAGAAGATTATGCAACTTGTACAGAAAGTTCCATTGGAGCAAATGGGAGAGAATTTACATCAATCACAATGATCTGAAATGCAAGGGAAACAAAGGGAAACCTAGACGCAATACAATGGGAAATAGAGAAGAACAAATATCCAAAATAATGGAATTTTCAATAGGAAATAACTTGAAGATTTCTCTACCCAGTCACCCTTTCCACTGAATAGGACTGTTGTTAAGAACCCTTTCGTACAGTTTGAATATAAGGAAGATAATGAATTGTGTACAAAACTTCTTTTGAAGGAAATCCGAGAGAATTGATATCAACTATGATATCACAAACAGTAAAGGAAGCAAATGGAAAACTAGACTCAGAATGTGAATTAGTAAAGAACAAGTAAGAAAAGGAACTGTTTTTTCATACAGGAATAACAGGAACAGTGCTTTGGACAAAACATTTTCAGACTGAAAAGGATTGCTGTTACGAATCCTTTGATCAATCTTTAAATAGAAAGAAGATTATGCAACTTGTACAGAAAGTTCCATTGGAGCAAATGGGAGAGAATTTACATCAATCACAATGATCTGAAATGCAAGGGAAACAAAGGGAAACCTAGACGCAATACAATGGGAAATAGAGAATAACAAATATCCAAAATAATGGAATTTTCAATAGGAAATAACTTGAAGATTTCTCTACCCAGTCACCCTTTCCACTGAATAGGACTGTTGTTAAGAACCCTTTCGTACAGTTTGAATATAAGGAAGATAATGAATTGTGTACAAAACTTCTTTTGAAGGAAATCCGAGAGAATTGATATCAACTATGATATCACAAACAGTAAAGGAAGCAAATGGAAAACTAGACTCAGAATGTGAATTAGTAAAGAACAAGTAAGAAAAGGAACTGTTTTTTCATACAGGAATAACAAGAACAGTGCTTTGGACAAAACATTTTCAGACTGAAAAGGATGGCTGTTACGAATCCTTTGATCAATCTTTAAATATAAAGAAGATTATGCAACTTGTACAGAAAATTCCATTGGAGCAAATGGGAGAGAATTTAAATCAATTACAACGATCTGAAATGCAAGGGAAACAAAGGGAAACCTAGACTGAATACAATGGGAAATCAGAGAAGAACAAATAACCAAAATAATGGAATTTTCAGTAGGAAATAACTTGAAGATTTCTCTGCCCAGTCACCCTTTCCACTGAATAGGACTGTTATTTAGAATCCTTTCGTACAGTTTGAATATAAGAAAGATCATGAATTGTGTACAAAACTTCTTTTGAAGGAAATCTGAGAGAATTGATATCAACTATAATATCACAAACAGTAAAAGAAGCAAATGGAAAACTAGACTCAGAATGTGAATTAGTAAAGAACAAGTAAGAAAAGGAATTGTTTTTTCATACAGGAATAACAGGAACAGTGCTTTGGACAAAACATTTTCAGACTGAAAAGGATTGCTGTTACGAATCCTTTGATCAATCTTTAAATAGAAAGAAGATTATGCAACTTGTACAGAAAGTTCCATTGGAGCAAATGGGAGAGAATTTACATCAATCACAATGATCTGAAATGCAAGGGAAACAAAGGGAAACCTAGACGCAATACAATGGGAAATAGAGAAGAACAAATATCCAAAACAATGGAATTTTCAATAGGAAATAACTTGAAGATTTCTCTGCCCAGTCACCCTTTCCACTGAATAGGACTGTTATTTAGAACCCTTTCGTACAGTTTGAATATAAGAAAGATCATGAATTGTGTACAAAACTTCTTTTGAAGGAAATCTGAGAGAATTGATATCAACTATAATATCACAAACAGTAAAAGAAGCAAATGGAAAACTAGACTCAGAATGTGAATTAGTAAAGAACAAGTAAGAAAAGGAATTGTTTTTTCATACAGGAATAACAGGAACAGTGCTTTGGACAAAACATTTTCAGACTGAAAAGGATTGCTGTTACGAATCCTTTGATCAATCTTTAAATATAAAGAAGATTATGCAACTTGTACAGAAAGTTCCATTGGAGCAAATGGGAGAGAATTTACATCAATCACAATGATCTGAAATGCAAGGGAAACAAAGGGAAACCTAGACGCAATACAATGGGAAATAGAGAAGAACAAATATCCAAAATAATGGAATTTTCAATAGGAAATAACTTGAAGATTTCTCTACCCAGTCACCCTTTCCACTGAATAGGACTGTTGTTAAGAACCCTTTCGTACAGTTTGAATATAAGGAAGATAATGAATTGTGTACAAAACTTCTTTTGAAGGAAATCCGAGAGAATTGATATCAACTATGATATCACAAACAGTAAAGAAAGCAAATGGAAAACTAGACTCAGAATGTGAATTAGTAAAGAACAAGTAAGAAAAGGAACTGATTTTTCATACAGGAATAACAGGAACAGTGCTTTGGACAAAACATTTTCAGACTGAAAAGGATGGCTGTTACGAATCCTTTGATCAATCTTTAAATAGAAAGAAGATTATGCAACTTGTACAGAAAGTTCCATTGGAGCAAATGGGAGAGAATTTACATCAATCACAATGATCTGAAATGCAAGGGAAACAAAGGGAAACCTAGACGCAATACCATGGGAAATAGAGAAGAACAAATATCCAAAATAATGGAATTTTCAATAGGAAATAACTTGAAGATTTCTCTACCCAGTCACCCTTTCCACTGAATAGGACTGTTGTTAAGAACCCTTTCGTACAGTTTGAATATAAGGAAGATAATGAATTGTGTACAAAACTTCTTTTGAAGGAAATCCGAGAGAATTGATATCAACTATAATATCACAAACAGTAAAAGAAGCAAATGGAAAACTAGACTCAGAATGTGAATTAGTAAAGAACAAGTAAGAAAAGGAATTGTTTTTTCATACAGGAATAACAGGAACAGTGCTTTGGACAAAACATTTTCAGACTGAAAAGGATTGCTGTTACGAATCCTTTGATCAATCTTTAAATAGAAAGAAGATTATGCAACTTGTACAGAAAGTTCCATTGGAGCAAATGGGAGAGAATTTACATCAATCACAATGATCTGAAATGCAAGGGAAACAAAGGGAAACCTAGACGCAATACAATGGGAAATAGAGAAGAACAAATATCCAAAACAATGGAATTTTCAATAGGAAATAACTTGAAGATTTCTCTGCCCAGTCACCCTTTCCACTGAATAGGACTGTTATTTAGAACCCTTTCGTACAGTTTGAATATAAGAAAGATCATGAATTGTGTACAAAACTTCTTTTGAAGGAAATCTGAGAGAATTGATATCAACTATAATATCACAAACAGTAAAAGAAGCAAATGGAAAACTAGACTCAGAATGTGAATTAGTAAAGAACAAGTAAGAAAAGGAATTGTTTTTTCATACAGGAATAACAGGAACAGTGCTTTGGACAAAACATTTTCAGACTGAAAAGGATTGCTGTTACGAATCCTTTGATCAATCTTTAAATAGAAAGAAGATTATGCAACTTGTACAGAAAGTTCCATTGGAGCAAATGGGAGAGAATTTACATCAATCACAATGATCTGAAATGCAAGGGAAACAAAGGGAAACCTAGACGCAATACAATGGGAAATAGAGAATAACAAATATCCAAAATAATGGAATTTTCAATAGGAAATAACTTGAAGATTTCTCTACCCAGTCACCCTTTCCACTGAATAGGACTGTTGTTAAGAACCCTTTTGTACAGTTTGAATATAAGGAAGATAATGAATTGTGTACAAAACTTCTTTTGAAGGAAATCCGAGAGAATTGATATCAACTATGATATCACAAACAGTAAAGAAAGCAAATGGAAAACTAGACTCAGAATGTGAATTAGTAAAGAACAAGTAAGAAAAGGAACTGATTTTTCATACAGGAATAACAGGAACATTGCTTTGGACAAAACATTTTCAGACTGAAAAGGATGGCTGTTACGAATCCTTTGATCAATCTTTAAATAGAAAGAAGATTATGCAACTTGTACAGAAAGTTCCATTGGAGCAAATGGGAGAGAATTTACATCAATCACAATGATCTGAAATGCAAGGGAAACAAAGGGAAACCTAGACGCAATACAATGGGAAATAGAGAAGAACAAATATCCAAAATAATGGAATTTTCAATAGGAAATAACTTGAAGATTTCTCTACCCAGTCACCCTTTCCACTGAATAGGACTGTTGTTAAGAACCCTTTCGTACAGTTTGAATATAAGGAAGATAATGAATTGTGTACAAAACTTCTTTTGAAGGAAATCTGAGAGAATTGATATCAACTATAATATCACAAACAGTAAAAGAAGCAAATGGAAAACTAGACTCAGAATGTGAATTAGTAAAGAACAAGTAAGAAAAGGAATTGTTTTTTCATACAGGAATAACAGGAACAGTGCTTTGGACAAAACATTTTCAGACTGAAAAGGATTGCTGTTACGAATCCTTTGATCAATCTTTAAATAGAAAGAAGATTATGCAACTTGTACAGAAAGTTCCATTGGAGCAAATGGGAGAGAATTTACATCAATCACAATGATCTGAAATGCAAGGGAAATAAAGGGAAACCTAGACGAAATACAATGGGAAATAGAGAAGAACAAATATCCAAAATAATGGAATTTTCAATAGGAAATAACTTGAAGATTTCTCTACCCAGTCACCCTTTCCACTGAATAGGACTGTTGTTAAGAACCCTTTCGTACAGTTTGAATATAAGGAAGATAATGAATTGTGTACAAAACTTCTTTTGAAGGAAATCCGGGAGAATTGATATCAACTATGATATCACAAACAGTAAAGAAAGCAAATGGAAAACTAGACTCAGAATGTGAATTAGTAAAGAACAAGTAAGAAAAGGAACTGTTTTTTCATACAGGAATAACAGGAACAGTGCTTTGGACAAAACATTTTCAGACTGAAAAGGATGGCTGTTACGAATCCTTTGATCAATCTTTAAATAGAAAGAAGATTATGCAACTTGTACAGAAAGTTCCATTGGAGCAAATGGGAGAGAATTTACATCAATTACAACGATCTGAAATGCAAGGGAAACAAAGGGAAACCTAGACTGAATACAATGGGAAATCAGAGAAGAACAAATAACCAAAATAATGGAATTTTCAGTAGGAAATAACTTGAAGATTTCTCTGCCCAGTCACCCTTTCCATTGAATAGGACTGTTGTTAAGAACCCTTTCGTACAGTTTGAATATAAGGAAGATAATGAATTGTGTACAAAACTTCTTTTGAAGGAAATCCGAGAGAATTGATATCAACTATAATATCACAAACAGTAAAAGAAGCAAATGGAAAACTAGACTCAGAATGTGAATTAGTAAAGAACAAGTAAGAAAAGGAACTGTTTTTTCATACAGGAATAACAGGAACAGTGCTTTGGACAAAACATTTTCAGACTGAAAAGGATGGCTGTTACGAATCCTTTGATCAATCTTTAAATATAAAGAAGATTATGCAACTTGTACAGAAAATTCCATTGGAGCAAATGGGAGAGAATTTACATCAATTACAACGATCTGAAATGCAAGGGAAACAAAGGGAAACCTAGACTGAATACAATGGGAAATAGAGAAGAACAAATAACCAAAATAATGGAATTTTCAGTAGGAAATAACTTGAAGATTTCTCTGCCCAGTCACCCTTTGCACTGAATAGGACTGTTATTTAGAACCCTTTCGTACAGTTTGAATATAAGAAAGATCATGAATTGTGTACAAAACTTCTTTTGAAGGAAATCTGAGAGAATTGATATCAACTATAATATCACAAACAGTAAAAGAAGCAAATGGAAAACTAGACTCAGAATGTGAATTAGTAAAGAACAAGTAAGAAAAGGAATTGTTTTTTCATACAGGAATAACAGGAACAGTGCTTTGGACAAAACATTTTCAGACTGAAAAGGATTGCTGTTACGAATCCTTTGATCAATCTTTAAATATAAAGAAGATTATGCAACTTGTACAGAAAGTTCCATTGGAGCAAATGGGAGAGAATTTACATCAATCACAATGATCTGAAATGCAAGGGAAACAAAGGGAAACCTAGACGCAATACAATGGGAAATAGAGAAGAACAAATATCCAAAATAATGGAATTTTCAATAGGAAATAACTTGAAGATTTCTCTACCCAGTCATCCTTTCCACTGAATAGGACTGTTGTTAAGAACCCTTTCGTACAGTTTGAATATAAGGAAGATAATGAATTGTGTACAAAACTTCTTTTGAAGGAAATCCGAGAGAATTGATATCAACTATCATATCACAAACAGTAAAGGAAGCAAATGGAAAACTAGACTCAGAATGTGAATTAGTAAAGAACAAGTAAGAAAAGGAACTGTTTTTTCATACAGGAATAACAGGAACAGTGCTTTGGACAAAACATTTTCAGACTGAAAAGGATGGCTGTTACGAATCCTTTGATCAATCTTTAAATATAAAGAAGATTATGCAACTTGTACAGAAAATTCCATTGGAGCAAATGGGAGAGAATTTACATCAATTACAACGATCTGAAATGCAAGGGAAACAAAGGGAAACCTAGACTGAATACAATGGGAAATCAGAGAAGAACAAATAACCAAAATAATGGAATTTTCAGTAGGAAATAACTTGAAGATTTCTCTGCCCAGTCACACTTTCCACTGAATAGGACTGTTATTTAGAACCCTTTCGTACAGTTTGAATATAAGAAAGATCATGAATTGTGTACAAAACTTCTTTTGAAGGAAATCTGAGGGAATTGATATCAACTATAATATCACAAACAGTAAAAGAAGCAAATGGAAAACTAGACTCAGAATGTGAATTAGTAAAGAACAAGTAAGAAAAGGAATTGTTTTTTCATACAGGAATAACAGGAACAGTGCTTTGGACAAAACATTTTCAGACTGAAAAGGATTGCTGTTACGAATCCTTTGATCAATCTTTAAATATAAAGAAGATTATGCAACTTGTACAGAAAGTTCCATTGGAGCAAATGGGAGAGAATTTACATCAATCACAATGATCTGAAATGCAAGGGAAACAAAGGGAAACCTAGACGCAATACAATGGGAAATAGAGAAGAACAAATATAAAATTTAATGGAATTTTCAATAGGAAATAACTTGAAGATTTCTCTACCCAGTCACCCTTTCCACTGAATAGGACTGTTGTTAAGAACCCTTTCGTACAGTTTGAATATAAGGAAGATAATGAATTGTGTACAAAACTTCTTTTGAAGGAAATCCGAGAGAATTGATATCAACTATGATATCACAAACAGTAAAGGAAGCAAATGGAAAACTAGACTCAGAATGTGAATTAGTAAAGAACAAGTAAGAAAAGGAACTGTTTTTTCATACAGGAATAACAGGAACAGTGCTTTGGACAAAACATTTTCAGACTGAAAAGGATTGCTGTTACGAATCCTTTGATCAATCTTTAAATATAAAGAAGATTATGCAACTTGTACAGAAAGTTCCATTGGAGCAAATGGGAGAGAATTTACATCAATCACAATGATCTGAAATGCAAGGGAAACAAAGGGAAACCTAGACGCAATACAATGGGAAATAGAGAAGAACAAATATCCAAAATAATGGAATTTTCAATAGGAAATAACTTGAAGATTTCAATACCCAGTCACCCTTTCCACTGAATAGGACTGTTGTTAAGAACCCTTTCGTACACTTTGAATATAAGGAAGATAATGAATTGTGTACAAAACTTCTTTTGAAGGAAATCCGAGAGAATTGATATCAACTATGATATCACAAACAGTAAAGAAAGCAAATGGAAAACTAGACTCAGAATGTGAATTAGTAAAGAACAAGTAAGAAAAGGAACTGTTTTTTCATACAGGAATAACAGGAACAGTGCTTTGGACAAAACATTTTCAGACTGAAAAGGATGGCTGTTACGAATCCTTTGATCAATCTTTAAATAGAAAGAAGATTATGCAACTTGTACAGAAAGTTCCATTGGAGCAAATGGGAGAGAATTTACATCAATCACAATGATCTGAAATGCAAGGGAAACAAAGGGAAACCTAGACGCAATACAATGGGAAATAGAGAAGAACAAATATCCAAAATAATGGAATTTTCAATAGGAAATAACTTGAAGATTTCTCTACCCAGTCACCCTTTCCACTGAATAGGACTGTTGTTAAGAACCCTTTCGTACAGTTTGAATATAAGGAAGATAATGAATTGTGTACAAAACTTCTTTTGAAGGAAATCCGAGAGAATTGATATCAACTATGATATCACAAACAGTAAAGGAAGCAAATGGAAAACTAGACTCAGAATGTGAATTAGTAAAGAACAAGTAAGAAAAGGAACTGTTTTTTCATACAGGAATAACAGGAACAGTGCTTTGGACAAAACATTTTCAGACTGAAAAGGATGGCTGTTACGAATCCTTTGATCAATCTTTAAATATAAAGAAGATTATGCAACTTGTACAGAAAATTCCATTGGAGCAAATGGGAGAGAATTTACATCAATTACAACGATCTGAAATGCAAGGGAAACAAAGGGAAACCTAGACGCAATACAATGGGAAATAGAGAAGAACAAATATCCAAAACAATGGAATTTTCAATAGGAAATAACTTGAAGATTTCTCTGCCCAGTCACCCTTTCCACTGAATAGGACTGTTATTTAGAACCCTTTCGTACAGTTTGAATATAAGAAAGATCATGAATTGTGTACAAAACTTCTTTTGAAGGAAATCTGAGAGAATTGATATCAACTATAATATCACAAACAGTAAAAGAAGCAAATGGAAAACTAGACTCAGAATGTGAATTAGTAAAGAACAAGTAAGAAAAGGAATTGTTTTTTCATACAGGAATAACAGGAACAGTGCTTTGGACAAAACATTTTCAGACTGAAAAGGATTGCTGTTACGAATCCTTTGATCAATCTTTAAATATAAAGAAGATTATGCAACTTGTACAGAAAGTTCCATTGGAGCAAATGGGAGAGAATTTACATCAATCACAATGATCTGAAATGCAAGGGAAACAAAGGGAAACCTAGACGCAATACAATGGGAAATACAGAAGAACAAATATCCAAAATAATGGAATTTTCAATAGGAAATAACTTGAAGATTTCTCTACCCAGTCACCCTTTCCACTGAATAGGACTGTTGTTAAGAACCCTTTCGTACAGTTTGAATATAAGGAAGATAATGAATTGTGTACAAAACTTCTTTTGAAGGAAATCCGAGAGAATTGATATCAACTATGATATCACAAACAGTAAAGGAAGCAAATGGAAAACTAGACTCAGAATGTGAATTAGTAAAGAACAAGTAAGAAAAGGAACTGTTTTTTCATACAGGAATAACAGGAACAGTGCTTTGGACAAAACATTTTCAGACTGAAAAGGATGGCTGTTACGAATCCTTTGATCAATCTTTAAATATAAAGATGATTATGCAACTTGTACAGAAAATTCCATTGGAGCAAATGGGAGAGAATTTACATCAATTACAACGATCTGAAATGCAAGGGAAACAAAGGGAAACCTAGACTGAATACAATGGGAAATCAGAGAAGAACAAATAACCAAAATAATGGAATTTTCAGTAGGAAATAACTTGAAGATTTCTCTGCCCAGTCACTCTTTCCACTGAATAGGACTGTTATTTAGAACCCTTTCGTACAGTTTGAATATAAGAAAGATCATGAATTGTGTACAAAACTTCTTTTGAAGGAAATCTGAGAGAATTGATATCAACTATAATATCACAAACAGTAAAAGAAGCAAATGGAAAACTAGACTCAGAATGTGAATTAGTAAAGAACAAGTAAGAAAAGGAATTGTTTTTTCATACAGGAATAACAGGAACAGTGCTTTGGACAAAACATTTTCAGACTGAAAAGGATTGCTGTTACGAATCCTTTGATCAATCTTTAAATAGAAAGAAGATTATGCAACTTGTACAGAAAGTTCCATTGGAGCAAATGGGAGAGAATTTACATCAATCACAATGATCTGAAATGCAAGGGAAACAAAGGGAAACCTAGACGCAATACAATGGGAAATAGAGAAGAACAAATATCCAAAATAATGGAATTTTCAATAGGAAATAACTTGAAGATTTCTCTACCCAGTCACCCTTTCCACTGAATAGGACTGTTGTTAAGAACCCTTTCGTACAGTTTGAATATAAGGAAGATAATGAATTGTGTACAAAACTTCTTTTGAAGGAAATCCAAGAGAATTGATATCAACTATGATATCACAAACAGTAAAGGAAGCAAATGGAAAACTAGACTCAGAATGTGAATTAGTAAAGAACAAGTAAGAAAAGGAACTGTTTTTTCATACAGGAATAACAGGAACAGTGCTTTGGACAAAACATTTTCAGACTGAAAAGGATGGCTGTTACGAATCCTTTGATCAATCTTTAAATATAAAGAAGATTATGCAACTTGTACAGAAAATTCCATTGGAGCAAATGGGAGAGAATTTACATCAATTACAACGATCTGAAATGCAAGGGAAACAAAGGGAAACCTAGACTGAATACAATGGGAAATCAGAGAAGAACAAATAACCAAAATAATGGAATTTTCAGTAGGAAATAACTTGAAGATTTCTCTGCCCAGTCACCCTTTCCACTGAATAGGACTGTTATTTAGAACCCTTTCGTACAGTTTGAATATAAGAAAGATCATGAATTGTGTACTAAACTTCTTTTGAAGGAAATCTGAGAGAATTGATATCAACTATAATATCACAAACAGTAAAAGAAGCAAATGGAAAACTAGACTCAGAATGTGAATTAGTAAAGAACAAGTAAGAAAAGGAATTGTTTTTTCATACAGGAATAACAGGAACAGTGCTTTGGACAAAACATTTTCAGACTGAAAAGGATTGCTGTTACGAATCCTTTGATCAATCTTTAAATAGAAAGAAGATTATGCAACTTGTACAGAAAGTTCCATTGGAGCAAATGGGAGAGAATTTACATCAATCACAATGATCTGAAATGCAAGGGAAACAAAGGGAAACCTAGACGCAATACAATGGGAAATAGAGAAGAACAAATATCCAAAATAATGGAATTTTCAATAGGAAATAACTTGAAGATTTCTCTACCCAGTCACCCTTTCCACTGAATAGGACTGTTGTTAAGAACCCTTTCGTACAGTTTGAATATAAGGAAGATAATGAATTGTGTACAAAACTTCTTTTGAAGGAAATCCGAGAGAATTGATATCAACTATGATATCACAAACAGTAAAGGGAGCAAATGGAAAACTAGACTCAGAATGTGAATTAGTAAAGAACAAGTAAGAAAAGGAACTGTTTTTTCATACAGGAATAACAGGAACAGTGCTTTGGACAAAACATTTTCAGACTGAAAAGGATTGCTGTTACGAATCCTTTGATCAATCTTTAAATATAAAGAAGATTATGCAACTTGTACAGAAAATTCCATTGGAGCAAATGGGAGAGAATTTACATCAATTACAACGAACTGAAATGCAAGGGAAACAAAGGGAAACCTAGACTGAATACAATGGGAAATCAGAGAAGAACAAATAACCAAAATAATGGAATTTTCAGTAGGAAATAACTTGAAGATTTCTCTGCCCAGTCACCCTTTCCACTGAATAGGACTGTTGTTAAGAACCCTTTCGTACAGTTTGAATATGAGGAAGATAATGAATTGTGTACAAAACTTCTTTTGAAGGAAATCCGAGAGAATTGATATCAACTATGATATCACAAACAGTAAAGGAAGCAAATGGAAAACTAGACTCAGAATGTGAATTAGTAAAGAACAAGTAAGAAAAGGAATTGTTTTTCATACAGGAATAACAGGAACAGTGCTTTGGACAAAACATTTTCAGACTGAAAAGGATGGCTGTTACGAATCCTTTGATCAATCTTTAAATATAAAGAAGATTATGCAACTTGTACAGAAAGTTCCATTGGAGCAAATGGGAGAGAATTTACATCAATCACAATGATCTGAAATGCAAGGGAAACAAAGGGAAACCTAGACGCAATACAATGGGAAATAGAGAAGAACAAATATCCAAAATAATGGAATTTTCAATAGGAAATAACTTGAAGATTTCTCTACCCAGTCATCCTTTCCACTGAATAGGACTGTTGTTAAGAACCCTTTCGTACAGTTTGAATAAAAGGAAGATAATCAATTGTGTACAAAACTTCTTTTGAAGGAAATCCGAGAGAATTGATATCAACTATGATATCACAAACAGTAAAGGGAGCAAATGGAAAACTAGACTCAGAATGTGAATTAGTAAAGAACAAGTAAGAAAAGGAACTGATTTTTCATACAGGAATAACAGGAACAGTGCTTTGGACAAAACATTTTCAGACTGAAAAGGATGGCTGTTACGAATCCTTTGATCAATCTTTAAATAGAAAGAAGATTATGCAACTTGTACAGAAAGTTCCATTGGAGCAAATGGGAGAGAATTTACATCAATCACAATGATCTGAAATGCAAGGGAAACAAAGGGAAACCTAGACGCAATACAATGGGAAATAGAGAAGAACAAATATCCAAAATAATGGAATTTTCAATAGGAAATAACTTGAAGATTTCTCTACCCAGTCACCCTTTCCACTGAATAGGACTGTTGTTAAGAACCCTTTCGTACAGTTTGAATATAAGGAAGATAATGAATTGTGTACAAAACTTCTTTTGAAGGAAATCCGAGAGAATTGATATCAACTATGATATCACAAACAGTAAAGGAAGCAAATGGAAAACTAGACTCAGAATGTGAATTAGTAAAGAACAAGTAAGAAAAGGAACTGTTTTTTCATACAGGAATAACAGGAACAGTGCTTTGGACAAAACATTTTCAGACTGAAAACGATGGCTGTTACGAATCCTTTGATCAATCTTTAAATATAAAGAAGATTATGCAACTTGTACAGAAAATTCCATTGGAGCAAATGGGAGAGAATTTACATCAATTACAACGATCTGAAATGCAAGGGAAACAAAGGGAAACCTAGACTGAATACAATGGGAAATCAGAGAAGAACAAATAACCAAAATAATGGAATTTTCAGTAGGAAATAACTTGAAGATTTCTCTGCCCAGTCACCCTTTCCACTGAATAGGACTGTTATTTAGAACCCTTTCGTACAGTTTGAATATAAGAAAGATCATGAATTGTGTACAAAACTTCTTTTGAAGGAAATCTGAGAGAATTGATATCAACTATAATATCACAAACAGTAAAAGAAGCAAATGGAAAACTAGACTCAGAATGTGAATTAGTAAAGAACAAGTAAGAAAAGGAATTGTTTTTTCATACAGGAATAACAGGAACAGTGCTTTGGACAAAACATTTTCAGACTGAAAAGGATTGCTGTTACGAATCCTTTGATCAATCTTTAAATATAAAGAAGATTATGCAACTTGTACAGAAAGTTCCATTGGAGCAAATGGGAGAGAATTTACATCAATCACAATGATCTGAAATGCAAGGGAAACAAAGGGAAACCTAGACGAAATACAATGGGATATAGAGAAGAACAAATATCCAAAATAATGGAATTTTCAATAGGAAATAACTTGAAGATTTCTCTACCCAGTCACCCTTTCCACTGAATAGGACTGTAGTTAAGAACCCTTTCGTACAGTTTGAATATAAGGAAGATAATGAATTGTGTACAAAACTTCTTTTGAAGGAAATCCGAGAGAATTGATATCAACTATGATATCACAAACAGTAAAGAAAGCAAATGGAAAACTAGACTCAGAATGTGAATTAGTAAAGAACAAGTAAGAAAAGGAACTGTTTTTTCATACAGGAATAACAGGAACAGTGCTTTGGACAAAACATTTTCAGACTGAAAAGGATGGCTGTTACGAATCCTTTGATCAATCTTTAAATATAAAGAAGATTATGCAACTTGTACAGAAAATTCCATTGGAGCAAATGGGAGAGAATTTACATCAATTACAACGATCTGAAATGCAAGGGAAACAAAGGGAAACCTAGACTGAATACAATGGGAAATCAGAGAAGAACAAATAACCAAAATAATGGAATTTTCAGTAGGAAATAACTTGAAGATTTCTCTGCCCAGTCACCCTTTCCACTGAATAGGACTGTTGTTAAGAACCCTTTCGTACAGTTTGAATATAAGGAAGATAATGAATTGTGTACAAAACTTCTTTTGAAGGAAATCCGAGAGAATTGATATCAACTATAATATCACAAACAGTAAAAGAAGCAAATGGAAAACTAGACTCAGAATGTGAATTAGTAAAGAACAAGTAAGAAAAGGAACTGTTTTTTCATACGGGAAAAACAGGAACAGTGCTTTGGACAAAACATTTTCAGACTGAAAAGGATTGCTGTTACGAATCCTTTGATCAATCTTTAAATATAAAGAAGATTATGCAACTTGTACAGAAAGTTCCATTGGAGCAAATGGGAGCGAATTTACATCAATCACAATGATCTGAAATGCAAGGGAAACAAAGGGAAACCTAGACGCAATACAATAGGAAATAGAGAAGAACAAATATCCAAAATAATGGAATTTTCAATAGGAAAAACCTTGAAGATTTCTCTACCCAGTCACCCTTTCCACTGAATAGGACTGTTGTTAAGAACCCTTTCGTACAGTTTGAATATAAGGAAGATAATGAATTGTGTACAAAACTTCTTTTGAAGGAAATCCGAGAGAATTGATATCAACTATGATATCACAAACAGTAAAGGAAGCAAATGGAAAACTAGACTCAGAATGTGAATTAGTAAAGAACAAGTAAGAAAAGGAACTGTTTTTTCATACAGGAATAACAGGAACAGTGCTTTGGACAAAACATTTTCAGACTGAAAAGGATGGCTGTTACGAATCCTTTGATCAATCTTTAAATATAAAGAAGATTATGCAACTTGTACAGAAAATTCCATTGGAGCAAATGGGAGAGAATTTACATCAATTACAACGATCTGAAATGCAAGGGAAACAAAGGGAAACCTAGACTGAATACAATGGGAAATAGAGAAGAACAAATAACCAAAATAATGGAATTTTCAGTAGGAAATAACTTGAAGATTTCTCTGCCCAGTCACCCTTTGCACTGAATAGGACTGTTATTTAGAACCCTTTCGTACAGTTTGAATATAAGAAAGATCATGAATTGTGTACAAAACTTCTTTTGAAGGAAATCTGAGAGAATTGATATCAACTATAATATCACAAACAGTAAAAGAAGCAAATGGAAAACTAGACTCAGAATGTGAATTAGTAAAGAACAAGTAAGAAAAGGAATTGTTTTTTCATACAGGAATAACAGGAACAGTGCTTTGGACAAAACATTTTCAGACTGAAAAGGATTGCTGTTACGAATCCTTTGATCAGTCTTTAAATAGAAAGAAGATTATGCAACTTGTACAGAAAGTTCCATTGGAGCAAATGGGAGAGAATTTACATCAATCACAATGATCTGAAATGCAAGGGAAACAAAGGGAAACCTAGACGCAAAACAATGGGAAATAGAGAAGAACAAATATCCAAAATAATGGAATTTTCAATAGGAAATAACTTGAAGATTTCTCTACCCAGTCACCCTTTCCACTGAATAGGACTGTTGTTAAGAACCCTTTCGTACAGTTTGAATATAAGGAAGATAATGAATTGTGTACAAAACTTCTTTTGAAGGAAATCCGAGAGAATTGATATCAACTATGATATCACAAACAGTAAAGGAAGCAAATGGAAAACTAGACTCAGAATGTGAATTAGTAAAGAACAAGTAAGAAAAGGAACTGTTTTTTCATACAGGAATAACAGGAACAGTGCTTTGGACAAAACATTTTCAGACTGAAAAGGATGGCTGTTACGAATCCTTTGATCAATCTTTAAATATAAAGAAGATTATGCAACTTGTACAGAAAATTCCATTGGAGCAAATGGGAGAGAATTTACATCAATTACAACGATCTGAAATGCAAGGGAATCAAAGGAAAACCTAGACTGAATACAATGGGAAATCAGAGAAGAACAAATAACCAAAATAATGGAATTTTCAGTAGGAAATAACTTGAAGATTTCTCTGCCCACTCACCCTTTCCACAGAATAGGACTGTTATTTAGAACCCTTTCGTACAGTTTGAATATAAGAAAGATCATGAATTGTGTACAAAACTTCTTTTGAAGGAAATCTGAGAGAATTGATATCAACTATAATATCACAAACAGTAAAAGAAGCAAATGGAAAACTAGACTCAGAATGTGAATTAGTAAAGAACAAGTAAGAAAAGGAATTGTTTTTTCATACAGGAATAACAGGAACAGTGCTTTGGACAAAACATTTTCAGACTGAAAAGGATTGCTGTTACGAATCCTTTGATCAATCTTTAAATAGAAAGAAGATTATGCAACTTGTACAGAAAGTTCCATTGGAGCAAATGGGAGAGAATTTACATCAATCACAATGATCTGAAATGCAAGGGAAACAAAGGGAAACCTAGACGCAATACAATGGGAAATAGAGAAGAACAAATATCCAAAACAATGGAATTTTCAATAGGAAATAACTTGAAGATTTCTCTGCCCAGTCACCCTTTCCACTGAATAGGACTGTTATTTAGAACCCTTTCGTACAGTTTGAATATAAGAAAGATCATGAATTGTGTACAAAACTTCTTTTGAAGGAAATCTGAGAGAATTGATATCAACTATAATATCACAAACAGTAAAAGAAGCAAATGGAAAACTAGACTCAGAATGTGAATTAGTAAAGAACAAGTAAGAAAAGGAATTGTTTTTTCATACAGGAATAACAGGAACAGTGCTTTGGACAAAACATTTTCAGACTGAAAAGGATGGCTGTTACGAATCCTTTGATCAATCTTTAAATAGAAAGAAGATTATGCAACTTGTACAGAAAGTTCCATTGGAGCAAATGGGAGAGAATTTACATCAATCACAATGATCTGAAATGCAAGGGAAACAAAGGGAAACCTAGACGCAATACCATGGGAAATAGAGAAGAACAAATATCCAAAATAATGGAATTTTCAATAGGAAATAACTTGAAGATTTCTCTACCCAGTCACCCTTTCCACTGAATAGGACTGTTGTTAAGAACCCTTTCGTACAGTTTGAATATAAGGAAGATAATGAATTGTGTACAAAACTTCTTTTGAAGGAAATCTGAGAGAATTGATATCAACTATAATATCACAAACAGTAAAAGAAGCAAATGGAAAACTAGACTCAGAATGTGAATTAGTAAAGAACAAGTAAGAAAAGGAATTGTTTTTTCATACAGGAATAACAGGAACAGTGCTTTGGACAAAACATTTTCAGACTGAAAAGGATTGCTGTTACGAATCCTTTGATCAATCTTTAAATAGAAAGAAGATTATGCAACTTGTACAGAAAGTTCCATTGGAGCAAATGGGAGAGAATTTACATCAATCACAATGATCTGAAATGCAAGGGAAACAAAGGGAAACCTAGACGCAATACAATGGGAAATAGAGAAGAACAAATATCCAAAACAATGGAATTTTCAATAGGAAATAACTTGAAGATTTCTCTGCCCAGTCACCCTTTCCACTGAATAGGACTGTTATTTAGAACCCTTTCGTACAGTTTGAATATAAGAAAGATCATGAATTGTGTACAAAACTTCTTTTGAAGGAAATCTGAGAGAATTGATATCAACTATAATATCACAAACAGTAAAAGAAGCAAATGGAAAACTAGACTCAGAATGTGAATTAGTAAAGAACAAGTAAGAAAAGGAATTGTTTTTTCATACAGGAATAACAGGAACAGTGCTTTGGACAAAACATTTTCAGACTGAAAAGGATTGCTGTTACGAATCCTTTGATCAATCTTTAAATATAAAGAAGATTATGCAACTTGTACAGAAAGTTCCATTGGAGCAAATGGGAGAGAATTTACATCAATCACAATGATCTGAAATGCAAGGGAAACAAAGGGAAACCTAGACGCAATACAATGGGAAATAGAGAAGAACAAATATCCAAAATAATGGAATTTTCAATAGGAAATAACTTGAAGATTTCTCTACCCAGTCACCCTTTCCACTGAATAGGACTGTTGTTAAGAACCCTTTCGTACAGTTTGAATATGAGGAAGATAATGAATTGTGTACAAAACTTCTTTTGAAGGAAATCCGAGAGAATTGATATCAACTATGATATCACAAACAGTAAAGAAAGCAAATGGAAAACTAGACTCAGAATGTGAATTAGTAAAGAACAAGTAAGAAAAGGAACTGATTTTTCATACAGGAATAACAGGAACAGTGCTTTGGACAAAACATTTTCAGACTGAAAAGGATGGCTGTTACGAATCCTTTGATCAATCTTTAAATAGAAAGAAGATTATGCAACTTGTACAGAAAGTTCCATTGGAGCAAATGGGAGAGAATTTACATCAATCACAATGATCTGAAATGCAAGGGAAACAAAGGGAAACCTAGACGCAATACAATGGGAAATAGAGAAGAACAAATATCCAAAATTATGGAATTTTCAATAGGAAATAACTTGAAGATTTCTCTACCCAGTCACCCTTTCCACTGAATAGGACTGTTGTTAAGAACCCTTTCGTACAGTTTGAATATAAGGAAGATAATGAATTGTGTACAAAACTTCTTTTGAAGGAAATCCGAGAGAATTGATATCAACTATGATATCACAAACAGTAAAGGAAGCAAATGGAAAACTAGACTCAGAATGTGAATTAGTAAAGAACAAGTAAGAAAAGGAACTGTTTTTTCATACAGGAATAACAGGAACAGTGCTTTGGACAAAACATTTTCAGACTGAAAAGGATGGCTGTTACGAATCCTTTGATCAATCTTTAAATATAAAGAAGATTATGCAACTTGTACAGAAAATTCCATTGGAGCAAATGGGAGAGAATTTACATCAATTACAACGATCTGAAATGCAAGGGAAACAAAGGGAAACCTAGACTGAATACAATGGGAAATCAGAGAAGAACAAATAACCAAAATAATGGAATTTTCAGTAGGAAATAACTTGAAGATTTCTCTGCCCAGTCACCCTTTCCACTGAATAGGACTGTTATTTAGAACCCTTTCGTACAGTTTGAATATAAGAAAGATCATGAATTGTGTACAAAACTTCTTTTGAAGGAAATCTGAGAGAATTGATATCAACTATAATATCACAAACAGTAAAAGAAGCAAATGGAAAACTAGACTCAGAATGTGAATTAGTAAAGAACAAGTAAGAAAAGGAATTGTTTTTTCATACAGGAATAACAGGAACAGTGCTTTGGACAAAACATTTTCAGACTGAAAAGGATTGCTGTTACGAATCCTTTGATCAATCTTTAAATATAAAGAAGATTATGCAACTTGTACAGAAAGTTCCATTGGAGCAAATGGGAGAGAATTTACATCAATCACAATGATCTGAAATGCAAGGGAAACAAAGGGAAACCTAGACGAAATACAATGGGAAATAGAGAAGAACAAATATCCAAAATAATGGAATTTTCAATAGGAAATAACTTGAAGATTTCTCTACCCAGTCACCCTTTCCACTGAATAGGACTGTAGTTAAGAACCCTTTCGTACAGTTTGAATATAAGGAAGATAATGAATTGTGTACAAAACTTCTTTTGAAGGAAATCCGAGAGAATTGATATCAACTATGATATCACAAACAGTAAAGAAAGCAAATGGAAAACTAGACTCAGAATGTGAATTAGTAAAGAACAAGTAAGAAAAGGAACTGTTTTTTCATACAGGAATAACAGGAACAGTGCTTTGGACAAAACATTTTCAGACTGAAAAGGATGGCTGTTACGAATCCTTTGATCAATCTTTAAATATAAAGAAGATTATGCAACTTGTACAGAAAATTCCATTGGAGCAAATGGGAGAGAATTTACATCAATTACAACGATCTGAAATGCAAGGGAAACAAAGGGAAACCTAGACTGAATACAATGGGAAATCAGAGAAGAACAAATAACCAAAATAATGGAATTTTCAGTAGGAAATAACTTGAAGATTTCTCTGCCCAGTCACCCTTTCCACTGAATAGGACTGTTGTTAAGAACCCTTTCGTACAGTTTGAATATAAGGAAGATAATGAATTGTGTACAAAACTTCTTTTGAAGGAAATCCGAGAGAATTGATATCAACTATAATATCACAAACAGTAAAAGAAGCAAATGGAAAACTAGACTCAGAATGTGAATTAGTAAAGAACAAGTAAGAAAAGGAACTGTTTTTTCATACGGGAAAAACAGGAACAGTGCTTTGGACAAAACATTTTCAGACTGAAAAGGATTGCTGTTACGAATCCTTTGATCAATCTTTAAATATAAAGAAGATTATGCAACTTGTACAGAAAGTTCCATTGGAGCAAATGGGAGCGAATTTACATCAATCACAATGATCTGAAATGCAAGGGAAACAAAGGGAAACCTAGACGCAATACAATAGGAAATAGAGAAGAACAAATATCCAAAATAATGGAATTTTCAATAGGAAAAACCTTGAAGATTTCTCTACCCAGTCACCCTTTCCACTGAATAGGACTGTTGTTAAGAACCCTTTCGTACAGTTTGAATATAAGGAAGATAATGAATTGTGTACAAAACTTCTTTTGAAGGAAATCCGAGAGAATTGATATCAACTATGATATCACAAACAGTAAAGGAAGCAAATGGAAAACTAGACTCAGAATGTGAATTAGTAAAGAACAAGTAAGAAAAGGAACTGTTTTTTCATACAGGAATAACAGGAACAGTGCTTTGGACAAAACATTTTCAGACTGAAAAGGATGGCTGTTACGAATCCTTTGATCAATCTTTAAATATAAAGAAGATTATGCAACTTGTACAGAAAATTCCATTGGAGCAAATGGGAGAGAATTTACATCAATTACAACGATCTGAAATGCAAGGGAAACAAAGGGAAACCTAGACTGAATACAATGGGAAATAGAGAAGAACAAATAACCAAAATAATGGAATTTTCAGTAGGAAATAACTTGAAGATTTCTCTGCCCAGTCACCCTTTGCACTGAATAGGACTGTTATTTAGAACCCTTTCGTACAGTTTGAATATAAGAAAGATCATGAATTGTGTACAAAACTTCTTTTGAAGGAAATCTGAGAGAATTGATATCAACTATAATATCACAAACAGTAAAAGAAGCAAATGGAAAACTAGACTCAGAATGTGAATTAGTAAAGAACAAGTAAGAAAAGGAATTGTTTTTTCATACAGGAATAACAGGAACAGTGCTTTGGACAAAACATTTTCAGACTGAAAAGGATTGCTGTTACGAATCCTTTGATCAGTCTTTAAATAGAAAGAAGATTATGCAACTTGTACAGAAAGTTCCATTGGAGCAAATGGGAGAGAATTTACATCAATCACAATGATCTGAAATGCAAGGGAAACAAAGGGAAACCTAGACGCAAAACAATGGGAAATAGAGAAGAACAAATATCCAAAATAATGGAATTTTCAATAGGAAATAACTTGAAGATTTCTCTACCCAGTCACCCTTTCCACTGAATAGGACTGTTGTTAAGAACCCTTTCGTACAGTTTGAATATAAGGAAGATAATGAATTGTGTACAAAACTTCTTTTGAAGGAAATCCGAGAGAATTGATATCAACTATGATATCACAAACAGTAAAGGAAGCAAATGGAAAACTAGACTCAGAATGTGAATTAGTAAAGAACAAGTAAGAAAAGGAACTGTTTTTTCATACAGGAATAACAGGAACAGTGCTTTGGACAAAACATTTTCAGACTGAAAAGGATGGCTGTTACGAATCCTTTGATCAATCTTTAAATATAAAGAAGATTATGCAACTTGTACAGAAAATTCCATTGGAGCAAATGGGAGAGAATTTACATCAATTACAACGATCTGAAATGCAAGGGAATCAAAGGAAAACCTAGACTGAATACAATGGGAAATCAGAGAAGAACAAATAACCAAAATAATGGAATTTTCAGTAGGAAATAACTTGAAGATTTCTCTGCCCACTCACCCTTTCCACAGAATAGGACTGTTATTTAGAACCCTTTCGTACAGTTTGAATATAAGAAAGATCATGAATTGTGTACAAAACTTCTTTTGAAGGAAATCTGAGAGAATTGATATCAACTATAATATCACAAACAGTAAAAGAAGCAAATGGAAAACTAGACTCAGAATGTGAATTAGTAAAGAACAAGTAAGAAAAGGAATTGTTTTTTCATACAGGAATAACAGGAACAGTGCTTTGGACAAAACATTTTCAGACTGAAAAGGATTGCTGTTACGAATCCTTTGATCAATCTTTAAATATAAAGAAGATTATGCAACTTGTACAGAAAGTTCCATTGGAGCAAATGGGAGAGAATTTACATCAATCACAATGATCTGAAATGCAAGGGAAACAAAGGGAAACCTAGACGCAATACAATGGGAAATAGAGAAGAACAAATATCCAAAATAATGGAATTTTCAAT
The DNA here is from genome assembly GCF_048593235.1 of Sminthopsis crassicaudata. NCBI lineage: Eukaryota > Metazoa > Chordata > Mammalia > Dasyuromorphia > Dasyuridae > Sminthopsis > Sminthopsis crassicaudata. Next base: position 203,091,428 of record NC_133619.1, read on the forward strand.
AGGAAATAACTTGAAGATTTCTCTACCCAGTCACCCTTTCCACTGAATAGGACTGTTGTTAAGAACCCTTTCGTACAGTTTGAATATAAGGAAGATAATGAATTGTGTACAAAACTTCTTTTGAAGGAAATCCGAGAGAATTGATATCAACTCTGATATCACAAACAGTAAAGGAAGCAAATGGAAAACTAGACTCAGAATGTGAATTAGTAAAGAACAAGTAAGAAAAGGAACTGTTTTTTCATACAGGAATAACAGGAACAGTGCTTTGGACAAAACATTTTCAGACTGAAAAGGATGGCTGTTACGAATCCTTTGATCAATCTTTAAATATAAAGAAGATTATGCAACTTGTACAGAAAATTCCATTGGAGCAAATGGGAGAGAATTTACATCAATTACAACGATCTGAAATGCAAGGGAAACAAAGGGAAACCTAGACTGAATACAATGGGAAATAGAGAAGAACAAATAACCAAAATAATGGAATTTTCAGTAGGAAATAACTTGAAGATTTCTCTGCCCAGTCACCCTTTCCACTGAATAGGACTGTTATTTAGAACCCTTTCGTACAGTTTGAATATAAGAAAGATCATGAATTGTGTACAAAACTTCTTTTGAAGGAAATCTGAGAGAATTGATATCAACTATAATATCACAAACAGTAAAAGAAGCAAATGGAAAACTAGACTCAGAATGTGAATTAGTAAAGAACAAGTAAGAAAAGGAATTGTTTTTTCATACAGGAATAACAGGAACAGTGCTTTGGACAAAACATTTTCAGACTGAAAAGGATTGCTGTTACGAATCCTTTGATCAATCTTTAAATATAAAGAAGATTATGCAACTTGTACAGAAAGTTCCATTGGAGCAAATGGGAGAGAATTTACATCAATCACAATGATCTGAAATGCAAGGGAAACAAAGGGAAACCTAGACGCAATACAATGGGAAATAGAGAAGAACAAATATCCAAAATAATGGAATTTTCAATAGGAAATAACTTGAAGATTTCTCTACCCAGTCACCCTTTCCACTGAATAGGACTGTTGTTAAGAACCCTTTCGTACACTTTGAATATAAGGAAGATAATGAATTGTGTACAAAACTTCTTTTGAAGGAAATCCGAGAGAATTGATATCAACTATGATATCACAAACAGTAAAGAAAGCAAATGGAAAACTAGACTCAGAATGTGAATTAGTAAAGAACAAGTAAGAAAAGGAACTGTTTTTTCATACAGGAATAACAGGAACAGTGCTTTGGACAAAACATTTTCAGACTGAAAAGGATGGCTGTTACGAATCCTTTGATCAATCTTTAAATAGAAAGAAGATTATGCAACTTGTACAGAAAGTTCCATTGGAGCAAATGGGAGAGAATTTACATCAATCACAATGATCTGAAATGCAAGGGAAACAAAGGGAAACCTAGACGCAATACAATGGGAAATAGAGAAGAACAAATATCCAAAATAATGGAATTTTCAATAGGAAATAACTTGAAGATTTCTCTACCCAGTCACCCTTTCCACTGAATAGGACTGTTGTTAAGAACCCTTTCGTACAGTTTGAATATAAGGAAGATAATGAATTGTGTACAAAACTTCTTTTGAAGGAAATCCGAGAGAATTGATATCAACTATGATATCACAAACAGTAAAGGAAGCAAATGGAAAACTAGACTCAGAATGTGAATTAGTAAAGAACAAGTAAGAAAAGGAACTGTTTTTTCATACAGGAATAACAGGAACAGTGCTTTGGACAAAACATTTTCAGACTGAAAAGGATGGCTGTTACGAATCCTTTGATCAATCTTTAAATATAAAGAAGATTATGCAACTTGTACAGAAAATTCCATTGGAGCAAATGGGAGAGAATTTACATCAATTACAACGATCTGAAATGCAAGGGAAACAAAGGGAAACCTAGACTGAATACAATGGGAAATAGAGAAGAACAAATAACCAAAATAATGGAATTTTCAGTAGGAAATAACTTGAAGATTTCTCTGCCCAGTCACCCTTTCCACTGAATAGGACTGTTATTTAGAACCCTTTCGTACAGTTTGAATATAAGAAAGATCATGAATTGTGTACAAAACTTCTTTTGAAGGAAATCTGAGAGAATTGATATCAACTATAATATCACAAACAGTAAAAGAAGCAAATGGAAAACTAGACTCAGAATGTGAATTAGTAAAGAACAAGTAAGAAAAGGAATTGTTTTTTCATACAGGAATAACAGGAACAGTGCTTTGGACAAAACATTTTCAGACTGAAAAGGATTGCTGTTACGAATCCTTTGATCAATCTTTAAATAGAAAGAAGATTATGCAACTTGTACAGAAAGTTCCATTGGAGCAAATGGGAGAGAATTTACATCAATCACAATGATCTGAAATGCAAGGGAAACAAAGGGAAACCTAGACGCAATACAATGGGAAATAGAGAATAACAAATATCCAAAATAATGGAATTTTCAATAGGAAATAACTTGAAGATTTCTCTACCCAGTCACCCTTTCCACTGAATAGGACTGTTGTTAAGAACCCTTTCGTACAGTTTGAATATAAGGAAGATAATGAATTGTGTACAAAACTTCTTTTGAAGGAAATCCGAGAGAATTGATATCAACTATGATATCACAAACAGTAAAGGAAGCAAATGGAAAACTAGACTCAGAATGTGAATTAGTAAAGAACAAGTAAGAAAAGGAACTGTTTTTTCATACAGGAATAACAAGAACAGTGCTTTGGACAAAACATTTTCAGACTGAAAAGGATGGCTGTTACGAATCCTTTGATCAATCTTTAAATATAAAGAAGATTATGCAACTTGTACAGAAAATTCCATTGGAGCAAATGGGAGAGAATTTAAATCAATTACAACGATCTGAAATGCAAGGGAAACAAAGGGAAACCTAGACTGAATACAATGGGAAATCAGAGAAGAACAAATAACCAAAATAATGGAATTTTCAGTAGGAAATAACTTGAAGATTTCTCTGCCCAGTCACCCTTTCCACTGAATAGGACTGTTATTTAGAATCCTTTCGTACAGTTTGAATATAAGAAAGATCATGAATTGTGTACAAAACTTCTTTTGAAGGAAATCTGAGAGAATTGATATCAACTATAATATCACAAACAGTAAAAGAAGCAAATGGAAAACTAGACTCAGAATGTGAATTAGTAAAGAACAAGTAAGAAAAGGAATTGTTTTTTCATACAGGAATAACAGGAACAGTGCTTTGGACAAAACATTTTCAGACTGAAAAGGATTGCTGTTACGAATCCTTTGATCAATCTTTAAATAGAAAGAAGATTATGCAACTTGTACAGAAAGTTCCATTGGAGCAAATGGGAGAGAATTTACATCAATCACAATGATCTGAAATGCAAGGGAAACAAAGGGAAACCTAGACGCAATACAATGGGAAATAGAGAAGAACAAATATCCAAAACAATGGAATTTTCAATAGGAAATAACTTGAAGATTTCTCTGCCCAGTCACCCTTTCCACTGAATAGGACTGTTATTTAGAACCCTTTCGTACAGTTTGAATATAAGAAAGATCATGAATTGTGTACAAAACTTCTTTTGAAGGAAATCTGAGAGAATTGATATCAACTATAATATCACAAACAGTAAAAGAAGCAAATGGAAAACTAGACTCAGAATGTGAATTAGTAAAGAACAAGTAAGAAAAGGAATTGTTTTTTCATACAGGAATAACAGGAACAGTGCTTTGGACAAAACATTTTCAGACTGAAAAGGATGGCTGTTACGAATCCTTTGATCAATCTTTAAATAGAAAGAAGATTATGCAACTTGTACAGAAAGTTCCATTGGAGCAAATGGGAGAGAATTTACATCAATCACAATGATCTGAAATGCAAGGGAAACAAAGGGAAACCTAGACGCAATACCATGGGAAATAGAGAAGAACAAATATCCAAAATAATGGAATTTTCAACAGGAAATATCTTGAAGATTTCTCTACCCAGTCACCCTTTCCACTGAATAGGACTGTTGTTAAGAACCCTTTCGTACAGTTTGAATATAAGGAAGATAATGAATTGTGTACAAAACTTCTTTTGAAGGAAATCTGAGAGAATTGATATCAACTATAATATCACAAACAGTAAAAGAAGCAAATGGAAAACTAGACTCAGAATGTGAATTAGTAAAGAACAAGTAAGAAAAGGAATTGTTTTTTCATACAGGAATAACAGGAACAGTGCTTTGGACAAAACATTTTCAGACTGAAAAGGATTGCTGTTACGAATCCTTTGATCAATCTTTAAATAGAAAGAAGATTATGCAACTTGTACAGAAAGTTCCATTGGAGCAAATGGGAGAGAATTTACATCAATCACAATGATCTGAAATGCAAGGGAAACAAAGGGAAACCTAGACGCAATACAATGGGAAATAGAGAAGAACAAATATCCAAAACAATGGAATTTTCAATAGGAAATAACTTGAAGATTTCTCTGCCCAGTCACCCTTTCCACTGAATAGGACTGTTATTTAGAACCCTTTCGTACAGTTTGAATATAAGAAAGATCATGAATTGTGTACAAAACTTCTTTTGAAGGAAATCTGAGAGAATTGATATCAACTATAATATCACAAACAGTAAAAGAAGCAAATGGAAAACTAGACTCAGAATGTGAATTAGTAAAGAACAAGTAAGAAAAGGAATTGTTTTTTCATACAGGAATAACAGGAACAGTGCTTTGGACAAAACATTTTCAGACTGAAAAGGATTGCTGTTACGAATCCTTTGATCAATCTTTAAATATAAAGAAGATTATGCAACTTGTACAGAAAGTTCCATTGGAGCAAATGGGAGAGAATTTACATCAATCACAATGATCTGAAATGCAAGGGAAACAAAGGGAAACCTAGACGCAATACAATGGGAAATAGAGAAGAACAAATATCCAAAATAATGGAATTTTCAATAGGAAATAACTTGAAGATTTCTCTACCCAGTCACCCTTTCCACTGAATAGGACTGTTGTTAAGAACCCTTTCGTACAGTTTGAATATGAGGAAGATAATGAATTGTGTACAAAACTTCTTTTGAAGGAAATCCGAGAGAATTGATATCAACTATGATATCACAAACAGTAAAGGAAGCAAATGGAAAACTAGACTCAGAATGTGAATTAGTAAAGAACAAGTAAGAAAAGGAATTGTTTTTTCATACAGGAATAACAGGAACAGTGCTTTGGACAAAACATTTTCAGACTGAAAAGGATGGCTGTTACGAATCCTTTGATCAATCTTTAAATATAAAGAAGATTATGCAACTTGTACAGAAAGTTCCATTGGAGCAAATGGGAGAGAATTTACATCAATCACAATGATCTGAAATGCAAGGGAAACAAAGGGAAACCTAGACGCAATACAATGGGAAATAGAGAAGAACAAATATCCAAAATAATGGAATTTTCAATAGGAAATAACTTGAAGATTTCTCTACCCAGTCATCCTTTCCACTGAATAGGACTGTTGTTAAGAACCCTTTCGTACAGTTTGAATAAAAGGAAGATAATGAATTGTGTACAAAACTTCTTTTGAAGGAAATCCGAGAGAATTGATATCAACTATGATATCACAAACAGTAAAGAAAGCAAATGGAAAACTAGACTCAGAATGTGAATTAGTAAAGAACAAGTAAGAAAAGGAACTGATTTTTCATACAGGAATAACAGGAACAGTGCTTTGGACAAAACATTTTCAGACTGAAAAGGATGGCTGTTACGAATCCTTTGATCAATCTTTAAATAGAAAGAAGATTATGCAACTTGTACAGAAAGTTCCATTGGAGCAAATGGGAGAGAATTTACATCAATCACAATGATCTGAAATGCAAGGGAAACAAAGGGAAACCTAGACGCAATACAATGGGAAATAGAGAAGAACAAATATCCAAAATAATGGAATTTTCAATAGGAAATAACTTGAAGATTTCTCTACCCAGTCACCCTTTCCACTGAATAGGACTGTTGTTAAGAACCCTTTCGTACAGTTTGAATATAAGGAAGATAATGAATTGTGTACAAAACTTCTTTTGAAGGAAATCCGAGAGAATTGATATCAACTATGATATCACAAACAGTAAAGGAAGCAAATGGAAAACTAGACTCAGAATGTGAATTAGTAAAGAACAAGTAAGAAAAGGAACTGTTTTTTCATACAGGAATAACAGGAACAGTGCTTTGGACAAAACATTTTCAGACTGAAAACGATGGCTGTTACGAATCCTTTGATCAATCTTTAAATATAAAGAAGATTATGCAACTTGTACAGAAAATTCCATTGGAGCAAATGGGAGAGAATTTACATCAATTACAACGATCTGAAATGCAAGGGAAACAAAGGGAAACCTAGACTGAATACAATGGGAAATCAGAGAAGAACAAATAACCAAAATAATGGAATTTTCAGTAGGAAATAACTTGAAGATTTCTCTGCCCAGTCACCCTTTCCACTGAATAGGACTGTTATTTAGAACCCTTTCGTACAGTTTGAATATAAGAAAGATCATGAATTGTGTACAAAACTTCTTTTGAAGGAAATCTGAGAGAATTGATATCAACTATAATATCACAAACAGTAAAAGAAGCAAATGGAAAACTAGACTCAGAATGTGAATTAGTAAAGAACAAGTAAGAAAAGGAATTGTTTTTTCATACAGGAATAACAGGAACAGTGCTTTGGACAAAACATTTTCAGACTGAAAAGGATTGCTGTTACGAATCCTTTGATCAATCTTTAAATATAAAGAAGATTATGCAACTTGTACAGAAAGTTCCATTGGAGCAAATGGGAGAGAATTTACATCAATCACAATGATCTGAAATGCAAGGGAAACAAAGGGAAACCTAGACGAAATACAATGGGAAATAGAGAAGAACAAATATCCAAAATAATGGAATTTTCAATAGGAAATAACTTGAAGATTTCTCTACCCAGTCACCCTTTCCACTGAATAGGACTGTAGTTAAGAACCCTTTCGTACAGTTTGAATATAAGGAAGATAATGAATTGTGTACAAAACTTCTTTTGAAGGAAATCCGAGAGAATTGATATCAACTATGATATCACAAACAGTAAATAAAGCAAATGGAAAACTAGACTCAGAATGTGAATTAGTAAAGAACAAGTAAGAAAAGGAACTGTTTTTTCATACAGGAATAACAGGAACAGTGCTTTGGACAAAACATTTTCAGACTGAAAAGGATGGCTGTTACGAATCCTTTGATCAATCTTTAAATATAAAGAAGATTATGCAACTTGTACAGAAAATTCCATTGGAGCAAATGGGAGAGAATTTACATCAATTACAACGATCTGAAATGCAAGGGAAACAAAGGGAAACCTAGACTGAATACAATGGGAAATCAGAGAAGAACAAATAACCAAAATAATGGAATTTTCAGTAGGAAATAACTTGAAGATTTCTCTGCCCAGTCACCCTTTCCACTGAATAGGACTGTTGTTAAGAACCCTTTCGTACAGTTTGAATATAAGGAAGATAATGAATTGTGTACAAAACTTCTTTTGAAGGAAATCCGAGAGAATTGATATCAACTATAATATCACAAACAGTAAAAGAAGCAAATGGAAAACTAGACTCAGAATGTGAATTAGTAAAGAACAAGTAAGAAAAGGAACTGTTTTTTCATACGGGAAAAACAGGAACAGTGCTTTGGACAAAACATTTTCAGACTGAAAAGGATTGCTGTTACGAATCCTTTGATCAATCTTTAAATATAAAGAAGATTATGCAACTTGTACAGAAAGTTCCATTGGAGCAAATGGGAGCGAATTTACATCAATCACAATGATCTGAAATGCAAGGGAAACAAAGGGAAACCTAGACGCAATACAATAGGAAATAGAGAAGAACAAATATCCAAAATAATGGAATTTTCAATAGGAAAAACCTTGAAGATTTCTCTACCCAGTCACCCTTTCCACTGAATAGGACTGTTGTTAAGAACCCTTTCGTACAGTTTGAATATAAGGAAGATAATGAATTGTGTACAAAACTTCTTTTGAAGGAAATCCGAGAGAATTGATATCAACTATAATATCACAAACAGTAAAAGAAGCAAATGGAAAACTAGACTCAGAATGTGAATTAGTAAAGAACAAGTAAGAAAAGGAATTGTTTTTTCATACAGGAATAACAGGAACAGTGCTTTGGACAAAACATTTTCAGACTGAAAAGGATTGCTGTTACGAATCCTTTGATCAATCTTTAAATAGAAAGAAGATTATGCAACTTGTACAGAAAGTTCCATTGGAGCAAATGGGAGAGAATTTACATCAATCACAATGATCTGAAATGCAAGGGAAACAAAGGGAAACCTAGACGCAATACAATGGGAAATAGAGAAGAACAAATATCCAAAACAATGGAATTTTCAATAGGAAATAACTTGAAGATTTCTCTGCCCAGTCACCCTTTCCACTGAATAGGACTGTTATTTAGAACCCTTTCGTACAGTTTGAATATAAGAAAGATCATGAATTGTGTACAAAACTTCTTTTGAAGGAAATCTGAGAGAATTGATATCAACTATAATATCACAAACAGTAAAAGAAGCAAATGGAAAACTAGACTCAGAATGTGAATTAGTAAAGAACAAGTAAGAAAAGGAATTGTTTTTTCATACAGGAATAACAGGAACAGTGCTTTGGACAAAACATTTTCAGACTGAAAAGGATGGCTGTTACGAATCCTTTGATCAATCTTTAAATAGAAAGAAGATTATGCAACTTGTACAGAAAGTTCCATTGGAGCAAATGGGAGAGAATTTACATCAATCACAATGATCTGAAATGCAAGGGAAACAAAGGGAAACCTAGACGCAATACCATGGGAAATAGAGAAGAACAAATATCCAAAATAATGGAATTTTCAATAGGAAATAACTTGAAGATTTCTCTACCCAGTCACCCTTTCCACTGAATAGGACTGTTGTTAAGAACCCTTTCGTACAGTTTGAATATAAGGAAGATAATGAATTGTGTACAAAACTTCTTTTGAAGGAAATCTGAGAGAATTGATATCAACTATAATATCACAAACAGTAAAAGAAGCAAATGGAAAACTAGACTCAGAATGTGAATTAGTAAAGAACAAGTAAGAAAAGGAATTGTTTTTTCATACAGGAATAACAGGAACAGTGCTTTGGACAAAACATTTTCAGACTGAAAAGGATTGCTGTTACGAATCCTTTGATCAATCTTTAAATAGAAAGAAGATTATGCAACTTGTACAGAAAGTTCCATTGGAGCAAATGGGAGAGAATTTACATCAATCACAATGATCTGAAATGCAAGGGAAACAAAGGGAAACCTAGACGCAATACAATGGGAAATAGAGAAGAACAAATATCCAAAACAATGGAATTTTCAATAGGAAATAACTTGAAGATTTCTCTGCCCAGTCACCCTTTCCACTGAATAGGACTGTTATTTAGAACCCTTTCGTACAGTTTGAATATAAGAAAGATCATGAATTGTGTACAAAACTTCTTTTGAAGGAAATCTGAGAGAATTGATATCAACTATAATATCACAAACAGTAAAAGAAGCAAATGGAAAACTAGACTCAGAATGTGAATTAGTAAAGAACAAGTAAGAAAAGGAATTGTTTTTTCATACAGGAATAACAGGAACAGTGCTTTGGACAAAACATTTTCAGACTGAAAAGGATTGCTGTTACGAATCCTTTGATCAATCTTTAAATATAAAGAAGATTATGCAACTTGTACAGAAAGTTCCATTGGAGCAAATGGGAGAGAATTTACATCAATCACAATGATCTGAAATGCAAGGGAAACAAAGGGAAACCTAGACGCAATACAATGGGAAATAGAGAAGAACAAATATCCAAAATAATGGAATTTTCAATAGGAAATAACTTGAAGATTTCTCTACCCAGTCACCCTTTCCACTGAATAGGACTGTTGTTAAGAACCCTTTCGTACAGTTTGAATATGAGGAAGATAATGAATTGTGTACAAAACTTCTTTTGAAGGAAATCCGAGAGAATTGATATCAACTATGATATCACAAACAGTAAAGAAAGCAAATGGAAAACTAGACTCAGAATGTGAATTAGTAAAGAACAAGTAAGAAAAGGAACTGATTTTTCATACAGGAATAACAGGAACAGTGCTTTGGACAAAACATTTTCAGACTGAAAAGGATGGCTGTTACGAATCCTTTGATCAATCTTTAAATAGAAAGAAGATTATGCAACTTGTACAGAAAGTTCCATTGGAGCAAATGGGAGAGAATTTACATCAATCACAATGATCTGAAATGCAAGGGAAACAAAGGGAAACCTAGACGCAATACAATGGGAAATAGAGAAGAACAAATATCCAAAATTATGGAATTTTCAATAGGAAATAACTTGAAGATTTCTCTACCCAGTCACCCTTTCCACTGAATAGGACTGTTGTTAAGAACCCTTTCGTACAGTTTGAATATAAGGAAGATAATGAATTGTGTACAAAACTTCTTTTGAAGGAAATCCGAGAGAATTGATATCAACTATGATATCACAAACAGTAAAGGAAGCAAATGGAAAACTAGACTCAGAATGTGAATTAGTAAAGAACAAGTAAGAAAAGGAACTGTTTTTTCATACAGGAATAACAGGAACAGTGCTTTGGACAAAACATTTTCAGACTGAAAAGGATGGCTGTTACGAATCCTTTGATCAATCTTTAAATATAAAGAAGATTATGCAACTTGTACAGAAAATTCCATTGGAGCAAATGGGAGAGAATTTACATCAATTACAACGATCTGAAATGCAAGGGAAACAAAGGGAAACCTAGACTGAATACAATGGGAAATCAGAGAAGAACAAATAACCAAAATAATGGAATTTTCAGTAGGAAATAACTTGAAGATTTCTCTGCCCAGTCACCCTTTCCACTGAATAGGACTGTTATTTAGAACCCTTTCGTACAGTTTGAATATAAGAAAGATCATGAATTGTGTACAAAACTTCTTTTGAAGGAAATCTGAGAGAATTGATATCAACTATAATATCACAAACAGTAAAAGAAGCAAATGGAAAACTAGACTCAGAATGTGAATTAGTAAAGAACAAGTAAGAAAAGGAATTGTTTTTTCATACAGGAATAACAGGAACAGTGCTTTGGACAAAACATTTTCAGACTGAAAAGGATTGCTGTTACGAATCCTTTGATCAATCTTTAAATAGAAAGAAGATTATGCAACTTGTACAGAAAGTTCCATTGGAGCAAATGGGAGAGAATTTACATCAATCACAATGATCTGAAATGCAAGGGAAACAAAGGGAAACCTAGACGAAATACAATGGGAAATAGAGAAGAACAAATATCCAAAATAATGGAATTTTCAATAGGAAATAACTTGAAGATTTCTCTACCCAGTCACCCTTTCCACTGAATAGGACTGTAGTTAAGAACCCTTTCGTACAGTTTGAATATAAGGAAGATAATGAATTGTGTACAAAACTTCTTTTGAAGGAAATCCGAGAGAATTGATATCAACTATGATATCACAAACAGTAAAGAAAGCAAATGGAAAACTAGACTCAGAATGTGAATTAGTAAAGAACAAGTAAGAAAAGGAACTGTTTTTTCATACAGGAATAACAGGAACAGTGCTTTGGACAAAACATTTTCAGACTGAAAAGGATGGCTGTTACGAATCCTTTGATCAATCTTTAAATATAAAGAAGATTATGCAACTTGTACAGAAAATTCCATTGGAGCAAATGGGAGAGAATTTACATCAATTACAACGATCTGAAATGCAAGGGAAACAAAGGGAAACCTAGACTGAATACAATGGGAAATCAGAGAAGAACAAATAACCAAAATAATGGAATTTTCAGTAGGAAATAACTTGAAGATTTCTCTGCCCAGTCACCCTTTCCACTGAATAGGACTGTTGTTAAGAACCCTTTCGTACAGTTTGAATATAAGGAAGATAATGAATTGTGTACAAAACTTCTTTTGAAGGAAATCCGAGAGAATTGATATCAACTATAATATCACAAACAGTAAAAGAAGCAAATGGAAAACTAGACTCAGAATGTGAATTAGTAAAGAACAAGTAAGAAAAGGAACTGTTTTTTCATACGGGAAAAACAGGAACAGTGCTTTGGACAAAACATTTTCAGACTGAAAAGGATTGCTGTTACGAATCCTTTGATCAATCTTTAAATATAAAGAAGATTATGCAACTTGTACAGAAAGTTCCATTGGAGCAAATGGGAGCGAATTTACATCAATCACAATGATCTGAAATGCAAGGGAAACAAAGGGAAACCTAGACGCAATACAATAGGAAATAGAGAAGAACAAATATCCAAAATAATGGAATTTTCAATAGGAAAAACCTTGAAGATTTCTCTACCCAGTCACCCTTTCCACTGAATAGGACTGTTGTTAAGAACCCTTTCGTACAGTTTGAATATAAGGAAGATAATGAATTGTGTACAAAACTTCTTTTGAAGGAAATCCGAGAGAATTGATATCAACTATGATATCACAAACAGTAAAGGAAGCAAATGGAAAACTAGACTCAGAATGTGAATTAGTAAAGAACAAGTAAGAAAAGGAACTGTTTTTTCATACAGGAATAACAGGAACAGTGCTTTGGACAAAACATTTTCAGACTGAAAAGGATGGCTGTTACGAATCCTTTGATCAATCTTTAAATATAAAGAAGATTATGCAACTTGTACAGAAAATTCCATTGGAGCAAATGGGAGAGAATTTACATCAATTACAACGATCTGAAATGCAAGGGAAACAAAGGGAAACCTAGACTGAATACAATGGGAAATAGAGAAGAACAAATAACCAAAATAATGGAATTTTCAGTAGGAAATAACTTGAAGATTTCTCTGCCCAGTCACCCTTTGCACTGAATAGGACTGTTATTTAGAACCCTTTCGTACAGTTTGAATATAAGAAAGATCATGAATTGTGTACAAAACTTCTTTTGAAGGAAATCTGAGAGAATTGATATCAACTATAATATCACAAACAGTAAAAGAAGCAAATGGAAAACTAGACTCAGAATGTGAATTAGTAAAGAACAAGTAAGAAAAGGAATTGTTTTTTCATACAGGAATAACAGGAACAGTGCTTTGGACAAAACATTTTCAGACTGAAAAGGATTGCTGTTACGAATCCTTTGATCAGTCTTTAAATAGAAAGAAGATTATGCAACTTGTACAGAAAGTTCCATTGGAGCAAATGGGAGAGAATTTACATCAATCACAATGATCTGAAATGCAAGGGAAACAAAGGGAAACCTAGACGCAAAACAATGGGAAATAGAGAAGAACAAATATCCAAAATAATGGAATTTTCAATAGGAAATAACTTGAAGATTTCTCTACCCAGTCACCCTTTCCACTGAATAGGACTGTTGTTAAGAACCCTTTCGTACAGTTTGAATATAAGGAAGATAATGAATTGTGTACAAAACTTCTTTTGAAGGAAATCCGAGAGAATTGATATCAACTATGATATCACAAACAGTAAAGGAAGCAAATGGAAAACTAGACTCAGAATGTGAATTAGTAAAGAACAAGTAAGAAAAGGAACTGTTTTTTCATACAGGAATAACAGGAACAGTGCTTTGGACAAAACATTTTCAGACTGAAAAGGATGGCTGTTACGAATCCTTTGATCAATCTTTAAATATAAAGAAGATTATGCAACTTGTACAGAAAATTCCATTGGAGCAAATGGGAGAGAATTTACATCAATTACAACGATCTGAAATGCAAGGGAATCAAAGGAAAACCTAGACTGAATACAATGGGAAATCAGAGAAGAACAAATAACCAAAATAATGGAATTTTCAGTAGGAAATAACTTGAAGATTTCTCTGCCCACTCACCCTTTCCACAGAATAGGACTGTTATTTAGAACCCTTTCGTACAGTTTGAATATAAGAAAGATCATGAATTGTGTACAAAACTTCTTTTGAAGGAAATCTGAGAGAATTGATATCAACTATAATATCACAAACAGTAAAAGAAGCAAATGGAAAACTAGACTCAGAATGTGAATTAGTAAAGAACAAGTAAGAAAAGGAATTGTTTTTTCATACAGGAATAACAGGAACAGTGCTTTGGACAAAACATTTTCAGACTGAAAAGGATTGCTGTTACGAATCCTTTGATCAATCTTTAAATATAAAGAAGATTATGCAACTTGTACAGAAAGTTCCATTGGAGCAAATGGGAGAGAATTTACATCAATCACAATGATCTGAAATGCAAGGGAAACAAAGGGAAACCTAGACGCAATACAATGGGAAATAGAGAAGAACAAATATCCAAAATAATGGAATTTTCAATAGGAAATAACTTTAAGAATTCTCTACCTAGTCACCCTTTCCACTGAATAGGACTGTTGTTAAGAACCCTTTCGTACACTTTGAATATAAGGAAGATAATGAATTGTGTACAAAACTTCTTTTGAAGGAAATCCGAGAGAATTGATATCAACTATGATATCACAAACAGTAAAGAAAGCAAATGGAAAACTAGACTCAGAATGTGAATTAGTAAAGAACAAGTAAGAAAAGGAACTGTTTTTTCATACAGGAATAACAGGAACAGTGCTTTGGACAAAACATTTTCAGACTGAAAAGGATGGCTGTTACGAATCCTTTGATCAATCTTTAAATAGAAAGAAGATTATGCAACTTGTACAGAAAGTTCCATTGGAGCAAATGGGAGAGAATTTACATCAATCACAATGATCTGAAATGCAAGGGAAACAAAGGGAAACCTAGACGCAATACAATGGGAAATAGAGAAGAACAAATATCCAAAATAATGGAATTTTCAATAGGAAATAACTTGAAGATTTCTCTACCCAGTCACCCTTTCCACTGAATAGGACTGTTGTTAAGAACCCTTTCGTACAGTTTGAATATAAGGAAGATAATGAATTGTGTACAAAACTTCTTTTGAAGGAAATCCGAGAGAATTGATATCAACTATGATATCACAAACAGTAAAGGAAGCAAATGGAAAACTAGACTCAGAATGTGAATTAGTAAAGAACAAGTAAGAAAAGGAACTGTTTTTTCATACAGGAATAACAGGAACAGTGCTTTGGACAAAACATTTTCAGACTGAAAAGGATGGCTGTTACGAATCCTTTGATCAATCTTTAAATATAAAGAAGATTATGCAACTTGTACAGAAAATTCCATTGGAGCAAATGGGAGAGAATTTACATCAATTACAACGATCTGAAATGCAAGGGAAACAAAGGGAAACCTAGACTGAATACAATGGGAAATAGAGAAGAACAAATAACCAAAATAATGGAATTTTCAGTAGGAAATAACTTGAAGATTTCTCTGCCCAGTCACCCTTTCCACTGAATAGGACTGTTATTTAGAACCCTTTCGTACAGTTTGAATATAAGAAAGATCATGAATTGTGTACAAAACTTCTTTTGAAGGAAATCTGAGAGAATTGATATCAACTATAATATCACAAACAGTAAAAGAAGCAAATGGAAAACTAGACTCAGAATGTGAATTAGTAAAGAACAAGTAAGAAAAGGAATTGTTTTTTCATACAGGAATAACAGGAACAGTGCTTTGGACAAAACATTTTCAGACTGAAAAGGATTGCTGTTACGAATCCTTTGATCAATTTTTAAATAGAAAGAAGATTATGCAACTTGTACAGAAAGTTCCATTGGAGCAAATGGGAGAGAATTTACATCAATCACAATGATCTGAAATGCAAGGGAAACAAAGGGAAACCTAGACGCAAAACAATGGGAAATAGAGAAGAACAAATATCCAAAATAATGGAATTTTCAATAGGAAATAACTTGAAGATTTCTCTACCCAGTCACCCTTTCCACTGAATAGGACTGTTGTTAAGAACCCTTTCGTACAGTTTGAATATAAGGAAGATAATGAATTGTGTACAAAACTTCTTTTGAAGGAAATCCGAGAGAATTGATATCAACTATGATATCACAAACAGTAAAGGAAGCAAATGGAAAACTAGACTCAGAATGTGAATTAGTAAAGAACAAGTAAGAAAAGGAACTGTTTTTTCATACAGGAATAACAGGAACAGTGCTTTGGACAAAACATTTTCAGACTGAAAAGGATGGCTGTTACGAATCCTTTGATCAATCTTTAAATATAAAGAAGATTATGCAACTTGTACAGAAAATTCCATTGGAGCAAATGGGAGAGAATTTACATCAATTACAACGATCTGAAATGCAAGGGAATCAAAGGAAAACCTAGACTGAATACAATGGGAAATCAGAGAAGAACAAATAACCAAAATAATGGAATTTTCAGTAGGAAATAACTTGAAGATTTCTCTGCCCACTCACCCTTTCCACAGAATAGGACTGTTATTTAGAACCCTTTCGTACAGTTTGAATATAAGAAAGATCATGAATTGTGTACAAAACTTCTTTTGAAGGAAATCTGAGAGAATTGATATCAACTATAATATCACAAACAGTAAAAGAAGCAAATGGAAAACTAGACTCAGAATGTGAATTAGTAAAGAACAAGTAAGAAAAGGAATTGTTTTTTCATACAGGAATAACAGGAACAGTGCTTTGGACAAAACATTTTCAGACTGAAAAGGATTGCTGTTACGAATCCTTTGATCAATCTTTAAATAGAAAGAAGATTATGCAACTTGTACAGAAAGTTCCATTGGAGCAAATGGGAGAGAATTTACATCAATCACAATGATCTGAAATGCAAGGGAAACAAAGGGAAACCTAGACGCAATACAATGGGAAATAGAGAAGAACAAATATCCAAAACAATGGAATTTTCAATAGGAAATAACTTGAAGATTTCTCTGCCCAGTCACCCTTTCCACTGAATAGGACTGTTATTTAGAACCCTTTCGTACAGTTTGAATATAAGAAAGATCATGAATTGTGTACAAAACTTCTTTTGAAGGAAATCTGAGAGAATTGATATCAACTATAATATCACAAACAGTAAAAGAAGCAAATGGAAAACTAGACTCAGAATGTGAATTAGTAAAGAACAAGTAAGAAAAGGAACTGTTTTTTCATACGGGAAAAACAGGAACAGTGCTTTGGACAAAACATTTTCAGACTGAAAAGGATGGCTGTTACGAATCCTTTGATCAATCTTTAAATAGAAAGAAGATTATGCAACTTGTACAGAAAGTTCCATTGGAGCAAATGGGAGAGAATTTACATCAATCACAATGATCTGAAATGCAAGGGAAACAAAGGGAAACCTAGACGCAATACCATGGGAAATAGAGAAGAACAAATATCCAAAATAATGGAATTTTCAATAGGAAATAACTTGAAGATTTCTCTACCCAGTCACCCTTTCCACTGAATAGGACTGTTGTTAAGAACCCTTTCGTACAGTTTGAATATAAGGAAGATAATGAATTGTGTACAAAACTTCTTTTGAAGGAAATCTGAGAGAATTGATATCAACTATAATATCACAAACAGTAAAAGAAGCAAATGGAAAACTAGACTCAGAATGTGAATTAGTAAAGAACAAGTAAGAAAAGGAATTGTTTTTTCATACAGGAATAACAGGAACAGTGCTTTGGACAAAACATTTTCAGACTGAAAAGGATTGCTGTTACGAATCCTTTGATCAATCTTTAAATAGAAAGAAGATTATGCAACTTGTACAGAAAGTTCCATTGGAGCAAATGGGAGAGAATTTACATCAATCACAATGATCTGAAATGCAAGGGAAACAAAGGGAAACCTAGACGCAATACAATGGGAAATAGAGAAGAACAAATATCCAAAACAATGGAATTTTCAATAGGAAATAACTTGAAGATTTCTCTGCCCAGTCACCCTTTCCACTGAATAGGACTGTTATTTAGAACCCTTTCGTACAGTTTGAATATAAGAAAGATCATGAATTGTGTACAAAACTTCTTTTGAAGGAAATCTGAGAGAATTGATATCAACTATAATATCACAAACAGTAAAAGAAGCAAATGGAAAACTAGACTCAGAATGTGAATTAGTAAAGAACAAGTAAGAAAAGGAATTGTTTTTTCATACAGGAATAACAGGAACAGTGCTTTGGACAAAACATTTTCAGACTGAAAAGGATTGCTGTTACGAATCCTTTGATCAATCTTTAAATATAAAGAAGATTATGCAACTTGTACAGAAAGTTCCATTGGAGCAAATGGGAGAGAATTTACATCAATCACAATGATCTGAAATGCAAGGGAAACTAAGGGAAACCTAGACGCAATACAATGGGAAATAGAGAAGAACAAATATCCAAAATAATGGAATTTTCAATAGGAAATAAATTGAAGATTTCTCTACCCAGTCACCCTTTCCACTGAATAGGACTGTTGTTAAGAACCCTTTCGTACAGTTTGAATATGAGGAAGATAATGAATTGTGTACAAAACTTCTTTTGAAGGAAATCCGAGAGAATTGATATCAACTATGATATCACAAACAGTAAAGAAAGCAAATGGAAAACTAGACTCAGAATGTGAATTAGTAAAGAACAAGTAAGAAAAGGAACTGATTTTTCATACAGGAATAACAGGAACAGTGCTTTGGACAAAACATTTTCAGACTGAAAAGGATGGCTGTTACGAATCCTTTGATCAATCTTTAAATAGAAAGAAGATTATGCAACTTGTACAGAAAGTTCCATTGGAGCAAATGGGAGAGAATTTACATCAATCACAATGATCTGAAATGCAAGGGAAACAAAGGGAAACCTAGACGCAATACAATGGGAAATAGAGAAGAACAAATATCCAAAATTATGGAATTTTCAATAGGAAATAACTTGAAGATTTCTCTACCCAGTCACCCTTTCCACTGAATAGGACTGTTGTTAAGAACCCTTTCGTACAGTTTGAATATAAGGAAGATAATGAATTGTGTACAAAACTTCTTTTGAAGGAAATCCGAGAGAATTGATATCAACTATGATATCACAAACAGTAAAGGAAGCAAATGGAAAACTAGACTCAGAATGTGAATTAGTAAAGAACAAGTAAGAAAAGGAACTGTTTTTTCATACAGGAATAACAGGAACAGTGCTTTGGACAAAACATTTTCAGACTGAAAAGGATGGCTGTTACGAATCCTTTGATCAATCTTTAAATATAAAGAAGATTATGCAACTTGTACAGAAAATTCCATTGGAGCAAATGGGAGAGAATTTACATCAATTACAACGATCTGAAATGCAAGGGAAACAAAGGGAAACCTAGACTGAATACAATGGGAAATCAGAGAAGAACAAATAACCAAAATAATGGAATTTTCAGTAGGAAATAACTTGAAGATTTCTCTGCCCAGTCACCCTTTCCACTGAATAGGACTGTTATTTAGAACCCTTTCGTACAGTTTGAATATAAGAAAGATCATGAATTGTGTACAAAACTTCTTTTGAAGGAAATCTGAGAGAATTGATATCAACTATAATATCACAAACAGTAAAAGAAGCAAATGGAAAACTAGACTCAGAATGTGAATTAGTAAAGAACAAGTAAGAAAAGGAATTGTTTTTTCATACAGGAATAACAGGAACAGTGCTTTGGACAAAACATTTTCAGACTGAAAAGGATTGCTGTTACGAATCCTTTGATCAATCTTTAAATATAAAGAAGATTATGCAACTTGTACAGAAAGTTCCATTGGAGCAAATGGGAGAGAATTTACATCAATCACAATGATCTGAAATGCAAGGGAAACAAAGGGAAACCTAGACGAAATACAATGGGAAATAGAGAAGAACAAATATCCAAAATAATGGAATTTTCAATAGGAAATAACTTGAAGATTTCTCTACCCAGTCACCCTTTCCACTGAATAGGACTGTAGTTAAGAACCCTTTCGTACAGTTTGAATATAAGGAAGATAATGAATTGTGTACAAAACTTCTTTTGAAGGAAATCCGAGAGAATTGATATCAACTATGATATCACAAACAGTAAAGAAAGCAAATGGAAAACTAGACTCAGAATGTGAATTAGTAAAGAACAAGTAAGAAAAGGAACTGTTTTTTCATACAGGAATAACAGGAACAGTGCTTTGGACAAAACATTTTCAGACTGAAAAGGATGGCTGTTACGAATCCTTTGATCAATCTTTAAATATAAAGAAGATTATGCAACTTGTACAGAAAATTCCATTGGAGCAAATGGGAGAGAATTTACATCAATTACAACGATCTGAAATGCAAGGGAAACAAAGGGAAACCTAGACTGAATACAATGGGAAATCAGAGAAGAACAAATAACCAAAATAATGGAATTTTCAGTAGGAAATAACTTGAAGATTTCTCTGCCCAGTCACCCTTTCCACTGAATAGGACTGTTGTTAAGAACCCTTTCGTACAGTTTGAATATAAGGAAGATAATGAATTGTGTACAAAACTTCTTTTGAAGGAAATCCGAGAGAATTGATATCAACTATAATATCACAAACAGTAAAAGAAGCAAATGGAAAACTAGACTCAGAATGTGAATTAGTAAAGAACAAGTAAGAAAAGGAACTGTTTTTTCATACGGGAAAAACAGGAACAGTGCTTTGGACAAAACATTTTCAGACTGAAAAGGATTGCTGTTACGAATCCTTTGATCAATCTTTAAATATAAAGAAGATTATGCAACTTGTACAGAAAGTTCCATTGGAGCAAATGGGAGCGAATTTACATCAATCACAATGATCTGAAATGCAAGGGAAACAAAGGGAAACCTAGACGCAATACAATAGGAAATAGAGAAGAACAAATATCCAAAATAATGGAATTTTCAATAGGAAAAACCTTGAAGATTTCTCTACCCAGTCACCCTTTCCACTGAATAGGACTGTTGTTAAGAACCCTTTCGTACAGTTTGAATATAAGGAAGATAATGAATTGTGTACAAAACTTCTTTTGAAGGAAATCCGAGAGAATTGATATCAACTATGATATCACAAACAGTAAAGGAAGCAAATGGAAAACTAGACTCAGAATGTGAATTAGTAAAGAACAAGTAAGAAAAGGAACTGTTTTTTCATACAGGAATAACAGGAACAGTGCTTTGGACAAAACATTTTCAGACTGAAAAGGATGGCTGTTACGAATCCTTTGATCAATCTTTAAATATAAAGAAGATTATGCAACTTGTACAGAAAATTCCATTGGAGCAAATGGGAGAGAATTTACATCAATTACAACGATCTGAAATGCAAGGGAAACAAAGGGAAACCTAGACTGAATACAATGGGAAATAGAGAAGAACAAATAACCAAAATAATGGAATTTTCAGTAGGAAATAACTTGAAGATTTCTCTGCCCAGTCACCCTTTGCACTGAATAGGACTGTTATTTAGAACCCTTTCGTACAGTTTGAATATAAGAAAGATCATGAATTGTGTACAAAACTTCTTTTGAAGGAAATCTGAGAGAATTGATATCAACTATAATATCACAAACAGTAAAAGAAGCAAATGGAAAACTAGACTCAGAATGTGAATTAGTAAAGAACAAGTAAGAAAAGGAATTGTTTTTTCATACAGGAATAACAGGAACAGTGCTTTGGACAAAACATTTTCAGACTGAAAAGGATTGCTGTTACGAATCCTTTGATCAGTCTTTAAATAGAAAGAAGATTATGCAACTTGTACAGAAAGTTCCATTGGAGCAAATGGGAGAGAATTTACATCAATCACAATGATCTGAAATGCAAGGGAAACAAAGGGAAACCTAGACGCAAAACAATGGGAAATAGAGAAGAACAAATATCCAAAATAATGGAATTTTCAATAGGAAATAACTTGAAGATTTCTCTACCCAGTCACCCTTTCCACTGAATAGGACTGTTGTTAAGAACCCTTTCGTACAGTTTGAATATAAGGAAGATAATGAATTGTGTACAAAACTTCTTTTGAAGGAAATCCGAGAGAATTGATATCAACTATGATATCACAAACAGTAAAGGAAGCAAATGGAAAACTAGACTCAGAATGTGAATTAGTAAAGAACAAGTAAGAAAAGGAACTGTTTTTTCATACAGGAATAACAGGAACAGTGCTTTGGACAAAACATTTTCAGACTGAAAAGGATGGCTGTTACGAATCCTTTGATCAATCTTTAAATATAAAGAAGATTATGCAACTTGTACAGAAAATTCCATTGGAGCAAATGGGAGAGAATTTACATCAATTACAACGATCTGAAATGCAAGGGAATCAAAGGAAAACCTAGACTGAATACAATGGGAAATCAGAGAAGAACAAATAACCAAAATAATGGAATTTTCAGTAGGAAATAACTTGAAGATTTCTCTGCCCACTCACCCTTTCCACAGAATAGGACTGTTATTTAGAACCCTTTCGTACAGTTTGAATATAAGAAAGATCATGAATTGTGTACAAAACTTCTTTTGAAGGAAATCTGAGAGAATTGATATCAACTATAATATCACAAACAGTAAAAGAAGCAAATGGAAAACTAGACTCAGAATGTGAATTAGTAAAGAACAAGTAAGAAAAGGAATTGTTTTTTCATACAGGAATAACAGGAACAGTGCTTTGGACAAAACATTTTCAGACTGAAAAGGATTGCTGTTACGAATCCTTTGATCAATCTTTAAATATAAAGAAGATTATGCAACTTGTACAGAAAGTTCCATTGGAGCAAATGGGAGAGAATTTACATCAATCACAATGATCTGAAATGCAAGGGAAACAAAGGGAAACCTAGACGCAATACAATGGGAAATAGAGAAGAACAAATATCCAAAATAATGGAATTTTCAATAGGAAATAACTTTAAGAATTCTCTACCCAGTCACCCTTTCCACTGAATAGGACTGTTGTTAAGAACCCTTTCGTACACTTTGAATATAAGGAAGATAATGAATTGTGTACAAAACTTCTTTTGAAGGAAATCCGAGAGAATTGATATCAACTATGATATCACAAACAGTAAAGAAAGCAAATGGAAAACTAGACTCAGAATGTGAATTAGTAAAGAACAAGTAAGAAAAGGAACTGTTTTTTCATACAGGAATAACAGGAACAGTGCTTTGGACAAAACATTTTCAGACTGAAAAGGATGGCTGTTACGAATCCTTTGATCAATCTTTAAATAGAAAGAAGATTATGCAACTTGTACAGAAAGTTCCATTGGAGCAAATGGGAGAGAATTTACATCAATCACAATGATCTGAAATGCAAGGGAAACAAAGGGAAACCTAGACGCAATACAATGGGAAATAGAGAAGAACAAATATCCAAAATAATGGAATTTTCAATAGGAAATAACTTGAAGATTTCTCTACCCAGTCACCCTTTCCACTGAATAGGACTGTTGTTAAGAACCCTTTCGTACAGTTTGAATATAAGGAAGATAATGAATTGTGTACAAAACTTCTTTTGAAGGAAATCCGAGAGAATTGATATCAACTATGATATCACAAACAGTAAAGGAAGCAAATGGAAAACTAGACTCAGAATGTGAATTAGTAAAGAACAAGTAAGAAAAGGAACTGTTTTTTCATACAGGAATAACAGGAACAGTGCTTTGGACAAAACATTTTCAGACTGAAAAGGATGGCTGTTACGAATCCTTTGATCAATCTTTAAATATAAAGAAGATTATGCAACTTGTACAGAAAATTCCATTGGAGCAAATGGGAGAGAATTTACATCAATTACAACGATCTGAAATGCAAGGGAAACAAAGGGAAACCTAGACTGAATACAATGGGAAATAGAGAAGAACAAATAACCAAAATAATGGAATTTTCAGTAGGAAATAACTTGAAGATTTCTCTGCCCAGTCACCCTTTCCACTGAATAGGACTGTTATTTAGAACCCTTTCGTACAGTTTGAATATAAGAAAGATCATGAATTGTGTACAAAACTTCTTTTGAAGGAAATCTGAGAGAATTGATATCAACTATAATATCACAAACAGTAAAAGAAGCAAATGGAAAACTAGACTCAGAATGTGAATTAGTAAAGAACAAGTAAGAAAAGGAATTGTTTTTTCATACAGGAATAACAGGAACAGTGCTTTGGACAAAACATTTTCAGACTGAAAAGGATTGCTGTTACGAATCCTTTGATCAATTTTTAAATAGAAAGAAGATTATGCAACTTGTACAGAAAGTTCCATTGGAGCAAATGGGAGAGAATTTACATCAATCACAATGATCTGAAATGCAAGGGAAACAAAGGGAAACCTAGACGCAATACAATGGGAAATAGAGAATAACAAATATCCAAAATAATGGAATTTTCAATAGGAAATAACTTGAAGATTTCTCTACCCAGTCACCCTTTCCACTGAATAGGACTGTTGTTAAGAACCCTTTCGTACAGTTTGAATATAAGGAAGATAATGAATTGTGTACAAAACTTCTTTTGAAGGAAATCCGAGAGAATTGATATCAACTATGATATCACAAACAGTAAAGGAAGCAAATGGAAAACTAGACTCAGAATGTGAATTAGTAAAGAACAAGTAAGAAAAGGAACTGTTTTTTCATACAGGAATAACAAGAACAGTGCTTTGGACAAAACATTTTCAGACTGAAAAGGATGGCTGTTACGAATCCTTTGATCAATCTTTAAATATAAAGATTATGCAACTTGTACAGAAAATTCCATTGGAGCAAATGGGAGAGAATTTAAATCAATTACAACGATCTGAAATGCAAGGGAAACAAAGGGAAACCTAGACTGAATACAATGGGAAATCAGAGAAGAACAAATAACCAAAATAATGGAATTTTCAGTAGGAAATAACTTGAAGATTTCTCTGCCCAGTCACCCTTTCCACTGAATAGGACTGTTATTTAGAATCCTTTCGTACAGTTTGAATATATAAAGATCATGAATTGTGTACAAAACTTCTTTTGAAGGAAATCTGAGAGAATTGATATCAACTATAATATCACAAACAGTAAAAGAAGCAAATGGAAAACTAGACTCAGAATGTGAATTAGTAAAGAACAAGTAAGAAAAGGAATTGTTTTTTCATACAGGAATAACAGGAACAGTGCTTTGGACAAAACATTTTCAGACTGAAAAGGATTGCTGTTACGAATCCTTTGATCAATCTTTAAATAGAAAGAAGATTATGCAACTTGTACAGAAAGTTCCATTGGAGCAAATGGGAGAGAATTTACATCAATCACAATGATCTGAAATGCAAGGGAAACAAAGGGAAACCTAGACGCAATACAATGGGAAATAGAGAACAACAAATATCCAAAATAATGGAATTTTCAATAGGAAATAACTTGAAGATTTCTCTACCAAGTCACCCTTTCCACTGAATAGGACTGTTGTTAAGAACCCTTTCGTACAGTTTGAATATAAGGAAGATAATGAATTGTGTACAAAACTTCTTTTGAAGGAAATCTGAGAGAATTGATATCAACTATAATATCACAAACAGTAAAAGAAGCAAATGGAAAACTAGACTCAGAATGTGAATTAGTAAAGAACAAGTAAGAAAAGGAATTGTTTTTTCATACAGAAATAACAGGAACAGTGCTTTGGACAAAACATTTTCAGACTGAAAAGGATTGCTGTTACGAATCCTTTGATCAATCTTTAAATAGAAAGAAGATTATGCAACTTGTACAGAAAGTTCCATTGGAGCAAATGGGAGAGAATTTACATCAATCACAATGATCTGAAATGCAAGGGAAACAAAGGGAAACCTAGACGCAATACAATGGGAAATAGAGAAGAACAAATATCCAAAACAATGGAATTTTCAATAGGAAATAACTTGAAGATTTCTCTGCCCAGTCACCCTTTCCACTGAATAGGACTGTTATTTAGAACCCTTTCGTACAGTTTGAATATAAGAAAGATCATGAATTGTGTACAAAACTTCTTTTGAAGGAAATCTGAGAGAATTGATATCAACTATAATATCACAAACAGTAAAAGAAGCAAATGGAAAACTAGACTCAGAATGTGAATTAATAAAGAACAAGTAAGAAAAGGAATTGTTTTTTCATACAGGAATAACAGGAACAGTGCTTTGGACAAAACATTTTCAGACTGAAAAGGATTGCTGTTACGAATCCTTTGATCAATCTTTAAATATAAAGAAGATTATGCAACTTGTACAGAAAGTTCCATTGGAGCAAATGGGAGAGAATTTACATCAATCACAATGATCTGAAATGCAAGGGAAACAAAGGGAAACCTAGACGCAATACAATGGGAAATAGAGAAGAACAAATATCCAAAATAATGGAATTTTCAATAGGAAATAACTTGAAGATTTCTCTACCCAGTCACCCTTTCCACTGAATAGGACTGTTGTTAAGAACCCTTTCGTACAGTTTGAATATAAGGAAGATAATGAATTGTGTACAAAACTTCTTTTGAAGGAAATCTGAGAGAATTGATATCAACTATAATATCACAAACAGTAAAAGATGCAAATGGAAAACTAGACTCAGAATGTGAATTAGTAAAGAACAAGTAAGAAAAGGAATTGTTTTTTCATACAGGAATAACAGGAACAGTGCTTTGGACAAAACATTTTCAGACTGAAAAGGATTGCTGTTACGAATCCTTTGATCAATCTTTAAATAGAAAGAAGATTATGCAACTTGTACAGAAAGTTCCATTGGAGCAAATGGGAGAGAATTTACATCAATCACAATGATCTGAAATGCAAGGGAAACAAAGGGAAACCTAGACGCAATACAATGGGAAATAGAGAAGAACAAATATCCAAAACAATGGAATTTTCAATAGGAAATAACTTGAAGATTTCTCTGCCCAGTCACCCTTTCCACTGAATAGGACTTTTATTTAGAACCCTTTCGTACAGTTTGAATATAAGAAAGATCATGAATTGTGTACAAAACTTCTTTTGAAGGAAATCTGAGAGAATTGATATCAACTATAATATCACAAACAGTAAAAGAAGCAAATGGAAAACTAGACTCAGAATGTGAATTAGTAAAGAACAAGTAAGAAAAGGAATTGTTTTTTCATACAGGAATAACAGGAACAGTGCTTTGGACAAAACATTTTCAGACTGAAAAGGATTGCTGTTACGAATCCTTTGATCAATCTTTAAATATAAAGAAGATTATGCAACTTGTACAGAAAGTTCCATTGGAGCAAATGGGAGAGAATTTACATCAATCACAATGATCTGAAATGCAAGGGAAACAAAGGGAAACCTAGACGCAATACAATGGGAAATAGAGAAGAACAAATATCCAAAATAATGGAATTTTCAATAGGAAATAACTTGAAGATTTCTCTACCCAGTCACCCTTTCCACTGAATAGGACTGTTGTTAAGAACCCTTTCGTACAGTTTGAATATAAGGAAGATAATGAATTGTGTACAAAACTTCTTTTGAAGGAAATCCGAGAGAATTGATATCAACTATGATATCACAAACAGTAAAGAAAGCAAATGGAAAACTAGACTCAGAATGTGAATTAGTAAAGAACAAGTAAGAAAAGGAACTGATTTTTCATACAGGAATAACAGGAACAGTGCTTTGGACAAAACATTTTCAGACTGAAAAGGATGGCTGTTACGAATCCTTTGATCAATCTTTAAATATAAAGAAGATTATGCAACTTGTACAGAAAATTCCATTGGAGCAAATGGGAGAGAATTTAAATCAATTACAACGATCTGAAATGCAAGGGAAACAAAGGGAAACCTAGACTGAATACAATGGGAAATCAGAGAAGAACAAATAACCAAAATAATGGAATTTTCAGTAGGAAATAACTTGAAGATTTCTCTGCCCAGTCACCCTTTCCACTGAATAGGACTGTTATTTAGAACCCTTTCGTACAGTTTGAATATAAGAAAGATCATGAATTGTGTACAAAACTTCTTTTGAAGGAAATCTGAGAGAATTGATATCAACTATAATATCACAAACAGTAAAAGAAGCAAATGGAAAACTAGACTCAGAATGTGAATTAGTAAAGAACAAGTAAGAAAAGGAATTGTTTTTTCATACAGGAATAACAGGAACAGTGCTTTGGACAAAACATTTTCAGACTGAAAAGGATTGCTGTTACGAATCCTTTGATCAATCTTTAAATAGAAAGAAGATTATGCAACTTGTACAGAAAGTTCCATTGGAGCAAATGGGAGAGAATTTACATCAATCACAATGATCTGAAATGCAAGGGAAACAAAGGGAAACCTAGACGCAATACAATGGGAAATAGAGAAGAACAAATATCCAAAATAATGGAATTTTCAATAGGAAAAACCTTGAAGATTTCTCTACCCAGTCACCCTTTCCACTGAATAGGACTGTTGTTAAGAACCCTTTCGTACAATTTGAATATAAGGAAGATAATGAATTGTGTACAAAACTTCTTTTGAAGGAAATCCGAGAGAATTGATATCAACTATGATATCACAAACAGTAAAGGAAGCAAATGGAAAACTAGACTCAGAATGTGAATTAGTAAAGAACAAGTAAGAAAAGGAACTGTTTTTTCATACAGGAATAACAGGAACAGTGCTTTGGACAAAACATTTTCAGACTGAAAAGGATGACTGTTACGAATCCTTTGATCAATCTTTAAATATAAAGAAGATTATGCAACTTGTACAGAAAATTCCATTGGAGCAAATGGGAGAGAATTTACATCAATTACAACGATCTGAAATGCAAGGGAAACAAAGGGAAACCTAGACTGAATACAATGGGAAATCAGAGAAGAACAAATAACCAAAATAATGGAATTTTCAGTAGGAAATAACTTGAAGATTTCTCTGCCCAGTCACCCTTTCCACTGAATAGGACTGTTATTTAGAACCCTTTCGTACAGTTTGAATATAAGAAAGATCATGAATTGTGTACAAAACTTCTTTTGAAGGAAATCTGAGAGAATTGATATCAACTATAATATCACAAACAGTAAAAGAAGCAAATGGAAAACTAGACTCAGAATGTGAATTAGTAAAGAACAAGTAAGAAAAGGAATTGTTTTTTCATACAGGAATAACAGGAACAGTGCTTTGGACAAAACATTTTCAGACTGAAAAGGATTGCTGTTACGAATCCTTTGATCAATCTTTAAATATAAAGAAGATTATGCAACTTGTACAGAAAGTTCCATTGGAGCAAATGGGAGAGAATTTACATCAATCACAATGATCTGAAATGCAAGGGAAACAAAGGGAAACCTAGACGAAATACAATGGGAAATAGAGAAGAACAAATATCCAAAATAATGGAATTTTCAATAGGAAATAACTTGAAGATTTCTCTACCCAGTCACCCTTTCCACTGAATAGGACTGTTGTTAAGAACCCTTTCGTACAGTTTGAATATAAGGAAGATAATGAATTGTGTACAAAACTTCTTTTGAAGGAAATCCGAGAGAATTGATATCAACTATGATATCACAAACAGTAAAGAAAGCAAATGGAAAACTAGACTCAGAATGTGAATTAGTAAAGAACAAGTAAGAAAAGGAACTGTTTTTTCATACAGGAATAACAGGAACAGTGCTTTGGACAAAACATTTTCAGACTGAAAAGGATGGCTGTTACGAATCCTTTGATCAATCTTTAAATAGAAAGAAGATTATGCAACTTGTACAGAAAATTCCATTGGAGCAAATGGGAGAGAATTTAAATCAATTACAACGATCTGAAATGCAAGGGAAACAAAGGGAAACCTAGACTGAATACAATGGGAAATCAGAGAAGAACAAATAACCAAAATAATGGAATTTTCAGTAGGAAATAACTTGAAGATTTCTCTGCCCAGTCACCCTTTCCACTGAATAGGACTGTTATTTAGAACCCTTTCGTACAGTTTGAATATAAGAAAGATCATGAATTGTGTACAAAACTTCTTTTGAAGGAAATCTGAGAGAATTGATATCAACTATAATATCACAAACAGTAAAAGAAGCAAATGGAAAACTAGACTCAGAATGTGAATTAGTAAAGAACAAGTAAGAAAAGGAATTGTTTTTTCATACAGGAATAACAGGAACAGTGCTTTGGACAAAACATTTTCAGACTGAAAAGGATTGCTGTTACGAATCCTTTGATCAATCTTTAAATAGAAAGAAGATTATGCAACTTGTACAGAAAGTTCCATTGGAGCAAATGGGAGAGAATTTACATCAATCACAATGATCTGAAATGCAAGGGAAACAAAGGGAAACCTAGACGCAATACAATGGGAAATAGAGAAGAACAAATATCCAAAATAATGGAATTTTCAATAGGAAAAACCTTGAAGATTTCTCTACCCAGTCACCCTTTCCACTGAATAGGACTGTTGTTAAGAACCCTTTCGTACAGTTTGAATATAAGGAAGATAATGAATTGTGTACAAAACTTCTTTTGAAGGAAATCCGAGAGAATTGATATCAACTATGATATCACAAACAGTAAAGGAAGCAAATGGAAAACTAGACTCAGAATGTGAATTAGTAAAGAACAAGTAAGAAAAGGAACTGTTTTTTCATACAGGAATAACAGGAACAGTGCTTTGGACAAAACATTTTCAGACTGAAAAGGATGACTGTTACGAATCCTTTGATCAATCTTTAAATAGAAAGAAGATTATGCAACTTGTACAGAAAGTTCCATTGGAGCAAATGGGAGAGAATTTACATCAATCACAATGATCTGAAATGCAAGGGAAACAAAGGGAAACCTAGACGCAATACCATGGGAAATAGAGAAGAACAAATATCCAAAATAATGGAATTTTCAATAGGAAATAACTTGAAGATTTCTCTACCCAGTCACCCTTTCCACTGAATAGGACTGTTGTTAAGAACCCTTTCGTACAGTTTGAATATAAGGAAGATAATGAATTGTGTACAAAACTTCTTTTGAAGGAAATCTGAGAGAATTGATATCAACTATAATATCACAAACAGTAAAAGAAGCAAATGGAAAACTAGACTCAGAATGTGAATTAGTAAAGAACAAGTAAGAAAAGGAATTGTTTTTTCATACAGG
This sequence comes from Sminthopsis crassicaudata, assembly GCF_048593235.1. Lineage (NCBI taxonomy): Eukaryota > Metazoa > Chordata > Mammalia > Dasyuromorphia > Dasyuridae > Sminthopsis > Sminthopsis crassicaudata. The sequence goes on from NC_133619.1 coordinate 203,122,502, forward strand.
AATAACAGGAACAGTGCTTTGGACAAAACATTTTCAGACTGAAAAGGATTGCTGTTACGAATCCTTTGATCAATCTTTAAATATAAAGAAGATTATGCAACTTGTACAGAAAATTCCATTGGAGCAAATGGGAGAGAATTTAAATCAATTACAACGATCTGAAATGCAAGGGAAACAAAGGGAAACCTAGACTGAATACAATGGGAAATCAGAGAAGAACAAATAACCAAAATAATGGAATTTTCAGTAGGAAATAACTTGAAGATTTCTCTGCCCAGTCACCCTTTCCACTGAATAGGACTGTTATTTAGAACCCTTTCATACAGTTTGAATATAAGAAAGATCATGAATTGTGTACAAAACTTCTTTTGAAGGAAATCTGAGAGAATTGATATCAACTATAATATCACAAACAGTAAAAGAAGCAAATGGAAAACTAGACTCAGAATGTGAATTAGTAAAGAACAAGTAAGAAAAGGAATTGTTTTTTCATACAGGAATAACAGGAACAGTGCTTTGGACAAAACATTTTCAGACTGAAAAGGATGGCTGTTACGAATCCTTTGATCAATCTTTAAATAGAAAGAAGATTATGCAACTTGTACAGAAAGTTCCATTGGAGCAAATGGGAGAGAATTTACATCAATCACAATGATCTGAAATGCAAGGGAAACAAAGGGAAACCTAGACGCAATACAATGGGAAATAGAGAAGAACAAATATCCAAAATAATGGAATTTTCAATAGGAAAAACCTTGAAGATTTCTCTACCCAGTCACCCTTTCCACTGAATAGGACTGTTGTTAAGAACCCTTTCGTACAGTTTGAATATAAGGAAGATAATGAATTGTGTACAAAACTTCTTTTGAAGGAAATCCGAGAGAATTGATATCAACTATGATATCACAAACAGTAAAGGAAGCAAATGGAAAACTAGACTCAGAATGTGAATTAGTAAAGAACAAGTAAGAAAAGGAACTGTTTTTTCATACAGGAATAACAGGAACAGTGCTTTGGACAAAACATTTTCAGACTGAAAAGGATGGCTGTTACGAATCCTTTGATCAATCTTTAAATATAAAGAAGATTATGCAACTTGTACAGAAAATTCCATTGGAGCAAATGGGAGAGAATTTAAATCAATTACAACGATCTGAAATGCAAGGGAAACAAAGGGAAACCTAGACTGAATACAATGGGAAATCAGAGAAGAACAAATAACCAAAATAATGGAATTTTCAGTAGGAAATAACTTGAAGATTTCTCTGCCCAGTCACCCTTTCCACTGAATAGGACTGTTATTTAGAACCCTTTCGTACAGTTTGAATATAAGAAAGATCATGAATTGTGTACAAAACTTCTTTTGAAGGAAATCTGAGAGAATTGATATCAACTATAATATCACAAACAGTAAAAGAAGCAAATGGAAAACTAGACTCAGAATGTGAATTAGTAAAGAACAAGTAAGAAAAGGAATTGTTTTTTCATACAGGAATAACAGGAACAGTGCTTTGGACAAAACATTTTCAGACTGAAAAGGATTGCTGTTACGAATCCTTTGATCAATCTTTAAATAGAAAGAAGATTATGCAACTTGTACAGAAAGTTCCATTGGAGCAAATGGGAGAGAATTTACATCAATCACAATGATCTGAAATGCAAGGGAAACAAAGGGAAACCTAGACGCAATACAATGGGAAATAGAGAAGAACAAATATCCAAAATAATGGAATTTTCAATAGGAAAAACCTTGAAGATTTCTCTACCCAGTCACCCTTTCCACTGAATAGGACTGTTGTTAAGAACCCTTTCGTACAGTTTGAATATAAGGAAGATAATGAATTGTGTACAAAACTTCTTTTGAAGGAAATCCGAGAGAATTGATATCAACTATGATATCACAAACAGTAAAGGAAGCAAATGGAAAACTAGACTCAGAATGTGAATTAGTAAAGAACAAGTAAGAAAAGGAACTGTTTTTTCATACAGGAATAACAGGAACAGTGCTTTGGACAAAACATTTTCAGACTGAAAAGGATGGCTGTTACGAATCCTTTGATCAATCTTTAAATATAAAGAAGATTATGCAACTTGTACAGAAAATTCCATTGGAGCAAATGGGAGAGAATTTAAATCAATTACAACGATCTGAAATGCAAGGGAAACAAAGGGAAACCTAGACTGAATACAATGGGAAATCAGAGAAGAACAAATAACCAAAATAATGGAATTTTCAGTAGGAAATAACTTGAAGATTTCTCTGCCCAGTCACCCTTTCCACTGAATAGGACTGTTATTTAGAACCCTTTCGTACAGTTTGAATATAAGAAAGATCATGAATTTTGTACAAAACTTCTTTTGAAGGAAATCTGAGAGAATTGATATCAACTATAATATCACAAACAGTAAAAGAAGCAAATGGAAAACTAGACTCAGAATGTGAATTAGTAAAGAACAAGTAAGAAAAGGAATTGTTTTTTCATACAGGAATAACAGGAACAGTGCTTTGGACAAAACATTTTCAGACTGAAAAGGATTGCTGTTACGAATCCTTTGATCAATCTTTAAATAGAAAGAAGATTATGCAACTTGTACAGAAAGTTCCATTGGAGCAAATGGGAGAGAATTTACATCAATCACAATGATCTGAAATGCAAGGGAAACAAAGGGAAACCTAGACGCAATACAATGGGAAATAGAGAAGAACAAATATCCAAAACAATGGAATTTTCAATAGGAAATAACTTGAAGATTTCTCTGCCCAGTCACCCTTTCCACTGAATAGGACTGTTATTTAGAACCCTTTCGTACAGTTTGAATATAAGAAAGATCATGAATTGTGTACAAAACTTCTTTTGAAGGAAATCTGAGAGAATTGATATCAACTATAATATCACAAACAGTAAAAGAAGCAAATGGAAAACTAGACTCAGAATGTGAATTAGTAAAGAACAAGTAAGAAAAGGAACTGTTTTTTCATACAGGAATAACAGGAACAGTGCTTTGGACAAAACATTTTCAGACTGAAAAGGATGGCTGTTACGAATCCTTTGATCAATCTTTAAATATAAAGAAGATTATGCAACTTGTACAGAAAATTCCATTGGAGCAAATGGAAGAGAATTTACATCAATTACAACGATCTGAAATGCAAGGGAAACAAAGGGAAACCTAGACTGAATACAATGGGAAATCAGAGAAGAACAAATAACCAAAATAATGGAATTTTCAGTAGGAAATAACTTGAAGATTTCTCTGCCCAGTCACCCTTTCCACTGAATAGGACTGTTATTTAGAACCCTTTCGTACAGTTTGAATATAAGAAAGATCATGAATTGTGTACAAAACTTCTTTTGAAGGAAATCTGAGAGAATTGATATCAACTATAATATCACAAACAGTAAAAGAAGCAAATGGAAAACTAGACTCAGAATGTGAATTAGTAAAGAACAAGTAAGAAAAGGAATTGTTTTTTCATACAGGAATAACAGGAACAGTGCTTTGGACAAAACATTTTCAGACTGAAAAGGATTGCTGTTACGAATCCTTTGATCAATCTTTAAATAGAAAGAAGATTATGCAACTTGTACAGAAAGTTCCATTGGAGCAAATGGGAGAGAATTTACATCAATCACAATGATCTGAAATGCAAGGGAAACAAAGGGAAACCTAGACGCAATACAATGGGAAATAGAGAAGAACAAATATCCAAAATAATGGAATTTTCAATAGGAAATAACTTGAAGATTTCTCTACCCAGTCACCCTTTCCACTGAATAGGACTGTTGTTAAGAACCCTTTCGTACAGTTTGAATATAAGGAAGATAATGAATTGTGTACAAAACTTCTTTTGAAGGAAATCCGAGAGAATTGATATCAACTATGATATCACAAACAGTAAAGGAAGCAAATGGAAAACTAGACTCAGAATGTGAATTAGTAAAGAACAAGTAAGAAAAGGAACTGTTTTTTCATACAGGAATAACAGGAACAGTGCTTTGGACAAAACATTTTCAGACTGAAAAGGATGGCTGTTACGAATCCTTTGATCAATCTTTAAATATAAAGAAGATTATGCAACTTGTACAGAAAATTCCATTGGAGCAAATGGGAGAGAATTTACATCAATTACAACGATCTGAAATGCAAGGGAAACAAAGGGAAACCTAGACTGAATACAATGGGAAATCAGAGAAGAACAAATAACCAAAATAATGGAATTTTCAGTAGGAAATAACTTGAAGATTTCTCTGCCCAGTCACCCTTTCCACTGAATAGGACTGTTATTTAGAACCCTTTCGTACAGTTTGAATATAAGAAAGATCATGAATTGTGTACAAAACTTCTTTTGAAGGAAATCTGAGAGAATTGATATCAACTATAATATCACAAACAGTAAAAGAAGCAAATGGAAAACTAGACTCAGAATGTGAATTAGTAAAGAACAAGTAAGAAAAGGAATTGTTTTTTCATACAGGAATAACAGGAACAGTGCTTTGGACAAAACATTTTCAGACTGAAAAGGATTGCTGTTACGAATCCTTTGATCAATCTTTAAATATAAAGAAGATTATGCAACTTGTACAGAAAGTTCCATTGGAGCAAATGGGAGAGAATTTACATCAATCACAATGATCTGAAATGCAAGGGAAACAAAGGGAAACCTAGACGCAATACAATGGGAAATAGAGAAGAACAAATATCCAAAATAATGGAATTTTCAATAGGAAATAACTTGAAGATTTCTCTACCCAAACACCCTTTCCACTGAATAGGACTGTTGTTAAGAACCCTTTCGTACAGTTTGAATATAAGGAAGATAATGAATTGTGTACAAAACTTCTTTTGAAGGAAATCCGAGAGAATTGATATCAACTATGATATCACAAACAGTAAAGGAAGCAAATGGAAAACTAGACTCAGAATGTGAATTAGTAAAGAACAAGTAAGAAAAGGAACTGTTTTTTCATACAGGAATAACAGGAACAGTGCTTTGGACAAAACATTTTCAGACTGAAAAGGATTGCTGTTACGAATCCTTTGATCAATCTTTAAATATAAAGAAGATTATGCAACTTGTACAGAAAGTTCCATTGGAGCAAATGGGAGAGAATTTACATCAATCACAATGATCTGAAATGCAAGGGAAACAAAGGGAAACCTAGACGCAATACAATGGGAAATAGAGAAGAACAAATATCCAAAATAATGGAATTTTCAATAGGAAATAACTTGAAGATTTCTCTACCCAGTCACCCTTTCCACTGAATAGGACTGTTGTTAAGAACCCTTTCGTACAGTTTGAATATAAGGAAGATAATGAATTGTGTACAAAACTTCTTTTGAAGGAAATCCGAGAGAATTGATATCAACTATGATATCACAAACAGTAAAGGAAGCAAATGGAAAACTAGACTCAGAATGTGAATTAGTAAAGAACAAGTAAGAAAAGGAACTGTTTTTTCATACAGGAATAACAGGAACAGTGCTTTGGACAAAACATTTTCAGACTGAAAAGGATGGCTGTTACGAATCCTTTGATCAATCTTTAAATATAAAGAAGATTATGCAACTTGTACAGAAAATTCCATTGGAGCAAATGGGAGAGAATTTACATCAATTACAACGATCTGAAATGCAAGGGAAACAAAGGGAAACCTAGACTGAATACAATGGGAAATCAGAGAAGAACAAATAACCAAAATAATGGAATTTTCAGTAGGAAATAACTTGAAGATTTCTCTGCCCAGTCACCCTTTCCACTGAATAGGACTGTTATTTAGAACCCTTTCGTACAGTTTGAATATAAGAAAGATCATGAATTGTGTACAAAACTTCTTTTGAAGGAAATCTGAGAGAATTGATATCAACTATAATATCACAAACAGTAAAAGAAGCAAATGGAAAACTAGACTCAGAATGTGAATTAGTAAAGAACAAGTAAGAAAAGGAATTGTTTTTTCATACAGGAATAACAGGAACAGTGCTTTGGACAAAACATTTTCAGACTGAAAAGGATTGCTGTTACGAATCCATTGATCAATCTTTAAATATAAAGAAGATTATGCAACTTGTACAGAAAGTTCCATTGGAGCAAATGGGAGAGAATTTACATCAATCACAATGATCTGAAATGCAAGGGAAACAAAGGGAAACCTAGACGCAATACAATGGGAAATAGAGAAGAACAAATATCCAAAATAATGGAATTTTCAATAGGAAATAACTTGAAGATTTCTCTACCCAAACACCCTTTCCACTGAATAGGACTGTTGTTAAGAACCCTTTCGTACAGTTTGAATATAAGGAAGATAATGAATTGTGTACAAAACTTCTTTTGAAGGAAATCCGAGAGAATTGATATCAACTATGATATCACAAACAGTAAAGGAAGCAAATGGAAAACTAGACTCAGAATGTGAATTAGTAAAGAACAAGTAAGAAAAGGAACTGTTTTTTCATACAGGAATAACAGGAACAGTGCTTTGGACAAAACATTTTCAGACTGAAAAGGATGGCTGTTACGAATCCTTTGATCAATCTTTAAATATAAAGAAGATTATGCAACTTGTACAGAAAATTCCATTGGAGCAAATGGGAGAGAATTTAAATCAATTACAACGATCTGAAATGCAAGGGAAACAAAGGGAAACCTAGACTGAATACAATGGGAAATCAGAGAAGAACAAATAACCAAAATAATGGAATTTTCAGTAGGAAATAACTTGAAGATTTCTCTGCCCAGTCACCCTTTCCACTGAATAGGACTGTTGTTAAGAACCCTTTCGTACAGTTTGAATATAAGAAAGATCATGAATTGTGTACAAAACTTCTTTTGAAGGAAATCTGAGAGAATTGATATCAACTATAATATCACAAACAGTAAAAGAAGCAAATGGAAAACTAGACTCAGAATGTGAATTAGTAAAGAACAAGTAAGAAAAGGAATTGTTTTTTCATACAGGAATAACAGGAACAGTGCTTTGGACAAAACATTTTCAGACTGAAAAGGATTGCTGTTACGAATCCTTTGATCAATCTTTAAATAGAAAGAAGATTATGCAACTTGTACAGAAAGTTCCATTGGAGCAAATGGGAGAGAATTTACATCAATCACAATGATCTGAAATGCAAGGGAAACAAAGGGAAACCTAGACGCAATACAATGGGAAATAGAGAAGAACAAATATCCAAAATAATGGAATTTTCAATAGGAAATAACTTGAAGATTTCTCTACCCAGTCACCCTTTCCACTGAATAGGACTGTTGTTAAGAACCCTTTCGTACAGTTTGAATATGAGGAAGATAATGAATTGTGTACAAAACTTCTTTTGAAGGAAATCCGAGAGAATTGATATCAACTATGATATCACAAACAGTAAAGGAAGCAAATGGAAAACTAGACTCAGAATGTGAATTAGTAAAGAACAAGTAAGAAAAGGAATTGTTTTTTCATACAGGAATAACAGGAACAGTGCTTTGGACAAAACATTTTCAGACTGAAAAGGATGGCTGTTACGAATCCTTTGATCCATCTTTAAATATAAAGAAGATTATGCAACTTGTACAGAAAATTCCATTGGAGCAAATGGGAGAGAATTTAAATCAATTACAACGATCTGAAATGCAAGGGAAACAAAGGGAAACCTAGACTGAATACAATGGGAAATCAGAGAAGAACAAATAACCAAAATAATGGAATTTTCAGTAGGAAATAACTTGAAGATTTCTCTGCCCAGTCACCCTTTCCACTGAATAGGACTGTTATTTAGAACCCTTTCGTACAGTTTGAATATAAGAAAGATCATGAATTGTGTACAAAACTTCTTTTGAAGGAAATCTGAGAGAATTGATATCAACTATAATATCACAAACAGTAAAAGAAGCAAATGGAAAACTAGACTCAGAATGTGAATTAGTAAAGAACAAGTAAGAAAAGGAATTGTTTTTTCATACAGGAATAACAGGAACAGTGCTTTGGACAAAACATTTTCAAACTGAAAAGGATTGCTGTTACGAATCCTTTGATCAATCTTTAAATAGAAAGAAGATTATGCAACTTGTACAGAAAGTTCCATTGGAGCAAATGGGAGAGAATTTACATCAATCACAATGATCTGAAATGCAAGGGAAACAAAGGGAAACCTAGACGCAATACAATGGGAAATAGAGAAGAACAAATATCCAAAATAATGGAATTTTCAATAGGAAAAACCTTGAAGATTTCTCTACCCAGTCACCCTTTCCACTGAATAGGACTGTTGTTAAGAACCCTTTCGTACAGTTTGAATATAAGGAAGATAATGAATTGTGTACAAAACTTCTTTTGAAGGAAATCCGAGAGAATTGATATCAACTATGATATCACAAACAGTAAAGGAAGCAAATGGAAAACTAGACTCAGAATGTGAATTAGTAAAGAACAAGTAAGAAAAGGAACTGTTTTTTCATACAGGAATAACAGGAACAGTGCTTTGGACAAAACATTTTCAGACTGAAAAGGATGGCTGTTACGAATCCTTTGATCAATCTTTAAATATAAAGAAGATTATGCAACTTGTACAGAAAATTCCATTGGAGCAAATGGGAGAGAATTTACATCAATTACAACGATCTGAAATGCAAGGGAAACAAAGGGAAACCTAGACTGAATACAATGGGAAATAGAGAAGAACAAATAACCAAAATAATGGAATTTTCAGTAGGAAATAACTTGAAGATTTCTCTGCCCAGTCACCCTTTCCACTGAATAGGACTGTTATTTAGAACCCTTTCGTACAGTTTGAATATAAGAAAGATCATGAATTGTGTACAAAACTTCTTTTGAAGGAAATCTGAGAGAATTGATATCAACTATAATATCACAAACAGTAAAAGAAGCAAATGGAAAACTAGACTCAGAATGTGAATTAGTGAAGAACAAGTAAGAAAAGGAATTGTTTTTTCATACAGGAATAACAGGAACAGTGCTTTGGACAAAACATTTTCAGACTGAAAAGGATTGCTGTTACGAATCCTTTGATCAATCTTTAAATATAAAGAAGATTATGCAACTTGTACAGAAAGTTCCATTGGAGCAAATGGGAGAGAATTTACATCAATCACAATGATCTGAAATGCAAGGGAAACAAAGGGAAACCTAGACGAAATACAATGGGAAATAGAGAAGAACAAATATCCAAAATGATGGAATTTTCAATAGGAAATAACTTGAAGATTTCTCTACCCAGTCACCCTTTCCACTAAATAGGACTGTTGTTAAGAACCCTTTCGTACAGTTTGAATATAAGGAAGATAATGAATTGTGTACAAAACTTCTTTTGAAGGAAATCCGAGAGAATTGATATCAACTATGATATCACAAACAGTAAAGAAAGCAAATGGAAAACTAGACTCAGAATGTGAATTAGTAAAGAACAAGTAAGAAAAGGAACTGTTTTTTCATACAGGAATAACAGGAACAGTGCTTTGGACAAAACATTTTCAGACTGAAAAGGATGGCTGTTACGAATCCTTTGATCCATCTTTAAATATAAAGAAGATTATGCAACTTGTACAGAAAATTCCATTGGAGCAAATGGGAGAGAATTTAAATCAATTACAACGATCTGAAATGCAAGGGAAACAAAGGGAAACCTAGACTGAATACAATGGGAAATCAGAGAAGAACAAATAACCAAAATAATGGAATTTTCAGTAGGAAATAACTTGAAGATTTCTCTGCCCAGTCACCCTTTCCACTGAATAGGACTGTTATTTAGAACCCTTTCGTACAGTTTGAATATAAGAAAGATCATGAATTGTGTACAAAACTTCTTTTGAAGGAAATCTGAGAGAATTGATATCAACTATAATATCACAAACAGTAAAAGAAGCAAATGGAAAACTAGACTCAGAATGTGAATTAGTAAAGAACAAGTAAGAAAAGGAATTGTTTTTTCATACAGGAATAACAGGAACAGTGCTTTGGACAAAACATTTTCAAACTGAAAAGGATTGCTGTTACGAATCCTTTGATCAATCTTTAAATAGAAAGAAGATTATGCAACTTGTACAGAAAGTTCCATTGGAGCAAATGGGAGAGAATTTACATCAATCACAATGATCTGAAATGCAAGGGAAACAAAGGGAAACCTAGACGCAATACAATGGGAAATAGAGAAGAACAAATATCCAAAATAATGGAATTTTCAATAGGAAAAACCTTGAAGATTTCTCTACCCAGTCACCCTTTCCACTGAATAGGACTGTTGTTAAGAACCCTTTCGTACAGTTTGAATATAAGGAAGATAATGAATTGTGTACAAAACTTCTTTTGAAGGAAATCCGAGAGAATTGATATCAACTATGATATCACAAACAGTAAAGGAAGCAAATGGAAAACTAGACTCAGAATGTGAATTAGTAAAGAACAAGTAAGAAAAGGAACTGTTTTTTCATACAGGAATAACAGGAACAGTGCTTTGGACAAAACATTTTCAGACTGAAAAGGATGGCTGTTACGAATCCTTTGATCAATCTTTAAATATAAAGAAGATTATGCAACTTGTACAGAAAATTCCATTGGAGCAAATGGGAGAGAATTTACATCAATTACAACGATCTGAAATGCAAGGGAAACAAAGGGAAACCTAGACTGAATACAATGGGAAATAGAGAAGAACAAATAACCAAAATAATGGAATTTTCAGTAGGAAATAACTTGAAGATTTCTCTGCCCAGTCACCCTTTCCACTGAATAGGACTGTTATTTAGAACCCTTTCATACAGTTTGAATATAAGAAAGATCATGAATTGTGTACAAAACTTCTTTTGAAGGAAATCTGAGAGAATTGATATCAACTATAATATCACAAACAGTAAAAGAAGCAAATGGAAAACTAGACTCAGAATGTGAATTAGTGAAGAACAAGTAAGAAAAGGAATTGTTTTTTCATACAGGAATAACAGGAACAGTGCTTTGGACAAAACATTTTCAGACTGAAAAGGATTGCTGTTACGAATCCTTTGATCAATCTTTAAATATAAAGAAGATTATGCAACTTGTACAGAAAGTTCCATTGGAGCAAATGGGAGAGAATTTACATCAATCACAATGATCTGAAATGCAAGGGAAACAAAGGGAAACCTAGACGAAATACAATGGGAAATAGAGAAGAACAAATATCCAAAATGATGGAATTTTCAATAGGAAATAACTTGAAGATTTCTCTACCCAGTCACCCTTTCCACTGAATAGGACTGTTGTTAAGAACCCTTTCGTACAGTTTGAATATAAGGAAGATAATGAATTGTGTACAAAACTTCTTTTGAAGGAAATCCGAGAGAATTGATATCAACTATGATATCACAAACAGTAAAGAAAGCAAATGGAAAACTAGACTCAGAATGTGAATTAGTAAAGAACAAGTAAGAAAAGGAACTGTTTTTTCATACAGGAATAACAGGAACAGTGCTTTGGACAAAACATTTTCAGACTGAAAAGGATGGCTGTTACGAATCCTTTGATCCATCTTTAAATATAAAGAAGATTATGCAACTTGTACAGAAAATTCCATTGGAGCAAATGGGAGAGAATTTAAATCAATTACAACGATCTGAAATGCAAGGGAAACAAAGGGAAACCTAGACTGAATACAATGGGAAATCAGAGAAGAACAAATAACCAAAATAATGGAATTTTCAGTAGGAAATAACTTGAAGATTTCTCTGCCCAGTCACCCTTTCCACTGAATAGGACTGTTATTTAGAACCCTTTCGTACAGTTTGAATATAAGAAAGATCATGAATTGTGTACAAAACTTCTTTTGAAGGAAATCTGAGAGAATTGATATCAACTATAATATCACAAACAGTAAAAGAAGCAAATGGAAAACTAGACTCAGAATGTGAATTAGTAAAGAACAAGTAAGAAAAGGAATTGTTTTTTCATACAGGAATAACAGGAACAGTGCTTTGGACAAAACATTTTCAAACTGAAAAGGATTGCTGTTACGAATCCTTTGATCAATCTTTAAATAGAAAGAAGATTATGCAACTTGTACAGAAAGTTCCATTGGAGCAAATGGGAGAGAATTTACATCAATCACAATGATCTGAAATGCAAGGGAAACAAAGGGAAACCTAGACGCAATACAATGGGAAATAGAGAAGAACAAATATCCAAAATAATGGAATTTTCAATAGGAAAAACCTTGAAGATTTCTCTACCCAGTCACCCTTTCCACTGAATAGGACTGTTGTTAAGAACCCTTTCGTACAGTTTGAATATAAGGAAGATAATGAATTGTGTACAAAACTTCTTTTGAAGGAAATCCGAGAGAATTGATATCAACTATGATATCACAAACAGTAAAGGAAGCAAATGGAAAACTAGACTCAGAATGTGAATTAGTAAAGAACAAGTAAGAAAAGGAACTGTTTTTTCATACAGGAATAACAGGAACAGTGCTTTGGACAAAACATTTTCAGACTGAAAAGGATGGCTGTTACGAATCCTTTGATCAATCTTTAAATATAAAGAAGATTATGCAACTTGTACAGAAAATTCCATTGGAGCAAATGGGAGAGAATTTAAATCAATTACAACGATCTGAAATGCAAGGGAAACAAAGGGAAACCTAGACTGAATACAATGGGAAATCAGAGAAGAACAAATAACCAAAATAATGGAATTTTCAGTAGGAAATAACTTGAAGATTTCTCTGCCCAGTCACCCTTTCCACTGAATAGGACTGTTATTTAGAACCCTTTCGTACAGTTTGAATATAAGAAAGATCATGAATTGTGTACAAAACTTCTTTTGAAGGAAATCTGAGAGAATTGATATCAACTATAATATCACAAACAGTAAAAGAAGCAAATGGAAAACTAGACTCAGAATGTGAATTAGTAAAGAACAAGTAAGAAAAGGAATTGTTTTTTCATACAGGAATAACAGGAACAGTGCTTTGGACAAAACATTTTCAGACTGAAAAGGATGGCTGTTACGAATCCTTTGATCAATCTTTAAATATAAAGAAGATTATGCAACTTGTACAGAAAGTTCCATTGGAGCAAATGGGAGAGAATTTACATCAATCACAATGATCTGAAATGCAAGGGAAACAAAGGGAAACCTAGACGCAATACAATGGGAAATAGAGAAGAACAAATATCCAAAATAATGGAATTTTCAATAGGAAATAACTTGAAGATTTCTCTACCCAGTCATCCTTTCCACTGAATAGGACTGTTGTTAAGAACCCTTTCGTACAGTTTGAATATAAGGAAGATAATGAATTGTGTACAAAACTTCTTTTGAAGGAAATCCGAGAGAATTGATATCAACTATCATATCACAAACAGTAAAGGAAGCAAATGGAAAACTAGACTCAGAATGTGAATTAGTAAAGAACAAGTAAGAAAAGGAACTGTTTTTTCATACAGGAATAACAGGAACAATGCTTTGGACAAAACATTTTCAGACTGAAAAGGATGGCTGTTACGAATCCTTTGATCAATCTTTAAATATAAAGAAGATTATGCAACTTGTACAGAAAATTCCATTGGAGCAAATGGGAGAGAATTTACATCAATTACAACGATCTGAAATGCAAGGGAAACAAAGGGAAACCTAGACTGAATACAATGGGAAATCAGAGAAGAACAAATAACCAAAATAATGGAATTTTCAGTAGGAAATAACTTGAAGATTTCTCTGCCCAGTCACACTTTCCACTGAATAGGACTGTTATTTAGAACCCTTTCGTACAGTTTGAATATAAGAAAGATCATGAATTGTGTACAAAACTTCTTTTGAAGGAAATCTGAGAGAATTGATATCAACTATAATATCACAAACAGTAAAAGAAGCAAATGGAAAACTAGACTCAGAATGTGAATTAGTAAAGAACAAGTAACAAAAGGAATTGTTTTTTCATACAGGAATAACAGGAACAGTGCTTTGGACAAAACATTTTCAGACTGAAAAGGATTGCTGTTACGAATCCTTTGATCAATCTTTAAATATAAAGAAGATTATGCAACTTGTACAGAAAGTTCCATTGGAGCAAATGGGAGAGAATTTACATCAATCACAATGATCTGAAATGCAAGGGAAACAAAGGGAAACCTAGACGCAATACAATGGGAAATAGAGAAGAACAAATATAAAATTTAATGGAATTTTCAATAGGAAATAACTTGAAGATTTCTCTACCCAGTCACCCTTTCCACTGAATAGGACTGTTGTTAAGAACCTTTTCGTACAGTTTGAATATAAGGAAGATAATTTAAAACATTTAAAGAACAACTAACTCCAATGCTATGTAAACTATTTGAAAAAATAGGGATTGAAGGAGTCCTACCAAATTCCTTCTATGACACAGACATGGTACTGATACCTAAACCAGGTAGATCGAAAACTGAGAAAGAAAACTACAGACCAATTTCCTTAATGAATATTGATGCTAAAATCTTAAATAAGATATTAGCAAATAGACTTCAGAAAATCATCCCCAGGATAATACACTATGACCAAGTGGGATTTATACCAGGAATGCAGGGCTGGTTTAATATTAGGAAAACTATTAGTATAATTGACCATATTAATAATCAAATTAATAAAAACCATATGATCATCTCAATAGATGCAGAAAAGGCATTTGATAAAATCCAACATCCATTCCTACTAAAAACGCTTGAGAGTATAGGAATAAATGGACTATTCCTTAAAATAATAATGAGCATATATTTAAAACCTTCAGTAAACATCATATGTAATGGTGATAAACTAGAACCTTTCCCTGTAAGATCAGGAGTGAAACAAGGTTGCCCACTATCACCATTACTATTCAATATAGTACTAGAAACTCTAGCCTTGGCAATAAGAGCCGAGAAAGAGATCCAAGGAATTAGAGTAGGAAATGAAGAAATCAAATTGTCACTTTTCGCAGATGACATGATGGTATACTTAGAGAACCCCAAAGACTCTGCTAAAAAGCTATTAGAAATAATTCAGAATTTTAGCAAAGTCGCAGGATACAAAATAAATCCACATAAATCCTCAGCATTTTTATACATTAACAACACAATCCAACAGCAAGAGATACAAAGAGAAATTCCATTCAAAATAACAGTCGATAGTATCAAATATTTGGGAATATATCTACCAAAGGAGAGTCAGGAATTATATGAGCAAAATTACAAAACACTTGCCACAAAAATAAAGTCAGATTTAAATAATTGGAAAGACATTCAATGTTCTTGGATAGGCCGAGCGAATATAATAAAGATGACAATACTCCCCAAACTAATCTATTTATTTAGTGCTATACCAATCAGACTCCCAAGAAACTATTTTAATGACCTAGAAAAAATAACAACAAAATTCATATGGAAGAATAAAAGGTCGAGAATTGCAAGGGAACTAATGAAAAAAAAGTCAGAGGAAGGTGGTCTAAGTGTACCTGATTTAAAGCTATATTATAAAGCAACCGTCACCAAAACCATTTGGTATTGGCTAAGAAATAGACTAGTTGATCAGTGGCATAGGTTAGGTTCCCAGGACAAGATAGTGAATAAAAATAGCAATCTAATCTTTGACAAACCCAAAGATCCCAAATTTTGGGATAAGAATTCATTATTTGACAAAAACTGCTGGGAAAACTGGAAATTAGTATGGCAGAAACTAGGCATGGACCCACATTTAACACCACATACTAAGATTAGATCAAAATGGGTCCAAGATTTAGGCATAAAGAATGAAATCATAAATAAATTGGAGGAACAGGGGATGGTTTACCTCTCAGACTTGTGGAGGAGGAAGGAGTTTGTGTCCAAGGGAGAACTAGAGACCATTATTGATCACAAAATAGAACATTTTGATTACACCAAATTAAAAAGTTTCTGCACAAACAAAACTAATGCAAACAAGATTAGAAGGGAAGTAACAAATTGGGAAAAAATTTTTACAGTTAAAGGTTCTGATAAAGGCCTCATCTCCAAAATATACAGAGAATTGACTTTAATTTATAAGAAATCAAGCCATTCTCCAATTGATAAATGGTCAAAGGATATGAACAGACAATTTTCAGATGATGAAATTAAAACTATTTCCACTCATATGAAAGAGTGTTCCAAATCACTATTGATCAGAGAAATGCAAATTAAGACAACTCTGAGGTATCATTACACACCTGTCAGATTGGCTAAGATGACAGGAACAAATAACGATGAATGTTGGAGGGGCTGTGGGAAAACTGGGACACTGATGCATTGTTGGTGGAGTTGTGAAAGAATCCAACCATTCTGGAGAGCAATCTGGAATTATGCCCAAAAAGTTATCAAAATGTGCATACCCTTTGACCCAGCCATACTACTACTGGGCTTATACCCCAAGGAACTACTAGAGAAGGGAAAGGGTCCTGTATGTGCCAAAATGTTTGTGGCAGCCCTTTTCATAGTGGCTAGAAGCTGGAAGATGAATGGATGTCCATCAATTGGAGAATGGTTGGGTAAACTATGGTATATGAATGTTATGGAATATTATTGTTCTATAAGAAATGACCAACAGGAGAAATACAGAGAGGCTTGGAGAGACTTACATCAACTGATGCTGAGTGAAACGAGCAGAACCAGAAGATCATTATACACTTCAACAATGATACTGTACGAGGATGTATGCTGATGGAAGTGGATTTCTTCAACATAGAGAAGAGCTAATCCAATTCCAATTGATTAATGATGGACAGAACCAGCTACATCCAGAAAAGGAACACTGGGAAATGAATGTAAACTGTTATTTTTACCTTCTGAATCCAATTCTACCTGTGCAACAAAAAATTCGGTTCTACACACATATATTGTATCTAAATTATACTGTAATATATTTAACATATATAAGACTGCTTGCCATCTGGGGGAGGGGGTTGGGGGAGGAAGGGAAAAAATCTGAATAGAAGTAAGTGCAAGGGATAATGTTGTAAAAAAATTACCCATGCATATGTACTATCAAAAAATGTTATAATTATAAAATAAAATAAAAAATTTAAAATAAAAAAAAAAAAAAAAAAAAGAAAAAAAAAAAAAAAAAAAAAAAAAAGAACCCTTTCGTACAGTTTGAATATAAGGAAGATAATGAATTGTGTACAAAACTTCTTTTGAAGGAAATCTGAGAGAATTGATATCAACTATAATATCACAAACAGTAAAAGAAGCAAATGGAAAACTAGACTCAGAATGTGAATTAGTAAAGAACAAGTAAGAAAAGGAATTGTTTTTTCATACAGGAATAACAGGAACAGTGCTTTGGACAAAACATTTTCAGACTGAAAAGGATGGCTGTTACGAATCCTTTGATCAATCTTTAAATATAAAGAAGATTATGCAACTTGTACAGAAAGTTCCATTGGAGCAAATGGGAGAGAATTTACATCAATCACAATGATCTGAAATGCAAGGGAAACAAAGGGAAACCTAGACGCAATACAATGGGAAATAGAGAAGAACAAATATCCAAAATAATGGAATTTTCAATAGGAAATAACTTGAAGATTTCTCTACCCAAACACCCTTTCCACTGAATAGGACTGTTGTTAAGAACCCTTTCGTACAGTTTGAATATAAGGAAGATAATGAATTGTGTACAAAACTTCTTTTGAAGGAAATCCGAGAGAATTGATATCAACTATGATATCACAAACAGTAAAGGAAGCAAATGGAAAACTAGACTCAGAATGTGAATTAGTAAAGAACAAGTAAGAAAAGGAACTGTTTTTTCATACAGGAATAACAGGAACAGTGCTTTGGACAAAACATTTTCAGACTGAAAAGGATTGCTGTTACGAATCCTTTGATCAATCTTTAAATATAAAGAAGATTATGCAACTTGTACAGAAAGTTCCATTGGAGCAAATGGGAGAGAATTTACATCAATCACAATGATCTGAAATGCAAGGGAAACAAAGGGAAACCTAGACGCAATACAATGGGAAATAGAGAAGAACAAATATCCAAAATAATGGAATTTTCAATAGGAAATAACTTGAAGATTTCTCTACCCAGTCACCCTTTCCACTGAATAGGACTGTTGTTAAGAACCCTTTCGTACAGTTTGAATATAAGGAAGATAATGAATTGTGTACAAAACTTCTTTTGAAGGAAATCCGAGAGAATTGATATCAACTATGATATCACAAACAGTAAAGGAAGCAAATGGAAAACTAGACTCAGAATGTGAATTAGTAAAGAACAAGTAAGAAAAGGAACTGTTTTTTCATACAGGAATAACAGGAACAGTGCTTTGGACAAAACATTTTCAGACTGAAAAGGATGGCTGTTACGAATCCTTTGATCAATCTTTAAATATAAAGAAGATTATGCAACTTGTACAGAAAATTCCATTGGAGCAAATGGGAGAGAATTTACATCAATTACAACGATCTGAAATGCAAGGGAAACAAAGGGAAACCTAGACTGAATACAATGGGAAATCAGAGAAGAACAAATAACCAAAATAATGGAATTTTCAGTAGGAAATAACTTGAAGATTTCTCTGCCCAGTCACCCTTTCCACTGAATAGGACTGTTATTTAGAACCCTTTCGTACAGTTTGAATATAAGAAAGATCATGAATTGTGTACAAAACTTCTTTTGAAGGAAATCTGAGAGAATTGATATCAACTATAATATCACAAACAGTAAAAGAAGCAAATGGAAAACTAGACTCAGAATGTGAATTAGTAAAGAACAAGTAAGAAAAGGAATTGTTTTTTCATACAGGAATAACAGGAACAGTGCTTTGGACAAAACATTTTCAGACTGAAAAGGATTGCTGTTACGAATCCTTTGATCAATCTTTAAATAGAAAGAAGATTATGCAACTTGTACAGAAAGTTCCATTGGAGCAAATGGGAGAGAATTTACATCAATCACAATGATCTGAAATGCAAGGGAAACAAAGGGAAACCTAGACGCAATACAATGGGAAATAGAGAAGAACAAATATCCAAAATAATGGAATTTTCAATAGGAAATAACTTGAAGATTTCTCTACCCAGTCACCCTTTCCACTGAATAGGACTGTTGTTAAGAACCCTTTCGTACAGTTTGAATATGAGGAAGATAATGAATTGTGTACAAAACTTCTTTTGAAGGAAATCCGAGAGAATTGATATCAACTATGATATCACAAACAGTAAAGGAAGCAAATGGAAAACTAGACTCAGAATGTGAATTAGTAAAGAACAAGTAAGAAAAGGAATTGTTTTTTCATACAGGAATAACAGGAACAGTGCTTTGGACAAAACATTTTCAGACTGAAAAGGATGGCTGTTACGAATCCTTTGATCAATCTTTAAATATAAAGAAGATTATGCAACTTGTACAGAAAGTTCCATTGGAGCAAATGGGAGAGAATTTACATCAATCACAATGATCTGAAATGCAAGGGAAACAAAGGGAAACCTAGACGCAATACAATGGGAAATAGAGAAGAACAAATATCCAAAATAATGGAATTTTCAATAGGAAATAACTTGAAGATTTCTCTACCCAAACACCCTTTCCACTGAATAGGACTGTTGTTAAGAACCCTTTCGTACAGTTTGAATATAAGGAAGATAATGAATTGTGTACAAAACTTCTTTTGAAGGAAATCCGAGAGAATTGATATCAACTATGATATCACAAACAGTAAAGGAAGCAAATGGAAAACTAGACTCAGAATGTGAATTAGTAAAGAACAAGTAAGAAAAGGAACTGTTTTTTCATACAGGAATAACAGGAACAGTGCTTTGGACAAAACATTTTCAGACTGAAAAGGATTGCTGTTACGAATCCTTTGATCAATCTTTAAATATAAAGAAGATTATGCAACTTGTACAGAAAGTTCCATTGGAGCAAATGGGAGAGAATTTACATCAATCACAATGATCTGAAATGCAAGGGAAACAAAGGGAAACCTAGACGCAATACAATGGGAAATAGAGAAGAACAAATATCCAAAATAATGGAATTTTCAATAGGAAATAACTTGAAGATTTCTCTACCCAGTCACCCTTTCCACTGAATAGGACTGTTGTTAAGAACCCTTTCGTACAGTTTGAATATAAGGAAGATAATGAATTGTGTACAAAACTTCTTTTGAAGGAAATCCGAGAGAATTGATATCAACTATGATATCACAAACAGTAAAGGAAGCAAATGGAAAACTAGACTCAGAATGTGAATTAGTAAAGAACAAGTAAGAAAAGGAACTGATTTTTCATACAGGAATAACAGGAACAGTGCTTTGGACAAAACATTTTCAGACTGAAAAGGATGGCTGTTACGAATCCTTTGATCAATCTTTAAATATAAAGAAGATTATGCAACTTGTACAGAAAATTCCATTGGAGCAAATGGGAGAGAATTTACATCAATTACAACGATCTGAAATGCAAGGGAAACAAAGGGAAACCTAGACTGAATACAATGGGAAATCAGAGAAGAACAAATAACCAAAATAATGGAATTTTCAGTAGGAAATAACTTGAAGATTTCTCTGCCCAGTCACCCTTTCCACTGAATAGGACTGTTATTTAGAACCCTTTCGTACAGTTTGAATATAAGAAAGATCATGAATTGTGTACAAAACTTCTTTTGAAGGAAATCCGAGAGAATTGATATCAACTATAATATCACAAACAGTAAAAGAAGCAAATGGAAAACTAGACTCAGAATGTGAATTAGTAAAGAACAAGTAAGAAAAGGAACTGTTTTTTCATACAGGAATAACAGGAACAGTGCTTTGGACAAAACATTTTCAGACTGAAAAGGATTGCTGTTACGAATCCTTTGATCAATCTTTAAATATAAAGAAGATTATGCAACTTGTACAGAAAGTTCCATTGGAGCAAATGGGAGAGAATTTACATCAATCACAATGATCTGAAATGCAAGGGAAACAAAGGGAAACCTAGACGCAATACAATGGGAAATAGAGAAGAACAAATATCCAAAATAATGGAATTTTCAATAGGAAATAACTTGAAGATTTCTCTACCCAGTCACCCTTTCCACTGAATAGGACTGTTGTTAAGAACCCTTTCGTACAGTTTGAATATGAGGAAGATAATGAATTGTGTACAAAACTTCTTTTGAAGGAAATCCGAGAGAATTGATATCAACTATGATATCACAAACAGTAAAGGAAGCAAATGGAAAACTAGACTCAGAATGTGAATTAGTAAAGAACAAGTAAGAAAAGGAATTGTTTTTTCATACAGGAATAACAGGAACAGTGCTTTGGACAAAACATTTTCAGACTGAAAAGGATGGCTGTTACGAATCCTTTGATCCATCTTTAAATATAAAGAAGATTATGCAACTTGTACAGAAAATTCCATTGGAGCAAATGGGAGAGAATTTAAATCAATTACAACGATCTGAAATGCAAGGGAAACAAAGGGAAACCTAGACTGAATACAATGGGAAATCAGAGAAGAACAAATAACCAAAATAATGGAATTTTCAGTAGGAAATAACTTGAAGATTTCTCTGCCCAGTCACCCTTTCCACTGAATAGGACTGTTATTTAGAACCCTTTCGTACAGTTTGAATATAAGAAAGATCATGAATTGTGTACAAAACTTCTTTTGAAGGAAATCTGAGAGAATTGATATCAACTATAATATCACAAACAGTAAAAGAAGCAAATGGAAAACTAGACTCAGAATGTGAATTAGTAAAGAACAAGTAAGAAAAGGAATTGTTTTTTCATACAGGAATAACAGGAACAGTGCTTTGGACAAAACATTTTCAAACTGAAAAGGATTGCTGTTACGAATCCTTTGATCAATCTTTAAATAGAAAGAAGATTATGCAACTTGTACAGAAAGTTCCATTGGAGCAAATGGGAGAGAATTTACATCAATCACAATGATCTGAAATGCAAGGGAAACAAAGGGAAACCTAGACGCAATACAATGGGAAATAGAGAAGAACAAATATCCAAAATAATGGAATTTTCAATAGGAAAAACCTTGAAGATTTCTCTACCCAGTCACCCTTTCCACTGAATAGGACTGTTGTTAAGAACCCTTTCGTACAGTTTGAATATAAGGAAGATAATGAATTGTGTACAAAACTTCTTTTGAAGGAAATCCGAGAGAATTGATATCAACTATCATATCACAAACAGTAAAGGAAGCAAATGGAAAACTAGACTCAGAATGTGAATTAGTAAAGAACAAGTAAGAAAAGGAACTGTTTTTTCATACAGGAATAACAGGAACAGTGCTTTGGACAAAACATTTTCAGACTGAAAAGGATGGCTGTTACGAATCCTTTGATCAATCTTTAAATATAAAGAAGATTATGCAACTTGTACAGAAAATTCCATTGGAGCAAATGGGAGAGAATTTACATCAATTACAACGATCTGAAATGCAAGGGAAACAAAGGGAAACCTAGACTGAATACAATGGGAAATAGAGAAGAACAAATAACCAAAATAATGGAATTTTCAGTAGGAAATAACTTGAAGATTTCTCTGCCCAGTCACCCTTTCCACTGAATAGGACTGTTATTTAGAACCCTTTCGTACAGTTTGAATATAAGAAAGATCATGAATTGTGTACAAAACTTCTTTTGAAGGAAATCTGAGAGAATTGATATCAACTATAATATCACAAACAGTAAAAGAAGCAAATGGAAAACTAGACTCAGAATGTGAATTAGTGAAGAACAAGTAAGAAAAGGAATTGTTTTTTCATACAGGAATAACAGGAACAGTGCTTTGGACAAAACATTTTCAGACTGAAAAGGATTGCTGTTACGAATCCTTTGATCAATCTTTAAATATAAAGAAGATTATGCAACTTGTACAGAAAGTTCCATTGGAGCAAATGGGAGAG
Source organism: Sminthopsis crassicaudata (assembly GCF_048593235.1). Classification (NCBI taxonomy): domain Eukaryota; kingdom Metazoa; phylum Chordata; class Mammalia; order Dasyuromorphia; family Dasyuridae; genus Sminthopsis; species Sminthopsis crassicaudata. Next base: position 203,145,380 of record NC_133619.1, read on the forward strand.
AATTTACATCAATCACAATGATCTGAAATGCAAGGGAAACAAAGGGAAACCTAGACGAAATACAATGGGAAATAGAGAAGAACAAATATCCAAAATGATGGAATTTTCAATAGGAAATAACTTGAAGATTTCTCTACCCAGTCACCCTTTCCACTAAATAGGACTGTTGTTAAGAACCCTTTCGTACAGTTTGAATATAAGGAAGATAATGAATTGTGTACAAAACTTCTTTTGAAGGAAATCCGAGAGAATTGATATCAACTATGATATCACAAACAGTAAAGAAAGCAAATGGAAAACTAGACTCAGAATGTGAATTAGTAAAGAACAAGTAAGAAAAGGAACTGTTTTTTCATACAGGAATAACAGGAACAGTGCTTTGGACAAAACATTTTCAGACTGAAAAGGATGGCTGTTACGAATCCTTTGATCCATCTTTAAATATAAAGAAGATTATGCAACTTGTACAGAAAATTCCATTGGAGCAAATGGGAGAGAATTTAAATCAATTACAACGATCTGAAATGCAAGGGAAACAAAGGGAAACCTAGACTGAATACAATGGGAAATCAGAGAAGAACAAATAACCAAAATAATGGAATTTTCAGTAGGAAATAACTTGAAGATTTCTCTGCCCAGTCACCCTTTCCACTGAATAGGACTGTTATTTAGAACCCTTTCGTACAGTTTGAATATAAGAAAGATCATGAATTGTGTACAAAACTTCTTTTGAAGGAAATCTGAGAGAATTGATATCAACTATAATATCACAAACAGTAAAAGAAGCAAATGGAAAACTAGACTCAGAATGTGAATTAGTAAAGAACAAGTAAGAAAAGGAATTGTTTTTTCATACAGGAATAACAGGAACAGTGCTTTGGACAAAACATTTTCAAACTGAAAAGGATTGCTGTTACGAATCCTTTGATCAATCTTTAAATAGAAAGAAGATTATGCAACTTGTACAGAAAGTTCCATTGGAGCAAATGGGAGAGAATTTACATCAATCACAATGATCTGAAATGCAAGGGAAACAAAGGGAAACCTAGACGCAATACAATGGGAAATAGAGAAGAACAAATATCCAAAATAATGGAATTTTCAATAGGAAAAACCTTGAAGATTTCTCTACCCAGTCACCCTTTCCACTGAATAGGACTGTTGTTAAGAACCCTTTCGTACAGTTTGAATATAAGGAAGATAATGAATTGTGTACAAAACTTCTTTTGAAGGAAATCCGAGAGAATTGATATCAACTATGATATCACAAACAGTAAAGGAAGCAAATGGAAAACTAGACTCAGAATGTGAATTAGTAAAGAACAAGTAAGAAAAGGAACTGTTTTTTCATACAGGAATAACAGGAACAGTGCTTTGGACAAAACATTTTCAGACTGAAAAGGATGGCTGTTACGAATCCTTTGATCAATCTTTAAATATAAAGAAGATTATGCAACTTGTACAGAAAATTCCATTGGAGCAAATGGGAGAGAATTTACATCAATTACAACGATCTGAAATGCAAGGGAAACAAAGGGAAACCTAGACTGAATACAATGGGAAATAGAGAAGAACAAATAACCAAAATAATGGAATTTTCAGTAGGAAATAACTTGAAGATTTCTCTGCCCAGTCACCCTTTCCACTGAATAGGACTGTTATTTAGAACCCTTTCATACAGTTTGAATATAAGAAAGATCATGAATTGTGTACAAAACTTCTTTTGAAGGAAATCTGAGAGAATTGATATCAACTATAATATCACAAACAGTAAAAGAAGCAAATGGAAAACTAGACTCAGAATGTGAATTAGTGAAGAACAAGTAAGAAAAGGAATTGTTTTTTCATACAGGAATAACAGGAACAGTGCTTTGGACAAAACATTTTCAGACTGAAAAGGATTGCTGTTACGAATCCTTTGATCAATCTTTAAATATAAAGAAGATTATGCAACTTGTACAGAAAGTTCCATTGGAGCAAATGGGAGAGAATTTACATCAATCACAATGATCTGAAATGCAAGGGAAACAAAGGGAAACCTAGACGAAATACAATGGGAAATAGAGAAGAACAAATATCCAAAATGATGGAATTTTCAATAGGAAATAACTTGAAGATTTCTCTACCCAGTCACCCTTTCCACTGAATAGGACTGTTGTTAAGAACCCTTTCGTACAGTTTGAATATAAGGAAGATAATGAATTGTGTACAAAACTTCTTTTGAAGGAAATCCGAGAGAATTGATATCAACTATGATATCACAAACAGTAAAGAAAGCAAATGGAAAACTAGACTCAGAATGTGAATTAGTAAAGAACAAGTAAGAAAAGGAACTGTTTTTTCATACAGGAATAACAGGAACAGTGCTTTGGACAAAACATTTTCAGACTGAAAAGGATGGCTGTTACGAATCCTTTGATCCATCTTTAAATATAAAGAAGATTATGCAACTTGTACAGAAAATTCCATTGGAGCAAATGGGAGAGAATTTAAATCAATTACAACGATCTGAAATGCAAGGGAAACAAAGGGAAACCTAGACTGAATACAATGGGAAATCAGAGAAGAACAAATAACCAAAATAATGGAATTTTCAGTAGGAAATAACTTGAAGATTTCTCTGCCCAGTCACCCTTTCCACTGAATAGGACTGTTATTTAGAACCCTTTCGTACAGTTTGAATATAAGAAAGATCATGAATTGTGTACAAAACTTCTTTTGAAGGAAATCTGAGAGAATTGATATCAACTATAATATCACAAACAGTAAAAGAAGCAAATGGAAAACTAGACTCAGAATGTGAATTAGTAAAGAACAAGTAAGAAAAGGAATTGTTTTTTCATACAGGAATAACAGGAACAGTGCTTTGGACAAAACATTTTCAAACTGAAAAGGATTGCTGTTACGAATCCTTTGATCAATCTTTAAATAGAAAGAAGATTATGCAACTTGTACAGAAAGTTCCATTGGAGCAAATGGGAGAGAATTTACATCAATCACAATGATCTGAAATGCAAGGGAAACAAAGGGAAACCTAGACGCAATACAATGGGAAATAGAGAAGAACAAATATCCAAAATAATGGAATTTTCAATAGGAAAAACCTTGAAGATTTCTCTACCCAGTCACCCTTTCCACTGAATAGGACTGTTGTTAAGAACCCTTTCGTACAGTTTGAATATAAGGAAGATAATGAATTGTGTACAAAACTTCTTTTGAAGGAAATCCGAGAGAATTGATATCAACTATGATATCACAAACAGTAAAGGAAGCAAATGGAAAACTAGACTCAGAATGTGAATTAGTAAAGAACAAGTAAGAAAAGGAACTGTTTTTTCATACAGGAATAACAGGAACAGTGCTTTGGACAAAACATTTTCAGACTGAAAAGGATGGCTGTTACGAATCCTTTGATCAATCTTTAAATATAAAGAAGATTATGCAACTTGTACAGAAAATTCCATTGGAGCAAATGGGAGAGAATTTACATCAATTACAACGATCTGAAATGCAAGGGAAACAAAGGGAAACCTAGACTGAATACAATGGGAAATAGAGAAGAACAAATAACCAAAATAATGGAATTTTCAGTAGGAAATAACTTGAAGATTTCTCTGCCCAGTCACCCTTTCCACTGAATAGGACTGTTATTTAGAACCCTTTCATACAGTTTGAATATAAGAAAGATCATGAATTGTGTACAAAACTTCTTTTGAAGGAAATCTGAGAGAATTGATATCAACTATAATATCACAAACAGTAAAAGAAGCAAATGGAAAACTAGACTCAGAATGTGAATTAGTGAAGAACAAGTAAGAAAAGGAATTGTTTTTTCATACAGGAATAACAGGAACAGTGCTTTGGACAAAACATTTTCAGACTGAAAAGGATTGCTGTTACGAATCCTTTGATCAATCTTTAAATATAAAGAAGATTATGCAACTTGTACAGAAAGTTCCATTGGAGCAAATGGGAGAGAATTTACATCAATCACAATGATCTGAAATGCAAGGGAAACAAAGGGAAACCTAGACGAAATACAATGGGAAATAGAGAAGAACAAATATCCAAAATGATGGAATTTTCAATAGGAAATAACTTGAAGATTTCTCTACCCAGTCACCCTTTCCACTGAATAGGACTGTTGTTAAGAACCCTTTCGTACAGTTTGAATATAAGGAAGATAATGAATTGTGTACAAAACTTCTTTTGAAGGAAATCCGAGAGAATTGATATCAACTATGATATCACAAACAGTAAAGAAAGCAAATGGAAAACTAGACTCAGAATGTGAATTAGTAAAGAACAAGTAAGAAAAGGAACTGTTTTTTCATACAGGAATAACAGGAACAGTGCTTTGGACAAAACATTTTCAGACTGAAAAGGATGGCTGTTACGAATCCTTTGATCCATCTTTAAATATAAAGAAGATTATGCAACTTGTACAGAAAATTCCATTGGAGCAAATGGGAGAGAATTTAAATCAATTACAACGATCTGAAATGCAAGGGAAACAAAGGGAAACCTAGACTGAATACAATGGGTAATCAGAGAAGAACAAATAACCAAAATAATGGAATTTTCAGTAGGAAATAACTTGAAGATTTCTCTGCCCAGTCACCCTTTCCACTGAATAGGACTGTTATTTAGAACCCTTTCGTACAGTTTGAATATAAGAAAGATCATGAATTGTGTACAAAACTTCTTTTGAAGGAAATCTGAGAGAATTGATATCAACTATAATATCACAAACAGTAAAAGAAGCAAATGGAAAACTAGACTCAGAATGTGAATTAGTAAAGAACAAGTAAGAAAAGGAATTGTTTTTTCATACAGGAATAACAGGAACAGTGCTTTGGACAAAACATTTTCAAACTGAAAAGGATTGCTGTTACGAATCCTTTGATCAATCTTTAAATAGAAAGAAGATTATGCAACTTGTACAGAAAGTTCCATTGGAGCAAATGGGAGAGAATTTACATCAATCACAATGATCTGAAATGCAAGGGAAACAAAGGGAAACCTAGACGCAATACAATGGGAAATAGAGAAGAACAAATATCCAAAATAATGGAATTTTCAATAGGAAAAACCTTGAAGATTTCTCTACCCAGTCACCCTTTCCACTGAATAGGACTGTTGTTAAGAACCCTTTCGTACAGTTTGAATATAAGGAAGATAATGAATTGTGTACAAAACTTCTTTTGAAGGAAATCCGAGAGAATTGATATCAACTATGATATCACAAACAGTAAAGGAAGCAAATGGAAAACTAGACTCAGAATGTGAATTAGTAAAGAACAAGTAAGAAAAGGAACTGTTTTTTCATACAGGAATAACAGGAACAGTGCTTTGGACAAAACATTTTCAGACTGAAAAGGATGGCTGTTACGAATCCTTTGATCAATCTTTAAATATAAAGAAGATTATGCAACTTGTACAGAAAATTCCATTGGAGCAAATGGGAGAGAATTTACATCAATTACAACGATCTGAAATGCAAGGGAAACAAAGGGAAACCTAGACTGAATACAATGGGAAATAGAGAAGAACAAATAACCAAAATAATGGAATTTTCAGTAGGAAATAACTTGAAGATTTCTCTGCCCAGTCACCCTTTCCACTGAATAGGACTGTTATTTAGAACCCTTTCATACAGTTTGAATATAAGAAAGATCATGAATTGTGTACAAAACTTCTTTTGAAGGAAATCTGAGAGAATTGATATCAACTATAATATCACAAACAGTAAAAGAAGCAAATGGAAAACTAGACTCAGAATGTGAATTAGTGAAGAACAAGTAAGAAAAGGAATTGTTTTTTCATACAGGAATAACAGGAACAGTGCTTTGGACAAAACATTTTCAGACTGAAAAGGATTGCTGTTACGAATCCTTTGATCAATCTTTAAATATAAAGAAGATTATGCAACTTGTACAGAAAGTTCCATTGGAGCAAATGGGAGAGAATTTACATCAATCACAATGATCTGAAATGCAAGGGAAACAAAGGGAAACCTAGACGAAATACAATGGGAAATAGAGAAGAACAAATATCCAAAATGATGGAATTTTCAATAGGAAATAACTTGAAGATTTCTCTACCCAGTCACCCTTTCCACTGAATAGGACTGTTGTTAAGAACCCTTTCGTACAGTTTGAATATAAGGAAGATAATGAATTGTGTACAAAACTTCTTTTGAAGGAAATCCGAGAGAATTGATATCAACTATGATATCACAAACAGTAAAGAAAGCAAATGGAAAACTAGACTCAGAATGTGAATTAGTAAAGAACAAGTAAGAAAAGGAACTGTTTTTTCATACAGGAATAACAGGAACAGTGCTTTGGACAAAACATTTTCAGACTGAAAAGGATGGCTGTTACGAATCCTTTGATCCATCTTTAAATATAAAGAAGATTATGCAACTTGTACAGAAAATTCCATTGGAGCAAATGGGAGAGAATTTAAATCAATTACAACGATCTGAAATGCAAGGGAAACAAAGGGAAACCTAGACTGAATACAATGGGTAATCAGAGAAGAACAAATAACCAAAATAATGGAATTTTCAGTAGGAAATAACTTGAAGATTTCTCTGCCCAGTCACCCTTTCCACTGAATAGGACTGTTATTTAGAACCCTTTCGTACAGTTTGAATATAAGAAAGATCATGAATTGTGTACAAAACTTCTTTTGAAGGAAATCTGAGAGAATTGATATCAACTATAATATCACAAACAGTAAAAGAAGCAAATGGAAAACTAGACTCAGAATGTGAATTAGTAAAGAACAAGTAAGAAAAGGAATTGTTTTTTCATACAGGAATAACAGGAACAGTGCTTTGGACAAAACATTTTCAAACTGAAAAGGATTGCTGTTACGAATCCTTTGATCAATCTTTAAATAGAAAGAAGATTATGCAACTTGTACAGAAAGTTCCATTGGAGCAAATGGGAGAGAATTTACATCAATCACAATGATCTGAAATGCAAGGGAAACAAAGGGAAACCTAGACGCAATACAATGGGAAATAGAGAAGAACAAATATCCAAAATAATGGAATTTTCAATAGGAAAAACCTTGAAGATTTCTCTACCCAGTCACCCTTTCCACTGAATAGGACTGTTGTTAAGAACCCTTTCGTACAGTTTGAATATAAGGAAGATAATGAATTGTGTACAAAACTTCTTTTGAAGGAAATCCGAGAGAATTGATATCAACTATGATATCACAAACAGTAAAGGAAGCAAATGGAAAACTAGACTCAGAATGTGAATTAGTAAAGAACAAGTAAGAAAAGGAACTGTTTTTTCATACAGGAATAACAGGAACAGTGCTTTGGACAAAACATTTTCAGACTGAAAAGGATGGCTGTTACGAATCCTTTGATCAATCTTTAAATATAAAGAAGATTATGCAACTTGTACAGAAAATTCCATTGGAGCAAATGGGAGAGAATTTAAATCAATTACAACGATCTGAAATGCAAGGGAAACAAAGGGAAACCTAGACTGAATACAATGGGAAATCAGAGAAGAACAAATAACCAAAATAATGGAATTTTCAGTAGGAAATAACTTGAAGATTTCTCTGCCCAGTCACCCTTTCCACTGAATAGGACTGTTATTTAGAACCCTTTCGTACAGTTTGAATATAAGAAAGATCATGAATTGTGTACAAAACTTCTTTTGAAGGAAATCTGAGAGAATTGATATCAACTATAATATCACAAACAGTAAAAGAAGCAAATGGAAAACTAGACTCAGAATGTGAATTAGTAAAGAACAAGTAAGAAAAGGAATTGTTTTTTCATACAGGAATAACAGGAACAGTGCTTTGGACAAAACATTTTCAGACTGAAAAGGATGGCTGTTACGAATCCTTTGATCAATCTTTAAATATAAAGAAGATTATGCAACTTGTACAGAAAGTTCCATTGGAGCAAATGGGAGAGAATTTACATCAATCACAATGATCTGAAATGCAAGGGAAACAAAGGGAAACCTAGACGCAATACAATGGGAAATAGAGAAGAACAAATATCCAAAATAATGGAATTTTCAATAGGAAATAACTTGAAGATTTCTCTACCCAGTCATCCTTTCCACTGAATAGGACTGTTGTTAAGAACCCTTTCGTACAGTTTGAATATAAGGAAGATAATGAATTGTGTACAAAACTTCTTTTGAAGGAAATCCGAGAGAATTGATATCAACTATCATATCACAAACAGTAAAGGAAGCAAATGGAAAACTAGACTCAGAATGTGAATTAGTAAAGAACAAGTAAGAAAAGGAACTGTTTTTTCATACAGGAATAACAGGAACAATGCTTTGGACAAAACATTTTCAGACTGAAAAGGATGGCTGTTACGAATCCTTTGATCAATCTTTAAATATAAAGAAGATTATGCAACTTGTACAGAAAATTCCATTGGAGCAAATGGGAGAGAATTTACATCAATTACAACGATCTGAAATGCAAGGGAAACAAAGGGAAACCTAGACTGAATACAATGGGAAATCAGAGAAGAACAAATAACCAAAATAATGGAATTTTCAGTAGGAAATAACTTGAAGATTTCTCTGCCCAGTCACACTTTCCACTGAATAGGACTGTTATTTAGAACCCTTTCGTACAGTTTGAATATAAGAAAGATCATGAATTGTGTACAAAACTTCTTTTGAAGGAAATCTGAGAGAATTGATATCAACTATAATATCACAAACAGTAAAAGAAGCAAATGGAAAACTAGACTCAGAATGTGAATTAGTAAAGAACAAGTAACAAAAGGAATTGTTTTTTCATACAGGAATAACAGGAACAGTGCTTTGGACAAAACATTTTCAGACTGAAAAGGATTGCTGTTACGAATCCTTTGATCAATCTTTAAATATAAAGAAGATTATGCAACTTGTACAGAAAGTTCCATTGGAGCAAATGGGAGAGAATTTACATCAATCACAATGATCTGAAATGCAAGGGAAACAAAGGGAAACCTAGACGCAATACAATGGGAAATAGAGAAGAACAAATATAAAATTTAATGGAATTTTCAATAGGAAATAACTTGAAGATTTCTCTACCCAGTCACCCTTTCCACTGAATAGGACTGTTGTTAAGAACCTTTTCGTACAGTTTGAATATAAGGAAGATAATTTAAAACATTTAAAGAACAACTAACTCCAATGCTATGTAAACTATTTGAAAAAATAGGGATTGAAGGAGTCCTACCAAATTCCTTCTATGACACAGACATGGTACTGATACCTAAACCAGGTAGATCGAAAACTGAGAAAGAAAACTACAGACCAATTTCCTTAATGAATATTGATGCTAAAATCTTAAATAAGATATTAGCAAATAGACTTCAGAAAATCATCCCCAGGATAATACACTATGACCAAGTGGGATTTATACCAGGAATGCAGGGCTGGTTTAATATTAGGAAAACTATTAGTATAATTGACCATATTAATAATCAAATTAATAAAAACCATATGATCATCTCATTAGATGCAGAAAAGGCATTTGATAAAATCCAACATCCATTCCTACTAAAAACGCTTGAGAGTATAGGAATAAATGGACTATTCCTTAAAATAATAATGAGCATATATTTAAAACCTTCAGTAAACATCATATGTAATGGTGATAAACTAGAACCTTTCCCTGTAAGATCAGGAGTGAAACAAGGTTGCCCACTATCACCATTACTATTCAATATAGTACTAGAAACTCTAGCCTTGGCAATAAGAGCCGAGAAAGAGATCCAAGGAATTAGAGTAGGAAATGAAGAAATCAAATTGTCACTTTTCGCAGATGACATGATGGTATACTTAGAGAACCCCAAAGACTCTGCTAAAAAGCTATTAGAAATAATTCAGAATTTTAGCAAAGTCGCAGGATACAAAATAAATCCACATAAATCCTCAGCATTTTTATACATTAACAACACAATCCAACAGCAAGAGATACAAAGAGAAATTCCATTCAAAATAACAGTCGATAGTATCAAATATTTGGGAATATATCTACCAAAGGAGAGTCAGGAATTATATGAGCAAAATTACAAAACACTTGCCACAAAAATAAAGTCAGATTTAAATAATTGGAAAGACATTCAATGTTCTTGGATAGGCCGAGCGAATATAATAAAGATGACAATACTCCCCAAACTAATCTATTTATTTAGTGCTATACCAATCAGACTCCCAAGAAACTATTTTAATGACCTAGAAAAAATAACAACAAAATTCATATGGAAGAATAAAAGGTCGAGAATTGCAAGGGAACTAATGAAAAAAAAGTCAGAGGAAGGTGGTCTAAGTGTACCTGATTTAAAGCTATATTATAAAGCAACCGTCACCAAAACCATTTGGTATTGGCTAAGAAATAGACTAGTTGATCAGTGGCATAGGTTAGGTTCCCAGGACAAGATAGTGAATAAAAATAGCAATCTAATCTTTGACAAACCCAAAGATCCCAAATTTTGGGATAAGAATTCATTATTTGACAAAAACTGCTGGGAAAACTGGAAATTAGTATGGCAGAAACTAGGCATGGACCCACATTTAACACCACATACTAAGATTAGATCAAAATGGGTCCAAGATTTAGGCATAAAGAATGAAATCATAAATAAATTGGAGGAACAGGGGATGGTTTACCTCTCAGACTTGTGGAGGAGGAAGGAGTTTGTGTCCAAGGGAGAACTAGAGACCATTATTGATCACAAAATAGAACATTTTGATTACACCAAATTAAAAAGTTTCTGCACAAACAAAACTAATGCAAACAAGATTAGAAGGGAAGTAACAAATTGGGAAAAAATTTTTACAGTTAAAGGTTCTGATAAAGGCCTCATCTCCAAAATATACAGAGAATTGACTTTAATTTATAAGAAATCAAGCCATTCTCCAATTGATAAATGGTCAAAGGATATGAACAGACAATTTTCAGATGATGAAATTAAAACTATTTCCACTCATATGAAAGAGTGTTCCAAATCACTATTGATCAGAGAAATGCAAATTAAGACAACTCTGAGGTATCATTACACACCTGTCAGATTGGCTAAGATGACAGGAACAAATAACGATGAATGTTGGAGGGGCTGTGGGAAAACTGGGACACTGATGCATTGTTGGTGGAGTTGTGAAAGAATCCAACCATTCTGGAGAGCAATCTGGAATTATGCCCAAAAAGTTATCAAAATGTGCATACCCTTTGACCCAGCCATACTACTACTGGGCTTATACCCCAAGGAACTACTAGAGAAGGGAAAGGGTCCTGTATGTGCCAAAATGTTTGTGGCAGCCCTTTTCATAGTGGCTAGAAGCTGGAAGATGAATGGATGTCCATCAATTGGAGAATGGTTGGGTAAACTATGGTATATGAATGTTATGGAATATTATTGTTCTATAAGAAATGACCAACAGGAGAAATACAGAGAGGCTTGGAGAGACTTACATCAACTGATGCTGAGTGAAACGAGCAGAACCAGAAGATCATTATACACTTCAACAATGATACTGTACGAGGATGTATGCTGATGGAAGTGGATTTCTTCAACATAGAGAAGAGCTAATCCAATTCCAATTGATTAATGATGGACAGAACCAGCTACATCCAGAAAAGGAACACTGGGAAATGAATGTAAACTGTTATTTTTACCTTCTGAATCCAATTCTACCTGTGCAACAAAAAATTCGGTTCTACACACATATATTGTATCTAAATTATACTGTAATATATTTAACATATATAAGACTGCTTGCCATCTGGGGGAGGGGGTTGGGGGAGGAAGGGAAAAAATCTGAATAGAAGTAAGTGCAAGGGATAATGTTGTAAAAAAATTACCCATGCATATGTACTATCAAAAAATGTTATAATTATAAAATAAAATAAAAAATTTAAAATAAAAAAAAAAAAAAAAAAAAGAAAAAAAAAAAAAAAAAAAAAAAAAAAAAGAACCCTTTCGTACAGTTTGAATATAAGGAAGATAATGAATTGTGTACAAAACTTCTTTTGAAGGAAATCTGAGAGAATTGATATCAACTATAATATCACAAACAGTAAAAGAAGCAAATGGAAAACTAGACTCAGAATGTGAATTAGTAAAGAACAAGTAAGAAAAGGAATTGTTTTTTCATACAGGAATAACAGGAACAGTGCTTTGGACAAAACATTTTCAGACTGAAAAGGATGGCTGTTACGAATCCTTTGATCAATCTTTAAATATAAAGAAGATTATGCAACTTGTACAGAAAGTTCCATTGGAGCAAATGGGAGAGAATTTACATCAATCACAATGATCTGAAATGCAAGGGAAACAAAGGGAAACCTAGACGCAATACAATGGGAAATAGAGAAGAACAAATATCCAAAATAATGGAATTTTCAATAGGAAATAACTTGAAGATTTCTCTACCCAGTCATCCTTTCCACTGAATAGGACTGTTGTTAAGAACCCTTTCGTACAGTTTGAATATAAGGAAGATAATGAATTGTGTACAAAACTTCTTTTGAAGGAAATCCGAGAGAATTGATATCAACTATCATATCACAAACAGTAAAGGAAGCAAATGGAAAACTAGACTCAGAATGTGAATTAGTAAAGAACAAGTAAGAAAAGGAACTGTTTTTTCATACAGGAATAACAGGAACAATGCTTTGGACAAAACATTTTCAGACTGAAAAGGATGGCTGTTACGAATCCTTTGATCAATCTTTAAATATAAAGAAGATTATGCAACTTGTACAGAAAATTCCATTGGAGCAAATGGGAGAGAATTTACATCAATTACAACGATCTGAAATGCAAGGGAAACAAAGGGAAACCTAGACTGAATACAATGGGAAATCAGAGAAGAACAAATAACCAAAATAATGGAATTTTCAGTAGGAAATAACTTGAAGATTTCTCTGCCCAGTCACACTTTCCACTGAATAGGACTGTTATTTAGAACCCTTTCGTACAGTTTGAATATAAGAAAGATCATGAATTGTGTACAAAACTTCTTTTGAAGGAAATCTGAGAGAATTGATATCAACTATAATATCACAAACAGTAAAAGAAGCAAATGGAAAACTAGACTCAGAATGTGAATTAGTAAAGAACAAGTAACAAAAGGAATTGTTTTTTCATACAGGAATAACAGGAACAGTGCTTTGGACAAAACATTTTCAGACTGAAAAGGATTGCTGTTACGAATCCTTTGATCAATCTTTAAATATAAAGAAGATTATGCAACTTGTACAGAAAGTTCCATTGGAGCAAATGGGAGAGAATTTACATCAATCACAATGATCTGAAATGCAAGGGAAACAAAGGGAAACCTAGACGCAATACAATGGGAAATAGAGAAGAACAAATATAAAATTTAATGGAATTTTCAATAGGAAATAACTTGAAGATTTCTCTACCCAGTCACCCTTTCCACTGAATAGGACTGTTGTTAAGAACCTTTTCGTACAGTTTGAATATAAGGAAGATAATTTAAAACATTTAAAGAACAACTAACTCCAATGCTATGTAAACTATTTGAAAAAATAGGGATTGAAGGAGTCCTACCAAATTCCTTCTATGACACAGACATGGTACTGATACCTAAACCAGGTAGATCGAAAACTGAGAAAGAAAACTACAGACCAATTTCCTTAATGAATATTGATGCTAAAATCTTAAATAAGATATTAGCAAATAGACTTCAGAAAATCATCCCCAGGATAATACACTATGACCAAGTGGGATTTATACCAGGAATGCAGGGCTGGTTTAATATTAGGAAAACTATTAGTATAATTGACCATATTAATAATCAAATTAATAAAAACCATATGATCATCTCATTAGATGCAGAAAAGGCATTTGATAAAATCCAACATCCATTCCTACTAAAAACGCTTGAGAGTATAGGAATAAATGGACTATTCCTTAAAATAATAATGAGCATATATTTAAAACCTTCAGTAAACATCATATGTAATGGTGATAAACTAGAACCTTTCCCTGTAAGATCAGGAGTGAAACAAGGTTGCCCACTATCACCATTACTATTCAATATAGTACTAGAAACTCTAGCCTTGGCAATAAGAGCCGAGAAAGAGATCCAAGGAATTAGAGTAGGAAATGAAGAAATCAAATTGTCACTTTTCGCAGATGACATGATGGTATACTTAGAGAACCCCAAAGACTCTGCTAAAAAGCTATTAGAAATAATTCAGAATTTTAGCAAAGTCGCAGGATACAAAATAAATCCACATAAATCCTCAGCATTTTTATACATTAACAACACAATCCAACAGCAAGAGATACAAAGAGAAATTCCATTCAAAATAACAGTCGATAGTATCAAATATTTGGGAATATATCTACCAAAGGAGAGTCAGGAATTATATGAGCAAAATTACAAAACACTTGCCACAAAAATAAAGTCAGATTTAAATAATTGGAAAGACATTCAATGTTCTTGGATAGGCCGAGCGAATATAATAAAGATGACAATACTCCCCAAACTAATCTATTTATTTAGTGCTATACCAATCAGACTCCCAAGAAACTATTTTAATGACCTAGAAAAAATAACAACAAAATTCATATGGAAGAATAAAAGGTCGAGAATTGCAAGGGAACTAATGAAAAAAAAGTCAGAGGAAGGTGGTCTAAGTGTACCTGATTTAAAGCTATATTATAAAGCAACCGTCACCAAAACCATTTGGTATTGGCTAAGAAATAGACTAGTTGATCAGTGGCATAGGTTAGGTTCCCAGGACAAGATAGTGAATAAAAATAGCAATCTAATCTTTGACAAACCCAAAGATCCCAAATTTTGGGATAAGAATTCATTATTTGACAAAAACTGCTGGGAAAACTGGAAATTAGTATGGCAGAAACTAGGCATGGACCCACATTTAACACCACATACTAAGATTAGATCAAAATGGGTCCAAGATTTAGGCATAAAGAATGAAATCATAAATAAATTGGAGGAACAGGGGATGGTTTACCTCTCAGACTTGTGGAGGAGGAAGGAGTTTGTGTCCAAGGGAGAACTAGAGACCATTATTGATCACAAAATAGAACATTTTGATTACACCAAATTAAAAAGTTTCTGCACAAACAAAACTAATGCAAACAAGATTAGAAGGGAAGTAACAAATTGGGAAAAAATTTTTACAGTTAAAGGTTCTGATAAAGGCCTCATCTCCAAAATATACAGAGAATTGACTTTAATTTATAAGAAATCAAGCCATTCTCCAATTGATAAATGGTCAAAGGATATGAACAGACAATTTTCAGATGATGAAATTAAAACTATTTCCACTCATATGAAAGAGTGTTCCAAATCACTATTGATCAGAGAAATGCAAATTAAGACAACTCTGAGGTATCATTACACACCTGTCAGATTGGCTAAGATGACAGGAACAAATAACGATGAATGTTGGAGGGGCTGTGGGAAAACTGGGACACTGATGCATTGTTGGTGGAGTTGTGAAAGAATCCAACCATTCTGGAGAGCAATCTGGAATTATGCCCAAAAAGTTATCAAAATGTGCATACCCTTTGACCCAGCCATACTACTACTGGGCTTATACCCCAAGGAACTACTAGAGAAGGGAAAGGGTCCTGTATGTGCCAAAATGTTTGTGGCAGCCCTTTTCATAGTGGCTAGAAGCTGGAAGATGAATGGATGTCCATCAATTGGAGAATGGTTGGGTAAACTATGGTATATGAATGTTATGGAATATTATTGTTCTATAAGAAATGACCAACAGGAGAAATACAGAGAGGCTTGGAGAGACTTACATCAACTGATGCTGAGTGAAACGAGCAGAACCAGAAGATCATTATACACTTCAACAATGATACTGTACGAGGATGTATGCTGATGGAAGTGGATTTCTTCAACATAGAGAAGAGCTAATCCAATTCCAATTGATTAATGATGGACAGAACCAGCTACATCCAGAAAAGGAACACTGGGAAATGAATGTAAACTGTTATTTTTACCTTCTGAATCCAATTCTACCTGTGCAACAAAAAATTCGGTTCTACACACATATATTGTATCTAAATTATACTGTAATATATTTAACATATATAAGACTGCTTGCCATCTGGGGGAGGGGGTTGGGGGAGGAAGGGAAAAAATCTGAATAGAAGTAAGTGCAAGGGATAATGTTGTAAAAAAATTACCCATGCATATGTACTATCAAAAAATGTTATAATTATAAAATAAAATAAAAAATTTAAAATAAAAAAAAAAAAAAAAAAAAGAAAAAAAAAAAAAAAAAAAAAAAAAAAAAGAACCCTTTCGTACAGTTTGAATATAAGGAAGATAATGAATTGTGTACAAAACTTCTTTTGAAGGAAATCCGAGAGAATTGATATCAACTATCATATCACAAACAGTAAAGGAAGCAAATGGAAAACTAGACTCAGAATGTGAATTAGTAAAGAACAAGTAAGAAAAGGAACTGTTTTTTCATACAGGAATAACAGGAACAGTGCTTTGGACAAAACATTTTCAGACTGAAAAGGATGGCTGTTACGAATCCTTTGATCAATCTTTAAATATAAAGAAGATTATGCAACTTGTACAGAAAATTCCATTGGAGCAAATGGGAGAGAATTTACATCAATTACAACGATCTGAAATGCAAGGGAAACAAAGGGAAACCTAGACTGAATACAATGGGAAATCAGAGAAGAACAAATAACCAAAATAATGGAATTTTCAGTAGGAAATAACTTGAAGATTTCTCTGCCCAGTCACACTTTCCACTGAATAGGACTGTTATTTAGAACCCTTTCGTACAGTTTGAATATAAGAAAGATCATGAATTGTGTACAAAACTTCTTTTGAAGGAAATCTGAGAGAATTGATATCAACTATAATATCACAAACAGTAAAAGAAGCAAATGGAAAACTAGACTCAGAATGTGAATTAGTAAAGAACAAGTAAGAAAAGGAATTGTTTTTTCATACAGGAATAACAGGAACAGTGCTTTGGACAAAACATTTTCAGACTGAAAAGGATTGCTGTTACGAATCCTTTGATCAATCTTTAAATATAAAGAAGATTATGCAACTTGTACAGAAAGTTCCATTGGAGCAAATGGGAGAGAATTTACATCAATCACAATGATCTGAAATGCAAGGGAAACAAAGGGAAACCTAGACGCAATACAATGGGAAATAGAGAAGAACAAATATAAAATTTAATGGAATTTTCAATAGGAAATAACTTGAAGATTTCTCTACCCAGTCACCCTTTCCACTGAATAGGACTGTTGTTAAGAACCCTTTCGTACAGTTTGAATATAAGGAAGATAATGAATTGTGTACAAAACTTCTTTTGAAGGAAATCCGAGAGAATTGATATCAACTATGATATCACAAACAGTAAAGGAAGCAAATGGAAAACTAGACTCAGAATGTGAATTAGTAAAGAACAAGTAAGAAAAGGAACTGTTTTTTCATACAGGAATAACAGGAACAGTGCTTTGGACAAAACATTTTCAGACTGAAAAGGATGGCTGTTACGAATCCTTTGATCAATCTTTAAATATAAAGAAGATTATGCAACTTGTACAGAAAATTCCATTGGAGCAAATGGGAGAGAATTTACATCAATTACAACGATCTGAAATGCAAGGGAAACAAAGGGAAACCTAGACTGTATACAATGGGAAATAGAGAAGAACAAATAACCAAAATAATGGAATTTTCAGTAGGAAATAACTTGAAGATTTCTCTGCCCAGTCACCCTTTCCACTGAATAGGACTGTTATTTAGAACCCTTTCGTACAGTTTGAATATAAGAAAGATCATGAATTGTGTACAAAACTTCTTTTGAAGGAAATCCGAGAGAATTGATATCAACTATGATATCACAAACAGTAAAGGAAGCAAATGGAAAACTAGACTCAGAATGTGAATTAGTAAAGAACAAGTAAGAAAAGGAACTGTTTTTTCATACAGGAATAACAGGAACAGTGCTTTGGACAAAACATTTTCAGACTGAAAAGGATGGCTGTTACGAATCCTTTGATCAATCTTTAAATATAAAGAAGATTATGCAACTTGTACAGAAAATTCCATTGGAGCAAATGGGAGAGAATTTACATCAATTACAACGATCTGAAATGCAAGGGAAACAAAGGGAAACCTAGACGCAATACAATGGGAAATAGAGAAGAACAAATATCCAAAATAATGGAATTTTCAATAGGAAATAACTTGAAGATTTCTCTACCCAGTCATCCTTTCCACTGAATAGGACTGTTGTTAAGAACCCTTTCGTACAGTTTGAATATAAGGAAGATAATGAATTGTGTACAAAACTTCTTTTGAAGGAAATCCGAGAGAATTGATATCAACTATCATATCACAAACAGTAAAGGAAGCAAATGGAAAACTAGACTCAGAATGTGAATTAGTAAAGAACAAGTAAGAAAAGGAACTGTTTTTTCATACAGGAATAACAGGAACAGTGCTTTGGACAAAACATTTTCAGACTGAAAAGGATGGCTGTTACGAATCCTTTGATCAATCTTTAAATATAAAGAAGATTATGCAACTTGTACAGAAAATTCCATTGGAGCAAATGGGAGAGAATTTACATCAATTACAACGATCTGAAATGCAAGGGAAACAAAGGGAAACCTAGACTGAATACAATGGGAAATCAGAGAAGAACAAATAACCAAAATAATGGAATTTTCAGTAGGAAATAACTTGAAGATTTCTCTGCCCAGTCACCCTTTCCACTGAATAGGACTGTTATTTAGAACCCTTTCGTACAGTTTGAATATAAGAAAGATCATGAATTGTGTACAAAACTTCTTTTGAAGGAAATCTGAGAGAATTGATATCAACTATAATATCACAAACAGTAAAAGAAGCAAATGGAAAACTAGACTCAGAATGTGAATTAGTAAAGAACAAGTAAGAAAAGGAATTGTTTTTTCATACAGGAATAACAGGAACAGTGCTTTGGACAAAACATTTTCAGACTGAAAAGGATTGCTGTTACGAATCCTTTGATCAATCTTTAAATATAAAGAAGATTATGCAACTTGTACAGAAAGTTCCATTGGAGCAAATGGGAGAGAATTTACATCAATCACAATGATCTGAAATGCAAGGGAAACAAAGGGAAACCTAGACGCAATACAATGGGAAATAGAGAAGAACAAATATCCAAAATAATGGAATTTTCAATAGGAAATAACTTGAAGATTTCTCTACCCAGTCACCCTTTCCACTGAATAGGACTGTTGTTAAGAACCCTTTCGTACAGTTTGAATATAAGGAAGATCATGACTTGTGTACAAAACTTCTTTTGAAGGAAATCTGAGAGAATTGATATCAACTATAATATCACAAACAGTAAAAGAAGCAAATGGAAAACTAGACTCAGAATGTGAATTAGTAAAGAACAAGTAAGAAAAGGAACTGTTTTTTCATACAGGAATAACAGGAACAGTGCTTTGGACAAAACATTTTCAGACTGAAAAGGATGGCTGTTACGAATCCTTTGATCAATCTTTAAATAGAAAGAAGATTATGCAACTTGTACAGAAAGTTCCATTGGAGCAAATGGGAGAGAATTTACATCAATCACAATGATCTGAAATGCAAGGGAAACAAAGGGAAACCTAGACGCAATACAATGGGAAATAGAGAAGAACAAATATCCAAAATAATGGAATTTTCAATAGGAAATAACTTGAAGATTTCTCTACCCAGTCACCCTTTCCACTGAATAGGACTGTTGTTAAGAACCCTTTCGTACAGTTTGAATATAAGGAAGATAATGAATTGTGTACAAAACTTCTTTTGAAGGAAATCCGAGAGAATTGATATCAACTATGATATCACAAACAGTAAAGGAAGCAAATGGAAAACTAGACTCAGAATGTGAATTAGTAAAGAACAAGTAAGAAAAGGAACTGTTTTTTCATACAGGAATAACAGGAACAGTGCTTTGGACAAAACATTTTCAGACTGAAAAGGATGGCTGTTACGAATCCTTTGATCAATCTTTAAATATAAAGAAGATTATGCAACTTGTACAGAAAATTCCATTGGAGCAAATGGGAGAGAATTTACATCAATTACAACGATCTGAAATGCAAGGGAAACAAAGGGAAACCTAGACTGAATACAATGGGAAATCAGAGAAGAACAAATAACCAAAATAATGGAATTTTCAGTAGGAAATAACTTGAAGATTTCTCTGCCCAGTCACCCTTTCCACTGAATAGGATTGTTATTTAGAACCCTTTCGTACAGTTTGAATATAAGAAAGATCATGAATTGTGTACAAAACTTCTTTTGAAGGAAATCTGAGAGAATTGATATCAACTATAATATCACAAACAGTAAAAGAAGCAAATGGAAAACTAGACTCAGAATGTGAATTAGTAAAGAACAAGTAAGAAAAGGAATTGTTTTTTCATACAGGAATAACAGGAACAGTGCTTTGGACAAAACATTTTCAGACTGAAAAGGATTGCTGTTACGAATCCTTTGATCAATCTTTAAATATAAAGAAGATTATGCAACTTGTACAGAAAGTTCCATTGGAGCAAATGGGAGAGAATTTACATCAATCACAATGATCTGAAATGCAAGGGAAACAAAGGGAAACCTAGACGCAATACAATGGGAAATAGAGAAGAACAAATATCCAAAACAATGGAATTTTCAATAGGAAATAACTTGAAGATTTCTCTGCCCAGTCACCCTTTCCACTGAATAGGACTGTTATTTAGAACCCTTTCGTACAGTTTGAATATAAGAAAGATCATGAATTGTGTACAAAACTTCTTTTGAAGGAAATCTGAGAGAATTGATATCAACTATAATATCACAAACAGTAAAAGAAGCAAATGGAAAACTAGACTCAGAATGTGAATTAGTAAAGAACAAGTAAGAAAAGGAATTGTTTTTTCATACAGGAATAACAGGAACAGTGCTTTGGACAAAACATTTTCAGACTGAAAAGGATTGCTGTTACGAATCCTTTGATCAATCTTTAAATATAAAGAAGATTATGCAACTTGTACAGAAAGTTCCATTGGAGCAAATGGGAGAGAATTTACATCAATTACAATGATCTGAAATGCAAGGGAAACAAAGGGAAACCTAGACGCAATACAATGGGAAATAGAGAAGAACAAATATCCAAAATAATGGAATTTTCAATAGGAAATAACTTGAAGATTTCTCTACCCAGTCACCCTTTCCACTGAATAGGACTGTTGTTAAGAACCCTTTCGTACAGTTTGAATATAAGGAAGATAATGAATTGTGTACAAAACTTCTTTTGAAGGAAATCCGAGAGAATTGATATCAACTATGATATCACAAACAGTAAAGAAAGCAAATGGAAAACTAGACTCAGAATGTGAATTAGTAAAGAACAAGTAAGAAAAGGAACTGTTTTTTCATACAGGAATAACAGGAACAGTGCTTTGGACAAAACATTTTCAGACTGAAAAGGATGGCTGTTACGAATCCTTTGATCAATCTTTAAATATAAAGAAGATTATGCAACTTGTACAGAAAATTCCATTGGAGCAAATGGAAGAGAATTTACATCAATTACAACGATCTGAAATGCAAGGGAAACAAAGGGAAACCTAGACTGAATACAATGGGAAATCAGAGAAGAACAAATAACCAAAATAATGGAATTTTCAGTAGGAAATAACTTGAAGATTTCTCTGCCCAGTCACCCTTTCCACTGAATAGGACTGTTATTTAGAACCCTTTCGTACAGTTTGAATATAAGAAAGATCATGAATTGTGTACAAAACTTCTTTTGAAGGAAATCTGAGAGAATTGATATCAACTATAATATCACAAACAGTAAAAGAAGCAAATGGAAAACTAGACTCAGAATGTGAATTAGTAAAGAACAAGTAAGAAAAGGAATTGTTTTTTCATACAGGAATAACAGGAACAGTGCTTTGGACAAAACATTTTCAGACTGAAAAGGATTGCTGTTACGAATCCTTTGATCAATCTTTAAATATAAAGAAGATTATGCAACTTGTACAGAAAGTTCCATTGGAGCAAATGGGAGAGAATTTACATCAATCACAATGATCTGAAATGCAAGGGAAACAAAGGGAAACCTAGACGCAATACAATGGGAAATAGAGAAGAACAAATATCCAAAACAATGGAATTTTCAATAGGAAATAACTTGAAGATTTCTCTGCCCAGTCACCCTTTCCACTGAATAGGATTGTTATTTAGAACCCTTTCGTACAGTTTGAATATAAGAAAGATCATGAATTGTGTACAAAACTTCTTTTGAAGGAAATCTGAGAGAATTGATATCAACTATAATATCACAAACAGTAAAAGAAGCAAATGGAAAACTAGACTCAGAATGTGAATTAGTAAAGAACAAGTAAGAAAAGGAATTGTTTTTTCATACAGGAATAACAGGAACAGTGCTTTGGACAAAACATTTTCAGACTGAAAAGGATTGCTGTTACGAATCCTTTGATCAATCTTTAAATATAAAGAAGATTATGCAACTTGTACAGAAAGTTCCATTGGAGCAAATGGGAGAGAATTTACATCAATTACAATGATCTGAAATGCAAGGGAAACAAAGGGAAACCTAGACGCAATACAATGGGAAATAGAGAAGAACAAATATCCAAAATAATGGAATTTTCAATAGGAAATAACTTGAAGATTTCTCTACCCAGTCACCCTTTCCACTGAATAGGACTGTTGTTAAGAACCCTTTCGTACAGTTTGAATATAAGGAAGATAATGAATTGTGTACAAAACTTCTTTTGAAGGAAATCCGAGAGAATTGATATCAACTATGATATCACAAACAGTAAAGAAAGCAAATGGAAAACTAGATTCAGAATGTGAATTAGTAAAGAACAAGTAAGAAAAGGAACTGTTTTTTCATACAGGAATAACAGGAACAGTGCTTTGGACAAAACATTTTCAGACTGAAAAGGATGGCTGTTACGAATCCTTTGATCAATCTTTAAATAGAAAGAAGATTATGCAACTTGTACAGAAAGTTCCATTGGAGCAAATGGGAGAGAATTTACATCAATCACAATGATCTGAAATGCAAGGGAAACAAAGGGAAACCTAGACGCAATACAATGGGAAATAGAGAAGAACAAATATCCAAAATAATGGAATTTTCAATAGGAAATAACTTGAAGATTTCTCTACCCAGTCACCCTTTCCACTGAATAGGACTGTTGTTAAGAACCCTTTCGTACAGTTTGAATATAAGGAAGATAATGAATTGTGTACAAAACTTCTTTTGAAGGAAATCCGAGAGAATTGATATCAACTATGATATCACAAACAGTAAAGGAAGCAAATGGAAAACTAGACTCAGAATGTGAATTAGTAAAGAACAAGTAAGAAAAGGAACTGTTTTTTCATACAGGAATAACAGGAACAGTGCTTTGGACAAAACATTTTCAGACTGAAAAGGATGGCTGTTACGAATCCTTTGATCAATCTTTAAATATAAAGAAGATTATGCAACTTGTACAGAAAATTCCATTGGAGCAAATGGAAGAGAATTTACATCAATTACAACGATCTGAAATGCAAGGGAAACAAAGGGAAACCTAGACTGAATACAATGGGAAATCAGAGAAGAACAAATAACCAAAATAATGGAATTTTCAGTAGGAAATAACTTGAAGATTTCTCTGCCCAGTCACCCTTTCCACTGAATAGGACTGTTATTTAGAACCCTTTCGTACAGTTTGAATATAAGAAAGATCATGAATTGTGTACAAAACTTCTTTTGAAGGAAATCTGAGAGAATTGATATCAACTATAATATCACAAACAGTAACAGAAGCAAATGGAAAACTAGACTCAGAATGTGAATTAGTAAAGAACAAGTAAGAAAAGGAATTGTTTTTTCATACAGGAATAACAGGAACAGTGCTTTGGACAAAACATTTTCAGACTGAAAAGGATTGCTGTTACGAATCCTTTGATCAATCTTTAAATATAAAGAAGATTATGCAACTTGTACAGAAAGTTCCATTGGAGCAAATGGGAGAGAATTTACATCAATCACAATGATCTGAAATGCAAGGGAAACAAAGGGAAACCTAGACGCAATACAATGGGAAATAGAGAAGAACAAATATCCAAAATAATGGAATTTTCAATAGGAAATAACTTGAAGATTTCTCTACCCAAACACCCTTTCCACTGAATAGGACTGTTGTTAAGAACCCTTTCGTACAGTTTGAATATAAGGAAGATAATGAATTGTGTACAAAACTTCTTTTGAAGGAAATCCGAGAGAATTGATATCAACTATGATATCACAAACAGTAAAGGAAGCAAATGGAAAACTAGAGTCAGAATGTGAATTAGTAAAGAACAAGTAAGAAAAGGAACTGTTTTTTCATACAGGAATAACAGGAACAGTGCTTTGGACAAAACATTTTCAGACTGAAAAGGATGGCTGTTACGAATCCTTTGATCAATCTTTAAATATAAAGAAGATTATGCAACTTGTACAGAAAATTCCATTGGAGCAAATGGGAGAGAATTTACATCAATTACAACGATCTGAAATGCAAGGGAAACAAAGGGAAACCTAGACTGAATACAATGGGAAATCAGAGAAGAACAAATAACCAAAATAATGGAATTTTCAGTAGGAAATAACTTGAAGATTTCTCTGCCCAGTCACCCTTTCCACTGAATAGGACTGTTATTTAGAACCCTTTCGTACAGTTTGAATATAAGAAAGATCATGAATTGTGTACAAAACTTCTTTTGAAGGAAATCTGAGAGAATTGATATCAACTATAATATCACAAACAGTAAAAGAAGCAAATGGAAAACTAGACTCAGAATGTGAATTAGTAAAGAACAAGTAAGAAAAGGAATTGTTTTTTCATACAGGAATAACAGGAACAGTGCTTTGGACAAAACATTTTCAGACTGAAAAGGATTGCTGTTACGAATCCTTTGATCAGTCTTTAAATAGAAAGAAGATTATGCAACTTGTACAGAAAGTTCCATTGGAGCAAATGGGAGAGAATTTACATCAATCACAATGATCTGAAATGCAAGGGAAACAAAGGGAAACCTAGACGCAATACAATGGGAAATAGAGAAGAACAAATATCCAAAATAATGGAATTTTCAATAGGAAATAACTTGAAGATTTCTCTACCCAGTCACCCTTTCCACTGAATAGGACTGTTGTTAAGAACCCTTTCGTACAGTTTGAATATAAGGAAGATAATGAATTGTGTACAAAACTTCTTTTGAAGGAAATCCGAGAGAATTGATATCAACTATGATATCACAAACAGTAAAGGAAGCAAATGGAAAACTAGACTCAGAATGTGAATTAGTAAAGAACAAGTAAGAAAAGGAACTGTTTTTTCATACAGGAATAACAGGAACAGTGCTTTGGACAAAACATTTTCAGACTGAAAAGGATGGCTGTTACGAATCCTTTGATCAATCTTTAAATATAAAGAAGATTATGCAACTTGTACAGAAAATTCCATTGGAGCAAATGGGAGAGAATTTACATCAATTACAACGATCTGAAATGCAAGGGAAACAAAGGGAAACCTAGACTGAATACAATGGGAAATCAGAGAAGAACAAATAACCAAAATAATGGAATTTTCAGTAGGAAATAACTTGAAGATTTCTCTGCCCAGTCACCCTTTCCACTGAATAGGATTGTTATTTAGAACCCTTTCGTACAGTTTGAATATAAGAAAGATCATGAATTGTGTACAAAACTTCTTTTGAAGGAAATCTGAGAGAATTGATATCAACTATAATATCACAAACAGTAAAAGAAGCAAATGGAAAACTAGACTCAGAATGTGAATTAGTAAAGAACAAGTAAGAAAAGGAATTGTTTTTTCATACAGGAATAACAGGAACAGTGCTTTGGACAAAACATTTTCAGACTGAAAAGGATTGCTGTTACGAATCCTTTGATCAATCTTTAAATATAAAGAAGATTATGCAACTTGTACAGAAAGTTCCATTGGAGCAAATGGGAGAGAATTTACATCAATCACAATGATCTGAAATGCAAGGGAAACAAAGGGAAACCTAGACGCAATACAATGGGAAATAGAGAAGAACAAATATCCAAAACAATGGAATTTTCAATAGGAAATAACTTGAAGATTTCTCTGCCCAGTCACCCTTTCCACTGAATAGGACTGTTATTTAGAACCCTTTCGTACAGTTTGAATATAAGAAAGATCATGAATTGTGTACAAAACTTCTTTTGAAGGAAATCTGAGAGAATTGATATCAACTATAATATCACAAACAGTAAAAGAAGCAAATGGAAAACTAGACTCAGAATGTGAATTAGTAAAGAACAAGTAAGAAAAGGAATTGTTTTTTCATACAGGAATAACAGGAACAGTGCTTTGGACAAAACATTTTCAGACTGAAAAGGATTGCTGTTACGAATCCTTTGATCAATCTTTAAATATAAAGAAGATTATGCAACTTGTACAGAAAGTTCCATTGGAGCAAATGGGAGAGAATTTACATCAATCACAATGATCTGAAATGCAAGGGAAACAAAGGGAAACCTAGACGCAATACAATGGGAAATAGAGAAGAACAAATATCCAAAATAATGGAATTTTCAGTAGGAAATAACTTGAAGATTTCTCTACCCAGTCACCCTTTCCACTGAATAGGACTGTTGTTAAGAACCCTTTCGTACAGTTTGAATATAAGGAAGATAATGAATTGTGTACAAAACTTCTTTTGAAGGAAATCCGAGAGAATTGATATCAACTATGATATCACAAACAGTAAAGAAAGCAAATGGAAAACTAGACTCAGAATGTGAATTAGTAAAGAACAAGTAAGAAAAGGAACTGTTTTTTCATACAGGAATAACAGGAACAGTGCTTTGGACAAAACATTTTCAGACTGAAAAGGATGGCTGTTACGAATCCTTTGATCAATCTTTAAATAGAAAGAAGATTATGCAACTTGTAGAGAAAGTTGCATTGGAGCAAATGGGAGAGAATTTACATCAATCACAATGATCTGAAATGCAAGGGAAACAAAGGGAAACCTAGACGCAATACAATGGGAAATAGAGAAGAACAAATATCCAAAATAATGGAATTTTCAATAGGAAATAACTTGAAGATTTCTCTACCCAGTCACCCTTTCCACTGAATAGGACTGTTGTTAAGAACCCTTTCGTACAGTTTGAATATAAGGAAGATAATGAATTGTGTACAAAACTTCTTTTGAAGGAAATCCGAGAGAATTGATATCAACTATGATATCACAAACAGTAAAGGAAGCAAATGGAAAACTAGACTCAGAATGTGAATTAGTAAAGAACAAGTAAGAAAAGGAACTGTTTTTTCATACAGGAATAACAGGAACAGTGCTTTGGACAAAACATTTTCAGACTGAAAAGGATGGCTGTTACGAATCCTTTGATCAATCTTTAAATATAAAGAAGATTATGCAACTTGTACAGAAAATTCCATTGGAGCAAATGGGAGAGAATTTACATCAATTACAACGATCTGAAATGCAAGGGAAACAAAGGGAAACCTAGACTGAATACAATGGGAAATCAGAGAAGAACAAATAACCAAAATAATGGAATTTTCAGTAGGAAATAACTTGA
Organism: Sminthopsis crassicaudata; assembly: GCF_048593235.1. NCBI lineage: Eukaryota > Metazoa > Chordata > Mammalia > Dasyuromorphia > Dasyuridae > Sminthopsis > Sminthopsis crassicaudata. The sequence continues at coordinate 203,173,088 of NC_133619.1, forward strand.
AGATTTCTCTGCCCAGTCACCCTTTCCACTGAATAGGATTGTTATTTAGAACCCTTTCGTACAGTTTGAATATAAGAAAGATCATGAATTGTGTACAAAACTTCTTTTGAAGGAAATCTGAGAGAATTGATATCAACTATAATATCACAAACAGTAAAAGAAGCAAATGGAAAACTAGACTCAGAATGTGAATTAGTAAAGAACAAGTAAGAAAAGGAATTGTTTTTTCATACAGGAATAACAGGAACAGTGCTTTGGACAAAACATTTTCAGACTGAAAAGGATTGCTGTTACGAATCCTTTGATCAATCTTTAAATATAAAGAAGATTATGCAACTTGTACAGAAAGTTCCATTGGAGCAAATGGGAGAGAATTTACATCAATCACAATGATCTGAAATGCAAGGGAAACAAAGGGAAACCTAGACGCAATACAATGGGAAATAGAGAAGAACAAATATCCAAAATAATGGAATTTTCAATAGGAAATAACTTGAAGATTTCTCTACCCAGTCACCCTTTCCACTGAATAGGACTGTTGTTAAGAACCCTTTCGTACAGTTTGAATATAAGGAAGATAATGAATTGTGTACAAAACTTCTTTTGAAGGAAATCCGAGAGAATTGATATCAACTATCATATCACAAACAGTAAAGAAAGCAAATGGAAAACTAGACTCAGAATGTGAATTAGTAAAGAACAAGCAAGAAAAGGAACTGTTTTTTCATACAGGAATAACAGGAACAGTGCTTTGGACAAAACATTTTCAGACTGAAAAGGATGGCTGTTACGAATCCTTTGATCAATCTTTAAATATAAAGAAGATTATGCAACTTGTACAGAAAATTCCATTGGAGCAAATGGAAGAGAATTTACATCAATTACAACGATCTGAAATGCAAGGGAAACAAAGGGAAACCTAGACTGAATACAATGGGAAATCAGAGAAGAACAAATAACCAAAATAATGGAATTTTCAGTAGGAAATAACTTGAAGATTTCTCTGCCCAGTCACCCTTTCCACTGAATAGGACTGTTATTTAGAACCCTTTCGTACAGTTTGAATATAAGAAAGATCATGAATTGTGTACAAAACTTCTTTTGAAGGAAATCTGAGAGAATTGATATCAACTATAATATCACAAACAGTAAAAGAAGCAAATGGAAAACTAGACTCAGAATGTGAATTAGTAAAGAACAAGTAAGAAAAGGAATTGTTTTTTCATACAGGAATAACAGGAACAGTGCTTTGGACAAAACATTTTCAGACTGAAAAGGATTGCTGTTACGAATCCTTTGATCAATCTTTAAATATAAAGAAGATTATGCAACTTGTACAGAAAGTTCCATTGGAGCAAATGGGAGAGAATTTACATCAATCACAATGATCTGAAATGCAAGGGAAACAAAGGGAAACCTAGACGCAATACAATGGGAAATAGAGAAGAACAAATATCCAAAATAATGGAATTTTCAATAGGAAATAACTTGAAGATTTCTCTACCCAAACACCCTTTCCACTGAATAGGACTGTTGTTAAGAACCCTTTCGTACAGTTTGAATATAAGGAAGATAATGAATTGTGTACAAAACTTCTTTTGAAGGAAATCCGAGAGAATTGATATCAACTATGATATCACAAACAGTAAAGGAAGCAAATGGAAAACTAGAGTCAGAATGTGAATTAGTAAAGAACAAGTAAGAAAAGGAACTGTTTTTTCATACAGGAATAACAGGAACAGTGCTTTGGACAAAACATTTTCAGACTGAAAAGGATGGCTGTTACGAATCCTTTGATCAATCTTTAAATATAAAGAAGATTATGCAACTTGTACAGAAAATTCCATTGGAGCAAATGGGAGAGAATTTACATCAATTACAACGATCTGAAATGCAAGGGAAACAAAGGGAAACCTAGACTGAATACAATGGGAAATCAGAGAAGAACAAATAACCAAAATAATGGAATTTTCAGTAGGAAATAACTTGAAGATTTCTCTGCCCAGTCACCCTTTCCACTGAATAGGACTGTTATTTAGAACCCTTTCGTACAGTTTGAATATAAGAAAGATCATGAATTGTGTACAAAACTTCTTTTGAAGGAAATCTGAGAGAATTGATATCAACTATAATATCACAAACAGTAAAAGAAGCAAATGGAAAACTAGACTCAGAATGTGAATTAGTAAAGAACAAGTAAGAAAAGGAATTGTTTTTTCATACAGGAATAACAGGAACAGTGCTTTGGACAAAACATTTTCAGACTGAAAAGGATTGCTGTTACGAATCCTTTGATCAGTCTTTAAATAGAAAGAAGATTATGCAACTTGTACAGAAAGTTCCATTGGAGCAAATGGGAGAGAATTTACATCAATCACAATGATCTGAAATGCAAGGGAAACAAAGGGAAACCTAGACGCAATACAATGGGAAATAGAGAAGAACAAATATCCAAAATAATGGAATTTTCAATAGGAAATAACTTGAAGATTTCTCTACCCAGTCACCCTTTCCACTGAATAGGACTGTTGTTAAGAACCCTTTCGTACAGTTTGAATATAAGGAAGATAATGAATTGTGTACAAAACTTCTTTTGAAGGAAATCCGAGAGAATTGATATCAACTATGATATCACAAACAGTAAAGGAAGCAAATGGAAAACTAGACTCAGAATGTGAATTAGTAAAGAACAAGTAAGAAAAGGAACTGTTTTTTCATACAGGAATAACAGGAACAGTGCTTTGGACAAAACATTTTCAGACTGAAAAGGATGGCTGTTACGAATCCTTTGATCAATCTTTAAATATAAAGAAGATTATGCAACTTGTACAGAAAATTCCATTGGAGCAAATGGGAGAGAATTTACATCAATTACAACGATCTGAAATGCAAGGGAAACAAAGGGAAACCTAGACTGAATACAATGGGAAATCAGAGAAGAACAAATACCCAAAATAATGGAATTTTCAGTAGGAAATAACTTGAAGATTTCTCTGCCCAGTCACCCTTTCCACTGAATAGGATTGTTATTTAGAACCCTTTCGTACAGTTTGAATATAAGAAAGATCATGAATTGTGTACAAAACTTCTTTTGAAGGAAATCTGAGAGAATTGATATCAACTATAATATCACAAACAGTAAAAGAAGCAAATGGAAAACTAGACTCAGAATGTGAATTAGTAAAGAACAAGTAAGAAAAGGAATTGTTTTTTCATACAGGAATAACAGGAACAGTGCTTTGGACAAAACATTTTCAGACTGAAAAGGATTGCTGTTACGAATCCTTTGATCAATCTTTAAATATAAAGAAGATTATGCAACTTGTACAGAAAGTTCCATTGGAGCAAATGGGAGAGAATTTACATCAATCACAATGATCTGAAATGCAAGGGAAACAAAGGGAAACCTAGACGCAATACAATGGGAAATAGAGAAGAACAAATATCCAAAACAATGGAATTTTCAATAGGAAATAACTTGAAGATTTCTCTGCCCAGTCACCCTTTCCACTGAATAGGACTGTTATTTAGAACCCTTTCGTACAGTTTGAATATAAGAAAGATCATGAATTGTGTACAAAACTTCTTTTGAAGGAAATCTGAGAGAATTGATATCAACTATAATATCACAAACAGTAAAAGAAGCAAATGGAAAACTAGACTCAGAATGTGAATTAGTAAAGAACAAGTAAGAAAAGGAATTGTTTTTTCATACAGGAATAACAGGAACAGTGCTTTGGACAAAACATTTTCAGACTGAAAAGGATTGCTGTTACGAATCCTTTGATCAATCTTTAAATATAAAGAAGATTATGCAACTTGTACAGAAAGTTCCATTGGAGCAAATGGGAGAGAATTTACATCAATCACAATGATCTGAAATGCAAGGGAAACAAAGGGAAACCTAGACGCAATACAATGGGAAATAGAGAAGAACAAATATCCAAAATAATGGAATTTTCAGTAGGAAATAACTTGAAGATTTCTCTACCCAGTCACCCTTTCCACTGAATAGGACTGTTGTTAAGAACCCTTTCGTACAGTTTGAATATAAGGAAGATAATGAATTGTGTACAAAACTTCTTTTGAAGGAAATCCGAGAGAATTGATATCAACTATGATATCACAAACAGTAAAGAAAGCAAATGGAAAACTAGACTCAGAATGTGAATTAGTAAAGAACAAGTAAGAAAAGGAACTGTTTTTTCATACAGGAATAACAGGAACAGTGCTTTGGACAAAACATTTTCAGACTGAAAAGGATGGCTGTTACGAATCCTTTGATCAATCTTTAAATAGAAAGAAGATTATGCAACTTGTAGAGAAAGTTGCATTGGAGCAAATGGGAGAGAATTTACATCAATCACAATGATCTGAAATGCAAGGGAAACAAAGGGAAACCTAGACGCAATACAATGGGAAATAGAGAAGAACAAATATCCAAAATAATGGAATTTTCAATAGGAAATAACTTGAAGATTTCTCTACCCAGTCACCCTTTCCACTGAATAGGACTGTTGTTAAGAACCCTTTCGTACAGTTTGAATATAAGGAAGATAATGAATTGTGTACAAAACTTCTTTTGAAGGAAATCCGAGAGAATTGATATCAACTATGATATCACAAACAGTAAAGGAAGCAAATGGAAAACTAGACTCAGAATGTGAATTAGTAAAGAACAAGTAAGAAAAGGAACTGTTTTTTCATACAGGAATAACAGGAACAGTGCTTTGGACAAAACATTTTCAGACTGAAAAGGATGGCTGTTACGAATCCTTTGATCAATCTTTAAATATAAAGAAGATTATGCAACTTGTACAGAAAATTCCATTGGAGCAAATGGGAGAGAATTTACATCAATTACAATGATCTGAAATGCAAGGGAAACAAAGGGAAACCTAGACTGAATACAATGGGAAATCAGAGAAGAACAAATAACCAAAATAATGGAATTTTCAGTAGGAAATAACTTGAAGATTTCTCTGCCCAGTCACCCTTTCCACTGAATAGGATTGTTATTTAGAACCCTTTCGTACAGTTTGAATATAAGAAAGATCATGAATTGTGTACAAAACTTCTTTTGAAGGAAATCTGAGAGAATTGATATCAACTATAATATCACAAACAGTAAAAGAAGCAAATGGAAAACTAGACTCAGAATGTGAATTAGTAAAGAACAAGTAAGAAAAGGAATTGTTTTTTCATACAGGAATAACAGGAACAGTGCTTTGGACAAAACATTTTCAGACTGAAAAGGATTGCTGTTACGAATCCTTTGATCAATCTTTAAATATAAAGAAGATTATGCAACTTGTACAGAAAGTTCCATTGGAGCAAATGGGAGAGAATTTACATCAATCACAATGATCTGAAATGCAAGGGAAACAAAGGGAAACCTAGACGCAATACAATGGGAAATAGAGAAGAACAAATATCCAAAATAATGGAATTTTCAATAGGAAATAACTTGAAGATTTCTCTACCCAGTCACCCTTTCCACTGAATAGGACTGTTGTTAAGAACCCTTTCGTACAGTTTGAATATAAGGAAGATAATGAATTGTGTACAAAACTTCTTTTGAAGGAAATCCGAGAGAATTGATATCAACTATCATATCACAAACAGTAAAGAAAGCAAATGGAAAACTAGACTCAGAATGTGAATTAGTAAAGAACAAGCAAGAAAAGGAACTGTTTTTTCATACAGGAATAACAGGAACAGTGCTTTGGACAAAACATTTTCAGACTGAAAAGGATGGCTGTTACGAATCCTTTGATCAATCTTTAAATAGAAAGAAGATTATGCAACTTGTACAGAAAGTTCCATTGGAGCAAATGGGAGAGAATTTACATCAATCACAATGATCTGAAATGCAAGGGAAACAAAGGGAAACCTAGACGCAATACAATGGGAAATAGAGAAGAACAAATATCCAAAATAATGGAATTTTCAATAGGAAATAACTTGAAGATTTCTCTACCCAGTCACCCTTTCCACTGAATAGGACTGTTGTTAAGAACCCTTTCGTACAGTTTGAATATAAGGAAGATCATGAATTGTGTACAAAACTTCTTTTGAAGGAAATCCGAGAGAATTGATATCAACTATGATATCACAAACAGTAAAGGAAGCAAATGGAAAACTAGACTCAGAATGTGAATTAGTAAAGAACAAGTAAGAAAAGGAACTGTTTTTTCATACAGGAATAACAGGAACAGTGCTTTGGACAAAATATTTTCAGACTGAAAAGGATGGCTGTTACGAATCCTTTGATCAATCTTTAAATATAAAGAAGATTATGCAACTTGTACAGAAAATTCCATTGGAGCAAATGGGAGAGAATTTACATCAATTACAACGATCTGAAATGCAAGGGAAACAAAGGGAAACCTAGACTGAATACAATGGGAAATAGAGAAGAACAAATAACCAAAATAATGGAATTTTCAGTAGGAAATAACTTGAAGATTTCTCTGCCCAGTCACCCTTTCCACTAAATAGGACTGTTATTTAGAACCCTTTCGTACAGTTTGAATATAAGGAAGATAATGAATTGTGTACAAAACTTCTTTTGAAGGAAATCCGAGAGAATTGATATCAACTATGATATCACAAACAGTAAAGGAAGCAAATGGAAAACTAGACTCAGAATGTGAATTAGTAAAGAACAAGTAAGAAAAGGAACTGTTTTTTCATACAGGAATAACAGGAACAGTGCTTTGGACAAAACATTTTCAGACTGAAAAGGATGGCTGTTACGAATCCTTTGATCAATCTTTAAATATAAAGAAGATTATGCAACTTGTACAGAAAATTCCATTGGAGCAAATGGGAGAGAATTTACATCAATTACAACGATCTGAAATGCAAGGGAAACAAAGGGAAACCTAGACTGAATACAATGGGAAATCAGAGAAGAACAAATAACCAAAATAATGGAATTTTCAGTAGGAAATAACTTGAAGATTTCTCTGCCCAGTCACCCTTTCCACTGAATAGGACTGTTATTTAGAACCCTTTCGTACAGTTTGAATATAAGAAAGATCATGAATTGTGTACAAAACTTCTTTTGAAGGAAATCTGAGAGAATTGATATCAACTATAATATCACAAACAGTAAAAGAAGCAAATGGAAAACTAGACTCAGAATGTGAATTAGTAAAGAACAAGTAAGAAAAGGAATTGTTTTTTCATACAGGAATAACAGGAACAGTGCTTTGGACAAAACATTTTCAGACTGAAAAGGATTGCTGTTACGAATCCTTTGATCAATCTTTAAATATAAAGAAGATTATGCAACTTGTACAGAAAGTTCCATTGGAGCAAATGGGAGAGAATTTACATCAATCACAATGATCTGAAATGCAAGGGAAACAAAGGGAAACCTAGACGCAATACAATGGGAAATAGAGAAGAACAAATATCCAAAATAATGGAATTTTCAATAGGAAATAACTTGAAGATTTCTCTACCCAAACACCCTTTCCACTGAATAGGACTGTTGTTAAGAACCCTTTCGTACAGTTTGAATATAAGGAAGATAATGAATTGTGTACAAAACTTCTTTTGAAGGAAATCCGAGAGAATTGATATCAACTATGATATCACAAACAGTAAAGGAAGCAAATGGAAAACTAGAGTCAGAATGTGAATTAGTAAAGAACAAGTAAGAAAAGGAACTGTTTTTTCATACAGGAATAACAGGAACAGTGCTTTGGACAAAACATTTTCAGACTGAAAAGGATGGCTGTTACGAATCCTTTGATCAATCTTTAAATATAAAGAAGATTATGCAACTTGTACAGAAAATTCCATTGGAGCAAATGGGAGAGAATTTACATCAATTACAACGATCTGAAATGCAAGGGAAACAAAGGGAAACCTAGACTGAATACAATGGGAAATCAGAGAAGAACAAATAACCAAAATAATGGAATTTTCAGTAGGAAATAACTTGAAGATTTCTCTGCCCAGTCACCCTTTCCACTGAATAGGACTGTTATTTAGAACCCTTTCGTACAGTTTGAATATAAGAAAGATCATGAATTGTGTACAAAACTTCTTTTGAAGGAAATCTGAGAGAATTGATATCAACTATAATATCACAAACAGTAAAAGAAGCAAATGGAAAACTAGATTCAGAATGTGAATTAGTAAAGAACAAGTAAGAAAAGGAATTGTTTTTTCATACAGGAATAACAGGAACAGTGCTTTGGACAAAACATTTTCAGACTGAAAAGGATTGCTGTTACGAATCCTTTGATCAGTCTTTAAATAGAAAGAAGATTATGCAACTTGTACAGAAAGTTCCATTGGAGCAAATGGGAGAGAATTTACATCAATCACAATGATCTGAAATGCAAGGGAAACAAAGGGAAACCTAGACGCAATACAATGGGAAATAGAGAAGAACAAATATCCAAAATAATGGAATTTTCAATAGGAAATAACTTGAAGATTTCTCTACCCAGTCACCCTTTCCACTGAATAGGACTGTTGTTAAGAACCCTTTCGTACAGTTTGAATATAAGGAAGATAATGAATTGTGTACAAAACTTCTTTTGAAGGAAATCCGAGAGAATTGATATCAACTATGATATCACAAACAGTAAAGGAAGCAAATGGAAAACTAGACTCAGAATGTGAATTAGTAAAGAACAAGTAAGAAAAGGAACTGTTTTTTCATACAGGAATAACAGGAACAGTGCTTTGGACAAAACATTTTCAGACTGAAAAGGATGGCTGTTACGAATCCTTTGATCAATCTTTAAATATAAAGAAGATTATGCAACTTGTACAGAAAATTCCATTGGAGCAAATGGGAGAGAATTTACATCAATTACAACGATCTGAAATGCAAGGGAAACAAAGGGAAACCTAGACTGAATACAATGGGAAATCAGAGAAGAACAAATAACCAAAATAATGGAATTTTCAGTAGGAAATAACTTGAAGATTTCTCTGCCCAGTCACCCTTTCCACTGAATAGGACTGTTATTTAGAACCCTTTCGTACAGTTTGAATATAAGAAAGATCATGAATTGTGTACAAAACTTCTTTTGAAGGAAATCTGAGAGAATTGATATCAACTATAATATCACAAACAGTAAAAGAAGCAAATGGAAAACTAGACTCAGAATGTGAATTAGTAAAGAACAAGTAAGAAAAGGAATTGTTTTTTCATACAGGAATAACAGGAACAGTGCTTTGGACAAAACATTTTCAGACTGAAAAGGATTGCTGTTACGAATCCTTTGATCAATCTTTAAATATAAAGAAGATTATGCAACTTGTACAGAAAGTTCCATTGGAGCAAATGGGAGAGAATTTACATCAATCACAATGATCTGAAATGCAAGGGAAACAAAGGGAAACCTAGACGCAATACAATGGGAAATAGAGAAGAACAAATATCCAAAATAATGGAATTTTCAATAGGAAATAACTTGAAGATTTCTCTACCCAAACACCCTTTCCACTGAATAGGACTGTTGTTAAGAACCCTTTCGTACAGTTTGAATATAAGGAAGATAATGAATTGTGTACAAAACTTCTTTTGAAGGAAATCCGAGAGAATTGATATCAACTATGATATCACAAACAGTAAAGGAAGCAAATGGAAAACTAGAGTCAGAATGTGAATTAGTAAAGAACAAGTAAGAAAAGGAACTGTTTTTTCATACAGGAATAACAGGAACAGTGCTTTGGACAAAACATTTTCAGACTGAAAAGGATGGCTGTTACGAATCCTTTGATCAATCTTTAAATATAAAGAAGATTATGCAACTTGTACAGAAAATTCCATTGGAGCAAATGGGAGAGAATTTACATCAATTACAACGATCTGAAATGCAAGGGAAACAAAGGGAAACCTAGACTGAATACAATGGGAAATCAGAGAAGAACAAATAACCAAAATAATGGAATTTTCAGTAGGAAATAACTTGAAGATTTCTCTGCCCAGTCACCCTTTCCACTGAATAGGACTGTTATTTAGAACCCTTTCGTACAGTTTGAATATAAGAAAGATCATGAATTGTGTACAAAACTTCTTTTGAAGGAAATCTGAGAGAATTGATATCAACTATAATATCACAAACAGTAAAAGAAGCAAATGGAAAACTAGACTCAGAATGTGAATTAGTAAAGAACAAGTAAGAAAAGGAATTGTTTTTTCATACAGGAATAACAGGAACAGTGCTTTGGACAAAACATTTTCAGACTGAAAAGGATTGCTGTTACGAATCCTTTGATCAGTCTTTAAATAGAAAGAAGATTATGCAACTTGTACAGAAAGTTCCATTGGAGCAAATGGGAGAGAATTTACATCAATCACAATGATCTGAAATGCAAGGGAAACAAAGGGAAACCTAGACGCAATACAATGGGAAATAGAGAAGAACAAATATCCAAAATAATGGAATTTTCAATAGGAAATAACTTGAAGATTTCTCTACCCAGTCACCCTTTCCACTGAATAGGACTGTTGTTAAGAACCCTTTCGTACAGTTTGAATATAAGGAAGATAATGAATTGTGTACAAAACTTCTTTTGAAGGAAATCCGAGAGAATTGATATCAACTATGATATCACAAACAGTAAAGGAAGCAAATGGAAAACTAGACTCAGAATGTGAATTAGTAAAGAACAAGTAAGAAAAGGAACTGTTTTTTCATACAGGAATAACAGGAACAGTGCTTTGGACAAAACATTTTCAGACTGAAAAGGATGGCTGTTACGAATCCTTTGATCAATCTTTAAATATAAAGAAGATTATGCAACTTGTACAGAAAATTCCATTGGAGCAAATGGGAGAGAATTTACATCAATTACAACGATCTGAAATGCAAGGGAAACAAAGGGAAACCTAGACTGAATACAATGGGAAATCAGAGAAGAACAAATAACCAAAATAATGGAATTTTCAGTAGGAAATAACTTGAAGATTTCTCTGCCCACTCAACCTTTCCACTGAATAGGACTGTTATTTAGAACCCTTTCGTACAGTTTGAATATAAGAAAGATCATGAATTGTGTACAAAACTTCTTTTGAAGGAAATCTGAGAGAATTGATATCAACTATAATATCACAAACAGTAAAAGAAGCAAATGGAAAACTAGACTCAGAATGTGAATTAGTAAAGAACAAGTAAGAAAAGGAATTGTTTTTTCATACAGGAATAACAGGAACAGTGCTTTGGACAAAACATTTTCAGACTGAAAAGGATTGCTGTTACGAATCCTTTGATCAATCTTTAAATATAAAGAAGATTATGCAACTTGTACAGAAAGTTCCATTGGAGCAAATGGGAGAGAATTTACATCAATCACAATGATCTGAAATGCAAGGGAAACAAAGGGAAACCTAGACGCAATACAATGGGAAATAGAGAAGAACAAATATCCAAAACAATGGAATTTTCAATAGGAAATAACTTGAAGATTTCTCTGCCCAGTCACCCTTTCCACTGAATAGGACTGTTATTTAGAACCCTTTCGTACAGTTTGAATATAAGAAAGATCATGAATTGTGTACAAAACTTCTTTTGAAGGAAATCTGAGAGAATTGATATCAACTATAATATCACAAACAGTAAAAGAAGCAAATGGAAAACTAGACTCAGAAAGTGAATTAGTAAAGAACAAGTAAGAAAAGGAATTGTTTTTTCATACAGGAATAACAGGAACAGTGCTTTGGACAAAACATTTTCAGACTGAAAAGGATTGCTGTTACGAATCCTTTGATCAATCTTTAAATATAAAGAAGATTATGCAACTTGTACAGAAAGTTCCATTGGAGCAAATGGGAGAGAATTTACATCAATCACAATGATCTGAAATGCAAGGGAAACAAAGGGAAACCTAGACGCAATACAATGGGAAATAGAGAAGAACAAATATCCAAAATAATGGAATTTTCAATAGGAAATAACTTGAAGATTTCTCTACCCAGTCACCCTTTCCACTGAATAGGACTGTTGTTAAGAACCCTTTCGTACAGTTTGAATATAAGGAAGATAATGAATTGTGTACAAAACTTCTTTTGAAGGAAATCCGAGAGAATTGATATCAACTATGATATCACAAACAGTAAAGAAAGCAAATGGAAAACTAGATTCAGAATGTGAATTAGTAAAGAACAAGTAAGAAAAGGAACTGTTTTTTCATACAGGAATAACAGGAACAGTGCTTTGGACAAAACATTTTCAGACTGAAAAGGATGGCTGTTACGAATCCTTTGATCAATCTTTAAATAGAAAGAAGATTATGCAACTTGTACAGAAAGTTCCATTGGAGCAAATGGGAGAGAATTTACATCAATCACAATGATCTGAAATGCAAGGGAAACAAAGGGAAACCTAGACGCAATACAATGGGAAATAGAGAAGAACAAATATCCAAAATAATGGAATTTTCAATAGGAAATAACTTGAAGATTTCTCTACCCAGTCACCCTTTCCACTGAATAGGACTGTTGTTAAGAACCCTTTCGTACAGTTTGAATATAAGGAAGATAATGAATTGTGTACAAAACTTCTTTTGAAGGAAATCCGAGAGAATTGATATCAACTATGATATCACAAACAGTAAAGGAAGCAAATGGAAAACTAGACTCAGAATGTGAATTAGTAAAGAACAAGTAAGAAAAGGAATTGTTTTTTCATACAGGAATAACAGGAACAGTGCTTTGGACAAAACATTTTCAGACTGAAAAGGATTGCTGTTACGAATCCTTTGATCAATCTTTAAATATAAAGAAGATTATGCAACTTGTACAGAAAGTTCCATTGGAGCAAATGGGAGAGAATTTACATCAATCACAATGATCTGAAATGCAAGGGAAACAAAGGGAAACCTAGACGCAATACAATGGGAAATAGAGAAGAACAAATATCCAAAACAATGGAATTTTCAATAGGAAATAACTTGAAGATTTCTCTGCCCAGTCACCCTTTCCACTGAATAGGACTGTTATTTAGAACCCTTTCGTACAGTTTGAATATAAGAAAGATCATGAATTGTGTACAAAATTTCTTTTGAAGGAAATCTGAGAGAATTGATATCAACTATAATATCACAAACAGTAAAAGAAGCAAATGGAAAACTAGACTCAGAATGTGAATTAGTAAAGAACAAGTAAGAAAAGGAATTGTTTTTTCATACAGGAATAACAGGAACAGTGCTTTGGACAAAACATTTTCAGACTGAAAAGGATTGCCGTTACGAATCCTTTGATCAATCTTTAAATATAAAGAAGATTATGCAACTTGTACAGAAAGTTCCATTGGAGCAAATGGGAGAGAATTTACATCAATCACAATGATCTGAAATGCAAGGGAAACAAAGGGAAACCTAGACGCAATACAATGGGAAATAGAGAAGAACAAATATCCAAAATAATGGAATTTTCAATAGGAAATAACTTGAAGATTTCTCTACCCAGTCACCCTTTCCACTGAATAGGACTGTTGTTAAGAACCCTTTCGTACAGTTTGAATATAAGGAAGATAATGAATTGTGTACAAAACTTCTTTTGAAGGAAATCCGAGAGAATTGATATCAACTATGATATCACAAACAGTAAAGAAAGCAAATGGAAAACTAGATTCAGAATGTGAATTAGTAAAGAACAAGTAAGAAAAGGAACTGTTTTTTCATACAGGAATAACAGGAACAGTGCTTTGGACAAAACATTTTCAGACTGAAAAGGATGGCTGTTACGAATCCTTTGATCAATCTTTAAATAGAAAGAAGATTATGCAACTTGTACAGAAAGTTCCATTGGAGCAAATGGGAGAGAATTTACATCAATCACAATGATCTGAAATGCAAGGGAAACAAAGGGAAACCTAGACGCAATACAATGGGAAATAGAGAAGAACAAATATCCAAAATAATGGAATTTTCAATAGGAAATAACTTGAAGATTTCTCTACCCAGTCACCCTTTCCACTGAATAGGACTGTTGTTAAGAACCCTTTCGTACAGTTTGAATATAAGGAAGATAATGAATTGTGTACAAAACTTCTTTTGAAGGAAATCCGAGAGAATTGATATCAACTATGATATCACAAACAGTAAAGGAAGCAAATGGAAAACTAGACTCAGAATGTGAATTAGTAAAGAACAAGTAAGAAAAGGAACTGTTTTTTCATACAGGAATAACAGGAACAGTGCTTTGGACAAAACATTTTCAGACTGAAAAGGATGGCTGTTACGAATCCTTTGATCAATCTTTAAATATAAAGAAGATTATGCAACTTGTACAGAAAATTCCATTGGAGCAAATGGGAGAGAATTTACATCAATTACAACGATCTGAAATGCAAGGGAAACAAAGGGAAACCTAGACTGAATACAATGGGCAATCAGAGAAGAACAAATAACCAAAATAATGGAATTTTCAGTAGGAAATAACTTGAAGATTTCTCTGCCCAGTCACCCTTTCCACTGAATAGGACTGTTATTTAGAACCCTTTCGTACAGTTTGAATATAAGAAAGATCATGAATTGTGTACAAAACTTCTTTTGAAGGAAATCTGAGAGAATTGATATCAACTATAATATCACAAACAGTAAAAGAAGCAAATGGAAAACTAGACTCAGAATGTGAATTAGTAAAGAACAAGTAAGAAAAGGAATTGTTTTTTCATACAGGAATAACAGGAACAGTGCTTTGGACAAAACATTTTCAGACTGAAAAGGATTGCTGTTACGAATCCTTTGATCAATCTTTAAATATAAAGAAGATTATGCAACTTGTACAGAAAGTTCCATTGGAGCAAATGGGAGAGAATTTACATCAATCACAATGATCTGAAATGCAAGGGAAACAAAGGGAAACCTAGACGCAATACAATGGGAAATAGAGAAGAACAAATATCCAAAATAATGGAATTTTCAATAGGAAATAACTTGAAGATTTCTCTACCCAAACACCCTTTCCACTGAATAGGACAGTTGTTAAGAACCCTTTCGTACAGTTTGAATATAAGGAAGATAATGAATTGTGTACAAAACTTCTTTTGAAGGAAATCCGAGAGAATTGATATCAACTATGATATCACAAACAGTAAAGGAAGCAAATGGAAAACTAGAGTCAGAATGTGAATTAGTAAAGAACAAGTAAGAAAAGGAACTGTTTTTTCATACAGGAATAACAGGAACAGTGCTTTGGACAAAACATTTTCAGACTGAAAAGGATGGCTGTTACGAATCCTTTGATCAATCTTTAAATATAAAGAAGATTATGCAACTTGTACAGAAAATTCCATTGGAGCAAATGGGAGAGAATTTACATCAATTACAACGATCTGAAATGCAAGGGAAACAAAGGGAAACCTAGACTGAATACAATGGGAAATCAGAGAAGAACAAATAACCAAAATAATGGAATTTTCAGTAGGAAATAACTTGAAGATTTCTCTGCCCAGTCACCCTTTCCACTGAATAGGATTGTTATTTAGAACCCTTTCGTACAGTTTGAATATAAGAAAGATCATGAATTGTGTACAAAACTTCTTTTGAAGGAAATCTGAGAGAATTGATATCAACTATAATATCACAAACAGTAAAAGAAGCAAATGGAAAACTAGACTCAGAATGTGAATTAGTAAAGAACAAGTAAGAAAAGGAATTGTTTTTTCATACAGGAATAACAGGAACAGTGCTTTGGACAAAACACTTTCAGACTGAAAAGGATTGCTGTTACGAATCCTTTGATCAATCTTTAAATATAAAGAAGATTATGCAACTTGTACAGAAAGTTCCATTGGAGCAAATGGGAGAGAATTTACATCAATCACAATGATCTGAAATGCAAGGGAAACAAAGGGAAACCTAGACGCAATACAATGGGAAATAGAGAAGAACAAATATCCAAAACAATGGAATTTTCAATAGGAAATAACTTGAAGATTTCTCTGCCCAGTCACCCTTTCCACTGAATAGGACTGTTATTTAGAACCCTTTCGTACAGATTGAATATAAGAAAGATCATGAATTGTGTACAAAACTTCTTTTGAAGGAAATCTGAGAGAATTGATATCAACTATAATATCACAAACAGTAAAAGAAGCAAATGGAAAACTAGACTCAGAATGTGAATTAGTAAAGAACAAGTAAGAAAAGGAATTGTTTTTTCATACAGGAATAACAGGAACAGTGCTTTGGACAAAACATTTTCAGACTGAAAAGGATTGCTGTTACGAATCCTTTGATCAATCTTTAAATATAAAGAAGATTATGCAACTTGTACAGAAAGTTCCATTGGAGCAAATGGGAGAGAATTTACATCAATCACAATGATCTGAAATGCAAGGGAAACAAAGGGAAACCTAGACGCAATACAATGGGAAATAGAGAAGAACAAATATCCAAAATAATGGAATTTTCAATAGGAAATAACTTGAAGATTTCTCTACCCAGTCACCCTTTCCACTGAATAGGACTGTTGTTAAGAACCCTTTCGTACAGTTTGAATATAAGAAAGATCATGAATTGTGTACAAAACTTCTTTTGAAGGAAATCCGAGAGAATTGATATCAACTATGATATCACAAACAGTAAAGAAAGCAAATGGAAAACTAGACTCAGAATGTGAATTAGTAAAGAACAAGTAAGAAAAGGAACTGTTTTTTCATACAGGAATAACAGGAACAGTGCTTTGGACAAAACATTTTCAGACTGAAAAGGATGGCTGTTACGAATCCTTTGATCAATCTTTAAATAGAAAGAAGATTATGCAACTTGTACAGAAAGTTCCATTGGAGCAAATGGGAGAGAATTTACATCAATCACAATGATCTGAAATGCAAGGGAAACAAAGGGAAACCTAGACGCAATACAATGGGAAATAGAGAAGAACAAATATCCAAAATAATGGAATTTTCAATAGGAAATAACTTGAAGATTTCTCTACCCAGTCACCCTTTCCACTGAATAGGACTGTTGTTAAGAACCCTTTCGTACAGTTTGAATATAAGGAAGATAATGAATTGTGTACAAAACTTCTTTTGAAGGAAATCCGAGAGAATTGATATCAACTATGATATCACAAACAGTAAAGGAAGCAAATGGAAAACTAGACTCAGAATGTGAATTAGTAAAGAACAAGTAAGAAAAGGAACTGTTTTTTCATACAGGAATAACAGGAACAGTGCTTTGGACAAAACATTTTCAGACTGAAAAGGATGGCTGTTACGAATCCTTTGATCAATCTTTAAATATAAAGAAGATTATGCAACTTGTACAGAAAATTCCATTGGAGCAAATGGGAGAGAATTTACATCAATTACAACGATCTGAAATGCAAGGGAAACAAAGGGAAACCTAGACTGAATACAATGGGAAATCAGAGAAGAACAAATAACCAAAATAATGGAATTTTCAGTAGGAAATAACTTGAAGATTTCTCTGCCCAGTCACCCTTTCCACTGAATAGGACTGTTATTTAGAACCCTTTCGTACAGTTTGAATATAAGAAAGATCATGAATTGTGTACAAAACTTCTTTTGAAGGAAATCTGAGAGAATTGATATCAACTATAATATCACAAACAGTAAAAGAAGCAAATGGAAAACTAGACTCAGAATGTGAATTAGTAAAGAACAAGTAAGAAAAGGAATTGTTTTTTCATACAGGAATAACAGGAACAGTGCTTTGGACAAAACATTTTCAGACTGAAAAGGATTGCTGTTACGAATCCTTTGATCAATCTTTAAATATAAAGATTATGCAACTTGTACAGAAAGTTCCATTGGAGCAAATGGGAGAGAATTTACATCAATCACAATGATCTGAAATGCAAGGGAAACAAAGGGAAACCTAGACGCAATACAATGGGAAATAGAGAAGAACAAATATCCAAAATAATGGAATTTTCAATAGGAAATAACTTGAAGATTTCTCTACCCAAACACCCTTTCCACTGAATAGGACAGTTGTTAAGAACCCTTTCGTACAGTTTGAATATAAGGAAGATAATGAATTGTGTACAAAACTTCTTTTGAAGGAAATCCGAGAGAATTGATATCAACTATGATATCACAAACAGTAAAGGAAGCAAATGGAAAACTAGAGTCAGAATGTGAATTAGTAAAGAACAAGTAAGAAAAGGAACTGTTTTTTCATACAGGAATAACAGGAACAGTGCTTTGGACAAAACATTTTCAGACTGAAAAGGATGGCTGTTACGAATCCTTTGATCAATCTTTAAATATAAAGAAGATTATGCAACTTGTACAGAAAATTCCATTGGAGCAAATGGGAGAGAATTTACATCAATTACAACGATCTGAAATGCAAGGGAAACAAAGGGAAACCTAGACTGAATACAATGGGAAATCAGAGAAGAACAAATAACCAAAATAATGGAATTTTCAGTAGGAAATAACTTGAAGATTTCTCTGCCCAGTCACCCTTTCCACTGAATAGGATTGTTATTTAGAACCCTTTCGTACAGTTTGAATATAAGAAAGATCATGAATTGTGTACAAAACTTCTTTTGAAGGAAATCTGAGAGAATTGATATCAACTATAATATCACAAACAGTAAAAGAAGCAAATGGAAAACTAGACTCAGAATGTGAATTAGTAAAGAACAAGTAAGAAAAGGAATTGTTTTTTCATACAGGAATAACAGGAACAGTGCTTTGGACAAAACACTTTCAGACTGAAAAGGATTGCTGTTACGAATCCTTTGATCAATCTTTAAATATAAAGAAGATTATGCAACTTGTACAGAAAGTTCCATTGGAGCAAATGGGAGAGAATTTACATCAATCACAATGATCTGAAATGCAAGGGAAACAAAGGGAAACCTAGACGCAATACAATGGGAAATAGAGAAGAACAAATATCCAAAACAATGGAATTTTCAATAGGAAATAACTTGAAGATTTCTCTGCCCAGTCACCCTTTCCACTGAATAGGACTGTTATTTAGAACCCTTTCGTACAGATTGAATATAAGAAAGATCATGAATTGTGTACAAAACTTCTTTTGAAGGAAATCTGAGAGAATTGATATCAACTATAATATCACAAACAGTAAAAGAAGCAAATGGAAAACTAGACTCAGAATGTGAATTAGTAAAGAACAAGTAAGAAAAGGAATTGTTTTTTCATACAGGAATAACAGGAACAGTGCTTTGGACAAAACATTTTCAGACTGAAAAGGATTGCTGTTACGAATCCTTTGATCAATCTTTAAATATAAAGAAGATTATGCAACTTGTACAGAAAGTTCCATTGGAGCAAATGGGAGAGAATTTACATCAATCACAATGATCTGAAATGCAAGGGAAACAAAGGGAAACCTAGACGCAATACAATGGGAAATAGAGAAGAACAAATATCCAAAATAATGGAATTTTCAATAGGAAATAACTTGAAGATTTCTCTACCCAGTCACCCTTTCCACTGAATAGGACTGTTGTTAAGAACCCTTTCGTACAGTTTGAATATAAGAAAGATCATGAATTGTGTACAAAACTTCTTTTGAAGGAAATCCGAGAGAATTGATATCAACTATGATATCACAAACAGTAAAGAAAGCAAATGGAAAACTAGACTCAGAATGTGAATTAGTAAAGAACAAGTAAGAAAAGGAACTGTTTTTTCATACAGGAATAACAGGAACAGTGCTTTGGACAAAACATTTTCAGACTGAAAAGGATGGCTGTTACGAATCCTTTGATCAATCTTTAAATAGAAAGAAGATTATGCAACTTGTACAGAAAGTTCCATTGGAGCAAATGGGAGAGAATTTACATCAATCACAATGATCTGAAATGCAAGGGAAACAAAGGGAAACCTAGACGCAATACAATGGGAAATAGAGAAGAACAAATATCCAAAATAATGGAATTTTCAATAGGAAATAACTTGAAGATTTCTCTACCCAGTCACCCTTTCCACTGAATAGGACTGTTGTTAAGAACCCTTTCGTACAGTTTGAATATAAGGAAGATAATGAATTGTGTACAAAACTTCTTTTGAAGGAAATCCGAGAGAATTGATATCAACTATGATATCACAAACAGTAAAGGAAGCAAATGGAAAACTAGACTCAGAATGTGAATTAGTAAAGAACAAGTAAGAAAAGGAACTGTTTTTTCATACAGGAATAACAGGAACAGTGCTTTGGACAAAACATTTTCAGACTGAAAAGGATGGCTGTTACGAATCCTTTGATCAATCTTTAAATATAAAGAAGATTATGCAACTTGTACAGAAAATTCCATTGGAGCAAATGGGAGAGAATTTACATCAATTACAACGATCTGAAATGCAAGGGAAACAAAGGGAAACCTAGACTGAATACAATGGGAAATCAGAGAAGAACAAATAACCAAAATAATGGAATTTTCAGTAGGAAATAACTTGAAGATTTCTCTGCCCAGTCACCCTTTCCACTGAATAGGACTGTTATTTAGAACCCTTTCGTACAGTTTGAATATAAGAAAGATCATGAATTGTGTACAAAACTTCTTTTGAAGGAAATCTGAGAGAATTGATATCAACTATAATATCACAAACAGTAAAAGAAGCAAATGGAAAACTAGACTCAGAATGTGAATTAGTAAAGAACAAGTAAGAAAAGGAATTGTTTTTTCATACAGGAATAACAGGAACAGTGCTTTGGACAAAACATTTTCAGACTGAAAAGGATTGCTGTTACGAATCCTTTGATCAATCTTTAAATATAAAGATTATGCAACTTGTACAGAAAGTTCCATTGGAGCAAATGGGAGAGAATTTACATCAATCACAATGATCTGAAATGCAAGGGAAACAAAGGGAAACCTAGACGCAATACAATGGGAAATAGAGAAGAACAAATATCCAAAATAATGGAATTTTCAATAGGAAATAACTTGAAGATTTCTCTACCCAAACACCCTTTCCACTGAATAGGACAGTTGTTAAGAACCCTTTCGTACAGTTTGAATATAAGGAAGATAATGAATTGTGTACAAAACTTCTTTTGAAGGAAATCCGAGAGAATTGATATCAACTATGATATCACAAACAGTAAAGGAAGCAAATGGAAAACTAGAGTCAGAATGTGAATTAGTAAAGAACAAGTAAGAAAAGGAACTGTTTTTTCATACAGGAATAACAGGAACAGTGCTTTGGACAAAACATTTTCAGACTGAAAAGGATGGCTGTTACGAATCCTTTGATCAATCTTTAAATATAAAGAAGATTATGCAACTTGTACAGAAAATTCCATTGGAGCAAATGGGAGAGAATTTACATCAATTACAACGATCTGAAATGCAAGGGAAACAAAGGGAAACCTAGACTGAATACAATGGGAAATCAGAGAAGAACAAATAACCAAAATAATGGAATTTTCAGTAGGAAATAACTTGAAGATTTCTCTGCCCAGTCACCCTTTCCACTGAATAGGATTGTTATTTAGAACCCTTTCGTACAGTTTGAATATAAGAAAGATCATGAATTGTGTACAAAACTTCTTTTGAAGGAAATCTGAGAGAATTGATATCAACTATAATATCACAAACAGTAAAAGAAGCAAATGGAAAACTAGACTCAGAATGTGAATTAGTAAAGAACAAGTAAGAAAAGGAATTGTTTTTTCATACAGGAATAACAGGAACAGTGCTTTGGACAAAACACTTTCAGACTGAAAAGGATTGCTGTTACGAATCCTTTGATCAATCTTTAAATATAAAGAAGATTATGCAACTTGTACAGAAAGTTCCATTGGAGCAAATGGGAGAGAATTTACATCAATCACAATGATCTGAAATGCAAGGGAAACAAAGGGAAACCTAGACGCAATACAATGGGAAATAGAGAAGAACAAATATCCAAAACAATGGAATTTTCAATAGGAAATAACTTGAAGATTTCTCTGCCCAGTCACCCTTTCCACTGAATAGGACTGTTATTTAGAACCCTTTCGTACAGATTGAATATAAGAAAGATCATGAATTGTGTACAAAACTTCTTTTGAAGGAAATCTGAGAGAATTGATATCAACTATAATATCACAAACAGTAAAAGAAGCAAATGGAAAACTAGACTCAGAATGTGAATTAGTAAAGAACAAGTAAGAAAAGGAATTGTTTTTTCATACAGGAATAACAGGAACAGTGCTTTGGACAAAACATTTTCAGACTGAAAAGGATTGCTGTTACGAATCCTTTGATCAATCTTTAAATATAAAGAAGATTATGCAACTTGTACAGAAAGTTCCATTGGAGCAAATGGGAGAGAATTTACATCAATCACAATGATCTGAAATGCAAGGGAAACAAAGGGAAACCTAGACGCAATACAATGGGAAATAGAGAAGAACAAATATCCAAAATAATGGAATTTTCAATAGGAAATAACTTGAAGATTTCTCTACCCAGTCACCCTTTCCACTGAATAGGACTGTTGTTAAGAACCCTTTCGTACAGTTTGAATATAAGAAAGATCATGAATTGTGTACAAAACTTCTTTTGAAGGAAATCCGAGAGAATTGATATCAACTATGATATCACAAACAGTAAAGAAAGCAAATGGAAAACTAGACTCAGAATGTGAATTAGTAAAGAACAAGTAAGAAAAGGAACTGTTTTTTCATACAGGAATAACAGGAACAGTGCTTTGGACAAAACATTTTCAGACTGAAAAGGATGGCTGTTACGAATCCTTTGATCAATCTTTAAATAGAAAGAAGATTATGCAACTTGTACAGAAAGTTCCATTGGAGCAAATGGGAGAGAATTTACATCAATCACAATGATCTGAAATGCAAGGGAAACAAAGGGAAACCTAGACGCAATACAATGGGAAATAGAGAAGAACAAATATCCAAAATAATGGAATTTTCAATAGGAAATAACTTGAAGATTTCTCTACCCAGTCACCCTTTCCACTGAATAGGACTGTTGTTAAGAACCCTTTCGTACAGTTTGAATATAAGGAAGATAATGAATTGTGTACAAAACTTCTTTTGAAGGAAATCCGAGAGAATTGATATCAACTATGATATCACAAACAGTAAAGGAAGCAAATGGAAAACTAGACTCAGAATGTGAATTAGTAAAGAACAAGTAAGAAAAGGAACTGTTTTTTCATACAGGAATAACAGGAACAGTGCTTTGGACAAAACATTTTCAGACTGAAAAGGATGGCTGTTACGAATCCTTTGATCAATCTTTAAATATAAAGAAGATTATGCAACTTGTACAGAAAATTCCATTGGAGCAAATGGGAGAGAATTTACATCAATTACAACGATCTGAAATGCAAGGGAAACAAAGGGAAACCTAGACTGAATACAATGGGAAATCAGAGAAGAACAAATAACCAAAATAATGGAATTTTCAGTAGGAAATAACTTGAAGATTTCTCTGCCCAGTCACCCTTTCCACTGAATAGGACTGTTATTTAGAACCCTTTCGTACAGTTTGAATATAAGAAAGATCATGAATTGTGTACAAAACTTCTTTTGAAGGAAATCTGAGAGAATTGATATCAACTATAATATCACAAACAGTAAAAGAAGCAAATGGAAAACTAGACTCAGAATGTGAATTAGTAAAGAACAAGTAAGAAAAGGAATTGTTTTTTCATACAGGAATAACAGGAACAGTGCTTTGGACAAAACATTTTCAGACTGAAAAGGATTGCTGTTACGAATCCTTTGATCAATCTTTAAATATAAAGATTATGCAACTTGTACAGAAAGTTCCATTGGAGCAAATGGGAGAGAATTTACATCAATCACAATGATCTGAAATGCAAGGGAAACAAAGGGAAACCTAGACGCAATACAATGGGAAATAGAGAAGAACAAATATCCAAAATAATGGAATTTTCAATAGGAAATAACTTGAAGATTTCTCTACCCAAACACCCTTTCCACTGAATAGGACTGTTGTTAAGAACCCTTTCGTACAGTTTGAATATAAGGAAGATAATGAATTGTGTACAAAACTTCTTTTGAAGGAAATCCGAGAGAATTGATATCAACTATGATATCACAAACAGTAAAGGAAGCAAATGGAAAACTAGACTCAGAATGTGAATTAGTAAAGAACAAGTAAGAAAAGGAACTGTTTTTTCATACAGGAATAACAGGAACAGTGCTTTGGACAAAACATTTTCAGACTGAAAAGGATGGCTGTTACGAATCCTTTGATCAATCTTTAAATATAAAGAAGATTATGCAACTTGTACAGAAAATTCCATTGGAGCAAATGGGAGAGAATTTACATCAATTACAACGATCTGAAATGCAAGGGAAACAAAGGGAAACCTAGACTGAATACAATGGGAAATCAGAGAAGAACAAATAACCAAAATAATGGAATTTTCAGTAGGAAATAACTTGAAGATTTCTCTGCCCACTCACCCTTTCCACTTAATAGGACTGTTATTTAGAACCCTTTCGTACAGTTTGAATATAAGAAAGATCATGAATTGTGTACAAAACTTCTTTTGAAGGAAATCTGAGAGAATTGATATCAACTATAATATCACAAACAGTAAAAGAAGCAAATGGAAAACTAGACTCAGAATGTGAATTAGTAAAGAACAAGTAAGAAAAGGAATTGTTTTTTCATACAGGAATAACAGGAACAGTGCTTTGGACAAAACATTTTCAGACTGAAAAGGATTGCTGTTACGAATCCTTTGATCAATCTTTAAATATAAAGAAGATTATGCAACTTGTACAGAAAGTTCCATTGGAGCAAATGGGAGAGAATTTACATCAATCACAATGATCTGAAATGCAAGGGAAACAAAGGGAAACCTAGACGCAATACAATGGGAAATAGAGAAGAACAAATATCCAAAATAATGGAATTTTCAATAGGAAATAACTTGAAGATTTCTCTACCCAGTCACCCTTTCCACTGAATAGGACTGTTGTTAAGAACCCTTTCGTACAGTTTGAATATAAGGAAGATAATGAATTGTGTACAAAACTTCTTTTGAAGGAAATCCGAGAGAATTGATATCAACTATGATATCACAAACAGTAAAGGAAGCAAATGGAAAACTAGACTCAGAATGTGAATTAGTAAAGAACAAGTAAGAAAAGGAACTGTTTTTTCATACAGGAATAACAGGAACAGTGCTTTGGACAAAACATTTTCAGACTGAAAAGGATGGCTGTTACGAATCCTTTGATCAATCTTTAAATATAAAGAAGATTATGCAACTTGTACAGAAAATTCCATTGGAGCAAATGGGAGAGAATTTACATCAATTACAACGATCTGAAATGCAAGGGAAACAAAGGGAAACCTAGACTGAATACAATGGGAAATCAGAGAAGAACAAATAACCAAAATAATGGAATTTTCAGTAGGAAATAACTTGAAGATTTCTCTGCCCAGTCACCCTTTCCACTGAATAGGACTGTTATTTAGAACCCTTTCGTTCAGTTTGAATATAAGGAAGATCATGAATTGTGTACAAAACTTCTTTTGAAGGAAATCTGAGAGAATTGATATCAACTATAATATCACAAACAGTAAAAGAAGCAAATGGAAAACTAGACTCAGAATGTGAATTAGTAAAGAACAAGTAAGAAAAGGAATTGTTTTTTCATACAGGAATAACAGGAACAGTGCTTTGGACAAAACATTTTCAGACTGAAAAGGATTGCTGTTACGAATCCTTTGATCAATCTTTAAATATAAAGAAGATTATGCAACTTGTACAGAAAGTTCCATTGGAGCAAATGGGAGAGAATTTACATCAATCACAATGATCTGAAATGCAAGGGAAACAAAGGGAAACCTAGACGCAATACAATGGGAAATAGAGAAGAACAAATATCCAAAATAATGGAATTTTCAATAGGAAATAACTTGAAGATTTCTCTACCCAGTCACCCTTTCCACTGAATAGGACTGTTGTTAAGAACCCTTTCGTACAGTTTGAATATAAGGAAGATAATGAATTGTGTACAAAACTTCTTTTGAAGGAAATCCGAGAGAATTGATATCAACTATGATATCACAAACAGTAAAGGAAGCAAATGGAAATCTAGACTCAGAATGTGAATTAGTAAAGAACAAGTAAGAAAAGGAACTGTTTTTTCATACAGGAATAACAGGAACAGTGCTTTGGACAAAACATTTTCAGACTGAAAAGGATGGCTGTTACGAATCCTTTGATCAATCTTTAAATATAAAGAAGATTATGCAACTTGTACAGAAAATTCCATTGGAGCAAATGGGAGAGAATTTACATCAATTACAACGATCTGAAATGCAAGGGAAACAAAGGGAAACCTAGACTGAATACAATGGGAAATCAGAGAAGAACAAATAACCAAAATAATGGAATTTTCAGTAGGAAATAACTTGAAGATTTCTCTGCCCAGTCACCCTTTCCACTGAATAGGACTGTTATTTAGAACCCTTTCGTTCAGTTTGAATATAAGGAAGATCATGAATTGTGTACAAAACTTCTTTTGAAGGAAATCTGAGAGAATTGATATCAACTATAATATCACAAACAGTAAAAGAAGCAAATGGAAAACTAGACTCAGAATGTGAATTAGTAAAGAACAAGTAAGAAAAGGAATTGTTTTTTCATACAGGAATAACAGGAACAGTGCTTTGGACAAAACATTTTCAGACTGAAAAGGATTGCTGTTACGAATCCTTTGATCAATCTTTAAATATAAAGAAGATTATGCAACTTGTACAGAAAGTTCCATTGGAGCAAATGGGAGAGAATTTACATCAATCACAATGATCTGAAATGCAAGGGAAACAAAGGGAAACCTAGACGCAATACAATGGGAAATAGAGAAGAACAAATATCCAAAATAATGGAATTTTCAATAGGAAATAACTTGAAGATTTCTCTACCCAGTCACCCTTTCCACTGAATAGGACTGTTGTTAAGAACCCTTTCGTACAGTTTGAATATAAGGAAGATAATGAATTGTGTACAAAACTTCTTTTGAAGGAAATCCGAGAGAATTGATATCAACTATGATATCACAAACAGTAAAGGAAGCAAATGGAAAACTAGACTCAGAATGTGAATTAGTAAAGAACAAGTAAGAAAAGGAACTGTTTTTTCATACAGGAATAACAGGAACAGTGCTTTGGACAAAACATTTTCAGACTGAAAAGGATGGCTGTTACGAATCCTTTGATCAATCTTTAAATATAAAGAAGATTATGCAACTTGTACAGAAAATTCCAATGGAGCAAATGGGAGAGAATTTACATCAATTACAACGATCTGAAATGCAAGGGAAACAAAGGGAAACCTAGACTGAATACAATGGGAAATCAGAGAAGAACAAATAACCAAAATAATGGAATTTTCAATAGGAAATAACTTGAAGATTTCTCTACCCAAACACCCTTTCCACTGAATAGGACTGTTGTTAAGAACCCTTTCGTACAGTTTGAATATAAGGAAGATAATGAATTGTGTACAAAACTTCTTTTGAAGGAAATCCGAGAGAATTGATATCAACTATGATATCACAAACAGTAAAGGAAGCAAATGGAAATCTAGACTCAGAATGTGAATTAGTAAAGAACAAGTAAGAAAAGGAACTGTTTTTTCATACAGGAATAACAGGAACAGTGCTTTGGACAAAACATTTTCAGACTGAAAAGGATGGCTGTTACGAATCCTTTGATCAATCTTTAAATATAAAGAAGATTATGCAACTTGTACAGAAAATTCCATTGGAGCAAATGGGAGAGAATTTACATCAATTACAACGATCTGAAATGCAAGGGAAACAAAGGGAAACCTAGACTGAATACAATGGGAAATCAGAGAAGAACAAATAACCAAAATAATGGAATTTTCAGTAGGAAATAACTTGAAGATTTCTCTGCCCAGTCACCCTTTCCACTGAATAGGACTGTTATTTAGAACCCTTTCGTACAGTTTGAATATAAGAAAGATCATGAATTGTGTACAAAACTTCTTTTGAAGGAAATCTGAGAGAATTGATATCAACTATAATATCACAAACAGTAAAAGAAGCAAATGGAAAACTAGACTCAGGATGTGAATTAGTAAAGAACAAGTAAGAAAAGGAATTGTTTTTTCATACAGGAATAACAGGAACAGTGCTTTGGACAAAACATTTTCAGACTGAAAAGGATTGCTGTTACGAATCCTTTGATCAATCTTTAAATATAAAGAAGATTATGCAACTTGTACAGAAAGTTCCATTGGAGCAAATGGGAGAGAATTTACATCAATCACAATGATCTGAAATGCAAGGGAAACAAAGGGAAACCTAGACTGAATACAATGGGAAATAGAGAAGAACAAATAACCAAAATAATGGAATTTTCAATAGGAAATAACTTGAAGATTTCTCTGCCCAGTCACCCTTTCCACTGAATAGGACTGTTATTTAGAACCCTTTCGTACAGTTTGAATATAAGGAAGATAATGAATTGGGTACAAAACTTCTTTTGAAGGAAATCCGAAAGAATTGATATCAACTATAATATCACAAACAGTAAAAGAAGCAAATGGAAAACTAGACTCAGAATGTGAATTAGTAAAGAACAAGTAAGAAAAGGAATTGTTTTTTCATACAGGAATAACAGAAACAGTGCTTTGGACAAAACATTTTCAGACTGAAAAGGATTGCTGTTACGAATCCTTTGATCAATCTTTAAATATAAAGAAGATTATGCAACTTGTACAGAAAGTTCCATTGGAGCAAATGGGAGAGAATTTACATCAATCACAATGATCTGAAATGCAAGGGAAACAAAGGGAAACCTAGACGCAATACATTGGGAAATAGAGAAGAATAAATATCCAAAATAATGGAATTTTCAATAGGAAATAACTGGAAGATTTCTCTACCCAGTCACCCTTTCCACTGAATAGGACTGTTGTTAAGAACCCTTTCGTACAGTTTGAATATAAGGAAGATAATGAATTGTGTACAAAACTTCTTTTGAAGGAAATCTGAGAGAATTGATATCAACTATAATATCACAAACAGTAAAAGAAGCAAATGGAAAACTAGACTCAGAATGTGAATTAGTAAAGAACAAGTAAGAAAAGGAATTGTTTTTTCATACAGGAATAACAGGAACAGTGCTTTGGACAAAACATTTTCAGACTGAAAAGGATGGCTGTTACGAATCCTTTGATCAATCTTTAAATATAAAGAAGATTATGCAACTTGTACAGAAAATTCCATTGGAGCAAATGGGAGAGAATTTACATCAATTACAACGATCTGAAATGCAAGGGAAACAAAGGGAAACCTAGACTGAATACAATGGGAAATCAGAGAAGAACAAATAACCAAAATAATGGAATTTTCAGTAGGAAATAACTTGAAGATTTCTCTGCCCAGTCACCCTTTCCACTGAATAGGACTGTTATTTAGAACCCTTTCGTACAGTTTGAATATAAGAAAGATCATGAATTGTGTACAAAACTTCTTTTGAAGGAAATCTGAGAGAATTGATATCAACTATAATATCACAAACAGTAAAAGAAGCAAATGGAAAACTAGACTCAGGATGTGAATTAGTAAAGAACAAGTAAGAAAAGGAATTGTTTTTTCATACAGGAATAACAGGAACAGTGCTTTGGACAAAACATTTTCAGACTGAAAAGGATTGCTGTTACGAATCCTTTGATCAATCTTTAAATATAAAGAAGATTATGCAACTTGTACAGAAAGTTCCATTGGAGCAAATGGGAGAGAATTTACATCAATCACAATGATCTGAAATGCAAGGGAAACAAAGGGAAACCTAGACTGAATACAATGGGAAATAGAGAAGAACAAATAACCAAAATAATGGAATTTTCAATAGGAAATAACTTGAAGATTTCTCTGCCCAGTCACCCTTTCCACTGAATAGGACTGTTATTTAGAACCCTTTCGTACAGTTTGAATATAAGGAAGATAATGAATTGGGTACAAAACTTCTTTTGAAGGAAATCCGAAAGAATTGATATCAACTATAATATCACAAACAGTAAAAGAAGCAAATGGAAAACTAGACTCAGAATGTGAATTAGTAAAGAACAAGTAAGAAAAGGAATTGTTTTTTCATACAGGAATAACAGAAACAGTGCTTTGGACAAAACATTTTCAGACTGAAAAGGATTGCTGTTACGAATCCTTTGATCAATCTTTAAATATAAAGAAGATTATGCAACTTGTACAGAAAGTTCCATTGGAGCAAATGGGAGAGAATTTACATCAATCACAATGATCTGAAATGCAAGGGAAACAAAGGGAAACCTAGACGCAATACATTGGGAAATAGAGAAGAATAAATATCCAAAATAATGGAATTTTCAATAGGAAATAACTGGAAGATTTCTCTACCCAGTCACCCTTTCCACTGAATAGGACTGTTGTTAAGAACCCTTTCGTACAGTTTGAATATAAGGAAGATAATGAATTGTGTACAAAACTTCTTTTGAAGGAAATCTGAGAGAATTGATATCAACTATAATATCACAAACAGTAAAAGAAGCAAATGGAAAACTAGACTCAGAATGTGAATTAGTAAAGAACAAGTAAGAAAAGGAATTGTTTTTTCATACAGGAATAACAGAAACAGTGCTTTGGACAAAACATTTTCAGACTGAAAAGGATTGCTGTTACGAATCCTTTGATCAATCTTTAAATATAAAGAAGATTATGCAACTTGTACAGAAAGTTCCATTGGAGCAAATGGGAGAGAATTTACATCAATCACAATGATCTGAAATGCAAGGGAAACAAAGGGAAACCTAGACGCAATACATTGGGAAATAGAGAAGAACAAATATCCAAAATAATGGAATTTTCAATAGGAAATAACTTGAAGATTTCTCTACCCAGTCACCCTTTCCACTGAATAGGACTGTTATTTAGAACCCTTTCGTACAGTTTGAATATAAGGAAGATAATGAATTGTGTACAAAACTTCTTTTGAAGGAAATCCGAGAGAATTGATATCAACTATAATATCACAAACAGTAAAAGAAGCAAATGGAAAACTAATCTCAGAATGTGAATTAGTAAAGAACAAGTAAGAAAAGGAACTGTTTTTTCATACGGGAAAAACAGGAACAGTGCTTTGGACAAAACATTTTCAGACTGAAAAGGATTGCTGTTACGAATCCTTTGATCAATCTTTAAATATAAAGAAGATTATGCAACTTGTACAGAAAGTTCCATTGGAGCAAATGGGAGAGAATTTACATCAATCACAATGATCTGAAATGCAAGGGAAACAAAGGGAAACCTAGACGCAATACAATGGGAAATAGAGAAGAACAAATATCCAAAATAATGGAATTTTCAATAGGAAATAACTTGAAGATTTCTCTACCCAGTCACCCTTTCCACTGAATAGGACTGTTGTTAAGAACCCTTTCGTACAGTTTGAATATAAGGAAGATAATGAATTGTGTACAAAACTTCTTTTGAAGGAAATCCGAGAGAATTGATATCAACTATGATATCACAAACAGTAAAGGAAGCAAATGGAAAACTAGACTCAGAATGTGAATTAGTAAAGAACAAGTAAGAAAAGGAACTGTTTTTTCATACAGGAATAACAGGAACAGTGCTTTGGACAAAACATTTTCAGACTGAAAAGGATGGCTGTTACGAATCCTTTGATCAATCTTTAAATATAAAGAAGATTATGCAACTTGTACAGAAAATTCCATTGGAGCAAATGGGAGAGAATTTACATCAATTACAACGATCTGAAATGCAAGGGAAACAAAGGGAAACCTAGACTGAATACAATGGGAAATAGAGAAGAACAAATAACCAAAATAATGGAATTTTCAATAGGAAATAACTTGAAGATTTCTCTACCCATTCACCCTTTCCACTGAATAGGACTGTTGTTAAGAACCCTTTCGTACAGTTTGAATATAAGGAAGATAATGAATTGTGTACAAAACTTCTTTTGAAGGAAATCCGAGAGAATTGATATCAACTATAATATCACAAACAGTAAAAGAAGCAAATGAAAAACTAGACTCAGAATGTGAATTAGTAAAGAACAAGTAAGAAAAGGAACTGTTTTTTCATACAGGAATAACAGGAACAGTGCTTTGGACAAAACATTTTCAGACTGAAAAGGATGGCTGTTACGAATCCTTTGATCAATCTTTAAATATAAAGAAGATTATGCAACTTGTACAGAAAATTCCATTGGAGCAAATGGGAGAGAATTTACATCAATTACAACGATCTGAAATGCAAGGGAAACAAAGGGAAACCTAGACTGAATACAATGGGAAATAGAGAAGAACAAATAACCAAAATAATGGAATTTTCAATAGGAAATAACTTGAAGATTACTCTACCCATTCACCCTTTCAACTGAATAGGATTGTTGTTAAGAACCCTTTCGGACAGTTTGAATATAAGGAAGATAATGAATTGTGTACAAAACTTCTTTTGAAGGAAATCCGAGAGAATTGATATCAACTATAATATCACAAACAGTAAAAGAAGCAAATGAAAAACTAGACTCAGAATGTGAATTAGTAAAGAACAAGTAAGAAAAGGAACTGTTTTTTCATACGGGAAAAACAGGAACAGTGATTTGGACAAAACATTTTCAGACTGAAAAGGATTGCTGTTACGAATCCTTTGATCAATCTTTAAATATAAAGAAGATTATGCAACTTGTACAGAAAGTTCCATTGGAGCAAATGGGAGAGAATTTACATCAATCACAATGATCTGAAATGCAACGGAAACAAAGGGAAACCTAGACTAAATACAATGGGAAATAGAGAAGAATAAATATCCAAAATAATGGAATTTTCAATAGGAAATAACTGGAAGATTTCTCTACCCAGTCACCCTTTCCACTGAATAGGACTGTTGTTAAGAACCCTTTCGTACAGTTTGAATATAAGGAAGATAATGAATTGTGTACAAAACTTCTTTTGAAGGAAATCTGAGAGAATTGATATCAACTATAATATCACAAACAGTAAAAGAAGCAAATGGAAAACTAGACTCAGAATGTGAATTAGTAAAGAACAAGTAAGAAAAGGAATTGTTTTTTCATACAGGAATAACAGAAACAGTGCTTTGGACAAAACATTTTCAGACTGAAAAGGATTGCTGTTACGAATCCTTTGATCAATCTTTAAATATAAAGAAGATTATGCAACTTGTACAGAAAGTTCCATTGGAGCAAATGGGAGAGAATTTACATCAATCACAATGATCTGAAATGCAAGGGAAACAAAGGGAAACCTAGACGCAATACATTGGGAAATAGAGAAGAACAAATATCCAAAATAATGGAATTTTCAATAGGAAATAACTTGAAGATTTCTCTACCCAGTCACCCTTTCCACTGAATAGGACTGTTATTTAGAACCCTTTCGTACAGTTTGAATATAAGGAAGATAATGAATTGTGTACAAAACTTCTTTTGAAGGAAATCCGAGAGAATTGATATCAACTATAATATCACAAACAGTAAAAGAAGCAAATGGAAAACTAATCTCAGAATGTGAATTAGTAAAGAACAAGTAAGAAAAGGAACTGTTTTTTCATACGGGAAAAACAGGAACAGTGCTTTGGACAAAACATTTTCAGACTGAAAAGGATTGCTGTTACGAATCCTTTGATCAATCTTTAAATATAAAGAAGATTATGCAACTTGTACAGAAAGTTCCATTGGAGCAAATGGGAGAGAATTTACATCAATCACAATGATCTGAAATGCAAGGGAAACAAAGGGAAACCTAGACGCAATACAATGGGAAATAGAGAAGAACAAATATCCAAAATAATGGAATTTTCAATAGGAAATAACTTGAAGATTTCTCTACCCAGTCACCCTTTCCACTGAATAGGACTGTTGTTAAGAACCCTTTCGTACAGTTTGAATATAAGGAAGATAATGAATTGTGTACAAAACTTCTTTTGAAGGAAATCCGAGAGAATTGATATCAACTATGATATCACAAACAGTAAAGGAAGCAAATGGAAAACTAGACTCAGAATGTGAATTAGTAAAGAACAAGTAAGAAAAGGAACTGTTTTTTCATACAGGAATAACAGGAACAGTGCTTTGGACAAAACATTTTCAGACTGAAAAGGATGGCTGTTACGAATCCTTTGATCAATCTTTAAATATAAAGAAGATTATGCAACTTGTACAGAAAATTCCATTGGAGCAAATGGGAGAGAATTTACATCAATTACAACGATCTGAAATGCAAGGGAAACAAAGGGAAACCTAGACTGAATACAATGGGAAATAGAGAAGAACAAATAACCAAAATAATGGAATTTTCAATAGGAAATAACTTGAAGATTTCTCTACCCATTCACCCTTTCCACTGAATAGGACTGTTGTTAAGAACCCTTTCGTACAGTTTGAATATAAGGAAGATAATGAATTGTGTACAAAACTTCTTTTGAAGGAAATCCGAGAGAATTGATATCAACTATAATATCACAAACAGTAAAAGAAGCAAATGAAAAACTAGACTCAGAATGTGAATTAGTAAAGAACAAGTAAGAAAAGGAACTGTTTTTTCATACAGGAATAACAGGAACAGTGCTTTGGACAAAACATTTTCAGACTGAAAAGGATGGCTGTTACGAATCCTTTGATCAATCTTTAAATATAAAGAAGATTATGCAACTTGTACAGAAAATTCCATTGGAGCAAATGGGAGAGAATTTACATCAATTACAACGATCTGAAATGCAAGGGAAACAAAGGGAAACCTAGACTGAATACAATGGGAAATAGAGAAGAACAAATAACCAAAATAATGGAATTTTCAATAGGAAATAACTTGAAGATTACTCTACCCATTCACCCTTTCAACTGAATAGGATTGTTGTTAAGAACCCTTTCGGACAGTTTGAATATAAGGAAGATAATGAATTGTGTACAAAACTTCTTTTGAAGGAAATCCGAGAGAATTGATATCAACTATAATATCACAAACAGTAAAAGAAGCAAATGAAAAACTAGACTCAGAATGTGAATTAGTAAAGAACAAGTAAGAAAAGGAACTGTTTTTTCATACGGGAAAAACAGGAACAGTGATTTGGACAAAACATTTTCAGACTGAAAAGGATTGCTGTTACGAATCCTTTGATCAATCTTTAAATATAAAGAAGATTATGCAACTTGTACAGAAAGTTCCATTGGAGCAAATGGGAGAGAATTTACATCAATCACAATGATCTGAAATGCAACGGAAACAAAGGGAAACCTAGACTAAATACAATGGGAAATAGAGAAGAATAAATATCCAAAATAATGGAATTTTCAATAGGAAATAACTGGAAGATTTCTCTACCCAGTCACCCTTTCCACTGAATAGGACTGTTGTTAAGAACCCTTTCGTACAGTTTGAATATAAGGAAGATAATGAATTGGGTACAAAACTTCTTTTGAAGGAAATCCGAAAGAATTGATATCAACTATAATATCACAAACAGTAAAAGAAGCAAATGGAAAACTAGACTCAGAATGTGAATTAGTAAAGAACAAGTAAGAAAAGGAATTGTTTTTTCATACAGGAATAACAGAAACAGTGCTTTGGACAAAACATTTTCAGACTGAAAAGGATGGCTGTTACGAATCCTTTGATCAATCTTTAAATATAAAGAAGATTATGCAACTTGTACAGAAAGTTCCATTGGAGCAAATGGGAGAGAATTTACATCAATCACAATGATCTGAAATGCAAGGGAAACAAAGGGAAACCTAGACGCAATACATTGGGAAATAGAGAAGAACAAATATCCAAAATAATGGAATTTTCAATAGGAAATAACTGGAAGATTTCTCTACCCAGTCACCCTTTCCACTGAATAGGACTGTTGTTAAGAACCCTTTCGTACAGTTTGAATATAAGGAAGATAATGAATTGTGTACAAAACTTCTTTTGAAGGAAATCCGAGAGAATTGATATCAACTATAATATCACAAACAGTAAAAGAAGCAAATGGAAAACTAGACTCAGAATGTGAATTAGTAAAGAACAAGTAAGAAAAGGAATTGTTTTTTCATACAGGAATAACAGGAACAGTGCTTTGGACAAAACATTTTCAGACTGAAAAGGATTGCTGTTACGAATCCTTTGATCAATCTTTAAATATAAAGAAGATTATGCAACTTGTACAGAAAGTTCCATTGGAGCAAATGGGAGAGAATTTACATCAATCACAATGATCTGAAATGCAAGGGAAACAAAGGGAAACCTAGACGCAATACATTGGGAAATAGAGAAGAACAAATATCCAAAATAATGGAATTTTCAATAGGAAATAACTTGAACATTTCTCTACCCAGTCACCCTTTCCACTGAATAGGACTGTTATTTAGAACCCTTTCGTACAGTTTGAATATAAGGAAGATAATGAATTGTGTACAAAACTTCTTTTGAAGGAAATCCGAGAGAATTGATATCAACTATAATATCACAAACAGTAAAAGAAGCAAATGGAAAACTAATCTCAGAATGTGAATTAGTAAAGAACAAGTAAGAAAAGGAACTGTTTTTTCATACGGGAAAAACAGGAACAGTGCTTTGGACAAAACATTTTCAGACTGAAAAGTATTGCTGTTACGAATCCTTTGATCAATCTTTAAATATAAAGAAGATTATGCAACTTGTACAGAAAGTTCCATTGGAGCAAATGGGAGAGAATTTACATCAATCACAATGATCTGAAATGCAAGGGAAACAAAGGGAAACCTAGACGCAATACAATGGGAAATAGAGAAGAACAAATATCCAAAATAATGGAATTTTCAATAGGAAATAACTTGAAGATTTCTCTACCCAGTCACCCTTTCCACTGAATAGGACTGTTGTTAAGAACCCTTTCGTACAGTTTGAATATAAGGAAGATAATGAATTGTGTACAAAACTTCTTTTGAAGGAAATCCGAGAGAATTGATATCAACTATGATATCACAAACAGTAAAGGAAGCAAATGGAAAACTAGACTCAGAATGTGAATTAGTAAAGAACAAGTAAGAAAAGGAACTGTTTTTTCATACAGGAATAACAGGAACAGTGCTTTGGACAAAACATTTTCAGACTGAAAAGGATGGCTTTTACGAATCCTTTGATCAATCTTTAAATATAAAGAAGATTATGCAACTTGTACAGAAAATTCCATTGGAGCAAATGGGAGAGAATTTACATCAATTACAACGATCTGAAATGCAAGGGAAACAAAGGGAAACCTAGACTGAATACAATGGGAAATAGAGAAGAACAAATAACCAAAATAATGGAATTTTCAATAGGAAATAACTTGAAGATTTCTCTGCCCAGTCACCCTTTCCACTGAATAGGACTGTTATTTAGAACCCTTTCGTACAGTTTGAATATAAGGAAGATAATGAATTGGGTACAAAACTTCTTTTGAAGGAAATCCGAAAGAATTGATATCAACTATAATATCACAAACAGTAAAAGAAGCAAATGGAAAACTAGACTCAGAATGTGAATTAGTAAAGAACAAGTAAGAAAAGGAATTGTTTTTTCATACAGGAATAACAGAAACAGTGCTTTGGACAAAACATTTTCAGACTGAAAAGGATTGCTGTTACGAATCCTTTGATCAATCTTTAAATATAAAGAAGATTATGCAACTTGTACAGAAAGTTCCATTGGAGCAAATGGGAGAGAATTTACATCAATCACAATGATCTGAAATGCAAGGGAAACAAAGGGAAACCTAGACGCAATACATTGGGAAATAGAGAAGAATAAATATCCAAAATAATGGAATTTTCAATAGGAAATAACTGGAAGATTTCTCTACCCAGTCACCCTTTCCACTGAATAGGACTGTTGTTAAGAACCCTTTCGTACAGTTTGAATATAAGGAAGATAATGAATTGTGTACAAAACTTCTTTTGAAGGAAATCTGAGAGAATTGATATCAACTATAATATCACAAACAGTAAAAGAAGCAAATGGAAAACTAGACTCAGAATGTGAATTAGTAAAGAACAAGTAAGAAAAGGAATTGTTTTTTCATACAGGAATAACAGAAACAGTGCTTTGGACAAAACATTTTCAGACTGAAAAGGATTGCTGTTACGAATCCTTTGATCAATCTTTAAATATAAAGAAGATTATGCAACTTGTACAGAAAGTTCCATTGGAGCAAATGGGAGAGAATTTACATCAATCACAATGATCTGAAATGCAAGGGAAACAAAGGGAAACCTAGACTGAATACAATGGGAAATAGAGAAGAACAAATATCCAAAATAATGGAATTTTCAATAGGAAATAACTTGAAGATTACTCTACCCATTCACCCTTTCAACTGAATAGGATTGTTGTTAAGAACCCTTTCGGACAGTTTGAATATAAGGAAGATAATGAATTGTGTACAAAACTTCTTTTGAAGGAAATCCGAGAGAATTGATATCAACTATAATATCACAAACAGTAAAAGAAGCAAATGAAAAACTAGACTCAGAATGTGAATTAGTAAAGAACAAGTAAGAAAAGGAACTGTTTTTTCATACGGGAAAAACAGGAACAGTGATTTGGACAAAACATTTTCAGACTGAAAAGGATTGCTGTTACGAATCCTTTGATCAATCTTTAAATATAAAGAAGATTATGCAACTTGTACAGAAAGTTCCATTGGAGCAAATGGGAGAGAATTTACATCAATCACAATGATCTGAAATGCAACGGAAACAAAGGGAAACCTAGACTAAATACAATGGGAAATAGAGAAGAATAAATATCCAAAATAATGGAATTTTCAATAGGAAATAACTGGAAGATTTCTCTACCCAGTCACCCTTTCCACTGAATAGGACTGTTGTTAAGAACCCTTTCGTACAGTTTGAATATAAGGAAGATAATGAATTGGGTACAAAACTTCTTTTGAAGGAAATCCGAAAGAATTGATATCAACTATAATATCACAAACAGTAAAAGAAGCAAATGGAAAACTAGACTCAGAATGTGAATTAGTAAAGAACAAGTAAGAAAAGGAATTGTTTTTTCATACAGGAATAACAGAAACAGTGCTTTGGACAAAACATTTTCAGACTGAAAAGGATGGCTGTTACGAATCCTTTGATCAATCTTTAAATATAAAGAAGATTATGCAACTTGTACAGAAAGTTCCATTGGAGCAAATGGGAGAGAATTTACATCAATCACAATGATCTGAAATGCAAGGGAAACAAAGGGAAACCTAGACGCAATACATTGGGAAATAGAGAAGAACAAATATCCAAAATAATGGAATTTTCAATAGGAAATAACTGGAAGATTTCTCTACCCAGTCACCCTTTCCACTGAATAGGACTGTTGTTAAGAACCCTTTCGTACAGTTTGAATATAAGGAAGATAATGAATTGTGTACAAAACTTCTTTTGAAGGAAATCCGAGAGAATTGATATCAACTATAATATCACAAACAGTAAAAGAAGCAAATGGAAAACTAGACTCAGAATGTGAATTAGTAAAGAACAAGTAAGAAAAGGAATTGTTTTTTCATACAGGAATAACAGGAACAGTGCTTTGGACAAAACATTTTCAGACTGAAAAGGATTGCTGTTACGAATCCTTTGATCAATCTTTAAATATAAAGAAGATTATGCAACTTGTACAGAAAGTTCCATTGGAGCAAATGGGAGAGAATTTACATCAATCACAATGATCTGAAATGCAAGGGAAACAAAGGGAAACCTAGACGCAATACATTGGGAAATAGAGAAGAATAAATATCCAAAATAATGGAATTTTCAATAGGAAATAACTGGAAGATTTCTCTACCCAGTCACCCTTTCCACTGAATAGGACTGTTGTTAAGAACCCTTTCGTACAGTTTGAATATAAGGAAGATAATGAATTGTGTACAAAACTTCTTTTGAAGGAAATCTGAGAGAATTGATATCAACTATAATATCACAAACAGTAAAAGAAGCAAATGGAAAACTAGACTCAGAATGTGAATTAGTAAAGAACAAGTAAGAAAAGGAATTGTTTTTTCATACAGGAATAACAGAAACAGTGCTTTGGACAAAACATTTTCAGACTGAAAAGGATTGCTGTTACGAATCCTTTGATCAATCTTTAAATATAAAGAAGATTATGCAACTTGTACAGAAAGTTCCATTGGAGCAAATGGGAGAGAATTTACATCAATCACAATGATCTGAAATGCAAGGGAAACAAAGGGAAACCTAGACTGAATACAATGGGAAATAGAGAAGAACAAATATCCAAAATAATGGAATTTTCAATAGGAAATAACTTGAAGATTACTCTACCCATTCACCCTTTCAACTGAATAGGATTGTTGTTAAGAACCCTTTCGGACAGTTTGAATATAAGGAAGATAATGAATTGTGTACAAAACTTCTTTTGAAGGAAATCCGAGAGAATTGATATCAACTATAATATCACAAACAGTAAAAGAAGCAAATGAAAAACTAGACTCAGAATGTGAATTAGTAAAGAACAAGTAAGAAAAGGAACTGTTTTTTCATACGGGAAAAACAGGAACAGTGATTTGGACAAAACATTTTCAGACTGAAAAGGATTGCTGTTACGAATCCTTTGATCAATCTTTAAATATAAAGAAGATTATGCAACTTGTACAGAAAGTTCCATTGGAGCAAATGGGAGAGAATTTACATCAATCACAATGATCTGAAATGCAACGGAAACAAAGGGAAACCTAGACTAAATACAATGGGAAATAGAGAAGAATAAATATCCAAAATAATGGAATTTTCAATAGGAAATAACTGGAAGATTTCTCTACCCAGTCACCCTTTCCACTGAATAGGACTGTTGTTAAGAACCCTTTCGTACAGTTTGAATATAAGGAAGATAATGAATTGGGTACAAAACTTCTTTTGAAGGAAATCCGAAAGAATT
This sequence comes from Sminthopsis crassicaudata, assembly GCF_048593235.1. Classification (NCBI taxonomy): domain Eukaryota; kingdom Metazoa; phylum Chordata; class Mammalia; order Dasyuromorphia; family Dasyuridae; genus Sminthopsis; species Sminthopsis crassicaudata. The sequence continues at coordinate 203,213,983 of NC_133619.1, forward strand.
GATATCAACTATAATATCACAAACAGTAAAAGAAGCAAATGGAAAACTAGACTCAGAATGTGAATTAGTAAAGAACAAGTAAGAAAAGGAATTGTTTTTTCATACAGGAATAACAGAAACAGTGCTTTGGACAAAACATTTTCAGACTGAAAAGGATGGCTGTTACGAATCCTTTGATCAATCTTTAAATATAAAGAAGATTATGCAACTTGTACAGAAAGTTCCATTGGAGCAAATGGGAGAGAATTTACATCAATCACAATGATCTGAAATGCAAGGGAAACAAAGGGAAACCTAGACGCAATACATTGGGAAATAGAGAAGAACAAATATCCAAAATAATGGAATTTTCAATAGGAAATAACTGGAAGATTTCTCTACCCAGTCACCCTTTCCACTGAATAGGACTGTTGTTAAGAACCCTTTCGTACAGTTTGAATATAAGGAAGATAATGAATTGTGTACAAAACTTCTTTTGAAGGAAATCCGAGAGAATTGATATCAACTATAATATCACAAACAGTAAAAGAAGCAAATGGAAAACTAGACTCAGAATGTGAATTAGTAAAGAACAAGTAAGAAAAGGAATTGTTTTTTCATACAGGAATAACAGGAACAGTGCTTTGGACAAAACATTTTCAGACTGAAAAGGATTGCTGTTACGAATCCTTTGATCAATCTTTAAATATAAAGAAGATTATGCAACTTGTACAGAAAGTTCCATTGGAGCAAATGGGAGAGAATTTACATCAATCACAATGATCTGAAATGCAAGGGAAACAAAGGGAAACCTAGACGCAATACATTGGGAAATAGAGAAGAACAAATATCCAAAATAATGGAATTTTCAATAGGAAATAACTTGAACATTTCTCTACCCAGTCACCCTTTCCACTGAATAGGACTGTTATTTAGAACCCTTTCGTACAGTTTGAATATAAGGAAGATAATGAATTGTGTACAAAACTTCTTTTGAAGGAAATCCGAGAGAATTGATATCAACTATAATATCACAAACAGTAAAAGAAGCAAATGGAAAACTAATCTCAGAATGTGAATTAGTAAAGAACAAGTAAGAAAAGGAACTGTTTTTTCATACGGGAAAAACAGGAACAGTGCTTTGGACAAAACATTTTCAGACTGAAAAGTATTGCTGTTACGAATCCTTTGATCAATCTTTAAATATAAAGAAGATTATGCAACTTGTACAGAAAGTTCCATTGGAGCAAATGGGAGAGAATTTACATCAATCACAATGATCTGAAATGCAAGGGAAACAAAGGGAAACCTAGACGCAATACAATGGGAAATAGAGAAGAACAAATATCCAAAATAATGGAATTTTCAATAGGAAATAACTTGAAGATTTCTCTACCCAGTCACCCTTTCCACTGAATAGGACTGTTGTTAAGAACCCTTTCGTACAGTTTGAATATAAGGAAGATAATGAATTGTGTACAAAACTTCTTTTGAAGGAAATCCGAGAGAATTGATATCAACTATGATATCACAAACAGTAAAGGAAGCAAATGGAAAACTAGACTCAGAATGTGAATTAGTAAAGAACAAGTAAGAAAAGGAACTGTTTTTTCATACAGGAATAACAGGAACAGTGCTTTGGACAAAACATTTTCAGACTGAAAAGGATGGCTTTTACGAATCCTTTGATCAATCTTTAAATATAAAGAAGATTATGCAACTTGTACAGAAAATTCCATTGGAGCAAATGGGAGAGAATTTACATCAATTACAACGATCTGAAATGCAAGGGAAACAAAGGGAAACCTAGACTGAATACAATGGGAAATAGAGAAGAACAAATAACCAAAATAATGGAATTTTCAATAGGAAATAACTGGAAGATTTCTCTACCCAGTCACCCTTTCCACTGAATAGGACTGTTGTTAAGAACCCTTTCGTACAGTTTGAATATAAGGAAGATAATGAATTGTGTACAAAACTTCTTTTGAAGGAAATCCGAAAGAATTGATATCAACTATAATATCACAAACAGTAAAAGAAGCAAATGGAAAACTAGACTCAGAATGTGAATTAGTAAAGAACAAGTAAGAAAAGGAATTGTTTTTTCATACAGGAATAACAGAAACAGTGCTTTGGACAAAACATTTTCAGACTGAAAAGGATGGCTGTTACGAATCCTTTGATCAATCTTTAAATATAAAGAAGATTATGCAACTTGTACAGAAAGTTCCATTGGAGCAAATGGGAGAGAATTTACATCAATCACAATGATCTGAAATGCAAGGGAAACAAAGGGAAACCTAGACGCAATACATTGGGAAATAGAGAAGAACAAATATCCAAAATAATGGAATTTTCAATAGGAAATAACTTGAAGATTTCTCTACCCAGTCACCCTTTCCACTGAATAGGACTGTTGTTAAGAACCCTTTCGTACAGTTTGAATATAAGGAAGATAATGAATTGTGTACAAAACTTCTTTTGAAGGAAATCCGAGAGAATTGATATCAACTATAATATCACAAACAGTAAAAGAAGCAAATGGAAAACTAATCTCAGAATGTGAATTAGTAAAGAACAAGTAAGAAAAGGAACTGTTTTTTCATACGGGAAAAACAGGAACAGTGCTTTGGACAAAACATTTTCAGACTGAAAAGGATTGCTGTTACGAATCCTTTGATCAATCTTTAAATATAAAGAAGATTATGCAACTTGTACAGAAAGTTCCATTGGAGCAAATGGGAGAGAATTTACATCAATCACAATGATCTGAAATGCAAGGGAAACAAAGGGAAACCTAGACTGAATACAATGGGAAATCAGAGAAGAACAAATAACCAAAATAATGGAATTTTCAATAGGAAATAACTGGAAGATTTCTCTACCCAGTCACCCTTTCCACTGAATAGGACTGTTGTTAAGAACCCTTTCGTACAGTTTGAATATAAGGAAGATAATGAATTGGGTACAAAACTTCTTTTGAAGGAAATCCGAAAGAATTGATATCAACTATAATATCACAAACAGTAAAAGAAGCAAATGGAAAACTAGACTCAGAATGTGAATTAGTAAAGAACAAGTAAGAAAAGGAATTGTTTTTTCATACAGGAATAACAGAAACAGTGCTTTGGACAAAACATTTTCAGACTGAAAAGGATTGCTGTTACGAATCCTTTGATCAATCTTTAAATATAAAGAAGATTATGCAACTTGTACAGAAAGTTCCATTGGAGCAAATGGGAGAGAATTTACATCAATCACAATGATCTGAAATGCAAGGGAAACAAAGGGAAACCTAGACGCAATACATTGGGAAATAGAGAAGAACAAATATCCAAAATAATGGAATTTTCAATAGGAAATAACTGGAAGATTTCTCTACCCAGTCACCCTTTCCACTGAATAGGACTGTTGTTAAGAACCCTTTCGTACAGTTTGAATATAAGGAAGATAATGAATTGTGTACAAAACTTCTTTTGAAGGAAATCCGAGAGAATTGATATCAACTATAATATCACAAACAGTAAAAGAAGCAAATGGAAAACTAGACTCAGAATGTGAATTAGTAAAGAACAAGTAAGAAAAGGAATTGTTTTTTCATACAGGAATAACAGAAACAGTGCTTTGGACAAAACATTTTCAGACTGAAAAGGATTGCTGTTACGAATCCTTTGATCAATCTTTAAATATAAAGAAGATTATGCAACTTGTACAGAAAGTTCCATTGGAGCAAATGGGAGAGAATTTACATCAATCACAATGATCTGAAATGCAAGGGAAACAAAGGGAAACCTAGACGCAATACATTGGGAAATAGAGAAGAACAAATATCCAAAATAATGGAATTTTCAATAGGAAATAACTTGAAGATTTCTCTACCCAGTCACCCTTTCCACTGAATAGGACTGTTATTTAGAACCCTTTCGTACAGTTTGAATATAAGGAAGATAATGAATTGTGTACAAAACTTCTTTTGAAGGAAATCCGAGAGAATTGATATCAACTATAATATCACAAACAGTAAAAGAAGCAAATGGAAAACTAATCTCAGAATGTGAATTAGTAAAGAACAAGTAAGAAAAGGAACTGTTTTTTCATACGGGAAAAACAGGAACAGTGCTTTGGACAAAACATTTTCAGACTGAAAAGGATTGCTGTTACGAATCCTTTGATCAATCTTTAAATATAAAGAAGATTATGCAACTTGTACAGAAAGTTCCATTGGAGCAAATGGAAGAGAATTTACATCAATCACAATGATCTGAAATGCAAGGGAAACAAAGGGAAACCTAGACGCAATACAATGGGAAATAGAGAAGAACAAATATCCAAAATAATGGAATTTTCAATAGGAAATAACTTGAAGATTTCTCTACCCAGTCACCCTTTCCACTGAATAGGACTGTTGTTAAGAACCCTTTCGTACAGTTTGAATATAAGGAAGATAATGAATTGTGTACAAAACTTCTTTTGAAGGAAAGACGAGAGAATTGATATCAACTATGATATCACAAACAGTAAAGGAAGCAAATGGAAAACTAGACTCAGAATGTGAATTAGTAAAGAACAAGTAAGAAAAGGAACTGTTTTTTCATACAGGAATAACAGGAACAGTGCTTTGGACAAAACATTTTCAGACTGAAAAGGATGGCTTTTACGAATCCTTTGATCAATCTTTAAATATAAAGAAGATTATGCAACTTGTACAGAAAATTCCATTGGAGCAAATGGGAGAGAATTTACATCAATTACAACGATCTGAAATGCAAGGGAAACAAAGGGAAACCTAGACTGAATACAATGGGAAATAGAGAAGAACAAATAACCAAAATAATGGAATTTTCAATAGGAAATAACTGGAAGATTTCTCTACCCAGTCACCCTTTCCACTGAATAGGACTGTTGTTAAGAACCCTTTCGTACAGTTTGAATATAAGGAAGATAATGAATTGTGTACAAAACTTCTTTTGAAGGAAATCCGAAAGAATTGATATCAACTATAATATCACAAACAGTAAAAGAAGCAAATGGAAAACTAGACTCAGAATGTGAATTAGTAAAGAACAAGTAAGAAAAGGAATTGTTTTTTCATACAGGAATAACAGAAACAGTGCTTTGGACAAAACATTTTCAGACTGAAAAGGATGGCTGTTACGAATCCTTTGATCAATCTTTAAATATAAAGAAGATTATGCAACTTGTACAGAAAGTTCCATTGGAGCAAATGGGAGAGAATTTACATCAATCACAATGATCTGAAATGCAAGGGAAACAAAGGGAAACCTAGACGCAATACATTGGGAAATAGAGAAGAACAAATATCCAAAATAATGGAATTTTCAATAGGAAATAACTTGAAGATTTCTCTACCCAGTCACCCTTTCCACTGAATAGGACTGTTGTTAAGAACCCTTTCGTACAGTTTGAATATAAGGAAGATAATGAATTGTGTACAAAACTTCTTTTGAAGGAAATCCGAGAGAATTGATATCAACTATAATATCACAAACAGTAAAAGAAGCAAATGGAAAACTAATCTCAGAATGTGAATTAGTAAAGAACAAGTAAGAAAAGGAACTGTTTTTTCATACGGGAAAAACAGGAACAGTGCTTTGGACAAAACATTTTCAGACTGAAAAGGATTGCTGTTACGAATCCTTTGATCAATCTTTAAATATAAAGAAGATTATGCAACTTGTACAGAAAGTTCCATTGGAGCAAATGGGAGAGAATTTACATCAATCACAATGATCTGAAATGCAAGGGAAACAAAGGGAAACCTAGACTGAATACAATGGGAAATCAGAGAAGAACAAATAACCAAAATAATGGAATTTTCAATAGGAAATAACTGGAAGATTTCTCTACCCAGTCACCCTTTCCACTGAATAGGACTGTTGTTAAGAACCCTTTCGTACAGTTTGAATATAAGGAAGATAATGAATTGGGTACAAAACTTCTTTTGAAGGAAATCCGAAAGAATTGATATCAACTATAATATCACAAACAGTAAAAGAAGCAAATGGAAAACTAGACTCAGAATGTGAATTAGTAAAGAACAAGTAAGAAAAGGAATTGTTTTTTCATACAGGAATAACAGAAACAGTGCTTTGGACAAAACATTTTCAGACTGAAAAGGATTGCTGTTACGAATCCTTTGATCAATCTTTAAATATAAAGAAGATTATGCAACTTGTACAGAAAGTTCCATTGGAGCAAATGGGAGAGAATTTACATCAATCACAATGATCTGAAATGCAAGGGAAACAAAGGGAAACCTAGACGCAATACATTGGGAAATAGAGAAGAACAAATATCCAAAATAATGGAATTTTCAATAGGAAATAACTGGAAGATTTCTCTACCCAGTCACCCTTTCCCCTGAATAGGACTGTTGTTAAGAACCCTTTCGTACAGTTTGAATATAAGGAAGATAATGAATTGTGTACAAAACTTCTTTTGTAGGAAATCCGAGAGAATTGATATCAACTATAATATCACAAACAGTAAAAGAAGCAAATGGAAAACTAGACTCAGAATGTGAATTAGTAAAGAACAAGTAAGAAAAGGAATTGTTTTTTCATACAGGAATAACAGAAACAGTGCTTTGGACAAAACATTTTCAGACTGAAAAGGATTGCTGTTACGAATCCTTTGATCAATCTTTAAATATAAAGAAGATTATGCAACTTGTACAGAAAGTTCCATTGGAGCAAATGGGAGAGAATTTACATCAATCACAATGATCTGAAATGCAAGGGAAACAAAGGGAAACCTAGACGCAATACATTGGGAAATAGAGAAGAACAAATATCCAAAATAATGGAATTTTCAATAGGAAATAACTGGAAGATTTCTCTACCCAGTCACCCTTTCCACTGAATAGGACTGTTGTTAAGAACCCTTTCGTACAGTTTGAATATAAGGAAGATAATGAATTGTGTACAAAACTTCTTTTGAAGGAAATCCGAGAGAATTGATATCAACTATAATATCACAAACAGTAAAAGAAGCAAATGGAAAACTAGACTCAGAATGTGAATTAGTAAAGAACAAGTAAGAAAAGGAATTGTTTTTTCATACAGGAATAACAGAAACAGTGCTTTGGACAAAACATTTTCAGACTGAAAAGGATTGCTGTTACGAATCCTTTGATCAATCTTTAAATATAAAGAAGATTATGCAACTTGTACAGAAAGTTCCATTGGAGCAAATGGGAGAGAATTTACATCAATCACAATGATCTGAAATGCAAGGGAAACAAAGGGAAACCTAGACGCAATACATTGGGAAATAGAGAAGAACAAATATCCAAAATAATGGAATTTTCAATAGGAAATAACTTGAAGATTTCTCTACCCAGTCACCCTTTCCACTGAATAGGACTGTTATTTAGAACCCTTTCGTACAGTTTGAATATAAGGAAGATAATGAATTGTGTACAAAACTTCTTTTGAAGGAAATCCGAGAGAATTGATATCAACTATAATATCACAAACAGTAAAAGAAGCAAATGGAAAACTAATCTCAGAATGTGAATTAGTAAAGAACAAGTAAGAAAAGGAACTGTTTTTTCATACGGGAAAAACAGGAACAGTGCTTTGGACAAAACATTTTCAGACTGAAAAGGATTGCTGTTACGAATCCTTTGATCAATCTTTAAATATAAAGAAGATTATGCAACTTGTACAGAAAGTTCCATTGGAGCAAATGGAAGAGAATTTACATCAATCACAATGATCTGAAATGCAAGGGAAACAAAGGGAAACCTAGACGCAATACAATGGGAAATAGAGAAGAACAAATATCCAAAATAATGGAATTTTCAATAGGAAATAACTTGAAGATTTCTCTACCCAGTCACCCTTTCCACTGAATAGGACTGTTGTTAAGAACCCTTTCGTACAGTTTGAATATAAGGAAGATAATGAATTGTGTACAAAACTTCTTTTGAAGGAAAGACGAGAGAATTGATATCAACTATGATATCACAAACAGTAAAGGAAGCAAATGGAAAACTAGACTCAGAATGTGAATTAGTAAAGAACAAGTAAGAAAAGGAACTGTTTTTTCATACAGGAATAACAGGAACAGTGCTTTGGACAAAACATTTTCAGACTGAAAAGGATGGCTTTTACGAATCCTTTGATCAATCTTTAAATATAAAGAAGATTATGCAACTTGTACAGAAAATTCCATTGGAGCAAATGGGAGAGAATTTACATCAATTACAACGATCTGAAATGCAAGGGAAACAAAGGGAAACCTAGACTGAATACAATGGGAAATAGAGAAGAACAAATAACCAAAATAATGGAATTTTCAATAGGAAATAACTGGAAGATTTCTCTACCCAGTCACCCTTTCCACTGAATAGGACTGTTGTTAAGAACCCTTTCGTACAGTTTGAATATAAGGAAGATAATGAATTGTGTACAAAACTTCTTTTGAAGGAAATCCGAAAGAATTGATATCAACTATAATATCACAAACAGTAAAAGAAGCAAATGGAAAACTAGACTCAGAATGTGAATTAGTAAAGAACAAGTAAGAAAAGGAATTGTTTTTTCATACAGGAATAACAGAAACAGTGCTTTGGACAAAACATTTTCAGACTGAAAAGGATGGCTGTTACGAATCCTTTGATCAATCTTTAAATATAAAGAAGATTATGCAACTTGTACAGAAAGTTCCATTGGAGCAAATGGGAGAGAATTTACATCAATCACAATGATCTGAAATGCAAGGGAAACAAAGGGAAACCTAGACGCAATACATTGGGAAATAGAGAAGAACAAATATCCAAAATAATGGAATTTTCAATAGGAAATAACTTGAAGATTTCTCTACCCAGTCACCCTTTCCACTGAATAGGACTGTTGTTAAGAACCCTTTCGTACAGTTTGAATATAAGGAAGATAATGAATTGTGTACAAAACTTCTTTTGAAGGAAATCCGAGAGAATTGATATCAACTATAATATCACAAACAGTAAAAGAAGCAAATGGAAAACTAATCTCAGAATGTGAATTAGTAAAGAACAAGTAAGAAAAGGAACTGTTTTTTCATACGGGAAAAACAGGAACAGTGCTTTGGACAAAACATTTTCAGACTGAAAAGGATTGCTGTTACGAATCCTTTGATCAATCTTTAAATATAAAGAAGATTATGCAACTTGTACAGAAAGTTCCATTGGAGCAAATGGGAGAGAATTTACATCAATCACAATGATCTGAAATGCAAGGGAAACAAAGGGAAACCTAGACGCAATACATTGGGAAATAGAGAAGAACAAATATCCAAAATAATGGAATTTTCAATAGGAAATAACTGGAAGATTTCTCTACCCAGTCACCCTTTCCACTGAATAGGACTGTTGTTAAGAACCCTTTCGTACAGTTTGAATATAAGGAAGATAATGAATTGTGTACAAAACTTCTTTTGTAGGAAATCCGAGAGAATTGATATCAACTATAATATCACAAACAGTAAAAGAAGCAAATGGAAAACTAGACTCAGAATGTGAATTAGTAAAGAACAAGTAAGAAAAGGAATTGTTTTTTCATACAGGAATAACAGAAACAGTGCTTTGGACAAAACATTTTCAGACTGAAAAGGATTGCTGTTACGAATCCTTTGATCAATCTTTAAATATAAAGAAGATTATGCAACTTGTACAGAAAGTTCCATTGGAGCAAATGGGAGAGAATTTACATCAATCACAATGATCTGAAATGCAAGGGAAACAAAGGGAAACCTAGACGCAATACATTGGGAAATAGAGAAGAACAAATATCCAAAATAATGGAATTTTCAATAGGAAATAACTTGAAGATTTCTCTACCCAGTCACCCTTTCCACTGAATAGGACTGTTATTTAGAACCCTTTCGTACAGTTTGAATATAAGGAAGATAATGAATTGTGTACAAAACTTCTTTTGAAGGAAATCCGAGAGAATTGATATCAACTATAATATCACAAACAGTAAAAGAAGCAAATGGAAAACTAATCTCAGAATGTGAATTAGTAAAGAACAAGTAAGAAAAGGAACTGTTTTTTCATACGGGAAAAACAGGAACAGTGCTTTGGACAAAACATTTTCAGACTGAAAAGGATTGCTGTTACGAATCCTTTGATCAATCTTTAAATATAAAGAAGATTATGCAACTTGTACAGAAAGTTCCATTGGAGCAAATGGAAGAGAATTTACATCAATCACAATGATCTGAAATGCAAGGGAAACAAAGGGAAACCTAGACGCAATACAATGGGAAATAGAGAAGAACAAATATCCAAAATAATGGAATTTTCAATAGGAAATAACTTGAAGATTTCTCTACCCAGTCACCCTTTCCACTGAATAGGACTGTTGTTAAGAACCCTTTCGTACAGTTTGAATATAAGGAAGATAATGAATTGTGTACAAAACTTCTTTTGAAGGAAAGACGAGAGAATTGATATCAACTATGATATCACAAACAGTAAAGGAAGCAAATGGAAAACTAGACTCAGAATGTGAATTAGTAAAGAACAAGTAAGAAAAGGAACTGTTTTTTCATACAGGAATAACAGGAACAGTGCTTTGGACAAAACATTTTCAGACTGAAAAGGATGGCTTTTACGAATCCTTTGATCAATCTTTAAATATAAAGAAGATTATGCAACTTGTACAGAAAATTCCATTGGAGCAAATGGGAGAGAATTTACATCAATTACAACGATCTGAAATGCAATGGAAACAAAGGGAAACCTAGACTGAATACAATGGGAAATAGAGAAGAACAAATAACCAAAATAATGGAATTTTCAATAGGAAATAACTTGAAGATTTCTCTACCCATTCACCCTTTCCACTGAATAGGACTGTTGTTAAGAACCCTTTCGGACAGTTTGAATATAAGGAAGATAATGAATTGTGTACAAAACTTCTTTTGAAGGAAATCCGAGAGAATTGATATCAACTATAATATCACAAACAGTAAAAGAAGCAAATGAAAAACTAGACTCAGAATGTGAATTAGTAAAGAACAAGTAAGAAAAGGAACTGTTTTTTCATACGGGAAAAACAGGAACAGTGCTTTGGACAAAACATTTTCAGACTGAAAAGGATTGCTGTTACGAATCCTTTGATCAATCTTTAAATATAAAGAAGATTATGCAACTTGTACAGAAAGTTCCATTGGAGCAAATGGGAGAGAATTTACATCAATCACAATGATCTGAAATGCAAGGGAAACAAAGGGAAACCTAGACTAAATACAATGGGAAATAGAGAAGAATAAATATCCAAAATAATGGAATTTTCAATAGGAAATAACTGGAAGATTTCTCTACCCAGTCACCCTTTCCACTGAATAGGACTGTTGTTAAGAACCCTTTCGTACAGTTTGAATATAAGGAAGATAATGAATTGTGTACAAAACTTCTTTTGAAGGAAATCCGAGAGAATTGATATCAACTATAATATCACAAACAGTAAAAGAAGCAAATGGAAAACTAATCTCAGAATGTGAATTAGTAAAGAACAAGTAAGAAAAGGAACTGTTTTTTCATACAGGAATAACAGGAACAGTGCTTTGGACAAAACATTTTCAGACTGAAAAGGATGGCTTTTACGAATCCTTTGATCAATCTTTAAATATAAAGAAGATTATGCAACTTGTACAGAAAATTCCATTGGAGCAAATGGGAGAGAATTTACATCAATTACAACGATCTGAAATGCAAGGGAAACAAAGGGAAACCTAGACTGAATACAATGGGAAATAGAGAAGAACAAATAACCAAAATAATGGAATTTTCAATAGGAAATAACTGGAAGATTTCTCTACCCAGTCACCCTTTCCACTGAATAGGACTGTTGTTAAGAACCCTTTCGTACAGTTTGAATATAAGGAAGATAATGAATTGTGTACAAAACTTCTTTTGAAGGAAATCCGAAAGAATTGATATCAACTATAATATCACAAACAGTAAAAGAAGCAAATGGAAAACTAGACTCAGAATGTGAATTAGTAAAGAACAAGTAAGAAAAGGAATTGTTTTTTCATATAGGAATAACAGAAACAGTGCTTTGGACAAAACATTTTCAGACTGAAAAGGATGGCTGTTACGAATCCTTTGATCAATCTTTAAATATAAAGAAGATTATGCAACTTGTACAGAAAGTTCCATTGGAGCAAATGGGAGAGAATTTACATCAATCACAATGATCTGAAATGCAAGGGAAACAAAGGGAAACCTAGACGCAATACATTGGGAAATAGAGAAGAACAAATATCCAAAATAATGGTATTTTCAATAGGAAATAACTTGAAGATTTCTCTACCCAGTCACCCTTTCCACTGAATAGGACTGTTGTTAAGAACCCTTTCGTACAGTTTGAATATAAGGAAGATAATGAATTGTGTACAAAACTTCTTTTGAAGGAAATCCGAGAGAATTGATATCAACTATAATATCACAAACAGTAAAAGAAGCAAATGGAAAACTAATCTCAGAATGTGAATTAGTAAAGAACAAGTAAGAAAAGGAACTGTTTTTTCATACGGGAAAAACAGGAACAGTGCTTTGGACAAAACATTTTCAGACTGAAAAGGATTGCTGTTACGAATCCTTTGATCAATCTTTAAATATAAAGAAGATTATGCAACTTGTACAGAAAGTTCCATTGGAGCAAATGGGAGAGAATTTACATCAATCACAATGATCTGAAATGCAAGGGAAACAAAGGGAAACCTAGACTGAATACAATGGGAAATCAGAGAAGAACAAATAACCAAAATAATGGAATTTTCAATAGGAAATAACTGGAAGATTTCTCTACCCAGTCACCCTTTCCACTGAATAGGACTGTTGTTAAGAACCCTTTCGTACAGTTTGAATATAAGGAAGATAATGAATTGGGTACAAAACTTCTTTTGAAGGAAATCCGAAAGAATTGATATCAACTATAATATCACAAACAGTAAAAGAAGCAAATGGAAAACTAGACTCAGAATGTGAATTAGTAAAGAACAAGTAAGAAAAGGAATTGTTTTTTCATACAGGAATAACAGAAACAGTGCTTTGGACAAAACATTTTCAGACTGAAAAGGATTGCTGTTACGAATCCTTTGATCAATCTTTAAATATAAAGAAGATTATGCAACTTGTACAGAAAGTTCCATTGGAGCAAATGGGAGAGAATTTACATCAATCACAATGATCTGAAATGCAAGGGAAACAAAGGGAAACCTAGACGCAATACATTGGGAAATAGAGAAGAACAAATATCCAAAATAATGGAATTTTCAATAGGAAATAACTGGAAGATTTCTCTACCCAGTCACCCTTTCCACTGAATAGGACTGTTGTTAAGAACCCTTTCGTACAGTTTGAATATAAGGAAGATAATGAATTGTGTACAAAACTTCTTTTGTAGGAAATCCGAGAGAATTGATATCAACTATAATATCACAAACAGTAAAAGAAGCAAATGGAAAACTAGACTCAGAATGTGAATTAGTAAAGAACAAGTAAGAAAAGGAATTGTTTTTTCATACAGGAATAACAGAAACAGTGCTTTGGACAAAACATTTTCAGACTGAAAAGGATTGCTGTTACGAATCCTTTGATCAATCTTTAAATATAAAGAAGATTATGCAACTTGTACAGAAAGTTCCATTGGAGCAAATGGGAGAGAATTTACATCAATCACAATGATCTGAAATGCAAGGGAAACAAAGGGAAACCTAGACGCAATACATTGGGAAATAGAGAAGAACAAATATCCAAAATAATGGAATTTTCAATAGGAAATAACTTGAAGATTTCTCTACCCAGTCACCCTTTCCACTGAATAGGACTGTTATTTAGAACCCTTTCGTACAGTTTGAATATAAGGAAGATAATGAATTGTGTACAAAACTTCTTTTGAAGGAAATCCGAGAGAATTGATATCAACTATAATATCACAAACAGTAAAAGAAGCAAATGGAAAACTAATCTCAGAATGTGAATTAGTAAAGAACAAGTAAGAAAAGGAACTGTTTTTTCATACGGGAAAAACAGGAACAGTGCTTTGGACAAAACATTTTCAGACTGAAAAGGATTGCTGTTACGAATCCTTTGATCAATCTTTAAATATAAAGAAGATTATGCAACTTGTACAGAAAGTTCCATTGGAGCAAATGGAAGAGAATTTACATCAATCACAATGATCTGAAATGCAAGGGAAACAAAGGGAAACCTAGACGCAATACAATGGGAAATAGAGAAGAACAAATATCCAAAATAATGGAATTTTCAATAGGAAATAACTTGAAGATTTCTCTACCCAGTCACCCTTTCCACTGAATAGGACTGTTGTTAAGAACCCTTTCGTACAGTTTGAATATAAGGAAGATAATGAATTGTGTACAAAACTTCTTTTGAAGGAAAGACGAGAGAATTGATATCAACTATGATATCACAAACAGTAAAGGAAGCAAATGGAAAACTAGACTCAGAATGTGAATTAGTAAAGAACAAGTAAGAAAAGGAACTGTTTTTTCATACAGGAATAACAGGAACAGTGCTTTGGACAAAACATTTTCAGACTGAAAAGGATGGCTTTTACGAATCCTTTGATCAATCTTTAAATATAAAGAAGATTATGCAACTTGTACAGAAAATTCCATTGGAGCAAATGGGAGAGAATTTACATCAATTACAACGATCTGAAATGCAATGGAAACAAAGGGAAACCTAGACTGAATACAATGGGAAATAGAGAAGAACAAATAACCAAAATAATGGAATTTTCAATAGGAAATAACTTGAAGATTTCTCTACCCATTCACCCTTTCCACTGAATAGGACTGTTGTTAAGAACCCTTTCGGACAGTTTGAATATAAGGAAGATAATGAATTGTGTACAAAACTTCTTTTGAAGGAAATCCGAGAGAATTGATATCAACTATAATATCACAAACAGTAAAAGAAGCAAATGAAAAACTAGACTCAGAATGTGAATTAGTAAAGAACAAGTAAGAAAAGGAACTGTTTTTTCATACGGGAAAAACAGGAACAGTGCTTTGGACAAAACATTTTCAGACTGAAAAGGATTGCTGTTACGAATCCTTTGATCAATCTTTAAATATAAAGAAGATTATGCAACTTGTACAGAAAGTTCCATTGGAGCAAATGGGAGAGAATTTACATCAATCACAATGATCTGAAATGCAACGGAAAAAAAGGGAAACCTAGACTAAATACAATGGGAAATAGAGAAGAATAAATATCCAAAATAATGGAATTTTCAATAGGAAATAACTGGAAGATTTCTCTACCCAGTCACCCTTTCCACTGAATAGGACTGTTGTTAAGAACCCTTTCGTACAGTTTGAATATAAGGAAGATAATGAATTGTGTACAAAACTTCTTTTGAAGGAAATCCGAAAGAATTGATATCAACTATAATATCACAAACAGTAAAAGAAGCAAATGGAAAACTAGACTCAGAATGTGAATTAGTAAAGAACAAGTAAGAAAAGGAATTGTTTTTTCATACAGGAATAACAGAAACAGTGCTTTGGACAAAACATTTTCAGACTGAAAAGGATTGCTGTTACGAATCCTTTGATCAATCTTTAAATATAAAGAAGATTATGCAACTTGTACAGAAAGTTCCATTGGAGCAAATGGGAGAGAATTTACATCAATCACAATGATCTGAAATGCAAGGGAAACAAAGGGAAACCTAGACGCAATACATTGGGAAATAGAGAAGAACAAATATCCAAAATAATGGAATTTTCAATAGGAAATAACTTGAAGATTTCTCTACCCAGTCACCCTTTCCACTGAATAGGACTGTTGTTAAGAACCCTTTCGTACAGTTTGAATATAAGGAAGATAATGAATTGTGTACAAAACTTCTTTTGAAGGAAATCCGAGAGAATTGATATCAACTATAATATCACAAACAGTAAAAGAAGCAAATGGAAAACTAATCTCAGAATGTGAATTAGTAAAGAACAAGTAAGAAAAGGAACTGTTTTTTCATACGGGAAAAACAGGAACAGTGCGTTGGACAAAACATTTTCAGACTGAAAAGGATTGCTGTTACGAATCCTTTGATCAATCTTTAAATATAAAGAAGATTATGCAACTTGTACAGAAAGTTCCATTGGAGCAAATGGGAGAGAATTTACATCAATCACAATGATCTGAAATGCAAGGGAAACAAAGGGAAACCTAGACGCAATACAATGGGAAATAGAGAAGAACAAATATCCAAAATAATGGAATTTTCAATAGGAAATAACTTGAAGATTTCTCTACCCAGTCACCCTTTCCACTGAATAGGACTGTTGTTAAGAACCCTTTCGTACAGTTTGAATATAAGGAAGATAATGAATTGTGTACAAAACTTCTTTTGAAGGAAATCCGAGAGAATTGATATCAACTATGATATCACAAACAGTAAAGGAAGCAAATGGAAAACTAGACTCAGAATGTGAATTAGTAAAGAACAAGTAAGAAAAGGAACTGTTTTTTCATACGGGAAAAACAGGAACAGTGCTTTGGACAAAACATTTTCAGACTGAAAAGGATTGCTGTTACGAATCCTTTGATCAATCTTTAAATATAAAGAAGATTATGCAACTTGTACAGAAAGTTCCATTGGAGCAAATGGGAGAGAATTTACATCAATCACAATGATCTGAAATGCAAGGGAAACAAAGGGAAACCTAGACTAAATACAATGGGAAATAGAGAAGAATAAATATCCAAAATAATGGAATTTTCAATAGGAAATAACTGGAAGATTTCTCTACCCAGTCACCCTTTCCACTGAATAGGACTGTTGTTAAGAACCCTTTCGTACAGTTTGAATATAAGGAAGATAATGAATTGTGTACAAAACTTCTTTTGAAGGAAATCCGAGAGAATTGATATCAACTATAATATCACAAACAGTAAAAGAAGCAAATGGAAAACTAATCTCAGAATGTGAATTAGTAAAGAACAAGTAAGAAAAGGAACTGTTTTTTCATACAGGAATAACAGGAACAGTGCTTTGGACAAAACATTTTCAGACTGAAAAGGATGGCTTTTACGAATCCTTTGATCAATCTTTAAATATAAAGAAGATTATGCAACTTGTACAGAAAATTCCATTGGAGCAAATGGGAGAGAATTTACATCAATTACAACGATCTGAAATGCAAGGGAAACAAAGGGAAACCTAGACTGAATACAATGGGAAATAGAGAAGAACAAATAACCAAAATAATGGAATTTTCAATAGGAAATAACTGGAAGATTTCTCTACCCAGTCACCCTTTCCACTGAATAGGACTGTTGTTAAGAACCCTTTCGTACAGTTTGAATATAAGGAAGATAATGAATTGTGTACAAAACTTCTTTTGAAGGAAATCCGAAAGAATTGATATCAACTATAATATCACAAACAGTAAAAGAAGCAAATGGAAAACTAGACTCAGAATGTGAATTAGTAAAGAACAAGTAAGAAAAGGAATTGTTTTTTCATATAGGAATAACAGAAACAGTGCTTTGGACAAAACATTTTCAGACTGAAAAGGATGGCTGTTACGAATCCTTTGATCAATCTTTAAATATAAAGAAGATTATGCAACTTGTACAGAAAGTTCCATTGGAGCAAATGGGAGAGAATTTACATCAATCACAATGATCTGAAATGCAAGGGAAACAAAGGGAAACCTAGACGCAATACATTGGGAAATAGAGAAGAACAAATATCCAAAATAATGGTATTTTCAATAGGAAATAACTTGAAGATTTCTCTACCCAGTCACCCTTTCCACTGAATAGGACTGTTGTTAAGAACCCTTTCGTACAGTTTGAATATAAGGAAGATAATGAATTGTGTACAAAACTTCTTTTGAAGGAAATCCGAGAGAATTGATATCAACTATAATATCACAAACAGTAAAAGAAGCAAATGGAAAACTAATCTCAGAATGTGAATTAGTAAAGAACAAGTAAGAAAAGGAACTGTTTTTTCATACGGGAAAAACAGGAACAGTGCTTTGGACAAAACATTTTCAGACTGAAAAGGATTGCTGTTACGAATCCTTTGATCAATCTTTAAATATAAAGAAGATTATGCAACTTGTACAGAAAGTTCCATTGGAGCAAATGGGAGAGAATTTACATCAATCACAATGATCTGAAATGCAAGGGAAACAAAGGGAAACCTAGACTGAATACAATGGGAAATCAGAGAAGAACAAATAACCAAAATAATGGAATTTTCAATAGGAAATAACTGGAAGATTTCTCTACCCAGTCACCCTTTCCACTGAATAGGACTGTTGTTAAGAACCCTTTCGTACAGTTTGAATATAAGGAAGATAATGAATTGGGTACAAAACTTCTTTTGAAGGAAATCCGAAAGAATTGATATCAACTATAATATCACAAACAGTAAAAGAAGCAAATGGAAAACTAGACTCAGAATGTGAATTAGTAAAGAACAAGTAAGAAAAGGAATTGTTTTTTCATACAGGAATAACAGAAACAGTGCTTTGGACAAAACATTTTCAGACTGAAAAGGATTGCTGTTACGAATCCTTTGATCAATCTTTAAATATAAAGAAGATTATGCAACTTGTACAGAAAGTTCCATTGGAGCAAATGGGAGAGAATTTACATCAATCACAATGATCTGAAATGCAAGGGAAACAAAGGGAAACCTAGACGCAATACATTGGGAAATAGAGAAGAACAAATATCCAAAATAATGGAATTTTCAATAGGAAATAACTGGAAGATTTCTCTACCCAGTCACCCTTTCCACTGAATAGGACTGTTGTTAAGAACCCTTTCGTACAGTTTGAATATAAGGAAGATAATGAATTGTGTACAAAACTTCTTTTGTAGGAAATCCGAGAGAATTGATATCAACTATAATATCACAAACAGTAAAAGAAGCAAATGGAAAACTAGACTCAGAATGTGAATTAGTAAAGAACAAGTAAGAAAAGGAATTGTTTTTTCATACAGGAATAACAGAAACAGTGCTTTGGACAAAACATTTTCAGACTGAAAAGGATTGCTGTTACGAATCCTTTGATCAATCTTTAAATATAAAGAAGATTATGCAACTTGTACAGAAAGTTCCATTGGAGCAAATGGGAGAGAATTTACATCAATCACAATGATCTGAAATGCAAGGGAAACAAAGGGAAACCTAGACGCAATACATTGGGAAATAGAGAAGAACAAATATCCAAAATAATGGAATTTTCAATAGGAAATAACTTGAAGATTTCTCTACCCAGTCACCCTTTCCACTGAATAGGACTGTTATTTAGAACCCTTTCGTACAGTTTGAATATAAGGAAGATAATGAATTGTGTACAAAACTTCTTTTGAAGGAAATCCGAGAGAATTGATATCAACTATAATATCACAAACAGTAAAAGAAGCAAATGGAAAACTAATCTCAGAATGTGAATTAGTAAAGAACAAGTAAGAAAAGGAACTGTTTTTTCATACGGGAAAAACAGGAACAGTGCTTTGGACAAAACATTTTCAGACTGAAAAGGATTGCTGTTACGAATCCTTTGATCAATCTTTAAATATAAAGAAGATTATGCAACTTGTACAGAAAGTTCCATTGGAGCAAATGGAAGAGAATTTACATCAATCACAATGATCTGAAATGCAAGGGAAACAAAGGGAAACCTAGACGCAATACAATGGGAAATAGAGAAGAACAAATATCCAAAATAATGGAATTTTCAATAGGAAATAACTTGAAGATTTCTCTACCCAGTCACCCTTTCCACTGAATAGGACTGTTGTTAAGAACCCTTTCGTACAGTTTGAATATAAGGAAGATAATGAATTGTGTACAAAACTTCTTTTGAAGGAAAGACGAGAGAATTGATATCAACTATGATATCACAAACAGTAAAGGAAGCAAATGGAAAACTAGACTCAGAATGTGAATTAGTAAAGAACAAGTAAGAAAAGGAACTGTTTTTTCATACAGGAATAACAGGAACAGTGCTTTGGACAAAACATTTTCAGACTGAAAAGGATGGCTTTTACGAATCCTTTGATCAATCTTTAAATATAAAGAAGATTATGCAACTTGTACAGAAAATTCCATTGGAGCAAATGGGAGAGAATTTACATCAATTACAACGATCTGAAATGCAATGGAAACAAAGGGAAACCTAGACTGAATACAATGGGAAATAGAGAAGAACAAATAACCAAAATAATGGAATTTTCAATAGGAAATAACTTGAAGATTTCTCTACCCATTCACCCTTTCCACTGAATAGGACTGTTGTTAAGAACCCTTTCGGACAGTTTGAATATAAGGAAGATAATGAATTGTGTACAAAACTTCTTTTGAAGGAAATCCGAGAGAATTGATATCAACTATAATATCACAAACAGTAAAAGAAGCAAATGAAAAACTAGACTCAGAATGTGAATTAGTAAAGAACAAGTAAGAAAAGGAACTGTTTTTTCATACGGGAAAAACAGGAACAGTGCTTTGGACAAAACATTTTCAGACTGAAAAGGATTGCTGTTACGAATCCTTTGATCAATCTTTAAATATAAAGAAGATTATGCAACTTGTACAGAAAGTTCCATTGGAGCAAATGGGAGAGAATTTACATCAATCACAATGATCTGAAATGCAACGGAAAAAAAGGGAAACCTAGACTAAATACAATGGGAAATAGAGAAGAATAAATATCCAAAATAATGGAATTTTCAATAGGAAATAACTGGAAGATTTCTCTACCCAGTCACCCTTTCCACTGAATAGGACTGTTGTTAAGAACCCTTTCGTACAGTTTGAATATAAGGAAGATAATGAATTGTGTACAAAACTTCTTTTGAAGGAAATCCGAAAGAATTGATATCAACTATAATATCACAAACAGTAAAAGAAGCAAATGGAAAACTAGACTCAGAATGTGAATTAGTAAAGAACAAGTAAGAAAAGGAATTGTTTTTTCATACAGGAATAACAGAAACAGTGCTTTGGACAAAACATTTTCAGACTGAAAAGGATTGCTGTTACGAATCCTTTGATCAATCTTTAAATATAAAGAAGATTATGCAACTTGTACAGAAAGTTCCATTGGAGCAAATGGGAGAGAATTTACATCAATCACAATGATCTGAAATGCAAGGGAAACAAAGGGAAACCTAGACGCAATACATTGGGAAATAGAGAAGAACAAATATCCAAAATAATGGAATTTTCAATAGGAAATAACTTGAAGATTTCTCTACCCAGTCACCCTTTCCACTGAATAGGACTGTTGTTAAGAACCCTTTCGTACAGTTTGAATATAAGGAAGATAATGAATTGTGTACAAAACTTCTTTTGAAGGAAATCCGAGAGAATTGATATCAACTATAATATCACAAACAGTAAAAGAAGCAAATGGAAAACTAATCTCAGAATGTGAATTAGTAAAGAACAAGTAAGAAAAGGAACTGTTTTTTCATACGGGAAAAACAGGAACAGTGCGTTGGACAAAACATTTTCAGACTGAAAAGGATTGCTGTTACGAATCCTTTGATCAATCTTTAAATATAAAGAAGATTATGCAACTTGTACAGAAAGTTCCATTGGAGCAAATGGGAGAGAATTTACATCAATCACAATGATCTGAAATGCAAGGGAAACAAAGGGAAACCTAGACGCAATACAATGGGAAATAGAGAAGAACAAATATCCAAAATAATGGAATTTTCAATAGGAAATAACTTGAAGATTTCTCTACCCAGTCACCCTTTCCACTGAATAGGACTGTTGTTAAGAACCCTTTCGTACAGTTTGAATATAAGGAAGATAATGAATTGTGTACAAAACTTCTTTTGAAGGAAATCCGAGAGAATTGATATCAACTATAATATCACAAACAGTAAAAGAAGCAAATGGAAAACTAATCTCAGAATGTGAATTATTAAAGAACAAGTAAGAAAAGGAACTTTTTTCATACGGGAAAAACAGGAACAGTGCTTTGGACAAAACATTTTCAGACTGAAAAGGATTGCTGTTACGAATCCTTTGATCAATCTTTAAATATAAAGAAGATTATGCAACTTGTACAGAAAGTTCCATTGGAGCAAATGGGAGAGAATTTACATCAATCACAATGATCTGAAATGCAAGGGAAACAAAGGGAAACAATACAATTGGGAAATAGAGAAGAACAAATATCCAAAATAATGGAATTTTCAATAGGAAATAACTTGAAGATTTCTCTACCCAGTCACCCTTTCCACTGAATAGGACTGTTGTTAAGAACCCTTTCGTACAGTTTGAATAAAAGGAAGATAATGAATTGTGTACAAAACTTCTTTTGAAGGAAATCCGAGAGAATTGATATCAACTATAATATCACAAACAGTAAAAGAAGCAAATGGAAAACTAATCTCAGAATGTGAATTAGTAAAGAACAAGTAAGAAAAGGAACTGTTTTTTCATACGGGAAAAACAGGAACAGTGCTTTGGACAAAACATTTTCAGACTGAAAAGGATTGCTGTTACGATTCCTTTGATCAATCTTTAAATATAAAGAAGATTATGCAACTTGTACAGAAAGTTCCATTGGAGCAAATGGGAGAGAATTTACATCAATCACAATGATCTGAAATGCAACGGAAACAAAGGGAAACCTAGACTAAATACAATGGGAAATAGAGAAGAATAAATATCCAAAATAATGGAATTTTCAATAGGAAATAACTGGAAGATTTCTCTACCCAGTCACCCTTTCCACTGAATAGGACTGTTGTTAAGAACCCTTTCGTACAGTTTGAATATAAGGAAGATAATGAATTGTGTACAAAACTTCTTTTGAAGGAAATCCGAAAGAATTGATATCAACTATAATATCACAAACAGTAAAAGAAGCAAATGGAAAACTAGACTCAGAATGTGAATTAGTAAAGAACAAGTAAGAAAAGGAATTGTTTTTTCATACAGGAATAACAGAAACAGTGCTTTGGACAAAACATTTTCAGACTGAAAAGGATTGCTGTTACGAATCCTTTGATCAATCTTTAAATATAAAGAAGATTATGCAACTTGTACAGAAAGTTCCATTGGAGCAAATGGGAGAGAATTTACATCAATCACAATGATCTGAAATGCAAGGGAAACAAAGGGAAACCTAGACGCAATACATTGGGAAATAGAGAAGAACAAATATCCAAAATAATGGAATTTTCAATAGGAAATAACTTGAAGATTTCTCTACCCAGTCACCCTTTCCACTGAATAGGACTGTTGTTAAGAACCCTTTCGTACAGTTTGAATATAAGGAAGATAATGAATTGTGTACAAAACTTCTTTTGAAGGAAATCCGAGAGAATTGATATCAACTATAATATCACAAACAGTAAAAGAAGCAAATGGAAAACTAATCTCAGAATGTGAATTAGTAAAGAACAAGTAAGAAAAGGAACTGTTTTTTCATACGGGAAAAACAGGAACAGTGCGTTGGACAAAACATTTTCAGACTGAAAAGGATTGCTGTTACGAATCCTTTGATCAATCTTTAAATATAAAGAAGATTATGCAACTTGTACAGAAAGTTCCATTGGAGCAAATGGGAGAGAATTTACATCAATCACAATGATCTGAAATGCAAGGGAAACAAAGGGAAACCTAGACGCAATACAATGGGAAATAGAGAAGAACAAATATCCAAAATAATGGAATTTTCAATAGGAAATAACTTGAAGATTTCTCTACCCAGTCACCCTTTCCACTGAATAGGACTGTTGTTAAGAACCCTTTCGTACAGTTTGAATATAAGGAAGATAATGAATTGTGTACAAAACTTCTTTTGAAGGAAATCCGAGAGAATTGATATCAACTATAATATCACAAACAGTAAAAGAAGCAAATGGAAAACTAATCTCAGAATGTGAATTATTAAAGAACAAGTAAGAAAAGGAACTTTTTTCATACGGGAAAAACAGGAACAGTGCTTTGGACAAAACATTTTCAGACTGAAAAGGATTGCTGTTACGAATCCTTTGATCAATCTTTAAATATAAAGAAGATTATGCAACTTGTACAGAAAGTTCCATTGGAGCAAATGGGAGAGAATTTACATCAATCACAATGATCTGAAATGCAAGGGAAACAAAGGGAAACAATACAATTGGGAAATAGAGAAGAACAAATATCCAAAATAATGGAATTTTCAATAGGAAATAACTTGAAGATTTCTCTACCCAGTCACCCTTTCCACTGAATAGGACTGTTGTTAAGAACCCTTTCGTACAGTTTGAATATAAGGAAGATAATGAATTGTGTACAAAACTTCTTTTGAAGGAAATCCGAGAGAATTGATATCAACTATAATATCACAAACAGTAAAAGAAGCAAATGGAAAACTAATCTCAGAATGTGAATTAGTAAAGAACAAGTAAGAAAAGGAACTTTTTTCATACGGGAAAAACAGGAACAGTGCTTTGGACAAAACATTTTCAGACTGAAAAGGATTGCTGTTACGAATCCTTTGATCAATCTTTAAATATAAAGAAGATTATGCAACTTGTACAGAAAGTTCCATTGGAGCAAATGGGAGAGAATTTACATCAATCACAATGATCTGAAATGCAAGGGAAACAAAGGGAAACAATACAATTGGGAAATAGAGAAGAACAAATATCCAAAATAATGGAATTTTCAATAGGAAATAACTTGAAGATTTCTCTACCCAGTCACCCTTTCCACTGAATAGGACTGTTGTTAAGAACCCTTTCGTACAGTTTGAATATAAGGAAGATAATGAATTGTGTACAAAACTTCTTTTGAAGGAAATCCGAGAGAATTGATATCAACTATAATATCACAAACAGTAAAAGAAGCAAATGGAAAACTAATCTCAGAATGTGAATTAGTAAAGAACAAGTAAGAAAAGGAACTGTTTTTTCATACGGGAAAAACAGGAACAGTGCTTTGGACAAAACATTTTCAGACTGAAAAGGATTGCTGTTACGAATCCTTTGATCAATCTTTAAATATAAAGAAGATTATGCAACTTGTACAGAAAGTTCCATTGGAGCAAATGGGAGAGAATTTACATCAATCACAATGATCTGAAATGCAAGGGAAACAAAGGGAAACCTAGACGCAATACATTGGGAAATAGAGAAGAACAAATATCCAAAATAATGGAATTTTCAATAGGAAATAACTTGAAGATTTCTCTACCCAGTCACCCTTTCCACTGAATAGGACTGTTGTTAAGAACCCTTTCGTACAGTTTGAATATAAGGAAGATAATGAATTGTGTACAAAACTTCTTTTGAAGGAAATCCGAGAGAATTGATATCAACTATAATATCACAAACAGTAAAAGAAGCAAATGGAAAACTAATCTCAGAATGTGAATTAGTAAAGAACAAGTAAGAAAAGGAACTGTTTTTTCATACGGGAAAAACAGGAACAGTGCGTTGGACAAAACATTTTCAGACTGAAAAGGATTGCTGTTACGAATCCTTTGATCAATCTTTAAATATAAAGAAGATTATGCAACTTGTACAGAAAGTTCCATTGGAGCAAATGGGAGAGAATTTACATCAATCACAATGATCTGAAATGCAAGGGAAACAAAGGGAAACCTAGACGCAATACAATGGGAAATAGAGAAGAACAAATATCCAAAATAATGGAATTTTCAATAGGAAATAACTTGAAGATTTCTCTACCCAGTCACCCTTTCCACTGAATAGGACTGTTGTTAAGAACCCTTTCGTACAGTTTGAATATAAGGAAGATAATGAATTGTGTACAAAACTTCTTTTGAAGGAAATCCGAGAGAATTGATATCAACTATAATATCACAAACAGTAAAAGAAGCAAATGGAAAACTAATCTCAGAATGTGAATTATTAAAGAACAAGTAAGAAAAGGAACTTTTTTCATACGGGAAAAACAGGAACAGTGCTTTGGACAAAACATTTTCAGACTGAAAAGGATTGCTGTTACGAATCCTTTGATCAATCTTTAAATATAAAGAAGATTATGCAACTTGTACAGAAAGTTCCATTGGAGCAAATGGGAGAGAATTTACATCAATCACAATGATCTGAAATGCAAGGGAAACAAAGGGAAACAATACAATTGGGAAATAGAGAAGAACAAATATCCAAAATAATGGAATTTTCAATAGGAAATAACTTGAAGATTTCTCTACCCAGTCACCCTTTCCACTGAATAGGACTGTTGTTAAGAACCCTTTCGTACAGTTTGAATATAAGGAAGATAATGAATTGTGTACAAAACTTCTTTTGAAGGAAATCCGAGAGAATTGATATCAACTATAATATCACAAACAGTAAAAGAAGCAAATGGAAAACTAATCTCAGAATGTGAATTAGTAAAGAACAAGTAAGAAAAGGAACTTTTTTCATACGGGAAAAACAGGAACAGTGCTTTGGACAAAACATTTTCAGACTGAAAAGGATTGCTGTTACGAATCCTTTGATCAATCTTTAAATATAAAGAAGATTATGCAACTTGTACAGAAAGTTCCATTGGAGCAAATGGGAGAGAATTTACATCAATCACAATGATCTGAAATGCAAGGGAAACAAAGGGAAACAATACAATTGGGAAATAGAGAAGAACAAATATCCAAAATAATGGAATTTTCAATAGGAAATAACTTGAAGATTTCTCTACCCAGTCACCCTTTCCACTGAATAGGACTGTTGTTAAGAACCCTTTCGTACAGTTTGAATATAAGGAAGATAATGAATTGTGTACAAAACTTCTTTTGAAGGAAATCCGAGAGAATTGATATCAACTATAATATCACAAACAGTAAAAGAAGCAAATGGAAAACTAATCTCAGAATGTGAATTAGTAAAGAACAAGTAAGAAAAGGAACTGTTTTTTCATACGGGAAAAACAGGAACAGTGCTTTGGACAAAACATTTTCAGACTGAAAAGGATTGCTGTTACGATTCCTTTGATCAATCTTTAAATATAAAGAAGATTATGCAACTTGTACAGAAAGTTCCATTGGAGCAAATGGGAGAGAATTTACATCAATCACAATGATCTGAAATGCAAGGGAAACAAAGGGAAACCTAGACGCAATATATTGGGAAATAGAGAAGAACAAATATCCAAAATAATGGAATTTTCAATAGGAAATAACTTGAAGATTTCTCTACCCAGTCACCCTTTCCACTGAATAGGACTGTTGTTAAGAACCCTTTTGTACAGTTTGAATATAAGGAAGATAATGAATTGAGTACAAAACTTCTTTTGAAGGAAATCCGAGAGAATTGATATCAACTATAATATCACAAACAGTAAAAGAAACAAATGGAAAACTAATCTCAGAATGTGAATTAGTAAAGAACAAGTAAGAAAAGGAACTGTTTTTTCATACGGGAAAAACAGGAACAGTGCTTTGGACAAAACATTTTCAGACTGAAAAGGATTGCTGTTACGAATCCTTTGATCAATCTTTAAATATAAAGAAGATTATGCAACTTGTACAGAAAGTTCCATTGGAGCAAATGGGAGAGAATTTACATCAATCACAATGATCTGAAATGCAAGGGAAACAAAGGGAAACCTAGACGCAATACAATGGGAAATAGAGAAGAACAAATATCCAAAATAATGGAATTTTCAATAGGAAATAACTTGAAGATTTCTCTACCCAGTCACCCTTTCCACTGAATAGGACTGTTGTTAAGAACCCTTTCGTACAGTTTGAATATAAGGAAGATAATGAATTGTGTACAAAACTTCTTTTGAAGGAAATCCGAGAGAATTGATATCAACTATGATATCACAAACAGTAAAGGAAGCAAATGGAAAACTAGACTCAGAATGTGAATTAGTAAAGAACAAGTAAGAAAAGGAACTGTTTTTTCATACAGGAATAACAGGAACAGTGCTTTGGACAAAACATTTTCAGACTGAAAAGGATGGCTGTTACGAATCCTTTGATCAATCTTTAAATATAAAGAAGATTATGCAACTTGTACAGAAAATTCCATTGGAGCAAATGGGAGAGAATTTACATCAATTACAACGATCTGAAATGCAAGGGAAACAAAGGGAAACCTAGACTGAATACAATGGGAAATAGAGAAGAACAAATAACCAAAATAATGGAATTTTCAATAGGAAATAACTGGAAGATTTCTCTACCCATTCACCCTTTCCACTGAATAGGACTGTTGTTAAGAACCCTTTCGGACAGTTTGAATATAAGGAAGATAATGAATTGTGTACAAAACTTCTTTTGAAGGAAATCCGAGAGAATTGATATCAACTATAATATCACAAACAGTAAAAGAAGCAAATGAAAAACTAGACTCAGAATGTGAATTAGTAAAGAACAAGTAAGAAAAGGAACTGTTTTTTCATACGGGAAAAACAGGAACAGTGCTTTGGACAAAACATTTTCAGACTGAAAAGGATTGCTGTTACTCATCCTTTGATCAATCTTTAAATATAAAGAAGATTATGGAACTTGTACAGAAAGTTCCATTGGAGCAAATGGGAGAGAATTTACATCAATCACAATGATCTGAAATGCAAGGGAAACAAAGGGAAACCTAGACGCAATACATTGGGAAATAGAGAAGAACAAATATCCAAAATAATGGAATTTTCAATAGGAAATAACTTGAAGATTTCTCTACCCAGTCACCCTTTCCACTGAATAGGACTGTTGTTAAGAACCCTTTCGTACAGTTTGAATATAAGGAAGATAATGAATTGTGTACAAAACTTCTTTTGAAGGAAATCCGAGAGAATTGATATCAACTATAATATCACAAACAGTAAAAGAAGCAAATGGAAAACTAATCTCAGAATGTGAATTAGTAAAGAACAAGTAAGAAAAGGAACTGTTTTTTCATACGGGAAAAACAGGAACAGTGCTTTGGACAAAACATTTTCAGACTGAAAAGGATTGCTGTTACGAATCCTTTGATCAATCTTTAAATATAAAGAAGATTATGCAACTTGTACAGAAAGTTCCATTGGAGCAAATGGGAGAGAATTTACATCAATCACAATGATCTGAAATGCAAGGGAAACAAAGGGAAACCTAGACGCAATACATTGGGAAATAGAGAAGAACAAATATCCAAAATAATGGAATTTTCAATAGGAAATAACTTGAAGATTTCTCTACCCAGTCACCCTTTCCACTGAAGAGGACTGTTGTTAAGAACCCTTTCGTACAGTTTGAATATAAGGAAGATAATGAATTGTGTACAAAACTTCTTTTGAAGGAAATCCGAGAGAATTGATATCAACTATAATATCACAAACAGTAAAAGAAGCAAATGGAAAACTAATCTCAGAATGTGAATTAGTAAAGAACAAGTAAGAAAAGGAACTGTTTTTTCATACGGGAAAAACAGGAACAGTGCTTTGGACAAAACATTTTCAGACTGAAAAGGATTGCTGTTACGAATCCTTTGATCAATCTTTAAATATAAAGAAGATTATGCAACTTGTACAGAAAGTTCCATTGGAGCAAATGGGAGAGAATTTACATCAATTACAACGATCTGAAATGCAAGGGAAACAAAGGGAAACCTAGACTGAATACAATGGGAAATCAGAGAAGAACAAATAACCAAAATAATGGAATTTTCAATAGGAAATAACTTGAAGATTTCTCTACCCAGTCACCCTTTCCACTGAATAGGACTGTTGTTAAGAACCCTTTCGTACAGTTTGAATATAAGGAAGATAATGAATTGTGTACAAAACTTCTTTTGAAGGAAATCCGAGAGAATTGATATCAACTATAATATCACAAACAGTAAAAGAAGCAAATGGAAAACTAATCTCAGAATGTGAATTAGTAAAGAACAAGTAAGAAAAGGAACTTTTTTCATACGGGAAAAACAGGAACAGTGCTTTGGACAAAACATTTTCAGACTGAAAAGGATTGCTGTTACGAATCCTTTGATCAATCTTTAAATATAAAGAAGATTATGCAACTTGTACAGAAAGTTCCATTGGAGCAAATGGGAGAGAATTTACATCAATCACAATGATCTGAAATGCAAGGGAAACAAAGGGAAACCTAGACGCAATACAATGGGAAATAGAGAAGAACAAATATCCAAAATAATGGAATTTTCAATAGGAAATAACTTGAAGATTTCTCTACCCAGTAACCCTTTCCACTGAATAGGACTGTTGTTAAGAACCCTTTCGTACAGTTTGAATATAAGGAAGATAATGAATTGTGTACAAAACTTCTTTTGAAGGAAATCCGAGAGAATTGATATCAACTATAATATCACAAACAGTAAAAGAAGCAAATGGAAAACTAATCTCAGAATGTGAATTAGTAAAGAACAAGTAAGAAAAGGAACTTTTTTCATACGGGAAAAACAGGAACAGTGCTTTGGACAAAACATTTTCAGACTGAAAAGGATTGCTGTTACGAATCCTTTGATCAATCTTTAAATATAAAGAAGATTATGCAACTTGTACAGAAAGTTCCATTGGAGCAAATGGGAGAGAATTTACATCAATCACAATGATCTGAAATGCAAGGGAAACAAAGGGAAACCTAGACGCAATACAATGGGAAATAGAGAAGAACAAATATCCAAAATAATGGAATTTTCAATAGGAAATAACTTGAAGATTTCTCTACCCAGTCACCCTTTCCACTGAATAGGACTGTTGTTAAGAACCCTTTCGTACAGTTTGAATATAAGGAAGATAATGAATTGTGTACAAAACTTCTTTTGAAGGAAATCCGAGAGAATTGATATCAACTATGATATCACAAACAGTAAAGGAAGCAAATGGAAAACTAGACTCAGAATGTGAATTAGTAAAGAACAAGTAAGAAAAGGAACTGTTTTTTCATACAGGAATAACAGGAACAGTGCTTTGGACAAAACATTTTCAGACTGAAAAGGATGGCTGTTACGAATCCTTTGATCAATCTTTAAATATAAAGAAGATTATGCAACTTGTACAGAAAATTCCATTGGAGCAAATGGTAGAGAATTTACATCAATCACAACGATCTGAAATGCAAGGGAAACAAAGGGAAACCTAGACTGAATACAATGGGAAATAGAGAAGAACAAATAACCGAAATAATGGAATTTTCAGTAGGAAATAACTTGAAGATTTCTCTGCCCAGTCACCCTTTGCACTGAATAGGACTGTTATTTAGAACCCTTTCGTACAGTTTGAATATAAGAAAGATCATGAATTGTGTACAAAACTTCTTTTGAAGGAAATCTGAGAGAATTGATATCAACTATAATATCACAAACAGTAAAAGAAGCAAATGGAAAACTAGACTCAGAATGTGAATTAGTAAAGAACAAGTAAGAAAAGGAATTGTTTTTTCATACAGGAATAACAAGAACGGTGCTTTGGACAAAACATTTTCAGACTGAAAAGGATTGCTGTTACAAATCCTTTGATCAATCTTTAAATATAAAGAAGATTATGCAACTTGTACAGAAAGTTCCATTGGAGCAAATGGGAGAGAATTTACATCAATCACAATGATCTGAAATGCAAGGGAAACAAAGGGAAACCTAGACGCAATACATTGGGAAATAGAGAAGAACAAATATCCAAAATAATGGAATTTTCAATAGGAAATAACTTGAAGATTTCTCTACCCAGTCACCCTTTCCACTGAATAGGACTGTTGTTAAGAACCCTTTCGTACAGTTTGAATATAAGGAAGATAATGAATTGTGTACAAAACTTCTTTTGAAGGAAATCCGAGAGAATTGATATCAACTATAATATCACAAACAGTAAAAGAAGCAAATGGAAAACTAATCTCAGAATGTGAATTAGTAAAGAACAAGTAAGAAAAGGAACTTTTTTCATACGGGAAAAACAGGAACAGTGCTTTGGACAAAACATTTTCAGACTGAAAAGGATTGCTGTTACGAATCCTTTGATCAATCTTTAAATATAAAGAAGATTATGCAACTTGTACAGAAAGTTCCATTGGAGCAAATGGGAGAGAATTTACATCAATCACAATGATCTGAAATGCAAGGGAAACAAAGGGAAACCTAGACGCAATACAATGGGAAATAGAGAAGAACAAATATCCAAAATAATGGAATTTTCAATAGGAAATAACTTGAAGATTTCTCTACCCAGTCACCCTTTCCACTGAATAGGACTGTTGTTAAGAACCCTTTCGTACAGTTTGAATATAAGGAAGATAATGAATTGTGTACAAAACTTCTTTTGAAGGAAATCCGAGAGAATTGATATCAACTATGATATCACAAACAGTAAAGGAAGCAAATGGAAAACTAGACTCAGAATGTGAATTAGTAAAGAACAAGTAAGAAAAGGAACTGTTTTTTCATACAGGAATAACAGGAACAGTGCTTTGGACAAAACATTTTCAGACTGAAAAGGATGGCTGTTACGAATCCTTTGATCAATCTTTAAATATAAAGAAGATTATGCAACTTGTACAGAAAATTCCATTGGAGCAAATGGGAGAGAATTTACATCAATTACAACGATCTGAAATGCAAGGGAAACAAAGGGAAACCTAGACTGAATACAATGGGAAATAGAGAAGAACAAATAACCGAAATAATGGAATTTTCAGTAGGAAATAACTTGAAGATTTCTCTGCCCAGTCACCCTTTGCACTGAATAGGACTGTTATTTAGAACCCTTTCGTACAGTTTGAATATAAGAAAGATCATGAATTGTGTACAAAACTTCTTTTGAAGGAAATCTGAGAGAATTGATATCAACTATAATATCACAAACAGTAAAAGAAGCAAATGGAAAACTAGACTCAGAATGTGAATTAGTAAAGAACAAGTAAGAAAAGGAATTGTTTTTTCATACAGGAATAACAAGAACGGTGCTTTGGACAAAACATTTTCAGACTGAAAAGGATTGCTGTTACAAATCCTTTGATCAATCTTTAAATATAAAGAAGATTATGCAACTTGTACAGAAAGTTCCATTGGAGCAAATGGGAGAGAATTTACATCAATCACAATGATCTGAAATGCAAGGGAAACAAAGGGAAACCTAGACGCAATACATTGGGAAATAGAGAAGAACAAATATCCAAAATAATGGAATTTTCAATAGGAAATAACTTGAAGATTTCTCTACCCAGTCACCCTTTCCACTGAATAGGACTGTTGTTAAGAACCCTTTCGTACAGTTTGAATATAAGGAAGATAATGAATTGTGTACAAAACTTCTTTTGAAGGAAATCCGAGAGAATTGATATCAACTATGATATCACAAACAGTAAAGGAAGCAAATGGAAAACTAGACTCAGAATGTGAATTAGTAAAGAACAAGTAAGAAAAGGAACTGTTTTTTCATACAGGAATAACAGGAACAGTGCTTTGGACAAAACATTTTCAGACTGAAAAGGATGGCTGTTACGAATCCTTTGATCAATCTTTAAATATAAAGAAGATTATGCAACTTGTACAGAAAATTCCATTGGAGCAAATGGGAGAGAATTTACATCAATTACAACGATCTGAAATGCAAGGGAAACAAAGGGAAACCTAGACTGAATACAATGGGAAATAGAGAAGAACAAATAACCAAAATAATGGAATTTTCAATAGGAAATAACTTGAAGATTTCTCTACCCATTCACCCTTTCCACTGAATAGGACTGTTGTTAAGAACCCTTTCGGACAGTTTGAATATAAGGAAGATAATGAATTGTGTACAAAACTTCTTTTGAAGGAAATCCGAGAGAATTGATATCAACTATAATATCACAAACAGTAAAAGAAGCAAATGAAAAACTAGACTCAGAATGTGAATTAGTAAAGAACAAGTAAGAAAAGGAACTGTTTTTTCATACGGGAAAAACAGGAACAGTGCTTTGGACAAAACATTTTCAGACTGAAAAGGATTGCTGTTACGAATCCTTTGATCAATCTTTAAATATAAAGAAGATTATGCAACTTGTACAGAAAGTTCCATTGGAGCAAATGGGAGAGAATTTACATCAATCACAATGATCTGAAATGCAACGGAAACAAAGGGAAACCTAGACTAAATACAATGGGAAATAGAGAAGAATAAATATCCAAAATAATGGAATTTTCAATAGGAAATAACTGGAAGATTTCTCTACCCAGTCACCCTTTCCACTGAATAGGACTGTTGTTAAGAACCCTTTCGTACAGTTTGAATATAAGGAAGATAATGAATTTTGTACAAAACTTCTTTTGAAGGAATCCGAAAGAATTGATATCAACTATAATATCACAAACAGTAAAAGAAGCAAATGGAAAACTAGACTCAGAATGTGAATTAGTAAAGAACAAGTAAGAAAAGGAATTGTTTTTTCATACAGGAATAACAGAAACAGTGCTTTGGACAAAACATTTTCAGACTGAAAAGGATTGCTGTTACTCATCCTTTGATCAATCTTTAAATATAAAGAAGATTATGCAACTTGTACAGAAAGTTCCATTGGAGCAAATGGGAGAGAATTTACATCAATCACAATGATCTGAAATGCAAGGGAAACAAAGGGAAACCTAGACGCAATACATTGGGAAATAGAGAAGAACAAATATCCAAAATAATGGAATTTTCAATAGGAAATAACTGGAAGATTTCTCTACCCAGTCACCCTTTCCACTGAATAGGACTGTTGTTAAGAACCCTTTCGTACAGTTTGAATATAAGGAAGATAATGAATTGTGTACAAAACTTCTTTTGAAGGAAATCCGAGAGAATTGATATCAACTATAATATCACAAACAGTAAAAGAAGCAAATGGAAAACTAATCTCAGAATGTGAATTAGTAAAGAACAAGTAAGAAAAGGAACTGTTTTTTCATACGGGAAAAACAGGAACAGTGCTTTGGACAAAACATTTTCAGACTGAAAAGGATTGCTGTGAATCCTTTGATCAATCTTTAAATATAAAGAAGATTATGCAACTTCTACAGAAAGTTCCATTGGAGCAAATGGGAGAGAATTTACATCAATCACAATGATCTGAAATGCAAGGGAAACAAAGGGAAACCTAGACGCAATACATTGGGAAATAGAGAAGAACAAATATCCAAAATAATGGAATTTTCAATAGGAAATAACTTGAAGATTTCTCTACCCAGTCACCCTTTCCACTGAATAGGACTGTTGTTAAGAACCCTTTCGTACAGTTTGAATATAAGGAAGATAATGAATTGTGTACAAAACTTCTTTTGAAGGAAATCCGAGAGAATTGATATCAACTATAATATCACAAACAGTAAAAGAAGCAAATGGAAAACTAATCTCAGAATGTGAATTAGTAAAGAACAAGTAAGAAAAGGAACTGTTTTTTCATACGGGAAAAACAGGAACAGTGCTTTGGACAAAACATTTTCAGACTGAAAAGGATTGCTGTTACGAATCCTTTGATCAATCTTTAAATATAAAGAAGATTATGCAACTTGTACAGAAAGTTCCATTGGAGCAAATGGGAGAGAATTTACATCAATTACAACGATCTGAAATGCAAGGGAAACAAAGGGAAACCTAGACTGAATACAATGGGAAATAGAGAAGAACAAATAACCAAAATAATGGAATTTTCAATAGGAAATAACTGGAAGATTTCTCTACCCAGTCACCCTTTCCACTGAATAGGACTGTTGTTAAGAACCCTTTCGTACAGTTTGAATATAAGGAAGATAATGAATTGTGTACAAAACTTCTTTTGAAGGAAATCCGAAAGAATTGATATCAACTATAATATCACAAACAGTAAAAGAAGCAAATGGAAAACTAGACTCAGAATGTGAATTAGTAAAGAACAAGTAAGAAAAGGAATTGTTTTTTCATACAGGAATAACAGAAACAGTGCTTTGGACAAAACATTTTCAGACTGAAAAGGATGGCTGTTACGAATCCTTTGATCAATCTTTAAATATAAAGAAGATTATGCAACTTGTACAGAAAGTTCCATTGGAGCAAATGGGAGAGAATTTACATCAATCACAATGATCTGAAATGCAAGGGAAACAAAGGGAAACCTAGACGCAATACATTGGGAAATAGAGAAGAACAAATATCCAAAATAATGGAATTTTCAATAGGAAATAACTTGAAGATTTCTCTACCCAGTCACCCTTTCCACTGAATAGGACTGTTGTTAAGAACCCTTTCGTACAGTTTGAATATAAGGAAGATAATGAATTGTGTACAAAACTTCTTTTGAAGGAAATCCGAGAGAATTGATATCAACTATAATATCACAAACAGTAAAAGAAGCAAATGGAAAACTAATCTCAGAATGTGAATTAGTAAAGAACAAGTAAGAAAAGGAACTGTTTTTTCATACGGGAAAAACAGGAACAGTGCTTTGGACAAAACATTTTCAGACTGAAAAGGATTGCTGTTACGAATCCTTTGATCAATCTTTAAATATAAAGAAGATTATGCAACTTGTACAGAAAGTTCCATTGGAGCAAATGGGAGAGAATTTACATCAATCACAATGATCTGAAATGCAAGGGAAACAAAGGGAAACCTAGACTGAATACAATGGGAAATCAGAGAAGAACAAATAACCAAAATAATGGAATTTTCAATAGGAAATAACTGGAAGATTTCTCTACCCAGTCACCCTTTCCACTGAATAGGACTGTTGTTAAGAACCCTTTTGTACAGTTTGAATATAAGGAAGATAATGAATTGGGTACAAAACTTCTTTTGAAGGAAATCCGAAAGAATTGATATCAACTATAATATCACAAACAGTAAAAGAAGCAAATGGAAAACTAGACTCAGAATGTGAATTAGTAAAGAACAAGTAAGAAAAGGAATTGTTTTTTCATACAGGAATAACAGAAACAGTGCTTTGGACAAAACATTTTCAGACTGAAAAGGATTGCTGTTACGAATCCTTTGATCAATCTTTAAATATAAAGAAGATTATGCAACTTGTACAGAAAGTTCCATTGGAGCAAATGGGAGAGAATTTACATCAATCACAATGATCTGAAATGCAAGGGAAACAAAGGGAAACCTAGACGCAATACATTGGGAAATAGAGAAGAACAAATATCCAAAATAATGGAATTTTCAATAGGAAATAACTGGAAGATTTCTCTACCCAGTCACCCTTTCCACTGAATAGGACTGTTGTTAAGAACCCTTTCGTACAGTTTGAATATAAGGAAGATAATGAATTGTGTACAAAACTTCTTTTGAAGGAAATCCGAGAGAATTGATATCAACTATAATATCACAAACAGTAAAAGAAGCAAATGGAAAACTAGACTCAGAATGTGAATTAGTAAAGAACAAGTAAGAAAAGGAACTGTTTTTTCATACAGGAATAACAGGAACAGTGCTTTGGACAAAACATTTTCAGACTGAAAAGGATGGCTTTTACGAATCCTTTGATCAATCTTTAAATATAAAGAAGATTATGCAACTTGTACAGAAAATTCCATTGGAGCAAATGGGAGAGAATTTACATCAATTACAACGATCTGAAATGCAAGGGAAACAAAGGGAAACCTAGACTGAATACAATGGGAAATAGAGAAGAACAAATAACCAAAATAATGGAATTTTCAATAGGAAATAACTAGAAGATTTCTCTACCCAGTCACCCTTTCCACTGAATAGGACTGTTGTTAAGAACCCTTTCGGACAGTTTGAATATAAGGAAGATAATGAATTGTGTACAAAACTTCTTTTGAAGGAAATCCGAGAGAATTGATATCAACTATAATATCACAAACAGTAAAAGAAGCAAATGAAAAACTAGACTCAGAATGTGAATTAGTAAAGAACAAGTAAGAAAAGGAACTGTTTTTTCATACGGGAAAAACAGGAACAGTGCTTTGGACAAAACATTTTCAGACTGAAAAGGATTGCTGTTACGAATCCTTTGATCAATCTTTAAATATAAAGAAGATTATGCAACTTGTACAGAAAGTTCCATTGGAGCAAATGGGAGAGAATTTACATCAATCACAATGATCTGAAATGCAACGGAAACAAAGGGAAACCTAGACTAAATACAATGGGAAATAGAGAAGAATAAATATCCAAAATAATGGAATTTTCAATAGGAAATAACTGGAAGATTTCTCTACCCAGTCACCCTTTCCACTGAATAGGACTGTTGTTAAGAACCCTTTCGTACAGTTTGAATATAAGGAAGATAATGAATTGTGTACAAAACTTCTTTTGAAGGAATTCCGAAAGAATTGATATCAACTATAATATCACAAACAGTAAAAGAAGCAAATGGAAAACTAGACTCAGAATGTGAATTAGTAAAGAACAAGTAAGAAAAGGAATTGTTTTTTCATACAGGAATAACAGAAACAGTGCTTTGGACAAAACATTTTCAGACTGAAAAGGATTGCTGTTACGAATCCTTTGATCAATCTTTAAATATAAAGAAGATTATGCAACTTGTACAGAAAGTTCCATTGGAGCAAATGGGAGAGAATTTACATCAATCACAATGATCTGAAATGCAAGGGAAACAAAGGGAAACCTAGACGCAATACATTGGGAAATAGAGAAGAACAAATATCCAAAATAATGGAATTTTCAATAGGAAATAACTTGAAGATTTCTCTACCCAGTCACCCTTTCCACTGAATAGGACTGTTGTTAAGAACCCTTTCGTACAGTTTGAATATAAGGAAGATAATGAATTGTGTACAAAACTTCTTTTGAAGGAAATCCGAGAGAATTGATATCAACTATAATATCACAAACAGTAAAAGAAGCAAATGGAAAACTAATCTCAGAATGTGAATTAGTAAAGAACAAGTAAGAAAAGGAACTGTTTTTTCATACGGGAAAAACAGGAACAGTGCGTTGGACAAAACATTTTCAGACTGAAAAGGATTGCTGTTACGAATCCTTTGATCAATCTTTAAATATAAAGAAGATTATGCAACTTGTACAGAAAGTTCCATTGGAGCAAATGGGAGAGAATTTACATCAATCACAATGATCTGAAATGCAAGGGAAACAAAGGGAAACCTAGACGCAATACAATGGGAAATAGAGAAGAACAAATATCCAAAATAATGGAATTTTCAATAGGAAATAACTTGAAGATTTCTCTACCCAGTCACCCTTTCCACTGAATAGGACTGTTGTTAAGAACCCTTTCGTACAGTTTGAATATAAGGAAGATAATGAATTGTGTACAAAACTTCTTTTGAAGGAAATCCGAGAGAATTGATATCAACTATAATATCACAAACAGTAAAAGAAGCAAATGGAAAACTAATCTCAGAATGTGAATTAGTAAAGAACAAGTAAGAAAAGGAACTTTTTTCATACGGGAAAAACAGGAACAGTGCTTTGGACAAAACATTTTCAGACTGAAAAGGATTGCTGTTACGAATCCTTTGATCAATCTTTAAATATAAAGAAGATTATGCAACTTGTACAGAAAGTTCCATTGGAGCAAATGGGAGAGAATTTACATCAATCACAATGATCTGAAATGCAAGGGAAACAAAGGGAAACAATACAATTGGGAAATAGAGAAGAACAAATATCCAAAATAATGGAATTTTCAATAGGAAATAACTTGAAGATTTCTCTACCCAGTCACCCTTTCCACTGAATAGGACTGTTGTTAAGAACCCTTTCGTACAGTTTGAATATAAGGAAGATAATGAATTGTGTACAAAACTTCTTTTGAAGGAAATCCGAGAGAATTGATATCAACTATAATATCACAAACAGTAAAAGAAGCAAATGGAAAACTAATCTCAGAATGTGAATTAGTAAAGAACAAGTAAGAAAAGGAACTGTTTTTTCATACGGGAAAAACAGGAACAGTGCTTTGGACAAAACATTTTCAGACTGAAAAGGATTGCTGTTACGATTCCTTTGATCAATCTTTAAATATAAAGAAGATTATGCAACTTGTACAGAAAGTTCCATTGGAGCAAATGGGAGAGAATTTACATCAATCACAATGATCTGAAATGCAAGGGAAACAAAGGGAAACCTAGACGCAATATATTGGGAAATAGAGAAGAACAAATATCCAAAATAATGGAATTTTCAATAGGAAATAACTTGAAGATTTCTCTACCCAGTCACCCTTTCCACTGAATAGGACTGTTGTTAAGAACCCTTTTGTACAGTTTGAATATAAGGAAGATAATGAATTGAGTACAAAACTTCTTTTGAAGGAAATCCGAGAGAATTGATATCAACTATAATATCACAAACAGTAAAAGAAACAAATGGAAAACTAATCTCAGAATGTGAATTAGTAAAGAACAAGTAAGAAAAGGAACTGTTTTTTCATACGGGAAAAACAGGAACAGTGCTTTGGACAAAACATTTTCAGACTGAAAAGGATTGCTGTTACGAATCCTTTGATCAATCTTTAAATATAAAGAAGATTATGCAACTTGTACAGAAAGTTCCATTGGAGCAAATGGGAGAGAATTTACATCAATCACAATGATCTGAAATGCAAGGGAAACAAAGGGAAACCTAGACGCAATACAATGGGAAATATAGAAGAACAAATATCCAAAATAATGGAATTTTCAATAGGAAATAACTTGAAGATTTCTCTACCCAGTCACCCTTTCCACTGAATAGGACTGTTGTTAAGAACCCTTTCGTACAGTTTGAATATAAGGAAGATAATGAATTGTGTACAAAACTTCTTTTGAAGGAAATCCGAGAGAATTGATATCAACTATGATATCACAAACAGTAAAGGAAGCAAATGGAAAACTAGACTCAGAATGTGAATTAGTAAAGAACAAGTAAGAAAAGGAACTGTTTTTTCATACAGGAATAACAGGAACAGTGCTT
Source organism: Sminthopsis crassicaudata (assembly GCF_048593235.1). NCBI lineage: Eukaryota > Metazoa > Chordata > Mammalia > Dasyuromorphia > Dasyuridae > Sminthopsis > Sminthopsis crassicaudata. The sequence goes on from NC_133619.1 coordinate 203,254,806, forward strand.
TGGACAAAACATTTTCAGACTGAAAAGGATGGCTGTTACGAATCCTTTGATCAATCTTTAAATATAAAGAAGATTATGCAACTTGTACAGAAAGTTCCATTGGAGCAAATGGGAGAGAATTTACATCAATCACAATGATCTGAAATGCAACGGAAACAAAGGGAAACCTAGACTAAATACAATGGGAAATAGAGAAGAATAAATATCCAAAATAATGGAATTTTCAATAGGAAATAACTGGAAGATTTCTCTACCCAGTCACCCTTTCCACTGAATAGGACTGTTGTTAAGAACCCTTTCGTACAGTTTGAATATAAGGAAGATAATGAATTGTGTACAAAACTTCTTTTGAAGGAATTCCGAAAGAATTGATATCAACTATAATATCACAAACAGTAAAAGAAGCAAATGGAAAACTAGACTCAGAATGTGAATTAGTAAAGAACAAGTAAGAAAAGGAATTGTTTTTTCATACAGGAATAACAGAAACAGTGCTTTGGACAAAACATTTTCAGACTGAAAAGGATTGCTGTTACGAATCCTTTGATCAATCTTTAAATATAAAGAAGATTATGCAACTTGTACAGAAAGTTCCATTGGAGCAAATGGGAGAGAATTTACATCAATCACAATGATCTGAAATGCAAGGGAAACAAAGGGAAACCTAGACGCAATACATTGGGAAATAGAGAAGAACAAATATCCAAAATAATGGAATTTTCAATAGGAAATAACTTGAAGATTTCTCTACCCAGTCACCCTTTCCACTGAATAGGACTGTTGTTAAGAACCCTTTCGTACAGTTTGAATATAAGGAAGATAATGAATTGTGTACAAAACTTCTTTTGAAGGAAATCCGAGAGAATTGATATCAACTATAATATCACAAACAGTAAAAGAAGCAAATGGAAAACTAATCTCAGAATGTGAATTAGTAAAGAACAAGTAAGAAAAGGAACTGTTTTTTCATACGGGAAAAACAGGAACAGTGCGTTGGACAAAACATTTTCAGACTGAAAAGGATTGCTGTTACGAATCCTTTGATCAATCTTTAAATATAAAGAAGATTATGCAACTTGTACAGAAAGTTCCATTGGAGCAAATGGGAGAGAATTTACATCAATCACAATGATCTGAAATGCAAGGGAAACAAAGGGAAACCTAGACGCAATACAATGGGAAATAGAGAAGAACAAATATCCAAAATAATGGAATTTTCAATAGGAAATAACTTGAAGATTTCTCTACCCAGTCACCCTTTCCACTGAATAGGACTGTTGTTAAGAACCCTTTCGTACAGTTTGAATATAAGGAAGATAATGAATTGTGTACAAAACTTCTTTTGAAGGAAATCCGAGAGAATTGATATCAACTATAATATCACAAACAGTAAAAGAAGCAAATGGAAAACTAATCTCAGAATGTGAATTAGTAAAGAACAAGTAAGAAAAGGAACTTTTTTCATACGGGAAAAACAGGAACAGTGCTTTGGACAAAACATTTTCAGACTGAAAAGGATTGCTGTTACGAATCCTTTGATCAATCTTTAAATATAAAGAAGATTATGCAACTTGTACAGAAAGTTCCATTGGAGCAAATGGGAGAGAATTTACATCAATCACAATGATCTGAAATGCAAGGGAAACAAAGGGAAACAATACAATTGGGAAATAGAGAAGAACAAATATCCAAAATAATGGAATTTTCAATAGGAAATAACTTGAAGATTTCTCTACCCAGTCACCCTTTCCACTGAATAGGACTGTTGTTAAGAACCCTTTCGTACAGTTTGAATATAAGGAAGATAATGAATTGTGTACAAAACTTCTTTTGAAGGAAATCCGAGAGAATTGATATCAACTATAATATCACAAACAGTAAAAGAAGCAAATGGAAAACTAATCTCAGAATGTGAATTAGTAAAGAACAAGTAAGAAAAGGAACTGTTTTTTCATACGGGAAAAACAGGAACAGTGCTTTGGACAAAACATTTTCAGACTGAAAAGGATTGCTGTTACGATTCCTTTGATCAATCTTTAAATATAAAGAAGATTATGCAACTTGTACAGAAAGTTCCATTGGAGCAAATGGGAGAGAATTTACATCAATCACAATGATCTGAAATGCAAGGGAAACAAAGGGAAACCTAGACGCAATATATTGGGAAATAGAGAAGAACAAATATCCAAAATAATGGAATTTTCAATAGGAAATAACTTGAAGATTTCTCTACCCAGTCACCCTTTCCACTGAATAGGACTGTTGTTAAGAACCCTTTTGTACAGTTTGAATATAAGGAAGATAATGAATTGAGTACAAAACTTCTTTTGAAGGAAATCCGAGAGAATTGATATCAACTATAATATCACAAACAGTAAAAGAAACAAATGGAAAACTAATCTCAGAATGTGAATTAGTAAAGAACAAGTAAGAAAAGGAACTGTTTTTTCATACGGGAAAAACAGGAACAGTGCTTTGGACAAAACATTTTCAGACTGAAAAGGATTGCTGTTACGAATCCTTTGATCAATCTTTAAATATAAAGAAGATTATGCAACTTGTACAGAAAGTTCCATTGGAGCAAATGGGAGAGAATTTACATCAATCACAATGATCTGAAATGCAAGGGAAACAAAGGGAAACCTAGACGCAATACAATGGGAAATAGAGAAGAACAAATATCCAAAATAATGGAATTTTCAATAGGAAATAACTTGAAGATTTCTCTACCCAGTCACCCTTTCCACTGAATAGGACTGTTGTTAAGAACCCTTTCGTACAGTTTGAATATAAGGAAGATAATGAATTGTGTACAAAACTTCTTTTGAAGGAAATCCGAGAGAATTGATATCAACTATGATATCACAAACAGTAAAGGAAGCAAATGGAAAACTAGACTCAGAATGTGAATTAGTAAAGAACAAGTAAGAAAAGGAACTGTTTTTTCATACAGGAATAACAGGAACAGTGCTTTGGACAAAACATTTTCAGACTGAAAAGGATGGCTGTTACGAATCCTTTGATCAATCTTTAAATATAAAGAAGATTATGCAACTTGTACAGAAAATTCCATTGGAGCAAATGGGAGAGAATTTACATCAATTACAACGATCTGAAATGCAAGGGAAACAAAGGGAAACCTAGACTGAATACAATGGGAAATAGAGAAGAACAAATAACCAAAATAATGGAATTTTCAATAGGAAATAACTTGAAGATTTCTCTACCCATTCACCCTTTCCACTGAATAGGACTGTTGTTAAGAACCCTTTCGGACAGTTTGAATATAAGGAAGATAATGAATTGTGTACAAAACTTCTTTTGAAGGAAATCCGAGAGAATTGATATCAACTATAATATCACAAACAGTAAAAGAAGCAAATGAAAAACTAGACTCAGAATGTGAATTAGTAAAGAACAAGTAAGAAAAGGAACTGTTTTTTCATACGGGAAAAACAGGAACAGTGCTTTGGACAAAACATTTTCAGACTGAAAAGGATTGCTGTTACTCATCCTTTGATCAATCTTTAAATATAAAGAAGATTATGGAACTTGTACAGAAAGTTCCATTGGAGCAAATGGGAGAGAATTTACATCAATCACAATGATCTGAAATGCAAGGGAAACAAAGGGAAACCTAGACGCAATACATTGGGAAATAGAGAAGAACAAATATCCAAAATAATGGAATTTTCAATAGGAAATAACTTGAAGATTTCTCTACCCAGTCACCCTTTCCACTGAATAGGACTGTTGTTAAGAACCCTTTTGTACAGTTTGAATATAAGGAAGATAATGAATTGTGTACAAAACTTCTTTTGAAGGAAATCCGAGAGAATTGATATCAACTATGATATCACAAACAGTAAAGGAAGCAAATGGAAAACTAGACTCAGAATGTGAATTAGTAAAGAACAAGTAAGAAAAGGAACTGTTTTTTCATACAGGAATAACAGGAACAGTGCTTTGGACAAAACATTTTCAGACTGAAAAGGATGGCTGTTACGAATCCTTTGATCAATCTTTAAATATAAAGAAGATTATGCAACTTGTACAGAAAATTCCATTGGAGCAAATGGTAGAGAATTTACATCAATCACAACGATCTGAAATGCAAGGGAAACAAAGGGAAACCTAGACTGAATACAATGGGAAATAGAGAAGAACAAATAACCGAAATAATGGAATTTTCAGTAGGAAATAACTTGAAGATTTCTCTGCCCAGTCACCCTTTGCACTGAATAGGACTGTTATTTAGAACCCTTTCGTACAGTTTGAATATAAGAAAGATCATGAATTGTGTACAAAACTTCTTTTGAAGGAAATCTGAGAGAATTGATATCAACTATAATATCACAAACAGTAAAAGAAACAAATGGAAAACTAATCTCAGAATGTGAATTAGTAAAGAACAAGTAAGAAAAGGAATTGTTTTTTCATACAGGAATAACAAGAACGGTGCTTTGGACAAAACATTTTCAGACTGAAAAGGATTGCTGTTACAAATCCTTTGATCAATCTTTAAATATAAAGAAGATTATGCAACTTGTACAGAAAGTTCCATTGGAGCAAATGGGAGAGAATTTACATCAATCACAATGATCTGAAATGCAAGGGAAACAAAGGGAAACCTAGACGCAATACATTGGGAAATAGAGAAGAACAAATATCCAAAATAATGGAATTTTCAATAGGAAATAACTTGAAGATTTCTCTACCCAGTCACCCTTTCCACTGAATAGGACTGTTGTTAAGAACCCTTTCGTACAGTTTGAATATAAGGAAGATAATGAATTGTGTACAAAACTTCTTTTGAAGGAAATCCGAGAGAATTGATATCAACTATGATATCACAAACAGTAAAGGAAGCAAATGGAAAACTAGACTCAGAATGTGAATTAGTAAAGAACAAGTAAGAAAAGGAACTGTTTTTTCATACAGGAATAACAGGAACAGTGCTTTGGACAAAACATTTTCAGACTGAAAAGGATGGCTGTTACGAATCCTTTGATCAATCTTTAAATATAAAGAAGATTATGCAACTTGTACAGAAAATTCCATTGGAGCAAATGGGAGAGAATTTACATCAATTACAACGATCTGAAATGCAAGGGAAACAAAGGGAAACCTAGACTGAATACAATGGGAAATAGAGAAGAACAAATAACCAAAATAATGGAATTTTCAATAGGAAATAACTTGAAGATTTCTCTACCCATTCACCCTTTCCACTGAATAGGACTGTTGTTAAGAACCCTTTCGGACAGTTTGAATATAAGGAAGATAATGAATTGTGTACAAAACTTCTTTTGAAGGAAATCCGAAAGAATTGATATCAACTATAATATCACAAACAGTAAAAGAAGCAAATGAAAAACTAGACTCAGAATGTGAATTAGTAAAGAACAAGTAAGAAAAGGAACTGTTTTTACATACGGGAAAAACAGGAACAGTGCTTTGGACAAAACATTTTCAGACTGAAAAGGATTGCTGTTACGAATCCTTTGATCAATCTTTAAATATAAAGAAGATTATGCAACTTGTACAGAAAGTTCCATTGGAGCAAATGGGAGAGAATTTACATCAATCACAATGATCTGAAATGCAACGGAAACAAAGGGAAACCTAGACTAAATACAATGGGAAATAGAGAAGAATAAATATCCAAAATAATGGAATTTTCAATAGGAAATAACTGGAAGATTTCTCTACCCAGTCACCCTTTCCACTGAATAGGACTGTTGTTAAGAACCCTTTCGTACAGTTTGAATATAAGGAAGATAATGAATTGTGTACAAAACTTCTTTTGAAGGAAATCCGAAAGAATTGATATCAACTATAATATCACAAACAGTAAAAGAAGCAAATGGAAAACTAGACTCAGAATGTGAATTAGTAAATAACAAGTAAGAAAAGGAATTGTTTTTTCATACAGGAATAACAGAAACAGTGCTTTGGACAAAACATTTTCAGACTGAAAAGGATTGCTGTTACTCATCCTTTGATCAATCTTTAAATATAAAGAAGATTATGGAACTTGTACAGAAAGTTCCATTGGAGCAAATGGGAGAGAATTTACATCAATCACAATGATCTGAAATGCAAGGGAAACAAAGGGAAACCTAGACGCAATACATTGGGAAATAGAGAAGAACAAATATCCAAAATAATGGAATTTTCAATAGAAAATAACTTGAAGATTTCTCTACCCAGTCACCCTTTCCACTGAATAGGACTGTTGTTAAGAACCCTTTCGTACAGTTTGAATATAAGGAAGATAATGAATTGTGTACAAAACTTCTTTTGAAGGAAATCCGAGAGAATTGATATCAACTATAATATCACAAACAGTAAAAGAAGCAAATGGAAAACTAATCTCAGAATGTGAATTAGTAAAGAACAAGTAAGAAAAGGAACTGTTTTTTCATACGGGAAAAACAGGAACAGTGCTTTGGACAAAACATTTTCAGACTGAAAAGGATTGCTGTTACGAATCCTTTGATCAATCTTTAAATATAAAGAAGATTATGCAACTTGTACAGAAAGTTCCATTGGAGCAAATGGGAGAGAATTTACATCAATCACAATGATCTGAAATGCAAGGGAAACAAAGGGAAACCTAGACGCAATACATTGGGAAATAGAGAAGAACAAATATCCAAAATAATGGAATTTTCAATAGGAAATAACTTGAAGATTTCTCTACCCAGTCACCCTTTCCACTGAATAGGACTGTTGTTAAGAACCCTTTCGTACAGTTTGAATATAAGGAAGATAATGAATTGTGTACAAAACTTCTTTTGAAGGAAATCCGAGAGAATTGATATCAACTATAATATCACAAACAGTAAAAGAAGCAAATGGAAAACTAATCTCAGAATGTGAATTAGTAAAGAACAAGTAAGAAAAGGAACTGTTTTTTCATACGGGAAAAACAGGAACAGTGCTTTGGACAAAACATTTTCAGACTGAAAAGGATTGCTGTTACGAATCCTTTGATCAATCTTTAAATATAAAGAAGATTATGCAACTTGTACAGAAAGTTCCATTGGAGCAAATGGGAGAGAATTTACATCAATTACAACGATCTGAAATGCAAGGGAAACAAAGGGAAACCTAGACTGAAAACAATGGGAAATCAGAGAAGAACAAATAACCAAAATAATGGAATTTTCAATAGGAAATAACTTGAAGATTTCTCTACCCAGTCACCCTTTCCACTGAATAGGACTGTTGTTAAGAACCCTTTCGTACAGTTTGAATATAAGGAAGATAATGAATTGTGTACAAAACTTCTTTTGAAGGAAATCCGAGAGAATTGATATCAACTATAATATCACAAACAGTAAAAGAAGCAAATGGAAAACTAATCTCAGAATGTGAATTAGTAAAGAACAAGTAAGAAAAGGAACTTTTTTCATACGGGAAAAACAGGAACAGTGCTTTGGACAAAACATTTTCAGACTGAAAAGGATTGCTGTTACGAATCCTTTGATCAATCTTTAAATATAAAGAAGATTATGCAACTTGTACAGAAAGTTCCATTGGAGCAAATGGGAGAGAATTTACATCAATCACAATGATCTGAAATGCAAGGGAAACAAAGGGAAACCTAGACGCAATACAATGGGAAATAGAGAAGAACAAATATCCAAAATAATGGAATTTTCAATAGGAAATAACTTGAAGATTTCTCTACCCAGTCACCCTTTCCACTGAATAGGACTGTTGTTAAGAACCCTTTCGTACAGTTTGAATATAACGAAGATAATGAATTGTGTACAAAACTTCTTTTGAAGGAAATCCGAGAGAATTGATATCAACTATAATATCACAAACAGTAAAAGAAGCAAAAGGAAAACTAGACTCAGAATGTGAATTAGTAAAAAACAAGTAAGAAAAGGAACAGTTTTTTCATACAGGAATAACAGGAACAGTGCTTTGGACAAAACATTTTCAGACTGAAAAGGATTGCTGTTACGAATCCTTTGATCAATCTTTAAATATAAAGAAGATTATGCAACTTATACAGAAAGTTCCATTGGAGCAAATGGGAGAGAATTTACATCAATCACAATGATCTGAAATGCAAGGGAAACAAAGGGAAACCTACACGCAATACAATGGGAAATAGAGAAGAACAAATATCCAAAATAATGGAATTTTCAATAGGAAATAACTTGAAGATTTCTCTACCCAGTCACCCTTTCCACTGAATAGGACTGTTGTTAAGAACCCTTTCGTACAGTTTGAATATAACGAAGATAATGAATTGTGTACAAAACTTCTTTTGAAGGAAATCCGAGAGAATTGATATCAACTATAATATCACAAACAGTAAAAGAAGCAAATGGAAAACTAATCTCAGAATGTGAATTAGTAAAGAACAAGTAAGAAAAGGAACTGTTTTTTCATACGGGAAAAACAGGAACAGTGCTTTGGACAAAACATTTTCAGACTGAAAAGGATTGCTGTTACGAATCCTTTGATCAATCTTTAAATATAAAGAAGATTATGCAACTTGTACAGAAAGTTCCATTGGAGCAAATGGGAGAGAATTTACATCAATCACAATGATCTGAAATGCAAGGGAAACAAAGGGAAACCTAGACGCAATACAATGGGAAATAGAGAAGAACAAATATCCAAAATAATGGAATTTTCAATAGGAAATAACTTGAAGATTTCTCTACCCAGTCACCCTTTCCACTGAATAGGACTGTTGTTAAGAACCCTTTCGTACAGTTTGAATATAAGGAAGATAATGAATTGTGTACAAAACTTCTTTTGAAGGAAATCCGAGAGAATTGATATCAACTATGATATCACAAACAGTAAAGGAAGCAAATGGAAAACTAGACTCAGAATGTGAATTAGTAAAGAACAAGTAAGAAAAGGAACTGTTTTTTCATACAGGAATAACAGGAACAGTGCTTTGGACAAAACATTTTCAGACTGAAAAGGATGGCTGTTACGAATCCTTTGATCAATCTTTAAATATAAAGAAGATTATGCAACTTGTACAGAAAATTCCATTGGAGCAAATGGGAGAGAATTTACATCAATTACAACGATCTGAAATGCAAGGGAAACAAAGGGAAACCTAGACTGAATACAATGGGAAATCAGAGAAGAACAAATAACCAAAATAATGGAATTTTCAGTAGGAAATAACTTGAAGATTTCTCTGCCCAGTCACCCTTTCCACTGAATAGGACTGTTATTTAGAACCCTTTTGTACAGTTTGAATATAAGAAAGATCATGAATTGTGTACAAAACTTCTTTTGAAGGAAATCTGAGAGAATTGATATCAACTATAATATCACAAACAGTAAAAGAAGCAAATGGAAAACTAATCTCAGAATGTGAATTAGTAAAGAACAAGTAAGAAAAGGAACTGTTTTTTCATACAGGAAAAACAGGAACAGTGCTTTGGACAAAACATTTTCAGACTGAAAAGGATTGCTGTTACGAATCCTTTGATCAATCTTTAAATATAAAGAAGATGATGCAACTTGTACAGAAAGTTCCATTGGAGCAAATGGGAGAGAATTTACATCAATCACAATGATCTGAAATGCAACGGAAACAAAGGGAAACCTAGACTAAATACAATGGGAAATAGAGAAGAACAAATATCCAAAATAATGGAATTTTCAATAGGAAATAACTGGAAGATTTCTCTACCCAGTCACCCTTTCCACTGAATAGGACTGTTGTTAAGAACCCTTTCATACAGTTTGAATATAAGGAAGATAATGAATTGTGTACAAAACTTCTTTTGAAGGAAATCCGAAAGAATTGATATCAACTATAATATCACAAACAGTAAAAGAAGCAAATGGAAAACTAGACTCAGAATGTGAATTAGTAAAGAACAAGTAAGAACAGGAATTGTTTTTTCATACAGGAATAACAGAAACAGTGCTTTGGACAAAACATTTTCAGACTGAAAAGGATTGCTGTTACGAATCCTTTGATCAATCTTTAAATATAAAGAAGATTATGCAACTCGTACAGAAAGTTCCATTGGAGCAAATGGGAGAGAATCTACATCAATTACAATGATCTGAAATGCAAGGGAAACAAAGGGAAACCTTAACGCAATACAATGGGAAATAGAGAAGAACAAATATCCAAAATAATGGAATTTTCAATAGGAAATAACTTGAAGATTTCTCTACCCAGTCACCCTTTCCACTGAATAGGACTGTTGTTAAGAACCCTTTCGTACAGTTTGAATATAAGGAAGATAATGAATTGTGTACAATACTTCTTTTGAAGGAAATCCGAGAGAATTGATATCAACTATGATATCACAAACAGTAAAGGAAGCAAATGGAAAACTAGACTCAGAATGTGAATTAGTAAAGAACAAGTAAGAAAAGGAACTGTTTTTTCATACAGGAATAACAGGAACAGTGCTTTGGAAAAAACATTTTCAGACTGAAAAGGATGGCTGTTACGAATCCTTTGATCAATCTTTAAATATAAAGAAGATTATGCAACTTGTACAGAAAATTCCATTGGAGCAAATGGGAGAGAATTTACATCAATTACAACGATCTGAAATGCAAGGGAAACAAAGGGAAACCTAGACTGAATACAATGGGAAATCAGAGAAGAACAAATAACCAAAATAATGGAATTTTCAGTAGGAAATAACTTGAAGATTTCTCTGCCCAGTCACCCTTTCCACTGAATAGGACTGTTATTTAGAACCCTTTCGTACAGTTTGAATATAAGAAAGATCATGAATTGTGTACAAAACTTCTTTTGAAGGAAATCTGAGAGAATTGATATCAACTATAATATCACAAACAGTAAAAGAAGCAAATGGAAAACTAGACTCAGAATGTGAATTAGTAAAGAACAAGTAAGAAAAGGAATTGTTTTTTCATACAGGAATAACAGGAACAGTGCTTTGGACAAAACATTTTCAGACTGAAAAGGATGGCTGTTACGAATCCTTTGATCAATCTTTAAATATAAAGAAGATTATGCAACTTGTACAGAAAGTTCCATTGGAGCAAATGGGAGAGAATTTACATCAATCACAATGATCTGAAATGCAAGGGAAACAAAGGGAAACCTAGACGCAATACATTGGGAAATAGAGAAGAACAAATATCCAAAATAATGGAATTTTCAATAGGAAATAACTTGAAGATTTCTCTACCCAGTCACCCTTTCCACTGAATAGGACTGTTGTTAAGAACCCTTTCGTACAGTTTGAATATAAGGAAGATAATGAATTGTGTACAAAACTTCTTTTGAAGGAAATCCGAGAGAATTGATATCAACTATAATATCACAAACAGTAAAAGAAGCAAATGGAAAACTAATCTCAGAATGTGAATTAGTAAAGAACAAGTAAGAAAAGGAACTGTTTTTTCATACGGGAAAAACAGGAACAGTGCTTTGGACAAAACATTTTCAGACTGAAAAGGATTGCTGTTACGATTCCTTTGATCAATCTTTAAATATAAAGAAGATTATGCAACTTGTACAGAAAGTTCCATTGGAGCAAATGGGAGAGAATTTACATCAATCACAATGATCTGAAATGCAAGGGAAACAAAGGGAAACCTAGATGCAATACAATGGGAAATAGAGAAGAACAAATATCCAAAATAATGGAATTTTCAATAGGAAATAACTTGAAGATTTCTCTACCCAGTCACCCTTTCCACTGAATAGGACTGTTGTTAAGAACCCTTTCGTACAGTTTGAATATAAGGAAGATAATGAATTGTGTACAAAACTTCTTTTGAAGGAAATCCGAGAGAATTGATATCAACTATGATATCACAAACAATAAAGGAAGCAAATGGAAAACTAGACTCAGAATGTGAATTAGTAAAGAACAAGTAAGAAAAGGAACTGTTTTTTCATACAGGAATAACAGGAACAGTGCTTTGGACAAAACATTTTCAGACTGAAAAGGATGGCTGTTACGAATCCTTTGATCAATCTTTAAATATAAAGAAGATTATGCAACTTGTACAGAAAATTCCATTGGAGCAAATGGGAGAGAATTAACATCAATTACAACGATCTGAAATGCAAGGGAAACAAAGGGAAACCTAGACTGAATACAATGGGAAATAGAGAAGAACAAATAACCAAAATAATGGAATTTTCAATAGGAAATAACTTGAAGATTTCTCTACCCAGTCACCCTTTCCACTGAATAGGACTGTTGTTAAGAACCCTTTCGGACAGTTTGAATATAAGGAAGATAATGAATTGTGTACAAAACTTCTTTTGAAGGAAATCCGAGAGAATTGATATCAACTATAATATCACAAACAGTAAAAGAAGCAAATGAAAAACTAGACTCTGAATGTGAATTAGTAAAGAACAAGTAAGAAAAGGAACTGTTTTTTCATACAGGAAAAACAGGAACAGTGCTTTGGACAAAACATTTTCAGACTGAAAAGGATTGCTGTTACGAATCCTTTGATCAATCTTTAAATATAAAGAAGATGATGCAACTTGTACAGAAAGTTCCATTGGAGCAAATGGGAGAGAATTTACATCAATCACAATGATCTGAAATGCAACGGAAACAAAGGGAAACCTAGACTAAATACAATGGGAAATAGAGAAGAACAAATATCCAAAATAATGGAATTTTCAATAGGAAATAACTGGAAGATTTCTCTACCCAGTCACCCTTTCCACTGAATAGGACTGTTGTTAAGAACCCTTTCATACAGTTTGAATATAAGGAAGATAATGAATTGTGTACAAAACTTCTTTTGAAGGAAATCCGAAAGAATTGATATCAACTATAATATCACAAACAGTAAAAGAAGCAAATGGAAAACTAGACTCAGAATGTGAATTAGTAAAGAACAAGTAAGAAAAGGAATTGTTTTTTCATACAGGAATAACAGAAACAGTGCTTTGGACAAAACATTTTCAGACTGAAAAGGATTGCTGTTACGAATCCTTTGATCAATCTTTAAATATAAAGAAGATTATGCAACTCGTACAGAAAGTTCCATTGGAGCAAATGGGAGAGAATTTACATCAATCACAATGATCTGAAATGCAAGGGAAACAAAGGGAAACCTAGCCGCAATACAATGGGAAATAGAGAAGAACAAATATCCAAAATAATGGAATTTTCAATAGGAAATAACTTGAAGATTTCTCTACCCAGTCACCCTTTCCACTGAATAGGACTGTTGTTAAGAACCCTTTCGTACAGTTTGAATATAAGGAAGATAATGAATTGTGTACAAAACTTCTTTTGAAGGAAATCCGAGAGAATTGATATCAACTATGATATCACAAACAATAAAGGAAGCAAATGGAAAACTAGACTCAGAATGTGAATTAGTAAAGAACAAGTAAGAAAAGGAACTGTTTTTTCATACAGGAATAACAGGAACAGTGCTTTGGACAAAACATTTTCAGACTGAAAAGGATGGCTGTTACGAATCCTTTGATCAATCTTTAAATATAAAGAAGATTATGCAACTTGTACAGAAAATTCCATTGGAGCAAATGGGAGAGAATTAACATCAATTACAACGATCTGAAATGCAAGGGAAACAAAGGGAAACCTAGACTGAATACAATGGGAAATAGAGAAGAACAAATAACCAAAATAATGGAATTTTCAATAGGAAATAACTTGAAGATTTCTCTACCCAGTCACCCTTTCCACTGAATAGGACTGTTGTTAAGAACCCTTTCGGACAGTTTGAATATAAGGAAGATAATGAATTGTGTACAAAACTTCTTTTGAAGGAAATCCGAGAGAATTGATATCAACTATAATATCACAAACAGTAAAAGAAGCAAATGAAAAACTAGACTCAGAATGTGAATTAGTAAAGAACAAGTAAGAAAAGGAACTGTTTTTTCATACAGGAAAAACAGGAACAGTGCTTTGGACAAAACATTTTCAGACTGAAAAGGATTGCTGTTACGAATCCTTTGATCAATCTTTAAATATAAAGAAGATGATGCAACTTGTACAGAAAGTTCCATTGGAGCAAATGGGAGAGAATTTACATCAATCACAATGATCTGAAATGCAACGGAAACAAAGGGAAACCTAGACTAAATACAATGGGAAATAGAGAAGAACAAATATCCAAAATAATGGAATTTTCAATAGGAAATAACTGGAAGATTTCTCTACCCAGTCACCCTTTCCACTGAATAGGACTGTTGTTAAGAACCCTTTCATACAGTTTGAATATAAGGAAGATAATGAATTGTGTACAAAACTTCTTTTGAAGGAAATCCGAAAGAATTGATATCAACTATAATATCACAAACAGTAAAAGAAGCAAATGGAAAACTAGACTCAGAATGTGAATTAGTAAAGAACAAGTAAGAAAAGGAATTGTTTTTTCATACAGGAATAACAGAAACAGTGCTTTGGACAAAACATTTTCAGACTGAAAAGGATTGCTGTTACGAATCCTTTGATCAATCTTTAAATATAAAGAAGATTATGCAACTCGTACAGAAAGTTCCATTGGAGCAAATGGGAGAGAATTTACATCAATCACAATGATCTGAAATGCAAGGGAAACAAAGGGAAACCTAGACGCAATACAATGGGAAATAGAGAAGAACAAATATCCAAAATAATGGAATTTTCAATAGGAAATAACTTGAAGATTTCTCTACCCAGTCACCCTTTCCACTGAATAGGACTGTTGTTAAGAACCCTTTCGTACAGTTTGAATATAAGAAAGATCATGAATTGTGTACAAAACTTCTTTTGAAGGAAATCCGAGAGAATTGATATCAACTATGATATCACAAACAGTAAAGGAAGCAAATGGAAAACTAGACTCAGAATGTGAATTAGTAAAGAACAAGTAAGAAAAGGAACTGTTTTTTCATACAGGAATAACAGGAACAGTGCTTTGGACAAAACATTTTCAGACTGAAAAGGATGGCTGTTACGAATCCTTTGATCAATCTTTAAATATAAAGAAGATTATGCAACTTGTACAGAAAATTCCATTGGAGCAAATGGGAGAGAATTTACATCAATTACAACGATCTGAAATGCAAGGGAAACAAAGGGAAACCTAGACTGAATACAATGGGAAATAGAGAAGAACAAATAACCAAAATAATGGAATTTTCAGTAGGAAATAACTTGAAGATTTCTCTGCCCAGTCACCCTTTCCACTGAATAGGACTGTTATTTAGAACCCTTTCGTACAGTTTGAATATAAGAAAGATCATGAATTGTGTACAAAACTTCTTTTGAAGGAAATCTGAGAGAATTGATATCAACTATAATATCACAAACAGTAAAAGAAGCAAATGGAAAACTAGACTCAGAATGTGAATTAGTAAAGAACAAGTAAGAAAAGGAATTGTTTTTTCATACAGGAATAACAGGAACAGTGCTTTGGACAAAACATTTTCAGACTGAAAAGGATTGCTGTTACGAATCCTTTGATCAATCTTTAAATATAAAGAAGATTATGCAACTTGTACAGAAAGTTCCATTGGAGCAAATGGGAGAGAATCTACATCAATCACAATGATCTGAAATGCAAGGGAAACAAAGGGAAACCTTAACGCAATACAATGGGAAATAGAGAAGAACAAATATCCAAAATAATGGAATTTTCAATAGGAAATAACTTGAAGATTTCTCTACCCAGTCACCCTTTCCACTGAATAGGACTGTTGTTAAGAACCCTTTCGTACAGTTTGAATATAAGGAAGATAATGAATTGTGTACAATACTTCTTTTGAAGGAAATCCGAGAGAATTGATATCAACTATGATATCACAAACAGTAAAGGAAGCAAATGGAAAACTAGACTCAGAATGTGAATAGGTAAAGAACAAGTAAGAAAAGGAACTGTTTTTTCATACAGGAATAACAGGAACAGTGCTTTGGAAAAAACATTTTCAGACTGAAAAGGATGGCTGTTACGAATCCTTTGATCAATCTTTAAATATAAAGAAGATTATGCAACTTGTACAGAAAATTCCATTGGAGCAAATGGGAGAGAATTTACATCAATTACAACGATCTGAAATGCAAGGGAAACAAAGGGAAACCTAGACTGAATACAATGGGAAATCAGAGAAGAACAAATAACCAAAATAATGGAATTTTCAGTAGGAAATAACTTGAAGATTTCTCTGCCCAGTCACCCTTTCCACTGAATAGGACTGTTATTTAGAACCCTTTCGTACAGTTTGAATATAAGAAAGATCATGAATTGTGTACAAAACTTCTTTTGAAGGAAATCTGAGAGAATTGATATCAACTATAATATCACAAACAGTAAAAGAAGCAAATGGAAAACTAGACTCAGAATGTGAATTAGTAAAGAACAAGTAAGAAAAGGAATTGTTTTTTCATACAGGAATAACAGGAACAGTGCTTTGGACAAAACATTTTCAGACTGAAAAGGATGGCTGTTACGAATCCTTTGATCAATCTTTAAATATAAAGAAGATTATGCAACGTGTACAGAAAGTTCCATTGGAGCAAATGGGAGAGAATTTACATCAATCACAATGATCTGAAATGCAAGGGAAACAAAGGGAAACCTAGACGCAATACAATGGGAAATAGAGAAGAACAAATATCCAAAATAATGAAATTTTCAATAGGAAATAACTTGAAGATTTCTCTACCCAGTCACCCTTTCCACTGAATAGGACTGTTGTTAAGAACCCTTTCGTACAGTTTGAATATAAGAAAGATCATGAATTGTGTACAAAACTTCTTTTGAAGGAAATCCGAGAGAATTGATATCAACTATGATATCACAAACAGTAAAGGAAGCAAATGGAAAACTAGACTCAGAATGTGAATTAGTAAAGAACAAGTAAGAAAAGGAACTGTTTTTTCATACAGGAATAACAGGAACAGTGCTTTGGACAAAACATTTTCAGACTGAAAAGGATGGCTGTTACGAATCCTTTGATCAATCTTTAAATATAAAGAAGATTATGCAACTTGTACAGAAAATTCCTTTGGAGCAAATGGGAGAGAATTTACATCAATTACAACGATCTGAAATGCAAGGGAAACAAAGGGAAACCTAGACTGAATACAATGGGAAATAGAGAAGAACAAATAACCAAAATAATGGAATTTTCAGTAGGAAATAACTTGAAGATTTCTCTGCCCAGTCACCCTTTCCACTGAATAGGACTGTTATTTAGAACCCTTTCGTACAGTTTGAATATAAGAAAGATCATGAATTGTGTACAAAACTTCTTTTGAAGGAAATCTGAGAGAATTGATATCAACTATAATATCACAAACAGTAAAAGAAGCAAATGGAAAACTAGACTCAGAATGTGAATTAGTAAAGAACAAGTAAGAAAAGGAATTGTTTTTTCATACAGGAATAACAGGAACAGTGCTTTGGACAAAACATTTTCAGACTGAAAAGGATTGCTGTTACGAATCCTTTGATCAATCTTTAAATATAAAGAAGATTATGCAACTTGTACAGAAAGTTCCATTGGAGCAAATGGGAGAGAATTTACATCAATCACAATGATCTGAAATGCAAGGGAAACAAAGGGAAACCTAGACGCAATACAATGGGAAATAGAGAAGAACAAATATCCAAAATAATGGAATTTTCAATAGGAAATAACTTGAAGATTTCTCTACCCAGTCACCCTTTCCACTGAATAGGACTGTTGTTAAGAACCCTTTCGGACAGTTTGAATATAAGGAAGATAATGAATTGTGTACAAAACTTCTTTTGAAGGAAATCCGAGAGAATTGATATCAACTATAATATCACAAACAGTAAAAGAAGCAAATGAAAAACTAGACTCAGAATGTGAATTAGTAAAGAACAAGTAAGAAAAGGAACTGTTTTTTCATACGGGAAAAACAGGAACAGTGCTTTGGACAAAACATTTTCAGACTGAAAAGGATGGCTGTTACGAATCTTTTGATCAATCTTTAAATATAAAGAAGATTATGCAACTTGTACAGAAAATTCCATTGGAGCAAATGGGAGAGAATTTACATCAATTACAACGATCTGAAATGCAAGGGAAACAAAGGGAAACCTAGACTGAATACAATGGGAAATCAGAGAAGAACAAATAACCAAAATAATGGAATTTTCAGTAGGAAATAACTTGAAGATTTCTCTGCCCAGTCACCCTTTCCACTGAATAGGACTGTTGTTAAGAACCCTTTCGTACAGTTTGAATATAAGAAAGATCATGAATTGTGTACAAAACTTCTTTTGAAGGAAATCCGAGAGAATTGATATCAACTATTATATCACAAACAGTAAAAGAAGCAAATGGAAAACTAATCTCAGAATGTGAATTAGTAAAGAACAAGTAAGAAAAGGAACTGTTTTTTCATACAGGAATAACAGGAACAGTGCTTTGGACAAAACATTTTCAGACTGAAAAGGATGGCTGTTACGAATCCTTTGATCCATCTTTAAATATAAAGAAGATTATGCAACTTGTACAGAAAGTTCCATTGGAGCAAATGGGAGAGAATTTACATCAATCACAATGATCTGAAATGCAAGGGAAACAAAAGGAAACCTAGACGCAATACAATGGGAAATAGAGAAGAAAAAATATCCAAAATAATGGAATTTTCAATAGGAAATAACTTGAAGATTTCTCTACCCAGTCACCCTTTCCACTGAATAGGACTGTTGTTAAGAACCCTTTCGGACAGTTTGAATATAAGGAAGATAATGAATTGTGTACAATACTTCTTTTGAAGGAAATCCGAGAGAATTGATATCAACTATGATATCACAAACAGTAAAGGAAGCAAATGGAAAACTAGACTCAGAATGTGAATTAGTAAAGAACAAGTAAGAAAAGGAACTGTTTTTTCATACAGGAATAACAGGAACAGTGCTTTGGACAAAACATTTTCAGACTGAAAAGGATGGCTGTTACGAATCCTTTGATCAATCTTTAAATATAAAGAAGATTATGCAACTTGTACAGAAAATTCCATTGGAGCAAATGGGAGAGAATTTACATCAATTACAACGATCTGAAATGCAAGGGAAACAAAGGGAAACCTAGACTGAATACAATGGGAAATCAGAGAAGAACAAATAACCAAAATAATGGAATTTTCAGTAGGAAATAACTTGAAGATTTCTCTGCCCAGTCACCCTTTCCACTGAATAGGACTGTTATTTAGAACCCTTTCGTACAGTTTGAATATAAGAAAGATCATGAATTGTGTACAAAACTTCTTTTGAAGGAAATCTGAGAGAATTGATATCAACTATAATATCACAAACAGTAAAAGAAGCAAATGGAAAACTAGACTCAGAATGTGAATTAGTAAAGAACAAGTAAGAAAAGGAATTGTTTTTTCATACAGGAATAACAGGAACAGTGCTTTGGACAAAACATTTTCAGACTGAAAAGGATGGCTGTTACGAATCCTTTGATCAATCTTTAAATATAAAGAAGATTATGCAACTTGTACAGAAAGTTCCATTGGAGCAAATGGGAGAGAATTTACATCAATCACAATGATCTGAAATGCAAGGGAAACAAAGGGAAACCTAGACGCAATACAATGGGAAATAGAGAAGAACAAATATCCAAAATAATGGAATTTTCAATAGGAAATAACTTGAAGATTTCTCTACCCAGTCACCCTTTCCACTGAATAGGACTGTTGTTAAGAACCCTTTCGGACAGTTTGAATATAAGGAAGATAATGAATTGTGTACAAAACTTCTTTTGAAGGAAATCCGAGAGAATTGATATCAACTATGATATCACAAACAGTAAAGGAAGCAAATGGAAAACTAGACTCAGAATGTGAATTAGTAAAGAACAAGTAAGAAAAGGAACTGTTTTTTCATACAGGAATAACAGGAACAGTGC
The DNA here is from genome assembly GCF_048593235.1 of Sminthopsis crassicaudata. Taxonomy (NCBI): domain Eukaryota; kingdom Metazoa; phylum Chordata; class Mammalia; order Dasyuromorphia; family Dasyuridae; genus Sminthopsis; species Sminthopsis crassicaudata. Next base: position 203,274,679 of record NC_133619.1, read on the forward strand.
TTTGGACAAAACATTTTCAGACTGAAAAGGATGGCTGTTACGAATCCTTTGATCAATCTTTAAATATAAAGAAGATTATGCAACTTGTACAGAAAATTCCATTGGAGCAAATGGGAGAGAATTTACATCAATCACAACGATCTGAAATGCAAGGGAAACAAAGGGAAACCTAGACTGAATACAATGGGAAATCAGAGAAGAACAAATATCCAAAATAATGGAATTTTCAGTAGGAAATAACTTGAAGATTTCTCTACCCAGTCACCCTTTCCACTGAATAGGACTGTTGTTAAGAACCCTTTCGTACAGTTTGAATATAAGGAAGATAATGAATTGTGTACAAAACTTCTTTTGAAGGAAATCCGAGAGAATTGATATCAACTATGATATCACAAACAGTAAAAGAAGCAAATGGAAAACTAGACTCAGAATGTGAATTAGTAAAGAACAAGTAAGAAAAGGAATTGTTTTTTCATACAGGAATAACAGGAACAGTGCTTTGGACAAAACATTTTCAGACTGAAAAGGATTGCTGTTATGAATCCTTTGATCAATCTTTAAATATAAAGAAGATTATGCAACTTGTACAGAAAGTTCCATTGGAGCAAATGGGAGAGAATTTACATCAATCACAATGATCTGAAATGCAAGGGAAACAAAGGGAAACCTAGACGCAATACAATGGGAAATAGAGAAGAACAAATATCCAAAATAATGGAATTTTCAATAGGAAATAACTTGAAGATTTCTCTACCCAGTCACCCTTTCCACTGAATAGGACTGTTGTTAAGAACCCTTTCGGACAGTTTGAATATAAGGAAGATAATGAATTGTGTACAAAACTTCTTTTGAAGGAAATCCGAGAGAATTGATATCAACTATAATATCACAAACAGTAAAAGAAGCAAATGAAAAACTAGACTCAGAATGTGAATTAGTAAAGAACAAGTAAGAAAAGGAACTGTTTTTTCATACGGGAAAAACAGGAACAGTGCTTTGGACAAAACATTTTCAGACTGAAAAGGATTGCTGTTACGAATCCTTTGATCAATCTTTAAATATAAAGAAGATTATGCAACTTGTACAGAAAATTCCATTGGAGCAAATGGGAGAGAATTTACATCAATTACAACGATCTGAAATGCAAGGGAAACAAAGGGAAACCTAGACTGAATACAATGGGAAATCAGAGAAGAACAAATAACCAAAATAATGGAATTTTCAGTAGGAAATAACTTGAAGATTCCTCTGCCCAGTCACCCTTTCCACTGAATAGGACTGTTGTTAAGAACCCTTTCGTACAGTTTGAATATAAGAAAGATCATGAATTGTGTACAAAACTTCTTTTGAAGGAAATCCGAGAGAATTGATATCAACTATTATATCACAAACAGTAAAAGAAGCAAATGGAAAACTAATCTCAGAATGTGAATTAGTAAAGAACAAGTAAGAAAAGGAACTTTTTTCATACGGGAAAAACAGGAACAGTGCTTTGGACAAAACATTTTCAGACTGAAAAGGATTGCTGTTACGAATCCTTTGATCCATCTTTAAATATAAAGAAGATTATGCAACTTGTACAGAAAGTTCCATTGGAGCAAATGGGAGAGAATTTACATCAATCACAATGATCTGAAATGCAAGGGAAACAAAGGGAAACCTAGACGCAATACAATGGGAAATAGAGAAGAACAAATATCCAAAATAATGGAATTTTCAATAGGAAATAACTTGAAGATTTCTCTACCCAGTCACCCTTTCCACTGAATAGGACTGTTGTTAAGAACCCTTTCGTACAGTTTGAATATAAGGAAGATAATGAATTGTGTACAAAACTTCTTTTGAAGGAAATCCGAGAGAATTGATATCAACTATGATATCACAAACAGTAAAGGAAGCAAATGGAAAACTAGACTCAGAATGTGAATTAGTAAAGAACAAGTAAGAAAAGGAACTGTTTTTTCATACAGGAATAACAGAAACAGTGCTTTGGACAAAACATTTTCAGACTGAAAAGGATGGCTGTTACGAATCCTTTGATCAATCTTTAAATATAAAGAAGATTATGCAACTTGTACAGAAAATTCCATTGGAGCAAATGGGAGAGAATTTACATCAATTACAACGATCTGAAATGCAAGGGAAACAAAGGGAAACCTAGACTGAATACAATGGGAAATCAGAGAAGAACAAATAACCAAAATAATGGAATTTTCAGTAGGAAATAACTTGAAGATTTCTCTGCCCAGTCACCCTTTCCACTGAATAGGACTGTTATTTAGAACCCTTTCGTACAGTTTGAATATAAGAAAGATCATGAATTGTGTACAAAACTTCTTTTGAAGGAAATCTGAGAGAATTGATATCAACTATAATATCACAAACAGTAAAAGAAGCAAATGGAAAACTAGACTCAGAATGTGAATTAGTAAAGAACAAGTAAGAAAAGGAATTGTTTTTTCATACAGGAATAACAGGAACAGTGCTTTGGACAAAACATTTTCAGACTGAAAAGGATGGCTGTTACGAATCCTTTGATCAATCTTTAAATATAAAGAAGATTATGCAACTTGTACAGAAAGTTCCATTGGAGCAAATGGGAGAGAATTTACATCAATCACAATGATCTGAAATGCAAGGGAAACAAAGGGAAACCTAGACGCAATACAATGGGAAATAGAGAAGAACAAATATCCAAAATAATGCAATTTTCAATAGGAAATAACTTGAAGATTTCTCTACCCAGTCACCCTTTCCACTGAATAGGACTGTTGTTAAAAACCCTTTCGGACAGTTTGAATATAAGGAAGATAATGAATTGTGTACAAAACTTCTTTTGAAGGAAATCCGAGAGAATTGATATCAACTATGATATCACAAACAGTAAAGGAAGCAAATGGAAAACTAGACTCAGAATGTGAATTAGTAAAGAACAAGTAAGAAAAGGAACTGTTTTTTCATACGGGAAAAACAGGAACAGTGCTTTGGACAAAACATTTTCAGACTGAAAAGGATTGCTGTTACAAATCCTTTGATCAATCTTTAAATATAAAGAAGATTATGCAACTTGTTCAGAAAGTTCCATTGGAGCAAATGGGAGAGAATTTACATCAATCACAATGATCTGAAATGCAAGGGAAACAAAGGGAAACCTAGACGCAATACAATGGGAAATAGAGAAGAACAAATATCCAAAATAATGGAATTTTCAATAGGAAATAACTTGAAGATTTCTCTACCCAGTCACCCTTTCCACTGAATAGGACTGTTGTTAAGAACCCTTTCGTACAGTTTGAATATAAGGAAGATCATGAATTGTGTACAAAACTTCTTTTGAAGGAAATCCGAGAGAATTGATATCAACTATGATATCACAAACAGTAAAAGAAGCAAATGGAAAACTAGACTCAGAATGTGAATTAGTAAAGAACAAGTAAGAAAAGGAACTGTTTTTTCATACAGGAATAACAGGAACAGTGCTTTGGACAAAACATTTTCAGACTGAAAAGGATTGCTGTTACGAATCCTTTGATCAATCTTTAAATATAAAGAAGATTATGCAACTTGTACAGAAAATTCCATTGGAGCAAATGGGAGAGAATTTACATCAATTACAACGATCTGAAATGCAAGGGAAACAAAGGGAAACCTAGACTGAATACAATGGGAAATAGAGAAGAACAAATAACCAAAATAATGGAATTTTCAGTAGGAAATAACTTGAAGATTTCTCTACCCAGTCACCCTTTCCACTGAATAGGACTGTTGTTAAGAACCCTTTCGTACAGTTTGAATATAAGGAAGATAATGAATTGTGTACAAAACTTCTTTTGAAGGAAATCCGAGAGAATTGATATCAACTATGATATCACAAACAGTAAAAGAAGCAAATGGAAAACTAGACTCAGAATGTGAATTAGTAAAGAACAAGTAAGAAAAGGAACTGTTTTTTCATACAGGAATAACAGGAACAGTGCTTTGGACAAAACATTTTCAGACTGAAAAAGATGGCTGTTAGGAATCCTTTGATCAATCTTTAAATATAAAGAAGATTATGCAACTTGTACAGAAAATTCCATTGGAGCAAATGGCAGAGAATTTACATCAATTACAACGATCTGAAATGCAAGGGAAACAAAGGGAAACCTAGACTGAATACAATGGGAAATAGAGAAGAACAAATAACCAAAATAATGTAATTTTCAGTAGGAAATAACTTGAAGATTTCTCTGCCCAGTCACCCTTTCCACTGAATAGGACTGTTGTTAAGAACCCTTTCGTACAGTTTGAATATAAGGAAGATCATGAATTGTGTACAAAACTTCTTTTGAAGGAAATCCGAGAGAATTGATATCAACTATAATATCACAAACAGTAAAAGAAGCAAATGGAAAACTAGACTCAGAATGTGAATTAGTAAAGAACAAGTAAGAAAAGGAACTGTTTTTTCATACAGGAATAACAGGAACAGTGCTTTGGACAAAACATTTTCAGACTGAAAAGGATGGCTGTTACGAATCCTTTGATCAATCTTTAAATATAAAGAAGATTATGCAACTTGTACAGAAAGTTCCATTGGAGCCAATGGGAGGGAATTTACATCAATCACAATGATCTGAAATGCAAGGGAAACAAAGGGAAACCTAGACGCAATACAATGGGAAATAGAGAAGACAAATATCCAAAATAATGGAATTTTCAATAGGAAATAACTTGAAGATTTCTCTACCCAGTCACCCTTTCCACTGAATAGGACTGTTGTTAAGAACCCTTTCGGACAGTTTGAATATAAGGAAGATAATGAATTGTGTACAAAACTTCTTTTGAAGGAAATCCGAGAGAATTGATATCAACTATGATATCACAAACAGTAAAAGAAGCAAATGGAAAACTAGACTCAGAATGTGAATTAGTAAAGAACAAGTAAGAAAAGGAACTGTTTTTTCATACGGGAAAAACAGGAACAGTGCTTTGGACAAAACATTTTCAGACTGAAAAGGATTGCTGTTACGAATCCTTTGATCAATCTTTAAATATAAAGAAGATTATGCAACTTGTACAGAAAGTTCCATTGGAGCAAATGGGAGAGAATTTACATCAATCACAATGATCTGAAATGCAAGGGAAACAAAGGGAAACCTAGACGCAATACAATGGAAAATAGAGAAGAACAAATATCCAAAATAATGGAATTTTCAATAGGAAATAACTTGAAGATTTCTCTACCCAGTCACCCTTTCCACTGAATAGGACTGTTGTTAAGAACCCTTTCGTACAGTTTGAATATAAGGAAGATAATGAATTGTGTACAAAACTTCTTTTGAAGGAAATCCGAGAGAATTGATATCAACTATGATATCACAAACAGTAAAGGAAGCAAATGGAAAACTAGACTCAGAATGTGAATTAGTAAAGAACAAGTAAGAAAAGGAACTGTTTTTTCATACAGGAATAACAGGAACAGTGCTTTGGACAAAACATTTTCAGACTGAAAAGGATGGCTGTTACGAATCCTTTGATCAATCTTTAAATATAAAGAAGATTATGCAACTTGTACAGAAAGTTCCATTGGAGCCAATGGGAGAGAATTTACATCAATCACAATGATCTGAAATGCAAGGGAAACAAAGGGAAACCTAGACGCAATACAATGGGAAATAGAGAAGACAAATATCCAAAATAATGGAATTTTCAATAGGAAATAACTTGAAGATTTCTCTACCCAGTCACCCTTTCCACTGAATAGGACTGTTGTTAAGAACCCTTTCGGACAGTTTGAATATAAGGAAGATAATGAATTGTGTACAAAACTTCTTTTGAAGGAAATCCGAGAGAATTGATATCAACTATGATATCACAAACAGTAAAAGAAGCAAATGGAAAACTAGACTCAGAATGTGAATTAGTAAAGAACAAGTAAGAAAAGGAACTGTTTTTTCATACGGGAAAAACAGGAACAGTGCTTTGGACAAAACATTTTCAGACTGAAAAGGATTGCTGTTACGAATCCTTTGATCAATCTTTAAATATAAAGAAGATTATGCAACTTGTACAGAAAGTTCCATTGGAGCAAATGGGAGAGAATTTACATCAATCACAATGATCTGAAATGCAAGGGAACTTAGTGAGGGGGAGAATCATTGTGTGAATCTTACTCTCATCAGAAGAGGCTCAAAGAGTAAATAATTAACATATTTGTTTTTCAGAGAATTTTCTCTCACCTCATTAAAAGGGGGGAGAGGAAAAGGGAAAAGGAAAAGGGGAATAAGTGAAGGGACTTGGAGGGAGGGGGGAGGGATCCTAAAAAAAAAAAAAAAAAAAGAGGGAGGGTTGCGCGTCACAAGGGGGGTCTGTAAATTAAATATCGGGGAGGGGGATCAGGGGGGTCAAGGGAAAAAAGCATAATCTGGGGATAATACGATGGCAGGAAATACAGAATTAGTAATTTTAACTGTAAATGTAAATGGGATGAACGATCCCATCAAACGGAGACGGATAGTAGATTGGATCAAAAAGCAGAACCCTACAATATGTTGCCTACAGGAAACACACTTAAAGCAGGGAGATACATACAGAGTAAAGGTAAAAGGTTGGAACAGAGCCTATTATGCTTCAGGTAAAGCCAAAAAAGCAGGGGTAGCTATCCTTATCTCAGATCAAGCAAAAGCAGAAGTTGATCTCGTTAAAAAAGATAAGGAAGGCAACTATATCCTGCTGAAAGGTAGCATAAATAATGAAGCCATATCAATACTAAACATATATGCACCAAGTGGTATAGCATCTAACTTTCTAAAGGAAAAGTTAAGAGAACTGCAAGAAGAAATAGACAGTAAAACTATAATAGTGGGAGATCTCAACCTTGCACTCTCAGATTTAGACAAATCAAACCACAAAACAAACAAGAAAGAAATTAAAAAAGTAAATAGAACATTAGAAAAACTAGGTATGATAGACCTTTGGAGAAAACTGAATGGCAATAGGAAGGAATATACTTTCTTCTCAGCAGTTCATGGATCCTATACAAAAATTGACCATATACTAGGACATAAAGATCTCAAAATTAAATGTAGGAAGGCAGAAATAATAAATGCCTTCTTCTCAGATCACAATGCAATAAAAGCTACATTCAGTAAAAAGTTAGGGGTAAATAGACCAAAAAGTAATTGGAAACTGAATAATCTCATCTTAAAGAATGACTGGGTGAAAGAGCAAATTATAGAAACAATTAACAATTTCACCCAAGATAATGATAATGATGAGACATCATATCAAAATCTTTGGGATGCAGCTAAAGCGGTAATAAGGGGAAATTTTATATCTTTAGAGGCCTATTTGAAGAAAATTGAGAAAGAGAAGATTAACGAATTGGGCTTACAACTTAAAAGGCTAGAAAAAGACCAAATTATAAACCCCCAACCAAAAATTAAACTCGAAATACAAAAATTAAAAGGAGAAATCAATAAAATTGAAAGTAAAAAAACTATTGAATTAATAAATAAAACCAAGAGTTGGTTTTATGAAAAAGCCAATAAAATAGATAAACCTTTGGTAAATTTGATCAAAAAAAAGAAAGAGGAAAATCAAATTGATAGTCTTACAAATGAAAAGGGGGATCTTTCCACCAATGAAGAGGAAATTAGAGAAATAATAAGGAGTTACTTTGCCCAACTTTATGCCAATAAATTTGATAACTTAAGTGAAATGGATGACTTTCTCCAAAAATATAGGCTCCCTAGATTAACAGAGGAGGAGATAAATTGCTTAAATAGTCCCATTTCAGAAAAAGAAATAGAACAAGCTATTAATCAACTCCCCAGGAAAAAATCCCCAGGGCCAGATGGATTCACATGTGAATTCTACCAAACATTTAAAGAACAATTAGCCCCAATGTTATATAAATTATTTGAAAAAATAGGGGATGAAGGAGTCCTACCAAACTCCTTTTATGACACAGACATGGTACTGATACCTAAATCTGGTAGATCGAAAACTGAGAAAGAAAATTATAGACCAATCTCCTTAATGAATATTGATGCTAAAATCTTAAATAAGATATTAGCAAAAAGACTTCAGAAAATCATCTCCAAGATAATACACTATGATCAAGTAGGATTTATTCCAGGAATGCAGGGCTGGTTTAATATTAGGAAAACTATTAATATAATTGACCATATTAATAATCAAATTAATAAGAACCATATGATCATCTCAATAGATGCAGAAAAAGCATTTGACAAAATCCAACATCCATTCCTACTAAAAACTCTTGAGAGTATAGGAATAAATGGATTATTCCTTAGAATAATCAGGAGTATATATTTAAGACCGTCAGTAAGCATAATATGCAATAGAAATAAACTGCAACCTTTCCCAGTAAGATCAGGAGTGAAACAAGGTTGCCCACTATCACCATTACTATTCAATATAGTACTAGAAACGCTAGCCTCGGCAATAAGAGCCGAGAAAGAGATTCAAGGAATTAGAGTAGGAAATGAGGAAATCAAACTATCACTTTTTGCAGATGACATGATGGTATACTTAGAGAACCCCAAAGACTCTGCTAAAAAGCTACTAGAAATAATTCAAAATTTCAGCAAAGTGGCAGGATACAAAATAAATCCACATAAATCCTCGGCATTTTTATATATCACTAACAAAATGCAACAGCAAGAGATACAAAGAGAAATTCCATTCCAAACAAATGTTGAGAGTATAAAATATTTGGGAATCCATCTACCAAAGAAAAGTCAGGAATTATATGAGAAAAATTACAAAACACTTGCCACAAAAATAAAGTCAGATTTAAATAATTGGAAAGACATTCAGTGCTCTTGGATAGGCCGAGCGAATATAATAAAGATGACAATACTCCCCAAACTAATCTATTTATTTAGTGCTATACCAATCAGACTCCCAAGAAACTATTTTAATGACCTAGAAAAAATAACAACAAAATTCATATGGAAGAATAAAAGGTCAAGAATTGCAAGGGAACTAATGAAAAAAAACTCAGAGGAAGGTGGTCTAAGTGTACCTGATCTAAAGCTATATTATATAGCAGCAGTCACCAAAACCATTTGGTATTGGCTACGAAATAGACCGGTAGATCAGTGGAACAGATTAGATACAAAGGACAAAAAAGGATACATCTATAGCAATCTAATCTTTGACAAACCCAAAGATTCCAACATTAGGGATAAAAATTCATTATTCGGAAAAAACTGTTGGGAAAACTGGAAATTAGTATGGCAGAAATTAGATATGGATCCACACTTAACACCATATACCAAGATAAGATCAAAATGGGTCCATGAGTTAGGCATAAAGAGGGAGATAATAAATAGATTAGAGGAACAGAGGATAATCTACCTCTCAGACTTGTGGAGGAGGAAGGAATTTATGACCAGAGGAGAACTAGAGATCATTATTGATCACAAAATAGAAGATTTTGATTACATCAAACTAAAAAGTTTCTGTACAAATAATACTAATGCAAACAAGATTAGAAGGGAAGTAACAAATTGGGAAAATATTTTTAAAAACAAAGGTTCTGACAAAGGTCTCATTTCCAAAATATATAGAGAACTGACCCAAATTTATAAGAAACCGAACCATTCTCCAATTGATAAATGGTCAAAGGATATGAACAGACAATTCTCAGAGGAAGAAATTGAAACTATATCCACTCACATGAAAGAGTGTTCCAAATCACTACTGATCAGAGAAATGCAAATTAAGACCACTCTGAGATACCACTACACACCTGTCAGATTGGCTAAGATGACAGGAACAAATAATGACAAATGTTGGAGGGGATGTGGGAAAACTGGGACACTAATACATTGCTGGTGGAGTTGTGAAAGAATCCAGCCATTCTGGAGAGCAATCTGGAATTATGCCCAAAAAGTTATCAAACTGTGCATACCCTTTGACCCAGCAGCGCTACTACTGGGATTATATCCCAAAGAAATACTAAAGAGCGGAAAGAGACATATATGTGCCAAAATGTTTGTGGCAGCTCTTTTTGTTGTAGCTAGAAACTGGAGGATGAATGGATGTTCATCAGTTGGAGAATGGTTGGGTAAATTGTGGTATATGAAGGTTATGGAATATTATTGCTCGGTAAGAAATGACCAGCAGGAGGAATATAGAGAGGCCTGGAGAGACTTAAATCAACTGATGCTGAGTGAAATGAGCAGAACCAGAAGATCACTGTACACTTCAACAACAATGCTGTATGAGGATGTATTCTGATGGAAGTGGAAATCTTCAACATAAAGAAGATCCAACTCACTTCCAGTTGATCAATGATGGACAGAGGTAGCTGCACCCAGAGAAGAAACACTGGGAGGGGAATGAAAATTGTTAGCACTAATATCTGTCTGCCCAGGTTGCATGTACCTTCGGATTCTAATGTTTATTGTGCAACAAGAAAGTGATATTCGCACACATGTATTGTACCTAGACTATATTGTAACACATGTAAAATGTATGGTATTGCCTGTCGTCGGGGGGAGGGAATAGAGGGACGGGGGGTAAATTGGAAAAATGAATACAAGGGATAATATTATAAAATATATATATATATATATATATAATAAAAAAAAAAAAAAAAAAAAAAAAAAAAAAGAAATAACTTGAAGATTTCTCTACCCAGTCACCCTTTCCACTGAATAGGACTGTTGTTAAGAACCCTTTCGTACAGTTTGAATATAAGGAAGATAATGAATTGTGTACAAAACTTCTTTTGAAGGAAATCCGAGAGAATTGATATCAACTATGATATCACAAACAGTAAAAGAAGCAAATGGAAAACTAGACTCAGAACGTGAATTAGTAAAGAACAAGTAAGAAAAGGAACTGTTTTTTCATACAGGAATAACAGGAACAGTGCTTTGGACAAAACATTTTCAGACTGAAAAGGATTGCTGTTACGAATCCTTTGATCAATCTTTAAATATAATGAAGATGATGCAGCTTGAACAGAAAGTTTCACTGAAGGAAATGGTAGAAAATTTCCATCAAGTATAATGATCCCAAATGCAAGAGAAACAAAGGGAAAGCTAGACTCAATAGCATCGGAAATAAAGAAGAACAAGTATCCAAAGGAATGGATTTTTCAATAGGGAATAATTTAAAGATTTCTCAACCCATTCACCCTTTCCACTGTATAGGACTGCTGTTAAGAATCCTTTGGTACAGTTTGAATATAAGGAAGATAATTCATTATGCACAAAACTTCGATTGAAGCAAATGGAGAAAATTGATATCAACTATAATATCCCAAACTGCAAAAGAAACAAAGGGAAAACTAGACTCAATAGAATGTGAAATAGAGAAGACCAAGTAAAAGCAATTATTTTTTTGTACTGGAATAACCGGAACATTCCTTTGGATAAAAGCTTTTTCAGACTGAAAAGGATTGCTGTTACGAATCCTTTGATCAATCTTTAAATATAAAGAAGATTATGCAACTTGTAAAGAAAGTTCCATTGAAGCAAATGGGAGAAAATTTAAATCAAGTATAATGATCCCAAATGCAAGGGAAACAAAGCGAAACCTAGACTCAATAGAATGGAAAATAGAGAAGAACAAGTATCCAAAATAATGAAATTTTCAATAAGAAATAACTTGAAGATTTCTCTACCCAGTCACCCTTTCCACTGAATAGGACTGTTGTTAAGAACCCTTTCGTACAGTTTGAATATAAGGAAGATAATGAATTGTGTACAAAACTTCTTTTGAAGGAAATCCGAGAGAATTGATATCAACTATGATATCACAAACAGTAAAGGAAGCAAATGGAAAACTAGACTCAGAATGTGAATTAGTAAAGAACAAGTAAGAAAAGGAACTGTTTTTTCATACAGGAATAACAGGAACAGTGCTTTGGACAAAACATTTTCAGACTGAAAAGGATTGCTGTTACGAATCCTTTGATCAATCTTTAAATATAAAGAAGATTATGCAACTTGTACAGAAAGTTCCATTGGAGCAAATGGGAGAGAATTTACATCAATTACAACGATCTGAAATGCAAGGGAAACAAAGGGAAACCTAGACTGAATACAATGGGAAATAGAGAAGAACAAATAACCAAAATAATGGAATTTTCAGTAGGAAATAACTTGAAGATTTCTCTGCCCAGTCACCCTTTCCACTGAATAGGACTGTTATTTAGAACCCTTTCGTACAGTTTGAATATAAGAAAGATCATGAATTGTGTACAAAACTTCTTTTGAAGGAAATCTGAGAGAATTGATATCAACTATAATATCACAAACAGTAAAAGAAGCAAATGGAAAACTAGACTCAGAATGTGAATTAGTAAAGAACAAGTAAGAAAAGGAATTGTTTTTTCATACAGGAATAACAAGAACGGTGCTTTGGAAAAAACATTTTCAGACTGAAAAGGATTGCTGTTACGAATCCTTTGATCAATCTTTAAATATAAAGAAGATTATGCAACTTGTTCAAAAAGTTCCATTGGAGCAAATGGGAGAGAATTTACATCAATCACAATGATCTGAAATGCAAGGGAAACAAAGGGAAACCTAGACGCAATACAATGGGAAATAGAGAAGAACAAATATCCAAAATAATGGAATTTTCAATAGGAAATAACTTGAAGATTTCTCTACCCAGTCACCCTTTCCACTGAATAGGACTGTTGTTAAGAACCCTTTCGTACAGTTTGAATATAAGGAAGATCATGAATTGTGTACAAAACTTCTTTTGAAGGAAATCCGAGAGAATTGATATCAACTATGATATCACAAACAGCAAAAGAAGCAAATGGAAAACTAGACTCAGAATGTGAATTAGTAAAGAACAAGTAAGAAAAGGAACTGTTTTTTCATACAGGAATAACAGGAACAGTGCTTTGGACAAAACATTTTCAGACTGAAAAGGATGGCTGTTACGAATCCTTTCATCAATCTTTAAATATAAAGAAGATTATGCAACTTGTACAGAAAATTCCATTGGAGCAAACGGGAGAGAATTTACATCAATTACAACGATCTGAAATGCAAGGGAAACAAAGGGAAACCTAGACTGAATACAATGGGAAATAGAGAAGAACAAATAACCAAAATAATGGAATTTTCAGTAGGAAATAACTAGAAGATTTCTGTACCCAGTCACCCTTTGCACTGAATAGGACTGTTATTTAGAACCCTTTTGTACAGTTTGAATAAAGGAAGATCATGAATTGTGTACAAAACTTCTTTTGAAGGAAATCTGAGAGAATTGATATCAACTATAATATCACAAACAGTAAAATAAGCAAATGGAAAACTAGACTCAGAATGTGAATTAGTAAAGAACAAGTAAGAAAAGGAATTGTTTTTTCATACAGGAATAACAAGAACGGTGCTTTGGACAAAACATTTTCAGACTGAAAAGGATTGCTGTTACGAATCCTTTGATCAATCTTTAAATATAAAGAAGATTATGCAACTTGTACAGAAAGTTCCATTGGAGCAAATGGGAGAGAATTTACATCAATCACAATGATCTGAAATGCAAGGGAAACAAAGGGAAACCTAGACGCAATACAATGGGAAATAGAGAAGAACAAATATCCAAAATAATGGAATTTTCAATAGGAAATAACTGGAAGATTTCTCTACCCAGTCACCCTTTCCACTGAATAGGACTGTTGTTAAGAACCCTTTCATACAGTTTGAATATAAGGAAGATAATGAATTGTGTACAAAACTTCTTTTGAAGGAAATCCGAGAGAATTGATATCAACTATGATATCACAAACAGTAAAAGAAGCAAATGGAAAACTAGACTCAGAATGTGAATTAGTAAAGAACAAGTAAGAAAAGGAACTGTTTTTTCATACGGGAAAAACAGGAACAGTGCTTTGGACAAAACTTTTTTTTTTTTTTTTTTTTTTTTTTTTTTTTGAATTTAAGTCTTTTTTTTTTTTTTTTTTTTTTTAATTTTTTATTTTATTTTATAATTATAACATTTTTTAACAGTACATATGCATGGGTAATTTTTTACCACATTATCCCTTGCACTTACTTCTATTCAGATTTTTTCCCTTCCTCCCCCAACCCCCTCCCCCAGATGGCAAGCAGTCTTATATATGTTAAATATATTACAGTATAATTTAGATACAATATATGTGTGTAGAACCGAATTTTTTTGTTGCACAGGAAGAATTGGATTCAGAAGGTAAAAATAACAGTTTACATTCATTTCCCAGTGTTCCTTTTCTGGATGTAGCTGGTTCTGTCCATCATTAATCAATTGGAATTGGATTAGTTCTTCTCTATGTTGAAGAAATCCACTTCCATCAGCATACATCCTCGTACAGTATCATTGTTGAAGTGTATAATGATCTTCTGGTTCTGCTCGTTTCACTCAGCATCAGTTGATGTAAGTCTCTCCAAGCCTCTCTGTATTTCTCCTGTTGGTCATTTCTTATAGAACAATAATATTCCATAACATTCATATACCATAGTTTACCCAACCATTCTCCAATTGATGGACATCCATTCATCTTCCAGCTTCTAGCCACTATGAAAAGGGCTGCCACAAACATTTTGGCACATACAGGACCCTTTCCCTTCTCTAGTAGTTCCTTGGGGTATAAGCCCAGTAGTAGTATGGCTGGGTCAAAGGGTATGCACATTTTGATAACTTTTTGGGCATAATTCCAGATTGCTCTCCAGAATGGTTGGATTCTTTCACAACTCCACCAACAATGCATCAGTGTCCCAGTTTTCCCACAGCCCCTCCAACATTCATCGTTATTTGTTCCTGTCATCTTAGCCAATCTGACAGGTGTGTAATGATACCTCAGAGTTGTCTTAATTTGCATTTCTCTGATCAATAGTGATTTGGAACACTCTTTCATATGAGTGGAAATAGTTTTAATTTCATCATCTGAAAATTGTCTGTTCATATCCTTTGACCATTTATCAATTGGAGAATGGCTTGATTTCTTATAAATTAAAGTCAATTCTCTGTATATTTTGGAGATGAGGCCTTTATCAGAACCTTTAACTGTAAAAATTTTTTCCCAATTTGTTACTTCCCTTCTAATCTTGTTTGCATTAGTTTTGTTTGTGCAGAAACTTTTTAATTTGGTGTAATCAAAATGTTCTATTTTGTGATCAATAATGGTCTCTAGTTCTCCCTTGGACACAAACTCCTTCCTCCTCCACAAGTCTGAGAGGTAAACCATCCCATGTTCCTCCAATTTATTTATGATTTCGTTCTTTATGCCTAAATCTTGGACCCATTTTGATCTAATCTTAGTATGTGGTGTTAAATGTGGGTCCATGCCTAGTTTCTGCCATACTAATTTCCAGTTTTCCCAGCAGTTTTTGTCAAATAATGAATTCTTATCCCAAAATTTGGGATCTTTGGGTTTGTCAAAGATTAGATTGCTATTTTTATTCACTATCTTGTCCTGTGAACCTAACCTATGCCACTGATCAACTAGTCTATTTCTTAGCCAATACCAAATGGTTTTGGTGACTGTTGCTTTATAATATAGCTTTGAATCAGGTACACTTAGACCACCTTCCTCTGACTTTTTTTTCATTAGTTCCCTTGCAATTCTTGACCTTTTATTCTTCCATATGAATTTTGTTGTTATTTTTTCTAGGTCATTAAGATAGTTTCTTGGAAGTCTGATTGGTATAGCACTAAATAAATAGATTAGTTTGGGGAGTATTGTCATCTTTATTATATTCGCTCGGCCTATCCAAGAACATTGAATGTCTTTCCAATGATTTAAATCTGACTTTATTTTTGTGGCAAGTGTTTTGTAATTTTGCTCATATAATTCCTGACTCTCCTTTGGTAGATATATTCCCAAATATTTGATACTGTCGACTGTTATTTTGAATGGAATTTCTCTTTGTATCTCTTGCTGTTGGATTGTGTTGGTAATGTATAAAAATCCTGAGGATTTATGTGGATTTATTTTGTATCCTGCGACTTTGCTAAAATTCTGAATTATTTCTAATAGCTTTTTAGCAGAGTCTTTGGGGTTCTCTAAGTATACCATCATGTCATCTGTGAAAAGTGACAATTTGATTTCTTCATTTCCTACTCTAATTCCTTGGATCTCTTTCTCGGCTCTTATTGCCAAGGCTAGAGTTTCTAGTACTATATTGAATAGTAATGGTGATAGTGGGCAACCTTGTTTCACTCCTGATCTTACAGGGAAAGGTTCTAGTTTATCACCATTACATATGATGTTTACTGAAGGTTTTAAATATATGCTCCTTATTATTTTAAGGAATAGTCCATTTATTCCTATACTCTCAAGCGTTTTTAGTAGGAATGGATGTTGGATTTTATCAAATGCCTTTTCTGCATCTATTGAGATGATCATATGGTTTTTATTAATTTGATTATTAATATGGTCAATTATACTAATAGTTTTCCTAATATTAAACCATCCCTGCATTCCTGGTATAAATCCCACTTGGTCATAGTGTATTATCCTGGGGATGATTTTCTGAAGTCTATTTGCTAATATCTTATTTAAGATTTTAGCATCAATATTCATTAAGGAAATTGGTCTATAGTTTTCTTTCTCAGTTTTCAATCTACCTGGTTTAGGTATCAGTACCATGTCTGTGTCATAGAAGGAATTTGGTAGGACTCCTTCAATCCCTATTTTTTCAAATAGTTTACATAGCATTGGAGTTAGTTGTTCTTTAAATGTTTGGTAGAATTCACCTGTAAATCCATCTGGTCCTGGGGACTTTTTCTTAGGAAGTTGGTTAATAGCTTGGTCTATTTCTTTTTCTGAGATGGGACTATTTAGACTACTTACTTCTTCTTCTGTTAATCTGGGCAAGCTATATTTTTGAAGGTATTCTTCCATTTCATTTAAGTTATCGAATTTATCGGCATAAAGTTGAGCAAAGTAGCTCCTAACTATTGTTCTAATTTCCTCTTCATTAGTGGTGAGTTCACCCTTTTCATTTTCAAGACTATCAATTTGCTTTTTCTCTTTCCTTTTTTTAATCAGGTTTACTAAGGGTTTGTCTATTTTGTTGGTTTTTTCATAAAACCAACTCTTAGTTTTATTAATTAATTCAATAGTTTTTTTACTTTCAATTTTATTAATCTCACCTTTTATTTTTTGAATTTCAAGTTTTGTGTTTGTCTGGGGGTTTTTAATTTGTTCCTTTTCTAGCAATTTTAGTTGTAAACCCAATTCGTTGGCCCTCTCTTTCTCTATTTTATGCAGGTAGGCCTGTAGAGATATAAAACTTCCCCTAATTACTGCTTTGGCTGTATCCCACACATTTTGGTATGATGTCTCATTATTGTCATTTTCTTGGGTGAAGTTATTAATTATGTCTATGATTTGTTGTTTTACCCAATCATTCTTTAGTATAAGATTATTTAGTTTCCAATTATTTTTTGGTCTATTTTCCCCTGGCTTTTTATTAAATGTTATTTTGATTGCATTATGGTCTGAAAAGGATGCATTTACTATTTCTGCCTTACTGCATTTGATTTTGAGGTTTTTATGCCCTAGTATATGATCAATTTTTGTATAGGTTCCATGAACTGCTGAGAAGAAAGTATATTCCTTTCTGTCTCCATTTAGCTTTCGCCAAAGATCTATCATATCAAACTTTTCTAGTATTCTATTTACCTCTTTGACTTCTTTCTTATTTATTTTGTGGTTTGATTTATCTAATTCTGAGAGTGCAAGGTTGAGATCTCCCGCTATTATAGTTTTGCTATCTATTTCCTCTTGCAGCTCTCTTAATTTCTCTTTTAAGAATTTAGATGCTGCACCACTTGGTGCATACATGTTTAATATTGATACTGCTTCACTATTGATGCTTCCCTTTAGCAGGATATAATGCCCTTCCTTATCTCTTTTAATTAGATCAATTTTTGTTTTTGCTTGATCTGAGATGAGGATGGCTATTCCTGCTTTTTTGGTTTTGCCTGAAGCATAATAGATTCTGCTCCACCCTTTTACTTTTAGTTTGAATGTCTCATCCTGTTTCAGGTGTGTTTCCTGTAAACAACATATAGTAGGATTCTGACTTTTAATCCAGTCTGCTAACTGCTTCCTCTTTATGAAGCAGTTTGCCCCATTCACATTTATGGTTAGAAGGACTAATTCTATATTGCTTGCCATCCTATTAACCCCTGCTTATACTTTTCCCCTTTCCTTCCCTTTTACCCTCCTATCCAGTATTAAACTGGTAAACACCACTTGCTTTTCACAGCCCTCCCTTTTTAGGATCCCTCCCCCACCTTAAAGATCCTCCCCTTATTTTACCCCTTTTCCTCGAAATTACTGTATTCCCTTCCCCCTAGCTTACTCCTTCCCTTTCACTTTTCAATGAAGTGGAAGAAGTTTCACCATAAATCGAATATGTCTATTGATACACGCTATGTTCATCTCCCTCCTTTCTTTCTCTCAGATATAATAGGTTACCTTTGCCTCTTCATGAGATGTAGTACCACCACTTTATACTTTTTTATGATATAATCTCCTTTCCACCTCTATTTTCTAAGACAAATTGTACATATGTTCTTTACATATTTTTTTGACAGAAGTATAGTTCTCAAGATTTCTTTTTACCTTTTTTAGAAGTCTCTTGAGTTCTGTATTTGAAGATCAAACCTCTTATGTAGGTCTGGTTTTTTCATCAAAAATAGATGGAATTCATTTATTTCGTTAAATGTCCATCTTCTTCCCTGGAAAACGATGCTCATTCTTGCTGGGTAAGTTATTCTTGGCTGCATACCAAGTTCCTTAGCCTTTCGGAATATCATGTTCCAGGCCCTGCGTTCTTTTAATGTGGATGCTGCTAGATCCTGTGTTATCCTTATTGTGGATCCTCCATATCTGAATTGTTTTTTTCTAGCAGCTTCCAATATCTTTTCCTTTGTCTGATGGTTCTTGAACTTGGCCACTATATTTCTTGGCGTTTTGATTTTAGGGTCCCTTTCAGTAGGTGATCGATGAATTTTCTCAATGTCTATTTTACCCTCTGTTTCCAAAACGTCTGGGCAGTTCTCTTTGATAATTTCCTCGAAAATGGTGTCCAAGCTCTTTTTTTCCTCCCATTTTTCAGGGAGTCCGATTATTCTCAAATTGTCTCTCCTGGATCTGTTTTCCAGGTCTGTTGTCTTTCTGGTAAGGTACTTGACAGTCTTTTCAATTGTTTCATTTCTCTGGTTTTGCTTGACTCCCTCTTGGTTTCTCCTTGAGTCATTCATTTCTACTTGTTCCAGTCTAATTTTCAATGATGTATTTTCTTCACTCACTTTTTTTATATCTCTTTGTAATTGTCCAATTGAGTTTTTATCTTCTATGGAATTTTTTTCCATTGTATCCATTTTATTTTTTAGAGAGCTGATTTCTTTTTCCAGCTCTCTAATCCTGTTTTCCTTGGAGTTGTTTACCTTTTCCAGCTCACTAATCCTGTTTTCCTTGGAGTTGTTTACCTTTTCCAGCTCACTAATCTTGTTTCTCAATGATTTGATTTCTTTATCCATTCTGTCTTTGAATGCATGGGATGACTTCTCCAGGCTCTCTTGCCAAGCTTCCCTTTCTTTTTCCCATCTCTCTTCCAGCTCTCTTGTGAGAGCCCTTTTGATTTCCTCTATGAGGTTCTTTTGTATTGAGGAGCAGCTTATATCCCTCCCAGGGGATACATCTGGGGACATTCTGTTCCTAGTCTCCTCAGCATTTGAAGTCTGCTCCCTCTCCACACAGAAGCTGTCAATGGTTAGAGCCCTTTTGAATTTTTTGTTCATTTTGTCAGAGTAGGAATCAAAGAAAACAAACTGACAAGAGAAACAATTGGTCTGTTTTGCGGGGGATAAGGCTGGATGTTATTAATGGGCTTCCTCTACAGACTGGGGCTAGGGCAGCAGAGAGCCACTAACAGAACAGCAATGAGAACGCACCGAGTCAGTCCAGGTGGGGGTTGGGGGTGGCCGGGCTCTGAGAGACGCTGGCTTTCTGGGGTTTTAATCTTCACCTCCGGTGTTTACACCGTCTCTGCTGCTCCTGGCTTGCTGCCAAGACGGAGCATCCACACTGGGGCAAAAGCCCTTTCGCAGAAACGGCAGAGATCACACCCCTCCCCCTCTGGTCTGAGCTGTGTGAGCTGCCTGTCTTGCTCTGGCTGTCTGCCCTCAGTCTGCGCCCAGTCTGATTGACCCTCCCCCGAACAAACACAGACCTTTTCTGGCGACTTTCAAGGATGTCTTCTCTTGGTGATAATTTGTGGATTTCTTTCTGGGTCAAGCATCAAGTCAGAGGCTTGTCATGAAGTAAGTTCTGAGAGAAAACGAGGAGCTCAAGCAGCTGTCTGCCTCCACGCCGCCATCTTGGCCGGAAGTCGACAAAACTTTTTCAGACTGAAAAGGATTGCTGTTACGAATCCTTTGATCAATCTTTAAATATAAAGAAGATTATGCAACTTGTACAGAAAGTTCCATTGGAGCAAATGGGAGAGAATTTACATCAATCACAATGATCTGAAATGCAAGGGAAACAAAGGGAAACCTAGACGCAATACAATGGGAAATAGAGAAGAACAAATATCCAAAATAATGGAATTTTCAATAGGAAATAACTTGAAGATTTCTCTACCCAGTCACCCTTTCCACTGAATAGGACTGTTGTTAAGAACCCTTTCGTACAGTTTGAATATAAGGAAGATAATGAATTGTGTACAAAACTTCTTTTGAAGGAAATCCGAGAGAATTGGTATCAACTATAATATCACAAACAGTAAAAGAAGCAAATGGAAAACTAGACTCAGAATGTGAATTAGTAAAGAACAAGTAAGGAAAGGAACTGTTTTTTCATACGGGAAAAACAGGAACAGTGCTTTGGACAAAACATTTTCAGACTAAAAAGGATTGCTGTTACGAATCCTTTGATCAATCTTTAAATATAAAGAAGATTATGCAACTTGTACAGAAAGTTCCATTGGAGCAAATGGGAGAGAATTTACATCAATCACAATGATCTGAAATGCAAGGGAAACAAAGGGAAACCTAGACGCAATACAATGGGAAATAGAGAAGAACAAATATCAAAAATAATGGAATTTTCAATAGGAAATAACTTGAAGATTTCTCTACCCAGTCACCCTTTCCACTGAATAGGACTGTTGTTAAGAACCCTTTCGTACAGTTTGAATATAAGGAAGATAATGAATTGTGTACAAAACTTCTTTTGAAGGAAATCCGAGAGAATTGATATCAACTATGATATCATAAACAGTAAAAGAAGCAAATGGAAAACTAGACTGAGAATGTGAATTAGTAAAGAACAAGTAAGAAAAGGAATTGTTTTTTCATACAGGAATAACAAGAACGGTGCTTTGGAAAAAACATTTTCAGACTGAAAAGGATTGCTGTTACGAATCCTTTGATCAATCTTTAAATATAAAGAAGATTATGCAACTTGTACAGAAAGTTCCATTGGAGCAAATGGGAGAGAATTTACATCAATCACAATGATCTGAAATGCAAGGGAAACAAAGGGAAACCTAGACGCAATACAATGGGAAATAGAGAAGAACAAATATCCAAAATAATGGAATTTTCAATAGGAAATAACTTGAAGATTTCTCTACCCAGTCACCCTTTCCACTGAATAGGACTGTTGTTAAGAACCCTTTCGTACAGTTTGAATATAAGGAAGATAATGAATTGTGTACAAAACTTCTTTTGAAGGAAATCCTAGAGAATTGATATCAACTATAATATCACAAACAGTAAAAGAAGCAAATGGAAAACTAGACTCAGAATGTGAATTAGTAAAGAACAAGTAAGAAAAGGAACTGTTTTTTCATACGGGAAAAACAGGAACAGTGCTTTGGACAAAACATTTTCAGACTGAAAAGGATTGCTGTTACGAATCCTTTGATCAATCTTTAAATATAAAGAAGATTATGCAACTTGTTCAGAAAGTTCCATTGGAGCAAATGGGAGAGAATTTACATCAATCACAATGATCTGAAATGCAAGGGAAACAAAGGGAAACCTAGACGCAATACAATGGGAAATAGAGAAGAACAAATATCCAAAATAATGGAATTTTCAATAGGAAATAACTTGAAGATTTCTCTACCCAGTCACCCTTTCCACTGAATAGGACTGTTGTTAAGAACCCTTTCGTACAGTTTGAATATAAGGAAGATCATGAATTGTGTACAAAACTTCTTTTGAAGGAAATCCGAGAGAATTGATATCAACTATGATATCACAAACAGTAAAAGAAGCAAATGGAAAACTAGACTCAGAATGTGAATTAGTAAAGAACAAGTAAGAAAAGGAACTGTTTTTTCATACAGGAATAACAGGAACAGTGCTTTGGACAAAACATTTTCAGACTGAAAAGGATTGCTGTTACGAATCCTTTGATCAATCTTTAAATATAAAGAAGATTATGCAACTTGTACAGAAAATTCCATTGGAGCAAATGGGAGAGAATTTACATCAATTACAATGATCTGAAATGCAAGGGAAACAAAGGGAAACCTAGACTGAATACAATGGGAAATAGAGAAGAACAAATAACCAAAATAATGTAATTTTCAGTAGGAAATAACTTGAAGATATCTCTGCCCAGTCACCCTTTCCACTGAATAGGACTGTTATTTAGAACCCTTTCGTACAGTTTGAATATAAGGAAGATCATGAATTGTGTACAAGACTTCTTTTGAAGGAAATCTGAGAGAATTGATATCAACTATAATATCACAAACAGTAAAAGAAGCAAATGGAAAACTAGACTCAGAATGTGAATTAGTAAAGAACAAGTAAGAAAAGGAATTGTTTTTTCATACAGGAATAACAGGAACAGTGCTTTGTACAAAACATTTTCAGACTGAAAAGGATGGCTGTTACGAATCCTTTGATCAATCTTTAAATATAAAGAAGATTATGCAACTTGTACAGAAAGTTCCATTGGAGCAAATGGGAGAGAATTTACATCAATCACAATGATCTGAAATGCAAGGGAAACAAAGGGAAACCTAGACGCAATACAATGGAAAATAGAGAAGAACAAATATCCAAAATAATGGAATTTTCAATAGGAAATAACTTGAAGATTTCTCTACCCAGTCACCCTTTCCACTGAATAGGACTGTTGTTAAGAACCCTTTCGTACAGTTTGAATATAAGGAAGATAATGAATTGTGTACAAAACTTCTTTTGAAGGAAATCCGAGAGAATTGATATCAACTATGATATCACAAACAGTAAAGGAAGCAAATGGAAAACTAGACTCAGAATGTGAATTAGTAAAGAACAAGTAAGAAAAGGAACTGTTTTTTCATACAGGAATAACAGGAACAGTGCTTTGGACAAAACATTTTCAGACTGAAAAGGATGGCTGTTACGAATCCTTTGATCAATCTTTAAATATAAAGAAGATTATGCAACTTGTACAGAAAGTTCCATTGGAGCCAATGGGAGAGAATTTACATCAATCACAATGATCTGAAATGCAAGGGAAACAAAGGGAAACCTAGACGCAATACAATGGGAAATAGAGAAGACAAATATCCAAAATAATGGAATTTTCAATAGGAAATAACTTGAAGATTTCTCTACCCAGTCACCCTTTCCACTGAATAGGACTGTTGTTAAGAACCCTTTCGGACAGTTTGAATATAAGGAAGATAATGAATTGTGTACAAAACTTCTTTTGAAGGAAATCCGAGAGAATTGATATCAACTATGATATCACAAACAGTAAAAGAAGCAAATGGAAAACTAGACTCAGAATGTGAATTAGTAAAGAACAAGTAAGAAAAGGAACTGTTTTTTCATACGGGAAAAACAGGAACAGTGCTTTGGACAAAACATTTTCAGACTGAAAAGGATTGCTGTTACGAATCCTTTGATCAATCTTTAAATATAAAGAAGATTATGCAACTTGTACAGAAAGTTCCATTGGAGCAAATGGGAGAGAATTTACATCAATCACAATGATCTGAAATGCAAGGGAACTTAGTGAGGGGGAGAATCATTGTGTGAATCTTACTCTCATCAGAAGAGGCTCAAAGAGTAAATAATTAACATATTTGTTTTTCAGAGAATTTTCTCTCACCTCATTAAAAGGGGGGAGAGGAAAAGGGAAAAGGAAAAGGGGAATAAGTGAAGGGACTTGGAGGGAGGGGGGAGGGATCCTAAAAAAAAAAAAAAAAAAAAGAGGGAGGGTTGCGCGTCACAAGGGGGGTCTGTAAATTAAATATCGGGGAGGGGGATCAGGGGGGTCAAGGGAAAAAAGCATAATCTGGGGATAATACGATGGCAGGAAATACAGAATTAGTAATTTTAACTGTAAATGTAAATGGGATGAACGATCCCATCAAACGGAGACGGATAGTAGATTGGATCAAAAAGCAGAACCCTACAATATGTTGCCTACAGGAAACACACTTAAAGCAGGGAGATACATACAGAGTAAAGGTAAAAGGTTGGAACAGAGCCTATTATGCTTCAGGTAAAGCCAAAAAAGCAGGGGTAGCTATCCTTATCTCAGATCAAGCAAAAGCAGAAGTTGATCTCGTTAAAAAAGATAAGGAAGGCAACTATATCCTGCTGAAAGGTAGCATAAATAATGAAGCCATATCAATACTAAACATATATGCACCAAGTGGTATAGCATCTAACTTTCTAAAGGAAAAGTTAAGAGAACTGCAAGAAGAAATAGACAGTAAAACTATAATAGTGGGAGATCTCAACCTTGCACTCTCAGATTTAGACAAATCAAACCACAAAACAAACAAGAAAGAAATTAAAAAAGTAAATAGAACATTAGAAAAACTAGGTATGATAGACCTTTGGAGAAAACTGAATGGCAATAGGAAGGAATATACTTTCTTCTCAGCAGTTCATGGATCCTATACAAAAATTGACCATATACTAGGACATAAAGATCTCAAAATTAAATGTAGGAAGGCAGAAATAATAAATGCCTTCTTCTCAGATCACAATGCAATAAAAGCTACATTCAGTAAAAAGTTAGGGGTAAATAGACCAAAAAGTAATTGGAAACTGAATAATCTCATCTTAAAGAATGACTGGGTGAAAGAGCAAATTATAGAAACAATTAACAATTTCACCCAAGATAATGATAATGATGAGACATCATATCAAAATCTTTGGGATGCAGCTAAAGCGGTAATAAGGGGAAATTTTATATCTTTAGAGGCCTATTTGAAGAAAATTGAGAAAGAGAAGATTAACGAATTGGGCTTACAACTTAAAAGGCTAGAAAAAGACCAAATTATAAACCCCCAACCAAAAATTAAACTCGAAATACAAAAATTAAAAGGAGAAATCAATAAAATTGAAAGTAAAAAAACTATTGAATTAATAAATAAAACCAAGAGTTGGTTTTATGAAAAAGCCAATAAAATAGATAAACCTTTGGTAAATTTGATCAAAAAAAAGAAAGAGGAAAATCAAATTGATAGTCTTACAAATGAAAAGGGGGATCTTTCCACCAATGAAGAGGAAATTAGAGAAATAATAAGGAGTTACTTTGCCCAACTTTATGCCAATAAATTTGATAACTTAAGTGAAATGGATGACTTTCTCCAAAAATATAGGCTCCCTAGATTAACAGAGGAGGAGATAAATTGCTTAAATAGTCCCATTTCAGAAAAAGAAATAGAACAAGCTATTAATCAACTCCCCAGGAAAAAATCCCCAGGGCCAGATGGATTCACATGTGAATTCTACCAAACATTTAAAGAACAATTAGCCCCAATGTTATATAAATTATTTGAAAAAATAGGGGATGAAGGAGTCCTACCAAACTCCTTTTATGACACAGACATGGTACTGATACCTAAATCTGGTAGATCGAAAACTGAGAAAGAAAATTATAGACCAATCTCCTTAATGAATATTGATGCTAAAATCTTAAATAAGATATTAGCAAAAAGACTTCAGAAAATCATCTCCAAGATAATACACTATGATCAAGTAGGATTTATTCCAGGAATGCAGGGCTGGTTTAATATTAGGAAAACTATTAATATAATTGACCATATTAATAATCAAATTAATAAGAACCATATGATCATCTCAATAGATGCAGAAAAAGCATTTGACAAAATCCAACATCCATTCCTACTAAAAACTCTTGAGAGTATAGGAATAAATGGATTATTCCTTAGAATAATCAGGAGTATATATTTAAGACCGTCAGTAAGCATAATATGCAATAGAAATAAACTGCAACCTTTCCCAGTAAGATCAGGAGTGAAACAAGGTTGCCCACTATCACCATTACTATTCAATATAGTACTAGAAACGCTAGCCTCGGCAATAAGAGCCGAGAAAGAGATTCAAGGAATTAGAGTAGGAAATGAGGAAATCAAACTATCACTTTTTGCAGATGACATGATGGTATACTTAGAGAACCCCAAAGACTCTGCTAAAAAGCTACTAGAAATAATTCAAAATTTCAGCAAAGTGGCAGGATACAAAATAAATCCACATAAATCCTCGGCATTTTTATATATCACTAACAAAATGCAACAGCAAGAGATACAAAGAGAAATTCCATTCCAAACAAATGTTGAGAGTATAAAATATTTGGGAATCCATCTACCAAAGAAAAGTCAGGAATTATATGAGAAAAATTACAAAACACTTGCCACAAAAATAAAGTCAGATTTAAATAATTGGAAAGACATTCAGTGCTCTTGGATAGGCCGAGCGAATATAATAAAGATGACAATACTCCCCAAACTAATCTATTTATTTAGTGCTATACCAATCAGACTCCCAAGAAACTATTTTAATGACCTAGAAAAAATAACAACAAAATTCATATGGAAGAATAAAAGGTCAAGAATTGCAAGGGAACTAATGAAAAAAAACTCAGAGGAAGGTGGTCTAAGTGTACCTGATCTAAAGCTATATTATATAGCAGCAGTCACCAAAACCATTTGGTATTGGCTACGAAATAGACCGGTAGATCAGTGGAACAGATTAGATACAAAGGACAAAAAAGGATACATCTATAGCAATCTAATCTTTGACAAACCCAAAGATTCCAATATTAGGGATAAAAATTCATTATTCGGAAAAAAACTGTTGGGAAAACTGGAAATTAGTATGGCAGAAATTAGATATGGATCCACACTTAACACCATATACCAAGATAAGATCAAAATGGGTCCATGAGTTAGGCATAAAGAGGGAGATAATAAATAGATTAGAGGAACAGAGGATAATCTACCTCTCAGACTTGTGGAGGAGGAAGGAATTTATGACCAGAGGAGAACTAGAGATCATTATTGATCACAAAATAGAAGATTTTGATTACATCAAACTAAAAAGTTTCTGTACAAATAATACTAATGCAAACAAGATTAGAAGGGAAGTAACAAATTGGGAAAATATTTTTAAAAACAAAGGTTCTGACAAAGGTCTCATTTCCAAAATATATAGAGAACTGACCCAAATTTATAAGAAACCGAACCATTCTCCAATTGATAAATGGTCAAAGGATATGAACAGACAATTCTCAGAGGAAGAAATTGAAACTATATCCACTCACATGAAAGAGTGTTCCAAATCACTACTGATCAGAGAAATGCAAATTAAGACCACTCTGAGATACCACTACACACCTGTCAGATTGGCTAAGATGACAGGAACAAATAATGACAAATGTTGGAGGGGATGTGGGAAAACTGGGACACTAATACATTGCTGGTGGAGTTGTGAAAGAATCCAGCCATTCTGGAGAGCAATCTGGAATTATGCCCAAAAAGTTATCAAACTGTGCATACCCTTTGACCCAGCAGCGCTACTACTGGGATTATATCCCAAAGAAATACTAAAGAGCGGAAAGAGACATATATGTGCCAAAATGTTTGTGGCAGCTCTTTTTGTTGTAGCTGGAAACTGGAGGATGAATGGATGTTCATCAGTTGGAGAATGGTTGGGTAAATTGTGGTATATGAAGGTTATGGAATATTATTGCTCGGTAAGAAATGACCAGCAGGAGGAATATAGAGAGGCCTGGAGAGACTTAAATCAACTGATGCTGAGTGAAATGAGCAGAACCAGAAGATCACTGTACACTTCAACAACAATGCTGTATGAGGATGTATTCTGATGGAAGTGGAAATCTTCAACATAAAGAAGATCCAACTCACTTTCAGTTGATCAATGATGGACAGAGGTAGCTGCACCCAGAGAAGAAACACTGGGAGGGGAATGAAAATTGTTAGCACTAATATCTGTCTGCCCAGGTTGCATGTACCTTCGGATTCTAATGTTTATTGTGCAACAAGAAAGTGATATTCGCACACATGTATTGTACCTAGACTATATTGTAACACATGTAAAATGTATGGTATTGCCTGTCGTCGGGGGGAGGGAATAGAGGGACGGGGGGTAAATTGGAAAAATGAATACAAGGGATAATATTATAAAATATATATATATATATATATATATATATATATAATAAAAAAAAAAAAAAAAAAAAAAAAAAAAAGAAATAACTTGAAGATTTCTCTACCCAGTCACCCTTTCCACTGAATAGGACTGTTGTTAAGAACCCTTTCGTACAGTTTGAATATAAGGAAGATAATGAATTGTGTACAAAACTTCTTTTGAAGGAAATCCGAGAGAATTGATATCAACTATGATATCACAAACAGTAAAAGAAGCAAATGGAAAACTAGACTCAGAACGTGAATTAGTAAAGAACAAGTAAGAAAAGGAACTGTTTTTTCATACAGGAATAACAGGAACAGTGCTTTGGACAAAACATTTTCAGACTGAAAAGGATTGCTGTTACGAATCCTTTGATCAATCTTTAAATATAATGAAGATGATGCAGCTTGAACAGAAAGTTTCACTGAAGGAAATGGTAGAAAATTTCCATCAAGTATAATGATCCCAAATGCAAGAGAAACAAAGGGAAAGCTAGACTCAATAGCATCGGAAATAAAGAAGAACAAGTATCCAAAGGAATGGATTTTTCAATAGGGAATAATTTAAAGATTTCTCAACCCATTCACCCTTTCCACTGTATAGGACTGCTGTTAAGAATCCTTTGGTACAGTTTGAATATAAGGAAGATAATTCATTATGCACAAAACTTCGATTGAAGCAAATGGAGAAAATTGATATCAACTATAATATCCCAAACTGCAAAAGAAACAAAGGGAAAACTAGACTCAATAGAATGTGAAATAGAGAAGACCAAGTAAAAGCAATTATTTTTTTGTACTGGAATAACCGGAACATTCCTTTGGATAAAAGCTTTTTCAGACTGAAAAGGATTGCTGTTACGAATCCTTTGATCAATCTTTAAATATAAAGAAGATTATGCAACTTGTAAAGAAAGTTCCATTGAAGCAAATGGGAGAAAATTTAAATCAAGTATAATGATCCCAAATGCAAGGGAAACAAAGCGAAACCTAGACTCAATAGAATGGAAAATAGAGAAGAACAAGTATCCAAAATAATGGAATTTTCAATAAGAAATAACTTGAAGATTTCTCTACCCAGTCA
This sequence comes from Sminthopsis crassicaudata, assembly GCF_048593235.1. Taxonomy (NCBI): domain Eukaryota; kingdom Metazoa; phylum Chordata; class Mammalia; order Dasyuromorphia; family Dasyuridae; genus Sminthopsis; species Sminthopsis crassicaudata. Next base: position 203,304,226 of record NC_133619.1, read on the forward strand.
CCCTTTCCACTGAATAGGACTGTTGTTAAGAACCCTTTCGTACAGTTTGAATATAAGGAAGATAATGAATTGTGTACAAAACTTCTTTTGAAGGAAATCCGAGAGAATTGATATCAACTATAATATCACAAACAGTAAAAGAAGCAAATGGAAAACTAGACTCAGAATGTGAATTAGTAAAGAACAAGTAAGAAAAGGAACTGTTTTTTCATACAGGAATAACAGGAACAGTGCTTTGGACAAAACATTTTCAGACTGAAAAGGATTGCTGTTACGAATCCTTTGATCAATCTTTAAATATAAAGAAGATTATGCAAATTGTACAGAAAGTTCCATTGGAGCAAATGGGAGAGAATTTACATCAATCACAATGATCTGAAATGCAAGGGAAACAAAGGGAAACCTAGACTCAATACAATAGGAAATAGAGAAGAACAAATATCCAAAATAATGGAATTTTCAATAAGAAATAACAGGAAGATTTCTCTACCCAGTCACCCTTTCCACTGAATAAGACTCCTATTAAGAATCCTTTCATGCAGTTTAAATATAAAGAAGATAATGCATTGTGCACAAAACTTCCATCGAAGCAAATGGAGAAAATTGATATCAATTATAATATCCCAAACTGCAAACGAAACAACGGGTAAACTAGACTCAATAGAATGTGAAATAGAGAAAAGCAAGTAAGAAAACCAATTGTTTTTTGCTACTGGAATAACCGGAACATTCCTTTGGACAAAACCTTTTTCAGACTGAAAAGGATTGCTGTTACGAATCCTTTGATCAATCTTTAAATATAAAGAAGATTATGCAACTTGTACAGAAAGTTCCATTGGAGCAAATGGGAAAAAATTTACATCAATCACAATGATCTGAAATGCAAGGGAAACAAAGGGAAACCTAGACGCAATACAATGGGAAATAGAGAAGAACAAATATCCAAAATAATGGAATTTTCAATAGGAAATAACAGGAAGATTTCTCTACCCAGTCACCCTTTCCACTGAATAGGACTGTTGTTAAGAACACTTTCGTACAGTTTGAATATAAGGAAGATAATGAATTGTGTACAAAACTTCTTTTGAAGGAAATCCGAGAGAATTGATATCAACTATAATATCACAAACAGTAAAAGAAGCAAATGGAAAACTAGACTCAGAATGTGAATTAGTAAAGAACAAGTAAGATAAGGAAATGTTTTTTCATACAGGAATAACAGGAACACTGCTTTGGACAAAACATTTTCAGACTGAAAAGGATTGCTGTTACGAATCCTTTGATCAATCTTTAAATATAAAGAAGATTATGCAACTTGTACAGAAAGTTCCTTTGGAGCAAATGGGAGAGAATTTACATCAATCACAATGATCTGAAATGCAAGGGAAACAAAGGGAAACCTAGACTCAATACAATGGGAAATAGAGAAGAACAAGTATCCAAAGGAATGGATTTTTCAATAGGGAATAATTTAAAGATTTCTCTACCCAGTCACCCTTTCCACTGAATAGGACTGTTGTTAAGAACCCTTTCGTACAGTTTGAATATAAGGAAGATAATGAATTGTGTACAAAACTTCTTTTGAAGGAAATCCGAGAGAATTGATATCAACTATAATATCACAAACAGTAAAAGAAGCAAATGGAAAACTAGACTCAGAATGTTAATTAGTAAAGAATAAGTAAGAAAAGGAACTGTTTTTTCATACAGGAATAACAGGAACAGTGCTTTGGACAAAACATTTTCAGACTGAAAAGGATTGCTGTTATGAATCCTTTGATCAATCTTTAAATATAAAGAAGATTATGCAACTTGTACAGAAAGTTCCATTGGAGCAAATGGGAGAGAATTTACATCAATCACAATGATCTGAAATGCAAGGGAAACAAAGGGAAACCTAGACGCAATACAATGGGAAATAGAGAAGAACAAATATCCAAAGGAATGGATTTTTCAACAGGGAATAACTGGAAGATTTCTCAACCCATTCACCCTTTACACTGAATAAAACTCCTATTAAGAATCCTTTCATGCAGTTTAATATAAAGAAGATAATGCACAAAACATCCATCGAAGCAAATGGAGAAAATTGATATCAAGTATAATATTCCAAACTGCAAACGAAACAATGGGTAAACTAGACTCAATAGAATGTGAAATAGAGAAAAACAAGAAAGAAAACCAATTGTTTTTTGCTACTGGAATAACCGGATCATTCCTTTGGACAAAACCTTTTTCAGACTTAAAAGGATTGCTGTTACGAATCCTTTGATCAATCTTTATATATAAAGAAGATTATGCAACTTGTACAGAAAATTCCATTGGAGCAAATGGGAGAGAATTTACATCAATCACAGTGATCTGAAATGCAAGGGAAACAAAGGGAAACCTAAACGCAATACAATGGGAAATAGAGAAGAACAAATATCCAAAATAATGAAATTTTCAATAGGAAATAACTGGAAGATTTCTCTACCCAGTCACCCTTTCCACTGAATAGGACTGTTGTTAAGAACCCTTTCGTACAGTTTGAATATAAGGAAGATAATGAATTGTGTACAAAACTTCTTTTGTAGGAAATCCGAGAGAATTGATATCAACTATAATATCACAAACAGTAAAAGAAGCAAATGGAAAACTAGACTCAGAATGTTAATTAGTAAAGAATAAGTAAGAAAAGGAACTGTTTTTTCATACATGAATAACAGGAACAGTGCTTTGGACAAAACATTTTCAGACTGAAAAGGATTGCTGTTACGAATCCTTTGATCAATCTTTATATATAAAGAAGATTATGCAACTTGTACAGAAAGTTCCATTGGAGCAAATGGGAGAGAATTTACATCAATCACAATGATCTGAAATGCAAGGGAAACAAAGGGAAACCTAGACTCAATACAATGGGAAATAGAGAAGAACAAGTATCCAAAGGAATGGATTTTTCAATAGGGAATAATTTAAAGATTTCTCTACCCAGTAACCCTTTCCACTGAATAGGACTGTTGTTAAGAACCCTTTCGTACAGTTTGAATATAAGGAAGATAATTCATTATGCACAAAACTTCGATTGAAGCAAATGGAGAAAATTGATATCAACTATAATATCCCAAACTGCAAAAGAAACAAAGGGAAAACTAGACTCAATAGAATGTGAAATAGAGAAGACCAAGTAAAAGCAATTATTTTTTCGTACTGGAATAACCGGAACATTCCTTTGGATAAAAGCTTTTTCAGACTGAAAAGGATTGCTGTTACGAATCCTTTGATCAATCTTTAAATATAAAGAAGATTATGCAACTGGTAAAGAAAGTTCCATTGAAGCAAATGGGAGAAAATTTAAATCAAGTATAATGATCCCCAATGAAAGGGAAACAAAGCGAAACCTAGACTCAATAGAATGGAAAATAGAGAAGAACAAGTATCCAAAGGAATGGATTTTTCAACAGGGAATAACTGGAAGATTTCTCAACCCATTCACCCTTTACACTGAATAAGACTCCTATTAAGAATCCTTTCATGCAGTTTAAATATAAAGAAGATAATGCATTGTGCACAAAACTTCCATCGAAGCAAATGGAGAAAATTGATATCAATTATAATATCCCAAACTGCAAACGAAACAACGGGTAAACTAGACTCAATAGAATGTGAAATAGAGAAAAGCAAGTAAGAAAACCAATTGTTTTTTGCTACTGGAATAACCGGAACATCGCTTTCGACAAAACATTTTTCAGACTTAAAAGGATTGCTGTTACGAATCCTTTGATCAATCTTTAAATATAAAGAAGATTATGCAACTTGTACAGAAAATTCCATTGGAGCAAATGGGAGAGAATTTACATCAATCACAGTGATCTGAAATGCAAGGGAAACAAAGGGAAACCTAAAGGCAATACAATGGGAAATAGAGAAGAACAAATATCCAAAATAATGAAATTTTCAATAGGAAATAACTGGAAGATTTATCTACCCAGTCACCCTTTCCACTGAATAGGACTGTTGTTAAGAACCCTTTCGTACAGTTTGAATATAAGGAAGATAATGAATTGTGTACAAAACTTCTTTTGAAGGAAATCCGAGAGAATTGATATCAACTATAATATCACAAACAGTAAAAGAAGCAAATGGAAAACTAGACTCAGAATGTGAATTAGTAAAGAACAAGTAAGAAAAGGAACTGTTTTTTCATACAGGAATAACAGGAACTGTGCTTTGGACAAAACATTTTCAGACTGAAAAGGAATGCTGTTACGAATCCTTGGATCAATCTTTAAATATAATGAAGATGATGCAGCTTGAACAGAAAGTTTCACTGAAGGAAATGGTAGAAAATTTCCATCAAGTATAATGATCCCAAAAGCAAGAGAAACAAAGGGAAAGCTAGACTCAATAGCATCGGAAATAAAGAAGAACAAGTATCCAAAGGAATGGATTTTTTAATAGGGAATAATTTAAAGATTTCTCAACCCATTCACCCTTTCCACTGTATAGGACTGCTGTTAAGAATCCTTTGGTACAGTTTGAATATAAGGAAGATAATTCATTATGCACAAAACTTCGATTGAAGCAAATGGAGAAAATTGATATCAACTATAATATCCCAAACTGCAAAAGAAACAAAGGGAAAACTAGACTCAATAGAATGTGAAATAGAGAAGACCAAGTAAAAGCAATTATTTTTTCGTACTGGAATAACCGGAACATTCCTTTGGATAAAAGCTTTTTCAGACTTAAAAGGATTGCTGTTACGAATCCTTTGATCAATCTTTAAATATAAAGAAGATTATGTAACTTGTACAGAAAGTTCCATTGGAGCAAATGGGAGAGAATTTACATCAATCACAGTGATCTGAAATGCAAGGGAAACAAAGGGAAACCTAAAGGCAATACAATGGGAAATAGAGAAGAACAAATATCCAAAATAATGGAATTTTCAATAGGAAATAACAGGAAGATTTCTCTACCCAGTCACCCTTTCCACTGAATAGGACTGTTGTTAAGAACACTTTCGTACAGTTTGAATATAAGGAAGATAATGAATTGTGTACAAAACTTCTTTTGAAGGAAATCCGAGAGAATTGATATCAACTATAATATCACAAACAGTAAAAGAAGCAAATGGAAAACTAGACTCAGAATGTGAATTAGTAAAGAACAAGTAAGATAAGGAAATGTTTTTTCATACAGGAATAACAGGAACACTGCTTTGGACAAAACATTTTCAGACTGAAAAGGATTGCTGTTACGAATCCTTTGATCAATCTTTAAATATAAAGAAGATTATGCAACTTGTACAGAAAGTTCCTTTGGAGCAAATGGGAGAGAATTTACATCAATCACAATGATCTGAAATGCAAGGGAAACAAAGGGAAACCTAGACTCAATACAATGGGAAATAGAGAAGAACAAGTATCCAAAGGAATGGATTTTTCAATAGGGAATAATTTAAAGATTTCTCTACCCAGTAACCCTTTCCACTGAATAGGACTGTTGTTAAGAACCCTTTTGTACAGTTTGAATATAAGGAAGATAATGAATTGTGTACAAACTTCTTTTGAAGGAAATCCGAGAGAATTGATATCAACTATAATATCACAAACAGTAAAAGAAGCAAATGGAAAACTAGACTCAGAATGTGAATTAGTAAAGAACAAGTAAGAAAAGGAACTGTTTTTTCATACAGGAATAACAGGAACAGTGCTTTGGACAAAATATTTTCAGACTTAAAAGGATTGCTGTTACGAATCCTTTGATCAATCTTTAAATATAAAGAAGATTATGCAACTTGTACAGAAAATTCCATTGGAGCAAATGGGAGAGAATTTACATCAATCACAGTGATCTGAAATGCAAGGGAAACAAAGGGAAACCTAAACGCAATACAATGGGAAATAGAGAAGAACAAATATCCAAAATAATGAAATTTTCAATAGGAAATAACTGGAAGATTTCTCTACCCAGTCACCCTTTCCACTGAATAGGACTGTTGTTAAGAACCCTTTCGTACAGTTTGAATATAAGGAAGATAATGAATTGTGTACAAAACTTCTTTTGAAGGAAATCCGAGAGAATTGATATCAACTATAATATCACAAACAGTAAAAGAAGCAAATGGAAAACTAGACTCAGAATGTTAATTAGTAAAGAATAAGTAAGAAAAGGAACTGTTTTTTCATACAGGAATAACAGGAACAGTGCTTTGGACAAAACATTTTCAGACTGAAAAGGATTGCTGTTATGAATCCTTTGATCAATCTTTAAATATAAAGAAGATTATGCAACTTGTACAGAAAGTTCCATTGGAGCAAATGGGAGAGAATTTACATCAATCACAATGATCTGAAATGCAAGGGAAACAAAGGGAAACCTAGACGCAATACAATGGGAAATAGAGAAGAACAAATATCCAAAATAATGGAATTTTCAATAGGAAATAACTGGAAGATTTCTCTACCCAGTCACCCTTTCCACTGAATAGGACTGTTGTTAAGAACCCTTTCGTACAGTTTGAATATAAGGAAGATACTGAATTGTGTACAAAACTTCTTTTGAAGGAAATCCGAGAGAATTGATATCAACTATAATATCACAAACAGTAAAAGAAGCAAATGGAAAACTAGACTCAGAATGTGAAATAGAGAAAAACAAGTAAGAAAACCAATTGTTTTTTGCTACTGGAATAACCGGAACATCGCTTTCGACAAAACATTTTTCAGACTTAAAAGGATTGCTGTTACGAATCCTTTGATCAATCTTTAAATATAAAGAAGATTATGCAACTTGTACAGAAAGTTCCATTGGAGCAAATGGGAGAGAATTTACATCAATCACAATGATCTGAAATGCAAGGGAAACAAAGGGAAACCTAGACGCAATACAATGGGAAATAGAGAAGAACAAATATCCAAAGGAATGGATTTTTCAACAGGGAATAACTGGAAGATTTCTCAACCCATTCACCCTTTACACTGAATAAAACTCCTATTAAGAATCCTTTCATGCAGTTTAATATAAAGAAGATAATGCACAAAACATCCATCGAAGCAAATGGAGAAAATTGATATCAAGTATAATATTCCAAACTGCAAACGAAACAATGGGTAAACTAGACTCAATAGAATGTGAAATAGAGAAAAACAAGAAAGAAAACCAATTGTTTTTTGCTACTGGAATAACCGGATCATTCCTTTGGACAAAACCTTTTTCAGACTTAAAAGGATTGCTGTTACGAATCCTTTGATCAATCTTTAAATATAAAGAAGATTATGCAACTTGTACAGAAAATTCCATTGGAGCAAATGGGAGAGAATTTACATCAATCACAGTGATCTGAAATGCAAGGGAAACAAAGGGAAACCTAAACGCAATACAATGGGAAATAGAGAAGAACAAATATCCAAAATAATGAAATTTTCAATAGGAAATAACTGGAAGATTTCTCTACCCAGTCACCCTTTCCACTGAATAGGACTGTTGTTAAGAACCCTTTCGTACAGTTTGAATATAAGGAAGATAATGAATTGTGTACAAAACTTCTTTTGTAGGAAATCCGAGAGAATTGATATCAACTATAATATCACAAACAGTAAAAGAAGCAAATGGAAAACTAGACTCAGAATGTTAATTAGTAAAGAATAAGTAAGAAAAGGAACTGTTTTTTCATACATGAATAACAGGAACAGTGCTTTGGACAAAACATTTTCAGACTGAAAAGGATTGCTGTTACGAATCCTTTGATCAATCTTTATATATAAAGAAGATTATGCAACTTGTACAGAAAGTTCCATTGGAGCAAATGGGAGAGAATTTACATCAATCACAATGATCTGAAATGCAAGGGAAACAAAGGGAAACCTAGACTCAATACAATGGGAAATAGAGAAGAACAAGTATCCAAAGGAATGGATTTTTCAATAGGGAATAATTTAAAGATTTCTCTACCCAGTAACCCTTTCCACTGAATAGGACTGTTGTTAAGAACCCTTTCGTACAGTTTGAATATAAGGAAGATAATTCATTATGCACAAAACTTCGATTGAAGCAAATGGAGAAAATTGATATCAACTATAATATCCCAAACTGCAAAAGAAACAAAGGGAAAACTAGACTCAATAGAATGTGAAATAGAGAAGACCAAGTAAAAGCAATTATTTTTTCGTACTGGAATAACCGGAACATTCCTTTGGATAAAAGCTTTTTCAGACTGAAAAGGATTGCTGTTACGAATCCTTTGATCAATCTTTAAATATAAAGAAGATTATGCAACTGGTAAAGAAAGTTCCATTGAAGCAAATGGGAGAAAATTTAAATCAAGTATAATGATCCCCAATGAAAGGGAAACAAAGCGAAACCTAGACTCAATAGAATGGAAAATAGAGAAGAACAAGTATCCAAAGGAATGGATTTTTCAACAGGGAATAACTGGAAGATTTCTCAACCCATTCACCCTTTACACTGAATAAGACTCCTATTAAGAATCCTTTCATGCAGTTTAAATATAAAGAAGATAATGCATTGTGCACAAAACTTCCATCGAAGCAAATGGAGAAAATTGATATCAATTATAATATCCCAAACTGCAAACGAAACAACGGGTAAACTAGACTCAATAGAATGTGAAATAGAGAAAAGCAAGTAAGAAAACCAATTGTTTTTTGCTACTGGAATAACCGGAACATCGCTTTCGACAAAACATTTTTCAGACTTAAAAGGATTGCTGTTACGAATCCTTTGATCAATCTTTAAATATAAAGAAGATTATGCAACTTGTACAGAAAATTCCATTGGAGCAAATGGGAGAGAATTTACATCAATCACAGTGATCTGAAATGCAAGGGAAACAAAGGGAAACCTAAAGGCAATACAATGGGAAATAGAGAAGAACAAATATCCAAAATAATGAAATTTTCAATAGGAAATAACTGGAAGATTTATCTACCCAGTCACCCTTTCCACTGAATAGGACTGTTGTTAAGAACCCTTTCGTACAGTTTGAATATAAGGAAGATAATGAATTGTGTACAAAACTTCTTTTGAAGGAAATCCGAGAGAATTGATATCAACTATAATATCACAAACAGTAAAAGAAGCAAATGGAAAACTAGACTCAGAATGTGAATTAGTAAAGAACAAGTAAGAAAAGGAACTGTTTTTTCATACAGGAATAACAGGAACTGTGCTTTGGACAAAACATTTTCAGACTGAAAAGGAATGCTGTTACGAATCCTTGGATCAATCTTTAAATATAATGAAGATGATGCAGCTTGAACAGAAAGTTTCACTGAAGGAAATGGTAGAAAATTTCCATCAAGTATAATGATCCCAAAAGCAAGAGAAACAAAGGGAAAGCTAGACTCAATAGCATCGGAAATAAAGAAGAACAAGTATCCAAAGGAATGGATTTTTTAATAGGGAATAATTTAAAGATTTCTCAACCCATTCACCCTTTCCACTGTATAGGACTGCTGTTAAGAATCCTTTGGTACAGTTTGAATATAAGGAAGATAATTCATTATGCACAAAACTTCGATTGAAGCAAATGGAGAAAATTGATATCAACTATAATATCCCAAACTGCAAAAGAAACAAAGGGAAAACTAGACTCAATAGAATGTGAAATAGAGAAGACCAAGTAAAAGCAATTATTTTTTCGTACTGGAATAACCGGAACATTCCTTTGGATAAAAGCTTTTTCAGACTTAAAAGGATTGCTGTTACGAATCCTTTGATCAATCTTTAAATATAAAGAAGATTATGCAACTTGTACAGAAAGTTCCATTGGAGCAAATTGGAGAGAATTTACATCAATCACAATGATCTGAAATGCAAGGGAAACAAAGGGAAACCTAGACTCAATACAATAGGAAATAGAGAAGAACAAATATCCAAAATAATGGAATTTTCAATAAGAAATAACAGGAAGAATTCTCTACCCAGTCACCCTTTCCACTGAATAGGACTGTTGTTAAGAACACTTTCGTACAGTTTGAATATAAGGAAGATAATGAATTGTGTACAAAACTTCTTTTGAAGGAAATCCGAGAGAATTGATATCAACTATAATATCACAAACAGTAAAAGAAGCAAATGGAAAACTAGACTCAGAATGTGAATTAGTAAAGAACAAGTAAGATAAGGAACTGTTTTTTCATACATGAATAACAGGAACAGTGCTTTGGACAAAACATTTTCAGACTGAAAAGGATTGCTGTTACGAATCCTTTGATCAATATTTAAATATAAAGAAGATGATGCAACTTGTACAGAAAGTTCCATTGGAGCAAATGGGAGAGAATTTACATCAATCACAATGATCTGAAATGCAAGGGAAAGAAAGGGAAATCTAGACTCAATACAATGGGAAATAGAGAAGAACAAGTATCCAAAGGAATGGATTTTTCAATAGGGAATAATTTAAAGATTTCTCTACCCAGTAACCCTTTCCACTGAATAGGACTGTTGTTAAGAACCCTTTTGTACAGTTTGAATATAAGGAAGATAATGAATTGTGTACAAACTTCTTTTGAAGGAAATCCGAGAGAATTGATATCAACTATAATATCACAAACAGTAAAAGAAGCAAATGGAAAACTAGACTCAGAATGTGAATTAGTAAAGAAAAAGTAAGAAAAGGAACTGTTTTTTCATACAGGAATAACAGGAACAGTGCTTTGGACAAAATATTTTCAGACTGAAAAGGATTGCTGTTACGAATCCTTTGATCAATCTTCAAATATAAAGAAGATTATGCAACTTGTACAGAAAGTTCCATTGGAGCAAATGGGAGAGAATTTACATCAATTACAATGATCTGAAATGCAAGGGAAACAAAGGGAAACCTAGACGCAATACAATGGGAAATAGAGAAGAACAAATATCCAAAATAATGGAATTTTCAATAGGAAATAACTGGAAGATTTCTCTACCCAGTCACCCTTTCCACTGAATAGGACTGTTGTTAAGAACCCTTTCGTACAGTTTGAATATAAGGAAGATACTGAATTGTGTACAAAACTTCTTTTGAAGGAAATCCGAGAGAATTGATATCAACTATAATATCACAAACAGTAAAAGAAGCAAATGGAAAACTAGACTCAGAATGTGAAATAGAGAAAAACAAGTAAGAAAACCAATTGTTTTTTGCTACTGGAATAACCGGAACATCGCTTTCGACAAAACATTTTTCAGACTTAAAAGGATTGCTGTTACGAATCCTTTGATCAATCTTTAAATATAAAGAAGATTATGCAACTTGTACAGAAAGTTCCATTGGAGCAAATGGGAGAGAATTTACATCAATTACAATGATCTGAAATGCAAGGGAAACAAAGGGAAACCTAGACGCAATACAATGGGAAATAGAGAAGAACAAATATCCAAAATAATGGAATTTTCAATAGGAAATAACAGGAAGATTTCTCTACCCAGTCACCCTTTCCACTGAATAGGACTGTTGTTAAGAACCCTTTCGTACAGTTTGAATATAAGGAAGATAATGAATTGTGTACAAAACTTCTTTTGAAGGAAATCCGAGAGAATTGATATCAACTATAATATCACAAACCGTAAAAGAAGCAAATGGAAAACTAGACTCAGAATGTGAATTAGTAAAGAACAAGTAAGAAAAGGAACTGTTTTTTCATACAGGAATAACAGGAACAGTGCTTTGGACAAAACATTTTCAGACTGTAAGGGATTGCTGTTACGAATCCTTTGATCAATCTTTAAATATAAAGAAGATTATGCAACTTGTACAGAAAGTTCCATTGGAGCAAATGGGAGAGAATTTACATCAATCACAATGATCTGAAATGCAAGGGAAACAAAGGGAAACCTAGACTCAATACAATGGGAAATAGAGAAGAACAAGTATCCAAAGGAATGAATTTTTCAATAGGGAATAATTTAAAGATTTCTCTACCCAGTAACCCTTTCCACTGAATAGGACTGTTGTTAAGAACCCTTTCGTACAGTTTGAATATAAGGAAGATAATGAATTGTGTACAAAACTTCTTTTGAAGGAAATCCGAGAGAATTGATATCAACTATAATATCACAAACCGTAAAAGAAGCAAATGGAAAACTAGACTCAGAATGTGAATTAGTAAAGAACAAGTAAGAAAAGGAACTGTTTTTAAATACAGGAATAACAGGAACAGTGCTTTGGACAAAACATTTTCAGACTGAAAGGGATTGCTGTTACGAATTCTTTGATCAATCTTTAAATATAAAGAAGATTATGCAACTTGTACAGAAAGTTCCATTGGAGCAAATGGGAGAGAATTTACATCAATCACAATGATCTGAAATGCAAGGGAAACAAAGGGAAACCTAGACTCAATACAATGGGAAATAGAGAAGAACAAGTATCCAAAGGAATGGATTTTTCAATAGGGAATAATTTAAAGATTTCTCTACCCAGTAACCCTTTCCACTGAATAGGACTGTTGTTAAGAACCCTTTCGTACAGTTTGAATATAAGGAAGATAATGAATTGTGTACAAAACTTCTTTTGAAGGAAATCCGAGAGAATTGATATCAACTATAATATCACAAACAGTAAAAAAAGCAAATGGAAAAGTAGACTCAGAATGTGAATTAGTAAAGAAAAAGTAAGAAAAGGAACTGTTTTTTCATACAGGAATAACAGGAACAGTGCTTTGGACAAAATATTTTCAGACTGAAAAGGATTGCTGTTACGAATCCTTTGATCAATCTTCAAATATAAAGAAGATTATGCAACTTGTACAGAAAGTTCCATTGGAGCAAATGGGAGAGAATTTACATCAATTACAATGATCTGAAATGCAAGGGAAACAAAGGGAAACCTAGACGCAATACAATGGGAAATAGAGAAGAACAAATATCCAAAATAATGGAATTTTCAATAGGAAATAACTGGAAGATTTCTCTACCCAGTCACCCTTTCCACTGAATAGGACTGTTGTTAAGAACCCTTTCGTACAGTTTGAATATAAGGAAGATACTGAATTGTGTACAAAACTTCTTTTGAAGGAAATCCGAGAGAATTGATATCAACTATAATATCACAAACAGTAAAAGAAGCAAATGGAAAACTAGACTCAGAATGTGAATTAGTAAAGAACAAGTAAGAAAAGGAACTGTTTTTTCATACAGGAATAACAGGAACACTGCTTTGGACACAACATTTACAGACTGAAAAGGATTGCTGTTACGAATCCTTTGATCAATCTTTAAATATAAAGAAGATTATGCAACTTGTACAGAAAGTTCCATTGGAGCAAATGGGAGAGAATTTACATCAATTACAATGATCTGAAATGCAAGGGAAACAAAGGGAAACCTAGACGCAATACAATGGGAAATAGAGAAGAACAAATATCCAAAATAATGGAATTTTCAATAGGAAATAACAGGAAGATTTCTCTACCCAGTCACCCTTTCCACTGAATAGGACTGTTGTTAAGAACCCTTTCGTACAGTTTGAATATAAGGAAGATAATGAATTGTGTACAAAACTTCTTTTGAAGGAAATCTGAGAGAATTGATATCAACTATAATATCACAAACCGTAAAAGAAGCAAATGGAAAACTAGACTCAGAATGTGAATTAGTAAAGAACAAGTAAGAAAAGGAACTGTTTTTAAATACAGGAATAACAGGAACAGTGCTTTGGACAAAACATTTTCAGACTGAAAGGGATTGCTGTTACGAATCCTTTGATCAATCTTCAAATATAAAGAAGATTATGCAACTTGTACAGAAAGTTCCATTGGAGCAAATGGGAGAGAATTTACATCAATCACAATGATCTGAAATGCAAGGGAAACAAAGGGAAACCTAGACTCAATACAATGGGAAATAGAGAAGAACAAGTATCCAAAGGAATGGATTTTTCAATAGGGAATAATTTAAAGATTTCTCTACCCAGTAACCCTTTCCACTGAATAGGACTGTTGTTAAGAACCCTTTCGTACAGTTTGAATATAAGGAAGATAATGAATTGTGTACAAAACTTCTTTTGAAGGAAATCCGAGAGAATTGATATCAACTATAATATCACAAACCGTAAAAGAAGCAAATGGAAAACTAGACTCAGAATGTGAATTAGTAAAGAACAAGTAAGAAAAGGAACTGTTTTTTCATACAGGAATAACAGGAACAGTGCTTTGGACAAAATATTTTCAGACTGAAAAGGATTGCTGTTACGAATCCTTTGATCAATCTTCAAATATAAAGAAGATTATGCAACTTGTACAGAAAGTTCCATTGGAGCAAATGGGAGAGAATTTACATCAATTACAATGATCTGAAATGCAAGGGAAACAAAGGGAAACCTAGACGCAATACAATGGGAAATAGAGAAGAACAAATATCCAAAATAATGGAATTTTCAATAGGAAATAACAGGAAGATTTCTCTACCCAGTCACCCTTTCCACTGAATAGGACTGTTGTTAAGAACCCTTTCGTACAGTTTGAATATAAGGAAGATAATGAATTGTGTACAAAACTTCTTTTGAAGGAAATCCGAGAGAATTGATATCAACTATAATATCACAAACCGTAAAAGAAGCAAATGGAAAACTAGACTCAGAATGTGAATTAGTAAAGAACAAGTAAGAAAAGGAACTGTTTTTAAATACAGGAATAACAGGAACAGTGCTTTGGACAAAACATTTTCAGACTGTAAGGGATTGCTGTTACGAATCCTTTGATCAATCTTTAAATATAAAGAAGATTATGCAACTTGTACAGAAAGTTCCATTGGAGCAAATGGGAGAGAATTTACATCAATCACAATGATCTGAAATGCAAGGGAAACAAAGGGAAACCTAGACTCAATACAATGGGAAATAGAGAAGAACAAGTATCCAAAGGAATGAATTTTTCAATAGGGAATAATTTAAAGATTTCTCTACCCAGTAACCATTTCCACTGAATAGGACTGTTGTTAAGAACCCTTTCGTACAGTTTGAATATAAGGAAGATAATGAATTGTGTACAAAACTTCTTTTGAAGGAAATCCGAGAGAATTGATATCAACTATAATATCACAAACCGTAAAAGAAGCAAATGGAAAACTAGACTCAGAATGTGAATTAGTAAAGAACAAGTAAGAAAAGGAACTGTTTTTAAATACAGGAATAACAGGAACAGTGCTTTGGACAAAACATTTTCAGACTGAAAGGGATTGCTGTTACGAATTCTTTGATCTTTAAATATAAAGAAGATTATGCAACTTGTACAGAAAGTTCCATTGGAGCAAATGGGAGAGAATTTACATCAATCACAATGATCTGAAATGCAAGGGAAACAAAGGGAAACCTAGACTCAATACAATGGGAAATAGAGAAGAACAAGTATCCAAAGGAATGGATTTTTCAATAGGGAATAATTTAAAGATTTCTCTACCCAGTAACCCTTTCCACTGAATAGGACTGTTGTTAAGAACCCTTTCGTACAGTTTGAATATAAGGAAGATAATGAATTGTGTACAAAACTTCTTTTGAAGGAAATCCGAGAGAATTGATATCAACTATAATATCACAAACAGTAAAAAAAGCAAATGGAAAAGTAGACTCAGAATGTGAATTAGTAAAGAAAAAGTAAGAAAAGGAACTGTTTTTTCATACAGGAATAACAGGAACAGTGCTTTGGACAAAATATTTTCAGACTGAAAAGGATTGCTGTTACGAATCCTTTGATCAATCTTCAAATATAAAGAAGATTATGCAACTTGTACAGAAAGTTCCATTGGAGCAAATGGGAGAGAATTTACATCAATTACAATGATCTGAAATGCAAGGGAAACAAAGGGAAACCTAGACGCAATACAATGGGAAATAGAGAAGAACAAATATCCAAAATAATGGAATTTTCAATAGGAAATAACTGGAAGATTTCTCTACCCAGTCACCCTTTCCACTGAATAGGACTGTTGTTAAGAACCCTTTCGTACAGTTTGAATATAAGGAAGATACTGAATTGTGTACAAAACTTCTTTTGAAGGAAATCCGAGAGAATTGATATCAACTATAATATCACAAACAGTAAAAGAAGCAAATGGAAAACTAGACTCAGAATGTGAATTAGTAAAGAACAAGTAAGAAAAGGAACTGTTTTTTCATACAGGAATAACAGGAACACTGCTTTGGACACAACATTTACAGACTGAAAAGGATTGCTGTTACGAATCCTTTGATCAATCTTTAAATATAAAGAAGATTATGCAACTTGTACAGAAAGTTCCATTGGAGCAAATGGGAGAGAATTTACATCAATTACAATGATCTGAAATGCAAGGGAAACAAAGGGAAACCTAGACGCAATACAATGGGAAATAGAGAAGAACAAATATCCAAAATAATGGAATTTTCAATAGGAAATAACAGGAAGATATCTCTACCCAGTCACCCTTTCCACTGAATAGGACTGTTGTTAAGAACCCTTTCGTACAGTTTGAATATAAGGAAGATAATGAATTGTGTACAAAACTTCTTTTGAAGGAAATCTGAGAGAATTGATATCAACTATAATATCACAAACCGTAAAAGAAGCAAATGGAAAACTAGACTCAGAATGTGAATTAGTAAAGAACAAGTAAGAAAAGGAACTGTTTTTAAATACAGGAATAACAGGAACAGTGCTTTGGACAAAACATTTTCAGACTGAAAGGGATTGCTGTTACGAATCCTTTGATCAATCTTCAAATATAAAGAAGATTATGCAACTTGTACAGAAAGTTCCATTGGAGCAAATGGGAGAGAATTTACATCAATCACAATGATCTGAAATGCAAGGGAAACAAAGGGAAACCTAGACTCAATACAATGGGAAACAGAGAAGAACAAGTATCCAAAGGAATGGATTTTTCAATAGGGAATAATTTAAAGATTTCTCTACCCAGTAACCCTTTCCACTGAATAGGACTGTTGTTAAGAACCCTTTCGTACAGTTTGAATATAAGGAAGATAATGAATTGTGTACAAAACTTCTTTTGAAGGAAATCCGAGAGAATTGATATCAACTATAATATCACAAACCGTAAAAGAAGCAAATGGAAAACTAGACTCAGAATGTGAATTAGTAAAGAACAAGTAAGAAAAGGAACTGTTTTTTCATACAGGAATAACAGGAACAGTGCTTTGGACAAAATATTTTCAGACTGAAAAGGATTGCTGTTACGAATCCTTTGATCAATCTTTAAATATAAAGAAGATTATGCAACTTGTACAGAAAGTTCCATTGGAGCAAATGGGACAGAATTTACAAAAATTACAATGATCTGAAATGCAAGGGAAACAAAGGGAAACCTAGACGCAATACAATGGGAAATAGAGAAGAACAAATATCCAAAGGAATGGATTTTTCAACAGGGAATAACTGGAAGATTTCTCAACCCATTCACCCTTTACACTGAATAAAACTCCTATTAAGAATCCTTTCATGCAGTTTAATATAAAGAAGATAATGCACAAAACATCCATCGAAGCAAATGGAGAAAATTGATATCAAGTATAATATCCCAAACTGCAAACGAAACAATGGGTAAACTAGACTCAATAGAATGTGAAATAGAGAAAAACAAGTAAGAAAACCAATTGTTTTTTGCTACTGGAATAACCGGAACATCGCTTTCGACAAAACATTTTTCAGACTTAAAAGGATTGCTGTTACGAATCCTTTGATCAATCTTTAAATATAAAGAAGATTATGCAACTTGTACAGAAAATTCCATTGGAGCAAATGGGAGAGAATTTACATCAATCACAGTGATCTGAAATGCAAGGGAAACAAAGGGAAACCTAAAGGCAATACAATGGGAAATAGAGAAGAACAAATATCCAAAATAATGAAATTTTCAATAGGAAATAACTGGAAGATTTCTCTACCCAGTCACCCTTTCCACTGAATAGGACTGTTGTTAAGAACCCTTTTGTACAGTTTGAATATAAGGAAGATAATGAATTGTGTACAAAACTTCTTTTGAAGGAAATCCGAGAGAATTGATATCAACTATAATATCACAAACAGTAAAAGAAGCAAATGGAAAACTAGACTCAGAATGTGAATTAGTAAAGAACAAGTAAGAAAAGGAACTGTTTTTTCATACAGGAATAACAGGAACAGTGCTTTGGACAAAACATTTTCAGACTGAAAAGGATTGCTGTTACGAATCCTTTGATCAATCTTTAAATATAAAGAAGATTATGCAACTTGTACAGAAAGTTCCATTGGAGCAAATGGGAGAGAATTTACATCAATCACAATGATCTGAAATGCAACGGAAACAAAGGGAAACCTAGACTCAATACAATGGTAAATAGAGAAGAACAAGTATCCAAAGGAATGGATTTTTCAATAGGGAATAATTTAAAGATTTCTCTACCCAGTAACCCTTTCCACTGAATAGGACTGTTGTTAAGAACCCTTTCGTACAGTTTGAATATAAGGAAGATAATGAATTGTGTACAAAACTTCTTTTGAAGGAAATCCGAGAGAATTGATATCAACTATAATATCACAAACAGTAAAAGAAGCAAATGGAAAACTAGACTCAGAATGTGAATTAGTAAAGAACAAGTAAGAAAAAGAACTGTTTTTTCATACAGGAATAACAGGAACAGTGCTTTGGACAAAACATTTTCAGACTGAAAAGGATTGCTGTTACGAATCCTTTGATCAATCTTTAAATATAAAGAAGATTATGCAACTTGTACAGAAAGTTCCATTGGAGCAAATGGGAGAGAATTTACATCAATCACAATGATCTGAAATGCAAGGGAAACAAAGGGAAACCTAGACGCAATACAATGGGAAATAGAGAAGAACAAATATCCAAAGGAATGGATTTTTCAACAGGGAATAACTGGAAGATTTCTCAACCCATTCACCCTTTACACTGAATAAAAACTCCTATTAAGAATCCTTTCATGCAGTTTAATATAAAGAAGATAATGCACAAAACATCCATCGAAGCAAATGGAGAAAATTGATATCAAGTATAATATCCCAAACTGCAAACGAAACAATGGGTAAACTAGACTCAATAGAATGTGAAATAGAGAAAAACAAGTAAGAAAACCAATTGTTTTTTGCTACTGGAATAACCGGAACATCGCTTTCGACAAAACATTTTTCAGACTTAAAAGGATTGCTGTTACGAATCCTTTGATCAATCTTTAAATATAAAGAAGATTATGCAACTTGTACAGAAAATTCCATTGGAGCAAATGGGAGAGAATTTACATCAATCACAGTGATCTGAAATGCAAGGGAAACAAAGGGAAACCTAAAGGCAATACAATGGGAAATAGAGAAGAACAAATATCCAAAATAATGAAATTTTCAATAGGAAATAACTGGAAGATTTCTCTACCCAGTCACCCTTTCCACTGAATAGGACTGTTGTTAAGAACCCTTTCGTACAGTTTGAATATAAGGAAGATAATGAATTGTGTACAAAACTTCTTTTGAAGGAAATCCGAGAGAATTGATATCAACTATAATATCACAAACAGTAAAAGAAGCAAATGGAAAACTAGACTCAGAATGTGAATTAGTAAAGAACAAGTAAGAAAAGGAACTGTTTTTTCATACAGGAATAACAGGAACAGTGCTTTGGACAAAACATTTTCAGACTGAAAAGGATTGCTGTTACGAATCCTTTGATCAATCTTTAAATATAAAGAAGATTATGCAACTTGTACAGAAAGTTCCATTGGAGCAAATGGGAGAGAATTTACATCAATCACAATGATCTGAAATGCAACGGAAACAAAGGGAAACCTAGACTCAATACAATGGTAAATAGAGAAGAACAAGTATCCAAAGGAATGGATTTTTCAATAGGGAATAATTTAAAGATTTCTCTACCCAGTAACCCTTTCCACTGAATAGGACTGTTGTTAAGAACCCTTTCGTACAGTTTGAATATAAGGAAGATAATGAATTGTGTACAAAACTTCTTTTGAAGGAAATCCGAGAGAATTGATATCAACTATAATATCACAAACAGTAAAAGAAGCAAATGGAAAACTAGACTCAGAATGTGAATTAGTAAAGAACAAGTAAGAAAAAGAACTGTTTTTTCATACAGGAATAACAGGAACAGTGCTTTGGACAAAACATTTTCAGACTGAAAAGGATTGCTGTTACGAATCCTTTGATCAATCTTTAAATATAAAGAAGATTATGCAACTTGTACAGAAAGTTCCATTGGAGCAAATGGGAGAGAATTTACATCAATCACAATGATCTGAAATGCAAGGGAAACAAAGGGAAACCTAGACGCAATACAATGGGAAATAGAGAAGAACAAATATCCAAAGGAATGGATTTTTCAACAGGGAATAACTGGAAGATTTCTCAACCCATTCACCCTTTACACTGAATAAAACTCCTATTAAGAATCCTTTCATGCAGTTTAATATAAAGAAGATAATGCACAAAACATCCATCGAAGCAAATGGAGAAAATTGATATCAAGTATAATATCCCAAACTGCAAACGAAACAATGGGTAAACTAGACTCAATAGAATGTGAAATAGAGAAAAACAAGTAAGAAAACCAATTGTTTTTTGCTACTGGAATAACCGGATCATTCCTTTGGACAAAACCTTTTTCAGACTTAAAAGGATTGCTGTTACGAATCCTTTGATCAATCTTTAAATATAAAGAAGATTATGCAACTTGTACAGAAAATTCCATTGGAGCAAATGGGAGAGAATTTACATCAATCACAGTGATCTGAAATGCAAGGGAAACAAAGGGAAACCTAAACGCAATACAATGGGAAATAGAGAAGAACAAATATCCAAAATAATGAAATTTTCAATAGGAAATAACTGGAAGATTTCTCTACCCAGTCACCCTTTCCACTGAATAGGACTGTTGTTAAGAACCCTTTCGTACAGTTTGAATATAAGGAAGATAATGAATTGTGTACAAAACTTCTTTTGAAGGAAATCCGAGAGAATTGATATCAACTATAATATCACAAACAGTAAAAGAAGCAAATGGAAAACTAGACTCAGAATGTGAATTAGTAAAGAACAAGTAAGAAAAGGAACTGTTTTTTCATACAGGAATAACAGGAACAGTGCTTTGGACAAAACATTTTCAGACTGAAAAGGATTGCTGTTACTAATCCTTTGATCAATCTTTAAATATAAAGAAGATTATGCAACTTGTACAGAAAGTTCCATTGGAGCAAATGGGAGAGAATTTACATCAATTACAATGATCTGAAATGCAAGGGAAACAAAGGGAAACCTAGACTCAATACAATGGGAAATAGAGATGAACAAATATCCAAAATAATGGAATTTTCTTTTTTTTTTTTTTTTTTTAATTTTTTTTATTATATATATATATATATATATATTTTATAATATTATCCCTTGTATTCATTTTTCCAAATTACCCCCCCTCCCTTATTCCCTCCCCCCAACGACAGGCAATACCATACATTTTTACATGTGTTACAATATAGTCTAAGTACAATACATGTGTGTGAATATCATTTTCTTGTTGCACAATAAACATTAGAATCCGAAGGTACATGCAACCTGGGCAGACAGATATTAGTGCTAACAATTTACATTCCCCTCCCAGTGTTTCTTCTCTGGGTGTATCTACCTCTGTCCATCATTGATCAACTGGAAGTGAGTTGGATTTTCTTTATGTTGAAGATTTCCACTTCCATCAGAATACATCCTCATACAGTATCGTTGTTGAAGTATACAGTGATCTTCTGGTTCTGCTCATTTCACTCAGCATCAGCTGATTTAAGTCTCTCCAACCCTCTCTGTATTCCTCCTGCTGGTCATTTCTTACTGAGCAATAATATTCCATAACTTTCATATACCACAATTTACCCAACCATTCTCCAACTGATGGACATCCATTCATCTTCCAGTTTCTAGCTACAACAAAAAGAGCTGCCACAAACATTTTGGCACATATATGTCTCTTTCCGCTCTTTAGTATTTCTTTGGGATATAATCCCAGTAGTAGCGCTGCTGGGTCAAAGGGTATGCACAGTTTGATAACTTTTTGGGCATAATTCCAGATTGCTCTCCAGAATGGCTGGATTCTTTCACAACTCCACCAGCAATGTATTAGTGTCCCAGTTTTCCCACATCCCCTCCAACATTTGTCATTATTTGTTCCTGTCATCTTAGCCAATCTGACAGGTGTGTAGTGGTATCTCAGAGTGGTCTTAATTTGCATTTCTCTGATCAGTAGTGATTTGGAACACTCTTTCATGTGAGTGGATATAGTTTCAATTTCTTCCTCTGAGAATTGTCTGTTCATATCCTTTGACCATTTATCAATTGGAGAATGGTTCGGTTTCTTATAAATTATGGTCAGTTCTCTATATATTTTGGAAATGAGACCTTTGTCAGAACCTTTGTTTTTAAAAATATTTTCCCAATTTGTTACTTCCCTTCTAATCTTGTTTGCATTAGTATTATTTGTACAGAAAACTTTTTAGTTTGATGTAATCAAAATCTTCTATTTTGTGATCAATAATGATCTCTAGTTCTCCTCTGGTCATAAATTCCTTCCTCCTCCACAAGTCTGAGAGGTAGATTATCCTCTGTTCCTCTAATCTATTTATTATCTCCCTCTTTATGCCTAAATCATGGACCCATTTTGATCTTATCTTGGTATATGGTGTTAAGTGTGGATCCATATCTAATTTCTGCCATACTAATTTCCAGTTTTCCCAACAGTTTTTTCCGAATAATGAATTTTTATCCCTAATGTTGGAATCTTTGGGTTTGTCAAAGATTAGATTGCTATAGATGTACCCTTTTTTGTCCTTTGTATCTAATCTGTTCCACTGATCGACTGGTCTATTTCTTAGCCAATACCAAATGGTTTTGGTGACTGCTGCTATATAATATAGCTTTAGATCAGGTACAC
Source organism: Sminthopsis crassicaudata (assembly GCF_048593235.1). Taxonomy (NCBI): domain Eukaryota; kingdom Metazoa; phylum Chordata; class Mammalia; order Dasyuromorphia; family Dasyuridae; genus Sminthopsis; species Sminthopsis crassicaudata. Next base: position 203,327,143 of record NC_133619.1, read on the forward strand.
TTAGACCACCTTCCTCTGAGTTTTTTTTCATTAGTTCCCTTGCAATTCTTGACCTTTTATTCTTCCATATGAAATTTTGTTGTTATTTTTTCTAGGTCATTAAAATAGTTTTCTTGGGAGTCTGATTGGTATAGCACTAAATAAATAGATTAGTTTGGGGAGTATTGTCATCTTTATTATATTCGCTCGGCCTATCCAAGAGCACTGAATGTCTTTCCAATTATTTAAATCTGATTTTATTTTTGTGGCAAGTGTTTTGTAATTTTTCTCATATAATTCCTGACTTTTCTTTGGTAGATGGATTCCCAAATATTTTATACTATCAACATTTGTTTGGAATGGAATTTCTCTTTGTATCTCTTGCTGTTGCATTTTGTTAGTGATATATAAAAATGCCGAGGATTTATGTGGATTTATTTTGTATCCTGCCACTTTGCTGAAATTTTGAATTATTTCTAGTAGCTTTTTAGCAGAGTCTTTGGGGTTCTCTAAGTATACCATCATGTCATCTGCAAAAAGTGATAGTTTAATTTCCTCATTTCCTACTCTAATTCCTTGAATCTCTTTCTCGGCTCTTATTGCCGAGGCTAGCGTTTCTAGTACTATATTGAATAGTAATGGTGATAGTGGGCAACCTTGTTTCACTCCTGATCTTACTGGGAAAGGTTGCAGTTTATTTCTATTGCATATTATGCTTACTGACGGTCTTAAATATATACTCCTGATTATTCTAAGGAATAATCCATTTATTCCTATACTCTCAAGAGTTTTTAGTAGGAATGGATGTTGGATTTTGTCAAATGCTTTTTCTGCATCTATTGAGATGATCATATGGTTCTTATTAATTTGATTATTAATATGGTCAATTATATTAATAGTTTTCCTAATATTAAACCAGCCCTGCATTCCTGGAATAAATCCTACTTGATCATAGTGTATTATCTTGGAGATGATTTTCTGAAGTCTTTTTGCTAATATCTTATTTAAGATTTTAGCATCAATATTCATTAAGGAGATTGGTCTATAATTTTCTTTCTCAGTTTTCGATCTACCAGGTTTAGGTATCAGTACCATGTCTGTGTCATAAAAGGAATTTGGTAGGACTCCTTCATCCCCTATTTTTTCAAATAATTTATATAACATTGGGGCTAATTGTTCTTTAAATGTTTGGTAGAATTCACATGTGAATCCATCTGGCCCTGGGGATTTTTTCCTGGGGAGTTGATTAATAGCTTGTTCTATTTCTTTTTCTGAAATGGGACTATTTAAGCAATTTATCTCCTCCTCTGTTAATCTAGGGAGCCTATATTTTTGGAGGAAGTCATCCATTTCACTTAAGTTATCAAATTTATTGGCATAAAGTTGGGCAAAGTAACTCCTTATTATTTCTCTAATTTCCTCTTCATTGGTGGAAAGATCCCCCTTTTCATTTGTAAGACTATCAATTTGATTTTCCTCTTTCTTTTTTTTGATCAAATTTACCAAAGGTTTATCTATTTTATTGGCTTTTTCATAAAACCAACTCTTGGTTTTATTTATTAATTCAATAGTTTTTTTACTTTCAATTTTATTGATTTCTCCTTTTAATTTTTGTATTTCGAGTTTAATTTTTGGTTGGGGGTTTATAATTTGGTCTTTTTCTAGCCTTTTAAGTTGTAAGCCCAATTCGTTAATCTTCTCTTTCTCAATTTTCTTCAAATAAGCCTCTAAAGATATAAAATTTCCCCTTATTACCGCTTTAGCTGCATCCCAAAGATTTTGATATGATGTCTCATCATTATCATTATCTTGGGTGAAATTGTTAATTGTTTCTATAATTTGCTCTTTCACCCAGTCATTCTTTAAGATGAGATTATTCAGTTTCCAATTACTTTTTGGTCTATTTACCCCTAACTTTTTACTGAATGTAGCTTTTATTGCATTGTGATCTGAGAAGAAGGCATTTATTATTTCTGCCTTCCTACATTTAATTTTGAGATCTTTATGTCCTAGTATATGGTCAATTTTTGTATAGGATCCATGAACTGCTGAGAAGAAAGTATATTCCTTCCTATTGCCATTCAGTTTTCTCCAAAGGTCTATCATACCTAGTTTTTCTAATGTTCTATTTACTTTTTTAATTTCTTTCTTGTTTGTTTTGTGGTTTGATTTGTCTAAATCTGAGAGTGCAAGGTTGAGATCTCCCACTATTATAGTTTTATTGTCTATTTCTTCTTGCAGTTCTCTTAACTTTTCCTTTAGAAAGTTAGATGCTATACCACTTGGTGCATATATGTTTAGTATTGATATGGCTTCATTATTTATGCTACCTTTCAGCAGGATATAGTTTCCTTCCTTATCTTTTTTAACGAGATCTACTTCTGCTTTTGCTTGATCTGAGATAAGGATAGCTACCCCTGCTTTTTTGGCTTTACCTGAAGCATAATAGGCTCTGTTCCAACCTTTTACCTTTACTCTGTATGTATCTCCCTGCTTTAAGTGTGTTTCCTGTAGGCAACATATTGTAGGGTTCTGCTTTTTGATCCAATCTACTATCCGTCTCCGTTTGATGGGATCGTTCATCCCATTTACATTTACAGTTAAAATTACTAATTCTGTATTTCCTGCCATCGTATTATCCCCAGATTATGCTTTTTTCCCTTGACCCCCCTGATCCCCCTCCCCGATATTTAATTTACAGACCCCCCTTGTGACGCGCAACCCTCCCTCTTTTTTTTTTTTCTTTTTTTTTTTAGGATCCCTCCCCCCTCCCTCCAAGTCCCTTCACTTATTCCCCTTTTCCTTTTCCCTTTTCCTCTCCCCCCTTTTAATGAGGTGAGAGAAAATTCTCTGAAAAACAAATATGTTAATTATTTACTCTTTGAGCCTCTTCTGATGAGAGTAAGATTCACACAATGATTCTCCCCCTCACTAAGTTCCCTCAGATATGGTGTATTTTCTATGTCTCTTCCTGGGATGTAGTTTCCCTCTTTTTATCACTCCTTCCCCTTTTTCTGAACCGACCTCCTTCCCTTTACTACACCCCCCTTTTTTTCTTTTATATCAGTAAAATCAAATTATCCTTGAGTATTTTTTATATACCCACAACAGAGTTACAGTTCTCAAGGGTTCTGTGTACCTTTTTCTGTTTCTCTTCAGTCTTGTGGATGTAGATCAAATTTTTTGTTTAAGTCTGGTTTTTTTCTTAGAAACATATAGAATTCCTCTGTTTCATTGAATGACCATCTTCTTCCGTGGAAAAAGATGCTAAACTTAGCTGGGTAGTTCATTCTTGGTTGCAGTCCTTGATCTTTTGCCTTACGGAATATCAGGTTCCAGGCCCTTCTATCTTTTAATGTGGAGGCAGCCAGATCTTGGGTGACCCTTATTGTGGCACCTTGGTATTTAAATTGTTTTTTTCTAGCTGCTTGCAGGATTTTCTCCTTTGTGTGGTAATTCTGCAGCTTAGCCACAATATTCCGTGGTGTTCTTTTTTTAGGGTCTATTTCAGAAGGAGTTCGATGAATTCTTTCCACATCTACTTTCCCTTCTGTTTCTATTATCTCTGGACAGTTCTCTTTGATAATTTCCTGTAAAATAGAATCTAGGCTCTTTTTTTGGTCATAGTTTTCTGGAAGTCCAATAATCCGCAGATTATCTCTCCTAGATCTATTTTCCAGGTCTATAGATTTTCCCAGTAAGTATTTGACGTTGTTCTCCAGCTTCTCATTTTTTTTGTTTTGTTTGACTGATTCTTGGGTTCTCTGTGAATCATTCATTTCTATTTGTTCCATCCTGACTTTTAAGGAGTTATTTTCTTCTTTCACAGTTTTTAGTTCTTTTTGTAAATGCCCAATTTCATTTTTAAATGAATTATTTTGCTCTATTGAATTTTTTTCCATTTCCCTAATTTTTTTTTTTGAGAATTATTTTCTTTTTCCAATTCAGAAATTCTATTTTCTTGAGACTTTTTTATCTTTTCCAATTCAGAAATCCTACTTTCCTGTGTTTTTTTAACCTTTTCTAATTCACTAATTTTGTTTCCCTGCATCTCCTGTGAATTCTTTATTTTTTCCAACTCCAATTTCAGGACGTTGTTATTCTCTATCATAACTTCCCTTTCCTTGCCCCATTTTTCTTCGATCTCCCTCAATTTCTTAAGAGCTTCTTCTAGGAGAGAGTTATGTGATGGGGGGCAGGAATCGTTCCCCTTTAGGTTGTTATCTTCTGAATCTTTGCTGTTAACTTCCTCGGGGTTGGGTACCCGCTCTTTCTCTGTATAGAAGGAATCTATAGTTTTTCTAGCTTTTTTGCTCATACTTAAAAAATGTTTTGGGGTCTGTCCCTGGGGTAGGAAATTATTTACTTCTTTACCAGCTTCCTCCCAGACCGGATGGATGCAGTGGCCCCTGCGCCCGCGCTAAGAGAGAGCTCTGGGAGAGAGTTCCCCACCCCCTCCCTGGAAGCGCCTCAGAGGTGATTAGCACTGCTGTGCTTTGAGGGCATAGAATAGTGAAGACAGCAAGAAGCTCAGCCTATGTGTCCGGGTGGGGAGTGGATGTCTGCAGCAGGTGACGTGAGAAGCCCCTGCGCTCAAACTGGAAGTGTCTGCCAGAAACCGCGGTCCCTAGTTCAAAGTTTCCGCTTCTCTGGGACTTCCTGGAGCTGAGTTCCACTCCCTCCAGCGAAGCTAGGCAGTGTATGTTGCCTTGGGCCGTATCCACCCACTTGTCAGTCTCTTAACTATTCTCAGGAGGTAGCTGAGGCCACACCCCCTGGTGCCTAGTCTGCACCAGGGTGTGGGGGGGGGGGGGAATCTAATCTGAGTTTTAAAATATTTTGGCTTTCTCTTCTGAACTGCTAAATAATTAGCAGAGAAGAGCTAACAGCCTGTGCCAGATTCCTTTACCTCAGTGGCTTCTCTGATCCCAGAGCCCCTCCCAGCGCAATGGGCGCAGTGTGCCCCTACCCCACCGTCTGTGCTGGTCTTTCTTATTCCTCCCCTGAGAACTGACCTTTCCTGTTGAAACTCCAGATTCTCTTCAGCTGGTAAGTCGTGCTTCCAGTCCTTGTGGTATCTATCAGTCCTGAGCTAATTTTGAGACTTAATTTATCTAATTGGTTGTGAGGGAGTGAGGACGTTCACTGAGTAGTGTGTTTCTTCTCCGCCATCTTCAATAATGGAATTTTCAATAGGAAATAACTTGAAGATTTCTCTACCCAGTCACCCTTTCCACTGAATAGGACTGTTGTTAAGAACCCTTTCGTACAGTTTGAATATAAGGAAGATCATGAATTGTGTACAAAACTTCTTTTGAAGGAAATCCGAGAGAATTGATATCAACTATAATATCACAAACAGTAAAAGAAGCAAATGGAAAACTAGACTCAGAATGTGAATTAGTAAAGAACAAGTAAGAAAAGGAACTGTTTTTTCATACAGGAATAACAGGAACAGTGCTTTGGACAAAACATTTTCAGTCTGAAAAGGATTGCTGTTACGAATCCTTTCATCAATCTTTAAATATAAAGAAGATTATGCAACTTGTACAGAAAGTTCCATTGGAGCAAATGGGAGAGAATTTACATCAATTACAATGATCTGAAATGCAAGGGAAACAAAGGGAAACCTAGACTCAATACAATGGGAAATAGAGAAGAACAAGTATCCAAAGGAATGGATTTTTCAATAGGGAATTGTTTAAAGATTTCTCTACGCAGTCACCCTTTCCACTGAATAGGACTGTTGTTAAGAACCCTTTCGTACAGTTTGAATATAAGGAAGATAATGAATTGTGTACAAAACTTCTTTTGAAGGAAATCCGAGAGAATTGATATCAACTATAATATCACAAAGAGTAAAAGAAGCAAATGGAAAACTAGACTCAGAATGTGAATTAGTAAAGAACAAGTAAGAAAAGGAACTGTTTTTTCATACAGGAATAACAGGAACAGTGCTTTGGACAAAACATTTTCAGACTGAAAAGGATTGCTGTTACGAATCCTTTGATCAATCTTTAAATATAAAGAAGATTATGCAACTTTTACAGAAAGTTCCATTGGAGCAAATGGGAGAGAATTTACATCAATTACAATGATCTGAAATGCAAGGGAAACAAAGGGAAACCTAGACTCAATACAATGGGAAATAGAGAAGAACAAATATCCAAAATAATGGAATTTTCAATAGGAAATAACAGGAAGATTTCTCTACCCAGTCACCCTTTCCACTGAATAGGACTGTTGTTAAGAACCCTTTCGTACAGTTTGAATATAAGGATGATAATGAATTGTGTACAAAACTTCTTTTTGAAGGAAATCCGAGAGAATTGATATCAACTATAATATCACAAACAGTAAAAGAAGCAAATGGAAAACTAGACTCAGAATGTGAATTAGTAAAGAACAAGTAAGAAAAGGAACTGTTTTTTCATACAGGAATAACAGGAACAGTGCTTTGGACAAAACATTTTCAGACTGAAAAGGATTGCTGTTACGAATCCTTTGATCAATCTTTAAATATAAAGAAGATTATGCAACTTGTACAGAAAGTTCCATTGGAGCAAATGGGAGAGAATTTACATCAATTACAATGATCTGAAATGCAAGGGAAACAAAGGGAAACCTAGACTCAATACAATGGGAAATAGAGAAGAACAAGTATCCAAAGGAATGGATTTTTCAATAGGGAATAATTTAAAGATTTCTCTACCCAGTCACCCTTTCCACTGAATAGGACTGTTGTTAAGAACCCTTTCGTACAGTTTGAATATAAGGAAGATAATGAATTGTGTACAAACTTCTTTTGAAGGAAATCCGAGAGAATTGATATCAACTATAATATCACAAACAGTAAAAGAAGCAAATGGAAAACTAGACTCAGAATGTGAATTAGTAAAGAACAAGTAAGAAAAGGAACTGTTTTTTCATACAGGAATAACAGGAACAGTGCTTTGGACAAAATATTTTCAGACTGAAAAGGATTGCTGTTACGAATCCTTTGATCAATCTTTAAATATAAAGAAGATTATGCAACTTGTACAGAAAGTTCCATTGGAGCAAATGGGAGAGAATTTACATCAATCACAATGATCTGAAATGCAAGGGAAACAAAGGGAAACCTAGACGCAATACAATGGGAAATAGAGAAGAACAAATATCCAAAATAATGGAATTTTCAATAGGAAATAACTTGAAGATTTCTCTACCCAGTCACCCTTTCCACTGAATAGGACTGTTGTTAAGAACCCTTTCGTACAGTTTGAATATAAGGAAGATAATGAATTGTGTACAAAACTTCTTTTGAAGGAAATCCGAGAGAATTGATATCAACTATAATATCACAAACAGTAAAAGAAGCAAATGGAAAACTAGACTCAGAATGTGAATTAGTAAAGAACAAGTAAGAAAAGGAACTGTTTTTTCATACAGGAATAACAGGAACAGTGCTTTGGAGAAAACATTTTCAGACTGAAAAGGATTGCTGTTACAAATCCTTTGATCAATCTTTAAATATAAAGAAGATTATGCAACTTGTACAGAAAGTTCCATTGGAGCAAATGGGAGAGAATTTACATCAATCACAATGATCTGAAATGCAAGGGAAACAAAGGGAAACCTAGACTCAATACAATGGGAAATAGAGAAGAACAAGTATCCAAAGGAATGGATTTTTGAATAGGGAATAATTTAAAGATTTCTCTACCCAGTCACCCTTTCCACTGAATAGGACTGTTGTTAAGAACCCTTTTGTACAGTTTGAATATAAGGAAGATAATGAATTGTGTACAAAACTTCTTTTGAAGGAAATCTGAGAGAATTGATATCAACTATAATATCACAAACAGTAAAAGAAGCAAATGGAAAACTAGACTCAGAATGTGAATTAGTAAAGAACAAGTAAGAAAAGGAACTATTTTTTCATACAGGAATAACAGGAACAGTGCTTTGGACAAAACATTTTCAGACTGAAAAGGATTGCTGTTACGAATACTTTGATCAATCCTTAAATATAAAGAAGATTATGCAACTTGTACAGAAAGTTCCATTGGAGCAAATGGGAGAGAATTTACATCAATCACAATGATCTGAAATGCAAGGGAAACAAAGGGAAAGCTAGACTCAATACAATGGGAAATAGAGAAGAACAAGTATCCAAAGGAATGGATTTTTCAATAGGGAATAATTTAAAGATTTCTCTACCCAGTCACCCTTTCCACTGAATAGGACTGTTGTTAAGAACCCTTTCGTACAGTTTGAATATAAGGAAGATAATCAATTGTGTACAAACTTCTTTTGAAGGAAATCCGAGAGAATTGATATCAACTATAATATCACAAACAGTAAAAGAAGCAAATGGAAAACTAGACTCAGAATGTGAATTAGTAAAGAACAAGTAAGAAAAGGAACTGTTTTTTCATACAGGAATAACAGGAACAGTGCTTTGGACAAAATATTTTCAGACTGAAAAGGATTGCTGTTACGAATCCTTTGATCAATCTTTAAATATAAAGAAGATTATGCAACTTGTACAGAAAGTTCCATTGGAGCAAATGGGAGAGAATTTTCATCAATCACAATGATCTGAAATGCAAGGGAAACAAAGGGAAACCTAGACTCAATACAATGGGAAAAAGAGAAGAACATGTATCCAAAGGAATGGATTTTTCAATAGGGAATAATTTAAAGATTTCTCTACCCAGTCACCCTTTCCACTGAATAGGACTGTTGTTAAGAACCCTTTCGTACAGTTTGAATATAAGGAAGATAATGAATTGTGTACAAACTTCTTTTGAAGGAAATCCGAGAGACTTGATATCAACTATAATATCACAAACAGTAAAAGAAGCAAATGGAAAACTAGACTCAGAATGTGAATTAGTAAAGAACAAGTAAGAAAAGGAACTGTTTTTTCATACAGGAATAACAGGAACAGTGCTTTGGACAAAATATTTTCAGACTGAAAAGGATTGCTGTTACGAATCCTTTGATCAATCTTTAAATATAAAGAAGATTATGCAACTTGTACAGAAAGTTCCATTGGAGCAAATGGGAGAGAATTTACATCAATTACAATGATCTGAAATGCAAGGGAAACAAAGGGAAACCTAGACGCAATACAATGGGAAATAGAGAAGAACAAATATCCAAAGGAATGGATTTTTCAACAGGGAATAACTGGAAGATTTCTCAACCCATTCACCCTTTACACTGAATAAAACTCCTATTAAGAATCCTTTCATGCAGTTTAATATAAAGAAGATAATGCACAAAACATCCATCCAAGCAAATGTAGAAAATTGATATCAAGTATAATATCCCAAACTGCAAACGAAACAATGGGTAAACTAGACTCAATAGAATGTGAAATAGAGAAAAACAAGTAAGAAAACCAATTGTTTTTTGCTACTGGAATAACCGGAACATTTCTTTGGACAAAACCTTTTTCAGACTTAAAAGGATTGCTGTTACGATTCCTTTGATCAATCTTTAAATATAAAGAAGATTATGCAACTTGTACAGAAAATTCCATTGGAGCAAATGGGAGAGAATTTACATCAATCACAGTGATCTGAAATGCAAGGGAAACAAAGGGAAACCTAAACGCAATACAATGGGAAATAGAGAAGAACAAATATCCAAAATAATGAAATTTTCAATAGGAAATAACTTGAAGATTTCTCTACCCAGTCACCCTTTCCACTGAATAGGACTGTTTTTAAGAACCCTTTCATACAGTTTGAATATAAGGAAGATAATGAATTGTGTACAAAACTTCTTTTGAAGGAAATCCGAGAGAATTGATATCAACTATAATATCACAAACAGTAAAAGAAGCAAATGGAAAACTAGACTCAGAATGTGAATTAGTAAAGAACAAGTAAGAAAAGGAACTGTTTTTTCATACAGGAATAACAGGAACAGTGCTTTGGACAAAACATTTTCAGTCTGAAAAGGATTGCTGTTACGAATCCTTTCATCAATCTTTAAATATAAAGAAGATTATGCAACTTGTACAGAAAGTTCCATTGGAGCAAATGGGAGAGAATTTACATCAATTACAATGATCTGAAATGCAAGGGAAACAAAGGGAAACCTAGACTCAATACAATGGGAAATAGAGAAGAACAAGTATCCAAAGGAATGGATTTTTCAATAGGGAATTGTTTAAAGATTTCTCTACCCAGTCACCCTTTCCACTGAATAGGACTGTTGTTAAGAACCCTTTCGTACAGTTTGAATATAAGGAAGATAATGAATTGTGTACAAAACTTCTTTTGAAGGAAATCCGAGAGAATTGATATCAACTATAATATCACAAAGAGTAAAAGAAGCAAATGGAAAACTAGACTCAGAATGTGAATTAGTAAAGAACAAGTAAGAAAAGGAACTGTTTTTTCATACAGGAATAACAGGAACAGTGCTTTGGACAAAACATTTTCAGACTGAAAAGGATTGCTGTTACGAATCCTTTGATCAATCTTTAAATATAAAGAAGATTATGCAACTTTTACAGAAAGTTCCATTGTAGCAAATGGGAGAGAATTTACATCAATTACAATGATCTGAAATGCAAGGGAAACAAAGGGAAACCTAGACTCAATACAATGGGAAATAGAGAAGAACAAATATCCAAAATAATGGAATTTTCAATAGGAAATAACAGGAAGATTTCTCTACCCAGTCACCCTTTCCACTGAATAGGACTGTTGTTAAGAACCCTTTCGTACAGTTTGAATATAAGGATGATAATGAATTGTGTACAAAACTTCTTTTTGAAGGAAATCCGAGAGAATTGATATCAACTATAATATCACAAACAGTAAAAGAAGCAAATGGAAAACTAGACTCAGAATGTGAATTAGTAAAGAACAAGTAAGAAAAGGAACTGTTTTTTCATACAGGAATAACAGGAACAGTGCTTTGGACAAAACATTTTCAGACTGAAAAGGATTGCTGTTACGAATCCTTTGATCAATCTTTAAATATAAAGAAGATTATGCAACTTGTACAGAAAGTTCCATTGGAGCAAATGGGAGAGAATTTACATCAATTACAATGATCTGAAATGCAAGGGAAACAAAGGGAAACCTAGACTCAATACAATGGGAAATAGAGAAGAACAAGTATCCAAAGGAATGGATTTTTCAATAGGGAATAATTTAAAGATTTCTCTACCCATTCACCCTTTCCACTGAATAGGACTGTTGTTAAGAACCCTTTCGTACAGTTTGAATATAAGGAAGATAATGAATTGTGTACAAACTTCTTTTGAAGGAAATCCGAGAGAATTGATATCAACTATAATATCACAAACAGTAAAAGAAGCAAATGGAAAACTAGACTCAGAATGTGAATTAGTAAAGAACAAGTAAGAAAAGGAACTGTTTTTTCATACAGGAATAACAGGAACAGTGCTTTGGACAAAATATTTTCAGACTGAAAAGGATTGCTGTTACGAATCCTTTGATCAATCTTTAAATATAAAGAAGATTATGCAACTTGTACAGAAAGTTCCATTGGAGCAAATGGGAGAGAATTTACATCAATCACAATGATCTGAAATGCAAGGGAAACAAAGGGAAACCTAGACGCAATACAATGGGAAATAGAGAAGAACAAATATCCAAAATAATGGAATTTTCAATAGGAAATAACTTGAAGATTTCTCTACCCAGTCACAGTTTCCACTGAATAGGACTGTTGTTAAGAACCCTTTCGTACAGTTTGAATATAAGGAAGATAATGAATTGTGTACAAAACTTCTTTTGAAGGAAATCCGAGAGAATTGATATCAACTATAATATCACAAACAGTAAAAGAAGCAAATGGAAAACTAGACTCAGAATGTGAATTAGTAAAGAACAAGTAAGAAAAGGAACTGTTTTTTCATACAGGAATAACAGGAACAGTGCTTTGGAGAAAACATTTTCAGACTGAAAAGGATTGCTGTTACAAATCCTTTGATCAATCTTTAAATATAAAGAAGATTATGCAACTTGTACAGAAAGTTCCATTGGAGCAAATGGGAGAGAATTTACATCAATCACAATGATCTGAAATGCAAGGGAAACAAAGGGAAACCTAGACTCAATACAATGGGAAATAGAGAAGAACAAGTATCCAAAGGAATGGATTTTTCAATAGGGAATAATTTAAAGATTTCTCTACCCAGTCACCCTTTCCACTGAATAGGACTGTTGTTAAGAACCCTTTTGTACAGTTTGAATATAAGGAAGATAATGAATTGTGTACAAAACTTCTTTTGAAGGAAATCTGAGAGAATTGATATCAACTATAATATCACAAACAGTAAAAGAAGCAAATGGAAAACTAGACTCAGATTGTGAATTAGTAAAGAACAAGTAAGAAAAGGAACTATTTTTTCATACAGGAATAACAGGAACAGTGCTTTGGACAAAACATTTTCAGACTGAAAAGGATTGCTGTTACGAATACTTTGATCAATCCTTAAATATAAAGAAGATTATGCAACTTGTACAGAAAGTTCCATTGGAGCAAATGGGAGAGAATTTACATCAATCACAATGATCTGAAATGCAAGGGAAACAAAGGGAAAGCTAGACTCAATACAATGGGAAATAGAGAAGAACAAGTATCCAAAGGAATGGATTTTTCAATAGGGAATAATTTAAAGATTTCTCTACCCAGTCACCCTTTCCACTGAATAGGACTGTTGTTAAGAACCCTTTCGTACAGTTTGAATATAAGGAAGATAATCAATTGTGTACAAACTTCTTTTGAAGGAAATCCGAGAGAATTGATATCAACTATAATATCACAAACAGTAAAAGAAGCAAATGGAAAACTAGACTCAGAATGTGAATTAGTAAAGAACAAGTAAGAAAAGGAACTGTTTTTTCATACAGGAATAACAGGAACAGTGCTTTGGACAAAATATTTTCAGACTGAAAAGGATTGCTGTTACGAATCCTTTGATCAATCTTTAAATATAAAGAAGATTATGCAACTTGTACAGAAAGTTCCATTGGAGCAAATGGGAGAGAATTTTCATCAATCACAATGATCTGAAATGCAAGGGAAACAAAGGGAAACCTAGACTCAATACAATGGGAAAAAGAGAAGAACATGTATCCAAAGGAATGGATTTTTCAATAGGGAATAATTTAAAGATTTCTCTACCCAGTCACCCTTTCCACTGAATAGGACTGTTGTTAAGAACCCTTTCGTACAGTTTGAATATAAGGAAGATAATGAATTGTGTACAAACTTCTTTTGAAGGAAATCCGAGAGACTTGATATCAACTATAATATCACAAACAGTAAAAGAAGCAAATGGAAAACTAGACTCAGAATGTGAATTAGTAAAGAACAAGTAAGAAAAGGAACTGTTTTTTCATACAGGAATAACAGGAACAGTGCTTTGGACAAAATATTTTCAGACTGAAAAGGATTGCTGTTACGAATCCTTTGATCAATCTTTAAATATAAAGAAGATTATGCAACTTGTACAGAAAGTTCCATTGGAGCAAATGGGAGAGAATTTACATCAATTACAATGATCTGAAATGCAAGGGAAACAAAGGGAAACCTAGACGCAATACAATGGGAAATAGAGAAGAACAAATATCCAAAGGAATGGATTTTTCAACAGGGAATAACTTGAAGATTTCTCTACCCAGTCACCCTTTTCACTGAATAGGACTGTTGTTAAGAACCCTTTCGTACAGTTTGAATATAAGGAAGATAATGAATTGTGTACAAAACTTCTTTTGAAGGAAATCCGAGAGAATTGATATCAACTATAATATCACAAACAGTAAAAGAAGCAAATGGAAAACTAGACTCAGAATGTGAATTAGTAAAGAACAAGTAAGAAAAGGAATTGTTTTTTTCATACAGGAATAACAGGAACAGTGCTTTGGACAAAACATTTTCAGACTGAAAAGGATTGCTGTTACGAATCCTTTGATCAATCTTTAAATATAAAGAAGATTATGCAACTTGTACAGAAAGTTCCATTGGAGCAAATGGGAGAGAATTTACATCAATTACAATGATCTGAAATGCAAGGGAAACAAAGGGAAACCTAGACTCAATACAATGGGAAATAGAGAAGAACAAATATCCAAAATAATGGAATTTTCAATAGGAAATAACTGGAAGATTTCTCTACCCAGTCACCCTTTCCACTGAATAGGACTGTTGTTAAGAACCCTTTCGTACAGTTTGAATATAAGGAAGATAATGAATAGTGTACAAAACTTCTTTTGAAGGAAATCCGAGAGAATTGATATCAACTATAATATCACAAACAGTAAAAGAAGCAAATAGAAAACTAGACTCAGAATGTGAATTAGTAAAGAACAAGTAAGAAAAGGAATTGTTTTTTCATACAGGAATAACAGGAACAGTGCTTTGGACAAAACATTTTCAGACTGAAAAAATTGCCGTTATGAATCCTTTGATCAATCTTTAAATATAATGAAGATGATGCAACTTGAACAGAAAGTTTCACTGTAGGAAATGGTAGAAAATTTCCATCAAGTATAATGATCCCAAATGCAAGAGAAACAAAGGGAAAGCTAGACTCAATAGCATCGGAAATAAAGAAGAACAAGTATCCAAAGGAATGGATTTTTCAATAGGGAATAATTTAAAGATTTCTCAACCCATTCACCCTTTCTACTGTATAGGACTGCTGTTAAGAATCCTTTGGTACAGTTTGAATATGAGGAAGATAATTCATTGTGCACAAAACTTCGATTGAAGCAAATGGAGAAAATTGATATCAACAATAATATCCCAAACTGCAAAAGAAACAAAGGGAAAACTAGACTCAATAGAATGTGAAATAGAGAAGACCAAGTAAAAGAAATTATTTTTTCGTACTGGAATAACCGGAACATTCCTTTGGATAAAAGCTTTTTCAGACGGAAAAGGATAGCTGTTACGAATCCTTTGATCAATCTTTAAATATAAAGAAGATGATGCAACTTGGAAAGAAAGTTCCATTGAAGCAAATGGGAGAAAATTTAAATCAATTATAATGATCCCAAATGCAAGGGAAACAAAGCGAAACCTAGACTCAATAGAATGGGAAATAGAGAAGAACAAGTATCCAAAGGAATGGATTTTTCAACAGGGAATAACTGGAAGATTTCTCAACCCATTCACCCTTTACACTGAATAAGACTCCTATTAAGAATCCTTTCATGCAGTTTAAATATAAAGAAGATAATGCATTGTGCACAAAACTTCCATCGAAGCAAATGGAGAAAATTGATATCAACTATAATATCCCAAACTGCAAACGAAACAATGGGTAAACTAGACTCAATAGAATGTGGAATAGAGAAAAACAAGTAAGAAAACCAATTGTTTGTTGCTACTGGAATAACCGGAACATCGCTTTCGACAAAACATTTTCAGACTGAAAAGGATTGCTGTTACGAATCCTTTGATCAATCTTTAAATATAAAGAAGATGATGCAACTTGTACAGAAAGTTCCATTGGAGCAAATGGGAGAGAATTTACATCAATCACAATGATCTGAAATGCAAGGGAAACTGAGGGAAACCTAGACTCAATACAATGGGAAATAGAGAAGAACAAATATCCAAAATAATGGAATTTTCAATAGGAAATAACTGGAAGATTTCTCTACCCAGTCACCCTTTCCACTAAATAGGACTGTTGTTAAGAACCCTTTCGTTCAGTTTGAATATAAAGAAGATAATGAATTGTGTACAAAACTTCTTTTGAAGGAAATCCGAGAGAATTGATATCAACTATAATATCACAAACAGTAAAAAAAGCAAATGGAAAACTAGACTCAGAATGTGAATTAGTAAAGAACAAGTAAGAAAAGGAATTGTTTTTTCATACAGGAATAACAGGAACTGTGCTTTGGACAAAACATTTTCAGACTGAAAAGGATTGCTGTTACGAATCCTTTGATCAATCTTTAAATATAAAGAAGATGATGCAACTTGTACAGAAAGTTCCATTGGAGCAAATGGGAGAGAATTTACATCAATTACAATGATCTGAAATGCAAGGGAAACAGAGGGAAACCTAGACTCAATACAATGGGAAATAGAGAAGAACAAATATCCAAAATAATGGAATTTTCAATAGGAAATAACTTGAAGATTTCTCTACCAAGTCACCCTTTCCACTGAATAGGACTGTTGTTAAGAACCCTTTCGTTCAATTTGAATATAAAGAAGATAATGAATTGTGTACAAAACTTCTTTTGAAGGAAATCCGAGAGAATTGATATCAACTATAATATCACAAACAGTAAAAGAAGCAAATGGAAAACTAGACTCAGAATGTGAATTAGTAAAGAACAAGTAAGAAAAGGAATTGTTTTTTCATACAGGAATAACAGGAACAGTGCTTTGGAGAAAACATTTTGAGACTGAAAAGGATGGCTGTTACGAATCCTTTGATCAATCTTTAAATATAATGGGGATGATGCAACTTGAACAGAAAGTTTCACTGAAGGAAATGGTAGAAAATTTCCATCAAGTATAATGATCCCAAATGCAAGAGAAACAAAGGGAAAGCTAGACTCAATAGCATCGGAAATAAAGAAGAACAAGTATCCAAAGGAATGGATTTTTCAATAGGGAATAATTTAAAGATTTCTCAACCCATTCACCCTTTCCACTGTATAGGACTGCTGTTAAGAATCCTTTGGTACAGTTTGAATATAAGGAAGGTAATTCATTGTGCACAAAACTTCGATTGAAGCAAATGGAGAAAATTGATATCAACTATAATATCCCAAACTGCAAAAGAAACAAAGGGAAAACTAGACTCAATAGAATGTGAAATAGAGAAGACCAAGTAAAAGCAATTATTTTTTCGTACTGGAATAACCGGAACATTCCTTTGGATAAAAGCTTTTTCAGACTGAAAAGGATTGCTGTTACGAATCCTTTGATCAATCTTTAAATATAAAGAAGATTATGCAACTTGTAAAGAAAGTTCCATTGAAGCAAATGAGAGAAAATTTAAATCAAGTATAATGATCCCAAATGCAAGGGAAACAAAGCTAAACCTAGACTCAATACAATGGGAAATAGAGAAGAACAAATATCCAAAATAATGGAATTTTCAGTAGGAAATAACTTGAAGATTTCTCTACCCAGTCACCCTTTCCACTGAATAGGACTGTTTTTAAGAACCCTTTCGTACAGTTTGAATATAAGGAAGATAATGAATTGTGTACAAAACTTCTTTTGAAGGAAACCCGAGAGAATTGATATCAACTATAATATCACAAACAGTAAAAGAAGCAAATGGAAAACTAGACTCAGAATGTGAATTAGTAAAGAACAAGTAAGAAAAGGAATTGTTTTTTCATACAGGAATAACAGGAACAGTGCTTTGGACAAAACATTTTCAGACTGAAAAGGATTGCTGTTACGAATCCTTTGATCAATCTTTAAATATAAAGAAGATGATGCAACTTGTACAGAAAGTTCCATTGGAGCAAATGGGAGAGAATTTACATCAATCACAATGATCTGAAATGCAAGGGAAACAAAGGGAAACCTAGACTCAATACAATGGGAAATAGAGAAGAACAAATATCCAAAATAATGGAATTTTCAATAGGAAATAACTTGAAGATTTCTCTACCCAGTCACCCTTTCCACTGAATAGGACTGCTGTTAAGAATCCTTTGAAGTCTATTTGCTAATATCTTATTTAAGATTTTAGCATCAATATTCATTAAGGAAATTGGTCTATAGTTTTCTTTCTCAGTTTTCGATCTACCTGGTTTAGGTATCAGTACCATGTCTGTGTCATAGAAGGAATTTGGTAGGACTCCTTCAATCCCTATTTTTTCAAATAGTTTACATAGCATTGGAGTTAGTTGTTCTTTAAATGTTTGGTAGAATTCACCTGTAAATCCATCTGGTCCTGGGGACTTTTTCTTAGGAAGTTGGTTAATAGCTTGGTCTATTTCTTTTTCTGAGATGGGACTATTTAAACTACTTACTTCTTCCTCTGTTAATCTGGGCAAGCTATATTTTTGAAGGTATTCTTCCATTTCATTTAAGTTATCGAATTTATCGGCATAAAGTTGAGCAAAGTAGCTCCTAACTATTGTTCTAATTTCCTCTTCATTAGTGGTGAGTTCACCCTTTTCATTTTCAAGACTATCAATTTGCTTTTTCTCTTTCCTTTTTTTAATCAGGTTTACTAAGGGTTTGTCTATTTTGTTGGTTTTTTCATAAAACCAACTCTTAGTTTTATTAATTAATTCAATAGTTTTTTTACTTTCAATTTTATTAATCTCACCTTTTATTTTTTGAATTTCAAGTTTTGTGTTTGTCTGGGGGTTTTTAATTTGTTCCTTTTCTAGCAATTTTAGTTGTAAACCCAATTCGTTGGCCCTCTCTTTCTCTATTTTATGCAGGTAGGCCTGTAGAGATATAAAACTTCCCCTAATTACTGCTTTGGCTGTATCCCACACATTTTGGTATGATGTCTCATTATTGTCATTTTCTTGGGTGAAGTTATTAATTATGTCTATGATTTGCTGTTTTACCCAATCATTCTTTAGTATAAGATTATTTAGTTTCCAATTATTTTTTGGTCTATTTTCCCCTGGCTTTTTATTAAATGTTATTTTGATTGCATTATGGTCTGAAAAGGATGCATTTATTATTTCTGCCTTACTGCATTTGATTTTGAGGTTTTTATGCCCTAGTATATGATCAATTTTTGTATAGGTTCCATGAACTGCTGAGAAGAAAGTATATTCCTTTCTGTCTCCATTTAGCTTTCGCCAAAGATCTATCATATCAAACTTTTCTAGTATTCTATTTACCTCTTTGACTTCTTTCTTATTTATTTTGTGGTTTGATTTATCTAATTCTGAGAGTGCAAGGTTGAGATCTCCCGCTATTATAGTTTTGCTATCTATTTCCTCTTGCAGCTCTCTTAATTTCTCTTTTAAGAATTTAGATGCTGCACCACTTGGTGCATACATGTTTAATATTGATACTGCTTCACTATTGATGCTTCCCTTTAGCAGGATATAATGCCCTTCCTTATCTCTTTTAATTAGATCAATTTTTGTTTTTGCTTGATCTGAGATGAGGATGGCTACTCCTGCTTTTTTGGTTTTGCCTGAAGCATAATAGATTCTGCTCCACCCTTTTACTTTTAGTTTGAATGTCTCATCCTGTTTCAGGTGTGTTTCCTGTAAACAACATATAGTAGGATTCTGACTTTTAATCCAGTCTGCTAACTGCTTCCTCTTTATGAGGCAGTTTGCCCCATTCACATTTATGGTTAGAAGGACTAATTCTATATTGCTTGCCATCCTATTAACCCCTGCTTATGCTTTTCTCCTTTCCTTCCCTTTTACCCTCCTATCCAGTATTAAACTGGTAAACACCACTTGCTTTTCACAGCCCTCCCTTTTTAGGATTCCTCCCCCACCTTAAAGATCCTCCCCTTATTTTACCCCTTTTCCTCGAAATTACTGTATTCCCTTCCCCTTAGCTTACTCCTTCCCTTTCACTTTTCAATGAAGTGGAAGAAGTTTCACCATAAATCGAATATGTCTATTGATACACGCTATGTTCATCTCCCTCCTTTCTTTCTCTCAGATATAATAGGTTACCTTTGCCTCTTCATGAGATGTAGTACCACCACTTTGTACTTTTTTATGATATAATCTCCTTTCCACCTCTATTTTCTAAGACAAATTGTACATATGTTCTTTACATATTTTTTTGACAGAAGTATAGTTCTCAAGATTTCTTTTTACCTTTTTTTAGAAGTCTCTTGAGTTCTGTATTTGAAGATCAAACCTCTTATGTAGGTCTGGTTTTTTCATCAAAAATAGATGGAATTCATTTATTTCGTTAAATGTCCATCTTCTTCCCTGGAAAACGATGCTCATTCTTGCTGGGTAAGTTATTCTTGGCTGCATACCAAGTTCCTTAGCCTTTCGGAATATCATGTTCCAGGCCCTGCGTTCTTTTAATGTGGACGCTGCTAGATCCTGTGTTATCCTTATTGTGGATCCTCCATATCTGAATTGTTTTTTTCTAGCAGCTTCCAATATCTTTTCCTTTGTCTGATGGTTCTTGAACTTGGCCACTATATTTCTTGGCGTTTTGATTTTAGGGTCCCTTTCAGTTGGTGATCGATGAATTTTCTCAATGTCTATTTTACCCTCTGTTTCCAAAACGTCTGGGCAGTTCTCTTTGATAATTTCCTCCAAAATGGTGTCCAAGCTCTTTTTTTCCTCCCATTTTTCAGGGAGTCCGATTATTCTCAAATTGTCTCTCCTGGATCTGTTTTCCAGGTCTGTTGTCTTTCTGGTAAGGTACTTGACAGTCTTTTCAATTGTTTCATTTCTCTGGTTTTGCTTGACTCCCTCTTGGTTTCTCCTTGAGTCATTCATTTCTACTTGTTCCAGTCTAATTTTCAATGATGTATTTTCTTCACTCACTTTTTTTATATCTCTTTCCACTGAATATCCACCCTTTCCACTGAATAGGACTGTTGTTAAGAACCCTTTCGTTCAGTTTGAATATAAAGAAGATAATGAATTGTGTACAAAACTTCTTTTTTTTTTATTATATATATATATATATATATATTTTATAATATTATCCCTTGTATTCATTTTTCCAAATTACCCCCCCTCCCTCTATTTCCTCCCCTCGACGACAGGCAATCCCATACATTTTACATGTGTTACAATATAGTCTAAGTACAATACATGTGTGTGAATATCATTTTCTTGTTGCACAATAAACATTAGAATCCGAAGGTACATGCAACCTGGGCAGACAGATATTAGTGCTAACAATTTACATTCCCCTCCCAGTGTTTCTTCTCTGGGTGTATCTACCTCTGTCCATCATTGATCAACTGGAAGTGAGTTGGATCTTCTTTATGTTGAAGATTTCCACTTCCATCAGAATACATCCTCATACAGTATTGTTGTTGAAGTATACAGTGATCTTCTGGTTCTGCTCATTTCACTCAGCATCAGTTGATTTAAGTCTCTCCAACCCTCTCTGTATTCCTCCTGCTGGTCATTTCTTTCCGAGCAATAATATTCCATAACTTTCATATACCACAATTTACCCAACCATTCTCCAACTGATGGACATCCATTCATCTTCCAGTTTCTAGCTACAACAAAAAGAGCTGCCACAAACATTTTGGCACATATATGTCTCTTTCCGCTCTTTAGTATTTCTTTGGGATATAATCCCAGTAGTAGTGCTGCTGGGTCAAAGGGTATGCACAGTTTGATAACTTTTTAGGCATAATTCCAGATTGCTCTCCAGAATGGCTGGATTCTTTCACAACTCCACCAGCAATGTATTAGTGTCCCAATTTCCCCACATCCCCTCCAACATTTGTCATTATTTGTTCCTGTCATCTTAGCCAATCTGACAGGTGTGTAGTGGTATCTCAGAGTGGTCTTAATTTGCATTTCTCTGATCAGTAGTGATTTGGAACACTCTTTCATGTGAGTGGATATAATTTCAATTTCTTCCTCTGAGAATTGTCTGTTCATATCCTTTGACCATTTATCAATTGGAGAATGGTTCGGTTTCTTATAAATTATGGTCAGTTCTCTATATATTTTGGAAATGAGACCTTTGTCAGAACCTTTGTTTTTAAAAATATTTTCCCAATTTGTTACTTCCCTTCTAATCTTGTTTGCATTAGTATTATTTGTACAGAAACTTTTTAGTTTGATGTAATCAAAATCTTCTATTTTGTGATCAATAATGATCTCTAGTTCTCCTCTGGTCATAAATTCCTTCCTCCTCCACAAGTCTGAGAGGTAGATTATCCTCTGTTCCTCTAATCTATTTATTATCTCCCTCTTTATGCCTAAATCATGGACCCATTTTGATCTTATCTTGGTATATGGTGTTAAGTGTGGATCCATATCTAATTTCTGCCATACTAATTTCCAGTTTTCCCAACAGTTTTTTCCGAATAATGAATTTTTATCCCTAATGTTGGAATCTTTGGGTTTGTCAAAGATTAGATTGCTATAGATGTACCCTTTTTTGTCCTTTGTATCTAATCTGTTCCACTGATCGACTGGTCTATTTCTTAGCCAATACCAAATGGTTTTGGTGACTGCTGCTATATAATATAGCTTTAGATCAGGTACACTTAGACCACCTTCCTCTGAGTTTTTTTTCATTAGTTCCCTTGCAATTCTTGACCTTTTATTCTTCCATATGAATTTTGTTGTTATTTTTTCTAGGTCATTAAAATAGTTTCTTGGGAGTCTGATTGGTATAGCACTAAATAAATAGATTAGTTTGGGGAGTATTGTCATCTTTATTATATTCGCTCGGCCTATCCAAGAGCACTGAATGTCTTTCCAATTATTTAAATCTGATTTTATTTTTGTGGCAAGTGTTTTGTAATTTTTCTCATATAATTCCTGACTTTTCTTTGGTAGATGGATTCCCAAATATTTTATACTATCAACATTTGTTTGGAATGGAATTTCTCTTTGTATCTCTTGCTGTTGCATTTTGTTAGTGATATATAAAAATGCCGAGGATTTATGTGGATTTATTTTGTATCCTGCCACTTTGCTGAAATTTTGAATTATTTCTAGTAGCTTTTTAGCAGAGTCTTTGGGGTTCTCTAAGTATACCATCATGTCATCTGCAAAAAGTGATAGTTTAATTTCCTCATTTCCTACTCTAATTCCTTGAATCTCTTTCTCGGCTCTTATTGCCGAGGCTAGCGTTTCTAGTACTATATTGAATAGTAATGGTGATAGTGGGCAACCTTGTTTCACTCCTGATCTTACTGGGAAAGGTTGCAGTTTATTTCTATTGCATATTATGCTTACTGACGGTCTTAAATATATACTCCTGATTATTCTAAGGAATAATCCATTTATTCCTATACTCTCAAGAGTTTTTAGTAGGAATGGATGTTGGATTTTGTCAAATGCTTTTTCTGCATCTATTGAGATGATCATATGGTTCTTATTAATTTGATTATTAATATGGTCAATTATATTAATAGTTTTCCTAATATTAAACCAGCCCTGCATTCCTGGAATAAATCCTACTTGATCATAGTGTATTATCTTGGAGATGATTTTCTGAAGTCTTTTTGCTAATATCTTATTTAAGATTTTAGCATCAATATTCATTAAGGAGATTGGTCTATAATTTTCTTTCTCAGTTTTCGATCTACCAGGTTTAGGTATCAGTACCATGTCTGTGTCATAAAAGGAATTTGGTAGGACTCCTTCATCCCCTATTTTTTCAAATAATTTATATAACATTGGGGCTAATTGTTCTTTAAATGTTTGGTAGAATTCACATGTGAATCCATCTGGCCCTGGGGATTTTTTCCTGGGGAGTTGATTAATAGCTTGTTCTATTTCTTTTTCTGAAATGGGACTATTTAAGCAATTTATCTCCTCCTCTGTTAATCTAGGGAGCCTATATTTTTGGAGGAAGTCATCCATTTCACTTAAGTTATCAAATTTATTGGCATAAAGTTGGGCAAAGTAACTCCTTATTATTTCTCTAATTTCCTCTTCATTGGTGGAAAGATCCCCCTTTTCATTTGTAAGACTATCAATTTGATTTTCCTCTTTCTTTTTTTTTTGTCAAATTTACCAAAGGTTTATCTATTTTATTGGCTTTTTCATAAAACCAACTCTTGGTTTTATTTATTAATTCAATAGTTTTTTTACTTTCAATTTTATTGATTTCTCCTTTTAATTTTTGTATTTCGAGTTTAATTTTTGGTTGGGGGCAAAACTTCTTTTGAAGGAAATCCGAGAGAATTGATATCAACTATAATATCACAAACAGTAAAAGAAGCAAATGGAAAACTAGACTCAGAATGTGAATTAGTAAAGAACAATTAAGAAAAGGAATTGTTTTTTCATACAGGAATAACAGGAACAGTGCTTTGGACAAAACATTTTCAGACTGAAAAGGATTGCTGTTACGAATCCTTTGATCAATCTTTAAATATAAAGAAGATGATGCAACTTGTACAGAAAGTTCCATTGGAGCAAATGGGAGAGAATTTACATCAATTACAATGATCTGAAATGCAAGGGAAACAGAGGGAAACCTAGACTCAATACAATGGGAAATAGAGAAGAACAAATATCCAAAATAATGGAATTTTCAATAGGAAATAACTTGAAGATTTCTCTACCAAGTCACCCTTTCCACTGAATAGGACTGTTGTTAAGAACCCTTTCGTTCAATTTGAATATAAAGAAGATAATGAATTGTGTACAAAACTTCTTTTGAAGGAAATCCGAGAGAATTGATATCAACTATAATATCACAAACAGTAAAAGAAGCAAATGGAAAACTAGACTCAGAATGTGAATTAGTAAAGAACAAGTAAGAAAAGGAATTGTTTTTTCATACAGGAATAACAGGAACAGTGCTTTGGAGAAAACATTTTCAGACTGAAAAGGATTGCTGTTACGAATCCTTTGATCAATCTTTAAATATAAAGAAGATGATGCAACTTGTACAGAAAGTTCCATTGGAGCAAATGGGAGAGAATTTACATCAATTACAATGATCTGAAATGCAAGGGAAACAAAGGGAAACCTAGACTCAATACAATGGGAAATAGAGAAGAACAAATATCCAAAATAATGGAATTTTCAATAGGAAATAACTGGAAGATTTCTCTACCCAGTCACCCTTTCCACTGAATAGGACTGTTGTTAAGAACCCTTTCGTACAGTTTGAATATAAGGAAGATAATGAATTGTGTACAAAACTTCTTTTGAAGGAAATCCGAGAGAATTGATATCAACTATAATATCACAAACAGTAAAAGAAGCAAATGGAAAACTAGACTCAGAATGTGAATTAGTAAAGAACAAGTAAGCAAAGGAATTGTTTCATTGAAAGGGAATAACTGGATCATTTCTTTGAACGTAAATTTTATGACTTAAAAGGATGACTGTTACAAAACCTTGGATCAAGCTTTAAATATAAAGAAGTTATTGTAACGTGTACAGAAAGTTCCACTGAATCAAATTTGAGAGAATTAACATCAAAGGGAAAACTTTACATAGAAAAGGACATAGAGAAGAACAAGTATCCAAAAGGAATGGATTTTTCAAAAGGAAATACCTGGAAGATTTCTCTGCAATTCTCTCTTTCCACTTAATCGGACGCCTGTTATGAAGCCTTAGATCCAGCTAAAATATAAAGAAGATAATACATTGTGCACAAAATGTTTCATTGAAACAAATATGAGAGAATTGATATCAACTATAATATCCCCAAATGCAAAAGGAACAAAGAAAAAACTAAAATCAATAGAATGTCAAATAGAGAAGAACAAGTAAAAAAGGAATTGTTTTTCGAAAGGGAATAACTGGATCATTTCTTTGAATTTAAATTTTATGACTTAAAAGAATTGCTGTTACAAAACCTTTGATCAAGCTTTAAGTATAAAGAAGTTATTGTAACTTGTACAGAAAGTTCCACTGATCAAATTTGAGAGAATTAACATCAAAGGGAAAACTTTACATAGAAAGGGAAATAGAGAAGAACATTTATCCAAAAGGAATGGATTTTTCAAAAGGAAATACCTGGAAGATTTCTCTGCAATTCACTCTTTCCACTTAATAGGATGCCTGTTATGAAGCGCTTGATCCAGCTAAAATATAAAGAAGATAATGCATTGTGCACAAAATGTTTCATTGAAACAAATATGAGACAATTGATATCAACTATAATATTCCATACTGCAAAAGGAACAAAGGGAAAACTATACTCAATAGAATGTGACATAGAGAAGAACAAGTAAGCAAAGGAATTATTTCTTTGAAAGGGAATATCTGGATCATTTTTTTGAACGTAAATTTTATGACTTAAAAGGATTGCTGTTACAAAATCTTGGATCAAGATTTAAGTATAAAGAAGTTGTTGTAACTTGTACAAAAAGTTCCACTGAATCAAATTTGAGAGAATTAACATCAAAGGGAAAACTTTACATAGAAAAGGAAATAGAGAAGAACAACTATCCAAAAGGAATGGATTTTCCAAAGGAAATACCTGGAAGATTTCTCTGCAATTCACTCTTTCCACTTAATAGGACGCCTGTTATGAAGCCTTTGATCCAGCTAAAATAGAAAGAAGATAATGCATTGTGCACAAAATGTTTCCTTGCAGCAAATATGAGACAATATATATCAACTATAATATCCCATACTGCAAAAGGAACAAAGGGAAAACTAGACTCAATAGAATGTGATATGGAGAAGAACAAGTAAGCAAAGGAATTGTTTCATAAAAGGGATTAACTGGATCATTTCTTTTAATGTAAATTTTATGACTTAAAAGGATTGCTGTTACAAAACCTTTAATAAAGATTTAAATATAAAGAAGTTAATGTAACTTGTACAGAAAGTTCCATTGAATCAAATTTAAGAGAATTAACATCAAAGGGAAAACTTAACTACATAGAAAAGGAAATAAGAAGAACAAGTATTCAAAAGGAATTCATTTTTAAAAAGGAAATAACTGGAAAATTTCTCTGCAATTCACTCTTTCCACTTAATAGGACGCCTGTAATGAAGCCTTTGATCCAGCTAAAATATAAAGAAGATAATGCATTGTGCAAAAAATGTTTCATTGAAGCAAATATGAGAGAATTGATATCAACTATAATATCCCAAAATGCAAAAGGAACAAAGGGAAAATTAGACTCAATAGAATGTGACATACAGAAGAACAAGTAAGCAAAGGAATTGTTTCATTGAAAGGGAATAACTGGATCATTTTTTTGAACGTAAATTTTATGACTTAAAAGGATGGCTGTTACAAAACCTTGGATCAAGCTTTAAATATAAAGAAGTTATTGTAACGTGTACAGAAAGTTCCACTGAATCAAATTTGAGAGAATTAACATCAAAGGGAAAACTTTCCATAGAAAAGGAAATAGAGAAGAAGAAGTATCCAAAAGGAATGGATTTTTCAAAAGGAAATACCTGGAAGATTTCTCTGCAATTCACTCTTTCCACTTAATCGGACGCCTGTTATGAAGCCTTAGATCCAGCTAAAATATAAAGAAGATAATACATTGTGCTCAAAATGTTTCATTGAAACAAATATGAGAGAATTGATATCAACTATAATATCCCCAAATGCAAAAGGAACAAAGAAAAAACTAAAATCAATAGAATGTGAAATAGAGAAGAACAAGTAAAAAAGGAATTGTTTTTCAAAAGGGAATGACTGGATCATTTCTTTGAATTTAAATTTTATGACTTAAAAGAATTGCTGTTATAAAACCTTTGATCAAGCTTTAAGTATAAAGAAGTTATTGTAACTTGTACAGAAAGTTCCACTGATCAAATTTGAGAGAATTAGCATCAAAGGGAAAACTTTACATAGAAAGGGAAATAGAGAAGAACATTTATCCAAAAGGAATGGATTTTTCAAAAGGAAATACCTGGAAGATTTCTCTGCAATTCACTCTTTCCACTTAATAGGATGCCTGTTATGAAGCGCTTGATCCAGCTAAAATATAAAGAAGATAATGCATTGTGCAAAAAATGTTTCATTGAAGCAAATATGAGAGAATTGATATCAACTATAATATCCCAAAATGCAAAAGGAACAAAGGGAAAATTAGACTCAATAGAATGTGACATACAGAAGAACAAGTAAGCAAAGGAATTGTTTCATTGAAAGGGAATAACTGGATCATTTCTTTGAACGTAAATTTTATGACTTAAAAGGATGGCTGTTACAAAACCTTGGATCAAGCTTTAAATATAAAGAAGTTATTGTAACGTGTACAGAAAGTTCCACTGAATCAAATTTGAGAGAATTAACATCAAAGGGAAAACTTTCCATAGAAAAGGAAATAGAGAAGAAGAAGTATCCAAAAGGAATGGATTTTTCAAAAGGAAATACCTGGAAGATTTCTCTGCAATTCACTCTTTCCACTTAATCGGACGCCTGTTATGAAGCCTTAGATCCAGCTAAAATATAAAGAAGATAATACATTGTGCTCAAAATGTTTCATTGAAACAAATATGAGAGAATTGATATCAACTATAATATCCCCAAATGCAAAAGGAACAAAGAAAAAACTAAAATCAATAGAATGTGAAATAGAGAAGAACAAGTAAAAAAGGAATTGTTTTTCGAAAGGGAATAACTGGATCATTTCTTTGAATTTAAATTTTATGACTTAAAAGAATTGCTGTTATAAAACCTTTGATCAAGCTTTAAGTATAAAGAAGTTATTGTAACTTGTACAGAAAGTTCCACTGATCAAATTTGAGAGAATTAGCATCAAAGGGAAAACTTTACATAGAAAGGGAAATAGAGAAGAACATTTATCCAAAAGGAATGGATTTTTCAAAAGGAAATACCTGGAAGATTTCTCTGCAATTCACTCTTTCCACTTAATAGGATGCCTGTTATGAAGCGCTTGATCCAGCTAAAATATAAAGAAGATAATGCATTGTGCACAAAATGTTTCATTGAAACAAATATGAGACAATTGATATCAACTATAATAACCCATACTGCAAAAGGAACAAAGGGAAAACTAGACTCAATAGAATGTGACATAGAGAAGAACAAGTAAGCAAAGGAATTATTTCTTTGAAAGGGAATAACTGGATCATTTTTTTGAACGTAAATTTTATGACTTAAAAGGATTGCTGTTACAAAATCTTGAATCAAGATTTAAGTATAAAGAAGTTGTTGTAACTTGTACAAAAAGTTCCACTGAATCAAATTTGAGAGAATTAACATCAAAGGGAAAACTTTACATAGAAAAGGAAATAGAGAAGAACAAGTATCCAAAAGGAATGGATTTTTCAAAAGGAAATAACTGGAAGATTTCTATGCAATTCACTCTTTCCACTTAATAGGATGCCTGTTATGAAGCCTTTGATCCAGCTAAAATATAAAGAAGATAATGTATTGTGCACAAAATGTTTCATTGAAACAAATATGAGACAATTGATATCAACTATAATATCCCATACTGCAAAGGGAATAAAGGGAAAACTAGACTCAATAGAATGTGAAATAGAGAAGAACAAGTGAGAAAAGAAATTGTTTTTAAGAAAAGGAATAACTGGATCATTTCTTTGAACGTAAATTTTATGACTTAAAAGGATTGCTATTACAAAGCCTTTGATCAAGCTTTAAATATCAAGAAGTTAATGCAACTTGTACAGAAATATTCCACTGAAGCAAATGGGAGAGAATTCACATCAAGTATAATGAACCCAAATGCAAGGGAAACAAAGCGAAACCTAGACACAATGGAATGGGTAATAGAGAAGAACAAGGAAGCAAAGGAATGGACTTTTCAAAAGTGAACAACTGGAAGACTGCTCTGCACGTTCACCCTTTCCGCTGAATAAGATTCCTTTGACACAGCTTTAAATATAAAGAAGTTAATACATTGTGCAAAAAATGTTTCCTTGAAGCAAATATGAGACAATATATATCAACTATAATATCCCAAACTGCAAAAGGAACAAAGGGAAAACTAGACTCAATAGAATGTGACAGAGAGAAGAACAAGTAAGCAAAAAAATTGTTTCATTGAAAGGGAATAACTGGATCATTTCTTTGAACGTATATTTTATGACTTAAAAGGATTGCTGTTACAAAACCTTTGATCAAGCTTTAAATATAAAGAAGTTATTGTAACTTGTACAGAAAGTTCCATTGATTCAAATTTGAGAGAATTAACATCAAAGGGAAAATTTAACTACATAGAAAAGGAAATAGAGAAGAAAAAGTATCCAAAAGGAATGGATTTTTCAAAAGGAAATAACTGGAAGATTTATAGAAAAGGAAATACAGAAGAAAAAGTATCCAAAAGTAATGGATTTTTCAAAAGGAAATAACTGAAAGATTTCTCTGCAATTCACTCTTTCCACGTAATAGGACGCCTGTTATGAAGCCTTTGATCCAGCTAAAATATAAAGAAGATAATGCATTGGGCACAAAATGTTTCATTGAAACAAATATGAGACAATTGATATCAACTATAATATCCCATACTGCAAAAGGAACAAAGGGAAAACTAGACTCAATAGAATGTGACATAGAGAAGAACAAGTAAGCAAAGGAATTGTTTCTTTAAAAGGGAATAACTGGATCATTTCTTTGAACGTAAATTTTATGACTTAAAAGGATTGCTATTACAAAACCTTTGATCAAGCTTTAAATATAAACAAGTTAAGGCAACTTGTACAGAAATATTCCACTGAAGCAAATGGGAGAGAATTAACATCAAGTATAATGAACCCAAATGCAAGGGAAACAAAGCAAAACCTAGACACAATGGAATGGGTAATAGAGAAGAACAAGGAAGCAAAGGAATGGACTTTTCAAAAGTGAACAACTGGAAGACTGCTCTGCACGTTCACCCTTTCCACTGAAAAAGATTCCTTTGACACAGCTTTAAATATAAAGAAGTTAATGCATTGTGCACAAAACGTTTCCTTGAAGCAAATATGAGACAATATATATCAAGTATAATATCCCAAACTGCAAAAGGAACAAAGGGAAAACTAGACTCAATCGAATGTGACAGAGAGAAGAACAAGTAAGCAAAGGAATTGTTTCATTGAAAGGGAATAACTGGATCATTTTTTTGAACGTAAATTTTATGACTTAAAAGGATTGCTATTACAAAAGCTTTGATCAAGCTTTAAATATAAAGAAGTTATTGTAACTTGTACAGAAAGTTCCATTCAATCAAATTTGAGAAAATTAACATCAAAGGGAAAATTTAACTACATAGAAAAAGAAATAGAGAAGAAAAAGTATCCAAAAGGAATGGATTTTTCAAAAGGAAATAACTGGAAGATTTATAGAAAAGGAAATATAGAAGAAAAAGTATCCAAAAGGAATGGATTTTTCAAAAGGAAATAACTGAAAGATTTCTCTGCAATTCACTCTTTCCACTTAATAGGACGCCTGTTATGAAGCCTTTGATCCAGCTAAAATATAAAGAAGATAATGCATTGTGCACAAAATGTTTCATTGAAACAAATATGAGAGAATTGATATTAAGTATAATATCCCCAAATGCCAAAGGAACAAATGGAAAACTAGACTCAATAGAATGTGATATAGAGAAGAACAAGTAAGCAAAGGAATTGTTTCATTGAAAGGGAATAACTGGATCATTTCTTTGAACGTAAATTTTATGACTTAAAAGGATTGCTGTTACAAAACCTTGGATCAATCTTTAAATATAAAGAAGTTATTGTAACGTGTACAGAAAGTTCCATTGAATCAAATTTGAGAGAATTAACATCAAATAAAAAACTTAACTACATAGAAAAGGAAATAGAGAAGAGCATTTATCCAAAAGGAATGGATTTTTCAAAAGGAAATACCTGGAAGATTTCTCTGCAATTCACTCTTTCCACTTAATAGGATGCCTGTTATGAAGCCTTTGATCCTGCTAAAATATAAAGAAGATAATGCATTGTGCACAAAATGTTTCATTGAAACAAATATGAGACAATTGATATCAAATATAATATCCCATACTGCAAAAGGAACAAAGGGAAAACTAGACTCAATAGAATGTGACATAGAGAAGAACAAGTAAGCAAAGGAATTATTTCTTTGAAAGGGAATAACTGGATCATTTCTTTGAACGTAAATTTTATGACTTAAAAGAATTGCTGTTACAAAACCTTGGATCAAGCTTTAAGTATAAAGAAGTTATTGTAACTTGTACAAAAAGTTCCACTGAATCAAATGGGAGAGAATTAACATCAACTATAAGGATCCAAAATATTCAGGAATCAAAGGGAAAAGTTTTCTCAATGGAGGGGGAAGTAGAAAAGACCAATTGTCTAAAAGCATGAAATGTTCAAAAGGGAATAACTGGAAGATTTGTCTGCCATTCACTCTTTCCGCTGAATAGCATGCTAAGAATCCTTTGATCCAGCATTAAATATAAAGAACGTAATACATTGTAACAAAAAAGTTCCATTGATGCAAATACAAGAGAATTGGGATCCACTCTAATATCCCCAACTGCAAAAGAAACAAAGGGAAAACTATACTCAATAGAATGTGAAATAGGTAACCAGTAAGAAAAAGAATTGTTTTTTCGTAAGGGATAAACCGGATCATTGCTTTAGACAAAAACTTTTTAGACTGCAAAGGATTGCCTTTACAAAAACTTTGATCAAGCTTCAAATATATAAAAGATAATGCACCTTGTATAGAAAGTTCCACTGAATCAAATCAGAGAGAATTAACATCAACTATATTGATCCAAAATACAGAGGAATCAAAGGGAAAAGTTGACACAACAGAAGGGGAAATAGAGAAGCACAAGTATCCAAAGGCATGGATTTTTCAAAAGCGAATAACTGGATGATTTGTGTGCAATTCACTCTTTCCCCTGAATAGGATTGTATTAAGATTCCTTTGATCTAGCATTAAATATAAAGATGGTAATGCATTGTACCAAAAAAGTTCCATTGATGATAATACGAGAGAATTGGTATCAACTCTAACATCCCAAACTGCAAAAGCAACAAAGGAAAACGAGTCTCAATAGAATGTGAAATAGAGAAAAACAAGGAAGAAAAAGGATAGTTTTTTCAAATGGGAATCACCGGAACATTGCTTTGGACAGACACTTTTTAGACTGAACAGGATTGCTGTTACAAAACCTTTCATCAAGCTTTAAATATAAAGAAGATAATGAATCATTTACAGAAAGTCCCACTGAATCAAATGGCAGATGATTAACATCAACTATAAGGATCAAAAATGCACAGAAATCAAAGGGAAAACGACTCAATAGAGGGGGAAATAGAGAACAAGTATCCAAAAGCATGAATTTTTCAAAAGGGAATAACTGGATAATTTGTCTGCAATTCTCACTTTCTGCTGAATAGGATTCTGTTAAGAATCCTTTGATCAGCATTAAATATAAAGTAGGTAATGCATTGTACCAAAAAAGTTCCAATGAAGTAAATACGAGAGAATTGGTATCAACTAAAATATCCCAAACTGCAAAAGAAACAAAGGGAAAACTGGACTCAATAGAATGTGAAGTAGAGAATGACAAGTAAAAAAAGGAATTTGTTTTTCATAAGGGAATAACCGGAACATTGCTTGGGACAGAAACATTTTAGACTGAAAAGGATTGCTATTATAAAACCTTTCATCAAGCTTTAAATATAAAAAAGATAATGCACGTTATAAAGAAAGCTGCACTGAATCAAATGGGAGATAATTAACATCAACTATATTGATCCAAAATACACAGGAATCAAAGGCAAAAGTTGACACAACAGAAGGGGAAATAGAGAAGCACAAGTATCCAAAGGCATGGATTTTTCAAAAGCGAATAACTGGAGCATTTGTCTGCAATTCTCTCTTTCTGGTGAATAGAATTCTGTTAAGAATCCTTTGATCCAGCATTAAATATAAAGCAGGTAATGCATTGTACCAAAAAAGTTCCAATGAAGTAAATACGAGAGAATTGTGATCAACTCTAATATCCCAAACAGTAAAAGAAACAATGGGAAAAATAGATTCAATGGAATGTGAAATACAGAAATAGTAAGAAAAGGAATTGTTTTTTCCTAAGGGAATAACCGGATCATTGCTTTGGACAAAAACTTTTTAGACTGCAAAGGATTGCTTTTACAAAACCTTTGATCAAGCTTTAAATATAAAAAAGATAATGCATCTTGTATAAAAAGTTCCACTGAATCAAATGGGAGAGAATTAACATCAACTATAAGGATCGAAAATGCACAGGATTCACAGGGAAAAGTTGATTCAATAGAAGGGGAAATAGAGAAGAGCAGGGACCCAAAAACATGGATTTTTCAAAAGGGAATAACTGGATGATTTGTCTGCAATTCACCCTTTCCCCTGAATAGGATTCTGTTAAGAATCTTTTTATCCAGCACTAAATATAAAGAATGTAATGCATTGTGCCAAAAAAGTTCCATTGATGATAATATGAGAGAATTGGTATCAACTCTAACATCCCAAACTGCAAAAGAAACAAAGGAAAACTAGA
The DNA here is from genome assembly GCF_048593235.1 of Sminthopsis crassicaudata. Taxonomy (NCBI): domain Eukaryota; kingdom Metazoa; phylum Chordata; class Mammalia; order Dasyuromorphia; family Dasyuridae; genus Sminthopsis; species Sminthopsis crassicaudata. Next base: position 203,361,200 of record NC_133619.1, read on the forward strand.
CTCAATAGAATGTGAAGTAGAGAAGGACAAGTAAAAAAAGGATTTGTTTTTTCGTAAGGGAATAACCGGAACATTGCTTTGGATAGAAACTTTTTAGACTGAACAGGATTGCTGTTACAAAACCTTTCATCAAGCTTTAAATATAAAGAAGATAATGAATCATTTATAGAAAGTCCCACTGAATCAAATGGGAGAGGATTAACATCAATTATAAGGATCGAAAATGCACAGAAGTCAAAGGGAAAACGACTCAATAGAGGGGGAAATAGAGAACAAGTATCCAAAAGCATAAATTTTTCTAAAGGGAATAACTGGAGGATTTGTCTGCAATTCTCTCTTTCTGCTGAATTGGATTCTGTTGAGAATCCTTTGATCCAGCATTAAATATAAAGAAGGTAATGCATTGTACCAAAAAAGTTCCATTGATGAAAATACGAGAGAATTGGGATCAACTCTAACATCCCAAACTGCAAAAGAAACAAAGGAAAACTACTCTCAATAGAATGTGAAGGAGAGAAGAACAAGTAAAAAAAGGCATTGTTTTTTCGTAAGGGAATAACTGGATCATTGCGTTGGACAAAAACCTTTTTAGACTGCAAAGGATTGCTGTTACAAAACCTTTGATCAAGCTTAAAATATAAAAAAGATAATGTACCTTGTATAGAAAGATCCACTGAATCAAATGGGAGAGTATTAACATCAATTATAAAAATCCAAAATGCAAGGAATCAAAGGGAAATGTTGACTCAATAGAAGGGGAAGTAGAGAAGACAAATTGTCTAAAGGCATGAAATTTTCAAAAGGGAATAACTGGAAGATTTTTCTGCAATTGACTCTTTCAACTGAATAGCATTCTAAGAATCCTTTGATCCAGCATTAAATATAAAGAACGTAATGCATTGTAACAAAAAAGTTCCATTGATGCAAATACAAGAGAATTGGGATCCACTCTAATATCCCCAACTGCAAAAGAAACAAAGGGAAAACTAGACTCAATAGAATGTGAAATATGTAACCAGTAAGAAAAAGAATTGTTTTTTAATAAGGGAATAACCGGATCATTGCTTTGGACAAAAACTTTTTAGACTGCAAAGGATTGCCTTTACAAAAACTTTGATCAAGCCTCAAATATATAAAAGATTGTCCACATTGTATAGAAAGTTCCACTGAATCAAATGGGAGGAATTAACATCAACTATATTGATCCAAATACAGAGGAATCAAAGGGAAAAGTTGACACAACAGAAGGGGAAATAGAGAAGCACAAGTATCTAAAGACATGGATGTTTCAAAAGCGAATAACAGGAAGTTTTGTCTGCAATTCACTCTCTACACTGAATAGGATTGTGTTAAGATTCCTTTGATCTAGCATTAAATATAAAGATGGTAATGCATTGTACCAAAAAAGTTCCTTTGCTGCAAATACGAGAGAATTGGTATCAACTATAATATCCCAAACTGCAAAAGAAACAAAGTAAAAACTAGACTCAATAGAATGTGAAATAGAGAACAAGCAAGAAAAGGATTTTTTTTTCGTAAGGGAATAACCGGAACATTGCTGTGGACAGAAACTTTTTAGACTGCAAAGGATTGCTGTTACAAAACCTTTGATCAAGCTTTAAATATAAAGAAGATAATGCACTTTGTATAGAAAGTACCACTGAATCAAATGGGAGAGAATAAACATCAACTATAATGATGCAAAATGCACAGGAATCAAAGGGAAAATTGACACAATAGAAGGGGAAATAGAGTAGAACAAGTATCCAAAAGAATGGATTTTTCAAAAAGGAATAACTGGATGATTTGTCTGCAATTCACCCTTACTGCTGAATAGGATTCTCTTAAGAATCATTTGATCCAGCATTAAATATAAAGAGGGTAATGGATTGTACCAAAAACGTTCCATTGAAGAAAATAAGAGATAATTGGGATCAACTCTAATATCCCAAACTGCAAAAGAAACAAAGGGAAAACTAGACTCAATAGAATGTGAAATAGAGAAGAACAACTAAGAAAATGAATTGTTTTTGCATAACGGAATAATCAGAACATTGCTTTGGACAAAAACTTTTTAGACTGAAAAGCATTGCTGTTACAAAACCTTTGATCAAGCTTTAAATATAAAGAAGATAATGAATCATTTACAGAAATTCCACTAAATCAGATTGGAGGGGTTAACATCAACTATAAGGATCGAAAATGCACAGGAATCAAAGGAAATAATTGACTCAATAGAAGGGGAAATAGAGAAGAACAAGTATCCAAAGGCATGGATTTTGCAAAAGGGAATAACTCGTAGATTTGTCTGCAATTCACTCTTTCCACTGAATAAGATTCTGTTAAGAATCCTTTGATCCAGCACCAAATATAAAGAAGGTAATGCATTGTACCAAAAATGTTCCATTGATGAAAATACGAGAGAATTGATCAACTCTAATATGCCAAACTGCAAAAGAAACAGAGGGAAAACTAGACTCAATACAATGTGAAGTAGGCAAGCACAAGTAAGAAAATTAATTGTTTTTTTATAAGGGAATAACCGGATCATTGCTTTGGACAAAAAATTTTTAGACTGAAAAGGATTGCTGTTACAAAACCCTTGATGAAGCTTTAAATATAAAGAGGTTAATGCAACTTGTACGGAAAGTTCCACTGAAGCAAATGGGAGCGAATTAACATCAATTATAATGATCCAAAATGGAAGGGAAACTAAGGGAAAACTAGACCCAACAGAATGGGAAATGGAGAAGAACAAGTATCCAAAGGAATGGATTTTTCAGAAGGAAACAACTGGAAGATTTCTCTGCAATTAACTCTTTCCACTTAATAGGACTCCTGTTAAAAAGCCTTTGACCCAGCTTAAATATAAAGAAGATAATACATTGTGCACAGAAAGTTTCATTGAAGCAAATATGAGAGAATTGATATCAACTATAATATCCCAAACTGCAAAAGGAAAAAAGGGAAAACTAGATTCAATGGAATGTGAAATAGCGAAGAACAAGGAAGAAAAAGAATTGTTTTTTGAAAGGGAATAACTGGATCATTTCTTTAAACTTAAGCTTTTTAGAATGAAAAGGATGCTGTTACGTAACCTTTGATCAAGCTTTAAATATAAAGAAGTTGATGCAACTTGTACAGAAAGTTCCATTGAAGCAAATGGGAGAGAATTAACATCAATTATAATGACTGGAAATGGAAGGGAAACTAAGGGAAACCTAGACCCAATAGAATGGGAAATGGAGAGGAACATGTATTCAAAGGAATGGACTTTTCAATAGGGAATACCTGGAAGATTTCTCAGCACATTCACCCTTTCTGCTGAATAGGACTCCTGTTAAGAATCCTGTGAAACAGCTTTAAATATAAAGAAGGTAATGCATTGTGCACAAAAATTCTATTGAAGCAAATGCCAGAGAATTGATATCAACTATAATATCCCAAACTACAAAAGAAACAAAGGGAAAATTAGACTCAATAGAATGTGACATAGAGGAAAACAAGTAAGTAAGGGAATTATTTCTTCAAAAGGAAATAGCCGGAACATTGCTTTGGAGAAAAACTTTTTAGACTGAAAAGGATTGCTGTTACGGAACCTTTGAACCAGCTATAAATATAAAGAGGTTAATGCGACTTTTTCCCGAAAGTTCTATTGAAGCAAATGGGAGAGAATTAACATCAATTATAATGATCCAAAATGGAAGGGAAACTAAGGGAAACTTAGACCCAATAGAATGGGAAATGGAGAAGAACAAGTATCGAAAGGAATAGCTTTTCCAAAGGGAATACCTGGATGATTTCTCTGCACATTCACCCTTTCCGCTGAATAGGACTCCTGTTAAGAATGCTTTGATACATCTTTAAATATAAAGAACATAAGGCATTGTGCACAAAAATTCTATTGAAGCAAATGCCACAGAATTGATATCAACTATAATACCCAAACTACAAAAGAAACAAAGGGAAAATTAGACTCAATAGAATGTGACAGAGAGAAAAACAACTAAGTAAGGGAATTGTTTTTTCAAAAGGGAATAACTGGTTCATTTCTTTGGACGTAAATTTTATGACTGAAAAGGCTTGCTGTTACAAAACCTTTGATCAAGCTTTAATTATAAAGAAGTTAATGCAACTTGTACAGAAAGTTCCACTGAAGCAAATGGGAGAGAATTAACATCAAGTATAACGATCCCAAATGCAAGGGAAACAAATAGAAACCTAGACTTAATAGAATGGGTAATAGAGAAGAACAAGTAAGCAAAAGAATGGACATTGCAAAAGGGAATAACTGGAAGACTGCTTGCACATTCACCCTTTCCGCTGAATAAGAATCCTTTGATACAGCTTTAAGTATAAAGAAAATAATGCATTGTGCACAAAAATTCTATTGAAGTAAATGCAAGAGAATTGATATCAATTATAATATCCCAAACTGCAAAAGAAACAAAGGGAAAATTAGATTCAATAGAATGTGACATAGAGGAGAACAAGTTAGTAAGGGAATTTTTTCTTCAAAAGGAAATAACCAGAACAGTGCTTTGGAAAAAAAACTTTTTAGACTGAAAAGGATTACTGTCACGAAACCTTTGATCAAGCTTTAAATATAAAGAAGTTAATGCAACTTGTACAGAAAGTTCCACTGAAGCAAAGGGGAGAGAATTAACATCAAGTATAATGATCCCAAATGCAAGGGACACAAAACAACACCTAGACTCAATAGAATGGGTAATAGAGAAGAACAAGTAAGCAAAGGAATGGACTTTTCAAAAGGGAATAACTGGAAGACTGCTCTGCATATTCACCCTTTCCGCTGTATAAGAATCCTTTGATACAGCTTTAAATATAAAGAAGATAATGCATTGTGCACAAAAATTCTATTTTAGCAAGTGCCAGAGAATTGATATCAACTATAATATCCCAAACTGCAAAACAAACAAAGGGAAAATTAGACTCAATACAATGTGACATAGAGGAGAACAAGTAAGTAAGGGAATTATTTATTCAACAGGAAATAACCGGAACATTGCTTTGGGCAAAAACTTGTTAGACTGAAAAGGATGGCTGTTAAGAAACCTTTGATCAAGCTTTAAATATAAAGAGGTTAATGCAACTTGTACAGAAAGTTCCATTGAAGCAATTGGGAGAGAACTAACATCAAAGGGAAAACTTGGCTACAAAGAAGGGGAAATAGAGAAGAACAGGTATCCAAAGGAATGGATTATTCAAAAGGGAATAACTGGAAGATTTTTCTGAAATTCACTCTTTCCACTTAATAGGACTCCTGTTAAGAAGCCTTTGATCCAGCTTAAATATAAAGAAGATAATTCATTGCCCACAAAAAGTTTCATTGAAGCAAATATGAGAGAATTGATATCAACTATAATATCCCAAACTGCAAAAGGAACAAAGGGTAAACTAGACTCAATAGAATGTGAAATAGAGAAGAACAAGTTTGAAAAGGAATTGTTTTTTCGAAAGGGAATAACTGGATCATTTCTTTGGATGTAAACTATTTACACTGAAAAGGATTGCTGTTATGAAACCTTTTATAAAGTTTAAATATAAAGAAGATAATGAATCATATAGAGAAAGTTCCAGTAAAGAAAATACGAGAGAATTAACTAACATCAAATATCATGATAAAAAATGCACAGGAATCGCAGGGAAAACAAGACTCAATTGAATGGTAAATAGAAAAGAACAAGTATCCAAAGACATGGATTTTTCCAAAGGGAATAACTGGAAGATTTCTCTGCAATTCACTCTTTCTGCTAAATAGGATTCCTCTTAAGAATCCTTTGATCCAGCATTAAATATAAAGAAGATAATGCATAGTACAAAAAAAGTTCCTTTGAAGCAAATATGAGAGAATTGATATCAACAATAATATCCCAAACTGCAAAAGTAACAAAGGGAAAATTAGACTGAATAGAATGGGAAACAGAGAAGAACAAGTAAGGAAAGGAATTGATGTTTCAATAGGACTGGGACACTGATGCATTGTTGGTGGAGTTGTGAAAGAATTCAACCATTCTGGATAGCAATCTGGCATTATTCCCAAAAAGTTATCAAAATAAGCATACCCTTTGACCTAGCAGTGTTACTACTGCACTTATATCCCAAGGAAATAATAAAGCAGGGTAAGGGACCTTTATGTGTCAAAATGTTTTTGGCAGCCCTTTTTATAGTGGCTAGCAACTGGAAAATGAATGGATGTCCATCAATTGGAGAATAGTTGGGTTAATCATGGTATATGAATATTATGGAATATTTTTGTTCTATAAGAAATGACCAATACGAGGTATACAGAGAGGCTTGGAGAGACTTACATCAACTGATGCTGAGTTAAACGAGCAGAACTAGGAGATCATTATACACTTCAATAATGATACTGTGTGAGGATGTATTCTGATGGAAGTGGATATCTTCAACGTAAAGAAGATCTAATTCAATTCCATTTGATCAATGATGGACAGAATCAGCTACACACAGAAAAGGAACACTGGGAAATGAGTGTAAACTGTGAGCATTTTATATCCGTTTTTTGTTGTTGTTGTTGTTTTTCTTCCCAGATTATTTTTACCTTCTGAATATGATTCTTCCTTTGCAACAACAACAAAATTCGGTTCTGCACATATATATTGTACCTAGGATATAGTATAAGATATTTAATATGTATGGGAATAGCTGCCATCTAGTTGGGGGAAGGAGTGGAGGGAAGGAGGGGAAATATTCAGAACAGAAGGGAGTATAATGGATAATGTTGTAAAAAAAAATTAACTATGCATATGTACTGTCCAAAAATGTTATAATTATAAAATTAATTAAAAACCAATATGGAAAACAATGTAGAAAAGACGTTTTTTTCTAGAAAGAAGACCCAGAAAAGATTCTAGAAAATAGTTTTCTGGATTGAGATTTTATTATAGTATCGAAAAATGAATGTTTTCTGGATTGAAGTTTTAGAAAACAATATGGAAAAGGTTGATGCTCCAGAAAAGAATGTAGAAAAGAGGTTTTTTTCTAGAGAGAGGATTTACAAAAAAATCTAGAAAAGAATGTTTTTTGGATTGAGGGTCTAGAATAGGATCTAGAAAAAGAGTTGTTTCTAGAGAGAGTATCCAGAAAAGGATCTAGGAAAGATAGAGGATCCTGAAAAAAATCTAGAAGTGATTGTTTTATGGATTGAGCCTCTGGAAAAGAGTTGTTTCTAGAGAGAGGATCCAGAACAGATTCTAGAAAAAAAAATGTTTTCTAAATTGTTGTACTAGAAAAGAATCTAGAAAAGACTTGTTTGTAGAGAGAGGATCCAGAAAAGAATTAGAAAAGAATATATTCTAGATTGAGGCTCTAGAATAGAAAAGACTTTTTTCTAGAGAGAGGATCCAGACAAGATTCTAGAAAAAATGGTTTCCAGACTGAGGTTCTAGAAAAGAATCTAGAAAAGACTGGATTCTAGAGAGAAGATCTAGAAAAAGAATCTAGAAAAATGTTTTCTAGAATGAGGCTCTAGACAAGAATCTTCAAAAACATTTTTTCAAGAGATATGATCCATAAAATAATCTAGAAAAGAAAGTTTTCTAGATTCAGGTTCTAGAAAAGAATTTAGAAAAGACTCGTTTCTAAAGATAGAATCAAGAAAACAATCTAGAAAGACTTTTTCTGGAGTGCAGCTATAGAAAAAGATCTAGAAAAGGTTGAAGCTCCAGGAAAGATGTGAGCAAAGAATGTTTTCTTGCTTGAAAATCCAGAAAAGGGTCTGAAAAGATAGAAGTTCCAGAAAATAATCTAGATGATTGAGGCTCCATAAAATGATCTAGAAAAGAGTTTTTTCTAGAAAGAAAAAGCTGAAAAGAAGCTAGAAAAAAATTTTCTGAATTGAGGCTCTAGAAAAGATTCTAGCAAAGCTGTTTTTAAAGAGAGGATCCAGAAAAGAAATCTAGAATATTTTTTTTAGATTGAGATTGTAGAAAAGAAACTATAGAAAGGTTGTTTATAGAATGGAAATCCAGAAAAGAATTAGAAAAGTTTTTGTAACCAGAAAATAATCTAGAAAACAGAGAGGTTTTTTTTTTTGTTTTTTTTTTTTTTTTTTTTTACTGAGGCTCTAGAAAAGATTGAGGCTTCAAAAATAATCTAAAAAGGTTTGGAGGTCTAGAAATGAATCTAGAAAAATATGTTTTCTTGATTGAGGGAATAGAAAAGAATCTAGAAAAAAAAGATGTTTATAGAGAGAGAATCCAGAAAAGAATATAGAAAAGATTGTTTTCTCTATTGAAGCTCTATTTTAGGATCTAGAAAAGAATGTTTTCTGTATTGAGCATTTAGACAACAATATGTAAAAGTAGGTGCTCCAGAAAAGAATGTAGAAAAGAGGATTTTTTCTAGAGAGAGGATTCATTAAAGAATGGAGAAAAAATGTTTTGTTTTGTTTTGTTTTGTTTTTGTTTTTGTTTTTTCTTTTTTTTTCTGGATTGAGGCTCTAGAATAGAATCTGGGCAAGAGTTTTTTCTAGAGAGAGTATCCATAAAAGCATCTAGGAAAGACTGAGGATCCAGAAAAAATATGGAAGAGATTGTTTTATGGATTGAGGCTCTGGAAAAGAGTTGTTTCTAGAGAGAGGATCCAAATAAGTTCCTAGAAAATATTTTTTCTACATTGATGCTGTAGAAAAGAATCTAGAAAAAAACATGTTTCTAGAGAGAGAGGTTCCAGAAAAGATTCTAGAAAAGAATGTTTTCTAGATTGATGTCCTAGAAAAGATTTATTTCTAGGGATAAAATCTAGAAAAGCAACTAGAAAAATGTTTTCTAAAATGAGGCTCTAGAAAAGAATGTAGAAAAACATTGTTTCAAGAGAGATGATCCGTAAAAGAATCTAGAAAAGAACGATTTTTAGATTTCGGCTCTAGAACAGAATCTATAAAAGACTTCTTTATAAAGACAAAATCAAGAAAAGAAACAAGAAAAGTCTTTTGATAGATTGAGGCTATAGAAAAGGATCTAGAAAAGGTTGAAGCTCCAGGAAAGATGCTAGTAAAAAATGTTTTCTGGCTTTACAATCCAGAAAAAGAGCTGAAAAGACTGAAGTTCCAGAAAATAATCTAGAAAAGATTGAGGCTCCAGAAAATGATTCAGAAAAGTTGTGTGTTTTTTTTTTTCTAGAGAGACGAACGAGAAAAAAAGCTAGAAAAAATATTTCTTCATTAGGCTCTGGAAAAGTTTCTAGCAAAGCTCTTTTTCGAGAGATGATCTAGAAAAAAATCTAAAAAAATTTAGAAAGTATAGTGAATCCATAGAAGAATTTCAAAGAGAATGTTTTCTAGAGAGAGGATCGAGAAAAATTACTAGAACATTTTTTTTAACTGAGGCTGTAAAAAAAGAAACTATATAAGGGTTGTTTATAAAAAGAGATCGAGAAAAAAATTTAGAAAGATTGAAGTACAGAAAATAATCTAGAAAACAGTGAGGATTTTTTGTTTATTGAGGCTGTAGACATAATTGAGGCTCCAAAAATTATCTAGAAAGGTTTGGGGGTCTAGAAGTGAACTAGAAAAAAATGTTTCTTGATTGAGGCTCTAGAAAAGAATCAAGAAAAAGGATGTTTCGAGAGAGAGGATATAGAAAGGAATGTAGAAAAGATTGTTTTCTGAATTAAGGCTTTATTATAGGATCTAGAAAAGAATGTTTTCTGGATTGAGGCACTGGAAAAAAATACACAAAAGACTAGTTTCTAGAGAGACGATCCAGAAAAGAATGGAGAAAAGAATATATTCTAGATTCAGGCTCTAGAAAAGGATCTAGAAAAGAATTGTTTCTAGGGACAGGATCTAGAAGATATTCTATAAAAAGAATGTTTTCTAGACTGAGGTTCTAGAAAAGAATCTAGAAAAGGCTGGTTTCTAGAAAGAAGATCTAGAAAAGAATCTATTAAATGATTACTGGAAGGAGGATGTAGAAAAGAATCTAGAAAAACATTGTTTCAAAATAGATGATCCATCAAAGAATCTAGAAAAGAACGTTTTCTAAATTGAGATTCCAGAAAATAATCTAGAAAAAACTTTTTCTAAAGATGGAATCGAGAAATGCATCTAGAAAAGACATCTTCTGCATTACAGCTATAGAAAAGGATCTAGAAAAGGTTGAAGGTCCAGGAAAGACGCTAGTAAAGAATGTTTTCTGGCTTGAAAATCCAGAAAAGGATCTGAAAAGATTGAAGTTCCAGAAAATAATCTAGAAAAGATTGAGGCTTCAAAAAATGATCTAGGAAAGAGTTTTTTTCTAGAGAGACAAAGCAGAATAGAATCTATAAAAAAATTTCTGAATTAAGGCTCTAGAAAAGATTCTAGCAGAGTTGTTTTTAGAGAGAGGATCCAGAAAAAAAAAATCTAGAAAAATTTGAGAATCCATAAAAGAATCTAAAAAAGAATGTTTTCTAGGGAGAGGATCCAGAAAAAATCTGGAATAATTTTTTTTAGATTGAGGCTGTAGAAAAGAAACTATACAAGGATTGTTTATAGAAAGCAGATGCAGAAAAGGATTTAGAAAAGGATCCAGAGGAGAGGATCCAGAAAATAATATAGAAAACAGTGAGGGTTATTTTATTGAGGCTCTAGAAAACACTGAGGCTCCAAATAAAATCTAGGATGGTTTGGGGGACTACAAATGAATCTAGAATTCAAATGATTGAAGTTCTAGAAAAGAATCTAGAAAAAAATATATTTCTAGAGTCGGGAGGCAGAAAAAAATGTGGGAAAGATTGTTTTCTAAATTGAGGTGCTATTATAGGATCTAAAAAAGAATGTTTTCTGGATTGAGGATTTAGACAACAATATAGAAAAGACTGATGCACCAGAAAAGAATATAGAAAGAGGGTTTTTTTTTTCTAGAGAGAGGATTCATAAAATAATCTAGAAAAGATTGTTTTTCTGGATTGAGGCTCTAGAATAGGAACTAGAAAAGAGTTGTTTCTAGAGAGAGTATCCAAAAAAGGTTCTAGAAAATATCGAGGATCCAGAAAAAAAAATTTAGAAGAGATTGTTTTACGGATTGGGGCTCTGGAAAAGGGTAGTTTCTAGAGATAAGATCCAAGAAAGACCCTAGAAAAGAATGTTTTCTAGATTGAGGGTCTAGAAAAGGACTTAGAAAAGAATTTTTTCTAGAGAGGAGATCCAGAAAAGATTCTAGAATAGATTGTTTTCTAGATTGGGGTTCTAGAATAGAATCTAGAAAAGATTTCTTTCTAAAGCAAGAATCCAGAAAAAAAATCTAGAAAAGACTTTTTCTGGATTACAGTTATAGAAAAGGATCAAGAAAAGGTTGAAGATCCACGAAAGATGCTAGCAAAAAATGTTTTCTGGCTTGAAAATCCAGAAAAGAATTTGAAAAGATTGAAGTTCCAGAAAATAATCTAGAAAAGAGTTTTTTCTAGAGAGACAAAGCAGAAAAGAAGCTAGAAAAAATTTTCTGAATTGAGACCCTAGAAAAGATTCTAGCACTGTTGTTTTTTAGAGAGAGGATCCAGAAAAAAAATCTAGAAGAATTTTTTTAATTGACGCTATAGAAAAGAAACTATACAAGAGTCGTTTATACAGAGCAGATCCAGAAAAGAATTTAGAAAAGATTGAGGAACCAGAAAATAATCTAGAAAACACTGAGTGTTATTTTATTGTGATGCTAGAAAAGATTGAAGCTTCAAAAATAATCTAGAAAGGTGTGGGCATCTAGAAATGAATCTACAAAAAAAAAGTTTTCTTGATTGAGCCTCGAGAAAATAATCTAGAAAAAAAGATGTTTATAGAGAGAGCATCCAGAAAACAATATAGAAAATATCGTTTTCTGGACTAAGGCTCTATTATAGGATCTGGAAAAGACTTTTCTGGATTGAGGGTTTAGACAACAATATAGAAAATGTTGATTGATGCTCCAGAAAAGAATGTAGAAAAGAGGTTTTTTTCTAGAGATAGGATTCATAAAAGAATCTAAAAAAGAATGTTTTTTTTTTCTGAATTGAGGCTCAAGGATAGAACCTAGAAAATAGTTGTTTCTGGAGAGAGGATCCAGAAAAAAAGTAGAAAGGGATATTTTCTAGATTTAGGCAATAGAAAAAAAAAATCTAGAAAAAAATTATTCTCTAGAGAGAGGATCCAGAAGTGATTCTAGAAAGGAATGTTTTCTACACTGAACTTCTAGAAAATAATCTAGAAAAGTCTGGTTTCTAGAGTGAAGATCGAGAAAATAATCTAGAAAAGTGTTTTCTAGACTGAGGCTGTAGAAAAGAATCTAGAAAAACATGATTTCAAGAGAGATGATGCATAAAAGAATCTAGAAAGTAACGCTTTCTAGAATTAGACTCTAGAAAATAATCTAGAAAACACGTTTCTAAAGATAGAATCCAGAAAAGAATCTGGAAAACTCTTTTATTAGATTGCAGCCATAGAAAAGGGTTTAGAAAAGGTTGAAGCTCCAGGAAAGACGCTAGTAAAGAATGTTTTCTTGCTTAAAAATCCAGAAAAGTATCTGAAAAGATTGAAGTTCCAGAAAATGATCAAGAAAAGATTGAGGCTTCCAAAAATTATCATGGATAGGCCAAGTGACTATAATAAAGATGACAATACTCTCCAAACTAATCTATTTATTTAGTGCTATACCAATCAGACTCCAAAGAAACTATTTTAATGACCTAGAAAAAAATAACAACAAAATTCATATAGAAGAATAAAAGGTCGAGAATTTCAAGGGAATTAATGAAAAAAAAGTCAGATGAAGGTGGTCTAGCTGTACCTGATCTAAAGCTATATTATATAGCAACAGTCACCAAAACTATTTGGTATTGGCTAAGAAATAGACCAGTCGATCAGTGGAACAGATTAAGTACAAAGGACAAAAAAGGGTTTAACTATAGTAATCTAGTGTTTGACAAACCCAAAGATACCAACATTTGGCATAAAAATTCATTATTTGAAAAAAACTGTTGGGAAAACTGGAAATTAGTATTGCAGAAATTAGATATGGACCCACACTTAACACCATATACCAAGATAAGATTAAAATGGGCCCATGATTTAGGCATAAAGAATGAGACCATAAATAGATTAGAGGAAATGAGGATAGTCTACCTCTCAGACCTGTGGAGGAGGAAGGAATTTATGACCAGAAGAGAACTAGAGATCATTATTGATCACAAAATAGAAGAAGATTTTGATTACATCAAACTAAAAGGTTTCTGTACAAACAAAACTAATGCAAACAAGATTAGGAGGAAAGTAACAAATTTGTTAAATATTTTTATAGCTAAAGGTTCTGATAGGTTGAAGGTCCAGGAAAGACGCTAGTAAAGAATGTTTTCTGGCTTGAAAATCCAGAAAAGGATCTGAAAAGATTGAAGTTCCAGAAAATAATCTAGAAAAGATTGAGGCTTCAGAAAATGATCTAGGAAAGAGTTTTTTCTAGAGAGACAAAGCAGAATAGAAGCTGTAAAAAAATTTCTGAATTGAGGCTCTAGAAAAGATTCTAGCAGAGTTGTTTTTAGAGAGAGGATCCAGAAAAAAAAATCTAGAAAAATTTGAGAATCCATAAAAGAATCTAGAAAATAAATATATAGAGAACTGACCTTAATTTATAAGAAATCAAACCATTCTCCAATTGATAAATGGTCAAAGGATATGAACAGAGAATTCTCAGATGATGAAATTGAAACTATATCCACTCATATGAAAGTGCGTCCCAAATCACTACTGATCAGAGAAATGCAAATTAAGACAACTCTGAGATACCACTACACAGCTCTCAGATTGGCTAAGATGACAGGAACAAATAATGATGAATGCTGGAGGGGACGTGGGAAAACTGGGACACTAATGCATTGTTGGTGGAGTTGTGAAACAATCCAGCCATTCTGGAGAGCAATTTGGAACTATGCCCAAAAAGTTATCAAAGTGTGCATACCCTTTGATCCAACAGTGCTACTACTGGGCTTATATCCCAAAGAAATACTGAAGAGGGGAAAGGGACTTGTATGTGCCAAAATGTTTGTGGCAGCTCTTTTCGTACTGGCTAGAAACTGGAAAATGAATGCATGTCCATCAATTGGAGAATGGTTGGGTAAATTATGGTATGTGAAGGTTATGGAATATTATTGATCTGTAAGAAATGGCCAGCAGGATGAATTCAGAAAGGTTTGGAGAGACTTACATGAACTGATGCTGAGTGAAATGAGCAGAACCAGAAGATCACTATACACTTCAACAACAATACTGTATGAAGATATATTCTGATGGAAGTGGATATCTTCAACATAAAGAAGATCCAACTCACTTCCAGTTGATCAATGATGGTCAGAAACAGCTACACCCAAAGAAGGATCACTAGGAATTTAATGTAAAGTGTTAGCACTACTGTCTTTCTACCCAGATTACTTATACCTTTGGAATCCAATTCTTAACGTGCAACAAGAAAATTGGATTTACACACATATATTGTATCTAGGTTATAGTGTAACACATGTAAAATGTATGGGATTGCCTGTCATCTAGGGGAGGAAGTAGACGGAGGGAGGGGAAAATTTGGAAACTTGAATACAAGGGATAATGTTATTAAAAAAATTGCTCATGCATATGTACTGTCAAAAAATTTATAATTACAAAATTAATTTTTAAAAATTAAAAATAAAAAAATAAATTGGATGAGGGTAAGGAAAGGATCATAATTATATCTCTATACATAGAAATCATTCAATAAATGGTTGTTGAATGAATGATTAAAAAATTAATAGGGTAAATCAAATGGCTAAATGTCACTTTAAATTCATTGATACTTTAGTAATTAAGATTTTGAATTAAATAAATCTTCTGTTCACATTCTGGGCATACGCATCTACTCCAACATCACCTTTAGACAAAGGAGACAGCATAGAAACCATGACCGAATTTTTAAGCATCCAGACAAATTGTTTTTTTTTTTTTTCTCTCTAAATTAATAGCATATTGTAGCATATCTCCAATTTCATTATTCCAGCCTTAGGCTGATATCCTCAGGTCAAACATCCAATGATTAAGAAATAAGTGGAATGTTATTACTGCACAGGAAACTAAATTAGTGATTATTTGAAAGTTTGGTTCCAGCCCCTCTCCTAGACTGCCCTGTTTCCATAAATATTGATGATCTCCTTTCTTCCCCAACTCCAACACACCTATGGAACTTAACATAGTTCTTACTCAAATCTCTAACTAGGAGGTTGAAAAAGAAACTCATAAAACTAAACATAGTATTAGAAAATTTTAGCAGTCTCTTTTTGGTTTGTTTCATACACTTAATTAAGTGATATTATTTTGAGTATTCTCTATATGTTACATAATGTAGTTGGAAAAGGATATACTAAAGTGTATTATTAATAGACAATAAATGGTTAAATTGTAACCATCATATGTACTTTTATATGGTAAAAATTTGATTTCAAATTAGGAAAAATGGAGGGGAAGGACAAGTTATGCTCATTTTAGCATAAGAGACTAGTCTGTTTCAAGTTTATTATTATAGACAATAATAAAAATGGCTTGTGGTATGATGTTTGAGACTTTATTAAATATTTTCCTTACAATTTCTTCATGAAAGAGGAAATTAAAAGTTTATTTGTCGTTATTTTACTGATAACAGGATCAGTAAAATGGAGCTAAAAGGAATTGTAGAGTTGCTGCAGATCAAATCTCTCATTTTACCACCTAGTAAACTGAGATTTGGAAAAGTTATCAGTTACCTGAGGTCACATAGGAAATAAATGCTGACATGGTTGGAGTTTAAATCCAGAAATTTGGATTCTAAATCTAGCACTCACATCATTTAAGTAAATTGTTCACTGCCAAAATAGCACAGTCAGTCAGTCAACAAGCATTTATTAAATGACTGCTACATATCAAGCACTGTGCAAAAGGTAAAGGAAATTAATTCCCAATTTAATAGGGAAGACAATAGACAAACAACTATGCACAAACAAGATGTATACACGATAAATAGGAATTAGTGAAAAAGACATAATAGGAGAATCACTGACTACAGCCAGAGTATCTGGTACTTAATTCCCTATGGAACCCTGGACAAGCTACAACCACCTTGGACCTCAGTTTCCTCATCTGTAAAATAAGGAGTCAGCTTCTGCAGTTCCTTCCAGTTTTGAGTCTCTGATCCTAAAACTGAATAGCAACTACCAGAGTCATGAATTTTCATATATGTATCTCAAATTGCCCTTCAATGTGAATTGACTATATTGCTGTGGTTTAAAACAAAGTAATCATTTGTATTAAAAGTCTAAAATTAAGTAAAACTTACAAGTTCAAGTTAAATGAGTGTAGAAGTTGGGGCCGAGTTATAGGTATGTTTTTAGTAAAAGAAAATATATCACAAAATACTTTAAAATAAATTTACCTTTGTAATTTTGTTCTCTAACACTAGCTTTGTTCTCTAACATGTATACTTGTGTACACACGTACATATACATACACAAACCTCTGCAATATGGCTTCTATCTCTACCACCACTCTATGGAAAGAGTTCTCTACAAGGTTACAAATTATTTCCTTATTGCTAAAACCATTTTTTAATCCTCCTCAATGACATTGGAAGGTATCATACTATGGACACTCTTTTTCAACTTGATACACATCTGCTCCCTTGATCTTACTCTTTTAGGATCTTCCTACTTCTCTGACTATTCCTCTATCTTTTCCTTTCTCCTCACTTCCCACTTAAACATGGGTATTTCCCCACTATCCTGTTCATGTACCTTTTCTCTTATCTCTTTACTCTCTTCCCTTTAGTCATTTCATCCATGCCTATCAATCCAATTATTAACTCTAAGCAGATAGCTTCCAAATCTATATCTCCATATCTATATCTTTCTATATCTCTATTCCTATATTCACAATCACCAGAATATTTTGTTGGTATTTCAGACTCAATTTATCTAGACCTATATTCACCATCTTCCTCCTTAAACTTTCCTTTCACAACTTACCTAATTAATCCTAATTAGGAATTATTTTTGACTTTTCCCTTTATCTTATCCCATACATTTAATCAATTGATAAATTGCCAAGACACCATCCTCCTTCCCACTTGAACTGCAACTGCCTTAGTTCAGATTCTCACATATTTTCACTTGTCAGTAGCCTCTTAACTGATTTTCTTGTCTTTGGCTTACCCCCTCCCATCATTAACATTGCTGTATCTTCTCTATTCATTGTTAAAAATCATATAAATTGACTTGAAAACGTTTTGTTTCACCCCCCTTACCTATTTAATTAAGTATGAATAGGACCTGATCCTGGTATGGAGGCCCCAATAAGCTAGCTTGAATTTATCCAAGGTTACTACTCTTCTTATTTTCTAAGCCCCCATTCTCATCCTGTTATCTTCCAACTCTGCGCCTTTGATCATTCTGTTCTCTAAATCTGAAAAATTATCTTCCATTTTCTATCTCCATTTATTGATGTCCTCTGCTTTTAAAGCTTGACTCAGATTACTTACTTTATAGAGCTGTTCATGGACATCTTCCAATTCTAGGTAAAAGAAGTCTCCACCTGCCTGAATTTCTCAAATCATTTTGCCTAAACTTCTTTATACTTACCTGTCTCTTCCTTCAAAGTTATTTAGAATATATATTCTCTTCACTTCCCAAACTCTCCTTCCCTTATTACTTTTTAAGTCTTTGAAAATAGAGCCTTAAATATCTTATATATACATTAAAAAGAGGTAAAAATTAGGCTTGGAACAAAACAATCTCTTAACAATTAGAGCTAAAAGGCCCCCTAAGTTTCAATAATAGACAAGCAAAGAATCAGAATGCATATATACCCATACATGAACTCTGGGAGTTCTCATCTCAACATCTACTCACACAGGGGAGTTTAGTCCCTCAGGAGCACGTCTCAAGATTTTTAAAGTATCCTTGAAGGATTGGGGTATATTTCCAATATCAGTTTCCTCTTTCTTCATCTTTCTTATATCATTGATTAATTTAGTGATTAGTGCCCTGGTATGCTTTAATCAATTAACATTAATTAAGTTTTTGCAAAATAATTTGTATTGAAAAGGCATAGCAAGAACTAAAGTATAAACAATTCTTTCAAATACCAATGAGTCACCACCTCAGTATATGGGAAATATAACTCAAACTTTTCAAATTGTCTTGCAAATACAGCAAAACCAATGGAAAAAAAAAAAAAACTGATGTCTTACTGAAGCAGACCACAGAATTCTTGATGTTAATCTATTGCTGGACTGGGTCAAACAGGTCCCTCCTCCAGGCCTCAATGGTGTAGAGTTTTCAAACTCTGGCATGGACACCAGTTCCCAAACTTCCAGTCTCAAAATTTGCCAAGTCTCAGCTATCTCCAATATTTCTTCAGGCAAAAAAAAATAGCCTTACACAACAGATAGAAATACCAGTAAAGCCATGTGTTCATCATTCCATTTTAATCATGGAAAAGGTATATTTTGGTCCTCTTCTTCCCCAGATTTTACAAAAGTTATTGCTCCCTTACACAAATATAACTAAGAAGTTAACAGCTGAGTGGGAATCTTTTTTACACATATCCAATTTCATCCTAGAAACTAATCAAAAAGGACCTTCAGTGAATGGATCCAATACATGCTCCAAAATATTCAATAAGAGATTGTATCAAGCCTTGATACAATCCAAGCACTCTGCACAGGCTCATAAGGATTGTTTTCTCATTGGCCAATCACACAAATATGAGAAATAACATTCAACAGCCATTCAATATGAAGGAAATTTGTCTATTTCCTCAAGTAACTTAAAGTGTAAGTAATATGATTTATGTGTATAAAGCGTTATTAGCTCGTCCCCCAAAGTAAACCAGAACAGAATTTTAACCACACTCCTTCTTACAATCAGAGAACCAGAGAGAATATTTGATGGATATGTGTTAAAGAGTTCTAAAGCAGACCTATCTAATTTAAACTTATTAATGCTCTGTGCAAATACAACCCAACGCTGAGTAAATTCAAAGAGAGAAACAGGGAGAGGGACAGAAAAGAAGAAACATACTTCCTGTTCCAATAAACCATGCTCTAAACAAACAGTCCAAAACCCAATTTATGTGGTTTTATTAGCAACAAAATGTTCTGGTTGGAGTAAGAGTAGTCGGTAGTGTTTTGTTCATGTTTTTAAGGACTGTTTTTGTATATGCTTCAGTTTTGCAGTCATTCATACTAAATTTCTGTGAAATTCGAACTTTGAAAGTGTTAAATGGAGAATGTCCTGTATTCATAGGGGATAAAATTCTTCAGTAACTCAGCTTGAAATAATTCTAGAATATGACTTCAAATTCAAAAGAGTAGCATGACACAATGACACTGGCCTTCAATTTAGAATCATAAGACTTAATATTTTTTCCTGTTAATTTAATCTTAATATAATACATTGGGGTATTGGAGTACTGGGGAGTTGTTCCTAACTTTTTTTTGATTTATCATTTTAAAAAATTGATTCTTTTTGAATCTAAATACTGCAACCCAACATTAGCTGCTAGGAATATTGGCCTTTTGCTAGCTAGGGTCTAGCTAACAAAAATGATATCATGCCACTATTAATTGACCATTATACATCCTGGGAAGTTCCAATGTACTCAGTAACTGATTTTGTCATCTTCATTTTAGTAATGAATGCAAGGCTTCTCTGCTCAAAATCAGTTCAGCAAACAAGCTAATCCAGGTATTTAGATTAGCAAATTTTCCTAATTACATTATGGAAGATAAAGCCATAGGGATCATGGTACAGGCCATCTGCTGATTGATTCTTCCTAAGGCCCCCATTCCACTTGGTCCATGTGTATCTATTCAGCACCAATAACCATATAACTATACATAAAGGCAGAGACCTTGAGTTCTGTACTTTCCTCAATCAAGGTACATATACTACTGTACTTCTCTGACATTGCTGTGATTGTGGAACTGAAGGACCAAGGAACTATATGCGTGCATGTCTGTGAATAATCAACTGACTGAGTTGTGATTCTTGAGTGCTTATGTTCCTTCTTGGTATTTCACCCATTATCTCCTCAAAGTGATCCTTTCAAACTTTATGTCATCCACAAATTTGATGAGCATGCCATCTATACCTTTAACTAAATCATTGAGAGATAATGTGTTTATTAAGCATTTACCATGTGACAGTTTCTGGGAATACAAATTTAACTTAAATTAAAAAAAAAAAAAACTCTCCCAACTCTCCAGAATGTTACAGATGAATAAGGGAAAATAACATGTAAAGAGGTACTATTGTATGGAGAGGCAAAGTCAAGGGTGGAGCCAAGAGATAGGTGAGCATATTAAGACCTGGACCAGTCAAGAAATAGTGGTCTTAGGAATTTGGCAATGGGGAAGACTGATGAGTCAGAAACATCTTCATGATGAGAGATTGGTGTGAATATAGAATAGACTGGATAGTCAGGAAAGAGTCAGAAAAAGGGTGATCAGGTTGAAGAGATGATAAATAAAACTAGACCAACTAGATACCCTGAAGCAGTCTACTGAAGCCCTTCCTTTAAGTGAAGTTGAACCATTTATGACTAGTCTTAGTAGAAGTCATTTAACCAATTTTGAATCAATTTATTTATATTGACATCTAACCCAAAGTTTCTTAAACTGTGGATCATATAATTGAATGTTGGGGTCATGATAAATTTGGCAACAGTCAAATATTTCATCAAGATTTAATTCTTTGTGTTTAAAAAAAAAAGTAAAGTGCATCATCTCATTAGTATGCAAATTTTATTTTGTCTTTAATAAATGGTAAAATTATATATATATATATATACTAAAGAATTGTTTTTAAATAGATTTGTTTGTGATTTATTGTCCACAAATGTATAATTTGCATACCTATTTTATATTCTTATGTACCTGGAGTTGTGTAAAAATTTCTTGGGTGAAAAGGGATTGTGAATAGAAAAAACTTAAGACCTGCTCTAGTCCTTATCTCTACATCTTGTCTATATTACAGGCAGGAAGAGCTTGAATTAGCCATCCTGGAGACATCTAATATACATTGACTCTTCCTCAAATAACTACCCTAATCACTCAGTTTGTCAGCCTACTCACTTCCCATGACTTACTCCTCCACCCCATCTCAGCTACACACAAAGACTCTTGCGCTTTTCATTATCCACAAATGCATCACCTTCATGTTCCAAAGCCCTGAGATATCTTTATCTGACTATAATTTATTGGCTTTCTACCCTTGCTTTGCTTTCCCTTACCAAACCCAACCCTTTATCCACACCATACCATATCCAATCCCTTAACCCTTTCATTTTATCCTAGGCTATCTCCCCTGCACTAACTTTTCTTTCCCCCAACTCTACATCTTGGTGATCAGCTCAAATATTATTATAATATCAATTACACCTTGTCTCACTTTTGGATGACTCCCATCTTCTATCTGCCATCTTCGTTCTTGAGTATGTTACCAAATGCCAGGGGAGAAAAATCACACAGTTCTGTGTCAATTTTAATTTGTTATATAACCTTAACTGGATCCTCACTGCCACTAGGTTATTCTGCTACACATCAGTTCACTATGCTACTCTTCACAGCAGTTCTTCCAAACCGTTTTTTCCTTCCTCAAAATATAATAGTTTACCTTCCTGACAATCTCTCAACTGAAGAGCTTGTCTCAGAACAATTGAGACCATTCACCATGAGTTCCTTCCTCTCCCATTTTCCTTTTTTGTATCACTCCTCTTTCTTCTTCACTTTTTCCTTATATGAAGAAGTGGCTCTGCTTCTTACTAAGACCCACCTGCTTCTAGCAATCCCATTCCATTCTATCTCCAAATCCAATTTTTATTAACACTCCTTTTTAACCTCTCTAAAGCCTTTCACACTATTGATCACCCTCTTCTCCTCTTCTTTCTTTTTTTTTTCCTTTTTTTAGGTCCTTTTTTAGGACCTCCTTCTTTCCTGGTTTTTTTTTCTCTTACCTCTCAGACCATTCTTTCTCAGTTTTCTTTGGTAGATTCTAATCCAGGTCATGACCTCTAACCAAAGGTGTCCCTCAGACTCCTCTTCTCTTGTTTTTCTATACTACTTCACCTGACTATCAGCTCCCATGGATTTAATTATCATCACTATGCTGATGTTCCTCAAATCTTTATATTATTTTCCATAAATCTCTGCTGACTACCAATCTTGAATCTCTAATGGCCTTTCAGACATCTCAAAATGGATGTTCAGAAGACAACTCAAATTCAACATGTCCAAAAGTGAACTCATTCTCTTACCTCTAAACCAGACCCCTGCCCTAACTCCCCTATTTTTGTTAAGAGCAATTTCTGTGAAGAGCTCCCATTTCCTCAGATTTGTAACACGGGTATCTTCCTCCATATTATGTATTTCTCACCCTTCATATCCAATCTATTGCTAAGGCCTGTCAATTTCAATTCTCAATATCTCTCAATTTTTTCTCTCCTTTGATATTACTATCACCATTGTGTAGGTTAGACTGTAGTGATAATCTGCTAGTGGGTCTATTTTTCTCAAGTTTCTTCCTGTAGCCAATTAGCATTGATCCAGCTACCAAAGTACTTTTCTTAAAGTACATGTCTCCTTCCATTCACCTTCCCATTCAAGCAATTTCAGTGACTCGTTAATACTTACTGGAAAAAATACAAAACCCTCTGTCATTCAAAATATTTTAAAACCAGCTTTCCCACCCTTCAAACCAACCTTTCTAATTTTCTCACAGGTTAGACACCCCCACATACTTTTGACCCACTGGCATTGATCTCTTTGATGCTTCACAAACAAGCTATTCCATCTCTTGGCTCTGAGCATTTTCTTGGCGATACTTAGAACACTCTCTCTCTTCATCTCTGCCTACTGACTTCCCTGGCTTCCTCCAAGTACCAACTAAAATTTCATTTACAGGAAACTTTTTTTAATCCCTCTCAATTCCAGAGCCTTCCCTCTCGTATTCATTTCCTATTTCTTCTATACGTAGCTTGTTTTTACATATTTGTCTCCTTCTTTAGATTGTGAACCCTTGAGGACAAGAATTGTCTTTAACCTTCTTGTGTATCCTCCATGTTTAGCATAGTGCCTGGCATGGCAGAGGCACTTAATAAAGATTTATAAACTGACTCTCATCTCAAACTCAATATATCTAAAATAGAATTATTTTCCCACAAACCCACCCCTCTTCCCAATTTCCCTATTAGCCAAGATTCAGGGCCACAACCTGATATCATCCTTCATTCCTTTCACCACATATATCCTGTATTTGTCAAATCTTGTCATTCCTAGCTTCATTGAATCTCTCAAATACATCCCCTCCCTTTCTACTCACACAGCCAACATCTTATTTCAGACTTATAGTATTATTTGCATAGACTAGAGCAATAACTAATCTCTTAATTAGGTTTCCTGCCTCATGACTGTCTGATCCATCCTCTCTTCACAAATGACAAAGTGGTCTTCCAAAAACAAAGGTCTGACTATGTTATTCCACTATTCAATAAACTGCAATGGCTTTCCATTACCTCTAGCAGCTAACATAAACTCTCCTGTTGATATGTAAAGCTCTTCACCACCTGACCCCAATCTATCTTTACAACCGTGTTACACATTACTTTCCATACTACAGTCCAGCCAAACTGTTCTCCCTATTTTTCCTCACACATCTTAGTGCCTTTGTCCTCATTCTACATCCTTATTTTCTCATATTTCTCCCTAAGAATCCTTTGGTTCCTTTACAATTCAGTTCGGTTCATCCAAAACTTTCTATATGACTTTGTTCCTGATTTCTAATAAAGTAACTAGGGGTCAAATGGATGGAGCATTGGACATAGAGCAAGACCTAAGTTCAAATCCAGATTTAGACACTAGTGGTAAGACCATAAGTTTTCTCATCTATAAAATGAAGATAATAGTTTCTAATTCCTAAGTCTCAAGTATGTAAAGAGATATGATTAATATTTCCTGATTGACATCTAAGTCTTGGCCACTAATCATGGTTGCCCCTCAAGACTCTGTCATGACTCTTTCCCAGCCCATTTTGTTTTTCTTTTTCTAGCAGAATGGTACTTCTCTTATTTTATGCAACTGAGGACAGACCACAAGATGGTCAAAGAAAAGATGTTTTCAGTCAGCACAATACATTATTATTATCCTTACCTTTTTTCTACATCACAACGTTTTCATTCAGGGTTTTGGATGCCATTCCCTTGCTCTCTTGTGCAGAGCCCATCGATATCTCACTCTTTGCTCAGCCAAAGTGGTTGCAGTTGAATGATAAGGCATTTCATTTCTGTGGGAGTTGACAATCCCACCTGCACCACACACACAGTTGTTTCTATGAAAGGAAAATTGGAATTGAATAAACCCAGTGCTCCCGAATGGTGGCAAGGCCAAATCTCATTTACACACTCTGTCAACACAGTTTCTTTCCATTCTTGGGTGGATTTTTAGTTATTCATATGATAGGTTCATAGCCATCCATCTGCTCATACTCAAAATCTTTGCAGCTTAGTAAAACTTCCAAGTGTATTCCCTACGGAAGGATGAAAGCCCAGTAGAAACTCTGTGTCCCAATGAGACATAGACTGTTTTCATGAAAGTTGGTATTTCAATGAATATTTAAGAGAGGAGGTAGGATCAGTGTAGACAATTATTCCATTCCTTTAAAGTTATAAGAAGACACTAATTCCAGTTACCTTTGAATCAATCAGTTGAAAGTGTGATCTAAGTGTGAACAGGGTTTGTTAAGTCAATTTGAATTGGTTTATGGAATTGGCCACAAGCAACAAGTCCTTTCTAAAACAGCTAACCAGTTTTTGTTTTGAAGTTTGTTTTGTTCATGGTAAATTAAAGATTTTTTAGCTAAAGCCTTTGAAAAGGAATCATTGGAGTGGAGAGGTCTATGCCATAGGTCTCAGCTTCCTCTGCCCTTGTCTAGAAAAGAACTATGGACTTTAGAAGACCAAGGAATTACAATTTTTCCAAATTAGCATTGCATCAAAATTCCTGGAGGAATCACATTCTGTAAGGTCTGTATTGCAATCCTAAGATAAATTAGGAAAGGCAGGTTCAAGATTCCACAAAAATTCCAACCAAAAAACTGAATTCAGCATACCTAAGTAAAACATGTTGATAATTGAGCAAAAGGACTTCTCAGATTTGTGAGCCATATCTTTACCACATGTGTTCTAAGCTCAAGACTACTCTCCTTTTGACTTTATACATATTTGTGGAAAAGACTTTGGAATGGTTAGTTTGTAACAACTGATCTGCTACAATACCTTAGTAAGTGACCTTTACAAAAATCTAACTAATTAGCTGATATCCATATATCAATGATTTATAGGAGCCATTAGGAGCTCATGAACTAAAATAACATTAAAAATAGATATGCCTAATTTTTCAGGGCTATTCCTAAAACTATGAGGGGATATTTGGCAATCTGATCTCTGGAAATAAGACCTGACAGTGTGGATGGAAATTTTTTTATTAAACCTTTTTAATTTTCAAAACATATATATGGATAATTTTTCAACATTAACCCTTGCAAAATCTTGTGTTCCAATTCCCCTCTCTTCCCCCTCCCCTCCCCTTATTTGAAAGTAATTCAATATATGTTACACATGGTAAAAATACATGTTAAATCCAATATATGCATACATATTTATATAATTATCTTGATATGTCATTGGATCTGACCTTGATCATCTCATAGTTGAAAAAAGCAACGTCCATCAGAATTGGTCATTATATAATATTGTTCTGTTCATTTCACTTAGCATTAGTTCATATAAATCCCTCCAGGCCTCTCTGAAATTATCCTGCTGATAGTTTCTTATATAACAATAATATTCCATAATATTCATATAGCATAATTTATTCATTCTCCAACTGATGGGTATCGACTCATTTTCCCATTTCTTGACACTACAAAAAAGGACTTCCACAAACATTTTTGCACATCTGGATTCCTTGCCTTCCTTTAAGATATCTTTGGTATATAAGCCCAGTAAAAACACTGCTGGATCAGAGTATACACATTTTGATAGCCCTTAGGGGATGGTGTGAATGGAAATTTGAGGGAATAGCTTTGGAGCTTATATGTACAAAAAGCATATACTATTTTTACTGTAAAATAGAATGTATCTTCCTATGAAAATAAATTATAATCTAGATAAAAATGGAAATTTTATTTGTTGGCACTGAAGTTTTTAATTCTTTATATAATGTTATATTGCCTATAATATTGAGAGGGTTTAGGAAGTAGTCATTGGCAAATTAAAAAAATATATGTCTCTACCCAATGAGTACCCAAGATGCATGGGTCTTCTTTAAGTTTCCTTGATATGAGAATACCAGCGAAGCATGTGGTTTTTCCAGTCATCCTTTACTATTGCAATATGAGCAACTTTACTTATTTTTTCACTTACACCTTTATTTGATAACATCATTCATACTACATCTTTTGTGTAAGTCCTGTCATATAATGAATCATAGCCTGGTAACATCAAGGAGATCAAAATTGATGTTTGAGTGAACCTTATCTTTGTTGTTGCTGCTTGTACTATTTTGAAGAGGACCATGGCATCCAGAAAATAATGCTATGACATACAAGTATATTAAATTAAAGTATGACAGGCTTATGCAAGGTCACCAGTCTCACTTTATCCAGAGCCAATATAGAACAGGATAACTACAGATGGCCCTGGATACAGTAAGAAACATTGGTCTCATTAAGATATTTCTCAGATCTCAGGGTATGACAAGGTAAAGGCCAGTGATTGAGTAAGGATAAGTAAGAAATAAGGGAGAGAATGACCTCTTTTCCCTAGTCAGAAAAAAAAAAAATCAAGGGAGGAGAAGACCCTTAGAATTCTGGCCAAAACAGAAGAAAATTCACTCTGAGCTAATCAAGGGTCAAACAATGACTAAGTGAGTTTTGGCCTGGGACCAATAGTTGTTCAATCAACAAGCACCAAAAATGATTTGGATTTAAGGCATGGTCCTAGCCTATAAACCTCCAAGCTATCTTGGAAGGCTTCAGCAATCAAGATTTATATTCCTTATATTTACAGCACCTAAAGATGAAGTTATAATAGTGAAAAGGGAAGGGAAAGAAGAAGAAAGAGAAGAGAAAAGAGTTGAAGAGAAGAGGAAAAACAATGAACTATGTTGCCCAACTGGCCAGTTTCAGTTGAGTCCCCAGTGGGGGGGGGGCTCCTATTGCTTCTCACAGAAGGTTTTTTTTTTTTTTTTTCCTTGAAAAGGACAATGACTTCAAGGAGGGGATGCCATGGCATGCAAGTGAATTGGATTGAAGTGAGGAGGCCTGTTTCACTTTCTCTTCCGGAGTCATTTTGGCTCAGTGGCAAGAGATAGATCAGGTGACTGGAAATTGCCCAGATCTATCACTTTATCTTTAACTCTTCAGGAATTGTAATGTTTCATAGTGCCACACATCATCAGAAAAATATTTGTATTCAAAAAATTTAAACTTAGATTGTTTATAATAGGGCCCTTGTATCCAACAATAAGTTGAATACATTTTGAGTCTGGACCCTCAGAAATTGCTTCTAAAGATCCTGCTTCAAGGCTGTTGTCATTAATAACTTCCATTGGTTTGTTAAATCTGAGTATTCAAACTTTGGTTTCCTAAATGAAAAGATAGGGTATCTGGTTTAATGTGTCCAAGCATTGGGCATTCCCCTCAATTAGAGAACTCATAGTTGGGGCATCTCCACTGGGAAAAGTCTTTTTTATATGAAGCCTTTTCTGATCTGTTCAACTACAGAAAAGGTTGTATTCCTTTAAAAGGGATGTGTGTGTGTGTGTGTGTGTGTGTGTGTGTGTGTGTGTGTGTGTGTGAACTAGATCTGAGAGTTAGAATTGTTGGTAAAGAAACAAATAAAAAGTATGTTGTAAAATATGAAAAACTATTTCCTTCAGAATTTTGAAAAATAAAAATATATTCATGCTGTTTTATACACACAGTAACATAGACAAATGAAGTTCTACCCCATACAAGGAAAGAGGAAAATCAAGATGGTGGAAAAGGAAATTAAAATTTCTCTCTGACAAGTAAATAGAAATTATTATTATCAGGAAAAGAAGGAAGGCCACTGGTGAATGGAGGAAATTAGCACAAGGTCTTTTGATGCTGAGATGGCCTGTAGTTTGGCTTTTGACTCTAAGAAAAGCAGGTTTGTTGAACAATAAAATCCTAGTCAAAGTCATTGAATAAGAATGCATTTTTAAATTGTTCATTGCTAAAGATTAATAAAAAACGTATTGAGTTGTACCTAGGTTTTATGATTTTAAAAGCATTCCCCATGGATAAAGTGTTTTAAATGTTCTGTTAGTGATATTTAAACTTATTTATAACAAAGCATTCACCATTGTCACCTAGTGGTAGTGTATATTAATTACAGGTTCAGTTCTTTGGCATACAAATCATTTCAAAGTTTAGTTTCTAGACCTAAATTTCTCAGATATCATTAAAGCTTCTCAGAATCTGGGAATATCAAGAATGAAACAAAGTCAGAACTTAGAGCATAGTGCATTTTTTAATTAATAGTACTGTGACCAGGTAAATCAGTCTTATTGGATGAATTAGAAAGCATGTATGGGAAAAGATAAAGGGAAAATAGTAAAATCATTTTGGCTCTCAATTCAATTGATTTTTAGTACAGAAATATTGGAGATGATGGTCCAGAACATTTTGCATCTTTGATACCTGGAAACACCACAGTGGCTATTTCAACCTTTTCTCCTCCTCAAGTCCCAACTTTACCTGCTCCATTTTCACTTTGGGCCAGACTTGACTCTTAATTTACTTAGATGAAAATACTTTATATGAAATCCTTCAATTCTATTCTCCTAATTTTCTATTCCTATCTTTCTTCTCAGGTTTCTTCTCTGCTCATTCTCTCCAGTCTTTGACTAGGTGGCTTTCCTTTTTCTAATCTATGTCCTTGAACCCATCCCTTCCTGTTTCCTCCAAGACTTTGCTCTATTCATAATCTCCCCTTTTCTCTACATTATCAACCTTCTCCTCTCTACTGTGTCCTCCTTAATCAATCAGCAAGCATTTATTTAGAGCCCACTATATACCTGGTATTATGCCAAGCACTAAAATAATAAGAAAAAACTAAGACTTCTTAATCTTTATCACAGTCTTTAGAAGAGAATGATACTAGGAGCTGAACAGATCAGAAAAAGCTTCCTTGAAAAAAGCTGGCACCTGAGTTTGTTTTTGTTTTTTATTTTGATGTTTTGTGTTTATGTGTTTGTTTGTTTTTAACTCAGATATTCCAACCGATAATAGTGAGGAGTGAGAATATTCTAGATGTGTTGATAGGCAGTTCAAAGTTACCAGGATTAGTAGTGATGTATGGTATGTGAGGAACATGCTCAGGTCACTCCTAATCTAAAAATAAATATCCAACAATACCTCTAATAGGTCTGTTTCCCAAAGACATCCCCAAAAAAGGGAAAAGGACTTGCATGTATAAAAATATTCATGTCAGCCCTTTTCATGGTGGCAAAAATATTGAAATTGAGGGGATGCCCATTTTTTGAGAAATGGCTGAACAAGCTACAGTATATGAATGTAATGGAATACTATTGTGTAGTAAGAAATGATGAGGAGACAGATTTCAGCAAAACCTGGAAAGACTTGTATGAACTAATACAAAGTGAAGTGAACAGGACTAGGAAAATAGTGTACATAGTATCAACAACACTGTGTGTTCAACAGTAAATAACTCAGCTCTTCTTAGAATCATAATCCAAGACAATTACAATAGCTTCACAAAGGAAAATGCCATTCACATCCAGATAAAGAACTGATTGATTCTAAAAGTAGATTGAAGCTTACCTTTTTCCTTATTTTATTATTTCATTTTTTTCCCTTTTAATCTGTTTCTTCTTTCCCAATCACGATTTATTAGTAATATGTATAACCTACATCATATTGCCTAACATTTTCAGAAGAGGTGAAGGAAGAAGAAGGAGGGGAAAAAATTTGAAATTCAAATTCTTGCAAAAATAAATGGAAAATTTTTTTCTTTTGACATATTGTTGGGAAAAAAATATTTAAAGAAAAAAAAAAGCTGAAGGTGATTAAACTCCCAAGATTACTTGCAGCTCTAAATCCATTGCATACTCCTAATTATAATTGAAGAAAAGCTAAGTGATTTAGTCAGTGGCATACAGCTAGTATTCTTTGAGGAAAGGATTCATACCAATGTATTTTCCAATCTGGACTCAGACCCAATTTCTCTCTTCCTCTCCCTCTCCCTCTCTTCCTCCCTCCCTCCGTCTGCTTGTCTGTCTATCTGTCTGTCTGTCTGTCTCTCTGTCTCTCTCTTTCTCTCTCTCTCTCCTTCTCTCTCAATTTTAATTATGCATTTTATTTTAAAAATATGTACATGGATAATTTTTGACATTCACTTCTACAAAACCATGTATGCTAATTCTTTCCCTTTCTTCCTCTTCTCCCCCAGTTAGAAAATGATCCAATATATGATAAACATGTTCAATTCCTCTCTATATATATTTCTACAAATATCATGCTGCACAAAAAAAAATCAGATCCAAAAAGAGAGAGAGAGAGAGAGAGAGAGAGAGAGAGAGAGAGAGAGAGAGAGAGAGAGATGCAAGCAAACAACAACAAAAAGAGTGAAAACACTATGTTGTGGTCCACATATTACTGACTCTGAAGCCAGTCATATCTACTTCACCACATTTCCTCTCATATTTTTCTTTGTTAAAAGAAAAGATGGAGGACATCATGGTAAATGAACTAAAAATAGCATAGTTATCAAGAGAAGCCTATTGCCAAAATGGAAAAAAAAAAAGGATTTACCATTCCAAAAAACACAATTTTTTTATTTGAATTATCAACTATTTTAGACTATCTGTGTCACTAAGCCAATCTATTAGTGTATTTAATTAAAAATTGATCATATATTAATGTACTATGAACATATGCCTTTCTCAGTGTGATCACAATATTTACTGCTTTTCCCAACAGTACAGAGTCCAGAGTGGGAGAAAAAGTCCACAATTGTTATGCTTATGTGCTATAGGAAAGTCATAGTTCATATACTTTCTCCTCTTAAAGTTCAAAATTGTTCTGGGGAGATGCTAGGGCTATGTGTCTAGACTAGGAGGTCAGACTCAATCTCTAATAATACTGGAAAAAATTAACTGGACCAACAGTAAGAGGTAGAGAATTGGTCACAAGGGAAAAAATACAATCTTAGTAATTGATATTGGAAAAAAAAAATCAGAGTAGAAGAGCAAAGCTGAATTCATATAAATTCACAGACCACCTGGCCAAGGTCCTTTTATATTCCCTACTGTTTGGACATTAGCCATCCTAAAGACTGATATGCAAAAAGTCAGGATTTAAGTAGCTAGGGGCAGCTAGGTGGCGCAGTGGATAGAGCACCAGACCTGAATTCAGGAGGGCCGGAGTTCAAATCTGGCCTCAGATACTTAACACGTCCCAGCTGTGTGACCCTGGGCAAGTCACTTAACCCCAGCCTCAGGGAAAAAAAAAAAAAAAAGAAAGAAAGGATTTAAGTAGCTCACAGCTGAAAGACTAAGGAACATTAAAGGAAAAAAAATAAACAAACAAACAAACAAAAAAAAAAACAATACAGCTCAGTCTGCTTATCATAACAAAAAGCTTATTTAAGCTACCAAATGATTAACTTGGGGCATATAAATAGATTAAAAATTTATTAATTTGTTCAATACTTTTTCCTGCTTTGAATATTAGTGATAGAACCCCATCATTAAGACATATTCAATAGTTTTCATTGTTTTTAGGGAATCTGTTAATTGATCTGAATGTAGTATAGTAGAGTATATTGTAGAGGGCTAGAAATCTGAAAAGGTGTACTTGAATCAAGGACTGCACAGTACTTATAGTGAAGCACCTACTCAATGTGAGATAATAGTTCTCCATATGGTGATATAATGGCTCTTCTAACATGCTCAATGTGCTGCAGTGATGTAATAATACTGAGATATTTAGGGGAGTCTCAGACACAGAAGACTCTCTCAGCCACAGACACAGAGAAGACTTCAGGCTCCAAACTAAAAATTCCAGACTCCATCTTTGACCAGCCATGTGGTAGTTCTCCTGCCTCCTTCACTTCTCCACCTAAATACCAAGGACTGTCCTAGGACCCTCCAGAAAACTAGCCCAGACATTACAGTGGATATATGTGCATGTATTTGTTCACTGGAATATTGTTGGATACAAAATTAGATGTGATGATAAAGAATTAAAAAGTGAACTTTGAAACTAACCACTATTTGCCAAGTTTTTCTCTGTATTTACTTTTTCCCTGGGTTCCAAGGGTTTCCCTGGGTTGGTATCATCTTTCAAAATTGCCAGGGAAAATTTCTAGAACCAGAGATTTAATATTAATTGAAAGAACCCACTAATTGACTCCTAGAAGAGATCCCAAAATGATAACTTCCATAAATATTATAGACAAATTCTAGAGTTCCCAGATTAAGGAGAAATGTGGCAAACAATCAGAAAAAAATTCAAATATAATGGAACCACAGTCAAAATAACACAAGACTTATCATTAAAGAGTCAGAGGGCTTGCAAAGAATTACAACCAAGAATAACCTACCTAACAAAGCAATACAATACTTTAGTGGAAAACTGAATATTCCATGAAATAGAGAACTTTCAAGTACTCTGAGGGGAAAAAATAGATGATTTTGTTTTTAAGTACAATGGGAAATCATGAGGAATTCAATAAGGTTAAACTACTTATATTCCTACATGGAAAGATGATATTTGTAACTCATAAAAATTTTCTCCTTTTTAGGGGCAGGCAGAAACATATATAGAGGGCACAGATATTAGTTGAACAGGAAGGAATGATACCTAAAATAAAACTAAGGGGTGAGAAAGAAGAATGCATCCATAGAAAGAGAACAGGAGGGGCATAATAGGATAAATTATCTCACATAAAAGAGGCAAGAGAAATCTTTTACTGTGGAGAGGAAGAGTGGGAAGGTAAGGAGTACTAAGTGAACTTTATTGCTCAATTGGCTCAACATAGGAATAACATGAACATTCAATTGAGTATGGAAATCTAACTTATTCTATAGGAAAATAGTAAGAGAAGGATAAGAGAAGGAGATATTGAGGGTATATTGGGAAAGGTGATATTCAAAAGAAAAATATTTTTGAGGGACAGGGGAAAGGAGAGAGAGAATAGAAACACAGAGGAAAATATGATGAAGGGAAATACAATTAGCAATAGTAAATATGAAAAAAATTGAAGCAAGTTTCTCCTATAAAGTCCTCATTTTTCAAACATATAGAGAACTGGGTCATATTTATAAAAATAAGAAAATTTCCCAATGTATAATGATCAAAGTATATAGTTTTCAGATGCAGTAATAAGAGTTTTCTATAGCCATATTAAAAAATAAAAAGCTCTGACTCACTATCAATTGCAGAATTGCAAATTAAAAGAATTCTGAAGTACTGCCTCTTATTAGATTGGTTAATGGGACAGCAAAGGAAAATGACAAGTGTGGGAGGGGATGTGGAACA
Source organism: Sminthopsis crassicaudata (assembly GCF_048593235.1). NCBI lineage: Eukaryota > Metazoa > Chordata > Mammalia > Dasyuromorphia > Dasyuridae > Sminthopsis > Sminthopsis crassicaudata. The sequence continues at coordinate 203,394,830 of NC_133619.1, forward strand.
AATTAGGCATTAATGCTCTTGGTGGAGCTGTGAACTGATTCAACCACATTATATGGCATTTTTGAACTATACACAAAGAACTATAAAATCATGCATACACTTTGACCTAGAAAAACTACTATTAGGTCTATATTCCCAAAAAAGACAACAAAAAGGATCTATATGTACAAAAATCTTTAGAGCAGCTTTTTTCTGGTGGCAAAGGATTGGAAATTGAGGAGATAATTAACAACTGGGACATAGTTGAATAAATTGTGGCATGTGAATATTGTTACTATTATATTACCATTGTGCTATAAGAAATGATGAGTAAGGATCCTTTCAGAAAACCCCAGAAAAACTTCCATGAGCTGATACAAAGTGAAATTTACTGTGTACAAAGAAACAGCAATACTGTAAAATGATCAGCTGTGAATGACCGCCATTCTCAGCAATATAATGATCTAAGACAACTCTGAAGGACTTGTGTTGAAAACTGATATCATTTCCAGAGAAAGAACTGATGGTTTCTGAATACAGATTGAAGCATTTTTTTTTATTAGTTTGAGTTTTTTTTCCTGCTTTCTTTCACAACATGAGTATTATGAAAATGTTTTACATGATTATATATTAAAATATTTTATTAATTGCCTTCAAGAAAGGAGTATGGGGGAAAGAACTAAGAATCTGTAAAATGAATGTTAGATAATGTTTTGACATGTGAATTGGGAAAATAAAATTGTAAATGTAAAACAAAATTTTTAAAAAATTATAAAAGGCATTGAGAGGTTTCATAACAATCAGCAAATCAGAAGTGACACTTTAACTGAGGTCTTCCTCAGCGTAAGGCCAGCTCTCTATCACTCCAATTGTTTTTCCAGAAAAAAAAAAGACAATTTTATATGAAAAATCTGAAATCTCACTCCAACTTTTAGTTTCCATCTACTTTTTCATAATTCTGATGAGTACTTCTCACTGCTAACTGAAGAAAATTGACTTAATTTTTGTCTTTGTTTTTAACTTTCTTTCCTCTTTGGAGAGATGCTTATATGTGTGAATTGTCTTTACTGCAGAGAAAAGGAAAAGAAACAAGATAATCAATATAAACTTTTAATATAAACTTAAATTTGCCAACTTTCCAGTTGTGAAAACAGCTCCTTCTCTCCTTTTACTACCTTTTCATTAGAGAAAACAACTCCTTCTCTCCTTTTGCTGCCTTTTCATTAAATAATTTTGGTTCATTAGGAGACTTCCTAGATCATTGCTTTTTTTTTCTTCTTCAGATGTACCCTTGATGATTATATTTAGATAGGAAAAACTATTTTGGCCACAGAAATCATAAGCCATCAATATTATGAACAGCTCTTATTTCAGAAAAAGAATAAAATCCACTGTTCTAACTTTTTTTTAATCTAACATGGACTGAATTCATCACTTGTATCTATTCAAATTAAACAGAATCTTCTGTATGCAGCCTTTTTTACTTGTAAAAACTTTTCTCAGGACATTTCTAATAGCAACCAATTACTTATCTTGGGAAACTGGCTCATTCTTTTAGTTTGCCAATCTGACAGGTGCTTAGGGGAACAGACTAATAATTATTTCAGGCAATTGGACACTGACAATCCCATTCCAATCTCTCTCTACCATTCCTGTAGAAACACTTTTTATTTATTGACTGCTAAATGAACTTTATTACTAATTCATTCTATAGACTGAATTTGGTGTCTTGAAATGTGACTTAATCAGCAAGGATTTTTATGCAACATATTGTTCTATATGTTAGGAATATAACAGAAGTAAGATAAACTAGCCTCAAGCATCTTGCAATCTTTTGAGATGAAAGGCCATATTCATATGAATATGGTTAATGCCCAGAAAAGCCAGAGCATCATTTGGGGAGTTGGAATGTGTGGGAGTGTTTTACCACATTTCTCAGATTCATTAGTTTCAGTCCTTTGACCTTGAAGGCATGTCTACCCATAACTAGAATATAAGAAGAAGGATCAGCCACTCTGTAATACTATTCTTTTCTTATATTGCAGGAAGCAAGATAAGATATACATTGTCATAGAGAGAACAAGCAGAATAAAATGGATACAAAATTACTAAGGATGAATATGAGGTTGTGAGTGAACTGAAAGTGAGCTTGAAGAAACTGGAAGAAGCAGAAGTTGACTGACTCTAAGAATATAGGCGAGAATATGTGGCAAAACTGGCTGCTGTGGTTGGTGAGAGCAACTGAAATCAAATCTAGCATGAATCTTCTTTCACTCCTCATTTATCCAGGGCACTACACTGGATAAATTCTTATCAGGGTTTAAATTTTATTTCTTTTCCCTTGTTTTCTGCTCAGACTAACTAGGAAATAACTTACAGGTAAGAGAAAAAAAAACAACCCTAGCTATGATATTATTGTAGCCTACTACCTAAAGCATTTTTTAAAATATGTCTGTATTTTTGGTGCCACCTGATTATTTTAACAAGTCACATAGCTTTTAACAAAGAGTTTTTGAAGCCTCTGAGTTTGAGGAAATCAAGATAAAGGAGTCAAGGAAAATAAACATATAAGATAACTCTGAGTGTGTGTGTGTAAGACAGAGAGAGAGAGATGGAGGAAAGGAATGAGGGGGAGAGAGAGAGAGAGAGAGAGAGAGAGAGAGAGAGAGAGAGAGAGAGAGAGAGAGAGAGAGAGAGAGAGAGAGAGAGAGAGAGAGAGATGAAGAGAGGGAGGGAAGAAGGGATGGAGGGAGGAAGGGACAGAGGGACAGAGGGAGAATGTACTACTTTTGAACTGGTTACTAATTTCTCACAATTTCCTGAACATATTTATTAGACTTATACTGAATCCCAGAGAGGAGTTTTGTGATTATCCTGGAATATATCGTTTAGTAAAGAATTGACAAATGATTAGTCACCTTCTCACACACAAAATGATGGAAGTGGGGCACTAACATGAGGGTTCAACAGAAAAGGAATTTCAAAGGAAGTGACACTTGTTCTGAGCCTTGAAGGGAGTTAGATTTTCCTAGAGGCAGAGGGGAAAATACCCAAATTTAAAGGGCATTTTGTACAAAGGGAAATAGAATGGCAGCCCACTGATGTGAACACAGAGGTCAGTTTAGCTATTGGCTGGAGGGTAGAGTAAAGAAAAGAATGTAAATTCAGTTTGGGAATATAGGCTGGCAGCAGATTGCAAAGAAATTTGTAAACCAAATATGGGAGTTTATATTTCATTTTTAAGTTAATGGAAGGCTACAGATGCCTCTTGAACAGAAGAGAGAAGTAGTTGATCTATACTTTAGCAAGATCAATTTGGCAGGTTTAGGATGATGGATCAGGGAAGAGAAAGAATAGATACAGAAGAAAAGTAGGAACCTTTTGAAACAAGTAAGAGATTGTGAGAGCCAAGTTTATAAAGATTATAGAATTGATGAATGGCAGGATGAATAGATAGATATATGCAAAGAGATGTTGAGGTAAAATAACAGATAAGAACTAGCAAATAACTAGATTCAGAGGGTTCTGTAAAGAGTCAAGGATGATGTGTAATTGCAAACTCAAGTGCTGGAAGTGCCTTTCATAGAAATAGGAAATTAGAAGGATTTTTTCTGGAAGCATTGAGAAGTTGAGACACTTACCAAGATTACACAATTAATATGGGTCAGATTTAGAACTTGAACTTTAAGGTGATTCTGATTTTAAGGATAGTATCCACTAAGCAAATCTGCCTCTCATCATAATAACTTACAAGTGGATAAAATATCCAAAAATTGTAACAAGATTAAAAGGTTCACAAATATAGATGGAGACAAATGCATAATCACATTTCTATAAAAATTTAACGTTTGCTTCCAATTGATTAATGATGGACAGAATCAGCTACATCCAGAAAAGGAACAATGGGAAATGAGTGTAAACTGTTATTTTTACCTTCTGAATCCAATTCTTCCTGTGCAACAAGACATTCGGTTCTACACACATATATTGTATATAGAATATACTATAATATATTTAACATGTATAAGACTGCCTGCCATCTGGGGGAGGGGGTTGGGGGAGGAAGTGAAAAAATCTGAATATAAGTAAGTGCAAGGGATAATGTTGTAAAAAATTACCCATGCATATGTACTGTCAAAAAAAAAGTTATAATTATAAAATTAAATAAAAATTAAATTTAAAAAAATAAAAAAGAATATCCTCAAAATTTAACGTTTGCAAAGCACTTTACACATTTTATCTAATTTGATCCTGACAATAACCCCATGAAGAAGGTATTATCCTTAGACTAATTTTATATAGGAGAAACTGAAGCTGGGTCATATAGTTAGTCTAAGATAGGATTTGAACTCAAGTTTTCCAGAATCCCAGTCCAGTGTTTGATTCAATAAGCCACCAACAACATAGATCATCTTGACTGCAATAAAGTAAAAATATTCTGAAAGATTAAAATTAGTATAATTAGAAGTATATATATATGTGTGTGTGTGTGTGTGTGTGTGTGTGTGTGTGTGTGTGTGTGTGTGTGTATGTGTGTGTGCGTGTGTGTGCATATATATGTGTGTGTATATATATATATATGAATATATGTTTGGAAAAGATCTGCATTTACATTCTCTATTAAAAGTAAAATATTTAGGGGCAGCTAGGTGGTGTAGTGGATTGAGCACCAGCCCTGAAATAGGTGGACCTGAGTTTAAATCTGGCCTCAGACACTTAATATTTCCTAGCAGTGTGACCCTGGACAAGTCACTTAACCCCAATTGCCTCAGCAAAAAAAAAGAAGTATAACATTTTAAATTTCTGAGTATTTTTAAAATAAATATTTAGGATGAAAATAGCTCCAAGTAAATGAGAAATATTTTATTGCAACCAACTACAAAACTTCTCCAAATCACTGATAATGATATGTATGTGTATGTGTATAAATTAAAAACCTGAGGCATAATATATTATATAGATGAAAGAATTGTAAATTTAGATTGGAACTGTGGGAACATTCTAACTGTTCTATCCTATCTGTGTAACCTGAAACGTGTCACTTAAGCTTTCTGGTCCTCAGATTCTTTACCTATAAAATAAATGGATTATACTATATGACCTCTCATATCCACTCCAACTCAAAGTTAATAAACCTATAAACCTGGGGCCTCACACCCATCAAATCAACAAATATGGTTAAGAATGGAGACATTCAATGCATATTTATGCTTTAACTGATGGGAAAGCATTAGTCCAATTCATTCTAAAAAACAATATGGAATTTTACAAGATACAGTTTTAAAATAATGAAATAATATTAATGATAATTATTCCTTTGATTAAGAGGTATCAAAACTGAGCTTTTAATTTAAGATTAATGACAGAAAGAAAACATGCATCTGTGAAACTGTTAATTATAGCAAAAGCTTAGATATATATGCCCTACAATTGGGGAATAACTACACAACTTGTGTGTAGATGTAATTTAATATTCACTATACTTCAATTAAGGACAAATTGAAGAATTAAGAGAAACATGAAAAGTCTTTTCTGAAATAATACAAAAGGGAAAAATAAAATTCAAAAGAACAATATACCGAATTATTAAAGGACAGCAAATTAAGATTACATCATCCTGTTATGACTTCTTATCCACATATAGTTGTGAACAAATAGTTGTAAAAACTACTGTTATTTTTTATAGTATGACATTTATTATTTGGATTATTTATCAAGTTATAACTTATTAAAAGGTGAAAAGCAGATTACTATAATAAGAATTAGGGAGACCTGAATTTGGGTACCAAAGAAATTCCCCTTTACCTCTATCCATAATCCTCCTTACATGAATGCAACAGAATATTATTTGTAAGAAAGTATGAATGTGGTAAGTAAAAAAAAAAAAAAAGCATAAAAATACATGAAATAAGTTGAACCAAGAAAACAAAATACAAAATGACTGGAAAATGTAAATGGAAAGAAAAGTCATCAAAAAATACAAAATTATTATTGAAAAAATAATAAAGAACAAATATGCTCCTAAAGAAGAGTTATTAGAAACCACATCTTTTCAGAGTTGGATAGTATATAGGTATGAATACTGTCTATATAGTTTCATGATCTTCTTTTAATGTATTGCTGTATTTGATGTATTTTTTTAAAATTATATATATATAGAATGATTTAATTTTTCTGGAATGAGAGAAGAGAAGGGATAGAGGAAGAAATTTATATAATGCAGAGCAAAAGATAACAAAATGTATTTTAAAAGCAAAAAACCCTATAATTTCCTACAATCCATGTCCATTCAATTTTCTTAAAATTTATACACACACACACACACACACACACATATATGTTGTATAACATGTAAGTATTCACATATACAGAAAATGTGTTACTGGCACAGAAAGTAATCACATACCCTCTTATCCTCTACAGCAGACATCCTTAAACATCAGCATTCTCAAATCTTTAATCTCTCCTTATCTAACCATTTCAAGTATTCCAATTTCTCTAATTTTCAAAAGTATGAACTTTCCTAGACTCTGTCATCTTCTAAAAATCTTGTTCTATATTCCTTCACCTATTCTCAGCCAAACTTTTTGAAAAAATTGTCTATTCTTGCTCCTCCTTCTTTCTCAGTAGTTCTTCAACAGTATGATTTGGCTTTGGACCTTAACATTCAACTGAAACTATTCTTTCCTTAGTTATCAATCTCTTAAGTCCTAATTTGTCTTGATATGTTTGCTACATATATACGGTTTACCATTTTCTCCTTAAGATTTTCCCTTCTCTGAGTTTTCATGACATTATTCTTTCCTCTATGACTTCTTACCTACCTGATTTCATCTTCTCTATATTTTTGCTAGCTCATCATCCATATCATATTCTCTTTCTGAATGGATTTTAGTTTTACTTAAGATTCTGTTTTGGGTCATCTTCTCTTCATCCTTTATACTCGCTTTACTAGGGAACTTCATCAGATCCCATAAGTTTAATTATTGTTTCTATGTAGAAGATTTTCAGAATTATAATCCAGTTCTTTACCCTGACATATTCTCTCACTACCAATTGTTTATTGAATATTATAAAGACTTTATAGATATAACTTAAACTCAATATGTCAAATACTAAACATATCATCTTTCCTTCTATATCCTCCCTTTCAAGCTTCCCTGTCAAAGATATTAATAGCCTTCCTGTATTTCTGGTTTATCATCTTGTCTTTATTCTCACTCTACTTGACTCCACATATCCAGTCAGTTGCCAGTTATTGCTGTCTCTGCCTTCACATTCTTGTATCTAACCCCTTCTTTGAACTCATAGTAACTAACTTAGTTTAAACTCAGAACAGCTCTGGTGTAGATTATTACAATAGGCATATTTGGTCACCCCAACTTAATTCTCTCACCACTGAAGTCCATCCTATGCATTCAACAAAGTGAATTTTCTTCAGTGAAAATGTGATCACATGCCTCTCCTACTCAATGACCTCTTAGTTAAAATATAATCTTCTATCGTAGCTTTTAAATCCATATTCAATTTGACTGCAACCTATCTTTCTATCCTCATTAAAGATTATTTCCCAAGTGTTGGTCTTCAATTCAGCCAAACTAGAATTCATGTCACTTCTAGTTCCCATCTGTCTCCCTTGACATTTTATTGACTAGCCATCATGACTGGAGTGCAATCTCTACTCTTTGCCTCCTAGAGTTACTCTCTTCCTTTAAGATTTAGCTTAGACATCATTTTCTTTATGAAACTTTCTTTGATTCCCCCAAAACGTCTGTGCCCTTATATTTTACATTTTCCAACTATAAACACGTGTGAAATATATATTTACCTTATAGTTATGCTAGATGAATCAACTTTAAATTTATTCTGTATATACTTTTCTATTAATGTATCAGTCTTTTTGATTAGAAAATTTGCTCTTTTCCTCTGAAGACTATTTCACTCTTTGTATCTGTACTGCTCACATCCAGTGTATTAGATGAGAGGATCATAAAAAATGTTTAATAAGTATTTGATAGCTAATTGTTTTTTTTCATTCAGTAGTCATTTACATCAGCAAAATCACAGACAAACCTGTGTTTTTCCAGTGTAAAGAATTCTGTGCTTATAGTGCAAATGTGTCAGTATGACTTATGTGGTTAATTGCTAATACATACATTAAAATTCCTTGAGTTTCTGCTATGACAGCTTTTTTTTTTTTTTTTTTTTTTTTTTTTTTTTTTTACTGAGGCAATTGGGGTTAAGTGACTTTCCCAGGGAAATGTTAAGTGTCTGAGATTTGAACTCACATCCTCCTGATTTCATGGCTGGCATCTGACAGCTATTTTTAAGAGTCCTAGCATTTGTGGAAAGACTCTAAATTTTTCTGGAATTATAAATTGGTATTTTTCTTCATTGTCTTTAGAGTCTCCATCTACTAATTCACTCTGCATAACACTGCCAGATAATTCTCTGGAAACTCTATGGCCAAGATTTCATTCTAACATTTGGTTACCACAATTGTATCCTATTGGAATCAATTCCTTATCTAAAGTACCAATCTAGAGGTCTGTTGCTAACAAAAGAAACAAAATTTTTTACCAAAGATTTTTAAAAATTGATGTATGTAAAATTTTCAGATAAAATTTCATTAGCTTCCAATGGCTTTCTCTCACTCTGAATTGATTATTGCATAACTATTCAGATATTATTTCATGATTTACCCCCCAAACTATGGACATATGAATGTTTCTTCCCACTTATTTATATTTCTATGAATCCATACTTTAGATATTTTTTTAAGTTTTATTTTTATTATAGGTTTTTATATGTAAAACATATACATGGGTAATTTTTCAACATTGACCCTTGAAAAAACTTCTCTTTCAACTTTTTTTCCTCATTTCCTCCACTCCCCCTCCCCTATATGGCAGGTAGTCCCATACATATCAAATGTGTTAAAGTATATGTTAAATGCAATATATGTATACATATTTATACAATTATCTTGTTGCACAAGAAAGATTAGATTTAGAAAGAAGATAAAAATAAGCTGAGAAGAAAAAAATGCAAGCAAACAATAACAGAAAGAATAGAAATATTGTGTTGTGGTCCATACTCATTTCCCAGTATTCTTTCTCTGGGTGTAGGTGGTTCTGTTCATTACAGATCAATTTGAATTGGTTTGGATCCTCTCATTGTTGAAGAGAGCCATATGTGTCAGAACTCATCATCATGTAGTATTGTTGTTGAAGTGTATAATCTCCTGATTCTGCTCATTTCACTTAGCATCAGTTCATGTATGTCTCTCTAAGCCTCTCTGTATTCATGCGTCTGATCATCTTATAGAACAATAATATTCCATAACATTCATATGCCACAGTTTATTCAAGCCATTCTCCAATTGGTGGGCATCTCTTCAATTTCCAGTTTCTACCCACTATGAAAAGGGATGCCATAAACATTTTTGCACATACGGGTCCCTTTCCCTTCTTTAATATCTCTTTGGGATATAAGTAAGCCTAGTAGTAACATTAGTGGATCAAAAGGTGTGCACAGCTTGATAACTTTTTGAGTATAGTTCCAAATTGCTCTTTAGAACGATTGGATCCATTCACAACTCTACCAACAATGCATCTGTGAACTGTTGTCCCACATCCCCTCCAACATTCATCATTATCTTTTCCTGCCAATCTTAGCCAATCTGGCAGATATGTATCTCAGAGATACATATCTCAGATATGTATGGCAGAGTGGTATCTCAGAGCTGCCCTAATTTGCATTTCCCTGATCAGCAAGGATTGGAACACCTTTTCATATAACTAGAAATAGTTTCAATTTCATCATCTGAAAACAGTCTGTTCATATCCTTTGATCGTTTATCAATTGGAGGATGGCTTGATTTCTTATAAATTAGAGTCAATTCTCTACATATTTTGGAGATGTGAGGCCTTTATCAAAACCCTTAGCTGCAAAAATGTTTTCCCTTCTAATCATGTCCACATTAGTTTTATTTGTACAAAAGCTTTTTATCCTAATATAATCAAAATTTTCTATTTTGTAATTAATAATGACCTCTAGTTCTTCTTTGGTCACAAATTCCTTCCTTCTCCAAGATCTGAGAGGTAAATGAACCTATGTTCTTCTAATTTATTTATAATCTCATTCTTTATGCCTAGATCATGAACCCATTTTGATCTTATCTTGGTGTATGGTATATGGGTCAATGTCTAGTTTCTGCCATACTAATTTCCAATTTTCCAGCAGTTTTTGTCAAATAATGAATTATTATCCCCAAAGCTGGGGTCTTTGGGTTTGTCAAACACTAGATTACTATAGTTATTGACTATTTTGTCCTGAGAACCTAGCCTATTCACTGATCAACCAGTCTATTTCTTAGCTAATACCAAATGGTTTTGGTGACCACTGCTTTATAATATAGTTTTAGATCAGGCTATCTTCATTTGATTTTTTTTTTTTCATTACTTCCCTTGAAACTCTTGACCTTTTGTTCTTCCAGATGAATTTTGTTATTTTTCTAGGTCATTAAGATAATGTTTTGGGAGTCTGATTGGAATAGTACTAAGTGAATAGACTAGTTTGGGTAGTATTGTCATTATTGTATCCGCTCAACCTATCTAGGAGCACTTAATATTTTTACAATTGTTTACATCTGACTTTATTTGTGCAAAAAGTGTTTTGTAGCTTTGATCATATAGTACCTGACTTTACCTTGGCAGATAAGTTCCCAAATATTTTATAGTATCGACAGTTATTTTACTTTTATTTTTTATTATAGCTTTATATTTACAAGATATATGCATGGGTAATTTTTCAGCATTGACAATTGCAAAATCTTTTGTTCCAACTTCTCCCCTCATTCTCCCTACCCCTTTCCCCAGATGGCAGGTTGACCAATACAAGTTAAATATATTAAAGCATAAGTTAAATACAATATACATATACATCGACAGTTATTTTAAATGGAATTTCTCTTTGTATCTCTTGCTGTTGGATTTTGTTAACGATGTATAAAAATGCTGATGATTTATGTGGACTTATTTTGTATCCTACAACTTTGCTAAAGTTGTGGATTATTTCTAATAGCTTTTTAGTAGAATCTTTGAGGTTCTCTAAGTATACCATCATATCATCTGCAAAGAGTGATAATTTGATTTCCTCATTACCTACTCTAATTCCTTTACTTTATTTTTATCTCTTATGGCTAAAGCTAGCATTTTTAATGCAATACTGAATAGTAATGGTGATAGTGGGCAACCTTGTTTCACTCCTGATTTTACTGGGAATAGTTCTAGTTTATCACCATTACATATGATGCTTACTGATGATCTTAAATAGATGCTATTGGCTATTTTAAGGAAAAGTCCATTTATTCACATGCTCTCTAGTGTTTTTAATAGGAATGAGTGTTGGATTTTATCAAAAGATTGTTCTGCATCTATTGAAATGATCACATGGCTTTTGCTAATTTGGTTACTGTGATATAGTCAATTATGCTAGTAGTTTTCCTAATATTGAACCAGCCCTGCATTCCTGATATAAATCCTACTTGGTCCTGGTGTGTTATCCTGGAGATGATTTTCTGTAATCTTTTTGCTAATCTTTTATTTAAGATTTTTGCATTGATGTTCATTAGGTGATGTTCATTAGGGAGATTGGTCTACAATTTTCTTTCGCTGCTTTTATCCTACCTGGTTTAGGTATCAGTACCATGTCTGTATCATAAAAGGAATTTGGTAGGACTCCTTCATTCCCTATTTTTTCAAATAGTTTATATAACATTGGAGTTAATTGTTTTTTAAATGTTAGGTAGAATTCCCATGTAAATCCATCTGGTCCTGTGGATTTTTTTTTTTTTGGGGGGGGAGTTGATTAATAGCTTGTTCTATTTCTTTTTCTAAAGTGGGATTATTTAACCAATTTACTTCTTCCTCTGTTAATGTAGCAACCTATATTTTTGAAGGTATTCATCTATTTCATTTAAGTTATCAAATTTATTGGCACAAAGTTGGGCAAAGTAACTCCTAATTATTGCTCTAATTTCCTCTTTCTTAGCGGAAATTTTTATCTTTTCATTCATAAGAATAACAATTTGATTTTTCTCTTTCCTTTTTCTAATCAAATTTACTAAGGGTTTATCTATTTAGTTAGTTTTCCTTTATCTATTTAGTTAGTTTTTTTCATAAAAGCAACTCTTAGTTTTATTTATTAATAGTTTTTTTTTTACTTTCAATTTTATTGATCTCTCCTTTTATTTTTAGAATTTCAAATTAATATTTGCTCTTTTTCTAGCTTTTTTTAGTTGTAAGCATAATTCATTGAATTAGAGAGAATTAGAATTTCTCTTTCTCTATTTTATGCAAGTACATCTCTAGAGAAATAAAATTTCCCTTTATTACCACCTTGGCTTCATCCCACACATATTGGTATGATGTCTCATTATTGTCATTCTCTTGGATGAAATTATTAATTGAGCTTATTTAGTTTCCAATTGCTTTCTGGCCTATTTCCCCATGGCTTTTTACTGAATATAATTTTTATTGCATCGTGACCTGAGAAAGACGCATTTACTATTTCTGCCTTTCTGTATTTGAACTGGAGGTCTTTATGTCCTAATATATGGTCAACTTTTGTATAGGTTCCATGAACTGCCAAGAAGAAAGTGTACTCCTTTCTGAATCCATTCAGTTTTCTCCAAATATCTATCATACCTAACTTTTCTAGTGTTCTATTTACCTTTTTAACTTCTTTCTTATTTATTTTGTGGTTTGATTTATCTAGTGCTAAGAGTGAAAGATTGAGATCTCCAACTATTGAAGTTTTGCTATCTATTTCTTCTTGCAGCTCTTTTAACTTCTCCTGTAGGAATTTAGATGCTACACCACTTGGTGCATATATGTTAATATTGATATTGCTTCATTAGCTATGCTTCCCTTTAGCAAGATATAGTGTCCTTCCTTATCTCTTTTAATTAGATCAATTTTTGATTTTGCTTGATCTGAAATTAGGATTAGTACCCCTCTTTTTCTTGGCTTCACCTGAAGCATAATAGATTCTGCCCCAGTCTTTTATCTTTATTCTGTATATATCACCCCGCTTCAAGTGTGTTTCCTGTAAACAACATATTGTAGGATTCTGGCTTTTAATCCAGTCTGCTATTTGCCTACGTTTTATGCGGGGAGTTTACCCCATTCACATTTATGGTTAAAACTACTAAGTCTATATTTCCTGTCATCTTATTATCCCCAGATTATTCTTTTCTCTTTTCTTTCCCCCTTACCCCCTCTCCTTAGTATTAGACTTATGAGCACCATTTGCCTCACACAGATTTCCCTCTTTAGAATCCCTCCATACCCCCTTCCCTTTTCTTAAACCTTTTCCTTACTATTTCTGTATTCTTTTCTATTTACCTTCACCTTTCCCTTTTTGCTTTTCCCCTCCCACTTTTCCATGAGGTGGGAGAAGTTTCTATGTAAACCAATATGTCTAATATTTTCTCTTTGAACCAAATCTGATGAGAATAAGATTCACACTGTGTTCATCCCCTTTCCTTGATTCCCTCAGATATAATAGGTTTCCTTTGCCTCTTCATGAGATGTAGTTTCCTTCTTTTTACATCCATTTCCCCCTTTTTCTGGTATAATTTCCTTTCCCCCTCTAGTTCTTTTTTTATATTATAACAATAAAACCAAATTATACATGTACTCTCTATGTATACCCATAACAGAAATACAATTCTCAAGAGTTCTTTTTACCTTTTTAAGCTTCTTTTGAGTCCTATATATTTTTTTTCTTTAGGTCTGGTTTTTTCATCAGAAATAAATGGAATTCACCTATTTCACTGAATATCCATCTTATTCCTTGGAAGAAAATTTTCATTTTGGCTGGGTAACTTATTCTTGGCTGCATACAAAGTTCTTTTGACTTTCAGAATATCAGATTCTAGGCCCTTCAGTCCTTTAATGTGGATGCTGCTAGATCTTGAGTAGTCCTTATTGTGGCTCCTCAGTATTTAAATTGTTTTTTTCTGGCTGCTTGTAGTATTTTGTCCTTGGTCTGATAGTTCTGAAATTTAACTATGCTATTTCTTGGAGTTTTGATTTTGGGATTTCTTTCCACAGGTGATCAGTGAATTATTTCAATGTCTCTTTTGCCTTCTGTTTCTATAACATCTGGGCAGTTCTCTTTGATGATTTCCTGAAAAATATTGTCAAGGCTCTTTTTTTAATCATGATTTTTCAGGGAGTCTAATAAACCTTAGATTATTTCTCCTAGATCTATATTCCAGGTCTATTGTTTTTCCAAGTAGGTATTCAAATTTTTTTTCTTTTTTTCTGGTTTTGCTTGACTTAGTGTCTCAAGTCATTCATTTCCATTTGTTCAAGTCTGATTTTTAATGAATTATTTTCTTCATTTGCTTTTTTAAATTTCTTTTTGTATCTGTCAATTTGAGTTTTAAAATGAGTTGTTTTATTTTATGGAATTTTTTTTTTCCATTTTGCCAATTTTTTTTTTAAAGAATCATTTTTTTTTTCAATTCACAAATTCTGTTTTCCAGGGAATTGATTTCTTTATCCACTCTATCTTTTAATGACTTGTTCTGACCCTCTTGCAAAACTTTCCTTTCCTTTCCCCATTTTTTATCTAGCTCTCTTTTAAGATCCTTTTTAATTTCTTCTATGAGAGCCTTTTTTGATGGGGACCAGATCATATCCACCTTTGGATCTAGAGACAAACTGTTTTTAGTCTCCTCAGGGTTTGAAGTCTGCTCTCTTTCTGTACTGGGGGAAAAAAAAAAAAAAAGCCTTATGACCTGCTTACGGGAGCAGTGAAGTATTTCCAAGCTTCCTCTACAGACAGCAGGAAGTGGCAGTGAAGGGACAGTCGGACAGCCACTGGCTGTGCTGGAATTAGCAGTTACGCTGAAATAAGCAGCAATAGAAAGGCAGCTACTAGGACTTTGCTGGAGCCAACTACTGCAGCTGTGCTTGGGATCATACTGAGTCACTCTGGGTGTTGGGTAGGTGTGGCCAGGTCCAGAGAGACCCTAGTGTTTTGGGATTATAGTCTTTACTTCCTATTTTTATAGCTTTTATGCTGATCTACTGGCTTGCTGCTAGGGCAAAGAAGGTCCACTGTGGAAAATTCTGCCCTGCAGATTTTCAGCTGAGACCACACCCCATCCCTCCTTGTGGTCTGTTTCCTATGCTCTCACTGCCAACTTGCCTGAAGGCTGCACCTGACGTAGCCTTATTCTGTTTGCACCAGCAAGCAAAAACAGACCTTTTCTGAAAAATTTTGAGAATATCTTCTATACTCCCAATATTCATGAGTTCTGACAGTCAAGCATTAATTACAAGGCTGAATATTGTTAAAATAGATTGAGGGCAAAGGAGAATTTAGGAAGATGTCTGTGTCCTCTCTGCCATCTTGTCTCTGCCATTGGCTCCTCCCTGTTTCAGATACTTCTTTCTCAAGTTATGTTCCTCACTTCAATCATCATCATCATCATCATCATAATCATTATACAAGTTTAGGAACTGGCTCTGTGGTTTCATTGGTAAAGGAACTTCCAAGTGAGAAACTGCTATTTACTAATGCAGCTCAACACTTGCTCTGAAATATATAGTTTTAAAAGAGATGCTGGGGGCAGTAGGATATTAAGACTTTCCTGGTGTCACTTGGCAAATAAATGTGAGAAGTGGCCGTTGAATCTGACTCTCCCTCTTTCCTGCCAGCTAATTGGCACAATGAATAGAGTGCCAGGCCTGAAGTCATGAAGACTTATATATCCCTCCAAATTCAAATCTGACTTCAGATATTTATTAGTTGTAAACTCCCTCAATCATGTTTTCTCCTCTGTAAAATAAATGGAAGAGAAAATGGCAAACCATCCTAATATCTTCTCCCTTCTCTCTGGTATCTCTAGTATCTAGTATCTTCTAAGGCCCACTGTCTCTTTATTAGACCAATCCTGTTTGTATCAACATCATAATCTTAATAATAATATATAATTCTGGAGAGCAATTTGGAACTATGCTCAAAAAGTTATCAAAATGTGTATATCCTTTGATCTAGCAGTGTTTCTACTGGGCTTATATCCCAGAGATATTAAAGAAGGGAAAGGGACCTGTATGTGTAAAAATGTTTGTGGCAACCCTTTTCATAGTGGGTAGAAACTGGAAATTGAAGTGATGCCCATGAATTGGAGAATGGCTGAATAAATTGTGGTATATGAATATTATGGAATATTATTGTTCTGTAAGAAATGACCAGCAGCATGATTTCAGAAAGGCCTGGAGAGACTTATATGAACTGATGCTGAGTGAAATGAGCAGAAGTAAGAGATCATTATGTACTTCAACAACAATACTATATGATGGTCAATTCTGATGGACATGGCCATCTTCAACAATGAGATGAACCAAATCAGTTCCAGTTGTTCAGTAATGAAGAGAACCCAGGGAAGAACTGTGGGAAATGAGTGTGATCCACCACATAGCATTTCTACTCCTTCTCTTATTGTCCACTTGCATGTGAATGCTCACAAGGCATTCACTACTTTTGTGAATACCCTTGTTAATGCCCACTCTGCATTCACTACTACCAATCTCTCCTAATTCCCAGGCCCTCAGAGAAACTAGAGTCTTTTGCAGTGCTTACAAGAATTTTACCAAGCTTACCTCTGTCTGAGGTCTTCAGAGATCTCTGGCCATCATTTCATAGGAGAGATGGTTTAAATACACGACAGAGTGCTTGAGAACAGCTATGTGCAAGCTCAAGATCTTTTATTCACGTGTTCACATCCTGTTTCTAGCTAACCTCTTGCTGACTTTCAGTGAACTCCTGATGAACTCAAGGTCAAAGAGGATCTGCTTCCTTGTCCCCACAGCTTTAATTGGGTCTATGAAGTCAAACACACAGCCAATTAGAGAAGGAGACACTTCTCATTGATGATGCAATCTCAATTCGACCAGAGTTCCTGCCCATAAGGTGGTCTCTGTTTACTCACAGCAAATCACATCCGGGGGTCTCAGGCTTTCTTTGACCGTTTACTACCTGACTATAGAGTGCCTGATTCCTCTGACCCTTGCAATTTCCTTCTCTTGTAAAGTGGGGGGACCACTCATCACATCAAACTGACTTTAGCATCAACAATAGCTTGACTAATCAATGAGATTACAGAATGTATATAACAGAACAAAGGCAAACAAAAGTAAAACAATAACAACTAAGCCAAACAGTGGCCAAAACCAAGCATGCAGCATGGTGTTCAACCCATTCCATAAAGTCATGCTCAAGAAGGTGGGACGTCAATGAAGTGGGATGTCAAAGTCTGTAGTTTCAATTGTATACACCTTTTAGTAAAAGAAAGGCACAGAGGAAGGTGTATACAAGAAAAATCATGTCCTGTAGCACTGCCTCACTAACTTTGGCAGGTGGATGTGTTGGTTTTTCACCCACTAACTTAGAGGCATTGTCTATAAGTGGAAAACAGGGTGAAGTCTCTCCCCAGGCCACCATATGAACAGTGAGTAGCCATGGGAGAAACACACAAGCTCATTGTCCAATTAGATCAGTCTGTAGGTATTGCACATCACCCAAGACAGTCCAATTGAGCTTCTACACTAGTGCTGTATCTGCTGTCTCTGGTGCATGGTCAGGAGGGACATGGCTGCCATCAGTGTCTGGAAGGCTGCTAACCTCTGGCCGATCCCTCTGGGCTGTCGTCCAATCCTTTTCTTCTTGTTTCCCCAAGTCACTGATGTGTCTGGTTGGGATTCATTTCTCTGCTGTTGGGTCTGCACCTGGAATAACAAGAACATATCCGGACTCCAAACCTTGACCCAACCCAGCCCTTTCAGATACCATCTAAGCCCTTCTACAACACTGTGGAGAAAGGGTTCTTGTCCTTGTCAGCCAGTCTGTTGTTTAGCCACACATTCTGCATGTGTCAGAAGCACATTGCTAGGGTAAAATCCAAAGAATTTAAAAATTGCAGGCAATTACATGTAGGTATTGCTACATCTCATGCAAATCCCAAAATTCCCTTCTCCGGCCTGGACAGGAATATCTTGGGGGTTTAAATAGACTGTTCAATGATGATATGGGATGCCAGTGAATGTGCAATGCCAGATTCAATGCAAAAGGACCTACAGGCAGAAGATGTATAAGCTGGCACATTACCTATCTAAAGTGCATGTGAGATTCCTACAAGGGAAAGATGGCTGACTGTTTCTCCTGATTGGAATGAAGCCATAAGGAACTGAGAATGTATATCCATGGTTTTATATCCATGGTTACATAGATGCTCTGCCTCTTAACTCTCTTAACATGAGTGATGTCCATTTGCCATAGAGCAGCATAGGAATGTGAAAAGGCAAGCTATACATCCTTTTGCTGTGCTGCTAGCTTCCTCTTTAGTTATCACAATTTGCAAATGTAAAGCTCTAGCAGCCTGATGATAAAAGATAGGATTGGAAAGTCCACTATGAAAATGGACATGCAGGATATAATACTTACCTTAGTGCCTTCTCACTCGCTCTTGAACTTCTTTAAAGAGCTTGTAATATATTTCAAAAACTACAAATTTTACTTAGGCTGTGGCAATTCTTTGTACTACATCTACTGAATAAGCCATATTAAAAATTATATTTATATACCCATGTGCAAGGCTTGGAGCTGTGGACAATAAATTTTTCCACTCTGGAAACACACATCAATGTTCCACAACACACATCAATGTTGCACTGGCATGAGAGGTATATATTTTGCCAGGTCTTGTACCAGAAAATTGTAGTACTCTCTTAATGGCTTTTATTGAAATTCTATCCATAAACACTGGGTAAGAAATAAAAGAAATAAAATTTTGTTCTGATTGTGCTGGGAGGTTCATATTTTCATCTCTTTTAGAGTCTCTTGAGATTTTTTTTACAAGCTGGCATGGCGAGTCTAAAGCACTGTCTTCTCTTAATGGTGGTTACAATATAACTTTTGGAGATGCTATTCTTACAGGAGTAAGGTAAGCAGTCACATTCACATTGACACATACTAGGGCTATTCTTCATACCCTATGGCAAAACTGTCCATTCAAATTCTTTATAAGGCTGAGCTAGATTAATGCTGGGCACTGAAAAGACAAATCCCTTCATATTCTCCTTATCTAGAGGGATAGAATAGAAATAATCTTTAATCCAAAGAGACTATTTGAGGCAGTTGAGGACATGGAAGCCCAAACTGAAGAGCTTCCGTTGTCTCCATCTGTCCATTTATTTATCTTGAATCCATAACAAATTTAGGGGAATTCCAAGGACTTAGAGAAGCTTGTTAATGTACTTGGTTAAGTTGCTCCTGTCCTATATAAAATAAGGTCTGAATTTTTTCACTTTGTAAGATGTCTCCCACCGATGGGGAATCTTTCAACTATAAAATAAATAAAAATTTCTGTCTTAATCCAACCATTCCGGAGAGCAATCTGGAATTATGCCCAAAAAGCTATCAAAATGTGCATACCCTTTGACTCAGCAGTGCTACTACTGGGCTTATATCCCAAGGAGATACTAAAGAAGGGAAAGGGACCTGTATGTGCCAAAATTTTTGTGGCAGCCCTTTTCATAGTGGCTAGGAGATGGAAGATGAATGGATGTCCATCAATGGGAGAATGGTTGGATAAATTATGATATATGAATGTTATGGAATATTATTGTTCTGTAAGAAATGACCAAAAGGAGGAATACAGAGAGGCTTGAAGAGATGCGGAGTGAAACGAGCAGAACTAGGAGATCATTATACACTTCAACAATGATATTGTATGAGAATGTATTCTGATGGAAGTGGATATCTTCAACATAGGGAAGAGCTAATCCAATTCCAATTGATCAATGATGGACAGAATCAGCTACATCCAGAAAAGGAACACTGGGAAATGAGTGTGAACTGTGAGCATTATTTTTTTTTTCTTCCCAGATTATTTTTACCTTCCCAATACAATTCTTCCTTTGCAACAATAAAAACAAAATTCGATGGAAGTGGATATCTTCAACATAGGGAAGAGCTAATCCAATTCCAATTGATCAATGATGGACAGAATCAGCTACATCCAGAAAAGGAACACTGGGAAATGAGTGTGAACTGGGGCATTATTTTTTTTTTCTTCCCAGATTATTTTTACCTTCCCAATACAATTCTTCCTTTGCAACAATAACAACAAAATTCGATTCTGCACATATATATTGTACCTAGGATATACTATAAGATATTTAATATGTATGGGAATGCCTGCCATCTAGGGGAGGGAGTGGAGGGAAGGAGGGTAAAAATTCGGAACAGAAGGGAGTACAAGAGATAATGTTGTAAAAAAAAAAAAATTACTTATGCATATGTACTGTCAAAAAAAAGTTATAATTATAAAAATTAATTAATTAAAAAAAAAAAAAAGAACTGAACGATTAAAAACGTGTTTTACCTTACCCCACATGGAAGAAAAAAAAAAAAAGGAATCCTGAGTAGGTATTTCAGAGACAGAGATTTCACTTCCTGCAATAAATTTGAACTAACTATAGTGGAAGAGGCTCCTTTGGAGCTTCACTTTAATGTTTCACACAATGATAGAAGCTTACTTGTTGAGAATGTGGTAGAGGAAATGCCTACTGCCTTTGAACTCATTGATGGCAAGGACGGGTTTTTACCTATTTGTATTTCCATCACTTTGCACTATTTCTGCTATACAGTAAGCACTTAATATATGCATGTTATCTTGACAAGACTTATAGTTTTGACTAGACAACCTTTAGGGACATTCCAAAACCGAACTTCTGACAGCCTGCAATGAGAGAACTTTATTAATATTTGCCTTTACTTTTCCTAGACCCTATGCAGACTACTTACTTATGTCATTAAAAAAAAAAGTACATTATACACATTATAATTAATTAAATCATATCTTATTTTAATTATTAAAAAAAAATAAACTTCTGTCTTATCTTTAAATTCCCATCTCAAAGAGGTAGCACTAATTTTAGCTACTATAGAGCCTTTTATGGCAGACATATAGGTGTTTACTGTAATCTTTAGCCAATTACTGGACCAGCTGGCATTTCTAATAGCTGTACGATCTACATCTGTGTCTAACAATCTTTTCAATGGTATGTCATTCATACAGATAATGAACAAAGGACATTCAACTCTGTGCAAAAGCGAAAGAAAGATCTATAAGATGAACAAAGGCAAGTTTCAGCTCCCCAGATAATATCTTTGTAGTCTTGTAGGCATAAAACTCTACTTTCTCTAACTGCAATCTCTTATCCTCACAGGCTTGCTTAGAGACTAACTGATCAGGTTGGAGTGCTGCATTTTCAAAAACTCTCTGAGCATAATAACAACTGGTACACTTAAAACACAAGTCTCCTTTGCCTCTGGCCATGAAGCCTCATGGGGGTTGGAATTGGTTAGTGAGCAGTGCTGATAATATCATCACCCCTCCCATTCTTCCTCCTTCTCCCACCCATGAAGGTGGAGTTGAGGGAGGAAGATCAAGAAATGGGAAATTCCCCAAAGGTGCATGCTTGGTGGTAGGCAGAATTAAAGCCAAAACCAAGTTTTGTGTATGAATAGATCCAAACCCCTTCCCATTAGCAGGATATTTAATTCTTTTCTCTGTAGATCCCCTAAAGCAATAGCAGCTGAGATAAATTAACAAAATACTAAAGAATATTTCTCTGGTTAACTTCCACATGGTATGTTCACCAACTTTCTGCTTGTTTTTTTCCTTCTCAGTTTCAGCTAGTAGGCTGAACTTTCAGTTCTTTTTGTCTTTTCTCTAACTCAACCAGTAACTCAGCCTGTAATTCTTTTATCTCTCTTTGTTATTGTCTGTAAAGTAATTTTTCATTTTACCTCTAACTCAACCGTTAATGCTTATATTTTTTGATCTATACTCTCAACCATCTCTATTAGCTTTAGATTTTTTCCTTGCTGAGCTATATTTAATAGGCGTGGGAGCAAATACCTCCCAGCTTGAAAGCAAGCTCCTTGCTATTCTTCAGAGGTGATCCATCTGGCTCTTTCACCTATTTACTTGAGCTGCATGCACAGCTATGTCCTTTTATGAGAGGGAAACCAGACAGCCCTGTAAAGTTATGTAAAATCACCAACAAAACATTATACAAACTTAAATGGCCCCACATCCTCTGAAAGCAGGAAGACCTTTTCAGATACAAACTTAAGTAGTCTTGCTTATTCTGTTCTATTATTCGGTTTCTGTATAAAGTAGGCCTTCAAATTATGTTTCTTTGCAAAATCACTTCTCTCTAGAGTGATTTGCCTGCCAAGACATCTTGGTGCCTTTCTTACCAATAAAAGCTTTTCTTATCACAGCTTTGATTACATGAAATTCTTTTGCTACAGACCCACCCAAAAGCTTTGGAGACAAGGACAGCAGATCCATCCCTGCCCCAAATCACACCCTCATCATCCTTGAGCTTGATCTTAGGTAGACTTATGCCTAGATCCATAATGCTTCCCTCCCAGATGGAGTACTGTCTTCCTGATAAATGGGGGCTCTGGCAATCTACAATGCATTCATTCTGGCACCACTTGTAAATGCCCACAAAGCATTCACTACTTTTGTGAATACCCTTATTAATGCCCACTCTGCATTCACTATTGCCAGTCTCTCCAAATTCCCAGGGCCTCAGAGAAATCTCTGGTCACTGTCTTTTGTAGTGTTTAAACCAATTTTACCAAGCTTGCCTCTGTCTGAAGTCTTCAGAGATCTCTGGCCATCATTTCATAGGAAAGATGAATTAAATACATGATAGAGTACTTGAGAACAGCCTTTAGAACAGCTCAAGATCTTTTATTCACATGTTCACATCCTGTTCCTAGCTAACTTTTGCTGACTCCCTGTGAACTCCTGATGAGCTCTAGGTCAAAGAGGACCTGCTTCCTCTTCCCCACAGCTTAAGGTCATACACATAATCAGAGAAGGAGATGATGCAATCTCAATGTAATCAGAGCTGCTGCTCATGAGGTGGTCTCTGTTTACTCACAGCAAATCACATCTGAGGGTCTCGGGTTTTATTTGCCTGTTTACTTCATGACTGTGGAGTGCCTGATTCCTCCTCTGACCTTTACACTTGCATTTTTATTTTCCTTCTAAGGTTATTTTTACCTTCTTTCTAAATCTGATTTTTCTTGTGCAGCAAGATAACTGTATAAATATGTATACATATATTGCATTTAACATATACTTTGACATATTTAACATGTATTTGTCTACCTTTCATCTAAGGGAGGGGGTGGGGGGAAGAAGGGGAAAAGTTGGAACAGAAGGGTTTACAAGGGTCAATGTTGAAAAATTACCCATGCATATGTCTTGTTGAATAAGAAATTAAAATTTCATATTAGAATTGTAAGCTCACTCAAATCTAACAGGCCTGAGCTTCTAAATTATGGGAATTTGACCATTCCATGAACTCTATATGTCCTTGACAATAGATACCAGGAACTAGCCAATTCTAGAAATGTTTATGCTTACAGCGGGTGGCTCCGTCCTTGAGCATATACTATTGCTAAGGAAATACGTCAAGGTATAGACAATATGGAATGAGTCAAAATACTAGATATTTGATACATACATATGTCAAAATGACAGATAAAGTGAGATACTTGATACATAACATATGGAATGAGTTAAAACACTAAATGGTCACACATGTCAGACTTCTTGGCTGAAAGCCCTCTTTGTTTAAGAGAGGTATATAAGATTGAGAATCTCACATCTCCACTGAGTCTCACCCGTGGGGAGGATGCTTCGCCCGGAAAAATCTTTACACAATTCAAGTTGATTGAGGCTGAAACGGGACTCCCAGCCATTTGAGTTTTTGAGGTTCCCTTGAATTGGTGATGTATTCTCTTCCTCTATCTGCTATAATTGTCATGTTGTTAATTGTTCTTATTTCTATTTGTTTTGTCGTGTAAATCTAAATTGTCTGTACCTTGTCTTGTTTGATTAAAACTTTTTATTTTCATTTTTTAATTGAGCTTGAGAGCGTCATTTATAGGAGCGAATCCAAACTTTTCTTTAAAATCATAATACATAAATAAATAAAAAGCTATAATAAAAAAGTTGAACTTAAAAAAATTAAATTAAATAATAATATATAATAAGGCATGATTTGGCAACTAGACTAATATATGAGAATCTCACCATATTTCAAATATAGACACACAAAAGCTCATAATGCAAATAAAAGACTTCAAAATATTCTTGGGAATTCAGCCAATAAAATATCCCATTATCATAGACTAAACGATTGTACATATTCATCAGTACTTAACATTGTCCCATAAAATCTTGAAAAACAGTTATTGAATTGATGTTGTTATGCCAAATACTCATAATTTCTAAGTTAAAAGGAACTAAATGTTTCTAGAACATAGAAACAGAAAAGATTAAAATCGTTTGGGAATAAGAAGAGGCATTTAGCATCCCTCTTCAGTTATGTCAAGCATATTTATAGTGAGTATACAATGAACTCAAATTCTAAGATTTGTATTTTTTTCAATTAACATCTCCATGAAGATAACTTTCAAATATACTTAATTCATTTCATACCTTTTTTTTGGCCTCCAGTCTCATATCTACAACTGCCTATCAGACATCTTGAGCTAAATTTCCTATAGATATCTTAAACTCAATATCTTTCTCCCAAAATTGTTCCCTCTCCCTAACTTCCTGATTACTGTCAAGGACACCAACATTCTTAATCATTCAAGCCTAAAATTTATGTAGTCATCTTTGTCTCCTCACTATCATTTTCTTTTTTTTTTTCCTTTTTTGCTGAGGCAATTGGGGTTAAATGACTTGGCCAAGGTCATACAGACAAGAAATGTTAAATGTCTAACGTCATATTTGAACTCGGGTCTTCCTGACTTCAAGGCTGGTTGTTCTATCCAGTGCACCAACTAGCTGCTCCAACTTTCATCTTTCTTATCCACTCTATTGCCAAGTCCTAATGATTGCACTTTAGTAACAGCTCTCATCTATACTCTTTATCCTCTTGGACATTATATCACAATACTGATGCAGGTCCTCACCATCTCATGCTTAGACTATTGCAATAGCCTCTTGGTTGATCTCTATGTCCAAAGTCTCTTCCTACTCCTGTCCATCTTTCACTTATCTGTCAAACTGATCTTCCTCAAACGCAATTCTGATCATGTCACCCTTGTATTTATTGAATTTCAGTGTCTCCAGTGCCAGGCACTATATTAAGTTAACCATATTTAAGACAAAAATAAAACAAAGTGTTCCAGGTATATGGCAGACACTGAATAAACACTTGTTGACTGGATTTTGACTATAAAAAGCAGGCATTTTTATTTGATCAATACAATTCAAGTAACAATAAATATTAGACAATAATACTAAGATCTGTCTGAATCCCATTGATAATGAAAAAAATAACATTGCTATTATTAAGCTATAAAAGTTATTTTCCATTTCATATCTGCTAACAACATAATAATATTAAGATATTTTTAATTGTGTATTTCAGGAATATAGCCTAAGAATCTTATTGTTCTGCCTATTCAATAAGATCTGCTTGGATATAAAACTAGATACGACTTCCAAATTTAAAAGACACTCAAATCAAACAGACCACTAAGTATTCGATGTATATGGATGACATCTATCTGTATGGATCCACTAAAAATAAATAATATATTAAATATCTTTATCTTATGGAATCTTTCTCCAGTTGTTTTGATAAATGTAAAGCATTAAATGTGTCTACCAGGGAAATAAAGACCGAGGTACTGAGCTTGAAGCTAAAGGTCAAATTGGAATGGACAAGAATGCTTAGAAATATCTTGGTTTCTTTCAGACAAGGAGAAACTGAAGGTAAATTTGTTGAGACTTTTGTCATCCAGAAATAAAAAGTAAATGATAATAATGCATTTAAAGCAAGTAAAAACTATATAATTCCTGTTTTAATGTACACATTGGGAACTGCAAAATATACCTTAGCAAACTTGAAAAGTAGAGTACAAGAATCCATAGAATTTTGACAAAACACAAGGCAAATCCTCACTCTCCAAAAAAGAGGAAAAGCCTTGATAAACATTTTCAGAATGTATGATAAACTAGTCAAAAATCTATAAAAATACTTTTTGAATAGCTGTACATTATTTCAATAATCAATAGTAAATGTTAATAAAAAGTACACACCAGGTACTTATCAAAATTAGTTTATATCCAGATAGAGCTTATAAAATAGCTAAGATGCAAATCTAAGAATCAGAGATATGAAGATATGAAGATATTCATATGAACTCAGACAATGATATGTTCACTGCCTAACATATGCCTAAATCATGTGAATTTTTTTTTTGTAAAAAAAAAGAGTAATTTATCATAACAAATCAGGATTAGGTTATTACTATCTAGATGGAAGAAAATGGTAGAAACTGTATCATATCATTTGAAGCTATACAAATCTAATACCTAGCAAATATCTAGCAGATTATGGCCAAGTGGAGAGAAATGTTTATCAGATGTAATCAGTATATCATGAAATAATGAATAACAGATTCCATGATACAAATATAGACCTGAAAATATTCTTGAGAATTCAATCAATAAACTGTATTGTAATTAGATCATTATCATAGATTCCACATTATTTACTTACATTTATCCCCCTTGATCCATAAAAACGGAGAAATATTTTGAACAGAATTTTAATAGAAAATGCTCATAATCTTCAAAATATGTGGAACAAAAATCAAATGTGGAGGCCTAGAAAAAAAGAAATCTAAATCATATGTTAATGATTTATCCCTTGTTTGCTTATGTTTCACTTTTCTGGATTTCCTTTGGAATTTTCCTGGCAAAGATATTGGATTGATTTACTATTTCCTTCTCCAGCTCATTTTACAGATGAGGAAACTGAGGCTAACAGGGATAAATGACTTGAGCTGGATCACATAGCTAGTAAGTATCTGAAGCCAGATTTGAACTCATAAATAAGATGAATCTTTCTTACTCCACATCTGACATTCTATCCACTGAGCTTTCTAGCTAGTAATAATTCAAGGTACATATTATTCTTAATATGCTATTTTTTTCTTTCAGCAAGTGTACAGAAAATGCATTTACCTTCCAGTATATTCATTCAATTATTAAAAGCAAATATTTTATCAACCTGGGTAATACTCCATAGAATATTAAATAGTAAAACAATAGTAAAATAGAACTTGTTCTAGGAACATTTTAATCTGAACTACACTGAATAAGATGAGAAAAAAGGTTGCCCTGGTGCAGAGACTAACTGACCTAAATTGGACAGGCAGGAAAAGGGATTACCCATTTGTGCTTGGGATGTTCACTTACTCTCTTTGCATAGAGCAGGAAGTATGTAGCTATACCAAGCGTTTGCATCATAAATTCAGCTTGCCCCAACTACAAACAGGAAGAATTTATAACATGACAGAAAACAGGAGAGGAGATGGAAAGAATGACAAAAAGGGAGTTGATACCCCAAGTAAGAAAAGATATAGAGTAATTAGCTTCCCTGGTTGAATTCAACAAGTTGTCAAATACTTTTTAGACGATCCTTTCTTCTCCACTCCCTCAGGGGCACAAGAAGCTTCTACTCTCCCTCCGGCTCTCAGCAGAAGGCTTGCACTCCAGAACCTCCTCCTTATCAGAAACAGGATCGGGGTCCCAAGATATAGGACTCCCCTCTCCACGGGAGTCGAGTTCTGAAATGCCCAATCCCCACTTCTTAGTCCTTCTCATACACGAAGTGGGCTGCCTTTCTCCTCAACCCAATCTCTCCAGCCTCCCTTTGAGGCTGGCCAACCTCAAGGCCTTTGCCCTCCTCGGGCTAAAGCTGTAAATTCCCCTTCTCCTCCACCGGAGCCTGATCCTGCTACAGCTGTGGATCAGGAGCCTCCTTCCAATCTCTTCCCCTTGAGGGAAATTGCCAACCTTCAGGGAGGAATACTCAGAGTACAAGTGCCCTTTTCCATGTCAGATCTCTCCCAAATCAAGGAAAAATTGGGCAGATACTCTAAGGATCTTACTAAATATATTGAGGGATTCAAAGCCATCACCCTCCAATATGATCTTTCCTGGGGAGATATTAATATAATCTCCTCTTCTTGTACCATAGAGGAGAAAAGGCGAATCTGGGATTTAGCCCAGAAATTCAGGGACGAGATACTGTACGAGGATGTATGCTGATGGCAGTGGATATCTTCAACATAGAGAAGAGCTAATCCAATTCCAATTGATTAATAATGGACAGAATCAGCTACATCCAGAAAAGGAACACTGGGAAATGAGTGTAAACTGTTATTTTTACCTTCTGAATCCAATTCTTCCTGTGCAACAAAAAATTCGGTTCTACACACATATATTGTATCTAGAATATACTATAATATATTTAACATATATAAAACTGCCTGCCATCTGGGGGAGGGGGTTGGGGGAGGAAGGGAAAAAATCTGAATAGAAGTAAGTGCAAGGGATAATGTAAAAAATTACCCATGCATATGTACTGTCAAAAAAAAAAGTTATAATTATAAAATAAAATTAAAATTAAAAAAAAAAAAGAAGGACAAACAATAAAAAAAAAAAAAAAAAAAAATTCGGGGACGATATGGCTTCCTCCTCCCCTGCATGGAACTATCAGGAGGGAAGCAGGGATAGAGAGAGGAGAGACCACCTACTAAGCTGCCTCATTGAGGGCATGAGGAAAGGAATCAAAAAGCAAGTCAATTATGACAAGCTCAGGGAGATCACTTCAAACAGCTGAGGAAAATCCCACCCTCTTCCAAAGTTGATTGGAAGAGGCCCTGAGAAAATACACTAATCTGGACCCCACTTCTCAGGAGGGTGCCACAGTTCTTAGCATGCATTTTATTAACCAGTCTGCCCCAGATATCAGAAGGAAGCTACAAAAATTGGCCCTAGGGCCTCAAACCCCCATGACTCAATTATTAGAAGTTGCTTTTGGGGTGTTTAATAATAGAGACCAAGCAGCAGCAATGGAAAAGGATTGCAGGGCCAGAGCCAGAAATAAAGAACAGGCTCAGCTTTTAGTGGCTGCCATTTCTAGAGATCAGACCCATTTGTGCTTTAGATGCAAGAGACAGGGTCACTGGGAGAGAACATGCCCCCAGAAAAAGCCTCCAGGTCTTTGTCCTAAATGCTACAAGGAAGGACACTAGAAAAGGGACTGCCCAGAAAGGGGTAGAGCTACTGCCTCAAGCCTCACCCTCCAGTCCTCTCAGGACTTGGAATGACAGGGCCCGGGGTTTGGCGAGGCCCCCCCCTCTTTCTCTATCAGCGCAGCTGAAGCCAGGGTGACTCTAGACGTGGCAGGTAAGCACATTAATTTTCTATTTGATACTGGGGCCTCTTTTTCAGTTCTGTTATCCTATTCTGGTCCAACGCGCCCCTCCCCCGGTAAAGTAATAGGGATTGAAGGGAACCTCCAGAGGTGCTTTGAAACTTTTCCTTTACCTTGTAGATAGGGAGATTTGCTGTTTCCACACTCCTTTTTAATGATTCCTTCCTGTCCCACTTCTCTATTGGGCCAGGATTTAATGGAAAAGCTGGGAACCCAATTCTCTCTGCTCAAATCTCCAAGTGATATATTTGTGCTCCTTCTGAGACCTTCCCATGTTCCTTATGAAATCTGGGAGGACATAGACTCTTCCGTCTGGGATCAGGGCATTCCCAGAAGGGCAACTCTTGTTACACCAGCCCTCATTAAGCTACAGGATTCTACTGTGTTCCCACATAGACAGCAGTATCCAATTAAGCAGGAAGACAGGATTGGGTTACAACCTTTGATTGAGAAGTTTCTTAAGTTTAAACTTCTGGTCCACTGCCAATCACTCCTATCCTTCCTGTTAAGAAAGGAACGGGGATTATCGTATGGTACATGATTTAAGGGCAATTAATGAAGCAGTTATCCCAATCCATCCCATAGCACCTAATCCCCACACTATATTTACACAAATTCCAGGAAATACTAAATGGTTCACCACCCTGGACTTAAAAGATGCTTTCTTTTGTATTCCTCTGCAGGAGGTCTGCCAATTTCTCTTTGCCTTTGAATGGGCAAAGCCAGGTGGACTTCCTGGTCAATTAAACTGGGCAATTTACGAGACAGTCCACATCTATTCAGGCAAGCCTTAGCTAAAGATTTGAGAGATCTTGAGCTGCCCGGCAGCAGCCTTATTCAATATGTGGATGATATCTTGCTCTGTAGCCCTACTAGGGAGGAGTCTCTGGCAGCGACTGTAAAGACCTTGAATTTCTTAGCTTCAAGAGGTTACAGGGTCTCTCTATCTAAAGCTCACATTGCCTGCCAATCTGTCAAATATTTGGGTCACAATCTCACCCCCACCTCTCACTCTCTAACTGAGGAGAGGAAGCAGGCTATTCTAAGTATCCCCCCTCCTGTTTCTAAGAAACAGCTGAGAATCTTCTTAGCTTTGGCAGGCTTCTGTAGAATCTGGATTCCAAACTTTGGGATTATTGCTAAACCCCTCTATGATTCTATTCAAGGTCCCGATAATCTCCCTCTCGAATGGGGACCTGAGTAGGCCAATGCTTTTAAAATCTTGAAGGCTAAGTTAAGCTCTGTCCCTGCTCTTGCCCTGCCTGATTTACAGAAACCTTTCACTCTGTATGTAGATGAAAGGCTGGGCAGGCTTTGGGAGTCCTTACTCAATCTCTGGGACCAGATCCCAGGCCAGTGGCCTATTTTTCAAAGAAGCTGGACTCAGTTTCTCTAGGATGGCCTTCCTGCCTTAGAGCAGTAGCTTCGACCACCCTCTTAATAAAGGAAGCCTCTAAACTGACCTTGGGGTCGCCATTAGAGGTTTTAACCCCCCACAGGGTCCAAAGCATTCTAGAATCCAAAGGCCATCAGTGGCTCTCAAGTGAGAGACTTACTAAATACCAGGCTCTCCTGCTAGATACCCCTGACCTGACTCTTCGAATTTGCCACACCCTAAATCCTGCCACCCTCCTCCCTGACATCTCTCAATCTGGAGAGATTGTCCATAATTTCAAGGAAATTATAGATTCTGTATACTCTAGCAGAGCTGACTTGAAGGAAATTCCTCTTGATAACCCAGAGGAGGAATATTTCACAGATGGGTCTAATTTCCTCAAGGATGGGGAGAGAAAGGCGGGTTATGCAGTGGTATCTCTTTATAACACCCTGGAAGCTAAGCCATTGCCTACTGGCACCTCAGCACAGAAATCCGAACTTATAGCATTAACCAGGACTTTAGAACTGGGGAAGGGGATGAGAGTCAATATTTACACTGATTCCAAATATGTTTTTCATGTTTTGCATGCTCATGGAGCTATTTGGAAAGAAAGGGGCTTGTTAACAGCAAGGAATTCTCCCATTAAACACTCGGGAGAAATTCTATGTCTATTACAAGCTGTCCATGAACCCAAGGAGGTCTCTGTTATATTTTGCAGAGGGCACCACAAGGGAGAGTGACTTCAGGCTAAGGGAAATAGGCTGGCAGATGCAGCTGCTAAAACAGCTGCCCTTACGCCCCTGTTGACACCTTTAATTCCCCAGCTGAGTCTTTTACTCCTTCCTATAGCACACAGGAGAAAGCTCTCGCAGAACAAAGGGGATACACATTTTCTCCCTCAGACCATGTTGTTAATTGTTCTTATTTCTATTTGTTCTTTTGTGTAAATCTAAATTGTTTGTACCTTGTCTTCTTTGATTAAAACTTTTTACTTTTATTTTTTAACTGAGCTTGAGAGCATCATTTATAGGAGCGAATCCGAACTTTTCTTTAAAATCATAATACATGTAGTCGGCAGGATTCGCTGCATAAATGCCTCTCTTTAAGAAAAATAGATCTCTGTGTCTGTCTGTGTATGTTTGTCTGCTTTGAATTTTTTGTTCTGTGTTAAAAGTTAGCAAGCTCATAAGATAAGAATTCAGCCTCTGTGTTACAGGCTTAGAAAACTATCAGGCTGAATTGTGGAAACTGGAATTCATTCAGAATAGTAATTCTTTCAGAGTGGTTCAAAAATGTATTGGTCTTAAAAATTGTTTGTGATTTTAAACTTTTTAACCTGTTGTACCAATTTGTAAGTAAAACAAAAGAAAAAAACTTGACTATTTTAAACTGGTAGGGAAGTTTTCTCTGAAAAGCAGATTTTCAAAGTCTGCTAAAGAGGAGTAAAGGCAATACAATCTTATATGCTTAATACCACCTGGGAAGCTTCTTACTAGTGGCCTTGAAGCACTCAGGCAGAAGAAAGAAAAAAAAAAAAAAGAAAAAACTATTTGGTTTGCTTCTGAAACATTGGGTAATTTTTTATCATTATGGGTTATGAATCTTGAAGTTTAAAGTTTAAAAAAAAAGGTGATTAAAGAAAAGGGACAAGGGAGATTGATTTACAAAAGCAATTAATAGTTTCAATGAAATCAGAAGAGTTATTGGTTTGGAAGTGTTAGGTTTAAGTAAGTAAGCATTGGGAGGAGAGAAACAGAGAGATGGGACAGGAGAATGAAAGTGATTTAAGAAGGATTGATTAGTGAGAGCAAATGATTTCAAGAAGAAATCAGTGGGGAAAAGAAGGAACTGGTTGGAAAGGGGAGTCACAGAGAGATGACTCTAAGACAGAATGTGTTTTTTGCAGGGGGAGAGCAGCAGTAGGAAGCTGCAGCTGTTTTTGGTTGAAGAAAGCAAACTGATAAAGGGTCAAGCTGCTCTCTTACAAGATGTTAATTGAGTGAACATTTGTTTCTAAAATACATAATGGTTTTTGTGTTTAAAGAATATGATCAGAAATGTGATATATAGTCTGAAAAGGCTATTTATTTTTTTAAAAATGTTTAATTGATGTTTTTAAGAACTTTTCAGATTCTTTTATGTGAAAATAGAAGTTTTAATTAATTGTATTGATGCCAATTATTTGAAGGGACTCCAAGTATAATAGTTTTTGCCTTTGTCCTTTTGAAGATATTTTGTTATGGCAATATGTAGTCTGGGATTTTTCTGTGTATTGGGTATTTTAAAAGCAAAATAATTGGTACAATGTTGAACTTATGAAACATCTACTTTGGTATATAAGAATTGTGTGAACATTCTGGGATAAATTTCTTATTGTTAAAAGTCTTACAAAATGTAGATGATCTTTTTGTGACAGGAAGAAAAAGAGTGACCTTGTCCGGGTCACTATCAGTTTGTTAAATTATTTAGGAGCACAGGGACTGAGAATTTCTTAAGACAAATTGCAATTTGTAAAAGGTGAGGAAAATATTTAGGCCATTTTATAAGCTTAGGGAAAGAGAAACTAGATTCTGTATAGGTGGAGGGGATTCTTCAAATTACTAAGTCTAGAACGAAAAAGAGTCTCCAGAGATCTCTAGGATTGGTGGGGTATTGTAGAACCTGGATTGGTGAATATGCATTATTAACTAAGCATTTATTAACTCATTTGTTGGAAGGGAAGCCTGATATAGTTCAATAGGATTCAAAAGGGGAACAAAGTTTTGAAATGTCAGCCCCTGTTTTACTTTTGCCATCTTTGAAAAAGGCTTTTCTTTTATATGTAAATACAGTAAACAATGTGGCTTTAGGAGTATTATCACAATTAAGGGGAGGGCAGCCACAGCACTTTTGGTAGAAGAAAAGTCAGAAATTAACCTTTGGGGGTAGTTTAATAGTGAGTGTCCTGCACCAGGTTCAATCAATTCTGAATCAAAGGGGCCAGGAGGTGGCTAACTGATTCAAGGATTTTAAAATATGAACTAATATTATTGGAAAGAGATGATTTGGCACTCTCACCAGACCATAACTTTAATCCAGCCATGTTCTTATCTGCTTCCCCTGGGGAACATGTGTCCCTTGAACATGATTGTCCAAATGTGATTGATTACCAAACTAAGATTAGGGAAGATTTGTAGGAGGTCCCTTTGTTGAAAGGCACTGAATAGTTCATAGATGGTTCCTCACAAATAGTTAATGGGAAAAGGAAAAATGGTTATGCTATTGTTAATGGGGAAGATTTGACTCTGGTTCAAGCTGGATTCTTGTCAAAAGAGTGGTCAACTCAAAATTTGTGAATTATATGCAGTAAATCAAGCCCTAAAATTGCTTGAAGGACTGATTCAAAATATGTTTGGGGAATTGTTCATATATTTGGGGAAGAAAGGGGAATGGTAAACAGTAAAGGAAAGGGATTGGAACACAGGGCATTGGTCTCTGAAATTTTGACTAATCTTATGTTACCTAAGAACGTTGCAATGATTCATGTGCAGGGGCACCAAAGAGGAAATTCATTTGAGATAAGGAGAAACTGCTTTGCAGATGAGGAGACAAAGCGGCCTGGAGAAGAGGAATCTGTAAGTACAGAGGAGATGATGGTGTTAATTTTGGCATTTCTGCCTTCAGTGCCTCCACTTTCCCTTACCCTAGAAGAGAAGTAGGAAGTCTAAAGCCTTGGCGCTGAGGAGGATAAAGAGGTCACTGGCTCCTCCCTAATGGCAGAGAGGTACTGACCATAGCAGGTATGAGACATGTACCCCAACATTTACATCAGGGCAGTCATTAGGATGTCTGAGACCTGTGTGATGTGGTGCTGACTAGGATTGTGGCACTGGCAGGCAACTGATCAGTGGGCGTCCTATTTGTCAGAGGATGAATAGGGCGGCCCAATGATAAGTCTAAAAGGAAGAAGGCCCCTGGTATCAGGCCTTTCCAAAGCATACAGGTGGACTTTACCAAGCTGCTGTCAGTGGGGCATCTCAAATACTTGTTGGTCGTAGTGGACCATCTGACCTTATGGGTGGAGGCCATTCCCCTTGCCTGGGCAACAGCCACAGTAATTGTAAAAGTACTTCTTGAGCAAATCATTCCAGGGTATGGGATGGTGGAGCAGGCAGATTTAGTCCAAGGCACCTGTTTCACAGCTAAGATCTTCCAATCTGTGGCCCAAGCTCTAGATATATGATAGGACTTACACACCCCATAGCATCCTCCCTCATCAGGTAAAGTGGAAAGGATGGATAAGGAAATTAAACAGCAACTGACTGAATTGGCATAGAGACACAATTGCCCTGGACCAAGTGCCTTCCCCTTGCCTTATTAAGAATTAAAACAAAATCCCTGAAGAGATGTGGAATTGTCATTTTATGAATTATTGTATGGTCACCCTTATCCAAAAGGGATTCAAAATTCTTCCTTCTATCCAATATTTGAAACCAAGGATTTGTTTTTAAGAAAATATATTATATCTTTACTGTAACATCTGAAAACTTTACAACTAAACAGGCTTATTGCTCAGACTCCTCCCTTAGGATTTCAACAGTGCATGAGTTCTAGCTTGGAGATGGGGTCCTGGTTCGGATATGGAAGGAGGACAAGCTGACCCTGAGCTGGAAAGGACTGACCCAGATCCAGATACAGCAGTGCTGCACAGGAAAGAGGGTGGACTCAGCATACCATAATTAAGGGACTGGTGGACTGCGAGGGTATGGACTTCCCAACTGAATGCAGAGAACAAGCTGAGACAAACATTGAAAAGCAACTGATGAACTGTGCATGTAAAATCTTGATAGCAGTATTGAAGCCTCACTATTAGATAAAATATCTACTACTGACACCTCCCCCTCCTACAAAACATCCTCCATCAATCATAAGAGTTCCTAAAAACTTGTACCAATAATGTAACTTTTCCTCCTCTGATGAATTGTGTTAGAAAGAAAAAGAACCTGGTATGATACCCTATTTGGTGGTGCTGGAACTGGTTTGGGTATAGTTAATTCTATAGATCTTGAGGCCTTGGCCAGCAGACTGCGCAGTGCTGGGCAAGATGTTTCTCAAGCTTTGACTGTAAATGCTCCATGGTTGCTCACGACGATCCTACCCCACCAAAATACTTTAAAATATCAAGGCCAATTTCTACAGATTTTTAATGAGAGTATTATTACTAGTTTGGGTTTTACTGGAAATATTAGTAAATTACTTAATTGGCCCAAATGCTCTTTACAAAATATGTATACCTTGATACAAAAAGAAAATGCTCAGAGATTGTTGCAATGTGGGATCATATGTTTAATTTACCAGAAGCATGGAAAAAACAATGACCTGAAAATACTATGTGTACTTCTCTTTGGTGTACTGGAACTATTGTGTATTATCAAATTAAGATATGGGCTGTTATGTGTCACTTTCATGTGTTACCTTTTGTCTTACCTAATCACTTTGCTTTACCTCATATATATGGAAACTACATAGATTTGAATAATGTAACCCACACTTTGTCTGTACTGCAACTGATAGGGGGATTGTTTGTGGGATGATGATTCAGCAGATGGAACCCTCCCTTCTATCACATTCATCCAATTTGTGTGATTTAACATTGTATCCTGTGAATAACTTCTCCATGATATATGAGGTATCTTCGCAACATATATGTATAGCTTCTAATAACCTGGGTACCCAAGCTTCTTCCTTTACCCCATGTCTCCCTGTCACTACAACCTCTTATCGATATCCTGAACAAGTCTTTAGTTATGAAGAAACTGTTAGAGTCTAATTAGCGCGCGTTAAATGAACATCGAATACAGACTCATATAGCTGCAGGACAACTTATCGAGGCCTCTCATTTAGTGACATCAGATACTAATCATCATTGGTATGGCTTCTTACTTAGATCAGGTAGCACTACCATTTATTTTAATAGTTTAGCCATAACCATATTATTTTTATTGTTCTTTTTGTAATACTGTATGTGTAATTGTTAAATGTATCGGAAGATGAAAACAATTTATTCTAATTTTACCCCATTAGCTCAGTCCTCTTATTATTTTCGTGATCTTAAGGCCAAATGAATAAGAAATTAAGATTTCATATTAGAATTGTAAGCTCATTCAAATCTAACAGGCCTGAGCTTCTAAATTATGGGAATTTGACCGTTCCATGAACTCTATATGTCCTTGACAATAGGTACCAGGAACTAGCCATCCCTGGGAATGTGTATGCTTAGGGCTGGGTGGCTTCCTCCCCGAGCATATACAATTGATAAGGAAACACTTCAAGGTATAGACAATATGGAATGAATCAACATACCAGATTGTCACGTACTCTGCACATGTATACGTGCCAAACTTCTTGACTAAGGGTCTTCTTTGTCTAAAAAAAACATATAAAAGGCTAGTGTTCTATATCAGCCGTCAAGCTTCAGCCACGAGGAGGACACTTTGCCTGGAAAAATCTTTACACAATTCAAGTTGATTGAAGTTGAAACGGGGCTCCCAGCCATTTAAATTTTTGAGGTTTCCTTGAATTGGTGATGTATTCTCTTCCTCTATCTGCTATAATTGTCATGTTGTTAACTGTTCTTATTTCTGTTTGGTTTTTTGTGTAAATCTAAATTCTGTACCTTGTCTTATTTGATTAAAACTTTTTACTTTTATTTTTTAACTGAGCTTGAGAGCATCATTTATAGGAGCGAATCCGAACTTTTCTTTAAAATCATAATACAGAGCACTTCTTTGTTCCAGAGGCAAATCAGTAGAAACTGATTTCTGCTCTGCACCAGGCTACTCATCTGGGGAGGAGTGCCCTCCAATCCTTGGTTGAAACTCGTTTTCACTGGCCATAAACTGGGGGAAACAATCAGGCAAGTCTGCCAGGCCTGTCCAATTTGTGCCCAAATGAATCCTGAGGGGAGCTGTTAAAGCTCCCACCTCTCCTGAAGCCAATTCAGAGGAAAGGCACTTACCCTGGCGAGGACTGGCAACTAGATTTCACGCATATTGCCCCCCCCTAGAGGTTTCAGGTTGCTTCTAGTGTTCGTGGACACATTTACTAACTGGGTAGAAGCATTTCCTTGCAGGACTGAGAAAGCCCACGAGGTATCCAAATTTTGCCTGTTAAACGAAATTATACCTCGCTTTGGTTTACCTGCCTTGTTACAGAGCAATAATGGGTGTGCCTTTATTTCCCAGGTGATCCAAATTGTAGCAAAAGCTCTTAAAATTACTTACTATCTCCACACGTCATGGAGACCCCAAGCCTCAGGGAAGGTGGAGAAAATGAATCATACCCTTAAGTGAGTCCTCTCTAAATTATGAGTTGAGACTCATAATTGAAGATTGGATTAAAAATCTCCCAATCTGGCTTCTTAAAATCAGAATTGCCCCCAGGGAAGCTATTAAGCTTTGTCCATTTGAGCTCTTCTATGGACAGCCTTTTCTAACAACTAATTATCTTGTTGACCCCAAATAGCATCTGGTCACTCGATTTGCTTCAAGACTGAGGGCAATCCAGAAGGCCCTTTCTGAATATGCAATCAAGCATCTCCCTAAACCCACAGATGCTCCTGCTCAGGTTAACTCCCCTGTAAATCCTGGGGATATGGTATATTAAAGAGCTGGAAACCCCAGGGGTCTGACCCCCTAGGCATGAAGTGGAAAGGGCCATACAAGGTCATCTTAACTGCTCCAAATGCAGTTAAACTGTAAGGGTCCCCCAGCTGGACTCATATTTCTAGGATTAAAAATGTTGCTTCTGTTTCAGATAATCCAGTTTATTCCTGTGAGCCCATAGAGGACCTGAAGTTACTCTTTTGCAAGACGCCTGGGAAAGACTCTGGAGAAAGAAGCCTCTCATGCTAATCTTTCTTTCTCCTTATGAGGACTCTACTCTTGATATTTTCTCTCTAGCTTTCTTGGTCCTACTCTGTGGGTCCTGGGAAATTGGGTCACAACTTCCTAGTCAGACTTGGGAACTCTGCGGGGAATGGGGGTGTCCAGGACTGCTGGGTGTGCTATCACCACCCCCAGGGTGGGTCACAAATGCGGCCTAATGCATTCTTTGCAAAGGCTCCATTCCCATGGGCCACCAGCTCCTCAGTAGATGCCACCCCCTTTGTACTAGCCAACCCCCAGGGAAACTACTCTGACCCAACTGTTCCCTGCTTTCTGGCTGGGAAGGATCTCATATCTACCCATCACCACACCACAGTGGTTGTCACCGTGGCGCCTAATGGCCATATTCAAATCCCTGATGTGGGAATATTGACCTCTACCACCAATACTGTGGGTGCCAGCGAGTGTGACTCGTTTCAAAACTGCCGAAATTTCACCTTGGCAACTTGCACGAGCTGCATAGGTGGGACACAAGCCAAGTGCAGTTATGATTACGCACCCCCCAAGAAGGTAATTGTAGGGAACCCATTTAGGGATTATCCTGGCAAGCTCACCTACAGTGTTATATAGCACCTTCCTTGAAACTTCTCCATAACCTCCTCAGGACTAACATTCCAATCAATAGGCTGTTATGCGATTATAATCATCCGTGGGGACAAGCAACCAAGACACTGCTACAAAATAAAACTTCGGGGACCATCTGTGCGCCAAGGAGGTATACATTCCTCTGTAAAGTAAGTCTTCCACTCCACCTTAATGTTTCTCAGGGTCCTGTTAGAAAAAACACCTCTGACTGGAACCCTCCCCCACCTGTGATTTTGTCCACTTGCTGCCTTACACCCTTTAAACACCATGGGTCCTGCACCCTGGGTTACCTAAGCACCCCTTTCACGGTATATAATGCCAGCACCTCCGATCCCACCCCTTCAAATAGACCAAGGAGAGGGCTTTGGGAAAATGTTCTATGGTACTTACGGAAAGGCACTTCAATGCTAGTGCCCTTCATAGGGTACTTAGAACATGAAAATGTTCTTTCCAACCTAACGGCCCCTATTAACCAGCTGGCAAATGAGACTGCACATTCTCTCCAGGAGATTCAAGAATCTCTGGACTCCCTTGCCAACATGGTTCTGGATAATTGTCTGGCCTTAGATTATCTCCTAGCTTCTAGTGGCGGAATTTGTACCCTGGTCAATACTTCTTGCTGTATGTATATTAATTATTCCAGGGAAATTAAACTTAGCACTGGAAGAATTTTAGAAAAAGCTGGCTGGATGAAGGACATTCAAGAGAAAATCCTTACTCCTCCGGACTCTTCCTCTGGGTGGGGCTCCTGAATATGGTCTCTCTTAACCCCCATCCTAAATCCACTTTTAATAATTGTCTTATTACTCATATTTGGTTCTTGTATTTTCAGACTACTGGTGGGAGTCGTTTCTTCTAGGCTTCGAGCTTCAAACTTTCAGCTGCTTCTACAG
The DNA here is from genome assembly GCF_048593235.1 of Sminthopsis crassicaudata. Taxonomy (NCBI): domain Eukaryota; kingdom Metazoa; phylum Chordata; class Mammalia; order Dasyuromorphia; family Dasyuridae; genus Sminthopsis; species Sminthopsis crassicaudata. Next base: position 203,435,013 of record NC_133619.1, read on the forward strand.
CCTGCAGACTCTGGGACTCAAGGAGACACACACCCTCTAGACTCAGCTGCTGCCATCTTCAGATCCTGTGTTTCCCTTCCTGACATGGACCCCCCAAATGAACTAGGGACAGCTCTACAACCCTTGCCAGCTTGAAGAAGCTATAGAAGATGAGACCTTTGTCCCTTTTCCCCAAAAGCATTTGGAGGGACTTGTCTCAGGGGGGAATCTGACGAGGGAAACGGAGGTCAGAGACCCTAAAAAGTTAACCTTAGCTCGACCTAGAAGCCAATCCCACCTCTGTTAAGTACCACTAATTAACCTTTCTATAGAATTCAGCTGACACTAACCAAGTTTTCTATAGAGCTGAACTAAAGCTAAGTACTCCTACTTAACTTTCAATAGAACTGAAATAATGTTAAGTACCACCACTTAAGCTTTCTATAATTTGAACTATGACTAATCAAACTTTCTATAACTTTACTGAAGCCTATTCAAACCCAAAACCTCTCTATTGTCTCAAAAGCCCTCAAGACCTAACTCTGAGCATATAACTAAGTATTCTGACTGTACCAGGGTGGGCAGAATAGACAGAACTCTCTAATCCCATCTGGGAGTTCCGGTCCACCTGAGATCTCTCCGTGATTTAAAACAAACTTTTTACTTTTAATTGAGTAAATTCTTTTACTTCACCCTCGCCTGGTCTCACATACCATAAAGCCTGGAAATCCCCCAACAGTTTGCTGTTTCCTATTCCAGTTCATTCTACAGATGAGAAAACTGAGGCAAACAGATTTAAATGATTTACCCAGGGTCACAAAGATAGTAAGTGTCTGAAGCCAGATTCAAATTTATGAAGATGAGTCTTCCTGACCTTAGTCACAACACTCTTATCTACTATAACACCAAGCTGCCTATATATGATTTATCCCTTTTTTTAAACATCCATGCCTATGATTAAAGAGGATACACAATAAGATTGCTCAGTAATTCATTTGTCTCACTGATTCCTTTGTGCCCTTTTCAAGTGCCTACTTCTAAACAAAATAAGAGATCCAAAATGTAAGGAGAAAATCAGTGTTTCTTGTGTGGGTTTTTTTCAAGTTGCTTAAGACCTTTCTGAAATTTTCTGGGTTTGCATGGAATTTTTTTCAAGTATATTTTGTTATTTGGGGTATATAATTATTATTTTTTTTTTATTTCAGTCTGCTGGGAATCCTCTTTTGAATTAAATTTTTGTGTTTCATAACACTTAAATGTTTATTAATGATCTAACTTTATAGGACACTAATTATGGACAATTCAGGTTTAATCAAGCAGATAGCTAGTAGACTAAATACCCATAAATGTCAAATACTGATAAATGTCATCAGCTCAGGTTAAGTAAATGTACTTATAGCTGGCCAAGGCTCAAGTAAATATGGGCCTGCACGTATTATACAGGTCATAGGAGAAACACAGAAATAATGAAAATAAAATGCAAAAAGAATTCACATATTCTTGTAAGTTCTTCACCTTATCTCACTCTATTCCTCACAATTTGACTTCCTGAAATTTAGGCCTTGGGTCTCATATTTTCTACTCTACAGCCTTTTGAGTGTAGAGATCACGTGACATCCTGAAATGTGCCCTGTTGTGCCCTACGGTCCTCTGAGAACCAAGTCATGTCCTGACACCTGGACCCCATGTCCTAACACCTCCAAGAAGCCTTCCCCTGGACACTTAAATGTTTACTAATGATCTAACTTTATAGGACACTAATTATAGGACAATTAAGTATAATTGTCTAAATTTTCATAATTTTGCTGCACATTGAAATTGTGCTCTAATCTTGGACTAATTCTTCAGTTTAATTGTTGTAGTCTTTATTATTGATGTTTGTTATGTTACTATATGCACAATGAGTTTTATTTAAACGAAATGAACAGTATGGATATTAAAACTTAACCTCACATGATAGTCCTGACTAACAGCATTGAAGACAAAGTAATAGAGGAGAACTTAAGTGGGGTATAGATGACATGGGGAGATGTTTATTGCATGTTATAGGGGAGGCAGTGGCCTGTAAATTATTTAAATTAACAATATCCTTAAAGATATAATAGGAAGTTTACATGGGCAACTAGTTAGTAAATCCATCACTGATGAGAAACAGATAAGGATGAGGTAGGACTTTTTTTTTCAAATAGAATAATGTAATAAAATTATAATGCAATGCTTTGTGAAGAGGGGAGAAATGACAACTGGAAGTAGAGAGGAACATGGATGCAATGGTTTAATTTTGGCAATCAGTTCTTTGGGGAGAAGAATTGCTGAAGTCAATTTATGAGGAGCTATTCAGTTCCTAAAAATAGGATATGTTAAATAACAGTGGTAGGTGAACAATATGAAGAAAGAGAGGGGCCAACTTCAATTTGGTGTATTGTCTGAAAGTAAACAGTAATGAGTTCATAGTATAGAAATGTTTGGAATGTATCAAGTGTTCAAAGAGGACCAGAACCTCTGGGATTAGGGTTTAATGAGCCCTTTTCAGGATTGCTTATCCTTCTTTGGTATTCACCTTTCACCCAACTCTCATTAATGGCTCCAATATACATTGCTCAAGGGCCACACCTTAGTAAAACCATCTTAGTAGATGGCCTAATTCAGCTTGAGGACAACTGAGAAGCCTCAAACCTGTCAGCAAATTAGGGGGATGTCTACCCCATGTATGTGAAAAATTCTCCTGGTAGAATGATCAGATGAGATTCATTTGTTCCAACAATCATGAAGGCAGTTGAAGCAGGTGCTGTGCAGCACCTTAAGCTTGGTGAGAGACTGAATAAGTCAAGGTCATCTATTGTATCCCAGGCTTTCGCCAGTCATCTTAACTTTTCTCTTGACCCTAACTGACTCTGAAAAAGAGATTAAGCTTGATGCCTTTGTGCATCTCTACATAACTTAAATCCAATTCATACATCACCCCATGATGTCATCAGTCTTTTTCAAAAATGAAGGATAAACAGCATTGTAATTGGAACAGGATTGGAATGCTTGTAAAAGTGGGACATCTGATAGACCCATCAGCCTGGAGTCAGGAAGATGGGAGTCCAAATCCAGTTTCAGATGCTAGTTCTCTGTCCTTGAAAAAGTCATCTTATCTCCATCTTGTTTAGGTTCTGCAGTGTAAAATGGGGATCACAATAGCACCTACCTTGCAGAGATATTATGAGGATCAAATGATGCCTAGCACAATGCCTAGCATACAATAAGTACTTAATAAGTGTTTATTCTATTCTTTTTCTCCTTCTTGCAAAGACTAGAGAAGCAATTTGGTACTGCAGAGATTTGGTTCACCATACATAATATATATATATATATATGAAGAAGAGTGTCCATCTGAGTTTGTGCTATGAATGAAGAGAAAGTCGTCTAAGGAGTGACATTAACAATATTTGGTTGTCCCAATTACAGAGATATTGAACTGAGAGGAAATAAACAGATCCTATTATAAAGTATCTGATTGAACTTTATAAGGTGAAACAATAGATTGGATATAATAGCTGCTAAAATGATATATTCAGCTAAGTAATATAGACTTTTCGGAAGGAAAACATAGCAAAACATTATCTAAACATCTCATGCAAATTGTCTTGAAATCAAGACAAGAAATCATCCCTGATCATCAGAATCCCAAGAATAAGAACTCATTGAAATTCTCATGAGAAATGTAATCATTGGAAAGACTGTTCTTCAAAGGTAGAGAATGTTTCATTATTGTCTTAGTATTGCTAGAACCCAGACCAATGCCTGCCACATAGTAGTAAATGCTTCTTACTTTATTTAATTAATTAATCCTAATTAATTAAATTTTGCTTTTATTTATATATTATTTATTTATTGTTTTATTAATTTATCAATCAGCTCTTTTAAATTATAGCTGATATAAAAATACAAACTGCAAAACAGAAGCAAAGAAATAAAGAGTTAACTTCTAACTACAGCTCTGGTCTTTGCCAATTGTGTCTGTTGGATGTGCTGAAGAAGTGAATTTTGACTTAGTTTGGAAGCTCTTCTTTCCTTACTCTTGGGAATATTACTGATATCAGTAATAGAGACTGTCACAACCCATGAAAATCTTTAGCCTTACTTTAGTACCACTTTCATGATATCAATTTATTGAATCTTTTGCTCAAGATATTGTGAGGATATGAAATGTTTGAGGCTAGGCCTAATTCAGATCTTTTCACTGGAAATTTATATACTCAATGTTAAAATTAAATGAGAATTTAGTAGATCATTCTGGGCATCTGATAGCACAAGGGATAAAGTACTGGGCATGGAGTCAGGAGCCCCCATCTTAATAAGTTCAAATGCAGACATTTACTGACTGTATGATCTGAAGCAAGTGGCTTTATCCTGTTTGTCTCACTTTTTCATCTGTAAAATGAACTAGAAAAGGAAATGACAGTCTCCTTCAGATCTTTGTCAAAATAAAAAAAGTGGGGTCACAAAGAGTTAGACATGACTGAAAAATGACTGAACAGAAGTAAATCAGAGGGGACTTAGCCATAACAGGGGAAAAATATTCAATAAGATTGGCATTTGAGGGCACCTCTGTTTTACTGAGCTGCATGGATCGCCCCCTACCTCAAATTGCCCACAGTAGTCTTTTAATCAAGTATCAGAGTGTTCTTGGAGTTTCATATGGCTATTTTGTACTCAGTGAGCAGAAAATCTATTACAGTAATCACTGCATATAGAACAGTGATCATATTCATGGCCTAGGGCATAATTTTCCTCAGCAAGATCCTAGTCACCATAACAACTATGTATTAATCTCAAAAGTTAAAACTCTCTGGCTCTACTCTTCTCTCAGAAGCCCATATATATCAGAAACTTTCAACATGCCTAGTTTGAAAGGAAGATAAGATTCTTTTTTTTTTTTTTTTTTTAGGCAATAGATATTTTCATAAGAAAACAGTTGCCCAAATAAGAATATACATGAGGACATTTAAAAAATATGAACTTTAACATAAATGAAATGGTTTGAATAAATGAAAAATAATGAATTATGCAGGCAAAGGGGTCATCTTGAACGACTTTTTGCCTGATAAATGAAATGTTTCCATGACACCCCTGGCAATTTTTTTTCTTCCACTTTATTCTTAAATATCTTCAGTAATAGGCAATTCACCACTCCTGTGAAAACAATCTATTTTAAATTTCTTTATTATTATTATTATTATTTTTTTTTTATTAATTTTTCCAAATTATCCCCTCCATCCCTCCACTCCCTCCCCCCGATGGCAGGTAATCCCATACATTTTACATGTGTTACAATATAACCTAGATACAATATATGTGTGTAAATACCTTTTTCTTGTTGCACATTAATTATTAGCTTCCAAAGGTATAAGTAACCTGGGTAGATAGACAGTAGTGCTAACAATTTACATTCGCTTCCCAGTGTTCCTTCTCTGGGTATAGTTATTTCTGTCCATCATTGATCAACTGGAAATGAGTTGGATCTTTTTTATGTTGAAGATTTCCACTTCAATCAGAATACATCCTCATACAGTATTGTTGTTGAAGTGTATAGTGATCTTCTGGTTCTGCTCATTTCACTCAGCAACAGTTGATTTAAGTCTCTCCAAGCCTCTTTGTATTCCTCCTGCTGGTCATTTCTTTCAGAGCAATAATAATCCATAACCTTCATATACCACAATTTACCCAACCATTCTCCAATTGATGGACATCCATTCAACTTCCAGTTTCTAGCTACAACAAAAAGAGTTGCCACAAACATTTTGGCACATACAGGTCCCTTTCCACTCTTTAGTATTTCTTTGGGATATAATCCCAATAACAGCAATGCTGGGTCAAAGGGTATGCACAGTTTGATAACATTTTGGGCATAGTTCCAAATTGCTCTCCAGAATGGCTGGATTCTTTCACAACTCCACCAACAATGTATCAGTGTCCCAGTTTTCCCACAGCCCCTCCAACATTCATCATTATTTGTTCCTGTCATTTTAGCCAATCTGACAGGTGTATAGTGGTATCTCAGAGTTGTCTTAATTTGCATTTCTCTGATCAGTAGTGATTTGGAACACTTTTTCATATGAGTGGAAATAGTTTCAATTTTATCATCTGAGAATTGTCTGTTCATATCCCTTGACCATTTATCAATTGGAGAATGGTTTGGTTTCCTATAAATCAGGGTCAGTTCTCTATATATTTTGGAAATGAGACCTTTGTCAGAACCTTTACTTTTAAAAATATTTTCCCAATTTGTTACTTCCCTTCTAATCTTGTTTGCATTAGTATTGTTTGTACAGAAACTTTTTAGTTTGATGTAATCAAACTTTTCTATTTTGTGATCAATAATGATCTCTAATTCTCCTCTGGTCATAAAATCCTTCCTCCTCCACAGGTCTGAGAGGTAGACTATTCTTTGTTCCTCTAATCTATTTTTGATCTCATTCTTTATGCCTAAATCATGGACCCATTTTGATCTTATCTTGGTATATGGTGTTAAGTGTGGGTCCATATCTAATTTCTGCCATACTAATTTCCAGTTTTCCCAACAGTTTCTTCCGAATAATGAATTTTTGTCCCTAATGTTGGTATCTTTGGGTTTGTCAAAGATTAGATTGCTATAGATGTACCCTTTTTTGTCCTTTGTATCTAATCTGTTCCACTGATCTACCGTTCTATTTCTTAGCCAGTACCAAATGGTTTTGGTGACTGCTGCTATATAATATAGCTTTAGATCAGGTACACTTAGACCACCTTCCTCTGACTTTTTTTTTTCATTAGTTCCCTTGCAATTCTCGACCTTTTATTCTTCCATATGAATTTTGTTGTTATTTTTTCTAGGTCATTAAAATAGTTTCTTGGGAGTCTGATTGGCATAGCACTAAATAAATAGATTAGTTTGGGGAGTATTGTCATCTTTATTATATTCGCTCGGCCTATCCAAGAGCACTGAATGTTTTTCCAATTATTTAAATCTGACTTTATTTTTGTGGCAAGTGTTTTGTAATTTTTCTCATATAATTCCTGACTATTCTTTGGTAGATGGATTCCCAAATACTTTATACTCTCAACATTTGTTTGGAATGGAATTTCTCTTTGTATCTCTTGCTGTTGCATTTTGTTGGTGATATATAAGAATGCTGAGGATTTATATGGATTTATTTTGTATCCTGCCACTTTGCTAAAATTCTGAATTATTTCTAATAGCTTTTTAGCAGAGTCTTTGAGGTTCTCTAAGTATACCATCATGTCATCTGCAAAGAGTGATAGTTTGATTTCCTCATTTCCTACTCTAATTCCTTGAATCTCTTTCTCGGCTCTTATTGCCGAGGCTAGCGTTTCTAGTACTATATTGAATAGTAATGGTGATAGTGGGCAACCTTGTTTCACTCCTGATCTTACTGGGAAAGGTTGCAGTTTATTTCTATTGCATATTATGCTTACTGAAGGTCTTAAATATATGCTCCTGATTATTCTAAGGAATAATCCATTTATTCCTATACTCTCAAGAGTTTTTAGTAGGAATGGATGTTGGATTTTGTCAAATGCTTTTTCTGCATCTATTGAGATGATCATATGGTTTTTATTAATTTGATTATAAATATGGTCAATTATACTAATAGTTTTCCTAATATTAAACCAGCCCTGCATTTCTGGTATAAATCCTACTTGATCATAGTGTATTATCCTGGGGATGATTTTCTGAAGTCTTTTTGACTCTGAAGTCTTATTTAAGATTTTAGCATCAATATTAATCAAGGAAATTGGTCTATAATTTTCTTTCTCAGTTTTCGATCGACCTGGTTTAGGTATCAGTACCATGTCTGTGTCATAAAAGGAGTTTGGTAGGACTCCTTCATTCCCTATTTTTTCAAATAGTTTATATAGCATTGGGGCTAATTGTTCTTTAAATGTTTGGTAGAATTCACATGTAAATCCATCTGGTCCAGGGGATTTTTTTCCTGGGGAGTTGATTAATAGCTTGTTCTATTTCTTTTTCTGAAATGGGACTATTTAAGCAATTTATTTCCTCCTCTGTTAATCTCAGAAGCCTATATTTTTGGAGGAAGTCATCCATTTCACTTAAGTTATCAAATTTATTGGCATAAAGTTGGGCAAAGTAACTCCTTATTATTTCTCTAATTTCCTCTTCATTGGTGGAAAGATCCCCCTTTTCATTTGTAAGACTAACAATTTGATTTTCCTCTTTCTTTTTTCTGATCAGATTTACCAAAGGTTTATCTATTTTATTGGCTTTTTCATAAAACCAACTCTTGGTTTTATTTACTACTTCAATAGTTTTTTTTACTTTCAATATTATTGATTTCTCCTTTTAATTTTTGTATTTCAAGTTTAATTTTTGGTTGGGGGTTTATAATTTGGTCTTTTTCTAGCCTTTTAAGTTGTAAGCCCAATTCGTTAATCTTTTCTTTCTCTATTTTCTTCAAATAAGCCTCTAAAGATATAAAATTTCCCCTTATTACTGCTTTAGCTGCATCCCAAAGATTTTGGTATGATGTCTCATCATTGTCATTATCTTGGGTGAAATTATTAATTGTTTCTATAATTTGCTCTTTCACGCAGTCATTCTTTAAGATGAGATTATTCAGTTTCCAATTACTTTTTGGTCTATTTATCCCTAACTTTTTACTGAATGTAGCTTTTATTGCATTGTGGTCTGAGAAGAAGGCATTTATTATTTCTGCCTTCCTACATTTAATTTTGAAATCTTTACGTCCTAATATATGGTCAATTTTTGTATAGGATCCATGAACTGCTGAGAAGAAAGTATATTCCTTTCTATTGCCATTCAGTTTTCTCCAAAGGTCTATCATACCTAGTTTTTCTAATGTTCTATTTACTTTTTTAATTTCTTTCTTGTTTGTTTTATGGTTTGATTTGTCTAAATCTGAGAGTGCAAGGTTGAGATCTCCCACTATTATAGTTTTACTGTCTATTTCTTCTTGCAGTTCTCTTAACATTTCCTTTAGAAAGTTAGATGCTATACCACTTGGTGCATATATGTTTAGTATTGATATGGCTTCATTATTTATGCTACCTTTCAGCAGGATATAGTTTCCTTCCTTATCTCTTTTAATTAGATCAACTTCTGCTTTTGCTTGATCTGAGATAAGGATAGCTACCCCTGCTTTTTTGGCTTTACCTGAAGCATAATAGATTCTGCTCCAACCTTTTACCTTTACTCTATATGTATCTCCCTGCTTTAAGTGTGTTTCCTGTAAACAACATATTGTAGGGTTCTGATTTTTGATCCAGTCTGCTATCCATCTCCGTTTGATGGGAACGTTCATCCCATTCACATTTACAGTTAAAATTACTTTTTCTGTATTTCCTGCCATCATATTATCCCCAGATTATGCTTTTTCCCTTGACCCCCCTGAACCCCTTGCCCAATATTTAATTTATAGACCCCCCTTGTGACACACAGCCCTCCCTTTTTTTTTTAGTATCCCTCCCCCCTCCCTCGACGTCCCTTCCCTTTTTCTCCTTTTCCTTTTCCCTTTTCCTCTCACCCCTTTTAATGAGGTGAGAGAGAATTCTCTGAAAAACAAATGTGACAATTATTTACTCTTTGAGCCTCTTCTGATGAGAGTAAGATTTACACAATGATTCTCCCCCTCTCTAAATTCCCTCAGATATGGTGTATTTTCTTTTTTTTTTTTTTTAATTTTTATTTTATTTTATAATTATAACATTTTTTGACAGTACATATGCATGGGTAATTTTTTACAACATTATCCCTTGCACTTACTTCTATTCAGATTTTTTCCCTTCCTCCCCCAACCCCCTCCCCCAGATGGCAAGCAGTCTTATATATGTTAAATATATTACAGTATATTCTAGATACAATATATGTGTGTAGAACCGAATTTTTTGTTGCACAGGAAGAATTGGATTCAGAAGGTAAAAATAACAGTTTACATTCATTTCCCAGTGTTCCTTTTCTGGATGTAGCTGGTTCTGTCCATCATTAATCAATTGGAATTGGATTAGCTCTTCTCTATGTTGAAGAAATCCACTTCCATCAGCATACATCCTCGTACAGTATCATTGTTGAAGTGTATAATGATCTTCTGGTTCTGCTCGTTTCACTCAGGATCAGTTGATGTAAGTCTCTCCAAGCCTCTCTGTATTTCTTCTGTTGGTCATTTCTTATAGAACAATAATATTCCATAACATTCATATACCATAGTTTACCCAACCATTCTCCAATTGATGGACATCCATTCATCTTCCAGCTTCTAGCCACTATGAAAAGGGCTGCCACAAACATTTTGGCACATACAGGTCCCTTTCCCTTCTTTAGTAGTTCCTTGGGGTATAAGCCCAGTAGTAGTATGGCTGGGTCAAAGGGTATGCACATTTTGATAACTTTTTGGGCATAATTCCAGATTGCTCTCCAGAATGGTTGGATTCTTTTACAACTCCACCAACAATGCATCAGTGTCCCAGTTTTCCCACACCCCCTCCAACATTCATCGTTATTTGTTCCTGTCATCTTAGCCAATCTGACAGGTGTGTAATGATACCTCAGAGTTGCCTTAATTTGCATTTCTCTGATCAATAGTGATTTGGAACACTCTTTCATATGAGTGGAAATAGTTTTAATTTCATCATCTGAAAATTGTCTGTTCATATCCTTTGACCATTTATCAATTGGAGAATGGCTTGATTTCTTATAAATTAAAGTCAATTCTCTGTATATTTTGGAGATGAGGCCTTTATCAGAACCTTTAACTGTAAAAATTTTTTCCCAATTTGTTACTTCCCTTCTAATCTTGTTTGCATTAGTTTTGTTTGTGCAGAAACTTTTTAATTTGGTGTAATCAAAATGATCGATTTTGTGATCAATAATGGTCTCTAGTTCTCCCTTGGACACAAACTCCTTCCTCCTCCACAAGTCTGAGAGGTAAACCATCCCATGTTCCTCCAATTTATTTATGATTTCATTCTTTATGCCTAAATCTTGGACCCATTTTGATCGTATCTTAGTATGTGGTGTTAAATGTGGGTCCATGCCTAGTTTCTGCTATACTAATTTCCAGTTTTCCCAGCAGTTTTTGTCAAATAATGAATTCTTATCCCAAAATTTGGGATCTTTGGGTTTGTCAAAGATTAGATTGTTATTTTTATTCACTATCTTGCCCTGTGCACCTAACCTATTCCACTGATCAACTATTCTATTTCTTAGCCAGTACCAAATGGTTTTGGTGACTGTTGCTTTATAATATAGCTTTAAATCAGGTACACTTAGACCACCTTCCTCTGACTTTTTTTTCATTAGTTCCCTTGCAATTCTCGACCTTTTATTCTTCCATATGAATTTTGTTGTTATTTTTTCTAGGTCATTAAAATAGTTTCTTGGGAGTCTGATTGGTATAGCACTAAATAAATAGATTAGTTTGGGGAGTATTGTCATCTTTATTATATTCGCTCGGCCTATCCAAGAACATTGAATGTCTTTCCAATTATTTAAATCTGACTTTATTTTTGTGGCAAGTGTTTTGTAATTTTGCTCATATAATTCCTGACTCTCCTTTGGTAGATATATTCCCAAATATTTGATACTATCGACTGTTATTTTGAATGGAATTTCTCTTTGTATCTCTTGCTGTTGGATTGTGTTGGTAATGTATAAAAATCCTGAGGATTTATGTGGATTTATTTTGTATCCTGCGACTTTGCTAAAATTCTGAATTATTTCTAATAGCTTTTTAGCAGAGTCTTTGGGGTTCTCTAAGTATACCATCATGTCATCTGCAAAAAGTGACAATTTGATTTCTTCATTTCCTACTCTAATTCCTTGGATCTCTTTCTCGGCTCTTATTGCCAAGGCTAGAGTTTCTAGTACTATATTGAATAGTAATGGTGATAGTGGGCAACCTTGTTTCACTCCTGATCTTACAGGGAAAGGTTCTAGTTTATCGCCATTACATATGATGTTTACTGAAGGTTTTAAATATATGCTCATTATTTTAAGGAATAGTCCATTTATTCCTATACTCTCAAGCGTTTTTAGTAGGAATGGATGTTGGATTTTATCAAATGCCTTTTCTGCATCTATTGAGATGATCATATGGTTTTTATTAATTTGATTATTAATATGGTCAATTATACTAATAGTTTTCCTAATATTAAACCATCCCTGCATTCCTGGTATAAATCCCACTTGGTCATAGTGTATTATCCTGGGGATGATTTTCTGAAGTCTATTTGCTAATATCTTATTTAAGATTTTAGCATCAATATTCATTAAGGAAATTGGTCTATAGTTTTCTTTCTCAGTTTTCGATCTACCTGGTTTAGGTATCAGTACCATGTCTGTGTCATAGAAGGAATTTGGTAGGACTCCTTCAATCCCTATTTTTTCAAATAGTTTACATAGCATTGGAGTTAGTTGTTCTTTAAATGTTTGATAGAATTCACCTGTAAATCCATCTGGTCCTGGGGACTTTTTCTTAGGAAGTTGGTTAATAGCTTGGTCTATTTCTTTTTCTGAGATGGGACTATTTAAACTACTTACTTCTTCCTCTGTTAATCTGGGCATGCTATATTTTTGAAGGTATTCTTCCATTTCATTTAAGTTATCGAATTTATCGGCATAAAGTTGAGCAAAGTAGCTCCTAACTATTGTTCTAATTTCCTCTTCATTAGTGGTGAGTTCACCCTTTTCATTTTCAATACTATCAATTTGCTTTTTCTCTTTCCTTTTTTTAATCAGGTTTACTAAGGGTTTGTCTATTTTGTTGGTTTTTTCATAAAACCAACTCTTAGTTTTATTAATTAATTCAATAGTTTTTTTACTTTCAATTTTATTAATCTCACCTTTTATTTTTTGAATTTCAAGTTTTGTGTTTGTCTGGGGGTTTTTAATTTGTTCCTTTTCTAGCAATTTTAGTTGTAAACCCAATTTGTTTGCCCTCTCTTTCTCTATTTTATGCAGGTAGGCCTGTAGAGATATAAAACTTCCCCTAATTACTGCTTTGGCTGTATCCCACACATTTTGGTATGATGTCTCATTATTGTCATTTTCTTGGGTGAAGTTATTAATTATGTCTATGATTTGCTGTTTTACCCAATCATTCTTTAGTATAAGATTATTTAGTTTCCAATTATTTTTTGGTCTATTTTCCCCTGGCTTTTTATTAAATGTTATTTTGATTGCATTATGGTCTGAAAAGGATGCATTTACTATTTCTGCCTTACTGCATTTGATTTTGAGGTTTTTATGCCCTAGTATATGATCAATTTTTGTATAGGTTCCATGAACTGCTGAGAAGAAAGTATATTCCTTTCTGTCTCCATTTAGCTTTCGCCAAAGATCTATCATATCAAACTTTTCTAGTATTCTATTTACCTCTTTGACTTCTTTCTTATTTATTTTGTGGTTTGATTTATCTAATTCTGAGAGTGCAAGGTTGAGATCTCCCGCTATTATAGTTTTGCTATCTATTTCCTCTTGCAGCTCTCTTAATTTCTCTTTTAAGAATTTAGATGCTGCACCACTTGGTGCATACATGTTTAATATTGATACTGCTTCACTATTGATGCTTCCCTTTAGCAGGATATAATGCCCTTCCTTATCTCTTTTAATTAGATCAATTTTTGTTTTTGCTTGATCTGAGATGAGGATGGCTATTCCTGCTTTTTTGGTTTTGCCTGAAGCATAATAGATTCTGCTCCACCCTTTTACTTTTAGTTTGAATGTCTCATCCTGTTTCAGGTGTGTTTCCTGTAAACAACATATAGTAGGATTCTGACTTTTAATCCAGTCTGCTAACTGCTTCCTCTTTATGAAGCAGTTTGCCCCATTCACATTTATGGTTAGAAGGACTAATTCTATATTGCTTGCCATCCTATTAACCCCTGCTTATACTTTTCCCCTTTCCTTCCCTTTTACCCTCCTATCCAGTATTAAACTGGTAAACACCACTTGCTTTTCACAGCCCTCCCTTTTTAGGATCCCTCCCCCACCTTAAAGATCCTCCCCTTATTTTACCCCTTTTCCTCGAAATTACTGTATTCCCTTCCCCCTAGCTTACTCCTTCCCTTTCACTTTTCAATGAAGTGGAAGAAGTTTCACCATAAATCGAATATGTCTATTGATACACGCTATGTTCATCTCCCTCCTTTCTTTCTCTCAGATATAATAGGTTACCTTTGCCTCTTCATGAGATGTAGTACCACCACTTTATACTTTTTTATGATATAATCTCCTTTCCACCTCTATTTTCTAAGACAAATTGTACATATGTTCTTTACATATTTTTTTGACAGAAGTATAGTTCTCAAGATTTCTTTTTACCTTTTTTAGAAGTCTCTTGAGTTCTGTATTTGAAGATCAAACCTCTTATGTAGGTCTGGTTTTTTCATCAAAAATAGATGGAATTCATTTATTTCGTTAAATGTCCATCTTCTTCCCTGGAAAACGATGCTCATTCTTGCTGGGTAAGTTATTCTTGGCTGCATACCAAGTTCCTTAGCCTTTCGGAATATCATGTTCCAGGCCCTGCGTTCTTTTAATGTGGACGCTGCTAGATCCTGTGTTATCCTTATTGTGGATCCTCCATATCTGAATTGTTTTTTTCTAGCAGCTTCCAATATCTTTTCCTTTGTCTGATGGTTCTTGAACTTGGCCACCATATTTCTTGGCATTTTGATTTTAGGGTCCCTTTCAGTAGGTGATCGATGAATTTTCTCAATGTCTATTTTACCCTCTGTTTCCAAAACGTCTGGGCAGTTCTCTTTGATAATTTCCTCGAAAATGGTGTCCAAGCTCTTTTTTTCCTCCCATTTTTCAGGGAGTCCGATTATTCTCAAATTGTCTCTCCTGGATCTGTTTTCCAGGTCTGTTGTCTTTCTGGTAAGGTACTTGACAGTCTTTTCAATTGTTTCATTTCTCTGGTTTTGCTTGACTCCCTCTTGGTTTCTCCTTGAGTCATTCATTTCTACTTGTTCCAGTCTAATTTTCAATGATGTATTTTCTTCACTCACTTTTTTTATATCTCTTTGTAATTGTCCAATTGAGTTTTTATCTTCTATGGAATTTTTTTCCATTTTATCCATTTTACTTTTTAGAGAGCTGATTTCTTTTTCCAGCTCACTAATCCTGTTTTCCTTGGAGTTGTTTACCTTTTCCAGCTCACTAATCTTGTTTCTCAATGATTTGATTTCTTTATCCATTCTGTCTTTGAATGCATGGGATGACTTCTCCAGGCTCTCTTGCCAAGCTTCCCTTTCCTTTTCCCATTTCTCTTCCAGCTCTCTTGTGAGAGCCTTTTTTATTTCCTCTATGAGGTTCTTTTGTATTGAGGAGCAGCTTATATCCCTCCCAGGGGATACATCTGGGGACATTCTGTTCCTAGTCTCCTCAGCATTTGAAGTCTGCTCCCTCTCCACACAAAAGCTGTCAATGGTTAGAGCCCTTTTGAATTTTTTATTCATTTTGTCAGAATCAAAGAAAACAAACTGACAAGAGAAGCAATTGGTCTGTTTTGCGGGGGATAGGGCTGGATGTTATTAATGGGCTTCCTCTACAGACTGGGGATAGGGCAGCAGAGAGCCACTAACAGAACAGCAATGACTGTACTGAGTCTGCGCTCTGAGGCTCCGAGAACGCACCGAGTCAGTCCAGGTGGGGGTTGGGGGTGGCCGGGCTCTGAGAGACGCTGGCTTTCTGGGGTTTTAATCTTCACCTCCGGTGTTTACACCCTCTCCACCGCTCCTGGCTTGCTGCCAAGATGGAGCATCCACACTGGGGCAAAAGCCCTTTCGCAGAAACTGCAGAGATCACACCCCTCCCCCTCCTGTCTGAGCTGTGTGAGCTGCCTGTCTTGCTCTGGCTGTCTGCCCTCAGTCTGCGCCCAGTCTGATTGACCCTCCCCCGAACAAACACAGACCTTTTCTGGCGACTTTCAAGGATGCCTTCTCTTGGTGATAATTTGTGGATTTCTTTCTGGGTCAAGCATTAAGTCAGAGGCTTGTCATGAAGTAAGTTCTGAGAGAAAGCGAGGAGCTCAAGCAGCTGTCTGCCTCCACGCCGCCATCTTAGCCGGAAGTCCTAATCAAAGGATTCTTAACAGGAATCCTATACAGTGGCATGAGTGAACGTGCAGGCTATAGTTCCAGTTATTTCCTTTGGGAAAATCCATTCCTTTGGATACTTGTTCCTCTCTATTAGACATTCAATTGAGTCTAGTGTTCCTGATGTTTCCTTTTCAATTGGGAACTATATAGTCGATGTTTTTATTCTCTCCTGTTTGCTTAATGGAACTTTCTGGGCAAAATCCATCATCTTCTTTATATCTAAAGCTGAACAAAAGATTCTTAACAGGAATCCTATACAATGGAATGAATCAATGTGCAGGCAATATTTCCAGTTCTTTCTTTGAGGAAAATCCATGCATTTGGATACTTATTCCTCTCTATTTCCCATTGTATTGAGTCTAGTGTTCCTGATGGTTCCTTTTCAATTGGGAACTATATAATTGATGTTAATTCTCACTTATTTGCTTCAATGGAACATTTTGGGCAAAATATATCTTCTTCTTTATATCTAAAGCTGATCAAAGGATTCTTAACAGGAACCCTGTACAGTGGAATGAGTAAATATGCAGGCAATAGTTCCAGTACTTTCCTTTAAGAAAATCCATTCCTTTAGATAGTTGTTCCTCTCTATTTCCCATTCAATTGAGTCTAGTGTTCCTGATGTTTCCTTTTCAATGGGGAACTATATAATTGATGTTAATTCTCTCCTATTTGCTTCAATGGAATTTTTTGGGCAAAATCCATCATCTTCTGTATATCTAAAGCTGATTAAAGGATTCTTAACAGGAACCCTGTACAGTGGAATGAGTAAATGTGCAGGCAATAGTTCCAGTCCTTTTCTTTGGGAAAATCCATTCCTTTAGATACTTGTTCCTCTCTATTTCCCATTCAATTGAGTCTAGTGTTCCTGATGGTTCCTTTTCAATTGGGAACTATATAATTGATGTTAATTCTCTCCCGTTGGCTACAATGGAACTTTTTGGGCAAAATCCATCCTCTTCTGTATATCTAAAGCAGATCAAAGGATTCTTTACAGGAATCCTATACAGTGGAATGAGTGAATGTTCAGGCTATATTTCCAGTTATTTCCTTTTGGGAAAATCCATTCCTTTGCATATTTGTTCCTCTCTATTTCCCATTCTATTGAGTCTGTGTCACTGATATTTTCTTTTCAATTGGGAAATATATAGTTGATGTTAATTCTCTCCCATTTGCTTCAATGGAACTTTTTGGGAAAAATCCATCCTCTTCTGTATATCTAAAGCTGATCAAAGGATTCTTAACAGGAATCCTATACAGTGGAATGAGTGAATGAGCTGGCAATAGTTCCAGCTATTTCCTTTGGGAAAATCCATTCCTTTGGATACTTGTTCCTCTCTATTTCCCATTCTATTGAGTCTAGTTTACCCTTCGTTTCCTTTGCATTTAGGAACATTATAGTTGATGATAATCCTCTCCTATTTGCTTCAATGGAACATTTTGGGCAAAATCCATCCTCTTCTTTATTTCTAAAGCTGATCAAAGGATTCTTAACAGGAATCCTATACAGTGGAATGAGTGAATGTTCAGGAAATAGTTCCAGTTCTTTCTTGTAGGAAAATCCATTCCTTTGGATACTTGTTCCTCTCTATTTCCCATTCTATTGAGTCTGTGTCCCTGATGTTTCCTTTTCAATTGGGAACTTTATAGTTGATGTTAATTCTCTCCCATTTGCTTCAATGGAACTTTTTAGGAAAAATCCATCATCTTCTGTATATCTGAAGCAGATCAAAGGATTCTTAACCGGAATCCTACACAGTGGATTGAGTGAAAGTGCTGGCAATGGTTCTGTTATTTCCTTTGGGAAAATCCATTCCTTTGGATACTGGTACCTCTCTATTAGCCATTCAATTGAGTCTAGTTTTCCTGATGTTTCCTTTTCAATTGGGAACTATATAGTTGATGTTTTTTGCTTAATGGAACTTTCTGGGCAAAATCCATCATCTTCTTTATATCTAAAGCTGATCAAAGGTTTCTTAACAGGAATCCTATACAGTGGCATAAGTGAACGTGCAGGCTATAGTTCCAGTTATTTCCTTTGGGAAAATCCATTCCTTTGGATACTTGTTCCTCTCTATTTCCCATTCTATTGAGTCTGTGTCCCTGATGTTTCCTTTTGAATTGGGAACTATATAATTGATGTTAATGCCCTCCCTTTTGCTTCAATGGAACTTTTTGGGCAAAATCCATCATCTTCTTTATATCTAAAGCTGATCAAAGGATTCTTAACAGGAATCCTATACAGTGGAATGAGTGAATGTTCAGGCTATATTTCCAGTTATTTCCTTTGGGAAAATCCATTCCTTTGCATATTTGTTCCTCTCTATTTCCCATTCTATTGAGTCTGTGTCACTGATATTTTCTTTTCAATTGAGAACTATATAGTTGATGTTAATTCTCTCCCATTTCCTTCAATGGAACTTTTTGGGAAAAATCCATCCTCTTCTGTATATCTAAAGCTGATGAAAGGATTCTTAAAAGGAATCCTATACAGTGGAATGAGTGAATGAGCTTGCAATAGTTCCAGCTATTTCCTTTCGGAAAATCCATTTCTTTGGATACTTGTTGCTCTCTATTTCCCATTCTATTGAGTCTAGTTTACCCTTCGTTTCCTTTGCATTTAGGAACATGATAGTTGATGATAATCCTCTCCTATTTGCCTCAATGGAACTTTTTGGGCAAAATCCATCATCTTCTTTATATCGAAAGCTGATCAAAGGATTCTTAATAGGAATACTATACAGTGGCATAAGTGAACGTGCAGGCTATAGTTCCAGTTATTTCCTTTGGGAAAATCCATTCCTTTGGATACTTGTTCCTCTCTATTTCCCATTCTATTGAGTCTGTGTCCCTGATGTATCCTTTTGAATTGGGAACTATATAATTGATGTTAATTCTCTCCCATTTGCTTCAATGGAACTTTTTGGGCAAAATCCATCATCTTCTTTATATCTAAAGCTGATCAAAGGATTCTCAACAGGAATCCTATACAGTGGAATGAGTAAATGTGCAGGCAATAGTTCCAGTCCTTTCCTTTGGGAAAATCCATTCCTTTAGATACTTGTTCCTCTCTATTTCCCATTCAATTTAGTCTAGTGTTCCTGATGTTTCCTTTTCAACAGGGAACTATATACTTGATTTTAATTCTCTCCCATTTGCTTCAATGGAACTTTTTGGGCAAAATCCATCATCTTCTTTATATCTAAAGCTCATCAAAGGATTGTTAACAGGAATCCTATACAGTGGAATGAGTAAATGTGCAGGCAATAGTTCCAGTCCTTTCCTTTTGGAAAATCCATTTCTTTAGATACTTGTTCCTCTCTATTTCCCATTATATTGAGTCTAGTGTTCCTGATGTTTCCTTTTCAATAGGGAACTATATAATTGATGTTAATTCTCTCCCATTTGCTTCAATGGAACTTTTTGGGCAAAATCCATCATCTCCTGTATATATAAAGCTGATCAAAGGATTCTTAACAGGAATCCTATACAGTGGCATGAGTGAACGTGCAGGCTATAGTTCCAGTTATTTCCTTTGGGAAAATCCATTCCTTTGGATACTTGTTCCTCTCTATTAGCCATTCAATTGAGTCTAGTATTCCTGATGTTTCCTTTTCAATTGGGAACTATATAGTTCACGTTAATTCTCTCCTGTTTGCTTAATGCAACATTCTGGGCAAAATCCATCATCTTCTTTATATCTAAAGCTGAACAAAAGATTCTTAACAGGAATCCTATACAGTGGAATGAATCAATGTGCAGGCAATATTTCCAGTTCTTTCTTTGAGGGAAAATCCATTCCTTTGGATACTTGTTCCTCTCTATATCCCATTCTATTGAGTCTGTGTTCCTGATGTTTCCTTTGCATTTAAGAACATTATAGTTGATGATAATTCTCACTTATTTGCTTCAATAGAACATTTTGGGCAAAATATATCTTCTTCTTTATATCTAAAGCTGATCAAAGGATTCTTAACAGGAATCCTATACAGTGGAATGTGTAAATATGCAGGCAATAGTTCCAGTACTTTCCTTTGGGAAAATCCATTCCTTTAGATACTTGTTCTTCTCTATTTCCCATTCAATTGAGTCTAGTGTTCCTGATGTTTCCTTTTCAATAGGGAAACTATATAATTGATGTTAATTCTCTCCCATTTGCTTCAATGGAACTTTTTGGGCAAAATCCATCATCTTCTGTATATATAAAGCTGATCAAAGGATTGTTAACAGGAATCCTAAACAGTGGAAAGAGTAAATGTGCAGGCAATAGTTCCAGTCCTTTCCTTTTGGAAAATCCATTCCTTTAGATACTTGTTCCTCTCTATTTCCCATTCAATTGAGTCTAGTGTTCCTGATGGTTCCTTTTCAATAGGGAACTATATAATTGATGTTAATTCTCTCCCATTTGCTTCAATGGAACTTTTTGGGCAAAATCCATCATCTTTTTTATATCTAAAGCTGATCAAAGGATTCTTAACAGGAATCCTATACAGTGGAATGAGTAAATGTTCAGGCAATAGTTCCAGTCCTTTCCTTTGGGAAAATCCATTCCTTTAGATACTTGTTCCTCTCTATTTCCCATTCAATTGAGTCTAGTGTTCCTGATGGTTCCTTTTCAATAGGGAACTATATAATTGATTGTTAATTCTCTCCCATTTGCTTCAATGGAACTTTTTGGGCAAAATCCATCATCTTCCTTTATATCTAAAGCTGATCAAAGGATTCTTTTTTTTTTTTTTTTTTTTTTAATTTATTTTTATTTTATTTTATAATTATAACATTTTTTGACAGTACATATGCATGGGTAATTTTTTACAACATTATCCCTTGCACTTACTTCTATTCAGATTTTTTCCCTTCCTCCCCCAAACCCCTCCCCCAGATGGCAAGCAGTCTTATATATGTTAAATATATTACAGTATAATTTATATACAATATATGTGTGTAGAACCGAATTTTTTGTTGCACAGGAAGAATTGGATTCAGAAGGTAAAAATAACAGTTTACATTCATTTCCCATTGTTCCTTTTCTGGATGTAGCTGGTTCTTTCCATCATTAATCAATTGGAATTGGATTAGATCTTCTCTATGTTGAAGAAATCCACTTCCATCAGCATACATCCTCGTACAGTATCATTGTTTTTTTTTTTTTTTTTTTTTTTTTTTTTAATTTTTTATTTTATTTTATAATTATATCATTTTTTGACAGTACATATGCATGGGTAATTTTTTACAACATTATCCCTTGCACTTACTTCTATTCAGATTTTTTCCCTTCCTCCCCTAACCCCCTCCCCCAGATGGCAAGCAGTCTTATATATGTTAAATATATTACAGTATATAAGTGTATAATGATCTTCTGGTTCTGCTCGTTTCACTCAGCATCAGTTGATGTAAGTCTCTCCAAGCCTCTCTGTATTTCTCCTGTTGGTCATTTCTTATAGAACAATAATATTCCATAACATTCATATACCATAGTTTACCCAACCATTCTCCAATTGAGGAATTTCCAATTGATGGTTCCTTTTCAATTGGGAACTATATAATTGATGTTAATTCTCTCCCATTTGCTACAATGGAACTTTTTGGGCAAAATCCATCCTCTTCTGTATATCTAAAGCAGATCAAAGGATTCTTTACAGGAATCCTATACAGTGGAATGAGTGAATGTTCAGGCTATATTTCCAGTTATTTCCTTTGGGAAAATCCATTCCTTTGCATATTTGTTCCTCTCTATTTCCCATTCTATTGAGTCTGTGTCACTGATATTTTCTTTTCAATTGGGAACTATATAGTTGATGTTAATTCTCTCCCATTTTTTTCAATGGAACTTTTTGGGCAAAATCCATCATCTTCTTTATACCTAAAGCTGATCAAAGGATTCTTAACAGGAATCCTATACAGTGGAATGAGTAAATGTGCACGCAATAGTTCCAGTCTTTCCTTTGGGAAAATCCATTCCTTTAGATACGTGTTCCTCTCTATTTCCCATTCAATTTAGTCTAGTGTTCCTGATGTTTCTTTTTCAATAGGGAACTATATAATTGATGTTAATTCTCTCCCATTTGCTTCAATGGAACTTTTTGGGCAAAAAAAGCTGATCAAAGGATTCTTAACAGGAATCCTATACAGTGGAATGAGTAAATGTGCAGGCAATAGTTCCAGTTATTTCCTTTGGGAAAATCCATTCCTTTGGATACTTGTTCCTCTCTATTTCCCATTCTATTGAGTCTGTGTCCCTGATGTTTCCTTTTGAATTGGGAACTATATAATTGATGTTAATGCCCTCCCTTTTGCTTCAATGGAACTTTTTGGGCAAAATCCATCATCTTCTTTATATCTAAAGCTGATCAAAGGATTCTTAACAGGAATCCTATACAGTGGAATGAGTGAATGTTCAGGCTATATTTCCAGTTATTTCCTTTGGGAAAATCCATTCCTTTGCATATTTGTTCCTCTCTATTTCCCATTCTATTGAGTCTGTGTCACTGATATTTTCTTTTCAATTGAGAACTATATAGTTGATGTTAATTCTCTCCCATTTCCTTCAATGGAACTTTTTGGGAAAAATCCATCCTCTTCTGTATATCTAAAGCTGATCAAAGGATTCTTAAAAGGAATCCTATACAGTGGAATGAGTGAATGAGCTGGCAATAGTTCCAGCTATTTCCTTTGGGAAAATCCATTTCTTTGGATACTTGTTCCTCTCTATTTCCCATTCAATTGAGTCTAGTTTACCCTTCGTTTCCTTTGCATTTAGGAACATGATAGTTGATGATAATCCTCTCCTATTTGCTTCAATGGAACTTTTTGGGCAAAATCCATCATCTTCTTTATATCGAAAGCTGATCAAAGGATTCTTAACAGGAATCCTATACAGTGGCATAAGTGTACGTGCAGGCTATAGTTCCAGTTATTTCCTTTGGGAAAATCCATTCCTTTAGATACTTGTTCCTCTCTATTTCCCATTCTATTGAGTCTGTGTCCCTGATGTATCCTTTTGAATTGGGAACTATATAATCGATGTTAATTCTCTCCCATTTGCTTCAATGGAACTTTTTGGGCAAAATCCATCATCTTCTTTATATCTAAAGCTGATCAAAGGATTCTTAACAGGAATCCTATACAGTGGAATGAGTAAATGGGCAGGCAATAGTTCCTTAACAGGAATCCTATACAGTGGAATGAGTAAATGTGCAGGCAATAGTTCCAGTCCTTTCCTTTGGGAAAATCCATTCCTTTAGATACTTGTTCCTCTCTTATTTCCCATTCAATTGAGTCTAGTGTTCCTGATGTTTCCTTTTCAATAGGGAACTATATAATTGATGTTAAATCTCTCCCATTTGCTTCAATGGAACTTTTTGGGCAAAATCCATCATCTTCTTTATATCTAAAGCTGATCAAAGGATTCTTAACAGGAATCCTATACAGTGGAATGAGAAAATGTTCAGGCAATAGTTCCAGTCCTTTCCTTTGGGAAAATCCATTCCTTTAGATACTTGTTCCTCTCTATTTCCCATTCAATTGAGTCTAGTGTTCCTGATGGTTCCTTTTCAATAGGGAACTATATAATTGATGTTAATTCTCTCCCATTTGCTTCAATGGTTCAAAATCCATCATCTTCTTTATATCTAAAGCTGATCAAAGGATTCTGAACAGGAATCCTATACAGTGGCATGAGTGAACGTGCAGGCTATAGTTCCAGTTATTTCCTTTGGGAAAATCCATTCCTTTGGATACTTGTTCCTCTCTATTAGCCATTCAATTTAGTCTTGTGTTCCTGATGTTTCCTTTTCAATTGGGAACTATATAGTCGATATTAATTCTCTCCTGTTTGCTTAATGGAACTTTCTGGGCAAAATCCATCATCTTCTTTATATCTAAAGCTGAACAAAAGATTCTTAACAGGAATCCTATACAGTGGAATGAGTGAATGTTCAGGCTATATTTCCAGTTATTTCCTTTTGGGAAAATCCATTCCTTTGCATATTTGTTCCTCTCTATTTCCCATTCTATTGAGTCTGTGTCACTGATATTTTCTTTTCAATTGGGGAACTATATAGTTGATGTTAATTCTCTCCCATTTGCTTCAATGGAACTTTTTGGGAAAAATCCATCCTCTTCTGTATATCTAAAGCTGATCAAAGGATTCTTAACAGGAATCCTATACAGTGGAATGAGTGAATGAGCTGGCAATAGTTCCAGCTATTTCCTTTGGGAAAATCCATTCCTTTGGATACTTGTTCCTCTCTATTTCCCATTCTATTGAGTCTAGTTTACCCTTCGTTTCCTTTGCATTTAGGAACATTATAGTTGATGATAATCCTCTCCTATTTGCTTCAATGGAACATTTTGGGCAAAATCCATCCTCTTCTTTATTTCTAAAGCTGATCAAAGGATTCTTAACAGGAATCCTATACAGTGGAATGAGTGAATGTTCAGGAAATAGTTCCAGTTCTTTCTTGTAGGAAAATCCATTCCTTTGGATACTTGTTCCTCTCTATTTCCCATTCTATTGAGTCTGTGTCCCTGATGTTTCCTTTTCAATTGGGAACTTTATAGTTGATGTTAATTCTCTCCCATTTGCTTCAATGGAACTTTTTAGGAAAAATCCATCATCTTCTGTATATCTGAAGCAGATCAAAGGATTCTTAACCGGAATCCTACACAGTGGATTGAGTGAAAGTGCTGGCAATGGTTCTGTTATTTCCTTTGGGAAAATCCATTCCTTTGGATACTGGTACCTCTCTATTAGCCATTCAATTGAGTCTAGTTTTCCTGATGTTTCCTTTTCAATTGGGAACTATATAGTTGATGTTTTTTGCTTAATGGAACTTTCTGGGCAAAATCCATCATCTTCTTTATATCTAAAGCTGATCAAAGGTTTCTTAACAGGAATCCTATACAGTGGCATAAGTGAACGTGCAGGCTATAGTTCCAGTTATTTCCTTTGGGAAAATCCATTCCTTTGGATACTTGTTCCTCTCTATTTCCCATTCTATTGAGTCTGTGTCCCTGATGTTTCCTTTTGAATTGGGAACTATATAATTGATGTTAATGCCCTCCCTTTTGCTTCAATGGAACTTTTTGGGCAAAATCCATCATCTTCTTTATATCTACAGCTGATCAAAGGATTCTTAACAGGAATCCTATACAGTGGAATGAGTGAATGTTCAGGCTATATTTCCAGTTATTTCCTTTGGGAAAATCCATTCCTTTGCATATTTGTTCCTCTCTATTTCCCATTCTATTGAGTCTGTGTCACTGATATTTTCTTTTCAATTGAGAACTATATAGTTGATGTTAATTCTCTCCCATTTCCTTCAATGGAACTTTTTGGGAAAAATCCATCCTCTTCTGTATATCTAAAGCTGATCAAAGGATTCTTAAAAGGAATCCTATACAGTGGAATGAGTGAATGAGCTTGCAATAGTTCCAGCTATTTCCTTTCGGAAAATCCATTTCTTTGGATACTTGTTGCTCTCTATTTCCCATTCTATTGAGTCTAGTTTACCCTTCGTTTCCTTTGCATTTAGGAACATGATAGTTGATGATAATCCTCTCCTATTTGCCTCAATGGAACTTTTTGGGCAAAATCCATCATCTTCTTTATATCGAAAGCTGATCAAAGGATTCTTAACAGGAATCCTATACAGTGGCATAAGTGAACGTGCAGGCTATAGTTCCAGTTATTTCCTTTGGGAAAATCCATTCCTTTGGATACTTGTTCCTCTCTATTTCCCATTCTATTGAGTCTGTGTCCCTGATGTATCCTTTTGAATTGGGAACTATATAATTGATGTTAATTCTCTCCCATTTGCTTCAATGGAACTTTTTGGGCAAAATCCATCATCTTCTTTATATCTAAAGCTGATCAAAGGATTCTCAACAGGAATCCTATACAGTGGAATGAGTAAATGTGCAGGCAATAGTTCCAGTCCTTTCCTTTGGGAAAATCCATTCCTTTAGATACTTGTTCCTCTCTATTTCCCATTCAATTTAGTCTAGTGTTCCTGATGTTTCCTTTTCAACAGGGAACTATATACTTGATTTTAATTCTCTCCCATTTGCTTCAATGGAACTTTTTGGCAAAATCCATCATCTTCTTTATATCTAAAGCTCATCAAAGGATTGTTAACAGGAATCCTATACAGTGGAATGAGTAAATGTGCAGGCAATAGTTCCAGTCCTTTCCTTTTGGAAAATCCATTTCTTTAGATACTTGTTCCTCTCTATTTCCCATTATATTGAGTCTAGTGTTCCTGATGTTTCCTTTTCAATAGGGAACTATATAATTGATGTTAATTCTCTCCCATTTGCTTCAATGGAACTTTTTGGGCAAAATCCATCATCTCCTGTATATATAAAGCTGATCAAAGGATTCTTAACAGGAATCCTATACAGTGGCATGAGTGAACGTGCAGGCTATAGTTCCAGTTATTTCCTTTGGGAAAATCCATTCCTTTGGATACTTGTTCCTCTCTATTAGCCATTCAATTGAGTCTAGTATTCCTGATGTTTCCTTTTCAATTGGGAACTATATAGTTCACGTTAATTCTCTCCTGTTTGCTTAATGCAACATTCTGGGCAAAATCCATCATCTTCTTTATATCTAAAGCTGAACAAAAGATTCTTAACAGGAATCCTATACAGTGGAATGAATCAATGTGCAGGCAATATTTCCAGTTCTTTCTTTGAGGAAAATCCATTCCTTTGGATACTTGTTCCTCTCTATTTCCCATTCAATTGAGTCTGTGTTCCTGATGTTTCCTTTGCATTTAAGAACATTATAGTTGATGATAATTCTCACTTATTTGCTTCAATAGAACATTTTGGGCAAAATATATCTTCTTCTTTATATCTAAAGCTGATCAAAGGATTCTTAACAGGAATCCTATACAGGGGAATGTGTAAATATGCAGGCAATAGTTCCAGTACTTTCCTTTGGGAAAATCCATTCCTTTAGATACTTGTTCTTCTCTATTTCCCATTCAATTGAGTCTAGTGTTCCTGATGTTTCCTTTTCAATAGGGAACTATATAATTGATGTTAATTCTCTCCCATTTGCTTCAATGGAACTTTTTGGGCAAAATCCATCATCTTCTGTATATATAAAGCTGATCAAAGGATTGTTAACAGGAATCCTAAACAGTGGAAAGAGTAAATGTGCAGGCAATAGTTCCAGTCCTTTCCTTTTGGAAAATCCATTCCTTTAGATACTTGTTCCTCTCTATTTCCCATTCAATTGAGTCTAGTGTTCCTGATGGTTCCTTTTCAATAGGGAACTATATAATTGATGTTAATTCTCTCCCATTTGCTTCAATGGAACTTTTTGGGCAAAATCCATCATCTTTTTTATATCTAAAGCTGATCAAAGGATTCTTAACAGGAATCCTATACAGTGGAATGAGTAAATGTTCAGGCAATAGTTCCAGTCCTTTCCTTTGGGAAAATCCATTCCTTTAGATACTTGTTCCTCTCTATTTCCCATTCAATTGAGTCTAGTGTTCCTGATGGTTCCTTTTCAATAGGGAACTATATAATTGATGTTAATTCTCTCCCATTTGCTTCAATGGAACTTTTTGGGCAAAATCCATCATCTTCTTTATATCTAAAGCTGATCAAAGGATTCTTTTTTTTTTTTTTTTTTTAATTTATTTTTATTTTATTTTATAATTATAACATTTTTTGACAGTACATATGCATGTGTAATTTTTTACAACATTATCCCTTGCACTTACTTCTATTCAGATTTTTTCCCTTCCTCCCCCAAACCCCTCCCCCAGATGGCAAGCAGTCTTATATATGTTAAATATATTACAGTATAATTTATATACAATATATGTGTGTAGAACCGAATTTTTTGTTGCACAGGAAGAATTGGATTCAGAAGGTAAAAATAACAGTTTACATTCATTTCCCATTGTTCCTTTTCTGGATGTAGCTGGTTCTTTCCATCATTAATCAATTGGAATTGGATTAGCTCTTCTCTATGTTGAAGAAATCCACTTCCATCAGCATACATCCTCGTACAGTATCATTGTTTTTTTTTTTTTTTTTTTTTTTTTTAATTTTTTATTTTATTTTATAATTATATCATTTTTTGACAGTACATATGCATGGGTAATTTTTTACAACATTATCCCTTGCACTTACTTCTATTCAGATTTTTTCCCTTCCTCCCCTAACCCCCTCCCCCAGATGGCAAGCAGTCTTATATATGTTAAATATATTACAGTATATAAGTGTATAATGATCTTCTGGTTCTGCTCGTTTCACTCAGCATCAGTTGATGTAAGTCTCTCCAAGCCTCTCTGTATTTCTCCTGTTGGTCATTTCTTATAGAACAATAATATTCCATAACATTCATATACCATAGTTTACCCAACCATTCTCCAATTGAGGAATTTCCAATTGATGGTTCCTTTTCAATTGGGAACTATATAATTGATGTTAATTCTCTCCCATTTGCTACAATGGAACTTTTTGGGCAAAATCCATCCTCTTCTGTATATCTAAAGCAGATCAAAGGATTCTTTACAGGAATCCTATACAGTGGAATGAGTGAATGTTCAGGCTATATTTCCAGTTATTTCCTTTGGGAAAATCCATTCCTTTGCATATTTGTTCCTCTCTATTTCCCATTCTATTGAGTCTGTGTCACTGATATTTTCTTTTCAATTGGGAACTATATAGTTGATGTTAATTCTCTCCCATTTTTTTCAATGGAACTTTTTGGGCAAAATCCATCATCTTCTTTATATCTAAAGCTGATCAAAGGATTCTTAACAGGAATCCTATACAGTGGAATGAGTAAATGTGCACGCAATAGTTCCAGTCTTTCCTTTGGGAAAATCCATTCCTTTAGATACTTGTTCCTCTCTATTTCCCATTCAATTTAGTCTAGTGTTCCTGATGTTTCTTTTTCAATAGGGAACTATATAATTGATGTTAATTCTCTCCCATTTGCTTCAATGGAACTTTTTGGGCAAAAAAAGCTGATCAAAGGATTCTTAACAGGAATCCTATACAGTGGAATGAGTAAGTGTGCAGGCAATAGTTCCAGTTATTTCCTTTGGGAAAATCCATTCCTTTGGATACTTGTTCCTCTCTATTTCCCATTCTATTGAGTCTGTGTCCCTGATGTTTCCTTTTGAATTGGGAACTATATAATTGATGTTAATGCCCTCCCTTTTGCTTCAATGGAACTTTTTGGGCAAAATCCATCATCTTCTTTATATCTAAAGCTGATCAAAGGATTCTTAACAGGAATCCTATACAGTGGAATGAGTGAATGTTCAGGCTATATTTCCAGTTATTTCCTTTGGGAAAATCCATTCCTTTGCATATTTGTTCCTCTCTATTTCCCATTCTATTGAGTCTGTGTCACTGATATTTTCTTTTCA
The DNA here is from genome assembly GCF_048593235.1 of Sminthopsis crassicaudata. Lineage (NCBI taxonomy): Eukaryota > Metazoa > Chordata > Mammalia > Dasyuromorphia > Dasyuridae > Sminthopsis > Sminthopsis crassicaudata. Next base: position 203,464,526 of record NC_133619.1, read on the forward strand.
ATTGAGAACTATATAGTTGATGTTAATTCTCTCCCATTTCCTTCAATGGAACTTTTTGGGAAAAATCCATCCTCTTCTGTATATCTAAAGCTGATCAAAGGATTCTTAAAAGGAATCCTATACAGTGGAATGAGTGAATGAGCTGGCAATAGTTCCAGCTATTTCCTTTGGGAAAATCCATTTCTTTGGATACTTGTTCCTCTCTATTTCCCATTCAATTGAGTCTAGTTTACCCTTCGTTTCCTTTGCATTTAGGAACATGATAGTTGATGATAATCCTCTCCTATTTGCTTCAATGGAACTTTTTGGGCAAAATCCATCATCTTCTTTATATCGAAAGCTGATCAAAGGATTCTTAACAGGAATCCTATACAGTGGCATAAGTGTACGTGCAGGCTATAGTTCCAGTTATTTCCTTTGGGAAAATCCATTCCTTTAGATACTTGTTCCTCTCTATTTCCCATTCTATTGAGTCTGTGTCCCTGATGTATCCTTTTGAATTGGGAACTATATAATCGATGTTAATTCTCTCCCATTTGCTTCAATGGAACTTTTTGGGCAAAATCCATCATCTTCTTTATATCTAAAGCTGATCAAAGGATTCTTAACAGGAATCCTATACAGTGGAATGAGTAAATGGGCAGGCAATAGTTCCTTAACAGGAATCCTATACAGTGGAATGAGTAAATGTGCAGGCAATAGTTCCAGTCCTTTCCTTTGGGAAAATCCATTCCTTTAGATACTTGTTCCTCTCTTATTTCCCATTCAATTGAGTCTAGTGTTCCTGATGTTTCCTTTTCAATAGGGAACTATATAATTGATGTTAAATCTCTCCCATTTGCTTCAATGGAACTTTTTGGGCAAAATCCATCATCTTCTTTATATCTAAAGCTGATCAAAGGATTCTTAACAGGAATCCTATACAGTGGAATGAGAAAATGTTCAGGCAATAGTTCCAGTCCTTTCCTTTGGGAAAATCCATTCCTTTAGATACTTGTTCCTCTCTATTTCCCATTCAATTGAGTCTAGTGTTCCTGATGGTTCCTTTTCAATAGGGAACTATATAATTGATGTTAATTCTCTCCCATTTGCTTCAATGGTTCAAAATCCATCATCTTCTTTATATCTAAAGCTGATCAAAGGATTCTGAACAGGAATCCTATACAGTGGCATGAGTGAACGTGCAGGCTATAGTTCCAGTTATTTTCTTTGGGAAAATCCATTCCTTTGGATACTTGTTCCTCTCTATTAGCCATTCAATTTAGTCTTGTGTTCCTGATGTTTCCTTTTCAATTGGGAACTATATAGTCGATGTTAATTCTCTCCTGTTTGCTTAATGGAACTTTCTGGGCAAAATCCATCATCTTCTTTATATCTAAAGCTGAACAAAAGATTCTTAACAGGAATCCTATACAGTGGAATGAATCAATGTGCAGGCAATATTTCCAGTTCTTCCTTTGAGGAAAATCCATTCCTTTGGATACTTGTTCCTCTCTATTTCCCATTCTATTGAGTCTGTGTTCCTGATGTTTCCTTTGCATTTAAGAACATTATAGTTGATGATAATTCTCAATAATTTGCTTCAATGGAACATTTTGGGCAAAATATAGCTTCTTCTTTATATCTAAAGCTGATCAAAGGATTCTTAACAGGAATCCTATACAGTGGAATGAGTAAATGTGCAGGCAATAGTTCCAGTCCTTTCCTTTGAGAAAATCCATTCCTTTAGATACTTGTTCCTCTCTATTTCCCATTCAATTTAGTCTAGTGTTCCTGATGGTTCCTTTTCAATAGGGAAGTATATAATTGATGTTAATTCTCTCCGCTTTGCTTCAATGGAACTTTCTGGGCAAAATCCATCATCTTCTTTATATCTAAAGCTGATCGAAGGTTTCTTAACAGGAATCCTATACAGTGGCATAAGTGAACGTGCAGGCTATAGTTCCAGTTATTTCCTTTGGGAAAATCCATTCCTTTGGATACTTGTTCCTCTCTATTTCCCATTCTATTGAGTCTGTGTTCCTGATGTTTCCTTTGCATTTAAGAACATTATAGTTCATGATAATTCTCACTTATTTGCTTCAATGGAACATTTTGGGCAAAATCCATCATCTTCTTTATATCTAAAGCTGATCAATGGATTCTTAACAGGAATCCTATAGAGTGGAATGAGTAAATGTGCAGGCAATAGTTCCAGTCCTTTCCTTTGGGAAAATCCATTCCTTTAGCTACTTGTTCCTCTCTATTTCCCATTCTATTGAGTCTAGTGTTCCTGATGGTTCCTTTTCAATAGGGAAGTATATAATTGATGTTAATTCTCTCCGCTTTGCTTCAATGGAACTTTCTGGGCAAAATCCATCATCTTCTTTATATCTAAAGCTGATCAAAGGTTTCTTAACAGGAATCCTATACAGTGGCATAAGTGAACGTGCAGGCTATAGTTCCAGTTATTTCCTTTGGGAAAATCCATTCCTTTGGATACTTGTTCCTCTCTATTTCCCATTCTATTGAGTCTGTGTCCCTGATGTTTCCTTTTCAATTGGGAACTATATAATTGATGTTAATTCCCTCCCTTTTGCTTCAATGGAACATTTTGGGCAAAATCCATCATCTTCTTTATATCTAAAGCTGATCAAAGGATTCTTAACAGGAATCCTAAACAGTGGAATGAATCAATGTGCAGGCAATATTTCCAGTTCTTTCTTTGAGGAAAATCCATTCCTTTGGATACTTGTTCCTCTCTATTTCCCATTCTATTGAGTCTGTTTTCCTGATGTTTCCTTTGCATTTAAGAACATTATAGTTCACGATAATTCTCACTTATTTGCTTCAATGGAACATTTTGGGCAAAATCCATCATCTTCTTTATATCTAAAGCTGATCAATGGATTCTTAACAGGAATCCTATAGAGTGGAATGAGTAAATGTGCAGGCAATAGTTCCAGTCCTTTCCTTTGGGAAAATCCATTCCTTTAGCTACTTGTTCCTCTCTATTTCCCATTCTATTGAGTCTAGTGTTCCTGATGGTTCCTTTTAAATAGGGAACTATATAATTGATATTACTTCTCTCCTATTTGCTTCAATGGAACTTTTTGGGCAAAATCCATCATCTTCTTTATATCTAAAGCTGATCAAAGGATTCTTAACAGGAATCCTATACAGTGGAATTAGTGAATGTGCAGGCAATAGTTCCAGTTATTTCCTTTGGGAAAATCCATTCCTTTGGATACTTGTTCCTCTCTATTTCCCATTCTATTGAGTCTGTATCCCTGATGTTTCCTTTTGAATTGGGAACTATATAATTGATGTTAATTCTCTCCCATTTGCTTCAATGGAACTTTTTGGGCAAAATCCATCATCTTCTGTATATCTAAAGCTGATCAAAGGATTCTTAACAGGAATCCTATACAGTGGAATTAGTGAATGTGCAGGCAATAGTTCCAGTTCTTTCATTTAGGAAAATCCATTCCTTTGGATACTTGTTCCTCTCTATTTCCCATTCTATTGAGTCTAGTTTACCCTTTGTTTCCTTTGCATTTAGGAACATTATAGGTGATGATAATCCTCTCCTATTTGCTTCAATGGAACATTTTGGGCAAAATCCATCCTCTTCTTTATATCTAAAGCTGATCAAAGGATTCTTAACAGGAATCCTATACAGTGGAATGAGTAAATGTGCAGGCAATAGTTCCAGTCATTTCCTTTGGGAAAATCCTTTCTTTTGGATACTTGTTCCTATGTATTTCCCTTTCAATTGAGTCTAGTGTTCCTGATGTTTCCTTTTCAATTGGGAACTATAGAGTTGATGTTAATTCTCTCCCATTTGCTTCAATGGAACTTTTTGGGCAAAATCCATCATCTTCTTTATATCTAAAGGTGATCAAAGGATTTTTAACAGGAATCCTATACAGTGGAATGTGTAAATATGCAGGCAATAGTTCCAGTACTTTCCTTTGGGAAAATCCATTCCTTTAGATACTTGTTCCTCTCTATATCCCATTCAATTGAGTCTAGTGTTCCTGATGTTTCCTTTTCAATGGGGAACTATATAATTGATGTTAATTCTCTCCTGTTTGCTTCAATGGAATTTTTTGGGAAAATTCATCATCTTCTGTATATCTAAAGCTGATCAAAGGATTCTTAACAGGAACCCTGTACAGTGGAATGAGTAAATGTGCAGGCAATAGTTCCAGTCCTTTCCTTTGGGAAAATCCATTCCTTTAGATACTTGTTCCTCTCTATTTCCCATTCAATTGAGTCTAGTGTTCCTGATGGTTCCTTTTCAATTGGGAACTATATAATTGATGTTAATTCTCTCACGTTTGCTACAATGGAACTTTTTGGGCAAAATCCATCCTCTTCTGTATATCTAAAGCAGATCAAAGGATTCTTTACAGGAATCCTATACAGTGGAATGAGTGAATGTTCAGGCTATATTTCCAGTTATTTCCTTTGGGAAAATCCATTCCTTTGCATATTTGTTCCTCTGTATTTCCCATTGTATTGAGTCTGTGTCACTGATATTTTCTTTTCAATTGGGAACTATATAGTTCACGTTAATTCTCTCCTGTTTGCTTAATGCAACATTCTGGGCAAAATCCATCCTCTTCTGTATATCTAAAGCTGATCAAAGGATTCTTAACAGGAATCCTATACAGTGGAATGAGTGAATAAGCTGGCAAAAGTTCCAGCTATTTCCTTTGGGAAAATCCATTCCTTTGGATACTTGTTCCTCTCTATTTCCCATTCTATTGAGTCTAGTTTACCCTTCGTTTCCTTTGCATTTAGGAACATTATAGTTGATGATAATCCTCTCCTATTTGCTTCAATGGAACTTTTTGGGCAAAATCCATCATCTTCTTTATATCTAAAGCTGATCAAAGGATTCTTAACAGGAATCCTATAAGGTGGAATGAGTAAATGTTCAGGCAATAGTTCCAGTCCTTTCCTTTGGGAAAATCCATTCCTTTAGATACTTGTTCCTCTCTATTTCCCATTCAATTGAGTCTAGTGTTCCTGATGGTTCCTTTTCAATAGGGAACTATATAATTGATGTTAATTCTCTCCCATTTGCTTCAATGGTTCAAAATCCATCATCTTCTTTATATCTAAAGCTGATCAAAGGATTCTGAACAGGAATCCTATACAGTGGCATGAGTGAACGTGCAGGCTATAGTTCCAGTTATTTTCTTTGGGAAAATCCATTCCTTTGGATACTTGTTCCTCTCTATTAGCCATTCAATTTAGTCTTGTGTTCCTGATGTTTCCTTTTCAATTGGGAACTATATAGTCGATGTTAATTCTCTCCTGTTTGCTTAATGGAACTTTCTGGGCAAAATCCATCATCTTCTTTATATCTAAAGCTGAACAAAAGATTCTTAACAGGAATCCTATACAGTGGAATGAATCAATGTGCAGGCAATATTTCCAGTTCTTCCTTTGAGGAAAATCCATTCCTTTGGATACTTGTTCCTCTCTATTTCCCATTCTATTGAGTCTGTGTTCCTGATGTTTCCTTTGCATTTAAGAACATTATAGTTGATGATAATTCTCAATAATTTGCTTCAATGGAACATTTTGGGCAAAATATAGCTTCTTCTTTATATCTAAAGCTGATCAAAGGATTCTTAACAGGAATCCTATACAGTGGAATGAGTAAATGTGCAGGCAATAGTTCCAGTCCTTTCCTTTGAGAAAATCCATTCCTTTAGATACTTGTTCCTCTCTATTTCCCATTCAATTTAGTCTAGTGTTCCTGATGGTTCCTTTTCAATAGGGAAGTATATAATTGATGTTAATTCTCTCCGCTTTGCTTCAATGGAACTTTCTGGGCAAAATCCATCATCTTCTTTATATCTAAAGCTGATCGAAGGTTTCTTAACAGGAATCCTATACAGTGGCATAAGTGAACGTGCAGGCTATAGTTCCAGTTATTTCCTTTGGGAAAATCCATTCCTTTGGATACTTGTTCCTCTCTATTTCCCATTCTATTGAGTCTGTGTTCCTGATGTTTCCTTTGCATTTAAGAACATTATAGTTCATGATAATTCTCACTTATTTGCTTCAATGGAACATTTTGGGCAAAATCCATCATCTTCTTTATATCTAAAGCTGATCAATGGATTCTTAACAGGAATCCTATAGAGTGGAATGAGTAAATGTGCAGGCAATAGTTCCAGTCCTTTCCTTTGGGAAAATCCATTCCTTTAGCTACTTGTTCCTCTCTATTTCCCATTCTATTGAGTCTAGTGTTCCTGATGGTTCCTTTTCAATAGGGAAGTATATAATTGATGTTAATTCTCTCCGCTTTGCTTCAATGGAACTTTCTGGGCAAAATCCATCATCTTCTTTATATCTAAAGCTGATCAAAGGTTTCTTAACAGGAATCCTATACAGTGGCATAAGTGAACGTGCAGGCTATAGTTCCAGTTATTTCCTTTGGGAAAATCCATTCCTTTGGATACTTGTTCCTCTCTATTTCCCATTCTATTGAGTCTGTGTCCCTGATGTTTCCTTTTCAATTGGGAACTATATAATTGATGTTAATTCCCTCCCTTTTGCTTCAATGGAACATTTTGGGCAAAATCCATCATCTTCTTTATATCTAAAGCTGATCAAAGGATTCTTAACAGGAATCCTAAACAGTGGAATGAATCAATGTGCAGGCAATATTTCCAGTTCTTTCTTTGAGGAAAATCCATTCCTTTGGATACTTGTTCCTCTCTATTTCCCATTCTATTGAGTCTGTTTTCCTGATGTTTCCTTTGCATTTAAGAACATTATAGTTCACGATAATTCTCACTTATTTGCTTCAATGGAACATTTTGGGCAAAATCCATCATCTTCTTTATATCTAAAGCTGATCAATGGATTCTTAACAGGAATCCTATAGAGTGGAATGAGTGCAGGCAATAGTTCCAGTCCTTTCCTTTGGGAAAATCCATTCCTTTAGCTACTTGTTCCTCTCTATTTCCCATTCTATTGAGTCTAGTGTTCCTGATGGTTCCTTTTAAATAGGGAACTATATAATTGATATTACTTCTCTCCTATTTGCTTCAATGGAACTTTTTGGGCAAAATCCATCATCTTCTTTATATCTAAAGCTGATCAAAGGATTCTTAACAGGAATCCTATACAGTGGAATTAGTGAATGTGCAGGCAATAGTTCCAGTTATTTCCTTTGGGAAAATCCATTCCTTTGGATACTTGTTCCTCTCTATTTCCCATTCTATTGAGTCTGTATCCCTGATGTTTCCTTTTGAATTGGGAACTATATAATTGATGTTAATTCTCTCCCATTTGCTTCAATGGAACTTTTTGGGCAAAATCCATCATCTTCTGTATATCTAAAGCTGATCAAAGGATTCTTAACAGGAATCCTATACAGTGGAATTAGTGAATGTGCAGGCAATAGTTCCAGTTCTTTCATTTAGGAAAATCCATTCCTTTGGATACTTGTTCCTCTCTATTTCCCATTCTATTGAGTCTAGTTTACCCTTTGTTTCCTTTGCATTTAGGAACATTATAGGTGATGATAATCCTCTCCTATTTGCTTCAATGGAACATTTTGGGCAAAATCCATCCTCTTCTTTATATCTAAAGCTGATCAAAGGATTCTTAACAGGAATCCTATACAGTGGAATGAGTAAATGTGCAGGCAATAGTTCCAGTCATTTCCTTTGGGAAAATCCTTTCTTTTGGATACTTGTTCCTATGTATTTCCCTTTCAATTGAGTCTAGTGTTCCTGATGTTTCCTTTTCAATTGGGAACTATAGAGTTGATGTTAATTCTCTCCCATTTGCTTCAATGGAACTTTTTGGGCAAAATCCATCATCTTCTTTATATCTAAAGGTGATCAAAGGATTTTTAACAGGAATCCTATACAGTGGAATGTGTAAATATGCAGGCAATAGTTCCAGTACTTTCCTTTGGGAAAATCCATTCCTTTAGATACTTGTTCCTCTCTATATCCCATTCAATTGAGTCTAGTGTTCCTGATGTTTCCTTTTCAATGGGGAACTATATAATTGATGTTAATTCTCTCCTGTTTGCTTCAATGGAATTTTTTGGGAAAATTCATCATCTTCTGTATATCTAAAGCTGATCAAAGGATTCTTAACAGGAACCCTGTACAGTGGAATGAGTAAATGTGCAGGCAATAGTTCCAGTCCTTTCCTTTGGGAAAATCCATTCCTTTAGATACTTGTTCCTCTCTATTTCCCATTCAATTGAGTCTAGTGTTCCTGATGGTTCCTTTTCAATTGGGAACTATATAATTGATGTTAATTCTCTCACGTTTGCTACAATGGAACTTTTTGGGCAAAATCCATCCTCTTCTGTATATCTAAAGCAGATCAAAGGATTCTTTACAGGAATCCTATACAGTGGAATGAGTGAATGTTCAGGCTATATTTCCAGTTATTTCCTTTGGGAAAATCCATTCCTTTGCATATTTGTTCCTCTGTATTTCCCATTGTATTGAGTCTGTGTCACTGATATTTTCTTTTCAATTGGGAACTATATAGTTCACGTTAATTCTCTCCTGTTTGCTTAATGCAACATTCTGGGCAAAATCCATCCTCTTCTGTATATCTAAAGCTGATCAAAGGATTCTTAACAGGAATCCTATACAGTGGAATGAGTGAATAAGCTGGCAAAAGTTCCAGCTATTTCCTTTGGGAAAATCCATTCCTTTGGATACTTGTTCCTCTCTATTTCCCATTCTATTGAGTCTAGTTTACCCTTCGTTTCCTTTGCATTTAGGAACATTATAGTTGATGATAATCCTCTCCTATTTGCTTCAATGGAACTTTTTGGGCAAAATCCATCATCTTCTTTATATCTAAAGCTGATCAAAGGATTCTTAACAGGAATCCTATAAGGTGGAATGAGTAAATGTGCAGGCAATAGTTCCAGTCCTTTCCTTTGGGAAAATCCATTCCTTTAGATACTTGTTCCTCTCTATTTCCCATTCAATTGAGTCTAGTGTTCCTGATGGTTCCTTTTCAATAGGGAACTATATAATTGATGTTAATTCTCTCCCCTTTGCTTCAATGGAACTTTCTGGGCAAAATCCATCATCTTCTTTATATCTAAAGCTGATCAAAGGATTCTTAACAGGAATCCTATACAGTGAAATGAATCAATGTGCAGGCAATATTTCCAGTTCTTTCTTTGAGGAAAATCCATTCCTTTGGATACTTGTTCCTCTCTATTTCCCATTCAATTGAGTATAGTGTTCCTGATGGTTCCTTTTCAATAGGGAACTATATAATTGATGTTAATTCTCTCCCATTTGCTTCAATGGAACTTTTTGGGCAAAATCCATCATCTTCTTTATATCTAAAGGTGATCAAAGGATTTTTAACAGGAATCCTATACAGTGGAATGTGTAAATATGCAGGCAATAGTTCCAGTACTTTCCTTTGGGAAAATCCATTCCTTTAGATACTTGTTCCTCTCTATATCCCATTCAATTGAGTCTAGTGTTCCTGATGTTTCCTTTTCAATGGGGAACTATATAATTGATGTTAATTCTCTCCTGTTTGCTTCAATGGAATTTTTTGGGAAAATTCATCATCTTCTGTATATCTAAAGCTGATCAAAGGATTCTTAACAGGAACCCTGTACAGTGGAATGAGTAAATGTGCAGGCAATAGTTCCAGTCCTTTCCTTTGGGAAAATCCATTCCTTTAGATACTTGTTCCTCTCTATTTCCCATTCAATTGAGTCTAGTGTTCCTGATGGTTCCTTTTCAATTGGGAACTATATAATTGATGTTAATTCTCTCCCGTTTGCTACAATGGAACTTTTTGGGCAAAATCCATCCTCTTCTGTATATCTAAAGCAGATCAAAGGATTCTTTACAGGAATCCTAAACAGTGGAATGAGTGAATGTTCAGGCTATATTTCCAGTTATTTCCTTTGGGAAAATCCATTCCTTTGCATATTTGTTCCTCTGTATTTCCCATTGTATTGAGTCTGTGTCACTGATATTTTCTTTTCAATTGGGAACTATATAGTTCACGTTAATTCTCTCCTGTTTGCTTAATGCAACATTCTGGGCAAAATCCATCCTCTTCTGTATATCTAAAGCTGATCAAAGGATTCTTAACAGGAATCCTATACAGTGGAATGAGTGAATAAGCTGGCAATAGTTCCAGCTATTTCCTTTGGGAAAATCCATTCCTTTGGATACTTGTTCCTCTCTATTTCCCATTCTATTGAGTCTAGTTTACCCTTCGTTTCCTTTGCATTTAGGAACATTATAGTTGATGATAATCCTCTCCTATTTGCTTCAATGGAACTTTTTGGGCAAAATCCATAATCTTCTTTATATCTAAAGATGATCAAAGGATTCTTAACAGGAATCCTATAAGGTGGAATGAGTAAATGTGCAGGCAATAGTTCCAGTCCTTTCCTTTGGGAAAATCCATTCCTTTAGATACTTGTTCCTCTCTATTTCCCATTCAATTGAGTCTAGTGTTCCTGATGGTTCCTTTTCAATAGGGAACTATATAATTGATGTTAATTCTCTCCCCTTTGCTTCAATGGAACTTTCTGGGTAAAATCCATCATCTTCTTTATATCTAAAGCTGATCAAAGGATTCTTAACAGGAACCCTGTACAGTGGAATGCGTAAATGTGCAGGCAATAGTTCCAGTCCTTTCCTTTGGGAAAATCCATTCCTTTAGATACTTGTTCCTCTCTATTTCCCATTCAATTGAGTCTAGTGTTCCTGATGGTTCCTTTTCAATAGGGAACTATATAATTGATGTTAATTCTCTCCCATTTGCTTCAATGGAACTTTTTCGGCAAAATCCATCATCTTCTTTATATCTAAAGCTGATCAAAGGATTCTTAACAGGAATCCTATACAGTGGAATGAGTAAATGTGCAGGCAATAGTTCCAGTCCTTTCCTTTGGGAAAATCCATTCCTTTAGATACTTGTTCCTCTCTATTTCCCATTCAATTGAGTCTAGTGTTCCTGATGTTTCCTTTTCAATTGGGAACTATATAGTTGATGTTAATTCTCTCCTGTTTGCTTAATGGAATTTTCTGGGCAAAATCCATCATCTTCTTTATATCTAAAGCTGAACAAAAGATTCTTAACAGGAATCCTATACAGTGGAATGAATCAATGTGCAGGCAATATTTCCAGTTCTTTCTTTGCGGAAAATCCATTCCTTTGGATACTTGTTCCTCTCTATTTCCCATTCTATTGAGTCTGTGTTCCTGATGTTTCCTTTGCATTTAAGAACATTATAGTTGATGATAATTCTCACTTATTTGCTTCAATGGAACATTTTGGGCAAAATATAGCTTCTTCTTTATATGTAAAGCTGATCAAAGGATTCTTAACAGGAATCCTATACAGTGGAATGAGTAAATGTGCAGGCAATAGTTCCAGTCCTTTCCTTTGGGAAAATCCATTCCTTTAGATACTTGTTCCTCTCTATTTCCCATTCAATTTAGTCTAGTGTTCCTGATGGTTCCTTTTCAATAGGGAACTATATAATTGATGTTAATTCTCTCCCATTTGCTTCAATGGAACTTTTTGGGCAAAATCCATCATCTTCTGTATATCTAAAGCTGATCAAAGGATTCTTAACAGGAATCCTATACAGTGGAATGAGTAAATGTGCAGGCAATAGTTCCAGTCCTTTCCTTTTGGAAAATCCATTCCTTTAGATACTTGTTCCTCTCTATTTCCCATTCTATTGAGTCTAGTGTTCCTGATGGTTCCTTTTCAATAGGGAACTATATAATTGATGTTAATTCTCTCCCATTTGCTTCAATGGAACTTTTTGGGCAAAATCCATCATCTTCTTTATATCTAAAGCTGATCAAAGGATTCTTAACAGGAATCCTATACAGTGGCATGAGTGAACGTGCAGGCTATAGTTCCAGTTATTTCCTTTGGGGAAAATCCATTCCTTTAGATACTTGTTCCTCTCTATTTCCCATTCAATTGAGTCTAGTGTTCCTGATGGTTCCTTTTAAATTGGGAACTATATAGTTGATGTTAATTCTCTCCTGTTTGCTTAATGGAACTTTCTGGGCAAAATCCATCATCTTCTTTATATCTAAAGCTGAACAAAAGATTCTTAACAGGAATCCTATACAGTGGAATGAATCAATGTGCAGGCAATATTTCCAGTTCTTTCTTTGAGGAAAATCCATTCCTTTGGATACTTGTTCCTCTCTATTTCCCATTCTATTGAGTCTGTGTTCCTGATGTTTCCTTTCCATTTAAGAACATTATAGTTGATGATAATTCTCACTTATTTGCTTCAATGGAACATTTTGGGCAAAATATAGCTTCTTCTTTATATGTAAAGCTGATCAAAGGATTCTTAACAGGAATCCTATACAGTGGAATGAGTAAATGTGCAGGCAATAGTTCCAGTCCTTTCCTTTGGGAAAATCCATTCCTTTAGATACTTGTTCCTCTCTATTTCCCATTCAATTTAGTCTAGTGTTCCTGATGGTTCCTTTTCAATAGGGAACTATATAATTGATGTTAATTCTCTCCCCTTTGCTTCAATGGAACTTTCTGGGCAAAATCCATCATCTTCTTTATATCTAAAGCTGAACAAAGGTTTCTTAATAGGAATCTTATACAGTGGCATAAGTGAACGTGCAGGCTATAGTTCCAGTTATTTCCTTTGGAAAATCCATTCCTTTGGATACTTGTTCCTCTCTATTTCCCATTCTATTGAGTCTGTGTCCCTGATGGTTCCTTTTCAATTGGGAACTATATAATTGATGTTAATTCCCTCCCTTTTGCTTCAATGGAACATTTTGGGCAAAATCCATCATCTTCTTTATATCTAAAGCTGATCAAAGGATTCTTAACAGGAATCCCAAACAATGGAATGAATCAATGTGCAGGCAATATTTCCAGTTCTTTCTTTGAGGAAAATCCATTCCTTTGGATACTTGTTCCTCTCTATTTCCCATTCAATTGAGTATAGTGTTCCTGATGATTCCTTTTCAATTGGGAACTATATAATTGATGTTAATTCTCTCCCGTTTGCTTCAATGGAAGTTTCTGGCTAATATCCATCATCTTCTTTATATGTAAAGCTGATCAAAGGATTCTTAACAGGAATCCTATAAGGTGGAATGAGTAAATGTGCAGGCAATAGTTCCAGTCCTTTCCTTTGGGAAAATCCATTCCTTTACATACTTGTTCCTCTCTATTTCCCATTCAATTGAGTCTAGTGTTCCTGATGTTTCCTTTTCAATAGGGAACTATATAATTGATGTTAATTCTCTCCCATTTGCTTCAATGGAACTTTTTAGGCAAAATCCATCATCTTCTGTATATATAAATCTGATCAAAGGATTCTTAACAGGAATCCTATACAGTGGAATGAGTAAATGTGCAGGCAATAGTTCCAGTCCTTTCTTTGGGAAAATCCATTCCTTTAGATACTTGTTCCTCTCTATTTCCCATTCAATTGAGTCTAGTGTTCCTGATGTTTCCTTTTCAATGGGGAACTATATATTTGATGTTAATTCTCTCCCATTTGCTTCAATGGAAACTTTTTGGGCAAAATCCATCATCTTCTGTATATATAAAGCTGATCAAAGGATTCTTAACAGGAATCCTATACAGTGGAATGAGTAAATGTACAGGCAATAGTTCCAGTCCTTTCCTTTGGGAAAATCCATTCCTTTAGATACTTGTTCCTCTCTATTTCCCATTCAATTGAGTCTAGTGTTCCTGATGGTTCCTTTTCAATAGGGAACTATATAATTGATGTTAATTCTCTCCCATTTGCTTCAATGGTTCAAAATCCATCATCTTCTTTATATCTAAAGCTGATCAAAGGATTCTGAACAGGAATCCTATACAGTGGCATGAGTGAACGTGCAGGCTATAGTTCCAGTTATTTCCTTTGGGAAAATCCATTCCTTTGGATACTTGTTCCTCTCTATTAGCCATTCAATTTAGTCTTGTGTTCCTGATGTTTCCTTTTCAATTGGGAACTATATAGTCGATATTAATTCTCTCCTGTTTGCTTAATGGAACTTTCTGGGCAAAATCCATCATCTTCTTTATATCTAAAGCTGAACAAAAGATTCTTAACAGGAATCCTATACAGTGGAATGAGTGAATGTTCAGGCTATATTTCCAGTTATTTCCTTTTGGGAAAATCCATTCCTTTGCATATTTGTTCCTCTCTATTTCCCATTCTATTGAGTCTGTGTCACTGATATTTTCTTTTCAATTGGGAACTATATAGTTGATGTTAATTCTCTCCCATTTGCTTCAATGGAACTTTTTGGGAAAAATCCATCCTCTTCTGTATATCTAAAGCTGATCAAAGGATTCTTAACAGGAATCCTATACAGTGGAATGAGTGAATGAGCTGGCAATAGTTCCAGCTATTTCCTTTGGGAAAATCCATTCCTTTGGATACTTGTTCCTCTCTATTTCCCATTCTATTGAGTCTAGTTTACCCTTCGTTTCCTTTGCATTTAGGAACATTATAGTTGATGATAATCCTCTCCTATTTGCTTCAATGGAACATTTTGGGCAAAATCCATCCTCTTCTTTATTTCTAAAGCTGATCAAAGGATTCTTAACAGGAATCCTATACAGTGGAATGAGTGAATGTTCAGGAAATAGTTCCAGTTCTTTCTTGTAGGAAAATCCATTCCTTTGGATACTTGTTCCTCTCTATTTCCCATTCTATTGAGTCTGTGTCCCTGATGTTTCCTTTTCAATTGGGAACTTTATAGTTGATGTTAATTCTCTCCCATTTGCTTCAATGGAACTTTTTAGGAAAAATCCATCATCTTCTGTATATCTGAAGCAGATCAAAGGATTCTTAACCGGAATCCTACACAGTGGATTGAGTGAAAGTGCTGGCAATGGTTCTGTTATTTCCTTTGGGAAAATCCATTCCTTTGGATACTGGTACCTCTCTATTAGCCATTCAATTGAGTCTAGTTTTCCTGATGTTTCCTTTTCAATTGGGAACTATATAGTTGATGTTTTTTGCTTAATGGAACTTTCTGGGCAAAATCCATCATCTTCTTTATATCTAAAGCTGATCAAAGGTTTCTTAACAGGAATCCTATACAGTGGCATAAGTGAACGTGCAGGCTATAGTTCCAGTTATTTCCTTTGGGAAAATCCATTCCTTTGGATACTTGTTCCTCTCTATTTCCCATTCTATTGAGTCTGTGTCCCTGATGTTTCCTTTTGAATTGGGAACTATATAATTGATGTTAATGCCCTCCCTTTTGCTTCAATGGAACTTTTTGGGCAAAATCCATCATCTTCTTTATATCTAAAGCTGATCAAAGGATTCTTAACAGGAATCCTATACAGTGGAATGAGTGAATGTTCAGGCTATATTTCCAGTTATTTCCTTTGGGAAAATCCATTCCTTTGCATATTTGTTCCTCTCTATTTCCCATTCTATTGAGTCTGTGTCACTGATATTTTCTTTTCAATTGAGAACTATATAGTTGATGTTAATTCTCTCCCATTTCCTTCAATGGAACTTTTTGGGAAAAATCCATCCTCTTCTGTATATCTAAAGCTGATCAAAGGATTCTTAAAAGGAATCCTATACAGTGGAATGAGTGAATGAGCTTGCAATAGTTCCAGCTATTTCCTTTCGGAAAATCCATTTCTTTGGATACTTGTTGCTCTCTATTTCCCATTCTATTGAGTCTAGTTTACCCTTCGTTTCCTTTGCATTTAGGAACATGATAGTTGATGATAATCCTCTCCTATTTGCCTCAATGGAACTTTTTGGGCAAAATCCATCATCTTCTTTATATCGAAAGCTGATCAAAGGATTCTTAACAGGAATCCTATACAGTGGCATAAGTGTACGTGCAGGCTATAGTTCCAGTTATTTCCTTTGGGAAAATCCATTCCTTTAGATACTTGTTCCTCTCTATTTCCCATTCTATTGAGTCTGTGTCCCTGATGTATCCTTTTGAATTGGGAACTATATAATCGATGTTAATTCTCTCCCATTTGCTTCAATGGAACTTTTTGGGCAAAATCCATCATCTTCTTTATATCTAAAGCTGATCAAAGGATTCTTAACAGGAATCCTATACAGTGGAATGAGTAAATGGGCAGGCAATAGTTCCTTAACAGGAATCCTATACAGTGGAATGAGTAAATGTGCAGGCAATAGTTCCAGTCCTTTCCTTTGGGAAAATCCATTCCTTTAGATACTTGTTCCTCTCTTATTTCCCATTCAATTGAGTCTAGTGTTCCTGATGTTTCCTTTTCAATAGGGAACTATATAATTGATGTTAAATCTCTCCCATTTGCTTCAATGGAACTTTTTGGGCAAAATCCATCATCTTCTTTATATCTAAAGCTGATCAAAGGATTCTTAACAGGAATCCTATACAGTGGCATGAGTGAACGTGCAGGCTATAGTTCCAGTTATTTCCTTTGGGAAAATCCATTCCTTTGGATACTTGTTCCTCTCTATTAGCCATTCAATTTAGTCTTGTGTTCCTGATGTTTCCTTTTCAATTGGGAACTATATAGTCAATATTAATTCTCTCCTGTTTGCTTAATGGAACTTTCTGGGCAAAATCCATCATCTTCTTTATATCTAAAGCTGAACAAAAGATTCTTAACAGGAATCCTATACAGTGGAATGAGTGAATGTTCAGGCTATATTTCCAGTTATTTCCTTTTGGGAAAATCCATTCCTTTGCATATTTGTTCCTCTCTATTTCCCATTCTATTGAGTCTGTGTCACTGATATTTTCTTTTCAATTGGGAACTATATAGTTGATGTTAATTCTCTCCCATTTGCTTCAATGGAACTTTTTGGGAAAAATCCATCCTCTTCTGTATATCTAAAGCTGATCAAAGGATTCTTAACAGGAATCCTATACAGTGGAATGAGTGAATGAGCTGGCAATAGTTCCAGCTATTTCCTTTGGGAAAATCCATTCCTTTGGATACTTGTTCCTCTCTATTTCCCATTCTATTGAGTCTAGTTTACCCTTCGTTTCCTTTGCATTTAGGAACATTATAGTTGATGATAATCCTCTCCTATTTGCTTCAATGGAACATTTTGGGCAAAATCCATCCTCTTCTTTATTTCTAAAGCTGATCAAAGGATTCTTAACAGGAATCCTATACAGTGGAATGAGTGAATGTTCAGGAAATAGTTCCAGTTCTTTCTTGTAGGAAAATCCATTCCTTTGGATACTTGTTCCTCTCTATTTCCCATTCTATTGAGTCTGTGTCCCTGATGTTTCCTTTTCAATTGGGAACTTTATAGTTGATGTTAATTCTCTCCCATTTGCTTCAATGGAACTTTTTAGGAAAAATCCATCATCTTCTGTATATCTGAAGCAGATCAAAGGATTCTTAACCGGAATCCTACACAGTGGATTGAGTGAAAGTGCTGGCAATGGTTCTGTTATTTCCTTTGGGAAAATCCATTCCTTTGGATACTGGTACCTCTCTATTAGCCATTCAATTGAGTCTAGTTTTCCTGATGTTTCCTTTTCAATTGGGAACTATATAGTTGATGTTTTTTGCTTAATGGAACTTTCTGGGCAAAATCCATCATCTTCTTTATATCTAAAGCTGATCAAAGGTTTCTTAACAGGAATCCTATACAGTGGCATAAGTGAACGTGCAGGCTATAGTTCCAGTTATTTCCTTTGGGAAAATCCATTCCTTTGGATACTTGTTCCTCTCTATTTCCCATTCTATTGAGTCTGTGTCCCTGATGTTTCCTTTTGAATTGGGAACTATATAATTGATGTTAATGCCCTCCCTTTTGCTTCAATGGAACTTTTTGGGCAAAATCCATCATCTTCTTTATATCTAAAGCTGATCAAAGGATTCTTAACAGGAATCCTATACAGTGGAATGAGTGAATGTTCAGGCTATATTTCCAGTTATTTCCTTTGGGAAAATCCATTCCTTTGCATATTTGTTCCTCTCTATTTCCCATTCTATTGAGTCTGTGTCACTGATATTTTCTTTTCAATTGAGAACTATATAGTTGATGTTAATTCTCTCCCATTTCCTTCAATGGAACTTTTTGGGAAAAATCCATCCTCTTCTGTATATCTAAAGCTGATCAAAGGATTCTTAAAAGGAATCCTATACAGTGGAATGAGTGAATGAGCTTGCAATAGTTCCAGCTATTTCCTTTCGGAAAATCCATTTCTTTGGATACTTGTTGCTCTCTATTTCCCATTCTATTGAGTCTAGTTTACCCTTCGTTTCCTTTGCATTTAGGAACATGATAGTTGATGATAATCCTCTCCTATTTGCCTCAATGGAACTTTTTGGGCAAAATCCATCATCTTCTTTATATCGAAAGCTGATCAAAGGATTCTTAACAGGAATCCTATACAGTGGCATAAGTGAACGTGCAGGCTATAGTTCCAGTTATTTCCTTTGGGAAAATCCATTCCTTTGGATACTTGTTCCTCTCTATTTCCCATTCTATTGAGTCTGTGTCCCTGATGTATCCTTTTGAATTGGGAACTATATAATTGATGTTAATTCTCTCCCATTTGCTTCAATGGAACTTTTTGGGCAAAATCCATCATCTTCTTTATATCTAAAGCTGATCAAAGGATTCTCAACAGGAATCCTATACAGTGGAATGAGTAAATGTGCAGGCAATAGTTCCAGTCCTTTCCTTTGGGAAAATCCATTCCTTTAGATACTTGTTCCTCTCTATTTCCCATTCAATTTAGTCTAGTGTTCCTGATGTTTCCTTTTCAACAGGGAACTATATACTTGATTTTAATTCTCTCCCATTTGCTTCAATGGAACTTTTTGGGCAAAATCCATCATCTTCTTTATATCTAAAGCTCATCAAAGGATTGTTAACAGGAATCCTATACAGTGGAATGAGTAAATGTGCAGGCAATAGTTCCAGTCCTTTCCTTTTGGAAAATCCATTTCTTTAGATACTTGTTCCTCTCTATTTCCCATTATATTGAGTCTAGTGTTCCTGATGTTTCCTTTTCAATAGGGAACTATATAATTGATGTTAATTCTCTCCCATTTGCTTCAATGGAACTTTTTGGGCAAAATCCATCATCTCCTGTATATATAAAGCTGATCAAAGGATTCTTAACAGGAATCCTATACAGTGGCATGAGTGAACGTGCAGGCTATAGTTCCAGTTATTTCCTTTGGGAAAATCCATTCCTTTGGATACTTGTTCCTCTCTATTAGCCATTCAATTGAGTCTAGTATTCCTGATGTTTCCTTTTCAATTGGGAACTATATAGTTCACGTTAATTCTCTCCTGTTTGCTTAATGCAACATTCTGGGCAAAATCCATCATCTTCTTTATATCTAAAGCTGAACAAAAGATTCTTAACAGGAATCCTATACAGTGGAATGAATCAATGTGCAGGCAATATTTCCAGTTCTTTCTTTGAGGAAAATCCATTCCTTTGGATACTTGTTCCTCTCTATTTCCCATTCAATTGAGTCTGTGTTCCTGATGTTTCCTTTGCATTTAAGAACATTATAGTTGATGATAATTCTCACTTATTTGCTTCAATAGAACATTTTGGGCAAAATATATCTTCTTCTTTATATCTAAAGCTGATCAAAGGATTCTTAACAGGAATCCTATACAGGGGAATGTGTAAATATGCAGGCAATAGTTCCAGTACTTTCCTTTGGGAAAATCCATTCCTTTAGATACTTGTTCTTCTCTATTTCCCATTCAATTGAGTCTAGTGTTCCTGATGTTTCCTTTTCAATAGGGAACTATATAATTGATGTTAATTCTCTCCCATTTGCTTCAATGGAACTTTTTGGGCAAAATCCATCATCTTCTGTATATATAAAGCTGATCAAAGGATTGTTAACAGGAATCCTAAACAGTGGAAAAAGTAAATGTGCAGGCAATAGTTCCAGTCCTTTCCTTTTGGAAAATCCATTCCTTTAGATACTTGTTCCTCTCTATTTCCCATTCAATTGAGTCTAGTGTTCCTGATGGTTCCTTTTCAATAGGGAACTATATAATTGATGTTAATTCTCTCCCATTTGCTTCAATGGAACTTTTTGGGCAAAATCCATCATCTTTTTTATATCTAAAGCTGATCAAAGGATTCTTAACAGGAATCCTATACAGTGGAATGAGTAAATGTTCAGGCAATAGTTCCAGTCCTTTCCTTTGGGAAAATCCATTCCTTTAGATACTTGTTCCTCTCTATTTCCCATTCAATTGAGTCTAGTGTTCCTGATGGTTCCTTTTCAATAGGGAACTATATAATTGATGTTAATTCTCTCCCATTTGCTTCAATGGAACTTTTTGGGCAAAATCCATCATCTTCTTTATATCTAAAGCTGATCAAAGGATTCTTTTTTTTTTTTTTTTTTTAAATTTATTTTTATTTTATTTTATAATTATAACATTTTTTGACAGTACATATGCATGTGTAATTTTTTACAACATTATCCCTTGCACTTACTTCTATTCAGATTTTTTCCCTTCCTCCCCCAAACCCCTCCCCCAGATGGCAAGCAGTCTTATATATGTTAAATATATTACAGTATAATTTATATACAATATATGTGTGTAGAACCGAATTTTTTGTTGCACAGGAAGAATTGGATTCAGAAGGTAAAAATAACAGTTTACATTCATTTCCCATTGTTCCTTTTCTGGATGTAGCTGGTTCTTTCCATCATTAATCAATTGGAATTGGATTAGCTCTTCTCTATGTTGAAGAAATCCACTTCCATCAGCATACATCCTCGTACAGTATCATTGTTTTTTTTTTTTTTTTTTTTTTTTTTTTAATTTTTTATTTTATTTTATAATTATATCATTTTTTGACAGTACATATGCATGGGTAATTTTTTACAACATTATCCCTTGCACTTACTTCTATTCAGATTTTTTCCCTTCCTCCCCTAACCCCCTCCCCCAGATGGCAAGCAGTCTTATATATGTTAAATATATTACAGTATATAAGTGTATAATGATCTTCTGGTTCTGCTCGTTTCACTCAGCATCAGTTGATGTAAGTCTCTCCAAGCCTCTCTGTATTTCTCCTGTTGGTCATTTCTTATAGAACAATAATATTCCATAACATTCATATACCATAGTTTACCCAACCATTCTCCAATTGAGGAATTTCCAATTGATGGTTCCTTTTCAATTGGGAACTATATAATTGATGTTAATTCTCTCCCATTTGCTACAATGGAACTTTTTGGGCAAAATCCATCCTCTTCTGTATATCTAAAGCAGATCAAAGGATTCTTTACAGGAATCCTATACAGTGGAATGAGTGAATGTTCAGGCTATATTTCCAGTTATTTCCTTTGGGAAAATCCATTCCTTTGCATATTTGTTCCTCTCTATTTCCCATTCTATTGAGTCTGTGTCACTGATATTTTCTTTTCAATTGGGAACTATATAGTTGATGTTAATTCTCTCCCATTTTTTTCAATGGAACTTTTTGGGCAAAATCCATCATCTTCTTTATATCTAAAGCTGATCAAAGGATTCTTAAAAGGAATCCTATACAGTGGAATGAGTAAATGTGCACGCAATAGTTCCAGTCTTTCCTTTGGGAAAATCCATTCCTTTAGATACTTGTTCCTCTCTATTTCCCATTCAATTTAGTCTAGTGTTCCTGATGTTTCTTTTTCAATAGGGAACTATATAATTGATGTTAATTCTCTCCCATTTGCTTCAATGGAACTTTTTGGGCAAAAAAAGCTGATCAAAGGATTCTTAACAGGAATCCTATACAGTGGAATGAGTAAGTGTGCAGGCAATAGTTCCAGTTATTTCCTTTGGGAAAATCCATTCCTTTGGATACTTGTTCCTCTCTATTTCCCATTCTATTGAGTCTGTGTCCCTGATGTTTCCTTTTGAATTGGGAACTATATAATTGATGTTAATGCCCTCCCTTTTGCTTCAATGGAACTTTTTGGGCAAAATCCATCATCTTCTTTATATCTAAAGCTGATCAAAGGATTCTTAACAGGAATCCTATACAGTGGAATGAGTGAATGTTCAGGCTATATTTCCAGTTATTTCCTTTGGGAAAATCCATTCCTTTGCATATTTGTTCCTCTCTATTTCCCATTCTATTGAGTCTGTGTCACTGATATTTTCTTTTCAATTGAGAACTATATAGTTGATGTTAATTCTCTCCCATTTCCTTCAATGGAACTTTTTGGGAAAAATCCATCCTCTTCTGTATATCTAAAGCTGATCAAAGGATTCTTAAAAGGAATCCTATACAGTGGAATGAGTGAATGAGCTGGCAATAGTTCCAGCTATTTCCTTTGGGAAAATCCATTTCTTTGGATACTTGTTCCTCTCTATTTCCCATTCAATTGAGTCTAGTTTACCCTTCGTTTCCTTTGCATTTAGGAACATGATAGTTGATGATAATCCTCTCCTATTTGCTTCAATGGAACTTTTTGGGCAAAATCCATCATCTTCTTTATATCGAAAGCTGATCAAAGGATTCTTAACAGGAATCCTATACAGTGGCATAAGTGTACGTGCAGGCTATAGTTCCAGTTATTTCCTTTGGGAAAATCCATTCCTTTAGATACTTGTTCCTCTCTATTTCCCATTCTATTGAGTCTGTGTCCCTGATGTATCCTTTTGAATTGGGAACTATATAATCGATGTTAATTCTCTCCCATTTGCTTCAATGGAACTTTTTGGGCAAAATCCATCATCTTCTTTATATCTAAAGCTGATCAAAGGATTCTTAACAGGAATCCTATACAGTGGAATGAGTAAATGGGCAGGCAATAGTTCCTTAACAGGAATCCTATACAGTGGAATGAGTAAATGTGCAGGCAATAGTTCCAGTCCTTTCCTTTGGGAAAATCCATTCCTTTAGATACTTGTTCCTCTCTTATTTCCCATTCAATTGAGTCTAGTGTTCCTGATGTTTCCTTTTCAATAGGGAACTATATAATTGATGTTAAATCTCTCCCATTTGCTTCAATGGAACTTTTTGGGCAAAATCCATCATCTTCTTTATATCTAAAGCTGATCAAAGGATTCTTAACAGGAATCCTATACAGTGGAATGAGAAAATGTTCAGGCAATAGTTCCAGTCCTTTCCTTTGGGAAAATCCATTCCTTTAGATACTTGTTCCTCTCTATTTCCCATTCAATTGAGTCTAGTGTTCCTGATGGTTCCTTTTCAATAGGGAACTATATAATTGATGTTAATTCTCTCCCATTTGCTTCAATGGTTCAAAATCCATCATCTTCTTTATATCTAAAGCTGATCAAAGGATTCTGAACAGGAATCCTATACAGTGGCATGAGTGAACGTGCAGGCTATAGTTCCAGTTATTTTCTTTGGGAAAATCCATTCCTTTGGATACTTGTTCCTCTCTATTAGCCATTCAATTTAGTCTTGTGTTCCTGATGTTTCCTTTTCAATTGGGAACTATATAGTCGATGTTAATTCTCTCCTGTTTGCTTAATGGAACTTTCTGGGCAAAATCCATCATCTTCTTTATATCTAAAGCTGAACAAAAGATTCTTAACAGGAATCCTATACAGTGGAATGAATCAATGTGCAGGCAATATTTCCAGTTCTTCCTTTGAGGAAAATCCATTCCTTTGGATACTTGTTCCTCTCTATTTCCCATTCTATTGAGTCTGTGTTCCTGATGTTTCCTTTGCATTTAAGAACATTATAGTTGATGATAATTCTCAATAATTTGCTTCAATGGAACATTTTGGGCAAAATATAGCTTCTTCTTTATATCTAAAGCTGATCAAAGGATTCTTAACAGGAATCCTATACAGTGGAATGAGTAAATGTGCAGGCAATAGTTCCAGTCCTTTCCTTTGAGAAAATCCATTCCTTTAGATACTTGTTCCTCTCTATTTCCCATTCAATTTAGTCTAGTGTTCCTGATGGTTCCTTTTCAATAGGGAAGTATATAATTGATGTTAATTCTCTCCGCTTTGCTTCAATGGAACTTTCTGGGCAAAATCCATCATCTTCTTTATATCTAAAGCTGATCGAAGGTTTCTTAACAGGAATCCTATACAGTGGCATAAGTGAACGTGCAGGCTATAGTTCCAGTTATTTCCTTTGGGAAAATCCATTCCTTTGGATACTTGTTCCTCTCTATTTCCCATTCTATTGAGTCTGTGTTCCTGATGTTTCCTTTGCATTTAAGAACATTATAGTTCATGATAATTCTCACTTATTTGCTTCAATGGAACATTTTGGGCAAAATCCATCATCTTCTTTATATCTAAAGCTGATCAATGGATTCTTAACAGGAATCCTATAGAGTGGAATGAGTAAATGTGCAGGCAATAGTTCCAGTCCTTTCCTTTGGGAAAATCCATTCCTTTAGCTACTTGTTCCACTCTATTTCCCATTCTATTGAGTCTAGTGTTCCTGATGGTTCCTTTTCAATAGGGAAGTATATAATTGATGTTAATTCTCTCCGCTTTGCTTCAATGGAACTTTCTGGGCAAAATCCATCATCTTCTTTATATCTAAAGCTGATCAAAGGTTTCTTAACAGGAATCCTATACAGTGGCATAAGTGAACGTGCAGGCTATAGTTCCAGTTATTTCCTTTGGGAAAATCCATTCCTTTGGATACTTGTTCCTCTCTATTTCCCATTCTATTGAGTCTGTGTCCCTGATGTTTCCTTTTCAATTGGGAACTATATAATTGATGTTAATTCCCTCCCTTTTGCTTCAATGGAACATTTTGGGCAAAATCCATCATCTTCTTTATATCTAAAGCTGATCAAAGGATTCTTAACAGGAATCCTAAACAGTGGAATGAATCAATGTGCAGGCAATATTTCCAGTTCTTTCTTTGAGGAAAATCCATTCCTTTGGATACTTGTTCCTCTCTATTTCCCATTCTATTGAGTCTGTTTTCCTGATGTTTCCTTTGCATTTAAGAACATTATAGTTCACGATAATTCTCACTTATTTGCTTCAATGGAACATTTTGGGCAAAATCCATCATCTTCTTTATATCTAAAGCTGATCAATGGATTCTTAACAGGAATCCTATAGAGTGGAATGAGTAAATGTGCAGGCAATAGTTCCAGTCCTTTCCTTTGGGAAAATCCATTCCTTTAGCTACTTGTTCCTCTCTATTTCCCATTCTATTGAGTCTAGTGTTCCTGATGGTTCCTTTTAAATAGGGAACTATATAATTGATATTACTTCTCTCCCATTTGCTTCAATGGAACTTTTTGGGCAAAATCCATCATCTTCTTTATATCTAAAGCTGATCAAAGGATTCTTAACAGGAATCCTATACAGTGGAATTAGTGAATGTGCAGGCAATAGTTCCAGTTATTTCCTTTGGGAAAATCCATTCCTTTGGATACTTGTTCCTCTCTATTTCCCATTCTATTGAGTCTGTATCCCTGATGTTTCCTTTTGAATTGGGAACTATATAATTGATGTTAATTCTCTCCCATTTGCTTCAATGGAACTTTTTGGGCAAAATCCATCATCTTCTGTATATCTAAAGCTGATCAAAGGATTCTTAACAGGAATCCTATACAGTGGAATTAGTGAATGTGCAGGCAATAGTTCCAGTTCTTTCATTTAGGAAAATCCATTCCTTTGGATACTTGTTCCTCTCTATTTCCCATTCTATTGAGTCTAGTTTACCCTTTGTTTCCTTTGCATTTAGGAACATTATAGGTGATGATAATCCTCTCCTATTTGCTTCAATGGAACATTTTGGGCAAAATCCATCCTCTTCTTTATATCTAAAGCTGATCAAAGGATTCTTAACAGGAATCCTATACAGTGGAATGAGTGAATGAGCTGGCAATAGTTCCAGCTATTTCCTTTGGGAAAATCCATTTCTTTGGATACTTGTTCCTCTCTATTTCCCATTCAATTGAGTCTAGTTTACCCTTCGTTTCCTTTGCATTTAGGAACATGATAGTTGATGATAATCCTCTCCTATTTGCTTCAATGGAACTTTTTGGGCAAAATCCATCATCTTCTTTATATCGAAAGCTGATCAAAGGATTCTTAACAGGAATCCTATACAGTGGCATAAGTGTACGTGCAGGCTATAGTTCCAGTTATTTCCTTTGGGAAAATCCATTCCTTTAGATACTTGTTCCTCTCTATTTCCCATTCTATTGAGTCTGTGTCCCTGATGTATCCTTTTGAATTGGGAACTATATAATCGATGTTAATTCTCTCCCATTTGCTTCAATGGAACTTTTTGGGCAAAATCCATCATCTTCTTTATATCTAAAGCTGATCAAAGGATTCTTAACAGGAATCCTATACAGTGGAATGAGTAAATGGGCAGGCAATAGTTCCTTAACAGGAATCCTATACAGTGGAATGAGTAAATGTGCAGGCAATAGTTCCAGTCCTTTCCTTTGGGAAAATCCATTCCTTTAGATACTTGTTCCTCTCTTATTTCCCATTCAATTGAGTCTAGTGTTCCTGATGTTTCCTTTTCAATAGGGAACTATATAATTGATGTTAAATCTCTCCCATTTGCTTCAATGGAACTTTTTGGGCAAAATCCATCATCTTCTTTATATCTAAAGCTGATCAAAGGATTCTTAACAGGAATCCTATACAGTGGAATGAGAAAATGTTCAGGCAATAGTTCCAGTCCTTTCCTTTGGGAAAATCCATTCCTTTAGATACTTGTTCCTCTCTATTTCCCATTCAATTGAGTCTAGTGTTCCTGATGGTTCCTTTTCAATAGGGAACTATATAATTGATGTTAATTCTCTCCCATTTGCTTCAATGGTTCAAAATCCATCATCTTCTTTATATCTAAAGCTGATCAAAGGATTCTGAACAGGAATCCTATACAGTGGCATGAGTGAACGTGCAGGCTATAGTTCCAGTTATTTTCTTTGGGAAAATCCATTCCTTTGGATACTTGTTCCTCTCTATTAGCCATTCAATTTAGTCTTGTGTTCCTGATGTTTCCTTTTCAATTGGGAACTATATAGTCGATGTTAATTCTCTCCTGTTTGCTTAATGGAACTTTCTGGGCAAAATCCATCATCTTCTTTATATCTAAAGCTGAACAAAAGATTCTTAACAGGAATCCTATACAGTGGAATGAATCAATGTGCAGGCAATATTTCCAGTTCTTCCTTTGAGGAAAATCCATTCCTTTGGATACTTGTTCCTCTCTATTTCCCATTCTATTGAGTCTGTGTTCCTGATGTTTCCTTTGCATTTAAGAACATTATAGTTGATGATAATTCTCAATAATTTGCTTCAATGGAACATTTTGGGCAAAATATAGCTTCTTCTTTATATCTAAAGCTGATCAAAGGATTCTTAACAGGAATCCTATACAGTGGAATGAGTAAATGTGCAGGCAATAGTTCCAGTCCTTTCCTTTGAGAAAATCCATTCCTTTAGATACTTGTTCCTCTCTATTTCCCATTCAATTTAGTCTAGTGTTCCTGATGGTTCCTTTTCAATAGGGAAGTATATAATTGATGTTAATTCTCTCCGCTTTGCTTCAATGGAACTTTCTGGGCAAAATCCATCATCTTCTTTATATCTAAAGCTGATCGAAGGTTTCTTAACAGGAATCCTATACAGTGGCATAAGTGAACGTGCAGGCTATAGTTCCAGTTATTTCCTTTGGGAAAATCCATTCCTTTGGATACTTGTTCCTCTCTATTTCCCATTCTATTGAGTCTGTGTTCCTGATGTTTCCTTTGCATTTAAGAACATTATAGTTCATGATAATTCTCACTTATTTGCTTCAATGGAACATTTTGGGCAAAATCCATCATCTTCTTTATATCTAAAGCTGATCAATGGATTCTTAACAGGAATCCTATAGAGTGGAATGAGTAAATGTGCAGGCAATAGTTCCAGTCCTTTCCTTTGGGAAAATCCATTCCTTTAGCTACTTGTTCCACTCTATTTCCCATTCTATTGAGTCTAGTGTTCCTGATGGTTCCTTTTCAATAGGGAAGTATATAATTGATGTTAATTCTCTCCGCTTTGCTTCAATGGAACTTTCTGGGCAAAATCCATCATCTTCTTTATATCTAAAGCTGATCAAAGGTTTCTTAACAGGAATCCTATACAGTGGCATAAGTGAACGTGCAGGCTATAGTTCCAGTTATTTCCTTTGGGAAAATCCATTCCTTTGGATACTTGTTCCTCTCTATTTCCCATTCTATTGAGTCTGTGTCCCTGATGTTTCCTTTTCAATTGGGAACTATATAATTGATGTTAATTCCCTCCCTTTTGCTTCAATGGAACATTTTGGGCAAAATCCATCATCTTCTTTATATCTAAAGCTGATCAAAGGATTCTTAACAGGAATCCTAAACAGTGGAATGAATCAATGTGCAGGCAATATTTCCAGTTCTTTCTTTGAGGAAAATCCATTCCTTTGGATACTTGTTCCTCTCTATTTCCCATTCTATTGAGTCTGTTTTCCTGATGTTTCCTTTGCATTTAAGAACATTATAGTTCACGATAATTCTCACTTATTTGCTTCAATGGAACATTTTGGGCAAAATCCATCATCTTCTTTATATCTAAAGCTGATCAATGGATTCTTAACAGGAATCCTATAGAGTGGAATGAGTAAATGTGCAGGCAATAGTTCCAGTCCTTTCCTTTGGGAAAATCCATTCCTTTAGCTACTTGTTCCTCTCTATTTCCCATTCTATTGAGTCTAGTGTTCCTGATGGTTCCTTTTAAATAGGGAACTATATAATTGATATTACTTCTCTCCCATTTGCTTCAATGGAACTTTTTGGGCAAAATCCATCATCTTCTTTATATCTAAAGCTGATCAAAGGATTCTTAACAGGAATCCTATACAGTGGAATTAGTGAATGTGCAGGCAATAGTTCCAGTTATTTCCTTTGGGAAAATCCATTCCTTTGGATACTTGTTCCTCTCTATTTCCCATTCTATTGAGTCTGTATCCCTGATGTTTCCTTTTGAATTGGGAACTATATAATTGATGTTAATTCTCTCCCATTTGCTTCAATGGAACTTTTTGGGCAAAATCCATCATCTTCTGTATATCTAAAGCTGATCAAAGGATTCTTAACAGGAATCCTATACAGTGGAATTAGTGAATGTGCAGGCAATAGTTCCAGTTCTTTCATTTAGGAAAATCCATTCCTTTGGATACTTGTTCCTCTCTATTTCCCATTCTATTGAGTCTAGTTTACCCTTTGTTTCCTTTGCATTTAGGAACATTATAGGTGATGATAATCCTCTCCTATTTGCTTCAATGGAACATTTTGGGCAAAATCCATCCTCTTCTTTATATCTAAAGCTGATCAAAGGATTCTTAACAGGAATCCTATACAGTGGAATGAGTAAATGTGCAGGCAATAGTTCCAGTCATTTCCTTTGGGAAAATCCTTTCTTTTGGATACTTGTTCCTATGTATTTCCCTTTCAATTGAGTCTAGTGTTCCTGATGTTTCCTTTTCAATTGGGAACTATAGAGTTGATGTTAATTCTCTCCCATTTGCTTCAATGGAACTTTTTGGGCAAAATCCATCATCTTCTTTATATCTAAAGGTGATCAAAGGATTTTTAACAGGAATCCTATACAGTGGAATGTGTAAATATGCAGGCAATAGTTCCAGTACTTTCCTTTGGGAAAATCCATTCCTTTAGATACTTGTTCCTCTCTATATCCCATTCAATTGAGTCTAGTGTTCCTGATGTTTCCTTTTCAATGGGGAACTATATAATTGATGTTAATTCTCTCCTGTTTGCTTCAATGGAATTTTTTGGGAAAATTCATCATCTTCTGTATATCTAAAGCTGATCAAAGGATTCTTAACAGGAACCCTGTACAGTGGAATGAGTAAATGTGCAGGCAATAGTTCCAGTCCTTTCCTTTGGGAAAATCCATTCCTTTAGATACTTGTTCCTCTCTATTTCCCATTCAATTGAGTCTAGTGTTCCTGATGGTTCCTTTTCAATTGGGAACTATATAATTGATGTTAATTCTCTCACGTTTGCTACAATGGAACTTTTTGGGCAAAATCCATCCTCTTCTGTATATCTAAAGCAGATCAAAGGATTCTTTACAGGAATCCTATACAGTGGAATGAGTGAATGTTCAGGCTATATTTCCAGTTATTTCCTTTGGGAAAATCCATTCCTTTGCATATTTGTTCCTCTGTATTTCCCATTGTATTGAGTCTGTGTCACTGATATTTTCTTTTCAATTGGGAACTATATAGTTCACGTTAATTCTCTCCTGTTTGCTTAATGCAACATTCTGGGCAAAATCCATCCTCTTCTGTATATCTAAAGCTGATCAAAGGATTCTTAACAGGAATCCTATACAGTGGAATGAGTGAATAAGCTGGCAAAAGTTCCAGCTATTTCCTTTGGGAAAATCCATTCCTTTGGATACTTGTTCCTCTCTATTTCCCATTCTATTGAGTCTAGTTTACCCTTCGTTTCCTTTGCATTTAGGAACATTATAGTTGATGATAATCCTCTCCTATTTGCTTCAATGGAACTTTTTGGGCAAAATCCATCATCTTCTTTATATCTAAAGCTGATCAAAGGATTCTTAACAGGAATCCTATAAGGTGGAATGAGTAAATGTGCAGGCAATAGTTCCAGTCCTTTCCTTTGGGAAAATCCATTCCTTTAGATACTTGTTCCTCTCTATTTCCCATTCAATTGAGTCTAGTGTTCCTGATGGTTCCTTTTCAATAGGGAACTATATAATTGATGTTAATTCTCTCCCCTTTGCTTCAATGGAACTTTCTGGGCAAAATCCATCATCTTCTTTATATCTAAAGCTGATCAAAGGATTCTTAACAGGAATCCTATACAGTGAAATGAATCAATGTGCAGGCAATATTTCCAGTTCTTTCTTTGAGGAAAATCCATTCCTTTGGATACTTGTTCCTCTCTATTTCCCATTCAATTGAGTATAGTGTTCCTGATGGTTCCTTTTCAATAGGGAACTATATAATTGATGTTAATTCTCTCCCATTTGCTTCAATGGAACTTTTTGGGCAAAATCCATCATCTTCTTTATATCTAAAGGTGATCAAAGGATTTTTAACAGGAATCCTATACAGTGGAATGTGTAAATATGCAGGCAATAGTTCCAGTACTTTCCTTTGGGAAAATCCATTCCTTTAGATACTTGTTCCTCTCTATATCCCATTCAATTGAGTCTAGTGTTCCTGATGTTTCCTTTTCAATGGGGAACTATATAATTGATGTTAATTCTCTCCTGTTTGCTTCAATGGAATTTTTTGGGAAAATTCATCATCTTCTGTATATCTAAAGCTGATCAAAGGATTCTTAACAGGAACCCTGTACAGTGGAATGAGTAAATGTGCAGGCAATAGTTCCAGTCCTTTCCTTTGGGAAAATCCATTCCTTTAGATACTTGTTCCTCTCTATTTCCCATTCAATTGAGTCTAGTGTTCCTGATGGTTCCTTTTCAATTGGGAACTATATAATTGATGTTAATTCTCTCCCGTTTGCTACAATGGAACTTTTTGGGCAAAATCCATCCTCTTCTGTATATCTAAAGCAGATCAAAGGATTCTTTACAGGAATCCTAAACAGTGGAATGAGTGAATGTTCAGGCTATATTTCCAGTTATTTCCTTTGGGAAAATCCATTCCTTTGCATATTTGTTCCTCTGTATTTCCCATTGTATTGAGTCTGTGTCACTGATATTTTCTTTTCAATTGGGAACTATATAGTTCACGTTAATTCTCTCCTGTTTGCTTAATGCAACATTCTGGGCAAAATCCATCCTCTTCTGTATATCTAAAGCTGATCAAAGGATTCTTAACAGGAATCCTATACAGTGGAATGAGTGAATAAGCTGGCAATAGTTCCAGCTATTTCCTTTGGGAAAATCCATTCCTTTGGATACTTGTTCCTCTCTATTTCCCATTCTATTGAGTCTAGTTTACCCTTCGTTTCCTTTGCATTTAGGAACATTATAGTTGATGATAATCCTCTCCTATTTGCTTCAATGGAACTTTTTGGGCAAAATCCATAATCTTCTTTATATCTAAAGATGATCAAAGGATTCTTAACAGGAATCCTATAAGGTGGAATGAGTAAATGTGCAGGCAATAGTTCCAGTCCTTTCCTTTGGGAAAATCCATTCCTTTAGATACTTGTTCCTCTCTATTTCCCATTCAATTGAGTCTAGTGTTCCTGATGGTTCCTTTTCAATAGGGAACTATATAATTGATGTTAATTCTCTCCCCTTTGCTTCAATGGAACTTTCTGGGTAAAATCCATCATCTTCTTTATATCTAAAGCTGATCAAAGGATTCTTAACAGGAACCCTGTACAGTGGAATGCGTAAATGTGCAGGCAATAGTTCCAGTCCTTTCCTTTGGGAAAATCCATTCCTTTAGATACTTGTTCCTCTCTATTTCCCATTCAATTGAGTCTAGTGTTCCTGATGGTTCCTTTTCAATAGGGAACTATATAATTGATGTTAATTCTCTCCCATTTGCTTCAATGGAACTTTTTCGGCAAAATCCATCATCTTCTTTATATCTAAAGCTGATCAAAGGATTCTTAACAGGAATCCTATACAGTGGAATGAGTAAATGTGCAGGCAATAGTTCCAGTCCTTTCCTTTGGGAAAATCCATTCCTTTAGATACTTGTTCCTCTCTATTTCCCATTCAATTGAGTCTAGTGTTCCTGATGTTTCCTTTTCAATTGGGAACTATATAGTTGATGTTAATTCTCTCCTGTTTGCTTAATGGAATTTTCTGGGCAAAATCCATCATCTTCTTTATATCTAAAGCTGAACAAAAGATTCTTAACAGGAATCCTATACAGTGGAATGAATCAATGTGCAGGCAATATTTCCAGTTCTTTCTTTGCGGAAAATCCATTCCTTTGGATACTTGTTCCTCTCTATTTCCCATTCTATTGAGTCTGTGTTCCTGATGTTTCCTTTGCATTTAAGAACATTATAGTTGATGATAATTCTCACTTATTTGCTTCAATGGAACATTTTGGGCAAAATATAGCTTCTTCTTTATATGTAAAGCTGATCAAAGGATTCTTAACAGGAATCCTATACAGTGGAATGAGTAAATGTGCAGGCAATAGTTCCAGTCCTTTCCTTTGGGAAAATCCATTCCTTTAGATACTTGTTCCTCTCTATTTCCCATTCAATTTAGTCTAGTGTTCCTGATGGTTCCTTTTCAATAGGGAACTATATAATTGATGTTAATTCTCTCCCATTTGCTTCAATGGAACTTTTTGGGCAAAATCCATCATCTTCTGTATATCTAAAGCTGATCAAAGGATTCTTAACAGGAATCCTATACAGTGGAATGAGTAAATGTGCAGGCAATAGTTCCAGTCCTTTCCTTTTGGAAAATCCATTCCTTTAGATACTTGTTCCTCTCTATTTCCCATTCTATTGAGTCTAGTGTTCCTGATGGTTCCTTTTCAATAGGGAACTATATAATTGATGTTAATTCTCTCCCATTTGCTTCAATGGAACTTTTTGGGCAAAATCCATCATCTTCTTTATATCTAAAGCTGATCAAAGGATTCTTAACAGGAATCCTATACAGTGGCATGAGTGAACGTGCAGGCTATAGTTCCAGTTATTTCCTTTGGGGAAAATCCATTCCTTTAGATACTTGTTCCTCTCTATTTCCCATTCAATTTAGTCTAGTGTTCCTGATGGTTCCTTTTCAATAGGGAACTATATAATTGATGTTAATTCTCTCCCCTTTGCTTCAATGGAACTTTCTGGGCAAAATCCATCATCTTCTTTATATCTAAAGCTGAACAAAGGTTTCTTAATAGGAATCTTATACAGTGGCATAAGTGAACGTGCAGGCTATAGTTCCAGTTATTTCCTTTGGAAAATCCATTCCTTTGGATACTTGTTCCTCTCTATTTCCCATTCTATTGAGTCTGTGTCCCTGATGGTTCCTTTTCAATTGGGAACTATATAATTGATGTTAATTCCCTCCCTTTTGCTTCAATGGAACATTTTGGGCAAAATCCATCATCTTCTTTATATCTAAAGCTGATCAAAGGATTCTTAACAGGAATCCCAAACAATGGAATGAATCAATGTGCAGGCAATATTTCCAGTTCTTTCTTTGAGGAAAATCCATTCCTTTGGATACTTGTTCCTCTCTATTTCCCATTCAATTGAGTATAGTGTTCCTGATGATTCCTTTTCAATTGGGAACTATATAATTGATGTTAATTCTCTCCCGTTTGCTTCAATGGAAGTTTCTGGCTAATATCCATCATCTTCTTTATATGTAAAGCTGATCAAAGGATTCTTAACAGGAATCCTATAAGGTGGAATGAGTAAATGTGCAGGCAATAGTTCCAGTCCTTTCCTTTGGGAAAATCCATTCCTTTAGATACTTGTTCCTCTCTATTTCCCATTCAATTGAGTCTAGTGTTCCTGATGTTTCCTTTTCAATAGGGAACTATATAATTGATGTTAATTCTCTCCCATTTGCTTCAATGGAACTTTTTAGGCAAAATCCATCATCTTCTGTATATATAAATCTGATCAAAGGATTCTTAACAGGAATCCTATACAGTGGAATGAGTAAATGTGCAGGCAATAGTTCCAGTCCTTTCTTTGGGAAAATCCATTCCTTTAGATACTTGTTCCTCTCTATTTCCCATTCAATTGAGTCTAGTGTTCCTGATGTTTCCTTTTCAATGGGGAACTATATATTTGATGTTAATTCTCTCCCATTTGCTTCAATGGAAACTTTTTGGGCAAAATCCATCATCTTCTGTATATATAAAGCTGATCAAAGGATTCTTAACAGGAATCCTATACAGTGGAATGAGTAAATGTACAGGCAATAGTTCCAGTCCTTTCCTTTGGGAAAATCCATTCCTTTAGATACTTGTTCCTCTCTATTTCCCATTCAATTGAGTCTAGTGTTCCTGATGGTTCCTTTTCAATAGGGAACTATATAATTGATGTTAATTCTCTCCCATTTGCTTCAATGGAACTTTTTGGGCAAAATCCATTATCTTCTTTATATCTAAAGCTGATCAAAGGATTCTTAACAGGAACCCTGTACAGTGGAATGAGTAAATGTGCAGGCAATAGTTCCAGTCCTTTCCTTTGGGAAAATCCATTCCTTTAGATACTTGTTCCTCTCTATTTCCCATTCAATTGAGTCTAGTGTTCCTGATGGTTCCTTTTCAATAGGGAACTATATAATTGATGTTAATTCTCTCCCATTTGCTTCAATGGAACTTTTTGGGCAAAATCCATCATCTTCTGTATATCTAAAGCTGATCAAAGGATTCTTAACAGGAATCCTATACAGTGGAATGAGTAAATGTGCAGGCAATAGTTCCAGTCCTTTCCTTTTGGAAAATCCATTCCTTTAGATACTTGTTCCTCTCTATTTCCCATTCTATTGAGTCTACTGTTCCTGATGGTTCCTTTTCAATAGGGAACTATATAATTGATGTTAATTCTCTCCCATTTGCTTCAATGGAACTTTTTGGGCAAAATCCATTATCTTCTTTATATCTAAAGCTGATCAAAGGATTCTTAACAGGAATCCTATACAGTGGCATGAGTGAACGTGCAGGCTATAGTTCCAGTTATTTCCTTTGGGAAAATCCATTCCTTTAGATACTTGTTCCTCTCTATTTCCCATTCAATTGAGTCTAGTGTTCCTGATGGTTCCTTTTCAATTGGGAACTATATAGTTGATGTTAATTCTCTCCTGTTTGCTTAATGGAATTTTCTGGGCAAAATCCATCATCTTCTTTATATCTAAAGCTGAACAAAAGATTCTTAACAGGAATCCTATACAGTGGAATGAATCAATGTGCAGGCAATATTTCCAGTTCTTTCTTTGCGGAAAATCCATTCCTTTGGATACTTGTTCCTCTCTATTTCCCATTCTATTGAGTCTGTGTTCCTGATGTTTCCTTTGCATTTAAGAACATTATAGTTGATGATAATTCTCACTTATTTGCTTCAATGGAACATTTTGGGCAAAATATAGCTTCTTCTTTATATGTAAAGCTGATCAAAGGATTCTTAACAGGAATCCTATACAGTGGAATGAGTAAATGTGCAGGCAATAGTTCCAGTCCTTTCCTTTGGGAAAATCCATTCCTTTAGATACTTGTTCCTCTCTATTTCCCATTCAATTTAGTCTAGTGTTCCTGATGGTTCCTTTTCAATAGGGAACTATATAATTGATGTTAATTCTCTCCCATTTGCTTCAATGGAACTTTTTGGGCAAAATCCATCATCTTCTGTATATCTAAAGCTGATCAAAGGATTCTTAACAGGAATCCTATACAGTGGAATGAGTAAATGTGCAGGCAATAGTTCCAGTCCTTTCCTTTTGGAAAATCCATTCCTTTAGATACTTGTTCCTCTCTATTTCCCATTCTATTGAGTCTAGTGTTCCTGATGGTTCCTTTTCAATAGGGAACTATATAATTGATGTTAATTCTCTCCCATTTGCTTCAATGGAACTTTTTGGGCAAAATCCATCATCTTCTTTATATCTAAAGCTGATCAAAGGATTCTTAACAGGAATCCTATACAGTGGCATGAGTGAACGTGCAGGCTATAGTTCCAGTTATTTCCTTTGGGGAAAATCCATTCCTTTAGATACTTGTTCCTCTCTATTTCCCATTCAATTTAGTCTAGTGTTCCTGATGGTTCCTTTTCAATAGGGAACTATATAATTGATGTTAATTCTCTCCCCTTTGCTTCAATGGAACTTTCTGGGCAAAATCCATCATCTTCTTTATATCTAAAGCTGAACAAAGGTTTCTTAATAGGAATCTTATACAGTGGCATAAGTGAACGTGCAGGCTATAGTTCCAGTTATTTCCTTTGGAAAATCCATTCCTTTGGATACTTGTTCCTCTCTATTTCCCATTCTATTGAGTCTGTGTCCCTGATGGTTCCTTTTCAATTGGGAACTATATAATTGATGTTAATTCCCTCCCTTTTGCTTCAATGGAACATTTTGGGCAAAATCCATCATCTTCTTTATATCTAAAGCTGATCAAAGGATTCTTAACAGGAATCCCAAACAATGGAATGAATCAATGTGCAGGCAATATTTCCAGTTCTTTCTTTGAGGAAAATCCATTCCTTTGGATACTTGTTCCTCTCTATTTCCCATTCAATTGAGTATAGTGTTCCTGATGATTCCTTTTCAATTGGGAACTATATAATTGATGTTAATTCTCTCCCGTTTGCTTCAATGGAAGTTTCTGGCTAATATCCATCATCTTCTTTATATGTAAAGCTGATCAAAGGATTCTTAACAGGAATCCTATAAGGTGGAATGAGTAAATGTGCAGGCAATAGTTCCAGTCCTTTCCTTTGGGAAAATCCATTCCTTTAGATACTTGTTCCTCTCTATTTCCCATTCAATTGAGTCTAGTGTTCCTGATGTTTCCTTTTCAATAGGGAACTATATAATTGATGTTAATTCTCTCCCATTTGCTTCAATGGAACTTTTTAGGCAAAATCCATCATCTTCTGTATATATAAATCTGATCAAAGGATTCTTAACAGGAATCCTATACAGTGGAATGAGTAAATGTGCAGGCAATAGTTCCAGTCCTTTCTTTGGGAAAATCCATTCCTTTAGATACTTGTTCCTCTCTATTTCCCATTCAATTGAGTCTAGTGTTCCTGATGTTTCCTTTTCAATGGG
This sequence comes from Sminthopsis crassicaudata, assembly GCF_048593235.1. Lineage (NCBI taxonomy): Eukaryota > Metazoa > Chordata > Mammalia > Dasyuromorphia > Dasyuridae > Sminthopsis > Sminthopsis crassicaudata. The sequence continues at coordinate 203,502,228 of NC_133619.1, forward strand.
GAACTATATATTTGATGTTAATTCTCTCCCATTTGCTTCAATGGAAACTTTTTGGGCAAAATCCATCATCTTCTGTATATATAAAGCTGATCAAAGGATTCTTAACAGGAATCCTATACAGTGGAATGAGTAAATGTACAGGCAATAGTTCCAGTCCTTTCCTTTGGGAAAATCCATTCCTTTAGATACTTGTTCCTCTCTATTTCCCATTCAATTGAGTCTAGTGTTCCTGATGGTTCCTTTTCAATAGGGAACTATATAATTGATGTTAATTCTCTCCCATTTGCTTCAATGGAACTTTTTGGGCAAAATCCATTATCTTCTTTATATCTAAAGCTGATCAAAGGATTCTTAACAGGAACCCTGTACAGTGGAATGAGTAAATGTGCAGGCAATAGTTCCAGTCCTTTCCTTTGGGAAAATCCATTCCTTTAGATACTTGTTCCTCTCTATTTCCCATTCAATTGAGTCTAGTGTTCCTGATGGTTCCTTTTCAATAGGGAACTATATAATTGATGTTAATTCTCTCCCATTTGCTTCAATGGAACTTTTTGGGCAAAATCCATCATCTTCTGTATATCTAAAGCTGATCAAAGGATTCTTAACAGGAATCCTATACAGTGGAATGAGTAAATGTGCAGGCAATAGTTCCAGTCCTTTCCTTTTGGAAAATCCATTCCTTTAGATACTTGTTCCTCTCTATTTCCCATTCTATTGAGTCTACTGTTCCTGATGGTTCCTTTTCAATAGGGAACTATATAATTGATGTTAATTCTCTCCCATTTGCTTCAATGGAACTTTTTGGGCAAAATCCATTATCTTCTTTATATCTAAAGCTGATCAAAGGATTCTTAACAGGAATCCTATACAGTGGCATGAGTGAACGTGCAGGCTATAGTTCCAGTTATTTCCTTTGGGAAAATCCATTCCTTTAGATACTTGTTCCTCTCTATTTCCCATTCAATTGAGTCTAGTGTTCCTGATGGTTCCTTTTCAATTGGGAACTATATAGTTGATGTTAATTCTCTCCTGTTTGCTTAATGGAACTTTCTGGGCAAAATCCATCATCTTCTTTATATCTAAAGCTGAACAAAAGATTCTTAACAGGAATCCTATACAGTGGAATGAATCAATGTGCAGGCAATATTTCCAGTTCTTTCTTTGAGGAAAATCCATTCCTTTGGATACTTGTTCCTCTCTATTTCCCATTCTATTGAGTCTGTGTTCCTGATGTTTCCTTTGCATTTAAGAACATTATAGTTGATGATAATTCTCACTTATTTGCTTCAATGGAACATTTTGGGCAAAATATAGCTTCTTCTTTATATGTAAAGCTGATCAAAGGATTCTTAACAGGAATCCTATACAGTGGAATGAGTAAATGTGCAGGCAATAGTTCCAGTCCTTTCCTTTGGGAAAATCCATTCCTTTAGATACTTGTTCCTCTCTATTTCCCATTCAATTTAGTCTAGTGTTCCTGATGGTTCCTTTTCAATAGGGAACTATATAATTGATGTTAATTCTCTCCCCTTTGCTTCAATGGAACTTTCTGGGCAAAATCCATCATCTTCTTTATATCTAAAGCTGAACAAAGGTTTCTTAATAGGAATCTTATACAGTGGCATAAGTGAACGTGCAGGCTATAGTTCCAGTTATTTCCTTTGGAAAATCCATTCCTTTGGATACTTGTTCCTCTCTATTTCCCATTCTATTGAGTCTGTGTCCCTGATGGTTCCTTTTCAATTGGGAACTATATAATTGATGTTAATTCCCTCCCTTTTGCTTCAATGGAACATTTTGGGCAAAATCCATCATCTTCTTTATATCTAAAGCTGATCAAAGGATTCTTAACAGGAATCCCAAACAATGGAATGAATCAATGTGCAGGCAATATTTCCAGTTCTTTCTTTGAGGAAAATCCATTCCTTTGGATACTTGTTCCTCTCTATTTCCCATTCAATTGAGTATAGTGTTCCTGATGATTCCTTTTCAATTGGGAACTATATAATTGATGTTAATTCTCTCCCGTTTGCTTCAATGGAAGTTTCTGGCTAATATCCATCATCTTCTTTATATGTAAAGCTGATCAAAGGATTCTTAACAGGAATCCTATAAGGTGGAATGAGTAAATGTGCAGGCAATAGTTCCAGTCCTTTCCTTTGGGAAAATCCATTCCTTTAGATACTTGTTCCTCTCTATTTCCCATTCAATTGAGTCTAGTGTTCCTGATGGTTCCTTTTCAATAGGGAACTATATAATTGATGTTAATTCTCTCCCATTTGCTTCAATGGAACTTTTTGGGCAAAATCCATCATCTTCTGTATATCTAAAGCTGATCAAAGGATTCTTAACAGGAATCCTATACAGTGGAATTAGTGAATGTGCAGGCAATAGTTCCAGTTCTTTCATTTAGGAAAATCCATTCCTTTGGATACTTGTTCCTCTCTATTTCCCATTCTATTGAGTCTAGTTTACCCTTTGTTTCCTTTGCATTTAGGAACATTATAGGTGATGATAATCCTCTCCTATTTGCTTCAATGGAACATTTTGGGCAAAATCCATCCTCTTCTTTATATCTAAAGCTGATCAAAGGATTCTTAACAGGAATCCTATACAGTGGAATGAGTAAATGTGCAGGCAATAGTTCCAGTCATTTCCTTTGGGAAAATCCTTTCTTTTGGATACTTGTTCCTATGTATTTCCCTTTCAATTGAGTCTAGTGTTCCTGATGTTTCCTTTTCAATTGGGAACTATAGAGTTGATGTTAATTCTCTCCCATTTGCTTCAATGGAACTTTTTGGGCAAAATCCATCATCTTCTTTATATCTAAAGGTGATCAAAGGATTTTTAACAGGAATCCTATACAGTGGAATGTGTAAATATGCAGGCAATAGTTCCAGTACTTTCCTTTGGGAAAATCCATTCCTTTAGATACTTGTTCCTCTCTATATCCCATTCAATTGAGTCTAGTGTTCCTGATGTTTCCTTTTCAATGGGGAACTATATAATTGATGTTAATTCTCTCCTGTTTGCTTCAATGGAATTTTTTGGGAAAATTCATCATCTTCTGTATATCTAAAGCTGATCAAAGGATTCTTAACAGGAACCCTGTACAGTGGAATGAGTAAATGTGCAGGCAATAGTTCCAGTCCTTTCCTTTGGGAAAATCCATTCCTTTAGATACTTGTTCCTCTCTATTTCCCATTCAATTGAGTCTAGTGTTCCTGATGGTTCCTTTTCAATTGGGAACTATATAATTGATGTTAATTCTCTCACGTTTGCTACAATGGAACTTTTTGGGCAAAATCCATCCTCTTCTGTATATCTAAAGCAGATCAAAGGATTCTTTACAGGAATCCTATACAGTGGAATGAGTGAATGTTCAGGCTATATTTCCAGTTATTTCCTTTGGGAAAATCCATTCCTTTGCATATTTGTTCCTCTGTATTTCCCATTGTATTGAGTCTGTGTCACTGATATTTTCTTTTCAATTGGGAACTATATAGTTCACGTTAATTCTCTCCTGTTTGCTTAATGCAACATTCTGGGCAAAATCCATCCTCTTCTGTATATCTAAAGCTGATCAAAGGATTCTTAACAGGAATCCTATACAGTGGAATGAGTGAATAAGCTGGCAAAAGTTCCAGCTATTTCCTTTGGGAAAATCCATTCCTTTGGATACTTGTTCCTCTCTATTTCCCATTCTATTGAGTCTAGTTTACCCTTCGTTTCCTTTGCATTTAGGAACATTATAGTTGATGATAATCCTCTCCTATTTGCTTCAATGGAACTTTTTGGGCAAAATCCATCATCTTCTTTATATCTAAAGCTGATCAAAGGATTCTTAACAGGAATCCTATAAGGTGGAATGAGTAAATGTGCAGGCAATAGTTCCAGTCCTTTCCTTTGGGAAAATCCATTCCTTTAGATACTTGTTCCTCTCTATTTCCCATTCAATTGAGTCTAGTGTTCCTGATGGTTCCTTTTCAATAGGGAACTATATAATTGATGTTAATTCTCTCCCCTTTGCTTCAATGGAACTTTCTGGGCAAAATCCATCATCTTCTTTATATCTAAAGCTGATCAAAGGATTCTTAACAGGAATCCTATACAGTGAAATGAATCAATGTGCAGGCAATATTTCCAGTTCTTTCTTTGAGGAAAATCCATTCCTTTGGATACTTGTTCCTCTCTATTTCCCATTCAATTGAGTCTAGTGTTCCTGATGGTTCCTTTTCAATAGGGAACTATATAATTGATGTTAATTCTCTCCCATTTGCTTCAATGGAACTTTTTCGGCAAAATCCATCATCTTCTTTATATCTAAAGCTGATCAAAGGATTCTTAACAGGAATCCTATACAGTGGAATGAGTAAATGTGCAGGCAATAGTTCCAGTCCTTTCCTTTGGGAAAATCCATTCCTTTAGATACTTGTTCCTCTCTATTTCCCATTCAATTGAGTCTAGTGTTCCTGATGTTTCCTTTTCAATTGGGAACTATATAGTTGATGTTAATTCTCTCCTGTTTGCTTAATGGAATTTTCTGGGCAAAATCCATCATCTTCTTTATATCTAAAGCTGAACAAAAGATTCTTAACAGGAATCCTATACAGTGGAATGAATCAATGTGCAGGCAATATTTCCAGTTCTTTCTTTGCGGAAAATCCATTCCTTTGGATACTTGTTCCTCTCTATTTCCCATTCTATTGAGTCTGTGTTCCTGATGTTTCCTTTGCATTTAAGAACATTATAGTTGATGATAATTCTCACTTATTTGCTTCAATGGAACATTTTGGGCAAAATATAGCTTCTTCTTTATATGTAAAGCTGATCAAAGGATTCTTAACAGGAATCCTATACAGTGGAATGAGTAAATGTGCAGGCAATAGTTCCAGTCCTTTCCTTTGGGAAAATCCATTCCTTTAGATACTTGTTCCTCTCTATTTCCCATTCAATTTAGTCTAGTGTTCCTGATGGTTCCTTTTCAATAGGGAACTATATAATTGATGTTAATTCTCTCCCATTTGCTTCAATGGAACTTTTTGGGCAAAATCCATCATCTTCTGTATATCTAAAGCTGATCAAAGGATTCTTAACAGGAATCCTATACAGTGGAATGAGTAAATGTGCAGGCAATAGTTCCAGTCCTTTCCTTTTGGAAAATCCATTCCTTTAGATACTTGTTCCTCTCTATTTCCCATTCTATTGAGTCTAGTGTTCCTGATGGTTCCTTTTCAATAGGGAACTATATAATTGATGTTAATTCTCTCCCATTTGCTTCAATGGAACTTTTTGGGCAAAATCCATCATCTTCTTTATATCTAAAGCTGATCAAAGGATTCTTAACAGGAATCCTATACAGTGGCATGAGTGAACGTGCAGGCTATAGTTCCAGTTATTTCCTTTGGGGAAAATCCATTCCTTTAGATACTTGTTCCTCTCTATTTCCCATTCAATTGAGTCTAGTGTTCCTGATGGTTCCTTTTAAATTGGGAACTATATAGTTGATGTTAATTCTCTCCTGTTTGCTTAATGGAACTTTCTGGGCAAAATCCATCATCTTCTTTATATCTAAAGCTGAACAAAAGATTCTTAACAGGAATCCTATACAGTGGAATGAATCAATGTGCAGGCAATATTTCCAGTTCTTTCTTTGAGGAAAATCCATTCCTTTGGATACTTGTTCCTCTCTATTTCCCATTCTATTGAGTCTGTGTTCCTGATGTTTCCTTTGCATTTAAGAACATTATAGTTGATGATAATTCTCACTTATTTGCTTCAATGGAACATTTTGGGCAAAATATAGCTTCTTCTTTATATGTAAAGCTGATCAAAGGATTCTTAACAGGAATCCTATACAGTGGAATGAGTAAATGTGCAGGCAATAGTTCCAGTCCTTTCCTTTGGGAAAATCCATTCCTTTAGATACTTGTTCCTCTCTATTTCCCATTCAATTGAGTCTAGTGTTCCTGATGGTTCCTTTTCAATAGGGAACTATATAATTGATGTTAATTCTCTCCCCTTTGCTTCAATGGAACTTTCTGGGCAAAATCCATCATCTTCTTTATATCTAAAGCTGAACAAAGGTTTCTTAATAGGAATCTTATACAGTGGCATAAGTGAACGTGCAGGCTATAGTTCCAGTTATTTCCTTTGGAAAATCCATTCCTTTGGATACTTGTTCCTCTCTATTTCCCATTCTATTGAGTCTGTGTCCCTGATGGTTCCTTTTCAATTGGGAACTATATAATTGATGTTAATTCCCTCCCTTTTGCTTCAATGGAACATTTTGGGCAAAATCCATCATCTTCTTTATATCTAAAGCTGATCAAAGGATTCTTAACAGGAATCCCAAACAATGGAATGAATCAATGTGCAGGCAATATTTCCAGTTCTTTCTTTGAGGAAAATCCATTCCTTTGGATACTTGTTCCTCTCTATTTCCCATTCAATTGAGTATAGTGTTCCTGATGATTCCTTTTCAATTGGGAACTATATAATTGATGTTAATTCTCTCCCGTTTGCTTCAATGGAAGTTTCTGGCTAATATCCATCATCTTCTTTATATGTAAAGCTGATCAAAGGATTCTTAACAGGAATCCTATAAGGTGGAATGAGTAAATGTGCAGGCAATAGTTCCAGTCCTTTCCTTTGGGAAAATCCATTCCTTTAGATACTTGTTCCTCTCTATTTCCCATTCAATTGAGTCTAGTGTTCCTGATGTTTCCTTTTCAATAGGGAACTATATAATTGATGTTAATTCTCTCCCATTTGCTTCAATGGAACTTTTTAGGCAAAATCCATCATCTTCTGTATATATAAATCTGATCAAAGGATTCTTAACAGGAATCCTATACAGTGGAATGAGTAAATGTGCAGGCAATAGTTCCAGTCCTTTCTTTGGGAAAATCCATTCCTTTAGATACTTGTTCCTCTCTATTTCCCATTCAATTGAGTCTAGTGTTCCTGATGTTTCCTTTTCAATGGGGAACTATATATTTGATGTTAATTCTCTCCCATTTGCTTCAATGGAAACTTTTTGGGCAAAATCCATCATCTTCTGTATATATAAAGCTGATCAAAGGATTCTTAACAGGAATCCTATACAGTGGAATGAGTAAATGTACAGGCAATAGTTCCAGTCCTTTCCTTTGGGAAAATCCATTCCTTTAGATACTTGTTCCTCTCTATTTCCCATTCAATTGAGTCTAGTGTTCCTGATGGTTCCTTTTCAATAGGGAACTATATAATTGATGTTAATTCTCTCCCATTTGCTTCAATGGAACTTTTTGGGCAAAATCCATTATCTTCTTTATATCTAAAGCTGATCAAAGGATTCTTAACAGGAACCCTGTACAGTGGAATGAGTAAATGTGCAGGCAATAGTTCCAGTCCTTTCCTTTGGGAAAATCCATTCCTTTAGATACTTGTTCCTCTCTATTTCCCATTCAATTGAGTCTAGTGTTCCTGATGGTTCCTTTTCAATAGGGAACTATATAATTGATGTTAATTCTCTCCCATTTGCTTCAATGGAACTTTTTGGGCAAAATCCATCATCTTCTGTATATCTAAAGCTGATCAAAGGATTCTTAACAGGAATCCTATACAGTGGAATGAGTAAATGTGCAGGCAATAGTTCCAGTCCTTTCCTTTTGGAAAATCCATTCCTTTAGATACTTGTTCCTCTCTATTTCCCATTCTATTGAGTCTACTGTTCCTGATGGTTCCTTTTCAATAGGGAACTATATAATTGATGTTAATTCTCTCCCATTTGCTTCAATGGAACTTTTTGGGCAAAATCCATTATCTTCTTTATATCTAAAGCTGATCAAAGGATTCTTAACAGGAATCCTATACAGTGGCATGAGTGAACGTGCAGGCTATAGTTCCAGTTATTTCCTTTGGGAAAATCCATTCCTTTAGATACTTGTTCCTCTCTATTTCCCATTCAATTGAGTCTAGTGTTCCTGATGGTTCCTTTTCAATTGGGAACTATATAGTTGATGTTAATTCTCTCCTGTTTGCTTAATGGAACTTTCTGGGCAAAATCCATCATCTTCTTTATATCTAAAGCTGAACAAAAGATTCTTAACAGGAATCCTATACAGTGGAATGAATCAATGTGCAGGCAATATTTCCAGTTCTTTCTTTGAGGAAAATCCATTCCTTTGGATACTTGTTCCTCTCTATTTCCCATTCTATTGAGTCTGTGTTCCTGATGTTTCCTTTGCATTTAAGAACATTATAGTTGATGATAATTCTCACTTATTTGCTTCAATGGAACATTTTGGGCAAAATATAGCTTCTTCTTTATATGTAAAGCTGATCAAAGGATTCTTAACAGGAATCCTATACAGTGGAATGAGTAAATGTGCAGGCAATAGTTCCAGTCCTTTCCTTTGGGAAAATCCATTCCTTTAGATACTTGTTCCTCTCTATTTCCCATTCAATTTAGTCTAGTGTTCCTGATGGTTCCTTTTCAATAGGGAACTATATAATTGATGTTAATTCTCTCCCCTTTGCTTCAATGGAACTTTCTGGGCAAAATCCATCATCTTCTTTATATCTAAAGCTGAACAAAGGTTTCTTAATAGGAATCTTATACAGTGGCATAAGTGAACGTGCAGGCTATAGTTCCAGTTATTTCCTTTGGAAAATCCATTCCTTTGGATACTTGTTCCTCTCTATTTCCCATTCTATTGAGTCTGTGTCCCTGATGGTTCCTTTTCAATTGGGAACTATATAATTGATGTTAATTCCCTCCCTTTTGCTTCAATGGAACATTTTGGGCAAAATCCATCATCTTCTTTATATCTAAAGCTGATCAAAGGATTCTTAACAGGAATCCCAAACAATGGAATGAATCAATGTGCAGGCAATATTTCCAGTTCTTTCTTTGAGGAAAATCCATTCCTTTGGATACTTGTTCCTCTCTATTTCCCATTCAATTGAGTATAGTGTTCCTGATGATTCCTTTTCAATTGGGAACTATATAATTGATGTTAATTCTCTCCCGTTTGCTTCAATGGAAGTTTCTGGCTAATATCCATCATCTTCTTTATATGTAAAGCTGATCAAAGGATTCTTAACAGGAATCCTATAAGGTGGAATGAGTAAATGTGCAGGCAATAGTTCCAGTCCTTTCCTTTGGGAAAATCCATTCCTTTAGATACTTGTTCCTCTCTATTTCCCATTCAATTGAGTCTAGTGTTCCTGATGGTTCCTTTTCAATAGGGAACTATATAATTGATGTTAATTCTCTCCCATTTGCTTCAATGGAACTTTTTGGGCAAAATCCATCATCTTCTGTATATCTAAAGCTGATCAAAGGATTCTTAACAGGAATCCTATACAGTGGAATTAGTGAATGTGCAGGCAATAGTTCCAGTTCTTTCATTTAGGAAAATCCATTCCTTTGGATACTTGTTCCTCTCTATTTCCCATTCTATTGAGTCTAGTTTACCCTTTGTTTCCTTTGCATTTAGGAACATTATAGGTGATGATAATCCTCTCCTATTTGCTTCAATGGAACATTTTGGGCAAAATCCATCCTCTTCTTTATATCTAAAGCTGATCAAAGGATTCTTAACAGGAATCCTATACAGTGGAATGAGTAAATGTGCAGGCAATAGTTCCAGTCATTTCCTTTGGGAAAATCCTTTCTTTTGGATACTTGTTCCTATGTATTTCCCTTTCAATTGAGTCTAGTGTTCCTGATGTTTCCTTTTCAATTGGGAACTATAGAGTTGATGTTAATTCTCTCCCATTTGCTTCAATGGAACTTTTTGGGCAAAATCCATCATCTTCTTTATATCTAAAGGTGATCAAAGGATTTTTAACAGGAATCCTATACAGTGGAATGTGTAAATATGCAGGCAATAGTTCCAGTACTTTCCTTTGGGAAAATCCATTCCTTTAGATACTTGTTCCTCTCTATATCCCATTCAATTGAGTCTAGTGTTCCTGATGTTTCCTTTTCAATGGGGAACTATATAATTGATGTTAATTCTCTCCTGTTTGCTTCAATGGAATTTTTTGGGAAAATTCATCATCTTCTGTATATCTAAAGCTGATCAAAGGATTCTTAACAGGAACCCTGTACAGTGGAATGAGTAAATGTGCAGGCAATAGTTCCAGTCCTTTCCTTTGGGAAAATCCATTCCTTTAGATACTTGTTCCTCTCTATTTCCCATTCAATTGAGTCTAGTGTTCCTGATGGTTCCTTTTCAATTGGGAACTATATAATTGATGTTAATTCTCTCACGTTTGCTACAATGGAACTTTTTGGGCAAAATCCATCCTCTTCTGTATATCTAAAGCAGATCAAAGGATTCTTTACAGGAATCCTATACAGTGGAATGAGTGAATGTTCAGGCTATATTTCCAGTTATTTCCTTTGGGAAAATCCATTCCTTTGCATATTTGTTCCTCTGTATTTCCCATTGTATTGAGTCTGTGTCACTGATATTTTCTTTTCAATTGGGAACTATATAGTTCACGTTAATTCTCTCCTGTTTGCTTAATGCAACATTCTGGGCAAAATCCATCCTCTTCTGTATATCTAAAGCTGATCAAAGGATTCTTAACAGGAATCCTATACAGTGGAATGAGTGAATAAGCTGGCAAAAGTTCCAGCTATTTCCTTTGGGAAAATCCATTCCTTTGGATACTTGTTCCTCTCTATTTCCCATTCTATTGAGTCTAGTTTACCCTTCGTTTCCTTTGCATTTAGGAACATTATAGTTGATGATAATCCTCTCCTATTTGCTTCAATGGAACTTTTTGGGCAAAATCCATCATCTTCTTTATATCTAAAGCTGATCAAAGGATTCTTAACAGGAATCCTATAAGGTGGAATGAGTAAATGTGCAGGCAATAGTTCCAGTCCTTTCCTTTGGGAAAATCCATTCCTTTAGATACTTGTTCCTCTCTATTTCCCATTCAATTGAGTCTAGTGTTCCTGATGGTTCCTTTTCAATAGGGAACTATATAATTGATGTTAATTCTCTCCCCTTTGCTTCAATGGAACTTTCTGGGCAAAATCCATCATCTTCTTTATATCTAAAGCTGATCAAAGGATTCTTAACAGGAATCCTATACAGTGAAATGAATCAATGTGCAGGCAATATTTCCAGTTCTTTCTTTGAGGAAAATCCATTCCTTTGGATACTTGTTCCTCTCTATTTCCCATTCAATTGAGTATAGTGTTCCTGATGGTTCCTTTTCAATAGGGAACTATATAATTGATGTTAATTCTCTCCCATTTGCTTCAATGGAACTTTTTGGGCAAAATCCATCATCTTCTTTATATCTAAAGGTGATCAAAGGATTTTTAACAGGAATCCTATACAGTGGAATGTGTAAATATGCAGGCAATAGTTCCAGTACTTTCCTTTGGGAAAATCCATTCCTTTAGATACTTGTTCCTCTCTATATCCCATTCAATTGAGTCTAGTGTTCCTGATGTTTCCTTTTCAATGGGGAACTATATAATTGATGTTAATTCTCTCCTGTTTGCTTCAATGGAATTTTTTGGGAAAATTCATCATCTTCTTTATATCTAAAGCTGAACAAAAGATTCTTAACAGGAATCCTATACAGTGGAATGAATCAATGTGCAGGCAATATTTCCAGTTCTTTCTTTGCGGAAAATCCATTCCTTTGGATACTTGTTCCTCTCTATTTCCCATTCTATTGAGTCTGTGTTCCTGATGTTTCCTTTGCATTTAAGAACATTATAGTTGATGATAATTCTCACTTATTTGCTTCAATGGAACATTTTGGGCAAAATATAGCTTCTTCTTTATATGTAAAGCTGATCAAAGGATTCTTAACAGGAATCCTATACAGTGGAATGAGTAAATGTGCAGGCAATAGTTCCAGTCCTTTCCTTTGGGAAAATCCATTCCTTTAGATACTTGTTCCTCTCTATTTCCCATTCAATTTAGTCTAGTGTTCCTGATGGTTCCTTTTCAATAGGGAACTATATAATTGATGTTAATTCTCTCCATTTGCTTCAATGGAACTTTTTGGGCAAAATCCATCATCTTCTGTATATCTAAAGCTGATCAAAGGATTCTTAACAGGAATCCTATACAGTGGAATGAGTAAATGTGCAGGCAATAGTTCCAGTCCTTTCCTTTTGGAAAATCCATTCCTTTAGATACTTGTTCCTCTCTATTTCCCATTCTATTGAGTCTAGTGTTCCTGATGGTTCCTTTTCAATAGGGAACTATATAATTGATGTTAATTCTCTCCCATTTGCTTCAATGGAACTTTTTGGGCAAAATCCATCATCTTCTTTATATCTAAAGCTGATCAAAGGATTCTTAACAGGAATCCTATACAGTGGCATGAGTGAACGTGCAGGCTATAGTTCCAGTTATTTCCTTTGGGGAAAATCCATTCCTTTAGATACTTGTTCCTCTCTATTTCCCATTCAATTGAGTCTAGTGTTCCTGATGGTTCCTTTTAAATTGGGAACTATATAGTTGATGTTAATTCTCTCCTGTTTGCTTAATGGAACTTTCTGGGCAAAATCCATCATCTTCTTTATATCTAAAGCTGAACAAAAGATTCTTAACAGGAATCCTATACAGTGGAATGAATCAATGTGCAGGCAATATTTCCAGTTCTTTCTTTGAGGAAAATCCATTCCTTTGGATACTTGTTCCTCTCTATTTCCCATTCTATTGAGTCTGTGTTCCTGATGTTTCCTTTGCATTTAAGAACATTATAGTTGATGATAATTCTCACTTATTTGCTTCAATGGAACATTTTGGGCAAAATATAGCTTCTTCTTTATATGTAAAGCTGATCAAAGGATTCTTAACAGGAATCCTATACAGTGGAATGAGTAAATGTGCAGGCAATAGTTCCAGTCCTTTCCTTTGGGAAAATCCATTCCTTTAGATACTTGTTCCTCTCTATTTCCCATTCAATTTAGTCTAGTGTTCCTGATGGTTCCTTTTCAATAGGGAACTATATAATTGATGTTAATTCTCTCCCCTTTGCTTCAATGGAACTTTCTGGGCAAAATCCATCATCTTCTTTATATCTAAAGCTGAACAAAGGTTTCTTAATAGGAATCTTATACAGTGGCATAAGTGAACGTGCAGGCTATAGTTCCAGTTATTTCCTTTGGAAAATCCATTCCTTTGGATACTTGTTCCTCTCTATTTCCCATTCTATTGAGTCTGTGTCCCTGATGGTTCCTTTTCAATTGGGAACTATATAATTGATGTTAATTCCCTCCCTTTTGCTTCAATGGAACATTTTGGGCAAAATCCATCATCTTCTTTATATCTAAAGCTGATCAAAGGATTCTTAACAGGAATCCCAAACAATGGAATGAATCAATGTGCAGGCAATATTTCCAGTTCTTTCTTTGAGGAAAATCCATTCCTTTGGATACTTGTTCCTCTCTATTTCCCATTCAATTGAGTATAGTGTTCCTGATGATTCCTTTTCAATTGGGAACTATATAATTGATGTTAATTCTCTCCCGTTTGCTTCAATGGAAGTTTCTGGCTAATATCCATCATCTTCTTTATATGTAAAGCTGATCAAAGGATTCTTAACAGGAATCCTATAAGGTGGAATGAGTAAATGTGCAGGCAATAGTTCCAGTCCTTTCCTTTGGGAAAATCCATTCCTTTAGATACTTGTTCCTCTCTATTTCCCATTCAATTGAGTCTAGTGTTCCTGATGTTTCCTTTTCAATAGGGAACTATATAATTGATGTTAATTCTCTCCCATTTGCTTCAATGGAACTTTTTAGGCAAAATCCATCATCTTCTGTATATATAAATCTGATCAAAGGATTCTTAACAGGAATCCTATACAGTGGAATGAGTAAATGTGCAGGCAATAGTTCCAGTCCTTTCTTTGGGAAAATCCATTCCTTTAGATACTTGTTCCTCTCTATTTCCCATTCAATTGAGTCTAGTGTTCCTGATGTTTCCTTTTCAATGGGGAACTATATATTTGATGTTAATTCTCTCCCATTTGCTTCAATGGAAACTTTTTGGGCAAAATCCATCATCTTCTGTATATATAAAGCTGATCAAAGGATTCTTAACAGGAATCCTATACAGTGGAATGAGTAAATGTACAGGCAATAGTTCCAGTCCTTTCCTTTGGGAAAATCCATTCCTTTAGATACTTGTTCCTCTCTATTTCCCATTCAATTGAGTCTAGTGTTCCTGATGGTTCCTTTTCAATAGGGAACTATATAATTGATGTTAATTCTCTCCCATTTGCTTCAATGGAACTTTTTGGGCAAAATCCATTATCTTCTTTATATCTAAAGCTGATCAAAGGATTCTTAACAGGAACCCTGTACAGTGGAATGAGTAAATGTGCAGGCAATAGTTCCAGTCCTTTCCTTTGGGAAAATCCATTCCTTTAGATACTTGTTCCTCTCTATTTCCCATTCAATTGAGTCTAGTGTTCCTGATGGTTCCTTTTCAATAGGGAACTATATAATTGATGTTAATTCTCTCCCATTTGCTTCAATGGAACTTTTTGGGCAAAATCCATCATCTTCTGTATATCTAAAGCTGATCAAAGGATTCTTAACAGGAATCCTATACAGTGGAATGAGTAAATGTGCAGGCAATAGTTCCAGTCCTTTCCTTTTGGAAAATCCATTCCTTTAGATACTTGTTCCTCTCTATTTCCCATTCTATTGAGTCTACTGTTCCTGATGGTTCCTTTTCAATAGGGAACTATATAATTGATGTTAATTCTCTCCCATTTGCTTCAATGGAACTTTTTGGGCAAAATCCATTATCTTCTTTATATCTAAAGCTGATCAAAGGATTCTTAATAGGAATCCTATACAGTGGCATGAGTGAACGTGCAGGCTATAGTTCCAGTTATTTCCTTTGGGAAAATCCATTCCTTTAGATACTTGTTCCTCTCTATTTCCCATTCAATTGAGTCTAGTGTTCCTGATGGTTCCTTTTCAATTGGGAACTATATAGTTGATGTTAATTCTCTCCTGTTTGCTTAATGGAACTTTCTGGGCAAAATCCATCATCTTCTTTATATCTAAAGCTGAACAAAAGATTCTTAACAGGAATCCTATACAGTGGAATGAATCAATGTGCAGGCAATATTTCCAGTTCTTTCTTTGAGGAAAATCCATTCCTTTGGATACTTGTTCCTCTCTATTTCCCATTCTATTGAGTCTGTGTTCCTGATGTTTCCTTTGCATTTAAGAACATTATAGTTGATGATAATTCTCACTTATTTGCTTCAATGGAACATTTTGGGCAAAATATAGCTTCTTCTTTATATGTAAAGCTGATCAAAGGATTCTTAACAGGAATCCTATACAGTGGAATGAGTAAATGTGCAGGCAATAGTTCCAGTCCTTTCCTTTGGGAAAATCCATTCCTTTAGATACTTGTTCCTCTCTATTTCCCATTCAATTTAGTCTAGTGTTCCTGATGGTTCCTTTTCAATAGGGAACTATATAATTGATGTTAATTCTCTCCCCTTTGCTTCAATGGAACTTTCTGGGCAAAATCCATCATCTTCTTTATATCTAAAGCTGAACAAAGGTTTCTTAATAGGAATCTTATACAGTGGCATAAGTGAACGTGCAGGCTATAGTTCCAGTTATTTCCTTTGGAAAATCCATTCCTTTGGATACTTGTTCCTCTCTATTTCCCATTCTATTGAGTCTGTGTCCCTGATGGTTCCTTTTCAATTGGGAACTATATAATTGATGTTAATTCCCTCCCTTTTGCTTCAATGGAACATTTTGGGCAAAATCCATCATCTTCTTTATATCTAAAGCTGATCAAAGGATTCTTAACAGGAATCCCAAACAATGGAATGAATCAATGTGCAGGCAATATTTCCAGTTCTTTCTTTGAGGAAAATCCATTCCTTTGGATACTTGTTCCTCTCTATTTCCCATTCAATTGAGTATAGTGTTCCTGATGGTTCCTTTTCAATTGGGAACTATATAATTGATGTTAATTCTCTCCTGTTTGCTTCAATGGAAGTTTCTGGCTAATATCCATCATCTTCTTTATATGTAAAGCTGATCAAAGGATTCTTAACAGGAATCCTATAAGGTGGAATGAGTAAATGTGCAGGCAATAGTTCCAGGCCTTTCCTTTGGGAAAATCCATTCCTTTAGATACTTGTTCCTCTCTATTTCCCATTCAATTGAGTCTAGTGTTCCTGATGTTTCCTTTTCAATAGGGAACTATATAATTGATGTTAATTCTCTCCCATTTACTTCAATGGAACTTTTTAGGCAAAATCCATCATCTTCTGTATATATAAATCTGATCAAAGGATTCTTAACAGGAATCCTATACAGTGGAATGAGTAAATGTGCAGGCAATAGTTCCAGTCCTTTCCTTTGGGAAAATCCATTCCTTTAGATACTTGTGCCTCTCTATTTCCCATTCAATTGAGTCTAGTGTTCCTGATGTTTCCTTTTCAATGGGGAACTATATATTTGATGTTAATTCTCTCCCATTTGCTTCAATGCAAACTTTTTGGGCAAAATCCATCATCTTCTGTATATATAAAGCTGATCAAAGGATTCTTAACAGGAATCCTATACAGTGGAATGAGTAAATGTACAGGCAATAGTTCCAGTTATTTCCTTTGGGAAAATCCATTCCTTTAGATACTTGTTCCTCTCTATTTCCCATTCAATTGAGTCTAGTGTTCCTGATGGTTCCTTTTCAATAGGGAACTATATAATTGATGTTAATTCTCTCCCATTTGCTTCAATGGAACTTTTTGGGCAAAATCCATTATCTTCTTTATATCTAAAGCTGATCAAAGGATTCTTAACAGGAACCCTGTACAGTGGAATGAGTAAATGTGCAGGCAATAGTTCCAGTCCTTTCCTTTTGGAAAATCCATTCCTTTAGATACTTGTTCCTCTCTATTTCCCATTCAATTGAGTCTAGTGTTCCTGATGGTTCCTTTTCAATAGGGAACTATATAATTGATGTTAATTCTCTCCCATTTGCTTCAATGGAACTTTTTCGGCAAAATCCATCATCTTCTTTATATCTAAAGCTGATCAAAGGATTCTTAACAGGAATCCTATACAGTGGAATGAGTAAATGTGACAGGCAATAGTTCCAGTCCTTTCCTTTGGGAAAATCCATTCCTTTAGATACTTGTTCCTCTCTATTTCCCATTCAATTGAGTATAGTGTTCCTGATGTTTCCTTTTCAATAGGGAACTATATAATTGATGTTAATTCCCTCCCATTTGCTTCAATGGAACTTTTTGGGCAAAATCCATCATCTTCTGTATATATAAAGCTGATCCAAGGATTCTTAACAGGAATCCTATACAGTGGAATGAGTAAATGTGCAGGCAATAGTTCCAGTCCTTTCCTTTGGGAAAATCCATTCCTTTAGATACTTGTTCCTCTCTATTTCCCATTCAATTGAGTCTAGTGTTCCTGATGTTTCCTTTTCAATAGGGAACTATATAATTGATGTTAATTCTCTCCCATTTGCTTCAATGGAACTTTTTGGGCAAAATCCATCATCTTCTTTATATCTAAAGCTGATCAAAGGATTCTTAACAGGAATCCTATACAGTGGAATGAGTAAATGTGCAGGCAATAGTTCCAGTCCTTTCCTTTTGGAAAATCCATTCCTTTAGATACTTGTTCCTCTCTATTTCCCATTCAATTTAGTCTAGTGTTCCTGATGGTTCCTTTTCAATAGGGAACTATATAATTGATGTTAATTCTCTCCCCTTTGCTTCAATGGAACTTTCTGGGCAAAATCCATCATCTTCTTTATATCTAAAGCTGAACAAAGGTTTCTTAATAGGAATCTTATACAGTGGCATAAGTGAACGTGCAGGCTATAGTTCCAGTTATTTCCTTTGGAAAATCCATTCCTTTGGATACTTGTTCCTCTCTATTTCCCATTCTATTGAGTCTGTGTCCCTGATGGTTCCTTTTCAATTGGGAACTATATAATTGATGTTAATTCCCTCCCTTTTGCTTCAATGGAACATTTTGGGCAAAATCCATCATCTTCTTTATATCTAAAGCTGATCAAAGGATTCTTAACAGGAATCCTATACAGTGGAATGAATCAATGTGCAGGCAATATTTCCAGTTCTTTCTTTGAGGAAAATCCATTCCTTTGGATACTTGTTCCTCTCTATTTCCCATTCAATTGAGTATAGTGTTCCTGATGGTTCCTTTTCAATTGGGAACTATATAATTGATGTTAATTCTCTCCTGTTTGCTTCAATGGAAGTTTCTGGCTAATATCCATCATCTTCTTTATATGTAAAGCTGATCAAAGGATTCTTAACAGGAATCCTATAAGGTGGAATGAGTAAATGTGCAGGCAATAGTTCCAGGCCTTTCCTTTGGGAAAATCCATTCCTTTAGATACTTGTTCCTCTCTATTTCCCATTCAATTGAGTCTAGTGTTCCTGATGTTTCCTTTTCAATAGGGAACTATATAATTGATGTTAATTCTCTCCCATTTGCTTCAATGGAACTTTTTAGGCAAAATCCATCATCTTCTGTATATATAAATCTGATCAAAGGATTCTTAACAGGAATCCTATACAGTGGAATGAGTAAATGTGCAGGCAATAGTTCCAGTCCTTTCCTTTGGGAAAATCCATTCCTTTAGATACTTGTTCCTCTCTATTTCCCATTCAATTGAGTCTAGTGTTCCTGATGTTTCCTTTTCAATGGGGAACTATATATTTGATGTTAATTCTCTCCCATTTGCTTCAATGGAAACTTTTTGGGCAAAATCCATCATCTTCTGTATATATAAAGCTGATCAAAGGATTCTTAACAGGAATCCTATACAGTGGAATGAGTAAATGTACAGGCAATAGTTCCAGTCCTTTCCTTTGGGAAAATCCATTCCTTTAGATACTTGTTCCTCTCTATTTCCCATTCAATTGAGTCTAGTGTTCCTGATGGTTCCTTTTCAATAGGGAACTATATAATTGATGTTAATTCTCTCCCATTTGCTTCAATGCAACTTTTTGGGCAAAATCCATTATCTTCTTTATATCTAAAGCTGATCAAAGGATTCTTAACAGGAACCCTGTACAGTGGAATGAGTAAATGTGCAGGCAATAGTTCCAGTCCTTTCCTTTGGGAAAATCCATTCCTTTAGATACTTGTTCCTCTCTATTTCCCATTCAATTGAGTCTAGTGTTCCTGATGGTTCCTTTTCAATAGGGAACTATATAATTGATGTTAATTCTCTCCCATTTGCTTCAATGGAACTTTTTTGGCAAAATCCATCATCTTCTTTATATCTAAAGCTGATCAAAGGATTCTTAACAGGAATCCTATACAGTGGAATGAGTAAATGTGACAGGCAATAGTTCCAGTCCTTTCCTTTGGGAAAATCCATTCCTTTAGATACTTGTTCCTCTCTATTTCCCATTCAATTGAGTATAGTGTTCCTGATGTTTCCTTTTCAATAGGGAACTATATAATTGATGTTAATTCCCTCCCATTTGCTTCAATGGAACTTTTTGGGCAAAATCCATCATCTTCTGTATATATAAAGCTGATCCAAGGATTCTTAACAGGAATCCTATACAGTGGAATGAGTAAATGTGCAGGCAATAGTTCCAGTCCTTTCCTTTGGGAAAATCCATTCCTTTAGATACTTGTTCCTCTCTATTTCCCATTCAATTGAGTCTAGTGTTCCTGATGTTTCCTTTTCAATAGGGAACTATATAATTGATGTTAATTCTCTCCCATTTGCTTCAATGGAACTTTTTGGGCAAAATCCATCATCTTCTTTATATCTAAAGCTGAACAAAGGTTTCTTAACAGGAATCTTATACAGTGGCATAAGTGAACGTGCAGGCTATAGTTCCAGTTATTTCCTTTGGGAAAATCCATTCCTTTGGATACTTGTTCCTCTCTATTTCCCATTCTATTGAGTCTGTGTCCCTGATGGTTCCTTTTCAATTGGGAACTATATAATTGATGTTAATTCCCTCCCTTTTCCTTCAATGGAACATTTTGGGCAAAATCCATCATCTTCTTTATATCTAAAGCTGATCAAAGGATTCTTAACAGGAATCCTAAACAATGGAATGAATCAATGTGCAGGCAATATTTCCAGTTCTTTCTTTGAGGAAAATCCATTCCTTTGGATACTTGTTCCTCTCTATTTCCCATTCAATTGAGTATAGTGTTCCTGATGGTTCCTTTTCAATTGGGAACTATATAATTGATGTTAATTCTCTCCCGTTTGCTTCAATGGAAGTTTCTGGCTAATATCCATCATCTTCTTTATATGTAAAGCTGATCAAAGGATTCTTAACAGGAATCCTATAAGTGGAATGAGTAAATGTGCAGGCAATAGTTCCAGTCCTTTCCTTTGGGAAAATCCATTCCTTTAGATACTTGTTCCTCTCTATTTCCCATTCAATTGAGTCTAGTGTTCCTTATGTTTCCTTTTCAATAGGGAACTATATAATTGATGTTAATTCTCTCCCATTTGCTTCAATGGAACTTTTTAGGCAAAATCCATCATCTTCTGTATATATAAATCTGATCAAAGGATTCTTAACAGGAATCCTATACAGTGGAATGAGTAAATGTGCAGGCAATAGTTCCAGTCCTTTCCTTTGGGAAAATCCATTCCTTTAGATACTTGTGCCTCTCTATTTCCCATTCAATTGAGTCTAGTGTTCCTGATGTTTCCTTTTCAATGGGGAACTATATATTTGATGTTAATTCTCTCCCATTTGCTTCAATGGAAACTTTTTGGGCAAAATCCATCATCTTCTGTATATATAAAGCTGATCAAAGGATTCTTAACAGGAATCCTATACAGTGGAATGAGTAAATGTACAGGCAATAGTTCCAGTCCTTTCCTTTGGGAAAATCCATTCCTTTAGATACTTGTTCCTCTCTATTTCCCATTCAATTGAGTCTAGTGTTCCTGATGGTTCCTTTTCAATAGGGAACTATATAATTGATGTTAATTCTCTCCCATTTGCTTCAATGGAACTTTTTGGGCAAAATCCATTATCTTCTTTATATCTAAAGCTGATCAAAGGATTCTTAACAGGAACCCTGTACAGTGGAATGAGTAAATGTGCAGGCAATAGTTCCAGTCCTTTCCTTTGGGAAAATCCATTCCTTTAGATACTTGTTCCTCTCTATTTCCCATTCAATTGAGTCTAGTGTTCCTGATGGTTCCTTTTCAATAGGGAACTATATAATTGATGTTAATTCTCTCCCATTTGCTTCAATGGAACTTTTTCGGCAAAATCCATCATCTTCTTTATATCTAAAGCTGATCAAAGGATTCTTAACAGGAATCCTATACAGTGGAATGAGTAAATGTGACAGGCAATAGTTCCAGTCCTTTCCTTTGGGAAAATCCATTCCTTTAGATACTTGTTCCTCTCTATTTCCCATTCAATTGAGTATAGTGTTCCTGATGTTTCCTTTTCAATAGGGAACTATATAATTGATGTTAATTCCCTCCCATTTGCTTCAATGGAACTTTTTGGGCAAAATCCATCATCTTCTGTATATATAAAGCTGATCCAAGGATTCTTAACAGGAATCCTATACAGTGGAATGAGTAAATGTGCAGGCAATAGTTCCAGTCCTTTCCTTTGGGAAAATCCATTCCTTTAGATACTTGTTCCTCTCTATTTCCCATTCAATTGAGTCTAGTGTTCCTGATGTTTCCTTTTCAATAGGGAACTATATAATTGATGTTAATTCTCTCCCATTTGCTTCAATGGAACTTTTTGGGCAAAATCCATCATCTTCTGTATATCTAAAGCTGATCAAAGGATTCTTAACAGGAATCTTATACAGTGGAATGAGTAAATTTGCAGGCTATAGTTCCAGTTATTTCCTTTGGGAAAATCCATTCCTTTGGATACTTGTTCCTCTCTATTAGCCATTCAATTGAGTCTAGTGTTCCTGATGTTTCCTTTTCAATTGGGAACTATATAGTTGATGTTAATTCTCTCCTGTTTGCTTAATGGAACTTTCTGGGCAAAATCCATCATCTTCTTTATATCTAAAGCTGAACAAAAGATTCTTAACAGGAATCCTATACAGTGGAATGAATCAATGTGCAGGCAATATTTCCAGTTCTTTCTTTGAGGAAAATCCATTCCTTTGGATACTTGTTCCTCTCTATTTCCCATTCAATTGAGTATAGTGTTCCTTATGGTTCCTTTTCAATTGGGAACTATATAATTGATGTTAATTCTCTCCCGTTTGCTTCAATGGAACTTTCTGGGTAAAATCCATCATCTTCTTTATATCTAAAGCTGATCAAAGGATTCTTAACAGGAACCATGTACAGTGGAATGAGTAAATGTACAGGCAATAGTTCCAGTCCTTTCCTTTGGGAAAATCCATTCCTTTAGATACTTGTTCCTCTCTATTTCCCATTCAATTGAGTCTAGTGTTCCTGATGTTTCCTTTTCAATGGGGAACTATATATTTGATGTTAATTCTCTCTCATTTGCTTCAATGGAACTTTTTGGGCAAAATCCATCATCTTCTTTATATCTAAAGCTATAAAAGGATTCTTAACAGGAATCCTATACAGTGGAATGAGTAAATGTGCAGGCAATAGTTCCAGTCCTTTCCTTTGGGAAAATCCATTCCTTTAGATACTTGTTCCTCTCTATTTCCCATTCAATTGAGTCTAGTGTTCCTGATGTTTCCTTTTCAATGGGGAACTATATATTTGATGTTAATTCTCTCCCATTTGCTTCAATGGAAACTTTTTGGGCAAAATCCATCATCTTCTGTATATATAAAGCTGATCAAAGGATTCTTAACAGGAATCCTATACAGTGGAATGAGTAAATGTACAGGCAATAGGTCCAGTCCTTTCCTTTGGGAAAATCCATTCCTTTAGATACTTGTTCCTCTCTATTTCCCATTCAATTGAGTCTAGTGTTCCTGATGGTTCCTTTTCAATAGGGAACTATATAATTGATGTTAATTCTCTCCCATTTGCTTCAATGGAACTTTTTGGGCAAAATCCATTATCTTCTTTATATCTAAAGCTGATCAAAGGATTCTTAACAGGAACCCTGTACAGTGGAATGAGTAAATGTGCAGGAAATAGTTCCAGTCCTTTCCTTTGGGAAAATCCATTCCTTTAGATACTTGTTCCTCTCTATTTCCCATTCAATTGAGTCTAGTGTTCCTGATGGTTCCTTTTCAATAGGGAACTATATAATTGATGTTAATTCTCTCCCATTTGCTTCAATGGAACTTTTTCGGCAAAATCCATCATCTTCTTTATATCCAAAGCTGATCAAAGGATTCTTAACAGGAATCCTATACAGTGGAATGAGTAAATGTGACAGGCAATAGTTCCAGTCCTTTCCTTTGGGAAAATCCATTCCTTTAGATACTTGTTCCTCTCTATTTCCCATTCAATTGAGTATAGTGTTCCTGATGTTTCCTTTTCAATAGGGAACTATATAATTGATGTTAATTCCCTCCCATTTGCTTCAATGGAACTTTTTGGGCAAAATCCATCATCTTCTGTATATATAAAGCTGATCCAAGGATTCTTAACAGGAATCCTATACAGTGTAATGAGTAAATGTGCAGGCAATAGTTCCAGTCCTTTCCTTTGGGAAAATCCATTCCTTTAGATACTTGTTCCTCTCTATTAGCCATTCAATTGAGTCTAGTGTTCCTGATGTTTCCTTTTCAATAGGGAACTATATAATTGATGTTAATTCTCTCCCATTTGCTTCAATGGAACTTTTTGGGCAAAATCCATCATCTTCTGTATATCTAAAGCTGATCAAAGGATTCTTAACAGGAATCTTATACAGTGGAATGAGTAAATGTGCAGGCAATAGTTCCAGTCCTTTCCTTTTGGAAAATCCATTCCTTTAGATACTTGTTCCTCTCTATTTCCCATTCTATTGATTCTAGTGTTCCTGATGGTTCCTTTTCAATAGGGAACTATATAATTGATGTTAATTCTCTCCCATTTGCTTCAATGGAACTTTTTGGGCAAAATCCATCATCTTCTTTATATCTAAAGCTGATCAAAGGATTCTTAACAGGAATCCTATACAGTGGCATGAGTGAACGTGCAGGCTATAGTTCCAGTTATTTCCTTTGGGAAAATCCATTCCTTTGGATACTTGTTCCTCTCTATTAGCCATTCAATTGAGTCTAGTGTTCCTGATGTTTCCTTTTCAATTGGGAACTATATAGTTGATGTTAATTCTCTCCTGTTTGCTTAATGGAACTTTCTGGGCAAAATCCATCATCTTCTTTATATCTAAAGCTGAACAAAAGATTCTTAACAGGAATCCTATACAGTGGAATGAATCAATGTGCAGGCAATATTTCCAGTTCTTTCTTTGAGGAAAATCCATTCCTTTGGATACTTGTTCCTCTCTATTTCCCATTCAATTGAGTATAGTGTTCCTTATGGTTCCTTTTCAATTGGGAACTATATAATTGATGTTAATTCTCTCCCGTTTGCTTCAATGGAACTTTCTGGGTAAAATCCATCATCTTCTTTATATCTAAAGCTGATCAAAGGATTCTTAACAGGAACCCTGTACAGTGGAATGAGTAAATGTACAGGCAATAGTTCCAGTCCTTTCCTTTGGGAAAATCCATTCCTTTAGATACTTGTTCCTCTCTATTTCCCATTCAATTGAGTCTAGTGTTCCTGATGTTTCCTTTTCAATGGGGAACTATATATTTGATGTTAATTCTCTCCTCATTTGCTTCAATGGAACTTTTTGGGCAAAATCCATCATCTTCTTTATATCTAAAGCTATAAAAGGATTCTTAACAGGAATCCTATACAGTGGAATGAGTAAATGTGCAGGCAATAGTTCCAGTCCTTTCCTTTGGGAAAATCCATTCCTTTAGATACTTGTTCCTCTCTATTTCCCATTCAATTGAGTCTAGTGTTCCTGATGTTTCCTTTTCAATGGGGAACTATATATTTGATGTTAATTCTCTCCCATTTGCTTCAATGGAAACTTTTTGGGCAAAATCCATCATCTTCTGTATATATAAAGCTGATCAAAGGATTCTTAACAGGAATCCTATACAGTGGAATGAGTAAATGTACAGGCAATAGGTCCAGTCCTTTCCTTTGGGAAAATCCATTCCTTTAGATACTTGTTCCTCTCTATTTCCCATTCAATTGAGTCTAGTGTTCCTGATGGTTCCTTTTCAATAGGGAACTATATAATTGATGTTAATTCTCTCCCATTTGCTTCAATGGAACTTTTTGGGCATAATCCATTATCTTCTTTATATCTAAAGCTGATCAAAGGATTCTTAACAGGAACCCTGTACAGTGGAATGAGTAAATGTGCAGGAAATAGTTCCAGACCTTTCCTTTGGGAAAATCCATTCCTTTAGATACTTGTTCCTCTCTATTTCCCATTCAATTGAGTCTAGTGTTCCTGATGGTTCCTTTTCAATAGGGAACTATATAATTGATGTTAATTCTCTCCCATTTGCTTCAATGGAACTTTTTGGGCAAAATCCATCATCTTCTGTATATATAAAGCTGATCCAAGGATTCTTAACAGGAATCCTATACAGTGGAATGAGTAAATGTGCAGGCAATAGTTCCAGTCCTTTCCTTTGGGAAAATCCATTCCTTTAGATACTTGTTCCTCTCTATTTCCCATTCAATTGAGTCTAGTGTTCCTGATGTTTCCTTTTCAATAGGGAACTATATAATTGATGTTAATTCTCTCCCATTTGCTTCAATGGAACTTTTTGGGCAAAATCCATCATCTTCTGTATATCTAAAGCTGATCAAAGGATTCTTAACAGGAATCTTATACAGTGGAATGAGTAAATGTGCAGGCAATAGTTCCAGTCCTTTCCTTTTGGAAAATCCATTCCTTTAGATACTTGTTCCTCTCTATTTCCCATTCTATTGATTCTAGTGTTCCTGATGGTTCCTTTTCAATAGGGAACTATATAATTGATGTTAATTCTCTCCCATTTGCTTCAATGGAACTTTTTGGGCAAAATCCATCATCTTCTTTATATCTAAAGCTGATCAAAGGATTCTTAACAGGAATCCTATACAGTGGAATGAATCAATGTGCAGGCAATATTACCAGTTCTTTCTTTGAGGAAAATCCATTCCTTTGGATACTTGTTCCTCTCTATTTCCCATTCAATTGAGTATAGTGTTCCTTATGGTTCCTTTTCAATTGGGAACTATATAATTGATGTTAATTCTCTCCCATTTGCTTCAATGGAACTTTCTGGGTAAAATCCATCATCTTCTTTATATCTAAAGCTGATCAAAGGATTCTTAACAGGAACCCTGTACAGTGGAATGAGTAAATGTACAGGCAATAGTTCCAGTCCTTTCCTTTGGGAAAATCCATTCCTTTAGATACTTGTTCCTCTCTATTTCCCATTCAATTGAGTCTAGTGTTCCTGATGTTTCCTTTTCAATGGGGAACTATATAATTGATGTTAATTCTCTCCCATTTGCTTCAATGGAAACTTTTTGGGCAAAATCCATCATCTTCTGTATATATAAAGCTGATCAAAGGCTTCTTAACAGGAATCCTATACAGTGGAATGAGTAAATGTACAGGCAATAGTTCCAGTCCTTTCCTTTGGGAAAATCCATTCCTTTAGATACTTGTTCCTCTCTATTTCCCATTCAATTGAGTCTAGTGTTCCTGATGGTTCCTTTTCAATAGGGAACTATATAATTGATGTTAATTCACTCCCATTTGCTTCAATGGAACTTTTTCGGCAAAATCCATCATCTTCTGTATATATAAATCTGATCAAAGGATTCTTAACAGGAATCCTCTACAGTGGAATGAGTAAATGTGCAGGCAATAGTTCCAGTCCTTTCCTTTGGGAAAATCCATTCCTTTAGATACTTGTTCCTCTCTATTTCCCATTCAATTGAGTCTAGTGTTCCTGATGTTTCCTTTTCAATGGGGATCTATATATTTGATGTTAATTCTCTCCCATTTGCTTCAATGGAAACTTTTTGGGCAAAATCCATCATCTTCTGTATATATAAAGCTGATCAAAGGATTCTTAACAGGAATCCTATACAGTGGAATGAGTAAATGTACAGGCAATAGTTCCAGTCCTTTCCTTTGGGAAAATCCATTCCTTTAGATACTTGTTCCTCTCTATTTCCCATTCAATTGAGTCTAGTGTTCCTGATGTTTCCTTTTCAATACGGAACTATATAATTGATGTTAATTCTCTCCCATTTCCTTCAATGGAACTTTTTCGGCAAAATCCATCATCTTCTTTATATCTAAAGCTGATCAAAGGATTCTTAACAGGAATCCTATACAGTGGAATGAATCAATGTGCAGGCAATATTTCCAGTTCTTTCTTTGAGGAAAATCCATTCCTTTGGATACTTGTTCCTCTCTATTTCCCATTCTATTGAGTCTGTGTTCCTGATGTTTCCTTTGCATTTAGGGAACATTATAGTTGATGATAATTCTCAATTATTTGCTTCAATGGAACATTTTGGGCAAAATATAGCTTCTTCTTTATATGTAAAGCTGATCAAAGGATTCTTAACAGGAATCCTATACAGTGGAATGAGTAAATGTGCAGGCAATAGTTCCAGTCCTTTCCTTTGGGAAAATCCATTCCTTTAGATACTTGTTCCTCTCTATTTCCCATTCAATTGAGTCTAGTGTTCCTGATGGTTCCTTTTCAATAGGGAACTATATAATTGATGTTAATTCTCTCCCCTTTGCTTCAATGGAACTTTCTGGGCAAAATCCATCATCTTCTTTATATCTAAAGCTGAACAAAGGTTTCTTAACAGGAATCTTATACAGTGGCATAAGTGAACGTGCAGGCTATAGTTCCAGTTATTTCCTTTGGGAAAATCCATTCCTTTGGATACTTGTTCCTCTCTATTTCCCATTCTATTGAGTCTGTGTCCCTGATGGTTCCTTTTCAATTGGGAACTATATAATTGATGTTAATTCCCTCCCTTTTGCTTCAATGGAACATTTTGGGCAAAATCCATCATCTTCTTTATATCTAAAGCTGATCAAAGGATTCTTAACAGGAATCCCAAACAATGGAATGAATCAATGTGCAGGCAATATTTCCAGTTCTTTCTTTGAGGAAAATCCATTCCTTTGGATACTTGTTCCTCTCTATTTCCCATTCAATTGAGTATAGTGTTCCTGATGGTTCCTTTTCAATTGGGAACTATATAATTGATGTTAATTCTCTCCCGTTTGCTTCAATGGAAGTTTCTGGCTAATATCCATCATCTTCTTTATATGTAAAGCTGATCAAAGGATTCTTAACAAGAATCCTATAAGTGGAATGAGTAAATGTGCAGGCAATAGTTCCAGTCCTTTCCTTTGGGAAAATCCATTCCTTTAGATACTTGTTCCTCACTATTTCCCATTCAATTGAGTCTAGTGTTCCTGATGTTTCCTTTTCAATAGGGAACTATATAATTGATGTTAATTCTCTCCCATTTGCTTCAATGGAACTTTTTAGGCAAAATCCATCATCTTCTGTATATATAAATCTGATCAAAGGATTCTTAACAGGAATCCTATACAGTGGAATGAGTAAATGTGCAGGCAATAGTTCCAGTCCTTTGTTTTGGGAAAATCCATTCCTTTAGATACTTGTTCCTCTCTATTTCCCATTCAATTGAGTCTAGTGTTCCTGATGTTTCCTTTTCAATGGGGAACTATATATTTGATGTTAATTCTCTCCCATTTGCTTCAATGGAAACTTTTTGGGCAAAATCCATCATCTTCTGTATATATAAAGCTGATCAAAGGATTCTTAACAGGAATCCTATACAGTGGAATGAGTAAATGTACAGGCAATAGTTCCAGTCCTTTCCTTTGGGAAAATCCATTCCTTTAGATACTTGTTCCTCTCTATTTCCCATTCAATTGAGTCTAGTGTTCCTGATGGTTCCTTTTCAATAGGGAACTATATAATTGATGTTAATTCTCTCCCATTTGCTTCAATGGAACTTTTTGGGCAAAATCCATCATCTTCTTTATATCTAAAGCTGATCAAAGGATTCTTAACAGGAACCCTGTACAGTGGAATGAGTAAATGTGCAGGCAATAGTTCCAGTCCTTTCCTTTGGGAAAATCCATTCCTTTAGATACTTGTTCCTCTCTATTTCCCATTCAATTGAGTCTAGTGTTCCTGATGGTTCCTTTTCAATAGGGAACTATATAATTGATGTTAATTCACTCCCATTTGCTTCAATGGAACTTTTTCGGCAAAATCCATCATCTTCTGTATATATAAATCTGATCAAAGGATTCTTAACAGGAATCCTCTACAGTGGAATGAGTAAATGTGCAGGCAATAGTTCCAGTCCTTTCCTTTGGGAAAATCCATTCCTTTAGATACTTGTTCCTCTCTATTTCCCATTCAATTGAGTCTAGTGTTCCTGATGTTTCCTTTTCAATGGGGAACTATATATTTGATGTTAATTCTCTCCCATTTGCTTCAATGGAAACTTTTTGGGCAAAATCCATCATCTTCTGTATATATAAAGCTGATCAAAGGATTCTTAACAGGAATCCTATACAGTGGAATGAGTAAATGTGCAGGCAATAGTTCCAGTCCTTTCCTTTGGGAACATCCATTCCTTTAGATACTTGTTCCTCTCTATTTCCCATTCAATTGAGTCTACTGTTCCTGATGTTTCATTTTCAATGGGGAACTATATAATTGATGTTAATTCTCTCCCATTTCCTTCAATGGAACTTTTTCGGCAAAATCCATCATCTTCTTTATATCTAAAGCTGATCAAAGGATTCTTAACAGGAATCCTATACAGTGGAATGAATCAATGTGCAGGCAATATTTCCAGTTCTTTCTTTGAGGAAAATCCATTCCTTTGGATACTTGTTCCTCTCTATTTCCCATTCTATTGAGTCTGTGTTCCTGATGTTTCCTTTGCATTAGGAACATATAGTTGATGATAATTCTCACTTATTTGCTTCAATGGAACATTTTGGGCAAAATATAGCTTCTTCTTTATATGTAAAGCTGATCAAAGGATTCTTAACAGGAATCCTATACAGTGGAATGAGTAAATGTGCAGGCAATAGTTCCAGTCCTTTCCTTTGGGAAAATCCATTCCTTTAGATACTTGTTCCTCTCTATTTCCCATTCAATTTAGTCTAGTGTTCCTGATGGTTCCTTTTCAATAGGGAACTATATAATTGATGTTAATTCTCTCCCCTTTGCTTCAATGGAACTTTCTGGGCAAAATCCATCATCTTCTTTATATCTAAAGCTGAACAAAGGTTTCTTAACAGGAATCTTATACAGTGGCATAAGTGAACGTGCAGGCTATAGTTCCAGTTATTTCCTTTGGGAAAATCCATTCCTTTGGATACTTGTTCCTCTCTATTTCCCATTCTATTGAGTCTGTGTCCCTGATGGTTCCTTTTCAATTGGGAACTATATAATTGATGTTAATTCCCTCCCTTTTGCTTCAATGGAACATTTTGGGCAAAATCCATCATCTTCTTTATATCTAAAGCTGATCAAAGGATTCTTAACAGGAATCCCAAACAATGGAATGAATCAATGTGCAGGCAATATTTCCAGTTCTTTCTTTGAGGAAAATCCATTCCTTTGGATACTTGTTCCTCTCTATTTCCCATTCAATTGAGTATAGTGTTCCTGATGGTTCCTTTTCAATTGGGAACTATATAATTGATGTTAATTCTCTCCCGTTTGCTTCAATGGAAGTTTCTGGGCTAATATCCATCATCTTCTTTATATGTAAAGCTGATCAAAGGATTCTTAACAAGAATCCTATAAGGTGGAATGAGTAAATGTGCAGGTAATAGTTCCAGTCCTTTCCTTTGGGAAAATCCATTCCTTTAGATACTTGTTCCTCTCTATTTCCCATTCAATTGAGTCTAGTGTTCCTGATGTTTCCTTTTCAATAGGGAACTATATAATTGATGTTAATTCTCTCCCATTTGCTTCAATGGAACTTTTTAGGCAAAATCCATCATCTTCTTTATATCTAAAGCTGATCAAAGGATTCTTAACAGGAACCCTGTACAGTGGAATGCGTAAATGTGCAGGCAATAGTTCCAGTCCTTTCCTTTGGGAAAATCCATTCCTTTAGATACTTGTTCCTCTCTATTTCCCATTCAATTGAGTCTAGTGTTCCTGATGTTTCCTTTTCAATGGGGAACTATATATTTGATGTTAATTCTCTCCCATTTGCTTCAATGGAAACTTTTTGGGCAAAATTCATCATCTTCTGTATATATAAAGCTGATCAAAGGATTCTTAACAGGAATCCTATACAGTGGAATGAGTAAATGTACAGGCAATAGTTCCAGTCCTTTCCTTTGGGAAAATCCATTCCTTTAGATACTTGTTCCTCTCTATTTCCCATTCAATTGAGTCTAGTGTTCCTGATGGTTCCTTTTCAATAGGGAACTATATAATTGATGTTAATTC
This sequence comes from Sminthopsis crassicaudata, assembly GCF_048593235.1. Taxonomy (NCBI): domain Eukaryota; kingdom Metazoa; phylum Chordata; class Mammalia; order Dasyuromorphia; family Dasyuridae; genus Sminthopsis; species Sminthopsis crassicaudata. The sequence goes on from NC_133619.1 coordinate 203,533,726, forward strand.
TCTCCCATTTGCTTCAATGGAACTTTTTGGGCAAAATCCATCATCTTCTTTATATCTAAAGCTGATCAAAGGATTCTTAACAGGAACCCTGTACAGTGGAATGAGTAAATGTGCAGGCAATATTTCCAGTCCTTTCCTTTGGGAAAATCCATTCCTTTAGATACTTGTTCCTCTCTATTTCCCATTCAATTGAGTCTAGTGTTCCTGATGGTTCCTTTTCAATAGGGAACTATATAATTGATGTTAATTCACTCCCATTTGCTTCAATGGAACTTTTTCGGCAAAATCCATCATCTTCTTTATATCTAAAGCTGATCAAAGGATTCTTAACAGGAATCCTATACAGTGGAATGAGTAAATGTGCAGGCAATAGTTCCAGTCCTTTCCTTTGGGAAAATCCATTCCTTTAGATACTTGTTCCTCTCTATTTCCCATTCAATTGAGTATAGTGTTCCTGATGTTTCCTTTTCAATAGGGAACTATATAATTGATGTTAATTCCCTCCCATTTGCTTCAATGGAACTTTTTGGGCAAAATCCATCATCTTCTGTATATATAAAGCTGATCCAAGGATTCTTAACAGGAATCCTATACAGTGGAATGAGTAAATGTGCAGGCAATAGTTCCAGTCCTTTCCTTTGGGAAAATCCATTCCTTTAGATACTTGTTCCTCTCTATTTCCCATTCTATTGAGTCTAGTGTTCCTGATGGTTCCTTTTCAATAGGGAACTATATAATTGATGTTAATTCTCTCCCATTTGCTTCAATGGAACTTTTTGGGCAAAATCCATCATCTTCTTTATATCTAAAGCTGATCAAAGGATTCTTAACAGGAATCCTTTACAGTGGCATGAGTGAACGTGCAGGCTATAGTTCCAGTTATTTCCTTTGGGAAAATCCATTCCTTTGGATACTTGTTCCTCTCTATTAGCCATTCAATTGAGTCTAGTGTTCCTGATGGTTCCTTTTCAATTGGGAACTATATAATTGATGTTAATTCTCTCCCGTTTGCTTCAATGGAAGTTTCTTGGTAATATCCATCATCTTCTTTATATGTAAAGCTGATCAAAGCATTCTTAACAGGAATCCTATAAGGTGGAATGAGTAAATGTGCAGGCAATAGTTCCAGTCCTTTCCTTTGGGAAAATCCATTCCTTTAGATACTTGTTCCTCTCTATTTCCCATTCAATTGAGTCTAGTGTTCCTGATGTTTCCTTTTCAATGGGGAACTATATATTTGATGTTAATTCTCTCCCATTTGCTTCAATGGAAACTTTTTGGGCAAAATCCATCATCTTCTGTATATATAAAGCTGATCAAAGGATTCTTAACAGGAATCCTATACAGTGGAATGAGTAAATGTGCAGGCAATAGTTCCAGTCCTTTCCTTTGGGAACATCCATTCCTTTAGATACTTGTTCCTCTCTATTTCCCATTCAATTGAGTCTACTGTTCCTGATGTTTCATTTTCAATGGGGAACTATATAATTGATGTTAATTCTCTCCCATTTCCTTCAATGGAACTTTTTCGGCAAAATCCATCATCTTCTTTATATCTAAAGCTGATCAAAGGATTCTTAACAGGAATCCTATACAGTGGAATGAATCAATGTGCAGGCAATATTTCCAGTTCTTTCTTTGAGGAAAATCCATTCCTTTGGATACTTGTTCCTCTCTATTTCCCATTCTATTGAGTCTGTGTTCCTGATGTTTCCTTTGCATTTAAGAACATATAGTTGATGATAATTCTCACTTATTTGCTTCAATGGAACATTTTGGGCAAAATATAGCTTCTTCTTTATATGTAAAGCTGATCAAAGGATTCTTAACAGGAATCCTATACAGTGGAATGAGTAAATGTGCAGGCAATAGTTCCAGTCCTTTCCTTTGGGAAAATCCATTCCTTTAGATACTTGTTCCTCTCTATTTCCCATTCAATTTAGTCTAGTGTTCCTGATGGTTCCTTTTCAATAGGGAACTATATAATTGATGTTAATTCTCTCCCCTTTGCTTCAATGGAACTTTCTGGGCAAAATCCATCATCTTCTTTATATCTAAAGCTGAACAAAGGTTTCTTAACAGGAATCTTATACAGTGGCATAAGTGAACGTGCAGGCTATAGTTCCAGTTATTTCCTTTGGGAAAATCCATTCCTTTGGATACTTGTTCCTCTCTATTTCCCATTCTATTGAGTCTGTGTCCCTGATGGTTCCTTTTCAATTGGGAACTATATAATTGATGTTAATTCCCTCCCTTTTGCTTCAATGGAACATTTTGGGCAAAATCCATCATCTTCTTTATATCTAAAGCTGATCAAAGGATTCTTAACAGGAATCCCAAACAATGGAATGAATCAATGTGCAGGCAATATTTCCAGTTCTTTCTTTGAGGAAAATCCATTCCTTTGGATACTTGTTCCTCTCTATTTCCCATTCAATTGAGTATAGTGTTCCTGATGGTTCCTTTTCAATTGGGAACTATATAATTGATGTTAATTCTCTCCCGTTTGCTTCAATGGAAGTTTCTGGGCTAATATCCATCATCTTCTTTATATGTAAAGCTGATCAAAGGATTCTTAACAAGAATCCTATAAGGTGGAATGAGTAAATGTGCAGGTAATAGTTCCAGTCCTTTCCTTTGGGAAAATCCATTCCTTTAGATACTTGTTCCTCTCTATTTCCCATTCAATTGAGTCTAGTGTTCCTGATGTTTCCTTTTCAATAGGGAACTATATAATTGATGTTAATTCTCTCCCATTTGCTTCAATGGAACTTTTTAGGCAAAATCCATCATCTTCTGTATATATAAATCTGATCAAAGGATTCTTAACAGGAATCCTATACAGTGGAATGAGTAAATGTGCAGGCAATAGTTCCAGTCCTTTCCTTTGGGAAAATCCATTCCTTTAGATACTTGTTCCTCTCTATTTCCCATTCAATTGAGTCTAGTGTTCCTGATGTTTCCTTTTCAATGGGGAACTATATATTTGATGTTAATTCTCTCCCATTTGCTTCAATGGAAACTTTTTGGGCAAAATTCATCATCTTCTGTATATATAAAGCTGATCAAAGGATTCTTAACAGGAATCCTATACAGTGGAATGAGTAAATGTACAGGCAATAGTTCCAGTCCTTTCCTTTGGGAAAATCCATTCCTTTAGATACTTGTTCCTCTCTATTTCCCATTCAATTGAGTCTAGTGTTCCTGATGGTTCCTTTTCAATAGGGAACTATATAATTGATGTTAATTCCCTCCCATTTGCTTCAATGGAACTTTTTGGGCAAAATCCATCATCTTCTTTATATCTAAAGCTGATCAAAGGATTCTTAACAGGAACCCTGTACAGTGGAATGAGTAAATGTGCAGGCAATATTTCCAGTCCTTTCCTTTGGGAAAATCCATTCCTTTAGATACTTGTTCCTCTCTATTTCCCATTCAATTGAGTCTAGTGTTCCTGATGGTTCCTTTTCAATAGGGAACTATATAATTGATGTTAATTCACTCCCATTTGCTTCAATGGAACTTTTTCGGCAAAATCCATCATCTTCTTTATATCTAAAGCTGATCAAAGGATTCTTAACAGGAATCCTATACAGTGGAATGAGTAAATGTGCAGGCAATAGTTCCAGTCCTTTCCTTTGGGAAAATCCATTCCTTTAGATACTTGTTCCTCTCTATTTCCCATTCAATTGAGTATAGTGTTCCTGATGTTTCCTTTTCAATAGGGAACTATATAATTGATGTTAATTCCCTCCCATTTGCTTCAATGGAACTTTTTGGGCAAAATCCATCATCTTCTGTATATATAAAGCTGATCCAAGGATTCTTAACAGGAATCCTATACAGTGGAATGAGTAAATGTGCAGGCAATAGTTCCAGTCCTTTCCTTTGGGAAAATCCATTCCTTTAGATACTTGTTCCTCTCTATTTCCCATTCAATTGAGTCTAGTGTTCCTGATGGTTCCTTTTCAATAGGGAACTATATAATTGATGTTAATTCTCTCCCATTTTCTTCAATGGAACTTTTTGGGCAAAATCCATCATCTTCTGTATATCTAAAGCTGATCAAAGGATTCTTAACAGGAATCCTATACAGTGGAATGAGTAAATGTGCAGGCAATAGTTCCAGTCCTTTCCTTTTGGAAAATCCATTCCTTTAGATACTTGTTCCTCTCTATTTCCCATTCTATTGAGTCTAGTGTTCCTGATGGTTCCTTTTCAATAGGGAACTATATAATTGATGTTAATTCTCTCCCATTTGCTTCAATGGAACTTTTTGGGCAAAATCCATCATCTTCTTTATATCTAAAGCTGATCAAAGGATTCTTAACAGGAATCCTTTACAGTGGCATGAGTGAACGTGCAGGCTATAGTTCCAGTTATTTCCTTTGGGAAAATCCATTCCTTTGGATACTTGTTCCTCTCTATTAGCCATTCAATTGAGTCTAGTGTTCCTGATGGTTCCTTTTCAATTGGGAACTATATAATTGATGTTAATTCTCTCCCGTTTGCTTCAATGGAAGTTTCTTGGTAATATCCATCATCTTCTTTATATGTAAAGCTGATCAAAGCATTCTTAACAGGAATCCTATAAGGTGGAATGAGTAAATGTGCAGGCAATAGTTCCAGTCCTTTCCTTTGGGAAAATCCATTCCTTTAGATACTTGTTCCTCTCTATTTCCCATTCAATTGAGTCTAGTGTTCCTGATGTTTCCTTTTCAATAGGGAACTATATAATTGATGTTAATTCTCTCCCATTTGCTTCAATGGAACTTTTTAGGCAAAATCCATCATCTTCTGTATATATAAATCTGATCAAAGGATTCTTAACAGGAATCCTATACAGTGGAATGAGTAAATGTGCAGGCAATAGTTCCAGTCCTTTCCTTTGTGAAAATCCATTCCTTTAGATACTTGTTCCTCTCTATTTCCCATTCAATTGAGTCTAGTGTTCCTGATGTTTCCTTTTCAATGGGGAACTATATATTTGATGTTAATTCTCTCCCATTTGCTTCAATGGAAACTTTTTGGGCAAAATCCATCATTTTCTGTATATATAAAGCTGATCAAAGGATTCTTAACAGGAATCCTATACAGTGGAATGAGTAAATGTACAGGCAATAGTTCCAGCTATTTCCTTTGGGAAAATCCATTCCTTTGGATACTTGTTCCTCTCTATTTCCCATTCTATTGAGTCTAGTTTACCCTTCGTTTCCTTTGCATTTAGGAACATTATAGTTGATGATAATCCTCTCCTATTTGCTTCAATGGAACTTTTTGGGCAAAATCCATCATCTTCTTTATATCTAAAGCTGATCAAAGGATTCTTAACAGGAATCCTATAAGTGGAATGAGTAAATGTGCAGGCAATAGTTCCAGTCCTTTCCTTTGGGAAAATCCATTCCTTTAGATACTTGTTCCTCTCTATTTCCCATTCAATTGAGTCTAGTGTTCCTGATGGTTCCTTTTCAATAGGGAACTATATAATTGATGTTAATTCTCTCCCCTTTGCTTCAATGGAACTTTCTGGGCAAAATCCATCATCTTCTTTATATCTAAAGCTGATCAAAGGATTCTTAACAGGAATCCTATACAGTGGAATGAATCAATGTGCAGGCAATATTTCCAGTTCTTTCTTTGAGGAAAATCCATTCCTTTGGATACTTGTTCCTCTCTATTTCCCATTCAATTGAGTATAGTGTTCCTGATGGTTCTTTTTCAATTGGGAACTATATAATTGATGTTAATTCTCTCCCGTTTGCTTCAATGGAACTTTCTGGGTAAAATCCATAATCTTCTTTATATCTAAAGCTGATCAAAGGATTCTTAACAGGAATCCAATACAGTGGAATGAGTAAATGTGCAGGCAATAGTTCCAGTCCTTTCCTTTGGGAAAATCCATTCCTTTAGATACTTGTTCCTCTCTATTTCCCATTCAATTGAGTCTAGTGTTCCTGATGTTTCCTTTTCAATTGGGAACTATATAGTTGATGTTAATTCTCTCCTGTTTGCTTAATGGAACTTTCTGGGCAAAATCCATCATCTTCTTTATATCTAAAGCTGAACAAAAGATTCTTAACAGGAATCCTATACAGTGGAATGAATCAATGTGCAGGCAATATTTCCAGTTCTTTCTTTGAGGAAAATCCATTCCTTTGGATACTTGTTCCTCTCTATTTCCCATTCTATTGAGTCTGTGTTCCTGATGTTTCCTTTGCATTTAAGAACATTATAGTTGATGATAACTCTCACTTATTTGCTTCAATGGAACATTTTGGGCAAAATATAGCTTCTTCTTTATATGTAAAGCTGATCAAAGGATTCTTAACAGGAATCCTATACAGTGGAATGAGTAAATGTGCAGGCAATAGTTCCAGTCCTTTCCTTTGGGAAAATCCATTCCTTTAGATACTTGTTCCTCTCTATTTCCCATTCAATTTAGTCTAGTGTTCCTGATGTTTCCTTTTCAATAGGGAACTATATAATTGATGTTAATTCTCTCCCATTTGCTTCAATGGAACTTTTTGGGCAAAATCCATCATCTTCCGTATATCTAAAGCTGATCAAAGGATTCTTAACAGGAATCCTATACAATGGAATGAATCAATGTGCAGGCAATATTTCCAGTTCTTTCTTTGAGGAAAATCCATTCCTTTGGATACTTGTTCCTCTCTATTTCCCATTCTATTGAGTCTGTGTTCCTGATGTTTCCTTTGCATTTAAGAACATTATAGTTGATGATAATTCTCACTTATTTGCTTCAATGGAACATTTTGGGCAAAATATAGCTTCTTCTTTATATGTAAAGCTGATCAAAGGATTCTTAACAGGAATCCTATACAGTGGAATGAGTAAATGTGCAGGCAATAGTTCCAGTCCTTTCCTTTTTGGAAAATCCATTCCTTTAGATACTTGTTCCTCTCTATTTCCCATTCAATTGAGTCTAGTGTTCCTGATGGTTCCTTTTCAATAGGGAACTATATAATTGATGTTAATTCTCTCCCCTTTGCTTCAATGGAACTTTCTAGGCAAAATCCATCATCTTCTTTATATCTAAAGCTGAACAAAGGTTTCTTAACAGGAATCTTATACAGTGGCATAAGTGAACGTGCAGGCTATAGTTCCAGTTATTTCCTTTGGGAAAATCCATTCCTTTGGATACTTGTTCCTCTCTATTTCCCATTCTATTGAGTCTGTGTCCCTGATGGTTCCTTTTCAATTGGGAACTATATAATTGATGTTAATTCCCTCCCTTTTGCTTCAATGGAACATTTTGGGCAAAATCCATCATCTTCTTTATATCTAAAGCTGATCAAAGGATTCTTAACAGGAATCCCAAACAATGGAATGAATCAATGTGCAGGCAATATTTCCAGTTCTTTCTTTGAGGAAAATCCATTCCTTTGGATACTTGTTCCTCTCTATTTCCCATTCAATTGAGTATAGTGTTCCTGATGGTTCCTTTTCAATTGGGAACTATATAATTGATGTTAATTCTCTCCCGTTTGCTTCAATGGAAGTTTCTGGCTAATATCCATCATCTTCTTTATATGTAAAGCTGATCAAAGGATTCTTAACAAGAATCCTATAAGGTGGAATGAGTAAATGTGCAGGCAATGGTTCCAGTCCTTTCCTTTGGGAAAATCCATTCCTTTAGATACTTGTTCCTCTCTATTTCCCATTCAATTGAGTCTAGTGTTCCTGATGTTTCCTTTTCAATAGGGAACTATATAATTGATGTTAATTCTCTCCCATTTGCTTCAATGGAACTTTTTAGGCAAAATCCATCATCTTCTGTATATATAAATCTGATCAAAGGATTCTTAACAGGAATCCTATACAGTGGAATGAGTAAATGTGCAGGCAATAGTTCCAGTCCTTTCCTTTGGGAAAATCCATTCCTTTAGATACTTGTTCCTCTCTATTTCCCATTCAATTGAGTCTAGTGTTCCTGATGTTTCCTTTTCAATGGGGAACTATATATTTGATGTTAATTCTCTCCCATTTGCTTCAATGGAAACTTTTTGGGCAAAATCCATCATCTTCTGTATATATAAAGCTGATCAAAGGATTCTTAACAGGAATCCTATACAGTGGAATGAGTAAATGTACAGGCAATAGTTCCAGTCCTTTCCTTTGGGAAAATCCATTCCTTTAGATACTTGTTCCTCTCTATTTCCCATTCAATTGAGTCTAGTGTTCCTGATGGTTCCTTTTCAATAGGGAACTATATAATTGATGTTAATTCTCTCCCATTTGCTTCAATGGAACTTTTTGGGCAAAATCCATCATCTTCTGTATATATAAAGCTGATCAAAGGATTCTTAACAGGAACCCTGTACAGTGGAATGAGTAAATGTGCAGGCAATATTTCCAGTCCTTTCCTTTGGGAAAATCCATTCCTTTAGATACTTGTTCCTCTCTATTTCCCATTCAATTGAGTCTAGTGTTCCTGATGGTTCCTTTTCAATAGGGAACTATATAATTGATGTTAATTCACTCCCATTTGCTTCAATGGAACTTTTTCGGCAAAATCCATCATCTTCTTTATATCTAAAGCTGATCAAAGGATTCTTAACAGGAATCCTATACAGTGGAATGAGTAAATGTGCAGGCAATAGTTCCAGTCCTTTCCTTTGGGAAAATCCATTCCTTTAGATACTTGTTCCTCTCTATTTCCCATTCAATTGAGTATAGTGTTCCTGATGTTTCCTTTTCAATAGGGAACTATATAATTGATGTTAATTCCCTCCCATTTGCTTCAATGGAACTTTTTGGGCAAAATCCATCATCTTCTGTATATATAAAGCTGATCCAAGGATTCTTAACAGGAATCCTATACAGTGGAATGAGTAAATGTGCAGGCAATAGTTCCAGTCCTTTCCTTTGGGAAAATCCATTCCTTTAGATACTTGTTCCTCTCTATTTCCCATTCAATTGAGTCTAGTGTTCCTGATGGTTCCTTTTCAATAGGGAACTATATAATTGATGTTAATTCTCTCCCATTTTCTTCAATGGAACTTTTTGGGCAAAATCCATCATCTTCTGTATATCTAAAGCTGATCAAAGGATTCTTAACAGGAATCCTATACAGTGGAATGAGTAAATGTGCAGGCAATAGTTCCAGTCCTTTCCTTTTGGAAAATCCATTCCTTTAGATACTTGTTCCTCTCTATTTCCCATTCTATTGAGTCTAGTGTTCCTGATGGTTCCTTTTCAATAGGGAACTATATAATTGATGTTAATTCTCTCCCATTTGCTTCAATGGAACTTTTTGGGCAAAATCCATCATCTTCTTTATATCTAAAGCTGATCAAAGGATTCTTAACAGGAATCCTTTACAGTGGCATGAGTGAACGTGCAGGCTATAGTTCCAGTTATTTCCTTTGGGAAAATCCATTCCTTTGGATACTTGTTCCTCTCTATTAGCCATTCAATTGAGTCTAGTGTTCCTGATGGTTCCTTTTCAATTGGGAACTATAGATTTGATGTTAATTCTCTCCCATTTGCTTCAATGGAAACTTTTTGGGCAAAATCCATCATCTTCTGTATATCTAAAGCTGATCAAAGGATTCTTAACAGGAATCCTATACAGTGGAATGAGTAAATGTTCAGGCAATAGTTCCAGTCCTTTCCTTTGGGAAAATCCATTCCTTTAGATACTTGTTCCTCTCTATTTCCCATTCAATTGAGTCTAGTGTTCCTGATGTTTCCTTTTCAATAGGGAACTATATAATTGATGTTAATTCTCTCCCATTTGCTTCAATGGAACTTTTTGGGCAAAATCCATTATCTTCTTTATATCTAAAGCTGATCAAAGGATTCTTAACAGGAATCCTATAAGTGGAATGAGTAAATGTGCAGGCAATAGTTCCAGTCCTTTCCTTTGGGAAAATCCATTCCTTTAGATACTTGTTCCTCTCTATTTCCCATTCAATTGAGTCTAGTGTTCCTGATTGTTCCTTTTCAATAGGGAACTATATAATTGATGTTAATTCTCTCCCCTTTGCTTCAATGGAACTTTCTGGGCAAAATCCATCATCTTCTTTATATCTAAAGCTGATCAAAGGATTCTTAACAGGAATCCTATACAGTGGAATGAATCAATGTGCAGGCAATATTTCCAGTTCTTTCTTTGAGGAAAATCCATTCCTTTGGATACTTGTTCCTCTCTATTTCCCATTCAATTGAGTATAGTGTTCCTGATGGTTCCTTTTCAATTGGGAACTATATAATTGATGTTAATTCTCTCCCGTTTGCTTCAATGGAACTTTCTGGGTAAAATCCATAATCTTCTTTATATCTAAAGCTGATCAAAGGATTCTTAACAGGAATCCAATACAGTGGAATGAGTAAATGTGCAGGCAATAGTTCCAGTCCTTTCCTTTGGGAAAATCCATTCCTTTAGATACTTGTTCCTCTCTATTTCCCATTCAATTGAGTCTAGTGTTCCTGATGTTTCCTTTTCAATTGGGAACTATATAGTTGATGTTAATTCTCTCCTGTTTGCTTAATGGAACTTTCTGGGCAAAATCCATCATCTTCTTTATATCTAAAGCTGAACAAAAGATTCTTAACAGGAATCCTATACAGTGGAATGAATCAATGTGCAGGCAATATTTCCAGTTCTTTCTTTGAGGAAAATCCATTCCTTTGGATACTTGTTCCTCTCTATTTCCCATTCTATTGAGTCTGTGTTCCTGATGTTTCCTTTGCATTTAAGAACATTATAGTTGATGATAACTCTCACTTATTTGCTTCAATGGAACATTTTGGGCAAAATATAGCTTCTTCTTTATATGTAAAGCTGATCAAAGGATTCTTAACAGGAATCCTATACAGTGGAATGAGTAAATGTGCAGGCAATAGTTCCAGTCCTTTCCTTTGGGAAAATCCATTCCTTTAGATACTTGTTCCTCTCTATTTCCCATTCAATTGAGTCTAGTGTTCCTGATGTTTCCTTTTCAATAGGGAACTATATAATTGATGTTAATTCTCTCCCATTTGCTTCAATGGAGCTTTTTGGGCAAAATCCATCATCTTCTGTATATCTAAAGCTGATCAAAGGATTCTTAACAGGAATCCTATACAGTGGAATGAGTAAATGTGCAGGCAATAGTTCCAGTCCTTTCCTTTTGGAAAATCCATTCCTTTAGATACTTGTTCCTCTCTATTTCCCATTCTATTGAGTCTAGTGTTCCTGATGGTTCTTTTTCAATAGGGAACTATATAATTGATGTTAATTCTCTCCCATTTGCTTCAATGGAACTTTTTGGGCAAAATCCATCATCTTCTTTTTATCTAAAGCTGATCAAAGGATTCTTAACAGGAATCCTATACAGTGGCATGAGTGAACGTGCAGGCTATAGTTCCAGTTATTTCCTTTGGGAAAATCCATTCCTTTGGATACTTGTTCCTCTCTATTAGCCATTCAATTGAGTCTAGTGTTCCTGATGGTTCCTTTTCAATTGGGAACTATATAATTGATGTTAATTCTCTCCCGTTTGCTTCAATGGAAGTTTCTGGGTAATATCCATCATCTTCTTTATATCTAAAGCTGATCAAAGGATTCTTAACAGGAATCCTATACAGTGGAATGAATCAATGTGCAGGTAATATTTCCAGATCTTTCTTTGAGGAAAATCCATTCCTTTGGATACTTGTTCCTCTCTATTTCCCATTCAATTGAGTATAGTGTTCCTTATGGTTCCTTTTCAATTGGGAACTATATAATTGATGTTAATTCTCTCCCGTTTGCTTCAATGGAACTTTCTGGGTAAAATCCATCATCTTCTTTATATCTAAAGCTGATCAAAGGATTCTTAACAGGAACCCTGTACAGTGGAATGAGTAAATGTGCAGGCAATAGTTCCAGTCCTTTCCTTTAGGAAAATCCATTCCTTTAGATATTTGTTCCTCTCTATTTCCCATTCAATTGAGTCTAGTGTTCCTGATGTTTCCTTTTCAATGGGGAACTATATATTTGATGTTAATTCTCTCTCATTTGCTTCAATGGAACTTTTTGGGCAAAATCCATCATCTTCTTTATATCTAAAGCTGATAAAAGTATTCTTAACAGGAATCCTATACAGTGGAATGAGTAAATGTGCAGGCAATAGTTCCAGTCCTTTCCTTTGGGAAAATCCATTCCTTTAGATACTTGTTCCTCTCTATTTCCCATTCAATTGAGTCTAGTGTTCCTGATGTTTCCTTTTCAATGGGGAACTATATATTTGATGTTAATTCTCTCCCATTTGCTTCAATGGAAACTTTTTGGGCAAAATCCATCATCTTCTGTATATATAAAGCTGATCAAAGGATTCTTAACAGGAATCCTATACAGTGGAATGAGTAAATGTACAGGCAATAGTTCCAGTCCTTTCCTTTGGGAAAATCCATTCCTTTAGATACTTGTTCCTCTCTTTTTCCCATTCAATTGAGTCTAGTGTTCCTGATGGTTCCTTTTCAATACGGAACTATATAATTGATGTTAATTCTCTCCCATTTGCTTCAATGGAACTTTTTCGGCAAAATCCATCATCTTCTTTATATCTAAAGCTGATAAAAGGATTCTTGACAGGAATCCTATACAGTGGAATGAGTAAATGTGCAGGCAATAGTTCCAGTCCTTTCCTTTGGGAAAATCCATTCCTTTAGATACTTGTTCCTCTCTATTTCCCATTCAATTGAGTATAGTGTTCCTGATGTTTCCTTTTCAATAGGGAACTATATAATTGATGTTAATTCCCTCCCATTTGCTTCAATGGAACTTTTTGGGCAAAATCCATCATCTTCTGTATATATAAAGCTGATCCAAGGATTCTTAACAGGAATCCTATACGGTGGAATGAGTAAATGTGCAGGCAATAGTTCCAGTCCTTTCCTTTGGGAAAATCCATTCCTTTAGATACTTGTTCCTCTCTATTTCCCATTCAATTGAGTCTAGTGTTCCTGATGTTTCCTTTTTAATAGGGAACTATATAATTGATGTTAATTCTCTCCCATTTGCTTCAATGGAACTTTTCGGGCAAAATCCATCATCTTCTTTATATCTAAAGGTGATCAAAGGATTCTTAACAGGAATCCTATACAGTGGAATGAGTAAATGTGCAGGCAATAGTTCCAGTCCTTTCCTTTTGGAAAATCCATTCCTTTAGATACTTGTTCCTCTCTATTTCCCATTCTATTGAGTCTAGTGTTCCTGATGGTTCCTTTTCAATTGGGAACTATATAGTTGATGTTAATTCTCTCCTGTTTGCTTAATGGAACTTTCTGGGCAAAATCCATCATCTTCTTTATATCTAAAGCTGAACAAAAGATTCTTAACAGGAATCCTATACAGTGGAATGAATCAATGTGCAGGCAATATTTCCAGTTCTTTCTTTGAGGAAAATCCATTCCTTTGGATACTTGTTCCTCTCTATTTCCCATTCTATTGAGTCTGTGTTCCTGATGTTTCCTTTGCATTTAAGAACATATAGTTGATGATAATTCTCACTTATTTGCTTCAATGGAACATTTTGGGCAAAATATAGCTTCTTCTTTATATGTAAAGCTGATCAAAGGATTCTTAACAGGAATCCTATACAGTGGAATGAGTAAATGTGCAGGCAATAGTTCCAGTCCTTTCCTTTGGGAAAATCCATTCCTTTAGATACTTGTTCCTCTCTATTTCCCATTCAATTTAGTCTAGTGTTCCTGATGGTTCCTTTTCAATAGGGAACTATATAATTGATGTTAATTCTCTCCCCTTTGCTTCAATGGAACTGTCTGGGCAAAATCCATCATCTTCTTTATATCTAAAGCTGAACAAAGGTTTCTTAACAGGAATCTTATACAGTGGCATAAGTGAACGTGCAGGCTATAGTTCCAGTTATTTCCTTTGGGAAAATCCATTCCTTTGGATACTTGTTCCTCTCTATTTCCCATTCTATTGAGTCTGTGTCCCTGATGGTTCCTTTTCAATTGGGAACTATATAATTGATGTTAATTCCCTCCCTTTTGCTTCAATGGAACATTTTGGGCAAAATCCATCATCTTCTTTATATCTAAAGCTGATCAAAGGATTCTTAACAGGAATCCTAAACAGTGGAATGAATCAATGTGCAGGCAATATTTCCAGTTCTTTCTTTGAGGAAAATCCATTCCTTTGGATACTTGTTCCTCTCTATTTCCCATTCAATTGAGTATAGTGTTCCTGATGGTTCCTTTTCAATTGGGAACTATATAATTGATGTTAATTCTCTCCCGTTTGCTTCAATGGAAGTTTCTGGCTAATATTCATCATCTTCTTTATATGTAAAGCTGATCAAAGGATTCTTAACAGGAATCCTATAAGGTGGAATGAGTAAATGTGCAGGCAATAGTTCCAGTCCTTTCCTTTGGGAAAATCCATTCCTTTAGATACTTGTTCCTCTCTATTTCCCATTCAATTGAGTCTAGTGTTCCTGATGGTTCCTTTTCAATAGGGAACTATATAATTGATGTTAATACTCTCCCATTTGCTTCAATGGAACTTTTTAGGCAAAATCCATCATCTTCTGTATATATAAATCTGATCAAAGGATTCTTAACAGGAATCCTATACAGTGGAATGAGTAAATGTGCAGGCAATAGTTCCAGTCCTTTCCTTTGGGAAAATCCATTCCTTTAGATACTTGTTCCTCTCTATTTCCCATTCAATTGAGTCTAGTGTTCCTGATGTTTCCTTTTCAATGGGGAACTATATATTTGATGTTAATTCTCTCCCATTTGCTTCAATGGAAACTTTTTTGGGCAAAATCCATCATCTTCTGTATATATAAAGCTGATCAAAGGATTCTTAACAGGAATCCTATACAGTGGAATGAGTAAATGTACAGGCAATAGTTCCAGTCCTTTCCTTTGGGAAAATCCATTCCTTTAGATACTTGTTCCTCTCTATTTCCCATTCAATTGAGTATAGTGTTCCTGATGTTTCCTTTTCAATAGGGAACTATATAATTGATGTTAATTCCCTCCCATTTGCTTCAATGGATCTTTTTGGGCAAAATCCATCATCTTCTGTATATATAAAGCTGATCCAAGGATTCTTAACAGGAATCCTATACAGTGGAATGAGTAAATGTGCAGGCAATAGTTCCAGTCCTTTACTTTGGGAAAATCCATTCCTTTAGATACTTGTTCCTCTCTATTTCCCATTCTATTGATTCTAGTGTTCCTGATGTTTCCTTTTCAATGGGGAACTATATATTTGATGTTAATTCTCTCTCATTTGCTTCAATTGAACTTTTTGGGCAAAATCCATCATCTTCTTTATATCTAAAGCTGATCAAAGGATTCTTAACAGGAACCCTGTACAGTGGAATGAGTAAATGTGCAGGCAATAGTTCCAGTCCTTTCCTTTGGGAAAATCCATTCCTTTAGATACTTGTTCCTCTCTATTTCCCATTCAATTGAGTCTAGTGTTCCTGATGGTTCCTTTTCAATACGGAACTATATAATTGATGTTAATTCTCTCCCATTTGCTTCAATGGAACTTTTTCGGCAAAATCCATCATCTTCTTTATATCTAAAGCTGATCAAAGGATTCTTAACAGGAATCCTATAGAGTGGAATGAGTAAATGTGCAGGCAATAGTTCCAGTCCTTTCCTTCGGGAAAATCCATTCCTTTAGATACTTGTTCCTCTCTATTTCCCATTCAATTGAGTCTAGTGTTCCTGATGTTTCCTTTTCAATAGGGAACTATATAATTGATGTTAATTCTCTCCCATTTGCTTCAATGGAACTTTTTGGGCAAAATCCATCATCTTCTGCATATATAAAGCTGATCCAAGGATTCTTAACAGGAATCCTATACAGTGGAATGAGTAAATGTGCAGGCAATAGTTCCAGTCCTTTCCTTTGGGAAAATCCATTCCTTTAGATACTTGTTCCTCTCTATTTCCCATTCAATTGAGTCTAGTGTTCCTGATGTTTCCTTTTCAATAGGGAACTATATAATTGATGTTAATTCTCTCCCATTTGCTTCAATGGAACTTTTTGGGCAAAATCCATCATCTTCTGTATATCTAAAGCTGATCAAAGGATTCTTAACAGGAATCCTATACAGTGGAATGAGTAAATGTGCAGGCAATAGTTCCAGTCCTTTCCTTTTGGAAAATCCATACCTTTAGATACTTGTTCCTCTCTATTTCCCATTCTATTGAGTCTAGTGTTCCTGATGGTTCCTTTTCAATTGGGAACTATATAGTTGATGTTAATTCTCTCCTGTTTGCTTAATGGAACTTTCTGGGCAAAATCCATCATCTTCTTTATATCTAAAGCTGAACAAAAGATTCTTAACAGGAATCCTATACAGTGGAATGAATCAATGTGCAGGCAATATTTCCAGTTCTTTCTTTGAGGAAAATCCATTCCTTTGGATACTTGTTCCTCTCTATTTCCCATTCTATTGAGTCTGTGTTCCTGATGTTTCCTTTGCATTTAAGAACATTATAGTTGATGATAATTCTCACTTATTTGCTTCAATGGAACATTTTGGGCAAAATATAGCTTCTTCTTTATATGTAAAGCTGATCAAAGGATTCTTAACAGGAATCCTATACAGTGGAATGAGTAAATGTGCAGGCAATAGTTCCAGTCCTTTCCTTTGGGAAAATCCATTCCTTTAGATACTTGTTCCTCTCTATTTCCCATTCAATTGAGTCTAGTGTTCCTGATGTTTCCTTTTCAATAGGGAACTATATAATTGATGTTAATTCTCTCCCATTTGCTTCAATGGAGCTTTTTGGGCAAAATCCATCATCTTCTGTATATCTAAAGCTGATCAAAGGATTCTTAACAGGAATCCTATACAGTGGAATGAGTAAATGTGCAGGCAATAGTTCCAGTCCTTTCCTTTGTGAAAATCCATTCCTTTAGATACTTGTTCCTCTCTATTTCCCATTCTATTGAGTCTAGTGTTCCTGATGGTTCTTTTTCAATAGGGAACTATATAATTGATGTTAATTCTCTCCCATTTGCTTCAATGGAACTTTTTGGGCAAAATCCATCATCTTCTTTATATCTAAAGCTGATCAAAGGATTCTTAACAGGAATCCTATACAGTGGCATGAGTGAACGTGCAGGCTATAGTTCCAGTTATTTCCTTTGGGAAAATCCATTCCTTTGGATACTTGTTCCTCTCTATTAGCCATTCAATTGAGTCTAGTGTTCCTGATGGTTCCTTTTCAATTGGGAACTATATAATTGATGTTAATTCTCTCCCGTTTGCTTCAATGGAAGTTTCTGGGTAATATCCATCATCTTCTTTATATCTAAAGCTGATCAAAGGATTCTTAACAGGAATCCTATACAGTGGAATGAATCAATGTGCAGGTAATATTTCCAGATCTTTCTTTGAGGAAAATCCATTCCTTTGGATACTTGTTCCTCTCTATTTCCCATTCAATTGAGTATAGTGTTCCTTATGGTTCCTTTTCAATTGGGAACTATATAATTGATGTTAATTCTCTCCCGTTTGCTTCAATGGAACTTTCTGGGTAAAATCCATCATCTTCTTTATATCTAAAGCTGATCAAAGGATTCTTAACAGGAACCCTGTACAGTGGAATGAGTAAATGTGCAGGCAATAGTTCCAGTCCTTTCCTTTAGGAAAATCCATTCCTTTAGATATTTGTTCCTCTCTATTTCCCATTCAATTGAGTCTAGTGTTCCTGATGTTTCCTTTTCAATGGGGAACTATATATTTGATGTTAATTCTCTCTCATTTGCTTCAATGGAACTTTTTGGGCAAAATCCATCATCTTCTTTATATCTAAAGCTGATAAAAGTATTCTTAACAGGAATCCTATACAGTGGAATGAGTAAATGTGCAGGCAATAGTTCCAGTCCTTTCCTTTGGGAAAATCCATTCCTTTAGATACTTGTTCCTCTCTATTTCCCATTCAATTGAGTCTAGTGTTCCTGATGTTTCCTTTTCAATGGGGAACTATATATTTGATGTTAATTCTCTCCCATTTGCTTCAATGGAAACTTTTTGGGCAAAATCCATCATCTTCTGTATATATAAAGCTGATCAAAGGATTCTTAACAGGAATCCTATACAGTGGAATGAGTAAATGTACAGGCAATAGTTCCAGTCCTTTCCTTTGGGAAAATCCATTCCTTTAGATACTTGTTCCTCTCTTTTTCCCATTCAATTGAGTCTAGTGTTCCTGATGGTTCCTTTTCAATACGGAACTATATAATTGATGTTAATTCTCTCCCATTTGCTTCAATGGAACTTTTTCGGCAAAATCCATCATCTTCTTTATATCTAAAGCTGATCAAAGGATTCTTGACAGGAATCCTATACAGTGGAATGAGTAAATGTGCAGGCAATAGTTCCAGTCCTTTCCTTTGGGAAAATCCATTCCTTTAGATACTTGTTCCTCTCTATTTCCCATTCAATTGAGTATAGTGTTCCTGATGTTTCCTTTTCAATAGGGAACTATATAATTGATGTTAATTCCCTCCCATTTGCTTCAATGGAACTTTTTGGGCAAAATCCATCATCTTCTGTATATATAAAGCTGATCCAAGGATTCTTAACAGGAATCCTATACGGTGGAATGAGTAAATGTGCAGGCAATAGTTCCAGTCCTTTCCTTTGGGAAAATCCATTCCTTTAGATACTTGTTCCTCTCTATTTCCCATTCAATTGAGTCTAGTGTTCCTGATGTTTCCTTTTTAATAGGGAACTATATAATTGATGTTAATTCTCTCCCATTTGCTTCAATGGAACTTTTCGGGCAAAATCCATCATCTTCTTTATATCTAAAGCTGATCAAAGGATTCTTAACAGGAATCCTATACAGTGGAATGAGTAAATGTGCAGGCAATAGTTCCAGTCCTTTCCTTTTGGAAAATCCATTCCTTTAGATACTTGTTCCTCTCTATTTCCCATTCTATTGAGTCTAGTGTTCCTGATGGTTCCTTTTCAATTGGGAACTATATAGTTGATGTTAATTCTCTCCTGTTTGCTTAATGGAACTTTCTGGGCAAAATCCATCATCTTCTTTATATCTAAAGCTGAACAAAAGATTCTTAACAGGAATCCTATACA
Source organism: Sminthopsis crassicaudata (assembly GCF_048593235.1). Lineage (NCBI taxonomy): Eukaryota > Metazoa > Chordata > Mammalia > Dasyuromorphia > Dasyuridae > Sminthopsis > Sminthopsis crassicaudata. The sequence goes on from NC_133619.1 coordinate 203,552,814, forward strand.
GTGGAATGAATCAATGTGCAGGCAATATTTCCAGTTCTTTCTTTGAGGAAAATCCATTCCTTTGGATACTTGTTCCTCTCTATTTCCCATTCTATTGAGTCTGTGTTCCTGATGTTTCCTTTGCATTTAAGAACATTATAGTTGATGATAATTCTCACTTATTTGCTTCAATGGAACATTTTGGGCAAAATATAGCTTCTTCTTTATATGTAAAGCTGATCAAAGGATTCTTAACAGGAATCCTATACAGTGGAATGAGTAAATGTGCAGGCAATAGTTCCAGTCCTTTCCTTTGGGAAAATCCATTCCTTTAGATACTTGTTCCTCTCTATTTCCCATTCAATTTAGTCTAGTGTTCCTGATGGTTCCTTTTCAATAGGGAACTATATAATTGATGTTAATTCTCTCCCCTTTGCTTCAATGGAACTTTCTGGGCAAAATCCATCATCTTCTTTATATCTAAAGCTGAACAAAGGTTTCTTAACAGGAATCTTATACAGTGGCATAAGTGAACGTGCAGGCTATAGTTCCAGTTATTTCCTTTGGGAAAATCCATTCCTTTGGATACTTGTTCCTCTCTATTTCCCATTCTATTGAGTCTGTGTCCCTGATGGTTCCTTTTCAATTGGGAACTATATAATTGATGTTAATTCCCTCCCTTTTGCTTCAATGGAACATTTTGGGCAAAATCCATCATCTTCTTTATATCTAAAGCTGATCAAAGGATTCTTAACAGGAATCCTAAACAGTGGAATGAATCAATGTGCAGGCAATATTTCCAGTTCTTTCTTTGAGGAAAATCCATTCCTTTGGATACTTGTTCCTCTCTATTTCCCATTCAATTGAGTATAGTGTTCCTGATGGTTCCTTTTCAATTGGGAACTATATAATTGATGTTAATTCTCTCCCGTTTGCTTCAATGGAAGTTTCTGGCTAATATTCATCATCTTCTTTATATGTAAAGCTGATCAAAGGATTCTTAACAGGAATCCTATAAGGTGGAATGAGTAAATGTGCAGGCAATAGTTCCAGTCCTTTCCTTTGGGAAAATCCATTCCTTTAGATACTTGTTCCTCTCTATTTCCCATTCAATTGAGTATAGTGTTCCTGATGTTTCCTTTTCAATAGGGAACTATATAATTGATGTTAATTCCCTCCCATTTGCTTCAATGGAACTTTTTGGGCAAAATCCATCATCTTCTGTATATATAAAGCTGATCCAAGGATTCTTAACAGGAATCCTATACGGTGGAATGAGTAAATGTGCAGGCAATAGTTCCAGTCCTTTCCTTTGGGAAAATCCATTCCTTTAGATACTTGTTCCTCTCTATTTCCCATTCAATTGAGTCTAGTGTTCCTGATGTTTCCTTTTTAATAGGGAACTATATAATTGATGTTAATTCTCTCCCATTTGCTTCAATGGAACTTTTCGGGCAAAATCCATCATCTTCTTTATATCTAAAGCTGATCAAAGGATTCTTAACAGGAATCCTATACAGTGGAATGAGTAAATGTGCAGGCAATAGTTCCAGTCCTTTCCTTTTGGAAAATCCATTCCTTTAGATACTTGTTCCTCTCTATTTCCCATTCTATTGAGTCTAGTGTTCCTGATGGTTCCTTTTCAATTGGGAACTATATAGTTGATGTTAATTCTCTCCTGTTTGCTTAATGGAACTTTCTGGGCAAAATCCATCATCTTCTTTATATCTAAAGCTGAACAAAAGATTCTTAACAGGAATCCTATACAGTGGAATGAATCAATGTGCAGGCAATATTTCCAGTTCTTTCTTTGAGGAAAATCCATTCCTTTGGATACTTGTTCCTCTCTATTTCCCATTCTATTGAGTCTGTGTTCCTGATGTTTCCTTTGCATTTAAGAACATTATAGTTGATGATAATTCTCACTTATTTGCTTCAATGGAACATTTTGGGCAAAATATAGCTTCTTCTTTATATGTAAAGCTGATCAAAGGATTCTTAACAGGAATCCTATACAGTGGAATGAGTAAATGTGCAGGCAATAGTTCCAGTCCTTTCCTTTGGGAAAATCCATTCCTTTAGATACTTGTTCCTCTCTATTTCCCATTCAATTTAGTCTAGTGTTCCTGATGGTTCCTTTTCAATAGGGAACTATATAATTTATGTTAATTCTCTCCCCTTTGCTTCAATGGAACTTTCTGGGCAAAATCCATCATCTTCTTTATATCTAAAGCTGAACAAAGGTTTCTTAACAGGAATCTTATACAGTGGCATAAGTGAACGTGCAGGCTATAGTTCCAGTTATTTCCTTTGGGAAAATCCATTCCTTTGGATACTTGTTCCTCTCTATTTCCCATTCTATTGAGTCTGTGTCCCTGATGGTTCCTTTTCAATTGGGAACTATATAATTGATGTTAATTCCCTCCCATTTTGCTTCAATGGAACATTTTGGGCAAAATCCATCATCTTCTTTATATCTAAAGCTGATCAAAGGATTCTTAACAGGAATCCTAAACAGTGGAATGAATCAATGTGCAGGCAATATTTCCAGTTCTTTCTTTGAGGAAAATCCATTCCTTTGGATACTTGTTCCTCTCTATTTCCCATTCAATTGAGTATAGTGTTCCTGATGGTTCCTTTTCAATTGGGAACTATATAATTGATGTTAATTCTCTCCCGTTTGCTTCAATGGAAGTTTCTGGCTAATATTCATCATCTTCTTTATATGTAAAGCTGATCAAAGGATTCTTAACAGGAATCCTATAAGGTGGAATGAGTAAATGTGCAGGCAATAGTTCCAGTCCTTTCCTTTGGGAAAATCCATTCCTTTAGATACTTGTTCCTCTCTATTTCCCATTCAATTGAGTCTAGTGTTCCTGATGGTTCCTTTTCAATAGGGAACTATATAATTGATGTTAATACTCTCCCATTTGCTTCAATGGAACTTTTTAGGCAAAATCCATCATCTTCTGTATATATAAATCTGATCAAAGGATTCTTAACAGGAATCCTATACAGTGGAATGAGTAAATGTGCAGGCAATAGTTCCAGTCCTTTCCTTTGGGAAAATCCATTCCTTTAGATACTTGTTCCTCTCTATTTCCCATTCAATTGAGTCTAGTGTTCCTGATGTTTCCTTTTCAATGGGGAACTATATATTTGATGTTAATTCTCTCCCATTTGCTTCAATGGAAACTTTTTTGGGCAAAATCCATCATCTTCTGTATATATAAAGCTGATCAAAGGATTCTTAACAGGAATCCTATACAGTGGAATGAGTAAATGTACAGGCAATAGTTCCAGTCCTTTCCTTTGGGAAAATCCATTCCTTTAGATACTTGTTCCTCTCTATTTCCCATTCAATTGAGTATAGTGTTCCTGATGTTTCCTTTTCAATAGGGAACTATATAATTGATGTTAATTCCCTCCCATTTGCTTCAATGGAACTTTTTGGGCAAAATCCATCATCTTCTGTATATATAAAGCTGATCCAAGGATTCTTAACAGGAATCCTATACAGTGGAATGAGTAAATGTGCAGGCAATAGTTCCAGTCCTTTACTTTGGGAAAATCCATTCCTTTAGATACTTGTTCCTCTCTATTTCCCATTCTATTGATTCTAGTGTTCCTGATGTTTCCTTTTCAATGGGGAACTATATATTTGATGTTAATTCTCTCTCATTTGCTTCAATTGAACTTTTTGGGCAAAATCCATCATCTTCTTTATATCTAAAGCTGATCAAAGGATTCTTAACAGGAACCCTGTACAGTGGAATGAGTAAATGTGCAGGCAATAGTTCCAGTCCTTTCCTTTGGGAAAATCCATTCCTTTAGATACTTGTTCCTCTCTATTTCCCATTCAATTGAGTCTAGTGTTCCTGATGGTTCCTTTTCAATACGGAACTATATAATTGATGTTAATTCTCTCCCATTTGCTTCAATGGAACTTTTTCGGCAAAATCCATCATCTTCTTTATATCTAAAGCTGATCAAAGGATTCTTAACAGGAATCCTATACAGTGGAATGAGTAAATGTGCAGGCAATAGTTCCAGTCCTTTCCTTCGGGAAAATCCATTCCTTTAGATACTTGTTCCTCTCTATTTCCCATTCAATTGAGTCTAGTGTTCCTGATGTTTCCTTTTCAATAGGGAACTATATAATTGATGTTAATTCCCTCCCATTTGCTTCAATGGAACTTTTTGGGCAAAATCCATCATCTTCTGTATATATAAAGCTGATCCAAGGATTCTTAACAGGAATCCTATACAGTGGAATGAGTAAATGTGCAGGCAATAGTTCCAGTCCTTTCCTTTGGGAAAATCCATTCCTTTAGATACTTGTTCCTCTCTATTTCCCATTCAATTGAGTCTAGTGTTCCTGATGTTTCCTTTTCAATAGGGAACTATATAATTGATGTTAATTCTCTCCCATTTGCTTCAATGGAACTTTTTGGGCAAAATCCATCATCTTCTGTATATCTAAAGCTGATCAAAGGATTCTTAACAGGAATCCTATACAGTGGAATGAGTAAATGTGCAGGCAATAGTTCCAGTCCTTTCCTTTTGGAAAATCCATTCCTTTAGATACTTGTTCCTCTCTATTTCCCATTCTATTGAGTATAGTGTTCCTGATGGTTCCTTTTCAATTGGGAACTATATAGTTGATGTTAATTCTCTCCTGTTTGCTTAATGGAACTTTCTGGGCAAAATCCATCATCTTCTTTATATCTAAAGCTGAACAAAAGATTCTTAACAGGAATCCTATACAGTGGAATGAATCAATGTGCAGGCAATATTTCCAGTTCTTTCTTTGAGGAAAATCCATTCCTTTGGATACTTGTTCCTCTCTATTTCCCATTCTATTGAGTCTGTGTTCCTGATGTTTCCTTTGCATTTAAGAACATTATAGTTGATGATAATTCTCACTTATTTGCTTCAATGGAACATTTTGGGCAAAATATAGCTTCTTCTTTATATGTAAAGCTGATCAAAGGATTCTTAACAGGAATCCTATACAGTGGAATGAGTAAATGTGCAGGCAATAGTTCCAGTCCTTTCCTTTGGGAAAATCCATTCCTTTAGATACTTGTTCCTCTCTATTTCCCATTCAATTTAGTCTAGTGTTCCTGATGGTTCCTTTTCAATAGGGAACTATATAATTGATGTTAATTCTCTCCCATTTGCTTCAATGGAACTTTTTAGGCAAAATCCATCATCTTCTGTATATATAAATCTGATCAAAGGATTCTTAACAGGAATCCTATACAGTGGAATGAGTAAATGTGCAGGCAATAGTTCCAGTCCTTTCCTTTGTGAAAATCCATTCCTTTAGATACTTATTCCTCTCTATTTCCCATTCAATTGAGTCTAGTGTTCCTGATGTTTCCTTTTCAATAGGGAACTATATAATTGATGTTAATTCTCTCCCATTTGCTTCAATGGAACTTTTTGGGCAAAATCCATAATCTTCTTTATATCTAAAGCTGATCAAAGGATTCTTAACAGGAATCCTATACAGTGGAATGAATCAATGTGCAGGTAATATTTCCATATCTTTCTTTGAGGAAAATCCATTCCTTTGGATACTTGTTCCTCTCTATTTCCCATTCAATTGAGTCTAGTGTTCCTGATGGTTCCTTTTCAATAGGGAACTATATATTTGATGTTAATTCTCTCCCATTTGCTTCAATGGAACTTTTTGGGCAAAATCCATTATCTTCTTTATATCTAAAGCTGATCAAAGGATTCTTAACAGGAATCCTATACAGTGGAATGAGTAAATGTGCAGGCAATAGTTCCAGTCCTTTCCTTTGGGAAAATCCATTCCTTTAGATACTTGTTCCTCTCTATTTCCCATTCAATTGAGTCTAGTGTTCCTGATGTTTCCTTTTCAATAGGGAACTATATAATTGATGTTAATTCTCTCCCATTTGCTTCAATGGAACTTTTTGGGCAAAATCCATCATCTTCTGTATATCTAAAGCTGATCAAAGGATTCTTAACAGGAATCCTATACAGTGGAATGAGTAAATGTGCAGGCAATAGTTCCAGTCCTTTCCTTTTGGAAAATCCATTCCTTTAGATACTTGTTCCTCTCTATTTCCCATTCTATTGAGTATAGTGTTCCTGATGGTTCCTTTTCAATTGGGAACTATATAGTTGATGTTAATTCTCTCCTGTTTGCTTAATGGAACTTTCTGGGCAAAATCCATCATCTTCTTTATATCTAAAGCTGAACAAAAGATTCTTAACAGGAATCCTATACAGTGGAATGAATCAATGTGCAGGCAATATTTCCAGTTCTTTCTTTGAGGAAAATCCATTCCTTTGGATACTTGTTCCTCTCTATTTCCCATTCTATTGAGTCTGTGTTCCTGATGTTTCCTTTGCATTTAAGAACATTATAGTTGATGATAATTCTCACTTATTTGCTTCAATGGAACATTTTGGGCAAAATATAGCTTCTTCTTTATATGTAAAGCTGATCAAAGGATTCTTAACAGGAATCCTATACAGTGGAATGAGTAAATGTGCAGGCAATAGTTCCAGTCCTTTCCTTTGGGAAAATCCATTCCTTTAGATACTTGTTCCTCTCTATTTCCCATTCAATTTAGTCTAGTGTTCCTGATGGTTCCTTTTCAATAGGGAACTATATAATTGATGTTAATTCTCTCCCATTTGCTTCAATGGAACTTTTTAGGCAAAATCCATCATCTTCTGTATATATAAATCTGATCAAAGGATTCTTAACAGGAATCCTATACAGTGGAATGAGTAAATGTGCAGGCAATAGTTCCAGTCCTTTCCTTTGTGAAAATCCATTCCTTTAGATACTTATTCCTCTCTATTTCCCATTCAATTGAGTCTAGTGTTCCTGATGTTTCCTTTTCAATAGGGAACTATATAATTGATGTTAATTCTCTCCCATTTGCTTCAATGGAACTTTTTGGGCAAAATCCATAATCTTCTTTATATCTAAAGCTGATCAAAGGATTCTTAACAGGAATCCTATACAGTGGAATGAATCAATGTGCAGGTAATATTTCCATATCTTTCTTTGAGGAAAATCCATTCCTTTGGATACTTGTTCCTCTCTATTTCCCATTCAATTGAGTCTAGTGTTCCTGATGGTTCCTTTTCAATAGGGAACTATATATTGATGTTAATTCTCTCCCATTTGCTTCAATGGAACTTTTTGGGCAAAATCCATTATCTTCTTTATATCTAAAGCTGATCAAAGGATTCTTAACAGGAACCCTGTACAGTGGAATGAGTAAATGTGCAGGCAATAGTTCCAGTCCTTTCCTTTGGGAAAATCCATTCCTTTAGATACTTGTTCCTCTCTATTTCCCATTCAATTGAGTCTAGTGTTCCTGATGGTTCCTTTTCAATAGGGAACTATATAATTGATGTTAATTCTCTCCCATTTGCTTCAATGGAACTTTTTCGGCAAAATCCATCATCTTCTTTATATCTAAAGCTGATCAAAGGATTCTTAACAGGAATCCTATACAGTGGAATGAGTAAATGTGACAGGCAATAGTTCCAGTCCTTTCCTTTGGGAAAATCCATTCCTTTAGATACTTGTTCCTCTCTATTTCCCATTCAATTGAGTATAGTGTTCCTGATGTTTCCTTTTCAATAGGGAACTATATAATTGATGTTAATTCCCTCCCATTTGCTTCAATGGAACTTTTTGGGCAAAATCCATCATCTTCTGTATATATAAAGCTGATCCAAGGATTCTTAACAGGAATCCTATACAGTGGAATGAGTAAATGTGCAGGCAATAGTTCCAGTCCTTTCCTTTGGGAAAATCCATTCCTTTAGATACTTGTTCCTCTCTATTTCCCATTCAATTTAGTCTAGTGTTCCTGATGGTTCCTTTTCAATAGGGAACTATATAATTGATGTTAATTCTCTCCCATTTGCTTCAATGGAACTTTTTGGGCTAAATCCATCATCTTCTTTATATCTAAAGCTGATCAAAGGATTTTTAACAGGAATCCTATACAGTGGCATGAGTGAACGTGCAGGCTATAGTTCCAGTTATTTCCTTTGGGAAAATCCATTCCTTTGGATACTTGTTCCTCTCTATTTCCCATTCAATTGAGTATAGTGTTCCTTATGGTTCCTTTTCAATTGGGAACTATATAATTGATGTTAATTCTCTCCCGTTTGCTTCAATGGAACTTTCTGGGTAAAATCCATCATCTTCTTTATATCTAAAGCTGATCAAAGGATTCTTAACAGGAACCCTGTACAGTGGAATGAGTAAATGTGCAGGCAATAGTTCCAGTCCTTTCCTTTGGGAAAATCCATTCCTTTAGATACTTGTTCCTCTCTATTTCCCATTCAATTGAGTCTAGTGTTCCTGATGTTTCCTTTTCAATGGGGAACTATATATTTGATGTTAATTCTCTCCTATTTGCTTCAATGGAACTTTTTGGGCAAAATCCATCATCTTCTTTATATCTAAAGCTGATAAAAGGATTCTTAACAGGAATCCTATACAGTGGAATGAGTAAATGTGCCGGCAATAGTTCCAGTCCTTTCCTTTGGGAAAATCCATTCCTTTAGATACTTGTTCCTCTCTATTTCCCATTCAATTGAGTCTAGTGTTCCTGATGTTTCCTTTTCAATGGGGAACTATATATTTGATGTTAATTCTCTCCCATTTGCTTCAATGGAACTTTTTGGACAAAATCCATCATCTTCTGTATATATAAAGCTGATCAAAGGATTCTTAACAGGAACCCTGTACAGTGGAATGAGTAAATGTGCAGGCAATAGTTCCAGTCCTTTCCTTTGGGAAAATCCATTCCTTTAGATACTTGTTCCTCTCTATTTCCCATTCAATTGAGTCTAGTGTTCCTGATGGTTCCTTTTCAATAGGGAACTATATAATTGATGTTAATTCTCTCCCATTTGCTTCAATGGAACTTTTTCGGCAAAATCCATCATCTTCTTTATATCTAAAGCTGATCAAAGGATTCTTAACAGGAATCCTATACAGTGGAATGAGTAAATGTGACAGGCAATAGTTCCAGTCCTTTCCTTTGGGAAAATCCATTCCTTTAGATACTTGTTCCTCTCTATTGCCCATTCAATTGAGTATAGTGTTCCTGATGTTTCCTTTTCAATAGGGAACTATATAATTGATGTTAATTCCCTCCCATTTGCTTCAATGGAACTTTTTGGGCAAAATCCGTCATCTTCTGTATATATAAAGCTGATCCAAGGATTCTTAACAGGAATCCTATACAGTGGAATGAGTAAATGTGCAGGCAATAGTTCCAGTCCTTTCCTTTGGGAAAATCCATTCCTTTAGATACTTGTTCCTCTCTATTTCCCATTCTATTGAGTCTAGTGTTCCTGATGTTTCCTTTTCAATAGGGAACTATATAATTGATGTTAATTCTCTCCCATTTGCTTCAATGGAACTTTTTGGGCAAAATCCATCATCTTCTGTATATCTAAAGCTGATCAAAGGATTCTTAACAGGAATCCTATACAGTGGAATGAGTAAATGTGCAGGCAATAGTTCCAGTCCTTTCCTTTTGGAAAATCCATTCCTTTAGATACTTGTTCCTCTCTATTTCCCATTCTATTGATTCTAGTGTTCCTGATGGTTCCTTTTCAATAGGGAACTATATAATTGATGTTAATTCTCTCCCATTTGCTTCAATGGAACTTTTTGGGCTAAATCCATCATCTTCTTTATATCTAAAGCTGATCAAAGGATTCTTAACAGGAATGCTATACAGTGGCATGAGTGAACGTGCAGGCTATAGATCCAGTTATTTCCTTTGGGAAAATCCATTCCTTTGGATACTTGTTCCTCTCTATTAGCCATTCAATTGAGTCTAGTGTTCCTGATGTTTCCTTTTCAATTGGTAACTATATAGTTGATGTTAATTCTCTCCTGTTTGCTTAATGGAACTTTCTGGGCAAAATCCATCATCTTCTTTATATCTAAAGCTGAACAAAAGATTCTTAACAGGAATCCTATACAGTGGAATGAATCAATGTTCAGGCAATATTTCCAGTTCTTTCTTTGAGGAAAATCCATTCCTTTGGATACTTGTTCCTCTCTATTTCCCATTCAATTGAGTATAGTGTTCCTTATGGTTCCTTTTCAATTGGGAACTATATAATTGATGTTAATTCTCTCCCGTTTGCTTCAATGGAACTTTCTGGGTAAAATCCATCATCTTCTTTATATCTAAAGCTGATCAAAGGATTCTTAACAGGAACCCTGTACAGTGGAATGAGTAAATGTGCAGGCAATAGTTCCAGTCCTTTCCTTTGGGAAAATCCATTCCTTTAGATACTTGTTCCTCTCTATTTCCCATTCAATTGAGTCTAGTGTTCCTGATGTTTCCTTTTCAATGGGGAACTATATATTTGATGTTAATTCTCTCCTATTTGCTTCAATGGAACTTTTTGGGCAAAATCCATCATCTTCTGTATATATAAAGCTGATCCAAGGATTCTTAACAGGAATCCTATACAGTGGAATGAGTAAATGTGCAGGCAATAGTTCCAGTCCTTTCCTTTGGGAAAATCCATTCCTTTAGATACTTGTTCCTCTCTATTTCCCATTCAATTGAGTCTAGTGTTCCTGATGTTTCCTTTTCAATAGGGAACTATATAATTGATGTTAATTCTCTCCCATTTGCTTCAATGGAACTTTTTGGACAAAATCCATCATCTTCTGTATATCTAAAGCTGATCAAAGGATTCTTAACAGGAATCCTATACAGTGGAATGAGTAAATGTGCAGGCAATAGTTCCAGTCCTTTCCTTTTGGAAAATCCATTCCTTTAGATACTTGTTCCTCTCTATTTCCCATTCTATTGAGTCTAGTGTTCCTGATGGTTCCTTTTCAATTGGGAACTATATAGTTGATGTTAATTCTCTCCTGTTTGCTTAATGGAACTTTCTGGGCAAAATCCATCATCTTCTTTATATCTAAAGCTGAACAAAAGATTCTTAACAGGAATCCTATACAGTGGAATGAATCAATGTGCAGGCAATATTTCCAGTTCTTTCTTTGAGGAAAATCCATTCCTTTGGATACTTGTTCCTCTCTATTTCCCATTCTATTGAGTCTGTGTTCCTGATGTTTCCTTTGCATTTAAGAACATTATAGTTGATGATAATTCTCACTTATTTGCTTCAATGGAAACATTTTGGGCAAAATCCATCTTCTTCTTTATATGTAAAGCTGATCAAAGGATTCTTAACAGGAATCCTATACAGTGGAATGAGTAAATGTGCAGGCAATAGTTCCAGTCCTTTCCTTTGGGAAAATCCATTCCTTTGGATACTTGTTCCTCTCTATTTCCCATTCAATTTAGTCTAGTGTTCCTGATGGTTCCTTTTCAATAGGGAACTATATAATTGATGTTAATTCTCTCCCATTTGCTTCAATGGAACTTTTTAGGCAAAATCCATCATCTTCTGTATATATAAATCTGATCAAAGGATTCTTAACAGGAATCCTATACAGTGGAATGAGTAAATGTGCAGGCAATAGTTCCAGTCCTTTCCTTTGTGAAAATCCATTCCTTTAGATACTTATTCCTCTCTATTTCCCATTCAATTGAGTCTAGTGTTCCTGATGTTTCCTTTTCAATAGGGAACTATATAATTGATGTTAATTCTCTCCCATTTGCTTCAATGGAACTTTTTGGGCAAAATCCATAATCTTCTTTATATCTAAAGCTGATCAAAGGATTCTTAACAGGAATCCTAAACAGTGGAATGAATCAATGTGCAGGTAATATTTCCATATCTTTCTTTGAGGAAAATCCATTCCTTTGGATACTTGTTCCTCTCTATTTCCCATTCAATTGAGTCTAGTGTTCCTGATGGTTCCTTTTCAATAGGGAACTATATATTTGATGTTAATTCTCTCCCATTTGCTTCAATGGAACTTTTTGGGCAAAATCCATTATCTTCTTTATATCTAAAGCTGATCAAAGGATTCTTAACAGGAACCCTGTACAGTGGAATGAGTAAATGTGCAGGCAATAGTTCCAGTCCTTTCCTTTGGGAAAATCCATTCCTTTAGATACTTGTTCCTCTCTATTTCCCATTCAATTGAGTCTAGTGTTCCTGATGGTTCCTTTTCAATAGGGAACTATATAATTGATGTTAATTCTCTCCCATTTGCTTCAATGGAACTTTTTCGGCAAAATCCATCATCTTCTTTATATCTAAAGCTGATCAAAGGATTCTTAACAGGAATCCTATACAGTGGAATGAGTAAATGTGACAGGCAATAGTTCCAGTCCTTTCCTTTGGGAAAATCCATTCCTTTAGATACTTGTTCCTCTCTATTTCCCATTCAATTGAGTATAGTGTTCCTGATGTTTCCTTTTCAATAGGGAACTATATAATTGATGTTAATTCCCTCCCATTTGCTTCAATGGAACTTTTTGGGCAAAATCCATCATCTTCTGTATATATAAAGCTGATCCAAGGATTCTTAACAGGAATCCTATACAGTGGAATGAGTAAATGTGCAGGCAATAGTTCCAGTCCTTTCCTTTGGGAAAATCCATTCCTTTAGATACTTGTTCCTCTCTATTTCCCATTCACTTGAGTCTAGTGTTCCTGATGGTTCCTTTTCAATAGGGAACTATATAATTGATGTTAATTCTCTCCCATTTGCTTCAATGGAACTTTTTGGGCTAAATCCATCATCTTCTTTATATCTAAAGCTGATCAAAGGATTTTTAACAGGAATCCTATACAGTGGCATGAGTGAACGTGCAGGCTATAGTTCCAGTTATTTCCTTTGGGAAAATCCATTCCTTTGGATACTTGTTCCTCTCTATTTCCCATTCAATTGAGTATAGTGTTCCTTATGGTTCCTTTTCAATTGGGAACTATATAATTGATGTTAATTCTCTCCCGTTTGCTTCAATGGAACTTTCTGGGTAAAATCCATCATCTTCTTTATATCTAAAGCTGATCAAAGGATTCTTAACAGGAACCCTGTACAGTGGAATGAGTAAATGTGCAGGCAATAGTTCCAGTCCTTTCCTTTGGGAAAATCCATTCCTTTAGATACTTGTTCCTCTCTATTTCCCATTCAATTGAGTCTAGTGTTCCTGATGTTTCCTTTTCAATGGGGAACTATATATTTGATGTTAATTCTCTCCTATTTGCTTCAATGGAACTTTTTGGGCAAAATCCATCATCTTCTTTATATCTAAAGCTGATAAAAGGATTCTTAACAGGAATCCTATACAGTGGAATGAGTAAATGTGCCGGCAATAGTTCCAGTCCTTTCCTTTGGGAAAATCCATTCCTTTAGATACTTGTTCCTCTCTATTTCCCATTCAATTGAGTCTAGTGTTCCTGATGTTTCCTTTTCAATGGGGAACTATATATTTGATGTTAATTCTCTCCCATTTGCTTCAATGGAACTTTTTGGACAAAATCCATCATCTTCTGTATATATAAAGCTGATCAAAGGATTCTTAACAGGAACCCTGTACAGTGGAATGAGTAAATGTGCAGGCAATAGTTCCAGTCCTTTCCTTTGGGAAAATCCATTCCTTTAGATACTTGTTCCTCTCTATTTCCCATTCAATTGAGTCTAGTGTTCCTGATGGTTCCTTTTCAATAGGGAACTATATAATTGATGTTAATTCTCTCCCATTTGCTTCAATGGAACTTTTTCGGCAAAATCCATCATCTTCTTTATATCTAAAGCTGATCAAAGGATTCTTAACAGGAATCCTATACAGTGGAATGAGTAAATGGACAGGCAATAGTTCCAGTCCTTTCCTTTGGGAAAATCCATTCCTTTAGATACTTGTTCCTCTCTATTGCCCATTCAATTGAGTATAGTGTTCCTGATGTTTCCTTTTCAATAGGGAACTATATAATTGATGTTAATTCCCTCCCATTTGCTTCAATGGAACTTTTTGGGCAAAATCCGTCATCTTCTGTATATATAAAGCTGATCCAAGGATTCTTAACAGGAATCCTATACAGTGGAATGAGTAAATGTGCAGGCAATAGTTCCAGTCCTTTCCTTTGGGAAAATCCATTCCTTTAGATACTTGTTCCTCTCTATTTCCCATTCTATTGAGTCTAGTGTTCCTGATGTTTCCTTTTCAATAGGGAACTATATAATTGATGTTAATTCTCTCCCATTTGCTTCAATGGAACTTTTTGGGCAAAATCCATCATCTTCTTTATATCTAAAGCTGATCAAAGGATTCTTAACAGGAATCCTATACAGTGGCATGAGTGAACGTGCAGGCTATAGTTCCAGTTATTTCCTTTGGGAAAATCCATTCCTTTGGAGACTTGTTCCTCTCTATTAGCCATTCAATTGAGTCTAGTGTTCCTGATGTTTCCTTTTCAATTGGGAACTATATAGTTGATGTTATTTCTCTTCTGTTTGCTTAATGGAACTTTCTGGGCAAAATCCATCATCTTCTTTATATCTAAAGCTGATCAAAGGATTCTTAACTGGAATCCTATACAGTGGGATGAGTGAACGTGCAGGCTATAGTTCCAGTTATTTCCTTTGGGAAAATACATTTCTTTGGATACTTGTTCCTCTCTATTTCCCATTCTATTGAGTCTGTGGCCTTGATGTTTCCTTTTCAATAGGGAACTATATAATTGATGTAATACTCTCCCATTTGCTACAATGGAACTTTCTGGGTAAAATCCATCATCTTCTTTATATCTAAAGCTGATCAAAGGATTCTTAACAAGAACCCTGTACAGTGGAATGAGTAAATGTGCAGGCAATAGTTCCAGTCCTTTCCTTTGGGAAAATCCATTCCTTTAGATACTTGTTCCTCTCTATTTCCCATTCAATTGAGTCTAGTGTTCCTGATGGTTCCTTTTCAATAGGGAACTATATAATTGATGTTAATTCTCTCCCATTTGCTTCAATGGAACTTTTTCGGCAAAATCCATCATCTTCTTTATATCTAAAGCTGATCAAAGGATTCTTAACAGGAATCCTATACAGTGGAATGAGTAAATGTGACAGGCAATAGTTCCAGTCCTTTCCTTTGGGAAAATCCATTCCTTTAGATACTTGTTCCTCTCTATTTCCCATTCAATTGAGTATAGTGTTCCTGATGTTTCCTTTTCAATAGGGAACTATATAATTGATGTTAATTCCCTCCCATTTGCTTCAATGGAACTTTTTGGGCAAAATCCATCAGCTTCTGTATATATAAAGCTGATCCAAGGATTCTTAACAGGAATCCTATACAGTGGAATGAGTAAATGTGCAGGCAATAGTTCCAGTCCTTTCCTTTGGGAAAATCCATTCCTTTAGATACTTGTTCCTCTCTATTTCCCATTCACTTGAGTCTAGTGTTCCTGATGGTTCCTTTTCAATAGGGAACTATATAATTGATGTTAATTCTCTCCCATTTGCTTCAATGGAACTTTTTGGGCTAAATCCATCATCTTCTTTATATATAAAGCTGATCAAAGGATTTTTAACAGGAATCCTATACAGTGGCATGAGTGAACGTGCAGGCTATAGTTCCAGTTATTTCCTTTGGGAAAATCCATTCCTTTGGATACTTGTTCCTCTCTATTTCCCATTCAATTGAGTATAGTGTTCCTTATGGTTCCTTTTCAATTGGGAACTATATAATTGATGTTAATTCTCTCCCGTTTGCTTCAATGGAACTTTCTGGGTAAAATCCATCATCTTCTTTATATCTAAAGCTGATCAAAGGATTCTTAACAGGAACCCTGTACAGTGGAATGAGTAAAAGTGCAGGCAATAGTTCCAGTCCTTTCCTTTGGGAAAATCCATTCCTTTAGATACTTGTTCCTCTCTATTTCCCATTCAATTGAGTCTAGTGTTCCTGATGTTTCCTTTTCAATGGGGAACTATATATTTGATGTTAATTCTCTCCTATTTGCTTCAATGGAACTTTTTGGGCAAAATCCATCATCTTCTTTATATCTAAAGCTGATAAAAGGATTCTTAACAGGAATCCTATACAGTGGAATGAGTAAATGTGCCGGCAATAGTTCCAGTCCTTTCCTTTGGGAAAATCCATTCCTTTAGATACTTGTTCCTCTCTATTTCCCATTCAATTGAGTCTAGTGTTCCTGATGTTTCCTTTTCAATGGGGAACTATATATTTGATGTTAATTCTCTCCCATTTGCTTCAATGGAACTTTTTGGACAAAATCCATCATCTTCTGTATATATAAAGCTGATCAAAGGATTCTTAACAGGAACCCTGTACAGTGGAATGAGTAAATGTGCAGGCAATAGTTCCAGTCCTTTCCTTTGGGAAAATCCATTCCTTTAGATACTTGTTCCTCTCTATTTCCCATTCAATTGAGTCTAGTGTTCCTGATGGTTCCTTTTCAATAGGGAACTATATAATTGATGTTAATTCTCTCCCATTTGCTTCAATGGAACTTTTTCGGCAAAATCCATCATCTTCTTTATATCTAAAGCTGATCAAAGGATTCTTAACAGGAATCCTATACAGTGGAATGAGTAAATGTGACAGGCAATAGTTCCAGTCCTTTCCTTTGGGAAAATCCATTCCTTTAGATACTTGTTCCTCTCTATTGCCCATTCAATTGAGTATAGTGTTCCTGATGTTTCCTTTTCAATAGGGAACTATATAATTGATGTTAATTCCCTCCCATTTGCTTCAATGGAACTTTTTGGGCAAAATCCGTCATCTTCTGTATATATAAAGCTGATCCAAGGATTCTTAACAGGAATCCTATACAGTGGAATGAGTAAATGTGCAGGCAATAGTTCCAGTCCTTTCCTTTGGGAAAATCCATTCCTTTAGATACTTGTTCCTCTCTATTTCCCATTCTATTGAGTCTAGTGTTCCTGATGTTTCCTTTTCAATAGGGAACTATATAATTGATGTTAATTCTCTCCCATTTGCTTCAATGGAACTTTTTGGGCAAAATCCATCATCTTCTTTATATCTAAAGCTGATCAAAGGATTCTTAACAGGAATCCTATACAGTGGCATGAGTGAACGTGCAGGCTATAGTTCCAGTTATTTCCTTTGGGAAAATCCATTCCTTTGGAGACTTGTTCCTCTCTATTAGCCATTCAATTGAGTCTAGTGTTCCTGATGTTTCCTTTTCAATTGGGAACTATATAGTTGATGTTATTTCTCTTCTGTTTGCTTAATGGAACTTTCTGGGCAAAATCCATCATCTTCTTTATATCTAAAGCTGATCAAAGGATTCTTAACTGGAATCCTATACAGTGGGATGAGTGAACGTGCAGGCTATAGTTCCAGTTATTTCCTTTGGGAAAATACATTTCTTTGGATACTTGTTCCTCTCTATTTCCCATTCTATTGAGTCTGTGGCCTTGATGTTTCCTTTTCAATAGGGAACTATATAATTGATGTAATACTCTCCCATTTGCTACAATGGAACTTTCTGGGTAAAATCCATCATCTTCTTTATATCTAAAGCTGATCAAAGGATTCTTAACAAGAACCCTGTACAGTGGAATGAGTAAATGTGCAGGCAATAGTTCCAGTCCTTTCCTTTGGGAAAATCCATTCCTTTAGATACTTGTTCCTCTCTATTTCCCATTCAATTGAGTCTAGTGTTCCTGATGGTTCCTTTTCAATAGGGAACTATATAATTGATGTTAATTCTCTCCCCTTTGCTTCAATGGAACTTTCTGGGAAAAATCCATCATCTTCTTTATATCTAAAGCTGATCAAACGTTTCTTAACAGGAATCTTATACAGTGGCATAAGTGAACGTGCAGGCTATAGTTCCAGTTATTTCCTTTGGGAAAATCCATTCCTTTGGATACTTGTTCCTCTCTATTTCCCATTCTATTGAGTCTGTGTCCCTGATGGTTCCTTTTCAATTGGGAACTATATAATTGATGTTAATTCCCTCCCTTTTGCTTCAATGGAACATTTTGGGCAAAATCCATCATCTTCTTTATATCTAAAGCTGATCAAAGGATTCTTAACAGGAATCCTAAACAATGGAATGAATCAATGTGCAGGCAATAGTTCCAGTTCTTTCTTTGAGGAAAATCCATTCCTTTGGATACTTGTTCCTCTCTATTTCCCATTCAATTGAGTATAGTGTTCCTGATGGTTCCTTTTCAATTGGGAACTATATAATTGATGTTAATTCTCTCCCGTTTGCTTCAATGGAAGTTTCTGGGTAATATCCATCATCTTCTTTATATGTAAAGCTGATCAAAGGATTCTTAACAGGAATCCTATAAGTGGAATGAGTAAATGTGCAGGCAATAGTTCCAGTCCTTTCCTTTGTGAAAATCCATTCCTTTAGATACTTGTTCCTCTCTATTTCCCATTCTATTGAGTCTAGTGTTCCTCATGGTTCCTTTTCAATAGGGAACTATATAATTGATGTTAATTCTCTCCCATTTGCTCCAATGGAACTTTTTGGGCAAAATCCATCATCTTCTGTATATCTAAAGCTGATCAAAGGATTCTTAACAGGAATCCTATACAGTGGCATGAGTGAACGTGCAGGCTATAGTTCCAGTTATTTCCTTTGGGAAAATCCATTCCTTTGGAGACTTGTTCCTCTCTATTAGCCATTCAATTGAGTCTAGTGTTCCTGATGTTTCCTTTTCAATTGGGAACTATATAGTTGATGTTAATTCTCTCCTGTTTGTTTAATGGAACTTTCTGGGCAAAATCCATCATCTTCTTTATATCTAAAGCTGAACAAAAGATTCTTAACAGGAATCCTATACAGTGGAACGAATCAATGTGCAGGCAATATTTCCAGTTCTTTCTTTGAGGAAAATCCATTCCTTAGGATACTTGTTCCTCTCTATTTCCCATTCTATTGAGTCTCTGTTCCTGATGTTTCCTTTGAATTTAAGAACATTATAGTTGATGATAATTCTCACTTATTTGCTTCAATGGAACATTTTGGGCAAAATATAGCTTCTTCTTTATATCTAAAGCTGATCAAAGGTTTCTTAACAAGAATCCTATACAGTGGCATAAGTGAACGTGCAGGCTATAGTTCCAGTTATTTCCTTTGGGAAAATCCATTCCTTTGGATACTTGTTCCTCTCTATTTCCCATTCTATTGAGTCTGTGTTCCTGATGTTTCCTTTGCATTTAAGAACAATATAGTTGATGATAATTCTCACTTATTTGCTTCAATGAAACATTTTGGGCAAAATATATCTTCTTCTTTATATCTAAAGCTGGTCAAAGGATTCTTAACAGGAATCCTATACAGTGGAATGAGTAAATGTGCAGGCAATAGTTCCAGTCCTTTCCTTTGTGAAAATCCATTCCTTTGGATACTTGTTCCTCTCTATTTCCCATTCAATTTAGTCTAGTGTTCCTGATGGTTCCTTTTCAATAGGGAACTATATAATTGATGTTAATTCTCTCCCCTTTGCTTCAATGGAACTTTCTGGGCAAAATCCATCATCTTCTTTATATCTAAAGCTGATCAAAGGATTCTTAACAGGAATCCTATACAGTGGCATGAGTGAACGTGCAGGCTATAGTTCCAGTTATTTCCTTTGGGAAAATCCATTCCTTTGGAGACTTGTTCCTCTCTATTAGCCATTCAATTGAGTCTAGTGTTCCTGATGTTTCCTTTTCAATTGGGAACTATATAGTTGATGTTATTTCTCTTCTGTTTGCTTAATGGAACTTTCTGGGCAAAATCCATCATCTTCTTTATATCTAAAGCTGATCAAAGGATTCTTAACTGGAATCCTATACAGTGGGATGAGTGAACGTGCAGGCTATAGTTCCAGTTATTTCCTTTGGGAAAATACATTTCTTTGGATACTTGTTCCTCTCTATTTCCCATTCTATTGAGTCTGTGTCCTTGATGTTTCCTTTTCAATAGGGAACTATATAATTGATGTAATACTCTCCCATTTGATACAATGGAACTTTCTGGGTAAAATCCATCATCTTCTTTATATCTAAAGCTGATCAAAGGATTCTTAACAAGAACCCTGTACAGTGGAATGAGTAAATGTGCAGGCAATAGTTCCAGTCCTTTCCTTTTGGAAAATCCATTCCTTTAGATACTTGTTCCTCTCTATTTCCCATTCACTTGAGTCTAGTGTTCCTGATGGTTCCTTTTCAATAGGGAACTATATAATTGATGTTAATTCTCTCCCCTTTGCTTCAATGGAACTTTTTGGGCAAAATCCATCATCTTCTTTATATCTAAAGCTGATCAAAGGATTCTTAACAGGAATCCTAAACAATCGAATGAATCAATGTGCAGGCAATAGTTCCAGTTCTTTCTTTGAGGAAAATCCATTCCTTTGGATACTTGTTCCTCTCTATTTCCCATTCAATTGAGTATAGTGTTCCTGATGGTTCCTTTTCAATTGGGAACTATATAATTGATGTTAATTCTCTCCCGTTTGCTTCAATGGAAGTTTCTGGGTAATATCCATCATCTTTTTTATATGTAAAGCTGATCAAAGGATTCTTAACAGGAATCCTATAAGGTGGAATGAGTAAATGTGCAGGCAATAGTTCCAGTCCTTTCCTTTGTGAAAATCCATTCCTTTAGATACTTGTTCCTCTCTATTTCCCATTCTATTGAGTCTAGTGTTCCTCATGGTTCCTTTTCAATAGGGAACTATATAATTGATGTTAATTCTCTCCCATTTGCTTCAATGGAACTTTTTGGGCAAAATCCATCATCTTCTGTATATCTAAAGCTGATCAAAGGATTCTTAACAGGAATCCTATACAGTGGAATGAGTAAAGGTGCAGGCAATAGTTCCAGTCCTTTCCTTTTGGAAAATCCATTCCTTTAGATACTTGTTCCTCTCTATTTCCCATTCACTTGAGTCTAGTGTTCCTGATGGTTCCTTTTCAATAGGGAACTATATAATTGATGTTAATTCTCTCCCATTTGCTTCAATGGAACTTTTTGGGCAAAATCCATCATCTTCTTTATATCTAAAGCTGATCAAAGGATTCTTAACAGGAATCCTATACAGTGGCATGAGTGAACGTGCAGGCTATAGTTCCAGTTATTTCCTTTGGGAAAATCCATTTTTTTGGAGACTTTTTCCTCTCTATTAGCCATTCAATTGAGTCTAGTGTTCCTGATGTTTCCTTTTCAATTGGGAACTATATAGTTGATGTTATTTCTCTTCTGTTTGCTTAATGGAACTTTCTGGGCAAAATCCATCATCTTCTTTATATCTAAAGCTGATCAAAGGATTCTTAACTGGAATCCTATACAGTGGGATGAGTGAACGTGCAGGCTATAGTTCCAGTTATTTCCTTTGGGAAAATACATTTCTTTGGATACTTGTTCCTCTCTATTTCCCATTCTATTGAGTCTGTGTCCTTGATGTTTCCTTTTCAATAGGGAACTATATAATTGATGTAATACTCTCCCATTTGCTACAATGGAACTTTCTGGGTAAAATCCATCATCTTCTTTATATCTAAAGCTGATCAAAGGATTCTTAACAAGAACCCTGTACAGTGGAATGAGTAAATGTGCAGGCAATAGTTCCAGTCCTTTCCTTTGGGAAAATCCATTCCTTTAGATACTTGTTCCTCTCTATTTCCCATTCAATTTAGTCTAGTGTTCCTGATGGTTCCTTTTCAATAGGGAACTATATAATTGATGTTAATTCTCTCCCCTTTGCTTCAATGGAACTTTCTGGGCAAAATCCATCATCTTCTTTATATCTAAAGCTGATCAAACGTTTCTTAACAGGAATCTTATACAGTGGCATAAGTGAACGTGCAGGCTATAGTTCCAGTTATTTCCTTTGGGAAAATCCATTCCTTTGGATACTTGTTCCTCTCCATTTCCCATTCTATTGAGTCTGTGTCCCTGATGGTTCCTTTTCAATTGGGAACTATATAATTGATGTTAATTCCCTCCCTTTTGCTTCAATGGAACATTTTAGGCAAAATCCATCATCTTCTTTATATCTAAAGCTGATCAAAGGATTCTTAACAGGAATCCTAAACAATGGAATGAATCAATGTGCAGGCAATAGTTCCAGTTCTTTCTTTGAGGAAAATCCATTCCTTTGGATACTTGTTCCTCTCTATTTCCCATTCAATTGAGTATAGTGTTCCTGATGGTTCCTTTTCAATTGGGAACTATATAATTGATGTTAATTCTCTCCCGTTTGCTTCAATGGAAGTTTCTGGGTAATATCCATCATCTTCTTTATATGTAAAGCTGATCAAAGGATTCTTAACAGGAATCCTATAAGGTGGAATGAGTAAATGTGCAGGCAATAGTTCCAGTCCTTTCCTTTGTGAAAATCCATTCCTTTAGATACTTGTTCCTCTCTATTTCCCATTCTATTGAGTCTAGTGTTCCTCATGGTTCCTTTTCAATAGGGAACTATATAATTGATGTTAATTCTCTCCCATTTGCTTCAATGGAACTTTTTGGGCAAAATCCATCATCTTCTGTATATCTAAAGCTGATCAAAGGATTCTTAACAGGAATCCTATACAGTGGAATGAGTAAATGTGCAGGCAATAGTTCCAGTCCTTTCCTTTTGGAAAATCCATTCCTTTAGATACTTGTTCCTCTCTATTTCCCATTCTATTGAGTCTAGTGTTCCTGATGGTTCCTTTTCAATAGGGAACTATATAATTGATGTTAATTCTCTCCCATTTGCTTCAATGGAACTTTTTGGGCAAAATCCATCATCTTCTTTATATCTAAAGCTGATCAAAGGATTCTTAACAGGAATCCTATACAGTGGCATGAGTGAACGTGCAGCTATAGTTCCAGTTATTACCTTTGGGAAAATCCATTCCTTTGGATACTTGTTCCTCTCTATTAGCCATTCAATTGAGTCTAGTGTTCCTGATGGTTCCTTTTCAATTGGGAACTATATAATTGTTGTTAATTCTCTCCCGTTTGCTTCAATGGAAGTTTCTGGGTAATATCCATCATCTTCTTTATATGTAAAGCTGATCAAAGGATTCTTAACAGGAATCCTATAAGGTGGAATGAGTAAATGTGCAGGCAATAGTTCCAGTCCTTTCCTTTGGGAAAATCCATTCCTTTAGATACTTGTTCCTCTCTATTTCCCATTCAATTGAGTCTAGTGTTCCTGATGTTTCCTTTTCAATAGGGAACTATATAATTGATGTTAATTCTCTCCCATTTGCTTCAATGGAACTTTTTAGGCAAAATCCATCATCTTCTGTATATATAAATCTGATCAAAGGATTCTTAACAGGAATCCTATACAGTGGAATGAGTAAATGTGCAGGCAATAGTTCCAGTCCTTTCCTTTGTGAAAATCCATTCCTTTAGATACTTGTTCCTCTCTATTTCCCATTCTATTGAGTCTAGTGTTCCTCATGTTTCCTTTTCAATGGGGAACTATATAATTGATGTTAATTCTCTCCCATTTGCTTCAATGGAACTTTTTGGGCAAAATCCATCATCTTCTGTATATATAAAGCTGATCAAAGGATTCTTAACAGGAATCCTATACAGTGGAATGAGTAAATGTGCAGGCAATAGTTCCAGTCCTTTCCTTTTGGAAAATCCATTCCTTTAGATACTTGTTCCTCTCTATTTCCCATTCTATTGAGTCTAGTGTTCCTGATGGTTCCTTTTCAATAGGGAACTATATAATTGATGTTAATTCTCTCCCATTTGCTTCAATGGAACTTTTTGGGCAAAATCCATCATCTTCTTTATATCTAAAGCTGATCAAAGGATTCTTAACAGGAATCCTATACAGTGGCATGAGTGAACGTGCAGCTATAGTTCCAGTTATTACCTTTGGGAAAATCCATTCCTTTGGATACTTGTTCCTCTCTATTAGCCATTCAATTGAGTCTAGTGTTCCTGATGGTTCCTTTTCAATTGGGAACTATATAATTGATGTTAATTCTCTCCCGTTTGCTTCAATGGAAGTTTCTGGGTAATATCCATCATCTTCTTTATATGTAAAGCTGATCAAAGGATTCTTAACAGGAATCCTATTAGGTGGAATGAGTAAATGTGCAGGCAATAGTTCCAGTCCTTTCCTTTGGGAAAATCCATTCCTTTAGATACTTGTTCCTCTCTATTTCCCATTCAATTGAGTCTAGTGTTCCTGATGTTTCCTTTTCAATAGGGAACTATATAATTGATGTTAATTCTTTCCCTTTTGCTTCAATGGAACTTTTTAGGCAAAATCCATCATCTTCTGTATATATAAATCTGATCAAAGGATTCTTAACAGGAATCCTATACAGTGGAATGAGTAAATGTGCAGGCAATAGTTCCAGTCCTTTCCTTTGTGAAAATCCATTCCTTTAGATACTTGTTCCTCTCTATTTCCCATTCAATTGAGTCTAGTGTTCCTGATGTTTCCTTTTCAATGGGGAACTATATATTTGATGTTAATTCTCTCCCATTTGCTTCAATGGAAACTTTTTGGGCAAAATCCATCATCTTCTGTATATATAAAGCTGATCAAAGGATTCTTAACAGGAATCCTATACAGTGGAATGTGTAAATGTACAG
Source organism: Sminthopsis crassicaudata (assembly GCF_048593235.1). Taxonomy (NCBI): domain Eukaryota; kingdom Metazoa; phylum Chordata; class Mammalia; order Dasyuromorphia; family Dasyuridae; genus Sminthopsis; species Sminthopsis crassicaudata. Next base: position 203,577,312 of record NC_133619.1, read on the forward strand.
GCAATAGTTCCAGTCCTTTCCTTTGGGAAAATCCATTCCTTTAGATACTTGTTCCTCTCTATTTCCCATTCAATTGAGTCTAGTGTTCCTGATGATTCCTTTTCAATAGGGAACTATATAATTGATGTTAATTCTCTCCCATTTGCTTCAATGGAACTTTTTGGGCAAAATCCATCATCTTCTTTATATCTAAAGCTGATCAAAGGATTCTTAACAGGAATCCTATACAGTGGAATGAGTAAATGGACAGGCAATAGTTCCAGTCCTTTCCTTTGGGAAAATCCATTCCTTTAGATACTTGTTCCTCTCTATTTCCCATTCAATTGAGTATAGTGTTCCTGATGTTTCCTTTTCAATAGGGAACTATATAATTGATGTTAATTCCCTCCCATTTGCTTCAATGGAACTTTTTGGGCAAAATCCATCATCTTCTGTATATATAAAGCTGATCCAAGGATTCTTAACAGGAATCCTATACAGTGGAATGAGTAAATGTGCAGGCAATAGTTCCAGTCCTTTCCTTTGGGAAAATCCATTCCTTTAGATACTTGTTCCTCTCTATTTCCCATTCAATTGAGTCTAGTGTTCCTGATGTTTCCCTTTCAATAGGGAACTATATAATTGATGTTAATTCTCTCCCATTTGCTTCAATGGAACTTTTTGGGCAAAATCCATCATCTTCTGTATATCTAAAGCTGATCAAAGGATTCTTAACAGGAATCCTATACAGTGGAATGAGTAAATGTGCAGGCAATAGTTCCAGTCCTTTCCTTTGGGAAAATCCATTCCTTTAGATACTTGTTCCTCTCTATTTCCCATTCTATTGATTCTAGTGTTCCTGATGGTTCCTTTTCAATAGGGAATTATATAATTGATGTTAATTCTCTCCCTTTTGCTTCAATGGAACTTTTTGGGCAAAATCCATCATCTTCTTTATATCTAAAGCTGATCAAAGGATTCTTAACAGGAATCCTATACAGTGGCATGAGTGAACGTGCAGGCTATAGTTCCAGTTATTTCCTTTGGGAAAATCCATTCCTTTGGATACTTGTTCCTCTCTATTAGCCATTCAATTGAGTCTAGTGTTCCTGATGTTTCCTTTTCAATTGGGAACTATATAGTTGATGTTAATTCTCTCCTGTTTGCTTAATGGAACTTTCTGGGCAAAATCCATCATCTTCTTTATATCTAAAGCAGAACAAAAGATTCTTAACAGGAATCCTATACAGTGGAATGAATCAATGTGCAGGCAATATTTCCAGTTCTTTCTTTGAGGAAAATCCATTCCTTTGGATACTTGTTCCTCTCTATTTCCCATTCAATTGAGTATAGTGTTCCTTCTGGTTCCTTTTCAATTGGGAACTATATAATTGATGTTAATTCTCTCCCGTTTGCTTCAATGGAACTTTCTGGGTAAAATCCATCATCTTCTTTATAACTAAAGCTGATCAAAGGATTCTTAACAGGAACCCTGTACAGTGGAATGAGTAAATGTGCAGGCAATAGTTCCAGTCCTTTCCTTTGGGAAAATCCATTCCTTTAGATACTTGTTCCTCTCTATTTCCCATTCAATTGAGTCTAGTGTTCCTGATGTTTCCTTTTCAATGGGGAACTATATATTTGATGTTAATTCTCTCCTTTTTGCTTCAATGGAACTTTTTGGGCAAAATCCATCATCTTCTTTATATCTAAAGCTTATAAAAGGATTCTTAACAGGAATCCTATAGAGTGGAATGAGTAAATGTGCCGGCAATAGTTCCAGTCCTTTCCTTTGGGAAAATCCATTCCTTTAGATACTTGTTCCTCTCTATTTCCCATTCAATTGAGTCTAGTGTTCCTGATGTTTCCTTTTCAATGGGGAACTATATATTTGATGTTAATTCTCTCCCATTTGCTTCAATGGAACTTTTTGGACAAAATCCATCATCTTCTGTATATCTAAAGCTGATCAAAGGATTCTTAACAGGAATCCTATACAGTGGAATGAGTAAATGTGCAGGCAATAGTTCCAGTCCTTTCCTTTGGGAAAATCCATTCCTTTAGATACTTGTTCCTCTCTATTTCCCATTCACTTGAGTCTAGTGTTCCTGATGGTTCCTTTTCAATAGGGAACTATATAATTGATGTTAATTCTCTCCCATTTGCTTCAATGGAACTTTTTGGGCAAAATCCATCATCTTCTTTATATCTAAAGCTGATCAAAGGATTCTTAACAGGAATCCTATACAGTGGCATGAGTGAACGTGCAGGCTATAGTTCCAGTTATTTCCTTTGGGAAAATCCATTCCTTTGGATACTTGTTCCTCTCTATTAGCAATTCAATTGAGTCTAGTGTTCCTGATGTTTCCTTTTCAATTGGGAACTATATAGTTGATGTTAATTCTCTCCTGTTTGTTTAATGGAACTTTCTGGGCAAAATCCATCATCTTCTTTATATCTAAAGCTGAACAAAAGATTCTTAACAGGAATCCTATACAGTGGAACGAATCAATGTGCAGGCAATATTTCCAGTTCTTTCTTTGAGGAAAATCCATTCCTTAGGATACTTGTTCCTCTCTATTTCCCATTCTATTGAGTCTCTGTTCCTGATGTTTCCTTTGAATTTAAGAACATTATAGTTGATGATAATTCTCACTTATCTGCTTCAATGGAACATTTTGGGCAAAATATAGCTTCTTCTTTATATCTAAAGCTGATCAAAGGTTTCTTAACAAGAATCCTATACAGTGGCATAAGTGAACGTGCAGGCTATAGTTCCAGTTATTTCCTTTGGGAAAATCCATTCCTTTGGATACTTGTTCCTCTCTATTTCCCATTCTATTGAGTCTGTGTTCCTGATGTTTCCTTTGCATTTAAGAACAATATAGTTGATGATAATTCTCACTTATTTGCTTCAATGAAACATTTTGGGCAAAATATATCTTCTTCTTTATATCTAAAGCTGGTCAAAGGATTCTTAACAGGAATCCTATACCGTGGAATGAGTAAATGTGCAGGCAATAGTTCCAGTCCTTTCCTTTGTGAAAATCCATTCCTTTGGATACTTGTTCCTCTCTATTTCCCATTCAATTTAGTCTAGTGTTCCTGATGGTTCCTTTTCAATAGGGAACTATATAATTGATGTTAATTCTCTCCCCTTTGCTTCAATGGAACTTTCTGGGCAAAATCCATCATCTTCTTTAGATCTAAAGCTGATCAAAGGATTCTTAACAGGAATCCTATACAGTGGCATGAGTGAACGTGCAGGCTATAGTTCCAGTTATTTCCTTTGGGAAAATCCATTCCTTTGGAGACTTGTTCCTCTCTATTAGCCATTCAATTGAGTCTAGTGTTCCTGATGTTTCCTTTTCAATTGGGAACTATATAGTTGATGTTATTTCTCTTCTGTTTGCTTAATGGAACTTTCTGGGCAAAATCCATCATCTTCTTTATATCTAAAGCTGATCAAAGGATTCTTAACTGGAATCCTATACAGTGGGATGAGTGAACGTGCAGGCTATAGTTCCAGTTATTTCCTTTGGGAAAATACATTTCTTTGGATACTTGTTCCTCTCTATTTCCCATTCTATTGAGTCTGTGTCCTTGATGTTTCCTTTTCAATAGGGAACTATATAATTGATGTAATACTCTCCCATTTGCTACAATGGAACTTTCTGGGTAAAATCCATCATCTTCTTTATATCTAAAGCTGATCAAAGGATTCTTAACAAGAACCCTGTACAGTGGAATGAGTAAATGTGCAGGCAATAGTTCCAGTCCTTTCCTTTGGGAAAATCCATTCCTTTAGATACTTGTTCCTCTCTATTTCCCATTCAATTTAGTCTAGTGTTCCTGATGGTTCCTTTTCAATATGGAACTATATAATTGATGTTAATTCTCTCCCCTTTGCTTCAATGGAACTTTCTGGGAAAAATCCATCATCTTCTTTATATCTAAAGCTGATCAAAGGTTTCTTAACAGGAATCTTATACAGTGGCATAAGTGAACGTGCAGGCTATAGTTCCAGTTATTTCCTTTGGGAAAATCCATTCCTTTGGATACTTGTTCCTCTCTATTTCCCATTCTATTGAGTCTGTGTCCCTGATGGTTCCTTTTCAATTGGGAACTATATAATTGATGTTAATTCCCTCCCTTTTGCTTCAATGGAACATTTTGGGCATAATCCATCATCTTCTTTATATCTAAAGCTGATCAAAGGATTCTTAACAGGAATCCTAAAGAATGGAATGAATCAATGTGCAGGCAATATTTCCAGTTCTTTCTTTGAGGAAAATCCATTCCTTTGGATACTTGTTCCTCTCTATTTCCCATTCAATTGAGTATAGTGTTCCTGATGGTTCCTTTTCAATTGGGAACTATATAATTGATGTTAATTCTCTCCCGTTTGCTTCAATGGAAGTTTCTGGGTAAAATCCATCATCTTCTTTATATCTAAAGCTGATCAAAGGATTCTTAACAGGAATCCTATAAGGTGGAATGAGTAAATGTGCAGGCAATAGTTCCAGTCCTTTCCTTTGTGAAAATCCATTCCTTTAGATACTTGTTCCTCTCTATTTCCCATTCAATTGAGTCTAGTGTTCCTGATGTTTCCTTTTCAATTGGGAACTATATAGTTGATGTTAATTCTCTCCTGTTTGCTTAATGGAACTTTCTGGGCAAAATCCATCATCTTCTTTATATCTAAAGCTGAACAAAAGATTCTTAACAGGAATCCTATACAGTGGAATGAATCAATGTGCAGACAATATTTCCAGTTCTTTCTTTGAGGAAAATCCATTCCTTTGGATACTTGTTCTTCTCTATTTCCCATTCTATTGAGTCTGTGTTCCTGATGTTTCCTTTGCATTAAGAACAATATAGTTGATGATAATTCTCACTTATTTGCTTCAATGGAACATTTTGGGAAAATATAGCTTCTTCTTTATATGTAAAGCTGATCAAAGGATTCTTAACAGGAATCCTATACAGTGGAATGAGTAAATGTGCCGGCAATAGTTCCAGTCCTTTCCTTTGGGAAAATCCATTCCTTTAGATACTTGTTCCTCTCTATTTCCCATTCAATTTAGTCTAGTGTTCCTGATGGTTCCTTTTCAATAGGGAACTATATAATTGATGTTAATTCTCTCCCCTTTGCTTCAATGGAACTTTCTGGGCAAAATCCTTCATCTTCTTTATATCTAAAGCTGATCAAAGGTTTCTTAACAGGAATCTTATACAGTGGCATAAGTGAACGTGCAGGCTATAGTTCCAGTTATTTCCTTTGGGAAAATCCATTCCTTTGGATACTTGTTCCTCTCTATTTCCCATTCTATTGAGTCTGTGTCCCTGATGGTTCCTTTTCAATTGGGAACTATATAATTGATGTTAATTCCCTCCCTTTTGCTTCAATGGAACATTTTGGGCAAAATCCATCATCTTCTTTATATCTAAAGCTGATCAAAGGATTCTTAACAGGAATCCTAAACAATGGAATGAATTAATGTGCAGGCAATATTTCCAGTTCTTTCTTTGAGGAAAATCCATTCCTTTGGATACTTGTTCCTCTCTATTTCCCATTCAATTAATTATAGTGTTCCTGATGGTTCCTTTTCAATTGGGAACTATATAATTGATGTTAATTCTCTCCCGTTTGCTTCAATGGAAGTTTCTGGCTAATATCCATCATCTTCTTTATATGTAAAGCTGATCAAAGGATTCTTAACAGGAATCCTATAAGGTGGAATGAGTAAATGTGCAGTCAATAGTTCCAGTCCTTTCCTTTAAGAAAATCCATTCCTTTAGATACTTGTTCCTCTCTATTTCCCATTCAATTGAGTCTAGTGTTCCTGATGTTTCCTTTTCAATAGGGAACTATATAATTGATGTTAATTCTCTCCCATTTGCTTCAATGGAACTTTTTAGGCAAAATCCATCATCTTCTGTATATATAAATCTGATCAAAGGATTCTTAACAGGAATCCTATACAGTGGAATGAGTAAATGTGCAGGCAATAGTTCCAGTCCTTTCCTTTGGGAAAATCCATTCCTTTAGATACTTGTTCCTCTCTATTTCCCATTCAATTGAGTCTAGTGTTCCTGATGTTTCCTTTTCAATAGGGAACTATATAATTGATGTTAATTCTCTCCCATTTGCTTCAATGGAACTTTTTGGGCAAAATCCATAATCTTCTTTATATCTAAAGCTGATCAAAGGATTCTTAACAGGAATCCTATACAGTGGAATGAATCAATGTGCAGGTAATATTTCCAGACCTTTCTTTGAGGAAAATCCATTCCTTTGGATACTTGTTCCTCTCTATTTCCCATTCAATTGAGTATAGTGTTCCTTATGGTTCCTTTTCAATTGGGAACTATATAATTGATGTTAATTCTCTCTCATTTGCTTCAATGGAACTTTTTGGGCAAAATCCATCATCTTCTTTATATCTAAAGCTGATAAAAGGATTCTTAACAGGAATCCTATACAGTGGAATGAGTAAATGTGCAGGCAATAGTTCCAGTCCTTTCCTTTGGGAAAATCCATTCCTTTAGATACTTGTTCCTCTCTATTTCCCATTCAATTGAGTCTAGTGTTCCTGATGTTTCCTTTTCAATGGGGAACTATATATTTGATGTTAATTCTCTCCCATTTGCTTCAATGGAAACTTTTTGGGCAAAATCCATCATCTTCTGTATATATAAAGCTGATCAAAGGATTCTTAACAGGAATCCTATACAGTGGAATGAGTAAATGTACAGGCAATAGTTCCAGTCCTTTCCTTTGGGAAAATCCATTCCTTTAGTTACTTGTTCCTCTCTATTTCCCATTCAATTGAGTCTAGTGTTCCTGATGGTTCCTTTTCAATAGGGAACTATATAATTGATGTTAATTCTCTCCCATTTGCTTCAATGGAACTTTTTGGGCAAAATCCATCATCTTCTTTATATCTAAAGCCGATCAAAGGATTCTTAACAGGAACCCTGTACAGTGGAATGAGTAAATGTGCAGGCAATAGTTCCAGTCCTTTCCTTTGGGAAAATCCATTCCTTTAGATACTTGTTCCTCTCTATTTCCCATTCAATTGAGTCTAGTGTTCCTGATGGTTCCTTTTCAATAGGGAACTATATAATTGATGTTAATTCTCTCCCCTTTGCTTCAATGGAACTTTCTGGGCAAAATCCATCATCTTCTTTATATCTAAAGCTGATCAAAGGATTCTTAACAGGAATCCTATACAGTGGAATGAATCAATGTGCAGGCAATATTTCCAGTTCTTTCTTTGAGGAAAATCCATTCCTTTGGATACTTGTTCCTCTCTATTTCCCATTCAATTGAGTATAGTGTTCCTGATGGTTCCTTTTCAATTGGGAACTATATAATTGATGTTAATTCTCTCCCGTTTGCTTCAATGGAACTTTCTGGGTAAAATCCATCATCTTCTTTATATCTAAAGCTGATCAAAGGATTCTTAACAGGAACCCTGTACAGTGGAATGAGTAAATGTGCAGGCAATAGTTCCAGTCCTTTCCTTTGGGAAAATCCATTCCTTTAGATACTTGTTCCTCTCTATTTCCCATTCAATTGAGTCTAGTGTTCCTGATGTTTCCTTTTCAATTGGGAACTATATAGTTGATGTTAATTCTCTCCTGTTTGCTTAATGGAACTTTCTGGGCAAAATCCATCATCTTCTTTATATCTAAAGCTGAACAAAAGATTCTTAACAGGAATCCTATACAGTGGAATGAATCAATGTGCAGACAATATTTCCAGTTCTTTCTTTGAGGAAAATCCATTCCTTTGGATACTTGTTCTTCTCTATTTCCCATTCTATTGAGTCTGTGTTCCTGATGTTTCCTTTGCAATAGGAACAATATAGTTGATGATAATTCTCACTTATTTGCTTCAATGGAACATTTTGGGAAAATATAACTTCTTCTTTATATGTAAAGCTGATCAAAGGATTCTTAACAGGAATCCTATACAGTGGAATGAGTAAATGTGCCGGCAATAGTTCCAGTCCTTTCCTTTGGGAAAATCCATTCCTTTAGATACTTGTTCCTCTCTATTTCCCATTCAATTTAGTCTAGTGTTCCTGATGGTTCCTTTTCAATAGGGAACTATATAATTGATGTTAATTCTCTCCCCTTTGCTTCAATGGAACTTTCTGGGCAAAATCCTTCATCTTCTTTATATCTAAAGCTGATCAAAGGTTTCTTAACAGGAATCTTATACAGTGGCATAAGTGAACGTGCAGGCTATAGTTCCAGTTATTTCCTTTGGGAAAATCCATTCCTTTGGATACTTGTTCCTCTCTATTTCCCATTCTATTGAGTCTGTGTCCCTGATGGTTCCTTTTCAATTGGGAACTATATATTTGATGTTAATTCTCTCCCATTTGCTTCAATGGAACTTTTTGGGCAAAATCCATCATCTTCTTTATATCTAAAGCTGATCAAAGGATTCTTAACAGGAATCCTAAACAATGGAATGAATTAATGTGCAGGCAATATTTCCAGTTCTTTCTTTGAGGAAAATCCATTCCTTTGGATACTTGTTCCTCTCTATTTCCCATTCAATTAATTATAGTGTTCCTGATGGTTCCTTTTCAATTGGGAACTATATAATTGATGTTAATTCTCTCCCGTTTGCTTCAATGGAAGTTTCTGGCTAATATCCATCATCTTCTTTATATGTAAAGCTGATCAAAGGATTCTTAACAGGAATCCTATAAGGTGGAATGAGTAAATGTGCAGTCAATAGTTCCAGTCCTTTCCTTTAAGAAAATCCATTCCTTTAGATACTTGTTCCTCTCTATTTCCCATTCAATTGAGTCTAGTGTTCCTGATGTTTCCTTTTCAATAGGGAACTATATAATTGATGTTAATTCTCTCCCATTTGCTTCAATGGAACTTTTTAGGCAAAATCCATCATCTTCTGTATATATAAATCTGATCAAAGGATTCTTAACAGGAATCCTATACAGTGGAATGAGTAAATGTGCAGGCAATAGTTCCAGTCCTTTCCTTTGGGAAAATCCATTCCTTTAGATACTTGTTCCTCTCTATTTCCCATTCAATTGAGTCTAGTGTTCCTGATGTTTCCTTTTCAATAGGGAACTATATAATTGATGTTAATTCTCTCCCATTTGCTTCAATGGAACTTTTTGGGCAAAATCCATAATCTTCTTTATATCTAAAGCTGATCAAAGGATTCTTAACAGGAATCCTATACAGTGGAATGAATCAATGTGCAGGTAATATTTCCAGATCTTTCTTTGAGGAAAATCCATTCCTTTGGATACTTGTTCCTCTCTATTTCCCATTCAATTGAGTATAGTGTTCCTTATGGTTCCTTTTCAATTGGGAACTATATAATTGATGTTAATTCTCTCTCATTTGCTTCAATGGAACTTTTTGGGCAAAATCCATCATCTTCTTTATATCTAAAGCTGATAAAAGGATTCTTAACAGGAATCCTATACAGTGGAATGAGTAAATGTGCAGGCAATAGTTCCAGTCCTTTCCTTTGGGAAAATCCATTCCTTTAGATACTTGTTCCTCTCTATTTCCCATTCAATTGAGTCTAGTGTTCCTGATGTTTCCTTTTCAATGGGGAACTATATATTTGATGTTAATTCTCTCCCATTTGCTTCAATGGAAACTTTTTGGGCAAAATCCATCATCTTCTGTATATATAAAGCTGATCAAAGGATTCTTAACAGGAATCCTATACAGTGGAATGAGTAAATGTACAGGCAATAGTTCCAGTCCTTTCCTTTGGGAAAATCCATTCCTTTAGTTACTTGTTCCTCTCTATTTCCCATTCAATTGAGTCTAGTGTTCCTGATGGTTCCTTTTCAATAGGGAACTATATAATTGATGTTAATTCTCTCCCATTTGCTTCAATGGAACTTTTTGGGCAAAATCCATCATCTTCTTTATATCTAAAGCCGATCAAAGGATTCTTAACAGGAACCCTGTACAGTGGAATGAGTAAATGTGCAGGCAATAGTTCCAGTCCTTTCCTTTGGGAAAATCCATTCCTTTAGATACTTGTTCCTCTCTATTTCCCATTCAATTGAGTCTAGTGTTCCTGATGGTTCCTTTTCAATAGGGAACTATATAATTGATGTTAATTCTCTCCCATTTGCTTCAATGGAACTTTTTCGGCAAAATCCATCATCTTCTTTATATCTAAAGCTGATCAAAGGATTCTTAACAGGAATCCTATACAGTGGAATGAGTAAATGTGCAGGCAATAGTTCCAGTCCTTTCCTTTGGGAAAATCCATTCTTTTAGATACTTGTTCCTCTCTATTTCCCATTCAATTGAGTATAGTGTTCCTGATGTTTCCTTTTCAATAGGGAACTATATAATTGATGTTAATTCCCTCCCATTTGCTTCAATGGAAATTTTTGGGCAAAATCCATCATCTTCTGTATATATAAAGCTGATCCAAGGATTCTTAACAGGAATCCTATACAGTGGAATGAGTAAATGTGCATGCAATTGTTCCAGTCCTTTCCTTTGGGAAAATCCATTCCTTTAGATACTTGTTCCTCTCTATTTCCCATTCAATTGAGTCTAGTGTTCCTGATGTTTCCTTTTCAATGGGGAACTATATATTTGATGTTAATTCTCTCCCATTTGCTTCAATGGAAACTTTTTGGGCAAAATCCATCATCTTCTGTATATATAAAGCTGATCAAAGGATTCTTAACAGGAATCCTATACAGTGGAATGAGTAAATGTACAGGCAATAGTTCCAGTCCTTTCCTTTGGGAAAATCCATTCCTTTAGTTACTTGTTCCTCTCTATTTCCCATTCAATTGAGTCTAGTGTTCCTGATGGTTCCTTTTCAATAGGGAACTATATAATTGATGTTAATTCTCTCCCATTTGCTTCAATGGAAATTTTTGGGCAAAATCCATCATCTTCTTTATATCTAAAGCCGATCAAAGGATTCTTAACAGGAACCCTGTACAGTGGAATGAGTAAATGTGCAGGCAATAGTTCCAGTCCTTTCCTTTGGGAAAATCCATTCCTTTAGATACTTGTTCCTCTCTATTTCCCATTCAATTGAGTCTAGTGTTCCTGATGGTTCCTTTTCAATAGGGAACTATATAATTGATGTTAATTCTCTCCCATTTGCTTCAATGGAACTTTTTGGGCAAAATCCATCATCTTCTGTATATATAAAGCTGATCCAAGGATTCTTAACAGGAATCCTATACAGTGGAATGAGTAAATGTGCAGGCAATAGTTCCAGTCCTTTCCTTTGGGAAAATCCATTCCTTTAGATACTTGTTCCTCTCTATTTCCCATTCAATTGAGTCTAGTGTTCCTGATGTTTCCTTTTCAATGGGGAACTATATATTTGATGTTAATTCTCTCCCATTTGCTTCAATGGAAACTTTTTGGGCAAAATCCATCATCTTCTTTATATCTAAAGCTGATAAAAGGATTCTTAACAGGAATCCTATACAGTGGAATGAGTAAATGTGCAGGCAATAGTTCCAGTCCTTTCCTTTGGGAAAATCCATTCCTTTAGATACTTGTTCCTCTCTATTTCCCATTCAATTGAGTCTAGTGTTCCTGATGTTTCCTTTTCAATGGGGAACTATATATTTGATGTTAATTCTCTCCCATTTGCTTCAATGGAAACTTTTTGGGCAAAATCCATCATCTTCTGTATATATAAAGCTGATCAAAGGATTCTTAACAGGAATCCTATACAGTGGAATGAGTAAATGTACAGGCAATAGTTCCAGTCCTTTCCTTTGGGAAAATCCATTCCTTTAGTTACTTGTTCCTCTCTATTTCCCATTCAATTGAGTCTAGTGTTCCTGATGGTTCCTTTTCAATAGGGAACTATATAATTGATGTTAATTCTCTCCCATTTGCTTCAATGGAACTTTTTGGGCAAAATCCATCATCTTCTTTATATCTAAAGCCGATCAAAGGATTCTTAACAGGAACCCTGTACAGTGGAATGAGTAAATGTGCAGGCAATAGTTCCAGTCCTTTCCTTTGGGAAAATCCATTCCTTTAGATACTTGTTCCTCTCTATTTCCCATTCAATTGAGTCTAGTGTTCCTGATGGTTCCTTTTCAATAGGGAACTATATAATTGATGTTAATTCTCTCCCATTTGCTTCAATGGAACTTTTTCGGCAAAATCCATCATCTTCTTTATATCTAAAGCTGATCAAAGGATTCTTAACAGGAATCCTATACAGTGGAATGAGTAAATGTGCAGGCAATAGTTCCAGTCCTTTCCTTTGGGAAAATCCATTCTTTTAGATACTTGTTCCTCTCTATTTCCCATTCAATTGAGTATAGTGTTCCTGATGTTTCCTTTTCAATAGGGAACTATATAATTGATGTTAATTCCCTCCCATTTGCTTCAATGGAAATTTTTGGGCAAAATCCATCATCTTCTGTATATATAAAGCTGATCCAAGGATTCTTAACAGGAATCCTATACAGTGGAATGAGTAAATGTGCATGCAATTGTTCCAGTCCTTTCCTTTGGGAAAATCCATTCCTTTAGATACTTGTTCCTCTCTATTTCCCATTCAATTGAGTCTAGTGTTCCTGATGTTTCCTTTTCAATGGGGAACTATATATTTGATGTTAATTCTCTCCCATTTGCTTCAATGGAAACTTTTTGGGCAAAATCCATCATCTTCTGTATATATAAAGCTGATCAAAGGATTCTTAACAGGAATCCTATACAGTGGAATGAGTAAATGTACAGGCAATAGTTCCAGTCCTTTCCTTTGGGAAAATCCATTCCTTTAGTTACTTGTTCCTCTCTATTTCCCATTCAATTGAGTCTAGTGTTCCTGATGGTTCCTTTTCAATAGGGAACTATATAATTGATGTTAATTCTCTCCCATTTGCTTCAATGGAAATTTTTGGGCAAAATCCATCATCTTCTTTATATCTAAAGCCGATCAAAGGATTCTTAACAGGAACCCTGTACAGTGGAATGAGTAAATGTGCAGGCAATAGTTCCAGTCCTTTCCTTTGGGAAAATCCATTCCTTTAGATACTTGTTCCTCTCTATTTCCCATTCAATTGAGTCTAGTGTTCCTGATGGTTCCTTTTCAATAGGGAACTATATAATTGATGTTAATTCTCTCCCATTTGCTTCAATGGAACTTTTTGGGCAAAATCCATCATCTTCTGTATATATAAAGCTGATCCAAGGATTCTTAACAGGAATCCTATACAGTGGAATGAGTAAATGTGCAGGCAATAGTTCCAGTCCTTTCCTTTGGGAAAATCCATTCCTTTAGATACTTGTTCCTCTCTATTTCCCATTCAATTGAGTCTAGTGTTCCTGATGTTTCCTTTTCAATAGGGAACTATATAATTGATGTTAATTCTCTCCCATTTGCTTCAATGGAACTTTTTGGGCAAAATCCATCATCTTCTGTATATCTAAAGCTGATCAAAGGATTCTTAACAGGAATCCTATACAGTGGAATGAGTAAATGTGCAGGCAATAGTTCCAGTCCTTTCCTTTTGGAAAATCCATTCCTTTAGATACTTGTTCCTCTCTATTTCCCATTCTATTGAGTCTAGTGTTCCTGATGGTTCCTTTTCAATAGGGAACTATATAATTAATGTTAATTCTCTCCCATTTGCTTCAATGGAACTTTTTGGGCAAAATCCATCATCTTCTTTATATCTAAAGCTGATCAAAGGATTCTTAACAGGAATCCTATACAGTGGAATGAGTAAATGTGCAGGCAATAGTTCCAGTCCTTTCCTTTGGGAAAATCCATTCCTTTAGATACTTGTTCCTCTCTATTTCCCATTCAATTGAGTCTAGTGTTCCTGATGTTTCCTTTTCAATAGGGAACTATATAATTGATGTTAATTCTCTCCCATTTGCTTCAATGGAACTTTTTGGGCAAAATCCATAATCTTCTTTATATCTAAAGCTGATCAAAGGATTCTTAACAGGAATCCTATACAGTGGAATGAATCAATGTGCAGGTAATATTTCCAGATCTTTCTTTGAGGAAAATCCATTCCTTTAGATACTTGTTCCTCTCTATTTCCCATTCAATTGAGTCTAGTGTTCCTGATGGTTCCTTTTCAATAGGGAACTATATAATTGATGTTAATTCTCTCCCATTTGCTTCAATGGAACTTTTTGGGCAAAATCCATCATCTTCTGTATATATAAAGCTGATCCAAGGATTCTTAACAGGAATCCTATACAGTGGAATGAGTAAATGTGCAGGCAATAGTTCCAGTCCTTTCCTTTGGGAAAATCCATTCCTTTAGATACTTGTTCCTCTCTATTTCCCATTCAATTGAGTCTAGTGTTCCTGATGTTTCCTTTTCAATAGGGAACTATATAATTGATGTTAATTCTCTCCCATTTGCTTCAATGGAACTTTTTGGGCAAAATCCATCATCTTCTGTATATCTAAAGCTGATCAAAGGATTCTTAACAGGAATCCTATACAGTGGAATGAGTAAATGTGCAGGCAATAGTTCCAGTCCTTTCCTTTTGGAAAATCCATTCCTTTAGATACTTGTTCCTCTCTATTTCCCATTCTATTGAGTCTAGTGTTCCTGATGGTTCCTTTTCAATAGGGAACTATATAATTAATGTTAATTCTCTCCCATTTGCTTCAATGGAACTTTTTGGGCAAAATCCATCATCTTCTTTATATCTAAAGCTGATCAAAGGATTCTTAACAGGAATCCTATACAGTGGAATGAGTAAATGTGCAGGCAATAGTTCCAGTCCTTTCCTTTGGGAAAATCCATTCCTTTAGATACTTGTTCCTCTCTATTTCCCATTCAATTGAGTCTAGTGTTCCTGATGTTTCCTTTTCAATAGGGAACTATATAATTGATGTTAATTCTCTCCCATTTGCTTCAATGGAACTTTTTGGGCAAAATCCATAATCTTCTTTATATCTAAAGCTGATCAAAGGATTCTTAACAGGAATCCTATACAGTGGAATGAATCAATGTGCAGGTAATATTTCCAGATCTTTCTTTGAGGAAAATCCATTCCTTTGGATACTTGTTCCTCTCTATTTCCCATTCAATTGAGTATAGTGTTCCTTATGGTTCCTTTTCAATTGGGAACTATATAATTGATGTTAATTCTCTCCCGTTTGCTTCAATGGAACTTTCTGGGTAAAATCCATCATCTTCTTTATATCTAAAGCTGATCAAAGGATTCTTAACAGGAACCCTGTACAGTGGAATGAGTAAATGTGCAGGCAATAGTTCCAGTCCTTTCCTTTGGGAAAATCCATTCCTTTAGATACTTGTTCCTCTCTATTTCCCATTCAATTGAGTCTAGTGTTCCTGATGTTTCCTTTTCAATGGGGAACTATATATTTGATGTTAATTCTCTCCCATTTGCTTCAATGGAAACTTTTTGGGCAAAATCCATCATCTTCTGTATATATAAAGCTGATCAAAGGATTCTTAACAGGAATCCTATACAGTGGAATGAGTAAATGTACAGGCAATAGTTCCAGTCCTTTCCTTTGGGAAAATCCATTCCTTTAGATACTTGTTCCTCTCTATTTCCCATTCAATTGAGTCTAGTGTTCCTGATGTTTCCTTTTCAATGGGGAACTATATATTTGATGTTAATTCTCTCCCATTTGCTTCAATGGAAACTTTTTGGGCAAAATCCATCATCTTCTGTATATCTAAAGCTGATCAAAGGATTCTTAACAGGAACCCTGTACAGTGGAATGAGTAAATGTGCAGGCAATTGTTCCAGTCCTTTCCTTTGGGAAAATCCATTCCTTTAGATACTTGTTCCTCTCTATTTCCCATTCAATTGAGTCTAGTGTTCCTGATGGTTCCTTTTCAATAGGGAACTATATAATTGATGTTAATTCTCTCCCCTTTGCTTCAATGGAACTTTTCTGGGCAAAATCCATCATCTTCTTTATATCTAAAGCTGATCAAAGGATTCTTAACAGGAATCCTATACAGTGGAATGAATCAATGTGCAGGCAATATTTCCAGTTCTTTCTTTGAGGAAAATCCATTCCTTTGGATACTTGTTCCTCTCTATTTCCCATTCAATTGAGTATAGTGTTCCTGATGGTTCCTTTTCAATTGGGAACTATATAATTGATGTTAATTCTCTCCCGTTTGCTTCAATGGAACTTTCTGGGTAAAATCCATCATCTTCTTTATATCTAAAGCTGATCAAAGGATTCTTAACAGGAACCCTGTACAGTGGAATGAGTAAATGTGCAGGCAATAGTTCCAGTCCTTTCCTTTGGGAAAATCCATTCCTTTAGATACTTGTTCCTCTCTATTTCCCATTCAATTGAGTCTAGTGTTCCTGATGTTTCCTTTTCAATAGGGAACTATATAATTGATGTTAATTCTCTCCCATTTGCTTCAATGGAACTTTTTGGGCAAAATCCATCATCTTCTGTATATCTAAAGCTGATCAAAGGATTCTTAACAGGAATACTATACAGTGGAATGAGTAAATGTGCAGGCAATAGTTCCAGTCCTTTCCTTTTGGAAAATCCATTCCTTTAGATACTTGTTCCTCTCTATTTCCCATTCTATTGAGTCTAGTGTTCCTGATGGTTCCTTTTCAATAGGGAACTATATAATTAATGTTAATTCTCTCCCATTTGCTTCAATGGAACTTTTTGGGCAAAATCCATCATCTTCTTTATATCTAAAGCTGATCAAAGGATTCTTAACAGGAATCCTATACAGTGGCATGAGTGAACGTGCAGGCTATAGTTCCAGTTATTTCCTTTGGGAAAATCCATTCCTTTGGATACTTGTTCCTCTCTATTAGCCATTCAATTGAGTCTAGTGTTCCTGATGGTTCCTTTTCAATTGGGAACTATATAATTGATGTTAATTCTCTCCCGTTTGCTTCAATGGAAGTTTCTGGGTAATATCCATCATCTTCTTTATATGTAAAGCTGATCAAAGGATTCTTAACAGGAATCCTATAAGTGGAATGAGTAAATGTGCAGGCAATAGTTCCAGTCCTTTCCTTTAAGAAAATCCATTCCTTTAGATACTTGTTCCTCTCTATTTCCCATTCAATTGAGTCTAGTGTTCCTGATGTTTCCTTTTCAATAGGGAACTATATAATTGATGTTAATTCTCTCCCATTTGCTTCAATGGAACTTTTTAGGCAAAATCCATCATCTTCTGTATATATAAATCTGATCAAAGGATTCTTAACAGGAATCCTATACAGTGGAATGAGTAAATGTGCAGGCAATAGTTCCAGTCCTTTCCTTTGGGAAAATCCATTCCTTTAGATACTTGTTCCTCTCTATTTCCCATTCAATTGAGTCTAGTGTTCCTGATGTTTCCTTTTCAATAGGGAACTATATAATTGATGTTAATTCTCTCCCATTTGCTTCAATGGAACTTTTTGGGCAAAATCCATAATCTTCTTTATATCTAAAGCTGATCAAAGGATTCTTAACAGGAATCCTATACAGTGGAATGAATCAATGTGCAGGTAATATTTCCAGATCTTTCTTTGAGGAAAATCCATTCCTTTGGATACTTGTTCCTCTCTATTTCCCATTCAATTGAGTATAGTGTTCCTTATGGTTCCTTTTCAATTGGGAACTATATAATTGATGTTAATTCTCTCCCGTTTGCTTCAATGGAACTTTCTGGGTAAAATCCATCATCTTCTTTATATCTAAAGCTGATCAAAGGATTCTTAACAGGAACCCTGTACAGTGGAATGAGTAAATGTGCAGGCAATAGTTCCAGTCCTTTCCTTTGGGAAAATCCATTCCTTTAGATACTTGTTCCTCTCTATTTCCCATTCAATTGAGTCTAGTGTTCCTGATGTTTCCTTTTCAATGGGGAACTATATATTTGATGTTAATTCTCTCCCATTTGCTTCAATGGAAACTTTTTGGGCAAAATCCATCATCTTCTGTATATATAAAGCTGATCAAAGGATTCTTAACAGGAATCCTATACAGTGGAATGAGTAAATGTACAGGCAATAGTTCCAGTCCTTTCCTTTGGGAAAATCCATTCCTTTAGATACTTGTTCCTCTCTATTTCCCATTCAATTGAGTCTAGTGTTCCTGATGTTTCCTTTTCAATGGGGAACTATATATTTGATGTTAATTCTCTCCCATTTGCTTCAATGGAAACTTTTTGGGCAAAATCCATCATCTTCTGTATATATAAAGCTGATCAAAGGATTCTTAACAGGAATCCTATACAGTGGAATGAGTAAATGTACAGGCAATAGTTCCAGTCCTTTCCTTTGGGAAAATCCATTCCTTTAGTTACTTGTTCCTCTCTATTTCCCATTCAATTGAGTCTAGTGTTCCTGATGGTTCCTTTTCAATAGGGAACTATATAATTGATGTTAATTCTCTCCCATTTGCTTCAATGGAACTTTTTGGGCAAAATCCATCATCTTCTTTATATCTAAAGCCGATCAAAGGATTCTTAACAGGAACCCTGTACAGTGGAATGAGTAAATGTGCAGGCAATAGTTCCAGTCCTTTCCTTTGGGAAAATCCATTGCTTTAGATACTTGTTCCTCTCTATTTCCCATTCAATTGAGTCTAGTGTTCCTGATGGTTCCTTTTCAATAGGGAACTATATAATTGATGTTAATTCTCTCCCATTTGCTTCAATGGAACTTTTTCGGCAAAATCCATCATCTTCTTTATATCTAAAGCTGATCAAAGGATTCTTAACAGGAATCCTATACAGTGGAATGAGTAAATGTGCAGGTAATATTTCCAGATCTTTCTTTGAGGAAAATCCATTCCTTTGGATACTTGTTCCTCTCTATTTCCCATTCAATTGAGTATAGTGTTCCTTATGGTTCCTTTTCAATTGGGAACTATATAATTGATGTTAATTCTCTCCCGTTTGCTTCAATGGAACTTTCTGGGTAAAATCCATCATCTTCTTTATATCTAAAGCTGATCAAAGGATTCTTAACAGGAACCCTGTACAGTGGAATGAGTAAATGTGCAGGCAATAGTTCCAGTCCTTTCCTTTGGGAAAATCCATTCCTTTAGATACTTGTTCCTCTCTATTTCCCATTCAATTGAGTCTAGTGTTCCTGATGTTTCCTTTTCAATGGGGAACTATATATTTGATGTTAATTCTCTCCCATTTGCTTCAATGGAAACTTTTTGGGCAAAATCCATCATCTTCTGTATATATAAAGCTGATCAAAGGATTCTTAACAGGAATCCTATACAGTGGAATGAGTAAATGTACAGGCAATAGTTCCAGTCCTTTCCTTTGGGAAAATCCATTCCTTTAGATACTTGTTCCTCTCTATTTCCCATTCAATTGAGTCTAGTGTTCCTGATGTTTCCTTTTCAATGGGGAACTATATATTTGATGTTAATTCTCTCCCATTTGCTTCAATGGAAACTTTTTGGGCAAAATCCATCATCTTCTGTATATATAAAGCTGATCAAAGGATTCTTAACAGGAATCCTATACAGTGGAATGAGTAAATGTACAGGCAATAGTTCCAGTCCTTTCCTTTGGGAAAATCCATTCCTTTAGTTACTTGTTCCTCTCTATTTCCCATTCAATTGAGTCTAGTGTTCCTGATGGTTCCTTTTCAATAGGGAACTATATAATTGATGTTAATTCTCTCCCATTTGCTTCAATGGAACTTTTTGGGCAAAATCCATCATCTTCTTTATATCTAAAGCCGATCAAAGGATTCTTAACAGGAACCCTGTACAGTGGAATGAGTAAATGTGCAGGCAATAGTTCCAGTCCTTTCCTTTGGGAAAATCCATTGCTTTAGATACTTGTTCCTCTCTATTTCCCATTCAATTGAGTCTAGTGTTCCTGATGGTTCCTTTTCAATAGGGAACTATATAATTGATGTTAATTCTCTCCCATTTGCTTCAATGGAACTTTTTCGGCAAAATCCATCATCTTCTTTATATCTAAAGCTGATCAAAGGATTCTTAACAGGAATCCTATACAGTGGAATGAGTAAATGTGCAGGCAATAGTTCCAGTCCTTTCCTTCGGGAAAATCCATTCCTTTAGATACTTGTTCCTCTCTATTTCCCATTCTATTGATTCTAGTGTTCCTGATGGTTCCTTTTCAATAGGGAACTATATAATTGATGTTAATTCTCTCCCATTTGCTTCAATGGAACTTTTTGGGCAAAATCCATCATCTTCTTTATATCTACAGCTGATCAAAGGATTCTTAACAGGAATCCTATACAGTGGCATGAGTGAACGTGCAGGCTATAGTTCCAGTTATTTCCTTTGGGAAAATCCATTCCTTTGGATACTTGTTCCTCTCTATTAGCCATTCAATTGAGTCTAGTGTTCCTGATGTTTCCTTTTCAATTGGGAACTATATAGTTGATGTTAATTCTCTCCTGTTTGCTTAATGGAACTTTCTGGGCAAAATCCATCATCTTCTTTATATCTAAAGTTGAACAAAAGATTCTTAACAGGAATCCTATACAGTGGAATGAATCAATGTGCAGGCAATATTTCCAGTTCTTTCTTTGAGGAAAATCCATTCCTTTGGATACTTGTTCCTCTCTATTTCCCATTCAATTGAGTATAGTGTTCCTTATGGTTCCTTTTCAATTGGGAACTATATAATTGATGTTAATTCTCTCCCGTTTGCTTCAATGGAACTTTCTGGGTAAAATCCATCATCTTCTTTATATCTAAAGCTGATCAAAGGATTCTTAACAGGAACCCTGTACAGTGGAATGAGTAAATGTGCAGGCAATAGTTCCAGTCCTTTCCTTTGGGAAAATCCATTCCTTTAGATACTTGTTCCTCTCTATTTCCCATTCAATTGAGTCTAGTGTTCCTGATGTTTCCTTTTCAATGGGGAACTATATATTTGATGTTAATTCTCTCCTATTTGCTTCAATGGAACTTTTTGGGCAAAATCCATCATCTTCTTTATATCTAAAGCTGATAAAAGGATTCTTAACAGGAATCCTATACAGTGGAATGAGTAAATGTGCCGGCAATAGTTCCAGTCCTTTCCTTTGGGAAAATCCATTCCTTTAGATACTTTTTCCTCTCTATTTCCCATTCAATTGAGTCTAGTGTTCCTGATGTTTCCTTTTCAATGGGGAACTATATATTTGATGTTAATTCTCTCCCATTTGCTTCAATGGAACTTTTTGGACAAAATCCATCATCTTCTGTATATATAAAGCTGATCAAAGGATTCTTAACAGGAATCCTATACAGTGGAATGAGTAAATGTACAGGCAATAGTTCCAGTCCTTTCCTTTGGGAAAATCCATTCCTTTAGATACTTGTTCCTCTCTATTTCCCATTCACTTGAGTCTAGTGTTCCTGATGGTTCCTTTTCAATAGGGAACTATATAATTGATGTTAATTCTCTCCCATTTGCTTCAATGGAACTTTTTGGGCAAAATCCATCATCTTCTTTATATCTAAAGCTGATCAAAGGATTCTTAACAGGAATCCTATACAGTGGCATGAGTGAACGTGCAGGCTATAGTTCCAGTTATTTCCTTTGGGAAAATCCATTCCTTTGGATACTTGTTCCTCTCTATTAGCCATTCAATTGAGTCTAGTGTTCCTGATGTTTCCTTTTCAATTGGGAACTATATAGTTGATGTTAATTCTCTCCTGTTTGTTTAATGGAACTTTCTGGGCAAAATCCATCATCTTCTTTATATCTAAAGCTGAACAAAAGATTCTTAACAGGAATCCTATACAGTGGAACGAATCAATGTGCAGGCAATATTTCCAGTTCTTTCTTTGAGGAAAATCCATTCCTTTAGGATACTTGTTCCTCTCTATTTCCCATTCTATTGAGTCTCTGTTCCTGATGTTAACTTTGAATTTAAGAACATTATAGTTGATGATAATTCTCACTTATTTGCTTCAATGGAACATTTTGGGCAAAATATAGCTTCTTCTTTATATCTAAAGCTGATCAAAGGTTTCTTAACAAGAATCCTATACAGTGGCATAAGTGAACGTGCAGGCTATAGTTCCAGTTATTTCCTTTGGGAAAATCCATTCCTTTGGATACTTGTTCCTCTCTATTTCCCATTCTATTGAGTCTGTGTTCCTGATGTTTCCTTTGCATTTAAGAACAATATAGTTGATGATAATTCTCACTTATTTGCTTCAATGAAACATTTTGGGCAAAATATATCTTCTTCTTTATATCTAAAGCTGGTCAAAGGATTCTTAACAGGAATCCTATACAGTGGAATGAGTAAATGTGCAGGCAATAGTTCCATTCCTTTCCTTTGTGAAAATCCATTCCTTTGGATACTTGTTCCTCTCTATTTCCCATTCAATTTAGTCTAGTGTTCCTGATGGTTCCTTTTCAATAGGGAACTATATAATTGATGTTAATTCTCTCCCCTTTGCTTCAATGGAACTTTCTGGGCAAAATCCATCTTCTTCTTTATATCTAAAGCTGATCAAAGGATTCTTAACAGGAATCCTATACAGTGGCATGAGTGAACGTGCAGGCTATAGTTCCAGTTATTTCCTTTGGGAAAATCCATTCCTTTGGAGACTTGTTCCTCTCTATTAGCCATTCAATTGAGTCTAGTGTTCCTGATGTTTCCTTTTCAATTGGGAACTATATAGTTGATGTTATTTCTTTTCTGTTTGCTTAATGGAACTTTCTGGGCAAAATCCATCATCTTCTTTATATCTAAAGCTGATCAAAGGATTCTTAACTGGAATCCTATACAGTGGGATGAGTGAACGTGCAGGCTATAGTTCCAGTTATTTCCTTTGGGAAAATACATTTCTTTGGATACTTGTTCCTCTCTATTTCCAATTCTATTGAGTCTGTGTCCTTGATGTTTCCTTTTCAATAGGGAACTATATAATTGATGTAATACTCTCCCATTTGCTACAATGGAACTTTCTGGGTAAAATCCATCATCTTCTTTATATCTAAAGCTGATCAAAGGATTCTTAACAAGAACCCTGTACAGTGGAATGAGTAAATGTGCAGGCAATAGTTCCAGTCCTTTCCTTTGGGAAAATCCATTCCTTTAGATACTTGTTCCTCTCTATTTCCCATTCAATTGAGTGTAGTGTTCCTGATGTTTCCTTTTCAATGGGGAACTATATATTTGATGTTAATTCTCTCCCATTTGCTTCAATGGAACTTTTTGGACAAAATCCATCATCTTCTGTATATATAAAGCTGATCAAAGGATTCTTAACAGGAATCCTATACAGTGGAATGAGTAAATGTACAGGCAATAGTTCCAGTCCTTTCCTTTGGGAAAATCCATTCCTTTAGATACTTGTTCCTCTCTATTTCCCATTCACTTGAGTCTAGTGTTCCTGATGGTTCCTTTTCAATAGGGAACTATATAATTGATGTTAATTCTCTCCCATTTGCTTCAATGGAACTTTTTGGGCAAAATCCATCATCTTCTTTATATCTAAAGCTGATCAAAGGATTCTTAACAGGAATCCTATACAGTGGCATGAGTGAACGTGCAGGCTATAGTTCCAGTTATTTCCTTTGGGAAAATCCATTCCTTTGGATACTTGTTCCTCTCTATTAGCCATTCAATTGAGTCTAGTGTTCCTGATGTTTCCTTTTCAATTGGGAACTATATAGTTGATGTTAATTCTCTCCTGTTTGTTTAATGGAACTTTCTGGGCAAAATCCATCATCTTCTTTATATCTAAAGCTGAACAAAAGATTCTTAACAGGAATCCTATACAGTGGAACGAATCAATGTGCAGGCAATATTTCCAGTTCTTTCTTTGAGGAAAATCCATTCCTTAGGATACTTGTTCCTCTCTATTTCCCATTCTATTGAGTCTCTGTTCCTGATGTTTCCTTTGAATTTAAGAACATTATAGTTGATGATAATTCTCACTTATTTGCTTCAATGGAACATTTTGGGCAAAATATAGCTTCTTCTTTATATCTAAAGCTGATCAAAGGTTTCTTAACAAGAATCCTATACAGTGGCATAAGTGAATGTGCAGGCTATAGTTCCAGTTATTTCCTTTGGGAAAATCCATTCCTTTGGATACTTGTTCCTCTCTATTTCCCATTCTATTGAGTCTGTGTTCCTGATGTTTCCTTTGCATTTAAGAACAATATAGTTGATGATAATTCTCACTTATTTGCTTCAATGAAACATTTTGGGCAAAATATATCTTCTTCTTTATATCTAAAGCTGGTCAAAGGATTCTTAACAGGAATCCTATACAGTGGAGTGAGTAAATGTGCAGGCAATAGTTCCAGTCCTTTCCTTTGTGAAAATCCATTCCTTTGGATACTTGTTCCTCTCTATTTCCCATTCAATTTAGTCTAGTGTTCCTGATGGTTCCTTTTCAATAGGGAACTATATAATTGATGTTAATTCTCTCCCCTTTGCTTCAATGGAACTTTCTGGGCAAAATCCATCTTCTTCTTTATATCTAAAGCTGATCAAAGGATTCTTAACAGGAATCCTATACAGTGGCATGAGTGAACGTGCAGGCTATAGTTCCAGTTATTTCCTTTGGGAAAATCCATTCCTTTGGAGACTTGTTCCTCTCTATTAGCCATTCAATTGAGTCTAGTGTTCCTGATGTTTCCTTTTCAATTGGGAACTATATAGTTGATGTTATTTCTTTTCTGTTTGCTTAATGGAACTTTCTGGGCAAAATCCATCATCTTCTTTATATCTAAAGCTGATCAAAGGATTCTTAACTGGAATCCTATACAGTGGGATGAGTGAACGTGCAGGCTATAGTTCCAGTTATTTCCTTTGGGAAAATACATTTCTTTGGATACTTGTTCCTCTCTATTTCCAATTCTATTGAGTCTGTGTCCTTGATGTTTCCTTTTCAATAGGGAACTATATAATTGATGTAATACTCTCCCATTTGCTACAATGGAACTTTCTGGGTAAAATCCATCATCTTCTTTATATCTAAAGCTGATCAAAGGATTCTTAACAAGAACCCTGTACAGTGGAATGAGTAAATGTGCAGGCAATAGTTCCAGTCCTTTCCTTTGGGAAAATCCATTCCTTTAGATACTTGTTCCTCTCTATTTCCCATTCAATTTAGTCTAGTGTTCCTGATGGTTCCTTTTCAATAGGGAACTATATAATTGATGTTAATTCTCTCCCCTTTGCTTCAATGGAACTTTCTGGGCAAAATCCATCATCTTCTTTATATCTAAAGCTGATCAAACGTTTCTTAACAGGAATCTTATACAGTGGCATAAGTGAACGTGCAGGCTATAGTTCCAGTTATTTCCTTTGGGAAAATCCATTCCTTTGGATACTTGTTCCTCTCTATTTCCCATTCTATTGAGTCTGTGTCCCTGATGGTTCCTTTTCAATTGGGAACTATATAATTGATGTTAATTCCCTCCCTTTTGCTTCAATGGAACATTTTGGGCAAAATCCATCATCTTCTTTATATCTAAAGCTGATCAAAGGATTCTTAACAGGAATCCTAAACAATGGAATGAGTCAATGTGCAGGCAATAGTTCCAGTTCTTTCTTTGAGGAAAATCCATTCCTTTGGATACTTGTTCCTCTCTATTTCCCATTCAATTGAGTATAGTGTTCCTGATGGTTCCTTTTCAATTGGGAACTATATAATTGATGTTAATTCTCTCCCGTTTGCTTCAATGGAAGTTTCTGGGTAATATCCATCATCTTCTTTATATGTAAAGCTGATCAAAGGATTCTTAACAGGAATCCTATAAGGTGGAATGAGTAAATGTGCAGGCAATAGTTCCAGTCCTTTCCTTTGTGAAAATCCATTCCTTTAGATACTTGTTCCTCTCTATTTCCCATTCTATTGAGTCTAGTGTTCCTCATGGTTCCTTTTCAATAGGGAACTATATAATTGATGTTAATTCTCTCCCATTTGCTTCAATGGAACTTTTTGGGCAAAATCCATCATCTTCTGTATATCTAAAGCTGATCAAAGGATTCTTAACAGGAATCCTATACAGTGGAATGAGTAAATGTGCAGGCAATAGTTCCAGTCCTTTCCTTTTGGAAAATCCATTCCTTTAGATACTTGTTCCTCTCTATTTCCCATTCACTTGAGTCTAGTGTTCCTGATGGTTCCTTTTCAATAGGGAACTATATAATTGATGTTAATTCTCTCCCATTTGCTTCAATGGAACTTTTTGGGCAAAATCCATCATCTTCTTTATATCTAAAGCTGATCAAAGGATTCTTAACAGGAATCCTATACAGTGGCATGAGTGAACGTGCAGGCTATAGTTCCAGTTATTTCCTTTGGGAAAATCCATTCCTTTGGAGACTTGTTCCTCTCTATTAGCCATTCAATTGAGTCTAGTGTTCCTGATGTTTCCTTTTCAATTGGGAACTATATAGTTGATGTTAATTCTCTCCTGTTTGTTTAATGGAACTTTCTGGGCAAAATCCATCATCTTCTTTATATCTAAAGCTGAACAAAAGATTCTTAACAGGAATCCTATACAGTGGAACGAATCAATGTGCAGGCAATATTTCCAGTTCTTTCTTTGAGGAAAATCCATTCCTTAGGATACTTGTTCCTCTCTATTTCCCATTCTATTGAGTCTCTGTTCCTGATGTTTCCTTTGAATTTAAGAACATATAGTTGATGATAATTCTCACTTATTTGCTTCAATGGAACATTTTGGGCAAAATATAGCTTCTTCTTTATATCTAAAGCTGATCAAAGGTTTCTTAACAAGAATCCTATACAGTGGCATAAGTGAACGTGCAGGCTATAGTTCCAGTTATTTCCTTTGGGAAAATCCATTCCTTTGGATACTTGTTCCTCTCTATTTCCCATTCTATTGAGTCTGTGTTCCTGATGTTTCCTTTGCATTTAAGAACAATATAGTTGATGATAATTCTCACGTATTTGCTTCAATGAAACATTTTGGGCAAAATATATCTTCTTCTTTATATCTAAAGCCGGTCAAAGGATTCTTAACAGGAATCCTATACAGTGGAATGAGTAAATGTGCAGGCAATAGTTCCAGTCCTTTCCTTTGTGGAAAATCCATTCCTTTGGATACTTGTTCCTCTCTATTTCCCATTCAATTTAGTCTAGTGTTCCTGATGGTTCCTTTTCAATAGGGAACTATATAATTGATGTTAATTCTCTCCCCTTTGCTTCAATGGAACTTTCTGGGCAAAATCCATCATCTTCTTTATATCTAAAGCTGATCAAAGGATTCTTAACAGGAATCCTATACAGTGGCATGAGTGAACGTGCAGGCTATAGTTCCAGTTATTTCCTTTGGGAAAATCCATTCCTTTGGAGACTTGTTCCTCTCTATTTCCCATTCTATTGAGTCTGTGTTCCTGATGTTTCCTTTGCATTTAAGAACAATATAGTTGATGATAATTCTCACTTATTTGCTTCAATGAAACATTTTGGGCAAAATATATCTTCTTCTTTATATCTAAAGCTGGTCAAAGGATTCTTAACAGGAATCCTATACAGTGGAATGAGTAAATGTGCAGGCAATAGTTCCATTCCTTTCCTTTGTGAAAATCCATTCCTTTGGATACTTGTTCCTCTCTATTTCCCATTCAATTTAGTCTAGTGTTCCTGATGGTTCCTTTTCAATAGGGAACTATATAATTGATGTTAATTCTCTCCCCTTTGCTTCAATGGAACTTTCTGGGCAAAATCCATCTTCTTCTTTATATCTAAAGCTGATCAAAGGATTCTTAACAGGAATCCTATACAGTGGCATGAGTGAACGTGCAGGCTATAGTTCCAGTTATTTCCTTTGGGAAAATCCATTCCTTTGGAGACTTGTTCCTCTCTATTAGCCATTCAATTGAGTCTAGTGTTCCTGATGTTTCCTTTTCAATTGGGAACTATATAGTTGATGTTATTTCTTTTCTGTTTGCTTAATGGAACTTTCTGGGCAAAATCCATCATCTTCTTTATATCTAAAGCTGATCAAAGGATTCTTAACTGGAATCCTATACAGTGGGATGAGTGAACGTGCAGGCTATAGTTCCAGTTATTTCCTTTGGGAAAATACATTTCTTTGGATACTTGTTCCTCTCTATTTCCAATTCTATTGAGTCTGTGTCCTTGATGTTTCCTTTTCAATAGGGAACTATATAATTGATGTAATACTCTCCCATTTGCTACAATGGAACTTTCTGGGTAAAATCCATCATCTTCTTTATATCTAAAGCTGATCAAAGGATTCTTAACAAGAACCCTGTACAGTGGAATGAGTAAATGTGCAGGCAATAGTTCCAGTCCTTTCCTTTGGGAAAATCCATTCCTTTAGATACTTGTTCCTCTCTATTTCCCATTCAATTGAGTGTAGTGTTCCTGATGTTTCCTTTTCAATGGGGAACTATATATTTGATGTTAATTCTCTCCCATTTGCTTCAATGGAACTTTTTGGACAAAATCCATCATCTTCTGTATATATAAAGCTGATCAAAGGATTCTTAACAGGAATCCTATACAGTGGAATGAGTAAATGTACAGGCAATAGTTCCAGTCCTTTCCTTTGGGAAAATCCATTCCTTTAGATACTTGTTCCTCTCTATTTCCCATTCACTTGAGTCTAGTGTTCCTGATGGTTCCTTTTCAATAGGGAACTATATAATTGATGTTAATTCTCTCCCATTTGCTTCAATGGAACTTTTTGGGCAAAATCCATCATCTTCTTTATATCTAAAGCTGATCAAAGGATTCTTAACAGGAATCCTATACAGTGGCATGAGTGAACGTGCAGGCTATAGTTCCAGTTATTTCCTTTGGGAAAATCCATTCCTTTGGATACTTGTTCCTCTCTATTAGCCATTCAATTGAGTCTAGTGTTCCTGATGTTTCCTTTTCAATTGGGAACTATATAGTTGATGTTAATTCTCTCCTGTTTGTTTAATGGAACTTTCTGGGCAAAATCCATCATCTTCTTTATATCTAAAGCTGAACAAAAGATTCTTAACAGGAATCCTATACAGTGGAACGAATCAATGTGCAGGCAATATTTCCAGTTCTTTCTTTGAGGAAAATCCATTCCTTAGGATACTTGTTCCTCTCTATTTCCCATTCTATTGAGTCTCTGTTCCTGATGTTTCCTTTGAATTTAAGAACATTATAGTTGATTTTAATTCTCACTTATTTGCTTCAATGGAACATTTTGGGCAAAATATAGCTTCTTCTTTATATCTAAAGCTGATCAAAGGTTTCTTAACAAGAATCCTATACAGTGGCATAAGTGAATGTGCAGGCTATAGTTCCAGTTATTTCCTTTGGGAAAATCCATTCCTTTGGATACTTGTTCCTCTCTATTTCCCATTCTATTGAGTCTGTGTTCCTGATGTTTCCTTTGCATTTAAGAACAATATAGTTGATGATAATTCTCACTTATTTGCTTCAATGAAACATTTTGGGCAAAATATATCTTCTTCTTTATATCTAAAGCTGGTCAAAGGATTCTTAACAGGAATCCTATACAGTGGAGTGAGTAAATGTGCAGGCAATAGTTCCAGTCCTTTCCTTTGTGAAAATCCATTCCTTTGGATACTTGTTCCTCTCTATTTCCCATTCAATTTAGTCTAGTGTTCCTGATGGTTCCTTTTCAATAGGGAACTATATAATTGATGTTAATTCTCTCCCCTTTGCTTCAATGGAACTTTCTGGGCAAAATCCATCTTCTTCTTTATATCTAAAGCTGATCAAAGGATTCTTAACAGGAATCCTATACAGTGGCATGAGTGAACGTGCAGGCTATAGTTCCAGTTATTTCCTTTGGGAAAATCCATTCCTTTGGAGACTTGTTCCTCTCTATTAGCCATTCAATTGAGTCTAGTGTTCCTGATGTTTCCTTTTCAATTGGGAACTATATAGTTGATGTTATTTCTTTTCTGTTTGCTTAATGGAACTTTCTGGGCAAAATCCATCATCTTCTTTATATCTAAAGCTGATCAAAGGATTCTTAACTGGAATCCTATACAGTGGGATGAGTGAACGTGCAGGCTATAGTTCCAGTTATTTCCTTTGGGAAAATACATTTCTTTGGATACTTGTTCCTCTCTATTTCCAATTCTATTGAGTCTGTGTCCTTGATGTTTCCTTTTCAATAGGGAACTATATAATTGATGTAATACTCTCCCATTTGCTACAATGGAACTTTCTGGGTAAAATCCATCATCTTCTTTATATCTAAAGCTGATCAAAGGATTCTTAACAAGAACCCTGTACAGTGGAATGAGTAAATGTGCAGGCAATAGTTCCAGTCCTTTCCTTTGGGAAAATCCATTCCTTTAGATACTTGTTCCTCTCTATTTCCCATTCAATTTAGTCTAGTGTTCCTGATGGTTCCTTTTCAATAGGGAACTATATAATTGATGTTAATTCTCTCCCCTTTGCTTCAATGGAACTTTCTGGGCAAAATCCATCATCTTCTTTATATCTAAAGCTGATCAAACGTTTCTTAACAGGAATCTTATACAGTGGCATAAGTGAACGTGCAGGCTATAGTTCCAGTTATTTCCTTTGGGAAAATCCATTCCTTTGGATACTTGTTCCTCTCTATTTCCCATTCTATTGAGTCTGTGTCCCTGATGGTTCCTTTTCAATTGGGAACTATATAATTGATGTTAATTCCCTCCCTTTTGCTTCAATGGAACATTTTGGGCAAAATCCATCATCTTCTTTATATCTAAAGCTGATCAAAGGATTCTTAACAGGAATCCTAAACAATGGAATGAGTCAATGTGCAGGCAATAGTTCCAGTTCTTTCTTTGAGGAAAATCCATTCCTTTGGATACTTGTTCCTCTCTATTTCCCATTCAATTGAGTATAGTGTTCCTGATGGTTCCTTTTCAATTGGGAACTATATAATTGATGTTAATTCTCTCCCGTTTGCTTCAATGGAAGTTTCTGGGTAATATCCATCATCTTCTTTATATGTAAAGCTGATCAAAGGATTCTTAACAGGAATCCTATAAGGTGGAATGAGTAAATGTGCAGGCAATAGTTCCAGTCCTTTCCTTTGTGAAAATCCATTCCTTTAGATACTTGTTCCTCTCTATTTCCCATTCTATTGAGTCTAGTGTTCCTCATGGTTCCTTTTCAATAGGGAACTATATAATTGATGTTAATTCTCTCCCATTTGCTTCAATGGAACTTTTTGGGCAAAATCCATCATCTTCTGTATATCTAAAGCTGATCAAAGGATTCTTAACAGGAATCCTATACAGTGGAATGAGTAAATGTGCAGGCAATAGTTCCAGTCCTTTCCTTTTGGAAAATCCATTCCTTTAGATACTTGTTCCTCTCTATTTCCCATTCACTTGAGTCTAGTGTTCCTGATGGTTCCTTTTCAATAGGGAACTATATAATTGATGTTAATTCTCTCCCATTTGCTTCAATGGAACTTTTTGGGCAAAATCCATCATCTTCTTTATATCTAAAGCTGATCAAAGGATTCTTAACAGGAATCCTATACAGTGGCATGAGTGAACGTGCAGGCTATAGTTCCAGTTATTTCCTTTGGGAAAATCCATTCCTTTGGAGACTTGTTCCTCTCTATTAGCCATTCAATTGAGTCTAGTGTTCCTGATGTTTCCTTTTCAATTGGGAACTATATAGTTGATGTTAATTCTCTCCTGTTTGTTTAATGGAACTTTCTGGGCAAAATCCATCATCTTCTTTATATCTAAAGCTGAACAAAAGATTCTTAACAGGAATCCTATACAGTGGAACGAATCAATGTGCAGGCAATATTTCCAGTTCTTTCTTTGAGGAAAATCCATTCCTTAGGATACTTGTTCCTCTCTATTTCCCATTCTATTGAGTCTCTGTTCCTGATGTTTCCTTTGAATTTAAGAACATTATAGTTGATGATAATTCTCACTTATTTGCTTCAATGGAACATTTTGGGCAAAATATAGCTTCTTCTTTATATCTAAAGCTGATCAAAGGTTTCTTAACAAGAATCCTATACAGTGGCATAAGTGAACGTGCAGGCTATAGTTCCAGTTATTTCCTTTGGGAAAATCCATTCCTTTGGATACTTGTTCCTCTCTATTTCCCATTCTATTGAGTCTGTGTTCCTGATGTTTCCTTTGCATTTAAGAACAATATAGTTGATGATAATTCTCACGTATTTGCTTCAATGAAACATTTTGGGCAAAATATATCTTCTTCTTTATATCTAAAGCCGGTCAAAGGATTCTTAACAGGAATCCTATACAGTGGAATGAGTAAATGTGCAGGCAATAGTTCCAGTCCTTTCCTTTGTGAAAATCCATTCCTTTGGATACTTGTTCCTCTCTATTTCCCATTCAATTTAGTCTAGTGTTCCTGATGGTTCCTTTTCAATAGGGAACTATATAATTGATGTTAATTCTCTCCCCTTTGCTTCAATGGAACTTTCTGGGCAAAATCCATCATCTTCTTTATATCTAAAGCTGATCAAAGGATTCTTAACAGGAATCCTATACAGTGGCATGAGTGAACGTGCAGGCTATAGTTCCAGTTATTTCCTTTGGGAAAATCCATTCCTTTGGAGACTTGTTCCTCTCTATTAGCCATTCAATTGAGTCTAGTGTTCCTGATGTTTCCTTTTCAATTGGGAACTATATAGTTGATGTTATTTCTCTTCTGTTTGCTTAATGGAACTTTCTGGGCAAAATCCATCATCTTCTTTATATCTAAAGCTGATCAAAGGATTCTTAACTGGAATCCTATACAGTGGGATGAGTGAACGTGCAGGCTATAGTTCCAGTTATTTCCTTTGGGAAAATACATTTCTTTGGATACTTGTTCCTCTCTATTTCCCATTCTATTGAGTCTGTGTCCTTGATGTTTCCTTTTCAATAGGGAACTATATAATTGATGTAATACTCTCCCATTTGCTACAATGGAACTTTCTGGGTAAAATCCATCATCTTCTTTATATCTAAAGCTGATCAAAGGATTCTTAACAAGAACCCAGTACAGTGGAATGAGTAAATGTGCAGGCAATAGTTCCAGTCCTTTCCTTTGGGAAAATCCATTCCTTTAGATACTTGTTCCTCTCTATTTCCCATTCAATTTAGTCTAGTGTTCCTCATGGTTCCTTTTCAATAGGGAACTATATAATTGATGTTAATTCTCTCCCCTTTGCTTCAATGGAACTTTCTGGGCAAAATCCATCATCTTCTTTATATCTAAAGCTGATCAAACGTTTCTTAACAGGAATCTTATACAGTGGCATAAGTGAACGTGCAGGCTATAGTTCCAGTTATTTCCTTTGGGAAAATCCATTCCTTTGGATACTTGTTCCTCTCTATTTCCCATTCTATTGAGTCTGTGTCCCTGATGGTTCCTTTTCAATTGGGAACTATATAATTGATGTTAATTCCCTCCCTTTTGCTTCAATGGAACATTTTGGGCAAAATCCATCATCTTCTTTATATCTAAAGCTGATCAAAGGATTCTTAACAGGAATCCTAAACAATGGAATGAATCAATGTGCAGGCAATAGTTCCAGTTCTTTCTTTGAGGAAAATCCATTCCTTTGGATACTTGTTCCTCTCTATTTCCCATTCAATTGAGTATAGTGTTCCTGATGGTTCCTTTTCAATTGGGAACTATATAATTGATGTTAATTCTCTCCCGTTTGCTTCAATGGAAGTTTCTGGGTAATATCCATCATCTTCTTTATATGTAAAGCTGATCAAAGGATTCTTAACAGGAATCCTATAAGGTGGAATGAGTAAATGTGCAGGCAATAGTTCCACCAGTCCTTTCCTTTGTGAAAATCCATTCCTTTAGATACTTGTTCCTCTCTATTTCCCATTCTATTGACTCTAGTGTTCCTCATGGTTCCTTTTCAATAGGGAACTATATAATTGATGTTAATTCTCTCCCATTTGCTTCAATGGAACTTTTTGGGCAAAATCCATCATCTTCTGTATATCTAAAGCTGATCAAAGGATTCTTAACAGGAATCCTATACAGTGGAATGAGTAAAGGTGCAGGCAATAGTTCCAGTCCTTTCCTTTTGGAAAATCCATTCCTTTAGATACTTGTTCCTCTCTATTTCCCATTCACTTGAATCTAGTGTTCCTGATGGTTCCTTTTCAATAGGGAACTATATAATTGATGTTAATTCTCTCCCATTTGCTTCAATGGAACTTTTTGGGCAAAATCCATCATCTTCTTTATATCTAAAGCTGATCAAAGGATTCTTAACAGGAATCCTATACAGTGGCATGAGTGAACGTGCAGGCTATAGTTCCAGTTATTTCCTTTGGGAAAATCCATTCCTTTGGAGACTTGTTCCTCTCTATTAGCCATTCAATTGAGTCTAGTGTTCCTGATGTTTCCTTTTCAATTGGGAACTATATAGTTGATGTTATTTCTCTTCTGTTTGCTTAATGGAACTTTCTGGGCAAAATCCATCATCTTCTTTATATCTAAAGCTGATCAAAGGATTCTTAACTGGAATCCTATACAGTGGGATGAGTGAACGTGCAGGCTATAGTTCCAGTTATTTCCTTTGGGAAAATACATTTCTTTGGATACTTGTTCCTCTCTATTTCCCATTCTATTGAGTCTGTGTCCTTGATGTTTCCTTTTCAATAGGGAACTATATAATTGATGTAATACTCTCCCATTTGCTACAATGGAACTTTCTGGGTAAAATCCATCATCTTCTTTATATCTAAAGCTGATCAAAGGATTCTTAACAAGAACCCTGTACAGTGGAATGAGTAAATGTGCAGGCAATAGTTCCAGTCCTTTCCTTTGGGAAAATCCATTCCTTTAGATACTTGTTCCTCTCTATTTCCCATTCAATTTAGTCTAGTGTTCCTGATGGTTCCTTTTCAATAGGGAACTATATAATTGATGTTAATTCTCTCCCCTTTGCTTCAATGGAACTTTCTGGGCAAAATCCATCATCTTCTTTATATCTAAAGCTGATCAAACGTTTCTTAACAGGAATCTTATACAGTGGCATAAGTGAACGTGCAGGCTATAGTTCCAGTTATTTCCATTGGGAAAATCCATTCCTTTGGATACTTGTTCCTCTCTATTTCCCATTCTATTGAGTCTGTGTCCCTGATGGTTCCTTTTCAATTGGGAACTATATAATTGATGTTAATTCCCTCCCTTTTGCTTCAATGGAACATTTTGGGCAAAATCCATCATCTTCTTTATATCTAAAGCTGATCAAAGGATTCTTAACAGGAATCCTAAACAATGGAATGAATCAATGTGCAGGCAATAGTTCCAGTTCTTTCTTTGAGGAAAATCCATTCCTTTGGATACTTGTTCCTCTCTATTTCCCATTCAATTGAGTATAGTGTTCCTGATGGTTCCTTTTCAATTGGGAACTATATAATTGATGTTAATTCTCTCCCGTTTGCTTCAATGGAAGTTTCTGGGTAATATCAATCATCTTCTTTATATGTAAAGCTGATCAAAGGATTCTTAACAGGAATCCTATAAGGTGGAATGAGTAAATGTGCAGGCAATAGTTCCAATCCTTTCCTTTGTGTAAATCCATTCCTTTAGATACTTGTTCCTCTCTATTTCCCATTCTATAGAGTCTAGTGTTCCTCATGGTTCCTTTTCAATAGGGAACTATATAATTGATGTTAATTCTCTCCCATTTGCTTCAATGGAACTTTTTGGGCAAAATCCATCATCTTCTTTATATCTAAAGCTGATCAAAGGATTCTTAACAGGAATCCTATACAGTGGCATGAGTGAACGTGCAGGCTATAGTTCCAGTTATTTCCTTTGGGAAAATCCATTCCTTTGGATACTTGTTCCTCTCTATTAGCCATTCAATTGAGTCTAGTGTTCCTGATGTTTCCTTTTCAATTGGGAACTATATAGTTGATGTTAATTCTCTCCTGTTTGTTTAATGGAACTTTCTGGGCAAAATCCATCATCTTCTTTATATCTAAAGCTGAACAAAAGATTCTTAACAGGAATCCTATACAGTGGAATGAATCAATGTGCAGGCAATATTTCCAGTTCTTTCTTTGAGGAAAATCCATTCCTTAGGATACTTGTTCCTCTCTATTTCCCATTCTATTGAGTCTCTGTTCCTGATGTTTCCTTTGAATTTAAGAACATTATAGTTGATGATAATTCTCACTTATTTGCTTCAATGGAACATTTTGGGCAAAATATAGCTTCTTCTTTATATCTAAAGCTGATCAAAGGTTTCTTAACAAGAATCCTATACAGTGGCATAAGTGAACGTGCAGGCTATAGTTCCAGTTATTTCCTTTGGGAAAATCCATTCCTTTGGATACTTGTTCCTCTCTATTTCCCATTCTATTGAGTCTGTGTTCCTGATGTTTCCTTTGCATTTAAGAACAATATAGTTGATGATAATTCTCACTTATTTGCTTCAATGAAACATTTTGGGCAAAATATATCTTCTTATTTATATCTAAAGCTGGTCAAAGGATTCTTAACAGGAATCCTATACAGTGGAATGAGTAAATGTGCAGGCAATAGTTCCAGTCCTTTCCTTTGTGAATATCCATTCCTTTGGATACTTGTTCCTCTCTATTTCCCATTCAATTTAGTCTAGTGTTCCTGATGGTTCCTTTTCAATAGGGAACTATATAATTGATGTTAATTCTCTCCCCTTTGCTTCAATGGAACTTTCTGGGCAAAATCCATCTTCTTCTTTATATCTAAACTTGATCAAAGGATTCTTAACAGGAATCCTATACAGTGGCATGAGTGAACGTGCAGGCTATAGTTCCAGTTATTTCCTTTGGGAAAATCCATTCCTTTGGAGACTTGTTCCTCTCTATTAGCCATTCAATTGAGTCTAGTGTTCCTGATGTTTCCTTTTCAATTGGGAACTATATAGTTGATGTTATTTCTCTTCTGTTTGCTTAATGGAACTTTCTGGGCAAAATCCATCATCTTCTTTATATCTAAAGCTGATCAAAGGATTCTTAACTGGAATCCTATACAGTGGGATGAGTGAACGTGCAGGCTATAGTTCCAGTTATTTCCTTTGGGAAAATACATTTCTTTGGATACTTGTTCCTCTCTATTTCCCATTCTATTGAGTCTGTGTCCTTGATGTTTCCTTTTCAATAGGGAACTATATAATTGATGTAATACTCTCCCATTTGCTACAATGGAACTTTCTGGGTAAAATCCATCATCTTCTTTATATCTAAAGCTGATCAAAGGATTCTTAACAAGAACCCTGTACAGTGGAATGAGTAAATGTGCAGGCAATAGTTCCAGCCCTTTCCTTTGGGAAAATCCATTCCTTTAGATACTTGTTCCTCTCTATTTCCCATTCAATTTAGTCTAGTGTTCCTGATGGTTCCTTTTCAATAGGGAACTATATAATTGATGTTAATTCTCTCCCCTTTGCTTCAATGGAACTTTCTGGGCAAAATCCATCATCTTCTTTATATCTAAAGCTGATCAAACGTTTCTTAACATGAATCTTATACAGTGGCATAAGTGAACGTGCAGGCTATAGTTCCAGTTATTTCCTTTGGGAAAATCCATTCCTTTGGATACTTGTTCCTCTCTATTTCCCATTCTATTGAGTCTGTGTCCCTGATGGTTCCTTTTCAATTGGGAACTATATAATTGATGTTAATTCCCTCCCTTTTGCTTCAATGGAACATTTTGGGCAAAATCCATCATCTTCTTTATATCTAAAGCTGATCAAAGGATTCTTAACAGGAATCCTAAACAATGGAATGAATCAATGTGCAGGCAATAGTTCCAGTTCTTTCTTTGAGGAAAATCCATTCCTTTGGATACTTGTTCCTCTCTATTTCCCATTCAATTGAGTATAGTGTTCCTGATGGTTCCTTTTCAATTGGGAACTATATAATTGATGTTAATTCTCTCCCGTTTGCTTCAATGGAAGTTTCTGGGTAATATCCATCATCTTCTTTATATGTAAAGCTGATCAAAGGATTCTTAACAGGAATCCTATAAGGTGGAATGAGTAAATGTGCAGGCAATAGTTCCAGTCCTTTCCTTTGTGAAAATCCATTCCTTTAGATACTTGTTCCTCTCTATTTCCCATTCTATTGAGTCTAGTGTTCCTCATGGTTCCTTTTCAATAGGGAACTATATAATTGATGTTAATTCTCTCCCATTTGCTTCAATGGAACTTTTTGGGCAAAATCCATCATCTTCTGTATATCTAAAGCTGATCAAAGGATTCTTAACAGGAATCCTATACAGTGGAATGAGTAAAGGTGCAGGCAATAGTTCCAGTCCTTTCCTTTTGGAAAATCCATTCCTTTAGATACTTGTTCCTCTCTATTTCCCATTCACTTGAGTCTAGTGTTCCTGATGGTTCCTTTTCAATAGGGAACTATATAATTGATGTTAATTCTCTCCCATTTGCTTCAATGGAACTTTTTGGGCAAAATCCATCATCTTCTTTATATCTAAAGCTGATCAAAGGATTCTTAACAGGAATCCTATACAGTGGCATGAGTGAACGTGCAGGCTATAGTTCCAGTTATTTCCTTTGGGAAAATCCATTCCTTTGGAGACTTGTTCCTCTCTATTAGCCATTCAATTGAGTCTAGTGTTCCTGATGTTTCCTTTTCAATTGGGAACTATATAGTTGATGTTAATTCTCTCCTGTTTGTTTAATGGAACTTTCTGGGCAAAATCCATCATCTTCTTTATATCTAAAGCTGAACAAAAGATTCTTAACAGGAATCCTATACAGTGGAACGAATCAATGTGCAGGCAATATTTCCAGTTCTTTCTTTGAGGAAAATCCATTCCTTAGGATACTTGTTCCTCTCTATTTCCCATTCTATTGAGTCTCTGTTCCTGATGTTTCCTTTGAATTTAAGAACATTATAGTTGATGATAATTCTCACTTATTTGCTTCAATGGAACATTTTGGGCAAAATATAGCTTCTTCTTTATATCTAAAGCTGATCAAAGGTTTCTTAACAAGAATCCTATACAGTGGCATAAGTGAACGTGCAGGCTATAGTTCCAGTTATTTCCTTTGGGAAAATCCATTCCTTTGGAGACTTGTTCCTCTCTATTAGCCATTCAATTGAGTCTAGTGTTCCTGATGTTTCCTTTTCAATTGGGAACTATATAGTTGATGTTATTTCTCTTCTGTTTGCTTAATGGAACTTTCTGGGCAAAATCCATCATCTTCTTTATATCTAAAGCTGATCAAAGGATTCTTAACTGGAATCCTATACAGTGGGATGAGTGAACGTGCAGGCTATAGTTCCAGTTATTTCCTTTGGGAAAATACATTTCTTTGGATACTTGTTCCTCTCTATTTCCCATTCTATTGAGTCTGTGTCCTTGATGTTTCCTTTTCAATAGGGAACTATATAATTGATGTAATACTCTCCCATTTGCTACAATGGAACTTTCTGGGTAAAATCCATCATCTTCTTTATATCTAAAGCTGATCAAAGGATTCTTAACAAGAACCCTGTACAGTGGAATGAGTAAATGTGCAGGCAATAGTTCCAGTTCTTTCTTTGAGGAAAATCCATTCCTTTGGATACTTGTTCCTCTCTATTTCCCATTCAATTGAGTATAGTGTTCCTGATGGTTCCTTTTCAATTGGGAACTATATAATTGATGTTAATTCTCTCCCGTTTGCTTCAATGGAAGTTTCTGGGTAATATCCATCATCTTCTTTATATGTAAAGCTGATCAAAGGATTCTTAACAGGAATCCTATAGAGTGGAATGAGTAAATGTGCAGGCAATAGTTCCAGTCCTTTCCTTTGTGAAAATCCATTCCTTTAGATACTTGTTCCTCTCTATTTCCCATTCTATTGAGTCTAGTGTTCCTCATGGTTCCTTTTCAATAGGGAACTATATAATTGATGTTAATTCTCTCCCATTTGCTTCAATGGAACTTTTTGGGCAAAATCCATCATCTTCTTTATATCTAAAGCTGATCAAAGGATTCTTAACAGGAATCCTATACAGTGGCATGAGTGAACGTGCAGGCTATAGTTCCAGTTATTTCCTTTGGGAAAATCCATTCCTTTGGATACTTGTTCCTCTCTATTAGCCATTCAATTGAGTCTAGTGTTCCTGATGTTTCCTTTTCAATTGGGAACTATATAGTTCATGTTAATTCTCTCCTGTTTGTTTAATGGAACTTTCTGGGCAAAATCCATCATCTTCTTTATATCTAAAGCTGAACAAAAGATTCTTAACAGGAATCCTATACAGTGGAATGAATCAATGTGCAGGCAATATTTCCAGTTCTTTCTTTGAGGAAAATCCATTCCTTAGGATACTTGTTCCTCTCTATTTCCCATTCTATTGAGTCTCTGTTCCTGATGTTTCCTTTGAATTTAAGAACATTATAGTTGATGATAATTCTCACTTATTTGCTTCAATGGAACATTTTGGGCAAAATATAGCTTCTTCTTTATATCTAAAGCTGATCAAAGGTTTCTTAACAAGAATCCTATACAGTGGCATAAGTGAACGTGCAGGCTATAGTTCCAGTTATTTCCTTTGGGAAAATCCATTCCTTTGGATACTTGTTCCTCTCTATTTCCCATTCTATTGAGTCTGTGTTCCTGATGTTTCCTTTGCATTTAAGAACAATATAGTTGATGATAATTCTCACTTATTTGCTTCAATGAAACATTTTGGGCAAAATATATCTTCTTATTTATATCTAAAGCTGGTCAAAGGATTCTTAACAGGAATCCTATACAGTGGAATGAGTAAATGTGCAGGCAATAGTTCCAGTCCTTTCCTTTGTGAATATCCATTCCTTTGGATACTTGTTCCTCTCTATTTCCCATTCAATTTAGTCTAGTGTTCCTGATGGTTCCTTTTCAATAGGGAACTATATAATTGATGTTAATTCTCTCCCCTTTGCTTCAATGGAACTTTCTGGGCAAAATCCATCTTCTTCTTTATATCTAAACTTGATCAAAGGATTCTTAACAGGAATCCTATACAGTGGCATGAGTGAACGTGCAGGCTATAGTTCCAGTTATTTCCTTTGGGAAAATCCATTCCTTTGGAGACTTGTTCCTCTCTATTAGCCATTCAATTGAGTCTAGTGTTCCTGATGTTTCCTTTTCAATTGGGAACTATATAGTTGATGTTATTTCTCTTCTGTTTGCTTAATGGAACTTTCTGGGCAAAATCCATCATCTTCTTTATATCTAAAGCTGATCAAAGGATTCTTAACTGGAATCCTATACAGTGGGATGAGTGAACGTGCAGGCTATAGTTCCAGTTATTTCCTTTGGGAAAATACATTTCTTTGGATACTTGTTCCTCTCTATTTCCCATTCTATTGAGTCTGTGTTCCTTGATGTTTCCTTTTCAATAGGGAACTATATAATTGATGTAATACTCTCCCATTTGCTACAATGGAACTTTCTGGGTAAAATCCATCATCTTCTTTATATCTAAAGCTGATCAAAGGATTCTTAACAAGAACCCTGTACAGTGGAATGAGTAAATGTGCAGGCAATAGTTCCAGTCCTTTCCTTTGGGAAAATCCATTCCTTTAGATACTTGTTCCTCTCTATTTCCCATTCAATTTAGTCTAGTGTTCCTGATGGTTCCTTTTCAATAGGGAACTATATAATTGATGTTAATTCTCTCCCCTTTGCTTCAATGGAACTTTCTGGGCAAAATCCATCATCTTCTTTATATCTAAAGCTGATCAAACGTTTCTTAACAGGAATCTTATACAGTGGCATAAGTGAACGTGCAGGCTATAGTTCCAGTTATTTCCTTTGGGAAAATCCATTCCTTTGGATACTTGTTCCTCTCTATTTCCCATTCTATTGAGTCTGTGTCCCTGATGGTTCCTTTTCAATTGGGAACTATATAATTGATGTTAATTCCCTCCCTTTTGCTTCAATGGAACATTTTGGGCAAAATCCATCATCTTCTTTATATCTAAAGCTGATCAAAGGATTCTTAACAGGAATCCTAAACAATGGAATGAATCAATGTGCAGGCAATAGTTCCAGTTCTTTCTTTGAGGAAAATCCATTCCTTTGGATACTTGTTCCTCTCTATTTCCCATTCAATTGAGTATAGTGTTCCTGATGGTTCCTTTTCAATTGGGAACTATATAATTGATGTTAATTCTCTCCCGTTTGCTTCAATGGAAGTTTCTGGGTAATATCCATCATCTTCTTTATATGTAAAGCTGATCAAAGGATTCTTAACAGGAATCCTATAAGGTGGAATGAGTAAATGTGCAGGCAATAGTTCCAGTCCTTTCCTTTGTGAAAATCCATTCCTTTAGATACTTGTTCCTCTCTATTTCCCATTCTCTTGAGTCTAGTGTTCCTCATGGTTCCTTTTCAATAGGGAACTATATAATTGATGTTAATTCTCTCCCATTTGCTTCAATGGAACTTTTTGGGCAAAATCCATCATCTTCTTTATATCTAAAGCTGATCAAAGGATTCTTAACAGGAATCCTATACAGTGGAATGAGTAAATGTGCAGGCAATAGTTCCAGTCCTTTCCTTTTGGAAAATCCATTCCTTTAGATACTTGTTCCTCTCTATTTCCCATTCTATTGAGTCTAGTGTTCCTGATGGTTCCTTTTCAATAGGGAACTATATAATTGATGT
Source organism: Sminthopsis crassicaudata (assembly GCF_048593235.1). Classification (NCBI taxonomy): domain Eukaryota; kingdom Metazoa; phylum Chordata; class Mammalia; order Dasyuromorphia; family Dasyuridae; genus Sminthopsis; species Sminthopsis crassicaudata. Next base: position 203,619,881 of record NC_133619.1, read on the forward strand.
TAATTCTCTCCCATTTGCTTCAATGGAACTTTTTGGGCAAAATCCATCATCTTCTTTATATCTAAAGCTGATCAAAGGATTCTTAACAGGAATCCTATACAGTGGCATGAGTGAACGTGCAGCTATAGTTCCAGTTATTACCTTTGGGAAAATCCATTCCTTTGGATACTTGTTCCTCTCTATTAGCCATTCAATTGAGTCTAGTGTTCCTGATGGTTCCTTTTCAATTGGGAACTATATAATTGATGTTAATTCTCTCCCGTTTGCTTCAATGGAAGTTTCTGGGTAATATCCATCATCTTCTTTATATGTAAAGCTGATCAAAGGATTCTTAACAGGAATCCTATAAGGTGGAATGAGTAAATGTGCAGGCAATAGTTCCAGTCCTTTCCTTTGGGAAAATCCATTCCTTTAGATACTTGTTCCTCTCTATTTCCCATTCAATTGAGTCTAGTGTTCCTGATGTTTCCTTTTCAATAGGGAACTATATAATTGATGTTAATTCTCTCCCATTTGCTTCAATGGAACTTTTTAGGCAAAATCCATCATCTTCTGTATATATAAATCTGATCAAAGGATTCTTAACAGGAATCCTATACAGTGGAATGAGTAAATGTGCAGGCAATAGTTCCAGTCCTTTCCTTTGTGAAAATCCATTCCTTTAGATACTTGTTCCTCTCTATTTCCCATTCAATTGAGTCTAGTGTTCCTGATGTTTCCTTTTCAATGGGGAACTATATATTTGATGTTAATTCTCTCCCATTTGCTTCAATGGAAACTTTTTGGGCAAAATCCATCATCTTCTGTATATATAAAGCTGATCAAAGGATTCTTAACAGGAATCCTATACAGTGGAATGAGTAAATGTACAGGCAATAGTTCCAGTCCTTTCCTTTGGGAAAATCCATTCCTTTAGATACTTGTTCCTCTCTATTTCCCATTCAATTGAGTCTAGTGTTCCTGATGATTCCTTTTCAATAGGGAACTGTATAATTGATGTTAATTCTCTCCCATTTGCTTCAATGGAACTTTTTGGGCAAAATCCATCATCTTCTTTATATCTAAAGCTGATCAAAGGATTCTTAACAGGAATCCTATACAGTGGAATGAGTAAATGGACAGGCAATAGTTCCAGTCCTTTCCTTTGGGAAAATCCATTCCTTTAGATACTTGTTCCTCTCTATTTCCCATTCATTTGAGTATAGTGTTCCTGATGTTTCCTTTTCAATAGGGAACTATATAATTGATGTTAATTCCCTCCCATTTGGTTCAATGGAACTTTTAGGGCAAAATCCATCATCTTCTGTATATATAAAGCTGATCCAAGGATTCTTAACAGGAATCCTATACAGTGGAATGAGTAAATGTGCAGGCAATAGTTCCAGTCCTTTCCTTTGGGAAAATCCATTCCTTTAGATACTTGTTCCTCTCTATTTCCCATTCAATTGAGTCTAGTGTTCCTGATGTTTCCCTTTCAATAGGGAACTATATAATTGATGTTAATTCTCTCCCATTTGCTTCAATGGAACTTTTTGGGCAAAATCCATCATCTTCTGTATATCTAAAGCTGATCAAAGGATTCTTAACAGGAATCCTATACAGTGGAATGAGTAAATGTGCAGGCAATAGTTCCAGTCCTTTCCTTTTGGAAAATCCATTCCTTTAGATACTTGTTCCTCTCTATTTCCCATTCTATTGATTCTAGTGTTCCTGATGGTTCCTTTTCAATAGGGAACTATATAATTGATGTTAATTCTCTCCCATTTGCTTCAATGGAACTTTTTGGGCAAAATCCATCATCTTCTTTATATCTAAAGCTGATCAAAGGATTCTTAACAGGAATCCTATACAGTGGCATGAGTGAACGTGCAGGCTATAGTTCCAGTTATTTCCTTTGGGAAAATCCATTCCTTTGGATACTTGTTCCTCTCTATTAGCCATTCAATTGAGTCTAGTGTTCCTGATGTTTCCTTTTCAATTGGGAACTATATAGTTGATGTTAATTCTCTCCTGTTTGCTTAATGGAACTTTCTGGGCAAAATCCATCATCTTCTTTATATCTAAAGCAGAACAAAAGATTCTTAACAGGAATCCTATACAGTGGAATGAATCAATGTGCAGGCAATATTTCCAGTTCTTTCTTTGAGGAAAATCCATTCCTTTGGATACTTGTTCCTCTCTATTTCCCATTCAATTGAGTATAGTGTTCCTTCTGGTTCCTTTTCAATTGGGAACTATATAATTGATGTTAATTCTCTCCCGTTTGCTTCAATGGAACTTTCTGGGTAAAATCCATCATCTTCTTTATATCTAAAGCTGATCAAAGGATTCTTAACAGGAACCCTGTACAGTGGAATGAGTAAATGTGCAGGCAATAGTTCCAGTCCTTTCCTTTGGGAAAATCCATTCCTTTAGATACTTGTTCCTCTCTATTTCCCATTCAATTGAGTCTAGTGTTCCTGATGTTTCCTTTTCAATGGGGAACTATATATTTGATGTTAATTCTCTCCTATTTGCTTCAATGGAACTTTTTGGGCAAAATCCATCATCTTCTTTATATCTAAAGCTTATAAAAGGATTCTTAACAGGAATCCTATAGAGTGGAATGAGTAAATGTGCCGGCAATAGTTCCAGTCCTTTCCTTTGGGAAAATCCATTCCTTTAGATACTTGTTCCTCTCTATTTCCCATTCAATTGAGTCTAGTGTTCCTGATGTTTCCTTTTCAATGGGGAACTATATATTTGATGTTAATTCTCTCCCATTTGCTTCAATGGAACTTTTTGGACAAAATCCATCATCTTCTGTATATCTAAAGCTGATCAAAGGATTCTTAACAGGAATCCTATACAGTGGAATGAGTAAATGTGCAGGCAATAGTTCCAGTCCTTTCCTTTGGGAAAATCCATTCCTTTAGATACTTGTTCCTCTCTATTTCCCATTCACTTGAGTCTAGTGTTCCTGATGGTTCCTTTTCAATAGGGAACTATATAATTGATGTTAATTCTCTCCCATTTGCTTCAATGGAACTTTTTGGGCAAAATCCATCATCTTCTTTATATCTAAAGCTGATCAAAGGATTCTTAACAGGAATCCTATACAGTGGCATGAGTGAACGTGCAGGCTATAGTTCCAGTTCTTTCTTTGAGGAAAATCCATTCCTTAGGATACTTGTTCCTCTCTATTTCCCATTCTATTGAGTCTCTGTTCCTGATGTTTCCTTTGAATTTAAGAACATTATAGTTGATGATAATTCTCACTTATTTGCTTCAATGGAACATTTTGGGCAAAATATAGCTTCTTCTTTATATCTAAAGCTGATCAAAGGTTTCTTAACAAGAATCCTATACAGTGGCATAAGTGAACGTGCAGGCTATAGTTCCAGTTATTTCCTTTGGGAAAATCCATTCCTTTGGATACTTGTTCCTCTCTATTTCCCATTCTATTGAGTCTGTGTTCCTGATGTTTCCTTTGCATTTAAGAACAATATAGTTGATGATAATTCTCACTTATTTGCTTCAATGAAACATTTTGGGCAAAATATATCTTCTTCTTTATATCTAAAGCTGGTCAAAGGATTCTTAACAGGAATCCTATACAGTGGAATGAGTAAATGTGCAGGCAATAGTTCCAGTCCTTTCCTTTGTGAAAATCCATTCCTTTGGATACTTGTTCCTCTCTATTTCCCATTCAATTTAGTCTAGTGTTCCTGATGGTTCCTTTTCAATAGGGAACTATATAATTGATGTTAATTCTCTCCCCTTTGCTTCAATGGAACTTTCTGGGCAAAATCCATCATCTTCTTTATATCTAAAGCTGATCAAAGGATTCTTAACAGGAATCCTATACAGTGGCATGAGTGAACGTGCAGGCTATAGTTCCAGTTATTTCCTTTGGGAAAATCCATTCCTTTGGAGACTTGTTCCTCTCTATTAGCCATTCAATTGAGTCTAGTGTTCCTGATGTTTCCTTTTCAATTGGGAACTATATAGTTGATGTTATTTCTCTTCTGTTTGCTTAATGGACCTTTCTGGGCAAAATCCATCATCTTCTTTATATCTAAAGCTGATCAAAGGATTCTTAACTGGAATCCTATACAGTGGGATGAGTGAACGTGCAGGCTATTGTTCCAGTTATTTCCTTTGGGAAAATACATTTCTTTGGATACTTGTTCCTCTCTATTTCCCATTCTATTGAGTCTGTGTCCTTGATGTTTCCTTTTCAATAGGGAACTATATAATTGATGTAATACTCTCCCATTTGCTACAATGGAACTTTCTGGGTAAAATCCATCATCTTCTTTATATCTAAAGCTGATCAAAGGATTCTTAACAAGAACCCTGTACAGTGGAATGAGTAAATGTGCAGGCAATAGTTCCAGTCCTTTCCTTTGGGAAAATCCATTCCTTTAGATACTTGTTCCTCTCTATTTCCCATTCAATTTAGTCTAGTGTTCCTGATGGTTCCTTTTCAATAGGGAACTATATAATTGATGTTAATTCTCTCCCCTTTGCTTCAATGGAACTTTCTGGGCAAAATCCATCATCTTCTTTATATCTAAAGCTGATCAAAGGTTTCTTAACAGGAATCTTATACAGTGGCATAAGTGAACGTGCAGGCTATAGTTCCAGTTATTTCCTTTGGGAAAATCCATTCCTTTGGATACTTGTTCCTCTCTATTTCCCATTCTATTGAGTCTGTGTCCCTGATGGTTCCTTTTCAATTGGGAACTATATAATTGATGTTAATTCCCTCCCTTTTGCTTCAATGGAACATTTTGGGCATAATCCATCATCTTCTTTATATCTAAAGCTGATCAAAGGATTCTTAACAGGAATCCTAAAGAATGGAATGAATCAATGTGCAGGCAATATTTCCAGTTCTTTCTTTGAGGAAAATCCATTCCTTTGGATACTTGTTCCTCTCTATTTCCCATTCAATTGAGTATAGTGTTCCTGATGGTTCCTTTTCAATTGGGAACTATATAATTGATGTTAATTCTCTCCCGTTTGCTTCAATGGAAGTTTCTGGGTAATATCCATCATCTTCTTTATATGTAAAGCTGATCAAAGGATTCTTAACAGGAATCCTATAAGGTGGAATGAGTAAATGTGCAGGCAATAGTTCCAGTCCTTTCCTTTGTGAAAATCCATTCCTTTAGATACTTGTTCCTCTCTATTTCCCATTCAATTGAGTCTAGTGTTCCTGATGTTTCCGTTTCAATAGGGAACTATATAATTGATGTTAATTCTCTCCCATTTGCTTCAATGGAACTTTTTAGGCAAAATCCATCATCTTCTGTATATATAAATCTGATCAAAGGATTCTTAACAGGAATCCTATACAGTGGAATGAGTAAATGTGCAGGCAATAGTTCCAGTCCTTTCCTTTGTGAAAATCCATTCCTTTAGATACTTGTTCCTCTCTATTTCCCATTCAATTGAGTCTAGTGTTCCTGATGTTTCCTTTTCAATGGGGAACTATATAATTGATGTTAATTCTCTCCCATTTGCTTCAATGGAACTTTTTGGGCAAAATCCATAATCTTCTTTATATCTAAAGCTGATCAAAGGATTCTTAACAGGAATCCTATAAGGTGGAATGAGTAAATGTGCAGGCAATAGTTCCAGTCCTTTCCTTTGGGAAAATCCATTCCTTTAGATACTTGTTCCTCTCTATTTCCCATTCAATTGAGTCTAGTGTTCCTGATGGTTCCTTTTCAATAGGGAACTATATAATTGATGTTAATTCTCTCCCCTTTGCTTCAATGGAACTTTCTGGGCAAAATCCATCATCTTCTTTATATCTAAAGCTGATCAAAGGATTCTTAACAGGAATCCTATACAGTGGAATGAATCAATGTGCAGGCAATATTTCCAGTTCTTTCTTTGAGGAAAATCCATTCCTTTGGATACTTGTTCCTCTCTATTTCCCATTCAATTGAGTATAGTGTTCCTGATGGTTCCTTTTCAATTGGGAACTATATAATTGATGTTAATTCTCTCCCGTTTGCTTCAATGGAACTTTCTGGGTAAAATCCATCATCTTCTTTATATCTAAAGCTGATCAAAGGATTCTTAACAGGAACCCTGTACAGTGGAATGAGTAAATGTGCAGGCAATAGTTCCAGTCCTTTCCTTTGGGAAAATCCATTCCTTTAGATACTTGTTCCTCTCTATTTCCCATTCAATTGAGTCTAGTGTTCCTGATGTTTCCTTTTCAATTGGGAACTATATAGTTGATGTTAATTCTCTCCTGTTTGCTTAATGGAACTTTCTGGGCAAAATCCATCATCTTCTTTATATCTAAAGCTGAACAAAAGATTCTTAACAGGAATCCTATACAGTGGAATGAATCAATGTGCAGACAATATTTCCAGTTCTTTCTTTGAGGAAAATCCATTCCTTTGGATACTTGTTCTTCTCTATTTCCCATTCTATTGAGTCTGTGTTCCTGATGTTTCCTTTGCATTTAAGAACAATATAGTTGATGATAATTCTCACTTATTTGCTTCAATGGAACATTTTGGGAAAATATAGCTTCTTCTTTATATGTAAAGCTGATCAAAGGATTCTTAACAGGAATCCTATACAGTGGAATGAGTAAATGTGCCGGCAATAGTTCCAGTCCTTTCCTTTGGGAAAATCCATTCCTTTAGATACTTGTTCCTCTCTATTTCCCATTCAATTTAGTCTAGTGTTCCTGATGGTTCCTTTTCAATAGGGAACTATATAATTGATGTTAATTCTCTCCCCTTTGCTTCAATGGAACTTTCTGGGCAAAATCCTTCATCTTCTTTATATCTAAAGCTGATCAAAGGTTTCTTAACAGGAATCTTATACAGTGGCATAAGTGAACGTGCAGGCTATAGTTCCAGTTATTTCCTTTGGGAAAATCCATTCCTTTGGATACTTGTTCCTCTCTATTTCCCATTCTATTGAGTCTGTGTCCCTGATGGTTCCTTTTCAATTGGGAACTATATAATTGATGTTAATTCCCTCCCTTTTGCTTCAATGGAAAATTTTGGGCAAAATCCATCATCTTCTTTATATCTAAAGCTGATCAAAGGATTCTTAACAGGAATCCTAAACAATGGAATGAATTAATGTGCAGGCAATATTTCCAGTTCTTTCTTTGAGGAAAATCCATTCCTTTGGATACTTGTTCCTCTCTATTTCCCATTCAATTAATTATAGTGTTCCTGATGGTTCCTTTTCAATTGGGAACTATATAATTGATGTTAATTCTCTCCCGTTTGCTTCAATGGAAGTTTCTGGCTAATATCCATCATCTTCTTTATATGTAAAGCTGATCAAAGGATTCTTAACAGGAATCCTATAAGGTGGAATGAGTAAATGTGCAGTCAATAGTTCCAGTCCTTTCCTTTAAGAAAATCCATTCCTTTAGATACTTGTTCCTCTCTATTTCCCATTCAATTGAGTCTAGTGTTCCTGATGTTTCCTTTTCAATAGGGAACTATATAATTGATGTTAATTCTCTCCCATTTGCTTCAATGGAACTTTTTAGGCAAAATCCATCATCTTCTGTATATATAAATCTGATCAAAGGATTCTTAACAGGAATCCTATACAGTGGAATGAGTAAATGTGCAGGCAATAGTTCCAGTCTTTTCCTTTGGGAAAATCCATTCCTTTAGATACTTGTTCCTCTCTATTTCCCATTCAATTGAGTATAGTGTTCGTTATGGTTCCTTTTCAATTGAGAACTTTATAATTGATGTTAATTCTCTCTCATTTGCTTCAATGGAACTTTTTGGGCAAAATCCATCATCTTCTTTATATCTAAAGCTGATAAAAGGATTCTTAACAGGAATCCTATACAGTGGAATGAGTAAATGTGCAGGCAATAGTTCCAGTCCTTTCCTTTGGGAAAATCCATTCCTTTAGATACTTGTTCCTCTCTATTTCCCATTCAATTGAGTCTAGTGTTCCTGATGTTTCCTTTTCAATGGGGAACTATATATTTGATGTTAATTCTCTCCCATTTGCTTCAATGGAAACTTTTTGGGCAAAATCCATCATCTTCTGTATATATAAAGCTGATCAAAGGATTCTTAACAGGAATCCTATACAGTGGAATGAGTAAATGTACAGGCAATAGTTCCAGTCCTTTCCTTTGGGAAAATCCATTCCTTTAGTTACTTGTTCCTCTCTATTTCCCATTCAATTGAGTCTAGTGTTCCTGATGGTTCCTTTTCAATAGGGAACTATATAATTGATGTTAATTCTCTCCCATTTGTTTCAATGGAACTTTTTGGGCAAAATCCATCATCTTCTTTATATCTAAAGCCGATCAAAGGATTCTTAACAGGAACCCTGTACAGTGGAATGAGTAAATGTGCAGGCAATAGTTCGAGTCCTTTCCTTTGGGAAAATCCATTCCTTTAGATACTTGTTCCTCTCTATTAGCCATTCAATTGAGTCTAGTGTTCCTGATGGTTCCTTTTCAATTGGGAACTATATAGTTGATGTTAATTCTCTCCCATTTGCTTCAATGGAACTTTTTCGGCAAAATCCATCATCTTCTTTATATCTAAAGCTGATCAAAGGATTCTTAACAGGAATCCTATACAGTGGAATGAGTAAATGTGCAGGCAATAGTTCCAGTCCTTTCCTTTGGGAAAATCCATTCCTTTAGATACTTGTTCCTCTCTATTTCCCATTCAATTGAGTATAGTGTTCCTGATGTTTCCTTTTCAATAGGGAACTATATAATTGATGTTAATTCCCTCCCATTTGCTTCAATGGAACTTTTTGGGCAAAATCCATCATCTTCTGTATATATAAAGCTGATCCAAGGATTCTTAACAGGAATCCTATACAGTGGAATGAGTAAATGTGCATGCAATTGTTCCAGTCCTTTCCTTTGGGAAAATCCATTCCTTTAGATACTTGTTCCTCTCTATTTCCCATTCAATTGAGTCTAGTGTTCCTGATGTTTCCTTTTCAATGGGGAACTATATATTTGATGTTAATTCTCTCCCATTTGCTTCAATGGAAACTTTTTGGGCAAAATCCATCATCTTCTGTATATATAAAGCTGATCAAAGGATTCTTAACAGGAATCCTATACAGTGGAATGAGTAAATGTACAGGCAATAGTTCCAGTCCTTTCCTTTGGGAAAATCCATTCCTTTAGTTACTTGTTCCTCTCTATTTCCCATTCAATTGAGTCTAGTGTTCCTGATGGTTCCTTTTCAATAGGGAACTATATAATTGATGTTAATTCTCTCCCATTTGCTTCAATGGAAATTTTTGGGCAAAATCCATCATCTTCTTTATATCTAAAGCCGATCAAAGGATTCTTAACAGGAACCCTGTACAGTGGAATGAGTAAATGTGCAGGCAATAGTTCCAGTCCTTTCCTTTGGGAAAATCCATTCCTTTAGATACTTGTTCCTCTCTATTAGCCATTCAATTGAGTCTAGTGTTCCTGATGTTTCCTTTTCAATAGGGAACTATATAATTGATGTTAATTCCCTCCCATTTGCTTCAATGGAACTTTTTGGGCAAAATCCATCATCTTCTGTATATATAAAGCTGATCCAAGGATTCTTAACAGGAATCCTATACAGTGGAATGAGTAAATGTGCAGGCAATAGTTCCAGTCCTTTCCTTTGGGAAAATCCATTCCTTTAGATACTTGTTCCTCTCTATTTCCCATTCAATTGAGTCTAGTGTTCCTGATGTTTCCTTTTCAATAGGGAACTATATAATTGATGTTAATTCTCTCCCATTTGCTTCAATGGAACTTTTTGGGCAAAATCCATCATCTTCTGTATATCTAAAGCTGATCAAAGGATTCTTAACAGGAATCCTATACAGTGGAATGAGTAAATGTGCAGGCAATAGTTCCAGTCCTTTCCTTTTGGAAAATCCATTCCTTTAGATACTTGTTCCTCTCTATTTCCCATTCTATTGAGTCTAGTGTTCCTGATGGTTCCTTTTCAATAGGGAACTATATAATTAATGTTAATTCTCTCCCATTTGCTTCAATGGAACTTTTTGGGCAAAATCCATCATCTTCTTTATATCTAAAGCTGATCAAAGGATTCTTAACAGGAATCCTATACAGTGGCATGAGTGAACGTGCAGGCTATAGTTCCAGTTATTTCCTTTGGGAAAATCCATTCCTTTGGATACTTGTTCCTCTCTATTAGCCATTCAATTGAGTCTAGTGTTCCTGATGGTTCCTTTTCAATTGGGAACTATATAATTGATGTTAATTCTCTCCCGTTTGCTTCAATGGAAGTTTCTGGGTAATATCCATCATCTTCTTTATATGTAAAGCTGATCAAAGGATTCTTAACAGGAATCCTATACAGTGGAATGAGTAAATGTGCAGGCAATAGTTCCAGTCCTTTCCTTTGGGAAAATCCATTCCTTTAGATACTTGTTCCTCTCTATTTCCCATTCAATTGAGTATAGTGTTCCTGATGTTTCCTTTTCAATAGGGAACTATATAATTGATGTTAATTCCCTCCCATTTGCCTTCAATGGAACTTTTTGGGCAAAATCCATCATCTTCTGTATATATAAAGCTGATCCAAGGATTCTTAACAGGAATCCTATACAGTGGAATGAGTAAATGTGCATGCAATTGTTCCAGTCCTTTCCTTTGGGAAAATCCATTCCTTTAGATACTTGTTCCTCTCTATTTCCCATTCAATTGAGTCTAGTGTTCCTGATGTTTCCTTTTCAATGGGGAACTATATATTTGATGTTAATTCTCTCCCATTTGCTTCAATGGAAACTTTTTGGGCAAAATCCATCATCTTCTGTATATATAAAGCTGATCAAAGGATTCTTAACAGGAATCCTATACAGTGGAATGAGTAAATGTACAGGCAATAGTTCCAGTCCTTTCCTTTGGGAAAATCCATTCCTTTAGTTACTTGTTCCTCTCTATTTCCCATTCAATTGAGTCTAGTGTTCCTGATGGTTCCTTTTCAATAGGGAACTATATAATTGATGTTAATTCTCTCCCATTTGCTTCAATGGAAATTTTTGGGCAAAATCCATCATCTTCTTTATATCTAAAGCCGATCAAAGGATTCTTAACAGGAACCCTGTACAGTGGAATGAGTAAATGTGCAGGCAATAGTTCCAGTCCTTTCCTTTGGGAAAATCCATTCCTTTAGATACTTGTTCCTCTCTATTAGCCATTCAATTGAGTCTAGTGTTCCTGATGTTTCCTTTTCAATAGGGAACTATATAATTGATGTTAATTCCCTCCCATTTGCTTCAATGGAACTTTTTGGGCAAAATCCATCATCTTCTGTATATATAAAGCTGATCCAAGGATTCTTAACAGGAATCCTATACAGTGGAATGAGTAAATGTGCAGGCAATAGTTCCAGTCCTTTCCTTTGGGAAAATCCATTCCTTTAGATACTTGTTCCTCTCTATTTCCCATTCAATTGAGTCTAGTGTTCCTGATGTTTCCTTTTCAATAGGGAACTATATAATTGATGTTAATTCTCTCCCATTTGCTTCAATGGAACTTTTTGGGCAAAATCCATCATCTTCTGTATATCTAAAGCTGATCAAAGGATTCTTAACAGGAATCCTATACAGTGGAATGAGTAAATGTGCAGGCAATAGTTCCAGTCCTTTCCTTTTGGAAAATCCATTCCTTTAGATACTTGTTCCTCTCTATTTCCCATTCTATTGAGTCTAGTGTTCCTGATGGTTCCTTTTCAATAGGGAACTATATAATTAATGTTAATTCTCTCCCATTTGCTTCAATGGAACTTTTTGGGCAAAATCCATCATCTTCTTTATATCTAAAGCTGATCAAAGGATTCTTAACAGGAATCCTATACAGTGGCATGAGTGAACGTGCAGGCTATAGTTCCAGTTATTTCCTTTGGGAAAATCCATTCCTTTGGATACTTGTTCCTCTCTATTAGCCATTCAATTGAGTCTAGTGTTCCTGATGGTTCCTTTTCAATTGGGAACTATATAATTGATGTTAATTCTCTCCCGTTTGCTTCAATGGAAGTTTCTGGGTAATATCCATCATCTTCTTTATATGTAAAGCTGATCAAAGGATTCTTAACAGGAATCCTATAAGGTGGAATGAGTAAATGTGCAGGCAATAATTCCAGTCCTTTCCTTTAAGAAAATCCATTCCTTTAGATACTTGTTCCTCTCTATTTCCCATTCAATTGAGTCTAGTGTTCCTGATGTTTCCTTTTCAATAGGGAACTATATAATTGATGTTAATTCTCTCCCATTTGCTTCAATGGAACTTTTTGGGCAAAATCCATAATCTTCTTTATATCTAAAGCTGATCAAAGGATTCTTAACAGGAATCCTATACAGTGGAATGAATCAATGTGCAGGTAATATTTCCAGATCTTTCTTTGAGGAAAATCCATTCCTTTGGATACTTGTTCCTCTCTATTTCCCATTCAATTGAGTATAGTGTTCCTTATGGTTCCTTTTCAATTGGGAACTATATAATTGATGTTAATTCTCTCCCGTTTGCTTCAATGGAACTTTCTGGGTAAAATCCATCATCTTCTTTATATCTAAAGCTGATCAAAGGATTCTTAACAGGAACCCTGTACAGTGGAATGAGTAAATGTGCAGGCAATAGTTCCAGTCCTTTCCTTTGGGAAAATCCATTCCTTTAGATACTTGTTCCTCTCTATTTCCCATTCAATTGAGTCTAGTGTTCCTGATGTTTCCTTTTCAATGGGGAACTATATATTTGATGTTAATTCTCTCCCATTTGCTTCAATGGAACTTTTTGGACAAAATCCATCATCTTCTGTATATATAAAGCTGATCAAAGGATTCTTAACAGGAATCCTATACAGTGGAATGAGTAAATGTACAGGCAATAGTTCCAGTCCTTTCCTTTGGGAAAATCCATTCCTTTAGATACTTGTTCCTCTCTATTTCCCATTCAATTGAGTCTAGTGTTCCTGATGTTTCCTTTTCAATGGGGAACTATATATTTGATGTTAATTCTCTCCCATTTGCTTCAATGGAAACTTTTTGGGCAAAATCCATCATCTTCTGTATATATAAAGCTGATCAAAGGATTCTTAACAGGAATCCTATACAGTGGAATGAGTAAATGTACAGGCAATAGTTCCAGTCCTTTCCTTTGGGAAAATCCATTCCTTTAGTTACTTGTTCCTCTCTATTTCCCATTCAATTGAGACTAGTGTTCCTGATGGTTCCTTTTCAATAGGGAACTATAAAATTGATGTTAATTCTCTCCCATTTGCTTCAATGGAACTTTTTGGGCAAAATCCATCATCTTCTTTATATCTAAAGCCGATCAAAGGATTCTTAACAGGAACCCTTTACAGTGGAATGAGTAAATGTGCAGGCAATAGTTCCAGTCCTTTCCTTTGGGAAAATCCATTCCTTTAGATACTTGTTCCTCTCTATTTCCCATTCAATTGAGTCTAGTGTTCCTGATGTTTCCTTTTCAATAGGGAACTATATAATTGATGTTAATTCTCTCCCATTTGCTTCAATGGAACTTTTTGGGCAAAATCCATAATCTTCTTTATATCTAAAGCTGATCAAAGGATTCTTAACAGGAATCCTATACAGTGGAATGAATCAATGTGCAGGTAATATTTCCAGATCTTTCTTTGAGGAAAATCCATTCCTTTGGATACTTGTTCCTCTCTATTTCCCATTCAATTGAGTATAGTGTTCCTTATGGTTCCTTTTCAATTGGGAACTATATAATTGATGTTAATTCTCTCCCGTTTGCTTCAATGGAACTTTCTGGGTAAAATCCATCATCTTCTTTATATCTAAAGCTGATCAAAGGATTCTTAACAGGAACCCTGTACAGTGGAATGAGTAAATGTGCAGGCAATAGTTCCAGTCCTTTCCTTTGGGAAAATCCATTCCTTTAGATACTTGTTCCTCTCTATTTCCCATTCAATTGAGTCTAGTGTTCCTGATGTTTCCTTTTCAATGGGGAACTATATATTTGATGTTAATTCTCTCCCATTTGCTTCAATGGAACTTTTTGGACAAAATCCATCATCTTCTGTATATATAAAGCTGATCAAAGGATTCTTAACAGGAATCCTATACAGTGGAATGAGTAAATGTACAGGCAATAGTTCCAGTCCTTTCCTTTGGGAAAATCCATTCCTTTAGATACTTGTTCCTCTCTATTTCCCATTCAATTGAGTCTAGTGTTCCTGATGTTTCCTTTTCAATGGGGAACTATATATTTGATGTTAATTCTCTCCCATTTGCTTCAATGGAAACTTTTTGGGCAAAATCCATCATCTTCTGTATATATAAAGCTGATCAAAGGATTCTTAACAGGAATCCTATACAGTGGAATGAGTAAATGTACAGGCAATAGTTCCAGTCCTTTCCTTTGGGAAAATCCATTCCTTTAGTTACTTGTTCCTCTCTATTTCCCATTCAATTGAGACTAGTGTTCCTGATGGTTCCTTTTCAATAGGGAACTATAAAATTGATGTTAATTCTCTCCCATTTGCTTCAATGGAACTTTTTGGGCAAAATCCATCATCTTCTTTATATCTAAAGCCGATCAAAGGATTCTTAACAGGAACCCTTTACAGTGGAATGAGTAAATGTGCAGCCAATAGTTCCAGTCCTTTCCTTTGGGAAAATCCATTCCTTTAGATACTTGTTCCTCTCTATTTCCCATTCAATTGAGTCTAGTGTTCCTGATGGTTCCTTTTCAATAGGGAACTATATAATTGATGTTAATTCTCTCCCATTTGCTTCAATGGAACTTTTTCGGCAAAATCCATCATCTTCTTTATATCTAAAGCTGATCAAAGGATTCTTAACAGGAATCCTATACAGTGGAATGAGTAAATGTGCAGGCAATAGTTCCAGTCCTTTCCTTCGGGAAAATCCATTCCTTTAGATACTTGTTCCTCTCTATTTCCCATTCAATTGAGTCTAGTGTTCCTGATGTTTCCTTTTCAATAGGGAACTATATAATTGATGTTAATTCCCTCCCATTTGCTTCAATGGAACTTTTTGGGCAAAATCCATCATCTTCTGTATATATAAAGCTGATCCAAGGATTCTTAACAGGAATCCTATACAGTGGAATGAGTAAATGTGCAGGCAATAGTTCCAGTCCTTTCCTTTGGGAAAATCCATTCCTTTAGATACTTGTTCCTCTCTATTTCCCATTCAATTGAGTCTAGTGTTCCTGATGTTTCCTTTTCAATAGGGAACTATATAATTGATGTTAATTCTCTCCCATTTGCTTCAATGGAACTTTTTGGGCAAAATCCATCATCTTCTGTATATCTAAAGCTGATCAAAGGATTCTTAACAGGAATCCTATACAGTGGAATGAGTAAATGTGCAGGCAATTGTTCCAGTCCTTTCCTTTTGGAAAATCCATTCCTTTAGATACTTGTTCCTCTCTATTTCCCATTCTATTGAGTCTAGTGTTCCTGATGGTTCCTTTTCAATAGGGAACTATATAATTGATGTTAATTCTCTCCCATTTGCTTCAATGGAACTTTTTGGGCAAAATCCATCATCTTCTTTATATCTAAAGCTGATCAAAGGATTCTTAACAGGAATCCTATACAGTGGCATGAGTGAACATGCAGGCTATAGTTCCAGTTATTTCCTTGGGGAAAATCCATTCCTTTGGATACTTGTTACTCTCTATTAGCCATTCAATTGAGTCTAGTGTTCCTGATGGTTCCTTTTCAATTGGGAACTATATAATTGATGTTAATTCTCTCCCGTTTGCTTCAATGGAAGTTTCTGGGTAATATCCATCATCTTCTTTATATGTAAAGCTGATCAAAGGATTCTTAAAAGGAATCCTATAAGGTGGAATGAGTAAATGTGCAGGCAATAGTTCCAGTCCTTTCCTTTGGGAAAATCCATTCCTTTAGATACTTGTTCCTCTCTATTTCCCATTCAATTGAGTCTAGTGTTCCTGATGTTTCCTTTTCAATAGGGAACTATATAATTGATGTTAATTCTCTCCCATTTGCTTCAATGGAACTTTTTAGGCAAAATCCATCATCTTCTGTATATATAAATCTGATCAAAGGATTCTTAACAGGAATCCTATACAGTGGAATGAGTAAATGTGCAGGCAATAGTTCCAGTCCTTTCCTTTGTGAAAATCCATTCCTTTAGATACTTGTTCCTCTCTATTTCCCATTCAATTGAGTCTAGTGTTCCTGATGTTTCCTTTTCAATAGGGAACTATATAATTGATGTTAATTCTCTCCCATTTGCTTCAATGGAACTTTTTAGGCAAAATCCATCATCTTCTGTATATATAAATCTGATCAAAGGATTCTTAACAGGAATCCTATACAGTGGAATGAGTAAATGTGCAGGCAATAGTTCCAGTCCTTTCCTTTGGGAAAATCCATTCCTTTAGATACTTGTTCCTCTCTATTTCCCATTCAATTGAGTCTAGTGTTCCTGATGTTTCCTTTTCAATAGGGAACTATATAATTGATGTTAATTCTCTCCCATTTGCTTCAATGGAACTTTTTGGGCAAAATCCATAATCTTCTTTATATCTAAAGCTGATCAAAGGATTCTTAACAGGAATCCTATACAGTGGAATGAATCAATGTGCAGGTAATATTTCCAGATCTTTCTTTGAGGAAAATCCATTCCTTTGGATACTTGTTCCTCTCTATTTCCCATTCAATTGAGTATAGTGTTCCTTATGGTTCCTTTTCAATTGGGAACTATATAATTGATGTTAATTCTCTCCCGTTTGCTTCAATGGAACTTTCTGGGTAAAATCCATCATCTTCTTTATATCTAAAGCTGATCAAAGGATTCTTAACAGGAACCCTGTACAGTGGAATGAGTAAATGTGCAGGCAATAGTTCCAGTCCTTTCCTTTGGGAAAATCCATTCCTTTAGATACTTGTTCCTCTCTATTTCCCATTCAATTGAGTCTAGTGTTCCTGATGTTTCCTTTTCAATGGGGAACTATATATTTGATGTTAATTCTCTCCCATTTGCTTCAATGGAACTTTTTGGCAAAATCCATCATCTTCTGTATATATAAAGCTGATCAAAGGATTCTTAACAGGAATCCTATACAGTGGAATGAGTAAATGTACAGGCAATAGTTCCAGTCCTTTCCTTTGGGAAAATCCATTCCTTTAGATACTTGTTCCTCTCTATTTCCCATTCAATTGAGTCTAGTGTTCCTGATGTTTCCTTTTCAATGGGGAACTATATATTTGATGTTAATTCTCTCCCATTTGCTTCAATGGAAACTTTTTGGGCAAAATCCATCATCTTCTGTATATATAAAGCTGATCAAAGGATTCTTAACAGGAATCCTATACAGTGGAATGAGTAAATGTACAGGCAATAGTTCCAGTCCTTTCCTTTGGGAAAATCCATTCCTTTAGTTACTTGTTCCTCTCTATTTCCCATTCAATTGAGACTAGTGTTCCTGATGGTTCCTTTTCAATAGGGAACTATAAAATTGATGTTAATTCTCTCCCATTTGCTTCAATGGAACTTTTTGGGCAAAATCCATCATCTTCTTTATATCTAAAGCCGATCAAAGGATTCTTAACAGGAACCCTTTACAGTGGAATGAGTAAATGTGCAGCCAATAGTTCCAGTCCTTTCCTTTGGGAAAATCCATTCCTTTAGATACTTGTTCCTCTCTATTTCCCATTCAATTGAGTCTAGTGTTCCTGATGGTTCCTTTTCAATAGGGAACTATATAATTGATGTTAATTCTCTCCCATTTGCTTCAATGGAACTTTTTCGGCAAAATCCATCATCTTCTTTATATCTAAAGCTGATCAAAGGATTCTTAACAGGAATCCTATACAGTGGAATGAGTAAATGTGCAGGCAATAGTTCCAGTCCTTTCCTTCGGGAAAATCCATTCCTTTAGATACTTGTTCCTCTCTATTTCCCATTCAATTGAGTCTAGTGTTCCTGATGTTTCCTTTTCAATAGGGAACTATATAATTGATGTTAATTCCCTCCCATTTGCTTCAATGGAACTTTTTGGGCAAAATCCATCATCTTCTGTATATATAAAGCTGATCCAAGGATTCTTAACAGGAATCCTATACAGTGGAATGAGTAAATGTGCAGGCAATAGTTCCAGTCCTTTCCTTTGGGAAAATCCATTCCTTTAGATACTTGTTCCTCTCTATTTCCCATTCAATTGAGTCTAGTGTTCCTGATGTTTCCTTTTCAATAGGGAACTATATAATTGATGTTAATTCTCTCCCATTTGCTTCAATGGAACTTTTTGGGCAAAATCCATCATCTTCTGTATATCTAAAGCTGATCAAAGGATTCTTAACAGGAATCCTATACAGTGGAATGAGTAAATGTGCAGGCAATTGTTCCAGTCCTTTCCTTTTGGAAAATCCATTCCTTTAGATACTTGTTCCTCTCTATTTCCCATTCTATTGAGTCTAGTGTTCCTGATGGTTCCTTTTCAATAGGGAACTATATAATTGATGTTAATTCTCTCCCATTTGCTTCAATGGAACTTTTTGGGCAAAATCCATCATCTTCTTTATATCTAAAGCTGATCAAAGGATTCTTAACAGGAATCCTATACAGTGGCATGAGTGAACATGCAGGCTATAGTTCCAGTTATTTCCTTGGGGAAAATCCATTCCTTTGGATACTTGTTACTCTCTATTAGCCATTCAATTGAGTCTAGTGTTCCTGATGGTTCCTTTTCAATTGGGAACTATATAATTGATGTTAATTCTCTCCCGTTTGCTTCAATGGAAGTTTCTGGGTAATATCCATCATCTTCTTTATATGTAAAGCTGATCAAAGGATTCTTAAAAGGAATCCTATAAGTTGGAATGAGTAAATGTGCAGGCAATAGTTCCAGTCCTTTCCTTTGGGAAAATCCATTCCTTTAGATACTTGTTCCTCTCTATTTCCCATTCAATTGAGTCTAGTGTTCCTGATGTTTCCTTTTCAATAGGGAACTATATAATTGATGTTAATTCTCTCCCATTTGCTTCAATGGAACTTTTTAGGCAAAATCCATCATCTTCTGTATATATAAATCTGATCAAAGGATTCTTAACAGGAATCCTATACAGTGGAATGAGTAAATGTGCAGGCAATAGTTCCAGTCCTTTCCTTTGTGAAAATCCATTCCTTTAGATACTTGTTCCTCTCTATTTCCCATTCAATTGAGTCTGAGTGTTCCTGATGTTTCCTTTTCAATAGGGAACTATATAATTGATGTTAATTCTCTCCCATTTGCTTCAATGGAACTTTTTGGGCAAAATCCATCATCTTCTTTATATCTAAAGCTGATCAAAGGATTCTTAACAGGAATCCTATACAGTGGAATGAATCAATGTGCAGGTAATATTTCCAGATCTTTCTTTGAGGAAAATCCATTCCTTTGGATACTTGTTCCTCTCTATTTCCCATTCAATTGAGTATAGTGTTCCATATGGTTCCTTTTCAATTGGGAACTATATAATTGATGTTAATTCTCTCCCGTTTGCTTCAATGGAACTTTCTGGGTAAAATCCATCATCTTCTTTATATCTAAAGCTGATCAAAGGATTCTTAACAGGAACCCTGTACAGTGGAATGAGTAAATGTGCAGGCAATAGTTCCAGTCCTTTCCTTTGGGAAAATCCATTCCTTTAGATACTTGTTCCTCTCTATTTCCCATTCAATTGAGTCTAGTGTTCCTGATGTTTCCTTTTCAATTGGGAACTATATAGTTGATGTTAATTCTCTCCTGTTTGCTTAATGGAACTTTCTGGGCAAAATCCATCATCTTCTTTATATCTAAAGCTGAACAAAAGATTCTTAACAGGAATCCTATACAGTGGAATGAATCAATGTGCAGGCAGTATTTCCAGTTCTTTCTTTGAGGAAAATCCATTCCTTTGGATACTTGTTCCTCTCTATTTCCCATTCTATTGAGTCTGTGTTCCTGATGTTTCCTTTGCATTTAAGAACATTATAGTTGATGATAATTCTCACTTATTTGCTTCAATGGAACATTTTGGGCAAAATATAGCTTCTTCTTTATATGTAAAGCTGATCAAAGGATTCTTAACAGGAATCCTATACAGTGGAATGAGTAAATGTGCAGGCAATAGTTCCAGTCCTTTCCTTTGGGAAAATCCATTCCTTTAGATACTTGTTCCTCTCTATTTCCCATTCAATTGAGTCTAGTGTTCCTGATGGTTCCTTTTCAATAGGGAACTATATAATTGATGTTAATTCTCTCCCATTTGCTTCAATGGAACTTTTTGGGCAAAATCCATAATCTTCTTTATATCTAAAGCTGATCAAAGGATTCTTAACAGGAATCCTATACAGTGGAATGAATCAATGTGCAGGCAATATTTCCAGTTCTTTCTTTGAGGAAAATCCATTCCTTTGGATACTTGTTCCTCTCTATTTCCCATTCAATTGAGTATAGTGTTCCTGATGGTTCCTTTTCAATTGGGAACTATATAATTGATGTTAATTCTCTCCCGTTTGCTTCAATGGAACTTTCTGGGTAAAATCCATCATCTTCTTTATATCTAAAGCTGATCAAAGGATTCTTAACAGGAACCCTGTACAGTGGAATGAGTAAATTTGCAGGCAATAGTTCCAGTCCTTTCCTTTGGGAAAATCCATTCCTTTAGATACTTGTTCCTCTCTATTTCCCATTCAATTGAGTCTAGTGTTCCTGATGGTTCCTTTTCAATAGGGAACTATATAATTGATGTTAATTCTCTCCCATTTGCTTCAATGGAACTTTTTCGGCAAAATCCATCATCTTCTTTATATCTAAAGCTGATCAAAGGATTCTTAACAGGAATCCTATACAATGGAATGAGTAAATGTGCAGGCAATAGTTCCAGTCCTTTCCTTTGGGAAAATCCATTCCTTTAGATACTTGTTCCTCTCTATTTCCCATTCAATTGAGTCTAGTGTTCCTGATGTTTCCTTTTCAATTGGGAACTATATAGTTGATGTTAATTCTCTCCTGTTTGCTTAATGGAACTTTCTGGGCAAATCCATCATCTTCTTTATATCTAAAGCTGAACAAAAGATTCTTAACAGGAATCCTATACAGTGGAATGAATCAATGTGCAGGCAATATTTCCAGTTCTTTCTTTGAGGAAAATCCATTCCTTTGGATACTTGTTCCTCTCTATTTCCCATTCTATTGAGTCTGTGTTCCTGATGTTTCCTTTGCATTTAAGAACAATATAGTTGATGATAATTCTCACTTATTTGCTTCAATGGAACATTTTCGGAAAATATAGCTTCTTCTTTATATGTAAAGCTGATCAAAGGATTTTAACAGGAATCCTATACAGTGGAATGAGTAAATGTGCAGGCAATAGTTCCAGTCCTTTCCTTTGGGAAAATCCATTCCTTTAGATACTTGTTCCTCTCTATTTCCCATTCAATTTAGTCTAGTGTTCCTGATGGTTCCTTTTCAATAGGGAACTATATAATTGATGTTAATTCTCTCCCCTTTGCTTCAATGGAACTTTCTGGGCAAAATCCTTCATCTTCTTTATATCTAAAGCTGATCAAATGTTTCTTAACAGGAATCTTATACAGTGGCATAAGTGAACGTGCAGGCTATAGTTCCAGTTATTTCCTTTGGGAAAATCCATTCCTTTGGATACTTGTTCCTCTCTATTTCCCATTCTATTGAGTCTGTGTCCCTGATGGTTCCTTTTCAATTGGGAACTATATAATTGATGTTAATTCCCTCCCTTTGCTTCAATGGAACATTTTGGGCAAAATCCATCATCTTCTTTATATCTAAAGCTGATCAAAGGATTCTTAACAGGAATCCTAAACAATGGAATGAATCAATGTGCAGGCAATATTTCCAGTTCTTTCTTTGAGGAAAATCCATTCCTTTGGATACTTGTTCCTCTCTATTTCCCATTCAATTGAGTATAGTGTTCCTGATGGTTCCTTTTCAATTGGGAACTATATAATTGATGTTAATTCTCTCCCGTTTGCTTCAATGGAACTTTCTGGGCTAAATCCATCATCTTCTGTATATATAAAGCTGATCCAAGGATTCTTAACAGGAATCCTATAAGTGGAATGAGTAAATGTGCAGGCAATAGTTCCAGTCCTTTCCTTTGGGAAAATCCATTCCTTTAGATACTTGTTCCTCTCTATTTCCCATTCAATTGAGTCTAGTGTTCCTGATGGTTCCTTTTCAATAGGGAACTATATAATTGATGTTAATTCTCTCCCATTTGCTTCAATGGAACTTTTTGGGCAAAATCCATAATCTTCTTTATATCTAAAGCTGATCAAAGGATTCTTAACAGGAATCCTATAAGTGGAATGAGTAAATGTGCAGGCAATAGTTCCAGTCCTTTCCTTTGGGAAAATCCATTCCTTTAGATACTTGTTCCTCTCTATTTCCCATTCAATTTAGTCTAGTGTTCCTGATGGTTCCTTTTCAATAGGGAACTATATAATTGATGTTAATTCTCTCCCCTTTGCTTCAATGGAACTTTCTGGGCAAAATCCTTCATCTTCTTTATATCTAAAGCTGATCAAAGGTTTCTTAACAGGAATCTTATACAGTGGCATAAGTGAACGTGCAGGCTATAGTTCCAGTTATTTCCTTTGGGAAAATCCATTCCTTTGGATACTTGTTCCTCTCTATTTCCCATTCTATTGAGTCTGTGTCCCTGATGGTTCCTTTTCAATTGGGAACTATATAATTGATGTTAATTCCCTCCCTTTTGCTTCAATGGAACATTTTGGGCAAAATCCATCATCTTCTTTATATCTAAAGCTGATCAAAGGATTCTTAACAGGAATCCTAAAGAATGGAATGAATCAATGTGCAGGCAATATTTCCAGTTCTTTCTTTGAGGAAAATCCATTCCTTTGGATACTTGTTCCTCTCTATTTCCCATTCAATTGAGTATAGTGTTCCTGATGGTTCCTTTTCAATTGGGAACTATATAATTGATGTTAATTCTCTCCCGTTTGCTTCAATGGAAGTTTCTGGGTAATATCCATCATCTTCTTTATATGTAAAGCTGATCAAAGGATTCTTAACAGGAATCCTATAAGGTGGAATGAGTAAATGTGCAGGCAATAGTTCCAGTCCTTTCCTTTGTGAAAATCCATTCCTTTAGATACTTGTTCCTCTCTATTTCCCATTCAATTGAGTCTAGTGTTCCTGATGTTTCCTTTTCAATAGGGAACTATATAATTGATGTTAATTCTCTCCCATTTGCTTCAATGGAACTTTTTAGGCAAAATCCATCATCTTCTGTATATATAAATCTGATCAAAGGATTC
This sequence comes from Sminthopsis crassicaudata, assembly GCF_048593235.1. NCBI lineage: Eukaryota > Metazoa > Chordata > Mammalia > Dasyuromorphia > Dasyuridae > Sminthopsis > Sminthopsis crassicaudata. Next base: position 203,643,197 of record NC_133619.1, read on the forward strand.
TTAACAGGAATCCTATACAGTGGAATGAGTAAATGTGCAGGCAATAGTTCCAGTCCTTTCCTTTGTGAAAATCCATTCCTTTAGATACTTGTTCCTCTCTATTTCCCATTCAATTGAGTCTAGTGTTCCTGATGTTTCCTTTTCAATAGGGAACTATATAATTGATGTTAATTCTCTCCCATTTGCTTCAATGGAACTTTTTGGGCAAAATCCATAATCTTCTTTATATCTAAAGCTGATCAAAGGATTCTTAACAGGAATCCTATAAGTGGAATGAGTAAATGTGCAGGCAATAGTTCCAGTCCTTTCCTTTGGGAAAATCCATTCCTTTAGATACTTGTTCCTCTCTATTTCCCATTCAATTGAGTCTAGTGTTCCTGATGGTTCCTTTTCAATAGGGAACTATATAATTGATGTTAATTCTCTCCCCTTTACTTCAATGGAACTTTCTGGGCAAAATCCATCATCTTCTTTATATCTAAAGCTGATCAAAGGATTCTTAACAGGAATCCTATACAGTGGCATGAGTGAACGTGCAGGCTATAGTTCCAGTTATTTCCTTTGGGAAAATCCATTCCTTTGGATACTTGTTCCTCTCTATTAGCCATTCAATTGAGTCTAGTGTTCCTGATGGTTCCTTTTCAATTGGGAACTATATAATTGATGTTAATTCTCTCCCGTTTGCTTCAATGGAAGTTTCTGGGTAATATCCATCATCTTCTTAATATGTAAAGCTGATCAAAGGATTCTTAACAGGAATCCTATAAGGTGGAATGCGTAAATGTGCAGGCAATAATTCCAGTCCTTTCCTTTAAGAAAATCCATTCCTTTAGATACTTGTTCCTCTCTATTTCCCATTCAATTGAGTCTAGTGTTCCTGATGTTTCCTTTTCAATAGGGAACTATATAATTGATGTTAATTCTCTCCCATTTGCTTCAATGGAACTTTTTAGGCAAAATCCATCATCTTCTGTATATATAAATCTGATCAAAGGATTCTTAACAGGAATCCTATACAGTGGAATGAGTAAATGTGCAGGCAATAGTTCCAGTCCTTTCCTTTGGGAAAATCCATTCCTTTAGATACTTGTTCCTCTCTATTTCCCATTCAATTGAGTCTAGTGTTCCTGATGTTTCCTTTTCAATAGGGAACTATATAATTGATGTTAATTCTCTCCCATTTGCTTCAATGGAACTTTTTGGGCAAAATCCATAATCTTCTTTATATCTAAAGCTGATCAAAGGATTCTTAACAGGAATCCTATACAGTGGAATGAATCAATGTGCAGGTAATATTTCCAGATCTTTCTTTGAGGAAAATCCATTCCTTTGGATACTTGTTCCTCTCTATTTCCCATTCAATTGAGTATAGTGTTCCTTATGGTTCCTTTTCAATTGGGAACTATATAATTGATGTTAATTCTCTCCCGTTTGCTTCAATGGAACTTTCTGGGTAAAATCCATCATCTTCTTTATATCTAAAGCTGATCAAAGGATTCTTAACAGGAACCCTGTACAGTGGAATGAGTAAATATGCAGGCAATAGTTCCAGTCCTTTCCTTTGGGAAAATCCATTCCTTTAGATACTTGTTCCTCTCTATTTCCCATTCAATTGAGTCTAGTGTTCCTGATGTTTCCTTTTCAATGGGGAACTATATATTTGATGTTAATTCTCTCCCATTTGCTTCAATGGAACTTTTTGGACAAAATCCATCATCTTCTGTATATATAAAGCTGATCAAAGGATTCTTAACAGGAATCCTATACAGTGGAATGAGTAAATGTACAGGCAATAGTTCCAGTCCTTTCCTTTGGGAAAATCCATTCCTTTAGATACTTGTTCCTCTCTACTTCCCATTCAATTGAGTCTAGTGTTCCTGATGTTTCCTTTTCAATGGGGAACTATATATTTGATGTTAATTCTCTCCCATTTGCTTCAATGGAAACTTTTTGGGCAAAATCCATCATCTTCTGTATATATAAAGCTGATCAAAGGATTCTTAACAGGAATCCTATACAGTGGAATGAGTAAATGTACAGGCAATAGTTCCAGTCCTTTCCTTTGGGAAAATCCATTCCTTTAGTTACTTGTTCCTCTCTATTTCCCATTCAATTGAGACTAGTGTTCCTGATGGTTCCTTTTCAATAGGGAACTATATAATTGATGTTAATTCTCTCCCATTTGCTTCAATGGAACTTTTTGGGCAAAATCCATCATCTTCTTTATATCTAAAGCCGATCAAAGGATTCTTAACAGGAACCCTTTACAGTGGAATGAGTAAATGTGCAGCCAATAGTTCCAGTCCTTTCCTTTGGGAAAATCCATTCCTTTAGATACTTGTTCCTCTCTATTTCCCATTCAATTGAGTCTAGTGTTCCTGATGGTTCCTTTTCAATAGGGAACTATATAATTGATGTTAATTCTCTCCCATTTGCTTCAATGGAACTTTTTCGGCAAAATCCATCATCTTCTTTATATCTAAAGCTGATCAAAGGATTCTTAACAGGAATCCTATACAGTGGAATGAGTAAATGTGCAGGCAATAGTTCCAGTCCTTTCCTTCGGGAAAATCCATTCCTTTAGATACTTGTTCCTCTCTATTTCCCATTCAATTGAGTCTAGTGTTCCTGATGTTTCCTTTTCAATAGGGAACTATATAATTGATGTTAATTCCCTCCCATTTGCTTCAATGGAACTTTTTGGGCAAAATCCATCATCTTCTGTATATATAAAGCTGATCCAAGGATTCTTAACAGGAATCCTATACAGTGGAATGAGTAAATGTGCAGGCAATAGTTCCAGTCCTTTCCTTTGGGAAAATCCATTCCTTTAGATACTTGTTCCTCTCTATTTCCCATTCAATTGAGTCTAGTGTTCCTGATGTTTCCTTTTCAATAGGGAACTATATAATTGATGTTAATTCTCTCCCATTTGCTTCAATGGAACTTTTTGGGCAAAATCCATCATCTTCTGTATATCTAAAGCTGATCAAAGGATTCTTAACAGGAATCCTATACAGTGGAATGAGTAAATGTGCAGGCAATAGTTCCAGTCCTTTCCTTTTGGAAAATCCATTCCTTTAGATACTTGTTCCTCTCTATTTCCCATTCAATTTAGTCTAGTGTTCCTGATGGTTCCTTTTCAATAGGGAAGTATATAATTGATGTTAATTCTCTCCCCTTTGCTTCAATGGAACTTTCTGGGCAAAATCCTTCATCTTCTTTATATCTAAAGCTGATCAAAGGTTTCTTAACAGGAATCTTATACAGTGGCATAAGTGAACGTGCAGGCTATAGTTCCAGTTATTTCCTTTGGGAAAATCCATTCCTTTGGATACTTGTTCCTCTCTATTTCCCATTCTATTGAGTCTGTGTCCCTGATGGTTCCTTTTCAATTGGGAACTATATAATTGATGTTAATTCCCTCCCTTTTGCTTCAATGGAACATTTTGGGCAAAATCCATCATCTTCTTTATATCTAAAGCTGATCAAAGGATTCTTAACAGGAATCCTAAAGAATGGAATGAATCAATGTGCAGGCAATATTTCCAGTTCTTTCTTTGAGGAAAATCCATTCCTTTGGATACTTGTTCCTCTCTATTTCCCATTCAATTGAGTATAGTGTTCCTGATGGTTCCTTTTCAATTGGGAACTATATAATTGATGTTAATTCTCTCCCGTTTGCTTCAATGGAAGTTTCTGGGTAATATCCATCATCTTCTTTATATGTAAAGCTGATCAAAGGATTCTTAACAGGAATCCTATAAGGTGGAATGAGTAAATGTGCAGGCAATAGTTCCAGTCCTTTCCTTTGTGAAAATCCATTCCTTTAGATACTTGTTCCTCTCTATTTCCCATTCAATTGAGTCTAGTGTTCCTGATGTTTCCTTTTCAATAGGGAACTATATAATTGATGTTAATTCTCTCCCATTTGCTTCAATGGAACTTTTTAGGCAAAATCCATCATCTTCTGTATATATAAATCTGATCAAAGGATTCTTAACAGGAATCCTATACAGTGGAATGAGTAAATGTGCAGGCAATAGTTCCAGTCCTTTCCTTTGTGAAAATCCATTCCTTTAGATACTTGTTCCTCTCTATTTCCCATTCAATTGAGTCTAGTGTTCCTGATGTTTCCTTTTCAATAGGGAACTATATAATTGATGTTAATTCTCTCCCATTTGCTTCAATGGAACTTTTTGGGCAAAATCCATAATCTTCTTTATATCTAAAGCTGATCAAAGGATTCTTAACAGGAATCCTATAAGGTGGAATGAGTAAATGTGCAGGCAATAGTTCCAGTCCTTTCCTTTGGGAAAATCCATTCCTTTAGATACTTGTTCCTCTCTATTTCCCATTCAATTGAGTCTAGTGTTCCTGATGGTTCCTTTTCAATAGGGAACTATATAATTGATGTTAATTCTCTCCCCTTTACTTCAATGGAACTTTCTGGGCAAAATCCATCATCTTCTTTATATCTAAAGCTGATCAAAGGATTCTTAACAGGAATCCTATACAGTGGCATGAGTGAACGTGCAGGCTATAGTTCCAGTTATTTCCTTTGGGAAAATCCATTCCTTTGGATACTTGTTCCTCTCTATTAGCCATTCAATTGAGTCTAGTGTTCCTGATGGTTCCTTTTCAATTGGGAACTATATAATTGATGTTAATTCTCTCCCGTTTGCTTCAATGGAAGTTTCTGGGTAATATCCATCATCTTCTTTATATGTAAAGCTGATCAAAGGATTCTTAACAGGAATCCTATAAGGTGGAATGAGTAAATGTGCAGGCAATAATTCCAGTCCTTTCCTTTAAGAAAATCCATTCCTTTAGATACTTGTTCCTCTCTATTTCCCATTCAATTGAGTCTAGTGTTCCTGATGTTTCCTTTTCAATAGGGAACTATATAATTGATGTTAATTCTCTCCCATTTGCTTCAATGGAACTTTTTAGGCAAAATCCATCATCTTCTGTATATATAAATCTGATCAAAGGATTCTTAACAGGAATCCTATACAGTGGAATGAGTAAATGTGCAGGCAATAGTTCCAGTCCTTTCCTTTGGGAAAATCCATTCCTTTAGATACTTGTTCCTCTCTATTTCCCATTCAATTGAGTCTAGTGTTCCTGATGTTTCCTTTTCAATAGGGAACTATATAATTGATGTTAATTCTCTCCCATTTGCTTCAATGGAACTTTTTGGGCAAAATCCATAATCTTCTTTATATCTAAAGCTGATCAAAGGATTCTTAACAGGAATCCTATACAGTGGAATGAATCAATGTGCAGGTAATATTTCCAGATCTTTCTTTGAGGAAAATCCATTCCTTTGGATACTTGTTCCTCTCTATTTCCCATTCAATTGAGTATAGTGTTCCTTATGGTTCCTTTTCAATTGGGAACTATATAATTGATGTTAATTCTCTCCCGTTTGCTTCAATGGAACTTTCTGGGTAAAATCCATCATCTTCTTTATATCTAAAGCTGATCAAAGGATTCTTAACAGGAACCCTGTACAGTGGAATGAGTAAATGTGCAGGCAATAGTTCCAGTCCTTTCCTTTGGGAAAATCCATTCCTTTAGATACTTGTTCCTCTCTATTTCCCATTCAATTGAGTCTAGTGTTCCTGATGTTTCCTTTTCAATGGGGAACTATATATTTGATGTTAATTCTCTCCCATTTGCTTCAATGGAACTTTTTGGACAAAATCCATCATCTTCTGTATATATAAAGCTGATCAAAGGATTCTTAACAGGAATCCTATACAGTGGAATGAGTAAATGTACAGGCAATAGTTCCAGTCCTTTCCTTTGGGAAAATCCATTCCTTTAGATACTTGTTCCTCTCTATTTCCCATTCAATTGAGTCTAGTGTTCCTGATGTTTCCTTTTCAATGGGGAACTATATATTTGATGTTAATTCTCTCCCATTTGCTTCAATGGAAACTTTTTGGGCAAAATCCATCATCTTCTGTATATATAAAGCTGATCAAAGGATTCTTAACAGGAATCCTATACAGTGGAATGAGTAAATGTACAGGCAATAGTTCCAGTCCTTTCCTTTGGGAAAATCCATTCCTTTAGTTACTTGTTCCTCTCTATTTCCCATTCAATTGAGACTAGTGTTCCTGATGGTTCCTTTTCAATAGGGAACTATATAATTGATGTTAATTCTCTCCCATTTGCTTCAATGGAACTTTTTGGGCAAAATCCATCATCTTCTTTATATCTAAAGCCGATCAAAGGATTCTTAACAGGAACCCTTTACAGTGGAATGAGTAAATGTGCAGCCAATAGTTCCAGTCCTTTCCTTTGGGAAAATCCATTCCTTTAGATACTTGTTCCTCTCTATTTCCCATTCAATTGAGTCTAGTGTTCCTGATGGTTCCTTTTCAATAGGGAACTATATAATTGATGTTAATTCTCTCCCATTTGCTTCAATGGAACTTTTTCGGCAAAATCCATCATCTTCTTTATATCTAAAGCTGATCAAAGGATTCTTAACAGGAATCCTATACAGTGGAATGAGTAAATGTGCAGGCAATAGTTCCAGTCCTTTCCTTCGGGAAAATCCATTCCTTTAGATACTTGTTCCTCTCTATTTCCCATTCAATTGAGTCTAGTGTTCCTGATGTTTCCTTTTCAATAGGGAACTATATAATTGATGTTAATTCCCTCCCATTTGCTTCAATGGAACTTTTTGGGCAAAATCCATCATCTTCTGTATATATAAAGCTGATCCAAGGATTCTTAACAGGAATCCTATACAGTGGAATGAGTAAATGTGCAGGCAATAGTTCCAGTCCTTTCCTTTGGGAAAATCCATTCCTTTAGATACTTGTTCCTCTCTATTTCCCATTCAATTGAGTCTAGTGTTCCTGATGTTTCCTTTTCAATAGGGAACTATATAATTGATGTTAATTCTCTCCCATTTGCTTCAATGGAACTTTTTGGGCAAAATCCATCATCTTCTGTATATCTAAAGCTGATCAAAGGATTCTTAACAGGAATCCTATACAGTGGAATGAGTAAATGTGCAGGCAATAGTTCCAGTCCTTTCCTTTTGGAAAATCCATTCCTTTAGATACTTGTTCCTCTCTATTTCCCATTCTATTGAGTCTAGTGTTCCTGATGGTTCCTTTTCAATAGGGAACTATATAATTGATGTTAATTCTCTCCCATTTGCTTCAATGGAACTTTTTGGGCAAAATCCATCATCTTCTTTATATCTAAAGCTGATCAAAGGATTCTTAACAGGAATCCTATACAGTGGCATGAGTGAACATGCAGGCTATAGTTCCAGTTATTTCCTTGGGGAAAATCCATTCCTTTGGATACTTGTTACTCTCTATTAGCCATTCAATTGAGTCTAGTGTTCCTGATGGTTCCTTTTCAATTGGGAACTATATAATTGATGTTAATTCTCTCCCGTTTGCTTCAATGGAAGTTTCTGGGTAATATCCATCATCTTCTTTATATGTAAAGCTGATCAAAGGATTCTTAAAAGGAATCCTATAAGGTGGAATGAGTAAATGTGCAGGCAATAGTTCCAGTCCTTTCCTTTGGGAAAATCCATTCCTTTAGATACTTGTTCCTCTCTATTTCCCATTCAATTGAGTCTAGTGTTCCTGATGTTTCCTTTTCAATAGGGAACTATATAATTGATGTTAATTCTCTCCCATTTGCTTCAATGGAACTTTTTAGGCAAAATCCATCATCTTCTGTATATATAAATCTGATCAAAGGATTCTTAACAGGAATCCTATACAGTGGAATGAGTAAATGTGCAGGCAATAGTTCCAGTCCTTTCCTTTGTGAAAATCCATTCCTTTAGATACTTGTTCCTCTCTATTTCCCATTCAATTGAGTCTGAGTGTTCCTGATGTTTCCTTTTCAATAGGGAACTATATAATTGATGTTAATTCTCTCCCATTTGCTTCAATGGAACTTTTTGGGCAAAATCCATCATCTTCTTTATATCTAAAGCTGATCAAAGGATTCTTAACAGGAATCCTATACAGTGGAATGAATCAATGTGCAGGTAATATTTCCAGATCTTTCTTTGAGGAAAATCCATTCCTTTGGATACTTGTTCCTCTCTATTTCCCATTCAATTGAGTATAGTGTTCCATATGGTTCCTTTTCAATTGGGAACTATATAATTGATGTTAATTCTCTCCCGTTTGCTTCAATGGAACTTTCTGGGTAAAATCCATCATCTTCTTTATATCTAAAGCTGATCAAAGGATTCTTAACAGGAACCCTGTACAGTGGAATGAGTAAATGTGCAGGCAATAGTTCCAGTCCTTTCCTTTGGGAAAATCCATTCCTTTAGATACTTGTTCCTCTCTATTTCCCATTCAATTGAGTCTAGTGTTCCTGATGTTTCCTTTTCAATTGGGAACTATATAGTTGATGTTAATTCTCTCCTGTTTGCTTAATGGAACTTTCTGGGCAAAATCCATCATCTTCTTTATATCTAAAGCTGAACAAAAGATTCTTAACAGGAATCCTATACAGTGGAATGAATCAATGTGCAGGCAGTATTTCCAGTTCTTTCTTTGAGGAAAATCCATTCCTTTGGATACTTGTTCCTCTCTATTTCCCATTCTATTGAGTCTGTGTTCCTGATGTTTCCTTTGCATTTAAGAACATTATAGTTGATGATAATTCTCACTTATTTGCTTCAATGGAACATTTTGGGCAAAATATAGCTTCTTCTTTATATGTAAAGCTGATCAAAGGATTCTTAACAGGAATCCTATACAGTGGAATGAGTAAATGTGCAGGCAATAGTTCCAGTCCTTTCCTTTGGGAAAATCCATTCCTTTAGATACTTGTTCCTCTCTATTTCCCATTCAATTGAGTCTAGTGTTCCTGATGGTTCCTTTTCAATAGGGAACTATATAATTGATGTTAATTCTCTCCCATTTGCTTCAATGGAACTTTTTGGGCAAAATCCATAATCTTCTTTATATCTAAAGCTGATCAAAGGATTCTTAACAGGAATCCTATACAGTGGAATGAATCAATGTGCAGGCAATATTTCCAGTTCTTTCTTTGAGGAAAATCCATTCCTTTGGATACTTGTTCCTCTCTATTTCCCATTCAATTGAGTATAGTGTTCCTGATGGTTCCTTTTCAATTGGGAACTATATAATTGATGTTAATTCTCTCCCGTTTGCTTCAATGGAACTTTCTGGGTAAAATCCATCATCTTCTTTATATCTAAAGCTGATCAAAGGATTCTTAACAGGAACCCTGTACAGTGGAATGAGTAAATTTGCAGGCAATAGTTCCAGTCCTTTCCTTTGGGAAAATCCATTCCTTTAGATACTTGTTCCTCTCTATTTCCCATTCAATTGAGTCTAGTGTTCCTGATGGTTCCTTTTCAATAGGGAACTATATAATTGATGTTAATTCTCTCCCATTTGCTTCAATGGAACTTTTTCGGCAAAATCCATCATCTTCTTTATATCTAAAGCTGATCAAAGGATTCTTAACAGGAATCCTATACAATGGAATGAGTAAATGTGCAGGCAATAGTTCCAGTCCTTTCCTTTGGGAAAATCCATTCCTTTAGATACTTGTTCCTCTCTATTTCCCATTCAATTGAGTCTAGTGTTCCTGATGTTTCCTTTTCAATTGGGAACTATATAGTTGATGTTAATTCTCTCCTGTTTGCTTAATGGAACTTTCTGGGCAAATCCATCATCTTCTTTATATCTAAAGCTGAACAAAAGATTCTTAACAGGAATCCTATACAGTGGAATGAATCAATGTGCAGGCAATATTTCCAGTTCTTTCTTTGAGGAAAATCCATTCCTTTGGATACTTGTTCCTCTCTATTTCCCATTCTATTGAGTCTGTGTTCCTGATGTTTCCTTTGCATTTAAGAACAATATAGTTGATGATAATTCTCACTTATTTGCTTCAATGGAACATTTTCGGAAAATATAGCTTCTTCTTTATATGTAAAGCTGATCAAAGGATTTTAACAGGAATCCTATACAGTGGAATGAGTAAATGTGCAGGCAATAGTTCCAGTCCTTTCCTTTGGGAAAATCCATTCCTTTAGATACTTGTTCCTCTCTATTTCCCATTCAATTTAGTCTAGTGTTCCTGATGGTTCCTTTTCAATAGGGAACTATATAATTGATGTTAATTCTCTCCCCTTTGCTTCAATGGAACTTTCTGGGCAAAATCCTTCATCTTCTTTATATCTAAAGCTGATCAAATGTTTCTTAACAGGAATCTTATACAGTGGCATAAGTGAACGTGCAGGCTATAGTTCCAGTTATTTCCTTTGGGAAAATCCATTCCTTTGGATACTTGTTCCTCTCTATTTCCCATTCTATTGAGTCTGTGTCCCTGATGGTTCCTTTTCAATTGGGAACTATATAATTGATGTTAATTCCCTCCCTTTGCTTCAATGGAACATTTTGGGCAAAATCCATCATCTTCTTTATATCTAAAGCTGATCAAAGGATTCTTAACAGGAATCCTAAACAATGGAATGAATCAATGTGCAGGCAATATTTCCAGTTCTTTCTTTGAGGAAAATCCATTCCTTTGGATACTTGTTCCTCTCTATTTCCCATTCAATTGAGTATAGTGTTCCTGATGGTTCCTTTTCAATTGGGAACTATATAATTGATGTTAATTCTCTCCCGTTTGCTTCAATGGAAGTTTCTGGCTAATATCCATCATCTTCTGTATATATAAAGCTGATCCAAGGATTCTTAACAGGAATCCTATAAGGTGGAATGAGTAAATGTGCAGGCAATAGTTCCAGTCCTTTCCTTTGGGAAAATCCATTCCTTTAGATACTTGTTCCTCTCTATTTCCCATTCAATTTAGTCTAGTGTTCCTGATGGTTCCTTTTCAATAGGGAACTATATAATTGATGTTAATTCTCTCCCCTTTGCTTCAATGGAACTTTCTGGGCAAAATCCTTCATCTTCTTTATATCTAAAGCTGATCAAAGGTTTCTTAACAGGAATCTTATACAGTGGCATAAGTGAACGTGCAGGCTATAGTTCCAGTTATTTCCTTTGGGAAAATCCATTCCTTTGGATACTTGTTCCTCTCTATTTCCCATTCTATTGAGTCTGTGTCCCTGATGGTTCCTTTTCAATTGGGAACTATATAATTGATGTTAATTCCCTCCCTTTTGCTTCAATGGAACATTTTGGGCAAAATCCATCATCTTCTTTATATCTAAAGCTGATCAAAGGATTCTTAACAGGAATCCTAAAGAATGGAATGAATCAATGTGCAGGCAATATTTCCAGTTCTTTCTTTGAGGAAAATCCATTCCTTTGGATACTTGTTCCTCTCTATTTCCCATTCAATTGAGTATAGTGTTCCTGATGGTTCCTTTTCAATTGGGAACTATATAATTGATGTTAATTCTCTCCCGTTTGCTTCAATGGAAGTTTCTGGGTAATATCCATCATCTTCTTTATATGTAAAGCTGATCAAAGGATTCTTAACAGGAATCCTATAAGGTGGAATGAGTAAATGTGCAGGCAATAGTTCCAGTCCTTTCCTTTGTGAAAATCCATTCCTTTAAATACTTGTTCCTCTCTATTTCCCATTCAATTGAGTCTAGTGTTCCTGATGTTTCCTTTTCAATAGGGAACTATATAATTGATGTTAATTCTCTCCCATTTGCTTCAATGGAACTTTTTAGGCAAAATCCATCATCTTCTGTATATATAAATCTGATCAAAGGATTCTTAACAGGAATCCTATACAGTGGAATGAGTAAATGTGCAGGCAATAGTTCCAGTCCTTTCCTTTGTGAAAATCCATTCCTTTAGATACTTGTTCCTCTCTATTTCCCATTCAATTGAGTCTAGTGTTCCTGATGTTTCCTTTTCAATAGGGAACTATATAATTGATGTTAATTCTCTCCCATTTGCTTCAATGGAACTTTTTGGGCAAAATCCATAATCTTCTTTATATCTAAAGCTGATCAAAGGATTCTTAACAGGAATCCTATAAGGTGGAATGAGTAAATGTGCAGGCAATAGTTCCAGTCCTTTCCTTTGGGAAAATCCATTCCTTTAGATACTTGTTCCTCTCTATTTCCCATTCAATTGAGTCTAGTGTTCCTGATGGTTCCTTTTCAATAGGGAACTATATAATTGATGTTAATTCTCTCCCCTTTACTTCAATGGAACTTTCTGGGCAAAATCCATCATCTTCTTTATATCTAAAGCTGATCAAAGGATTCTTAACAGGAATCCTATACAGTGGAATGAATCAATGTGCAGGCAATATTTCCAGTTCTTTCTTTGAGGAAAATCCATTCCTTTGGATACTTGTTCCTCTCTATTTCCCATTCAATTGAGTATAGTGTTCCTGATGGTTCCTTTTCAATTGGGAACTATATAATTGATGTTAATTCTCTCCCGTTTGCTTCAATGGAACTTTCTGGGTAAAATCCATCATCTTCTTTATATCTAAAGCTGATCAAAGGATTCTTAACAGGAACCCTGTACAGTGGAATGAGTAAATGTGCAGGCAATAGTTCCAGTCCTTTCCTTTGGGAAAATCCATTCCTTTAGATACTTGTTCCTCTCTATTTCCCATTCAATTGAGTCTAGTGTTCCTGATGTTTCCTTTTCAATTGGGAACTATATAGTTGATGTTAATTCTCTCCTGTTTGCTTAATGGAACTTTCTGGGCAAAATCCATCATCTTCTTTATATCTAAAGCTGAACAAAAGATTCTTAACAGGAATCCTATACAGTGGAATGAATCAATGTGCAGACAATATTTCCAGTTCTTTCTTTGAGGAAAATCCATTCCTTTGGATACTTGTTCTTCTCTATTTCCCATTCTATTGAGTCTGTGTTCCTGATGTTTCCTTTGCATTTAAGAACAATATAGTTGATGATAATTCTCACTTATTTGCTTCAATGGAACATTTTGGGAAAATATAGCTTCTTCTTTATATGTAAAGCTGATCAAAGGATTCTTAACAGGAATCCTATACAGTGGAATGAGTAAATGTGCCGGCAATAGTTCCAGTCCTTTCCTTTGGGAAAATCCATTCCTTTAGATACTTGTTCCTCTCTATTTCCCATTCAATTTAGTCTAGTGTTCCTGATGGTTCCTTTTCAATAGGGAACTATATAATTGATGTTAATTCTCTCCCCTTTGCTTCAATGGAACTTTCTGGGCAAAATCCTTCATCTTCTTTATATCTAAAGCTGATCAAATGTTTCTTAACAGGAATCCTATACAGTGGAATGAGTAAATGTACAGGCAATAGTTCCAGTCCTTTCCTTTGGGAAAATCCATTCCTTTAGATACTTGTTCCTCTCTACTTCCCATTCAATTGAGTCTAGTGTTCCTGATGTTTCCTTTTCAATGGGGAACTATATATTTGATGTTAATTCTCTCCCATTTGCTTCAATGGAAACTTTTTGGGCAAAATCCATCATCTTCTGTATATATAAAGCTGATCAAAGGATTCTTAACAGGAATCCTATACAGTGGAATGAGTAAATGTACAGGCAATAGTTCCAGTCCTTTCCTTTGGGAAAATCCATTCCTTTAGTTACTTGTTCCTCTCTATTTCCCATTCAATTGAGACTAGTGTTCCTGATGGTTCCTTTTCAATAGGGAACTATATAATTGATGTTAATTCTCTCCCATTTGCTTCAATGGAACTTTTTGGGCAAAATCCATCATCTTCTTTATATCTAAAGCCGATCAAAGGATTCTTAACAGGAACCCTTTACAGTGGAATGAGTAAATGTGCAGCCAATAGTTCCAGTCCTTTCCTTTGGGAAAATCCATTCCTTTAGATACTTGTTCCTCTCTATTTCCCATTCAATTGAGTCTAGTGTTCCTGATGGTTCCTTTTCAATAGGGAACTATATAATTGATGTTAATTCTCTCCCATTTGCTTCAATGGAACTTTTTCGGCAAAATCCATCATCTTCTTTATATCTAAAGCTGATCAAAGGATTCTTAACAGGAATCCTATACAGTGGAATGAGTAAATGTGCAGGCAATAGTTCCAGTCCTTTCCTTCGGGAAAATCCATTCCTTTAGATACTTGTTCCTCTCTATTTCCCATTCAATTGAGTCTAGTGTTCCTGATGTTTCCTTTTCAATAGGGAACTATATAATTGATGTTAATTCCCTCCCATTTGCTTCAATGGAACTTTTTGGGCAAAATCCATCATCTTCTGTATATATAAAGCTGATCCAAGGATTCTTAACAGGAATCCTATACAGTGGAATGAGTAAATGTGCAGGCAATAGTTCCAGTCCTTTCCTTTGGGAAAATCCATTCCTTTAGATACTTGTTCCTCTCTATTTCCCATTCAATTGAGTCTAGTGTTCCTGATGTTTCCTTTTCAATAGGGAACTATATAATTGATGTTAATTCTCTCCCATTTGCTTCAATGGAACTTTTTGGGCAAAATCCATCATCTTCTGTATATCTAAAGCTGATCAAAGGATTCTTAACAGGAATCCTATACAGTGGAATGAGTAAATGTGCAGGCAATAGTTCCAGTCCTTTCCTTTTGGAAAATCCATTCCTTTAGATACTTGTTCCTCTCTATTTCCCATTCAATTTAGTCTAGTGTTCCTGATGGTTCCTTTTCAATAGGGAAGTATATAATTGATGTTAATTCTCTCCCCTTTGCTTCAATGGAACTTTCTGGGCAAAATCCTTCATCTTCTTTATATCTAAAGCTGATCAAAGGTTTCTTAACAGGAATCTTATACAGTGGCATAAGTGAACGTGCAGGCTATAGTTCCAGTTATTTCCTTTGGGAAAATCCATTCCTTTGGATACTTGTTCCTCTCTATTTCCCATTCTATTGAGTCTGTGTCCCTGATGGTTCCTTTTCAATTGGGAACTATATAATTGATGTTAATTCCCTCCCTTTTGCTTCAATGGAACATTTTGGGCAAAATCCATCATCTTCTTTATATCTAAAGCTGATCAAAGGATTCTTAACAGGAATCCTAAAGAATGGAATGAATCAATGTGCAGGCAATATTTCCAGTTCTTTCTTTGAGGAAAATCCATTCCTTTGGATACTTGTTCCTCTCTATTTCCCATTCAATTGAGTATAGTGTTCCTGATGGTTCCTTTTCAATTGGGAACTATATAATTGATGTTAATTCTCTCCCGTTTGCTTCAATGGAAGTTTCTGGGTAATATCCATCATCTTCTTTATATGTAAAGCTGATCAAAGGATTCTTAACAGGAATCCTATAAGGTGGAATGAGTAAATGTGCAGGCAATAGTTCCAGTCCTTTCCTTTGTGAAAATCCATTCCTTTAGATACTTGTTCCTCTCTATTTCCCATTCAATTGAGTCTAGTGTTCCTGATGTTTCCTTTTCAATAGGGAACTATATAATTGATGTTAATTCTCTCCCATTTGCTTCAATGGAACTTTTTAGGCAAAATCCATCATCTTCTGTATATATAAATCTGATCAAAGGATTCTTAACAGGAATCCTATACAGTGGAATGAGTAAATGTGCAGGCAATAGTTCCAGTCCTTTCCTTTGTGAAAATCCATTCCTTTAGATACTTGTTCCTCTCTATTTCCCATTCAATTGAGTCTAGTGTTCCTGATGTTTCCTTTTCAATAGGGAACTATATAATTGATGTTAATTCTCTCCCATTTGCTTCAATGGAACTTTTTGGGCAAAATCCATAATCTTCTTTATATCTAAAGCTGATCAAAGGATTCTTAACAGGAATCCTATAAGGTGGAATGAGTAAATGTGCAGGCAATAGTTCCAGTCCTTTCCTTTGGGAAAATCCATTCCTTTAGATACTTGTTCCTCTCTATTTCCCATTCAATTGAGTCTAGTGTTCCTGATGGTTCCTTTTCAATAGGGAACTATATAATTGATGTTAATTCTCTCCCCTTTACTTCAATGGAACTTTCTGGGCAAAATCCATCATCTTCTTTATATCTAAAGCTGATCAAAGGATTCTTAACAGGAATCCTATACAGTGGCATGAGTGAACGTGCAGGCTATAGTTCCAGTTATTTCCTTTGGGAAAATCCATTCCTTTGGATACTTGTTCCTCTCTATTAGCCATTCAATTGAGTCTAGTGTTCCTGATGGTTCCTTTTCAATTGGGAACTATATAATTGATGTTAATTCTCTCCCGTTTGCTTCAATGGAAGTTTCTGGGTAATATCCATCATCTTCTTTATATGTAAAGCTGATCAAAGGATTCTTAACAGGAATCCTATAAGGTGGAATGAGTAAATGTGCAGGCAATAATTCCAGTCCTTTCCTTTAAGAAAATCCATTCCTTTAGATACTTGTTCCTCTCTATTTCCCATTCAATTGAGTCTAGTGTTCCTGATGTTTCCTTTTCAATAGGGAACTATATAATTGATGTTAATTCTCTCCCATTTGCTTCAATGGAACTTTTTAGGCAAAATCCATCATCTTCTGTATATATAAATCTGATCAAAGGATTCTTAACAGGAATCCTATACAGTGGAATGAGTAAATGTGCAGGCAATAGTTCCAGTCCTTTCCTTTGGGAAAATCCATTCCTTTAGATACTTGTTCCTCTCTATTTCCCATTCAATTGAGTCTAGTGTTCCTGATGTTTCCTTTTCAATAGGGAACTATATAATTGATGTTAATTCTCTCCCATTTGCTTCAATGGAACTTTTTGGGCAAAATCCATAATCTTCTTTATATCTAAAGCTGATCAAAGGATTCTTAACAGGAATCCTATACAGTGGAATGAATCAATGTGCAGGTAATATTTCCAGATCTTTCTTTGAGGAAAATCCATTCCTTTGGATACTTGTTCCTCTCTATTTCCCATTCAATTGAGTATAGTGTTCCTTATGGTTCCTTTTCAATTGGGAACTATATAATTGATGTTAATTCTCTCCCGTTTGCTTCAATGGAACTTTCTGGGTAAAATCCATCATCTTCTTTATATCTAAAGCTGATCAAAGGATTCTTAACAGGAACCCTGTACAGTGGAATGAGTAAATGTGCAGGCAATAGTTCCAGTCCTTTCCTTTGGGAAAATCCATTCCTTTAGATACTTGTTCCTCTCTATTTCCCATTCAATTGAGTCTAGTGTTCCTGATGTTTCCTTTTCAATGGGGAACTATATATTTGATGTTAATTCTCTCCCATTTGCTTCAATGGAACTTTTTGGACAAAATCCATCATCTTCTGTATATATAAAGCTGATCAAAGGATTCTTAACAGGAATCCTATACAGTGGAATGAGTAAATGTACAGGCAATAGTTCCAGTCCTTTCCTTTGGGAAAATCCATTCCTTTAGATACTTGTTCCTCTCTATTTCCCATTCAATTGAGTCTAGTGTTCCTGATGTTTCCTTTTCAATGGGGAACTATATATTTGATGTTAATTCTCTCCCATTTGCTTCAATGGAAACTTTTTGGGCAAAATCCATCATCTTCTGTATATATAAAGCTGATCAAAGGATTCTTAACAGGAATCCTATACAGTGGAATGAGTAAATGTACAGGCAATAGTTCCAGTCCTTTCCTTTGGGAAAATCCATTCCTTTAGTTACTTGTTCCTCTCTATTTCCCATTCAATTGAGACTAGTGTTCCTGATGGTTCCTTTTCAATAGGGAACTATATAATTGATGTTAATTCTCTCCCATTTGCTTCAATGGAACTTTTTGGGCAAAATCCATCATCTTCTTTATATCTAAAGCCGATCAAAGGATTCTTAACAGGAACCCTTTACAGTGGAATGAGTAAATGTGCAGCCAATAGTTCCAGTCCTTTCCTTTGGGAAAATCCATTCCTTTAGATACTTGTTCCTCTCTATTTCCCATTCAATTGAGTCTAGTGTTCCTGATGGTTCCTTTTCAATAGGGAACTATATAATTGATGTTAATTCTCTCCCATTTGCTTCAATGGAACTTTTTCGGCAAAATCCATCATCTTCTTTATATCTAAAGCTGATCAAAGGATTCTTAACAGGAATCCTATACAGTGGAATGAGTAAATGTGCAGGCAATAGTTCCAGTCCTTTCCTTCGGGAAAATCCATTCCTTTAGATACTTGTTCCTCTCTATTTCCCATTCAATTGAGTCTAGTGTTCCTGATGTTTCCTTTTCAATAGGGAACTATATAATTGATGTTAATTCCCTCCCATTTGCTTCAATGGAACTTTTTGGGCAAAATCCATCATCTTCTGTATATATAAAGCTGATCCAAGGATTCTTAACAGGAATCCTATACAGTGGAATGAGTAAATGTGCAGGCAATAGTTCCAGTCCTTTCCTTTGGGAAAATCCATTCCTTTAGATACTTGTTCCTCTCTATTTCCCATTCAATTGAGTCTAGTGTTCCTGATGTTTCCTTTTCAATAGGGAACTATATAATTGATGTTAATTCTCTCCCATTTGCTTCAATGGAACTTTTTGGGCAAAATCCATCATCTTCTGTATATCTAAAGCTGATCAAAGGATTCTTAACAGGAATCCTATACAGTGGAATGAGTAAATGTGCAGGCAATAGTTCCAGTCCTTTCCTTTTGGAAAATCCATTCCTTTAGATACTTGTTCCTCTCTATTTCCCATTCTATTGAGTCTAGTGTTCCTGATGGTTCCTTTTCAATAGGGAACTATATAATTGATGTTAATTCTCTCCCATTTGCTTCAATGGAACTTTTTGGGCAAAATCCATCATCTTCTTTATATCTAAAGCTGATCAAAGGATTCTTAACAGGAATCCTATACAGTGGCATGAGTGAACATGCAGGCTATAGTTCCAGTTATTTCCTTGGGGAAAATCCATTCCTTTGGATACTTGTTACTCTCTATTAGCCATTCAATTGAGTCTAGTGTTCCTGATGGTTCCTTTTCAATTGGGAACTATATAATTGATGTTAATTCTCTCCCGTTTGCTTCAATGGAAGTTTCTGGGTAATATCCATCATCTTCTTTATATGTAAAGCTGATCAAAGGATTCTTAACAGGAATCCTATACAGTGGAATGAGTAAATGTGCCGGCAATAGTTCCAGTCCTTTCCTTTGGGAAAATCCATTCCTTTAGATACTTGTTCCTCTCTATTTCCCATTCAATTGAGTCTAGTGTTCCTGATGTTTCCTTTTCAATAGGGAACTATATAATTGATGTTAATTCTCTCCCATTTGCTTCAATGGAACTTTTTAGGCAAAATCCATCATCTTCTGTATATATAAATCTGATCAAAGGATTCTTAACAGGAATCCTATACAGTGGAATGAGTAAATGTGCAGGCAATAGTTCCAGTCCTTTCCTTTGTGAAAATCCATTCCTTTAGATACTTGTTCCTCTCTATTTCCCATTCAATTGAGTCTGAGTGTTCCTGATGTTTCCTTTTCAATAGGGAACTATATAATTGATGTTAATTCTCTCCCATTTGCTTCAATGGAACTTTTTGGGCAAAATCCATCATCTTCTTTATATCTAAAGCTGATCAAAGGATTCTTAACAGGAATCCTATACAGTGGAATGAATCAATGTGCAGGTAATATTTCCAGATCTTTCTTTGAGGAAAATCCATTCCTTTGGATACTTGTTCCTCTCTATTTCCCATTCAATTGAGTATAGTGTTCCATATGGTTCCTTTTCAATTGGGAACTATATAATTGATGTTAATTCTCTCCCGTTTGCTTCAATGGAACTTTCTGGGTAAAATCCATCATCTTCTTTATATCTAAAGCTGATCAAAGGATTCTTAACAGGAACCCTGTACAGTGGAATGAGTAAATGTGCAGGCAATAGTTCCAGTCCTTTCCTTTGGGAAAATCCATTCCTTTAGATACTTGTTCCTCTCTATTTCCCATTCAATTGAGTCTAGTGTTCCTGATGTTTCCTTTTCAATTGGGAACTATATAGTTGATGTTAATTCTCTCCTGTTTGCTTAATGGAACTTTCTGGGCAAAATCCATCATCTTCTTTATATCTAAAGCTGAACAAAAGATTCTTAACAGGAATCCTATACAGTGGAATGAATCAATGTGCAGGCAGTATTTCCAGTTCTTTCTTTGAGGAAAATCCATTCCTTTGGATACTTGTTCCTCTCTATTTCCCATTCTATTGAGTCTGTGTTCCTGATGTTTCCTTTGCATTTAAGAACATTATAGTTGATGATAATTCTCACTTATTTGCTTCAATGGAACATTTTGGGCAAAATATAGCTTCTTCTTTATATGTAAAGCTGATCAAAGGATTCTTAACAGGAATCCTATACAGTGGAATGAGTAAATGTGCAGGCAATAGTTCCAGTCCTTTCCTTTGGGAAAATCCATTCCTTTAGATACTTGTTCCTCTCTATTTCCCATTCAATTGAGTCTAGTGTTCCTGATGGTTCCTTTTCAATAGGGAACTATATAATTGATGTTAATTCTCTCCCATTTGCTTCAATGGAACTTTTTGGGCAAAATCCATAATCTTCTTTATATCTAAAGCTGATCAAAGGATTCTTAACAGGAATCCTATACAGTGGAATGAATCAATGTGCAGGCAATATTTCCAGTTCTTTCTTTGAGGAAAATCCATTCCTTTGGATACTTGTTCCTCTCTATTTCCCATTCAATTGAGTATAGTGTTCCTGATGGTTCCTTTTCAATTGGGAACTATATAATTGATGTTAATTCTCTCCCGTTTGCTTCAATGGAACTTTCTGGGTAAAATCCATCATCTTCTTTATATCTAAAGCTGATCAAAGGATTCTTAACAGGAACCCTGTACAGTGGAATGAGTAAATTTGCAGGCAATAGTTCCAGTCCTTTCCTTTGGGAAAATCCATTCCTTTAGATACTTGTTCCTCTCTATTTCCCATTCAATTGAGTCTAGTGTTCCTGATGGTTCCTTTTCAATAGGGAACTATATAATTGATGTTAATTCTCTCCCATTTGCTTCAATGGAACTTTTTCGGCAAAATCCATCATCTTCTTTATATCTAAAGCTGATCAAAGGATTCTTAACAGGAATCCTATACAATGGAATGAGTAAATGTGCAGGCAATAGTTCCAGTCCTTTCCTTTGGGAAAATCCATTCCTTTAGATACTTGTTCCTCTCTATTTCCCATTCAATTGAGTCTAGTGTTCCTGATGTTTCCTTTTCAATTGGGAACTATATAGTTGATGTTAATTCTCTCCTGTTTGCTTAATGGAACTTTCTGGGCAAATCCATCATCTTCTTTATATCTAAAGCTGAACAAAAGATTCTTAACAGGAATCCTATACAGTGGAATGAATCAATGTGCAGGCAATATTTCCAGTTCTTTCTTTGAGGAAAATCCATTCCTTTGGATACTTGTTCCTCTCTATTTCCCATTCTATTGAGTCTGTGTTCCTGATGTTTCCTTTGCATTTAAGAACAATATAGTTGATGATAATTCTCACTTATTTGCTTCAATGGAACATTTTCGGAAAATATAGCTTCTTCTTTATATGTAAAGCTGATCAAAGGATTTTAACAGGAATCCTATACAGTGGAATGAGTAAATGTGCAGGCAATAGTTCCAGTCCTTTCCTTTGGGAAAATCCATTCCTTTAGATACTTGTTCCTCTCTATTTCCCATTCAATTTAGTCTAGTGTTCCTGATGGTTCCTTTTCAATAGGGAACTATATAATTGATGTTAATTCTCTCCCCTTTGCTTCAATGGAACTTTCTGGGCAAAATCCTTCATCTTCTTTATATCTAAAGCTGATCAAATGTTTCTTAACAGGAATCTTATACAGTGGCATAAGTGAACGTGCAGGCTATAGTTCCAGTTATTTCCTTTGGGAAAATCCATTCCTTTGGATACTTGTTCCTCTCTATTTCCCATTCTATTGAGTCTGTGTCCCTGATGGTTCCTTTTCAATTGGGAACTATATAATTGATGTTAATTCCCTCCCTTTGCTTCAATGGAACATTTTGGGCAAAATCCATCATCTTCTTTATATCTAAAGCTGATCAAAGGATTCTTAACAGGAATCCTAAACAATGGAATGAATCAATGTGCAGGCAATATTTCCAGTTCTTTCTTTGAGGAAAATCCATTCCTTTGGATACTTGTTCCTCTCTATTTCCCATTCAATTGAGTATAGTGTTCCTGATGGTTCCTTTTCAATTGGGAACTATATAATTGATGTTAATTCTCTCCCGTTTGCTTCAATGGAAGTTTCTGGCTAATATCCATCATCTTCTGTATATATAAAGCTGATCCAAGGATTCTTAACAGGAATCCTATAAGGTGGAATGAGTAAATGTGCAGGCAATAGTTCCAGTCCTTTCCTTTGGGAAAATCCATTCCTTTAGATACTTGTTCCTCTCTATTTCCCATTCAATTTAGTCTAGTGTTCCTGATGGTTCCTTTTCAATAGGGAACTATATAATTGATGTTAATTCTCTCCCCTTTGCTTCAATGGAACTTTCTGGGCAAAATCCTTCATCTTCTTTATATCTAAAGCTGATCAAAGGTTTCTTAACAGGAATCTTATACAGTGGCATAAGTGAACGTGCAGGCTATAGTTCCAGTTATTTCCTTTGGGAAAATCCATTCCTTTGGATACTTGTTCCTCTCTATTTCCCATTCTATTGAGTCTGTGTCCCTGATGGTTCCTTTTCAATTGGGAACTATATAATTGATGTTAATTCCCTCCCTTTTGCTTCAATGGAACATTTTGGGCAAAATCCATCATCTTCTTTATATCTAAAGCTGATCAAAGGATTCTTAACAGGAATCCTAAAGAATGGAATGAATCAATGTGCAGGCAATATTTCCAGTTCTTTCTTTGAGGAAAATCCATTCCTTTGGATACTTGTTCCTCTCTATTTCCCATTCAATTGAGTATAGTGTTCCTGATGGTTCCTTTTCAATTGGGAACTATATAATTGATGTTAATTCTCTCCCGTTTGCTTCAATGGAAGTTTCTGGGTAATATCCATCATCTTCTTTATATGTAAAGCTGATCAAAGGATTCTTAACAGGAATCCTATAAGGTGGAATGAGTAAATGTGCAGGCAATAGTTCCAGTCCTTTCCTTTGTGAAAATCCATTCCTTTAGATACTTGTTCCTCTCTATTTCCCATTCAATTGAGTCTAGTGTTCCTGATGTTTCCTTTTCAATAGGGAACTATATAATTGATGTTAATTCTCTCCCATTTGCTTCAATGGAACTTTTTAGGCAAAATCCATCATCTTCTGTATATATAAATCTGATCAAAGGATTCTTAACAGGAATCCTATACAGTGGAATGAGTAAATGTGCAGGCAATAGTTCCAGTCCTTTCCTTTGTGAAAATCCATTCCTTTAGATACTTGTTCCTCTCTATTTCCCATTCAATTGAGTCTAGTGTTCCTGATGTTTCCTTTTCAATAGGGAACTATATAATTGATGTTAATTCTCTCCCATTTGCTTCAATGGAACTTTTTGGGCAAAATCCATAATCTTCTTTATATCTAAAGCTGATCAAAGGATTCTTAACAGGAATCCTATAAGGTGGAATGAGTAAATGTGCAGGCAATAGTTCCAGTCCTTTCCTTTGGGAAAATCCATTCCTTTAGATACTTGTTCCTCTCTATTTCCCATTCAATTGAGTCTAGTGTTCCTGATGGTTCCTTTTCAATAGGGAACTATATAATTGATGTTAATTCTCTCCCCTTTACTTCAATGGAACTTTCTGGGCAAAATCCATCATCTTCTTTATATCTAAAGCTGATCAAAGGATTCTTAACAGGAATCCTATACAGTGGAATGAATCAATGTGCAGGCAATATTTCCAGTTCTTTCTTTGAGGAAAATCCATTCCTTTGGATACTTGTTCCTCTCTATTTCCCATTCAATTGAGTATAGTGTTCCTGATGGTTCCTTTTCAATTGGGAACTATATAATTGATGTTAATTCTCTCCCGTTTGCTTCAATGGAACTTTCTGGGTAAAATCCATCATCTTCTTTATATCTAAAGCTGATCAAAGGATTCTTAACAGGAACCCTGTACAGTGGAATGAGTAAATGTGCAGGCAATAGTTCCAGTCCTTTCCTTTGGGAAAATCCATTCCTTTAGATACTTGTTCCTCTCTATTTCCCATTCAATTGAGTCTAGTGTTCCTGATGTTTCCTTTTCAATTGGGAACTATATAGTTGATGTTAATTCTCTCCTGTTTGCTTAATGGAACTTTCTGGGCAAAATCCATCATCTTCTTTATATCTAAAGCTGAACAAAAGATTCTTAACAGGAATCCTATACAGTGGAATGAATCAATGTGCAGACAATATTTCCAGTTCTTTCTTTGAGGAAAATCCATTCCTTTGGATACTTGTTCTTCTCTATTTCCCATTCTATTGAGTCTGTGTTCCTGATGTTTCCTTTGCATTTAAGAACAATATAGTTGATGATAATTCTCACTTATTTGCTTCAATGGAACATTTTGGGAAAATATAGCTTCTTCTTTATATGTAAAGCTGATCAAAGGATTCTTAACAGGAATCCTATACAGTGGAATGAGTAAATGTGCCGGCAATAGTTCCAGTCCTTTCCTTTGGGAAAATCCATTCCTTTAGATACTTGTTCCTCTCTATTTCCCATTCAATTTAGTCTAGTGTTCCTGATGGTTCCTTTTCAATAGGGAACTATATAATTGATGTTAATTCTCTCCCCTTTGCTTCAATGGAACTTTCTGGGCAAAATCCTTCATCTTCTTTATATCTAAAGCTGATCAAATGTTTCTTAACAGGAATCTTATACAGTGGCATAAGTGAACGGGCAGGCTATAGTTCCAGTTATTTCCTTTGGGAAAATCCATTCCTTTGGATACTTGTTCCTCTCTATTTCCCATTCTATTGAGTCTGTGTCCCTGATGGTTCCTTTTCAATTGGGAACTATATAATTGATGTTAATTCCCTCCCTTTGCTTCAATGGAACATTTTGGGCAAAATCCATCATCTTCTTTATATCTAAAGCTGATCAAAGGATTCTTAACAGGAATCCTAAACAATGGAATGAATCAATGTGCAGGCAATATTTCCAGTTCTTTCTTTGAGGAAAATCCATTCCTTTGGATACTTGTTCCTCTCTATTTCCCATTCAATTGAGTATAGTGTTCCTGATGGTTCCTTTTCAATTGGGAACTATATAATTGATGTTAATTCTCTCCCGTTTGCTTCAATGGAAGTTTCTGGCTAATATCCATCATCTTCTTTATATGTAAAGCTGATCAAAGGATTCTTAACAGGAATCCTATAAGGTGGAATGAGTAAATGTGCAGGCAATAGTTCCAGTCCTTTCCTTTGGGAAAATCCATTCCTTTAGATACTTGTTCCTCTCTATTTCCCATTCAATTGAGTCTAGTGTTCCTGATGGTTCCTTTTCAATAGGGAACTATATAATTGATGTTAATTCTCTCCCATTTGCTTCAATGGAACTTTTTGGGCAAAATCCATAATCTTCTTTATATCTAAAGCTGATCAAAGGATTCTTAACAGGAATCCTATAAGTGGAATGAGTAAATGTGCAGGCAATAGTTCCAGTCCTTTCCTTTGGGAAAATCCATTCCTTTAGATACTTGTTCCTCTCTATTTCCCATTCAATTTAGTCTAGTGTTCCTGATGGTTCCTTTTCAATAGGGAACTATATAATTGATGTTAATTCTCTCCCCTTTGCTTCAATGGAACTTTCTGGGTAAAATCCTTCATCTTCTTTATATCTAAAGCTGATCAAAGGTTTCTTAACAGGAATCTTATACAGTGGCATAAGTGAACGTGCAGGCTATAGTTCCAGTTATTTCCTTTGGGAAAATCCATTCCTTTGGATACTTGTTCCTCTCTATTTCCCATTCTATTGAGTCTGTGTCCCTGATGGTTCCTTTTCAATTGGGAACTATATAATTGATGTTAATTCCCTCCCTTTTGCTTCAATGGAACATTTTGGGCAAAATCCATCATCTTCTTTATATCTAAAGCTGATCAAAGGATTCTTAACAGGAATCCTAAAGAATGGAATGAATCAATGTGCAGGCAATATTTCCAGTTCTTTCTTTGAGGAAAATCCATTCCTTTGGATACTTGTTCCTCTCTATTTCCCATTCAATTGAGTATAGTGTTCCTGATGGTTCCTTTTCAATTGGGAACTATATAATTGATGTTAATTCTCTCCCGTTTGCTTCAATGGAAGTTTCTGGGTAATATCCATCATCTTCTTTATATGTAAAGCTGATCAAAGGATTCTTAACAGGAATCCTATAAGGTGGAATGAGTAAATGTGCAGGCAATAGTTCCAGTCCTTTCCTTTGTGAAAATCCATTCCTTTAGATACTTGTTCCTCTCTATTTCCCATTCAATTGAGTCTAGTGTTCCTGATGTTTCCTTTTCAATAGGGAACTATATAATTGATGTTAATACTCTCCCATTTGCTTCAATGGAACTTTTTAGGCAAAATCCATCATCTTCTGTATATATAAATCTGATCAAAGGATTCTTAACAGGAATCCTATACAGTGGAATGAGTAAATGTGCAGGCAATAGTTCCAGTCCTTTCCTTTGTGAAAATCCATTCCTTTAGATACTTGTTCCTCTCTATTTCCCATTCAATTGAGTCTAGTGTTCCTGATGTTTCCTTTTCAATAGGGAACTATATAATTGATGTTAATTCTCTCCCATTTGCTTCAATGGAACTTTTTGGGCAAAATCCATAATCTTCTTTATATCTAAAGCTGATCAAAGGATTCTTAACAGGAATCCTATAAGGTGGAATGAGTAAATGTGCAGGCAATAGTTCCAGTCCTTTCCTTTGGGAAAATCCATTCCTTTAGATACTTGTTCCTCTCTATTTCCCATTCAATTGAGTCTAGTGTTCCTGATGGTTCCTTTTCAATAGGGAACTATATAATTGATGTTAATTCTCTCCCCTTTGCTTCAATGGAACTTTCTGGGCAAAATCCATCATCTTCTTTATATCTAAAGCTGATCAAAGGATTCTTAACAGGAATCCTATACAGTGGAATGAATCAATGTGCAGGCAATATTTCCAGTTCTTTCTTTGAGGAAAATCCATTCCTTTGGATACTTGTTCCTCTCTATTTCCCATTCAATTGAGTATAGTGTTCCTGATGGTTCCTTTTCAATTGGGAACTATATAATTGATGTTAATTCTCTCCCGTTTGCTTCAATGGAACTTTCTGGGTAAAATCCATCATCTTCTTTATATCTAAAGCTGATCAAAGGATTCTTAACAGGAACCCTGTACAGTGGAATGAGTAAATGTGCAGGCAATAGTTCCAGTCCTTTCCTTTGGGAAAATCCATTCCTTTAGATACTTGTTCCTCTCTATTTCCCATTCAATTGAGTCTAGTGTTCCTGATGTTTCCTTTTCAATTGGGAACTATATAGTTGATGTTAATTCTCTCCTGTTTGCTTAATGGAACTTTCTGGGCAAAATCCATCATCTTCTTTATATCTAAAGCTGAACAAAAGATTCTTAACAGGAATCCTATACAGTGGAATGAATCAATGTGCAGACAATATTTCCAGTTCTTTCTTTGAGGAAAATCCATTCCTTTGGATACTTGTTCTTCTCTATTTCCCATTCTATTGAGTCTGTGTTCCTGATGTTTCCTTTGCATTTAAGAACAATATAGTTGATGATAATTCTCACTTATTTGCTTCAATGGAACATTTTGGGAAAATATAGCTTCTTCTTTATATGTAAAGCTGATCAAAGGATTCTTAACAGGAATCCTATACAGTGGAATGAGTAAATGTGCCGGCAATAGTTCCAGTCCTTTCCTTTGGGAAAATCCATTCCTTTAGATACTTGTTCCTCTCTATTTCCCATTCAATTTAGTCTAGTGTTCCTGATGGTTCCTTTTCAATAGGGAACTATATAATTGATGTTAATTCTCTCCCCTTTGCTTCAATGGAACTTTCTGGGCAAAATCCTTCATCTTCTTTATATCTAAAGCTGATCAAAGGTTTCTTAACAGGAATCTTATACAGTGGCATAAGTGAACGTGCAGGCTATAGTTCCAGTTATTTCCTTTGGGAAAATCCATTCCTTTGGATACTTGTTCCTCTCTATTTCCCATTCTATTGAGTCTGTGTCCCTGATGGTTCCTTTTCAATTGGGAACTGTATAATTGATGTTAATTCCCTCCCTTTTGCTTCAATGGAACATTTTGGGCAAAATCCATCATCTTCTTTATATCTAAAGCTGATAAAAGGATTCTTAACAGGAATCCTAAACAATGGAATGAATTAATGTGCAGGCAATATTTCCAGTTCTTTCTTTGAGGAAAATCCATTCCTTTGGATACTTGTTCCTCTCTATTTCCCATTCAATTAATTATAGTGTTCCTGATGGTTCCTTTTCAATTGGGAACTATATAATTGATGTTAATTCTCTCCCGTTTGCTTCAATGGAAGTTTCTGGCTAATATCCATCATCTTCTTTATATGTAAAGCTGATCAAAGGATTCTTAACAGGAATCCTATAAGGTGGAATGAGTAAATGTGCAGTCAATAGTTCCAGTCCTTTCCTTTAAGAAAATCCATTCCTTTAGATACTTGTTCCTCTCTATTTCCCATTCAATTGAGTCTAGTGTTCCTGATGTTTCCTTTTAAATAGGGAACTATATAATTGATGTTAATTCTCTCCCATTTGCTTCAATGGAACTTTTTAGGCAAAATCCATCATCTTCTGTATATATAAATCTGATCAAAGGATTCTTAACAGGAATCCTATACAGTGGAATGAGTAAATGTGCAGGCAATAGTTCCAGTCCTTTCCTTTGGGAAAATCCATTCCTTTAGATACTTGTTCCTCTCTATTTCCCATTCAATTGAGTATAGTGTTCCTTATGGTTCCTTTTCAATTGGGAACTATATAATTGATGTTAATTCTCTCTCATTTGCTTCAATGGAACTTTTTGGGCAAAATCCATCATCTTCTTTATATCTAAAGCTGATAAAAGGATTCTTAACAGGAATCCTATACAGTGGAATGAGTAAATGTGCAGGCAATAGTTCCAGTCCTTTCCTTTGGGAAAATCCATTCCTTTAGATACTTGTTCCTCTCTATTTCCCATTCAATTGAGTCTAGTGTTCCTGATGTTTCCTTTTCAATGGGGAACTATATATTTGATGTTAATTCTCTCCCATTTGCTTCAATGGAAACTTTTTGGGCAAAATCCATCATCTTCTGTATATATAAAGCTGATCAAAGGATTCTTAACAGGAATCCTATACAGTGGAATGAGTAAATGTACAGGCAATAGTTCCAGTCCTTTCCTTTGGGAAAATCCATTCCTTTAGTTACTTGTTCCTCTCTATTTCCCATTCAATTGAGTCTAGTGTTCCTGATGGTTCCTTTTCAATAGGGAACTATATAATTGATGTTAATTCTCTCCCATTTGCTTCAATGGAACTTTTTGGGCAAAATACATCATCTTCTTTATATCTAAAGCCGATCAAAGGATTCTTAACAGGAACCCTGTACAGTGGAATGAGTAAATGTGCAGGCAATAGTTCCAGTCCTTTCCTTTGGGAAACTCCATTCCTTTAGATACTTGTTCCTCTCTATTAGCCATTCAATTGAGTCTAGTGTTCCTGATGGTTCCTTTTCAATTGGGAACTATATAGTTGATGTTAATTCTCTCCCATTTGCTTCAATGGAACTTTTTCGGCAAAATCCATCATCTTCTTTATATCTAAAGCTGATCAAAGGATTCTTAACAGGAATCCTATACAGTGGAATGAGTAAATGTGCAGGCAATAGTTCCAGTCCTTTCCTTTGGGAAAATCCATTCCTTTAGATACTTGTTCCTCTCTATTTCCCATTCAATTGAGTATAGTGTTCCTGATGTTTCCTTTTCAATAGGGAACTATATAATTGATGTTAATTCCCTCCCATTTGCTTCAATGGAACTTTTTGGGCAAAATCCATCATCTTCTGTATATATAAAGCTGATCCAAGGATTCTTAACAGGAATCCTATACAGTGGAATGAGTAAATGTGCATGCAATTGTTCCAGTCCTTTCCTTTGGGAAAATCCATTCCTTTAGAGACTTGTTCCTCTCTATTTCCCATTCAATTGAGTCTAGTGTTCCTGATGTTTCCTTTTCAATGGGGAACTATATATTTGATGTTAATTCTCTCCCATTTGCTTCAATGGAAACTTTTTGGGCAAAATCCATCATCTTCTGTATATATAAAGCTGATCAAAGGATTCTTAACAGGAATCCTATACAGTGGAATGAGTAAATGTACAGGCAATAGTTCCAGTCCTTTCCTTTGGGAAAATCCATTCCTTTAGTTACTTGTTCCTCTCTATTTCCCATTCAATTGAGTCTAGTGTTCCTGATGGTTCCTTTTCAATAGGGAACTATATAATTGATGTTAATTCTCTCCCATTTGCTTCAATGGAAATTTTTGGGCAAAATCCATCATCTTCTTTATATCTAAAGCCGATCAAAGGATTCTTAACAGGAACCCTGTACAGTGGAATGAGTAAATGTGCAGGCAATAGTTCCAGTCCTTTCCTTTGGGAAAATCCATTCCTTTAGATACTTGTTCCTCTCTATTTCCCATTCAATTGAGTCTAGTGTTCCTGATGGTTCCTTTTCAATAGGGAACTATATAATTGATGTTCATTCTCTCCCATTTGCTTCAATGGAACTTTTTCGGCAAAATCCATCATCTTCTTTATATCTAAAGCTGATCAAAGGATTCTTAACAGGAATCCTATACAGTGGAATGAGTAAATGTGCAGGC
Source organism: Sminthopsis crassicaudata (assembly GCF_048593235.1). Classification (NCBI taxonomy): domain Eukaryota; kingdom Metazoa; phylum Chordata; class Mammalia; order Dasyuromorphia; family Dasyuridae; genus Sminthopsis; species Sminthopsis crassicaudata. Next base: position 203,673,960 of record NC_133619.1, read on the forward strand.
AATAGTTCCAGTCCTTTCCTTTGGGAAAATCCATTCCTTTAGATACTTGTTCCTCTCTATTAGCCATTCAATTGAGTCTAGTGTTCCTGATGTTTCCTTTTCAATAGGGAACTATATAATTGATGTTAATTCCCTCCCATTTGCTTCAATGGAACTTTTTGGGCAAAATCCATCATCTTCTGTATATATAAAGCTGATCCAAGGATTCTTAACAGGAATCCTATACAGTGGAATGAGTAAATGTGCAGGCAATAGTTCCAGTCCTTTCCTTTGGGAAAATCCATTCCTTTAGATACTTGTTCCTCTCTATTTCCCATTCAATTGAGTCTAGTGTTCCTGATGTTTCCTTTTCAATAGGGAACTATATAATTGATGTTAATTCTCTCCCATTTGCTTAAATGGAACTTTTTGGGCAAAATCCATCATCTTCTGTATATCTAAAGCTGATCAAAGGATTCTTAGCAGGAATCCTATACAGTGGAATGAGTAAATGTGCAGGCAATAGTTCCAGTCCTTTCCTTTTGGAAAATCCATTCCTTTAGATACTTGTTCCTCTCTATTTCCCATTCTATTAAGTCTAGTGTTCCTGATGGTTCCTTTTCAATAGGGAACTATATAATTAATGTTAATTCTCTCCCATTTGCTTCAATGGAACTTTTTGGGCAAAATCCATCATCTTCTTTATATCTAAAGCTGATCAAAGGATTCTTAACAGGAATCCTATACAGTGGCATGAGTGAACGTGCAGGCTATAGTTCCAGTTATTTCCTTTGGGAAAATCCATTCCTTTGGATACTTGTTCCTCTCTATTAGCCATTCAATTGAGTCTAGTGTTCCTGATGGTTCCTTTTCAATTGGGAACTATATAATTGATGTTAATTCTCTCCCGTTTGCTTCAATGGAAGTTTCTGGGTAATATCCATCATCTTCTTTATATGTAAAGCTGATCAAAGGATTCTTAACAGGAATCCTATAAGGTGGAATGAGTAAATGTGCAGGCAATAGTTCCAGTCCTTTCCTTTAAGAAAATCCATTCCTTTAGATACTTGTTCCTCTCTATTTCCCATTCAATTGAGTCTAGTGTTCCTGATGGTTCCTTTTCAATAGGGAACTATATAATTGATGTTAATTCTCTCCCATTTGCTTCAATGGAACTTTTTGGGCAAAATACATCATCTTCTTTATATCTAAAGCCGATCAAAGGATTCTTAACAGGAACCCTGTACAGTGGAATGAGTAAATGTGCAGGCAATAGTTCCAGTCCTTTCCTTTGGGAAAATCCATTCCTTTAGATACTTGTTCCTCTCTATTAGCCATTCAATTGAGTCTAGTGTTCCTGATGGTTCCTTTTCAATTGGGAACTATATAGTTGATGTTAATTCTCTCCCATTTGCTTCAATGGAACTTTTTCGGCAAAATCCATCATCTTCTTTATATCTAAAGCTGATCAAAGGATTCTTAACAGGAATCCTATACAGTGGAATGAGTAAATGTGCAGGCAATAGTTCCAGTCCTTTCCTTTGGGAAAATCCATTCCTTTAGATACTTGTTCCTCTCTATTTCCCATTCAATTGAGTATAGTGTTCCTGATGTTTCCTTTTCAATAGGGAACTATATAATTGATGTTAATTCCCTCCCATTTGCTTCAATGGAACTTTTTGGGCAAAATCCATCATCTTCTGTATATATAAAGCTGATCCAAGGATTCTTAACAGGAATCCTATACAGTGGAATGAGTAAATGTGCATGCAATTGTTCCAGTCCTTTCCTTTGGGAAAATCCATTCCATTAGAGACTTGTTCCTCTCTATTTCCCATTCAATTGAGTCTAGTGTTCCTGATGTTTCCTTTTCAATGGGGAACTATATATTTGATGTTAATTCTCTCCCATTTGCTTCAATGGAAACTTTTTGGGCAAAATCCATCATCTTCTGTATATATAAAGCTGATCAAAGGATTCTTAACAGGAATCCTATACAGTGGAATGAGTAAATGTACAGGCAATAGTTCCAGTCCTTTCCTTTGGGAAAATCCATTCCTTTAGTTACTTGTTCCTCTCTATTTCCCATTCAATTGAGTCTAGTGTTCCTGATGGTTCCTTTTCAATAGGGAACTATATAATTGATGTTAATTCTCTCCCATTTGCTTCAATGGAAATTTTTGGGCAAAATCCATCATCTTCTTTATATCTAAAGCCGATCAAAGGATTCTTAACAGGAACCCTGTACAGTGGAATGAGTAAATGTGCAGGCAATAGTTCCAGTCCTTTCCTTTGGGAAAATCCATTCCTTTAGATACTTGTTCCTCTCTATTTCCCATTCAATTGAGTCTAGTGTTCCTGATGGTTCCTTTTCAATAGGGAACTATATAATTGATGTTAATTCTCTCCCATTTGCTTCAATGGAACTTTTTCGGCAAAATCCATCATCTTCTTTATATCTAAAGCTGATCAAAGGATTCTTAACAGGAATCCTATACAGTGGAATGAGTAAATGTGCAGGCAATAGTTCCAGTCCTTTCCTTTGGGAAAATCCATTCCTTTAGATACTTGTTCCTCTCTATTAGCCATTCAATTGAGTCTAGTGTTCCTGATGTTTCCTTTTCAATAGGGAACTATATAATTGATGTTAATTCCCTCCCATTTGCTTCAATGGAACTTTTTGGGCAAAATCCATCATCTTCTGTATATATAAAGCTGATCCAAGGATTCTTAACAGGAATCCTATACAGTGGAATGAGTAAATGTGCAGGCAATAGTTCCAGTCCTTTCCTTTGGGAAAATCCATTCCTTTAGATACTTGTTCCTCTCTATTTCCCATTCAATTGAGTCTAGTGTTCCTGATGTTTCCTTTTCAATAGGGAACTATATAATTGATGTTAATTCTCTCCCATTTGCTTAAATGGAACTTTTTGGGCAAAATCCATCATCTTCTGTATATCTAAAGCTGATCAAAGGATTCTTAGCAGGAATCCTATACAGTGGAATGAGTAAATGTGCAGGCAATAGTTCCAGTCCTTTCCTTTTGGAAAATCCATTCCTTTAGATACTTGTTCCTCTCTATTTCCCATTCTATTGAGTCTAGTGTTCCTGATGGTTCCTTTTCAATAGGGAACTATATAATTAATGTTAATTCTCTCCCATTTGCTTCAATGGAACTTTTTGGGCAAAATCCATCATCTTCTTTATATCTAAAGCTGATCAAAGGATTCTTAACAGGAATCCTATACAGTGGCATGAGTGAACGTGCAGGCTATAGTTCCAGTTATTTCCTTTGGGAAAATCCATTCCTTTGGATACTTGTTCCTCTCTATTAGCCATTCAATTGAGTCTAGTGTTCCTGATGGTTCCTTTTCAATTGGGAACTATATAATTGATGTTAATTCTCTCCCGTTTGCTTCAATGGAAGTTTCTGGGTAATATCCATCATCTTCTTTATATGTAAAGCTGATCAAAGGATTCTTAACAGGAATCCTATAAGGTGGAATGAGTAAATGTGCAGGCAATAGTTCCAGTCCTTTCCTTTAAGAAAATCCATTCCTTTAGATACTTGTTCCTCTCTATTTCCCATTCAATTGAGTCTAGTGTTCCTGATGTTTCCTTTTCAATAGGGAACTATATAATTGATGTTAATTCTCTCCCATTTGCTTCAATGGAACTTTTTAGGCAAAATCCATCACCTTCTGTATATATAAATCTGATCAAAGGATTCTTAACAGGAATCCTATAAGTGGAATGAGTAAATGTGCAGGCAATAGTTCCAGTCCTTTCCTTTAAGAAAATCCATTCCTTTAGATACTTGTTCCTCTCTATTTCCCATTCTATTGAGTCTAGTGTTCCTGATGTTTCCTTTTCAATAGGGAACTATATAATTGATGTTAATTCTCTCCCATTTGCTTCAATGGAACTTTTTGGGCAAAATCCATAATCTTCTTTATATCTAAAGCTGATCAAAGGATTCTTAACAGGAATCCTATACAGTGGAATGAATCAATGTGCAGGTAATATTTCCAGATCTTTCTTTGAGGAAAATCCATTCCTTTGGATACTTGTTCCTCTCTATTTCCCATTCAATTGAGTATAGTGTTCCTTATGGTTCCTTTTCAATTGGGAACTATATAATTGATGTTAATTCTCTCCCGTTTGCTTCAATGGAACTTTCTGGGTAAAATCCATCATCTTCTTTATATCTAAAGCTGATCAAAGGATTCTTAACAGGAACCCTGTACAGTGGAATGAGTAAATGTGCAGGCAATAGTTCCAGTCCTTTCCTTTGGGAAAATCCATTCCTTTAGATACTTGTTCCTCTCTATTTCCCATTCAATTGAGTCTAGTGTTCCTGATGTTTCCTTTTCAATGGGGAACTATATATTTGATGTTAATTCTCTCCCATTTGCTTCAATGGAAACTTTTTGGGCAAAATCCATCATCTTCTGTATATATAAAGCTGATCAAAGGATTCTTAACAGGAATCCTATACAGTGGAATGAGTAAATGTACAGGCAATAGTTCCAGTCCTTTCCTTTGGGAAAATCCATTCCTTTAGATACTTGTTCCTCTCTATTTCCCATTCAATTGAGTCTAGTGTTCCTGATGGTTCCTTTTCAATAGGGAACTATATAATTGATGTTAATTCTCTCCCATTTGCTTCAATGGAACTTTTTGGGCAAAATCCATCATCTTCTTTATATCTAAAGCCGATCAAAGGATTCTTAACAGGAACCCTTTACAGTGGAATGAGTAAATGTGCAGGCAATAGTTCCAGTCCTTTCCTTTGGGAAAATCCATTGCTTTAGATACTTGTTCCTCTCTATTTCCCATTCAATTGAGTCTAGTGTTCCTGATGGTTCCTTTTCAATAGGGAACTATATAATTGATGTTAATTCTCTCCCATTTGCTTCAATGGAACTTTTTCGGCAAAATCCATCATCTTCTTTATATCTAAAGCTGATCAAAGGATTCTTAACAGGAATCCTATACAGTGGAATGAGTAAATGTGCAGGCAATAGTTCCAGTCCTTTCCTTCGGGAAAATCCATTCCTTTAGATACTTGTTCCTCTCTATTTCCCATTCAATTGAGTCTAGTGTTCCTGATGTTTCCTTTTCAATAGGGAACTATATAATTGATGTTAATTCCCTCCCATTTGCTTCAATGGAACTTTTTGGGCAAAATCCATCATCTTCTGTATATATAAAGCTGATCCAAGGATTCTTAACAGGAATCCTATACAGTGGAATGAGTAAATGTGCAGGCAATAGTTCCAGTCCTTTCCTTTGGGAAAATCCATTCCTTTAGATACTTGTTCCTCTCTATTTCCCATTCAATTGAGTCTAGTGTTCCTGATGTTTCCTTTTCAATAGGGAACTATATAATTGATGTTAATTCTCTCCCATTTGCTTCAATGGAACTTTTTGGGCAAAATCCATCATCTTCTGTATATCTAAAGCTGATCAAAGGATTCTTAACAGGAATCCTATACAGTGGAATGAGTAAATGTGCAGGCAATAGTTCCAGTCCTTTCCTTTTGGAAAATCCATTCTTTTAGATACTTGTTCCTCTCTATTTCCCATTCTATTGAGTCTAGTGTTCCTGATGGTTCCTTTTCAATAGGGAACTATATAATTGATGTTAATTCTCTCCCATTTGCTTCAATGGAACTTTTTGGGCAAAATCCATCATCTTCTTTATATCTAAAGCTGATCAAAGGATTCTTAACAGGAATCCTATACAGTGGCATGAGTGAACGTGCAGGCTATAGTTCCAGTTATTTCCTTGGGGAAAATCCATTCCTTTGGATACTTGTTCCTCTCTATTAGCCATTCAATTGAGTCTAGTGTTCCTGATGGTTCCTTTTCAATTGGGAACTATATAATTGATGTTAATTCTCTCCCGTTTGCTTCAATGGAAGTTTCTGGGTAATATCCATCATCTTCTTTATATGTAAAGCTGATCAAAGGATTCTTAACAGGAATCCTATAAGGTGGAATGAGTAAATGTGCAGGCAATAGTTCCAGTCCTTTCCTTTGGGAAAATCCATTCCTTTAGATACTTGTTCCTCTCTATTTCCCATTCAATTGAGTCTAGTGTTCCTGATGTTTCCTTTTCAATAGGGAACTATATAATTGATGTTAATTCTCTCCCATTTGCTTCAATGGAACTTTTTAGGCAAAATCCATCATCTCCTGTATATATAAATCTGATCAAAGGATTCTTAACAGGAATCCTATACAGTGGAATGAGTAAATGTGCAGGCAATAGTTCCAGTCCTTTCCTTTGTGAAAATCCATTCCTTTAGATACTTGTTCCTCTCTATTTCCCATTCAATTGAGTCTGATGTTCCTGATGTTTCCTTTTCAATAGGGAACTATATAATTGATGTTAATTCTCTCCCATTTGCTTCAATGGAACTTTTTGGGCAAAATCCATCATCTTCTTTATATCTAAAGCTGATCAAAGGATTCTTAACAGGAATCCTATACAGTGGAATGAATCAATGTGCAGGTAATATTTCCAGATCTTTCTTTGAGGAAAATCCATTCCTTTGGATACTTGTTCCTCTCTATTTCCCATTCAATTGAGTATAGTGTTCCTTATGGTTACTTTTCAATTGGGAACTATATAATTGATGTTAATTCTCTCCCGTTTGCTTCAATGGAACTTTCTGGGTAAAATCCATCATCTTCTTTATATCTAAAGCTGATCAAAGGATTCTTAACAGGAACCCTGTACAGTGGAATGAGTAAATGTGCAGGCAATAGTTCCAGTCCTTTCCTTTGGGAAAATCCATTCCTTTAGATACTTGTTCCTCTCTATTTCCCATTCAATTGAGTCTAGTGTTCCTGATGTTTCCTTTTCAATTGGGAACTATATAGTTGATGTTAATTCTCTCCTGTTTACTTAATGGAACTTTCTGGGCAAAATCCATCATCTTCTTTATATCTAAAGCTGAACAAAAGATTCTTAACAGGAATCCTATACAGTGGAATGAATCAATGTGCAGGCAGTATTTCCAGTTCTTTCTTTGAGGAAAATCCATTCCTTTGGATACTTGTTCCTCTCTATTTCCCATTCTATTGAGTCTGTGTTCCTGATGTTTCCTTTGCATTAAGAACATTATAGTTGATGATAATTCTCACTTATTTGCTTCAATGGAACATTTTGGGCAAAATATAGCTTCTTCTTTATATGTAAAGCTGATCAAAGGATTCTTAACAGGAATCCTATACAGTGGAATGAGTAAATGTGCAGGCAATAGTTCCAGTCCTTTCCTTTGGGAAAATCCATTCCTTTAGATACTTGTTCCTCTCTATTTCCCATTCAATTGAGTCTAGTGTTCCTGATGGTTCCTTTTCAATAGGGAACTATATAATTGATGTTAATTCTCTCCCATTTGCTTCAATGGAACTTTTTGGGCAAAATCCATCATCTTCTTTATATCTAAAGCTGATCAAAGGATTCTTAACAGGAACCCTGTACAGTGGAATGAGTAAATGTGCAGGCAATAGTTCCAGTCCTTTCCTTTGGGAAAATCCATTCCTTTAGATACTTGTTCCTCTCTATTTCCCATTCAATTGAGTCTAGTGTTCCTGATGGTTCCTTTTCAATAGGGAACTATATAATTGATGTTAATTCTCTCCCATTTGCTTCAATGGAACTTTTTCGGCAAAATCCATCATCTTCTTTATATCTAAAGCTGATCAAAGGATTCTTAACAGGAATCCTATACAGTGGAATGAGTAAATGTGCAGGCAATAGTTCCAGTCCTTTCCTTTGGGAAAATCCATTCCTTTAGATACTTGTTCCTCTCTATTTCCCATTCAATTGAGTCTAGTGTTCCTGATGTTTCCTTTTCAATTGGGAACTATATAGTTGATGTTAATTCTCTCCTGTTTGCTTAATGGAACTTTCTGGGCAAATCCATCATCTTCTTTATATCTAAAGCTGAACAAAAGATTCTTAACAGGAATCCTATACAGTGGAATGAATCAATGTGCAGGCAATATTTCCAGTTCTTTCTTTGAGGAAAATCCATTCCTTTGGATACTTGTTCCTCTCTATTTCCCATTCTATTGAATCTGTGTTCCTGATGTTTCCTTTGCATTTAAGAACAATATAGTTGATGATAATTCTCACTTATTTGCTTCAATGGAACATTTTGGGCAAATATAGCTTCTTCTTTATATGTAAAGCTGATCAAAGGATTCTTAACAGGAATCCTATACAGTGGAATGAGTAAATGTGCAGGCAATAGTTCCAGTCCTTTCCTTTGGGAAAATCCATTCCTTTAGATACTTGTTCCTCTCTATTTCCCATTCAATTTAGTCTAGTGTTCCTGATGGTTCCTTTTCAATAGGGAACTATATAATTGATGTTAATTCTCTCCCCTTTGCTTCAATGGAACTTTCTGGGCAAAATCCTTCATCTTCTTTATATCTAAAGCTGATCAAAGGTTTCTTAACAGGAATCTTATACAGTGGCATAAGTGAACGTGCAGGCTATAGTTCCAGTTATTTCCTTTGGGAAAATCCATTCCTTTGGATACTTGTTCCTCTCTATTTCCCATTCTATTGAGTCTGTGTCCCTGATGGTTCCTTTTCAATTGGGAACTATATAATTGTTGTTAATTCCCTCCCTTTTGCTTCAATGGAACATTTTGGGCAAAATCCATCATCTTCTTTATATCTAAAGCTGATCAAAGGATTCTTAACAGGAATCCTAAACAATGGAATGAATCAATGTGCAGGCAATATTTCCAGTTCTTTCTTTGAGGAAAATCCATTCCTTTGGATACTTGTTCCTCTCTATTTCCCATTAAATTGAGTATAGTGTTCCTGATGGTTCCTTTTCAATTGGGAACTATATAATTGATGTTAATTCTCTCCCGTTTGCTTCAATGGAACTTTTTGGCAAATATCCATCATCTTCTGTATATATAAAGCTGATCCAAGGATTCTTAACAGGAATCCTATAAGTGGAATGAGTAAATGTGCAGGCAATAGTTCCAGTCCTTTCCTTTGGGAAAATCCATTCCTTTAGATACTTGTTCCTCTCTATTTCCCATTCAATTGAGTCTAGTGTTCCTGATGGTTCCTTTTCAATAGGGAACTATATAATTGATGTTAATTCTCTCCCATTTGCTTCAATGGAACTTTTTGGGCAAAATCCATAATCTTCTTTATATCTAAAGCTGATCAAAGGATTCTTAACAGGAATCCTATAAGTGGAATGAGTAAATGTGCAGGCAATAGTTCCAGTCCTTTCCTTTGGGAAAATCCATTCCTTTAGATACTTGTTCCTCTCTATTTCCCATTCAATTTAGTCTAGTGTTCCTGATGGTTCCTTTTCAATAGGGAACTATATAATTGATGTTAATTCTCTCCCCTTTGCTTCAATGGAACTTTCTGGGCAAAATCCTTCATCTTCTTTATATCTAAAGCTGATCAAAGGTTTCTTAACAGGAATCTTATACAGTGGCATAAGTGAACGTGCAGGCTATAGTTCCAGTTATTTCCTTTGGGAAAATCCATTCCTTTGGATACTTGTTCCTCTCTATTTCCCATTCTATTGAGTCTGTGTCCCTGATGGTTCCTTTTCAATTGGGAACTATATAATTGATGTTAATTCCCTCCCTTTTGCTTCAATGGAACATTTTGGGCAAAATCCATCATCTTCTTTATATCTAAAGCTGATCAAAGGATTCTTAACAGGAATCCTAAAGAATGGAATGAATCAATGTGCAGGCAATATTTCCAGTTCTTTCTTTGAGGAAAATCCATTCCTTTGGATACTTGTTCCTCTCTATTTCCCATTCAATTGAGTATAGTGTTCCTGATGGTTCCTTTTCAATTGGGAACTATATAATTGATGTTAATTCTCTCCCGTTTGCTTCAATGGAAGTTTCTGGGTAATATCCATCATCTTCTTTATATGTAAAGCTGATCAAAGGATTCTTAACAGGAATCCTATAAGGTGGAATGAGTAAATGTGCAGGCAATAGTTCCAGTCCTTTCCTTTGTGAAAATCCATTCCTTTAGATACTTGTTCCTCTCTATTTCCCATTCAATTGAGTCTAGTGTTCCTGATGTTTCCTTTTCAATAGGGAACTATATAATTGATGTTAATTCTCTCCCATTTGCTTCAATGGAACTTTTTAGGCAAAATCCATCATCTTCTGTATATATAAATCTGATCAAAGGATTCTTAACAGGAATCCTATACAGTGGAATGAGTAAATGTGCAGGCAATAGTTCCAGTCCTTTCCTTTGTGAAAATCCATTCCTTTAGATACTTGTTCCTCTCTATTTCCCATTCAATTGAGTCTAGTGTTCCTGATGTTTCCTTTTCAATAGGGAACTATATAATTGATGTTAATTCTCTCCCATTTGCTTCAATGGAACTTTTTGGGCAAAATCCATAATCTTCTTTATATCTAAAGCTGATCAAAGGATTCTTAACAGGAATCCTATAAGTGGAATGAGTAAATGTGCAGGCAATAGTTCCAGTCCTTTCCTTTGGGAAAATCCATTCCTTTAGATACTTGTTCCTCTCTATTTCCCATTCAATTGAGTCTAGTGTTCCTGATGGTTCCTTTTCAATAGGGAACTATATAATTGATGTTAATTCTCTCCCCTTTGCTTCAATGGAACTTTCTGGGCAAAATCCATCATCTTCTTTATATCTAAAGCTGATCAAAGGATTCTTAACAGGAATCCTATACAGTGGAATGAATCAATGTGCAGGCAATATTTCCAGTTCTTTCTTTGAGGAAAATCCATTCCTTTGGATACTTGTTCCTCTCTATTTCCCATTCAATTGAGTATAGTGTTCCTGATGGTTCCTTTTCAATTGGGAACTATATAATTGATGTTAATTCTCTCCCGTTTGCTTCAATGGAACTTTCTGGGTAAAATCCATCATCTTCTTTATATCTAAAGCTGATCAAAGGATTCTTAACAGGAACCCTGTACAGTGGAATGAGTAAATGTGCAGGCAATAGTTCCAGTCCTTTCCTTTGGGAAAATCCATTCCTTTAGATACTTGTTCCTCTCTATTTCCCATTCAATTGAGTCTAGTGTTCCTGATGTTTCCTTTTCAATTGGGAACTATATAGTTGATGTTAATTCTCTCCTGTTTGCTTAATGGAACTTTCTGGGCAAAATCCATCATCTTCTTTATATCTAAAGCTGAACAAAAGATTCTTAACAGGAATCCTATACAGTGGAATGAATCAATGTGCAGACAATATTTCCAGTTCTTTCTTTGAGGAAAATCCATTCCTTTGGATACTTGTTCTTCTCTATTTCCCATTCTATTGAGTCTGTGTTCCTGATGTTTCCTTTGCATTTAAGAACAATATAGTTGATGATAATTCTCACTTATTTGCTTCAATGGAACATTTTGGCAAAATATAGCTTCTTCTTTATATGTAAAGCTGATCAAAGGATTCTTAACAGGAATCCTATACAGTGGAATGAGTAAATGTGCCGGCAATAGTTCCAGTCCTTTCCTTTGGGAAAATCCATTCCTTTAGATACTTGTTCCTCTCTATTTCCCATTCAATTTAGTCTAGTGTTCCTGATGGTTCCTTTTCAATAGGGAACTATATAATTGATGTTAATTCTCTCCCCTTTGCTTCAATGGAACTTTCTGGGCAAAATCCTTCATCTTCTTTATATCTAAAGCTGATCAAAGGTTTCTTAACAGGAATCTTATACAGTGGCATAAGTGAACGTGCAGGCTATAGTTCCAGTTATTTCCTTTGGGAAAATCCATTCCTTTGGATACTTGTTCCTCTCTATTTCCCATTCTATTGAGTCTGTGTCCCTGATGGTTCCTTTTCAATTGGGAACTATATAATTGATGTTAATTCCCTCCCTTTTGCTTCAATGGAACATTTTGGGCAAAATCCATCATCTTCTTTATATCTAAAGCTGATCAAAGGATTCTTAACAGGAATCCTAAACAATGGAATGAATTAATGTGCAGGCAATATTTCCAGTTCTTTCTTTGAGGAAAATCCATTCCTTTGGATACTTGTTCCTCTCTATTTCCCATTCAATTAATTATAGTGTTCCTGATGGTTCCTTTTCAATTGGGAACTATATAATTGATGTTAATTCTCTCCCGTTTGCTTCAATGGAAGTTTCTGGCTAATATCCATCATCTTCTTTATATGTAAAGCTGATCAAAGGATTCTTAACAGGAATCCTATAAGGTGGAATGAGTAAATGTGCAGTCAATAGTTCCAGTCCTTTCCTTTAAGAAAATCCATTCCTTTAGATACTTGTTCCTCTCTATTTCCCATTCAATTGAGTCTAGTGTTCCTGATGTTTCCTTTTCAATAGGGAACTATATAATTGATGTTAATTCTCTCCCATTTGCTTCAATGGAACTTTTTAGGCAAAATCCATCATCTTCTGTATATATAAAACTGATCAAAGGATTCTTAACAGGAATCCTATACAGTGGAATGAGTAAATGTGCAGGCAATAGTTCCAGTCCTTTCCTTTGGGAAAATCCATTCCTTTAGATACTTGTTCCTCTCTATTTCCCATTCAATTGAGTCTAGTGTTCCTGATGTTTCCTTTTCAATAGGGAACTATATAATTGATGTTAATTCTCTCCCATTTGCTTCAATGGAACTTTTTGGGCAAAATCCATAATCTTCTTTATATCTAAAGCTGATCAAAGGATTCTTAACAGGAATCCTATACAGTGGAATGAATCAATGTGCAGGTAATATTTCCAGATCTTTCTTTGAGGAAAATCCATTCCTTTGGATACTTGTTCCTCTCTATTTCCCATTCAATTGAGTCTAGTGTTCCTGATGTTTCCTTTTCAATGGGGAACTATATATTTGATGTTAATTCTCTCCCATTTGCTTCAATGGAAACTTTTTGGGCAAAATCCATCATCTTCTGTATATATAAAGCTGATCAAAGGATTCTTAACAGGAATCCTATACAGTGGAATGAGTAAATGTACAGGCAATAGTTCCAGTCCTTTCCTTTGGGAAAATCCATTCCTTTAGTTACTTGTTCCTCTCTATTTCCCATTCAATTGAGTCTAGTGTTCCTGATGGTTCCTTTTCAATAGGGAACTATATAATTGATGTTAATTCTCTCCCATTTGCTTCAATGGAACTTTTTGGGCAAAATCCATCATCTTCTGTATATATAAAGCCGATCAAAGGATTCTTAACAGGAACCCTGTACAGTGGAATGAGTAAATGTGCAGGCAATAGTTCCAGTCCTTTCCTTTGGGAAAATCCATTCCTTTAGATACTTGTTCCTCTCTATTAGCCATTCAATTGAGTCTAGTGTTCCTGATGTTTCCTTTTCAATAGGGAACTATATAATTGATGTTAATTCCCTCCCATTTGCTTCAATGGAACTTTTTGGGCAAAATCCATCATCTTCTGTATATATAAAGCTGATCCAAGGATTCTTAACAGGAATCCTATACAGTGGAATGAGTAAATGTGCAGGCAATAGTTCCAGTCCTTTCCTTTGGGAAAATCCATTCCTTTAGATACTTGTTCCTCTCTATTTCCCATTCAATTGAGTATAGTGTTCCTGATGGTTCCTTTTCAATGGGGAACTATATAATTGATGTTAATTCTCTCCCCTTTGCTTCAATGGAACTTTCTGGGCAAAATCCATCATCTTCTTTATATCTAAAGCTGATCAAAGGATTCTTAACAGGAATCCTATACAGTGGAATGAATCAATGTGCAGGCAATATTTCCAGTTCTTTCTTTGAGGAAAATCCATTCCTTTGGATACTTGTTCCTCTCTATTTCCCATTCAATTGAGTATAGTGTTCCTGATGGTTCCTTTTCAATTGGGAACTATATAATTGATGTTAATTCTCTCCCGTTTGCTTCAATGGAACTTTCTGGGTAAAATCCATCATCTTCTTTATATCTAAAGCTGATCAAAGGATTCTTAACAGGAATCCAATACAGTGAAATGAGTAAATGTGCAGGCAATAGTTCCAGTCCTTTCCTTTGGGAAAATCCATTCCTTTAGATACTTGTTCCTCTCTATTTCCCATTCAATTGAGTCTAGTGTTCCTGATGTTTCCTTTTCAATTGGGAACTATATAGTTGATGTTAATTCTCTCCTGTTTACTTAATGGAACTTTCTGGGCAAAATCCATCATCTTCTTTATATCTAAAGCTGATCAAAGGATTCTTAACAGGAATCCTTTACAGTGGCATGAGTGAACATGCAGGCTATAGTTCCAGTTATTTCCTTTGGGAAAATCCATTCCTTTGGATACTTGTTCCTCTCTATTAGCCATTCAATTGAGTCTAGTGTTCCTGATGGTTCCTTTTCAATTGGGAACTATATAATTGATGTTAATTCTCTCCCGTTTGCTTCAATGGAAGTTTCTTGGTAATATCCATCATCTTCTTTATATGTAAAACTGATCAAAGGATTCTTAACAGGAATCCTATAAGGTGGAATGAGTAAATGTGCAGGCAATAGTTCCAGTCCTTTCCTTTGGGAAAATCCATTCCTTTAGATACTTGTTCCTCTCTATTTCCCATTCAATTGAGTCTAGTGTTCCTGATGTTTCCTTTTCAATAGGGAACTATATAATTGATGTTAATTCTCTCCCATTTGCTTCAATGGAACTTTTTAGGCAAAATCCATCATCTTCTGTATATATAAATCTGATCAAAGGATTCTTAACAGGAATCCTATACAGTGGAATGAGTAAATGTGCAGGCAATAGTTCCAGTCCTTTCCTTTGGGAAAATCCATTCCTTTAGATACTTGTTCCTCTCTATTTCCCATTCAATTGAGTCTAGTGTTCCTGATGTTTCCTTTTCAATAGGGAACTATATAATTGATGTTAATTCTCTCCCATTTGCTTCAATGGAACTTTTTGGGCAAAATCCATAATCTTCTTTATATCTAAAGCTGATCAAAGGATTCTTAACAGGAATCCTATACAGTGGAATGAATCAATGTGCAGGTAATATTTCCAGATCTTTCTTTGAGGAAAATCCATTCCTTTGGATACTTGTTCCTCTCTATTTCCCATTCAATTGAGTATAGTGTTCCTTATGGTTCCTTTTCAATTGGGAACTATATAATTGATGTTAATTCTCTCCCGTTTGCTTCAATGGAACTTTCTGGGTAAAATCCATCATCTTCTTTATATCTAAAGCTGATCAAAGGATTCTTAACAGGAACCCTGTACAGTGGAATGAGTAAATGTGCAGGCAATAGTTCCAGTCCTTTCCTTTGGGAAAATCCATTCCTTTAGATACTTGTTCCTCTCTATTTCCCATTCAATTGAGTCTAGTGTTCCTGATGTTTCCTTTTCAATGGGGAACTATATATTTGATGTTAATTCTCTCCCATTTGCTTCAATGGAAACTTTTTGGGCAAAATCCATCATCTTCTGTATATATAAAGCTGATCAAAGGTTTCTTAACAGGAATCCTATACAGTGGAATGAGTAAATGTACAGGCAATAGTTCCAGTCCTTTCCTTTGGGAAAATCCATTCCTTTAGATACTTGTTCCTCTCTATTTCCCATTCAATTGAGTCTAGTGTTCCTGATGTTTCCTTTTCAATGGGGAACTATATATTTGATGTTAATTCTCTCCCATTTGCTTCAATGGAAACTTTTTGGGCAAAATCCATCATCTTCTGTATATATAAAGCTGATCAAAGGATTCTTAACAGGAATCCTATACAGTGGAATGAGTAAATGTACAGGCAATAGTTCCAGTCCTTTCCTTTGGGAAAATCCATTCCTTTAGTTACTTGTTCCTCTCTATTTCCCATTCAATTGAGTCTAGTGTTCCTGATGGTTCCTTTTCAATAGGGAACTATATAATTGATGTTAATTCTCTCCCATTTGCTTCAATGGAACTTTTTGGGCAAAATCCATCATCTTCTTTATATCTAAAGCCGATCAAAGGATTCTTAACAGGAACCCTGTACAGTGGAATGAGTAAATGTGCAGGCAATAGTTCCAGTCCTTTCCTTTGGGAAAATCCATTCCTTTAGATACTTGTTCCTCTCTATTAGCCATTCAATTGAGTCTAGTGTTCCTGATGTTTCCTTTTCAATAGGGAACTATATAATTGATGTTAATTCCCTCCCATTTGCTTCAATGGAACTTTTTGGGCAAAATCCATCATCTTCTGTATATATAAAGCTGATCCAAGGATTCTTAACAGGAATCCTATACAGTGGAATGAGTAAATGTGCAGGCAATAGTTCCAGTCCTTTCCTTTGGGAAAATCCATTCCTTTAGATACTTGTTCCTCTCTATTTCCCATTCAATTGAGTCTAGTGTTCCTGATGTTTCCTTTTCAATAGGGAACTATATAATTGATGTTAATTCTCTCCCATTTGCTTCAATGGAACTTTTTGGGCAAAATCCATCAATTTCTGTATATCTAAAGCTGATCAAAGGATTCTTAACAGGAATCCTATACAGTGGAATGAGTAAATGTGCAGGCAATAGTTCCAGTCCTTTCCTTTGTGAAAATCCATTCCTTTAGATACTTGTTCCTCTCTATTTCCCATTCAATTGAGTCTAGTGTTCCTGATGGTTCCTTTTCAATAGGGAACTATATAATTGATGTTAATTCCCTCCCATTTGCTTCAATGGAACTTTTTGGGCAAAATCCATCATCTTCTGTATATATAAAGCTGATCCAAGGATTCTTAACAGGAATCCTATACAGTGGAATGAGTAAATGTGCAGGCAATAGTTCCAGTCCTTTCCTTTGGGAAAATCCATTCCTTTAGATACTTGTTCCTCTCTATTTCCCATTCAATTGAGTCTAGTGTTCCTGATGGTTCCTTTTCAATAGGGAACTATATAATTGATGTTAATTCTCTCCCATTTTCTTCAATGGAACTTTTTGGGCAAAATCCATCATCTTCTGTATATCTAAAGCTGATCAAAGGATTCTTAACAGGAATCCTATACAGTGGAATGAGTAAATGTGCAGGCAATAGTTCCAGTCCTTTCCTTTTGGAAAATCCATTCCTTTAGATACTTGTTCCTCTCTATTTCCCATTCTATTGAGTCTAGTGTTCCTGATGGTTCCTTTTCAATAGGGAACTATATAATTGATGTTAATTCTCTCCCATTTGCTTCAATGGAACTTTTTGGGCAAAATCCATCATCTTCTTTATATCTAAAGCTGATCAAAGGATTCTTAACAGGAATCCTTTACAGTGGCATGAGTGAATGTGCAGGCTATAGTTCCAGTTATTTCCTTTGGGAAAATCCATTCCTTTGGATACTTGTTCCTCTCTATTAGCCATTCAATTGAGTCTAGTGTTCCTGATGGTTCCTTTTCAATTGGGAACTATATAATTGATGTTAATTCTCTCCCGTTTGCTTCAATGGAAGTTTCTGGGTAATATCCATCATCTTCTTTATATGTAAAGCTGATCAAAGGATTCTTAACAGGAATCCTATAAGTGGAATGAGTAAATGTGCAGGCAATAGTTCCAGTCCTTTCCTTTGTGAAAATCCATTCCTTTAGATACTTGTTCCTCTCTATTTCCCATTCAATTGAGTCTAGTGTTCCTGATGTTTCCTTTTCAATAGGGAACTATATAATTGATGTTAATTCTCTCCCATTTGCTTCAATGGAACTTTTTGGGCAAAATCCATAATCTTCTTTATATCTAAAGCTGATCAAAGGATTCTTAACAGGAATCCTATACAGTGGAATGAGTAAATGTGCAGGCAATAGTTCCAGTCCTTTCCTTTGGGAAAATCCATTCCTTTGGATACTTGTTCCTCTCTATTTCCCATTCAATTGAGTCTAGTGTTCCTGATGGTTCCTTTTCAATAGGGAACTATATAATTGATGTTAATTCTCTCCCGTTTGCTTCAATGGAACTTTCTGGGTAAAATCCATCATCTTCTTTATATCTAAAGCTGATCAAAGGATTCTTAACAGGAATCCAATACAGTGAAATGAGTAAATGTGCAGGCAATAGTTCCAGTCCTTTCCTTTGGGAAAATCCATTCCTTTAGATACTTGTTCCTCTCTATTTCCCATTCAATTGAGTCTAGTGTTCCTGATGTTTCCTTTTCAATTGGGAACTATATAGTTGATGTTAATTCTCTCCTGTTTACTTAATGGAACTTTCTGGGCAAAATCCATCATCTTCTTTATATCTAAAGCTGATAAAAGTATTCTTAACAGGAATCCTATACAGTGGAATGAGTAAATGTGCAGGGAATAGTTCCAGTCCTTTCCTTTGGGAAAATCCATTCCTTTAGATACTTGTTCCTCTCTATTTCCCATTCAATTGAGTCTAGTGTTCCTGATGTTTCCTTTTCAATGGGGAACTATATATTTGATGTTAATTCTCTCCCATTTGCTTCAATGGAAACTTTTTGGGCAAAATCCATCATCTTCTGTATATATAAAGCTGATCAAAGGATTCTTAACAGGAATCCTATACAGTGGAATGAGTAAATGTACAGGCAATAGTTCCAGTCCTTTCCTTTGGGAAAATCCATTCCTTTAGATACTTGTTCCTCTCTATTTCCCATTCAATTGAGTCTAGTGTTCCTGATGGTTCCTTTTCAATACGGAACTATATAATTGATGTTAATTCTCTCCCATTTGCTTCAATGGAACTTTTTCGGCAAAATCCATCATCTTCTTTATATCTAAAGCTGATCAAAGGATTCTTAACAGGAATCCTATACAGTGGAATGAGTAAATGTGCAGGCAATAGTTCCAGTCCTTTCCTTTGGGAAAATCCATTCCTTTAGATACTTGTTCCTCTCTATTTCCCATTCAATTGAGTCTAGTGTTCCTGATGTTTCCTTTTTAATGGGGAACTATATATTTGATGTCAATTCTCTCCCATTTGCTTCAATGGAAACTTTTTGGGCAAAATCCATCATCTTCTGTATATATAAAGCTGATCAAAGGATTCTTAACAGGAATCCTATACAGTGGAATGAGTAAATGTACAGGCAATAGTTCCAGTCCTTTCCTTTGGGAAAATCCATTCCTTTAGATACTTGTTCCTCTCTATTTCCCATTCAATT
The DNA here is from genome assembly GCF_048593235.1 of Sminthopsis crassicaudata. Lineage (NCBI taxonomy): Eukaryota > Metazoa > Chordata > Mammalia > Dasyuromorphia > Dasyuridae > Sminthopsis > Sminthopsis crassicaudata. The sequence goes on from NC_133619.1 coordinate 203,693,020, forward strand.
GAGTCTAGTGTTCCTGATGGTTCCTTTTCAATACGGAACTATATAATTGATGTTAATTCTCTCCCATTTGCTTCAATGGAACTTTTTCGACAAAATCCATCATCTTCTTTATATCTAAAGCTGATCAAAGGATTCTTAACAGGAATCCTATACAGTGGAATGAGTAAATGTGCAGGCAATAGTTCCAGTCCTTTCCTTTGGGAAAATCCATTCCTTTGGATACTTGTTCCTCTCTATTTCCCATTCTATTGAGTCTGTGTCCCTGATGGTTCATTTTCAATTGGGAACTATATAATTGATATTAATTCCCTCCCTTTTGCTTCAATGGAACATTTTGGGCAAAATCCATCATCTTCTTTATATCTAAAGCTGATCAAAGGATTCTTAACAGGAATCCTAAACAATGGAATGAATCAATGTGCAGGCAATATTTCCAGATCTTTCTTTGAGGAAAATCCATTCCTTTGGATACTTGTTCCTCTCTATTTCCCATTCAATTGAGTATAGTGTTCCTGATGGTTCCTTTTCAATTGGGAACTATATAATTGATGTTAATTCTCTCCCGTTTGCTTCAATGGAACTTTCTGGGTAAAATCCATCATCTTCTTTATATCTAAAGCTGATCAAAGGATTCTTAACAGGAACCCTGTACAGTGGAATGAGTAAATGTGCAGGCAATAGTTCCAGTCCTTTCCTTTGGGAAAATCCATTCCTTTGGATACTTGTTCCTCTCTATTTCCCATTCAATTGAGTCTAGTGTTCCTGATGGTTCCTTTTCAAAAGGGAACTATATAATTGATGTTAATTCTCTCCCGTTTGCTTCAATGGAACTTTCTGGGTAAAATCCATCATCTTCTTTATATCTAAAGCTGATCAAAGGATTCTTAACAGGAATCCAATACAGTGAAATAAGTAAATGTGCAGGCAATAGTTCCAGTCCTTTCCTTTGGGAAAATCCATTCCTTTAGATACTTGTTCCTCTCTATTTCCCATTCAATTGAGTCTAGTGTTCCTGATGTTTCCTTTTCAATTGGGAACTATATAGTTGATGTTAATTCTCTCCTGTTTACTTAATGGAACTTTCTGGGCAAAATCCATCATCTTCTTTATATCTAAAGCTGATAAAAGTATTCTTAACAGGAATCCTATACAGTGGAATGAGTAAATGTGCAGGCAATAGTTCCAGTCCTTTCCTTTGGGAAAATCCATTCCTTTAGATACTTGTTCCTCTCTATTTCCCATTCAATTGAGTCTAGTGTTCCTGATGTTTCCTTTTCAATGGGGAACTATATATTTGATGTTAATTCTCTCCCATTTGCTTCAATGGAAACTTTTTGGGCAAAATCCATCATCTTCTGTATATATAAAGCTGATCAAAGGATTCTTAACAGGAATCCTATACAGTGGAATGAGTAAATGTACAGGCAATAGTTCCAGTCCTTTCCTTTGGGAAAATCCATTCCTTTAGATACTTGTTCCTCTCTATTTCCCATTCAATTGAGTCTAGTGTTCCTGATGGTTCCTTTTCAATACGGAACTATATAATTGATGTTAATTCTCTCCCATTTGCTTCAATGGAACTTTTTCGGCAAAATCCATCATCTTCTTTATATCTAAAGCTGATCAAAGGATTCTTAACAGGAATCCTATACAGTGGAATGAGTAAATGTGCAGGCAATAGTTCCAGTCCTTTCCTTTGGGAAAATCCATTCCTTTAGATACTTGTTCCTCTCTATTTCCCATTCAATTGAGTCTAGTGTTGCTGATGTTTCCTTTTTAATGGGGAACTATATATTTGATGTCAATTCTCTCCCATTTGCTTCAATGGAAACTTTTTGGGCAAAATCCATCATCTTCTGTATATATAAAGCTGATCAAAGGATTCTTAACAGGAATCCTATACAGTGGAATGAGTAAATGTACAGGCAATAGTTCCAGTCCTTTCCTTTGGGAAAATCCATTCCTTTAGATACTTGTTCCTCTCTATTTCCCATTCAATTGAGTCTAGTGTTCCTGATGGTTCCTTTTCAATACGGAACTATATAATTGATGTTAATTCTCTCCCATTTGCTTCAATGGAACTTTTTGGGCAAAATCCATCATCTTCTGTATATCTAAAGCTGATCAAAGGATTCTTAACAGGAATCCTATACAGTGGAATGAGTAAATGTGCAGGCAATAGTTCCAGTCCTTTCCTTTGGGAAAATCCATTCCTTTGGATACTTGTTCCTCTCTATTTCCCATTCTATTGAGTCTGTGTCCCTGATGGTTCATTTTCAATTGGGAACTATATAATTGATATTAATTCCCTCCCTTTTGCTTCAATGGAACATTTTGGGCAAAATCCATCATCTTCTTTATATCTAAAGCTGATCAAAGGATTCTTAACAGGAATCCTAAACAATGGAATGAATCAATGTGCAGGCAATATTTCCAGATCTTTCTTTGAGGAAAATCCATTCCTTTGGATACTTGTTCCTCTCTATTTCCCATTCAATTGAGTATAGTGTTCCTGATGGTTCCTTTTCAATTGGGAACTATATAATTGATGTTAATTCTCTCCCGTTTGCTTCAATGGAACTTTCTGGGTAAAATCCATCATCTTCTTTATATCTAAAGCTGATCAAAGGATTCTTAACAGGAACCCTGTACAGTGGAATGAGTAAATGTGCAGGCAATAGTTCCAGTCCTTTCCTTTGGGAAAATCCATTCCTTTAGATACTTGTTCCTCTCTATTTCCCATTCAATTGAGTCTAGTGTTCCTGATGTTTCCTTTTCAATGGGGAACTATATATTTGATGTTAATTCTCTCCCATTTGCTTCAATGGAAACTTTTTGGGCAAAATCCATCATCTTCTGTATATATAAAGCTGATCAAAGGTTTCTTAACAGGAATCCTATACAGTGGAATGAGTAAATGTACAGGCAATTGTTCCAGTCCTTTCCTTTGGGAAAATCCATTCCTTTAGATACTTGTTCCTCTCTATTTCCCATTCAATTGAGTCTAGTGTTCCTGATGTTTCCTTTTCAATGGGGAACTATATATTTGATGTTAATTCTCTCCCATTTGCTTCAATGGAAACTTTTTGGGCAAAATCCATCATCTTCTGTATATATAAAGCTGATCAAAGGATTCTTAACAGGAACCCTGTACAGTGGAATGAGTAAATGTGCAGGCAATAGTTCCAGTCCTTTCCTTTGGGAAAATCCATTCCTTTAGATACTTGTTCCTCTCTATTAGCCATTCAATTGAGTCTAGTGTTCCTGATGTTTCCTTTTCAATAGGGAACTATATAATTGATGTTAATTCCCTCCCATTTGCTTCAATGGAACTTTTTGGGCAAAATCCATCATCTTCTGTATATATAAAGCTGATCCAAGGATTCTTAACAGGAATCCTATACAGTGGAATGAGTAAATGTGCAGGCAATAGTTCCAGTCCTTTCCTTTGGGAAAATCCATTCCTTTAGATACTTGTTCCTCTCTATTTCCCATTCAATTGAGTCTAGTGTTCCTGATGTTTCCTTTTCAATAGGGAACTATATAATTGATGTTAATTCTCTCCCATTTGCTTCAATGGAACTTTTTGGGCAAAATCCATCATCTTCTGTATATCTAAAGCTGATCAAAGGATTCTTAACAGGAATCCTATACAGTGGAATGAGTAAATGTGCAGGCAATAGTTCCAGTCCTTTCCTTTGTGAAAATCCATTCCTTTAGATACTTGTTCCTCTCTATTTCCCATTCAATTGAGTCTAGTGTTCCTGATGGTTCCTTTTCAATAGGGAACTATATAATTGATGTTAATTCCCTCCCATTTGCTTCAATGGAACTTTTTGGGCAAAATCCATCATCTTCTGTATATATAAAGCTGATCCAAGGATTCTTAACAGGAATCCTATACAGTGGAATGAGTAAATGTGCAGGCAATAGTTCCAGTCCTTTCCTTTGGGAAAATCCATTCCTTTAGATACTTGTTCCTCTCTATTTCCCATTCAATTGAGTCTAGTGTTCCTGATGGTTCCTTTTCAATAGGGAACTATATAATTGATGTTAATTCTCTCCCATTTTCTTCAATGGAACTTTTTGGGCAAAATCCATCAACTTCTGTATATCTAAAGCTGATCAAAGGATTCTTAACAGGAATCCTATACAGTGGAATGAGTAAATGTGCAGGCAATAGTTCCAGTCCTTTCCTTTTGGAAAATCCATTCCTTTAGATACTTGTTCCTCTCTATTTCCCATTCTATTGAGTCTAGTGTTCCTGATGGTTCCTTTTCAATAGGGAACTATATAATTGATGTTAATTCTCTCCCATTTGCTTCAATGGAACTTTTTGGGCAAAATCCATCATCTTCTTTATATCTAAAGCTGATCAAAGGATTCTTAACAGGAATCCTTTACAGTGGCATGAGTGAACGTGCAGGCTATAGTTCCAGTTATTTCCTTTGGGAAAATCCATTCCTTTGGATACTTGTTCCTCTCTATTAGCCATTCAATTGAGTCTAGTGTTCCTGATGGTTCCTTTTCAATTGGGAACTATATAATTGATGTTAATTCTCTCCCGTTTGCTTCAATGGAAGTTTCTGGGTAATATCCATCATCTTCTTTATATGTAAAGCTGATCAAAGGATTCTTAACAGGAATCCTATAAGGTGGAATGAGTAAATGTGCAGGCAATAGTTCCAGTCCTTTCCTTTGTGAAAATCCATTCCTTTAGATACTTGTTCCTCTCTATTTCCCATTCAATTGAGTCTAGTGTTCCTGATGTTTCCTTTTCAATAGGGAACTATATAATTGATGTTAATTCTCTCCCATTTGCTTCAATGGAACTTTTTGGGCAAAATCCATAATCTTCTTTATATCTAAAGCTGATCAAAGGATTCTTAACAGGAATCCTATACAGTGGAATGAGTAAATGTGCAGGCAATAGTTCCAGTCCTTTCCTTTGGGAAAATCCATTCCTTTAGATACTTGTTCCTCTCTATTTCCCATTCAATTGAGTCTAGTGTTCCTGATGGTTCCTTTTCAATAGGGAACTATATAATTGATGTTAATTCTCTCCCGTTTGCTTCAATGGAACTTTCTGGGTAAAATCCATCATCTTCTTTATATCTAAAGCTGATCAAAGGATTCTTAACAGGAATCCAATACAGTGAAATGAGTAAATGTGCAGGCAATAGTTCCAGTCCTTTCCTTTGGGAAAATCCATTCCTTTAGATACTTGTTCCTCTCTATTTCCCATTCAATTGAGTCTAGTGTTCCTGATGTTTCCTTTTCAATGGGGAACTATATATTTGATGTTAATTCTCTCCCATTTGCTTCAATGGAAACTTTTTGGGCAAAATCCATCATCTTCTGTATATATAAAGCTGATCAAAGGATTCTTAACAGGAATCCTATACAGTGGAATGAGTAAATGTACAGGCAATAGTTCCAGTCCTTTCCTTTGGGAAAATCCATTCCTTTAGATACTTGTTCCTCTCTATTTCCCATTCAATTGAGTCTAGTGTTCCTGATGGTTCCTTTTCAATAGGGAACTATATAATTGATGTTAATTCTCTCCCGTTTGCTTCAATGGAACTTTCTGGGTAAAATCCATCATCTTCTTTATATCTAAAGCTGATCAAAGGATTCTTAACTGGAATCCTATAAGGTGGAATGAGTAAATGTGCAGGCAATAGTTCCAGTCCTTTCCTTTGGGAAAATCCATTCCTTTAGATACTTGTTCCTCTCTATTTCCCATTCTATTGATTCTAGTGTTCCTGATGTTTCCTTTGCATTTAAGAACATTATAGTTGATGATAATTCTCACTTATTTGCTTCAATGGAACATTTTGGGCAAAATATAGCTTCTTCTTTATATGTAAAGCTGATCAAAGGATTCTTAACAGGAATCCTATACAGTGGAATGAGTAAATGTGCAGGCAATAGTTCCAGTCCTTTCCTTTGGGAAAATCCATTCCTTTAGATACTTGTTCCTCTCTATTTCCCATTCAATTGAGTCTAGTGTTCCTGATGTTTCCTTTTCAATGGGGAACTATATATTTGATGTTAATTCTCTCCCATTTGCTTCAATGGAAACTTTTTGGGCAAAATCCATCATCTTCTGTATATATAAAGCTGATCAAAGGATTCTTAACAGGAATCCTATACAGTGGAATGAGTAAATGTACAGGCAATAGTTCCAGTCCTTTCCTTTGGGAAAATCCATTCCTTTAGATACTTGTTCCTCTCTATTTCCCATTCAATTGAGTCTAGTGTTCCTGATGGTTCCTTTTCAATACGGAACTATATAATTGATGTTAATTCTCTCCCATTTGCTTCAATGGAACTTTTTCGGCAAAATCCATCATCTTCTTTATATCTAAAGCTGATCAAAGGATTCTTAACAGGAATCCTATACAGTGGAATGAGTAAATGTGCAGGCAATAGTTCCAGTCCTTTCCTTTGGGAAAATCCATTCCTTTAGATACTTGTTCCTCTCTATTTCCCATTCAATTGAGTCTAGTGTTCCTGATGTTTCCTTTTTAATGGGGAACTATATATTTGATGTCAATTCTCTCCCATTTGCTTCAATGGAAACTTTTTGGGCAAAATCCATCATCTTCTGTATATATAAAGCTGATCAAAGGATTCTTAACAGGAATCCTATACAGTGGAATGAGTAAATGTACAGGCAATAGTTCCAGTCCTTTCCTTTGGGAAAATCCATTCCTTTAGATACTTGTTCCTCTCTATTTCCCATTCAATTGAGTCTAGTGTTCCTGATGGTTCCTTTTCAATACGGAACTATATAATTGATGTTAATTCTCTCCCATTTGCTTCAATGGAACTTTTTCGACAAAATCCATCATCTTCTTTATATCTAAAGCTGATCAAAGGATTCTTAACAGGAATCCTATACAGTGGAATGAGTAAATGTGCAGGCAATAGTTCCAGTCCTTTCCTTTGGGAAAATCCATTCCTTTGGATACTTGTTCCTCTCTATTTCCCATTCTATTGAGTCTGTGTCCCTGATGGTTCATTTTCAATTGGGAACTATATAATTGATATTAATTCCCTCCCTTTTGCTTCAATGGAACATTTTGGGCAAAATCCATCATCTTCTTTATATCTAAAGCTGATCAAAGGATTCTTAACAGGAATCCTAAACAATGGAATGAATCAATGTGCAGGCAAAATTCCAGTTCTTTCTTTGAGGAAAATCCATTCCTTTGGATACTTGTTCCTCTCTATTTCCCATTCAATTGAGTATAGTGTTCCTGATGGTTCCTTTTCAATTGGGAACTATATAATTGATGTTAATTCTCTCCCGTTTGCTTCAATGGAACTTTCTGGCTAATATCCATCATCTTCTTTATATGTAAAGCTGATCAAAGGATTCTTAACTGGAATCCTATAAGGTGGAATGAGTAAATGTGCAGGCAATAGTTCCAGTCCTTTCCTTTGGGAAAATCCATTCCTTTAGATACTTGTTCCTCTCTATTTCCCATTCTATTGATTCTAGTGTTCCTGATGTTTCCTTTGCATTTAAGAACATTATAGTTGATGATAATTCTCACTTATTTGCTTCAATGGAACATTTTGGGCAAAATATAGCTTCTTCTTTATATGTAAAGCTGATCAAAGGATTCTTAACAGGAATCCTATACAGTGGAATGAGTAAATGTGCAGGCAATAGTTCCAGTCCTTTCCTTTGGGAAAATCCATTCCTTTAGATACTTGTTCCTCTCTATTTCCCATTCAATTGAGTCTAGTGTTCCTGATGTTTCCTTTTCAATGGGGAACTATATATTTGATGTTAATTCTCTCCCATTTGCTTCAATGGAAACTTTTTGGGCAAAATCCATCATCTTCTGTATATATAAAGCTGATCAAAGGATTCTTAACAGGAATCCTATACAGTGGAATGAGTAAATGTACAGGCAATAGTTCCAGTCCTTTCCTTTGGGAAAATCCATTCCTTTAGATACTTGTTCCTCTCTATTTCCCATTCAATTGAGTCTAGTGTTCCTGATGGTTCCTTTTCAATACGGAACTATATAATTGATGTTAATTCTCTCCCATTTGCTTCAATGGAACTTTTTCGGCAAAATCCATCATCTTCTTTATATCTAAAGCTGATCAAAGGATTCTTAACAGGAATCCTATACAGTGGAATGAGTAAATGTGCAGGCAATAGTTCCAGTCCTTTCCTTTGGGAAAATCCATTCCTTTAGATACTTGTTCCTCTCTATTTCCCATTCAATTGAGTCTAGTGTTCCTGATGTTTCCTTTTTAATGGGGAACTATATATTTGATGTCAATTCTCTCCCATTTGCTTCAATGGAAACTTTTTGGGCAAAATCCATCATCTTCTGTATATATAAAGCTGATCAAAGGATTCTTAACAGGAATCCTATACAGTGGAATGAGTAAATGTACAGGCAATAGTTCCAGTCCTTTCCTTTGGGAAAATCCATTCCTTTAGATACTTGTTCCTCTCTATTTCCCATTCAATTGAGTCTAGTGTTCCTGATGGTTCCTTTTCAATACGGAACTATATAATTGATGTTAATTCTCTCCCATTTGCTTCAATGGAACTTTTTCGACAAAATCCATCATCTTCTTTATATCTAAAGCTGATCAAAGGATTCTTAACAGGAATCCTATACAGTGGAATGAGTAAATGTGCAGGCAATAGTTCCAGTCCTTTCCTTTGGGAAAATCCATTCCTTTGGATACTTGTTCCTCTCTATTTCCCATTCTATTGAGTCTGTGTCCCTGATGGTTCATTTTCAATTGGGAACTATATAATTGATATTAATTCCCTCCCTTTTGCTTCAATGGAACATTTTGGGCAAAATCCATCATCTTCTTTATATCTAAAGCTGATCAAAGGATTCTTAACAGGAATCCTAAACAATGGAATGAATCAATGTGCAGGCAATATTTCCAGATCTTTCTTTGAGGAAAATCCATTCCTTTGGATACTTGTTCCTCTCTATTTCCCATTCAATTGAGTATAGTGTTCCTTATGGTTCCTTTTCAATTAGGAACTATATAATTGATGTTAATTCTCTCCCATTTGCTTCAATGGAAACTTTTTGGGCAAAATCCATCATCTTCTGTATATATAAAGCTGATCAAAGGTTTCTTAACAGGAATCCTATACAGTGGAATGAGTAAATGTGCAGGCAATAGTTCCAGTCCTTTCCTTTGGGAAAATCCATTCCTTTAGATACTTGTTCCTCTCTATTTCCCATTCAATTGAGTCTAGTGTTCCTGATGTTTCCTTTTCAATGGGGAACTATATATTTGATGTTAATTCTCTCCCATTTGCTTCAATGGAAACTTTTTGGGCAAAATCCATCATCTTCTGTATATATAAAGCTGATCAAAGGTTTCTTAACAGGAATCCTATACAGTGGAATGAGTAAATGTACAGGCAATAGTTCCAGTCCTTTCCTTTGGGAAAATCCATTCCTTTAGATACTTGTTCCTCTCTATTTCCCATTCAATTGAGTCTAGTGTTCCTGATGTTTCCTTTTCAATGGGGAACTATATATTTGATGTTAATTCTCTCCCATTTGCTTCAATGGAAACTTTTTGGGCAAAATCCATCATCTTCTGTATATATAAAGCTGATCAAAGGATTCTTAACAGGAATCCTATACAGTGGAATGAGTAAATGTACAGGCAATAGTTCCAGTCCTTTCCTTTGGGAAAATCCATTCCTTTAGTTACTTGTTCCTCTCTATTTCCCATTCAATTGAGTCTAGTGTTCCTGATGGTTCCTTTTCAATAGGGAACTATATAATTGATGTTAATTCTCTCCCATTTGCTTCAATGGAACTTTTTGGGCAAAATCCATCATCTTCTTTATATCTAAAGCCGATCAAAGGATTCTTAACAGGAACCCTGTACAGTGGAATGAGTAAATGTGCAGGCAATAGTTCCAGTCCTTTCCTTTGGGAAAATCCATTCCTTTAGATACTTGTTCCTCTCTATTAGCCATTCAATTGAGTCTAGTGTTCCTGATGTTTCCTTTTCAATAGGGAACTATATAATTGATGTTAATTCCCTCCCATTTGCTTCAATGGAACTTTTTGGGCAAAATCCATCATCTTCTGTATATATAAAGCTGATCCAAGGATTCTTAACAGGAATCCTATACAGTGGAATGAGTAAATGTGCAGGCAATAGTTCCAGTCCTTTCCTTTGGGAAAATCCATTCCTTTAGATACTTGTTCCTCTCTATTTCCCATTCAATTGAGTCTAGTGTTCCTGATGTTTCCTTTTCAATAGGGAACTATATAATTGATGTTAATTCTCTCCCATTTGCTTCAATGGAACATTTTGGGCAAAATCCATCATCTTCTGTATATCTAAAGCTGATCAAAGGATTCTTAACAGGAATCCTATACAGTGGAATGAGTAAATGTGCAGGCAATAGTTCCAGTCCTTTCCTTTGTGAAAATCCATTCCTTTAGATACTTGTTCCTCTCTATTTCCCATTCAATTGAGTCTAGTGTTCCTGATGGTTCCTTTTCAATAGGGAACTATATAATTGATGTTAATTCCCTCCCATTTGCTTCAATGGAACTTTTTGGGCAAAATCCATCATCTTCTGTATATATAAAGCTGATCCAAGGATTCTTAACAGGAATCCTATACAGTGGAATGAGTAAATGTGCAGGCAATAGTTCCAGTCCTTTCCTTTGGGAAAATCCATTCCTTTAGATACTTGTTCCTCTCTATTTCCCATTCAATTGAGTCTAGTGTTCCTGATGGTTCCTTTTCAATAGGGAACTATATAATTGATGTTAATTCTCTCCCATTTTCTTCAATGGAACTTTTTGGGCAAAATCCATCATCTTCTGTATATCTAAAGCTGATCAAAGGATTCTTAACAGGAATCCTATACAGTGGAATGAGTAAATGTGCAGGCAATAGTTCCAGTCCTTTCCTTTTGGAAAATCCATTCCTTTAGATACTTGTTCCTCTCTATTTCCCATTCTATTGAGTCTAGTGTTCCTGATGGTTCCTTTTCAATAGGGAACTATATAATTGATGTTAATTCTCTCCCATTTGCTTCAATGGAACTTTTTGGGCAAAATCCATAATCTTCTTTATATCTAAAGCTGATCAAAGGATTCTTAACAGGAATCCTATAAGGTGGAATGAGTAAATGTGCAGGCAATAGTTCCAGTCCTTTCCTTTGTGAAAATCCATTCCTTTAGATACTTGTTCCTCTCTATTTCCCATTCAATTGAGTCTAGTGTTCCTGATGTTTCCTTTTCAATAGGGAACTATATAATTGATGTTAATTCTCTCCCATTTGCTTCAATGGAACTTTTTGGGCAAAATCCATAATCTTCTTTATATCTAAAGCTGATCAAAGGATTCTTAACAGGAATCCTATACAGTGGAATGAGTAAATGTGCAGGCAATAGTTCCAGTCCTTTCCTTTGGGAAAATCCATTCCTTTAGATACTTGTTCCTCTCTATTTCCCATTCAATTGAGTCTAGTGTTCCTGATGGTTCCTTTTCAATAGGGAACTATATAATTGATGTTAATTCTCTCCCGTTTGCTTCAATGGAACTTTCTGGGTAAAATCCATCATCTTCTTTATATCTAAAGCTGATCAAAGGATTCTTAACAGGAATCCAATACAGTGAAATGAGTAAATGTGCAGGCAATAGTTCCAGTCCTTTCCTTTGGGAAAATCCATTCCTTTAGATACTTGTTCCTCTCTATTTCCCATTCAATTGAGTCTAGTGTTCCTGATGTTTCCTTTTCAATTGGGAACTATATAGTTGATGTTAATTCTCTCCTGTTTACTTAATGGAACTTTCTGGGCAAAATCCATCATCTTCTTTATATCTAAAGCTGATAAAAGTATTCTTAACAGGAATCCTATACAGTGGAATGAGTAAATGTGCAGGCAATAGTTCCAGTCCTTTCCTTTGGGAAAATCCATTCCTTTAGATACTTGTTCCTCTCTATTTCCCATTCAATTGAGTCTAGTGTTCCTGATGTTTCCTTTTCAATGGGGAACTATATATTTGATGTTAATTCTCTCCCATTTGCTTCAATGGAAACTTTTTGGGCAAAATCCATCATCTTCTGTATATATAAAGCTGATCAAAGGATTCTTAACAGGAATCCTATACAGTGGAATGAGTAAATGTGCAGGCAATAGTTCCAGTCCTTTCCTTTGGGAAAATCCATTCCTTTGGATACTTGTTCCTCTCTATTTCCCATTCTATTGAGTCTGTGTCCCTGATGGTTCATTTTCAATTGGGAACTATATAATTGATATTAATTCCCTCCCTTTTGCTTCAATGGAACATTTTGGGCAAAATCCATCATCTTCTTTATATCTAAAGCTGATCAAAGGATTCTTAACAGGAATCCTAAACAATGGAATGAATCAATGTGCAGGCAATATTTCCAGATCTTTCTTTGAGGAAAATCCATTCCTTTGGATACTTGTTCCTCTCTATTTCCCATTCAATTGAGTATAGTGTTCCTGATGGTTCCTTTTCAATTGGGAACTATATAATTGATGTTAATTCTCTCCCGTTTGCTTCAATGGAACTTTCTGGGTAAAATCCATCATCTTCTTTATATCTAAAGCTGATCAAAGGATTCTTAACAGGAACCCTGTACAGTGGAATGAGTAAATGTGCAGGCAATAGTTCCAGTCCTTTCCTTTGGGAAAATCCATTCCTTTAGATACTTGTTCCTCTCTATTTCCCATTCAATTGAGTCTAGTGTTCCTGATGTTTCCTTTTCAATGGGGAACTATATATTTGATGTTAATTCTCTCCCATTTGCTTCAATGGAAACTTTTTGGGCAAAATCCATCATCTTCTGTATATATAAAGCTGATCAAAGGTTTCTTAACAGGAATCCTATACAGTGGAATGAGTAAATGTACAGGCAATTGTTCCAGTCCTTTCCTTTGGGAAAATCCATTCCTTTAGATACTTGTTCCTCTCTATTTCCCATTCAATTGAGTCTAGTGTTCCTGATGTTTCCTTTTCAATGGGGAACTATATATTTGATGTTAATTCTCTCCCATTTGCTTCAATGGAAACTTTTTGGGCAAAATCCATCATCTTCTGTATATATAAAGCTGATCAAAGGATTCTTAACAGGAACCCTGTACAGTGGAATGAGTAAATGTGCAGGCAATAGTTCCAGTCCTTTCCTTTGGGAAAATCCATTCCTTTAGATACTTGTTCCTCTCTATTAGCCATTCAATTGAGTCTAGTGTTCCTGATGTTTCCTTTTCAATAGGGAACTATATAATTGATGTTAATTCCCTCCCATTTGCTTCAATGGAACTTTTTGGGCAAAATCCATCATCTTCTGTATATATAAAGCTGATCCAAGGATTCTTAACAGGAATCCTATACAGTGGAATGAGTAAATGTGCAGGCAATAGTTCCAGTCCTTTCCTTTGGGAAAATCCATTCCTTTAGATACTTGTTCCTCTCTATTTCCCATTCAATTGAGTCTAGTGTTCCTGATGTTTCCTTTTCAATAGGGAACTATATAATTGATGTTAATTCTCTCCCATTTGCTTCAATGGAACTTTTTGGGCAAAATCCATAATCTTCTTTATATCTAAAGCTGATCAAAGGATTCTTAACAGGAATCCTATACAGTGGAATGAGTAAATGTGCAGGCAATAGTTCCAGTCCTTTCCTTTGGGAAAATCCATTCCTTTAGATACTTGTTCCTCTCTATTTCCCATTCAATTGAGTCTAGTGTTCCTGATGGTTCCTTTTCAATAGGGAACTATATAATTGATGTTAATTCTCTCCCGTTTGCTTCAATGGAACTTTCTGGGTAAAATCCATCATCTTCTTTATATCTAAAGCTGATCAAAGGATTCTTAACAGGAATCCAATACAGTGAAATGAGTAAATGTGCAGGCAATAGTTCCAGTCCTTTCCTTTGGGAAAATCCATTCCTTTAGATACTTGTTCCTCTCTATTTCCCATTCAATTGAGTCTAGTGTTCCTGATGTTTCCTTTTCAATGGGGAACTATATATTTGATGTTAATTCTCTCCCATTTGCTTCAATGGAAACTTTTTGGGCAAAATCCATCATCTTCTGTATATATAAAGCTGATCAAAGGATTCTTAACAGGAATCCTATACAGTGGAATGAGTAAATGTACAGGCAATAGTTCCAGTCCTTTCCTTTGGGAAAATCCATTCCTTTAGATACTTGTTCCTCTCTATTTCCCATTCAATTGAGTCTAGTGTTCCTGATGGTTCCTTTTCAATAGGGAACTATATAATTGATGTTAATTCTCTCCCGTTTGCTTCAATGGAACTTTCTGGGTAAAATCCATCATCTTCTTTATATCTAAAGCTGATCAAAGGATTCTTAACTGGAATCCTATACAGGTGGAATGAGTAAATGTGCAGGCAATAGTTCCAGTCCTTTCCTTTGGGAAAATCCATTCCTTTAGATACTTGTTCCTCTCTATTTCCCATTCTATTGATTCTAGTGTTCCTGATGTTTCCTTTGCATTTAAGGAACATTATAGTTGATGATAATTCTCACTTATTTGCTTCAATGGAACATTTTGGGCAAAATATAGCTTCTTCTTTATATGTAAAGCTGATCAAAGGATTCTTAACAGGAATCCTATACAGTGGAATGAGTAAATGTGCAGGCAATAGTTCCAGTCCTTTCCTTTGGGAAAATCCATTCCTTTAGATACTTGTTCCTCTCTATTTCCCATTCAATTGAGTCTAGTGTTCCTGATGTTTCCTTTTCAATGGGGAACTATATATTTGATGTTAATTCTCTCCCATTTGCTTCAATGGAAACTTTTTGGGCAAAATCCATCATCTTCTGTATATATAAAGCTGATCAAAGGATTCTTAACAGGAATCCTATACAGTGGAATGAGTAAATGTACAGGCAATAGTTCCAGTCCTTTCCTTTGGGAAAATCCATTCCTTTAGATACTTGTTCCTCTCTATTTCCCATTCAATTGAGTCTAGTGTTCCTGATGGTTCCTTTTCAATACGGAACTATATAATTGATGTTAATTCTCTCCCATTTGCTTCAATGGAACTTTTTCGGCAAAATCCATCATCTTCTTTATATCTAAAGCTGATCAAAGGATTCTTAACAGGAATCCTATACAGTGGAATGAGTAAATGTGCAGGCAATAGTTCCAGTCCTTTCCTTTGGGAAAATCCATTCCTTTAGATACTTGTTCCTCTCTATTTCCCATTCAATTGAGTCTAGTGTTCCTGATGTTTCCTTTTTAATGGGGAACTATATATTTGATGTCAATTCTCTCCCATTTGCTTCAATGGAAACTTTTTGGGCAAAATCCATCATCTTCTGTATATATAAAGCTGATCAAAGGATTCTTAACAGGAATCCTATACAGTGGAATGAGTAAATGTACAGGCAATAGTTCCAGTCCTTTCCTTTGGGAAAATCCATTCCTTTAGATACTTGTTCCTCTCTATTTCCCATTCAATTGAGTCTAGTGTTCCTGATGGTTCCTTTTCAATACGGAACTATATAATTGATGTTAATTCTCTCCCATTTGCTTCAATGGAACTTTTTCGACAAAATCCATCATCTTCTTTATATCTAAAGCTGATCAAAGGATTCTTAACAGGAATCCTATACAGTGGAATGAGTAAATGTGCAGGCAATAGTTCCAGTCCTTTCCTTTGGGAAAATCCATTCCTTTGGATACTTGTTCCTCTCTATTTCCCATTCTATTGAGTCTGTGTCCCTGATGGTTCATTTTCAATTGGGAACTATATAATTGATATTAATTCCCTCCCTTTTGCTTCAATGGAACATTTTGGGCAAAATCCATCATCTTCTTTATATCTAAAGCTGATCAAAGGATTCTTAACAGGAATCCTAAACAATGGAATGAATCAATGTGCAGGCAATATTTCCAGTTCTTTCTTTGAGGAAAATCCATTCCTTTGGATACTTGTTCCTCTCTATTTCCCATTCAATTGAGTATAGTGTTCCTGATGGTTCCTTTTCAATTGGGAACTATATAATTGATGTTAATTCTCTCCCGTTTGCTTCAATGGAACTTTCTGGCTAATATCCATCATCTTCTTTATATGTAAAGCTGATCAAAGGATTCTTAACTGGAATCCTATACAGGTGGAATGAGTAAATGTGCAGGCAATAGTTCCAGTCCTTTCCTTTGGGAAAATCCATTCCTTTAGATACTTGTTCCTCTCTATTTCCCATTCTATTGATTCTAGTGTTCCTGATGTTTCCTTTGCATTTAAGAACATTATAGTTGATGATAATTCTCACTTATTTGCTTCAATGGAACATTTTGGGCAAAATATAGCTTCTTCTTTATATGTAAAGCTGATCAAAGGATTCTTAACAGGAATCCTATACAGTGGAATGAGTAAATGTGCAGGCAATAGTTCCAGTCCTTTCCTTTGGGAAAATCCATTCCTTTAGATACTTGTTCCTCTCTATTTCCCATTCAATTGAGTCTAGTGTTCCTGATGTTTCCTTTTCAATGGGGAACTATATATTTGATGTTAATTCTCTCCCATTTGCTTCAATGGAAACTTTTTGGGCAAAATCCATCATCTTCTGTATATATAAAGCTGATCAAAGGATTCTTAACAGGAATCCTATACAGTGGAATGAGTAAATGTACAGGCAATAGTTCCAGTCCTTTCCTTTGGGAAAATCCATTCCTTTAGATACTTGTTCCTCTCTATTTCCCATTCAATTGAGTCTAGTGTTCCTGATGGTTCCTTTTCAATACGGAACTATATAATTGATGTTAATTCTCTCCCATTTGCTTCAATGGAACTTTTTCGGCAAAATCCATCATCTTCTTTATATCTAAAGCTGATCAAAGGATTCTTAACAGGAATCCTATACAGTGGAATGAGTAAATGTGCAGGCAATAGTTCCAGTCCTTTCCTTTGGGAAAATCCATTCCTTTAGATACTTGTTCCTCTCTATTTCCCATTCAATTGAGTCTAGTGTTCCTGATGTTTCCTTTTTAATGGGGAACTATATATTTGATGTCAATTCTCTCCCATTTGCTTCAATGGAAACTTTTTGGGCAAAATCCATCATCTTCTGTATATATAAAGCTGATCAAAGGATTCTTAACAGGAATCCTATACAGTGGAATGAGTAAATGTGCAGGCAATAGTTCCAGTCCTTTCCTTTGGGAAAATCCATTCCTTTAGATACTTGTTCCTCTCTATTTCCCATTCAATTGAGTCTAGTGTTCCTGATGGTTCCTTTTCAATACGGAACTATATAATTGATGTTAATTCTCTCCCATTTGCTTCAATGGAACTTTTTCGACAAAATCCATCATCTTCTTTATATCTAAAGCTGATCAAAGGATTCTTAACAGGAATCCTATACAGTGGAATGAGTAAATGTGCAGGCAATAGTTCCAGTCCTTTCCTTTGGGAAAATCCATTCCTTTGGATACTTGTTCCTCTCTATTTCCCATTCTATTGAGTCTGTGTCCCTGATGGTTCATTTTCAATTGGGAACTATATAATTGATATTAATTCCCTCCCTTTTGCTTCAATGGAACATTTTGGGCAAAATCCATCATCTTCTTTATATCTAAAGCTGATCAAAGGATTCTTAACAGGAATCCTAAACAATGGAATGAATCAATGTGCAGGCAATATTTCCAGATCTTTCTTTGAGGAAAATCCATTCCTTTGGATACTTGTTCCTCTCTATTTCCCATTCAATTGAGTATAGTGTTCCTTATGGTTCCTTTTCAATTAGGAACTATATAATTGATGTTAATTCTCTCCCGTTTGCTTCAATGGAACTTTCTGGGTAAAATCCATCATCTTCTTTATATCTAAAGCTGATCAAAGGATTCTTAACAGGAACCCTGTACAGTGGAATGAGTAAATGTGCAGGCAATAGTTCCAGTCCTTTCCTTTGGGAAAATCCATTCCTTTAGATACTTGTTCCTCTCTATTTCCCATTCAATTGAGTCTAGTGTTCCTGATGTTTCCTTTTCAATGGGGAACTATATATTTGATGTTAATTCTCTCCCATTTGCTTCAATGGAAACTTTTTGGGCAAAATCCATCATCTTCTGTATATATAAAGCTGATCAAAGGTTTCTTAACAGGAATCCTATACAGTGGAATGAGTAAATGTACAGGCAATAGTTCCAGTCCTTTCCTTTGGGAAAATCCATTCCTTTAGATACTTGTTCCTCTCTATTTCCCATTCAATTGAGTCTAGTGTTCCTGATGTTTCCTTTTCAATGGGGAACTATATATTTGATGTTAATTCTCTCCCATTTGCTTCAATGGAAACTTTTTGGGCAAAATCCATCATCTTCTGTATATATAAAGCTGATCAAAGGATTCTTAACAGGAATCCTATACAGTGGAATGAGTAAATGTACAGGCAATAGTTCCAGTCCTTTCCTTTGGGAAAATCCATTCCTTTAGTTACTTGTTCCTCTCTATTTCCCATTCAATTGAGTCTAGTGTTCCTGATGGTTCCTTTTCAATAGGGAACTATATAATTGATGTTAATTCTCTCCCATTTGCTTCAATGGAACTTTTTGGGCAAAATCCATCATCTTCTTTATATCTAAAGCCGATCAAAGGATTCTTAACAGGAACCCTGTACAGTGGAATGAGTAAATGTGCAGGCAATAGTTCCAGTCCTTTCCTTTGGGAAAATCCATTCCTTTAGATACTTGTTCCTCTCTATTAGCCATTCAATTGAGTCTAGTGTTCCTGATGTTTCCTTTTCAATAGGGAACTATATAATTGATGTTAATTCCCTCCCATTTGCTTCAATGGAACTTTTTGGGCAAAATCCATCATCTTCTGTATATATAAAGCTGATCCAAGGATTCTTAACAGGAATCCTATACAGTGGAATGAGTAAATGTGCAGGCAATAGTTCCAGTCCTTTCCTTTGGGAAAATCCATTCCTTTAGATACTTGTTCCTCTCTATTTCCCATTCAATTGAGTCTAGTGTTCCTGATGTTTCCTTTTCAATAGGGAACTATATAATTGATGTTAATTCTCTCCCATTTGCTTCAATGGAACTTTTTGGGCAAAATCCATCATCTTCTGTATATCTAAAGCTGATCAAAGGATTCTTAACAGGAATCCTATACAGTGGAATGAGTAAATGTGCAGGCAATAGTTCCAGTCCTTTCCTTTGTGAAAATCCATTCCTTTAGATACTTGTTCCTCTCTATTTCCCATTCAATTGAGTCTAGTGTTCCTGATGGTTCCTTTTCAATAGGGAACTATATAATTGATGTTAATTCCCTCCCATTTGCTTCAATGGAACTTTTTGGGCAAAATCCATCATCTTCTGTATATATAAAGCTGATCCAAGGATTCTTAACAGGAATCCTATACAGTGGAATGAGTAAATGTGCAGGCAATAGTTCCAGTCCTTTCCTTTGGGAAAATCCATTCCTTTAGATACTTGTTCCTCTCTATTTCCCATTCAATTGAGTCTAGTGTTCCTGATGGTTCCTTTTCAATAGGGAACTATATAATTGATGTTAATTCTCTCCCATTTTCTTCAATGGAACTTTTTGGGCAAAATCCATCATCTTCTGTATATCTAAAGCTGATCAAAGGATTCTTAACAGGAATCCTATACAGTGGAATGAGTAAATGTGCAGGCAATAGTTCCAGTCCTTTCCTTTTGGAAAATCCATTCCTTTAGATACTTGTTCCTCTCTATTTCCCATTCTATTGAGTCTAGTGTTCCTGATGGTTCCTTTTCAATAGGGAACTATATAATTGATGTTAATTCTCTCCCATTTGCTTCAATGGAACTTTTTGGGCAAAATCCATAATCTTCTTTATATCTAAAGCTGATCAAAGGATTCTTAACAGGAATCCTATAAGTGGAATGAGTAAATGTGCAGGCAATAGTTCCAGTCCTTTCCTTTGTGAAAATCCATTCCTTTAGATACTTGTTCCTCTCTATTTCCCATTCAATTGAGTCTAGTGTTCCTGATGTTTCCTTTTCAATAGGGAACTATATAATTGATGTTAATTCTCTCCCATTTGCTTCAATGGAACTTTTTGGGCAAAATCCATAATCTTCTTTATATCTAAAGCTGATCAAAGGATTCTTAACAGGAATCCTATACAGTGGAATGAGTAAATGTGCAGGCAATAGTTCCAGTCCTTTCCTTTGGGAAAATCCATTCCTTTAGATACTTGTTCCTCTCTATTTCCCATTCAATTGAGTCTAGTGTTCCTGATGGTTCCTTTTCAATAGGGAACTATATAATTGATGTTAATTCTCTCCCGTTTGCTTCAATGGAACTTTCTGGGTAAAATCCATCATCTTCTTTATATCTAAAGCTGATCAAAGGATTCTTAACAGGAATCCAATACAGTGAAATGAGTAAATGTGCAGGCAATAGTTCCCGTCCTTTCCTTTGGGAAAATCCATTCCTTTAGATACTTGTTCCTCTCTATTTCCCATTCAATTGAGTCTAGTGTTCCTGATGTTTCCTTTTCAATTGGGAACTATATAGTTGATGTTAATTCTCTCCTGTTTACTTAATGGAACTTTCTGGGCAAAATCCATCATCTTCTTTATATCTAAAGCTGATAAAAGTATTCTTAACAGGAATCCTATACAGTGGAATGAGTAAATGTGCAGGCAATAGTTCCAGTCCTTTCCTTTGGGAAAATCCATTCCTTTAGATACTTGTTCCTCTCTATTTCCCATTCAATTGAGTCTAGTGTTCCTGATGTTTCCTTTTCAATGGGGAACTATATATTTGATGTTAATTCTCTCCCATTTGCTTCAATGGAAACTTTTTGGGCAAAATCCATCATCTTCTGTATATATAAAGCTGATCAAAGGATTCTTAACAGGAATCCTATACAGTGGAATGAGTAAATGTACAGGCAATAGTTCCAGTCCTTTCCTTTGGGAAAATCCATTCCTTTAGATACTTGTTCCTCTCTATTTCCCATTCAATTGAGTCTAGTGTTCCTGATGGTTCCTTTTCAATACGGAACTATATAATTGATGTTAATTCTCTCCCATTTGCTTCAATGGAACTTTTTCGGCAAAATCCATCATCTTCTTTATATCTAAAGCTGATCAAAGGATTCTTAACAGGAATCCTATACAGTGGAATGAGTAAATGTGCAGGCAATAGTTCCAGTCCTTTCCTTTGGGAAAATCCATTCCTTTAGATACTTGTTCCTCTCTATTTCCCATTCAATTGAGTCTAGTGTTCCTGATGTTTCCTTTTTAATGGGGCACTATATATTTGATGTCAATTCTCTCCCATTTGCTTCAATGGAAACTTTTTGGGCAAAATCCATCATCTTCTGTATATATAAAGCTGATCAAAGGATTCTTAACAGGAATCCTATACAGTGGAATGAGTAAATGTACAGGCAATAGTTCCAGTCCTTTCCTTTGGGAAAATCCATTCCTTTAGATACTTGTTCCTCTCTATTTCCCATTCAATTGAGTCTAGTGTTCCTGATGGTTCCTTTTCAATACGGAACTATATAATTGATGTTAATTCTCTCCCATTTGCTTCAATGGAACTTTTTCGACAAAATCCATCATCTTCTTTATATCTAAAGCTGATCAAAGGATTCTTAACAGGAATCCTATACAGTGGAATGAGTAAATGTGCAGGCAATAGTTCCAGTCCTTTCCTTTGGGAAAATCCATTCCTTTGGATACTTGTTCCTCTCTATTTCCCATTCTATTGAGTCTGTGTCCCTGATGGTTCATTTTCAATTGGGAACTATATAATTGATATTAATTCCCTCCCTTTTGCTTCAATGGAACATTTTGGGCAAAATCCATCATCTTCTTTATATCTAAAGCTGATTAAAGGATTCTTAACAGGAATCCTAAACAATGGAATGAATCAATGTGCAGGCAATATTTCCAGTTCTTTCTTTGAGGAAAATCCATTCCTTTGGATACTTGTTCCTCTCTATTTCCCATTCAATTGAGTATAGTGTTCCTGATGGTTCCTTTTCAATTGGGAACTATATAATTGATGTTAATTCTCTCCCGTTTGCTTCAATGGAACTTTCTGGCTAATATCCATCATCTTCTTTATATGTAAAGCTGATCAAAGGATTCTTAACTGGAATCCTATACAGGTGGAATGAGTAAATGTGCAGGCAATAGTTCCAGTCCTTTCCTTTGGGAAAATCCATTCCTTTAGATACTTGTTCCTCTCTATTTCCCATTCTATTGATTCTAGTGTTCCTGATGTTTCCTTTGCATTTAAGAACATATAGTTGATGATAATTCTCACTTATTTGCTTCAATGGAACATTTTGGGCAAAATATAGCTTCTTCTTTATATGTAAAGCTGATCAAAGGATTCTTAACAGGAATCCTATACAGTGGAATGAGTAAATGTGCAGGCAATAGTTCCAGTCCTTTCCTTTGGGAAAATCCATTCCTTTAGATACTTGTTCCTCTCTATTTCCCATTCAATTTAGTCTAGTGTTCCTGATGTTTCCTTTTCAATAGGGAACTATATAATTGATGTTAATTCTCTCCCGTTTGCTTCAATGGAACTTTTTAGGCAAAATCCATCATCTTCTGTATATATAAATCTGATCAAAGGATTCTTAACAGGAATCCTATACAGTGGAATGAGTAAATGTGCAGGCAATAGTTCCAGTCCTTTCCTTTGTGAAAATCCATTCCTTTAGATACTTGTTCCTCTCTATTTCCCATTAAATTGAGTCTAGTGTTCCTGATGTTTCCTTTTCAATAGGGAACTATATAATTGATGTTAATTCTCTCCCATTTGCTTCAATGGAACTTTTTGGGCAAAATCCATAATCTTCTTTATATCTAAAGCTGATCAAAGGATTGTTAACAGGAATCCTATACAGTGGAATGAATCAATGTGCAGGTAATATTTCCATATCTTTCTTTGAGGAAAATCCATTCCTTTGGATACTTGTTCCTCTCTATTTCCCATTCAATTGAGTCTAGTGTTCCTGATGTTTCCTTTTCAATGGGGAACTATATATTTGATGTTAATTCTCTCTCATTTGCTTCAATGGAACTTTTTGGGCAAAATCCATCATCTTCTTTATATCTAAAGCTGATAAAAGGATTCTTAACAGGAATCCTATACAGTGGAATGAGTAAATGTGCAGGCAATAGTTCCAGTCCTTTCCTTTGGGAAAATCCATTCCTTTAGATACTTGTTCCTCTCTATTTCCCATTCAATTGAGTCTAGTGTTCCTGATGTTTCCTTTTCAATGGGGAACTATATATTTGATGTCAATTCTCTCCCATTTGCTTCAATGGAAACTTTTTGGGCAAAATCCATCATCTTCTGTATATATAAAGCTGATCAAAGGATTCTTAACAGGAATCCTATACAGTGGAATGAGTAAATGTACAGGCAATAGTTCCAGTCCTTTCCTTTGGGAAAATCCATTCCTTTAGATACTTGTTCCTCTCTATTTCCCATTCAATTGAGTCTAGTGTTCCTGATGGTTCCTTTTCAATAGGGAACTATATAATTGATGTTAATTCTCTCCCATTTGCTTCAATGGAACTTTTTGGGCAAAATCCATTATCTTCTTTATATCTAAAGCTGATCAAAGGATTCTTAACAGGAACCCTGTACAGTGGAATGAGTAAATGTGCAGGCAATAGTTCCAGTCCTTTCCTTTGGGAAAATCCATTCCTTTAGATACTTGTTCCTCTCTATTTCCCATTCAATTGAGTCTAGTGTTCCTGATGGTTCCTTTTCAATAGGGAACTATATAATTGATGTTAATTCTCTCCCATTTGCTTCAATGGAACTTTTTCGGCAAAATCCATCATCTTCTTTATATCTAAAGCTGATCAAAGGATTCTTAACAGGAATCCTATACAGTGGAATGAGTAAATGGACAGGCAATAGTTCCAGTCCTTTCCTTTGGGTAAATCCATTCCTTTAGATACTTGTTCCTCTCTATTTCCCATTCAATTGAGTATAGTGTTCCTGATGTTTCCTTTTCAATAGGGAACTATATAATTGATGTTAATTCCCTCCCATTTGCTTCAATGGAACTTTTTGGGCAAAATCCATCATATTCTGTATATATAAAGCTGATCCTAGGATTCTTAACAGGAATCCTATACAGTGGAATGAGTAAATGTGCAGGCAATAGTTCCAGTCCTTTCCTTTGGGAAAATCCATTCCTTTAGATACTTGTTCCTCTCTATTTCCCATTCAATTGAGTCTAGTGTTCCTGATGGTTCCTTTTCAATAGGGAACTATATAATTGATGTTAATTCTCTCCCATTTGCTTCAATGGAACTTTTTCGGCAAAATCCATCATCTTCTTTATATCTAAAGCTGATCAAAGGATTCTTAACAGGAATCCTATACAGTGGAATGAGTAAATGGACAGGCAATAGTTCCAGTCCTTTCCTTTGGGAAAATCCATTCCTTTAGATACTTGTTCCTCTCTATTTCCCATTCAATTGAGTATAGTGTTCCTGATGTTTCCTTTTCAATAGGGAACTATATAATTGATGTTAATTCCCTCCCATTTGCTTCAATGGAACTTTTTGGGCAAAATCCATCATCTTCTGTATATATAAAGCTGATCCAAGGATTCTTAACAGGAATCCTATACAGTGGAATGAGTAAATGTGCAGGCAATAGTTCCAGTCCTTTCCTTTGGGAAAATCCATTCCTTTAGATACTTGTTCCTCTCTATTTCCCATTCAATTGAGTCTAGTGTTCCTGATGTTTCCTTTTCAATAGGGAACTATATAATTGATGTTAATTCTCTCCCATTTGCTTCAATGGAACTTTTTGGGCAAAATCCATCATCTTCTGTATATCTAAAGCTGATCAAAGGATTCTTAACAGGAATCCTATACAGTGGAATGAGTAAATGTGCAGGCAATAGTTCCAGTCCTTTCCTTTTGGAAAATCCATTCCTTTAGATACTTGTTCCTCTCTATTTCCCATTCAATTGAGTCTAGTGTTCCTGATGTTTCCTTTTCAATTGGGAACTATATAGTTGATGTTAATTCTCTCCTGTTTGCTTAATGGAACTTTCTGGGCAAAATCCATCATCTTCTTTATATCTAAAGCTGAACAAAAGATTCTTAACAGGAATCCTATACAGTGGAATGAATCAATGTTCAGGCAATATTTCCAGTTCTTTCTTTGAGGAAAATCCATTCCTTTGGATACTTGTTCCTCTCTATTTCCCATTCAATTGAGTATAGTGTTCCTTATGGTTCCTTTTCAATTGGGAACTATATAATTGATGTTAATTCTCTCCCGTTTGCTTCAATGGAACTTTCTGGGTAAAATCCATCATCTTCTTTATATCTAAAGCTGATCAAAGGATTCTTAACAGGAACCCTGTACAGTGGAATGAGTAAATGTGCAGGCAATAGTTCCAGTCCTTTCCTTTGGGAAAATCCATTCCTTTAGATACTTGTTCCTCTCTATTTCCCATTCAATTGAGTCTAGTGTTCCTGATGTTTCCTTTTCAATGGGGAACTATATATTTGATGTTAATTCTCTCCTATTTGCTTCAATGGAACTTTTTGGGCAAAATCCATCATCTTCTTTATATCTAAAGCTGATAAAAGGATTCTTAACAGGAATCCTATACAGTGGAATGAGTAAATGTGCCGGCAATAGTTCCAGTCCTTTCCTTTGGGAAAATCCATTCCTTTAGATACTTGTTCCTCTCTATTTCCCATTCAATTGAGTCTAGTGTTCCTGATGTTTCCTTTTCAATGGGGAACTATATATTTGATGTTAATTATCTCCCATTTGCTTCAATGGAACTTTTTGGACAAAATCCATCATCTTCTGTATATATAAAGCTGATCAAAGGATTCTTAACAGGAATCCTATACAGTGGAATGAGTAAATGTACAGGCAATAGTTCCAGTCCTTTCCTTTGGGAAAATCCATTCCTTTAGATACTTGTTCCTCTCTATTTCCCATTCACTTGAGTCTAGTGTTCCTGATGGTTCCTTTTCAATAGGGAACTATATAATTGATGTTAATTCTCTCCCATTTGCTTCAATGGAACTTTTTGGGCAAAATCCATCATCTTCTGTATATCTAAAGCTGATCAAAGGATTCTTAACAGGAATCCTATACAGTGGCATGAGTGAACGTGCAGGCTATAGTTCCAGTTATTTCCTTTGGCAAAATCCATTCCTTTGGATACTTGTTCCTCTCTATTAGCCATTCAATTGAGTCTAGTGTTCCTGATGTTTCCTTTTCAATTGGGAATTATATAGTTGATGTTTATTCTCTTCTGTTTGCTTAATGGAACTTTCTGGGCAAAATCCATCATCTTCTTTATATCTAAAGCTGAACAAAAGATTCTTAACAGGAATCCTATACAGTGGAATGAATCAATGTGCAGGCAATATTTCCAGTTCTTTCTTTGAGGAAAATCCATTCCTTTGGATACTTGTTCCTCTCTATTTCCCATTCAATTGAGTATAGTGTTCCTTATGGTTCCTTTTCAATTGGGAACTATATAATTGATGTTAATTCTCTCCCGTTTGCTTCAATGGAACTTTCTGGGTAAAATCCATCATCTTCTTTATATCTAAAGCTGATCAAAGGATTCTTAACAGGAACCCTGTACAGTGGAATGAGTAAATGTGCAGGCAATAGTTCCAGTCCTTTCCTTTGGGAAAATCCATTCCTTTAGATACTTGTTCCTCTCTATTTCCCATTCAATTGAGTCTAGTGTTCCTGATGTTTCCTTTTCAATGGGGAACTATATATTTGATGTTAATTCTCTCCTATTTGCTTCAATGGAACTTTTTGGGCAAAATCCATCATCTTCTTTATATCTAAAGCTGATCAAAGGATTCTTAACAGGAATCCTATACAGTGGAATGAGTAAATGTGCCGGCAATAGTTCCAGTCCTTTCCTTTGGGAAAATCCATTCCTTTAGATACTTGTTCCTCTCTATTTCCCATTCAATTGAGTCTAGTGTTCCTGATGTTTCCTTTTCAATGGGGAACTATATATTTGATGTTAATTCTCTCCCATTTGCTTCAATGGAACTTTTTGGACAAAATCCATCATCTTCTGTATATATAAAGCTGATCAAAGGATTCTTAACAGGAATCCTATACAGTGGAATGAGTAAATGTACAGGCAATAGTTCCAGTCCTTTCCTTTGCGAAAATCCATTCCTTTAGATACTTGTTCCTCTCTATTTCCCATTCACTTGAGTCTAGTGTTCCTGATGGTTCCTTTTCAATAGGGAACTATATAATTGATGTTAATTCTCTCCCATTTGCTTCAATGGAACTTTTTGGGCAAAATCCATCATCTTCTTTATATCTAAAGCTGATCAAAGGATTCTTAACAGGAATCCTATACAGTGGAACGAATCAATGTGCAGGCAATATTTCCAGTTCTTTCTTTGAGGAAAATCCATTCCTTAGGATACTTGTTCCTCTCTATTTCCCATTCTATTGAGTCTCTGTTCCTGATGTTTCCTTTGAATTTAAGAACATTATAGTTGATGATAATTCTCACTTATTTGCTTCAATGGAACATTTTGGGCAAAATATAGCTTCTTCTTTATATCTAAAGCTGATCAAAGGTTTCTTAACAAGAATCCTATACAGTGGCATAAGTGAACGTGCAGGCTATAGTTCCAGTTATTTCCTTTGGGAAAATCCATTCCTTTGGATACTTGTTCCTCTCTATTTCCCATTCAATTGAGTCTGTGTTCCTGATGTTTCCTTTGCATTTAAGAACAATATAGTTGATGATAATTCTCACTTATTTGCTTCAATGAAACATTTTGGGCAAAATATATCTTCTTCTTTATATCTAAAGCTGGTCAAAGGATTCTTAACAGGAATCCTATACAGTGGAATGAGTAAATGTGCAGGCAATAGTTCCAGTCCTTTCCTTTGTGAAAATCCATTCCTTTGGATACTTGTTCCTCTCTATATCCCATTCAATTTAGTCTAGTGTTCCTGATGGTTCCTTTTCAATAGGGAACTATATAATTGATGTTAATTCTCTCCCCTTTGCTTCAATGGAACTTTCTGGGCAAAATCCATCATCTTCTTTATATCTAAAGCTGATCAAAGGATTCTTAACAGGAATCCTATACAGTGGCATGAGTGAACGTGCAGGCTATAGTTCCAGTTATTTCCTTTGGGAAAATCCATTCCTTTGGAGACTTGTTCCTCTCTATTAGCCATTCAATTGAGTCTAGTGTTCCTGATGTTTCCTTTTCAATTGGGAACTATATAGTTGATGTTATTTCTCTTCTGTTTGCTTAATGGAACTTTCTGGGCAAAATCCATCATCTTCTTTATATCTAAAGCTGATCAAAGGATTCTTAACTGGAATCCTATACAGTGGGATGAGTGAACGTGCAGGCTATAGTTCCAGTCATTTCCTTTGGGAAAATACATTTCTTTGGATACTTGTTCCTCTCTATTTCCCATTCTATTGAGTCTGTGTCCTTGATGTTTCCTTTTCAATAGGGAACTATATAATTGATGTAATACTCTCCCATTTGCTACAATGGAACTTTCTGGGTAAAATCCATCATCTTCTTTATATCTAAAGCTGATCAAAGGATTCTTAACAAGAACCCTGTACAGTGGAATGAGTAAATGTGCAGGCAATAGTTCCAGTCCTTTCCTTTGGGAAAATCCATTCCTTTAGATACTTGTTCCTCTCTATTTCCCATTCAATTTAGTCTAGTGTTCCTGATGGTTCCTTTTCAATAGGGAACTATATAATTGATGTTAATTCTCTCCCCTTTGCTTCAATGGAACTTTCTGGGCAAAATCCATCATCTTCTTTATATCTAAAGCTGATCAAAGGTTTCTTAACAGGAATCTTATACAGTGGCATAAGTGAACGTGCAGGCTATAGTTCCAGTTATTTCCTTTGGGAAAATCCATTCCTTTGGATACTTGTTCCTCTCTATTTCCCATTCTATTGAGTCTGTGTCCCTGATGGTTCCTTTTCAATTGGGAACTATATAATTGATGTTAATTCCCTCCCTTTTGCTTCAATGGAACATTTTGGGCAAAATCCATCATCTTCTTTATATCTAAAGCTGATCAAAGGATTCTTAACAGGAATCCTAAACAATGGAATGAATCAATGTGCAGGCAATATTTCCAGTTCTTTCTTTGAGGAAAATCCATTCCTTTGGATACTTGTTCCTCTCTATTTCCCATTCAATTGAGTATAGTGTTCCTGATGGTTCCTTTTCAATTGGGAACTATATAATTGATGTTAATTCTCTCCCGTTTGCTTCAATGGAAGTTTCTGGCTAATATCCATCATCTTCTTTATATGTAAAGCTGATCAAAGGATTCTTAACAGGAATCTTATAAGGTGGAATGAGTAAATGTGCAGGCAATAGTTCCAGTCCTTTCCTTTAAGAAAATCCATTCCTTTAGATACTTGTTCCTCTCTATTTCCCATTCAATTGAGTCTAGTGTTCCTGATGTTTCCTTTTCAATAGGGAACTATATAATTGATGTTAATTCTCTCCCATTTGCTTCAATGGAACTTTTTAGGCAAAATCCATCATCTTCTGTATATATAAATCTGATCAAAGGATTCTTAAAAGGAATCCTATACAGTGGAATGAGTAAATGTGCAGGCAATAGTTCCAGTCCTTTCCTTTGTGAAAATCCATTCCTTTAGATACTTGTTCCTCTCTATTTCCCATTCAATTGAGTCTAGTGTTCCTGATGTTTCCTTTTCAATAGGGAACTATATAATTGATGTTAATTCTCTCCCATTTGCTTCAATGGAACTTTTTGGGCAAAATCCATAATCTTCTTTATATCTAAAGCTGATCAAAGGATTCTTAACAGGAATCCTATACAGTGGAATGAGTAAATGTGCAGGCAATAGTTCCAGTCCTTTCCTTTGGGAAAATCCATTCCTTTAGATACTTGTTCCTCTCTATTTCCCATTCAATTGAGTCTAGTGTTCCTGATGGTTCCTTTTCAATAGGGAACTATATAATTGATGTTAATTCTCTCCCCTTTGCTTCAATGGAACTTTCTGGGCAAAATCCATCATCTTCTTTATATCTAAAGCTGATCAAAGGATTCTTAACAGGAATCCTATACAGTGGAATGAATCAATGTGCAGGCAATATTTCCAGTTCTTTCTTTGAGGAAAATCCATTCCTTTGGATACTTGTTCCTCTCTATTTCCCATTCAATTGAGTATAGTGTTCCTGATGGTTCCTTTTCAATTGGGAACTATATAATTGATGTTAATTCTCTCCCGTTTGCTTCAATGGAAGTTTCTTGGTAATATCCATCATCTTCTTTATATGTAAAGCTGATCAAAGGATTCTTAACAGGAATCCTATAAGTGGAATGAGTAAATGTGCAGGCAATAGTTCCAGTCCTTTCCTTTGGGAAAATCCATTCCTTTAGATACTTGTTCCTCTCTATTTCCCATTCAATTGAGTCTAGTGTTCCTGATGTTTCCTTTTCAATAGGGAACTATATAATTGATGTTAATTCTCTCCCATTTGCTTCAATGGAACTTTTTAGGCAAAATCCATCATCTTCTGTATATATAAATCTGATCAAAGGATTCTTAACAGGAATCCTATACAGTGGAATGAGTAAATGTGCAGGCAATAGTTCCAGTCCTTTCCTTTGGGAAAATCCATTCCTTTAGATACTTGTTCCTCTCTATTTCCCATTCAATTGAGTCTAGTGTTCCTGATGTTTCCTTTTCAATAGGGAACTATATAATTGATGTTAATTCTCTCCCATTTGCTTCAATGGAACTTTTTGGGCAAAATCCATAATCTTCTTTATATCTAAAGCTGATCAAAGGATTCTTAACAGGAATCCTATACAGTGGAATGAATCAATGTGCAGGTAATATTTCCAGATCTTTCCTTTGAGGAAAATCCATTCCTTTGGATACTTGTTCCTCTCTATTTCCCATTCAATTGAGTCTAGTGTTCCTGATGTTTCCTTTTCAATAGGGAACTATATAATTGATGTTAATTCTCTCCCATTTGCTTCAATGGAACTTTTTAGGCAAAATCCATCATCTTCTGTATATATAAATCTGATCAAAGGATTCTTAACAGGAATCCTATACAGTGGAATGAGTAAATGTGCAGGCAATAGTTCCAGTCCTTTCCTTTGTGAAAATCCATTCCTTTAGATACTTGTTCCTCTCTATTTCCCATTCAATTGAGTCTAGTGTTCCTGATGTTTCCTTTTCAATAGGGAACTATATAATTGATGTTAATTCTCTCCCATTTGCTTCAATGGAACTTTTTGGGCAAAATCCATAATCTTCTTTATATCTAAAGCTGATCAAAGGATTCTTAACAGGAATCCTATACAGTGGAATGAATCAATGTGCAGGTAATATTTCCAGATCTTTCTTTGAGGAAAATCCATTCCTTTGGATACTTGTTCCTCTCTATTTCCCATTCAATTGAGTCTAGTGTTCCTGATGGTTCCTTTTCAATTGGGAACTATATAATTGATGTTAATTCTCTCCCGTTTGCTTCAATGGAACTTTCTGGGTAAAATCCATCATCTTCTTTATATCTAAAGCTGATCAAAGGATTCTTAACAGGAACCCTGTACAGTGGAATGAGTAAATGTGCAGGCAATAGTTCCAGTCCTTTCCTTTGGGAAAATCCATTCCTTTAGATACTTGTTCCTCTCTATTTCCCATTCAATTGAGTCTAGTGTTCCTGATGTTTCCTTTTCAATGGGGAACTATATATTTGATGTTAATTCTCTCCCATTTGCTTCAATGGAAACTTTTTGGGCAAAATCCATCGTCTTCTGTATATATAAAGCTGATCAAAGGATTCTTAACAGGAATCCTATACAGTGGAATGAGTAAATGTACAGGCAATAGTTCCAGTCCTTTCCTTTGGGAAAATCCATTCCTTTAGTTACTTGTTCCTCTCTATTTCCCATTCAATTGAGTCTAGTGTTCCTGATGGTTCCTTTTCAATAGGGAACTATATAATTGATGTTATTTCTCTCCCATTTGCTTCAATGGAA
This sequence comes from Sminthopsis crassicaudata, assembly GCF_048593235.1. Classification (NCBI taxonomy): domain Eukaryota; kingdom Metazoa; phylum Chordata; class Mammalia; order Dasyuromorphia; family Dasyuridae; genus Sminthopsis; species Sminthopsis crassicaudata. The sequence goes on from NC_133619.1 coordinate 203,725,109, forward strand.
CTTTTTGGGCAAAATCCATCATCTTCTTTATATCTAAAGCCGATCAAAGGATTCTTAACAGGAACCCTGTACAGTGGAATGAGTAAATGTGCAGGCAATAGTTCCAGTCCTTTCCTTTGGGAAAATCCATTCCTTTAGATACTTGTTCCTCTCTATTTCCCATTCAATTGAGTCTAGTGTTCCTTATGGTTCCTTTTCAATTGGGAACTATATAATTGATGTTAATTCTCTCCCGTTTGCTTCAATGGAACTTTCTGGGTAAAATCCATCATCCTCTTTATATCTAAAGCTGATCAAAGGATTCTTAACAGGAACCCTGTACAGTGGAATGAGTAAATGTGCAGGCAATAGTTCCAGTCCTTTCCTTCGGGAAAATCCATTCCTTTAGATACTTGTTCCTCTCTATTTCCCATTCAATTGAGTCTAGTGTTCCTGATGTTTCCTTTTCAATAGGGAACTATATAATTGATGTTAATTCCCTCCCATTTGCTTCAATGGAACTTTTTGGGCAAAATCCATCATCTTCTGTATATCTGAAGCAGTTCAAAGGATTCTTAACAGGAATCCTATACAGTGGAATGAGTAAATGTGCAGGCAATAGTTCCAGTCCTTTCCTTTGGGAAAATCCATTCCTTTAGATACTTGTTCCTCTCTATTTCCCATTCAATTGAGTCTAGTGTTCCTGATGTTTCCTTTTCAATAGGGAACTATATAATTGATGTTAATTCTCTCCCATTTGCTTCAATGGAACTTTTTGGGCAAAATCCATCATCTTCTGTATATATAAAGCTGATCAAAGGATTCTTAACAGGAATCCTATACAGTGGAATGAGTAAATGTACAGGCAATAGTTCCAGTCCTTTCCTTTGGGAAAATCCATTCCTTTAGATACTTGTTCCTCTCTATTTCCCATTCAATTGAGTCTAGTGTTCCTGATGTTTCCTTTTCAATGGGGAACTATATATTTGATGTTAATTCTCTCCCATTTGCTTCAATGGAAACTTTTTGGGCAAAATCCATCGTCTTCTGTATATATAAAGCTGATCAAAGGATTCTTAACAGGAATCCTATACAGTGGAATGAGTAAATGTACAGGCAATAGTTCCAGTCCTTTCCTTTGGGAAAATCCATTCCTTTAGTTACTTGTTCCTCTCTATTTCCCATTCAATTGAGTCTAGTGTTCCTGATGGTTCCTTTTCAATAGGGAACTATATAATTGATGTTATTTCTCTCCCATTTGCTTCAATGGAACTTTTTGGGCAAAATCCATCATCTTCTTTATATCTAAAGCCGATCAAAGGATTCTTAACAGGAACCCTGTACAGTGGAATGAGTAAATGTGCAGGCAATAGTTCCAGTCCTTTCCTTTGGGAAAATCCATTCCTTTAGATACTTGTTCCTCTCTATTTCCCATTCAATTGAGTCTAGTGTTCCTTATGGTTCCTTTTCAATTGGGAACTATATAATTGATGTTAATTCTCTCCCGTTTGCTTCAATGGAACTTTCTGGGTAAAATCCATCATCTTCTTTATATCTAAAGCTGATCAAAGGATTCTTAACAGGAACCCTGTACAGTGGAATGAGTAAATGTGCAGGCAATATTTCCAGTCCTTTCCTTCGGGAAAATCCATTCCTTTAGATACTTGTTCCTCTCTATTTCCCATTCAATTGAGTCTAGTGTTCCTGATGTTTCCTTTTCAATAGGGAACTATATAATTGATGTTAATTCCCTCCCATTTGCTTCAATGGAACTTTTTGGGCAAAATCCATCATCTTCTGTATATCTGAAGCAGTTCAAAGGATTCTTAACAGGAATCCTATACAGTGGAATGAGTAAATGTGCAGGCAATAGTTCCAGTCCTTTCCTTTGGGAAAATCCATTCCTTTAGATACTTGTTCCTCTCTATTTCCCATTCAATTGAGTCTAGTGTTCCTGATGTTTCCTTTTCAATAGGGAACTATATAATTGATGTTAATTCTCTCCCATTTGCTTCAATGGAACTTTTCGGGCAAAATCCATCATCTTCTGTATATCTAAAGCTGATCAAAGGATTCTTAACAGGAATCCTATACAGTGGCATGAGTGAACGTGCAGGCTTTAGTTCCAGTTATTTCCTTTGGGAAAATCCATTCCTTTGGATACTTGTTCCTCTCTATTAGCCATTCAATTGAGTCTAGTGTTCCTGATGGTTCCTTTTCAATGGGGAACTATATATTTGATGTTAATTCTCTCCCATTTGCTTCAATGGAAACTTTTTGGGCAAAATCCATCGTCTTCTGTATATATAAAGCTGATCAAAGGATTCTTAACAGGAATCCTATACAGTGGAATGAGTAAATGTACAGGCAATAGTTCCAGTCCTTTCCTTTGGGAAAATCCATTCCTTTAGTTACTTGTTCCTCTCTATTTCCCATTCAATTGAGTCTAGTGTTCCTGATGGTTCCTTTTCAATAGGGAACTATATAATTGATGTTATTTCTCTCCCATTTGCTTCAATGGAACTTTTTGGGCAAAATCCATCATCTTCTTTATATCTAAAGCCGATCAAAGGATTCTTAACAGGAACCCTGTACAGTGGAATGAGTAAATGTGCAGGCAATAGTTCCAGTCCTTTCCTTTGGGAAAATCCATTCCTTTAGATACTTGTTCCTCTCTATTTCCCATTCAATTGAGTCTAGTGTTCCTTATGGTTCCTTTTCAATTGGGAACTATATAATTGATGTTAATTCTCTCCCGTTTGCTTCAATGGAACTTTCTGGGTAAAATCCATCATCTTCTTTATATCTAAAGCTGATCAAAGGATTCTTAACAGGAACCCTGTACAGTGGAATGAGTAAATGTGCAGGCAATAGTTCCAGTCCTTTCCTTCGGGAAAATCCATTCCTTTAGATACTTGTTCCTCTCTATTTCCCATTCAATTGAGTCTAGTGTTCCTGATGTTTCCTTTTCAATAGGGAACTATATAATTGATGTTAATTCCCTCCCATTTGCTTCAATGGAACTTTTTGGGCAAAATCCATCATCTTCTGTATATCTGAAGCAGTTCAAAGGATTCTTAACAGGAATCCTATACAGTGGAATGAGTAAATGTGCAGGCAATAGTTCCAGTCCTTTCCTTTGGGAAAATCCATTCCTTTAGATACTTGTTCCTCTCTATTTCCCATTCAATTGAGTCTAGTGTTCCTGATGTTTCCTTTTCAATAGGGAACTATATAATTGATGTTAATTCTCTCCCATTTGCTTCAATGGAACTTTTTGGGCAAAATCCATCATCTTCTGTATATATAAAGCTGATCAAAGGATTCTTAACAGGAATCCTATACAGTGGCATGAGTAAATGTACAGGCAATAGTTCCAGTCCTTTCCTTTGGGAAAATCCATTCCTTTAGATACTTGTTCCTCTCTATTTCCCATTCAATTGAGTCTAGTGTTCCTGATGTTTCCTTTTCAATGGGGAACTATATATTTGATGTTAATTCTCTCCCATTTGCTTCAATGGAAACTTTTTGGGCAAAATCCATCGTCTTCTGTATATATAAAGCTGATCAAAGGATTCTTAACAGGAATCCTATACAGTGGAATGAGTAAATGTACAGGCAATAGTTCCAGTCCTTTCCTTTGGGAAAATCCATTCCTTTAGTTACTTGTTCCTCTCTATTTCCCATTCAATTGAGTCTAGTGTTCCTGATGGTTCCTTTTCAATAGGGAACTATATAATTGATGTTATTTCTCTCCCATTTGCTTCAATGGAACTTTTTGGGCAAAATCCATCATCTTCTTTATATCTAAAGCCGATCAAAGGATTCTTAACAGGAACCCTGTACAGTGGAATGAGTAAATGTGCAGGCAATAGTTCCAGTCCTTTCCTTTGGGAAAATCCATTCCTTTAGATACTTGTTCCTCTCTATTTCCCATTCAATTGAGTCTAGTGTTCCTTATGGTTCCTTTTCAATTGGGAACTATATAATTGATGTTAATTCTCTCCCGTTTGCTTCAATGGAACTTTCTGGGTAAAATCCATCATCTTCTTTATATCTAAAGCTGATCAAAGGATTCTTAACAGGAACCCTGTACAGTGGAATGAGTAAATGTGCAGGCAATAGTTCCAGTCCTTTCCTTCGGGAAAATCCATTCCTTTAGATACTTGTTCCTCTCTATTTCCCATTCAATTGAGTCTAGTGTTCCTGATGTTTCCTTTTCAATAGGGAACTATATAATTGATGTTAATTCCCTCCCATTTGCTTCAATGGAACTTTTTGGGCAAAATCCATCATCTTCTGTATATCTGAAGCAGTTCAAAGGATTCTTAACAGGAATCCTATACAGTGGAATGAGTAAATGTGCAGGCAATAGTTCCAGTCCTTTCCTTTGGGAAAATCCATTCCTTTAGATACTTGTTCCTCTCTATTTCCCATTCAATTGAGTCTAGTGTTCCTGATGTTTCCTTTTCAATAGGGAACTATATAATTGATGTTAATTCTCTCCCATTTGCTTCAATGGAACTTTTTGGGCAAAATCCATCATCTTCTGTATATATAAAGCTGATCAAAGGATTCTTAACAGGAATCCTATACAGTGGCATGAGTAAATGTACAGGCAATAGTTCCAGTCCTTTCCTTTGGGAAAATCCATTCCTTTAGATACTTGTTCCTCTCTATTTCCCATTCAATTGAGTCTAGTGTTCCTGATGTTTCCTTTTCAATGGGGAACTATATATTTGATGTTAATTCTCTCCCATTTGCTTCAATGGAAACTTTTTGGGCAAAATCCATCGTCTTCTGTATATATAAAGCTGATCAAAGGATTCTTAACAGGAATCCTATACAGTGGAATGAGTAAATGTACAGGCAATAGTTCCAGTCCTTTCCTTTGGGAAAATCCATTCCTTTAGTTACTTGTTCCTCTCTATTTCCCATTCAATTGAGTCTAGTGTTCCTGATGGTTCCTTTTCAATAGGGAACTATATAATTGATGTTATTTCTCTCCCATTTGCTTCAATGGAACTTTTTGGGCAAAATCCATCATCTTCTTTATATCTAAAGCCGATCAAAGGATTCTTAACAGGAACCCTGTACAGTGGAATGAGTAAATGTGCAGGCAATAGTTCCAGTCCTTTCCTTTGGGAAAATCCATTCCTTTAGATACTTGTTCCTCTCTATTTCCCATTCAATTGAGTCTAGTGTTCCTTATGGTTCCTTTTCAATTGGGAACTATATAATTGATGTTAATTCTCTCCCGTTTGCTTCAATGGAACTTTCTGGGTAAAATCCATCATCTTCTTTATATCTAAAGCTGATCAAAGGATTCTTAACAGGAACCCTGTACAGTGGAATGAGTAAATGTGCAGGCAATAGTTCCAGTCCTTTCCTTCGGGAAAATCCATTCCTTTAGATACTTGTTCCTCTCTATTTCCCATTCAATTGAGTCTAGTGTTCCTGATGTTTCCTTTTCAATAGGGAACTATATAATTGATGTTAATTCCCTCCCATTTGCTTCAATGGAACTTTTTGGGCAAAATCCATCATCTTCTGTATATCTGAAGCAGTTCAAAGGATTCTTAACAGGAATCCTATACAGTGGAATGAGTAAATGTGCAGGCAATATTTCCAGATCTTTCTTTGAGGAAAATCCATTCCTTTGGATACTTGTTCCTCTCTATTTCCCATTCAATTGAGTATAGTGTTCCTTATGGTTCCTTTTCAATTGGGAACTATGTAATTGATGTTAATTCTCTCCCGTTTGCTTCAATGGAACTTTCTGGGCAAAATCCATCATCTTCTTTATATCTAAAGCTGATCAAAGGATTCTTAACAGGAATCCTATACAGTGGCATGAGTGAACGTGCAGGCTATAGTTCCAGTTATTTCCTTTGGGAAAATCCATTCCTTTGGATACTTGTTCCTCTCTATTAGCCATTCAATTGAGTCTAGTGTTCCTGATGGTTCCTTTTCAATGGGGAACTATATATTTGATGTTAATTCTCTCCCGTTTGCTTCAATGGAAGTTTCTGGGTAATATCCATCACCTTCTTTATATGTAAAGCTGATCAAAGGATTCTTAACAGGAATCCTATAAGGTGGAATGAGTAAATGTGCAGGCAATAGTTCCAGTCCTTTCCTTTGGGAAAATCCATTCCTTTAGATACTTGTTCCTCTCTATTTCCCATTCAATTGAGTCTAGTGTTCCTGATGTTTCCTTTTCAATAGGGAACTATATAATTGATGTTAATTCTCTCCCATTTGCTTCAATGGAACATTTTAGGCAAAATCCATCATCTTCTGTATATATAAATCTGATCAAAGGATTCTTAACAGGAATCCTATACAGTGGAATGAGTAAATGTGCAGGCAATAGTTCCAGTCCTTTCCTTTGTGAAAATCCATTCCTTTAGATACTTGTTCCTCTCTATTTCCCATTCAATTGAGTCTAGTGTTCCTGATGTTTCCTTTTCAATAGGGAACTATATAATTGATGTTAATTCTCTCCCATTTGCTTCAATGGAACTTTTTGGGCAAAATCCATAATCTTCTTTATATCTAAAGCTGATCAAAGGATTCTTAACAGGAATCCTATACAGTGGAATGAATCAATGTGCAGGTAATATTTCCAGATCTTTCTTTGAGGAATATCCATTCCTTTGGATACTTGTTCCTCTCTATTTCCCATTCAATTGAGTATAGTGTTCCTTATGGTTCCTTTTCAATTGGGAACTATATAATTGATGTTAATTCTCTCCCGTTTGCTTCAATGGAACTTTCTGGGTAAAATCCATCATCTTCTTTATATCTAAAGCTGATCAAAGGATTCTTAACAGGAACCCTGTACAGTGGAATGAGTAAATGTGCAGGCAATAGTTCCAGTCCTTTCCTTTGGGAAAATCCATTCCTTTAGATACTTGTTCCTCTCTATTTCCCATTCAATTGAGTCTAGTGTTCCTGATGTTTCCTTTTCAATTGGGAACTATATAGTTGATGTTAATTCTCTCCTGTTTGCTTAATGGAACTTTCTGGGCAAAATCCATCATCTTCTTTATATCTAAAGCTGAACAAAAGATTCTTAACAGGAATCCTATACAGTGGAATGAATCAATGTGCAGGCAGTATTTCCAGTTCTTTCTTTGAGGAAAATCCATTCCTTTGGATACTTGTTCCTCTCTATTTCCCATTCTATTGAGTCTGTGTTCCTGATGTTTCCTTTGCATTAAGAACATTATAGTTGATGATAATTCCCACTTATTTGCTTCAATGGAACATTTTGGGCAAAATATAGCTTCTTCTTTATATGTAAAGCTGATCAAAGGATTCTTAACAGGAATCCTATACAGTGGAATGAGTAAATGTGCAGGCAATAGTTCCAGTCCTTTCCTTTGGGAAAATCCATTCCTTTAGATACTTGTTCCTCTCTATTTCCCATTCAATTGAGTATAGTGTTCCTGATGGTTCCTTTTCAATTGGGAACTATATAATTGATGTTAATTCTCTCCCGTTTGCTTCAATGGAAGTTTCTGGCTAATATCCATCATCTTCTTTATATGTAAAGCTGATCAAAGGATTCTTAACAGGAATCCTATAAGTGGAATGAGTAAATGTGCAGGCAATAGTTCCAGTCCTTTCCTTTGGGAAAATCCATTCCTTTAGATACTTGTTCCTCTCTATTTCCCATTCAATTTAGTCTAGTGTTCCTGATGGTTCCTTTTCAATAGGGAACTATATAATTGATGTTAATTCTCTCCCCTTTGCTTCAATGGAACTTTCTGGGCAAAATCCATCATCTTTTTTATATCTAAAGCTGATCAAAGGTTTCTTAACAGGAATCTTATACAGTGGCATAAGTGAACGTGCAGGCTATACTTCCAGTTATTTCCTTTGGGAAAATCCATTCCTTTGGATACTTGTTCCTCTCTATTTCCCATTCTATTGAGTCTGTGTCCCTGATGGTTCCTTTTCGATTGGGAACTATATAATTGATGTTAATTCCCTCCCTTTTGCTTCAATGGAACATTTTGGGCAAAATCCATCATCTTCTTTATATCTAAAGCTGATCAAAGGATTCTTAACAGGAATCCTAAACAATGGAATGAATCAATGTGCAGGCAATATTTCCAGTTCTTTCTTTGAGGAAAATCCATTCCTTTGGATACTTGTTCCTCTCTATTTCCCATTCAATTGATTATAGTGTTCCTGATGGTTCCTTTTCAATTGGGAACTATATAATTGATGTTAATTCTCTCCCGATTGCTTCAATGGAAGTTTCTGGCTAATATCCATCATCTTCTTTATATGTAAAGCTGATCAAAGGATTCTTAACAGGAATCCTATAAGGTGGAATGAGTAAATGTGCAGGCAATAGTTCCAGTCCTTTCCTTTGGGAAAATCCATTCCTTTAGATACTTGTTCCTCTCTATTTCCCATTCAATTGAGTCTAGTGTTCCTGATGTTTCCTTTTCAATAGGGAACTATATAATTGATGTTAATTCTCTCCCATTTGCTTCAATGGAACTTTTTAGGCAAAATCCATCATCTTCTGTATATATAAATCTGATCAAAGGATTCTTAACAGGAATCCTATACAGTGGAATGAGTAAATGTGCAGGCAATAGTTCCAGTCCTTTCCTTTGTGAAAATCCATTCCTTTAGATACTTGTTCCTCTCTATTTCCCATTCAATTGAGTCTAGTGTTCCTGATGTTTCCTTTTCAATAGGGAACTATATAATTGATGTTAATTCTCTCCCTTTTGCTTCAATGGAACTTTTTGGGCAAAATCCATAATCTTCTTTATATCTAAAGCTGATCAAAGGATTCTTAACAGGAATCCTATACAGTGGAATGAATCAATGTGCAGGTAATATTTCCAGATCTTTCTTTGAGGAAAATCCATTCCTTTGGATACTTGTTCCTCTCTATTTCCCATTCAATTGAGTATAGTGTTCCTTATGGTTCCTTTTCAATTGGGAACTATATAATTGATGTTAATTCTCTCCCGTTTGCTTCAATGGAACTTTCTGGGTAAAATCCATCATCTTCTTTATATCTAAAGCTGATCAAAGGATTCTTAACAGGAACCCTGTACAGTGGAATGAGTAAATGTGCCGGCAATAGTTCCAGTCCTTTCCTTTGGGAAAATCCATTCCTTTAGATACTTGTTCCTCTCTATTTCCCATTCAATTGAGTCTAGTATTCCTGATGTTTCCTTTTCAATGGGGAACTATATATTTGATGTTAATTCTCTCCCATTTGCTTCAATGGAAACTTTTTGGGCAAAATCCATCATCTTCTGTATATATAAAGCTGATCAAAGGATTCTTAACAGGAATCCTATACAGTGGAATGAGTAAATGTACATGCAATAGTTCCAGTCCTTTCCTTTGGGAAAATCCATTCCTTTAGTTACTTGTTCCTCTCTATTTCCCATTCAATTGAGTCTAGTGTTCCTGATGGTTCCTTTTCAATAGGGAACTATATAATTGATGTTAATTCTCTCCCATTTGCTTCAATGGAACTTTTTCGGCAAAATCCATCATCTTCTTTATATCTAAAGCTGATCAAAGTATTCTTAACAGGAATCCTATACAGTGGAATGAGTAAATGTGCAGGCAATAGTTCCAGTCCTTTCCTTTGGGAAAATCCATTCCTTTAGATACTTGTTCCTCTCTATTTCCCATTCAATTGAGTCTAGTGTTCCTGATGTTTCCTTTTCAATAGGGAACTATATAATTGATGTTAATTCTCTCCCATTTGCTTCAATGGAACTTTTTGGGCAAAATCCATCATCTTCTGTATATCTAAAGCTGATCAAAGGATTCTTAACAGGAATCCTATACAGTGGAATGAGTAAATGTGCAGGCAATAGTTCCAGTCCTTTCCTTTTGGAAAATCCATTCCTTTAGATACTTGTTCCTCTCTATTTCCCATTCACTTGAGTCTAGTGTTCCTGATGGTTCCTTTTCAATAGGGAACTATATAATTGATGTTAATTCTCTCCCCTTTGCTTCAATGGAACTTTTTGGGCAAAATCCATCATCTTCTTTATATCTAAAGCTGATCAAAGGATTCTTAACAGGAATCCTATACAGTGGCATGAGTGAACGTGCAGGCTATAGTTCCAGTTATTTCCTTTGGGAAAATCCATTCCTTTGGATACTTGTTCCTCTCTATTAGCCATTCAATTGAGTCTAGTGTTCCTGATGTTTCCTTTTCAATTAGGAACTATATAATTGATGTTAATTCTCTCCCGTTTGCTTCAATGGAAGTTTCTGGCTAATATCCATCATCTTCTTTATATGTAAAGCTGATCAAAGGATTCTTAACAGGAATCCTATAAGGTGGAATGAGTAAATGTGCAGGCAATAGTTCCAGTCCTTTCCTTTGGGAAAATCCATTCCTTTAGATACTTGTTCCTCTCTATTTCCCATTCAATTTAGTCTAGTGTTCCTGATGGTTCCTTTTCAATAGGGAACTATATAATTGATGTTAATTCTCTCCCCTTTGCTTCAATGGAACTTTCTGGGCAAAATCCATCATCTTTTTTATATCTAAAGCTGATCAAAGGTTTCTTAACAGGAATCTTATACAGTGGCATAAGTGAACGTGCAGGCTATACTTCCAGTTATTTCCTTTGGGAAAATCCATTCCTTTGGATACATGTTCCTCTCTATTTCCCATTCTATTGAGTCTGTGTCCCTGATGGTTCCTTTTCGATTGGGAACTATATAATTGATGTTAATTCCCTCCCTTTTGCTTCAATGGAACATTTTGGGCAAAATCCATCATCTTCTTTATATCTAAAGCTGATCAAAGGATTCTTAACAGGAATCCTAAACAATGGAATGAATCAATGTGCAGGCAATATTTCCAGTTCTTTCTTTGAGGAAAATCCATTCCTTTGGATACTTGTTCCTCTCTATTTCCCATTCAATTGATTATAGTGTTCCTGATGGTTCCTTTTCAATTGGGAACTATATAATTGATGTTAATTCTCTCCCGATTGCTTCAATGGAAGTTTCTGGCTAATATCCATCATCTTCTTTATATGTAAAGCTGATCAAAGGATTCTTAACAGGAATCCTATAAGGTGGAATGAGTAAATGTGCAGGCAATAGTTCCAGTCCTTTCCTTTGGGAAAATCCATTCCTTTAGATACTTGTTCCTCTCTATTTCCCATTCAATTGAGTCTAGTGTTCCTGATGTTTCCTTTTCAATAGGGAACTATATAATTGATGTTAATTCTCTCCCATTTGCTTCAATGGAACTTTTTAGGCAAAATCCATCATCTTCTGTATATATAAATCTGATCAAAGGATTCTTAACAGGAATCTTATACAGTGGAATGAGTAAATGTGCAGGCAATAGTTCCAGTCCTTTCCTTTGTGAAAATCCATTCCTTTAGATACTTGTTCCTCTCTATTTCCCATTCAATTGAGTCTAGTGTTCCTGATGTTTCCTTTTCAATAGGGAACTATATAATTGATGTTAATTCTCTCCCTTTTGCTTCAATGGAACTTTTTGGGCAAAATCCATAATCTTCTTTATATCTAAAGCTGATCAAAGGATTCTTAACAGGAATCCTATACAGTGGAATGAATCAATGTGCAGGTAATATTTCCAGATCTTTCTTTGAGGAAAATCCATTCCTTTGGATACTTGTTCCTCTCTATTTCCCATTCAATTGAGTATAGTGTTCCTTATGGTTCCTTTTCAATTGGGAACTATATAATTGATGTTAATTCTCTCCCGTTTGCTTCAATGGAACTTTCTGGGTAAAATCCATCATCTTCTTTATATCTAAAGCTGATCAAAGGATTCTTAACAGGAACCCTGTACAGTGGAATGAGTAAATGTGCCGGCAATAGTTCCAGTCCTTTCCTTTGGGAAAATCCATTCCTTTAGATACTTGTTCCTCTCTATTTCCCATTCAATTGAGTCTAGTATTCCTGATGTTTCCATTTCAATGGGGAACTATATATTTGATGTTAATTCTCTCCCATTTGCTTCAATGGAAACTTTTTGGGCAAAATCCATCATCTTCTGTATATATAAAGCTGATCAAAGGATTCTTAACAGGAATCCTATACAGTGGAATGAGTAAATGTACATGCAATAGTTCCAGTCCTTTCCTTTGGGAAAATCCATTCCTTTAGTTACTTGTTCCTCTCTATTTCCCATTCAATTGAGTCTAGTGTTCCTGATGGTTCCTTTTCAATAGGGAACTATATAATTGATGTTAATTCTCTCCCATTTGCTTCAATGGAACTTTTTCGGCAAAATCCATCATCTTCTTTATATCTAAAGCTGATCAAAGTATTCTTAACAGGAATCCTATACAGTGGAATGAGTAAATGTGCAGGCAATAGTTCCAGTCCTTTCCTTTGGGAAAATCCATTCCTTTAGATACTTGTTCCTCTCTATTTCCCATTCAATTGAGTCTAGTGTTCCTGATGTTTCCTTTTCAATAGGGAACTATATAATTGATGTTAATTCTCTCCCATTTGCTTCAATGGAACTTTTTGGGCAAAATCCATCATCTTCTGTATATCTAAAGCTGATCAAAGGATTCTTAACAGGAATCCTATACAGTGGAATGAGTAAATGTGCAGGCAATAGTTCCAGTCCTTTCCTTTTGGAAAATCCATTCCTTTAGATACTTGTTCCTCTCTATTTCCCATTCACTTGAGTCTAGTGTTCCTGATGGTTCCTTTTCAATAGGGAACTATATAATTGATGTTAATTCTCTCCCTTTTGCTTCAATGGAACTTTTTGGGCAAAATCCATAATCTTCTTTATATCTAAAGCTGATCAAAGGATTCTTAACAGGAATCCTATACAGTGGAATGAATCAATGTGCAGGTAATATTTCCAGATCTTTCTTTGAGGAAAATCCATTCCTTTGGATACTTGTTCCTCTCTATTTCCCATTCAATTGAGTATAGTGTTCCTTATGGTTCCTTTTCAATTGGGAACTATATAATTGATGTTAATTCTCTCCCGTTTGCTTCAATGGAACTTTCTGGGTAAAATCCATCATCTTCTTTATATCTAAAGCTGATCAAAGGATTCTTAACAGGAACCCTGTACAGTGGAATGAGTAAATGTGCCGGCAATAGTTCCAGTCCTTTCCTTTGGGAAAATCCATTCCTTTAGATACTTGTTCCTCTCTATTTCCCATTCAATTGAGTCTAGTATTCCTGATGTTTCCTTTTCAATGGGGAACTATATATTTGATGTTAATTCTCTCCCATTTGCTTCAATGGAAACTTTTTGGGCAAAATCCATCATCTTCTGTATATATAAAGCTGATCAAAGGATTCTTAACAGGAATCCTATACAGTGGAATGAGTAAATGTACATGCAATAGTTCCAGTCCTTTCCTTTGGGAAAATCCATTCCTTTAGTTACTTGTTCCTCTCTATTTCCCATTCAATTGAGTCTAGTGTTCCTGATGGTTCCTTTTCAATAGGGAACTATATAATTGATGTTAATTCTCTCCCATTTGCTTCAATGGAACTTTTTCGGCAAAATCCATCATCTTCTTTATATCTAAAGCTGATCAAAGTATTCTTAACAGGAATCCTATACAGTGGAATGAGTAAATGTGCAGGCAATAGTTCCAGTCCTTTCCTTTGGGAAAATCCATTCCTTTAGATACTTGTTCCTCTCTATTTCCCATTCAATTGAGTCTAGTGTTCCTGATGTTTCCTTTTCAATAGGGAACTATATAATTGATGTTAATTCTCTCCCATTTGCTTCAATGGAACTTTTTGGGCAAAATCCATCATCTTCTGTATATCTAAAGCTGATCAAAGGATTCTTAACAGGAATCCTATACAGTGGAATGAGTAAATGTGCAGGCAATAGTTCCAGTCCTTTCCTTTTGGAAAATCCATTCCTTTAGATACTTGTTCCTCTCTATTTCCCATTCACTTGAGTCTAGTGTTCCTGATGGTTCCTTTTCAATAGGGAACTATATAATTGATGTTAATTCTCTCCCCTTTGCTTCAATGGAACTTTTTGGGCAAAATCCATCATCTTCTTTATATCTAAAGCTGATCAAAGGATTCTTAACAGGAATCCTATACAGTGGCATGAGTGAACGTGCAGGCTATAGTTCCAGTTATTTCCTTTGGGAAAATCCATTCCTTTGGATACTTGTTCCTCTCTATTAGCCATTCAATTGAGTCTAGTGTTCCTGATGTTTCCTTTTCAATTAGGAACTATATAATTGATGTTAATTCTCTCCCGTTTGCTTCAATGGAAGTTTCTGGCTAATATCCATCATCTTCTTTATATGTAAAGCTGATCAAAGGATTCTTAACAGGAATCCTATAAGTGGAATGAGTAAATGTGCAGGCAATAGTTCCAGTCCTTTCCTTTGGGAAAATCCATTCCTTTAGATACTTGTTCCTCTCTATTTCCCATTCAATTTAGTCTAGTGTTCCTGATGGTTCCTTTTCAATAGGGAACTATATAATTGATGTTAATTCTCTCCCCTTTGCTTCAATGGAACTTTCTGGGCAAAATCCATCATCTTTTTTATATCTAAAGCTGATCAAAGGTTTCTTAACAGGAATCTTATACAGTGGCATAAGTGAACGTGCAGGCTATACTTCCAGTTATTTCCTTTGGGAAAATCCATTCCTTTGGATACATGTTCCTCTCTATTTCCCATTCTATTGAGTCTGTGTCCCTGATGGTTCCTTTTCGATTGGGAACTATATAATTGATGTTAATTCCCTCCCTTTTGCTTCAATGGAACATTTTGGGCAAAATCCATCATCTTCTTTATATCTAAAGCTGATCAAAGGATTCTTAACAGGAATCCTAAACAATGGAATGAATCAATGTGCAGGCAATATTTCCAGTTCTTTCTTTGAGGAAAATCCATTCCTTTGGATACTTGTTCCTCTCTATTTCCCATTCAATTGATTATAGTGTTCCTGATGGTTCCTTTTCAATTGGGAACTATATAATTGATGTTAATTCTCTCCCGATTGCTTCAATGGAAGTTTCTGGCTAATATCCATCATCTTCTTTATATGTAAAGCTGATCAAAGGATTCTTAACAGGAATCCTATAAGGTGGAATGAGTAAATGTGCAGGCAATAGTTCCAGTCCTTTCCTTTGGGAAAATCCATTCCTTTAGATACTTGTTCCTCTCTATTTCCCATTCAATTGAGTCTAGTGTTCCTGATGTTTCCTTTTCAATAGGGAACTATATAATTGATGTTAATTCTCTCCCATTTGCTTCAATGGAACTTTTTAGGCAAAATCCATCATCTTCTGTATATATAAATCTGATCAAAGGATTCTTAACAGGAATCCTATACAGTGGAATGAGTAAATGTGCAGGCAATAGTTCCAGTCCTTTCCTTTGTGAAAATCCATTCCTTTAGATACTTGTTCCTCTCTATTTCCCATTCAATTGAGTCTAGTGTTCCTGATGTTTCCTTTTCAATAGGGAACTATATAATTGATGTTAATTCTCTCCCTTTTGCTTCAATGGAACTTTTTGGGCAAAATCCATAATCTTCTTTATATCTAAAGCTGATCAAAGGATTCTTAACAGGAATCCTATACAGTGGAATGAATCAATGTGCAGGTAATATTTCCAGATCTTTCTTTGAGGAAAATCCATTCCTTTGGATACTTGTTCCTCTCTATTTCCCATTCAATTGAGTATAGTGTTCCTTATGGTTCCTTTTCAATTGGGAACTATATAATTGATGTTAATTCTCTCCCGTTTGCTTCAATGGAACTTTCTGGGTAAAATCCATCATCTTCTTTATATCTAAAGCTGATCAAAGGATTCTTAACAGGAACCCTGTACAGTGGAATGAGTAAATGTGCCGGCAATAGTTCCAGTCCTTTCCTTTGGGAAAATCCATTCCTTTAGATACTTGTTCCTCTCTATTTCCCATTCAATTGAGTCTAGTATTCCTGATGTTTCCATTTCAATGGGGAACTATATATTTGATGTTAATTCTCTCCCATTTGCTTCAATGGAAACTTTTTGGGCAAAATCCATCATCTTCTGTATATATAAAGCTGATCAAAGGATTCTTAACAGGAATCCTATACAGTGGAATGAGTAAATGTACATGCAATAGTTCCAGTCCTTTCCTTTGGGAAAATCCATTCCTTTAGTTACTTGTTCCTCTCTATTTCCCATTCAATTGAGTCTAGTGTTCCTGATGGTTCCTTTTCAATAGGGAACTATATAATTGATGTTAATTCTCTCCCATTTGCTTCAATGGAACTTTTTCGGCAAAATCCATCATCTTCTTTATATCTAAAGCTGATCAAAGTATTCTTAACAGGAATCCTATACAGTGGAATGAGTAAATGTGCAGGCAATAGTTCCAGTCCTTTCCTTTGGGAAAATCCATTCCTTTAGATACTTGTTCCTCTCTATTTCCCATTCAATTGAGTCTAGTGTTCCTGATGTTTCCTTTTCAATAGGGAACTATATAATTGATGTTAATTCTCTCCCATTTGCTTCAATGGAACTTTTTGGGCAAAATCCATCATCTTCTGTATATCTAAAGCTGATCAAAGGATTCTTAACAGGAATCCTATACAGTGGAATGAGTAAATGTGCAGGCAATAGTTCCAGTCCTTTCCTTTTGGAAAATCCATTCCTTTAGATACTTGTTCCTCTCTATTTCCCATTCACTTGAGTCTAGTGTTCCTGATGGTTCCTTTTCAATAGGGAACTATATAATTGATGTTAATTCTCTCCCCTTTGCTTCAATGGAACTTTTTGGGCAAAATCCATCATCTTCTTTATATCTAAAGCTGATCAAAGGATTCTTAACAGGAATCCTATACAGTGGCATGAGTGAACGTGCAGGCTATAGTTCCAGTTATTTCCTTTGGGAAAATCCATTCCTTTGGATACTTGTTCCTCTCTATTAGCCATTCAATTGAGTCTAGTGTTCCTGATGTTTCCTTTTCAATTGGGAACTATATGTTGATGTTAATTCTCTCCTGTTTGCTTAATGGAACTTTCTGGGCAAAATCCATCATCTTCTTTATATCTAAAGCTGAACAAAAGATTCTTAACAGGAATCCTATACAGTGGAATGAATCAATGTGCAGGCAATATTTCCAGTTCTTTCCTTTGAGGAAAATCCATTCCTTTGGATACTTGTTCCTCTCTATTTCCCATTCAATTTAGTCTAGTGTTCCTGATGGTTCCTTTTCAATAGGGAACTATATAATTGATGTTAATTCTCTCCCCTTTGCTTCAATGGAACTTTCTGGGCAAAATCCATCATCTTTTTATATCTAAAGCTGATCAAAGGTTTCTTAACAGGAATCTTATACAGTGGCATAAGTGAACGTGCAGGCTATACTTCCAGTTATTTCCTTTGGGAAAATCCATTCCTTTGGATACTTGTTCCTCTCTATTTCCCATTCTATTGAGTCTGTGTCCCTGATGGTTCCTTTTCGATTGGGAACTATATAATTGATGTTAATTCCCTCCCTTTTGCTTCAATGGAACATTTTGGGCAAAATCCATCATCTTCTTTATATCTAAAGCTGATCAAAGGATTCTTAACAGGAATCCTAAACAATGGAATGAATCAATGTGCAGGCAATATTTCCAGTTCTTTCTTTGAGGAAAATCCATTCCTTTGGATACTTGTTCCTCTCTATTTCCCATTCAATTGATTATAGTGTTCCTGATGGTTCCTTTTCAATTGGGAACTATATAATTGATGTTAATTCTCTCCCGATTGCTTCAATGGAAGTTTCTGGCTAATATCCATCATCTTCTTTATATGTAAAGCTGATCAAAGGATTCTTAACAGGAATCCTATAAGGTGGAATGAGTAAATGTGCAGGCAATAGTTCCAGTCCTTTCCTTTGGGAAAATCCATTCCTTTAGATACTTGTTCCTCTCTATTTCCCATTCAATTGAGTCTAGTGTTCCTGATGTTTCCTTTTCAATAGGGAACTATATAATTGATGTTAATTCTCTCCCATTTGCTTCAATGGAACTTTTTAGGCAAAATCCATCATCTTCTGTATATATAAATCTGATCAAAGGATTCTTAACAGGAATCCTATACAGTGGAATGAGTAAATGTGCAGGCAATAGTTCCAGTCCTTTCCTTTGTGAAAATCCATTCCTTTAGATACTTGTTCCTCTCTATTTCCCATTCAATTGATTCTAGTGTTCCTGATGTTTCCTTTTCAATAGGGAACTATATAATTGATGTTAATTCTCTCCCTTTTGCTTCAATGGAACTTTTTGGGCAAAATCCATAATCTTCTTTATATCTAAAGCTGATCAAAGGATTCTTAACAGGAATCCTATACAGTGGAATGAATCAATGTGCAGGTAATATTTCCAGATCTTTCTTTGAGGAAAATCCATTCCTTTGGATACTTGTTCCTCTCTATTTCCCATTCAATTGAGTATAGTGTTCCTTATGGTTCCTTTTCAATTGGGAACTATATAATTGATGTTAATTCTCTCCCGTTTGCTTCAATGGAACTTTCTGGGTAAAATCCATCATCTTCTTTATATCTAAAGCTGATCAAAGGATTCTTAACAGGAACCCTGTACAGTGGAATGAGTAAATGTGCCGGCAATAGTTCCAGTCCTTTCCTTTGGGAAAATCCATTCCTTTAGATACTTGTTCCTCTCTATTTCCCATTCAATTGAGTCTAGTATTCCTGATGTTTCCTTTTCAATGGGGAACTATATATTTGATGTTAATTCTCTCCCATTTGCTTCAATGGAAACTTTTTGGGCAAAATCCATCATCTTCTGTATATATAAAGCTGATCAAAGGATTCTTAACAGGAATCCTATACAGTGGAATGAGTAAGTGTACAGGCAATAGTTCCAGTCCTTTCCTTTGGGAAAATCCATTCCTTTAGTTACTTGTTCCTCTCTATTTCCCATTCAATTGAGTCTAGTGTTCCTGATGGTTCCTTTTCAATAGGGAACTATATAATTGATGTTAATTCTCTCCCATTTGCTTCAATGGAACTTTTTCGGCAAAATCCATCATCTTCTTTATATCTAAAGCTGATCAAAGTATTCTTAACAGGAATCCTATACAGTGGAATGAGTAAATGTGCAGGCAATAGTTCCAGTCCTTTCCTTTGGGAAAATCCATTCCTTTAGATACTTGTTCCTCTCTATTTCCCATTCAATTGAGTCTAGTGTTCCTGATGTTTCCTTTTCAATAGGGAACTATATAATTGATGTTAATTCTCTCCCATTTGCTTCAATGGAACTTTTTGGGCAAAATCCATCATCTTCTGTATATCTAAAGCTGATCAAAGGATTCTTAACAGGAATCCTATACAGTGGAATGAGTAAATGTGCAGGCAATAGTTCCAGTCCTTTCCTTTTGGAAAATCCATTCCTTTAGATACTTGTTCCTCTCTATTTCCCATTCACTTGAGTCTAGTGTTCCTGATGGTTCCTTTTCAATAGGGAACTATATAATTGATGTTAATTCTCTCCCATTTGCTTCAATGGAACTTTTTGGGCAAAATCCATCATCTTCTTTATATCTAAAGCTGATCAAAGGATTCTTAACAGGAATCCTATACAGTGGCATGAGTGAACGTGCAGGCTATAGTTCCAGTTATTTCCTTTGGGAAAATCCATTCCTTTGGATACTTGTTCCTCTCTATTAGCCATTCAATTGAGTCTAGTGTTCCTGATGTTTCCTTTTCAATTAGGAACTATATAGTTGATGTTAATTCTCTCCTGTTTGCTTAATGGAACTTTCTGGGCAAAATCCATCATCTTCTTTATATCTAAAGCTGAACAAAAGATTCTTAACAGGAATCCTATACAGTGGAATGAATCAATGTGCAGGCAATATTTCCAGTTCTTTCTTTGAGGAAAATCCATTCCTTTGGATACTTGTTCCTCTCTATTTCCCATTCAATTGAGTATAGTGTTCCTTATGGTTCCTTTTCAATTGGGAACTATATAATTGATGTTAATTCTCTCCCGTTTGCTTCAATGGATCTTTCTGGGTAAAATCCATCATCTTCTTTATATCTAAAGCTGATCAAAGGATTCTTAACAGGAACCCTGTACAGTGGAATGAGTAAATGTTCAGGCAATAGTTCCAGTCCTTTCCTTTGGGAAAATCCATTCCTTTAGATACTTGTTCCTCTCTATTTCCCATTCAATTGAGTCTAGTGTTCCTGATGGTTCCTTTTCAATGGGAACTATATATTTGATGTTAATTCTCTCCTATTTGCTTCAATGGAACTTTTTGGGCAAAATCCATCATCTTCTTTATATCTAAAGCTGATAAAAGGATTCTTAACAGGAATCCTATACAGTGGAATGAGTAAATGTGCCGGCAATAGTTCCAGTCCTTTCCTTTGGGAAAATCCATTCCTTTAGATACTTGTTCCTCTCTATTTCCCATTCTATTGAGTCTAGTGTTCCTGATGTTTCCTTTTCAATGGGGAACTATATATTCGATGTTAATTCTCTCCCATTTGCTTCAATGGAACTTTTTGGGCAAAATCCATCATCTTCTGTATATATTAAGTTGATCAAAGGATTCTTAACAGGAATCCTATACAGTGGAATGAGTAAATGTACAGGCAATAGTTCCAGTCCTTTCCTTTGGGAAAATCCATTCCTTTAGATACTTGTTCCTCTCTATTTCCCATTCACTTGAGTCTAGTGTTCCTGATGGTTCCTTTTCAATAGGGAACTATATAATTGATGTTAATTCTCTCCCATTTGCTTCAATGGAACTTTTTGGGCAAAATCCATCATCTTCTTTATATCTAAAGCTGATCAAAGGATTCTTAACAGGAATCCTATACAGTGGCATGAGTGAACGTGCAGGCTATAGTTCCAGTTATTTCCTTTGGGAAAATCCATTCCTTTGGATACTTGTTCCTCTCTATTAGCCATTCAATTGAGTCTAGTGTTCCTGATGTTTCCTTTTCAATTGGGAACTATATAGTTGATGTTAATTCTCTCCTGTTTGTTTAATGGAACTTTCTGGGCAAAATCCATCATCTTCTTTATATCTAAAGCTGAACAAAAGATTCTTAACAGGAATCCTATACAGTGGAACGAATCAATGTGCAGGCAATATTTCCAGTTCTTTCTTTGAGGAAAATCCATTCCTTAGGATACTTGTTCCTCTCTATTTCCCATTCTACTGAGTCTCTGTTCCTGATGTTTCCTTTGAATTTAAGAACATTATAGTTGATGATAATTCTCACTTATTTGCTTCAATGGAACATTTTGGGCAAAATATAGCTTCTTCTTTATATCTAAAGCTGATCAAAGGTTTCTTAACAAGAATCCTATACAGTGGCATAAGTGAACGTGCAGGCTATAGTTCCAGTTATTTCCTTTGGGAAAATCCATTACTTTGGATACTTGTTCCTCTCTATTTCCCATTCTATTGAGTCTGTGTTCCTGATGTTTCCTTTGCATTTAAGAACAATATAGTTGATGATAATTCTCACTTATTTGCTTCAATGAAACATTTTGGGCAAAATATATCTTCTTCTTTATATCTAAAGCTGGTCAAAGGATTCTTAACTGGAATCCTATACAGTGGGATGAGTGAACGTGCAGGCTATAGTTCCAGTTATTTCCTTTGGGAAAATACATTTCTTTGGATACTTGTTCCTCTCTATTTCCCATTCTATTGAGTCTGTGTCCTTGATGTTTCCTTTTCAATAGGGAACTATATAATTGATGTAATACTCTCCCATTTGCTACAATGGAACTTTTTGGGCAAAATCCATCATCTTGTGTATATCTAAAGCTGATCAAAGGATTCTTAACAGGAATCCTATACAGTGGAATGAGTAAATGTGCAGGCAATAGTTCCAGTCCTTTCCTTTGGGAAAATCCATTCCTTTAGATTCTTGTTCCTCTCTATTTCCCATTCAATTGAGTCTAGGGTTCCGGATGGTTCCTTTTCAATAGGGAACTATATAATTGATGTTAATTCTCTCCCATTTGCTTCATTGGAACTTTTTGGGCAAAATCCATCATCTTCTGTATTTCTAAAGCTGATCAAAGGATTCTTAACAGGAATCCTATAAGGTGGAATGAGTAAATATGCAGGCAATAGTTCCAGTTATTTCCTTTGGGAAAATCCATTCCTTTTGATACTTGTTCCTCTCTATTTCCCATTCAATTGAGTCTAGTGTTCCTGATGTTTCCTTTTCAATAGGGAACTATATAATTGATGTTAATTCTCTCCCTTTTGCTTCAATGGAACTTTTTGGGCAAAATCCATAATCTTCTTTATATCTAAAGCTGATCAAAGGATTCTTAACAGGAATCCTATACAGTGGAATGAATCAATGTGCAGGTAATATTTCCAGATCTTTCTTTGAGGAAAATCCATTCCTTTGGATACTTGTTCCTCTCTATTTCCCATTCAATTGAGTATAGTGTTCCTTATGGTTCCTTTTCAATTGGGAACTATATAATTGATGTTAATTCTCTCCCGTTTGCTTCAATGGAACTTTCTGGGTAAAATCCATCATCTTCTTTATATCTAAAGCTGATCAAAGGATTCTTAACAGGAACCCTGTACAGTGGAATGAGTAAATGTGCCGGCAATAGTTCCAGTCCTTTCCTTTGGGAAAATCCATTCCTTTAGATACTTGTTCCTCTCTATTTCCCATTCAATTGAGTCTAGTATTCCTGATGTTTCCATTTCAATGGGGAACTATATATTTGATGTTAATTCTCTCCCATTTGCTTCAATGGAAACTTTTTGGGCAAAATCCATCATCTTCTGTATATATAAAGCTGATCAAAGGATTCTTAACAGGAATCCTATACAGTGGAATGAGTAAATGTACATGCAATAGTTCCAGTCCTTTCCTTTGGGAAAATCCATTCCTTTAGTTACTTGTTCCTCTCTATTTCCCATTCAATTGAGTCTAGTGTTCCTGATGGTTCCTTTTCAATAGGGAACTATATAATTGATGTTAATTCTCTCCCATTTGCTTCAATGGAACTTTTTCGGCAAAATCCATCATCTTCTTTATATCTAAAGCTGATCAAAGTATTCTTAACAGGAATCCTATACAGTGGAATGAGTAAATGTGCAGGCAATAGTTCCAGTCCTTTCCTTTGGGAAAATCCATTCCTTTAGATACTTGTTCCTCTCTATTTCCCATTCAATTGAGTCTAGTGTTCCTGATGTTTCCTTTTCAATAGGGAACTATATAATTGATGTTAATTCTCTCCCATTTGCTTCAATGGAACTTTTTGGGCAAAATCCATCATCTTCTGTATATCTAAAGCTGATCAAAGGATTCTTAACAGGAATCCTATACAGTGGAATGAGTAAATGTGCAGGCAATAGTTCCAGTCCTTTCCTTTTGGAAAATCCATTCCTTTAGATACTTGTTCCTCTCTATTTCCCATTCACTTGAGTCTAGTGTTCCTGATGGTTCCTTTTCAATAGGGAACTATATAATTGATGTTAATTCTCTCCCCTTTGCTTCAATGGAACTTTTTGGGCAAAATCCATCATCTTCTTTATATCTAAAGCTGATCAAAGGATTCTTAACAGGAATCCTATACAGTGGCATGAGTGAACGTGCAGGCTATAGTTCCAGTTATTTCCTTTGGGAAAATCCATTCCTTTGGATACTTGTTCCTCTCTATTAGCCATTCAATTGAGTCTAGTGTTCCTGATGTTTCCTTTTCAATTAGGAACTATATAGTTGATGTTAATTCTCTCCTGTTTGCTTAATGGAACTTTCTGGGCAAAATCCATCATCTTCTTTATATCTAAAGCTGAACAAAAGATTCTTAACAGGAATCCTATACAGTGGAATGAATCAATGTGCAGGCAATATTTCCAGTTCTTTCTTTGAGGAAAATCCATTCCTTTGGATACTTGTTCCTCTCTATTTCCCATTCAATTTAGTCTAGTGTTCCTGATGGTTCCTTTTCAATAGGGAACTATATAATTGATGTTAATTCTCTCCCCTTTGCTTCAATGGAACTTTCTGGGCAAAATCCATCATCTTTTTTATATCTAAAGCTGATCAAAGGTTTCTTAACAGGAATCTTATACAGTGGCATAAGTGAACGTGCAGGCTATACTTCCAGTTATTTCCTTTGGGAAAATCCATTCCTTTGGATACTTGTTCCTCTCTATTTCCCATTCTATTGAGTCTGTGTCCCTGATGGTTCCTTTTCGATTGGGAACTATATAATTGATGTTAATTCCCTCCCTTTTGCTTCAATGGAACATTTTGGGCAAAATCCATCATCTTCTTTATATCTAAAGCTGATCAAAGGATTCTTAACAGGAATCCTAAACAATGGAATGAATCAATGTGCAGGCAATATTTCCAGTTCTTTCTTTGAGGAAAATCCATTCCTTTGGATACTTGTTCCTCTCTATTTCCCATTCAATTGATTATAGTGTTCCTGATGGTTCCTTTTCAATTGGGAACTATATAATTGATGTTAATTCTCTCCCGATTGCTTCAATGGAAGTTTCTGGCTAATATCCATCATCTTCTTTATATGTAAAGCTGATCAAAGGATTCTTAACAGGAATCCTATAAGGTGGAATGAGTAAATGTGCAGGCAATAGTTCCAGTCCTTTCCTTTGGGAAAATCCATTCCTTTAGATACTTGTTCCTCTCTATTTCCCATTCAATTGAGTCTAGTGTTCCTGATGTTTCCTTTTCAATAGGGAACTATATAATTGATGTTAATTCTCTCCCATTTGCTTCAATGGAACTTTTTAGGCAAAATCCATCATCTTCTGTATATATAAATCTGATCAAAGGATTCTTAACAGGAATCCTATACAGTGGAATGAGTAAATGTGCAGGCAATAGTTCCAGTCCTTTCCTTTGTGAAAATCCATTCCTTTAGATACTTGTTCCTCTCTATTTCCCATTCAATTGATTCTAGTGTTCCTGATGTTTCCTTTTCAATAGGGAACTATATAATTGATGTTAATTCTCTCCCTTTTGCTTCAATGGAACTTTTTGGGCAAAATCCATAATCTTCTTTATATCTAAAGCTGATCAAAGGATTCTTAACAGGAATCCTATACAGTGGAATGAATCAATGTGCAGGTAATATTTCCAGATCTTTCTTTGAGGAAAATCCATTCCTTTGGATACTTGTTCCTCTCTATTTCCCATTCAATTGAGTATAGTGTTCCTTATGGTTCCTTTTCAATTGGGAACTATATAATTGATGTTAATTCTCTCCCGTTTGCTTCAATGGAACTTTCTGGGTAAAATCCATCATCTTCTTTATATCTAAAGCTGATCAAAGGATTCTTAACAGGAACCCTGTACAGTGGAATGAGTAAATGTGCCGGCAATAGTTCCAGTCCTTTCCTTTGGGAAAATCCATTCCTTTAGATACTTGTTCCTCTCTATTTCCCATTCAATTGAGTCTAGTATTCCTGATGTTTCCTTTTCAATGGGGAACTATATATTTGATGTTAATTCTCTCCCATTTGCTTCAATGGAAACTTTTTGGGCAAAATCCATCATCTTCTGTATATATAAAGCTGATCAAAGGATTCTTAACAGGAATCCTATACAGTGGAATGAGTAAGTGTACAGGCAATAGTTCCAGTCCTTTCCTTTGGGAAAATCCATTCCTTTAGTTACTTGTTCCTCTCTATTTCCCATTCAATTGAGTCTAGTGTTCCTGATGGTTCCTTTTCAATAGGGAACTATATAATTGATGTTAATTCTCTCCCATTTGCTTCAATGGAACTTTTTCGGCAAAATCCATCATCTTCTTTATATCTAAAGCTGATCAAAGTATTCTTAACAGGAATCCTATACAGTGGAATGAGTAAATGTGCAGGCAATAGTTCCAGTCCTTTCCTTTGGGAAAATCCATTCCTTTAGATACTTGTTCCTCTCTATTTCCCATTCAATTGAGTCTAGTGTTCCTGATGTTTCCTTTTCAATAGGGAACTATATAATTGATGTTAATTCTCTCCCATTTGCTTCAATGGAACTTTTTGGGCAAAATCCATCATCTTCTGTATATCTAAAGCTGATCAAAGGATTCTTAACAGGAATCCTATACAGTGGAATGAGTAAATGTGCAGGCAATAGTTCCAGTCCTTTCCTTTTGGAAAATCCATTCCTTTAGATACTTGTTCCTCTCTATTTCCCATTCACTTGAGTCTAGTGTTCCTGATGGTTCCTTTTCAATAGGGAACTATATAATTGATGTTAATTCTCTCCCATTTGCTTCAATGGAACTTTTTGGGCAAAATCCATCATCTTCTTTATATCTAAAGCTGATCAAAGGATTCTTAACAGGAATCCTATACAGTGGCATGAGTGAACGTGCAGGCTATAGTTCCAGTTATTTCCTTTGGGAAAATCCATTCCTTTGGATACTTGTTCCTCTCTATTAGCCATTCAATTGAGTCTAGTGTTCCTGATGTTTCCTTTTCAATTAGGAACTATATAGTTGATGTTAATTCTCTCCTGTTTGCTTAATGGAACTTTCTGGGCAAAATCCATCATCTTCTTTATATCTAAAGCTGAACAAAAGATTCTTAACAGGAATCCTATACAGTGGAATGAATCAATGTGCAGGCAATATTTCCAGTTCTTTCTTTGAGGAAAATCCATTCCTTTGGATACTTGTTCCTCTCTATTTCCCATTCAATTGAGTATAGTGTTCCTTATGGTTCCTTTTCAATTGGGAACTATATAATTGATGTTAATTCTCTCCCGTTTGCTTCAATGGATCTTTCTGGGTAAAATCCATCATCTTCTTTATATCTAAAGCTGATCAAAGGATTCTTAACAGGAACCCTGTACAGTGGAATGAGTAAATGTTCAGGCAATAGTTCCAGTCCTTTCCTTTGGGAAAATCCATTCCTTTAGATACTTGTTCCTCTCTATTTCCCATTCAATTGAGTCTAGTGTTCCTGATGGTTCCTTTTCAATGGGAACTATATATTTGATGTTAATTCTCTCCTATTTGCTTCAATGGAACTTTTTGGGCAAAATCCATCATCTTCTTTATATCTAAAGCTGATAAAAGGATTCTTAACAGGAATCCTATACAGTGGAATGAGTAAATGTGCCGGCAATAGTTCCAGTCCTTTCCTTTGGGAAAATCCATTCCTTTAGATACTTGTTCCTCTCTATTTCCCATTCTATTGAGTCTAGTGTTCCTGATGTTTCCTTTTCAATGGGGAACTATATATTCGATGTTAATTCTCTCCCATTTGCTTCAATGGAACTTTTTGGGCAAAATCCATCATCTTCTGTATATATTAAGTTGATCAAAGGATTCTTAACAGGAATCCTATACAGTGGAATGAGTAAATGTACAGGCAATAGTTCCAGTCCTTTCCTTTGGGAAAATCCATTCCTTTAGATACTTGTTCCTCTCTATTTCCCATTCACTTGAGTCTAGTGTTCCTGATGGTTCCTTTTCAATAGGGAACTATATAATTGATGTTAATTCTCTCCCATTTGCTTCAATGGAACTTTTTGGGCAAAATCCATCATCTTCTTTATATCTAAAGCTGATCAAAGGATTCTTAACAGGAATCCTATACAGTGGCATGAGTGAACGTGCAGGCTATAGTTCCAGTTATTTCCTTTGGGAAAATCCATTCCTTTGGATACTTGTTCCTCTCTATTAGCCATTCAATTGAGTCTAGTGTTCCTGATGTTTCCTTTTCAATTGGGAACTATATAGTTGATGTTAATTCTCTCCTGTTTGTTTAATGGAACTTTCTGGGCAAAATCCATCATCTTCTTTATATCTAAAGCTGAACAAAAGATTCTTAACAGGAATCCTATACAGTGGAACGAATCAATGTGCAGGCAATATTTCCAGTTCTTTCTTTGAGGAAAATCCATTCCTTAGGATACTTGTTCCTCTCTATTTCCCATTCTACTGAGTCTCTGTTCCTGATGTTTCCTTTGAATTTAAGAACATTATAGTTGATGATAATTCTCACTTATTTGCTTCAATGGAACATTTTGGGCAAAATATAGCTTCTTCTTTATATCTAAAGCTGATCAAAGGTTTCTTAACAAGAATCCTATACAGTGGCATAAGTGAACGTGCAGGCTATAGTTCCAGTTATTTCCTTTGGGAAAATCCATTACTTTGGATACTTGTTCCTCTCTATTTCCCATTCTATTGAGTCTGTGTTCCTGATGTTTCCTTTGCATTTAAGAACAATATAGTTGATGATAATTCTCACTTATTTGCTTCAATGAAACATTTTGGGCAAAATATATCTTCTTCTTTATATCTAAAGCTGGTCAAAGGATTCTTAACTGGAATCCTATACAGTGGGATGAGTGAACGTGCAGGCTATAGTTCCAGTTATTTCCTTTGGGAAAATACATTTCTTTGGATACTTGTTCCTCTCTATTTCCCATTCTATTGAGTCTGTGTCCTTGATGTTTCCTTTTCAATAGGGAACTATATAATTGATGTAATACTCTCCCATTTGCTACAATGGAACTTTTTGGGCAAAATCCATCATCTTGTGTATATCTAAAGCTGATCAAAGGATTCTTAACAGGAATCCTATACAGTGGAATGAGTAAATGTGCAGGCAATAGTTCCAGTCCTTTCCTTTGGGAAAATCCATTCCTTTAGATTCTTGTTCCTCTCTATTTCCCATTCAATTGAGTCTAGGGTTCCGGATGGTTCCTTTTCAATAGGGAACTATATAATTGATGTTAATTCTCTCCCATTTGCTTCATTGGAACTTTTTGGGCAAAATCCATCATCTTCTGTATTTCTAAAGCTGATCAAAGGATTCTTAACAGGAATCCTATAAGGTGGAATGAGTAAATATGCAGGCAATAGTTCCAGTTATTTCCTTTGGGAAAATCCATTCCTTTTGATACTTGTTCCTCTCTATATCCCATTCTATTGAGTCTGTGTCCCTGATGTTTCCTTTTGAATTGGGATCTATATAATTGATGTTAATTCTCTGCCATTTGCTTCCATGGAACTTTCTGTGGAAAATCCATCATCTTCTTTATATCTAAAGCTGATCAAAGGATTATTAACAGGAATCCTATACAGTGGCATGAGTGAACCTGCACGCTATAGTTCCAGTTATTTCTTTTGGGAAAATCCATTCCTTTGGATACTTGTTCCTCTCTATTTCCCATTCTATTGAGTCTGTGTCCCTGATGTTTCCTTTTCAATTGGGAACTATATAGTTGATGTTAATTCTCTCCTATTTCCTTCAATGGAACTTTTTGGGAAAAGTCCATCCTCTTCTGTATATCTAAAGCTGATCAAAGGATTCTTAACAGGAATCCTATACAGTGGAATGAGTGAATGAGATGGCAAAAGTTCCTGTTATTTCCTTTGGGAAAATCGATTCCTTTGGATACTTGTTCATCTCTATTTCCCATTCTATTGAGTCTAGTTTACCCTTCCTTTCCTTTGCATTTAGGAACATTATAGTTGGTGATAATCCTCTCCTATTTGCTTCAATGGAACATTTTGGGCAAAATCCATCCTCTTCTTTATTTCTAAAGCTGATCAAAGGATTCTTAACAGGAATGCTATACAGTGGAATGAGTGAATGTGCAGGCAATCGTTCCAGTTCTTTCGTTTAGGAAAATCCATTCCTTTGGATACTTGTTCCTCTCTATTTCCCATTCTATTGAGTCTGTGTCCCTGATGTTTCCTTTTCAATTGGGAACTATAATAGTTGATGTTAATTATCTCCTATTTTCTTCAATGGAACTTTTTGGGAAAAGTCCATCCTCTTCTGTATATCTAAAGCTGATCAAAGGATTCTTAACAGGAATCCTATACAGTGGAATGATTGAATGAGCTGGCAAAAGTTCCTATTTCCTTTGGGAAAATCCATTCCTTTGGATACTTGTATCTCTATTTCCCATTCTATTGAGTCTAGTTTACCCTTCCTTTCCTTTACATTTAGGAACATTATAGTTGGTGATAATCCTCTCCTATTTGCTTCAATGGAACATTTTGGGCAAAATCCATCCTCTTCTTTATTTCTAAAGCTGATCAAAGGATTCTTAATAGGAATCCTATACAGTGGAATGAGTGAATGTGCAGGCAATCGTTCCATTTCTTTCGTTTAGGAAAATCCATTCCTTTGGATACTTGTTCCTCTCTATTTCCCATTCTATTGAGTCTGTGTCCCTGATGTTTCCTTTTCAATTGGGAACTATATAGTTGATGTTAACTCTCTCCCGTTTGCTTAATGGAACTTTCTGTGCAAAATCCATCATCTTCTTTATATCTAAAGCTGATCAAAGGATTATTAACAGTTATTTCCTTTGGGCAAAATCCTTCTTCTTCTTTATATCTAAAGCTGATGAAAGGATTCTTAACAGGAATCCTATACAGTGGCATAAGTGAACGTGCACGCTATTGTTCCAGTTATTTCCTTTTGGAAAATCCATTCCTTTAGATACTTGTTCCTCTCTATTTCCTATTCTATTGAGTGTGTGTTCCTGATGTTTCCATTGCACTTAAGAACATTATAGTTGATGATAATTCTCACTTATTTGCTTCAATGGAACATTTTGGGCAAAATATATAATTATATATATATATAATATATATAATTGATGTAATTCTCTCCCATTTGCTTCAATGGAACTTTTGGGGCAAAATCCATCATCTTCTGTATATCTAAAGCTGATCAAAGGATTCTTAACAGGAATCCTATACAGTGGAATGAGTAAATGTGCAGGCAATAGTTCCAGTCCTTTCCTTTGGGAAAATCCATTCCTTTAGATACTTGTTCCTCTCTATTTCCCATTCAATTGAGTCTAGGGTTCCTGATGGTTCCTTTTCAATAGGGAACTATATAATTGATGTTAATTCTCTCCCATTTGCTTCAATGGAACTTTTTGGGCAAAATCCATCATCTTCTGTATTTCTAAAGCTGATCAAAGGATTCTTAACGGGAATCCTATACAGTGGCATGAGTGAACGTGCAGGCTATAGTTCCAGTTATTTCCTTTGGGAAAATCCATTCCTTTAGAGACTTGTTCCTCTCTATTTCCCATTCTATTGAGTCTGTGTTCCTGATGTTTCCTTTGCATTTAAGAACATTATAGTTGATGATAATTCTCACTTGTTTGCTTCAATGGAACATTTTGGGCAAAATATATCTTCTTCTTTATATCTAAAGCTGATCAAAGGATTCTTAACAGGAATCCTATACAGTGGAATGAGTAAATGTGCAGGCAATAGTTCCAGTCCTTTCCTTTGGGAAAAATCATTCCTTTAGAGACTTGTTCCTCTCTATTTCCCATTCAATTGAGTCTAGTGTTCCTGATGGTTCCTTTACAATTGGGAACTATATAATTGATGTTAATTCTCTTCCGTTTGCTTCAATGGAACTTTTTGGGCAAAATCCGTCCTCTTCTGTATATCTAAAGCTGATCAAAGGATTCTTAACAGGAATCCTATACAGTGGAATGAGTGAATATTCAGGCTATATTTCCAGTTATTTCCTTTGGGAAAATCCATTCCTTTGGATATTTGTTCCTCTCTATTTCCCATTCTATTGAGTCTGTGTCACTGATATTTTTTTTTCAATTGGGAACTATAT
Source organism: Sminthopsis crassicaudata (assembly GCF_048593235.1). Taxonomy (NCBI): domain Eukaryota; kingdom Metazoa; phylum Chordata; class Mammalia; order Dasyuromorphia; family Dasyuridae; genus Sminthopsis; species Sminthopsis crassicaudata. The sequence continues at coordinate 203,756,690 of NC_133619.1, forward strand.
AGTTGATGTTAATTCTCTCCCATTTCCTTCAATGGAACTTTTTGGGAAAAATCCATCCTCTTCTGTATATCTAAAGCTGATCAAAGGATTCTTAACAGGACTCCTATACAGTGGAATGAGTGAATGAGCTGGCAATAGTTCCAGTTTTTTCCTTTGGGAAAATCCATTCCTTTGGATACTTGTTCCTCTCTATTTCCCATTCTATTGAGTCTAGTTTACCCTTCGTTTCCTTTGCATTTAGGAACATTATAGTTGATGATAATCCTCTCCTATTTGCTTCAATGGAACTTTTTGGGCAAAATCCATCCTCTTCAAGAAATTGAAACTATATCCACTCACATGAAAGAGTGTTCCAAATCACTACTGATCAGAGAATTGCAAATTAAGAACACTCCGAGATACCACTACACACCTGTCAGATTGGCTAAGATGACAGGAACAAATAATGACAAATGTTGGAGGGGATGTGGGGAAATTGGGACACTAATACATTGCTGGTGGAGTTGTGAAAGAATCCAGCCATTCTGGAGAGCAATCTGGAATTATGCCCAAAAAGTTATCAAACTGTGCATACCCTTTGACCCAGCAGCGCTACTACTGGGATTATATCCCAAAGAAATACTAAAGAGCGGAAAGAGACATATATGTGCCAAAATGTTTGTGGCAGCTCTTTTTGTTGTAGCTAGAAACTGGAAGATGAATGGATGTCCATCAGTTGGAGAATGGTTGGGTAAATTGTGGTATATGAAAGTTATGGAATATTATTGCTCGGTAAGAAATGACCAGCAGGAGGAATACAGAGAGGGTTGGAGAGACTTAAATCAACTGATGCTGAGTGAAATGAGCAGAACCAGAAGATCACTGTATACTTCAACAACAATACTGTATGAGGATGTATTCTGATGGAAGTGGAAATCTTCAACATAAAGAAGATCCAACTCACTTCCAGTTGATCAATGATGGACAGAAATAACTATACCCAGAGAAGGAACACTGGGAAGCAAATGTAAATTGTTAGCACTACTGTCTATCTACCCAGGTTACTTATACCTTTGGAAGCTAATAATTTTTTTTTTTTTAATTTTTTTTTATTATATATATATATATATATATATATATATATATATTTTATAATATTATCCCTTGTATTCATTTTTCCAAATTACCCCCCCTCCCTTATTCCCTCCCCCCGACGACAGGCAATACCATACATTTTACATGTGTTACAATATAGTCTAAGTACAATACATGTGTGTGAATATCATTTTCTTGTTGCACAATAAACATTAGAATCCGAAGGTACATGCAACCTGGGCAGACAGATATTAGTGCTAACAATTTACATTCCCCTCCCAGTGTTTCTTCTCTGGGTGTATCTACCTCTGTCCATCATTGATCAACTGGAAGTGAGTTGGATCTTCTTTATGTTGAAGATTTCCACTTCCATCAGAATACATCCTCATACAGTATCGTTGTTGAAGTATACAGTGATCTTCTGGTTCTGCTCATTTCACTCAGCATCAGTTGATTTAAGTCTCTCCAGGCCTCTCTATATTCCTCCTGCTGGTCATTTCTTACCGAGCAATAATATTCCATAACTTTCATATACCACAATTTACCCAACCATTCTCCAACTGATGGACATCCATTCATCTTCCAGTTTCTAGCTACAACAAAAAGAGCTGCCACAAACATTTTGGCACATATATGTCTCTTTCCGCTCTTTAGTATTTCTTTGGGATATAATCCCAGTAGTAGCGCTGCTGGGTCAAAGGGTATGCACAGTTTGATAACTTTTTGGGCATAATTCCAGATTGCTCTCCAGAATGGCTGGATTCTTTCACAACTCCACCAGCAATGTATTAGTGTCCCAATTTCCCCACATCCCCTCCAACATTTGTCATTATTTGTTCCTGTCATCTTAGCCAATCTGACAGGTGTGTAGTGGTATCTCAGAGTGGTCTTAATTTTCATTTCTCTGATCAGTAGTGATTTGGAACACTCTTTAATGTGAGTTGATATAGTTTCAATTTCTTCCTCTGAGAATTGTCTGTTCATATCCTTTGACCATTTATCAATTGGAGAATGGTTTGGTTTCTTATAAATTATGGTCAGTTCTCTATATATTTTGGAAATGAGACCTTTGTCAGAACCTTTGTTTTTAAAAATATTTTCCCAATTTGTTACTTCCCTTCTAATCTTGTTTGCATTAGTATTATTTCTACAGAAACTTTTTAGTTTGATGTAATCAAAATCTTCTATTTTGTGATCAATAATGATCTCTAGTTCTCCTCTGGTCATAAATTCCTTCTTCCTCCACAGGTCTGAGAGGTAGACTATCCTCTGTTCCTCTAATCTATTTATTATCTCCCTCTTTATGCCTAAATCATGGACCCATTTTGATCTTATCTTGGTATATGGTGTTAAGTGTGGATCCATATCTAATTTCTGCCATACTAATTTCCAGTTTTCCCAACAGTTTTTTCCGAATAATGAATTTTTATCCCTAATGTTGGAATCTTTGGGTTTGTCAAAGATTAGATTGCTATAGATGTACCCTTTTTTGTCCTTTGTATCTAATCTGTTCCACTGATCTACCGGTCTATTTCTTAGCCAATACCAAATGGTTTTGGTGACTGCTGCTATATAATATAGCTTTAGATCAGGTACACTTAGACCACCTTCCTCTGAGTTTTTTTTCATTAGTTCCCTTGCAATTCTTGACCTTTTATTCTTCCATATGAATTTTGTTGTTATTTTTTCTAGGTCATTAAAATAGTTTCTTGGGAGTCTGATTGGTATAGCACTAAATAAATAGATTAGTTTGGGGAGTATTGTCATCTTTATTATATTCGCTCGGACTATCCAAGAGCACTGAATGTCTTTCCAATTATTTAAATCTGATTTTATTTTTGTGGCAAGTGTTTTGTAATTTTTCTCATATAATTCCTGACTTTTCTTTGGTAGATGGATTCCCAAATATTTTATACTCTCAACATTTGTTTGGAATGGAATTTCTCTTTGTATCTCTTGCTGTTGCATTTTGTTAGTGATATATAAAAATGCCGAGGATTTATGTGGATTTATTTTGTATCCTGCCACTTTGCTGAAATTTTGAATTATTTCTAGTAGCTTTTTAGCAGAGTCTTTGGGGTTCTCTAAGTATACCATCATGTCATCTGCAAAAAGTGATAGTTTAATTTCCTCATTTCCTACTCTAATTCCTTGAATCTCTTTCTCGGCTCTTATTGCCGAGGCTAGCGTTTCTAGTACTATATTGAATAGTAATGGTGATAGTGGGCAACCTTGTTTCACTCCTGATCTTACTGGGAAAGGTTGCAGTTTATTTCTATTGCATATTATGCTTACTGACGGTCTTAAATATATACTCCTGATTATTCTAAGGAATAATCCATTTATTCCTATACTCTCAAGAGTTTTTAGTAGGAATGGATGTTGGATTTTGTCAAATGCTTTTTCTGCATCTATTGAGATGATCATATGGTTCTTATTAATTTGATTATTAATATGGTCAATTATATTAATAGTTTTCCTAATATTAAACCAGCCCTGCATTCCTGGAATAAATCCTACTTGATCATAGTGTATTATCTTGGAGATGATTTTCTGAAGTCTTTTTGCTAATAGCTTATTTAAGATTTTAGCATCAATATTCATTAAGGAGATTGGTCTATAATTTTCTTTCTCAGTTTTCGATCTACCAGGTTTAGGTATCAGTACCATGTCTGTGTCATAAAAGGAATTTGGTAGGACTCCTTCATCCCCTATTTTTTCAAATAATTTATATAACATTGGGGCTAATTGTTCTTTAAATGTTTGGTAGAATTCACATGTGAATCCATCTGGCCCTGGGGATTTTTTCCTGGGGAGTTGATTAATAGCTTGTTCTATTTCTTTTTCTGAAATGGGACTATTTAAGCAATTTATCTCCTCCTCTGTTAATCTAGGGAGCCTATATTTTTGGAGGAAGTCATCCATTTCACTTAAGTTATCAAATTTATTGGCATAAAGTTGGGCAAAGTAACTCCTTATTATTTCTCTAATTTCCTCTTCATTGGTGGAAAGATCCCCCTTTTCATTTGTAAGACTATCAATTTGATTTTCGTCTTTCTTTTTTTTGATCAAATTTACCAAAGGTTTATCTATTTTATTGGCTTTTTCATAAAACCAACTCTTGGTTTTATTTATTAATTCAATAGTTTTTTTACTTTCAATTTTATTGATTTCTCCTTTTAATTTTTGTATTTCGAGTTTAATTTTTGGTTGGGGGTTTATAATTTGGTCTTTTTCTAGCCTTTTAAGTTGTAAGCCCAATTCGTTAATCTTCTCTTTCTCAATTTTCTTCAAATAAGCCTCTAAAGATATAAAATTTCCCCTTATTACCGCTTTAGCTGCATCCCAAAGATTTTGATATGATGTCTCATCATTATCATTATCTTGGGTGAAATTTTTAATTGTTTCTATAATTTGCTCTTTCACCCAGTCATTCTTTAAGATGAGATTATTCAGTTTCCAATTACTTTTTGGTCTATTTACCCCTAACTTTTTACTGAATGTAGCTTTTATTGCATTGTGATCTGAGAAGAAGGCATTTATTATTTCTGCCTTCCTACATTTAATTTTGAGATCTTTATGTCCTAGTATATGGTCAATTTTTGTATAGGATCCATGAACTGCTGAGAAGAAAGTATATTCCTTCCTATTGCCATTCAGTTTTCTCCAAAGGTCTATCATACCTAGTTTTTCTAATGTTCTATTTACTTTTTTAATTTCTTTCTTGTTTGTTTTGTGGTTTGATTTGTCTAAATCTGAGAGTGCAAGGTTGAGATCTCCCACTATTATAGTTTTACTGTCTATTTCTTCTTGCAGTTCTCTTAACTTTTCCTTTAGAAAGTTAGATGCTATACCACTTGGTGCATATATGTTTAGTATTGATATGGCTTCATTATTTATGCTACCTTTCAGCAGGATATAGTTTCCTTCCTTATCTTTTTTAACGAGATCTACTTCTGCTTTTGCTTGATCTGAGATAAGGATAGCTACCCCTGCTTTTTTGGCTTTACCTGAAGCATAATAGGCTCTGTTCCAACCTTTTACCTTTACTCTGTATGTATCTCCCTGCTTTAAGTGTGTTTCCTGTAGGCAACATATTGTAGGGTTCTGCTTTTTGATCCAATCTACTATCCGTCTCCGTTTGATGGGATCGTTCATCCCATTTACATTTACAGTTAAAATTACTAATTCTGTATTTCCTGCCATCGTATTATCCCCAGATTATGCTTTTTTCCCTTGACCCCCCTGATCCCCCTCCCCGATATTTAATTTACAGACCCCCCTTGTGACGCGCAACCCTCCCTCTTTTTTTTTTTTTTTTTAAGATCCCTCCCCCCTCCCTCCAAGTCCCTTCACTTATTCCCCTTTTCCTTTTCCCTTTTCCTTTCCCCCCTTTTAATGAGGTGAGAGAAAATTCTCTGAAAAACAAATATGTTAATTATTTACTCTTTGAGCCTCTTCTGATGAGAGTAAGATTCACACAATGATTCTCCCCCTCACTAAGTTCCCTCAGATATGGTGTATTTTCTATGTCTCTTCCTGGGATGTAGTTTCCCTCTTTTTATCACTCCTTCCCCTTTTTCTGAACCGACCTCCTTCCCTTTACTACACCCCCCTTTTTTTCTTTTATATCAGTAAAATCAAATTATCCTTGAGTATTTTTTATATACCCACAACAGAGTTACAGTTCTCAAGGGTTCTGTGTACCTTTTTCTGTTTCTCTTCAGTCTTGTGGATGTAGATCAAATTTTTTGTTTAAGTCTGGTTTTTTTCTTAGAAACATATAGAATTCCTCTGTTTCATTGAATGACCATCTTCTTCCGTGGAAAAAGATGCTAAACTTAGCTGGGTAGTTCATTCTTGGTTGAAGTCCTTGATCTTTTGCCTTACGGAATATCAGGTTCCAGGCCCTTCTATTTTTTAATGTGGAGGCAGCCAGATCTTGGGTGACCCTTATTGTGGCACCTTGGTATTTAAATTGTTTTTTTCTAGCTGCTTGCAGGATTTTCTCCTTTGTGTGGTAATTCTGCAGCTTAGCCACAATATTCCGTGGTGTTCTTTTTTTAGGGTCTATTTCAGAAGGAGTTCGATGAATTCTTTCCACATCTACTTTCCCTTCTGTTTCTATTATCTCTGGACAGTTCTCTTTGATAATTTCCTGTAAAATAGAATCTAGGCTCTTTTTTTGGTCATAGTTTTCTGGAAGTCCAATAATCCGCAGATTATCTCTCCTAGATCTATTTTCCAGGTCTATAGATTTTCCCAGTAAGTATTTGACGTTGTTCTCCAGCTTCTCATTTTTTTTGTTTTGTTTGACTGATTCTTGGGTTCTCTGTGAATCATTCATTTCGATTTGTTCCATCCTGACTTTTAAGGAGTTATTTTCTTCTTTCACAGTTTTTAGTTCTTTTTGTAAATGCCCAATTTCGTTTTTAAATGAATTATTTTGCTCTATTGAATTTTTTTCCATTTCCCTAATTTTTTTTTTTTGAGAATTATTTTCTTTTTCCAATTCAGAAATTCTATTTTCTTGAGACTTTTTTATCTTTTCCAATTCAGAAATCCTACTTTCCTGTGTTTTTTTAACCTTTTCTAATTCACTAATTTTGTTTCCCTGCATCTCCTGTGAATTCTTTATTTTTTCCAACTCCAATTTCAGGACGTTGTTATTCTCTATCATAACTTCCCTTTCCTTGCCCCATTTTTCTTCGATCTCCCTCAATTTCTTAAGAGCTTCTTCTAGGAGAGAGTTATGTGATGGGGGGCAGGAATCGTTCCCCTTTAGGTTGTTATCTTCTGAATCTTTGCTGTTAACTTCCTCGGGGTTGGATACCCGCTCTTTCTCTGTATAGAAGGAATCTATAGTTTTTCTAGCTTTTTTGCTCATACTTAAAAAATGTTTTGGGGTCTGTCCCTGGGGTAGGAAATTATTTACTTCTTTACCAGCTTCCTCCCAGACCGGATGGATGCAGCGGCTCCTGAGCCTGAGCTAAGAGATTGCTCTGGGAGAGAGTTCCCCACCCCCTCCCTGGAAGTGCCTCAGAGGTGATTAGCACTGCTGTGCTTTGAGGGCATAGAATAGTGAAGACAGCAAGAAGCTCAGCCTATGTGTCCGGGTGGGGAGTGGATGTCTGCAGTAGGTGACGTGAGAAGCCCCTGCGCTCAAACTGGAAGTGTCTACCAGAAACCGCGGTCCCTAGTTCAAAGGTTCCGCTTCTCTGGGACTTCCTGGAGCTGAGTTCCACTCCCTCCAGCTAAGCTAGGCAGTGTGTGTTGCCTTGGGCCGTATCCACCCACTTGTCAGTCTCTTAACTATTCTCAGGAGGTAGCTGAGGCCACACCCCCTGGTGCGGAGTCTGCCTAGTCACCCCCAGGGTGGGTGGGTGGGGGAAATCTAATCTGAGTTTTAAAATATTTTGGCTTTCTCTTCTGAACTGCTAAATAATTAGCAGAGAAGAGCTAACAGCCTGTGCCAGATTCCTTTACCTCAGTGGCTTCTCTGATCCCAGAGCCCCTCCCAGCGCAATGGGCGCAGTGTGCCCCTACCCCACCGTCTGTGCTGGTCTTTCTTATTCCTCCCCTGAGAACTGACCTTTCCTGTTGAAACTCCAGATTCTCTTCAGCTGGTGAGTCGTGCTTCCAGTCCTTGTGGTATCTATCAGTCCTGAGCTAATTTTGAGACTTAATTTATCTAATTGGTTGTGAGGGAGTGAGGACCTTCACTGAGTCGTGTGTTTCTTCTCCGCCATCTTCTGGAAGCTAATAATTAATGTGCAACAAGAAAATGGTATTTATACACATATATTGTATCTAGGTCATATTGTAACACATGTAAAATTTATGGGATTACCTGCCATCGGGGGGAGGGAGTGGAGGGAGGGAGGGGATAATTTGGAAAAATGAATAAAAAAAAAAAAAGAAACTTTTCTCACCTCATTAAATAGTGGGAGAGGAAAAGGGAAAAAGAAAAGAGTAATAATTGAATGGTCCAAGAAAGGTGAAGGGAGTCAAAGGGAGGAGGGAGGAATCCTAAAGAGGGAGAGCTGCCCATAAGCTTAATACTGGGGATAGGAGTAAGGGGGGGGGGGCAAGAAAAAGGAAAGCATAATCTGGGCATAAGATGATGGCAGGAAATACAGAATTAGTAATTTTAACTGTAAATGTGAATGGGATGAACTCTCCCATTAAGTGGAGGCAGACAGGAGACTGGATCAAAAGTCAGAACTCTACAATATGTTGTTTACAGGAAACACATATGGAGATAGATACAGAGTAAAGGTAAAAGGCTGGAGCAGAATCTATTATGCTTCAAGTGAACTCAAAAAAGCAGGGGTAACAATCCTTATCTCAGATCAAGCAAAAGCAAAAACTGATCTCCTTAAAAGAGAGAAGGAAGGAAACCATATCTTGCTAAAGGGTAGCATAGATAGTGAAGTCATATCAATATTAAACACATATGCACCAAGTGGTATAGCATCTAACTTCCTAAAGGAGAAGTTAACAGAGTTGCAAGAAGAAATAGACAGAAAAACTATAATAGTGGGAGATCTTAATCTTGCACTCTCAGAACTAGACAAATTAAACCACAAAACAAATAAGAAAGGAAATAAGGAGGTAAATATAACATTAGAAAAATTAGGTATGACAGCTGAATGTTGTATTTAAAGCAGCATTTTCAGTCAATCAATATACCTGATAAGTGATCATCCAGTCCTATTTTGAAGATCTCCAGGGAGAGAGTAGCCAAAACCTTAGTGAAGCAGCCCTTTCTGTTCTTCAATAGCTCTAATTGTTAGGAGAGGTAGCTAAGTGGTTCAATAGATACCGTACAGGACCAGGAATCAAGAAGACTCATTGCAAGTCACTTAACCCTATTTATTTCAGTTTCCTCCTCTGTAAAATGAACTGGAGAACATGGTAAACTATTGTAGTATCTTTACCAAGAAAATCCCAAATAGGGTCTTGAAGATTCAGACAAAACAGAACAATATGCTTTCTCCATTTATATTTGGAAAGTTGATTTTTAAGATTTTAATTTATTGAATTTGGCTCAATTTTCTAAGCCTGTGAAAAGCATTTTGAATCTTATTTCTGGAAATTAAAAAAAAATAAATACTATAAAATTCTATTTAAACTAAAAAAAAAAAAAAAAAAAAAAATTTAGGTATGATAGATCTTTGGAGAAAATTGAATGGTGATAGAAAAGAGTACACTTTCTTCTCAGCAGTTCATGGAACCTATACAAAAATTGACCATATATTGGGACATAAAGATCTCAAAATTAAATGCAGGAAGGCAGAAATAGTAAATGCTTTCTTCTCATATCATGATGCAATAAAAAGTACATTCAACAAGAAGTTAGGGGTAAATAGACCAAAATGTAATTGGAAAATATATAATGTCATCTTAAAGAATTATTGGGTGAAACAGCAAATTATAGAAACAATTAATAATTTCACCCAAGATAATGACAACGATGAGACATCATACCAAAATTTGTGGGATTCAGCTAAAGCAATAATAAGGGGAAATTTTTTATATCTTTATAGGCTTACTTGAATAAAATAGAGAAAGAGAAGATCAATGAATTGGGCTTACAACTTAAAAAACTAGAAAAAGACCAAATTAAAACCCCCAACCAAATACTAAACTTGAAACTCTTATAATTAAGAGGAGAAATTAATACTACTGAAAGTAAAAAAAAAAAAAAAAAAACCTATTGAATTAGTAAATAAAACTAAGAGTTGGTTTTATGAAAAAAAACAATAAAATAAATAAAACTTTGGTAAATCTGATCAGAAAAAGGAAAGAGGAAAATCAAATTTTTAGTCTAAAAAATGAAAAGGGGGAACTTTCCACCAAATAAAGAGGAAATTAGAGCAATAATAAGGAGTTACTTTGCCCAACTCTATGCCAATAAATTTGATAATCTAAGTGAAATGGATGACTATCTCCAAAACTATAGGCTTCCCAGATTAACAGAGGAGGAAGTAAATTGCTTAAATAGTCCCATTTCAGAAAAAGAAATAGAACAAGCTATTAATCAACTCCCTAAGAAACAATTCTCAGCTCCAGATGGATTTACATGTGAATTCTACCAAACATTTTAAGAACAATTAGCCCTAATGTTATATAAAGTATTTGAAAACATAGGGAATGAAGGAGTGCTATCAAATTCCTTTTATGACATCAACATGGTACTGATACCTAAACCAGGTCGATCGAAAACTGAGAAAGAAAATTATAGACCAATTTCCTTAATGAATATTGATGCTAAAATCTTAAATAAGATATTAGCAAAAAGACTTCAGAAAATCATCCCCAGGATAATACACTGTGATCAAGTAGGATTTATACCAGGAATGCAGGGCTGGTTTATTATTAGGAAAACTATCAGTATAATTGACTATATTAATAATCAAATTAACAAAAACCATATGATATCTCAATAGATGCATAAAAGGCATTTGATAAAACACAACATCCATTCCTACTAAAAACACTTGAGAGTATAGGAATAAATGGACTATTCCTTAAAATAGTCAGGAGCATATATTTAAAACCGTCAGTAAGCATCATATGTAATGGGGATAAACTGGGACCACTGACAGTAAGAACAGGAGTGAAACAAGGTTGCCCACTTTCACCATTATTATTCAATATTGTATTAGAAATGCTAGCCTCGGCAATGAGTTGAGAAAGAGATTAAAGGAATAAAAGTATGTAATGAGGAAAACAAACTATCACTCTTTGTAGATGATATGATGGTATATTTAGAGAACTCCAGACATTCTAATAAAAAGTTATTAGAAATAATTCACAACTTTAACAAAGTTGCTGGATACAAAATAAATCCACATAAATGCTCAGCATTTTTATACATCACAACAAAATGCAACAGCAAGAGATACAAAGAGAAATTCCATTCAAAATAATGTCAATAGTATAAAATTTTGGGAATCCATCTACCAAAGAAAAGTCAGGAATTATATGAGTAAAACTACAAAACATTTGCTACAAAAATAAAGTCAGATTTAAATAATTGGAAAGACATTAAGTGCTCTTGGATAGGCCGAGCGAATATAATAAAGATGACAATACTCACTAAACTATTCTATCTATTTAGTGCTATAGCAATCAGACTCCCAAGAAACTATTTTAATGACCTAGAAAAAATAACAAAATTCATATGGAAGAACAAATGATCGAGAATTTCAAGGGAATTAATGAAAAAAAATCAGATGAAGGTGGTCTAGCTGTACCTAATCTGAAGCTATATTATAAAGTAGCAGTCACGAAAACCATTTGGTATTGGCTAAGAAATAGAATAGTTGATCAGTGGAACAAGTTAGGTTCACAGGACAAAATAGTGTACAACTATAGCAACCTAGTGTTTGACAAATCCAAAGATACCAACTTTTGGGATAAGAATTCATTATTTGAAAAAAATTGTTGGGAAAACTGGAAATTAGTATGGCAGAAATTATATATGGACCCACACTTAACACCATATACCAAGATAAGATCAAGATGGGTCCATGATTTAGGCATAAAGAATGAGATCATAAATAGATTAGAGGAACATAGGATAGTTTACCTCTCAGACTTGTGGAGGAGGAAGGAATTTATGACCAAAGGACAACTAGAGATGATCTCAAAATAGAGGATTTTGATTACATCAAATTAAAAAGCTTTTATAAAAACAAAACTAATGCAAACAAGATTAGAAGGGAAGTAACAAATTGGGAAAATACTTTTACAGTTAAAGGTTCTGATAAAGGTCTCATTTCCAAAATATATAGAGAACTGACTCTAATTTATAAGAAATCAAGCCATTCTCCAATTGATAAATGGTCAAAGGATATGAACAGACAATTTTCAGATGATGAAATTGAAACTATTTCCACTCATATGAAAGAGTGTTCCAAATCACTACTGATCACAGAAATGCAAATTAAGGCAACTCTGAGCTACCACTACACACCTGTCAGATTGGCTAAGATTACAGGAACAAATAATGATGAATGTTGGAGGGGATGTGGGAAAACTGGGACACTGATGCATTGTTGGTGGAGTTGTAAAAGAATCCAGCCATTCTGGAGAGCAATCTGGAATTATGCCCAAAAACTTATCAAAATGTGCATACCCTTTGATCCAGCAGTGTTACTACTTATATCCCAAAGAAACACTAAAGAGGGGAAAGGGACCTGTTTGTGCCAAAATGTTTGTGGCAGCTCTTTTCGTAGTGGCTAGAAACTGGAAAATGAATGGATGCCCATCAATTGGAGAATGTTTGGGTAAATTATGGTATATGAATGTTATGGAATATTATTGATCTGTAAGAAATGACCAGCAGGATGAATACAGAGTGGCTTGGAGAGACTTATATGAATTGATGCTGAGTGAAATGAGCAGAACCAGGAGACCACTATACACTTCAACAACGATACTTTATGAAGATATATTCTGATTGAAGTGGATATCTTCAACATAAAGAAGATCTAATTCACTTCCAGTTGATCAATGATGGACAGAAATAACTATACCCAGAGAAGGAACACTGGGAAGCAAATGTAAATTGTTAGCACTACTGTCTATATACTCAGGTTACTTATAACTTCGGAAGCTAATAATTAATGTGCAACAAGAAAAAGGTATTTACACACATATATTGTATCTAGGCTATATTGTAACACATGTAAAATGTATGGGATTACCTGCCATCGGGGGGAGGGAGTGGAGGGAGGGAGGGGATAATTTGGAAAAATGAATAAAAAAAAAATAATAATAATAATAATAAAGAAATTTTAAATAGATTGTTTTCACAGGAGTGGTGAATTGCCTATTACTGAAGATATTTAAGAATAAAGTGGAAGAAAAAAAATTGCCAGGGGTGTCATGGAAATGTTTCATTTATCAGGCAAAAAGTTGTTCAAGATGACCCCTTTGGCTGCATAATTCATTATTTTTCATTCATTCAAACCATTTCATTTATGTTAAAGTTCATATTTTTTAAATGTCCTCATGTATATTATTATTTGGGCAACTGTTTTCCTATAAAAATATCTATTACCTAAAAAAAAAAAAAAAAAAAAAAGAATCTTATCTTCCTTTCAAACTAGGCATGTTGAAAGTTTCTGATATATATGGGCTTCTGAGAGAAGAGTAGAGCCAGAGAGTTTTAACTTTTGAGATTAATACATAGTTGTTATGGTGACTAAGATCTTCCTGAGGAAAATTATGCCCTAGGCCAGGAATATGATCACTGTTCTATATGAAGTAATTACTGTAATAGATTTTCTGCTCACTGAGTACAAAATAGCCATATGAAACTCCAAGAACACTCTGATACTTGATTAAAAGACTACTGTTGGCAATTTGAGGTAGGGGGCGATCCATGCAGCTCAGTAAAACAGAGGTGCCCTCAAATGCCAATCTTATTGAATATTTTTCCCCTGTTATGGCTAAGTCCCCTCTGATTTACTTCTGTTCAGTCATTTTTCAGTCATGTCTAACTCTTTGTGACCCCACTTTTTTTATTTTGACAAAGATCTGAAGGAGACTGTCATTTCCTTTTCTAGTTCATTTTACAGATGAAAAAGTGAGACAAACAGGATAAAGCCACTTGCTTCAGATCATACAGTCAGTAAATGTCTGCATTTGAACTTACTAAGATGGGGGCTCCTGACTCCATGCCCAGTACTTTATCCCTTGTGCCATCAGATGCCCAGAATGATCTACTAAATTCTCATTTAATTTTAACATTGAATATAAATTTCCAGTGAAAAGATCTGAATTAGGCCCAGCCTCAAACATTTCATATCCTCACAATATCTTGAGCAAAAGATTCAATAAATTGATATCATGAAAGTGGTACTAAAGTAAGGCTAAGGATTTTCATGGGTTGTGACAGTCTCTATTACTGATATCAGTAATATTCCCAAGAGTAAGGAAAGAAGAGCTTCCAAACTAAGTCAAAATTCACTTCTTCAGCACATCCAACAGACATAATTGTCAAAGACCAGAGCTGTAGTTAGAAGTTAACTCTTTATTTCTTTGCTTCTGTTTTGCAGTTTGTATTTTTATATCAGCTATAATAAAGAGCTGATTGATAAATTAATAAAACAATAAATAAATAATATATAAATAAAAGTAAAATTTAATTAATTAGGATTAATTAATTAAATAAATTAAGAAGCATTTACTACTATGTGGCAGGCATTGGTCTGGGTTCTAGCATACTAAGACAATAATGAAACATTCTCTACCTTTGAAGAACAGTCTTTCCAATGATTCCATTTCTCATGAGAATTTCCATGAGTTCTTATTCTTGGGATTCTGATGATCAGGGATGATTTCTTGTCTTGATTTCAAGACAATGTTTTCCTTCTGAAAAGTCGATATTACTTAGCTGAATATATCATTTTAGCAGCTATTATATCCAATCTATTGTTTCACCTTACAAAGTTCAATCAGATACTTTATAATAGGATCTGTTTATTTCCTCTCAGTTCAATATCTCTGTAATTGGGACAACTAAATATTGTTAATGTCACTCCTTAGACGACTTTCTCTTCATTCATAGCACAAACTCAGATGGATATATATATATATATATATATATAATGTATGGTGAACCAAATCTCTGCAGTACCAAATTGCTTCTCTAGTCTTTGCAAGAAGGAGAAAAAGAATAGAATAAACACTTATTAAGTACTTATTGTATGCTAGGCATTGTGCTAGGCATCATTTGATCCTCATAATATCTCTGCAAGGTAGGTGCTATTGTGATCCCCATTTTACACTGCAGAACCTAAACAAGATGGAGATAAGATGACTTTTTCAAGGACAGACAACTAGCATCTGAAACTGGATTTGGATTCCCATCTTCCTGACTCCAGGCTGATGGGTCTATCAGATGTCCCACTTTTACAAGCATTCCAATCCTGTTCCAATTACAATGCTGTTTATCCTTCATTTTTGAAAAAGACTGATGACATCATGGGGTGATGTATGAATTGGATTTAAGTTAAGTAGAGATGCACAAAGGCATCAAGCTTAATCTCTTTTTCAGAGTCAGTTGGGGTCAAGAGAAAAGTTAAGATGACTGGTGAAAGCCTGGGATACAATAGATGACCTTGACTTATTCAGTCTCTCACCAAGCTTGAGGTGCTGCACAGTACCTGCTTCAACTGCCTTCATGATTGTTGGAACAAATGAATCTCATCTGATCATTCTACCAGGAGAATTTTTCACATACATGGGGTAGACATTCCCCTAATTTGCTGACAGGTTTGAGGCTTCTCAGTTGTCCTCAAGCTGAATTAGGCCATCTACTAAGATGGTTTTACTAAGGTGTGGCCCTTGAGCAATGTATATTGGAGCCATTAATGAGAGTTGGGTGAAAGGTGAATACCAAAGAAGGATAAGCAATCCTGAAAAGGGCTCATTAAACCCTAATCCCAGAGGTTCTGGTTCTCTTTGAACACTTGATACATTCCAAACATTTCTATACTATGAACTCATTACTGTTTACTTTCAGACAATACACCAAATTGAAGTTGGCCCCTCTCTTTCTTCATATTGTTCACCTACCACTGTTATTTCTTTAACATATCCTAATTTTAGGAACTGAATAGCTCCTCATAAATTGACTTCAGCAATTCTTCTCCCCAAAGAACTGATTGCCAAAATTAAACCATTGCATCCATGTTCCTCTCTACTTCCAGTTGTCATTTCACCCCTCTTCACAATGCATTGAATTATAATTTTATTACATTATTCTATTTGAAAAAAAAGTCCTACCTCATCCTTATCTGTTTCTCATCAGTGATGGATTTACTAACTAGTTGCCCATGTAAACTTCCTATTATATCTTTAAGGATATTGTTAATTTAAATAATTTACAGGCCACTGCCTCCCCTATAACATGCAATAAACATCTCCCCATGTCATCTATACCCCACTTAAGTTCTCCTCTATTACTTTGTCTTCAATGCTGTTAGTCAGGACTATCATGTGAGGTTAAGTTTTAATATCCATACTGTTCATTTCGTTTAAATAAAACTCATTGTGCATATAGTAACATAACAAACATCAATAATAAAGACTACAACAATTAAACTGAAGAATTAGTCCAAGATTAGAGCACAATTTCAATGTGCAGCAAAATTATGAAAATTTAGACAATTATACATAATTGTCCTATAATTAGTGTCCTATAAAGTTAGATCATTAGTAAACATTTAAGTGTCCAGGGGAAGGCTTCTTGGAGGTGTTAGGACATGGGGTCCAGGTGTCAGGACATGACTTGGTTCTCAGAGGACCGTAGGGCACAACAGGGCACATTTCAGGATGTCACGTGATTTCTATACTCAAAAGGCTGTAGGGTAGAAAATATGAGACCCAAGGCCTAAGTTTCAGGAAGTCAAATTGTGAGGAATAGAGTGAGATAAGGTGAAGAACTTACAAGAATATGTGAATTCTTTTTGCATTTTATTTTCATTATTTCTGTGTTTCTCCTATGACCTGTATAATACGTGCAGGCCCATATTTACTTGAGCCTTGGCCAGCTATAAGTACATTTACTTAACCTGAGCTGATGACATTTATGGGTATTTAGTCTACTAGCTATCTGCTTGATTAAACCTGATTTGTCCATAATTAGTGTCCTATAAAGTTAGATCATTAGTAAACATTTAAGTGTTATGAAACACAAAAACTTAATTCAAAAGAGGATTCCCAGCAGAATGAAATAAAAAAAAAAATAATTATATACCCCAAATAACAAAATATACTTGAAAAAAATTCCATGCAAACCCAGAAAATTTCAGAAAGGTCTTAAGCAACTTGGAAAAAACCCACACAAGAAACACTGATTTTCTCCTTACATTTTGGATCTCTTGTTTTGTTTAGAAGTAGGCATTTGAAAAGGGCACAAAGGAATCAGTGAGACAAATGAATTACTGAGCAATCTTATTGTGTATCCTCTTTAATCATAGGCAGGGCTGTTTAAAAAAAGGGATAAATCATTATATAGGCAGCTTGGTGTTATAGTAGATAAGAGTGTTGTGACTAAGGTCAGGAAGACTCATCTTCATAAATTTGAATCTGGCTTCAGACACTTACTATCTTTGTGACCCTGGGTAAATCATTTAAATCTGTTTGCCTCAGTTTTCTCATCTGTAGAATGAACTGGAATAGGAAACAGCAAACTGATGGGGGATTTCCAGGCTTTATAGTATGTGAGAACAGGAGAGGGTGAAGTAAAAGAATTTACTCAATTAAAAGTAAAAAGTTTGTTTTAAATCACGGAGAGATCTCCGGTGGACCGGAACTCCCAGATGGGATTAGAGAGTTCTGTCTATTCTGCCCACCCTGGTACAGTCAGAATACTTAGTTATATGATCAGAGTTAGGTCTTGAGGGCTTTTGAGACAATAGAGAGGTTTTGGGTTTGAATAGGCTTCAGTAAAGTTATAGAAAGTTTGATTAGTGATAGTTCAAATTATAGAAAGCTTAAGTGGTGGTACTTAACATTAATTCAGTTCTATTGAAAGTTAAATAGGAGTACTTAGCTTTAGTTCAGCTCTATAGAAAACTTGGTTAGTGTCAGCTGAACTCTATTGAAAGGTTAATTAGTGGTACTTAACAGAGGTGGGATTGGCTTCTAGGTTAACTTTTTAGGGTCTCTGACCTCCGTTTCCCTCGTCAGATTCCCCCCTGAGACAAGTCCCTCCAAATGCTTTTGGGGAAAAGGGACAAAGGTCTCATCTTCTATAGCTTCTTCAAGCTGGCAAGGGTTGTAGAGCTGTCCCTAGTTCATTTGGGGGGTCCATGTCAGGAAGGGAAACACAGGATCTGAAGATGGCAGCAGCTGAGTCTAGAGGGGTCCCAGAGTCTGCAGGCTGTAGAAGCAGCTGAAAGTTTGAAGCTCGAAGCCTAGAAGAAACGACTCCCACCAGTAGTCTGAAAATACAAGAACCAAATATGAGTAATAAGACAATTATTAAAAGTGGATTTAGGATGGGGGTTAAGAGAGACCATATTCAGGAGCCCCACCCAGAGGAAGAGTCGGGAGGAGTAAGGATTTTCTCTTGAATGTCCTTCATCCAGCCAGCTTTTTCTAAAATTCTTTCAGTGCTAAGTTCAATTTCCCTGGAATAATTAATATACATACAGCAAGAAGTATTGACCAGGGTACAAATTCCGCCACTAGAAGCTAGGAGATAATCTAAGGCCAGACAATTATCCAGAACCATGTTGGCAAGGGAGTCCAGAGATTCTTGAATCTCCTGGAGAGAATGTGCAGTCTCATTTGCCAGCTGGTTAATAGGGGCCGTTAGGTTGGAAAGAACATTTTCATGTTCTAAGTACCCTATGAAGGGCACTAGCATTGAAGTGCCTTTCCGTAAGTACCATAGAACATTTTCCCAAAGCCCTCTCCTTGGTCTATTTGAAGGGGTGGGATCGGAGGTGCTGGCATTATATACCGTGAAAGGGGTGCTTAGGTAACCCAGGGTGCAGGACCCATGGTGTTTAAAGGGTGTAAGGCAGCAAGTGGACAAAATCACAGGTGGGGGAGGGTTCCAGTCAGAGGTGTTTTTTCTAACAGGACCCTCAGAAACATTAAGGTGGAGTGGAAGACTTACTTTACAGAGGAATGTATACCTCCTTGGCGCACAGATGGTCCCCAAAGTTTTATTTTGTAGCAGTGTCCTGGTTGCTTGTCCCCACGGATGATTATAATCGCATAACAGCCTATTGATTGGAATGTTAGTCCTGAGGAGGTTATGGAGAAGTTTCAAGGAAGGTGCTATATAACACTGTAGGTGAGCTTGCCAGGATAATCCCTAAATGGGTTCCCTACAATTACTTTCTTGGGGGGTGCGTAATCATAACTGCACTTGGCTTGTGTCCCACCTATGCAGCTCGTGCAAGTTGCCAAGGTGAAATTTCGGCAGTTTTGAAACGAGTCACACTCGCTGGCACCCACAGTATTGGTGGTAGAGGTCAATATTCCCACATCAGGGATTTGAATATGGCCATTAGGCGCCACGGTGACAACCACTGTGGTGTGGTGATGGGTAGATATGAGATCCTTCCCAGCCAGAAAGCAGGGAACAGTTGGGTCAGAGTAGTTTCCCTGGGGGTTGGCTAGTACAAAGGGGGTGGCATCTACTGAGGAGCTGGTGGCCCATGGGAATGGAGCCTTTGCAAAGAATGCATTAGGCCGCATCTGTGACCCACCCTGGGGGTGGTGATAGCACACCCAGCAGTCCTGGACACCCCCATTCCCCGCAGAGTTCCCAAGTCTGACTAGGAAGTTGTGACCCAATTTCCCAGGACCCACAGAGTAGGACCAAGAAAGCTAGAGAGAAAATATCAAGAGTAGAGTCCTCATAAGGAGAAAGAAAGATTAGCATGAGAGGCTTCTTTCTCCAGAGTCTTTCCCAGGCGTCTTGCAAAAGAGTAACTTCAGGTCCTCTGGGCTCACAGGAATAAACTGGATTATCTGAAACAGAAGCAACATTTTTAATCCTAGAAATATGAGTCCAGCTGGGGGACCCTTACAGTTTAACTGCATTTGGAGCAGTTAAGATGACCTTGTATGGCCCTTTCCACTTCATGCCTAGGGGGTCAGACCCCTGGGGTTTCCAGCTCTTTAATATACCATATCCCCAGGATTTACAGGGGAGTTAACCTGAGCAGGAGCATCTGTGGGTTTAGGGAGATGCTTGATTGCATATTCAGAAAGGGCCTTCTGGATTGCCCTCAGTCTTGAAGCAAATCGAGTGACCAGATGCTATTTGGGGTCAACAAGATAATTAGTTGTTAGAAAAGGCTGTCCATAGAAGAGCTCAAATGGACAAAGCTTAATAGCTTCCCTGGGAGCAATTCTGATTTTAAGAAGCCAGATTGGGAGATTTTTAATCCAATCTTCAATTATGAGTCTCAACTCATAATTTAGAGAGGACTCACTTAAGGGTATGATTCATTTTCTCCACCTTCCCTGAGGCTTGGGGTCTCCATGACGTGTGGAGATAGTAAGTAATTTTAAGAGCTTTTGCTACAATTTGGGTCACCTGGGAAATAAAGGCACACCCATTATTGCTCTGTAACGAGGCAGGTAAACCAAAGCGAGGTATAATTTCGTTTAACAGGCAAAATTTGGATACCTCGTGGGCTTTCTCAGTCCTGCAAGGAAATGCTTCTACCCAGTTAGTAAATGTGTCCACGAACACTAGAAGCAACCTGAAACCTCTAGGGGGGGGCAATATGCGTGAAATCTAGTTGCCAGTCCTCGCCAGGGTAAGTGCCTTTCCTCTGAATTGGCTTCAGGAGAGGTGGGAGCTTTAACAGCTCCCCTCAGGATTCATTTGGGCACAAATTGGACAGGCCTGGCAGACTTGCCTGATTGTTTCCCCCAGTTTATGGCCAGTGAAAACGAGTTTCAACCAAGGATTGGAGGGCACTCCTCCCCAGATGAGTAGCCTGGTGCAGAGCAGAAATCAGTTTCTACTGATTTGCCTCTGGAACAAAGAAGTGCTCTGTATTATGATTTTAAAGAAAAGTTCGGATTCGCTCCTATAAATGATGCTCTCAAGCTCAGTTAAAAAATAAAAGTAAAAAGTTTTAATCAAATAAGACAAGGTACAGAATTTAGATTTACACAAAAAACCAAACAGAAATAAGAACAGTTAACAACATGACAATTATAGCAGATAGAGGAAGAGAATACATCACCAATTCAAGGAAACCTCAAAAATTTAAATGGCTGGGAGCCCCATTTCAACTTCAATCAACTTGAATTGTGTAAAGATTTTTCCAGGCGAAGTGTCCTCCTCGTGGCTGAAGCTTGACGGCTGATATAGAACACTAGCCTTTTATATGTTTTTTTTAGACAAAGAAGACCCTTAGTCAAGAAGTTTGGCACGTATACATGTGCAGAGTACGTGACAATCTGGTATGTTGACTCATTCCATATTGTCTATACCTTGAAGTGTTTCCTTATCAATTGTATATGCTCGGGGAGGAAGCCACCCAGCCCTAAGCATAGACATTCCCAGGGATGGCTAGTTCCTGGTACCTATTGTCAAGGACATATAGAGTTCATGGAACGGTCAAATTCCCATAATTTAGAAGCTTAGGCCTGTTAGATTTGAGTGAGCTTACAATTCTAATATGAAATCTTAATTTCTTATTCATTTGGCCTTAAGATCATGAAAATAATAAGAGGACTGAGCTAATGGGGTAAAATTAGAATAAATTGTTTTCATCTTCCGATACATTTAACAATTACACATACAGTATTACAAAAAGAACAATAAAAATAATATGGTTATGGCTAAACTATTAAAATAAATGGTAGTGCTACCTGATCTAAGTAAGAAGCCATTCCAATGATGATTAGTATCTGATGTCACTAAATGAGAGGCCTCGATAAGTTGTCCTGCAGCTATATGAGTCTGTATTCGATGTTCATTTAACGCGCGCTAATTAGACTCTAACAGTTTCTTCATAACTAAAGACTTGTTCAGGATATCGATAAGAGGTTGTAGTGACAGGGAGACATGGGGTAAAGGAAGAAGCTTGGGTACCCAGGTTATTAGAAGCTATACATATATGTTGCGAAGATACCTCATATATCATGGAGAAGTTATTCACAGGATACAATGTTAAATCACACAAATTGGATGAATGTGATAGAAGGGAGGGTTCCATCTGCTGAATCATCATCCCACAAACAATCCCCCTATCAGTTGCAGTACAGACAAAGTGTGGGTTACATTATTCAAATCTATGTAGTTTCCATATATATGAGGTAAAACAAAGTGATTAGGTAAGACAAAAGGTAACACATGAAAGTGACACATAACAGCCCATATCTTAATTTGATAATACACAATAGTTCCAGTACACCAAAGAGAAGTACACATAGTATTTTCAGGTCATTGTTTTTTCCATGCTTCTGGTAAATTAAACATATGATCCCACATTGCAACAATCTCTGAGCATTTTCTTTTTTATCAAGGTATACATATTTTGTAAAGAGCATTTGGGCCAATTAAGTAATTTACTAATATTTCCAGTAAAACCCAAACTAGTAATAATACTCTCATTAAAAATCTGTAGAAATTGGCCTTGATATTTTAAAGTATTTTGGTGGGGTAGGATCGTCGTGAGCAACCATGGAGCATTTACAGTCAAAGCTTGAGAAACATCTTGCCCAGCACTGCACAGTCTGCTGGCCAAGGCCTCAAGATCTATAGAATTAACTATACCCAAACCAGTTCCAGCACCACCAAATAGGGTATCATACCAGGTTCTTTTTCTTTCTAACACAATTCATCAGAGGAGGAAAAGTTACATTATTGGTACAAGTTTTTAGGAACTCTTATGATTGATGGAGGATGTTTTGTAGGAGGGGGAGGTGTCAGTAGTAGATATTTTATCTAATAGTGAGGCTTCAATACCGCTATCAAGATTTTACATGCACAGTTCATCAGTTGCTTTTCAATGTTTGTCTCAGCTTGTTCTCTGCATTCAGTTGGGAAGTCCATACCCTCGCAGTCCACCAGTCCTTTAATTATGGTATGCTGAGTCCACCCTCTTTCCTGTGCAGCACTGCTGTATCTGGATCTGGGTCAGTCCTTTCCAGCTCAGGGTCAGCTTGTCCTCCTTCCATGTCCGAACCAGGACCCCATCTCCAAGCTAGAACTCATGCACTGTTGAAATCCTAAGGGAGGAGTCTGAGCAATAAGCCTGTTTAGTTGTAAAGTTTTCAGATGTTACAGTAAAGATATAATATATTTTCTTAAAAACAAATCCTTGGTTTCAAATATTGGATAGAAGGAAGAATTTTGAATCCCTTTTGGATAAGGGTGACCATACAATAATTCATAAAATGACAATTCCACATCTCTTCAGGGATTTTGTTTTAATTCTTAATAAGGCAAGGGGAAGGCACTTGGTCCAGGGCAATTGTGTCTCTATGCCAATTCAGTCAGTTGCTGTTTAATTTCCTTATCCATCCTTTCCACTTTACCTGATGAGGGAGGATGCTATGGGGTGTGTAAGTCCTATCATATATCTAGAGCTTGGGCCACAGATTGGAAGATCTTAGCTGTGAAACAGGTGCCTTGGCCTAAATCTGCCTGCTCCACCATCCCATACCCTGGAATGATTTGCTCAAGAAGTACTTTTACAATTACTGTGGCTGTTGCCCAGGCAAGGGGAATGGCCTCCACCCATAAGGTCAGATGGTCCACTACGACCAACAAGTATTTGAGATGCCCCACTGACAGCAGCTTGGTAAAGTCCACCTGTATGCTTTGGAAAGGCCTGATACCAGGGGCCTTCTTCCTTTTAGACTTATCATTGGGCCGCCCTATTCATCCTCTGACAAATAGGACGCCCACTGACCAGTTGCCTGCCAGTGCCACAATCCTAGTCAGCACCACATCACACAGGTCTCAGACATCCTAATGACTGCCCTGATGTAAATGTTGGGGTACATGTCTCATACCTGCTATGGTCAGTACCTCTCTGCCATTAGGGAGGAGCCAGTGACCTCTTTATCCTCCTCAGCGCCAAGGCTTTAGACTTCCTACTTCTCTTCTGGGGTAAGGGAAAGTGGAGGCACTGAAGGCAGAAATGCCAAAATTAACACCATCATCTCCTCTGTACTTACAGATTCCTCTTCTCCAGGCCGCTTTGTCTCCTCATCTGCAAAGCAGTTTCTCCTTATCTCAAATGAATTTCCTCTTTGGTGCCCCTGCACATGAATCATTGCAACGTTCTTAGGTAACATAAGATTAGTCAAAATTTCAGAGACCAATGCCCTGTGTTCCAATCCCTTTCCTTTACTGTTTACCATTCCCCTTTCTTCCCCAAATATATGAACAATTCCCCAAACATATTTTGAATCAGTCCTTCAAGCAATTTTAGGGCTTGATTTACTGCATATAATTCACAAATTTTGAGTTGACCACTCTTTTGACAAGAATCCAGCTTGAACCAGAGTCAAATCTTCCCCATTAACAATAGCATAACCATTTTTCCTTTTCCCATTAACTATTTGTGAGGAACCATCTATGAACTATTCAGTGCCTTTCAACAAAGGGACCTCCTACAAATCTTCCCTAATCTTAGTTTGGTAATCAATCACATTTGGACAATCATGTTCAAGGGACACATGTTCCCCAGGGGAAGCAGATAAGAACATGGCTGGATTAAAGTTATGGTCTGGTGAGAGTGCCAAATCATCTCTTTCCAATAATATTAGTTCATATTTTAAAATCCTTGAATCAGTTAGCCACCTCCTGGCCCCTTTGATTCAGAATTGATTGAACCTGGTGCAGGCCACTCACTATTAAACTACCCCCAAAGGTTAATTTCTGACTTTTCTTCTACCAAAAGTGCTGTGGCTGCCCTCCCCTTAATTGTGATAATACTCCTAAAGCCACATTGTTTACTGTATTTACATATAAAAGAAAAGCCTTTTCCAAAGATGGCAAAAGTAAAACAGGGGCTGACATTTCAAAACTTTGTTCCCCTTTTGAATCCTATTGAACTATATCAGGCTTCCCTTCCAACAAATGAGTTAATAAATGCTTAGTTAATAATGCATATTCACCAATCCAGGTTCTACAATACCCCACCAATCCTAGAGATCTCTGGAGACTCTTTTTCGTTCTAGACTTAGTAATTTGAAGAATCCCCTCCACCTATACAGAATCTAGTTTCTCTTTCCCTAAGCTTATAAAATGGCCTAAATATTTTCCTCACCTTTTACAAATTGCAATTTGTCTTAAGAAATTCTCAGACCCAGACAAGGTCACTCTTTTTCTTCCTGTCACAAAAAGATCATCTACATTTTGTAAGACTTTTAACAATAAGAAATTTATCCCAGAATGTTCACACAATTCTTATATACCCAAGTAGATGTTTCATAAGTTCAACATTGTACCAATTATTTTGCTTTTAAAATACCCAATACACAGAAAAATCCCAAACTACATATTGCCATAACAAAAACATCTTCAAAAGGACAAAGGCAAAAACTATTATACTTGGAGTCCCTTCAAATAATTGGCATCAATACAATTAATTAAAACTTCTATTTTCACATAAAAGAATCTGAAAAGTTCTTAAAAACATCAATTAAACATTTTTAAAAAAATAAATAGCCTTTTCAGACTATATATCACATTTCTGATCATATTCTTTAAACACAAAAACCATTATGTATTTTAGAAACAAATGTTCACTCAATTAACATCTTGTAAGAGCAGCTTGACCCTTTATCAGTTTGCTTTTTTCAACCAAAAACAGCTGCAGCTTCCTATTGCTGCTCTCCCCTGCAAAAAACACATCCTGTCTTAGAGTCATCTCTCCGTGACTCCCCTTTCCAACCAGTTCCTTCTTTTCCCCACTGATTTCTTCTTGAAATCATTTGCTCTCACTAATCAATCCTTCTTAAATCACCTTCATTCTCCTGTCCCATCTCTCTGTCTCTCTCCTCCCAATGCTTACTTACTTAAACCTAACACTTCCAAACCAATAACTCTTCTGATTTCATTTAAACTATTAATTGCTTTTGTAAATCAATCTCCCTTGTCCCTTTTCTTTAATCACCTTTTTTTTAAACTTTAAACTTCAAGATTCATAACCCATAATG
Organism: Sminthopsis crassicaudata; assembly: GCF_048593235.1. Lineage (NCBI taxonomy): Eukaryota > Metazoa > Chordata > Mammalia > Dasyuromorphia > Dasyuridae > Sminthopsis > Sminthopsis crassicaudata. The sequence continues at coordinate 203,782,445 of NC_133619.1, forward strand.
ATAAAAAATTACCCAATGTTTCAGAAGCAAACCAAATAGTTTTTTTCTTTTTTTCTTTCTTCTGCCTGAGTGCTTCAAGGCCACTAGTAAGAAGCTTCCCAGGTGGTATTAAGCATATAAGATTGTATTGCCTTTACTCCTCTTTAGCAGACTTTGAAAAATCTGCTTTTCAGAGAAAACTTCCCTACCAGTTTAAAATAGTCAAGTTTTTTTTCTTTTGTTTTACTTACAAATTGGTACAACAGGTTAAAAAGTTTAAAATCACAAACAATTTTTAAGACCAATACATTTTTGAACCACTCTGAAAGAATTACTATTCTGAATGAATTTCAGTTTCCACAATTCAGCCTGATAGTTTTCTAAGCCTGTAACACAGAGGCTGAATTCTTATCTTATGAGCTTGTTAACTTTTAACACAGAACAAAAAATTCAAAGCAGACAAACATACACAGACACAGAGATCTATTTTTCTTAAAGAGAGGCATTTATGCAGCGAATCCTGCCGACTACATGTATTATGATTTTAAAGAAAAGTTCGGATTCGCTCCTATAAATGACGCTCTCAAGCTCAGTTAAAAAATAAAAGTAAAAAGTTTTAATCAAATAAGACAAGGTATAAACAATTTAGATTTACACAAAAAAACAAAAAGAAATAAGAACAATTAACAACATGGTCTGAGGGAGAAAATGTGTATCCCCTTTGTTCTGTGAGAGCTTTCTCTTGTGTGCTATAGGAAGGAGTAAAAGACTCAGTTAGCTGGGGAATTAAAGGTGTCAATAGGGGCGTAAGGGCAGCTGTTTTAGCAGCTGCATCTGCCAGCCTATTTCCCTTAGCCTGAAGTCGCTCTCCCTTGTGGTGCCCTCTGCAAAATATAACAGAGACCTCCTTGGGTTCATGGACAGCTTGTAATAGACATAGAATTTCTCCCGAGTGTTTAATGGGAGAATTCCTTGCTGTTAACAAGCCCCCTTCTTTCCAAATAGCTCCATGAGCATGGAAAACATGAAAAACATATTTGGAATCAGTGTAAATATTGACTCTCATCCCCTTCCCCAGTTCTAAAGCCCTGGTTAATGCTATAAGTTCGGATTTCTGTGCCGAGGTGCCAGTAGGCAATGGCTTAGCTTCCAGGGTGTTATAAAAAGATACCACTGCATAACCCGCCTTTCTCTCCCCATCCTTGAGGAAATTAGACCCATCTGTGAAATATTCCTCCTCTGGGTTATCAAGAGGAATTTCCTTCAAGTCAGCTCTGCTAGAGTATACAGAATCTATAATTTCCTTGAAATTATGGACAATCTCTCCAGATTGAGAGAGTGGCAGGATTTAGGGTGTGGCAAATTCGAAGAGTCAGGTCAGGGGTATCTAGCAGGAGAGCCTGGTATTTAGTAAGTCTGATGGCCTTTGGATTCTAGAATGCTTTGGACCCTGTGTTAAAACCTGTTAAAACCTCTAATGGCGACCCCAAGGTCAGTTTAGAGGCTTCCTTTATTAAGAGGGTGGTCGAAGCTACTGCTCTAAGGCAGGAAGGCCATCCTAGAGAAACTGAGTCCAGCTTCTTTGAAAAATAGGCCACTGGCCTGGGATCTGGTCCCAGAGATTGAGTAAGGACTCCCAAAGCCTGCCCAGCCTTTCATCTACATACAGAGTGAAAGGTTTCTGTAAATCAGGCAGGGCAAGAGCAGGGACAGAGCTTAACTTAGCCTTCAAGGTTTTAAAAGCATTGGCCTACTCAGGTCCCCATTCGAGAGGGAGATTATCGGGACCTTGAATAGAATCATAGAGGGGTTTAGCAATAATCCCAAAGTTTGGAATCCAGATTCTACAGAAGCCTGCCAAAGCTAAGAAGATTCTCAGCTGTTTCTTAGAAATAGGAGGGGGGATACTTAGAATAGCCTGCTTCCTCTCCTCAGTTAGAGAGTGAGAGGTGGGGGTGAGATTGTGACCCAAATATTTGACAGATTGGCAGGCAATGTGAGCTTTAGATAGAGAGACCCTGTAACCTCTTGAAGCTAAGAAATTCAAGGTCTTTACAGTCGCTGCCAGAGACTCCTCCCTAGTAGGGCTACAGAGCAAGATATCATCCACATATTGAATAAGGCTGCTGCCGGGCAGCTCAAGATCTCTCAAATCTTTAGCTAAGGCTTGCCTGAATAGATGTGGACTGTCTCGTAAATTGCCCAGTTTAATTGACCAGGAAGTCCACCTGGCTTTGCCCATTCAAAGGCAAAGAGAAATTGGCAGACCTCCTGCAGAGGAATACAAAAGAAAGCATCTTTTAAGTCCAGGGTGGTGAACCATTTAGTATTTCCTGGAATTTGTGTAAATATAGTGTAGGGATTAGGTGCTATGGGATGGACTGGGATAACTGCTTCATTAATTGCCCTTAAATCATGTACCATACGATAATCCCCGTTCCTTTCTTAACAGAAAGGATAGGAGTGATTGGCAGTGGACCAGAAGTTTAAACTTAAGAAACTTCTCAATCAAAGGTTGTAACCCAATCCTGTCTTCCTGCTTAATTCGATACTGCTGTCTATGTGGGAACACAGTAGAATCCTGTAACTTAATGAGGGCTGGTGTAACAAGAGTTGCCCTTCTGGGAATGCCCTGATCCCAGACGGAAGAGTCTATGTCCTCCCAGATTTCATAAGGAACATGGGAAGGTCTCAGAAGGAGCACAAATATATCACTTGGAGATTTGAGCAGAGAGAATTGGGTTCCCAGCTTTTCCATTAAATCCTGGCCCAATAGAGAAGTGGGACAGGAAGGAATCATTAAAAAGGAGTGTGGAAACAGCAAATCTCCCTATCTACAAGGTAAAGGAAAAGTTTCAAAGCACCTCTGGAGGTTCCCTTCAATCCCTATTACTTTACCGGGGGAGGGGCGCGTTGGACCAGAATAGGATAACAGAACTGAAAAAGAGGCCCCAGTATCAAATAGAAAATTAATGTGCTTACCTGCCACGTCTAGAGTCACCCTGGCTTCAGCTGCGCTGATAGAGAAAGGGGGGGGGGCCTCGCCAAACCCCGGGCCCTGTCATTCCAAGTCCTGAGAGGACTGGAGGGTGAGGCTTGAGGCAGTAGCTCTACCCCTTTCTGGGCAGTCCCTTTTCTAGTGTCCTTCCTTGTAGCATTTAGGACAAAGACCTGGAGGCTTTTTCTGGGGGCATGTTCTCTCCCAGTGACCCTGTCTCTTGCATCTAAAGCACAAATGGGTCTGATCTCTAGAAATGGCAGCCACTAAAAGCTGAGCCTGTTCTTTATTTCTGGCTCTGGCCCTGCAATCCTTTTCCATTGCTGCTGCTTGGTCTCTATTATTAAACACCCCAAAAGCAACTTCTAATAATTGAGTCATGGGGGTTTGAGGCCCTAGGGCCAATTTTTGTAGCTTCCTTCTGATATCTGGGGCAGACTGGTTAATAAAATGCATGCTAAGAACTGTGGCACCCTCCTGAGAAGTGGGGTCCAGATTAGTGTATTTTCTCAGGGCCTCTTCCAATCAACTTTGGAAGAGGGTGGGATTTTCCTCAGCTGTTTGAAGTGATCTCCCTGAGCTTGTCATAATTGACTTGCTTTTTGATTCCTTTCCTCATGCCCTCAATGAGGCAGCTTAGTAGGTGGTCTCTCCTCTCTCTATCCCTGCTTCCCTCCTGATAGTTCCATGCAGGGGAGGAGGAAGCCATATCGTCCCCGAATTTTTTTTTTTTTTTTTTTTTTTATTGTCCATTTTTTTTTTTTAATTTTAATTTTATTTTATAATTATAACTTTTTTTTTGACAGTACATATGCATGGCTAATTTTTTACATTATCCCTTGCACTTACTTCTATTCAGATTTTTTCCCTTCCTCCCCCAACCCCCTCCCCCAGATGGCAGGCAGTTTTATATATGTTAAATATATTATAGTATATTCTAGATACAATATATGTGTGTAGAACCGAATTTTTTGTTGCACAGGAAGAATTGGATTCAGAAGGTAAAAATAACAGTTTACACTCATTTCCCAGTGTTCCTTTTCTGGATGTAGCTGATTCTGTCCATTATTAATCAATTGGAATTGGATTAGCTCTTCTCTATGTTGAAGATATCCACTGCCATCAGCATACATTCTCGTACAGTATCTCGTCCCTGAATTTCTGGGCTAAATCCCAGATTCGCCTTTTCTCCTCTATGGTACAAGAAGAGGAGATTATATTAATATCTCCCCAGGAAAGATCATATTGGAGGGTGATGGCTTTGAATCCCTCAATATATTTAGTAAGATCCTTAGAGTATCTGCCCAATTTTTCCTTGATTTGGGAGAGATCTGACATGGAAAAGGGCACTTGTACTCTGAGTATTCCTCCCTGAAGGTTGGCAATTTCCCTCAAGGGGAAGAGATTGGAAGGAGGCTCCTGATCCACAGCTGTAGCAGGATCAGGCTCCGGTGGAGGAGAAGGGGAATTTACAGCTTTAGCCCGAGGAGGGCAAAGGCCTTGAGATTGGCCAGCCTCAAAGGGAGGCTGGAGAGATTGGGTTGAGGAGAAAGGTAGCCCAGGACTAAGAAGTGGGGATTGGGCATTTCAGAACTCGACTCCCGTGGAGAGGGGAGTCCTATATCTTGGGACCCCGATCCTGTTTCTGATAAGGAGGAGGTTCTGGAGTGCAAGCCTTCTGCTGAGAGCCGGAGGGAGAGTAGAAGCTTCTTGTGCCCCTGAGGGAGTGGAGAAGAAAGGATCGTCTAAAAAGTATTTGACAACTTGTTGAATTCAACCAGGGAAGCTAATTACTCTATATCTTTTCTTACTTGGGGTATCAACTCCCTTTTTGTCATTCTTTCCATCTCCTCTCCTGTTTTCTGTCATGTTATAAATTCTTCCTGTTTGTAGTTGGGGCAAGCTGAATTTATGATGCAAACGCTTGGTACAGCTACATACTTCCTGCTCTATGCAAAGAGAGTAAGTGAACATCCCAAGCACAAATGGGTAATCCCTTTTCCTGCCTGTCCAATTTAGGTCAGTTAGTCTCTGCACCAGGGCAACCTTTTTTCTCATCTTATTCAGTGTAGTTCAGATTAAAATGTTCCTAGAACAAGTTCTATTTTACTATTGTTTTACTATTTAATATTCTATGGAGTATTACCCAGGTTGATAAAATATTTGCTTTTAATAATTGAATGAATATACTGGAAGGTAAATGCATTTTCTGTACACTTGCTGAAAGAAAAAATAGCATATTAAGAATAATATGTACCTTGAATTATTACTAGCTAGAAAGCTCAGTGGATAGAATGTCAGATGTGGAGTAAGAAAGATTCATTTTATTTATGAGTTCAAATCTGGCTTCAGATACTTACTAGCTATGTGATCCAGCTCAAGTCATTTATCCCTGTTAGCCTCAGTTTCCTCATCTGTAAAATGAGCTGGAGAAGGAAATAGTAAATCAATCCAATATCTTTGCCAGGAAAATTCCAAAGGAAATCCAGAAAAGTGAAACATAAGCAAACAAGGGATAAATCATTAACATATGATTTAGATTTCTTTTTTTCTAGGCCTCCACATTTGATTTTTGTTCCACATATTTTGAAGATTATGAGCATTTTCTATTAAAATTCTGTTCAAAATATTTCTCCGTTTTTATGGATCAAGGGGGATAAATGTAAGTAAATAATGTGGAATCTATGATAATGCTCTAATTACAATACAGTTTATTGATTGAATTCTCAAGAATATTTTCAGGTCTATATTTGTATCATGGAATCTGTTATTCATTATTTCATGATATACTGATTACATCTGATAAACATTTCTCTCCACTTGGCCATAATCTGCTAGATATTTGCTAGGTATTAGATTTGTATAGCTTCAAATGATATGATACAGTTTCTACCATTTTCTTCCATCTAGATAGTAATAACCTAATCCTGATTTGTTATGATAAATTACTCTTTTTTTTACAAAAAAAAATTCACATGATTTAGGCATATGTTAGGCAGTGAACATATCATTGTCTGAGTTCATATGAATATCTTCATATCTTCATATCTCTGATTCTTAGATTTGCATCTTAGCTATTTTATAAGCTCTATCTGGATATAAACTAATTTTGATAAGTACCTGGTGTGTACTTTTTATTAACATTTACTATTGATTATTGAAATAATGTACAGCTATTCAAAAAGTATTTTTATAGATTTTTGACTAGTTTATCATACATTCTGAGAATGTTTATCAAGGCTTTTCCTCTTTTTTGGAGAGTGAGGATTTGCCTTGTGTTTTGTCAAAATTCTATGGATTCTTGTACTCTACTTTTCAAGTTTGCTAAGGTATATTTTGCAGTTCCCAATGTGTACATTAAAACAGGAATTATATAGTTTTTACTTGCTTTAAATGCATTATTATCATTTACTTTTTATTTCTGGATGACAAAAGTCTCAACAAATTTACCTTCAGTTTCTCCTTGTCTGAAAGAAACCAAGATATTTCTAAGCATTCTTGTCCATTCCAATTTGACCTTTAGCTTCAAGCTCAGTACCTCGGTCTTTATTTCCCTGGTAGACACATTTAATGCTTTACATTTATCAAAACAACTGGAGAAAGATTCCATAAGATAAAGATATTTAATATATTATTTATTTTTAGTGGATCCATACAGATAGATGTCATCCATATACATCGAATACTTAGTGGTCTGTTTGATTTGAGTGTCTTTTAAATTTGGAAGTCGTATCTAGTTTTATATCCAAGCAGATCTTATTGAATAGGCAGAACAATAAGATTCTTAGGCTATATTCCTGAAATACACAATTAAAAATATCTTAATATTATTATGTTGTTAGCAGATATGAAATGGAAAATAACTTTTATAGCTTAATAATAGCAATGTTATTTTTTTCATTATCAATGGGATTCAGACAGATCTTAGTATTATTGTCTAATATTTATTGTTACTTGAATTGTATTGATCAAATAAAAATGCCTGCTTTTTATAGTCAAAATCCAGTCAACAAGTGTTTATTCAGTGTCTGCCATATACCTGGAACACTTTGTTTTATTTTTGTCTTAAATATGGTTAACTTAATATAGTGCCTGGCACTGGAGACACTGAAATTCAATAAATACAAGGGTGACATGATCAGAATTGCATTTGAGGAAGATCAGTTTGACAGATAAGTGAAAGATGGACAGGAGTAGGAAGAGACTTTGGACATAGAGATCAACCAAGAGGCTATTGCAATAGTCTAAGCATGAGATGGTGAGGACCTGCATCAGTATTGTGATATAATGTCCAAGAGGATAAAGAGTATAGATGAGAGCTGTTACTAAAGTGCAATCATTAGGACTTGGCAATAGAGTGGATAAGAAAGATGAAAGTTGGAGCAGCTAGTTGGTGCAGTGGATAGAACAACCAGCCTTGAAGTCAGGAAGACCTGAGTTCAAATCTGACGTTAGACATTTAACATTTCTTGTCTGTATGACCTTGGCCAAGTCATTTAACCCCAATTGCCTCAGCAAAAAAGGAAAAAAAAAAAGAAAATGATAGTGAGGAGACAAAGATGACTACATAAATTTTAGGCTTGAATGATTAAGAATGTCCTTGACAGTAATCAGGAAGTTAGGGAGAGGGGACAATTTTGGGAGAAAGATATTGAGTTTAAGATATCTATAGGAAATTTAGCTCAAGATGTCTGATAGGCAGTTGTAGATATGAGACTGGAGGCCAAAAAAAAGGTATGAAATGAATTAAGTATATTTGAAAATTATCTTCATGGAGATGTTAATTGAAAAAAATACAAATCTTAGAATTTGAGTTCATTGTATACTCACTATAAATATGCTTGACATAACTGAAGAGGGATGCTAAATGCTCTTCTTATTCCCAAACGATTTTAATCTTTTCTGTTTCTATGTTCTAGAAACGTTTAGTTCCTTCAACATCAATTCAATAACTGTTTTTCAAGACTTTATGGGACAATGTTAAGTACTGATGAATATGTACAATCGTTTAGTCTATGATAATGGGATATTTTATTGGCTGAATTCCCAAGAATATTTTGAAGTCTTTTATTTGCATTATGAGCTTTTGTGTGTCTATATTTGAAATATGGTGAGATTCTCATATATTAGTCTAGTTGCCAAATCATGCCTTATTATATATTATTATTTAATTTAATTTTTTTAAGTTCAACTTTTTTATTATAGCTTTTTATTTATTTATGTATTATGATTTTAAAGAAAAGTTTGGATTCGCTCCTATAAATGACGCTCTCAAGCTCAATTAAAAAATGAAAATAAAAAGTTTTAATCAAACAAGACAAGGTACAATTTAGATTTACACGACAAAACAAATAGAAATAAGAACAATTAACAACATGACAATTATAGCAGATAGAGGAAGAGAATACATCACCAATTCAAGGGAACCTCAAAAACTCAAATGGCTGGGAGTCCCGTTTCAGCCTCAATCAACTTGAATTGTGTAAAGATTTTTCCGGGCGAAGCGTCCTCCCCACGGGTGAGACTCAGTGGAGATGTGAGATTCTCAATCTTATATACCTCTCTTAAACAAAGAGGGCTTTCAGCCAAGAAGTCTGACATGTGTGACCATTTAGTGTTTTAACTCATTCCATATGTTATGGATCAAGTATCTCACTTTATCTGTCATTTTGACATATGTATGTATCAAATATCTAGTATTTTGACTCATTCCATATTGTCTATACCTTGACTTATTTCCTTAGCAATAGTATATGCTCAAGGACGGAGCCACCCGCTGTAAGCATAAACATTTCTAGAATTGGCTAGTTCCTGGTATCTATTGTCAAGGACATATAGAGTTCATGGAATGGTCAAATTCCCATAATTTAGAAGCTCAGACCTGTTAGATTTGAGTGAGCTTACAATTCTAATATGAAATTTTAATTTCTTATTCAACAAGACATATGCATGGGTAATTTTTCAACATTGACCCTTGTAAACCCTTCTGTTCCAACTTTTCCCCTCCTTCCCCCCACCCCCTCCCTTAGATGAAAGGTAGACAAATACATGTTAAATATGTTAAAGTATATGTTAAATGCAATATATGTATACATATTTATACAGTTATCTTGCTGCACAAGAAAAATCAGATTTAGAAAGAAGGTAAAAATAACCTTAGAAGGAAAATAAAAATGCAAGTGTAAAGGTCAGAGGAGGAATCAGGCACTCCACAGTCATGAAGTAAACAGGCAAATAAAGCCCGTGACCCTCAGATGTGATTTGCTGTGAGTAAACAGAGACCACCTCCTGAGCAGCAGCTCTGATTACATTGAGATTGCATCATCTCCTTCTCTGATTATGTGTATGACCTTAAGCTGTGGGGAAGAGGAAGCAGGTCCTCTTTGACCTAGAGCTCATCAGGAGTTCACAGGGAGTCAGCAAAAGTTAGCTAGGAACAGGATGTGAACATGTGAATAAAAGATCTTGAGCTGTTCTAAAGGCTGTTCTCAAGTACTCTATCATGTATTTAATTCATCTTTCCTATGAAATGATGGCCAGAGATCTCTGAAGACTTCAGACAGAGGCAAGCTTGGTAAAATTGGTTTAAACACTACAAAAGACAGTGACCAGAGATTTCTCTGAGGCCCTGGGAATTAGGAGAGACTGGCAATAGTGAATGCAGAGTGGGCATTAACAAGGGTATTCACAAAAGTAGTGAATGCTTTGTGGGCATTTACAAGTGGTGCCAGAATGAATGCATTGTAGATTGCCAGAGCCCCCATTTATCAGGAAGATGGTACTCCATCTGGGAGGGAAGCATTATGGATCTAGGCATAAGTCTACCTAAGATCAAGCTCTAGGATGATGAGGGTGTGATTTGGGGCAGGGATGGATCTGCTGTCCTTGTCTCCAAAGCTTTTGGGTGGGTCTGTAGCAAAAGAATTTCATGTAATCAAAGCTGTGATAAGAAAAGCTTTTATTGGTAAGAAAGGCTCCAAGATGTCTTGGCAGGCAAATCACTCAAGAGAGAAGTGATTTTGCAAAGAAACATAATTTGAAGGCCTACTTTATACAGAAACCGAATAATAGAACAGAATAAGCAAGACTACTTAAGTTTGTATCTGAAAAGGTCTTCCTGCTTTCAGAGGATGTGGGGCCATTTAAGTTTGTATAATGTTTTGTTGGTGATTTTACAATAACTTTACAGGGCTGTCTGGTTTCCCTCTCATAAAAGGACATAGCTGTGCATGCAGCTCAAGTAAATAGGTGAAAGAGCCAGATGGATCACCTCTGAAGAATAGCAAGGAGCTTGCTTTCAAGCTGGGAGGTATTTGCTCCCACGCCTATTAAATATAGCTCAGCAAGGAAAAAATCTAAAGCTAATAGAGATGGTTGAGAGTATAGATCAAAAAATATAAGCATTAAAAGTTGAGTTAGAGGTAAAATGAAAAATTACATTACAGACAATAACAAAGAGAGATAAAAGAATTACAGGCTGAGTTACTTGGTTGAGTTAGAGAAAAGACAAAAAGAACTGAAAGTTCAGCCTACTAGCTGAAACTGAGAAGGAAAAAAACAAGCAGAAAGTTGGTGAACATACCATGTGGAAGTTAACCAGAGAAATATTCTTTAGTATTTTGTTAATTTATCTCAGCTGCTATTGCTTTAGGGGATCTACAGAGAAAAGAATTAAATATCCTGCTAATGGGAAGGGGTTTGGATCTATTCATACACAAAACTTGGTTTTGGCTTTAATTCTGCCTACCACCAAGCATGCACCTTTGGGGAATTTCCCATTTCTTGATCTTCCTCCCTCAACTCCACCTTCATGGGTGGGAGGGGGAGGAAGAATGGGAGGGGTGATGATATTATCAGCACTGCTCACTACCCAATTCCAACCCCCAGGAGGCTTCATGGCCAGAGGCAAAGGAGACTTGTGTTTTAAGTGTACCAGTTGTTATTATGCTCAGAGAGTTTTTGAAAATGCAGCACTCCAACCTGATCAGTTAGTCTCTAAGCAAGCCTGTGAGGATAAGAGATTGCAGTTAGAGAAAGTAGAGTTTTATGCCTACAAGACTACAAAGATATTATCTGGGGAGCTGAAACTTGCCTTTGTTCATCTTATAGATCTTTCTTTCGCTTTTGCACAGAGTTGAATGTCCTTTGTTCATTATCTGTATGAATGACATACCATTGAAAAGATTGTTAGACACAGATGTAGATCGTACAGCTATTAGAAATGCCAGCTGGTCTAGTAATTTGCTAAAGATTACAGTAAACACCTATATGTCTGCCATAAAAGGCGCTATAGTAGCTAAAATTAGTGCTACCTCTTTGAGATGGGAATTTAAAGATAAGACAGAAGTTTTTTTTTTTTAATAATTAAAATAAGATATGATTTAATTAATTATAATGTGTATAATGTACTTTTTTTTAATGACATAAGTAAGTAGTCTGCATAGGGTCTAGGAAAAGTAAAGGCAAATATTAATAAAGTTCTCTCATTACAGGCTGTCAGAAGTTCAGTTTTGGAATGTCCCTAAAGGTTGTCTAGTCAAAACTATAAGTCTTGTCAAGATAACATGCATATGTTAAGTGCTTACTGTATAGCAGAAATAGTGCAAAGTATGGAAATACAAATAGGTAAAAACCCGTCCTTGCCATCAATGAGTTCAAAGGCAGTAGGCATTTCCTCTACCACATTCTTGAATGAGATGAGGTGAGATCTTTCAGGACAGTTGTGAAAATCGAGTGGGGCTTCATCTACTTCAGAGTTCGCGTGGGCCTGAAGGACTCTGAAGTTCGAGCAAAGGGCATTGCCTTCCCCTCCTATGACATCTCCCTATTTAATCCAAATATGGGCAACTATGTACTTATTGGTCAAGTTCAATTTCATGGGTAGATCTCGAGTTTAGAATGTAAGACTCTCAGCCAATGAGGATGAGGGTCAGTGGTGGGAGGGAGCGTTTTGCGTTAGGGATTAAAGGTGCTGTCCTGCCCACAGGAGGCGCTTCCTCTCTTCCTCCAAGAGTGGGACGCCCTTCTCGCGAGAATGTACAATAAACTTTGCTTTTCTCTAGAGCTCTCTCCAGCTTTTTTATTAAATGGTGACCCTTCACCATTTCCGTACCACACAGTTTGGGGGCTAGTCCGGATCCTTTACTCGGTGAGTAAGTGAACTCCTGGGTGCTAATGGGATGGCGCCCTGCTTTGATTTAGGCAGCCCGCTAGCATCTAGGGGCTTCTCCTTGCTCCCTGACCTAGAGTGGACCCGAAGTGGAGAAACTCAGAGAAAAGCAACGGAAACTCCGCGGTGAAAATCCCAACCGGTTGGTGGAGGACAGATCAGTCAAGAAATTTGCTGCGCAGCAACCCAGTGGAGGTAAGCGTCCTGTGAAGCCCCTTGAGTCTAGTTATAGGTTCTGGAGGGGGCTGTAGACGGTAGACAGGAAGAGAGCTGGGCCTTCCTGGGTGACTGAGTTAACCGGCGATGGTTAGCGTGTTTGGGCATTTAAGGAGTCTGTTAAACTCCTTCCAAATTCAATGGGTGTGGCCTAGTCCCAGCCAGCCCTCGCGGAGAGAAATGAGAAAAATATCAGAAAATACCGGTAGATAGTCCCTTGGGAGATAAATTAAGTAATTGGAACAAACTGCCAAAATATGAGGAAAAATAAAAAGCAAGAAAAAGCGGATAAGGTATTGTTGTTTTGTTGCAGACTGGTGGTGCCAAAAGGATTAAATGGTACCTGAAGGGAAGGACCTGAGAGGATTTAATTCCATTAGCCCTTCCAAGGGCCTTCGGGCGGGGAGGAGAACTAGGTCTTTTGAAGCAGGGGTAGTTTCAGCTGACCAGAAATAGCTGTTAGTAGATCCCATTTGGGATCAGAAACCCTGTACACGGGGAAGTATGTGGGATTGAGCCAGTGAAGATGGTGGTTTCCTTCCTCTTCCTTCCACGTGTCCTGACTGCATTAGGGCCACATGGGCCGGGGGAAAGAAACCGCTATTTGGTGAAGTTCATTGTTTTAAATATGATAGCAAAGTAGTTTTATATTATTGGGAATTTAAAGCTGTGATTGGGATTTTAAGTTAAAACATAGGTTTTTAAAACAATGCTGGTAGCTTACTTAGGGGAGGTTGTGGTTGTATCTCCCTACTTAGATGGTATGTTTGCTAGAGGTATTGGGTAATTTGTAACTGAGCTATGCCTTAAGTGTTTGTCAGCTCTGTTGGGCATGTATTAAGTTTTATGAAATTTGGGTCAGTTACGTGCAAACATTGAAGTGTAATGTTTAAAAATATATACATATATATTTACTTAAGGACGGGACAGTAAAGATTGATTTGTAAAAGTAATTAATAGTTTAAATGGAGCTATGATCTATTGGGTCGGGAAGCATGGTGGTGTGGGGGAAGGGTGACCAGGTGGAGAGGTCCCTCCTCCCATTAAGTATACTGGGTTTTTTTTTTTTTTTTGTTAGTTTGTTTTTAATAACTGCACCTCCTTGCTGATTTAGATATTATTTCTACTGTTTAAAGGAACAGCCTACATTTAGATAAAATCTTTTGGGACTGAAGCTAATATTTACGGAGTTTTGAATTCAGGTATAACTGTTTGCAGAGGTCGTTAAACTCCACCATCTGGAGGTGGGATGGTTAAAATTAGGACAGCTACCTGAAGTAAAACTGCCTTAAATCATGCCTCTCGTTTTTCCTCTTATGTTTGTAATCAGAGCCAAGTGGTCAGTGAGATATACATTGCTAGGACCGCTCCCACTTTGCCTTTCTTTTTGAGACGAAGCTGGCAATCTCTGGAACCCCAATCCTACACTCCTGACTATAGATCTATATTCAGATGCGTTTTTCATGTTTTGCATGATCATGGTGGGGAAAGAACTCTTGACACTCAATCCCCTATTAAATATGCAGAGAAGATGAAATGAAGGGGTATTCAAGTTAGAACAATATTAAATCTAGAGGGCTGGGAGATGGCTCACAGATTCCATAGTGTTGAAACATGAGGCAATACTATTAGAAAAGAATGTTCCATAATCCAAGATCATAATTTTAATCCTGCTTCCTTTTTGTCCCCTGGAGAATAGAACTATTGCTATTTTGGGAAATTTACTAGTCTGTTGTGTATAATCTGATAATTTCTGTAAACAGGGGGGGAAGGGAAACTGAGATTTCAACTGGTCAGAAAATTGGGAAAAACTGATGTCTTATTTCAGTTTAGGCCTAATTGGAAACTACTTACTCTTTGCTTACCTCATCATTTTGATTCCCTGATGAAGGACCTCGAAAACTAGACATAATTTGGGTACTGAATAGAACTCTGGAAAAGGTAAAAGATTTTTTTCTTTTTGCAGCGGACATCCAGGCTGCTTCTGGCCTGGATCGTTGTTAGAGCTCTATGCTCGGCACAATTTTGTCTCTACAGATAAGGGAGAGGCTGCAAAAAGTTGAAAAAGCTCTTTACCTGTCCACTAGCTAGACACACCTGATTTTAGCAGATGCAGGGTTTGGAGAAGGCTGCAGAGACAAAAGGCCTTTACAGGGGACTCTAGCTGAAAATTTGCTAGACTATGATTGGCTAGCTTATGTTTTAACTTTGAATTATTGTCCAGACTCAGTCCTGCCTCAGTTTCCTTGCCTCTTAGTTCTGCAACCCCCCCCCCCCCCCCGCCTCTATCAGAATACTTGATAAGACCTTATGTTTCAGAATAGCAGAATGTCTCTCCCATTACAAGTTAATGGGAATCTCTTATCAAAACTTCTTGAATTCTCTTGTGTGGAATTAGACATTCTGTATATGATTGTATTTGCATTGGATGTTTTTAATAAAACAAACTGATTTCTATGAATAATGTTCACTTATGAAAGATCTACTTGGATATAAACTCATTGGGACAAATTCCTTATTGTTATCAACACAAGGTTATGATAAATATTTGTTTAGAATTTATGTATGGTTCTTCTAGGATGGTAAATGGGAAAAGAAATGGGTTTGTTAGAACTTACACTGTTACCAAGGGCAGTCTACCTGCCCATTGGTCTGCTCAAACTTGTGAATTGCTGTGAATTGTATGCTTTAAATCAAGCGTTAAAATTATTGCGTGACCAAGATGGGAATATATATACTGATTCTAAATATGCCTGGGGTGTGGTGCATGTATTTGGGAGGTTTTGGGAGGAAAGAGGATATGTAAACAGTAAAGGTAAAGAACTGGTTCATCATACACTAGTCAGAGAGATACTAGAAAATATTCTGACTCCTAGGAATATAGCAGTAATACATGTAAAGGGACATCAGATGGGAAATTCTTTTGAGGCAAGGGGAAATAGATTAGCAGACCGGGAGGCCAAGGGAGCCGGAGATCAGGAAATCTCTCATATAATGGCTTTGATACCTGTACTTCCCCCTAGTCTACCCTCTCCTAGTTTTACTCAGGAGGAAAAAGAGAAAGCCTCAACTCTCGGAGCAGTTGAGAACTCGGAAGGACGATGGCTCTTACCTGACGGCAGAGAGGTACTGACCAAAGCAAGTATGAAGCAAGTCCTTCAGCAACTGCACCAGGGCAGTCATTGGGATGTCCAAAACCTGTGTGATGCTATACTGACAAGGTATGTTTCCCCCGGCCTATATACTATGGCTCCACAACTGGTGGACGGTTGTCTTGTTTGTCGAAGGACTAACAGGGCTGCCCAACGCCAGCTTCCAAAAGGGGGACGACCTCCTGGAATCAGACCATTCCAAAGCATCCAGGTGGACTTTACTGAGCTGCCACCAGTGGGGCGCCTTAAGTTCTTGCTGGTCATAATGGACCATCTGACCTCATGGGTGGAGGCATTCCCGTCAGGCCGAGCAACTGCCTCGACAGTAAGTAAGGTCTTATTAGAAGAAATTATTCCTAGAGATGGAATGGTGGAGAGGATAGACTCGGATCAGGGAACACATTTTTCTGCCCAGGTATTGCAGAATCCGATTAGGGCCTTAGAAATCACTTGGGATCTCCATACCCCTTGGCATCCTCCCTCTTCTGGGAAAGTAGAAAGGATGAACCAAGAAATAAAACGGCAGCTGACTAAGTTATCTTTAGAGACCCAACTACCTTGGACGAAATGCCTTCCTCTCGCTCTGGTTAGAATCAGGACCAAGCCACTTAGAGATATTGGGCTTTCACCTTATGAATTATTGTATGGTCATCCTTTCCAGGCTTATCCTAAGGGAGACTGGGACCCTATTTTAGAAACTAAGGATTTTTTTGTTAAGAGATATGTTAAATCATTGCTGGAACATTTGCAAGGACTTCAACAAAAAGGGCTAATAGCTCAGACTCCTCCTCTAGGTTTCCCTGTTCATAGAATTCAGGTTGGTGATTGGGTGATTGGGGAAGGACGAGAAGCTGACTCCGTGCTGGGACGGACCCTACCAAGTGATACTGACTTCAGATACTGCGATTCGCACTCAGGAACGAGGCTGGACACACCACACCAGGACAAAAGGACCTGTGGCGCCACCTTTATCAGAAGAGTGGACAGTTGAAGACAGGGGAGACCTCCAATTACATAAGAGGAGGGGACCTCCACTGAATGGGAACACTGATTCTGAATCCAGTGCATTGTAACTGTATGACTTCTCTTTTCTTACTCTGGGTCTCTTTGCCTGTTTGTGATTTGATATATTTTCCTTTGGGAAGTTCACCTTAACTTTACGGTGTTATAATAGTTGAACACTATGAGGCTCTCCCTAAGCTTTGGGTTTATCTATTTCCTTATGACCTTCTAGAGATGAGAACCAATTTCTCCTGCTCATGCAGAATATAGGGAGAACATTTAACTTATCGAATTGTTGGATCTGTGGTGGATCACAACAATTGAACCAATGGCCATGGGTACCTGTCCCCTTAAGCCCAGCCTGGATCCTTAGCAACAGATCCCAAATTCATAATGGGACCAGTTTCTGGAATTTGGAAGAGAAACATCAGTGGTCATTGACAGAAGATAGGAAAGGGAAATACTGCTTAAATCAGACAGGACAAGGTTTGCAATTGGACAGGGAATTATTATATTGGACTAATAAAGCCAAAATTTTTCTTTCTTCGCGAACAGGCAAACCAATATTTAGGGATTCAGTTGTATGATGATTTGGGAAGGGGGAAACGGAGTTTAGATAACTCCATCACTTGGACTGAAGATGCAAATGGTTGGGGGGAGGCCTGGCCTCCAGAAAGAATAGTCAAAGAGTATGGGCCAGCAACCTGGGCTCAAGATCGAAGTTGGGGATATAGAACTCCAATATACATGTTGAACAGGATAATTAGGCTTCAGGCAGTTGTAGAGATTATCACCAATCAGACAGCTGAGGCACTACATCTTTTGGCTGATGAAGCTACTCAAACCAGAGAGGCTATTTTACAACATAGACTTGTGCTGGATTATTTGTTGGCTGAGGAAGGGAGAGTTTGTGCTAAACTAAATTTATCCACATGTTGTATAAAGATTGATAACAATGGTAATCTAGTGAAGGAAATCACTAAGAACATTAGGAAACTTGCTCATGTTCCTGTACAGACTTGGACCTCACTGTTCAATACTTCTTGATGGTCCTGGTTTGGGAAGCTGGTGGAAGCAGCTCCTTTGGTTTGGCCTTATAGCTCTTAGTGGTGTTATATTATTCCCTATCTACATCCCTTGTTTGATCAGATTAATAACCAGAATTGTCCAAAACTCATCATCTGGAATGATCAGGTTGGAAGAGAAAGCTGAAGGGTCTGTCAACAAGTAAGCTTCTATCATTGTGTGAAACATTAAAGTGAAGCTCCAAAGGAGCCTCTTCCATTATAGTTAGTTCAAATTTATTGCAGGAAGTGAAATCTCTGTCTCTGAAATACCTACTCAGGATTCCTTTTTTTTTTTTCCATGTGGGGTAAGGTAAAACAAGTTTTTAATCGTTCAGTTCTTTTTTTTTTTTTAATTAATTAATTTTTATAATTATAACTTTTTTTTGACAGTACATATGCATAAGTAATTTTTTTTTTTTACAACATTATCTCTTGTACTCCCTTCTGTTCCGAATTTTTCCCCTCCTTCCCTCCACTCCCTCCCCTAGATGGCAGGCATTCCCATACATATTAAATATCTTATAGTATATCCTAGGTACAATATATATGTGCAGAATCGAATTTTGTTGTTATTGTTGCAAAGGAAGAATTGTATTGGGAAGGTAAAAATAATCTGGGAAGAAAAAAAAAATAATGCTCACAGTTCACACTCATTTCCCAGTCTTCCTTTTCTGGATGTAGCTGATTCTGTCCATCATTGATCAATTGGAATTGGATTAGCTCTTCCCTATGTTGAAGATATCCACTTCCATCAGAATAAATTCTCATACAATATCATTGTTGAAGTGTATCTCCTAGTTCTGCTCTTCACTCCGCATCTCTTCAAGCCTCTCTGTATTCCTCCTTTTGGTCATTTCTTACAGAACAATAATATTCCATAACATTCATATATCATAATTTATCCAACCATTCTCCCATTGATGGACATCCATTCATCTTCCATCTTCTAGCCACTATGAAAAGGGCTGCCACAAACATTTTGGCACATACAGGTCCCTTTCCCTTCTTTAGTATCTCCTTGGGATATAAGCCCAGTAGTAGCACTGCTGAGTCAAAGGGTATGCACATTTTGATAGCTTTTTGGGCATAATTCCAGATTGCTCTCCGGAATGGTTGGATTAAGACAGAAATTTTTATTTATTTTATAGTTGAAAGATTCCCCATCGGTGGGAGACATCTTACAAAGTGAAAAAATTCAGACCTTATTTTATATAGGACAGGAGCAACTTAACCAAGTACATTAACAAGCTTCTCTAAGTCCTTGGAATTCCCCTAAATTTGTTATGGATTCAAGATAAGTAAATGGACAGATGGAGACAATGGAAGCTCTTCAGTTTGGGCTTCCATGTCCACAACTGCCTCAAATAGTCTCTTTGGATTAAAGATTATTTCTATTCTATCCCTCTAGATAAGGAGAATATGAAGGGATTTGTCTTTTCAGTGCCCAGCATTAATCTAGCTCAGCCTTATAAAGAATTTGAATGGACAGTTTTGCCATAGGGTATGAAGAATAGCCCTAGTATGTGTCAATGTGAATGTGACTGCTTACCTTACTCCTGTAAGAATAGCATCTCCAAAAGTTATATTGTAACCACCATTAAGAGAAGACAGTGCTTTAGACTCGCCATGCCAGCTTGTAAAAAAAATCTCAAGAGACTCTAAAAGAGATGAAAATATGAACCTCCCAGCACAATCAGAACAAAATTTTATTTCTTTTATTTCTTACCCAGTGTTTGTGGATAGAATTTCAATAAAAGCCATTAAGAGAATACTACAATTTTCTGGTACAAGACCTGGCAAAATATATACCTCTCATGCCAGTGCAACATTGATGTGTGTTGTGGAACATTGATGTGTGTTCCCAGAGTGGAAAAATTTATTGTCCACAGCTCCAAGCCTTGCACATGGGTATGTAAATATAATTTTTAATATGGCTTATTCAGTAGATGTAGTACAAAGAATTGCCACAGCCTAAGTAAAATTTGTAGTTTTTAAAATATATCACAAGCTCTTTAAAGAAGTTCAAGAGCAAGTGAGAAGGCACTAAGGTAAGTATTATATCCTGCATGTCCATTTTCATAGTGGACTTTCCAATCCTATCTTTTATCATCAGGCTGCTAAATTTTTCATAGTGGACTTTCCAATCCTATCTTTTATCATCAGGCTGCTACATTTGCAAATTGTGATAACTAAAGAGGAAGCTAGCAGCACAGCAAAAGGATGTATAGCTTGCCTTTTCACATTCCTATGCTGCTCTACGGAAAATGGACATCACTCATGTTAAGAGAGTTAAGAGGCAGAGCATCTATGTAACCATGGATATAAAACCATGGATATACATTCTCAGTTCCTTATGGCTTCATTCCAATCAGGAGAAACAGTCAGCCATCTTTCCCTTGTAGGAATCTCACATGCACTTTACATAGGTAATGTGCCAGCTTATACATCTTCTGCCTGTAGGTCCTTTTGCATTGAATCTGGCATTGCACATTCACTGGCATCCCATATCATCATTGAACAGTCTATTTAAACCCCCAAGATATTCCTGTCCAGGCCGGAGAAGGGAATTTTGGGATTTGTACGAGATGTAGCAATACCTACATGTAATTGCTTGCAATTTTTAAATTCTTTGGATTTTACCCTAGCAATGTGCTTCTGACACATGCAGAATGTGTGGCTAAACAACAGACTGGCTGACAAGGACAAGAACCCTTTCTCCACAGTGATGTAGAAGGGCTTAGATGGTATCTGAAAGGGCTGGGTTGGGTCAAGGTTTGGAGTCCGGATATGTTCTTGTTATTCCAGGTGCAGACCCAACAGCAGAGAAATGAATCCCAACCAGACACATCAGTGACTTGGGGAAACAAGAAGAAAAGGATTGGACTAAAACCAACAGGGCTGTGTCCAGAGGGATCGGCCAGAGGTTAGCAGCCTTCCAGACACTGATGGCAGCCATGTCCCTCCTGACCATGCACCAGAGACAGCAGATACAGCTCAATTGACTCAACTGAGTCAATTGGCTCAATTGGACTGTCTTGGGTGATGTGCAATACCTACAGACTGATCTAATTGGACAATGAGCTTGTGTGTTTCTCCCATGGCTACTCACTGTTCATATGGTGGCCTGGGGAGAGACTTCACCCTGTTTTCCACTTATAGACAATGCCTCTAAGTTAGTGGGTGAAAAACCAACACATCCACCTGCCAAAGTTAGTGAGGCAGTGCTACAGGACATGATTTTTCTTGTATACATCTTCCTCTGTGCCTTTCTTTTACTAAAAGATGTATACAATTGAAACTACAGACTTTGTCATCCCACTTCATTGACGTCCCACCTTCTTGAGCATGACTTTATGGAATGGGTTGAACACCATGCTGCATGCTTGGTTTTGGCCACTGTTTGGCTTAGTTGTTATTGTTTTACTTTTGTTTGCCTTTGTTCTGTTATATACATTCTGTAATCTCATTGATTAGTCAAGTTATTGTTGATGTTAAAGTCAGTTTGATGTGATGAGTGGTCCCCCCACTTTACAAGAGAAGGAAATTGCAAGGGTCAGAGGAATCAGGCACTCATCATTTCTTTGACTCAGGTCAAAGAAAGCCTGAGACCCCCGGATGTGATTTGCTGTGAGTAAACAGAGACCACCTTATGGGCAGGAACTCTGGTCGAATTGAGATTGCATCATCAATGAGAAGTGTCTCCTTCTCTAATTGGCTGTGTGTTTGACTTCATAGACCCAATTAAAGCTGTGGGGACAAGGAAGCAGATCCTCTTTGACCTTGAGTTCATCAGGAGTTCACTGAAAGTCAGCAAGAGGTTAGCTAGAAACAGGATGTGAACACGTGAATAAAAGATCTTGAGCTTGCACATAGCTGTTCTCAAGCACTCTGTCGTGTATTTAAACCATCTCTCCTATGAAATGATGGCCAGAGATCTCTGAAGACCTCAGACAGAGGTAAGCTTGGTAAAATTCTTGTAAGCACTGCAAAAGACTCTAGTTTCTCTGAGGGCCTGGGAATTAGGAGAGATTGGTAGTAGTGAATGCAGAGTGGGCATTAACAAGGGTATTCACAAAAGTAGTGAATGCCTTGTGAGCATTCACATGCAAGTGGACAATAAGAGAAGGAGTAGAAATGCTATGTGGTGGATCACACTCATTTCCCACAGTTCTTCCCTGGGTTCTCTTCATTACTGAACAACTGGAACTGATTTGGTTCATCTCATCGTTGAAGATGGCCATGTCCATCAGAATTGACCATCATATAGTATTGTTGTTGAAGTACATAATGATCTCTTACTTCTGCTCATTTCACTCAGCATCAGTTCATATAAGTCTCTCCAGGCCTTTCTGAAATCATGCTGCTGGTCATTTCTTACAGAACAATAATATTCCATAATATTCATATACCACAATTTATTCAGCCATTCTCCAATTCATGGGCATCACTTCAATTTCCAATTTCTACCCACTATTAAAAGGGTTGCCCTTTCCCTTCTTTAATATCTCTGGGATATAAGCCCAGTAGAAACACTGCTAGATCAAAGGATATACACATTTTGATAACTTTTTGAGCATAGTTCCAAATTGCTCTCCAGAATTATATATTATTATTAAGATTATGATGTTGATACAAACAGGATTGGTCTAATAAAGAGACAGTGGGCCTTAGAAGATACTAGATACTAGAGATACCAGAGAGAAGGGAGAAGATATTAGGATGGTTTGCCATTTTCTCTTCCATTTATTTTACAGAGGAGAAAACATGATTGAGGGAGTTTACAACTAATAAATATCTGAAGTCAGATTTGAATTTGGAGGGATATATAAGTCTTCATGACTTCAGGCCTGGCACTCTATTCATTGTGCCAATTAGCTGGCAGGAAAGAGGGAGAGTCAGATTCAACGGCCACTTCTCACATTTATTTGCCAAGTGACACCAGGAAAGTCTTAATATCCTACTGCCCCCAGCATCTCTTTTAAAACTATATATTTCAGAGCAAGTGTTGAGCTGCATTAGTAAATAGCAGTTTCTCACTTGGAAGTTCCTTTACCAATGAAACCACAGAGCCAGTTCCTAAACTTGTATAATGATTATGATGATGATGATGATGATGATTGAAGTGAGGAACATAACTTGAGAAAGAAGTATCTGAAACAGGGAGGAGCCAATGGCAGAGACAAGATGGCAGAGAGGACACAGACATCTTCCTAAATTCTCCTTTGCCCTCAATCTATTTTAACAATATTCAGCCTTGTAATTAATGCTTGACTGTCAGAACTCATGAATATTGGGAGTATAGAAGATATTCTCAAAATTTTTCAGAAAAGGTCTGTTTTTGCTTGCTGGTGCAAACAGAATAAGGCTACGTCAGGTGCAGCCTTCAGGCAAGTTGGCAGTGAGAGCATAGGAAACAGACCACAAGGAGGGATGGGGTGTGGTCTCAGCTGAAAATCTGCAGGGCAGAATTTTCCACAGTGGACCTTCTTTGCCCTAGCAGCAAGCCAGTAGATCAGCATAAAAGCTATAAAAATAGGAAGTAAAGACTATAATCCCAAAACACTAGGGTCTCTCTGGACCTGGCCACATCTACCCAACACCCAGAGTGACTCAGTATGATCCCAAGCACAGCTGCAGTAGTTGGCTCCAGCAAAGTCCTAGTAGCTGCCTTTCTATTGCTGCTTATTTCAGCGTAACTGCTAATTCCAGCACAGCCAGTGGCTGTCCGACTGTCCCTTCACTGCCACTTCCTGCTGTCTGTAGAGGAAGCTTGGAAATACTTCACTGCTCCCGTAAGCAGGTCATAAGGCTTTTTTTTTTTTTTTTCCCCCAGTACAGAAAGAGAGCAGACTTCAAACCCTGAGGAGACTAAAAACAGTTTGTCTCTAGATCCAAAGGTGGATATGATCTGGTCCCCATCAAAAAAGGCTCTCATAGAAGAAATTAAAAAGGATCTTAAAAGAGAGCTAGATAAAAAATGGGGAAAGGAAAGGAAAGTTTTGCAAGAGGGTCAGAACAAGTCATTAAAAGATAGAGTGGATAAAGAAATCAATTCCCTGGAAAACAGAATTTGTGAATTGAAAAAAAAAATGATTCTTTAAAAAAAAAATTGGCAAAATGGAAAAAAAAAATTCCATAAAATAAAACAACTCATTTTAAAACTCAAATTGACAGATACAAAAAGAAATTTAAAAAAGCAAATGAAGAAAATAATTCATTAAAAATCAGACTTGAACAAATGGAAATGAATGACTTGAGACACTAAGTCAAGCAAAACCAGAAAAAAAGAAAAAAAATTTGAATACCTACTTGGAAAAACAATAGACCTGGAATATAGATCTAGGAGAAATAATCTAAGGTTTATTAGACTCCCTGAAAAATCATGATTAAAAAAAGAGCCTTGACAATATTTTTCAGGAAATCATCAAAGAGAACTGCCCAGATGTTATAGAAACAGAAGGCAAAAGAGACATTGAAATAATTCACTGATCACCTGTGGAAAGAAATCCCAAAATCAAAACTCCAAGAAATAGCATAGTTAAATTTCAGAACTATCAGACCAAGGACAAAATACTACAAGCAGCCAGAAAAAAACAATTTAAATACTGAGGAGCCACAATAAGGACTACTCAAGATCTAGCAGCATCCACATTAAAGGACTGAAGGGCCTAGAATCTGATATTCCGAAAGTCAAAAGAACTTTGTATGCAGCCAAGAATAAGTTACCCAGCCAAAATGAAAATTTTCTTCCAAGGAATAAGATGGATATTCAGTGAAATAGGTGAATTCCATTTATTTCTGATGAAAAAACCAGACCTAAAGAAAAAAAATATATAGGACTCAAAAGAAGCTTAAAAAGGTAAAAAGAACTCTTGAGAATTGTATTTCTGTTATGGGTATACATAGAGAGTACATGTATAATTTGGTTTTATTGTTATAATATAAAAAAAGAACTAGAGGGGGAAAGGAAATTATACCAGAAAAAGGGAGAAATGGATGTAAAAAGAAGGAAACTACATCTCATGAAGAGGCAAAGGAAACCTATTATATCTGAGGGAATCAAGGAAAGGGGATGAACACAGTGTGAATCTTATTCTCATCAGATTTGGTTCAAAGAGAAAATATTAGACATATTGGTTTACATAGAAACTTCTCCCACCTCATGGAAAAGTGGGAGGGGAAAAGCAAAAAGGGAAAGGTGAAGGTAAATAGAAAAGAATACAGAAATAGTAAGGAAAAGGTTTAAGAAAAGGGAAGGGGGTATGGAGGGATTCTAAAGAGGGAAATCTGTGTGAGGCAAATGGTGCTCATAAGTCTAATACTAAGGAGAGGGGGTAAGGGGGAAAGAAAAGAGAAAAGAATAATCTGGGGATAATAAGATGACAGGAAATATAGACTTAGTAGTTTTAACCATAAATGTGAATGGGGTAAACTCCCCGCATAAAACGTAGGCAAATAGCAGACTGGATTAAAAGCCAGAATCCTACAATATGTTGTTTACAGGAAACACACTTGAAGCGGGGTGATATATACAGAATAAAGATAAAAGACTGGGGCAGAATCTATTATGCTTCAGGTGAAGCCAAGAAAAAGAGGGGTACTAATCCTAATTTCAGATCAAGCAAAATCAAAAATTGATCTAATTAAAAGAGATAAGGAAGGACACTATATCTTGCTAAAGGGAAGCATAGCTAATGAAGCAATATCAATATTAACATATATGCACCAAGTGGTGTAGCATCTAAATTCCTACAGGAGAAGTTAAAAGAGCTGCAAGAAGAAATAGATAGCAAAACTTCAATAGTTGGAGATCTCAATCTTTCACTCTTAGCACTAGATAAATCAAACCACAAAATAAATAAGAAAGAAGTTAAAAAGGTAAATAGAACACTAGAAAAGTTAGGTATGATAGATATTTGGAGAAAACTGAATGGATTCAGAAAGGAGTACACTTTCTTCTTGGCAGTTCATGGAACCTATACAAAAGTTGACCATATATTAGGACATAAAGACCTCCAGTTCAAATACAGAAAGGCAGAAATAGTAAATGCGTCTTTCTCAGGTCACGATGCAATAAAAATTATATTCAGTAAAAAGCCATGGGGAAATAGGCCAGAAAGCAATTGGAAACTAAATAAGCTCAATTAATAATTTCATCCAAGAGAATGACAATAATGAGACATCATACCAATATGTGTGGGATGAAGCCAAGGTGGTAATAAAGGGAAATTTTATTTCTCTAGAGATGTACTTGCATAAAATAGAGAAAGAGAAATTCTAATTCTCTCTAATTCAATGAATTATGCTTACAACTAAAAAAAGCTAGAAAAAGAGCAAATATTAATTTGAAATTCTAAAAATAAAAGGAGAGATCAATAAAATTGAAAGTAAAAAAAAAAACTATTAATAAATAAAACTAAGAGTTGCTTTTATGAAAAAAACTAACTAAATAGATAAAGGAAAACTAACTAAATAGATAAACCCTTAGTAAATTTGATTAGAAAAAGGAAAGAGAAAAATCAAATTGTTATTCTTATGAATGAAAAGATAAAAATTTCCGCTAAGAAAGAGGAAATTAGAGCAATAATTAGGAGTTACTTTGCCCAACTTTGTGCCAATAAATTTGATAACTTAAATGAAATAGATGAATACCTTCAAAAATATAGGTTGCTACATTAACAGAGGAAGAAGTAAATTGGTTAAATAATCCCACTTTAGAAAAAGAAATAGAACAAGCTATTAATCAACCCCCCCCCCAAAAAAAAAAAAAATCCACAGGACCAGATGGATTTACATGGGAATTCTACCTAACATTTAAAAAACAATTAACTCCAATGTTATATAAACTATTTGAAAAAATAGGGAATGAAGGAGTCCTACCAAATTCCTTTTATGATACAGACATGGTACTGATACCTAAACCAGGTAGGATAAAAGCAGCGAAAGAAAATTGTAGACCAATCTCCCTAATGAACATCACCTAATGAACATCAATGCAAAAATCTTAAATAAAAGATTAGCAAAAAGATTACAGAAAATCATCTCCAGGATAACACACCAGGACCAAGTAGGATTTATATCAGGAATGCAGGGCTGGTTCAATATTAGGAAAACTACTAGCATAATTGACTATATCACAGTAACCAAATTAGCAAAAGCCATGTGATCATTTCAATAGATGCAGAACAATCTTTTGATAAAATCCAACACTCATTCCTATTAAAAACACTAGAGAGTATGTGAATAAATGGACTTTTCCTTAAAATAGCCAATAGCATCTATTTAAGATCATCAGTAAGCATCATATGTAATGGTGATAAACTAGAACTATTCCCAGTAAAATCAGGAGTGAAACAAGGTTGCCCACTATCACCATTACTATTCAGTATTGCATTAAAAATGCTAGCTTTAGCCATAAGAGATAAAAATAAAGTAAAGGAATTAGAGTAGGTAATGAGGAAATCAAATTATCACTCTTTGCAGATGATATGATGGTATACTTAGAGAACCTCAAAGATTCTACTAAAAAGCTATTAGAAATAATCCACAACTTTAGCAAAGTTGTAGGATACAAAATAAGTCCACATAAATCATCAGCATTTTTATACATCGTTAACAAAATCCAACAGCAAGAGATACAAAGAGAAATTCCATTTAAAATAACTGTCGATGTATATGTATGTTGTATTTAACTTATGCTTTAATATATTTAACTTGTATTGGTCAACCTGCCATCTGGGGAAAGGGGTAGGGAGAATGAGGGGAGAAGTTGGAACAAAAGATTTTGCAATTGTCAATGCTGAAAAATTACCCATGCATATATCTTGTAAATATAAAGCTATAATAAAAAATAAAAGTAAAATAACTGTCGATACTATAAAATATTTGGGAACTTATCTGCCAAGGTAAAGTCAGGTACTATATGATCAAAGCTACAAAACACTTTTTGCACAAATAAAGTCAGATGTAAACAATTGTAAAAATATTAAGTGCTCCTAGATAGGTTGAGCGGATACAATAATGACAATACTACCCAAACTAGTCTATTCACTTAGTACTATTCCAATCAGACTCCCAAAACATTATCTTAATGACCTAGAAAAATAACAAAATTCATCTGGAAGAACAAAAGGTCAAGAGTTTCAAGGGAAGTAATGAAAAAAAAAATCAAATGAAGATAGCCTGAGGACAAAGGCACTAAGATGTGTGAGGAAAAATAGGGAGAACAGTTTGGCTGGACTGTAGTATGGAAAGTAATGTGTAAAGATAAAGTAAAGATAGATTGGGGTCAGGTGGTGAAGAGCTTTACATATCAACAGGAGAGTTTATGTTAGCTGCTAGAGGTAATGGAAAGCCATTGCAGTTTATTGAATAGTGGAATAACATAGTCAGACCTTTGTTTTTGGAAGACCACTTTGTCATTTGTGAAGAGAGGATGGATCAGACAGTCATGAGGCAGGAAACCTAATTAAGAGATTAGTTATTGCTCTAGTCTATGCAAATAATACTATAAGTCTGAAATAAGATGTTGGCTGTGTGAGTAGAAAGGGAGGGGATGTATTTGAGAGATTCAATGAAGCTAGGAATGACAAGATTTGACAAATACAGGATATATGTGGTGAAAGGAATGAAGGATGATATCAGGTTGTGGCCCTGAATCTTGGCTAATAGGGAAATTGGGAAGAGGGGTGGGTTTGTGGGAAAATAATTCTATTTTAGATATATTGAGTTTGAGATGAGAGTCAGTTTATAAATCTTTATTAAGTGCCTCTGCCATGCCAGGCACTATGCTAAACATGGAGGATACACAAGAAGGTTAAAGACAATTCTTGTCCTCAAGGGTTCACAATCTAAAGAAGGAGACAAATATGTAAAAACAAGCTACGTACAGAAGAAATAGGAAATGAATATGAGAGGGAAGGCTCTGGAATTGAGAGGGATTAAAAAAAGTTTCCTGTAAATGAAATTTTAGTTGGTACTTGGAGGAAGCCAGGGAAGTCAGTAGGCAGAGATGAAGAGAGAGAGTGTTCTAAGTATCGCCAAGAAAATGCTCAGAGCCAAGAGATGGAATAGCTTGTTTGTGAAGCATCAAAGAGATCAATGCCAGTGGGTCAAAAGTATGTGGGGGTGTCTAACCTGTGAGAAAATTAGAAAGGTTGGTTTGAAGGGTGGGAAAGCTGGTTTTAAAATATTTTGAATGACAGAGGGTTTTGTATTTTTTCCAGTAAGTATTAAAGAGTCACTGAAATTGCTTGAATGGGAAGGTGAATGGAAGGAGACATGTACTTTAAGAAAAGTACTTTGGTAGCTGGATCAATGCTAATTGGCTACAGGAAGAAACTTGAGAAAAATAGACCCACTAGCAGATTATCACTACAGTCTAACCTACACAATGGTGATAGTAATATCAAAGGAGAGAAAAAATTGAGAGATATTGAGAATTGAAATTGACAGGCCTTAGCAATAGATTGGATATGAAGGGTGAGAAATACATAATATGGAGGAAGATACCCGTGTTACAAATCTGAGGAAATGGGAGCTCTTCACAGAAATTGCTCTTAACAAAAATAGGGGAGTTAGGGCAGGGGTCTGGTTTAGAGGTAAGAGAATGAGTTCACTTTTGGATATGTTGAATTTGAGTTGTCTTCTGAACATCCATTTTGAGATGTCTGAAAGGCCATTAGAGATTCAAGATTGGTAGTCAGCAGAGATTTATGGAAAATAATATAAAGATTTGAGGAACATCAGCATAGTGATGATAATTAAATCCATGGGAGCTGATAGTCAGGTGAAGTAGTATAGAAAAACAAGAGAAGAGGAGTCTGAGGGACACCTTTGGTTAGAGGTCATGACCTGGATTAGAATCTACCAAAGAAAACTGAGAAAGAATGGTCTGAGAGGTAAGAGAAAACAAAACCAGGAAAGAAGGAGGTCCTAAAAAAGGACCTAAAAAAAGGAAAAAAAAAAGAAGAGGAGAAGAGGGTGATCAATAGTGTGAAAGGCTTTAGAGAGGTTAAAAAGGAGTGTTAATAAAAATTGGATTTGGAGATAGAATGGAATGGGATTGCTAGAAGCAGGTGGGTCTTAGTAAGAAGCAGAGCCACTTCTTCATATAAGGAAAAAGTGAAGAAGAAAGAGGAGTGATACAAAAAAGGAAAATGGGAGAGGAAGGAACTCATGGTGAATGGTCTCAATTGTTCTGAGACAAGCTCTTCAGTTGAGAGATTGTCAGGAAGGGAAACTATTATATTTTGAGGAAGGAAAAAACGGTTTGGAAGAACTGCTGTGAAGAGTAGCATAGTGAACTGATGTGTAGCAGAATAACCTAGTGGCAGTGAGGATCCAGTTAAGGTTATATAACAAATTAAAATTGACACAGAACTGTGTGATTTTTCTCCCCTGGCATTTGGTAACATACTCAAGAACGAAGATGGCAGATAGAAGATGGGAGTCATCCAAAAGTGAGACAAGGTGTAATTGATATTATAATAATATTTGAGCTGATCACCAAGATGTAGAGTTGGGGGAAAGAAAAGTTAGTGCAGGGGAGATAGCCTAGGATAAAATGAAAGGGTTAAGGGATTGGATATGGTATGGTGTGGATAAAGGGTTGGGTTTGGTAAGGGAAAGCAAAGCAAGGGTAGAAAGCCAATAAATTATAGTCAGATAAAGATATCTCAGGGCTTTGGAACATGAAGGTGATGCATTTGTGGATAATGAAAAGCGCAAGAGTCTTTGTGTGTAGCTGAGATGGGGTGGAGGAGTAAGTCATGGGAAGTGAGTAGGCTGACAAACTGAGTGATTAGGGTAGTTATTTGAGGAAGAGTCAATGTATATTAGATGTCTCCAGGATGGCTAATTCAAGCTCTTCCTGCCTGTAATATAGACAAGATGTAGAGATAAGGACTAGAGCAGGTCTTAAGTTTTTTCTATTCACAATCCCTTTTCACCCAAGAAATTTTTACACAACTCCAGGTACATAAGAATATAAAATAGGTATGCAAATTATACATTTGTGGACAATAAATCACAAACAAATCTATTTAAAAACAATTCTTTAGTATATATATATATATATATAATTTTACCATTTATTAAAGACAAAATAAAATTTGCATACTAATGAGATGATGCACTTTACTTTTTTTTTTAAACACAAAGAATTAAATCTTGATGAAATATTTGACTGTTGCCAAATTTATCATGACCCCAACATTCAATTATATGATCCACAGTTTAAGAAACTTTGGGTTAGATGTCAATATAAATAAATTGATTCAAAATTGGTTAAATGACTTCTACTAAGACTAGTCATAAATGGTTCAACTTCACTTAAAGGAAGGGCTTCAGTAGACTGCTTCAGGGTATCTAGTTGGTCTAGTTTTATTTATCATCTCTTCAACCTGATCACCCTTTTTCTGACTCTTTCCTGACTATCCAGTCTATTCTATATTCACACCAATCTCTCATCATGAAGATGTTTCTGACTCATCAGTCTTCCCCATTGCCAAATTCCTAAGACCACTATTTCTTGACTGGTCCAGGTCTTAATATGCTCACCTATCTCTTGGCTCCACCCTTGACTTTGCCTCTCCATACAATAGTACCTCTTTACATGTTATTTTCCCTTATTCATCTGTAACATTCTGGAGAGTTGGGAGAGGTTTTTTTTTTAATTTAAGTTAAATTTGTATTCCCAGAAACTGTCACATGGTAAATGCTTAATAAACACATTATCTCTCAATGATTTAGTTAAAGGTATAGATGGCATGCTCATCAAATTTGTGGATGACATAAAGTTTGAAAGGGTCACTTTGAGGAGATAATGGGTGAAATACCAAGAAGGAACATAAGCACTCAAGAATCACAACTCAGTCAGTTGATTATTCACAGACATGCACGCATATAGTTCCTTGGTCCTTCAGTTCCACAATCACAGCAATGTCAGAGAAATACAGTAGTATATGTACCTTGATTGAGGAAAGTACAGAACTCAAGGTCTCTGCCTTTATGTCTAGTTATATGGTTATTGGTGCTGAATGGATACACATGGACCAAGTGGAATGGGGGCCTTAGGAAGAATCAATCAGCAGATGGCCTGTACCATGATCCCTATGGCTTTATCTTCCATAATGTAATTAGGAAAATTTGCTAATCTAAATACCTGGATTAGCTTGTTTGCTGAACTGATTTTGAGCAGAGAAGCCTTGCATTCATTACTAAAATGAAGATGACAAAATCAGTTACTGAGTACATTGGAACTTCCCAGGATGTATAATGGTCAATTAATAGTGGCATGATATCATTTTTGTTAGCTAGACCCTAGCTAGCAAAAGGCCAATATTCCTAGCAGCTAATGTTGGGTTGCAGTATTTAGATTCAAAAAGAATCAATTTTTAAAAATGATAAATCAAAAAAAATTAGGAACAACTCCCCAGTACTCCAATACCCCAATGTATAATATTAAGATTAAGCTTAACAGGAAAAAATATTAAGTCTTACATTTGAATAAAAATGTCAGCTTCACAAGTATAAGATGATGAAGGCATGGCTAGACAGCAGGAAATCTGAAAAAAAATTGTGGAAATTTAGTTGACTGAAAACATTAGCTTAATATATACCAATAGTGAAATATGTCAGCCAAAAATCTAACTTTAATTTGGGCTGCATTATGAGATGCATATTTTTCTTAAATCAGATATTCACTTTGCATATCTGTTTTTCTTTTCTAAAGTCCTTATTTCTGATGGGCAATGTGATGAAAACACCCCTTGTGTGCCTAAAGTCTTCCACTGACTGACTCAAATGTCCTAATCTTTAGTAATGGATCCTAAATTCTTTGTGTAAGTATAATTTATGTCCTAAATCATTAGAAACAGAGACTAATCATCTATTCTGACAAGTCTTAGAAGTTTCTATTTCATATTTTTGATTCTTCCCAAGGAAGACAATGGACCTCTCTATTGTGATTATCAGATTAAAAAAAAAAATTGGTAGTCCTCAGCAAGCAAAAAAACTACTTCTCTCTTCTCCTCTTGAATCTTAGTAAAAATATATCTTGCCTGATGGTATCCCTGGAGCCATAGTATAATTTTTTTGAGGCAAGCAGTTTATTTCTCTTCAAAATATATATCTCTCTTCTCTGGCAATAGCCACACATGTTTCTTAGTCTAAAATGCTCAGTAGTCCTTCTCCATGGACTCTGGGTAACAATCAAGGATCTCAACATCCTGAAATAATTTGCTTAATGTGATGAGACAACATTGGTGCAAATAGCATGTAAGAGCAGAAAGAGAATTAGACTGGGAATAATTTAGAGATATGGGTTCCATTCCCAGCTCTTGATAGTGCCTTGCAGTGTAGTCTTGCATGAGTTAATCACTTTGGGTCCATGTCTTCATCAAGGATAGTCAAGGATAGAGGAGAAGAAGAGAAAATATCTCTCTGATCAACTTCGTGAGATTTTTTCACATGCATCATAACAAGAGATATAGGATATAACTTGTATAGAAATATTTTGGAGAATTGCAAGTGCTATATATATAAATTTACAGCAGTATAATGCCCTAGAGTAAGATAATAAACCACCTCAGGAGGCTTGGTTGAATTCTGATGATTGTGTATAAAATTCTCAAAAAGTATGGGGAAAAGTATGTGTATAAAATTCCTCAAAATATAAAATACTTAGTGCTGGAAGAGCTGTTAGAAGCCATCTAGTCTGTTCCCTGTTTTACAAATGAAGAAACTGAATTTCTGAAGGAAAGTGAACTTACCTCAGGTCCCTCATCTAATAGGGACCAGAATCAAAAGTGAACCCAAATCTTATGATTCTAAATTGAAGGCCAGTGTCATTGTGTCTTGCTACTCTTTTGAATTTGAAGTCATATTCTAGAATTATTTCAAGCTGAGTTACTGAAGAATTTTATCCTCTATGAATACAGGACATTCTCCATTTAACACTTTCAAAGTTCGAATTTCACAGAAATTTAGTATGAATGACTGCAAAACTGAAGCATATACAAAAACAGTCCTTAAAAACATGAACAAAACACTACCGACTACTCTTACTCCAACCAGAACATTTTGTTGCTAATAAAACCACATAAATTGGGTTTTGGACTGTTTGTTTAGAGCATGGTTTATTGGAACAGGAAGTATGTTTCTTCTTTTCTGTCCCTCTCCCTGTTTCTCTCTTTGAATTTACTCAGCGTTGGGTTGTATTTGCACAGAGCATTAATAAGTTTAAATTAGATAGGTCTGCTTTAGAACTCTTTAACACATATCCATCAAATATTCTCTCTGGTTCTCTGATTGTAAGAAGGAGTGTGGTTAAAATTCTGTTCTGGTTTACTTTGGGGGACAAGCTAATAACGCTTTATACACATAAATCATATTACTTACACTTTAAATTACTTGAGGAAATAGACAAATTTCCTTCATATTGAATGGCTGTTGAATGTTATTTCTCATATTTGTGTGATTGGCCAATGAGAAAACAATCCTTATGAGCCGGTGCAGAGTGCTTGGATTGTATCAAGGCTTGATACAATCTCTCATTGAATATTTTGGAGCATGTATTGGATCCATTCACTGAAGGTCCTTTTTGATTAGTTTCTAGGATGAAATTGGATATGTGTAAAAAAGATTCCCACTCATCTGTTAACTTCTTAGTTACATTTGTGTAAGGGAGCAATAACTTTTGTAAAATCTGGGGAAGAAGAGGACCAAAATATACCTTTTCCATGATTAAAATGGAATGATGAACACATGGCTTTACTGGTATTTCTATCTGTTGTGTAAGGCTATTTTTTTTTTGCCTGAAGAAATATTGGAGATAGCTGAGACTTGGCAAATTTTGAGACTGGAAGTTTGGGAACTGGTGTCCATGCCAGGGTTTGAAAACTCTACACCATTGAGGCCTGGAGGAGGGACCTGTTTGACCCAGTCCAGCAATAGATTAACATCAAGAATTCTGTGGTCTGCTTCAGTAAGACATCAGTTTTTTTTTTTTTTTTTTCCATTGGTTTTGCTGTATTTGCAAGACAATTTGAAAAGTTTGAGTTATATTTCCCATATACTGAGGTGGTGACTCATTGGTATTTGAAAGAATTGTTTATACTTTAGTTCTTGCTATGCCTTTTCAATACAAATTATTTTGCAAAAACTTAATTAATGTTAATTGATTAAAGCATACCAGGGCACTAATCACTAAATTAATCAATGATATAAGAAAGATGAAGAAAGAGGAAACTGATATTGGAAATATACCCCAATCCTTCAAGGATACTTTAAAAATCTTGAGACGTGCTCCTGAGGGACTAAACTCCCCTGTGTGAGTAGATGTTGAGATGAGAACTCCCAGAGTTCATGTATGGGTATATATGCATTCTGATTCTTTGCTTGTCTATTATTGAAACTTAGGGGGCCTTTTAGCTCTAATTGTTAAGAGATTGTTTTGTTCCAAGCCTAATTTTTACCTCTTTGTAATGTATATATAAGATATTTAAGGCTCTATTTTCAAAGACTTAAAAAGTAATAAGGGAAGGAGAGTTTGGGAAGTGAAGAGAATATATATTCTAAATAACTTTGAAGGAAGAGACAGGTAAGTATAAAGAAGTTTAGGCAAAATGATTTGAGAAATTCAGGCAGGTGGAGACTTCTTTTACCTAGAATTGGAAGATGTCCATGAACAGCTCTATAAAGTAAGTAATCTGAGTCAAGCTTTAAAAGCAGAGGACATCAATAAATGGAGATAGAAAATGGAAGATAATTTTTCAGATTTAGAGAACAGAATGATCAAAGGCGCAGAGTTGGAAGATAACAGGATGAGAATGGGGGCTTAGAAAATAAGAAGAGTAGTAACCTTGGATAAATTCAAGCTAGCTTATTGGGGCCTCCATACCAGGATCAGGTCCTATTCATACTTAATTAAATAGGTAAGGGGGGTGAAACAAAACGTTTTCAAGTCAATTTATATGATTTTTAACAATGAATAGAGAAGATACAGCAATGTTAATGATGGGAGGGGGTAAGCCAAAGACAAGAAAATCAGTTAAGAGGCTACTGACAAGTGAAAATATGTGAGAATCTGAACTAAGGCAGTTGCAGTTCAAGTGGGAAGGAGGATGGTGTCTTGGCAATTTATCAATTGATTAAATGTATGGGATAAGATAAAGGGAAAAGTCAAAAATAATTCCTAATTAGGATTAATTAGGTAAGTTGTGAAAGGAAAGTTTAAGGAGGAAGATGGTGAATATAGGTCTAGATAAATTGAGTCTGAAATACCAACAAAATATTCTGGTGATTGTGAATATAGGAATAGAGATATAGAAAGATATAGATATGGAGATATAGATTTGGAAGCTATCTGCTTAGAGTTAATAATTGGATTGATAGGCATGGATGAAATGACTAAAGGGAAGAGAGTAAAGAGATAAGAGAAAAGGTACATGAACAGGATAGTGGGGAAATACCCATGTTTAAGTGGGAAGTGAGGAGAAAGGAAAAGATAGAGGAATAGTCAGAGAAGTAGGAAGATCCTAAAAGAGTAAGATCAAGGGAGCAGATGTATATCAAGTTGAAAAAGAGTGTCCATAGTATGATACCTTCCAATGTCATTGAGGAGGATTAAAAAATGGTTTTAGCAATAAGGAAATAATTTGTAACCTTGTAGAGAACTCTTTCCATAGAGTGGTGGTAGAGATAGAAGCCATATTGCAGAGGTTTGTGTATGTATATGTACGTGTGTACACAAGTATACATGTTAGAGAACAAAGCTAGTGTTAGAGAACAAAATTACAAAGGTAAATTTATTTTAAAGTATTTTGTGATATATTTTCTTTTACTAAAAACATACCTATAACTCTGCCCCAACTTCTACACTCATTTAACTTGAACTTGTAAGTTTTACTTAATTTTAGACTTTTAATACAAATGATTACTTTGTTTTAAACCACAGCAATATAGTCAATTCACATTGAAGGGCAATTTGAGATACATATATGAAAATTCATGACTCTGGTAGTTGCTATTCAGTTTTAGGATCAGAGACTCAAAACTGGAAGGAACTGCAGAAGCTGACTCCTTATTTTACAGATGAGGAAACTGAGGTCCAAGGTGGTTGTAACTTGTCCAGGGTTCCATAGGGAATTAAGTACCAGATGCTCTGGCTGTAGTCAGTGATTCTCCTATTATGTCTTTTTCACTAATTCCTATTTATCGTGTATACATCTTGTTTGTGCATAGTTGTTTGTCTATTGTCTTCCCTATTAAATTGGGAATTAATTTCCTTTACCTTTTGCACAGTGCTTGATATGTAGCAGTCATTTAATAAATGCTTGTTGACTGACTGACTGTGCTATTTTGGCAGTGAACAATTTACTTAAACGATGTGAGTGCTAGATTTAGAATCCAAATTTCTGGATTTAAACTCCAACCATGTCAGCATTTATTTCCTATGTGACCTCAGGTAACTGATAACTTTTCCAAATCTCAGTTTACTAGGTGGTAAAATGAGAGATTTGATCTGCAGCAACTCTACAATTCCTTTTAGCTCCATTTTACTGATCCTGTTATCAGTAAAATAAGGACAAATAAACTTTTAATTTCCTCTTTCATGAAGAAATTGTAAGGAAAATATTTAATAAAGTCTCAAACATCATACCACAAGCCATTTTTATTATTGTCTATAATAATAAACTTGAAACAGACTAGTCTCTTATGCTAAAATGAACATAACTTGTCCTTCCCCTCCATTTTTCCTAATTTGAAATCAAATTTTTACCATATAAAAGTACATATGATGGTTACAATTTAACCATTTATTGTCTATTAATAATACACTTTAGTATATCCTTTTCCAACTACATTATGTAACATATAGAGAATACTCAAAATAATATCACTTAATTAAGTGTATGAAACAAACCAAAAAGAGACTGCTAAAATTTTCTAATACTATGTTTAGTTTTATGAGTTTCTTTTTCAACCTCCTAGTTAGAGATTTGAGTAAGAACTATGTTAAGTTCCATAGGTGTGTTGGAGTTGGGGAAGAAAGGAGATCATCAATATTTATGGAAACAGGGCAGTCTAGGAGAGGGGCTGGAACCAAACTTTCAAATAATCACTAATTTAGTTTCCTGTGCAGTAATAACATTCCACTTATTTCTTAATCATTGGATGTTTGACCTGAGGATATCAGCCTAAGGCTGGAATAATGAAATTGGAGATATGCTACAATATGCTATTAATTTAGAGAGAAAAAAAAAAACAATTTGTCTGGATGCTTAAAAATTCGGTCATGGTTTCTATGCTGTCTGCTTTGTCTAAAGGTGATGTTGGAGTAGATGCGTATGCCCAGAATGTGAACAGAAGATTTATTTAATTCAAAATCTTAATTACTAAAGTATCAATGAATTTAAAGTGACATTTAGCCATTTGATTTACCCTATTAATTTTTTAATCATTCATTCAACAACCATTTATTGAATGGTTTCTATGTATAGAGATATAATTATGATCCTTTCCTTACCCTCATCCAATTTATTTTTTTATTTTTAATTTTTAAAAATTAATTTTGTAATTATAAATTTTTTGACAGTACATATGCATGAGCAATTTTTTTAATAACATTATCCCTTGTATTCAAGTTTCCAAATTTTCCCCTCCCTCCGTCTACTTCCTCCCCTAGATGACAGGCAATCCCATACATTTTACATGTGTTACAGTATAACCTAGATACAATATATGTGTGTAAATCCAATTTTCTTGTTGCACGTTAAGAATTGGATTCCAAAGGTATAAGTAATCTGGGTAGAAAGACAGTAGTGCTAACACTTTACATTAAATTCCTAGTGATCCTTCTTTGGGTGTAGCTGTTTCTGACCATCATTGATCAACTGGAAGTGAGTTGGATCTTCTTTATGTTGAAGATATCCACTTCCATCAGAATATATCTTCATACAGTATTGTTGTTGAAGTGTATAGTGATCTTCTGGTTCTGCTCATTTCACTCAGCATCAGTTCATGTAAGTCTCTCCAAACCTTTCTGAATTCATCCTGCTGGCCATTTCTTACAGATCAATAATATTCCATAACCTTCATATACCATAATTTACCCAACCATTCTCCAATTGATGGACATGCATTCATTTTCCAGTTTCTAGCCAGTACGAAAAGAGCTGCCACAAACATTTTGGCACATACAAGTCCCTTTCCCCTCTTCAGTATTTCTTTGGGATATAAGCCCAGTAGTAGCACTGTTGGATCAAAGGGTATGCACACTTTGATAACTTTTTGGGCATAGTTCCAAATTGCTCTCCAGAATGGCTGGATTGTTTCACAACTCCACCAACAATGCATTAGTGTTCCAGTTTTCCCACGTCCCCTCCAGCATTCATCATTATTTGTTCCTGTCATCTTAGCCAATCTGAGAGCTGTGTAGTGGTATCTCAGAGTTGTCTTAATTTGCATTTCTCTGATCAGTAGTGATTTGGGACGCACTTTCATATGAGTGGATATAGTTTCAATTTCATCATCTGAGAATTCTCTGTTCATATCCTTTGACCATTTATCAATTGGAGAATGGTTTGATTTCTTATAAATTAGGGTCAGTTCTCTATATATTTATTTTCTAGATTCTTTTATGGATTCTCAAATTTTTCTAGATTTTTTTTTCTGGATCCTCTCTCTAAAAACAACTCTGCTAGAATCTTTTCTAGAGCCTCAATTCAGAAATTTTTTTACAGCTTCTATTCTGCTTTGTCTCTCTAGAAAAAACTCTTTCCTAGATCATTTTCTGAAGCCTCAATCTTTTCTAGATTATTTTCTGGAACTTCAATCTTTTCAGATCCTTTTCTGGATTTTCAAGCCAGAAAACATTCTTTACTAGCGTCTTTCCTGGACCTTCAACCTATCAGAACCTTTAGCTATAAAAATATTTAACAAATTTGTTACTTTCCTCCTAATCTTGTTTGCATTAGTTTTGTTTGTACAGAAACCTTTTAGTTTGATGTAATCAAAATCTTCTTCTATTTTGTGATCAATAATGATCTCTAGTTCTCTTCTGGTCATAAATTCCTTCCTCCTCCACAGGTCTGAGAGGTAGACTATCCTCATTTCCTCTAATCTATTTATGGTCTCATTCTTTATGCCTAAATCATGGGCCCATTTTAATCTTATCTTGGTATATGGTGTTAAGTGTGGGTCCATATCTAATTTCTGCAATACTAATTTCAAGTTTTCCCAACAGTTTTTTTCAAATAATGAATTTTTATGCCAAATGTTGGTATCTTTGGGTTTGTCAAACACTAGATTACTATAGTTAAACCCTTTTTTGTCCTTTGTACTTAATCTGTTCCACTGATCGACTGGTCTATTTCTTAGCCAATACCAAATAGTTTTGGTGACTGTTGCTATATAATATAGCTTTAGATCAGGTACAGCTAGACCACCTTCATCTGACTTTTTTTTCATTAATTCCCTTGCAATTCTTGACCTTTTATTCTTCCATATGAATTTTGTTGTTATTTTTTTCTAGGTCATTAAAATAGTTTCTTTGGAGTCTGATTGGTATAGCACTAAATAAATAGATTAGTTTGGAGAGTATTGTCATCTTTATTATAGTCACTTGGCCTATCCATGATAATTTTTGGAAGCCTCAATCTTTTCTTGATCATTTTCTGGAACTTCAATCTTTTCAGATACTTTTCTGGATTTTTAAAGCAAGAAAACATTCTTTACTAGCGTCTTTCCTGGAGCTTCAACCTTTTCTAAACCCTTTTCTATGGCTGCAATCTAATAAAAGAGTTTTCCAGATTCTTTTCTGGATTCTATCTTTAGAAACGTGTTTTCTAGATTATTTTCTAGAGTCTAATTCTAGAAAGCGTTACTTTCTAGATTCTTTTATGCATCATCTCTCTTGAAATCATGTTTTTCTAGATTCTTTTCTACAGCCTCAGTCTAGAAAACACTTTTCTAGATTATTTTCTCGATCTTCACTCTAGAAACCAGACTTTTCTAGATTATTTTCTAGAAGTTCAGTGTAGAAAACATTCCTTTCTAGAATCACTTCTGGATCCTCTCTCTAGAGAATAATTTTTTTCTAGATTTTTTTTCTATTGCCTAAATCTAGAAAATATCCCTTTCTACTTTTTTTCTGGATCCTCTCTCCAGAAACAACTATTTTCTAGGTTCTATCCTTGAGCCTCAATTCAGAAAAAAAAACATTCTTTTTTAGATTCTTTTATGAATCCTATCTCTAGAAAAAAACCTCTTTTCTACATTCTTTTCTGGAGCATCAATCAACATTTTCTATATTGTCTAAACCCTCAATCCAGAAAAGTCTTTTCCAGATCCTATAATAGAGCCTTAGTCCAGAAAACGATATTTTCTATATTGTTTTCTGGATGCTCTCTCTATAAACATCTTTTTTCCTAGATTATTTTCTCGAGGCTCAATCAAGAAAACTTTTTTTTTGTAGATTCATTTCTAGATGCCCACACCTTTCTAGATTATTTTTGAAGCTTCAATCTTTTCTAGCATCACAATAAAATAACACTCAGTGTTTTCTAGATTATTTTCTGGTTCCTCAATCTTTTCTAAATTCTTTTCTGGATCTGCTCTGTATAAACGACTCTTGTATAGTTTCTTTTCTATAGCGTCAATTAAAAAAATTCTTCTAGATTTTTTTTCTGGATCCTCTCTCTAAAAAACAACAGTGCTAGAATCTTTTCTAGGGTCTCAAATCAGAAAATTTTTTCTAGCTTCTTTTCTGCTTTGTCTCTCTAGAAAAAACTCTTTTCTAGATTATTTTCTGGAACTTCAATCTTTTCAAATTCTTTTCTGGATTTTCAAGCCAGAAAACATTTTTTGCTAGCATCTTTCGTGGATCTTCAACCTTTTCTTGATCCTTTTCTATAACTGTAATCCAGAAAAAGTCTTTTCTAGATTTTTTTTCTGGATTCTTGCTTTAGAAAGAAATCTTTTCTAGATTCTATTCTAGAACCCCAATCTAGAAAACAATCTATTCTAGAATCTTTTCTGGATCTCCTCTCTAGAAAAAATTCTTTTCTAAGTCCTTTTCTAGACCCTCAATCTAGAAAACATTCTTTTCTAGGGTCTTTCTTGGATCTTATCTCTAGAAACTACCCTTTTCCAGAGCCCCAATCCGTAAAACAATCTCTTCTAAATTTTTTTTCTGGATCCTCGATATTTTCTAGAACCTTTTTTGGATACTCTCTCTAGAAACAACTCTTTTCTAGTTCCTATTCTAGAGCCTCAATCCAGAAAAACAATCTTTTCTAGATTATTTTATGAATCCTCTCTCTAGAAAAAAAAAAACCCTCTTTCTATATTCTTTTCTGGTGCATCAGTCTTTTCTATATTGTTGTCTAAATCCTCAATCCAGAAAACATTCTTTTTTAGATCCTATAATAGCACCTCAATTTAGAAAACAATCTTTCCCACATTTTTTTCTGCCTCCCGACTCTAGAAATATCTTTTTTTCTAGATTCTTTTCTAGAACTTCAATCATTTGAATTCTAGATTCATTTGTAGTCCCCCAAACCATCCTAGATTTTATTTGGAGCCTCAGTGTTTTCTAGAGCCTCAATAAAATAACCCTCACTGTTTTCTATATTATTTTCTGGATCCTCTCCTCTGGATCCTTTTCTAAATCCTTTTCTGCATCTGCTTTCTATAAACGATCCTTGTATAGTTTCTTTTCTACAGCCTCAATCTAAAAAAAATTATTCCAGATTTTTTCTGGATCCTCTCCCTAGAAAACATTCTTTTTTAGATTCTTTTATGGATTCTCAAATTTTTCTAGATTTTTTTTTTCTGGATCCTCTCTCTAAAAACAACTCTGCTAGAATCTTTTCTAGAGCCT
The DNA here is from genome assembly GCF_048593235.1 of Sminthopsis crassicaudata. Classification (NCBI taxonomy): domain Eukaryota; kingdom Metazoa; phylum Chordata; class Mammalia; order Dasyuromorphia; family Dasyuridae; genus Sminthopsis; species Sminthopsis crassicaudata. Next base: position 203,824,914 of record NC_133619.1, read on the forward strand.
TAATTCAGAAATTTTTTTACAGATTCTATTCTGCTTTGTCTCTCTAGAAAAAAACTCTTTCCTAGATCATTTTTTGAAGCCTCAATCTTTTCTAGATTATTTTCTGGAACTTCAATCTTTTCAGATCCTTTTCTGGATTTTCAAGCCAGAAAACATTCTTTACTAGCGTCTTTCCTGGACCTTCAACCTTTTCTAGATCCTTTTCTATAGCTGTAATGCAGAAGATGTCTTTTCTAGATGCATTTCTCAATTCCATCTTTAGAAAAAGTTTTTTCTAGATTATTTTCTGGAATCTCAATTTAGAAAAACGTTCTTTTCTAGATTCTTTGATGGATCATCTATTTTGAAACAATGTTTTTCTAGATTCTTTTCTACATCCTCCTTCCAGTAATCATTTAATAGATTCTTTTCTATATCTTCTTTCTAGAAACCAGCCTTTTCTAGATTCTTTTCTAGAACCTCAGTCTAGAAAACATTATTTTTATAGAATATCTTCTAGATCCTGTCCCTAGAAACAATTCTTTTCTAGATCCTTTTCTAGAGCCTGAATCTAGAATATATTCTTTTCTCCATTCTTTTCTGGATCGTCTCTCTAGAAACTAGTCTTTTGTGTATTTTTTTCCAGTGCCTCAATCCAGAAAACATTCTTTTCTAGATCCTATAATAAAGCCTTAATTCAGAAAACAATCTTTTCTACATTCCTTTCTATATCCTCTCTCTCGAAACATCCTTTTTCTTGATTCTTTTCTAGAGCCTCAATCAAGAAACATTTTTTTCTAGTTCACTTCTAGACCCCCAAACCTTTCTAGATAATTTTTGGAGCCTCAATTATGTCTACAGCCTCAATAAACAAAAAATCCTCACTGTTTTCTAGATTATTTTCTGTACTTCAATCTTTCTAAATTTTTTTCTCGATCTCTTTTTATAAACAACCCTTATATAGTTTCTTTTTTACAGCCTCAGTTAAAAAAAAGTTCTAGTAATTTTTCTCGATCCTCTCTCTCTAGAAAACATTCTCTTTGAAATTCTTCTATGGATTCACTATACTTTCTAAATTTTTTTAGATTTTTTTTCTAGATCATCTCTCGAAAAAGAGCTTTGCTAGAAACTTTTCCAGAGCCTAATGAAGAAATATTTTTTCTAGTTTTTTTTTTCTCGTTCGTCTCTCTAGAAAAAAAAAAAAAAACACAACTTTTCTGAATCATTTTCTGGAGCCTCAATCTTTTCTAGATTATTTTCTGGAACTTCAGTCTTTTCAGTTCTTTTTCTGGATTGTAAAGCCAGAAAACATTTTTTACTAGCGTCTTTCCTGGAGCTTCAACCTTTTCTAGATCCTTTTCTATAGCCTCAATCTATCAAAAGACTTTTCTTGTTTCTTTTCTTGATTTTGTCTTTATAAAGAAGTCTTTTCTAGATTCTGTTCTAGAGCCGCAATCTAAAAATCGTTCTTTTCTAGATTCTTTTACGGATCATCTCTCTTGAAACAATGTTTTTCTACATTCTTTTCTAGAGCCTCATTTTAGAAAACATTTTTCTAGTTTCTTTTCTAGATTTTATCCCTAGAAATAAATCTTTTCTAGGATATCAATCTAGAAAACATTCTTTTCTAGAATCTTTTCTGGAACCTCTCTCTCTAGAAACATGTTTTTTTCTAGATTCTTTTCTACAGCATCAATGTAGAAAAAATATTTTCTTTTTTTCTTTTTTTTTTTTTATTATATATATATATATATATATATATATATTTTATAATATTATCCCTTGTATTCATTTTTCCAAATTACCCTCCCTCCCTCTATTCCCTCCCCCCGACGACAGGCAATACCATACATTTTACATGTGTTACAATATAGTCTAAGTACAATACATGTGTGTGAATATCATTTTCTTGTTGCACAATAAACATTAGAATCCGAAGGTACATGCAACCTGGGCAGACAGATATTAGTGCTAACAATTTACATTCCCCTCCCAGTGTTTCTTCTCTGGGTGTATCTACCTCTGTCCATCATTGATCAACTGGAAGTGAGTTGGATCTTCTTTATGTTGAAGATTTCCACTTCCATCAGAATACATCCTCATACAGTATTGTTGTTGAAGTATACAGTGATCTTCTGGTTCTGCTCATTTCACTCAGCATCAGTTGATTTAAGTCTCTCCAACCCTCTCTGTATTCCTCCTGCTGGTCATTTCTTACCGAGCAATACTATTCCATAACCTTCATATACCACAATTTACCCAACCATTCTCCAACTGATGGACATCCATTCATCCTCCAGTTTCTAGCTACAACAAAAAGAGCTGCCACAAACATTTTGGCACATATATGTCTCTTTCCGCTCTTTAGTATTTCTTTGGGATATAATCCCAGTAGTAGCGCTGCTGGGTCAAAGGGTATGCACAGTTTGATAACTTTTTGGGCATAATTCCAGATTGCTCTCCAGAATGGCTGTATTCTTTCACAACTCCACCAGCAATGTATTAGTGTCCCAATTTCCCCACATCCCCTCCAACATTTGTCATTATTTGTTCCTGTCATCTTAGCCAATCTGACAGGTGTGTAGTGGTATCCCAGAGTGGTCTTAATTTGCACTTCTCTGATCAGTAGTGATTTGGAACACTCTTTCATGTGAGTGGATATAGTTTCAATTTCTTCCTCTGAGAATTGTCTGTTCATATCCTTTGACCATTTATCAATTGCAGAATGGTTCGGTTTCTTATAAATTATGGTCAGTTCTCTATATATTTTGGAAATGAGACCTTTGTCAGAACCTTTGTTTTTAAAAATATTTTCCCAATTTGTTACTTCCCTTCTAATCTTGTTTGCATTAGTATTATTTGTACAGAAACTTTTTAGTTTGATGTAATCAAAATCTTCTATTTTGTGATCAATAATGATCTCTAGTTCTCCTCTGGTCATAAATTCCTTCCTCCTCCACAAGTCTGAGAGGTAGATTATCCTCTGTTCCTCTAATCTATTTATTATCTCCCTCTTTATGCCTAAACCATGGACCCATTTTGATCTTATCTTGGTATATGCTGTTAAGTGTGGATCCATATCTAATTTCTGCCATACTAATTTCCAGTTTTCCCAACAGTTTTTTCTGAATAATGAATTTTTATCCCTAATGTTGGAATCTTTGGGTTTGTCAAAGATTAGATTGCTATAGATGTACCCTTTTTTGTCCTTTGTATCTAATCTGTTCCACTGATCTACCGGTCTATTTCTTAGCCAATACCAAATGGTTTTGGTGACTGCTGCTATATAATATAGCTTTAGATCAGGTACACTTAGACCACCTTCCTCTGAGTTTTTTTTCATTAGTTCCCTTGCAATTCTTGACCTTTTATTCTTCCATATGAATTTTGTTGTTATTTTTTCTAGGTCATTAAAATAGTTTCTTGGGAGTCTGATTGGTATAGCACTAAATAAATAGATTAGTTTGGGGAGTATTGTCATCTTTATTATATTCGCTCGGCCTATCCAAGAGCACTGAATGTCTTTCCAATTATTTAAATCTGATTTTATTTTTGTGGCAAGTGTTTTGTAATTTTTCTCATATAATTCCTGACTTTTCTTTGGTAGATGGATTCCCAAATATTTTATACTCTCAACATTTGTTTGGAATGGAATTTCTCTTTGTATCTCTTGCTGTTGCATTTTGTTAGTGATATATAAAAATGCCGAGGATTTATGTGGATTTATTTTGTATCCTGCCACTTTGCTGAAATTTTGAATTATTTCTAGTAGCTTTTTAGCAGAGTCTTTGGGGTTCTCTAAGTATACCATCATGTCATCTGCAAAAAGTGATAGTTTAATTTCCTCATTTCCTACTCTAATTCCTTGAATCTCTTTCTCGGCTCTTATTGCCGAGGCTAGCGTTTCTAGTACTATATTGAATAGTAATGGTGATAGTGGGCAACCTTGTTTCACTCCTGATCTTACTGGGAAAGGTTGCAGTTTATTTCTATTGCATATTATGCTTACTGACGGTCTTAAATATATACTCCTGATTATTCTAAGGAATAATCCATTTATTCTTATACTCTCAAGAGTTTTTAGTAGGAATGGATGTTGGATTTTGTCAAATGCTTTTTCTGCATCTATTGAGATGATCATATGGTTCTTATTAATTTGATTATTAATATGGTCAATTATATTAATAGTTTTCCTAATATTAAACCAGCCCTGCATTCCTGGAATAAATCCTACTTGATCATAGTGTATTATCTTGGAGATGATTTTCTGAAGTCTTTTTGCTAATATCTTATTTAAGATTTTAGCATCAATATTCATTAAGGAGATTGGTCTATAATTTTCTTTCTCAGTTTTCGATCTACCAGGTTTAGGTATCAGTACCATGTCTGTGTCATAAAAGGAATTTGGTAGGACTCCTTCATCGCTTATTTTTTCAAATAATTTATATAACATTGGGGCTAATTGTTCTTTAAATGTTTGGTAGAATTCACATGTGAATCCATCTGGCCCTGGGGATTTTTTCCTGGGGAGTTGATTAATAGCTTGTTCTATTTCTTTTTCTGAAATGGGACTATTTAAGCAATTTATCTCCTCCTCTGTTAATCTAGGGAGCCTATATTTTTGGAGGAAGTCATCCATTTCACATAAGTTATCAAATTTATTGGCATAAAGTTGGGCAAAGTAACTCCTTATTATTTCTCTAATTTCCTCTTCATTTGGTGGAAAGATCCCCCTTTTCATTTGTAAGACTATCAATTTGATTTTCGTCTTTCTTTTTTTTGATCAAATTTACCAAAGGTTTATCTATTTTATTGGCTTTTTCATAAAACCAACTCTTGGTTTTATTTATTAATTCAATAGTTTTTTTACTTTCAATTTTATTGATTTCTCCTTTTAATTTTTGTATTTCGAGTTTAATTTTTGGTTGGGGGTTTATAATTTGGTCTTTTTCTAGCCTTTTAAGTTGTAAGCCCAATTCGTTAATCTTCTCTTTCTCAATTTTCTTCAAATAAGCCTCTAAAGATATAAAATTTCCCCTTATTACCGCTTTAGCTGCATCCCAAAGATTTTGATATGATGTCTCATCATTATCATTATCTTGGGTGAAATTTTTAATTGTTTCTATAATTTGCTCTTTCACCCAGTCATTCTTTAAGATGAGATTATTCAGTTTCCAATTACTTTTTGGTCTATTTACCCCTAACTTTTTACTGAATGTAGCTTTTATTGCATTGTGATCTGAGAAGAAGGCATTTATTATTTCTGCCTTCCTACATTTAATTTTGAGATCTTTATGTCCTAGTATATGGTCAATTTTTGTATAGGATCCATGAACTGCTGAGAAGAAAGTATATTCCTTCCTATTGCCATTCAGTTTTCTCCAAAGGTCTATCATACCTAGTTTTTCTAATGTTCTATTTACTTTTTTAATTTCTTTCTTGTTTGTTTTGTGGTTTGATTTGTCTAAATCTGAGAGTGCAAGGTTGAGATCTCCCACTATTATAGTTTTACTGTCTATTTCTTCTTGCAGTTCTCTTAACTTTTCCTTTAGAAAGTTAGATGCTATACCACTTGGTGCATATATGTTTAGTATTGATATGGCTTCATTATTTATGCTACCTTTCAGCAGGATATAGTTTCCTTCCTTATCTTTTTTAACGAGATCTACTTCTGCTTTTGCTTGATCTGAGATAAGGATAGCTACCCCTGCTTTTTTGGCTTTACCTGAAGCATAATAGGCTCTGTTCCAACCTTTTACCTTTACTTTGTATGTATCTCCCTGCTTTAAGTGTGTTTCCTGTAGGCAACATATTGTAGGGTTCTGCTTTTTGATCCAATCTACTATCCGTCTCCGTTTGATGGGATCGTTCATCCCATTTACATTTACAGTTAAAATTACTAATTCTGTATTTCCTGCCATCGTATTATCCCCAGATTATGCTTTTTTCCCTTGACCCCCCTGATCCCCCTCCCCGATATTTAATTTACAGACCCCCCTTGTGACGCGCAACCCTCCCTCTTTTTTTTTTTTTTTTTTTTTAGGATCCCTCCCCCCTCCCTCCAAGTCCCTTCACTTATTCTCCTTTTCCTTTTCCCTTTTCCTCTCCCCCCTTTTAATGAGGTGAGAGAAAATTCTCTGAAAAACAAATATGTTAATTATTTACTCTTTGAGCCTCTTCTGATGAGAGTAAGATTCACACAATGATTCTCCCCCTCACTAAGTTCCCTCAGATATGGTGTATTTTCTATGTCTCTTCCTGGGATGTAGTTTCCCTCTTTTTATCACTCCTTCCCCTTTTTCTGAACCGACCTCCTTCCCTTTACTACACCCCCCTTTTTTTCTTTTATATCAGTAAAATCAAATTATCCTTGAGTATTTTTTATATACCCACAACAGAGTTACAGTTCTCAAGGGTTCTGTGTACCTTTTTCTGTTTCTCTTCAGTCTTGTGGATGTAGATCAAATTTTTTGTTTAAGTCTGGTTTTTTTCTTAGAAACATATAGAATTCCTCTGTTTCATTGAATGACCATCTTCTTCCATGGAAAAAGATGCTAAACTTAGCTGGGTAGTTCATTCTTGGTTGCAGTCCTTGATCTTTTGCCTTACGGAATATCAGGTTCCAGGCCCTTCTATCTTTTAATGTGGAGGCAGCCAGATCTTGGGTGACCCTTATTGTGGCACCTTGGTATTTAAATTGTTTTTTTCTAGCTGCTTGCAGGATTTTCTCCTTTGTGTGGTAATTCTGCAGCTTAGCCACAATATTCCGTGGTGTTCTTTTTTTAGGGTCTATTTCAGAAGGAGTTCGATGAATTCTTTCCACATCTACTTTCCCTTCTGTTTCTATTATCTCTGGACAGTTCTCTTTGATAATTTCCTGTAAAATAGAATCTAGGCTCTTTTTTTGGTCATAGTTTTCGGGAAGTCCAATAATCCGCAGATTATCTCTCCTAGATCTATTTTCCAGGTCTATAGATTTTCCCAGTAAGTATTTGACGTTGTTCTCCAGCTTCTCATTTTTTTTGTTTTGTTTGACTGATTCTTGGGTTCTCTGTGAATCATTCATTTCTATTTGTTCCATCCTGACTTTTAAGGAGTTATTTTCTTCTTTCACAGTTTTTAGTTCTTTTTGTAAATGCCCAATTTCGTTTTTAAATGAATTATTTTGCTCTATTGAATTTTTTTCCATTTCCCTAATTTTTTTTTTTTTGAGAATTATTTTCTTTTTCCAATTCAGAAATTCTATTTTCTTGAGACTTTTTTATCTTTTCCAATTTAGAAATCCTACTTTCCTGTGTTTTTTTAACCTTTTCTAATTCACTAATTTTGTTTCCCTGCATCTCCTGTGAATTCTTTATTTTTTCCAACTCCAATTTCAGGACGTTGTTATTCTCTATCATAACTTCCCTTTCTTTTCCCCATTTTTCTTCGATCTCCCTCAATTTTTTAAGAGCTTCTTCTAGGAGAGAGTTATGTGATGGGGGGCAGGAATCGTTCCCCTTTAGGTTGTTATCTTCTGAATCTTTGCTGTTAACTTCCTCGGGGTTGGTTACCCGCTCTTTCTCTGTATAGAAGGAATCTATAGTTTTTCTAGCTTTTTTGCTCATACTTAAAAAATGTTTTGGGGTCTGTCCCTGGGGTAGGAAATTATTTACTTCTTTACCAGCTTCCTCCCAGACCGGATGGATGCAGCGGCCCCTGCGCCGGAGCTAAGATAGAGCTCTGGGAGAGAGTTCCCCACCCCCTCCCTGGAAGTGCCTCAGAGGTGATTAGCACTACAGTGCTTCGAGGGCGTAGAATAGTGAAGACTGCAGGAAGCCCAGCCTATGTGTCCGGGTGGGGAGTGGATGTCTGCAGCAGGTGACGTGAGAAGCCCCTGTGCTCAAACTGGAAGTGTCTGCCAGAAACCGCGGTCCCTAGTTCAAAGGTTCCGCTTCTCTGGGACTTCCTGGAGCTGAGTTCCACTCCCTCCAGCTAAGCTAGGCAGTGTGTGTTGCCTTGGGCCGTATCCACCCACTTGTCAGTCTCTTAACTATTCTCTGGAGGTAGCTGAGGCCACACCCCCTGGTGCCTAGTCTACTGAGTCACCCCCCAGGGTCGGGGAAAATCTAATCTGAGTTTTAAAATATCTTGGCTTTCTCTTCTGAACTGCTAAATAATTAGCAGAGAAGAGCTAACAGCCTGTGCCAGATTCCTTTACCTCAGTGGCTTCTCTGATCCCAGAGCCCTTCCCAGCGCAATGGGCGCAGTGTGCCCCTACCCCACCGTCTGTGCTGGTCTTTCTTATTCCTCCCCTGAGAACTGACCTTTCCTGTTGAAACTCCAGATTCTCTTCAGCTGGTAAGTCGTGCTTCCAGTCCTTGTGGTATCTATTAGTCCTGAGCTAATTTTGAGACTTAATTTATCTAATTGGTTGTGAGGGAGTGAGGACGTTCACTGAGTCGTGTGTTTCTTCTCCGCCATCCGAAAAAATATTTTCAAGGACTTATTTGGATCCTCTCTCTAGAAACAACTCTTTTCCAGAGCCTCAATCCATAAAACAATCTCTTCCATATATTTTCTGGATCCTCAGTCTTTCCTAGATGCTTTTATGGATACTCTCTCTAGAAAAAACTCTTGCCCAGATTCTATTCTAGAGCCTCAATCCAGAAAAAAAAGAAAAAACAAAAACAAAAACAAAAAAAAAAAAAAACCAAAACATTTTTTCTCCATTCTTTAATGAATCCTCTCTCTAGAAAAAATCCTCTTTTCTACATTCTTTTCTGGAGCACCTACTTTTACATATTGTTGTCTAAATGCTCAATACAGAAAACATTCTTTTCTAGATCCTAAAATAGAGCTTCAATAGAGAAAACAATCTTTTCTATATTCTTTTCTGGATTCTCTCTCTATAAACATCTTTTTTTTCTAGATTCTTTTCTATTCCCTCAATCAAGAAAACATATTTTTCTAGATTCATTTCTAGACCTCCAAACCTTTTTAGATTATTTTTGAAGCCTCAATCTTTTCTAGAGCCTCAGTAAAAAAAAAAAAAAAAAAAAACTCTCTGTTTTCTAGATTATTTTCTGGTTATAAAAACTTTTCTAATTCTTTTCTGGATTTCCATTCTATAAACAACCTTTCTATAGTTTCTTTTCTACAATCTCAATCTAAAAAAAATATTCTAGATTTCTTTTCTGGATCCTCTCTTTAAAAACAGCTTTGCTAGAATCTTTTCTAGAGCCTCAATTCAGAAAATTTTTTTCTAGCTTCTTTTCAGCTTTTTCTTTCTAGAAAAACCTCTTTTCTAGATCATTTTATGGAGCCTCAATCATCTAGATTATTTTCTGGAACTTCTATCTTTTCAGACCCTTTTCTGGATTTTCAAGCAAGAAAACATTCTTTGCTCACGTCTTTCCTGGAGCTTCAACCTTTTCTAGATCTTTTTCTATAGCTGCACTCCAGAAAAAGTCTTTCTAGATTGTTTTCTTGATTCTATCTTTAGAAACGAGTCTTTTCTAAATTCTTTTCTAGAGCCTGAATCTAGAAAACTTTCTTTTCTAGATTATTTTATGGATCATATCTCTTGAAAAAATGTTTTTGAAGATTCTTGTCTAGAGCCTCATTCTAGAAAACATTTTTCTAGATTCTTTTTCTAGATCTTCTCTCTAGAATCCAGTCTTTTCTAGATTCTTTTCTAGAACCTCAGTCTGGAAACCATTTTTTCTAGAATCTTGTCTGGATCCTCTCTCTAGAAAAAAAGTCTTTTCTATTCTAGAGCCTCAGTCTAGAATATATTCTTTTCTAATTCTTTTCTGGATCCTCTCTCTACAAACAAGTCTTTTCTAGATTCTTTTCTAGTACAACAATTTAGAAAACATTTTTTTTTTTAGAATCTGTTCTGGATCCTCTCTCTAGAAACAACTCTTTTCCAGAGGCTCAATCCATAAAACAATCACTTCTAGATTTTTTTCAGGATCCTCTATCTGTCCTAGATCCTTTTCTGGATACTCTCTCTAGAAACAACTCTTTTTCTAGATCCTATTCTAGACCCTCAATCCAGAAAACATTCTTTTCTAGATTTTTTTGTAAATCCTCTCTCTAGAAAAAAACCTCTTTTCTACATTCTTTTCTGGAGCATCAACCTTTTCCATATTGTTTTCTAAAACTTCAATCCAGAAAACATTCATTTTTCGATACTATAATAAAATCTCAATCCAGAAAACTATTTTCTAGAATCTTTTCTGGGTCTTCTTTCTAGAAAAAAACCTCTTTTCTACATTGTTTTCCATATTGGTTTTTAATTAATTTTATAATTATAACATTTTTGGACAGTACATATGCATAGTTAATTTTTTTTACAACATTATCCATTATACTCCCTTCTGTTCTGAATATTTCCCCTCCTTCCCTCCACTCCTTCCCTCAACGAGATGGCAGCTATTCCCATACATATTAAATAAATATCTTATACTATATCCTAGGTACAATATATATGTGCAGAACCGAATTTTGTTGTTGTTGCAAAGGAAGAATCGTATTCAGAAGGTAAAAATAATCTGGGAAGAAAAACAACAACAACAACAAAAAACGGATATAAAATGCTCACAGTTTACACTCATTTCCCAGTGTTCCTTTTCTGTGTGTAGCTGATTCTGTCCATCATTGATCAAATGGAATTGAATTAGATCTTCTTTACATTGAAGATATCCACTTCCATCAGAATACATCCTCACACAGTATCATTATTGAAATGTATAATGATCTCCTAGTTCTGCTCGTTTAACTCAGCATCAGTTGATGTAAGTCTCTCCAAGCCTCTCTGTATTCCTCCTATTGGTTATTTCTTATAGAACAAAAATATTCCATAACATTCATATACCATGATTAACCCAACTATTCTCCAATTGATGGACATCCATTCATTTTCCAGTTGCTAGCCACTATAAAAAGGGCTGCCAAAAACATTTTGGCACATAAAGGTCCCTTACCCTGCTTTATTATTTCCTTGGGATATAAGTGCAGTAGTAACACTGCTAGGTCAAAGGGTATGCTTATTTTGATAACTTTTTGGGAATAATGCCAGATTGCTATCCAGAATAGTTGAATTCTTTCACAACTCCACCAACAATGCATCAGTGTCCCAGTCCTATTGAAACATCAATTCCTTTCCTTACTTGTTCTTCTCTATTTCCCATTCTATTCAGTCTGATTTTCCCTTTGTTACTTTTGCAGTTTGGGATATTATTGTTGATATCAATTCTCTCGTATTTGCTTCAAAGGAACTTTTTTTGTACTATGCATTATCTTCTTTATATTTAATGCTGGATCAAAGGATTCTTAAGAGGAATCCTATTTAGCAGAAAGAGTGAATTGCAGAGAAATCTTCCAGTTATTCCCTTTGGAAAAATCCATGTCTTTGGATACTTGTTCTTTTCTATTTACCATTCAATTGAGTCTTGTTTTCCCTGTGATTCCTGTGCATTTTTGATCATGATATTTGATGTTAATTCTCTCGTATTTTCTTTACTGGAACTTTCTCTATACGATTCATTATCTTCTTTATATTTAAAGTTTATAAAAGGTTTCATAACAGCAATCCTTTTCAGTGTAAATAGTTTACATCCAAAGAAATGATCCAGTTATTCCCTTTCGAAAAAACAATTCCTTTTCAAACTTGTTCTTCTCTATTTCACATTCTATTGAGTCTAGTTTACCCTTTGTTCCTTTTGCAGTTTGGGATATTATAGTTGATATCAATTCTCTCATATTTGCTTCAATGAAACTTTTTGTGGGCAATGAATTATCTTCTTTATATTTAAGCTGGATCAAAGGCTTCTTAACAGGAGTCCTATTAAGTGGAAAGAGTGAATTTCAGAAAAATCTTCCAGTTATTCCCTTTTGAATAATCCATTCCTTTGGATACCTGTTCTTCTCTATTTCCCCTTCTTTGTAGCCAAGTTTTCCCTTTGATGTTAGTTCTCTCCCAATTGCTTCAATGGAACTTTCTGTACAAGTTGCATTAACCTCTTTATATTTAAAGCTTGATCAAAGGTTTCTTAACAGCCATCCTTTTCAGTCTAACAAGTTTTTGCCCAAAGCAATGTTCCGGTTATTTCCTGTTGAATAAATAATTCCCTTACTTACTTGTTCTCCTCTATGTCACATTGTATTGAGTCTAATTTTCCCTTTGTTTGTTTTGCAGTTTGGGATATTATAGTTGATATCAATTCTCTGGCACTTGCTAAAATAGAATTTTTGTGCACAATGCATTATCTTCTTTATATTTAAAGCTGTATCAAAGGATTCTTATACAGCGGAAAGGGTGAATATGCAGAGCAGTCTTCCAGTTATTCCCTTTTGAAAAGTCCATTCCTTTGCTTACTTGTTCTTCTCTATTACCCATTCTATTGAGTCTAGGTGTTGCTTTGTGTCCCTTGCATTTGGGATCATTATACTTGATGTTAATTCTCTCCCCTTTGCTTCAGTGGAACTTTCTGTACAAGTTGCATTAACTTCTTTATATTTAAAGCTTGATCAAAGGTTTCGTGACAGCAATCCTTTTCAGTCTAAAAAGTTTTTTTTCCAAAGCACTGTTCTGGTTATTTCCTTTTGAAGAAAAAATTCCCTTACTAACTTGTTCTCCTCTATGTCACATTCTATTGAATCTAATTTTCCCTTTGTTTCTTTTGCAGTTTGGGATATTATAATTGATATCAATTCTCTTGCATTTACTTCAATAGAATTTTTGTGCACAATGCATTATTTTCTTTATACTTAAAGTTGTATCAAAGGATTCTTATTCAGCGGAAAGGGTGAATGTGCAAGCAGTCTTCCAGTTATTCCCTTTTGCAATGTCCATTCTTTTGCTTACTTGTTCTTCTCTATTACCCATTCTATTAAGTCTAGGTTTCTATTTGTTTCCCTTGCATTTGGGATCGTTATACTTGATGTTAATTCTCTCCCATTTGCTTCAGTGGAACTTTCTGTACAAGTTGCATTAACTTCTTTATAATTAAAGCTTGATCAAAGGTTTTGTAACAGCAATCCTTTTCAGTCATAAAATTTACGTCCAAAGAAATGAACCAGTTATTCCCTTTTGAAAAAACAATTCCCTTACTTAGTTGTTTTTCTCTCTGTCACATTCTATTGAGTCTAATTTTCCCTTTGTTTCTTTTGTAGTTTGGGTATCAATTGATATCAATTCTCTGGCATTTGCTTCAATAGAATTTTTGTGCACAATGCCTTATGTTCTTTATATTTAAAGATGTATCAAAGCATTCTTAACAGGAGTCCTATTCAGCGGAAAGGGTGAATGTGCAGAGAAATCATCCAGGTATTCCCTTTGGAAAAGCTATTCCTTTGGATACTTGTTCTTCTCCATTTCCCATTCTATTGGGTCTAAGTTTCCCTTAGTTTCCCTTCCATTTTGGATCATTATAATTGATGTTAATTCTCTCCCATTTGTTTCAATAGAACTTTCGGTAAAAAGTCGCATTAACCTCTTTATATTTATAGCTGGTTCAAAGGTTCCGTAACAGCAATCCTTTTCAGTCTAAAAAGTTTTTCTCCAAAGCAATGTTCCGGCTATTTCCTTTTGAAGAAATAATTCCCTTACTTACTTGTTTTCCTCTATGTCACATTCTATTGAGTCTAATTTTCCCTTTGTTTCTTTTGTAGTTTGGGATATTATAGTTGATATCAATTCTCTGGCATTTGCTTCAATAGAATTTTTGTGCACAATGCATTACCTTCTTTATATTTAAAGCTGTTTCACAGGATTATTAACAGGAGTCCTATTCAGCAGAAAGGGTGAATGTGCTGAGAAATCTTCCAGGTATTCCCTATTGAAAACTCCATTCCTTTGAATACATGTTCCTCTCCATTTCCCATTCTATTGGGTCTAGGTTTCCCTTAGTTTCCCTTCCATTTCCAGTCATTATAATTGATGTTAATTCTCTCCCATTTGCTTCAATGAAACTTTCTGTACAAGTTGCATCAACTTCTTTATATTTAAAGCTTGATCAAAGGTTACGTAACAGCAATCCTTTTCATTCTAAAAAGCTTAAATTTAAAGAAATGATCCAGTTATTCCCTTTCAAAAAACAATTCCTTTTCTTCCTTGTTCTTCGCTATTTCACATTCCATTGAATCTAGTTTTCCCTTTTTTCCTTTTGCAGTTTGGGATATTATAGTTGATATCAATTCTCTCATATTTGCTTCAATGAAACTTTCTGTGCACAATGTATTATCTTCTTTATATTTAAGCTGGATCAAAGGCTTTTTAACAGGAGTCCTATTAAGTGGAAAGAGTTAATTGCAGAAAAATCTTCCGGTTATTCCCTTTTGAATAATCCATTCCTTTGGATACTTGTTCTTCTCCATTTCCCATTCTGTTGGGTCTAGTTTTCCCTTAGTTTCCCTTCCATTTCGGATCGTTATGATTGATGTTAATTCTCTCCCATTTGCTTCAATGGAACTTTCTGTACAAGTTGCATCAACTTCTTTATATTTAAAGCTTGATCAAAGGTTACATAACAGCAATCCTTTTCAGTCTAAAAAGTTTAAGTTTAAAGAAATGATCCAGTTATTCCCTTTCAAAAAACAATTCCTTTTCTTCCTTGTTCTTTGCTATTTCACATTCCATTGAGCCTAGTTTTCCCTTTTTTCCTTTTGCAGTTTGGGATATTATAGTTGATATCAATTCTCTCATATTTGCTTCAATTAAACTTTCTGTGCACAATGTATTATCTTCTTTATATTTAAGCTGGATCAAACGCTTTTTAACAGGAGTCCTATTAAGTGGAAAGAGTGAATTGCAGAGAAATCTTCCAGTTGTTTCCTTCTGAAAAATCCATTCCTTTGGATACTTGTTCTTCTCCATTTCCCATTCTATGGGGTCTAGTTTTCCCTTACTTTCCCTGGCATTTTGGATCATTATAATTGATGTTAATTCGCTCCCATTTGCTTCAGTGGAACTTTCCGTACAAGTTGCATTAACCTCTTTATATTTAAAGCTTCATCAAGGGTTTTGTAACAGCAATCCTTTTCAGTCTAAAAATTTTTTGTCCAAAGCAATGATCCGGTTATTCCCTTACAAAAAAACAATTAATTTTCTTAGTTGTGCTTGCCTACTTCACATTGTATTGAGTCTAGTTTTCCCTCTGTTTCTTTTGCAGTTTGGCATATTAGAGTTGATCAATTCTCTCGTATTTTCATCAATGGAACATTTTTGGTACAATGCATTACCTTCTTTATATTTGGTGCTGGATCAAAGGATTCTTAACAGAATCTTATTCAGTGGAAAGAGTGAATTGCAGACAAATCTATGAGTTATTCACTTTTGCAAAATCCATGCCTTTGGATACTTGTTCTTCTCTATTTCCCCTTCTATTGAGTCAATTATTTCCTTTGATTCCTGTGCATTTTCGATCCTTATAGTTGATGTTAACCCCTCCAATCTGATTTAGTGGAATTTCTGTAAATGATTCATTATCTTCTTTATATTTAAAGCTTGATCAAAGGTTTTGTAACAGCAATGCTTTTCAGTCTAAAAAGTTTTTGTCCAAAGCAATGTTCTGATTATTCTGTTATGCAAAAACAATTCCTTTTCTTAGTTGTTCTTCTCTATTTCACATTCTATTGAGTCTAGTTTTTCCTTTGTTTCTTTTGCAGTTTGGGATATTAGAGTTGATCCCAATTATCTCTTATTTTCTTCAATGGAACGTTTTTGGTACAATCCATTACCCTCTTTATATTTAATGCTGGATCAAATGATTCTTAAGAGAATCCTATTCAGCAGTAAGGGTGAATTGCAGACAAATCATCCAGTTATTCCTTTTTGAAAAATCCATTCTTTTGGATACTTGTTCTACTCTATTTCCCCTTCTATTGTGTCAATTTTCCCTTTGATTCCTGTGCATTTTGCATCATTATAGTTGATGTTTATTCTCTCCCATTTGATTCAGTGGTACTTTCTATACAAAGTGCATTATCTTCTTTATATTTAAAGCTTGATCAAAGGTTTTGTAACAGCAATCCTTTGCAGTCTAAAAAGTTTCTGTCCACAGCAATGTTCCGGTTATTCCCTTACGAAAAAAAAAATCCTTTTCTTGCTTGTTCTCTATTTCACATTCTATTGAGTCTAGTTTTTCCTTTGTTTCTTTTGCAGTTTGGGATATTATAGTTGATACCAATTCTCTCGTATTTGCAGCAAAGGAACTTTTTTGTCACAATGCATTACCTTCTTGATATTTAATGCTGGATTAAAGGATTCTTAACATAATCCTATTCAGTGTAGAGAGTGAATTGCAGACAAATCTTCCAGTTATTGCCTTTTGAAAATTTCATGCTTTTGGATAATTGTTCTTCTATACTTCCCCTTCAATTGAGTCAAGTTTTCCCGTTCATTTCTGTGAATTTTTGATCATCATAGTTGATGTTAATCCTCTCCCATTTGATTCAGTGGAAGTTTTTGTAAATGATTCATTATTTTCCTTATATTAAAACTTGATCAAAGGTTTTGTAACAGCAATCCTTTGCAGTCTAAAAAGTTTCTGTCCAAAGCAATGATCCGGTTATTCCCTTATGAAAAAACAATTCCTTTTTTTACTTGTCCTTCTCTCCTTCACATTCTATTGAGAGTAGTTTTCCTTTGTTTCTTTTGCAGTTTGGGATGTTAGAGTTGATCCCAATTCTCTCGTATTTTCATCAATGGAACTTTTTTGGTACAATGCATTACCTTCTTTATATTTAATGCTGGATCAAAGGATTCTCAACAGAATCCTATTCAGCAGAAAGAGAGAATTGCAGACAAATCCTCCAGTTATTCCCTTTAGAAAAATTCATGCTTTTGGATACTTGTTCTCTATTTCCGCCTCTATTGAGTCATTTTCCCTTTGATTCCTGTGCATTTTCGATCCTTATAGTTGATGTTAATCCTCTCCCATTTGATTGAGTGGAACTTTCTGTTAATTATTAATTATCTTCTTTATATTTAAGGTTGATGAAAGGATTTGTAACAGCAATCCTTTTCAGTCTAAAAAGTTTCTATCCAAAGCAATGTTCCGGTTATTCCCTTACGAAAAAACAAATCCTTTTTTTACTTGTCCTTCTCTACTTCACATTCTATTGAGTCTAGTTTTCCTTTGTTTCTTTTGCAGTTTGGGATGTTGGAGTTGATACCAATTCTCTCATATTATCATCAATGGAACTTTTTTGGCACAATGCATTACCTTCTTTATATTTAATGCTGGATAAAAAGATTCTTAACAGAATCCTATTCAGGGGAAAGGGTGAATTGCAGACAAATCATCCAGTTATTCCCTTTTGAAAAATCCATTCCTTTGGGTCCCTGTTCTTCTCTATTTCCCCTTCTAATGAATCAACTTTTCCCTTTGAATCCTGTGCATTTTCGATCCTTATAGTTGATGTTAATTCTCTCCCATTTGATTCAGTGGAACTTTTTATACAAGATGCATTATCTTTTTTATATTTAAAGCTTGATCAAAGGTTTTGTAAAAGCAGTCCTTTGCAGTCTAAAAAGTTTTTGTCCAAAGCAATGATCCGGTTATTCCCTTAGGAAAAAACAATTCCTTTTCTTACTGTTTCTGTATTTCACATTCCATTGAATCTATTTTTCCCATTGTTTCTTTTGCAGTTTGGGATGTTAGAGTTGATCCCAATTCTCTCGTATTTTCATCAATGGAACTTTTTTGGTACAATGCATTACCTTCTTTATATTTAATGCTGGATCAAAGGATTCTCAACAGAATCCAATTCAGCAGAAAGAGAGAATTGCAGACAAATCCTCCAGTTATTCCCTTTAGAAAAATTTATGCTTTTGGATACTTGTTCTCTATTTCCCCCTCTATTGAGTCGTTTTCCCTTTGATTTCTGTGCATTTTCGATCCTTATAGTTGATGTTAATCCTCTCCCATTTGATTCAGTGGGACTTTCTATAAAGGATTCATTATCTTCTTTATATTTAAAGCTTGATGAAAGGTTTTGTAACAGCAATCCTGTTCAGTCTAAAAAGTTTCTATCCAAAGCAATGTTCCGGTTATTCCCTTACGAAAAAACAAATCCTTTTTTTACTTGTCCTTCTCTACTTCACATTCTATTGAGTCCAGTTTTCCCTTTGTTTCTTTTGCAGTTTGGGATATTTTAGTTGATACCAATTCTCTCGTATTTACTTCATTGGAACTTTTTTGGTACAATGCATTACCTACTTTATATTTAATACTGATCAAAGGATTCTTAACAGAATCCTATTTAGCAGAAAGTGAGAATTGCAGACAAATTATCCAGTTATTCCCTTTTGAAAAATTCATGCTTTTGGATACTTGTTCTCTATTTCCCCCTCTATTGAGTCATTTTCCCTTTGATTCCTGTGCATTTTTGATCCTTATAGTTGATGTTAATCCTCTCCCATTTGAAGCAGTGGAACTTTCTGTAAATGATTCATTATCTTCTTTATATTTAAAGCTTGATGAAAGGTTTTGTAATAGCAATCCTGTTCAGTCTAAAAAGTTTCTATCCAAAGCAATGTTCCGGTTATTCCCTTACGAAAAAACAAATCCTTTTTTTACTTGTCCTTCTCTACTTCACATTCTATTGAGTCCAGTTTTCCCTTTGTTTCTTTTGCAGTTTGGGATATTTTAGTTGATACCAATTCTCTCGTATTTACTTCATTGGAACTTTTTTGGTACAATGCATTACCTACTTTATATTTAATGCTAGATCAAAGGAATCTTAATACAATCCTATTCAGGGGAAAGACTGAATTGCACACAAATCATCCAGTTATTCGCTTTTGAAAAATCCATGCCTTTGGATACTTGTGCTTCTCTATTTCCCCTTCTGTTGTGTCAACTTTTCCCTTTGATTCCTTTGTATTTTGGATCAATATAGTTGATGTTAATTCTCTCTCATTTGATTCAGTGGAACTTTCTATACAAGGTGCATTATCTTTTATATATTTGAAGCTTGATCAAAGTTTTTGTAAAGGCAATCCTTTGCAGTCTAAAAAGATTTTGTCCAAAGCAATGATCTGGTTTTTCCCTTACAAAAAAACAATTCTTTTTCTTACTGGTTACCTATTTCACATTCTATTGAGTATAGTTTTCCCTTTGTTTCTTTTGCAGTTGGGGATATTAGAGTGGATCCCAATTTTCTTGTATTTGCATCAATGGAACTTTTTTGTTACAATGCATTACGTTCTTTATATTTAATGCTGGATCAAAGGATTCTTAGCATGCTATTCAGCGGAAAGAGTGAATGGCAGACAAATCTTCCAGTTATTCCCTTTTGAACATTTCATGCTTTTAGACAATTGGTCTTTTCTACTTCCCCCTCCATTGAGAAAACTTTTCCCTTTGATTCCTGAATATGTTGGATCCTTATAGTTGATGTTAATTCTCTCCCATTTGATTCAGTGGAACTTTTTGTACAAGTTACAATAACTTCTTTATACTTAAAGATTGATCCAAGGTTTTGTAACAGCAATCCTTTTAAGTCATAAAATTTACATTCAAAGAAATGATCCAGTTATTCCCTTTCAAAGAAATAATTCCTTTGCTTACTTGTTGTTCTCTATGTCACATTCTATTGAGTCTAGCTTTCCCTTTGTTCCTTTTGCAGTATGGGATATTATAGTTGATATCAATTTTCTCATATTTGTTTCAATGAAACATTTTGTGCACAATGCATTATCTTCTTTATATTTTAGCTGGATCAAAGGCTTCATAACAGGCATCCTATTAAGTGGAAAGAGTGAATTGCAGAGAAATCTTCCAGGTATTTCCTTTTGAAAAATCCATTCCTTTTGGATAAATGCTCTTCTCTATTTCCTTTTCTATGTAGTTAAGTTTTCCATTTGATGTTAATTCTCTCAAATTTGATTCAATGGAACTTTCTGTACAAGTTGCATTAACTTCTTGATATTTAAAGCTTGATCAAAGGTTTTGTAATAGCAATCCTTTTAAGTCATAAAATTTACATTCAAAGAAAAGATCCAGTTATTCCTTTTCTTAAAAACAATTTCTTTTCTCACTTGTTCTTCTCTATTTCACATTCTATTGAGTCTAGTTTAACCTTTGTTCCCTTTGCATTTTGGGATATTATAGTTGATATCAATTCTCTCATATTTGTTTCAATGATCCATTTTGTGCACAATACATTATCTTCTTTATATTTTAGCCTGATCAAAGGCTTCATAACAGGCGTCCTATTAAGTGGAATGAGTGAATTGCAGAGAAATCTGCCAGGTATTTCCTTTTGAAAAATCCATTCCTTTTGGATACTTGTTCTTCTCTATTTTCCTTTCTATGTAAAGTTTTCCCTTTGATGTTAATTCTCTCAAATTTGATTCAGTGGAACTTTCCGTACAAGTTACAATAACTTCTTTATACTTAAAGCTTGATCCAAGGTTTTGTAACAGCAAACCTTTTAAGTCATAAAATTTACATTCAAAGAAATGATCCAGTTATTCCCTTTCGAAAAACAATTCCTTTGCTTACTTGTTCTTCTCGATTTCACATTCTATTGATTTTAGTTTTTTCTTGCTTCCTTTTGCTTTTGGGGATATTATAGTTGATATCAATTCTCTCATATTTGTTTCAATGAAACATTTTGTGCACAATGCATTATCTTCTGTATATTTAAAGCTGTGTCAGAGGAATCTTATTCAGTGGAAAGGGTGAACGTGCAGAGCAGTCTTCCAGTTGTTCACTTTTGAAAAGTCCATTCCTTGGCTTCCTTGTTCTTCTCTATTACCCATTCCATTGTGTCTAGGTTTCGCTTTGTTTCCCTTGCATTTGGGTTCATTATACCTGATGTTAATTCTCTCCCATTTGCTTCAGTGGAATATTTCTGTACAAGTTGCATTAACTTCTTGATATCTAAAGCTTGATCAAAGGTTTTGTAACAGCAATCCTTTTAAGTCATAAAATTTACGTTCAAAGAAATGATCCAGTTATTCCCTTTCAAAGAAACAATTCCTTTGCTTACTTGTTCTTCTCTATGTCACATTCTATTGAGTCTAGTTTTCCCTTTGTTCCTTTTGCAGTATGGGATATTATAGTTGATACATATATTGTCTTATATTTGCTGCAAGGAAACATTTTGTGCACAATTCATTATCTTCTTTCTATTTTAGCTGGATCAAAGGCTTCATAACAGGCGTCCTATTAAGTGGAAAGAGTGAATTGCAGAGAAATCTTCCAGGTATTTCCTTCTGAAAAATCCATTCCTTTTGGATACTTGTTCTTCTCTATTTCCCTTTCTATGTAAACTTTTCCCTTTGATGTTAATTCTCTCAAATTTGATTCAATGGAACTTTCTGTACAAGTTACAATAACTTCTCTATACTTAAAGCTTGATCAAAGGTTTTGTAACAACAATCCTTTAAAGTCATAAATGATCCAGTTATTCCCTTTCAATGAAACAATTCCTTTGCTTACTTGTTCTTCTCTATGTCACATTCTATTGAGTCTAGTTTTCCCTTTGTTCCTTTTGCAATTTGGGATATTATAGTTGATATATATTGTCTCATATTTGCTTCAAGGAAACAGTTTGTTCACAATGCATTAACTTCTTTATATTTAAAGCTCTGTCAAAGGAATCTTATTCAGCGGAAAGGGTGAACGTGCAGAGCAGTCTTCCAGTTGTTCACTTTTGAAAAGTCCATTCCTTTGCTTCCTTGTTCTTCTCTATTACCCATTCCATTGTGTCTACGTTTCGCTTTGTTTCCCTTGCATTTGGGTTCATTATACTTGATGTTAATTCTCTCCCATTTGCTTCAGTGGAATATTTCTGTACAAGTTGCATTAACTTCTTGATATTTAAAGCTTGATCAAAGGTTTTGTAATAGCAATCCTTTTAAGTCATAAAATTTACATTCAAAGAAAAGATCCAGTTATTCCTTTTCTTAAAAACAATTTCTTTTCTCACTTGTTCTTCTCTATTTTCACATTCTATAGAGTCTAGTTTAACCTTTGTTCCCTTTGCATTTTGGGATATTATAGTTGATATCAATTCTCTCATATTTGTTTCAATGATCCATTTTGTGCACAATGCATTATCTTCTTTATATTTTTGCCTGATCAAAGGCTTCATTACAGGCGTCCTATTAAGTGGAAAGAGTGAATTACAGAGAAATCTGCCAGGTATTTCCTTTTGAAAAATCCATTCCTTTTGGATACTTGTTCTTCTCTATTTCCCTTTCTATGTAAATTTTCCCTTTGATGTTAATTCTCTCAAATTTGATTCAGTGGAACTTTCTGTACAAGTTACAATAACTTCTTTATACTTAAAGCTTGATCAAAGGTTTTGTAACAGCAATCCTTTTAAGTTATAAAATTTACATATAAAGAAATGATGCAGTTATTCCCTTTTGAAAAACAATTCCTTTTTTACTTGTTCTTCTCTATTTCACATTCTATTGATTTTAGTTTTTTCTTTGTTTTTTTTGCGTTTGGGGATATTATAGTTGATATCAATTCTCTCATATTTGTTTCAATGAAACATTTTGTGCACAATGCATTATCTTCTTTATATTTTAGCTGGATCTAAGGCTTCATAGCAGGCGTCCTATTAAGTTGAGAGAGTGAATTGCAGAGAAATATTCCAGTTATTTCCCTTTTAAAAATCCATTCCTTTTGGATACTTTTTCTTCTCTATTTCCTTTTCTATGTAGTTAAGTTTTCCATTTGATGTTAATTCTCTCAAATTTGATTCAATGGAACTTTCTGTACAAGTTGCATTAACTTCTTGATATTTAAAGCTTGATCAAAGGTTTTGTAATAGCAATCCTTTTAAGTCATAAAATTTACATTCAAAGAAAAGATCCAGTTATTCCTTTTCTTAAAAACAATTTCTTTTCTCACTTGTTCTTCTCTATTTCACATTCTATTGAGTCTAGTTTAACCTTTGTTCCCTTTGCATTTTGGGATATTATAGTTGATATCAATTCTCTCATATTTGTTTCAATGATCCATTTTGTGCACAATACATTATCTTCTTTATATTTTAGCCTGATCAAAGGCTTCATAACAGGCGTCCTATTAAGTGGAATGAGTGAATTGCAGAGAAATCTGCCAGGTATTTCCTTTTGAAAAATCCATTCCTTTTGGATACTTGTTCTTCTCTATTTTCCTTTCTATGTAAAGTTTTCCCTTTGATGTTAATTCTCTCAAATTTGATTCAGTGGAACTTTCCGTACAAGTTACAATAACTTCTTTATACTTAAAGCTTGATCCAAGGTTTTGTAACAGCAAACCTTTTAAGTCATAAAATTTACATTCAAAGAAATGATCCAGTTATTCCCTTTCGAAAAACAATTCCTTTGCTTACTTGTTCTTCTCGATTTCACATTCTATTGATTTTAGTTTTTTCTTTCTTCCTTTTGCTTTTGGGGATATTATAGTTGATATCAATTCTCTCATATTTGTTTCAATGAAACATTTTGTGCACAATGCATTATCTTCTGTATATTTAAAGCTGTGTCAGAGGAATCTTATTCAGTGGAAAGGGTGAACGTGCAGAGCAGTCTTCCAGTTGTTCACTTTTGAAAAGTCCATTCCTTGGCTTCCTTGTTCTTCTCTATTACCCATTCCATTGTGTCTAGGTTTCGCTTTGTTTCCCTTGCATTTGGGTTCATTATACCTGATGTTAATTCTCTCCCATTTGCTTCAGTGGAATATTTCTGTACAAGTTGCATTAACTTCTTGATATCTAAAGCTTGATCAAAGGTTTTGTAACAGCAATCCTTTTAAGTCATAAAATTTACGTTCAAAGAAATGATCCAGTTATTCCCTTTCAAAGAAACAATTCCTTTGCTTACTTGTTCTTCTCTATGTCACATTCTATTGAGTCTAGTTTTCCCTTTGTTCCTTTTGCAGTATGGGATATTATAGTTGATACATATATTGTCTTATATTTGCTGCAAGGAAACATTTTGTGCACAATTCATTATCTTCTTTCTATTTTAGCTGGATCAAAGGCTTCATAACAGGCGTCCTATTAAGTGGAAAGAGTGAATTGCAGAGAAATCTTCCAGGTATTTCCTTCTGAAAAATCCATTCCTTTTGGATACTTGTTCTTCTCTATTTCCCTTTCTATGTAAACTTTTCCCTTTGATGTTAATTCTCTCAAATTTGATTCAATGGAACTTTCTGTACAAGTTACAATAACTTCTCTATACTTAAAGCTTGATCAAAGGTTTTGTAACAACAATCCTTTAAAGTCATAAATGATCCAGTTATTCCCTTTCAATGAAACAATTCCTTTGCTTACTTGTTCTTCTCTATGTCACATTCTATTGAGTCTAGTTTTCCCTTTGTTCCTTTTGCAATTTGGGATATTATAGTTGATATATATTGTCTCATATTTGCTTCAAGGAAACAGTTTGTTCACAATGCATTAACTTCTTTATATTTAAAGCTCTGTCAAAGGAATCTTATTCAGCGGAAAGGGTGAACGTGCAGAGCAGTCTTCCAGTTGTTCACTTTTGAAAAGTCCATTCCTTTGCTTCCTTGTTCTTCTCTATTACCCATTCCATTGTGTCTACGTTTCGCTTTGTTTCCCTTGCATTTGGGTTCATTATACTTGATGTTAATTCTCTCCCATTTGCTTCAGTGGAATATTTCTGTACAAGTTGCATTAACTTCTTGATATTTAAAGCTTGATCAAAGGTTTTGTAATAGCAATCCTTTTAAGTCATAAAATTTACATTCAAAGAAAAGATCCAGTTATTCCTTTTCTTAAAAACAATTTCTTTTCTCACTTGTTCTTCTCTATTTTCACATTCTATAGAGTCTAGTTTAACCTTTGTTCCCTTTGCATTTTGGGATATTATAGTTGATATCAATTCTCTCATATTTGTTTCAATGATCCATTTTGTGCACAATGCATTATCTTCTTTATATTTTTGCCTGATCAAAGGCTTCATTACAGGCGTCCTATTAAGTGGAAAGAGTGAATTACAGAGAAATCTGCCAGGTATTTCCTTTTGAAAAATCCATTCCTTTTGGATACTTGTTCTTCTCTATTTCCCTTTCTATGTAAATTTTCCCTTTGATGTTAATTCTCTCAAATTTGATTCAGTGGAACTTTCTGTACAAGTTACAATAACTTCTTTATACTTAAAGCTTGATCAAAGGTTTTGTAACAGCAATCCTTTTAAGTTATAAAATTTACATATAAAGAAATGATGCAGTTATTCCCTTTTGAAAAACAATTCCTTTTTTACTTGTTCTTCTCTATTTCACATTCTATTGATTTTAGTTTTTTCTTTGTTTTTTTTGCGTTTGGGGATATTATAGTTGATATCAATTCTCTCATATTTGTTTCAATGAAACATTTTGTGCACAATGCATTATCTTCTTTATATTTTAGCTGGATCTAAGGCTTCATAGCAGGCGTCCTATTAAGTTGAGAGAGTGAATTGCAGAGAAATATTCCAGTTATTTCCCTTTTAAAAATCCATTCCTTTTGGATACTTTTTCTTCTCTATTTCCTTTTCTATGTAGTTAAGTTTTCCCTTTGATGTTAATTCTCTCAAATTTGATTCAAGGGAACTTTCTGTACAAATTACAATATCTTCTTTATATTTAAAGCTTGATCAAAGGTTTTGTAATAGCATTCCTTTAAAGTCATAAAATTTACGTTCAAAGAAATGATCCAGTTATTCCCTTTCAATGAAACAATTTTTTTGCTTACTTATTCTTCTCTATGTCACATTCTATTGAGTCTAGTTTTCCCTTTGTTCCTTTTGCAGTATGGGATATTATAGTTGATATATATTGTCTCATATTTGCTTCAAGGAAACAATTTTTGCACAATGCATTAACTTCTTTATATTTAAAGCTGTGTCAAAGGAATCTTATTCAGCGGAAAGGGTGAACGTGCAGAGCAGTCTTCCAGTTGTTCACTTTTGAAAAGTCCAATCCTTTGCTTCCTTGTTCTTCTCTATTACCCATTCCATTGTGTCTAGGTTTTGCTTTGTTTCCCTTGCATTTGGGTTCATTATACCTGCTGTTAATTCTCTCCCATTTGCTTCAGTGGAATATTTCTGTACAAGTTGCATTAACTTCTTGATATTTGAAGCTTGATCAAAGGTTTTGTAATAGCAATCCTTTTAAGTCATAAAATTTACGTTCAAAGAAATGATCCAGTTATTCCCTTTCAAAGAAACAATTCCTTTGCTTACTTGTTCTTCTCTATGTCACATTCTATTGAGTCTAGTTTAACCTTTTTTCCCTTTGCATTTTGGGATATTATAGTTGATATCAATTCTCTCATTTTTGCTTCAATGAAACATTTTGTGCACAATGCATTATCTTCTTTATATTTTAGCTGGATCAAAGGCTTCATAGCAGGCGTCCTATTAAGTGGAAAGAGTGAATTGCAGAGAAATCTTCCAGGTATTTCCTTTTGAAAAATCCATTCCTTTTGGATACTTGTTCTTCTCTATTTCCTTTTCTATGTAAAGTTTTCCCTTTGATGTTAATTCTCTCAAATTTGATTCAATGGAACTTTCTGTACACGTTATAATAACTTCTTTATATTTAAAGCTTGATCCAAGGTTTTGTAACAGCCATCCTTTTAAGTCATAAAATTTACGTTCAAAGAAATGACCCAGTTATTTCCTTTCAATGAAACAATTCCTTTCCTTACTTGTTCTTCTGTATGTCACATTCTATTGAGTATAGTTTTTCCTTTGTTCCTTTTGCATTTTGGGATATTATAGTTGATATCAATTCTCTCATATTTGCTTCAATGAAACATTTTGTGCACAATGCATTATCTTCTTTATATTTTAGCTGGATCAAAGGCTTCATAACAGGCGTCCTATTAAGTGGAAAGAGTGAATTGCAGAGAAATTTTCCAGTTATTTCCTTTTTCAAAATGCATTCCTTTTGGATACTTTTTCTTCTCTATTTCCTTTTCTATGTAGTTAAGTTTTCCCTTTGATGTTAATTCTCTTAAATTTGATTCAATGGAACTTTCTGTACAAGTTACATTAACTTCTTTATATTTAAATCATTATTAAAGGTTTTGTAACAGCAATCCTTTTAAGTCATAAAATTTACATTAAAAGAAATGATCCAGTTATTCCCTTTCAATGAAACAATTCCTTTGCTTACTTGTTCTTCTCCATGTCACATTCTATTGAGTCTAGTTTTCCCTTTGTTCTTTTTGCAGTTTGGGATATTATAGTTGATATATATTGTCTCATATTTGCTTCAAGGAAACATTTTGTGCACAATGCATTAACTTCTGTATATTTAAAGCTGTGTCAAAGGAATCTTATTCAGCGGAAAGGGTGAACGTGCAGAGCAGTCTTCCAGTTGTTCACTTTTGAAAAGTCCATTCCTTGGCTTCTTTGTTCTTCTCTTTTACCCATTCCATTGTGTCTAGGTTTCGCTTTGTTTCCCTTGCATTTGGGTTCATTATACTTGATGTTAATTCTCTCCCATTTGCTTCAGTGGAATATTTCTGTACAAGTTGCATTAACTTCTTGATATTTAAAGCTTGATCAAAGGTTTTGTAATAGCAATCCTTTTAAGTCATAAAATTTACGTTCAAAGAAAAGATCCAGTTATTCCTTTTCTTAAAAACAATTTCTTTTCTCACTTGTTCTTCTCTATTTCACATTCTATTGTGTCTAGTTTTCCCTTTGTTTCCTTTGCATTTTGGGATATTATAGTTGATATCAATTCTCTCATATTTGTTTCAATGATCCATTTTGTGCACAATACATTATCTTCTTTATATTTTAGCCTGATCAAAGGCTTCATAACAAGCATCCTATTAAGTGGAATGAGTGAATTGCAGAGAAATCTGCCAGGTATTTCCTTTTGAAAAATCCATTCCTTTTGGATACTTGTTCTTCTCTATTTCCTTTTCTATGTAAAGTTTTCCCTTTGATGTTAATTCTCTCAAATTTGATTCAATGGAACTTTCTGTACACGTTATAATAACTTCTTTATATTTAAAGCTTGATCCAAGGTTTTGTAACAGCCATCCTTTTAAGTCATAAAATTTACGTTCAAACAAATGACCCAGTTATTTCCTTTCAATGAAACAATTCCTTTCCTTACTTGTTCTTCTGTATGTCACATTCTATTGAGTCTAGTTTTTCCTTTGTTCCTTTTGCATTTTGGGATATTATAGTTGATATCAATTCTCTCATATTTGCTTCAATGAAACATTTTGTGCACAATGCATTATCTTCTTTATATTTTAGCTGGATCAAAGGCTTCATAACAGGCGTCCTATTAAGTGGAAAGAGTGAATTGCAGAGAAATTTTCCAGTTATTTCCTTTTTCAAAATGCATTCCTTTTGGATACTTTTTCTTCTCTATTTCCTTTTCTATGTAGTTAAGTTTTCCCTTTGATGTTAATTCTCTTAAATTTGATTCAATGGAACTTTCTGTACAAGTTACATTAACTTCTTTATATTTAAATCATTATTAAAGGTTTTGTAACAGCAATCCTTTTAAGTCATAAAATTTACATTAAAAGAAATGATCCAGTTATTCCCTTTCAATGAAACAATTCCTTTGCTTACTTGTTCTTCTCCATGTCACATTCTATTGAGTCTAGTTTTCCCTTTGTTCTTTTTGCAGTTTGGGATATTATAGTTGATATATATTGTCTCATATTTGCTTCAAGGAAACATTTTGTGCACAATGCATTAACTTCTGTATATTTAAAGCTGTGTCAAAGGAATCTTATTCAGCGGAAAGGGTGAACGTGCAGAGCAGTCTTCCAGTTGTTCACTTTTGAAAAGTCCATTCCTTGGCTTCTTTGTTCTTCTCTTTTACCCATTCCATTGTGTCTAGGTTTCGCTTTGTTTCCCTTGCATTTGGGTTCATTATACTTGATGTTAATTCTCTCCCATTTGCTTCAGTGGAATATTTCTGTACAAGTTGCATTAACTTCTTGATATTTAAAGCTTGATCAAAGGTTTTGTAATAGCAATCCTTTTAAGTCATAAAATTTACATTCAAAGAAAAGATCCAGTTATTCCTTTTCTTAAAAACAATTTCTTTTCTCACTTGTTCTTCTCTATTTCACATTCTATTGAGTCTAGTTTAACCTTTGTTCCCTTTGCATTTTGGGATATTATAGTTGATATCAATTCTCTCATATTTGTTTCAATGATCCATTTTGTGCACAATACATTATCTTCTTTATATTTTAGCCTGATCAAAGGCTTCATAACAGGCATCCTATTAAGTGGAATGAGTGAATTGCAGAGAAATCTGCCAGGTATTTCCTTTTGAAAAATCCATTCCTTTTGGATACTTGTTCTTCTCTATTTTCCTTTCTATGTAATGTTTTCCCTTTGATGTTAATTCTCTCAAATTTGATTCAGTGGAACTTTCCGTACAAGTTACAATAACTTCTTTATACTTAAAGCTTGATCCAAGGTTTTGTAACAGCAAACCTTTTAAGTCATAAAATTTACATTCAAAGAAATGATCCAGTTATTCCCTTTTGAAAAACAATTCCTTTGCTTACTTGTTCTTCTCGATTTCACATTCTATTGATTTTAGTTTTTTCTTGCTTCCTTTTGCTTTTGGGGATATTATAGTTGATATCAATTCTCTCATATTTGTTTCAATGAAACATTTTGTGCACAATGCATTATCTTCTGTATATTTAAAGCTGTGTCAGAGGAATCTTATTCAGTGGAAAGGGTGAACGTGCAGAGCAGTCTTCCAGTTGTTCACTTTTGAAAAGTCCATTCCTTGGTTTCCTTGTTCTTCTCTATTACCCATTCCATTGTGTCTAGGTTTCGCTTTGTTTCCCTTGCATTTGGGTTCATTATACCTGATTTTAATTCTCTCCCATTTGCTTCAGTGGAATATTTCTGTACAAGTTGCATTAACTTCTTGATATCTAAAGCTTGATCAAAGGTTTTGTAACAGCAATCCTTTTAAGTCATAAAATTTACGTTCAAAGAAATGATCCAGTTATTCCCTTTCAAAGAAACAATTCCTTTGCTTACTTGTTCTTCTCTATGTCACATTCTATTGAGTCTAGTTTTCCCTTTGTTCCTTTTGCAGTATGGGATATTATAGTTGATATATATTGTCTCATATTTGCTTCAAGGAAACATTTTGTGCACAATGCATTATCTTCATTATATTTTAGCTGGATCAAAGGCTTCATAACAGGCGTCCTATTAAGTGGAAAGAGTGAATTGCAGAGAAATCTTCCAGGTATTTCCTTTTGTAAAATCCATTCCTTTTGGATATTTGTTCTTCTCTATTTCCCTTTCTATGTAAAGTTTTCCCTTTGATGTTAATTCTCTCAAATTTGATTCAGTGGAACTTTCTGTACAAGTTACAATAACTTCTTTATACTTAAAGCTTGATCAAAGGTTTTGTAACAGTAATCCCTTTAAGTCATAAAATTTACATTCAAAGAAGTCATCCAGTTATTCCCTTTCGAAAAACAATTCCTTTTTTACTTGTTCTTCTCTATTTCACATTCTCTTGATTTTAGTTTTTTCTTTGTTTTTTTTGCATTTGGGGATATTATAGTTGATATCAATTCTCTCATATTTGTTTCAATGAAACATTTTGTGCACAATGCATTATCTTCTTTATATTTTAGCTGCATCTAAGGCTTCATAACAGGCGTCCTATTAAGTGGAAAGAGTGAATTGCAGAGAATCAATTTCTTTATATTTAAAGCTTGATCAAAGGTTACGTAACAGCAATCCTTTTCAGTCTAAAAAGTTTAAGTTTAAAGAAATGATCCAGTTATTCCCTTACTTGTTCTTCTCCATTTCCCATTCTGTTGGGTCTAGTTTTCCCTTAGTTTCCCTTCCATTTCGGATCATGATGTTAATTCTCTCCCATTTGCTTCAATGGAACTTTCTGTACAAGTTACATCAACTTTCTGTGCACAATGTATTATCTTCTTTACATTTAAGCTGGATCAAACGCTTTTTAACAGGAGTCCTATTAAATGGAAAGAGTGAATTGCAGAAAAATCTTCCAGTTGTTTCCTTTTGAAAAATCCATTCCTCTGGATACTTGTTCTTCTCCATTTCCCATTCTATGGGGTCTAGGTTGCCCTTACTTTCCCTTGCATTTTGGATCATTATAATTGATGTTAATTCGCTCCCATTTGCTTCAGTGGAACTTTCCATACAAGTTGCATTAACCTCTTTATATTTAAAGCTTCATCAAGGGTTTTGTAACAGCAATCCTTTTCAGTCTAAAAATTTTTTGTCCAAAGCAATGATCCGGTCATTCCCTTATGAAAAAACAATTCCTTTTCTTACTTGTGCTTGCCTACTTCACATTCTATTGAGTCTTGTTTTCCTTTGTTTAGTTTGCAGTTTGGGATGTGAGAGTTGATACCAATTGTCTCGTATTTTCATCAATGGAACTTTTTTGGAACAATGCATTACCTTCTTTATATTTAATGCTAGATCAAAGGATTCTTAACAGAATACTATTCAGCGGAAAGGGTGAATTGCAGACAAATCTTCCAGTTATTCCCTTTTGAAAAATCCATGCCTTTGGATACTTGTTCTTCTCTATTTCCCCTTCTATTGAGTCAACTTTTCCCTTTGATTCCTGTGCATTTTGGATCATTATAGCTGATGTTAATTCTCTCCCATTTGATTCAGTTGAACTTTCTATACAAGGTGCATTATCTTTTTTATATTTAAAGCTTGATCAAAGGTTTTGTAAGAGCAATTCTTTTCAGACTAAAAAGTTTTTGTCCAAAGCAATGTTCCGGTTATTCCCTTACAAAAAACAATTCCTTTTCTTAGTTGTTCTTCTCTATTTCACATTCTATTGAGTCTTGTATTCCCTTTGTTTCTTTTGCAGTTTGGGATATTATAGTTGATACCAATTCTCTTGTATTTGCTTCAAGGGAACTTTTTTTGGTACAATGCATTACCTTCTTTATATTTAATGCTGGATAAAAAGATTCTTAACAGAATCCTATTCAGCGGAAAGGGTGAATTGCAGACAAATCATCCAGTTATTCCCTTTTGAAAATTTCATGCCTTTAGACAATTGGTCTTCTCTACTTCCCCTTCTATTGAGTCAACTTTTCCCTTTGATTCCTGTGCATTTAGGATCATTATAGTTGATGTTAATTCTCTCCCATTTGATTCAGTTGAACTTTCTATACAAGGTGCATTATCTTTTATATATTTAAAGCTTGATCAAAGGCTTTGTAAAACAATCCTTTGCAGTCTAAAAAGTTTTTGTCCAAAGCAATGATCCGGTTATTCCCTTACGAAAAAACAATTCCTTTTCTTACTGGTTGCCTATTTCACATTCTATTGAGTCTAGTTTTCCGTTTGTTTCTTTTGCCGTTTTGGATATTAGAGTTTATACCAATTCTCTCGTCTTTGCTTTAATGGAACTGTTTTGGTACAATGCATTACCTTCTTTATATTTAATGCTGGATCATAGGATTCTTAACAGAATGCTATTCAGCCGAAAGAGTGAATGGCAGACAAATCTTCCAGTTATTCCCTTTTGAAAAATCCATTCCTTTGGATACTTGTTCTTTTCTATTTCCCATTATATGTAGTCAAGTTTTCCCTTTGATGTTAATTCTCTCCCATTTGCTTCAATGGAACGTTCTGTACAAGTTGCATTAACTTCTTCATATTTAAAACTTGATCAAAGGTTTTGTAACAGCAATCATTTTCAGGCTAAAAATTTTTGTCCAAAGCAATCTTTCGGTTATTTCCTTTTGAATAAAAAATTCCCTTACTTACTTGTTCTTCTCTATTTCACATTCCATTGAGTCTAATTTTCCCTTGGTTTTTTTTTCAGTTTGGGATATTATAGTTGATATCAATTCTCTCACATTTGCTTCAATAAAAATTTTTTTGCACAATGCATTATCTTCTTTATATTTAAAGCTGTATCAAAGGATTATTAACAGGACTCCAATTCAGCGGAACTTGTGAATGTGCAGAGCAGTCCTCCAGTTATTCCCTTCTGAAAAATCCATTCATTTGCTTACTTGTTCTTCTCTATTTCCCATTCTATTGAGTCTAGGTTTCGCTTTGCATCCCTTGCATTTGGGATCTTATAAGTGATGTTAATTCTCTCCCATTTGCTTCAGTTGAACTTTCTGTACAAGTTGCATTATCTTCTTTATACTTAAAGCTTGATCACAAGTTTCATAACAGCAATCGTTTTCAGTCTAAATACTTTACGTCCAAAGAAATGATCCAATTATTCACTTTCGAAAAAACAATTCCTTTTCTTACTTGTTCTTCTCTATTTCACAATCTATTGATTCTAGTTTTGCCTTTGTTTTTTTTTTTTTTTTTTTTTTTTTTTTAACATTTTAGGATATTATTCTTGATATCAATTCTCTCGTGTTTGCTTCAATGAAACTTTTTGTGCACAATGCATTATCTTCTTTATATTGAAGCTCGATCAAATGTGTCTTAACAGGAATCCTTTTAAGTGGAAAGAGTGAATTGCAGAGAAATCTTCCAGTTATTTCCTTTTAAAAAATCCATTCCTTTTGATACTTGTTCTTCTCTATTTCCCCTTCTATGTAGTCAAGTTTTCCCTTTGATGTAAATTCTCTCCCATTTGATTCAATGGAACTTTCCATACAAGATGCATTAACCTCTTTATATTTAAAGCTTGATCAAAGGTTTTGCAAAAGCAATCCTTTTCAGTCTAAAAAGTTTTTGTCCAAAGCAATGTTCCAGTTATTTCCTTTTGAAGAAAAAATTCACTTACTTACTTGTTCTCCTCTAAGTCACCTTCTATTCAGGCTAATTTTCCCTTTGTTTCTTTTGCAGTTTGGGATAGTATAGTTGATATAAATTCTCTGGCATTTCTTTCAATAGAATTTTTGTGCACAATGCATTACCTTCTTAATATTTAATGCCGTATCAAAGGATTCTAATTCAGCAGAAAGGGTGAATGTGCAGAGAAATCTTATAGTTATTTCCTTTTGAAAAATCCATTCGTTTGGATACTTGTTCTTCTCTATTTCCCCTTCTATGTAGTCAAGTTTTCCCTTTGATGTAAATTCTCACCCATTTGCTTCAGTTGAACTTTCTGTACAAGTTGCATTATCTTCTTTATATTTAAAGCTTTATCAAAGCTTTCATAACAGCAATCCTTTTCAGTCTAAAAAGTTTTTGTCCAAAGCAATGTTCCAGTTATTTCCTTTTGAAGAAAAAATTCACTTACTTACTTGTTCTTCTCTATTTCACATTCTATTGAGGCTAATTTTCCCTTTGTTTCTTTTGCAGTTTGGGATATTATAGTTGTTATCTCTCGCATTTGCTTCAATAGAATTTTTGTGCACAATGCATTATCTTCTTTATATTTAAAGCTGTATGAAAGGATTCCTAACAGGGTCTTATTAAGCGGAAAGGGTGAATGTGCAGAGAAATCTTCCCGGTATTCCCTTTTGAAAAATCCATTCCTTTGGATACTTGTTCTTCTCCATTTCCCATTCTATTGGGTCTAGGTTTCCCTTAGTTTCCCTTCCATTTTGGATCACTATAATTGAGGCTAATTCCCTCCCTTTTGTTTCAATGGAACTTTCTTTACAAGTTGCATTAACTTCTTTATATTTAAAGCTTGATCAAAGGTTTCTCAACAGCAATCCTTTTCAGGCTAAAATTTTTTGTCGAAAGCAATGTTCTGGTGATTTCCTTTTAAAGAAAAAATTCCCTTAACTTACTTGTTCTCTTCTATGTCACATTATATTGATGTTAATTCTCTCCCATTTGCTTCAATGGAACTTTTTTGGTACAATGCATTACCTTCTTTATATTTAATGCTAGATCAAAGGAATCTTAACACAATCCTATTCAGTGGAAAGAGTGAATAGCAGACAAAACTTCCAGTTATTCGCTTTTGAAAAATCCATGCCTTTGGATACTAATGCTTCTCTATTTCCCCTTCTGTTGTGTCAACTTTTCCCTTTGATTCCTGTGTATTTTGGATCAATATAGTTGTTGTTAATTCTCTCCCATTTGATTCAGTGGAACTTTCTATACAAGGTGCATTATCTTTTATATATTTGAAGCTTGATCAAAGTTTTTGTAAAAGCAATCCTTTGCAGTCTAAAAAGTTTTTGTCCAAAGCAATGATCCGGTTATTCCCTCATGAAAAAAACAATTCCTTTTCTTACTGTTTCTCTATTTCACATTCTATTGAGTCTAGTTTTCCCTTTTTTTCTTTTACACTTGGGGATATTAGAGTTGATCCCAATTCTCTCGTATTTGCATCAATGGAACTTTTTTGGTACAATGCATTACCTTCTTTATATTTAATGCTGGATCAAAGGATTCTTAACAGAATGCTATTAAGTGGAAAGAGTCAATTGCAGACAAATCTTCCAGTTATTACCTTTTGAAAATTTTATGCTTTTAGACAATTGGTCTTCTCTACTTCCCCTTCTATTGAGTCAACTTTTCCCTTTGATTCCTGTGCATTTTGGATCCTTATAGTTGATGTTAATTCTCTCCCATTTGATTCAGTGGATCTTTCTATACAAGGTGCATTATCTTTTTTTTATATTTTAAGCTTCATCAAAGATTTTGTAACAGCAATCCTTTGCAGTCTAAAACGTTTTTGTCCAAAGCAATGATCCGGTTATTTCCTTAGGAAAAAACTATTCCTTTTCTTAGTTCTTCTCTATTTCACATTCTATTGAGTCTATTTTTCCCTTTGCTTGTTTTGCAGTTTGGGATATTAGAGTTGATCCCAATTCTCTTGTATTTACTTCATTGGATATTTTTTGGTACATTGCATTACCTACCTTATATTTAATGCTGGATCAAAGGATTCTCAGCAGAATCCTATTGAGCGGAAAGAGAGAATTGCAGACAAATCCTACAGTTATTCCCTTTTGAAAAATTCATGCTTTTGGATACTTGTTCTCTATTTCCTTCTCTATTGAGTCGTTTTCCCTTTCATTTCTGTGAATTTTCGATCCTTATAGTTGATGTTAATCCTCTCCCATTTGAAGCAGTGGAACTTTCTGTAAATGATTCATTATCTTCTTTATATTTAAAGCTTGATGAAAGGTTTTGTAATAGCAGTCCTTTTCAGTCTAAAAAGTTTCTGTCCCAAGCAATGTTCCGGTTATTCCTTTCACTAAAAACAATTCCTTTTTTTACTTGTCCTTCTCTACTTCACATTCTATTGAGTCTAGTTTTCCTTTGTTTGTTTTGCAGTTTGGGTTGTTAGAGTTGATACCAATTCTCTCGTATTTTCATCAATGGAACTTTTTTGGTACAATGAATTACCTTCTTTATATTTAATGCTAGATCAAAGGAATCTTAACACAATCCTATTCAGTGGAAAGAGTGAATTACAGACAAATTTTCCAGTTATTTGCTTTTCAAAAATCCATGCCTTTGGATACTTGTTCTTCTCCATTTCCCCTTCTGTTGTGTCAACTTTTCCCTTTGATTCCTGTGTATTTTGGATCACTATAGTTGATGTTAATAGTCTCCCATTTGATTCAGTTGAACTTTCTACACAAGGTGCATTATCTTTTTTATATTTAAAGCTTCAGCACCGGTTTTGTAACAGCAATCCTTTGCAGTCTAAACAGTTTTTGTGCAAAGCAATGATCCGGTTATTCTCTTTTGAAAAAACAATTCCTTTTCTTACTGTTTCTCTATTTCACATTCTATTGAGTCTAGTTTTCCCTTTTTTTCTTTTACAGTTGGGGATATTAGAGTTGATCTCAATTCTCTCTTATTTGCATCAATGGAACTTTTTTGGTACAATGCATTTACCTTCTTTATATTTAATGCTGGATCAAAGGATTCTTAACAGAATGCGGAAACAGACAATTGCAGACAAATCTTCCAGTTATTCCCTTTTGAAAATTTTATGCCTTTACACAATGGTCTTCCCTACTTCCCCTTCTATTGAGTCAACTTTTCCCTTTGATTCCTGAATATTTTGGATCCTTATAGTTGATGTTAATTCTCTCCCATTTGATTCAGTGGATCTTTCTATACAAGGTGTATTATCTTTTTTATATTTTAAGCTTCATCAAAGGTTTTGTAACAGCAATCCTTTGCAGTCTAAAAAGTTTTTGTCCAAAGCACTGATAGGATATCTGAATTGAAAGAAGAAAATAATTTTCAAAAAAAAATTAGGGAAATGGAAAAAAATTCAATAGAGCAAAATAACTCATTTAAAAACGAAATTGGGCATTTACAAAAAGAACTAAAAACTGCGGATGAAGAAAATAACTCCTTAAAATTCAGGATGGAACAAATAGAAATGAATGATTCATTGAGAACCCAAGAATCAGTCAAACAAAACAAAAAAAAAAAAAATGAAAAGCTGGAGAATAACATCAAATACTTACTGGGAAAATCTATAGACCTGGAAAATAGATCTAGGAAAGATAATCTGCAGATCATTGGACTTCCCGAAAAGTATGACCAAAAAAAGAGCCTAGATTCTATTTTACAGGAAATTATCAAAGAGAACTGTCCAGAGATAATAGAAACAGAGGGGAAAGTAGATGTTGAAAGAATTCATCGAACTCCTGAAATAGACCCTAAAAAAAGAACACCACGGAATATTGTGGCTAAGCTGCAGAATTACCACACAAAGGAGAAAATCCTGCAAGCAGCTAGAAAAAAACAATTTAAATACCAAGGTGCCACAATAAGGGTCACCCAAGATCTGGCTGCCTCCACATTAAAAGATAGAAGGGCCTGGAACCTGATATTCCGAAAAGCAAAAGATCAAGGATTGCAACCAAGAATAAACTACTCAGCTAAGTTTATCATCTTTTTCCATGGAAGCAGATGGTCATTCAATGAAATAGAGGAATTCCATTTTTTTCTAAGAAAAAAAACAGACTTAAACAAAAAATTTGATCTACATCCACAAGACTGAAGAGAAACAGAAAAAGGTACACAGAACCCTTGAGAATTATATCTCTGTTGTGGGTATATAGAAAGTAAGCATGGATAATTTGATTTTACTGATATAAAAGAAAAAAAAAGAAGGGGGTGTAGTAAAGGGAAGGGGGTAGTATCAGAAAAAGGGGAGGGAGTGAAAAAAAGAGGGAAAATACACCATATCTGAGGGAATTTAGAGAGGGGGAGAATCATTGTGTAAATCTTACTCTCATCAGAAGAGGCTCAAAGAGTAAATAATTGTCATATTTGTTTTTCAGAGAATTCTCTCTCATCTCATTAAAAGGGGGGAGAGGAAAAGGGAAAAGGAAAAGGAGAATAAGGGAAGGGACGTGCAGGGAGGGGGGAGGTATACTAAAAAAAAAAAGGGAGGGCTGGGCGTCACAAGGGGGGTCTATAAATTGAATATTGAGGAAGGGGTTTAGGGGGGTCAAGGAAAAAAGCATAATCTGGGGATAATATGATGGCAGGAAATACAGAATTAGTAATTTTAACTGTAAATGTGAATGGAATGAACGCTCCCATCAAACGGAGACGGATAGCAGACTGGATCAAAAACAAGACTTTTCTAGATTCCTTTCTAGAGCCTCATGCTAGAAAAAAGTTTTTCTAGGCTCTTTTCTGGATCCTCTTTCTAGGAAAAACCCTTTTCAAGATTCTTTTCTAGAGCCTCAATCTAAAAAAACGTTCTTTTCTAGAATGTTTTATGGATCATTTCTTCTGAAATCATGGTTTTTTTTTTTGTTGTTGTTCTTGTTTCTTTTCTGGAGCCTCATTTAAGAAAAAAAAATTTAAATACTTTTCTACATATTCTCTTTTTAAACAGATACATTTCTAGAATTTTTTCAAAAACCTCAATCTAGAAAAAAAAATCTTTTCTTGGAAATTTTCTCTATCCTCTCTCGTGAAACAATTCTTTTCTAGATCCTTTTCTAGAGCCTCAATCTAGAAAACATTTTTTCTGGATCCTCTCTCTAGAAAAAACACTTTTCTAGATTCTTTTCTAGAGTCTCTACCTAAAAAAACGTTCTTTTCTAGATTCTTTTATGGATAACTCTCTTAGAAGAAAGATCTGTAGATTCCTTTTTAGAGCCTCATTCTAGAAAAATTTTTTCTAGAAACGTTTCTAGTTCTCTCTAGAATCATGTCTTTTCTAGATGATTTTCTAGAACTTCAATCTAGAGAAAAATCTTTTGTAGAAACTTTTCTGCATCCTCCTTCTAGAAAGAATTCTTTACTAGGTACTTTTCTAGAGCCTCAACATTGAAAACATAGTTTTCTAGATCTTCTATCTAGCAACAAGTCTTTTCTAGATTCCTTTCTAGAGCCTCATGCTAGAAAAAAGTTTTTCTAGGCTCTTTTCTGGATCCTCTTTCTAGGAAAAACTGTTTTCA
This sequence comes from Sminthopsis crassicaudata, assembly GCF_048593235.1. Taxonomy (NCBI): domain Eukaryota; kingdom Metazoa; phylum Chordata; class Mammalia; order Dasyuromorphia; family Dasyuridae; genus Sminthopsis; species Sminthopsis crassicaudata. The sequence goes on from NC_133619.1 coordinate 203,864,199, forward strand.
ATATTCTTTTCTAGAGCCTCAATCTAAAAAAATGTTCTTTTCTAGAATGTTTTATGGATCATTTCTTCTGAAATCATGGGTTTTTTTTGTTGTAGTTGTTGTTAGATTCTTTTCTGGAGCCTCATTCAAGAAAAAAAATTTAAATACTTTTCTGCATATTCTCTTTTTAAACAGATACATTTCTAGAATTTTTTCAAAAACCTCAATCTAGAAAAAAAATATTTTCTTGGAAATTTTCTCTATCCTCTCTCGTGAAACAATTCTTTTCTAGATCATTTTCTAGAGCCTCAATCTAGAAAACATTTTTTCTGGATGCTCTCTCTTGAAAAAACACTTTTTTAGATTCTTTTCTAGAGTCTCTTCCTAAAAAACATTCTTTTCTAGATTCTTTTATGGATAACTCTCTTAGAAGAAAGATCTGTGGATTCCTTTTTAGAGCCTCATTCTAGAAAAATTTTTTCTAGATACGTTTCTAGTTCTCTCTAGAAACATGTCTTTTCTTGATGATTTTCTAGAACTTCAATCTAGAGAAAAATCTTTTGTATAAACTTTTCTGCATCCTCCCTCTAGTAACAATTCTTTACTACATCCTTTTCTAGAGCCTCAACTTTGAAAACATAGTTTTCTAGATCTTCTATCTAGAAACAAGGCATTTCTAGATTCTTTTCTAGAGACTTATGCTAGAAAAAGTTTTTTCTAGGCTCTTTTCTGGATCCTCTGTCTAGAAAAAACTCTTTTCTAGATTCTTTTCTACAGCCTCAATCTAAAAAAAAACGTTCTTTTCTGGATTCTTTTATGGATCATTTCTTCTGAAAATATGTTTTATTTATTTTTTGCTGTTAGATTCTTTTCTGGAGCCTCATTCAAGAAAACATTTTTAGATCCTTTTCTAGTTATTCCCTTTAGAAAAGATACTTTTCCAGATTCTTTTCGAAAACCTCAATTTCTAAAAACTTTTCTGCATCCTCTCTCTAGAAAGAATTCTTTACTAGACCTTTTCTAGAGCCTCACTTAGAAAACATTGTTGTTCAGATCTTTTATCTAGAAACCAGTGTTTTCTAGATTCTTTGCTAGAGCCTCATGCTAGAAAATTTTTTTTTGGATTCTTTTGTGGAACTTCTCTCTAGAAACAACTCTTTTCTAGATTCTTTTCTAGAGCCTCAATCTAAAAAAAAACACGTTCTTTTCTAGATTCTTTTATGGATGATTTCTTCTGAAATCATGTTTTTTTTTTTTTTTTTTTTTTTTTTGTTAGATTTTTCCTCGAGTCTCATTCAAGAAAACATTTTTTAGATACTTTTCTAGTTATTCCCTTTAGAAAAGACACTTTTCTAGATTCTTTTCAAAAACCTGAATTTCGAAAATAATCTTTTCTAGGAATTTTTCTAGATACTTTCTCTAGAAACAATCCTTTTCTAGATCATTTTCTAGAGCCTCAATCTAGAAAACATTTTTTTCTGGATCCTCACTCTAGAAAAAACACTTTTCTAGATTCTTTTCTAGAGTCTCAACCTAAAAACGTTCCTTTCTAGATTCCTTTATGGATAACTCTCTTACAAGAAAGTTTTGTAGATTCTTTTTTGGAGCCTCATTCTAGAAAATTTTTTTCTAGATACGTTTCTAGTTCTTCTCTCTAGAAACATGTCTTTTCTAGATTATTTTCTAGAACTTCAATCTAGAGAAAAATCTTTTGTAGAAACTTTTTTGCATCCTCCTTCTAGAAAGAATTCTTTACTAGATCCTTTTCTAGAGCCTCAACTTTGAAAACATAGTTTTCTAGATCTTCTATCTAGAAACAAGTCTCTTCTAGATTCCTTTTTAGAGCCTCATGCTAGAAAAAAGTTTTTATTAGGCTCTTTTCTGGATTCTCTTTCTAGAAAAACTCTTTTCAAGATTCTTTTCTATAGCCTCAATCTAAAAAAACGTTCTTTCTAGATCATTTCTACTGAAATCATGTTTTTTTTTTTTTTTTTTTTTTTTTTTTTTTTTTTTTTTTTGTTAGATTCTTTTCTGGAGCCTCATTCCAGGAAAAAAAATTTTTAAATACTTTTCTACTTATTCTCTTTTTAAACAGATACATTTCTAGAATTATTTCAAAAACCTCAATCTAGAAAAAAAAATCTTTTCTTGAGAATTTTCTCTTTCCTCTCTCGTGAAACAATTCTTTTTTAGATCATTTTCTTAGCCTCAATCTAGAAAACATTTTTTCTTGATCCTCTCTCGAGAAAAAACACTTTTCTAGATTCTTTTCTTGAGTCTCTATTTAAAAAAAAGTTTTTTTTCTAGATTCTTTTATGGATAACTGTCTTAGAAGAAAGATCTGTAGATTCGTTTATAGAGCCTCATTCTAGAATTTTTTTTTTCTAGATATGTTTCTAGTTGTCTTTAGAAACATGTCTTTTCTTCTTGATTTTCTAGAACTTCAATCTAGAGAACAATCTTTTGTAGAAACTTTTCTGGATTCTCCTTCTAGAAAGAATTCCTTACTAGATCCTTTTCTAGAGCCTCCACTTTGAAAACATAGTTTTCTAGATCTTCTATCTAGAAACAAGTCTTTTCTAGATTCCTTTCTAGAGCCTCATGCTAGAAAAAGGTTTTCTAGGCTCTTTTCTGGATCCTCTTTCTAGTAAAAACCCTTTTCAAGATTCTTTTCTAGAACCTCAATCTAAAAAAACGTTCTTTTCTAGAATGTTTTATGGATCATTTCTTCCTGAAATCATGTTTTTTTTTTTTTTTTTTTTTTTTTTTTGTTGTTGTTGTTTTGTTTTTTTTGTTAGATTCTTTTCTGGAGCCTCATTCAAGAAAAAAAAAATTAAATACTTTTCTCCATATTCTCTTATTAAACAGATACATTTCTAGAATTTTTTCAAAAACCTCAATCTAGAAAAAAAAATCTTTTCTTGGTTATTTTCTCTATCCTCTCTTGTGAAACAATTCTTTTTTAGATCATTTTCTAGAGCCTCAATCTAGAAAACATTTTTTCTGGATCCTCTCTCTAGAAAAAACACTTTTCTAGATTCTTTTCTAGAGTCTCTTCCTAAAAAAAACGTTCTTTTCTAGATTCTTTTATGGATGACTCTCGTAAAAGAAAGATTTGTCCATTGTTTTTTACAGCCTCATTCTAGAAATTTTTTTTCTAGGTACGTTTCTAGTTCTTCTCTCTAGAAACACGCCTCTTCTAGATGATTTTCTAGAACTTCAATCTAGACAAAAATCTTTTCTAGAAAGTTTTCTGCCTCCTCTCTCTAGAAACAATTTTTTATTAGATCCTTTTCTAGAGCCTCACTTAGAAAACATAGTTTCCAAATCTTTTATCTAGAAACCAGTCTTTTCTAGAATCTTTTCTAGAGCCTCCTCCTAGAAAATTTTTTTCTAGATTCTTTTGTGGAACCTCTCTCTAGAAACAACTCTTTTCTAGATTCTTTTCTAGAGCCTCAATCTAAAAAAAACCGTTCTTTTCTAGATTCTTTTATGGATCATTTCTTCTGAAATCATGTTTTTTTTGGTTAGATTCTTTTCTGGAGGCTCATTGAAGAAAACATTTTTAGATACTTTTCTAATTATTTCCTTTAGAAAAGACACTTTTCTAGATTCTTTTCGAAAACCTCAGTTTCGAAAATAATTTTTTCTAGGAACTTTTCTAGATACTTTCTCTAGAAACAATCCTTTTCTAGATCATTTTCTAGAGCCTCAATCTAGAAAACATTTTTTTTCTGGATCTTCTCTCTAGAAAAAACTTTTGTAGATTCTTTTCTAGAGTCTCAACCTAAAAACGTTCCTTTCTAGATTCTTTTATGGATAACTCTCTTAAAAGAAAGATTTGTAGATTCTTTTTTAAAGCCTCATTCTAGAAAATTTTTTTCTAGATACGTTTCTAGTTCTTCTCTCTAGAAACATGTCTTTTCTAGATGATTTTCTAGAACTTCAATCTAGAGAAAAATCTTTTGTAGAAACTTTTCTGCATCTTCCTTCTAGAAAGAATTCTTTACTAGATCCTTTTCTAGAACCTCAACTTTGAAAACATAGTTTTCTAGATCTTCTATCTAGAAACTAGTCTTTTCTAGATTCCTTTCTAGAGCCTCATGCTAGAAAAAAGTTTGTCTAGGCTCTTTTCTGGATCCTCTTTCTAGGAAAAACCCTTTTCAAGATTCTTTTCTAGAGTCTCAATCTAAAAAAAACGTTCTTTTCAAGAATGTTTTATGGATCATTTCTTCTGAAATCATGGGTTTTTTTTTTTTTTTTTGTTAGATTCTTTTCTGGAGCCTCATTCAAGAAAAAAAAATTAAATACTTTTCTACATATTCTCTTTTTAAACAGATACATTTCTAGAATTTTTTCAAAAACCTCACTCTAGAAAAAAAATCTTTTCTTGTGTATTTTCTCTATCCTCTCTCATGAAACAATTCTTTTCTAGATCCTTTTCTAGAGCCTCAATCTAGAAAACATTTTTTCTGGATCCTCTCTCTAGAAAAAACACTTTTCTAGATTCTTTTCTAGAGTCTCTATTTAAAAAAAGTTTTTTTCTAGATTCTTTTATGGATAACTCTCTTAGAAGAAAGATCTGTAGATTCCTTTATAGAGCCTCATTCTAGAAATTTTTTTTTCTAGATATGTTTCTAGTTGTCTCTAGAAACATGTCTTTTCTTGATGATTTTCTAGAACTTCAATCTGGAGAAAAATCTTTTGTAGAAACTTTTCTGCATCCTCCTTCTAGAAAGAATTCCTAACTAGATCCTTTTCTATTGCCTCGACTTTGAAAACATAGTTTTCTAGATCTTCTATATAGAAACAAGTCTTTTCTAGATTCCTTTCTAGAGCCTCATGCTAGAAAAAGGTTTTCTAGGCTCTTTTCTGTATCATCTTTCTAGGAAAAACTCTTTTCTAGATTCTTTTCTAGAGCCTCCTGCTAGAAAATTTTTTTCTAGATTCTTTTGTGGAACCTCTCTCTAGAAACAACTCTTTTCTAGATTCTTTTCTAGAGCCTCAATCTAAAAAAACGTTTTTTTCTAGTTTCTTTTATGGATGATTTCTTCTGAAATCATGTTTTTTTTGGTTAGATTCTTTTCTGGAGTCTCATTGAAGAAAACATTTTTACATACTTTTCTAGTTATTCCCTTTAGAAAAGACACTTTTCTAGATTCTTTTCGAAAACCTCAGTTTCGAAAATAATTTTTTCTAGGAACTTTTCTAGATACTTTCTCTAGAAACAATTCTTTTCTAGATTATTTTCTAAAGCCTCAATCTAGAAAACATTTTTTTCTGGATCTTCTCTCTAGAAAAAAACACTTTTCTAGATTCTTTTCTAGAGTCTCAACCTAAAAACGTTCCTTTCTAGATTCTTTTATGGATAACTCTCTTAAAAGAAAGATTTGTAGATTCTTTTTTAGATCCTCATTCTAGAAAATTTTTTTCTAGATAAGTTTCTAATTCTTTCTAGAAACATGTCTTTTCTAGATGATTTTCTAGAACTTCACTCTAGAGAAAAATCTTTTGTAGAAACTTTTTTGCATCCTCCTTCTAGAAAGAATTCTTTACTAGATCCTTTTCTAGAGCCTCAACTTTGAAAACATAGTTTTCTAGATCTTCTATCTAGAAACAATTCTTTTCTAGATTCCTTTCTAGAGCCTCATGGTAGAAAAAAGTTTTTCTAGGCTCTTTTCTGGATCCTCTTTATAGGAAAAAACTCTTTTCAAGATTCTTTTCTAGAGCCTCAATCTAAAAAAACGTTCTTTTCTAGAATGTTTTATGGATCCTTTCTTCTGAAATCATGGTTTTTTTTTTTTGTTATATTCTTTTCTGGAGCCTCATTCCAGAAAAAAAAAAAAATTAAATACTTTTCTACTTATTCTCTTTTTAAACAGATACATTTCTAGAATTATTTCAAAAACCTCAATCTAGAAAAAAAATCTTTTCTTGGAAATTTTCTCTATCCTCTCTCGTGAAACAATTCTTTTCTAGATCCTTTTCTAGAGCCTCAATCTAGAAAACATTTTTTCTGGATCATTTCTCTAGAAAAAACACTTTTCTAGATTCTTTTCTAGAGTCTCTTCCTAAAAAAACATTCTTTTCTAGATTCTTTTATGGATAACTCTCTTAGAAGTAAGATCTGTAGATTCCTTTATAGAGCCTCATTCTAGAAAAATTTTTTCTAGATACGTTTCTAGTTCTTCTCTCTAGAAACATGTCTTTTCTAGATGATTTTCTAGAAGTTCGATCTAGAGAAAAATCTTTTGTAGAAACTTTTCTGCATCTTCCCTCTAGAAAGAATTCTTTACTAGATCCTTTTCTAGAGCCTCAACTTTGAAAACATAGTTTTCTAGATCTTCTATATAGAAACAAGCCTTTTCTAGATTCCTTTCTAGAACCTCATGCTAGAAAAAGGTTTTCTAGGCTCTTTTCTGGATTCTCTTTCTAGTAAAAACCCTTTTCAAGATTCTTTTCTAGAGCCTCAATCTAAAAAAACGTTCTTTTCTAGAATGTTTTATGGATCATTTCTTCTGAAATCATGTTTTTTTTTTTTTTTTTTTGTTAGATTCTTTTCTGGAGACTCATTCAAGAACAAAATTTAAATACTTTTCTACATATTCTCTTTTTAAACAGATACATTTCTAGAATTTTTTCAGAAACCTCAATCTAGAAAAAAAAATCATTTCTTGGGAATTTTCTCTATCCTCTCTCGTGAAACAATTCTTTTCTAGATCATTTTCTAGATCCTCAATCTAGAAAACATTTTTTCTAGATTCTCTCTCTAGAAAAAACACTTTTCTAGATTCTTTTCTAGAGTCTCTTCCTAAAAAAACATTCTTTTTTAGATTCTTTTATGGATAACTTTCTTAAAAGAAAGATTTGTAGATTCTTTTTTAGAGCCTCATTCTAGAAATTTTTTTGTAGATACGTTTCTAGTTCTTCTCTCTAGAAACACGCCTTTTCTAGATGATTTTCTAGAACTTCAATTTAGCCAAAAATCTTTTCTAAAAACTTTTCTGCCTCCTCTCTCAAGAAAGAATACTTTACTAGACCTTTTCTAGAGGCTCACTTAGAAAACATTGTTTGTCAGATCTTTTATCTAGAAACCAGTGTTTTCTAGATTCTTTGCTAGAGCCTCATGCTAGAAAAATTTTTTTTGATTCTTTTGTGGAACTTCTCTCTAGAAACAACTCTTTTCTAGATTCTTTTCTAGAGCCTCAATCTAAAAAAAAAACACGTTCTTTTCTAGATTCTTTTATGGATGATTTCTTCTGAAATCATTTTTTTTTTTTTGTTAGATTCTTTCCTCGAGTCTCATTCAAGAAAACATTTTTTAGATACTTTTCTAGTTATTCCCTTTAGAAAAGACACTTTTCTAGATTCTTTTCGAAAACCTGAATTTCGAAAATAATCTTTTCTAGGAACTTTTCTAGATACTTTCTCTAGAAACAATCCTTTTCTAGATCATTTTCTAGAGCCTCAATCTAGAAAACATTTTTTTTTCTGGATCCTCTCTCTAGAAAAAACACTTTTCTAGATTCTTTTCTAGAGTCTCAACCTAAAAACGTTCCTTTCTAGATTCTTTTATGGATAACTCTCTTAAAAGAAAGTTTTGTAGATTCTTTTTTGGAGCCTCATTCTAGAAAATTTTTTTCTAGATACGTTTCTAGTTCTTCTCTCTAGAAACATGTCTTTTCTAGATTATTTTCTAGAACTTCAATCTAGAGAAAAATCTTTTGTAGAAACTTTTCTGCATCCTCCCTCTAGTAAGAATTCTTTACTAGATCCTTTTCTAGAGCCTCAACTTTGAAAACATAGTTTTCTAGATCTTCTATCTAGAAACAAGTCTCTTCTAGATTCCTTTTTAGAGCCTCATGCTAGAAAAAAGTTTTATTAGGCTCTTTTCTGGATTCTCTTTCTAGGAAAAACTCTTTTCAAGATTCTTTTCTATAGCCTCAATCTAAAAAAACGTTCTTTTCTAGATCATTTCTACTGAAATCATGTTTTTTTTTTTTTTTTGTTAGATTCTTTTCTGGAGCCTCATTCCAGGAAAAAAAATTTTTTAAATACTTTTCTACTTATTCTCTTTTTAAACAGATACATTTCTAGAATTATTTCAAAAACCTCAATCTAGAAAAAAAAAATCTTTTCTTGAGAATTTTCTCTTTCCTCTCTCGTGAAACAATTCTTTTTTAGATCATTTTCTTAAGCCTCAATCTAGAAAACATTTTTTCTTGATCCTCTCTCGAGAAAAAACACTTTTCTAGATTCTTTTCTTGAGTCTTTATTTAAAAAAAGTTTTTTTTCTAGATTCTTTTATGGATAACTGTCTTAGAAGAAAGATCTGTAGATTCCTTTATAGAGCCTCATTCTAGAATTTTTTTTTTCTAGATATGTTTCTAGTTGTCTTTAGAAACATGTCTTTTCTTCTTGATTTTCTAGAACTTCAATCTAGAGAACAATCTTTTGTAGAAACTTTTCTGGATTCTCCTTCTAGAAAGAATTCCTTACTAGATCCTTTTCTAGAGCCTCCACTTTGAAAACATAGTTTTTTAGATCTTCTATCTAGAAACAAGTCTTTTCTAGATTCCTTTCTAGAGCCTCATGCTAGAAAAAGGTTTTCTAGGCTCTTTTCTGGATCCTCTTTCTAGTAAAAACGCTTTTCAAGATTCTTTTCTAGAACCTCAATCTAAAAAAACGTTCTTTTCTAGAATGTTTTATGGATCATTTTTTCCTTTAATCATGTTTTTTTTTTTTTTTTTTTTTTTTTTGTTGTTGTTTTGTTTTTTTTGTTAGATTCTTTTCTGGAGCCTCATTCAAGAAAAAAAAAATTAAATACTTTTCTCCATATTCTCTTATTAAACAGATACATTTCTAGAATTTTTTCAAAAACCTCAATCTAGAAAAAAAAATCTTTTCTTGGTTATTTTCTCTATCCTCTCTTGTGAAACAATTCTTTTTTAGATCATTTTCTAGAGCCTCAATCTAGAAAACATTTTTTCTGGATCCTCTCTCTAGAAAAAACACTTTTCTAGATTCTTTTCTAGAGTCTCTTCCTAAAAAAAACGTTCTTTTCTAGATTCTTTTATGGATGACTCTCGTAAAAGAAAGATTTGTCCATTGTTTTTTACAGCCTCATTCTAGAAATTTTTTTTCTAGGTACGTTTCTAGTTCTTCTCTCTAGAAACACGCCTCTTCTAGATGATTTTCTAGAACTTCAATCTAGACAAAAATCTTTTCTAGAAAGTTTTCTGCCTCCTCTCTCTAGAAACAATTTTTTATTAGATCCTTTTCTAGAGCCTCACTTAGAAAACATAGTTTCCAAATCTTTTATCTAGAAACCAGTCTTTTCTAGAATCTTTTCTAGAGCCTCCTCCTAGAAAATTTTTTTCTAGATTCTTTTGTGGAACCTCTCTCTAGAAACAACTCTTTTCTAGATTCTTTTCTAGAGCCTCAATCTAAAAAAAACCGTTCTTTTCTAGATTCTTTTATGGATCATTTCTTCTGAAATCATGTTTTTTTTGGTTAGATTCTTTTCTGGAGGCTCATTGAAGAAAACATTTTTAGATACTTTTCTAATTATTTCCTTTAGAAAAGACACTTTTCTAGATTCTTTTCGAAAACCTCAGTTTCGAAAATAATTTTTTCTAGGAACTTTTCTAGATACTTTCTCTAGAAACAATCCTTTTCTAGATCATTTTCTAGAGCCTCAATCTAGAAAACATTTTTTTTCTGGATCTTCTCTCTAGAAAAAACTTTTGTAGATTCTTTTCTAGAGTCTCAACCTAAAAACGTTCCTTTCTAGATTCTTTTATGGATAACTTTCTTAAAAGAAAGATTTGTAGATTCTTTTTTAGAGCCTCATTCTAGAAATTTTTTTGTAGATACGTTTCTAGTTCTTCTCTCTAGAAACACGCCTTTTCTAGATGATTTTCTAGAACTTCAATTTAGCCAAAAATCTTTTCTAAAAACTTTTCTGCCTCCTCTCTCTAGAAAGAATTCTTTACTAGACCTTTTCTAGAGCCTCACTTAGAAAACATTGTTTTTCAGATCTTTTATCTAGAAACCAGTGTTTTCTAGATTCTTTGCTAGAGCCTCATGCTAGAAAAATTTTTTTTGATTCTTTTGTGGAACTTCTCTCTAGAAACAACTCTTTTCTAGATTCTTTTCTAGAGCCTCAATCTAAAAAAAAACACGTTCTTTTCTAGATTCTTTTATGGATGATTTCTTCTGAAATCATTTTTTTTTTTTGTTAGATTCTTTCCTCGAGTCTCATTCAAGAAAACATTTTTTAGATACTTTTCTAGTTATTCCCTTTAGAAAAGACACTTTTCTAGATTCTTTTCGAAAACCTGAATTTCGAAAATAATCTTTTCTAGGAACTTTTCTAGATACTTTCTCTAGAAACAATCCTTTTCTAGATCATTTTCTAGAGCCTCAATCTAGAAAACATTTTTTTTCTGGATCCTCTCTCTAGAAAAAACACTTTTCTAGATTCTTTTCTAGAGTCTCAACCTAAAAACGTTCCTTTCTAGATTCTTTTATGGATGACTCTCTTAAAAGAAAGTTTTGTAGATTCTTTTTTGGAGCCTCATTCTAGAAAATTTTTTTCTAGATACGTTTCTAGTTCTTCTCTCTAGAAACATGTCTTTTCTAGATTATTTTCTAGAACTTCAATCTAGAGAAAAATCTTTTGTAGAAACTTTTCTGCATCCTCCCTCTAGTAAGAATTCTTTACTAGATCCTTTTCTAGAGCCTCAAGTTTGAAAACAAAGTTTTCTAGATCTTTTAGCTAGAAACAAGTCTTTTCTAGATTCTTTTCTAGAGACTTATCCTAGAAAAAGGTTTTTCTAGGCTCTTTTCTGGATCCTCTGTCCAGAAAAAACTCTTTTCTAGATTCTTTTCTAGAGCCTCAATCTAAAAAACGTTCTCTTCTGGATTCTTTTATGGATCATTTCTTCTGAAAAAAATGTTTTATTTATTTTTTGCTGTTAGATTCTTTTCTGGAGCCTCATTCAAGAAAACATTTTTAGATCCTTTTCTAGTTATTCCCTTTAGAAAAGACACTTTTCTAGATTCTTTTCGAAAACCTCAATTTCGAAAATAATCTTTTCTAGGAACTTTTCTAGATACTTTCTCTAGAAACAATTCTTTTCTAGATCATTTTCTAGAGCCTCAATCTAGAAAACATTTTTTCTGGATCTTCTCTCTAGAAAAACCACTTTTCTAGATTCTTTTCTAGAGTCTCAATCTAAAAACGTTCCTTTCTAGATTCTTTTATGGATAACTCTCTTAAAAGAAAGATTTGTAGATTCTTTTGTAGAGCCTCATTCTAGAAAATTTTTTTCTAGATACGTTTCTAGTTCTTCTCTCTAGAAACATGCCTTTTCTAGATGATTTTCTAGAACTTCACTCTAGAGAAAAATCTTTTGTAGAAACTCTTTTGCATCCTCCTTCTAGAAAGAATTCTTTACTAGATCCTTTTCTAGAGCCTCAACTTTGAAAACATAGTTTTCTAGATCTTCTATCTAGAAACAAGTCTTTTATATATTCCTTTTTAGAGCTTCATGGTAGAAAAATTTTATTAGGCTTTTTTCTGGATCCTCTTCCTAGGAAAAATTCTTTTCAAGATTCTTTTCTAGAGCCTCAATCTAAAAAACGTTCTTTTCTAGAATGTTTTATGGATCATTTCTTCTGAAGTCATGTTTTTTTTTTGTTAGATTCTTTTCTGGAGGCCCATTCAAGAAAAAAAAATTAGATTCTTTTCTACTTATTCTCTTTTTAAACAGATACATTTCTAGAATTTTTCAAAAACCTCAATCTAGAAAAGAAAATCTTTTCTTGGAAATTTTCTCTATCCTCTCTCGTGAAACAATTCTTTTCTAGATCATTTTCTAGAGCCTCAATCTAGAAAACATTTTTTCTGGATTCTCTCTCTAGAAAAAACACTTTTCTAGATTCTTTTCTAGAGTCTCAACCTAAAAACATTCCTTTCTAGATTCTTTTATGGATAACTTTCTTAAAAGAAAGATTTGGGACCCACATTTAACACCACATACTAAGATTAGATCAAAATGCGTCCAAGATTTAGGCATAAAGAACGAAATCATAAATAAATTGGAGGAACATGGGATGGTTTACCTCTCAGACTTGTGGAGGAGGAAGGAGTTTGTGTCCAAGGGAGAACTAGAGACCATTATTGATCACAAAATACAACATTTTGATTACACCAAATTAAAAAGTTTCTGCACAAACAAAACTAATGCAAACAAGATTAGAAGGGAAGTAACAAATTGGGAAAAAATTTTTGCAGTTAAGGGTTCTGATAAAGGCCTCATCTCCAAAATATACAGAGAATTGACTTTAATTTATAAGAAATCAAGCCATTCTCCAATTGATAAATGGTCAAAGGATATGAACAGACAATTTTCAGATGATGAAATTAAAACTATTTCCACTCATATGAAAGAGTGTTCCAAATCACTATTGATCAGAGAAATGCAAATTAAGACAACTCTGAGGTATCATTACACACCTGTCAGATTGGCTAAGATGACAGGAACAAATAACGATGAATGTTGGAGGGGCTGTGGGAAAACTGGGACACTGATGCATTGTTGGTGGAGTTGTGAAAGAATCCAACCATTCTGGAGAGCAATCTGGAATTATGCCCAAAAAGTTATCAAAATGTGCATATCCTTTGACCCAGCCATACTACGACTGGGCTTATACCCCAAGGAAATACTAAAGAGCGGAAAGGGACCTGTATGTGCCAAAATTTTTGTGGCAGCCCTTTTCATAGTGGTTAGAAGCTGGAAGATGAATGGATGTCCATCAATTGGAGAATGGCTGGGTAAACTATGGTATATGAATGTTATGGAATATTATTGTTCTATAAGAAATGACCAACAGGAGAAATACAGAGAGGCTTGGAGAGACTTACATCAACTGATGCTGAGTGAAACGAGCAGAACCAGAAGATCATTATACACTTCAACAATGATACTGTACGAGGATGTATGCTGATGGAAGTGGATTTCTTCAACATAGAGAAGAGCTAATCCAATTCCAATTGATTAATGATGGACAGAACCAGCTACATCCAGAAAAGGAACACTGGGAAATGAATGTAAACTGTTATTTTTACCTTCTGAATCCAATTCTTCCTGTGCAACCAAAAATTCGGTTCTACACACATATATTGCATCTAGAATATACTGTAATCTATTTAACATATATAAGACTGCTTGCCATCTGGGGGAGGGGGTTGGGGGAGGAAGGGAAAAAATCTGAATAGAAGTAAGTGCAAGTGATAATGTTGTAAAAAATTACCCATGCATATGTACTGTCAAAAAAAAAATGTTATAATTATAAAATAAAATAAAAATTTAAAAAAAAAAGAAAGATTTGTAGATTCTTTTCTAGAGCCTCATTCTAGAAAATTTTTTTCTAGATACGTTTCTAGTTCTTCTCTCTAGAAACATGTCTTTTCTAGATGATTTTCTAGAACTTCAATCTAGAGAAAAATCTTTTGTAGAAACTTTTCTGCATCCACCTTCTAGAAACAGTTCTTTACTAGATCCCTTTCTAGAGCCTCAACTTTGAAAACATAGTTTTCTAGATCTATCTAGAAACAAGTCTTTTCTAGATTCCTTTCTAGAGCCTCATGCAAGAAAAAAGTTTTTCTAGGCTCTTTTCTGAATCCTCTTTTAGGAAAAACTCTTTTCAAGATTCTTTTCTAGAGCCTCAGTTAAAAAAAACGTTCTTTTCTAGAATGTTTTATGGATCATTTCTTCTGAAATCATGGGGTTTTTTTTGTTGTTGTTGTTAGATTCTTTTCTGGAGCCTCATTCAAGAAAAAAAATTAAAATACTTTTCTACATATTCTCTTTTTAAACAGATACATTTCTAGAATTTTTTCAAAAACCTCAATCTAGAAAAAAAAATCTTTTCTTGGGTATTTTCTCTATCGTCTCTCGTGAAACAATCCTTTTCTAGATCATTTTCTAAAGCCTCAATCTAGAAAACATTTTTTCTGGATCTTCTCTCTAGAAAAAACACTTTTCTAGATTCTTTTCTAGAGTCTCTTCCTAAAAAAACGTTCTTTTCTAGATTCTTTTATGGATGACTCTCGTAAAAGAAAGATTTGTAGATTCTTTTTTAGATCCTCATTCTAGAAAATTTTTTTCTAGATACGTTTCTAGTTCTTCTCTCTAGAAACATGCCTTTTCTAGATGATTTTCTAGAACTTCACTCTAGAGAAAAATCTTTTGTAGAAACTCTTTGCATCCTCCTTCTAGAAAGAATTCTTTACTAGATCCTTTTCTAGAGCCTCAACTTTGAAAACATAGTTTTCTAGATCTTCTATATAGAAACAAGCCTTTTCTAGATTCCTTTCTAGAACCTCATGATAGAAAAAGGTTTTCTAGGCTCTTTTCTGGATTCTCTTTCTAGTAAAAACCCTTTTCAAGATTCTTTTCTAGAGCCTCAATCTAAAAAAACGTTCTTTTCTAGAATGTTTTATGGATCATTTCTTCTGAAATCATGGGTTTTTTTTTTTTTTTTGTTAGATTCTTTTCTGGAGACTCATTCAAGAAAAAAATTTAAATACTTTTCTACATATTCTCTTTTTAAACAGATACATTTCTAGATTTTTTTCAAAAACCTCAATCTAGAAAAAAAATCTTTTCTTGGGAATTTTCTCTATTCTCTCTCGTGAAACAATTCTTTTCTAGATCATTTTCTAGATCCTCAATCTAGAAAACATTTTTTCTGGATCCTCTCTCTAGAAAAAACACTTTTCTAGATTCTTTTCTAGAGTCTCTTCCTAAAAAAACATTCTGTTTTAGATTCTTTTATGGATAACTTTCTTAAAAGAAAGATTTGTAGATTCTTTTTTAGAGCCTCATTCTAGAAATTTTTTTGTAGATACGTTTCTAGTTCTTCTCTCTAGAAACACGCCTTTTCTAGATGATTTTCTAACACTTCAATTTAGACAAAAATCTTTTCTAAAAACATTTCTGCCTCCTCTCTCTAGAAAGAATTCTTTACTAGACCTTTTCTAGAGCCTCACTTAGAAAACATTGTTTTTCAGATCTTTTATCTAGAAACCAGTGTTTTCTAGATTCTTTGCTCGAGCCTCATGCTAGAAAAATTTTTTTTTGATTCTTTTGTGGAACTTCTCTCTAGAAACAACTCTTTTCTAGATTCTTTTCTAGAGCCTCAATCTAAAAAAAAACACGTTCTTTTCTAGATTCTTTTATGGATGATTTCTTCTGAAATCATGTTTTTTTTTTTTTTTTTTTTTTTTTTTTGTTAGATTCTTTCCTCGAGTCTCATTCAAGAAAACATTTTTTAAATACTTTTCTAGTTATTCCCTTTAGAAAAGACACTTTGCTAGATTCTTTTCGAAAACCTGAATTTCGAAAATAATCTTTTCTAGGAACTTTTCTAGATACTTTCTCTAGAAACAATCCTTTTCTAGATCATTTTCTAGAGCCTCAATCTAGAAAACATTTTTTTTCTGGATCCTCTCTCTAGAAAAAAACACTTTTCTAGATTCTTTTCTAGAGTCTCAACCTAAAAACGTTCCTTTCTAGATTCTTTTATGGATGACTCTCTTAAAAGAAAGTTTTGTAGATTCTTTTTTGGAGCCTCATTCTAGAAAATTTTTTTCTAGATACGTTTCTAGTTCTTCTCTCTAGAAACATGTCTTTTCTAGATTATTTTCTAGAACTTCAATCTAGAGAAAAATCTTTTGTAGAAACTTTTCTGCATCCTCCCTCTAGTAAGAATTCTTTACTAGATCCTTTTCTAGAGCCTCAAGTTTGAAAACAAAGTTTTCTAGATCTTTTAGCTAGAAACAAGTCTTTTCTAGATTCTTTTCTAGAGACTTATCGTAGAAAAAGGTTTTTCTAGGCTCTTTTCTGGATCCTCTGTCCAGAAAAAAACTCTTTTCTAGATTCTTTTCTAGAGCCTCAATCTAAAAAACGTTCTCTTCTGGATTCTTTTATGGATCATTTCTTCTGAAAAAATGTTTTATTTATTTTTTGCTGTTAGATTCTTTTCTGGAGCCTCATTCAAGAAAACATTTTTAGATCCTTTTCTAGTTATTCCCTTTTGAAAAGACACTTTTCTAGATTCTTTTCGAAAACCTCAATTTCGAAAATAATCTTTTCTAGGAACTTTTCTAGATACTTTCTCTAGAAACAATTCTTTTCTAGATCATTTTCTAGAGCCTCAATCTAGAAAACATTTTTTCTGGATCTTCTCTCTAGAAAAAACACTTTTCTAGATTCTTTTCTAGAGTCTCAATCTAAAAACGTTCCTTTCTAGATTCTTTTATGGATAACTCTCTTAAAAGAAAGATTTGTAGATTCTTTTGTAGAGCCTCATTCTAGAAAATTTTTTTCTAGATACGTTTCTAGTTCTTCTCTCTAGAAACATGCCTTTTCTAGATGATTTTCTAGAACTTCACTCTAGAGAAAAATCTTTTGTAGAAACTCTTTTGCATCCTCCTTCTAGAAAGAATTCTTTACTAGATCCTTTTCTAGAGCCTCAACTTTGAAAACATAGTTTTCTAGATCTTCTATCTAGAAACAAGACTTTTATATATTCCTTTTTAGAGCTTCATGGTAGAAAAATTTTATTAGGCTTTTTTCTGGATCCTCTTCCTAGGAAAAATTCTTTTCAAGATTCTTTTCTAGAGCCTCAATCTAAAAAACGTTCTTTTCTAGAATGTTTTATGGATCATTTCTTCTGAAGTCATGGTTTTTTTTTTTTTTTGTTAGATTCTTTTCTGGAGGCTCATTCAAGAAAAAAAAATTAGATTCTTTTCTACTTATTCTCTTTTTAAACAGATACATTTCTAGAATTTTTCAAAAACCTCAATCTAGAAAAGAAAATCTTTTCTTGGAAATTTTCTCTATCCTCTCTCGTGAAACAATTCTTTTCTAGATCATTTTCTAGAGCCTTAATTTAGAAAACATTTTTTTCTGGATTCTCTCCCTAGAAAAAACACTTTTCTAGATTCTTTTCTAGAGTCTCAACCTAAAAACATTCCTTTCTAGATTCTTTTATGGATAACTTTCTTAAAAGAAAGATTTGTAGATTCTTTTTTAGAGCCTCATTCTAGAAAATTTTTTTTCTAGATATGTTTCTAGTTCTTCTCTCTAGAAATATGTCTTTTCTAGATGATTTTCTAGAACTTCAATCCAGAGAAAAATCTTTTGTAGAAACTTTTCTGCATCCACCTTCTAGAAAGAATTCTTTACTAGATCCCTTTCTAGAGCCTCAACTTTGAAAACATAGTTTTCTAGATCTATCTAGAAACAAGTCTTTTCTAGATTCCTTTCTAGAGCCTCATGCTAGAAAAAGGTTTTCTAGGCTCTTTTCTGGATCCTCTTTCTAGTAAAAACCCTTTTCAAGATTCTTTTCTAGAACCTCAATCTAAAAAAACGTTCTTTTCTAGAATGTTTTATGGATCATTTCTTCCTGAAATCATGTTTTTTTTTTTTTGTTGTTGTTGTTGTTGTTGTTGTTGTTTTGTTTTTTTTGTTAGATTCTTTTCTGGAGCCTCATTCAAGAAAAAAAAAATTAAATACTTTTCTCCATATTCTCTTATTAAACAGATACATTTCTAGAATTTTTTCAAAAACCTCAATCTAGAAACAAAAATCTTTTCTTGGTTATTTTCTCTATCCTCTCTTGTGAAACAATTCTTTTTTAGATCATTTTCTAGAGCCTCAATCTAGAAAACATTTTTTCTGGATCCTCTCTCTAGAAAAAACACTTTTCTAGATTCTTTTCTAGAGTCTCTTCCTAAAAAAAACGTTCTTTTCTAGATTCTTTTATGGATGACTCTCGTAAAAGAAAGATTTGTACATTGTTTTTTACAGCCTCATTCAAGAAATTTTTTTTCTAGGTACGTTTCTAGTTCTTCTCTCTAGAAACACGCCTCTTCTAGATGATTTTCTAGAACTTCAATCTAGACAAAAATCTTTTCTAGAAAGTTTTCTGCCTCCTCTCTCTAGAAACAATTTTTTATTAGATCCTTTTCTAGAGCCTCACTTAGAAAACATAGTTTCCAAATCTTTTATCTAGAAACCAGTCTTTTCTAGAATCTTTTCTAGAGCCTCCTCCTAGAAAATTTTTTTCTAGATTCTTTTGTGGAACCTCTCTCTAGAAACAACTCTTTTCTAGATTCTTTTCTAGAGCCTCAATCTAAAAAAAACCGTTCTTTTCTAGATTCTTTTATGGATCATTTCTTCTGAAATCATGTTTTTTTTGGTTAGATTCTTTTCTGGAGGCTCATTGAAGAAAACATTTTTAGATACTTTTCTAATTATTTCCTTTAGAAAAGACACTTTTCTAGATTCTTTTCGAAAACCTCAGTTTCGAAAATAATTTTTTCTAGGAACTTTTCTAGATACTTTCTCTAGAAACAATCCTTTTCTAGATCATTTTCTAGAGCCTCAATCTAGAAAACATTTTTTTTCTGGATCTTCTCTCTAGAAAAAACTTTTGTAGATTCTTTTCTAGAGTCTCAACCTAAAAACGTTCCTTTCTAGATTCTTTTATGGATAACTCTCTTAAAAGAAAGATTTGTAGATTCTTTTTTAAAGCCTCATTCTAGAAAATTTTTTTCTAGATACGTTTCTAGTTCTTCTCTCTAGAAACATGTCTTTTCTAGATGATTTTCTAGAACTTCAATCTAGAGAAAAATCTTTTGTAGAAACTTTTCTGCATCTTCCTTCTAGAAAGAATTCTTTACTAGATCCTTTTCTAGAACCTCAACTTTGAAAACATAGTTTTCTAGATCTTCTATCTAGAAACTAGTCTTTTCTAGATTCCTTTCTAGAGCCTCATGCTAGAAAAAAGTTTGTCTAGGCTCTTTTCTGGATCCTCTTTCTAGGAAAAACCCTTTTCAAGATTCTTTTCTAGAGTCTCAATCTAAAAAAAACGTTCTTTTCAAGAATGTTTTATGGATCATTTCTTCTGAAATCATGGGTTTTTTTTTTTTTGTTAGATTCTTTTCTGGAGCCTCATTCAAGAAAAAAAATTAAAATACTTTTCTACATATTCTCTTTTTAAACAGATACATTTCTAGAATTTTTTCAAAAACCTCAATCTAGAAAAAAAAATCTTTTCTTGGGTATTTTCTCTATCGTCTCTCGTGAAACAATCCTTTTCTAGATCATTTTCTAAAGCCTCAATCTAGAAAACATTTTTTCTGGATCTTCTCTCTAGAAAAAACACTTTTCTAGATTCTTTTCTAGAGTCTCTTCCTAAAAACGTTCTTTTCTAGATTCTTTTATGGATGACTCTCGTAAAAGAAAGATTTGTAGATTCTTTTTTAGAGCCTCATTCTAGAAAATTTTTTTCTAGATACGTTTCTAGTTCTTCTCTCTAGAAACATGCCTTTTCTAGATGATTTTCTAGAACTTCACTCTAGAGAAAAATCTTTTGTAGAAACTCTTTTGCATCCTCCTTCTAGAAAGAATTCTTTACTAGATCCTTTTCTAGAGCCTCAACTTTGAAAACATAGTTTTCTAGATCTTCTATATAGAAACAAGCCTTTTCTAGATTCCTTTCTAGAACCTCATGATAGAAAAAGGTTTTCTAGGCTCTTTTCTGGATTCTCTTTCTAGTAAAAACCCTTTTCAAGATTCTTTTCTAGAGCCTCAATCTAAAAAAACGTTCTTTTCTAGAATGTTTTATGGATCATTTCTTCTGAAATCATGGGTTTTTTTTTTTTTTTTGTTAGATTCTTTTCTGGAGACTCATTCAAGAAAAAAATTTAAATACTTTTCTACATATTCTCTTTTTAAACAGATACATTTCTAGATTTTTTTCAAAAACCTCAATCTAGAAAAAAAATCTTTTCTTGGGAATTTTCTCTATTCTCTCTCGTGAAACAATTCTTTTCTAGATCATTTTCTAGATCCTCAATCTAGAAAACATTTTTTCTGGATCCTCTCTCTAGAAAAAACACTTTTCTAGATTCTTTTCTAGAGTCTCTTCCTAAAAAAACATTCTGTTTTAGATTCTTTTATGGATAACTTTCTTAAAAGAAAGATTTGTAGATTCTTTTTTAGAGCCTCATTCTAGAAATTTTTTTGTAGATACGTTTCTAGTTCTTCTCTCTAGAAACACGCCTTTTCTAGATGATTTTCTAACACTTCAATTTAGACAAAAATCTTTTCTAAAAACATTTCTGCCTCCTCTCTCTAGAAAGAATTCTTTACTAGACCTTTTCTAGAGCCTCACTTAGAAAACATTGTTTTTCAGATCTTTTATCTAGAAACCAGTGTTTTCTAGATTCTTTGCTCGAGCCTCATGCTAGAAAAATTTTTTTTTGATTCTTTTGTGGAACTTCTCTCTAGAAACAACTCTTTTCTAGATTCTTTTCTAGAGCCTCAATCTAAAAAAAAACACGTTCTTTTCTAGATTCTTTTATGGATGATTTCTTCTGAAATCATGTTTTTTTTTTTTTTTTTTTTTTTTTTTTGTTAGATTCTTTCCTCGAGTCTCATTCAAGAAAACATTTTTTAAATACTTTTCTAGTTATTCCCTTTAGAAAAGACACTTTGCTAGATTCTTTTCGAAAACCTGATTTCGAAAATAATCTTTTCTAGGAACTTTTCTAGATACTTTCTCTAGAAACAATCCTTTTCTAGATCATTTTCTAGAGCCTCAATCTAGAAAACATTTTTTTTCTGGATCCTCTCTCTAGAAAAAAACACTTTTCTAGATTCTTTTCTAGAGTCTCAACCTAAAAACGTTCCTTTCTAGATTCTTTTATGGATGACTCTTTAAAAGAAAGATTTGTAGATTCTTTTTTGGAGCCTCATTCTAGAAAATTTTTTTCTAGATACGTTTCTAGTTCTTCTCTCTAGAAACATGTCTTTTCTAGATTATTTTCTAGAACTTCAATCTAGAGAAAAATCTTTTGTAGAAACTTTTCTGCATCCTCCCTCTAGTAAGAATTCTTTACTAGATCCTTTTCTAGAGCCTCAAGTTTGAAAACAAAGTTTTCTAGATCTTTTAGCTAGAAACAAGTCTTTTCTAGATTCTTTTCTAGAGACTTATCGTAGAAAAAGGTTTTTCTAGGCTCTTTTCTGGATCCTCTGTCCAGAAAAAAACTCTTTTCTAGATTCTTTTCTAGAGCCTCAATCTAAAAAACGTTCTCTTCTGGATTCTTTTATGGATCATTTCTTCTGAAAAAATGTTTTATTTATTTTTTGCTGTTAGATTCTTTTCTGGAGCCTCATTCAAGAAAACATTTTTAGATCCTTTTCTAGTTATTCCCTTTTGAAAAGACACTTTTCTAGATTCTTTTCGAAAACCTCAATTTCGAAAATAATCTTTTCTAGGAACTTTTCTAGATACTTTCTCTAGAAACAATTCTTTTCTAGATCATTTTCTAGAGCCTCAATCTAGAAAACATTTTTTCTGGATCTTCTCTCTAGAAAAAACACTTTTCTAGATTCTTTTCTAGAGTCTCAATCTAAAAACGTTCCTTTCTAGATTCTTTTATGGATAACTCTCTTAAAAGAAAGATTTGTAGATTCTTTTGTAGAGCCTCATTCTAGAAAATTTTTTTCTAGATACGTTTCTAGTTCTTCTCTCTAGAAACATGCCTTTTCTAGATGATTTTCTAGAACTTCACTCTAGAGAAAAATCTTTTGTAGAAACTCTTTTGCATCCTCCTTCTAGAAAGAATTCTTTACTAGATCCTTTTCTAGAGCCTCAACTTTGAAAACATAGTTTTCTAGATCTTCTATCTAGAAACAAGACTTTTATATATTCCTTTTTAGAGCTTCATGGTAGAAAAATTTTATTAGGCTTTTTTCTGGATCCTCTTCCTAGGAAAAATTCTTTTCAAGATTCTTTTCTAGAGCCTCAATCTAAAAAACGTTCTTTTCTAGAATGTTTTATGGATCATTTCTTCTGAAGTCATGGTTTTTTTTTTTTTTTGTTAGATTCTTTTCTGGAGGCTCATTCAAGAAAAAAAAATTAGATTCTTTTCTACTTATTCTCTTTTTAAACAGATACATTTCTAGAATTTTTCAAAAACCTCAATCTAGAAAAGAAAATCTTTTCTTGGAAATTTTCTCTATCCTCTCTCGTGAAACAATTCTTTTCTAGATCATTTTCTAGAGCCTTAATTTAGAAAACATTTTTTTCTGGATTCTCTCCCTAGAAAAAACACTTTTCTAGATTCTTTTCTAGAGTCTCAACCTAAAAACATTCCTTTCTAGATTCTTTTATGGATAACTTTCTTAAAAGAAAGATTTGTAGATTCTTTTTTAGAGCCTCATTCTAGAAAATTTTTTTTCTAGATATGTTTCTAGTTCTTCTCTCTAGAAATATGTCTTTTCTAGATGATTTTCTAGAACTTCAATCCAGAGAAAAATCTTTTGTAGAAACTTTTCTGCATCCACCTTCTAGAAAGAATTCTTTACTAGATCCCTTTCTAGAGCCTCAACTTTGAAAACATAGTTTTCTAGATCTATCTAGAAACAAGTCTTTTCTAGATTCCTTTCTAGAGCCTCATGCTAGAAAAAGGTTTTCTAGGCTCTTTTCTGGATCCTCTTTCTAGTAAAAACCCTTTTCAAGATTCTTTTCTAGAACCTCAATCTAAAAAAACGTTCTTTTCTAGAATGTTTTATGGATCATTTCTTCCTGAAATCATGTTTTTTTTTTTTTGTTGTTGTTGTTGTTGTTGTTGTTGTTTTGTTTTTTTTGTTAGATTCTTTTCTGGAGCCTCATTCAAGAAAAAAAAAATTAAATACTTTTCTCCATATTCTCTTATTAAACAGATACATTTCTAGAATTTTTTCAAAAACCTCAATCTAGAAACAAAAATCTTTTCTTGGTTATTTTCTCTATCCTCTCTTGTGAAACAATTCTTTTTTAGATCATTTTCTAGAGCCTCAATCTAGAAAACATTTTTTCTGGATCCTCTCTCTAGAAAAAACACTTTTCTAGATTCTTTTCTAGAGTCTCTTCCTAAAAAAAACGTTCTTTTCTAGATTCTTTTATGGATGACTCTCGTAAAAGAAAGATTTGTACATTGTTTTTTACAGCCTCATTCAAGAAATTTTTTTTCTAGGTACGTTTCTAGTTCTTCTCTCTAGAAACACGCCTCTTCTAGATGATTTTCTAGAACTTCAATCTAGACAAAAATCTTTTCTAGAAAGTTTTCTGCCTCCTCTCTCTAGAAACAATTTTTTATTAGATCCTTTTCTAGAGCCTCACTTAGAAAACATAGTTTCCAAATCTTTTATCTAGAAACCAGTCTTTTCTAGAATCTTTTCTAGAGCCTCCTCCTAGAAAATTTTTTTCTAGATTCTTTTGTGGAACCTCTCTCTAGAAACAACCTCTTTTCTAGATTCTTTTCTAGAGCCCTCAATCTAAAAAAAACCGTTCTTTTCTAGATTCTTTTATGGATCATTTCTTCTGAAATCATGTTTTTTTTGGTTAGATTCTTTTCTGGAGGCTCATTGAAGAAAACATTTTTAGATACTTTTCTAATTATTTCCTTTAGAAAAGACACTTTTCTAGATTCTTTTCGAAAACCTCAGTTTCGAAAATAATTTTTTCTAGGAACTTTTCTAGATACTTTCTCTAGAGAACAATCCTTTTCTAGATCATTTTCTAGAGCCTCAATCTAGAAAACATTTTTTTTCTGGATCTTCTCTCTAGAAAAAACTTTTGTAGATTCTTTTCTAGAGTCTCAACCTAAAAACGTTCCTTTCTAGATTCTTTTATGGATAACTCTCTTAAAAGAAAGATTTGTAGATTCTTTTTTAAAGCCTCATTCTAGAAAATTTTTTTCTAGATACGTTTCTAGTTCTTCTCTCTAGAAACATGTCTTTTCTAGATGATTTTCTAGAACTTCAATCTAGAGAAAAATCTTTTGTAGAAACTTTTCTGCATCTTCCTTCTAGAAAGAATTCTTTACTAGATCCTTTTCTAGAACCTCAACTTTGAAAACATAGTTTTCTAGATCTTCTATCTAGAAACTAGTCTTTTCTAGATTCCTTTCTAGAGCCTCATGCTAGAAAAAAGTTTGTCTAGGCTCTTTTCTGGATCCTCTTTCTAGGAAAAACCCTTTTCAAGATTCTTTTCTAGAGTCTCAATCTAAAAAAAACGTTCTTTTCAAGAATGTTTTATGGATCATTTCTTCTGAAATCATGGGTTTTTTTTTTTTTGTTAGATTCTTTTCTGGAGCCTCATTCAAGAAAAAAAATTAAAATACTTTTCTACATATTCTCTTTTTAAACAGATACATTTCTAGAATTTTTTCAAAAACCTCAATCTAGAAAAAAAAATCTTTTCTTGGGTATTTTCTCTATCGTCTCTCGTGAAACAATCCTTTTCTAGATCATTTTCTAAAGCCTCAATCTAGAAAACATTTTTTCTGGATCTTCTCTCTAGAAAAAACACTTTTCTAGATTCTTTTCTAGAGTCTCTTCCTAAAAAAACGTTCTTTTCTAGATTCTTTTATGGATGACTCTCGTAAAAGAAAGATTTGTAGATTCTTTTTTAGAGCCTCATTCTAGAAAATTTTTTTCTAGATACGTTTCTAGTTCTTCTCTCTAGAAACATGCCTTTTCTAGATGATTTTCTAGAACTTCACTCTAGAGAAAAATCTTTTGTAGAAACTCTTTTGCATCCTCCTTCTAGAAAGAATTCTTTACTAGATCCTTTTCTAGAGCCTCAACTTTGAAAACATAGTTTTCTAGATCTTCTATATAGAAACAAGCCTTTTCTAGATTCCTTTCTAGAACCTCATGATAGAAAAAGGTTTTCTAGGCTCTTTTCTGGATTCTCTTTCTAGTAAAAACCCTTTTCAAGATTCTTTTCTAGAGCCTCAATCTAAAAAAACGTTCTTTTCTAGAATGTTTTATGGATCATTTCTTCTGAAATCATGGGTTTTTTTTTTTTTTTGTTAGATTCTTTTCTGGAGACTCATTCAAGAAAAAAATTTAAATACTTTTCTACATATTCTCTTTTTAAACAGATACATTTCTAGATTTTTTTCAAAAACCTCAATCTAGAAAAAAAATCTTTTCTTGGGAATTTTCTCTATTCTCTCTCGTGAAACAATTCTTTTCTAGATCATTTTCTAGATCCTCAATCTAGAAAACATTTTTTCTGGATCCTCTCTCTAGAAAAAACACTTTTCTAGATTCTTTTCTAGAGTCTCTTCCTAAAAAAACATTCTTTTTTAGATTCTTTTATGGATAACTTTCTTAAAAGAAAGATTTGTAGATTCTTTTTTAGAGCCTCATTCTAGAAATTTTTTTGTAGATACGTTTCTAGTTCTTCTCTCTAGAAACACGCCTTTTCTAGATGATTTTCTAACACTTCAATTTAGACAAAAATCTTTTCTAAAAACATTTCTGCCTCCTCTCTCTAGAAAGAATTCTTTACTAGACCTTTTCTAGAGCCTCACTTAGAAAACATTGTTTTTCAGATCTTTTATCTAGAAACCAGTGTTTTCTAGATTCTTTGCTCGAGCCTCATGCTAGAAAAAATTTTTTTTTGATTCTTTTGTGGAACTTCTCTCTAGAAACAACTCTTTTCTAGATTCTTTTCTAGAGCCTCAATCTAAAAAAAAACACGTTCTTTTCTAGATTCTTTTATGGATGATTTCTTCTGAAATCATGTTTTTTTTTTTTTTTTTTTTTTTTTTTTTTTTGTTAGATTCTTTCCTCGAGTCTCATTCAAGAAAACATTTTTTAGATACTTTTCTAGTTATTCCCTTTAGAAAAGACACTTTGCTAGATTCTTTTCGAAAACCTGAATTTCGAAAATAATCTTTTCTAGGAACTTTTCTAGATACTTTCTCTAGAAACAATCCTTTTCTAGATCATTTTCTAGAGCCTCAATCTAGAAAACATTTTTTTTCTGGATCCTCTCTCTAGAAAAAAACACTTTTCTAGATTCTTTTCTAGAGTCTCAACCTAAAAACGTTCCTTTCTAGATTCTTTTATGGATGACTCTCTTAAAAGAAAGTTTTGTAGATTCTTTTTTGGAGCCTCATTCTAGAAAATTTTTTTCTAGATACGTTTCTAGTTCTTCTCTCTAGAAACATGTCTTTTCTAGATTATTTTCTAGAACTTCAATCTAGAGAAAAATCTTTTGTAGAAACTTTTCTGCATCCTCCCTCTAGTAAGAATTCTTTACTAGATCCTTTTCTAGAGCCTCAAGTTTGAAAACAAAGTTTTCTAGATCTTTTAGCTAGAAACAAGTCTTTTCTAGATTCTTTTCTAGAGACTTATCCTAGAAAAAGGTTTTTCTAGGCTCTTTTCTGGATCCTCTGTCCAGAAAAAACTCTTTTCTAGATTCTTTTCTAGAGCCTCAATCTAAAAAACGTTCTCTTCTGGATTCTTTTATGGATCATTTCTTCTGAAAAAAATGTTTTATTTATTTTTTGCTGTTAGATTCTTTTCTGGAGCCTCATTCAAGAAAACATTTTTAGATCCTTTTCTAGTTATTCCCTTTAGAAAAGACACTTTTCTAGATCTTTTCGAAAACCTCAATTTCGAAATAATCTTTTCTAGGAACTTTTCTAGATACTTTCTCTAGAAACAATTCTTTTCTAGATCATTTTCTAGAGCCTCAATCTAGAAAACATTTTTTCTGGATCTTCTCTCTAGAAAAACCACTTTTCTAGATTCTTTTCTAGAGTCTCAATCTAAAAACGTTCCTTTCTAGATTCTTTTATGGATAACTCTCTTAAAAGAAAGATTTGTAGATTCTTTTGTAGAGCCTCATTCTAGAAAATTTTTTTCTAGATACGTTTCTAGTTCTTCTCTCTAGAAACATGCCTTTTCTAGATGATTTTCTAGAACTTCACTCTAGAGAAAAATCTTTTGTAGAAACTCTTTTGCATCCTCCTTCTAGAAAGAATTCTTTACTAGATCCTTTTCTAGAGCCTCAACTTTGAAAACATAGTTTTCTAGATCTTCTATCTAGAAACAAGTCTTTTATATATTCCTTTTTAGAGCTTCATGGTAGAAAAATTTTATTAGGCTTTTTTCTGGATCCTCTTCCTAGGAAAAATTCTTTTCAAGATTCTTTTCTAGAGCCTCAATCTAAAAAACGTTCTTTTCTAGAATGTTTTATGGATCATTTCTTCTGAAGTCATGTTTTTTTTTGTTAGATTCTTTTCTGGAGGCCCATTCAAGAAAAAAAAATTAGATTCTTTTCTACTTATTCTCTTTTTAAACAGATACATTTCTAGAATTTTTCAAAAACCTCAATCTAGAAAAGAAAATCTTTTCTTGGAAATTTTCTCTATCCTCTCTCGTGAAACAATTCTTTTCTAGATCATTTTCTAGAGCCTCAATCTAGAAAACATTTTTTCTGGATTCTCTCTCTAGAAAAAACACTTTTCTAGATTCTTTTCTAGAGTCTCAACCTAAAAACATTCCTTTCTAGATTCTTTTATGGATAACTTTCTTAAAAGAAAGATTTGGGACCCACATTTAACACCACATACTAAGATTAGATCAAAATGCGTCCAAGATTTAGGCATAAAGAACGAAATCATAAATAAATTGGAGGAACATGGGATGGTTTACCTCTCAGACTTGTGGAGGAGGAAGGAGTTTGTGTCCAAGGGAGAACTAGAGACCATTATTGATCACAAAATACAACATTTTGATTACACCAAATTAAAAAGTTTCTGCACAAACAAAACTAATGCAAACAAGATTAGAAGGGAAGTAACAAATTGGGAAAAAATTTTTGCAGTTAAGGGTTCTGATAAAGGCCTCATCTCCAAAATATACAGAGAATTGACTTTAATTTATAAGAAATCAAGCCATTCTCCAATTGATAAATGGTCAAAGGATATGAACAGACAATTTTCAGATGATGAAATTAAAACTATTTCCACTCATATGAAAGAGTGTTCCAAATCACTATTGATCAGAGAAATGCAAATTAAGACAACTCTGAGGTATCATTACACACCTGTCAGATTGGCTAAGATGACAGGAACAAATAACGATGAATGTTGGAGGGGCTGTGGGAAAACTGGGACACTGATGCATTGTTGGTGGAGTTGTGAAAGAATCCAACCATTCTGGAGAGCAATCTGGAATTATGCCCAAAAAGTTATCAAAATGTGCATACCCTTTGACCCAGCCATACTACGACTGGGCTTATACCCCAAGGAAATACTAAAGAGCGGAAAGGGACCTGTATGTGCCAAAATTTTTGTGGCAGCCCTTTTCATAGTGGTTAGAAGCTGGAAGATGAATGGATGTCCATCAATTGGAGAATGGCTGGGTAAACTATGGTATATGAATGTTATGGAATATTATTGTTCTATAAGAAATGACCAACAGGAGAAATACAGAGAGGCTTGGAGAGACTTACATCAACTGATGCTGAGTGAAACGAGCAGAACCAGAAGATCATTATACACTTCAACAATGATACTGTACGAGGATGTATGCTGATGGAAGTGGATTTCTTCAACATAGAGAAGAGCTAATCCAATTCCAATTGATTAATGATGGACAGAACCAGCTACATCCAGAAAAGGAACACTGGGAAATGAATGTAAACTGTTATTTTTACCTTCTGAATCCAATTCTTCCTGTGCAACCAAAATTCGGTTCTACACACATATATTGCATCTAGAATATACTGTAATCTATTTAACATATATAAGACTGCTTGCCATCTGGGGGAGGGGGTTGGGGGAGGAAGGGAAAAAATCTGAATAGAAGTAAGTGCAAGTGATAATGTTGTAAAAAATTACCCATGCATATGTACTGTCAAAAAAAAAATGTTATAATTATAAAATAAAATAAAAATTTAAAAAAAAAAGAAAGATTTGTAGATTCTTTTCTAGAGCCTCATTCTAGAAAATTTTTTTCTAGATACGTTTCTAGTTCTTCTCTCTAGAAACATGTCTTTTCTAGATGATTTTCTAGAACTTCAATCTAGAGAAAAATCTTTTGTAGAAACTTTTCTGCATCCACCTTCTAGAAACAGTTCTTTACTAGATCCCTTTCTAGAGCCTCAACTTTGAAAACATAGTTTTCTAGATCTATCTAGAAACAAGTCTTTTCTAGATTCCTTTCTAGAGCCTCATGCAAGAAAAAAGTTTTTCTAGGCTCTTTTCTGAATCCTCTTTTAGGAAAAACTCTTTTCAAGATTCTTTTCTAGAGCCTCAGTTAAAAAAAACGTTCTTTTCTAGAATGTTTTATGGATCATTTCTTCTGAAATCATGGGGTTTTTTTTGTTGTTGTTGTTAGATTCTTTTCTGGAGCCTCATTCAAGAAAAAAAATTAAAATACTTTTCTACATATTCTCTTTTTAAACAGATACATTTCTAGAATTTTTTCAAAAACCTCAATCTAGAAAAAAAAATCTTTTCTTGGGTATTTTCTCTATCGTCTCTCGTGAAACAATCCTTTTCTAGATCATTTTCTAAAGCCTCAATCTAGAAAACATTTTTTCTGGATCTTCTCTCTAGAAAAAACACTTTTCTAGATTCTTTTCTAGAGTCTCTTCCTAAAAAAACGTTCTTTTCTAGATTCTTTTATGGATGACTCTCGTAAAAGAAAGATTTGTAGATTCTTTTGTAGAGCCTCATTCTAGAAAATTTTTTTCTAGATACGTTTCTAGTTCTTCTCTCTAGAAACATGCCTTTTCTAGATGATTTTCTAGAACTTCACTCTAGAGAAAAATCTTTTGTAGAAACTCTTTTGCATCCTCCTTCTAGAAAGAATTCTTTACTAGATCCTTTTCTAGAGCCTCAACTTTGAAAACATAGTTTTCTAGATCTTCTATATAGAAACAAGCCTTTTCTAGATTCCTTTCTAGAACCTCATGATAGAAAAAGGTTTTCTAGGCTCTTTTCTGGATTCTCTTTCTAGTAAAAACCCTTTTCAAGATTCTTTTCTAGAGCCTCAATCTAAAAAAACGTTCTTTTCTAGAATGTTTTATGGATCATTTCTTCTGAAATCATGGGTTTTTTTTTTTTTTTTTGTTAGATTCTTTTCTGGAGACTCATTCAAGAAAAAAATTTAAATACTTTTCTACATATTCTCTTTTTAAACAGATACATTTCTAGATTTTTTTCAAAAACCTCAATCTAGAAAAAAAATCTTTTCTTGGGAATTTTCTCTATTCTCTCTCGTGAAACAATTCTTTTCTAGATCATTTTCTAGATCCTCAATCTAGAAAACATTTTTTCTGGATCCTCTCTCTAGAAAAAACACTTTTCTAGATTCTTTTCTAGAGTCTCTTCCTAAAAAAAACGTTCTTTTCTAGATTCTTTTATGGATGACTCTCGTAAAAGAAAGATTTGTACATTGTTTTTTACAGCCTCATTCAAGAAATTTTTTTTCTAGGTACGTTTCTAGTTCTTCTCTCTAGAAACACGCCTCTTCTAGATGATTTTCTAGAACTTCAATCTAGACAAAAATCTTTTCTAGAAAGTTTTCTGCCTCCTCTCTCTAGAAACAATTTTTTATTAGATCCTTTTCTAGAGCCTCACTTAGAAAACATAGTTTCCAAATCTTTTATCTAGAAACCAGTCTTTTCTAGAATCTTTTCTAGAGCCTCCTCCTAGAAAATTTTTTTCTAGATTCTTTTGTGGAACCTCTCTCTAGAAACAACTCTTTTCTAGATTCTTTTCTAGAGCCTCAATCTAAAAAAAACCGTTCTTTTCTAGATTCTTTTATGGATCATTTCTTCTGAAATCATGTTTTTTTTGGTTAGATTCTTTTCTGGAGGCTCATTGAAGAAAACATTTTTAGATACTTTTCTAATTATTTCCTTTAGAAAAGACACTTTTCTAGATTCTTTTCGAAAACCTCAGTTTCGAAAATAATTTTTTCTAGGAACTTTTCTAGATACTTTCTCTAGAAACAATCCTTTTCTAGATCATTTTCTAGAGCCTCAATCTAGAAAACATTTTTTTTCTGGATCTTCTCTCTAGAAAAAACTTTTGTAGATTCTTTTCTAGAGTCTCAACCTAAAAACGTTCCTTTCTAGATTCTTTTATGGATAACTCTCTTAAAAGAAAGATTTGTAGATTCTTTTGTAGAGCCTCATTCTAGAAAATTTTTTTCTAGATACGTTTCTAGTTCTTCTCTCTAGAAACATGTCTTTTCTAGATGATTTTCTAGAACTTCAATCTAGAGAAAAATCTTTTGTAGAAACTTTTCTGCATCTTCCTTCTAGAAAGAATTCTTTACTAGATCCTTTTCTAGAACCTCAACTTTGAAAACATAGTTTTCTAGATCTTCTATCTAGAAACTAGTCTTTTCTAGATTCCTTTCTAGAGCCTCATGCTAGAAAAAAGTTTGTCTAGGCTCTTTTCTGGATCCTCTTTCTAGGAAAAACCCTTTTCAAGATTCTTTTCTAGAGTCTCAATCTAAAAAAAACGTTCTTTTCAAGAATGTTTTATGGATCATTTCTTCTGAAATCATGGGTTTTTTTTTTTTTTTTTGTTAGATTCTTTTCTGGAGCCTCATTCAAGAAAAAAAAATTAAATACTTTTCTACATATTCTCTTTTTAAACAGATACATTTCTAGAATTTTTTCAAAAACCTCACTCTAGAAAAAAAATCTTTTCTTGTGTATTTTCTCTATCCTCTCTCATGAAACAATTCTTTTCTAGATCCTTTTCTAGAGCCTCAATCTAGAAAACATTTTTTCTGGATCCTCTCTCTAGAAAAAACACTTTTCTAGATTCTTTTCTAGAGTCTCTATTTAAAAAAAGTTTTTTTCTAGATTCTTTTATGGATAACTCTCTTAGAAGAAAGATCTGTAGATTCCTTTATAGAGCCTCATTCTAGAAATTTTTTTTTCTAGATATGTTTCTAGTTGTCTCTAGAAACATGTCTTTTCTTGATGATTTTCTAGAACTTCAATCTGGAGAAAAATCTTTTGTAGAAACTTTTCTGCATCCTCCTTCTAGAAAGAATTCCTGACTAGATCCTTTTCTATTGCCTCGACTTTGAAAACATAGTTTTCTAGATCTTCTATATAGAAACAAGTCTTTTCTAGATTCCTTTCTAGAGCCTCATGCTAGAAAAAGGTTTTCTAGGCTCTTTTCTGTATCATCTTTCTAGGAAAAACTCTTTTCTAGATTCTTTTCTAGAGCCTCCTGCTAGAAAATTTTTTTCTAGATTCTTTTGTGGAACCTCTCTCTAGAAACAACTCTTTTCTAGATTCTTTTCTAGAGCCTCAATCTAAAAAAAACGTTTTTTTCTAGTTTCTTTTATGGATGATTTCTTCTGAAATCATGTTTTTTTTGGTTAGATTCTTTTCTGGAGTCTCATTGAAGAAAACATTTTTACATACTTTTCTAGTTATTCCCTTTAGAAAAGACACTTTTCTAGATTCTTTTCGAAAACCTCAGTTTCGAAAATAATTTTTTCTAGGAACTTTTCTAGATACTTTCTCTAGAAACAATTCTTTTCTAGATTATTTTCTAAAGCCTCAATCTAGAAAACATTTTTTTCTGGATCTTCTCTCTAGAAAAAAACACTTTTCTAGATTCTTTTCTAGAGTCTCAACCTAAAAACGTTCCTTTCTAGATTCTTTTATGGATAACTCTCTTAAAAGAAAGATTTGTAGATTCTTTTTTAGATCCTCATTCTAGAAAATTTTTTTCTAGATAAGTTTCTAGTTCTTCTTTCTAGAAACATGTCTTTTCTAGATGATTTTCTAGAACTTCACTCTAGAGAAAAATCTTTTGTAGAAACTTTTTTGCATCCTCCTTCTAGAAAGAATTCTTTACTAGATCCTTTTCTAGAGCCTCAACTTTGAAAACATAGTTTTCTAGATCTTCTATCTAGAAACAATTCTTTTCTAGATTCCTTTCTAGAGCCTCATGGTAGAAAAAAGTTTTTCTAGGCTCTTTTCTGGATCCTCTTTATAGGAAAAACTCTTTTCAAGATTCTTTTCTAGAGCCTCAATCTAAAAAAACGTTCTTTTCTAGAATGTTTTATGGATCCTTTCTTCTGAAATCATGGTTTTTTTTTTTGTTATATTCTTTTCTGGAGCCTCATTCCAGAAAAAAAAAAATTAAATACTTTTCTACTTATTCTCTTTTTAAACAGATACATTTCTAGAATTATTTCAAAAACCTCAATCTAGAAAAAAAAATCTTTTCTTGGAAATTTTCTCTATCCTCTCTCGTGAAACAATTCTTTTCTAGATCCTTTTCTAGAGCCTCAATCTAGAAAACATTTTTTCTGGATCATTTCTCTAGAAAAAACACTTTTCTAGATTCTTTTCTAGAGTCTCTTCCTAAAAAAACATTCTTTTCTAGATTCTTTTATGGATAACTCTCTTAGAAGTAAGATCTGTAGATTCCTTTATAGAGCCTCATTCTAGAAAAATTTTTTCTAGATACGTTTCTAGTTCTTCTCTCTAGAAACATGTCTTTTTCTAGATGATTTTCTAGAAGTTCGATCTAGAGAAAAATCTTTTGTAGAAAGTTTTCTGCATCTTCCCTCTAGAAAGAATTCTTTACTAGATCCTTTTCTAGAGCCTCAACTTTGAAAACATAGTTTTCTAGATCTTCTATATAGAAACAAGCCTTTTCTAGATTCCTTTCTAGAACCTCATGCTAGAAAAAGGTTTTCTAGGCTATTTTCTGGATTCTCTTTCTAGTAAAAACCCTTTTCAAGATTCTTTTCTAGAGCCTCAATCTAAAAAAACGTTCTTTTCTAGAATGTTTTATGGATCATTTCTTCTGAAATCATGTTTTTTTTTTTTTTTTTTTTTTTTGTTAGATTCTTTTCTGGAGACTCATTCAAGAAAAAAATTTAAATACTTTTCTACATATTCTCTTTTTAAACAGATACATTTCTAGATTTTTTTCAAAAACCTCAATCTAGAAAAAAAATCTTTTCTTGGGAATTTTCTCTATTCTCTCTCGTGAAACAATTCTTTTCTAGATCATTTTCTAGATCCTCAATCTAGAAAACATTTTTTCTGGATCCTCTCTCTAGAAAAAACACTTTTCTAGATTCTTTTCTAGAGTCTCTTCCTAAAAAAACATTCTTTTTTAGATTCTTTTATGGATAACTTTCTTAAAAGAAAGATTTGTAGATTCTTTTTTAGAGCCTCATTCTAGAAATTTTTTTGTAGATACGTTTCTAGTTCTTCTCTCTAGAAACACGCCTTTTCTAGATGATTTTCTAACACTTCAATTTAGACAAAAATCTTTTCTAAAAACATTTCTGCCTCCTCTCTCTAGAAAGAATTCTTTACTAGACCTTTTCTAGAGCCTCACTTAGAAAACATTGTTTTTCAGATCTTTTATCTAGAAACCAGTGTTTTCTAGATTCTTTGCTCGAGCCTCATGCTAGAAAAAATTTTTTTTGATTCTTTTGTGGAACTTCTCTCTAGAAACAACTCTTTTCTAGATTCTTTTCTAGAGCCTCAATCTAAAAAAAAACACGTTCTTTTCTAGATTCTTTTATGGATGATTTCTTCTGAAATCATGTTTTTTTTTTTTTTTTTTTTTTTGTTAGATTCTTTCCTCGAGTCTCATTCAAGAAAACATTTTTTAGATACTTTTCTAGTTATTCCCTTTAGAAAAGACACTTTGCTAGATTCTTTTCGAAAACCTGAATTTCGAAAATAATCTTTTCTAGGAACTTTTCTAGATACTTTCTCTAGAAACAATCCTTTTCTAGATCATTTTCTAGAGCCTCAATCTAGAAAACATTTTTTTTCTGGATCCTCTCTCTAGAAAAAAAACACTTTTCTAGATTCTTTTCTAGAGTCTCAACCTAAAAACGTTCCTTTCTAGATTCTTTTATGGATGACTCTCTTAAAAGAAAGTTTTGTAGATTCTTTTTTGGAGCCTCATTCTAGAAAATTTTTTTCTAGATACGTTTCTAGTTCTTCTCTCTAGAAACATGTCTTTTCTAGATTATTTTCTAGAACTTCAATCTAGAGAAAAATCTTTTGTAGAAACTTTTCTGCATCCTCCCTCTAGTAAGAATTCTTTACTAGATCCTTTTCTAGAGCCTCAAGTTTGAAAACAAAGTTTTCTAGATCTTTTAGCTAGAAACAAGTCTTTTCTAGATTCTTTTCTAGAGACTTATCCTAGAAAAAGGTTTTTCTAGGCTCTTTTCTGGATCCTCTGTCCAGAAAAAACTCTTTTCTAGATTCTTTTCTAGAGCCTCAATCTAAAAAACGTTCTCTTCTGGATTCTTTTATGGATCATTTCTTCTGAAAAAAATGTTTTATTTATTTTTTGCTGTTAGATTCTTTTCTGGAGCCTCATTCAAGAAAACATTTTTAGATCCTTTTCTAGTTATTCCCTTTAGAAAAGACACTTTTCTAGATTCTTTTCGAAAACCTCAATTTCGAAAATAATCTTTTCTAGGAACTTTTCTAGATACTTTCTCTAGAAACAATTCTTTGCTAGATCATTTTCTAGAGCCTCAATCTAGAAAACATTTTTTCTGGATCTTCTCTCTAGAAAAAACACTTTTCTAGATTCTTTTCTAGAGTCTCAATCTAAAAACGTTCCTTTCTAGATTCTTTTATGGATAACTCTCTTAAAAGAAAGATTTGTAGATTCTTTTGTAGAGCCTCATTCTAGAAAATTTTTTTCTAGATACGTTTCTAGTTCTTCTCTCTAGAAACATGCCTTTTCTAGATGATTTTCTAGAACTTCACTCTAGAGAAAAATCTTTTGTAGAAACTCTTTTGCATCCTCCTTCTAGAAAGAATTCTTTACTAGATCCTTTTCTAGAGCCTCAACTTTGAAAACATAGTTTTCTAGATCTTCTATATAGAAACAAGCCTTTTCTAGATTCCTTTCTAGAACCTCATGATAGAAAAAGGTTTTCTAGGCTCTTTTCTGGATTCTCTTTCTAGTAAAAACCCTTTTCAAGATTCTTTTCTAGAGCCTCAATCTAAAAAAACGTTATTTTCTAGAATGTTTTATGGATCATTTCTTCTGAAATCATGTTTTTTTTTTTTTTTTGTTAGATTCTTTTCTGGAGACTCATTCAAGAAAAAAATTTAAATACTTTTCTACATATTCTCTTTTTAAACAGATACATTTCTAGATTTTTTTCAAAAACCTCAATCTAGAAAAAAAATCTTTTCTTGGGAATTTTCTCTATTCTCTCTCGTGAAACAATTCTTTTCTAGATCATTTTCTAGATCCTCAATCTAGAAAACATTTTTTCTGGATCCTCTCTCTAGAAAAAACACTTTTCTAGATTCTTTTCTAGAGTCTCTTCCTAAAAAAACATTCTTTTTTAGATTCTTTTATGGATAACTTTCTTAAAAGAAAGATTTGTATATTCTTTTTTAGAGCCTCATTCTAGAAATTTTTTTGTAGATACGTTTCTAGTTCTTCTCTCTAGAAACACGCCTTTTCTAGATGATTTTCTAACACTTCAATTTAGACAAAAATCTTTTCTAAAAACATTTCTGCCTCCTCTCTCTAGAAAGAATTCTTTACTAGACCTTTTCTAAAGCCTCACTTAGAAAACATTGTTTTTCAGATCTTTTATCTAGAAACCAGTGTTTTCTAGATTCTTTGCTCGAGCCTCATGCTAGAAAAATTTTTTTTTGATTCTTTTGTGGAACTTCTCTCTAGAAACAACTCTTTTCTAGATTCTTTTCTAGAGCCTCAATCTAAAAAAAAACACGTTCTTTTCTAGATTCTTTTATGGATGATTTCTTCTGAAATCATGTTTTTTTTTTTTTTTTTTTTTTTTTTTTTTTTTGTTAGATTCTTTCCTCGAGTCTCATTCAAGAAATCATTTTTTAGATACTTTTCTAGTTATTCCCTTTAGAAAAGACACTTTGCTAGATTCTTTTCGAAAACCTGAATTTCGAAAATAATCTTTTCTAGGAACTTTTCTAGATACTTTCTCTAGAAACAATCCTTTTCTAGATCATTTTCTAGAGCCTCAATCTAGAAAACATTTTTTTTCTGGATCCTCTCTCTAGAAAAAAACACTTTTCTAGATTCTTTTCTAGAGTCTCAACCTAAAAACGTTCCTTTCTAGATTCTTTTATGGATGACTCTCTTAAAAGAAAGTTTTGTAGATTCTTTTTTGGAGCCTCATTCTAGAAAATTTTTTTCTAGATACGTTTCTAGTTCTTCTCTCTAGAAACATGTCTTTTCTAGATGATTTTCTAGAAGTTCGATCTAGAGAAAAATCTTTTGTAGAAAGTTTTCTGCATCTTCCCTCTAGAAAGAATTCTTTACTAGATCCTTTTCTAGAGCCTCAACTTTGAAAACATAGTTTTCTAGATCTTCTATATAGAAACAAGCCTTTTCTAGATTCCTTTCTAGAACCTCATGCTAGAAAAAGGTTTTCTAGGCTCTTTTCTGGATTCTCTTTCTAGTAAAAACCCTTTTCAAGATTCTTTTCTAGAGCCTCAATCTAAAAAAACGTTCTTTTCTAGAATGTTTTATGGATCATTTCTTCTGAAATCATGTTTTTTTTTTTTTTTTTTTTTTTTTTTGTTAGATTCTTTTCTGGAGACTCATTCAAGAAAAAAATTTAAATACTTTTCTACATATTCTCTTTTTAAACAGATACATTTCTAGATTTTTTTCAAAAACCTCAATCTAGAAAAAAAATCTTTTCTTGGGTATTTTCTCTATTCTCTCTCGTGAAACAATTTTTTTCTAGATCATTTTCTAGATCCTCAATCTAGAAAACATTTTTTCTGGATCCTCTCTCTAGAAAAAACACTTTTCTAGATTCTTTTCTAGAGTCTCTTCCTAAAAAAACATTCTTTTTTAGATTCTTTTATGGATAACTTTCTTAAAAGAAAGATTTGTAGATTCTTTTTTAGAGCCTCATTCTAGAAATTTTTTTGTAGATACGTTTCTAGTTCTTCTCTCTAGAAACACGCCTTTTCTAGATGATTTTCTAACACTTCAATTTAGACAAAAATCTTTTCTAAAAACATTTCTGCCTCCTCTCTCTAGAAAGAATTCTTTACTAGACCTTTTCTAGAGCCTCACTTAGAAAACATTGTTTTTCAGATCTTTTATCTAGAAACCAGTGTTTTCTAGATTCTTTGCTCGAGCCTCATGCTAGAAAAAATTTTTTTTTGATTCTTTTGTGGAACTTCTCTCTAGAAACAACTCTTTTCTAGATTCTTTTCTAGAGCCTCAATCTAAAAAAAAACACGTTCTTTTCTAGATTCTTTTATGGATGATTTCTTCTGAAATCATGTTTTTTTTTTTTTTTTTTTTTTTTTTTTTTTGTTAGATTCTTTCCTCGAGTCTCATTCAAGAAAACATTTTTTAGATACTTTTCTAGTTATTCCCTTTAGAAAAGACACTTTGCTAGATTCTTTTCGAAAACCTGAATTTCGAAAATAATCTTTTCTAGGAACTTTTCTAGATACTTTCTCTAGAAACAATCCTTTTCTAGATCATTTTCTAGAGCCTCAATCTAGAAAACATTTTTTTTCTGGATCCTCTCTCTAGAAAAAAACACTTTTCTAGATTCTTTTCTAGAGTCTCAACCTAAAAACGTTCCTTTCTAGATTCTTTTATGGATGACTCTCTTAAAAGAAAGTTTTGTAGATTCTTTTTTGGAGCCTCATTCTAGAAAATTTTTTTCTAGATACGTTTCTAGTTCTTCTCTCTAGAAACATGTCTTTTCTAGATTATTTTCTAGAACTTCAATCTAGAGAAAAATCTTTTGTAGAAACTTTTCTGCATCCTCCCTCTAGTAAGAATTCTTTACTAGATCCTTTTTTAGAGCCTCAAGTTTGAAAACAAAGTTTTCTAGATCTTTTAGCTAGAAACAAGTCTTTTCTAGATTCTTTTCTAGAGACTTATCCTAGAAAAAGGTTTTTCTAGGCTCTTTTCTGGATCCTCTGTCCAGAAAAAACTCTTTTCTAGATTCTTTTCTAGAGCCTCAATCTAAAAAACGTTCTCTTCTGGATTCTTTTATGGATCATTTCTTCTGATAAAAATGTTTTATTTATTTTTTGCTGTTAGATTCTTTTCTGGAGCCTCATTCAAGAAAACATTTTTAGATCCTTTTCTAGTTATTCCCTTTAGAAAAGACACTTTTCTAGATTCTTTTCGAAAACCTCAATTTCGAAAATAATCTTTTCTAGGAACTTTTCTAGATACTTTCTCTAGAAACAATTCTTTTCTAGATCATTTTCTAGAGCCTCAATCTAGAAAACATTTTTTCTGGATCTTCTCTCTAGAAAAACCACTTTTCTAGATTCTTTTCTAGAGTCTCAATCTAAAAACGTTCCTTTCTAGATTCTTTTATGGATAACTCTCTTAAAAGAAAGATTTGTAGATTCTTTTGTAGAGCCTCATTCTAGAAAATTTTTTTCTAGATACGTTTCTAGTTCTTCTCTCTAGAAACATGCCTTTTCTAGATGATTTTCTAGAACTTCACTCTAGAGAAAAATCTTTTGTAGAAACTCTTTTGCATCCTCCTTCTAGAAAGAATTCTTTACTAGATCCTTTTCTAGAGCCTCAACTTTGAAAACATAGTTTTCTAGATCTTCTATCTAGAAACAAGACTTTTATATATTCCTTTTTAGAGCTTCATGGTAGAAAAATTTTATTAGGCTTTTTTCTGGATCCTCTTCCTAGGAAAAATTCTTTTCAAGATTCTTTTCTAGAGCCTCAATCTAAAAAACGTTCTTTTCTAGAATGTTTTATGGATCATTTCTTCTGAAGTCATGTTTTTTTTTGTTAGATTCTTTTCTGGAGGCCCATTCAAGAAAAAAAAATTAGATTCTTTTCTACTTATTCTCTTTTTAAACAGATACATTTCTAGAATTTTTCAAAAACCTCAATCTAGAAAAGAAAATCTTTTCTTGGAAATTTTCTCTATCCTCTCTCGTGAAACAATTCTTTTCTAGATCATTTTCTAGAGCCTCAATCTAGAAAACATTTTTTCTGGATTCTCTCTCTAGAAAAAACACTTTTCTAGATTCTTTTCTAGAGTCTCAACCTAAAAACATTCCTTTCTAGATTCTTTTATGGATAACTTTCTTAAAAGAAAGATTTGGGACCCACATTTAACACCACATACTAAGATTAGATCAAAATGCGTCCAAGATTTAGGCATAAAGAACGAAATCATAAATAAATTGGAGGAACATGGGATGGTTTACCTCTCAGACTTGTGGAGGAGGAAGGAGTTTGTGTCCAAGGGAAAACTAGAGACCATTATTGATCACAAAATACAACATTTTGATTACACCAAATTAAAAAGTTTCTGCACAAACAAAACTAATGCAAACAAGATTAGAAGGGAAGTAACAAATTGGGAAAAAATTTTTGCAGTTAAGGGTTCTGATAAAGGCCTCATCTCCAAAATATACAGAGAATTGACTTTAATTTATAAGAAATCAAGCCATTCTCCAATTGATAAATGGTCAAAGGATATGAACAGACAATTTTCAGATGATGAAATTAAAACTATTTCCACTCATATGAAAGAGTGTTCCAAATCACTATTGATCAGAGAAATGCAAATTAAGACAACTCTGAGGTATCATTACACACCTGTCAGATTGGCTAAGATGACAGGAACAAATAACGATGAATGTTGGAGGGGCTGTGGGAAAACTGGGACACTGATGCATTGTTGGTGGAGTTGTGAAAGAATCCAACCATTCTGGAGAGCAATCTGGAATTATGCCCAAAAAGTTATCAAAATGTGCATACCCTTTGACCCAGCCATACTACGACTGGGCTTATACCCCAAGGAAATACTAAAGAGCGGAAAGGGACCTGTATGTGCCAAAATTTTTGTGGCAGCCCTTTTCATAGTGGTTAGAAGCTGGAAGATGAATGGATGTCCATCAATTGGAGAATGGCTGGGTAAACTATGGTATATGAATGTTATGGAATATTATTGTTCTATAAGAAATGACCAACAGGAGAAATACAGAGAGGCTTGGAGAGACTTACATCAACTGATGCTGAGTGAAACGAGCAGAACCAGAAGATCATTATACACTTCAACAATGATACTGTACGAGGATGTATGCTGATGGAAGTGGATTTCTTCAACATAGAGAAGAGCTAATCCAATTCCAATTGATTAATGATGGACAGAACCAGCTACATCCAGAAAAGGAACACTGGGAAATGAATGTAAACTGTTATTTTTACCTTCTGAATCCAATTCTTCCTGTGCAACCAAAAATTCGGTTCTACACACATATATTGCATCTAGAATATACTGTAATCTATTTAACATATATAAGACTGCTTGCCATCTGGGGGAGGGGGTTGGGGGAGGAAGGGAAAAAATCTGAATAGAAGTAAGTGCAAGTGATAATGTTGTAAAAAATTACCCATGCATATGTACTGTCAAAAAAAAAAATGTTATAATTATAAAATAAAATAAAAATTAAAAAAAAAAAGAAAGATTTGTAGATTCTTTTCTAGAGCCTCATTCTAGAAAATTTTTTTCTAGATACGTTTCTAGTTCTTCTCTCTAGAAACATGTCTTTTCTAGATGATTTTCTAGAACTTCAATCTAGAGAAAAATCTTTTGTAGAAACTTTTCTGCATCCACCTTCTAGAAACAGTTCTTTACTAGATCCCTTTCTAGAGCCTCAACTTTGAAAACATAGTTTTCTAGATCTATCTAGAAACAAGTCTTTTCTAGATTCCTTTCTAGAGCCTCATGCAAGAAAAAAGTTTTTCTAGGCTCTTTTCTGAATCCTCTTTTAGGAAAAACTCTTTTCAAGATTCTTTTCTAGAGCCTCAGTTAAAAAAAACGTTCTTTTCTAGAATGTTTTATGGATCATTTCTTCTGAAATCATGGGGTTTTTTTTGTTGTTGTTGTTAGATTCTTTTCTGGAGCCTCATTCAAGAAAAAAAATTAAAATACTTTTCTACATATTCTCTTTTTAAACAGATACATTTCTAGAATTTTTTCAAAAACCTCAATCTAGAAAAAAAAATCTTTTCTTGGGTATTTTCTCTATCGTCTCTCGTGAAACAATCCTTTTCTAGATCATTTTCTAAAGCCTCAATCTAGAAAACATTTTTTCTGGATCTTCTCTCTAGAAAAAACACTTTTCTAGATTCTTTTCTAGAGTCTCTTCCTAAAAAAACGTTCTTTTCTAGATTCTTTTATGGATGACTCTCGTAAAAGAAAGATTTGTAGATTCTTTTGTAGAGCCTCATTCTAGAAAATTTTTTTCTAGATACGTTTCTAGTTCTTCTCTCTAGAAACATGCCTTTTCTAGATGATTTTCTAGAACTTCACTCTAGAGAAAAATCTTTTGTAGAAACTCTTTTGCATCCTCCTTCTAGAAAGAATTCTTTACTAGATCCTTTTCTAGAGCCTCAACTTTGAAAACATAGTTTTCTAGATCTTCTATATAGAAACAAGCCTTTTCTAGATTCCTTTCTAGAACCTCATGATAGAAAAAGGTTTTCTAGGCTCTTTTCTGGATTCTCTTTCTAGTAAAAACCCTTTTCAAGATTCTTTTCTAGAGCCTCAATCTAAAAAAACGTTCTTTTCTAGAATGTTTTATGGATCATTTCTTCTGAAATCATGGGTTTTTTTTTTTTTTTGTTAGATTCTTTTCTGGAGACTCATTCAAGAAAAAAATTTAAATACTTTTCTACATATTCTCTTTTTAAACAGATACATTTCTAGATTTTTTTCAAAAACCTCAATCTAGAAAAAAAATCTTTTCTTGGGAATTTTCTCTATTCTCTCTCGTGAAACAATTCTTTTCTAGATCATTTTCTAGATCCTCAATCTAGAAAACATTTTTTCTGGATCCTCTCTCTAGAAAAAACACTTTTCTAGATTCTTTTCTAGAGTCTCTTCCTAAAAAAAACGTTCTTTTCTAGATTCTTTTATGGATGACTCTCGTAAAAGAAAGATTTGTACATTGTTTTTTACAGCCTCATTCAAGAAATTTTTTTTCTAGGTACGTTTCTAGTTCTTCTCTCTAGAAACACGCCTCTTCTAGATGATTTTCTAGAACTTCAATCTAGACAAAAATCTTTTCTAGAAAGTTTTCTGCCTCCTCTCTCTAGAAACAATTTTTTATTAGATCCTTTTCTAGAGCCTCACTTAGAAAACATAGTTTCCAAATCTTTTATCTAGAAACCAGTCTTTTCTAGAATCTTTTCTAGAGCCTCCTCCTAGAAAATTTTTTTCTAGATTCTTTTGTGGAACCTCTCTCTAGAAACAACTCTTTTCTAGATTCTTTTCTAGAGCCTCAATCTAAAAAAAACCGTTCTTTTCTAGATTCTTTTATGGATCATTTCTTCTGAAATCATGTTTTTTTTGGTTAGATTCTTTTCTGGAGGCTCATTGAAGAAAACATTTTTAGATACTTTTCTAATTATTTCCTTTAGAAAAGACACTTTTCTAGATTCTTTTCGAAAACCTCAGTTTCGAAAATAATTTTTTCTAGGAACTTTTCTAGATACTTTCTCTAGAAACAATCCTTTTCTAGATCATTTTCTAGAGCCTCAATCTAGAAAACATTTTTTTTCTGGATCTTCTCTCTAGAAAAAACTTTTGTAGATTCTTTTCTAGAGTCTCAACCTAAAAACGTTCCTTTCTAGATTCTTTTATGGATAACTCTCTTAAAAGAAAGATTTGTAGATTCTTTTGTAGAGCCTCATTCTAGAAAATTTTTTTCTAGATACGTTTCTAGTTCTTCTCTCTAGAAACATGTCTTTTCTAGATGATTTTCTAGAACTTCAATCTAGAGAAAAATCTTTTGTAGAAACTTTTCTGCATCTTCCTTCTAGAAAGAATTCTTTACTAGATCCTTTTCTAGAACCTCAACTTTGAAAACATAGTTTTCTAGATCTTCTATCTAGAAACTAGTCTTTTCTAGATTCCTTTCTAGAGCCTCATGCTAGAAAAAAGTTTGTCTAGGCTCTTTTCTGGATCCTCTTTCTAGGAAAAACCCTTTTCAAGATTCTTTTCTAGAGTCTCAATCTAAAAAAAACGTTCTTTTCAAGAATGTTTTATGGATCATTTCTTCTGAAATCATGGGTTTTTTTTTTTTTTTTTTGTTAGATTCTTTTCTGGAGCCTCATTCAAGAAAAAAAAATTAAATACTTTTCTACATATTCTCTTTTTAAACAGATACATTTCTAGAATTTTTTCAAAAACCTCACTCTAGAAAAAAAATCTTTTCTTGTGTATTTTCTCTATCCTCTCTCATGAAACAATTCTTTTCTAGATCCTTTTCTAGAGCCTCAATCTAGAAAACATTTTTTCTGGATCCTCTCTCTAGAAAAAACACTTTTCTAGATTCTTTTCTAGAGTCTCTATTTAAAAAAAGTTTTTTTCTAGATTCTTTTATGGATAACTCTCTTAGAAGAAAGATCTGTAGATTCCTTTATAGAGCCTCATTCTAGAAATTTTTTTGTCTAGATACGTTTCTAGTTCTTCTCTAGAAACATGTCTTTTCTTGATGATTTTCTAGAACTTCAATCTGGAGAAAAATCTTTTGTAGAAACTTTTCTGCATCCTCCTTCTAGAAAGAATTCCTGACTAGATCCTTTTCTATTGCCTCGACTTTGAAAACATAGTTTTCTAGATCTTCTATATAGAAACAAGTCTTTTCTAGAT
Source organism: Sminthopsis crassicaudata (assembly GCF_048593235.1). Lineage (NCBI taxonomy): Eukaryota > Metazoa > Chordata > Mammalia > Dasyuromorphia > Dasyuridae > Sminthopsis > Sminthopsis crassicaudata. The sequence goes on from NC_133619.1 coordinate 203,908,769, forward strand.
TCCTTTCTAGAGCCTCATGCTAGAAAAAGGTTTTCTAGGCTCTTTTCTGTATCATCTTTCTAGGAAAAACTCTTTTCTAGATTCTTTTCTAGAGCCTCCTGCTAGAAAATTTTTTTCTAGATTCTTTTGTGGAACCTCTCTCTAGAAACAACTCTTTTCTAGATTCTTTTCTAGAGCCTCAATCTAAAAAAAACGTTTTTTTCTAGTTTCTTTTATGGATGATTTCTTCTGAAATCATGTTTTTTTTGGTTAGATTCTTTTCTGGAGTCTCATTGAAGAAAACATTTTTACATACTTTTCTAGTTATTCCCTTTAGAAAAGACACTTTTCTAGATTCTTTTCGAAAACCTCAGTTTCGAAAATAATTTTTTCTAGGAACTTTTCTAGATACTTTCTCTAGAAACAATTCTTTTCTAGATTATTTTCTAAAGCCTCAATCTAGAAAACATTTTTTTCTGGATCTTCTCTCTAGAAAAAAACACTTTTCTAGATTCTTTTCTAGAGTCTCAACCTAAAAACGTTCCTTTCTAGATTCTTTTATGGATAACTCTCTTAAAAGAAAGATTTGTAGATTCTTTTTTAGATCCTCATTCTAGAAAATTTTTTTCTAGATAAGTTTCTAGTTCTTCTTTCTAGAAACATGTCTTTTCTAGATGATTTTCTAGAACTTCACTCTAGAGAAAAATCTTTTGTAGAAACTTTTTTGCATCCTCCTTCTAGAAAGAATTCTTTACTAGATCCTTTTCTAGAGCCTCAACTTTGAAAACATAGTTTTCTAGATCTTCTATCTAGAAACAATTCTTTTCTAGATTCCTTTCTAGAGCCTCATGGTAGAAAAAAGTTTTTCTAGGCTCTTTTCTGGATCCTCTTTATAGGAAAAACTCTTTTCAAGATTCTTTTCTAGAGCCTCAATCTAAAAAAACGTTCTTTTCTAGAATGTTTTATGGATCCTTTCTTCTGAAATCATGGTTTTTTTTTTTGTTATATTCTTTTCTGGAGCCTCATTCCAGAAAAAAAAAAATTAAATACTTTTCTACTTATTCTCTTTTTAAACAGATACATTTCTAGAATTATTTCAAAAACCTCAATCTAGAAAAAAAAATCTTTTCTTGGAAATTTTCTCTATCCTCTCTCGTGAAACAATTCTTTTCTAGATCCTTTTCTAGAGCCTCAATCTAGAAAACATTTTTTCTGGATCATTTCTCTAGAAAAAACACTTTTCTAGATTCTTTTCTAGAGTCTCTTCCTAAAAAAACATTCTTTTCTAGATTCTTTTATGGATAACTCTCTTAGAAGTAAGATCTGTAGATTCCTTTATAGAGCCTCATTCTAGAAAAATTTTTTCTAGATACGTTTCTAGTTCTTCTCTCTAGAAACATGTCTTTTTCTTGATGATTTTCTAGAAGTTCGATCTAGAGAAAAATCTTTTGTAGAAAGTTTTCTGCATCTTCCCTCTAGAAAGAATTCTTTACTAGATCCTTTTCTAGAGCCTCAACTTTGAAAACATAGTTTTCTAGATCTTCTATATAGAAACAAGCCTTTTCTAGATTCCTTTCTAGAACCTCATGCTAGAAAAAGGTTTTCTAGGCTATTTTCTGGATTCTCTTTCTAGTAAAAACCCTTTTCAAGATTCTTTTCTAGAGCCTCAATCTAAAAAAACGTTCTTTTCTAGAATGTTTTATGGATCATTTCTTCTGAAATCATGTTTTTTTTTTTTTTTTTTTTTTTTTTTTTTTGTTAGATTCTTTTCTGGAGACTCATTCAAGAAAAAAATTTAAATACTTTTCTACATATTCTCTTTTTAAACAGATACATTTCTAGATTTTTTTCAAAAACCTCAATCTAGAAAAAAAATCTTTTCTTGGGAATTTTCTCTATTCTCTCTCGTGAAACAATTCTTTTCTAGATCATTTTCTAGATCCTCAATCTAGAAAACATTTTTTCTGGATCCTCTCTCTAGAAAAAACACTTTTCTAGATTCTTTTCTAGAGTCTCTTCCTAAAAAAACATTCTTTTTTAGATTCTTTTATGGATAACTTTCTTAAAAGAAAGATTTGTAGATTCTTTTTTAGAGCCTCATTCTAGAAATTTTTTTGTAGATACGTTTCTAGTTCTTCTCTCTAGAAACACGCCTTTTCTAGATGATTTTCTAACACTTCAATTTAGACAAAAATCTTTTCTAAAAACATTTCTGCCTCCTCTCTCTAGAAAGAATTCTTTACTAGACCTTTTCTAGAGCCTCACTTAGAAAACATTGTTTTTCAGATCTTTTATCTAGAAACCAGTGTTTTCTAGATTCTTTGCTCGAGCCTCATGCTAGAAAAAATTTTTTTTGATTCTTTTGTGGAACTTCTCTCTAGAAACAACTCTTTTCTAGATTCTTTTCTAGAGCCTCAATCTAAAAAAAAACACGTTCTTTTCTAGATTCTTTTATGGATGATTTCTTCTGAAATCATGTTTTTTTTTTTTTTTTTTTTTTTTGTTAGATTCTTTCCTCGAGTCTCATTCAAGAAAACATTTTTTAGATACTTTTCTAGTTATTCCCTTTAGAAAAGACACTTTGCTAGATTCTTTTCGAAAACCTGAATTTCGAAAATAATCTTTTCTAGGAACTTTTCTAGATACTTTCTCTAGAAACAATCCTTTTCTAGATCATTTTCTAGAGCCTCAATCTAGAAAACATTTTTTTTCTGGATCCTCTCTCTAGAAAAAAAACACTTTTCTAGATTCTTTTCTAGAGTCTCAACCTAAAAACGTTCCTTTCTAGATTCTTTTATGGATGACTCTCTTAAAAGAAAGTTTTGTAGATTCTTTTTTGGAGCCTCATTCTAGAAAATTTTTTTCTAGATACGTTTCTAGTTCTTCTCTCTAGAAACATGTCTTTTCTAGATTATTTTCTAGAACTTCAATCTAGAGAAAAATCTTTTGTAGAAACTTTTCTGCATCCTCCCTCTAGTAAGAATTCTTTACTAGATCCTTTTCTAGAGCCTCAAGTTTGAAAACAAAGTTTTCTAGATCTTTTAGCTAGAAACAAGTCTTTTCTAGATTCTTTTCTAGAGACTTATCCTAGAAAAAGGTTTTTCTAGGCTCTTTTCTGGATCCTCTGTCCAGAAAAAACTCTTTTCTAGATTCTTTTCTAGAGCCTCAATCTAAAAAACGTTCTCTTCTGGATTCTTTTATGGATCATTTCTTCTGAAAAAAATGTTTTATTTATTTTTTGCTGTTAGATTCTTTTCTGGAGCCTCATTCAAGAAAACATTTTTAGATCCTTTTCTAGTTATTCCCTTTAGAAAAGACACTTTTCTAGATTCTTTTCGAAAACCTCAATTTCGAAAATAATCTTTTCTAGGAACTTTTCTAGATACTTTCTCTAGAAACAATTCTTTTCTAGATCATTTTCTAGAGCCTCAATCTAGAAAACATTTTTTCTGGATCTTCTCTCTAGAAAAAACACTTTTCTAGATTCTTTTCTAGAGTCTCAATCTAAAAACGTTCCTTTCTAGATTCTTTTATGGATAACTCTCTTAAAAGAAAGATTTGTAGATTCTTTTGTAGAGCCTCATTCTAGAAAATTTTTTTCTAGATACGTTTCTAGTTCTTCTCTCTAGAAACATGCCTTTTCTAGATGATTTTCTAGAACTTCACTCTAGAGAAAAATCTTTTGTAGAAACTTTTTGCATCCTCCTTCTAGAAAGAATTCTTTACTAGATCCTTTTCTAGAGCCTCAACTTTGAAAACATAGTTTTCTAGATCTTCTATATAGAAACAAGCCTTTTCTAGATTCCTTTCTAGAACCTCATGATAGAAAAAGGTTTTCTAGGCTCTTTTCTGGATTCTCTTTCTAGTAAAAACCCTTTTCAAGATTCTTTTCTAGAGCCTCAATCTAAAAAAACGTTATTTTCTAGAATGTTTTATGGATCATTTCTTCTGAAATCATGTTTTTTTTTTTTTTTTGTTAGATTCTTTTCTGGAGACTCATTCAAGAAAAAAATTTAAATACTTTTCTACATATTCTCTTTTTAAACAGATACATTTCTAGATTTTTTTCAAAAACCTCAATCTAGAAAAAAAATCTTTTCTTGGGAATTTTCTCTATTCTCTCTCGTGAAACAATTCTTTTCTAGATCATTTTCTAGATCCTCAATCTAGAAAACATTTTTTCTGGATCCTCTCTCTAGAAAAAACACTTTTCTAGATTCTTTTCTAGAGTCTCTTCCTAAAAAAACATTCTTTTTTAGATTCTTTTATGGATAACTTTCTTAAAAGAAAGATTTGTATATTCTTTTTTAGAGCCTCATTCTAGAAATTTTTTTGTAGATACGTTTCTAGTTCTTCTCTCTAGAAACACGCCTTTTCTAGATGATTTTCTAACACTTCAATTTAGACAAAAATCTTTTCTAAAAACATTTCTGCCTCCTCTCTCTAGAAAGAATTCTTTACTAGACCTTTTCTAAAGCCTCACTTAGAAAACATTGTTTTTCAGATCTTTTATCTAGAAACCAGTGTTTTCTAGATTCTTTGCTCGAGCCTCATGCTAGAAAAATTTTTTTTTGATTCTTTTGTGGAACTTCTCTCTAGAAACAACTCTTTTCTAGATTCTTTTCTAGAGCCTCAATCTAAAAAAAAAACACGTTCTTTTCTAGATTCTTTTATGGATGATTTCTTCTGAAATCATGTTTTTTTTTTTTTTTTTTTTTTTTTGTTAGATTCTTTCCTCGAGTCTCATTCAAGAAAACATTTTTTAGATACTTTTCTAGTTATTCCCTTTAGAAAAGACACTTTGCTAGATTCTTTTCGAAAACCTGAATTTCGAAAATAATCTTTTCTAGGAACTTTTCTAGATACTTTCTCTAGAAACAATCCTTTTCTAGATCATTTTCTAGAGCCTCAATCTAGAAAACATTTTTTTTCTGGATCCTCTCTCTAGAAAAAAACACTTTTCTAGATTCTTTTCTAGAGTCTCAACCTAAAAACGTTCCTTTCTAGATTCTTTTATGGATGACTCTCTTAAAAGAAAGTTTTGTAGATTCTTTTTTGGAGCCTCATTCTAGAAAATTTTTTTCTAGATACGTTTCTAGTTCTTCTCTCTAGAAACATGTCTTTTCTAGATTATTTTCTAGAACTTCAATCTAGAGAAAAATCTTTTGTAGAAACTTTTCTGCATCCTCCCTCTAGTAAGAATTCTTTACTAGATCCTTTTCTAGAGCCTCAAGTTTGAAAACAAAGTTTTCTAGATCTTTTAGCTAGAAACAAGTCTTTTCTAGATTCTTTTCTAGAGACTTATCCTAGAAAAAGGTTTTTCTAGGCTCTTTTCTGGATCCTCTGTCCAGAAAAAACTCTTTTCTAGATTCTTTTCTAGAGCCTCAATCTAAAAAACGTTCTCTTCTGGATTCTTTTATGGATCATTTCTTCTGAAAAAATGTTTTATTTATTTTTTGCTGTTAGATTCTTTTCTGGAGCCTCATTCAAGAAAACATTTTTAGATCCTTTTCTAGTTATTCCCTTTAGAAAAGACACTTTTCTAGATTCTTTTCGAAAACCTCAATTTCGAAAATAATCTTTTCTAGGAACTTTTCTAGATACTTTCTCTAGAAACAATTCTTTTCTAGATCATTTTCTAGAGCCTCAATCTAGAAAACATTTTTTCTGGATCTCTCTCTAGAAAAAACACTTTTCTAGATTCTTTTCTAGAGTCTCAATCTAAAAACGTTCCTTTCTAGATTCTTTTATGGATAACTCTCTTAAAAGAAAGATTTGTAGATTCTTTTGTAGAGCCTCATTCTAGAAAATTTTTTTCTAGATACGTTTCTAGTTCTTCTCTCTAGAAACATGCCTTTTCTAGATGATTTTCTAGAACTTCACTCTAGAGAAAAATCTTTTGTAGAAACTCTTTTGCATCCTTCTTCTAGAAAGAATTCTTTACTAGATCCTTTTCTAGAGCCTCAACTTTGAAAACATAGTTTTCTAGATCTTCTATCTAGAAACAAGTCTTTTATATATTCCTTTTTAGAGCTTCATGGTAGAAAAATTTTATTAGGCTTTTTTCTGGATCCTCTTCCTAGGAAAAATTCTTTTCAAGATTCTTTTCTAGAGCCTCAATCTAAAAAACGTTCTTTTCTAGAATGTTTTATGGATCATTTCTTCTGAAGTCATGTTTTTTTTTTGTTAGATTCTTTTCTGGAGGCTCATTCAAGAAAAAAAAATTAGATTCTTTTCTACTTATTCTCTTTTTAAACAGATACATTTCTAGAATTTTTCAAAAACCTCAATCTAGAAAAGAAAATCTTTTCTTGGAAATTTTCTCTATCCTCTCTCGTGAAACAATTCTTTTCTAGATCATTTTCTAGAGCCTTAATTTAGAAAACATTTTTTTCTGGATTTTCTCTCTAGAAAAAACACTTTTCTAGATTCTTTTCTAGAGTCTCAACCTAAAAACATTCCTTTCTAGATTCTTTTATGGATAACTTTCTTAAAAGAAAGATTTGTAGATTCTTTTTTGAGAGCCTCATTCTAGAAAATTTTTTTCTAGATACGTTTCTAGTTCTTCTCTAGAAACATGTCTTTTCTAGATGATTTTCTAGAACTTCAATCTAGAGAAAAATCTTTTGTAGAAACTTTTCTGCATCCACCTTCTAGAAAGAATTCTTTACTAGATCCCATTCTAGAGCCTCAACTTTGAAAACATAGTTTTCTAGATCTATCTAGAAACAAATCTTTTCTAGATTCCTTTCTAGAGCCTCATGCTAGAAAAAAGTTTTTCTAGGCTCTTTTCTGGATCCCTCTTTCTAGGAAAAACTCTTTTCAAGATTAATTTCTAGAGCCTCAATCTAAAAAAACATTCTTTTCTAGAAAGTTACTGGATCATTTCTTCTGAAATCATGGTTTTTTGTTGTTTTTTTTTTTTTGTTAGACTCTTTTCTGGAGCCTCATTCAAGAAAAAAAATTTAAATACTTTTCTCCATATTCTCTTTTTAAATAGAAACATTTCTAGAATTTTTTTCAAAATCCTCAATCTAGAAAAAAAAATCTTTTCTTGGAAATTTTCTCTATCCTCTCTAGTAAAAAAAAATTATTTTCTAGGTGCTTTTCTAGAGCATCAATCTAGAAAACATTTTTTCTGGATCCTCTCTCTTGAAAAAATACTTTTCTAGATTCTTTTCTAGAGTCTCTTCCTAAAAAAACGTTCTTTTCTAGATTCTTTTATGGATAACTCTCTTAGAAGAAAGATCTGAAGATTCCTTTATAGAGCCTCATTCTAGAAAAATTTTTTCTAGATACGTTTCTAGTTCTCTCTAGAAACATGTCTTTTCTAGATGATTTACTAGAACTTCAATCTAGAGAAAAATCTTTTCTAGAAACTTTTCTTTAAACTCCCCCTAGTAAGAATTCTTTACTAGATCCTTTTCTAGAGCCTCACTTAGAAAACATAGTTTCCAGATCTTTTATCTAGAAAGCAGTCTTTTCTAGATTCTTTTCTAGAGCCTCCTGCTAGAAATTTTTTTCTAGATTCTTTTATGGAACCTCTCTCTAGAAACAACTCTTTTCTAGATAGTTTTCTAGAGCCTCAATCTAAAAAAACATTCTTTTCTAGATTCTTTTATGGATGATTTCTTCTGAAATTATGTTTTTTTTGGTTAGATTCTTTTCTGGAGGCTCATTGAAGAAAACATTTTTAGATACTTTTCTAGTAATTCTCTTTAGAAAAGACACTTTTCTAGATTCTTTTCGAAAACCTCTTTTTCGAAAATAATCTTTTCTAGGAACTTTTCTAGATACTTTCTCTAGAAACAATCCTTTTCTAGATCATTTTCTAGAGCCTCAATCTAGAAAACATTTTTTTCTGGATCCTCTTTTTAGAAAAAACACATTTCCAGATTCTTTTCTAGAGTCTCAACCTAAAAACGTTCCTTTCTAGATTCTTTTATGGATAACTCTCTTAAAAGAAAGATTTGTACATTCTTTTTTAGAGCCTCATTCTAGAAAATTTTTTTCTAGATACGTTTCTAGTTCTTCTCTCTAGAAACATGTCTTTTCTAGATGATTTTCTGGAATTTCAATCTAGAGAAAAATCTTTTGTAGAAACTTTTTTGCATCCTCCTTCTAGAAAGAATTCTTTACTAGATCCTTTTCTAGAGCCTCAACTTTGAAAACATAGTTTTCTAGATCTTCTATCTAGAAACAAGTCTTTTCTAGATTCCTTTCTAGAGCCTCATGCTAGAAAAAAGTTTTTCTAGGCTCTTTTCTGGATCCTCTTTCTAGGAAAAACTCTTTTCAAGATTCTTTTCTAGAGCCTCAATCTAAAAAAACGTTCTTTTCTAGAATGTTTTATGGATCATTTCTTCTGAAATCATGTTTTGTTTTTTTTTTTTTTGTTGTTAGATTCTTTTCTGGAGCCTCATTCAAGAAAAAAATTTTAAATACTTTTCTACATATTCTCTTTTTAAACAGATACATTTCTAGAATTTTTTCAAAAACCTCAATCTAGAAAAAAAAATCTTTTCTTGGGAATTTTCTCTATCCTCTCTCGTGAAACAATTCTTTTCTAGTTGCTTTTCTAGAGCCTCACTCTAGAAAACATTTTTTCTGGATTCTCTCTCTAGAAAAAACACTTTTCTAGATTCTTTTCTAGAGTCTCTTCCTAAAAAAACGTTCTTTTTTTAGAATCTTTTATGGATGACTCTCTTAAAAGAAAGATTTGTAGATTCTTTTTTAGAGCCTCATTCTAGAAATTTTTTTTGTAGATACGTTTCTAGTTCTTCTCTCTAGAAACACGCCTTTTCTAGATGATTTTCTAGAACTTCATTCTAGACAAAAATCTTTTCTAGAAACTTTCTGCCTCCTCTCTCTAGAAACAATTTTTTACTAGATCCTTTTCTAGAGCCTCACTTAGAAAACATAGTTTCCAGATCTTTTATCTAGAAACCAGTCTTTTCTAGATTCTTTTCTAGAGCCTCCTGCTAGAAATTTTTTTTTCCAAATTCTTTTGTGGAACCTCTCTCTAGAAACAACTCTTTTCTAGATTCTTTTCTAGAGCCTCAATCTAAAAAAACGTTCTTTTCTAGATTCTTTTATGGATGATTTCTTCTGAAATCATGGTTTTTTTGGTTAGATTCTTTTCTGGAGGCTCATTGAAGAAAACATTTTTAGATACTTTTCTAGTTATTTCCTTTAGAAAAGACACTTTTCTAGATTCTTTTCGAAAACCTCAGTTTCGAAAATAATTTTTTCTAGGAACTTTTCTAGATACTTTCTCTAGAAACAATCCTTTTCTAGATCATTTTCTAGAGCCTGAATCTAGAAAACATTTTTTCTGGATTCTCTCTCTAGAAAAAAACAATTTTCTAGATTCTTTTTCTAGAATCTCAACCTAAAAACGTTCCTTTCTAGATTCTTTTATGGATAACTCTCTTAGAAGAAAGATTTGTAGATTCTTTTGTAGAGCCTCATTCTAGAAAATTTTTTTCTAGATACGTTTCTATTTCTTCTCTCTAGAACATGTCTTTTCTAGATGATTTTCTAGAACTTCAATCTAGAGAAAAATCTTTTGTAGAAACTTTTTTGCATCTTCCTTCTAGAAAGAATTCTTTACTAGATCCTTTTCTAGAACCTCAACTTTGAAAACATAGTTTTCTAGATCTTCTATCTAGAAACAAGTCTTTTCTAGATTCCTTTCTAGAGCCTTATGCTAGAAAAAGGTTTTCTAGGCTCTTTTCTGGATCCTCTTTCTAGGAAAAACCCTGTTCAAGATTCTTTTCTAGAGCTTCAATCTAAAAAAACGTTCTTTTCTCGAATGTTTTATGGATCATTTGTACTGAAATCATGTTTTTTTTTTTTTTTGTTAGATTCTTTTCTGGAGCCTCATTCAAGAAAAAAAAATTTAAATACTTTTCTACATATTCTCTTTTTAAACAGATACATTTCTAGAATTTTTTCAAAAACCTCAATCTAGAAAAAAAATCTTTTCTTGGAAATTTTCTCTATCCTCTCTCGTGAAGAAATTCTTTTCTAGATGCTTTTCTAGAGCCTCAATCTTGAAAACATTTTTTCTGGATCCTCTCTCTAGAAAAAAACACTTTTCTAGATTCTTTTCTAGACTCTCAACCTAAAAACGTTCCTTTCTAGATTCTTTTATGGATAACTCTCTTAAAAGAAAGATTTGTAGATTATTTTTGAGAGCCTCATCTTAGAAAATTTATTTCTAGATACATTTCTAGTTCTTCCCTCTAGGAACATGTCTTTTCTAGATGATTTTCTAGAACTTCAATCTAGAGAAATATCTTTTGTAGAAACATTTCTGCATCCTCCTTCTAAAAAACATTCTTTACTAGATCCCTTTCTAGAGCCTCAACTTTCAAAACATAGTTTTCTAGATCTATCTAGAAACAAGTCTTTTCTAGATTCCTTTCTAGAGCCTCATGCTAGAAAAAAGTTTTTCTAGGCTCTTTTCTGGATCCCTTTTCTAGGAAAAACTCTTTTCAAGATTAATTTCTAGAGCCTCAATCTAAAAAAACGTTCTTTTCTAGAAAGTTTATGGATCATTTCTTCGGAAATCATGGTTTTTTGTTGTTGTTTTTTTTTTTGTTAGACTCTTTTCTGGAGCCTCATTCAAGAAAAAAAATTTAAATACTTTTCTCCATATTCTCTTTTTAAATAGATACATTTCTAGAATTTTTTCCAAAATCCTCAATCTAGAAAAAAAATCTTTTCTTGGAAATTTTCTCTATCCTCTCCAGTGAAAAAAATTCTTTTCTAGGTGCTTTTCTAGAGCATCAATCTAGAAAACATTTTTTCTGGATCCTCTCTCTCGAAAAAATACTTTTCTAGATTCTTTTCTAGAGTCTCTTCCTAAAAAAACGTTCTTTTCTAGATTCTTTTATGGATAACTCTCTTAGAAGAAAGATCTGTAGATTCCTTTATAGAGCCTCATTCTAGAAAAAATTTTTCTAGATACGTTTCTAGTTCTCTCTAGAAACATGTCTTTTCTAGATGATTTACTAGAACTTCAATCTAGAGAAAAATCTTTTCTAGAAACTTTTCTGTAAACTCCCCCTAGTAAGAATTCTTTACTAGATCCTTTTCTAGAGCCTCACTTAGAAAACATAGTTTCCAGATCTTTTATCTAGAAAGCAGTCTTTTCTAGATTCTTTTCTAGAGCCTCCTGCTAGAAATTTTTTTTCTAGATTCTTTTATGGAACCTCTCTCTAGAAACAACTCTTTTCTAGATAGTTTTCTAGAGCCTCAATCTAAAAAAACATTCTTTTCTAGATTCTTTTATGGATGATTTCTTCTGAAATCATGTTTTTTTTGGTTAGATTCTTTTCTGGAGGCTCATTGAAGAAAACATTTTTAGATACTTTTCTAGTAATTCTCTTTAGAAAAGACACTTTTCTAGATTCTTTTCGAAAACCTCTTTTTCGAAAATAATCTTTTCTAGGAACTTTTCTAGATACTTTCTCTAGAAACAATCCTTTTCTAGATCATTTTCTAGAGCCTCAATCTAGAAAACATTTTTTTCTGGATCCTCTTTTTAGAAAAAACACATTTCCAGATTCTTTTCTAGAGTCTCAACCTAAAAACGTTCCTTTCTAGATTCTTTTATGGATAACTCTCTTAAAAGAAAGATTTGTACATTCTTTTTTAGAGCCTCATTCTAGAAAATTTTTTTCTAGATACGTTTCTAGTTCTTCTCTCTAGAAACATGTCTTTTCTAGATGATTTTCTGGAATTTCAATCTAGAGAAAAATCTTTTGTAGAAACTTTTTTGCATCCTCCTTCTAGAAAGAATTCTTTACTAGATCCTTTTCTAGAGCCTCAACTTTGAAAACATAGTTTTCTAGATCTTCTATCTAGAAACAAGTCTTTTCTAGATTCCTTTCTAGAGCCTCATGCTAGAAAAAAGTTTTTCTAGGCTCTTTTCTGGATCCTCTTTCTAGGAAAAACTCTTTTCAAGATTCTTTTCTAGAGCCTCAATCTAAAAAAACGTTCTTTTCTAGAATGTTTTATGGATCATTTCTTCTGAAATCATGTTTTGTTTTTTTTTTGTTGTGTTGTTAGATTCTTTTCTGGAGCCTCATTCAAGAAAAAAATTTTAAATACTTTTCTACATATTCTCTTTTTAAACAGATACATTTCTAGAATTTTTTCAAAAACCTCAATCTAGAAAAAAAAATCTTTTCTTGGGAATTTTCTCTATCCTCTCTCGTGAAACAATTCTTTTCTAGTTGCTTTTCTAGAGCCTCACTCTAGAAAACATTTTTTCTGGATTCTCTCTCTAGAAAAAACACTTTTCTAGATTCTTTTCTAGAGTCTCTTCCTAAAAAAACGTTCTTTTTTTAGAATCTTTTATGGATGACTCTCTTAAAAGAAAGATTTGTAGATTCTTTTTTAGAGCCTCATTCTAGAAATTTTTTTTGTAGATACGTTTCTAGTTCTTCTCTCTAGAAACACGCCTTTTCTAGATGATTTTCTAGAACTTCATTCTAGACAAAAATCTTTTCTAGAAACTTTCTGCCTCCTCTCTCTAGAAACAATTTTTTACTAGATCCTTTTCTAGAGCCTCACTTAGAAAACATAGTTTCCAGATCTTTTATCTAGAAACCAGTCTTTTCTAGATTCTTTTCTAGAGCCTCCTGCTAGAAATTTTTTTTTCCAAATTCTTTTGTGGAACCTCTCTCTAGAAACAACTCTTTTCTAGATTCTTTTCTAGAGCCTCAATCTAAAAAAACGTTCTTTTCTAGATTCTTTTATGGATGATTTCTTCTGAAATCATGGTTTTTTTGGTTAGATTCTTTTCTGGAGGCTCATTGAAGAAAACATTTTTAGATACTTTTCTAGTTATTTCCTTTAGAAAAGACACTTTTCTAGATTCTTTTCGAAAACCTCAGTTTCGAAAATAATTTTTTCTAGGAACTTTTCTAGATACTTTCTCTAGAAACAATCCTTTTCTAGATCATTTTCTAGAGCCTGAATCTAGAAAACATTTTTTCTGGATTCTCTCTCTAGAAAAAAACAATTTTCTAGATTCTTTTTCTAGAATCTCAACCTAAAAACGTTCCTTTCTAGATTCTTTTATGGATAACTCTCTTAGAAGAAAGATTTGTAGATTCTTTTGTAGAGCCTCATTCTAGAAAATTTTTTTCTAGATACGTTTCTATTTCTTCTCTCTAGAACATGTCTTTTCTAGATGATTTTCTAGAACTTCAATCTAGAGAAAAATCTTTTGTAGAAACTTTTTTGCATCTTCCTTCTAGAAAGAATTCTTTACTAGATCCTTTTCTAGAACCTCAACTTTGAAAACATAGTTTTCTAGATCTTCTATCTAGAAACAAGTCTTTTCTAGATTCCTTTCTAGAGCCTTATGCTAGAAAAAGGTTTTCTAGGCTCTTTTCTGGATCCTCTTTCTAGGAAAAACCCTGTTCAAGATTCTTTTCTAGAGCTTCAATCTAAAAAAACGTTCTTTTCTCGAATGTTTTATGGATCATTTGTACTGAAATCATGTTTTTTTTTTTTTTTTTGTTAGATTCTTTTCTGGAGCCTCATTCAAGAAAAAAAAATTTAAATACTTTTCTACATATTCTCTTTTTAAACAGATACATTTCTAGAATTTTTTCAAAAACCTCAATCTAGAAAAAAAATCTTTTCTTGGAAATTTTCTCTATCCTCTCTCGTGAAGAAATTCTTTTCTAGATGCTTTTCTAGAGCCTCAATCTTGAAAACATTTTTTCTGGATCCTCTCTCTAGAAAAAAACACTTTTCTAGATTCTTTTCTAGACTCTCAACCTAAAAACGTTCCTTTCTAGATTCTTTTATGGATAACTCTCTTAAAAGAAAGATTTGTAGATTATTTTTGAGAGCCTCATCTTAGAAAATTTATTTCTAGATACATTTCTAGTTCTTCCCTCTAGGAACATGTCTTTTCTAGATGATTTTCTAGAACTTCAATCTAGAGAAATATCTTTTGTAGAAACATTTCTGCATCCTCCTTCTAAAAAACATTCTTTACTAGATCCCTTTCTAGAGCCTCAACTTTCAAAACATAGTTTTCTAGATCTATCTAGAAACAAGTCTTTTCTAGATTCCTTTCTAGAGCCTCATGCTAGAAAAAAGTTTTTCTAGGCTCTTTTCTGGATCCCTTTTCTAGGAAAAACTCTTTTCAAGATTAATTTCTAGAGCCTCAATCTAAAAAAACGTTCTTTTCTAGAAAGTTTATGGATCATTTCTTCGGAAATCATGGTTTTTTGTTGTTGTTTTTTTTTTTGTTAGACTCTTTTCTGGAGCCTCATTCAAGAAAAAAAATTTAAATACTTTTCTCCATATTCTCTTTTTAAATAGATACATTTCTAGAATTTTTTCCAAAATCCTCAATCTAGAAAAAAAATCTTTTCTTGGAAATTTTCTCTATCCTCTCCAGTGAAAAAAATTCTTTTCTAGGTGCTTTTCTAGAGCATCAATCTAGAAAACATTTTTTCTGGATCCTCTCTCTCGAAAAAATACTTTTCTAGATTCTTTTCTAGAGTCTCTTCCTAAAAAAACGTTCTTTTCTAGATTCTTTTATGGATAACTCTCTTAGAAGAAAGATCTGTAGATTCCTTTATAGAGCCTCATTCTAGAAAAAATTTTTCTAGATACGTTTCTAGTTCTCTCTAGAAACATGTCTTTTCTAGATGATTTACTAGAACTTCAATCTAGAGAAAAATCTTTTCTAGAAACTTTTCTGTAAACTCCCCCTAGTAAGAATTCTTTACTAGATCCTTTTCTAGAGCCTCACTTAGAAAACATAGTTTCCAGATCTTTTATCTAGAAAGCAGTCTTTTCTAGATTCTTTTCTAGAGCCTCCTGCTAGAAATTTTTTTTCTAGATTCTTTTATGGAACCTCTCTCTAGAAACAACTCTTTTCTAGATAGTTTTCTAGAGCCTCAATCTAAAAAAACATTCTTTTCTAGATTCTTTTATGGATGATTTCTTCTGAAATCATGTATTTTTTGGTTAGATTCTTTTCTGGAGGCTCATTGAAGAAAACATTTTTAGATACTTTTCTAATTATTCCCTTTAGAAAAGACACTTTTCTAGATTCTTTTCGAAAACCTCAGTTTCGAAAATAATTTTTTCTAGGAACTTTTCTACATACTTTCTCTAGAAACAATCCTTTTCTAGATCATTTTCTAGAGCCTCAATCTAGAAAACATTTTTTCTGGATTCTCTCTCTAGAAAAAACAATTTTCTAGATTCTTTTCTAGAATCTCAACCTAAAAACATTCCTTTCTAGATTCTTTTATGGATAACTCTCTTAGAAGAAAGATTTGTAGATTCTTTTTTAGAGCCTCATTCTAGAAAATTTTTTTCTAGATACGTTTCTATTTCTTCTCTCTAGAACATGTCTTTTCTAGATGATTTTCTAGAACTTCAATCTAGAGAAAAATCTTTTGTAGAAACTTTTTTGCATCTTCCTTCTAGAAAGAATTCTTTACTAGATCCTTTTCTAGAACCTCAACTTTGAAAACATAGTTTTCTAGATCTTCTATCTAGAAACAAGTCTTTTCTAGATTCCTTTCTAGAGCCTTATGCTAGAAAAAGGTTTTCTAGGCTCTTTTCTGGATCCTCTTTCTAGGAAAAACCCTGTTCAAGATTCTTTTCTAGAGCTTCAATCTAAAAAAACGTTCTTTTCTAGAATGTTTTATATTTATTTTTTTTGTTAGATTCTTTTCTGGAGCCTCATTCAAGAAAAAAAATTTAAATACTTTTCTACATATTCTCTTTTTAAACAGATACATTTCTAGAATTTTTTCAAAAACCTCAATCTAGAAAAAAAATCTTTTCTTGGAAATTTTCTGTATCCTCTCTCGTGAAGAAATTCTTTTCTAGATCCTTTTCTAGAGCCTCAATCTAGAAAACATTTTTTCTGGATTCTCTCTCTAGAAAAAACACTTTTCTTGATTCTTTTCTAGAGTCTCTTCCTAAAAAAAAAAACGTTCTTTTCTAGATTCTTTTATGGATAACTCTCTTAGTAGAAAGATCTGTAGATTTCTTTTAGAGCCTCATTCTAGAAAAATTTTTTATAGATACGTTTCTAGTTCTCTCTAGAAACATGTCTTTTCTTGATGATTTTTTAGAAATTCAATGTAGAGAAAAATCTTTTGTAGAAACTTTTCTGCATCCTCCCTCTAGTAAGAATTCTTTACTAGATCCTTTTCTAGAGCCTCAACTTTGAAAACAAAGTTTTCTAGATCTTCTATCTAGAAACAAGTCTTTTCTAGATTCTTTTCTAGAGACTTATTGTAGAAAAACTTTTTTCTAGGCTCTTTTCTTGATCCTCTGTCTAGAAAAAAACTCTTTTCGAGATTCTTTTAGAGAGCCTCAATCTAAAAAACGTTCTTTTCTGGATTCTTTTATGGATCATTTCTTCTGGAAAAAATGTTTTATTTATTTTTTGCTGTTCGATTCTTTTCTGGAGCCTCATTCAAGAAAACATTTTTAGATCCTTTTCTAGTTATTCCCTTTAGAAAAGACACTTTTCTAGATTCTTTTCGAAAACCTCAATTTCGAAAATAATCTTTTCTAGGAACTTTTCTAGATACTTTCTCTAGAAACAATTCTTTTCTAGATCATTTTCTAGAGCCTCAATCTAGAAAACATTTTTTTTCTGGATCTTCTCTCTAGAAAAAACACTTTTCTAGATTCTTTTCTAGAGTCTCAACCTAAAAACGTTCCTTTCTAGATTCTTTTATGGATAACTCTCTTAAAAGAAAGATTTGTAGATTCTTTTTTAGAGCCTCATTCTAGAAAATTTTTTTCTAGATACGTTTCTAGTTCTTCCCTCTAAAAACATGTCTTTTCTAGATGATTTTCTAGAACTTCAATCTAGAGAAAAATCTTTTGTAGAAACTTTTCTGCATCTTCCTTCTAGAAAGAATTCTTTACTAGAGCCTTTTCTAGAGCCTCAACTTTGAAAACATAGTTTTCTAGATCTTCTATCTAGAAACAAGTCTTTTCAAGATTCCTTTATAGAGCTTCATGCTAGAAAAATGTTTTATTAGGCTCTTTTCTGGATCCTCTTTCTAGGAAAAATTCTTTTCAAGATTCTTTTCTAGAGCCTCAATCTAAAAAAAGTTCTTTTCTAGAATGTTTTATGGATCATTTCTTCTGAAATCATGTGTTTTTTTTTGGTTAGATTCTTTTCTGGAGGCTCATTTAAGAAAAAAAATTTAGATACTTTTCTACTTATTCCATTTTTAAACAGATACATTTCTAGAAGTTTTTCAAAAACCTCAATCTAGAAAAAAAAATCTTTTCTTGGAAATTTTCTCTATTTTCTCTCGTGAAACAATTCTTTTCTAGATCATTTTCTAGAGCCTCAATCTAGAAAACATTTTTTTCTGGATTCTCTCTCTAGAAAAAACACTTTTCTAGATTCCTTTTTAGAGTCTCAACCTAAAAACGTTTCTTTCTAGATTCTTTTATGGATAACTTTCTTAAAAGAAGTATTTGTAGATTCTTTTTTAGAGCCTCATTCTAGAAAATTTTTTTCTAGATACATTTCTAGTTCTTCTCTCTAGAAACATGTCTTTTCTAGATGATTTTCTAGAACTTCAATCTAGAGAAAAATCTTTTGTAGAAACTTTTCTGCATCCACCTTCTAGAAAGAATTCTTTACTAGATCCTTTTCTAGAGCCTCAACTTTGAAAACATAGTTTTCTAGATCTATCTAGAAACAAGTCTTTTCTATATTCCTTTCTAGAGCCTCATGCTAGAAAAAAGTTTTTCTAGGCTCTTTTCTGAATCCTCTTTCTACGAAAAACTCTTTTCAAGATTCTTTTCTAGAGCCTCAATCTAAAAAAACGTTCTTTTCTAGAATGTTTTATGGATCATTTCTTCTGAAATCATGGTTTTTTTTTTTTTGTTTTTTTTTGTTTTTTTCTTTTTGTTAGATTCCTTTCTGGAGCCTCATTCAAGAAAAAAAATTTTAAATAATTTTCTACATATTCTCTTTTTAAACAGATACATTTCTAGAATTTTTTCAAAAACCTCAATCTAGAAAAAAAAATCTTTTCTCGGAAACTTTCTCTTTCCTCTCTCGTGAAACAATTCTTTTCTAGATCCTTTTCTAGAGCCTCAATCCAGAAAACATTTTTTCTGGATCCTCTCTCTAGAAAAAACACTTTTCTAGATTCTTTTCTAGAGTCCCTTCCTAAAAAAAAACGTTCTTTTCTAGATTCTTTTATGGATAATTCTCTTAGAAGAAAGATCTTTAGATTCGTTTTTAGAGCCTCATTCTAAAAAACTTTTTTCTAGATACGTTTCTAGTTCTCTCTAGAAACATGTCTTTCCTAGATGATTTACTAGAACTTAAATCTAGAGAAAAATCTTTTCTAGAAACTTTTCTGCCTCCTCTCTCTAGAAACAATTTTTTACTAGATCCTTTTCTAGAGCCTCACTTAGAAAACATAGTTTCCAGATCTTTTATCTAGAAACCAGTCTTTTCTTGATTCTTTTCTAGAGACTTATGCTAGAAAAACTTTTTTCTAGGCTCTTTTCTGGATCCTCTGTCTAGAAAAAACTCTTTTCTAGATTCTTTTCTAGAGCCTCAATCTAAAAAACGTTCTTTTCTTGATTCTTTTATGGATCATTTCTTCTGAAAAAATGTTTTATTTATTTTTTGCTGTTAGATTCTTTTCTGGAGCCTCATTCAAGAAAACATTTTTAGATCCTTTTAAAGAGTTTTTCCTAGAAAGAGGATCCAGAAAACAGCCTAGAAAAACTTTTTTCTAGCATGAGGCTCTAGAAAGGAATCTAGAAAAGACTTGTTTTTAGATAGATCTAGAAAACTATGTTTTCAAAGTTGAGGCTCTAGAAAGGGATCTAGTAAAGGATGTTTTTTAGAAGGAGGATGCAGAAAAGTTTCTACAAAAGATATTTCTCTAGATTGAAGTTCTAGAAAATCATCTAGGAAAGACATGTTTCTAGAGAGAAGAACTAGAAATGTATCTAGAAAAAAATTTTCTAGAATGAGGCTCTAAAAAAGAATCTACAAATCTTTCTTTTAAGAGTGTTATCCATAAAAGAATCTAGAAAGGAACGTTTTTAGGTTAAGACTCTAGAAAAGAATCTAGAAAAGTGTTTTTTCTAGAGAGAGAATCCAGAAAAAAATGTTTTCTACATTGAGGCTCTAGAAAATGATCCAGAAAAGAATTGTTTCTAGAGAAAGAATCTAGAAAAGTTCCTAGAAAAGATTATTTTCGAAATTGAGGTTTTCGAAAAGTATCTAGAAAAGTGTCTTTTCTAAAGAGAATAACTAGAAAAGTATCTAAAAATGTTTTCTTGAATGAGCCTCCAGAAAAGAATCTAACAGCAAAAAATAAATAAAACATTTTTTCCGAAGAAATGATCCATAAAAGAATCTAGAAAAGAACGTGTTTTAGATTGAGGCTCTAGAAAAGGATCTAGAAAAGAGTTTTTCTTAGACAGAGGATCCAGAAAAGAGCCTAGAAAAACCTTTTTCTAGGATAAGTCTCTAGAAAAGAATCTAGAAAAGACTTGTTTCTAGATAGAAGATCTAGAAAAATATGTTTTCAAAGTTGAGGCTCTAGAAAAGTACCTAGTAAAGAATTCTTACTAGAGGTAGGATGCCGCAAAGTTTCTACAAAAGATTTTTTCTCTAGATTGAAATTCTAGAAAATCATCTAGAAAAGACATGTTTCTAGAGAGAACTATTAACGTTTCTAGAAAAAAATTTTCTAGAATGAGGCTCTAAAAAGGAATCTACGGATCTTTCTTCTAAGAGTTATTCATAAAAGAATCTAGAAAAGAAGGTTTTTTTAGGAAGAGACTCTAGAAAAGAATCTAGAAAAGTGTTTTTTCTAGAGAGAGGATCCAGAAAAAATGTTTTCTAGATTGAGGATCTAGAAAATGATCTAGAAAAGAATTGTTTCACGCGAGAGGATAGAGAAAATTCCCAAGAAAAGATTTTTTTTTCTAGATTGAGGTTTTTGAAAAAATTCTAGAAATGTATCTGTTTAAAAAGAGAATATGTAGAAAAGTATTTAAATTTTTTTCTTGAATGAGTCTCCAGAAAAGAATCTAACAAAAAAAAAAAAAAAAAAAAAAAAAAAAAAACATGATTTCAGAAGAAATGATCATAAAACATTCTAGAAAAGAACGTTTTTTAGATTGAGGCTCTAGAAAAGAATCTTGAAAAGGGTTTTTACTAGAAAGAGAATCCAGAAAAGAGCCTAGAAAACCTTTTTCTAGCATGAGGTTCTAGAAAGGAATCTAGAAAAGGCTTGTTTCTATATAGAAGATCTAGAAAACTATGTTTTTCAAAGTTGAGGCTCTAGAAAAGGATCTAGTAAAAGAATTCTTTCTAGAGGGAAGATGCAGAAAAGTTTCTACAAAAGATTTTTCTCTAGATCGAACTTCTAGAAAATCATCTAGAAAAGACATGTTTCTAGAGAGAAGAACTAGAAACGTATCTAGAAACAATTTTTCTAGAATGAGGCTCTAAAAAAGAATCTACAAATCTTTCTTTTAAGAGAGTTATCCATAAAAGAATCTAGAAAAGAACGTTTTTAGGTTGAGACTCTAGAAAAGAATCTAGAAAAGTGTTTTTTCTAGAGAGAGGATCCAGAAAAAATGTTTTCTAGATTGAGGCTCTAGAAAATGATCTAGAAAAGGATTGTTTCTAGAGAAAGTATCTAGAAAAGTTCCTAGAAAAGATTTTTTTCGAAATTGAGGTTTTCGAAAAGAATCTAGAAAAGTGTCTTTTCTAAAGGGAATAACTAGAAAAGTATCTAAAAAATGTTTTCTTGAATGAGACTCCAGGAAAGAATCTAACAAAAAAACAACAACATGATTTTAGAAGAAATCATCCATAAAAGAATCTAGAAAAGAAGGTTTTTTTTAGATTGAGGCTCTAGAAAAGAATCTAGAAAAGAGTTGTTTCTAGAGAGAAGTTCCACAAAAGAATCCAGCAAAAAAATTTTCTAGCTGAGAAAGAGATTCAAGGAATTAGAGTAGGAAATGAAGAAATCAAATTGTCACTTTTTGCAGATGACATGATGGTATACTTAGAGAACCCCAAAGACTCTGCTAAAAAGCTATTAAAAATAATTCAGAATATTAGCAAAGTTGCAGGATACAAAATAAATCCACATAAATCCTCAGAATTTTTATACATTACCAACTCAATCCAACAGCAAGAGATACAAAGAGAAATTCCATTCAAAATAACAGTCGATAGTATAAAATATTTGGGAATATATCTACCAAAGGACAGTCAGGAATTGTATGAGCAAAATTACAAAACACTTGTCACAAAAATAAAGTCAGATTTAAATAATTTGAAAGACATTCAGTGTTCTTGGATAGGCCGAGCGAATATAATAAAGATGACAATACTCCCCAAACTAATCTACTTATTTAGTGCTATACCAATCAGACTCCTAAGAAACTATTTTAATGACCTAGAAAAAATAACAACAAAATTCATATGGAAGAATAAAAGGTGGAGAATTGCAAGGGAACTAATGAAAAAAAAGTCAGAGGAAGGTGGTCTAAGTGTACCTGATTTAAAGCTATATTATAAAGCAACAGTCACCAAAACCACTTGGTATTGGCTAAGAAATAGACTAGTTGATCAGTTGCATAGGTTCACAGGGCAAGATAGTAAATAAAAATAGCAATCTAATCTTTGACAAACCCAAAGATCCCAAATTTTGGGATAAGAATTCATTATTTGACAAAAACTGCTGGGAAAACTGGAAATTAGTATAGCAGAAAGTAGGCATGGACCCACAATTAACACCACATACTAAGATTAGATCAAAATGGGTCCAAGATTTAGGCATAAAGAACGAAAGCCTAAATAAATTGGAGGAACATGGGATGGTTTACCTCTCAGACTTCTGGAGGAGGAAGGAGTTTGTGTCCAATGGATTATTTCTTTGGACGTAAAGTTTTTAAGCTGACAACGATTGCTGTTACCAATCATTTGATCAAGCTTTAAATATTGCAGAAATTAATGCAACTTGTACCGAAAGTACCACTGAAGCAAATTGGAGAGAATTAACACCACAGGGAAAACTGGACTACATAGAAGGGGAAAAAGAGAAGAACAAGTTTCCAAAGGAATGGATTTTTCAAAAGGAAATAACTGGAGGATTTCTCTGAAATTCACTCTTTCCACTTAATAGGACGCCTCTTATGAAGCCTTTGATCCAGCTTAAATATAAAGAAGATAATGCATTGTGCACAAAATGTTTCATTGAAGCAAATATGAGAGAATTAATATCAACTATAATATCCCAAAATGGAAAAGAAGCAAAGGGAAAACCATAATCAATAGAATGTGAAATAGAGAAGAATAAGTACGAAATGGAATTGTTTCTTCGAAAGGGAATGACTGGATCATTTCTTTGAACGTAAATTTCATGACTTAAAAGGATGGCTGTTACAAAAGCTTTGATCCAGCTTTAAATATAAAGAAGTAAATGCAACTTGTACAGAAAGTTCCATTGAATAAATTTGAGAGAATTAACATCAAAAAGAAAACTTGATTACATAGAAAAGGAAATAGAGAAGAACAAGTATCCAAAAGAAATGTTTTTTTCAAAAAGGAATGCATGGAAGATTTCTCTGCAATTCACTCTTTACACTTAATAGGATGCCTTTTATGAAGCCTTTGATCAAGCTTAAATATAAAGAAGATAAGGCATTGTGCACAAAAATTTCTATTGAAGCAAATGCCAGATAATTGATATCAACAATAATATCACAAAATGGAAAAGAAGCAAAGGGAAAACTAGACTCAATAGAATGTGAAATAGAGAAGAACAAGTAAGAAAAGGAATTGTTTTTTTGCAAGGGAATAACTGGATCATTTCTTTGAACTTAAATTTTATCACTTAAAAGGATTGCTGTTTCAAAACATTTGATGAAGCTTTAAATATAGAGAAGTTAATGCCACTTGTATAGAAAGTTCCATTGAATCAAATTTGAGAGAATTAACATCAAGAATAATGATCCCAAATGCAAGGGAAACAAAGCGAAACCTAGACTCAATAGAATGGGTAATAGGGAAGAACAAGTAAGCAAAGGAATGGACTTTTCAAAAGTCAACAACTGGAAGACTACTCTGCACATTCACCCTTTCCGCTGAATAAGATTCTTTTGACACAGCTTTAAATATAAAGTAGTTAATGAATTGTGTACAAAAATTCTATTGAAGCAAATGCCAGATAATTGATATCAACAATAATATCCCAAAATGGAAAAGAAGCAAAGGGAAAACTAGACTCAATAGAAAGTGAAATAGAGAAGAACAAGTAAGAAAAGGAATTGTTTTTTCACAAGGGAATAACTGGATCATTTCTTTAGACGTAAATTTTATGACTTAAAAGGATTGCTGTTACAAAACCTTTGATCAAACTTTAAATATAAAGAAGTTAATGCAACTTGTACAGAAAGTTCAATTGAATCAAATTTGAGAGAATTAACATCAAAGGGAAAAGTTGACTACATAGAAAAGGAAATAGAGAAGAACAAGTATCCAAAAGGAATGGATTTTTCAAAAGGGAATGACTGGAAGATTTCTCTGAAATTCACTATTTCCACTTAATAGGACGCCTCTTATGAAGCCTTTAATCCAGCTTAAATATAAAGAAGATAATGCATTGTGCACAAAAAGTTCTATTGAAGCAAATACGAGAGAATTGATATCAACAATAATATCCCAAAATGGAAAAGAAGCAAAGGGAAAACTAGACTCAATAGAATTTGAAATAGAGAAGAACAAGTAAGAAAAGGAATTGATTTTTCCAAAGGGAATAACTGGATCATTTCTTTAGACGTAAATTTTATGGCTTAAAAGGATTGCTGTTACAAAACCTTTGATCAAGCTTTAAATATAAAGAATTTAATGCAACTTGTACAGAAAGTTCCATTGAATCAAATTTGAGAGAATTAACATCAAAGGGAAAAGTTGACTACATAGAAAAGTTAATAGAGAAGAACAAGTATCCAAAAGGAATGTTTTTTTCAAAAGGGAATGACTGGAAGATTTCTCTGAAATTCACTATTTCCACTTAATAGGACGCCTCTTATGAAGCCTTTAATCCAGCTTAAATATAAAGAAGATAATGCATTGTGCACAAAACTTCCATCGAAGCAAATGGAGAAAATTGATATCAACTATAATATCCCAAACTGCAAAAGAAACAAAGGGAAAACTAGACTCAATAGAATGTGAAATAGAGAAGACCACGTAAAAGCAATTATTGTTTCGTACTGGAATAACCGGAACATTCCTTTGGATAAAAGCTTTTTCAGACTGAAAAGGATTGCTGTTACGAATCCTTTGATCAATCTGTAAATATAAAGAAGATTATGCAACTTTTAAAGAAAGTTCCATTGAAGCAAATGGGAGAAAATTTAAATAAAGTATTATGATCCCAAATGCAAGGCAAACAAAGCGAAACCTAGACTCAATAGAATGGGAAATAGAGAAGAACAAGTATCCAAAGGAATGGATTTTTCAACAGGGAATAACTGGAAGATTTCTCAACCCATTCACCCTTTACACTGAATAAGACTCCTATTAAGAATCCTTTCATGCAGTTTAAATATAAAGAAGATAATGCATTGTGCACAAAACTTCCATCGAAGCAAATGGAGAAAATTGATATCAACTATAATATCCCAAACTGCAAACGAAACAACGGGTAAACTAGACTCAATAGAATGTGAAATAGAGAAAAACAAGTAAGAAAACCAATTGTTTTTTGCTACTGGAATAACCGGAACATTCCTTTGGACAAAACCTTTTTCAGACTGAAAAGGATTGCCGTTACGAATCCTTTGATCAATCTTTAAATATAAAGAAGATTATGCAACTTGTACAGAAAGTTCCATTGGAGCAAATGGGAGAGAATTTACATCAATCACAATGATCTGAAATGCAAGGGAAACAAAGGGAAACCTAGACGCAATACAATGGGAAATAGAGAAGAACAAATATCCAAAATAATGGAATTTTCAATAGGAAATAACTTGAAGATTTCTCTACCCAGTCACCCTTTCCACTGAATAGGACTGTTGTTAAGAACCCTTTCGTACAGTTTGAATATAAAGAAGATAATGAATTGTGTACAAATCTTCTTTTGAAGGAAATCTGAGAGAATTGATATCAACTATAATATCACAAACAGTAAAAGAAGCAAATGGAAAACTAGACTCAGAATGTGAATTAGTAAAGAACAAGTAAGAAAAGGAACTGTTTTTTCATACAGGAATAACAGGAACAGTGCTTTGGACAAAACATTTTCAGACTGAAAAGGATTGCTGTTACGAATCCTTTGATCAATCTTTAGATATAAAGAAGATTATGCAACTTGTACAGAAAGTTCCATTGGAGCAAATGGGAGAGAATTTACATCAATCACAATGATCTGAAATGCAAGGGAAACAAAGAGAAACCTAGACGCAATACAATGGGAAATAGAGAAGAACAAATATCCAAAATAATGGAATTTTCAATAGGAAATAACTTGAAGATTTCTCTACCCAGTCACCCTTTCCACTGAATAGGACTGTTGTTAAGAACCCTTTCGTACAGTTTGAATATAAGGAAGATAATGAATTGTGTACAAAACTTCTTTTGAAGGAAATCCGAGAGAATTGATATCAACTATAATATCACAAACAGTAAAAGAAGCAAATGGAAAACTAGACTCAGAATGTGAATTAGTAAAGAACAAGTAAGAAAAGGAACTGTTTTTTCATACAGGAATAAGAGGAACAGTGCTTTGGACAAAACATTTTCAGACTGAAAAGGATTGCTGTTACGAATCCTTTGATCATTCTTTAAATATAAAGAAGATGATGCAACTTGTACAGAAAGTTCCATTGGAGCAAATGGGAGAGAATTTACATCAATTACAATGATCTGAAATGCAAGGGAAACAAAGGGAAACCTAGACTCAATACAATGGGAAATAGAGAAGAACAAATATCCAAAATAATGGAATTTTCAGTAGGAAATAACTTGAAGATTTCTCTACCCAGTCACCCTTTCCACTGAATAGGACTGTTGTTAAGAACCCTTTCGTACAGTTTGAATATAAGGTAGATAATGAATTGTGTACAAAACTTCTTTTGAAGGAAATCCGAGAGAATTGATATCAACTATAATATCCCAAACTGCAAACGAAACAACGGGTAAACTAGACTCAATAGAATGTGAAATAGAGAAAAACAAGTAAGAAAACCAACTGTTTTTTCATACAGGAATAACAGGAACAGTGCTTTGGACAAAACATTTTCAGACTGAAAAGGATTGCTGTTACGAATCCTTTGATCAATCTTTAAATATAAAGAAGATGATGCAACTTGTACAGAAAGTTCCATTGGAGCAAATGGGAGAGAATTTACATCAATCACAATGATCTGAAATGCAAGGGAAACAAAGGGAAACCTAGACTGAATACAATGGGAAATAGAGAAGAACAAATATCCAAAATAATGGAATTTTCAGTAGGAAATAATTTGAAGATTTCTCTACCCAGTCACCCTTTCCACTGAATAGGACTGTTGTTAAGAACCCTTTCGTACAGTTTGAATGTAAGGAAGATAATGAATTGTGTACAAAACTTCTTTTGAAGGAAATCCGAGAGAATTGATATCAACTATAATATCACAAACAGTAAAAGAAGCAATGAAAAACTAGACTCAGAATGTGAATTAGTAAAGAACAAGTAAGTAAAGGAATTGTTTTTTCATACAGGAATAACAGGAACAGTGCTTTGGACAAAACATTTTCAAGACTGAAAAGGATTGCTGTTACGAATCCTTTGATCAATCTTTAAATATAAAGAAGATGATGCAACTTGTACAGAAAGTTCCATTGGAGCAAATGGGAGAGAATTTACATCAATTACAATGATCTGAAATGCAAGGGAAACAAAGGGAAACCTAGACTCAATACAATGGGAAATAGAGAAGAACAAATATCCAAAATAATGGAATTTTCAGTAGGAAATAACTTGAAGATTTCTCTACCCAGTCACCCTTTCCACTGAATAGGACTGTTGTTAAGAACCCTTTCGTACAGTTTGAATATAAGGTAGATAATGAATTGTGTACAAAACTTCTTTTGAAGGAAATCCGAGAGAATTGATATCAACTATAATATCACAAACAGTAAAAGAAGCAAATGGAAAACTAGACTCAGAATGTGAATTAGTAAAGAACAAGTAAGAAAAGGAACTGTTTTTTCATACAGGAATACAGGAACAGTGCTTTGGACAAAACATTTTCAGACTGAAAAGGATTGCTGTTACGAATCCTTTGATCAATCTTTAAATATAAAGAAGATTATGCAACTTGTACAGAAAGTTCCATTGGAGCAAATGGGAGAAAATTTACATCAAGTATAATGATCCCAAATACAAGAGAAACAAAGGGAAAGCTAGACTCCATAGCATCGGAAATAAAGAAAAACAAGTATCCAAAGGAATGCATTTTTCAATAGGGAATAATTTAAAGATTTCTCAACCCATTCACCCTTTCCACTGTATAGGACTGCTGTTAAGAATCCTTTGGTACAGTTTGAATATAAGGAAGATAATTCATTGTGCACAAAACTTCGATTGAAACAAATGGAGAAAATTGATATCAACTATAATATCCCAAACTGCAAAAGAATCAAAGGGAAAACTAGACTCAATAGAATGTGAAATAGAGAAGACCACGTAAAAGCAATTATTGTTTCGTACTGGAATAACCGGAACATTCCTTTGGATAAAAGCTTTTTCAGACTGAAAAGGATTGCTGTTACGAATCCTTTGATCAATCTTTAAATATAATGAAGATGATGCAACTTGAACAGAAAGTTTCACTGAAGGAAATGGTAGAAAATTTCCATCAAGTATAATGATCCCAAATGCAAGAGAAACAAAGGGAAAGCTAGACTCAATAGCATCGGAAATAAAGAAGAACAAGTATCCAAAGGAATGGATTTTTCAATAGGGAATAATTTAAAGATTTCTCAACCCATTCACCCTTTCCACTGTATAGGACTGTTGTTAAGAATCCTTTGGTAGAGTTTGAATATAAGGAAGATAATTCATTGTGCACAAAACTTCGATTGAAACAAATGGAGAAAATTGATATCAACTATAATATCCCAAACTGCAAAAGAAACAAAGGGAAAACTAGACTCAATAGAATGTGAAATAGAGAAGACCACGTAAAAGCAATTATTGTTTCGTACTGGAATAACCGGAACATTCCTTTGGATAAAAGCTTTTTCAGACTGAAAAGGATTGCTGTTACGAATCCTTTGATCAATCTTTAAATATAAAGAAGATTATGCAACTTGTAAAGAAAGTTCCATTGAAGCAAATGGGAGAAAATTTAAATCAAGTATTATGATCCCAAATGCAAGGGAAACAAAGCGAAACCTAGACTCAATAGAATGGGAAATAGAGAAGAACAAGTATCCAAAGGAATGGATTTTTCAACAGGGAATAACTGGAAGATTTCTCAACCTATTCACCCTTTACACTGAATAAGACTCCTATTAAGAATCCTTTCATGCAGTTTAAATATAAAGAAGATAATGCATTGTGCACAAAACTTCCATCGAAGCAAATGGAGAAAATTGATATCAACTATAATATCCCAAACTGCAAACGAAACAACGGGTAAACTAGACTCAATAGAATGTGAAATAGAGAAAGAACAAGTAAGAAAACCAATTGTTTTTTCTACTGGAATAACAGGAACATTCCTTTGGACAAAACCTTTTTCAGACTGAAAAGGATTGCCGTTACGAATCCTTTGATCAATCTTTAAATATAAAGAAGATTATGCAACTTGTACAGAAAGTTCCATTGGAGCAAATGGGAGAAAATTTACATCAAGTATAATGATCCCAAATGCAAGAGAAACAAAGGGAAAGCTAGACTCCATAGCATCGGAAATAAAGAAAAACAAGTATCCAAAGGAATGGATTTTTCAATAGGGAATAATTTAAAGATTTCTCAACCCATTCACCCTTTCCACTGTATAGGACTGCTGTTAAGAATCCTTTGGTACAGTTTGAATATAAGGAAGATAATTCATTGTGCACAAAACTTCGATTGAAACAAATGGAGAAAATTGATATCAACTATAATATCCCAAACTGCAAAAGAAACAAAGGGAAATCTAGACTCAATAGAATGTGAAATAGAGAAGACCACGTAAAAGCAATTATTGTTTCGTACTGGAATAACCGGAACATTCCTTTGGATAAAAGCTTTTTCAGACTGAAAAGGATTGCTGTTACGAATCCTTTGATCAATCTTTAAATATAATGAAGATGATGCAACTTGAACAGAAAGTTTCACTGAAGGAAATGGTAGAAAATTTCCATCAAGTATAATGATCCCAAATGCAAGAGAAACAAAGGGAAAGCTAGACTCAATAGCATCGGAAATAAAGAAGAACAAGTATCCAAAGGAATGGATTTTTCAATAGGGAATAATTTAAAGATTTCTCAACCCATTCACCCTTTACACTGAATAAGACTCCTATTAAGAATCCTTTCATGCAGTTTAAATATAAAGAAGATAATGCATTGTGCACAAAACTTCCATCGAAGCAAATGGAGAAAATTGATATCAACTATAATATCCCAAACTGCAAAAGAAACAAAGGGAAAACTAGACTCAATAGAATGTGAAATAGAGAAGACCACGTAAAAGCAATTATTGTTTCGTACTGGAATAACCGGAACATTCCTTTGGATAAAAGCTTTTTCAGACTGAAAAGGATTGCTGTTACGAATCCTTTGATCAATCTTTAAATATAAAGAAGATTATGCAACTTTTAAAGAAAGTTCCATTGAAGCAAATGGGAGAAAATTTAAATAAAGTATTATGATCCCAAATGCAAGGGAAACAAAGCGAAACCTAGACTCAATAGAATGGGAAATAGAGAAGAACAAGTATCCAAAGGAATGGATTTTTCAACAGGGAATAACTGGAAGATTTCTCAACCCATTCACCCTTTACACTGAATAAGACTCCTATTAAGAATCCTTTCATGCAGTTTAAATATAAAGAAGATAATGCATTGTGCACAAAACTTCCATCGAAGCAAATGGAGAAAATTGATATCAACTATAATATCCCAAACTGCAAACGAAACAACGGGTAAACTAGACTCAATAGAATGTGAAATAGAGAAAAACAAGTAAGAAAACCAATTGTTTTTTGCTACTGGAATAACCGGAACATTCCTTTGGACAAAACCTTTTTCAGACTGAAAAGGATTGCCGTTACGAATCCTTTGATCAATCTTTAAATATAATGAAGATGATGCAACTTGTACAGAAAGTTCCATTGGAGCAAATGGGAGAGAATTTACATCAATCACAATGATCTGAAATGCAAGGGAAACAAAGGGAAACCTAGACGCAATACAATGGGAAATAGAGAAGAACAAATATCCAAAATAATGGAATTTTCAATAGGAAATAACTTGAAGATTTCTCTACCCAGTCACCCTTTTCACTGTATAGGACTGTTGTTAAGAACCCTTTCGTACAGTTTGAATATAAGGAAGATAATGAATTGTGTACAAAACTTCTTTTGAAGGAAATCCGAGAGAATTGATATCAACTATAATATCACAAACAGTAAAAGAAGCAAATGGAAAACTAGACTCAGAATGTGAATTAGTAAAGAACAAGTAAGAAAAGGAACTGTTTTTTCATACAGGAATAAGAGGAACAGTGCTTTGGACAAAACATTTTCAGACTGAAAAGGATTGCTGTTACGAATCCTTTGATCATTCTTTAAATATAAAGAAGATGATGCAACTTGTACAGAAAGTTCCATTGGAGCAAATGGGAGAGAATTTACATCAATTACAATGATCTGAAATGCAAGGGAAACAAAGGGAAACCTAGACTCAATACAATGGGAAATAGAGAAGAACAAATATCCAAAATAATGGAATTTTCAGTAGGAAATAACTTGAAGATTTCTCTACCCAGTCACCCTTTCCACTGAATAGGACTGTTGTTAAGAACCCTTTCGTACAGTTTGAATATAAGGTAGATAATGAATTGTGTACAAAACTTCTTTTGAAGGAAATCCGAGAGAATTGATATCAACTATAATATCCCAAACTGCAAACGAAACAACGGGTAAACTAGACTCAATAGAATGTGAAATAGAGAAAAACAAGTAAGAAAACCAACTGTTTTTTCATACAGGAATAACAGGAACAGTGCTTTGGACAAAACATTTTCAGACTGAAAAGGATTGCTGTTACGAATCCTTTGATCAATCTTTAAATATAAAGAAGATGATGCAACTTGTACAGAAAGTTCCATTGGAGCAAATGGGAGAGAATTTACATCAATACAATGATCTGAAATGCAAGGGAAACAAAGGGAAACCTAGACTGAATACAATGGGAAATAGAGAAGAACAAATATCCAAAATAATGGAATTTTCAGTAGGAAATAATTTGAAGATTTCTCTACCCAGTCACCCTTTCCACTGAATAGGACTGTTGTTAAGAACCCTTTCGTACAGTTTGAATGTAAGGAAGATAATGAATTGTGTACAAAACTTCTTTTGAAGGAAATCCGAGAGAATTGATATCAACTATAATATCACAAACAGTAAAAGAAGCAATGAAAAACTAGACTCAGAATGTGAATTAGTAAAGAACAAGTAAGTAAAGGAATTGTTTTTTCATACAGGAATAACCGGAACAGTGCTTTGGACAAAAGCATTTTCAGACTGAAAAGGATTGCTGTTACGAATCCTTTGATCAATCTTTAAATATAAAGAAGATGATGCAACTTGTACAGAAAGTTCCATTGGAGCAAATGGGAGAGAATTTACATCAATTACAATGATCTGAAATGCAAGGGAAACAAAGGGAAACCTAGACTCAATACAATGGGAAATAGAGAAGAACAAATATCCAAAATAATGGAATTTTCAGTAGGAAATAACTTGAAGATTTCTCTACCCAGTCACCCTTTCCACTGAATAGGACTGTTGTTAAGAACCCTTTCGTACAGTTTGAATATAAGGAGATAATGAATTGTGTACAAAACTTCTTTTGAAGGAAATCCGAGAGAATTGATATCAACTATAATATCACAAACAGTAAACGAAGCAAATGGAAAACTAGACTCAGAATGTGAATTAGTAAAGAACAAGTAAGAAAAGGAACTGTTTTTTCATACAGGAATAACGAGGAACATTGCTTTGGACAAAACATTTTTCAGACTGAAAAGGATTGCTGTTACGAATCCTTTGATCAATCTTTAAATATAAAGAAGATTATGCAACTTGTACAGAAAGTTCCATTGGAGCAAATGGGAGAAAATTTACATCAAGTATAATGATCCCAAATACAAGAGAAACAAAGGGAAAGCTAGACTCCATAGCATCGGAAATAAAGAAAAACAAGTATCCAAAGGAATGCATTTTTCAATAGGGAATAATTTAAAGATTTCTCAACCCATTCACCCTTTCCACTGTATAGGACTGCTGTTAAGAATCCTTTGGTACAGTTTGAATATAAGGAAGATAATTCATTGTGCACAAAACTTCGATTGAAACAAATGGAGAAAATTGATATCAACTATAATATCCCAAACTGCAAAAGAATCAAAGGGAAAACTAGACTCAATAGAATGTGAAATAGAGAAGACCACGTAAAAGCAATTATTGTTTCGTACTGGAATAACCGGAACATTCCTTTGGATAAAAGCTTTTCAGACTGAAAAGGATTGCTGTTACGAATCCTTTGATCAATCTTTAAATATAATGAAGATGATGCAACTTGAACAGAAAGTTTCACTGAAGGAAATGGTAGAAAATTTCCATCAAGTATAATGATCCCAAATGCAAGAGAAACAAAGGGAAAGCTAGACTCAATAGCATCGGAAATAAAGAAGAACAAGTATCCAAAGGAATGGATTTTTCAATAGGGAATAATTTAAAGATTTCTCAACCCATTCACCCTTTCCACTGTATAGGACTGTTGTTAAGAATCCTTTGGTAGAGTTTGAATATAAGGAAGATAATTCATTGTGCACAAAACTTCGATTGAAACAAATGGAGAAAATTGATATCAACTATAATATCCCAAACTGCAAAAGAAACAAAGGGAAAACTAGACTCAATAGAATGTGAATTAGAGAAGACCAAGTAAAAGCCAATTATTGTTTCGTACTGGAATAACCGGAACATTCCTTTGGATAAAACTTTTTCAGACTGAAAAGGATTGCTGTTACGAATCCTTTGATCAATCTTTAAATATAAAGAAGATTATGCAACTTGTAAAGAAAGTTCCATTGAAGCAAATGGGAGAAAATTTAAATCAAGTATTATGATCCCAAATGCAAGGGAAACAAAGCGAAACCTAGACTCAATAGAATGGGAAATAGAGAAGAACAAGTATCCAAAGGAATGGATTTTTCAACAGGGAATAACTGGAAGATTTCTCAACCTATTCACCCTTTACACTGAATAAGACTCCTATTAAGAATCCTTTCATGCAGTTTAAATATAAAGAAGATAATGCATTGTGCACAAAACTTCCATCGAAGCAAATGGAGAAAATTGATATCAACTATAATATCCCAAACTGCAAACGAAACAACGGGTAAACTAGACTCAATAGAATGTGAAATAGAGAAAAACAAGTAAGAAAACCAATTGTTTTTTGCTACTGGAATAACCGAAACATTCCTTTGGACAAAACCTTTTTCAGACTGAAAAGGATTGCCGTTACGAATCCTTTGATCAATCTTTAAATATAAAGAAGATTATGCAACTTGTACAGAAAGTTCCATTGGAGCAAATGGGAGAAAATTTACATCAAGTATAATGATCCCAAATGCAAGAGAAACAAAGGGAAAGCTAGACTCCATAGCATCGGAAATAAAGAAAAACAAGTATCCAAAGGAATGGATTTTTCAATAGGGAATAATTTAAAGATTTCTCAACCCATTCACCCTTTCCACTGTATAGGACTGCTGTTAAGAATCCTTTGGTACAGTTTGAATATAAGGAAGATAATTCATTGTGCACAAAACTTCGATTGAAACAAATGGAGAAAATTGATATCAACTATAATATCCCAAACTGCAAAAGAAACAAAGGGAAATCTAGA
Organism: Sminthopsis crassicaudata; assembly: GCF_048593235.1. Classification (NCBI taxonomy): domain Eukaryota; kingdom Metazoa; phylum Chordata; class Mammalia; order Dasyuromorphia; family Dasyuridae; genus Sminthopsis; species Sminthopsis crassicaudata. The sequence continues at coordinate 203,942,948 of NC_133619.1, forward strand.
CTCAATAGAATGTGAAATAGAGAAGACCACGTAAAAGCAATTATTGTTTCGTACTGGAATAACCGGAACATTCCTTTGGATAAAAGCTTTTTCAGACTGAAAAGGATTGCTGTTACGAATCCTTTGATCAATCTTTAAATATAATGAAGATGATGCAACTTGAACAGAAAGTTTCACTGAAGGAAATGGTAGAAAATTTCCATCAAGTATAATGATCCCAAATGCAAGAGAAACAAAGGGAAAGCTAGACTCAATAGCATCGGAAATAAAGAAGAACAAGTATCCAAAGGAATGGATTTTTCAACAGGGAATAACTGGAAGATTTCTCAACCCATTCACCCTTTACACTGAATAAGACTCCTATTAAGAATCCTTTCATGCAGTTTAAATATAAAGAAGATAATGCATTGTGCACAAAACTTCCATCGAAGCAAATGGAGAAAATTGATATCAACTATAATATCCCAAACTGCAAAAGAAACAAAGGGAAAACTAGACTCAATAGAATGTGAAATAGAGAAGACCACGTAAAAGCAATTATTGTTTCGTACTGGAATAACCGGAACATTCCTTTGGATAAAAGCTTTTTCAGACTGAAAAGGATTGCTGTTACGAATCCTTTGATCAATCTTTAAATATAAAGAAGATTATGCAACTTTTAAAGAAAGTTCCATTGAAGCAAATGGGAGAAAATTTAAATAAAGTATTATGATCCCAAATGCAAGGGAAACAAAGCGAAACCTAGACTCAATAGAATGGGAAATAGAGAAGAACAAGTATCCAAAGGAATGGATTTTTCAACAGGGAATAACTGGAAGATTTCTCAACCCATTCACCCTTTACACTGAATAAGACTCCTATTAAGAATCCTTTCATGCAGTTTAAATATAAAGAAGATAATGCATTGTGCACAAAACTTCCATCGAAGCAAATGGAGAAAATTGATATCAACTATAATATCCCAAACTGCAAACGAAACAACGGGTAAACTAGACTCAATAGAATGTGAAATAGAGAAAAACAAGTAAGAAAACCAATTGTTTTTTGCTACTGGAATAACCGGAACATTCCTTTGGACAAAACCTTTTTCAGACTGAAAAGGATTGCCGTTACGAATCCTTTGATCAATCTTTAAATATAATGAAGATGATGCAACTTGTACCGAAAGTTCCATTGGAGCAAATGGGAGAGAATTTACATCAATCACAATGATCTGAAATGCAAGGGAAACAAAGGGAAACCTAGACGCAATACAATGGGAAATAGAGAAGAACAAATATCCAAAATAATGGAATTTTCAATAGGAAATAACTTGAAGATTTCTCTACCCAGTCACCCTTTTCACTGTATAGGACTGTTGTTAAGAACCCTTTCGTACAGTTTGAATATAAGGAAGATAATGAATTGTGTACAAAACTTCTTTTGAAGGAAATCCGAGAGAATTGATATCAACTATAATATCACAAACAGTAAAAGAAGCAAATGGAAAACTAGACTCAGAATGTGAATTAGTAAAGAACAAGTAAGAAAAGGAACTGTTTTTTCATACAGGAATAACAGGAACAGTGCTTTGGACAAAAGATTTTCAGACTGAAAAGGATTGCTGTTACGAATCCTTTGATCAATCTTTAGATATAAAGAAGATTATGCAACTTGTACAGAAAGTTCCATTGGAGCAAATGGGAGAGAATTTACATCAATCACAATGATCTGAAATGCAAGGGAAACAAAGGGAAACCTAGACGCAATACAATGGGAAATAGAGAAGAACAAATATCCAAAATAATGGAATTTTCAATAGGAAATAACTTGAAGATTTCTCTACCCAGTCACCCTTTTCACTGTATAGGACTGTTGTTAAGAACCCTTTCGTACAGTTTGAATATAAGGAAGATAATGAATTGTGTACAAAACTTCTTTTGAAGGAAATCCGAGAGAATTGATATCAACTATAATATCACAAACAGTAAAAGAAGCAAATGGAAAACTAGACTCAGAATGTGAATTAGTAAAGAACAAGTAAGAAAAGGAACTGTTTTTTCATACAGGAATAAGAGGAACAGTGCTTTGGACAAAACATTTTCAGACTGAAAAGGATTGCTGTTACGAATCCTTTGATCATTCTTTAAATATAAAGAAGATGATGCAACTTGTACAGAAAGTTCCATTGGAGCAAATGGGAGAGAATTTACATCAATTACAATGATCTGAAATGCAAGGGAAACAAAGGGAAACCTAGACTCAATACAATGGGAAATAGAGAAGAACAAATATCCAAAATAATGGAATTTTCAGTAGGAAATAACTTGAAGATTTCTCTACCCAGTCACCCTTTCCACTGAATAGGACTGTTGTTAAGAACCCTTTCGTACAGTTTGAATATAAGGTAGATAATGAATTGTGTACAAAACTTCTTTTGAAGGAAATCCGAGAGAATTGATATCAACTATAATATCCCAAACTGCAAACGAAACAACGGGTAAACTAGACTCAATAGAATGTGAAATAGAGAAAAACAAGTAAGAAAACCAACTGTTTTTTCATACAGGAATAACAGGAACAGTGCTTTGGACAAAACATTTTCAAACTGAAAAGGATTGCTGTTACGAATACTTTGATCAATCTTTAAATATAAAGAAGATGATGCAACTTGTACAGAAAGTTCCATTGGAGCAAATGGGAGAGAATTTACATCAATCACAATGATCTGAAATGCAAGGGAAACAAAGGGAAACCTAGACGCAATACAATGGGAAATAGAGAAGAACAAATATCCAAAATAATGGAATTTTCAGTAGGAAATAATTTGAAGATTTCTCTACCCAGTCACCCTTTCCACTGAATAGGACTGTTGTTAAGAACCCTTTCGTACAGTTTGAATGTAAGGAAGATAATGAATTGTGTACAAAACTTCTTTTGAAGGAAATCCGAGAGAATTGATATCAACTATAATATCACAAACAGTAAAAGAAGCAATGAAAAACTAGACTCAGAATGTGAATTAGTAAAGAACAAGTAAGTAAAGGAATTGTTTTTTCATACAGGAATAACAGGAACAGTGCTTTGGACAAAACATTTTCAAACTGAAAAGGATTGCTGTTACGAATCCTTTGATCAATCTTTAAATATAAAGAAGATTATGCAACTTGTACAGAAAATTCCATTGGAGCAAATGGGATAGAATTTACATCAATTACAATGATCTGAAATGCAAGGGAAACAAAGGGAACCAAAGACTCCATACAATGGGAAACAGAGAAGAACAAATATCCAAAATAATGGAATTTTCAGTAGGAAATAACTTGAAGATTTCTATACCCAGTCACCCTTTCAACTGAATAGGACTGTTGTTAAGAACCCTTTCGTACAGTTTGAATATAAGGAAGATAATGAATTGTGTACAAAACTTCTTTTGAAGGAAATCCGAGAGAATTGATATCAACTATAATATCACAAACAGTAAAAGAAGCAAATGGAAAACTAGACTCAGAATGTGAATTAGTAAAGAACAAGTAAGAAAAGGAACTGTTTTTTCATACAGGAATAACAGGAACAGTGCTTTGGACAAAACATTTTCAGACTGAAAAGGATTGCTGTTACGAATCCTTTGATCAATCTTTAAATATAAAGAAGATTATGCAACTTGTACAGAAAGTTCCATTGGAGCAAATGGGAGAAAATTTACATCAAGTATAATGATCCCAAATACAAGAGAAACAAAGGGAAAGCTAGACTCCATAGCATCGGAAATAAAGAAAAACAAGTATCCAAAGAAATGCATTTTTCAATAGGGAATAATTTAAAGATTTCTCAACCCATTCACCCTTTCCACTGTATAGGACTGCTGTTAAGAATCCTTTGGTAGAGTTTGAATATAAGGAAGATAATTCATTGTGCACAAAACTTCGATTGAAACAAATGGAGAAAATTGATATCAACTATAATATCCCAAACTGCAAAAGAAACAAAGGGAAAACTAGACTCAATAGAATGTGAAATAGAGAAGACCACGTAAAAGCAATTATTGTTTCGTACTGGAATAACCGGAACATTCCTTTGGATAAAAGCTTTTTCAGACTGAAAAGGATTGCTGTTACGAATCCTTTGATCAATCTTTAAATATAAAGAAGATTATGCAACTTGTAAAGAAAGTTCCATTGAAGCAAATGGGAGAAAATTTAAATCAAGTATTATGATCCCAAATGCAAGGGAAACAAAGCGAAACCTAGACTCAATAGAATGGGAAATAGAGAAGAACAAGTATCCAAAGGAATGGATTTTTCAACAGGGAATAACTGGAAGATTTCTCAACCTATTCACCCTTTACACTGAATAAGACTCCTATTAAGAATCCTTTCATGCAGTTTAAATATAAAGAAGATAATGCATTGTGCACAAAACTTCCATCGAAGCAAATGGAGAAAATTGATATCAACTATAATATCCCAAACTGCAAACGAAACAACGGGTAAACTAGACTCAATAGAATGTGAAATAGAGAAAAACAAGTAAGAAAACCAATTGTTTTTTGCTACTGGAATAACCGAAACATTCCTTTGGACAAAACCTTTTTCAGACTGAAAAGGATTGCCGTTACGAATCCTTTGATCAATCTTTAAATATAAAGAAGATTATGCAACTTGTACAGAAAGTTCCATTGGAGCAAATGGGAGAAAATTTACATCAAGTATAATGATCCCAAATGCAAGAGAAACAAAGGGAAAGCTAGACTCCATAGCATCGGAAATAAAGAAAAACAAGTATCCAAAGGAAAAGATTTTTCAATAGGGAATAATTTAAAGATTTCTCAACCCATTCACCCTTTCCACTGTATAGGACTGCTGTTAAGAATCCTTTGGTACAGTTTGAATATAAGGAAGATAATTCATTGTGCACAAAACTTCGATTGAAACAAATGGAGAAAATTGATATCAACTATAATATCCCAAACTGCAAAAGAAACAAAGGGAAAACTAGACTCAATAGAATGTGAAATAGAGAAGACCACGTAAAAGCAATTATTGTTTCGTACTGGAATAACCGGAACATTCCTTTGGATAAAAGCTTTTTCAGACTGAAAAGGATTGCTGTTACGAATCCTTTGATCAATCTTTAAATATAATGAAGATGATGCAACTTGAACAGAAAGTTTCACTGAAGGAAATGGTAGAAAATTTCCATCAAGTATAATGATCCCAAATGCAAGAGAAACAAAGGGAAAGCTAGACTCAATAGCATCGGAAATAAAGAAGAACAAGTATCCAAAGGAATGGATTTTTCAACAGGGAATAACTGGAAGATTTCTCAACCCATTCACCCTTTACACTGAATAAGACTCCTATTAAGAATCCTTTCATGCAGTTTAAATATAAAGAAGATAATGCATTGTGCACAAAACTTCCATCGAAGCAAATGGAGAAAATTGATATCAACTATAATATCCCAAACTGCAAAAGAAACAAAGGGAAAACTAGACTCAATAGAATGTGAAATAGAGAAGACCACGTAAAAGCAATTATTGTTTCGTACTGGAATAACCGGAACATTCCTTTGGATAAAAGCTTTTTCAGACTGAAAAGGATTGCTGTTACGAATCCTTTGATCAATCTTTAAATATAAAGAAGATGATGCAACTTGAACAGAAAGTTTCACTGAAGGAAATGGTAGAAAATTTCCATCAAGTATAATGATCCCAAATGCAAGAGAAACAAAGGGAAAGCTAGACTCAATAGCATCGGAAATAAAGAAGAACAAGTATCCAAAGGAATGGATTTTTCAACAGGGAATAACTGGAAGATTTCTCAACCCATTCACCCTTTACACTGAATAAGACTCCTATTAAGAATCCTTTCATGCAGTTTAAATATAAAGAAGATAATGCATTGTGCACAAAACTTCCATCGAAGCAAATGGAGAAAATTGATATCAACTATAATATCCCAAACTGCAAAAGAAACAAAGGGAAAACTAGACTCAATAGAATGTGAAATAGAGAAGACCACGTAAAAGCAATTATTGTTTCGTACTGGAATAACCGGAACATTCCTTTGGATAAAAGCTTTTTCAGACTGAAAAGGATTGCTGTTACGAATCCTTTGATCAATCTTTAAATATAAAGAAGATTATGCAACTTTTAAAGAAAGTTCCATTGAAGCAAATGGGAGAAAATTTAAATAAAGTATTATGATCCCAAATGCAAGGGAAACAAAGCGAAACCTAGACTCAATAGAATGGGAAATAGAGAAGAACAAGTATCCAAAGGAATGGATTTTTCAACAGGGAATAACTGGAAGATTTCTCAACCCATTCACCCTTTACACTGAATAAGACTCCTATTAAGAATCCTTTCATGCAGTTTAAATATAAAGAAGATAATGCATTGTGCACAAAACTTCCATCGAAGCAAATGGAGAAAATTGATATCAACTATAATATCCCAAACTGCAAACGAAACAACGGGTAAACTAGACTCAATAGAATGTGAAATAGAGAAAAACAAGTAAGAAAACCAATTGTTTTTTGCTACTGGAATAACTGAAACATTCCTTTGGACAAAACCTTTTTCAGACTGAAAAGGATTGCCGTTACGAATCCTTTGATCAATCTTTAAATATAAAGAAGATTATGCAACTTGTACAGAAAGTTCCATTGGAGCAAATGGGAGAAAATTTACATCAAGTATAATGATCCCAAATGCAAGAGAAACAAAGGGAAAGCTAGACTCCATAGCATCGGAAATAAAGAAAAACAAGTATCCAAAGGAAAAGATTTTTCAATAGGGAATAATTTAAAGATTTCTCAACCCATTCACCCTTTCCACTGTATAGGACTGCTGTTAAGAATCCTTTGGTACAGTTTGAATATAAGGAAGATAATTCATTGTGCACAAAACTTCGATTGAAACAAATGGAGAAAATTGATATCAACTATAATATCCCAAACTGCAAAAGAAACAAAGGGAAAACTAGACTCAATAGAATGTGAAATAGAGAAGACCACGTAAAAGCAATTATTGTTTCGTACTGGAATAACCGGAACATTCCTTTGGATAAAAGCTTTTTCAGACTGAAAAGGATTGCTGTTACGAATCCTTTGATCAATCTTTAAATATAATGAAGATGATGCAACTTGAACAGAAAGTTTCACTGAAGGAAATGGTAGAAAATTTCCATCAAGTATAATGATCCCAAATGCAAGAGAAACAAAGGGAAAGCTAGACTCAATAGCATCGGAAATAAAGAAGAACAAGTATCCAAAGGAATGGATTTTTCAACAGGGAATAACTGGAAGATTTCTCAACCCATTCACCCTTTACACTGAATAAGACTCCTATTAAGAATCCTTTCATGCAGTTTAAATATAAAGAAGATAATGCATTGTGCACAAAACTTCCATCGAAGCAAATGGAGAAAATTGATATCAACTATAATATCCCAAACTGCAAAAGAAACAAAGGGAAAACTAGACTCAATAGAATGTGAAATAGAGAAGACCACGTAAAAGCAATTATTGTTTCGTACTGGAATAACCGGAACATTCCTTTGGATAAAAGCTTTTTCAGACTGAAAAGGATTGCTGTTACGAATCCTTTGATCAATCTTTAAATATAAAGAAGATTATGCAACTTTTAAAGAAAGTTCCATTGAAGCAAATGGGAGAAAATTTAAATAAAGTATTATGATCCCAAATGCAAGGGAAACAAAGCGAAACCTAGACTCAATAGAATGGGAAATAGAGAAGAACAAGTATCCAAAGGAATGGATTTTTCAACAGGGAATAACTGGAAGATTTCTCAACCCATTCACCCTTTACACTGAATAAGACTCCTATTAAGAATCCTTTCATGCAGTTTAAATATAAAGAAGATAATGCATTGTGCACAAAACTTCCATCGAAGCAAATGGAGAAAATTGATATCAACTATAATATCCCAAACTGCAAACGAAACAACGGGTAAACTAGACTCAATAGAATGTGAAATAGAGAAAAACAAGTAAGAAAACCAATTGTTTTTTGCTACTGGAATAACCGGAACATTCCTTTGGACAAAACCTTTTTCAGACTGAAAAGGATTGCCGTTACGAATCCTTTGATCAATCTTTAAATATAAAGAAGATTATGCAACTTGTACAGAAAGTTCCATTGGAGCAAATGGGAGAGAATTTACATCAATCACAATGATCTGAAATGCAAGGGAAACAAAGGGAAACCTAGACGCAATACAATGGGAAATAGAGAAGAACAAATATCCAAAATAATGGAATTTTCAATAGGAAATAACTTGAAGATTTCTCTACCCAGTCACCCTTTCCACTGAATAGGACTGTTGTTAAGAACCCTTTCATACAGTTTGAACATAAGGAAGATAATGAATTGTGTACAAAACTTCTTTTGAAGGAAATCCGAGAGAATTGATATCAACTATAATATCACAAACCGTAAAAGAAGCAAATGGAAAACTAGACTCAGAATGTGAATTAGTAAAGAACAAGTAAGAAAAGGAACTGTTTTTTCATACAGGAATAACAGGAACAGTGCTTTGGACAAAACATTTTCAGACTGAAAAGGATTGCTGTTACGAATCCTTTGATCAATCTTTAGATATAAAGAAGATTATGCAACTTGTACAGAAAGTTCCATTGGAGCAAATGGGAGAGAATTTACATCAATCACAATGATCTGAAATGCAAGGGAAACAAAGGGAAACCTAGACGCAATACAATGGGAAATAGAGAAGAACAAATATCCAAAATAATGGAATTTTCAATAGGAAATAACTTGAAGATTTCTCTACCCAGTCACCCTTTCCACTGTATAGGACTGTTGTTAAGAACCCTTTCGTACAGTTTGAATATAAGGAAGATAATGAATTGTGTACAAAACTTCTTTTGAAGGAAATCCGAGAGAATTGATATCAACTATAATATCACAAACAGTAAAAGAAGCAAATGGAAAACTAGACTCAGAATGTGAATTAGTAAAGAACAAGTAAGAAAAGGAACTGTTTTTTCATACAGGAATAAGAGGAACAGTGCTTTGGACAAAACATTTTCAGACTGAAAAGGATTGCTGTTACGAATCCTTTGATCATTCTTTAAATATAAAGAAGATGATGCAACTTGTACAGAAAGTTCCATTGGAGCAAATGGGAGAGAATTTACATTAATTACAATTATCTGAAATGCAAGGGAAACAAAGGGAAACCTAGACTCAATACAATGGGAAATAGAGAAGAACAAATATCCAAAATAATGGAATTTTCAGTAGGAAATAACTTGAAGATTTCTCTACCCAGTCACCCTTTCCACTGAATAGGACTGTTGTTAAGAACCCTTTCGTACAGTTTGAATATAAGGTAGATAATGAATTGTTTACAAAACTTCTTTTGAAGGAAATCCGAGAGAATTGATATCAACTATAATATCCCAAACTGCAAACGAAACAACGGGTAAACTAGACTCAATAGAATGTGAAATAGAGAAAAACAAGTAAGAAAACCAACTGTTTTTTCATACAGGAATAACAGGAACAGTGCTTTGGACAAAACATTTTCAGACTGAAAAGGATTGCTGTTACGAATACTTTGATCAATCTTTAAATATAAAGAAGATGATGCAACTTGTACAGAAAGTTCCATTGGAGCAAATGGGAGAGAATTTACATCAATCACAATGATCTGAAATGCAAGGGAAACAAAGGGAAACCTAGACGCAATACAATGGGAAATAGAGAAGAACAAATATCCAAAATAATGGAATTTTCAGTAGGAAATAATTTGAAGATTTCTCTACCCAGTCACCCTTTCCACTGAATAGGACTGTTGTTAAGAACCCTTTCGTACAGTTTGAATGTAAGGAAGATAATGAATTGTGTACAAAACTTCTTTTGAAGGAAATCCGAGAGAATTGATATCAACTATAATATCACAAACAGTAAAAGAAGCAATGAAAAACTAGACTCAGAATGTGAATTAGTAAAGAACAAGTAAGTAAAGGAATTGTTTTTTCATACAGGAATAACAGGAACAGTGCTTTGGACAAAACATTTTCAAACTGAAAAGGATTGCTGTTACGAATCCTTGGATCAATCTTTAAATATAAAGAAGATTATGCAACTTGTACAGAAAATTCCATTGGAGCAAATGGGATAGAATTTACATCAATTACAATGATCTGAAATGCAAGGGAAACAAAGGGAACCAAAGACTCCATACAATGGGAAACAGAGAAGAACAAATATCCAAAATAATGGAATTTTCAGTAGGAAATAACTTGAAGATTTCTATACCCAGTCACCCTTTCAACTGAATAGGACTGTTGTTAAGAACCCTTTCGTACAGTTTGAATATAAGGAAGATAATGAATTGTGTACAAAACTTCTTTTGAAGGAAATCCGAGAGAATTGATATCAACTATAATATCACAAACAGTAAAAGAAGCAAATGGAAAACTAGACTCAGAATGTGAATTAGTAAAGAACAAGTAAGAAAAGGAACTGTTTTTTCATACAGGAATACGAGGAACAGTGCTTTGGACAAAACATTTTCAGACTGAAAAAGATTGCTGTTACGAATCCTTTGATCAATCTTTAAATATAAAGAAGATTATGCAACTTGTACAGAAAGTTCCATTGGAGCAAATGGGAGAAAATTTACATCAAGTATAATGATCCCAAATACAAGAGAAACAAAGGGAAAGCTAGACTCCATAGCATCGGAAATAAAGAAAAACAAGTATCCAAAGGAATGCATTTTTCAATAGGGAATAATTTAAAGATTTCTCAACCCATTCACCCTTTCCACTGTATAGGACTGCTGTTAAGAATCCTTTGGTACAGTTTGAATATAAGGAAGATAATTCATTGTGCACAAAACTTCGATTGAAACAAATGGAGAAAATTGATATCAACTATAATATCCCAAACTGCAAAAGAATCAAAGGGAAAACTAGACTCAATAGAATGTGAAATAGAGAAGACCACGTAAAAGCAATTATTGTTTCGTACTGGAATAACCGGAACATTCCTTTGGATAAAAGCTTTTTCAGACTGAAAAGGATTGCTGTTACGAATCCTTTGATCAATCTTTAAATATAATGAAGATGATGCAACTTGAACAGAAAGTTTCACTGAAGGAAATGGTAGAAAATTTCCATCAAGTATAATGATCCCAAATGCAAGAGAAACAAAGGGAAAGCTAGACTCAATAGCATCGGAAATAAAGAAGAACAAGTATCCAAAGGAATGGATTTTTCAATAGGGAATAATTTAAAGATTTCTCAACCCATTCACCCTTTCCACTGTATAGGACTGTTGTTAAGAATCCTTTGGTAGAGTTTGAATATAAGGAAGATAATTCATTGTGCACAAAACTTCGATTGAAACAAATGGAGAAAATTGATATCAACTATAATATCCCAAACTGCAAAAGAAACAAAGGGAAAACTAGACTCAATAGAATGTGAAATAGAGAAGACCACGTAAAAGCAATTATTGTTTCGTACTGGAATAACCGGAACATTCCTTTGGATAAAAGCTTTTTCAGACTGAAAAGGATTGCTGTTACGAATCCTTTGATCAATCTTTAAATATAAAGAAGATTATGCAACTTGTAAAGAAAGGTCCATTGAAGCAAATGGGAGAAAATTTAAATCAAGTATTATGATCCCAAATGCAAGGGAAACAAAGCGAAACCTAGACTCAATAGAATGGGAAATAGAGAAGAACAAGTATCCAAAGGAATGGATTTTTCAACAGGGAATAACTGGAAGATTTCTCAACCTATTCACCCTTTACACTGAATAAGACTCCTATTAAGAATCCTTTCATGCAGTTTAAATATAAAGAAGATAATGCATTGTGCACAAAACTTCCATCGAAGCAAATGGAGAAAATTGATATCAACTATAATATCCCAAACTGCAAACGAAACAACGGGTAAACTAGACTCAATAGAATGTGAAATAGAGAAAAACAAGTAAGAAAACCAATTGTTTTTTGCTACTGGAATAACTGAAACATTCCTTTGGACAAAACCTTTTTCAGACTGAAAAGGATTGCCGTTACGAATCCTTTGATCAATCTTTAAATATAAAGAAGATTATGCAACTTGTACAGAAAGTTCCATTGGAGCAAATGGGAGAAAATTTACATCAAGTATAATGATCCCAAATGCAAGAGAAACAAAGGGAAAGCTAGACTCAATAGCATCGGAAATAAAGAAAAACAAGTATCCAAAGGAATGGATTTTTCAATAGGGAATAATTTAAAGATTTCTCAACCCATTCACCCTTTCCACTGTATAGGACTGCTGTTAAGAATCCTTTGGTACAGTTTGAATATAAGGAAGATAATTCATTGTGCACAAAACTTCGATTGAAACAAATGGAGAAAATTGATATCAACTATAATATCCCAAACTGCAAAAGAAACAAAGGGAAAACTAGACTCAATAGAATGTGAAATAGAGAAGACCACGTAAAAGCAATTATTGTTTCGTACTGGAATAACCGGAACATTCCTTTGGATAAAAGCTTTTTCAGACTGAAAAGGATTGCTGTTACGAATCCTTTGATCAATCTTTAAATATAATGAAGATGATGCAACTTGAACAGAAAGTTTCACTGAAGGAAATGGTAGAAAATTTCCATCAAGTATAATGATCCCAAATGCAAGAGAAACAAAGGGAAAGCTAGACTCAATAGCATCGGAAATAAAGAAGAACAAGTATCCAAAGGAATGGATTTTTCAACAGGGAATAACTGGAAGATTTCTCAACCCATTCACCCTTTACACTGAATAAGACTCCTATTAAGAATCCTTTCATGCAGTTTAAATATAAAGAAGATAATGCATTGTGCACAAAACTTCCATCGAAGCAAATGGAGAAAATTGATATCAACTATAATATCCCAAACTGCAAAAGAAACAAAGGGAAAACTAGACTCAATAGAATGTGAAATAGAGAAGACCACGTAAAAGCAATTATTGTTTCGTACTGGAATAACCGGAACATTCCTTTGGATAAAAGCTTTTTCAGACTGAAAAGGATTGCTGTTACGAATCCTTTGATCAATCTTTAAATATAAAGAAGATTATGCAACTTGTAAAGAAAGGTCCATTGAAGCAAATGGGAGAAAATTTAAATCAAGTATTATGATCCCAAATGCAAGGGAAACAAAGCGAAACCTAGACTCAATAGAATGGGAAATAGAGAAGAACAAGTATCCAAAGGAATGGATTTTTCAACAGGGAATAACTGGAAGATTTCTCAACCTATTCACCCTTTACACTGAATAAGACTCCTATTAAGAATCCTTTCATGCAGTTTAAATATAAAGAAGATAATGCATTGTGCACAAAACTTCCATCGAAGCAAATGGAGAAAATTGATATCAACTATAATATCCCAAACTGCAAACGAAACAACGGGTAAACTAGACTCAATAGAATGTGAAATAGAGAAAAACAAGTGAGAAAACCAATTGTTTTTTGCTACTGGAATAACTGAAACATTCCTTTGGACAAAACCTTTTTCAGACTGAAAAGGATTGCCGTTACGAATCCTTTGATCAATCTTTAAATATAAAGAAGATTATGCAACTTGTACAGAAAGTTCCATTGGAGCAAATGGGAGAAAATTTACATCAAGTATAATGATCCCAAATGCAAGAGAAACAAAGGGAAAGCTAGACTCAATAGCATCGGAAATAAAGAAAAACAAGTATCCAAAGGAAAAGATTTTTCAATAGGGAATAATTTAAAGATTTCTCAACCCATTCACCCTTTCCACTGTATAGGACTGCTGTTAAGAATCCTTTGGTACAGTTTGAATATAAGGAAGATAATTCATTGTGCACAAAACTTCGATTGAAACAAATGGAGAAAATTGATATCAACTATAATATCCCAAACTGCAAAAGAAACAAAGGGAAAACTAGACTCAATAGAATGTGAAATAGAGAAGACCACGTAAAAGCAATTATTGTTTCGTACTGGAATAACCGGAACATTCCTTTGGATAAAAGCTTTTTCAGACTGAAAAGGATTGCTGTTACGAATCCTTTGATCAATCTTTAAATATAATGAAGATGATGCAACTTGAACAGAAAGTTTCACTGAAGGAAATGGTAGAAAATTTCCATCAAGTATAATGATCCCAAATGCAAGAGAAACAAAGGGAAAGCTAGACTCAATAGCATCGGAAATAAAGAAGAACAAGTATCCAAAGGAATGGATTTTTCAACAGGGAATAACTGGAAGATTTCTCAACCCATTCACCCTTTACACTGAATAAGACTCCTATTAAGAATCCTTTCATGCAGTTTAAATATAAAGAAGATAATGCATTGTGCACAAAACTTCCATCGAAGCAAATGGAGAAAATTGATATCAACTATAATATCCCAAACTGCAAAAGAAACAAAGGGAAAACTAGACTCAATAGAATGTGAAATAGAGAAGACCACGTAAAAGCAATTATTGTTTCGTACTGGAATAACCGGAACATTCCTTTGGATAAAAGCTTTTTCAGACTGAAAAGGATTGCTGTTACGAATCCTTTGATCAATCTTTAAATATAAAGAAGATTATGCAACTTTTAAAGAAAGTTCCATTGAAGCAAATGGGAGAAAATTTAAATAAAGTATTATGATCCCAAATGCAAGGGAAACAAAGCGAAACCTAGACTCAATAGAATGGGAAATAGAGAAGAACAAGTATCCAAAGGAATGGATTTTTCAACAGGGAATAACTGGAAGATTTCTCAACCCATTCACCCTTTACACTGAATAAGACTCCTATTAAGAATCCTTTCATGCAGTTTAAATATAAAGAAGATAATGCATTGTGCACAAAACTTCCATCGAAGCAAATGGAGAAAATTGATATCAACTATAATATCCCAAACTGCAAACGAAACAACGGGTAAACTAGACTCAATAGAATGTGAAATAGAGAAAAACAAGTAAGAAAACCAATTGTTTTTTGCTACTGGAATAACCGGAACATTCCTTTGGACAAAACCTTTTTCAGACTGAAAAGGATTGCCGTTACGAATCCTTTGATCAATCTTTAAATATAAAGAAGATTATGCAACTTGTACAGAAAGTTCCATTGGAGCAAATGGGAGAGAATTTACATCAATCACAATGATCTGAAATGCAAGGGAAACAAAGGGAAACCTAGACGCAATACAATGGGAAATAGAGAAGAACAAATATCCAAAATAATGGAATTTTCAATAGGAAATAACTTGAAGATTTCTCTACCCAGTCACCCTTTCCACTGAATAGGACTGTTGTTAAGAACCCTTTCGTACAGTTTGAATATAAAGAAGATAATGAATTGTGTACAAATCTTCTTTTGAAGGAAATCTGAGAGAATTGATATCAACTATAATATCACAAACAGTAAAAGAAGCAAATGGAAAACTAGACTCAGAATGTGAATTAGTAAAGAACAAGTAAGAAAAGGAACTGTTTTTTCATACAGGAATAACAGGAACAGTGCTTTGGACAAAACATTTTCAGACTGAAAAGGATTGCTGTTACGAATCCTTTGATCATTCTTTAAATATAAAGAAGATGATGCAACTTGTACAGAAAGTTCCATTGGAGCAAATGGGAGAGAATTTACATCAATTACAATGATCTGAAATGCAAGGGAAACAAAGGGAAACCTAGACTCAATACAATGGGAAATAGAGAAGAACAAATATCCAAAATAATGGAATTTTCAGTAGGAAATAACTTGAAGATTTCTCTACCCAGTCACCCTTTCCACTGAATAGGACTGTTGTTAAGAACCCTTTCGTACAGTTTGAATATAAAGAAGATAATGAATTGTGTACAAAACTTCTTTTGAAGGAAATCTGAGAGAATTGATATCAACTATAATATCCCAAACTGCAAACGAAACAACGGGAAACTAGACTCAATAGAATGTGAAATAGAGAAAGAACAAGTAAGAAAACCAACTGTTTTTTCATACAGGAATAACAGGAACAGTGCTTTGGACAAAACATTTTCAGACTGAAAAGGATTGCTGTTACGAATCCTTTGATCAATCTTTAAATATAAAGAAGATGATGAAACTTGTACAGAAAGTTCCATTGGAGCAAATGGGAGAGAATTTACATCAATCACAATGATCTGAAATGCAAGGGAAACAAAGGGAAACCTAGACTGCAATACAATGGGAAATAGAGAAGAACAAATATCCAAAATAATGGAATTTTCAATAGGAAATAACTGGAAGATTCTCTATCCAGTCACCCTTTCCACTGAATAGGACTGTTGTTAAGAACCCTTCGTACAGTTTGAATATAAGGAAGATAATGAATTGTGTACAAAACTTCTTTTGAAGGAAATCCGAGACAATTGATATCAACTATAATATCACAAACAGTAAAAGAAGCAAATGGAAAACTAGACTCAGAATGTGAATTAGTAAAGAACAAGTAAGAAAAGGAACTGTTTTTTCATACAGGAATAACAGGAACAGTGCTTTGGACAAAACATTTTCAGACTGAAAAGGATTGCTGTTACGAATCCTTTGATCAATCTTTAAATATAATGAAGATGATGCAACTTGAACAGAAAGTTTCACTGAAGGAAATGGTAGAAAATTTCCATCAAGTATAATGATCCCAAATGCAAGAGAAACAAAGGGAAAGCTAGACTCAATAGCATCGGAAATAAAGAAGAACAAGTATCCAAAGGAATGGATTTTTCAATAGGGAATAATTTAAAGATTTCTCAACCCATTCACCCTTTCCACTGTATAGGACTGTTGTTAAGAATCTTTTGGTACAGTTTGAATATAAGGAAGATAATTCATTGTGCACAAAACTTCGATTAAAACAAATGGAGAAAATTGATATCAACTATAATATCCCAAACTGCAAAAGAAACAAAGGGAAAACTAGACTCAATAGAATGTGAAATAGAGAAGACCACGTAAAAGCAATTATTGTTTCGTACTGGAATAACCGGAACATTCCTTTGGATAAAAGCTTTTTCAGACTGAAAAGGATTGCTGTTACGAATCCTTTGATCAATCTTTAAATATAAAGAAGATTATGCAACTTGTAAAGAAAGGTCCATTGAAGCAAATGGGAGAAAATTTAAATCAAGTATTATGATCCCAAATGCAAGGGAAACAAAGCGAAACCTAGACTCAATAGAATGGGAAATAGAGAAGAACAAGTATCCAAAGGAATGGATTTTTCAACAGGGAATAACTGGAAGATTTCTCAATCCATTCACCCTTTACACTGAATAAGACTCCTATTAAGAATCCTTTCATGCAGTTTAAATATAAAGAAGATAATGCATTGTGCACAAAACTTCCATCGAAGCAAATGGAGAAAATTGATATCAACTATAATATCCCAAACTGCAAACGAAACAACGGGTAAACTAGACTCAATAGAATGTGAAATAGAGAAAAACAAGTAAGAAAACCAATTGTTTTTTGCTACTGGAATAACCGGAACATTCCTTTGGACAAAACCTTTTTCAGACTGAAAAGGATTGCCGTTACGAATCCTTTGATCAATCTTTAAATATAAAGAAGATTATGCAACTTGTACAGAAAGTTCCATTGGAGCAAATGGGAGAGAATTTACATCAATCACAATGATCTGAAATGTAAGGGAAACAAAGGGAAACCTAGACGCAATACAATGGGAAATAGAGAAGAACAAATATCCAAAATAATGGAATTTTCAATAGGAAATAACTTGAAGATTTCTCTACCCAGTCACCCTTTCCACTGAATAGGACTGTTGTTAAGAACCCTTTCGTACAGTTTGAATATAAAGAAGATAATGAATTGTGTACAAAACTTCTTTTGAAGGAAATCTGAGAGAATTGATATCAACTATAATATCACAAACAGTAAAAGAAGCAAATGGAAAACTAGACTCAGAATGTGAATTAGTAAAGAACAAGTAAGAAAAGGAATTGTTTTTTCATACAGGAATAACAGGAACAGTGCTTTGGACAAAACATTTTCAGACTGAAAAGGATTGCTGTTACGAATCCTTTGATCAATCTTTAAATATAAAGAAGATTATGCAACTTGTACAGAAAGTTCCATTGGAGCAAATGGGAGAGAATTTACATCAATTACAATGATCTGAAATGCAAGGGAAACAAAGGGAAACCTAGACTGAATACAATGGGAAATAGAGAAGAACAAATATCCAAAATAATGGAATTTTCAGTAGGAAATAACTTGAAGATTTCTCTACCCAGTCACCCTTTCCACTGAATAGAACTGTTGTTAAGAACCCTTTCGTACAGTTGGAATATAAGGAAGATAATGAATTGTGTACAAAACTTCTTTTGAAGGAAATCCGAGAGAATTGATATCAACTATAATATCACAAACAGTAAAAGAAGCAAATGGAAAACTAGACTCAGAATGTGAATTAGTAAAGAACAAGTAAGAAAAGGTATTGTTTTTTCATACAGGAATAACAGGAACAGTGCTTTGGACAAAACCTTTTTCAGACTGAAAAGGATTGCCGTTACGAATCCTTTGATCAATCTTTAAATATAAAGAAGATTATGCAACTTGTACAGAAAGTTCCATTGGAGCAAATGGGAGAAAATTTACATCAAGTATAATGATCCCAAATGCAAGAGAAACAAAGGGAAAGCTAGACTCAATAGCATCGGAAATAAAGAAAAACAAGTATCCAAAGGAATGGATTTTTCAATAGGGAATAATTTAAAGATTTCTCAACCCATTCACCCTTTCCACTGTATAGGACTGCTGTTAAGAATCCTTTGGTACAGTTTGAATATAAGGAAGATAATTCATTGTGCACAAAACTTCGATTGAAACAAATGGAGAAAATTGATATCAACTATAATATCCCAAACTGCAAAAGAAACAAAGGGAAAACTAGACTCAATAGAATGTGAAATAGAGAAGACCACGTAAAAGCAATTATTGTTTCGTACTGGAATAACCGGAACATTCCTTTGGATAAAAGCTTTTTCAGACTGAAAAGGATTGCTGTTACGAATCCTTTGATCAATCTTTAAATATAATGAAGATGATGCAACTTGAACAGAAAGTTTCACTGAAGGAAATGGTAGAAAATTTCCATCAAGTATAATGATCCCAAATGCAAGAGAAACAAAGGGAAAGCTAGACTCAATAGCATCGGAAATAAAGAAGAACAAGTATCCAAAGGAATGGATTTTTCAACAGGGAATAACTGGAAGATTTCTCAACCCATTCACCCTTTACACTGAATAAGACTCCTATTAAGAATCCTTTCATGCAGTTTAAATATAAAGAAGATAATGCATTGTGCACAAAACTTCCATCGAAGCAAATGGAGAAAATTGATATCAACTATAATATCCCAAACTGCAAAAGAAACAAAGCGGAAAAACTAGACTCAATAGAATGTGAAATAGAGGAAGACCACGTAAAAGCAATTATTGTTTCGTACTGGAATAACCGGAACATTCCTTTGGATAAAAGCTTTTTCAGACTGAAAAGGATTGCTGTTACGAATCCTTTGATCAATCTTTAAATATAAAGAAGATTATGCAACTTGTAAAGAAAGGTCCATTGAAGCAAATGGGAGAAAATTTAAATCAAGTATTATGATCCCAAATGCAAGGGAAACAAAGCGAAACCTAGACTCAATAGAATGGGAAATAGAGAAGAACAAGTATCCAAAGGAATGGATTTTTCAACAGGGAATAACTGGAAGATTTCTCAACCTATTCACCCTTTACACTGAATAAGACTCCTATTAAGAATCCTTTCATGCAGTTTAAATATAAAGAAGATAATGCATTGTGCACAAAACTTCCATCGAAGCAAATGGAGAAAAATTGATATCAACTATAATATCCCAAACTGCAAACGAAACAACGGGTAAACTAGACTCAATAGAATGTGAAATAGAGAAAAACAAGTGAGAAAAACCAATTGTTTTTTGCTACTGGAATAACTGAAACATTCCTTTGGACAAAACCTTTTTCAGACTGAAAAGGATTGCCGTTACGAATCCTTTGATCAATCTTTAAATATAAAGAAGATTATGCAACTTGTACAGAAAGTTCCATTGGAGCAAATGGGAGAAAATTTACATCAAGTATAATGATCCCAAATGCAAGAGAAACAAAGGGAAAGCTAGACTCAATAGCATCGGAAATAAAGAAAAACAAGTATCCAAAGGAAAAGATTTTTCAATAGGGAATAATTTAAAGATTTCTCAACCCATTCACCCTTTCCACTGTATAGGACTGCTGTTAAGAATCCTTTGGTACAGTTTGAATATAAGGAAGATAATTCATTGTGCACAAAACTTCGATTGAAACAAATGGAGAAAATTGATATCAACTATAATATCCCAAACTGCAAAAGAAACAAAGGGAAAACTAGACTCAATAGAATGTGAAATAGAGAAGACCACGTAAAAGCAATTATTGTTTCGTACTGGAATAACCGGAACATTCCTTTGGATAAAAGCTTTTTCAGACTGAAAAGGATTGCTGTTACGAATCCTTTGATCAATCTTTAAATATAATGAAGATGATGCAACTTGAACAGAAAGTTTCACTGAAGGAAATGGTAGAAAATTTCCATCAAGTATAATGATCCCAAATGCAAGAGAAACAAAGGGAAAGCTAGACTCAATAGCATCGGAAATAAAGAAGAACAAGTATCCAAAGGAATGGATTTTTCAACAGGGAATAACTGGAAGATTTCTCAACCCATTCACCCTTTACACTGAATAAGACTCCTATTAAGAATCCTTTCATGCAGTTTAAATATAAAGAAGATAATGCATTGTGCACAAAACTTCCATCGAAGCAAATGGAGAAAATTGATATCAACTATAATATCCCAAACTGCAAAAGAAACAAAGGGAAAACTAGACTCAATAGAATGTGAAATAGAGAAGACCACGTAAAAGCAATTATTGTTTCGTACTGGAATAACCGGAACATTCCTTTGGATAAAAGCTTTTTCAGACTGAAAAGGATTGCTGTTACGAATCCTTTGATCAATCTTTAAATATAAAGAAGATTATGCAACTTTTAAAGAAAGTTCCATTGAAGCAAATGGGAGAAAATTTAAATAAAGTATTATGATCCCAAATGCAAGGGAAACAAAGCGAAACCTAGACTCAATAGAATGGGAAATAGAGAAGAACAAGTATCCAAAGGAATGGATTTTTCAACAGGGAATAACTGGAAGATTTCTCAACCCATTCACCCTTTACACTGAATAAGACTCCTATTAAGAATCCTTTCATGCAGTTTAAATATAAAGAAGATAATGCATTGTGCACAAAACTTCCATCGAAGCAAATGGAGAAAATTGATATCAACTATAATATCCCAAACTGCAAACGAAACAACGGGTAAACTAGACTCAATAGAATGTGAAATAGAGAAAAACAAGTAAGAAAACCAATTGTTTTTTGCTACTGGAATAACCGGAACATTCCTTTGGACAAAACCTTTTTCAGACTGAAAAGGATTGCCGTTACGAATCCTTTGATCAATCTTTAAATATAAAGAAGATTATGCAACTTGTACAGAAAGTTCCATTGGAGCAAATGGGAGAAAATTTACATCAAGTATAATGATCCCAAATGCAAGAGAAACAAAGGGAAAGCTAGACTCCATAGCATCGGAAATAAAGAAAAACAAGTATCCAAAGGAAAAGATTTTTCAATAGGGAATAATTTAAAGATTTCTCAACCCATTCACCCTTTCCACTGTATAGGACTGCTGTTAAGAATCCTTTGGTACAGTTTGAATATAAGGAAGATAATTCATTGTGCACAAAACTTCGATTGAAACAAATGGAGAAAATTGATATCAACTATAATATCCCAAACTGCAAAAGAAACAAAGGGAAAACTAGACTCAATAGAATGTGAAATAGAGAAGACCACGTAAAAGCAATTATTGTTTCGTACTGGAATAACCGGAACATTCCTTTGGATAAAAGCTTTTTCAGACTGAAAAGGATTGCTGTTACGAATCCTTTGATCAATCTTTAAATATAATGAAGATGATGCAACTTGAACAGAAAGTTTCACTGAAGGAAATGGTAGAAAATTTCCATCAAGTATAATGATCCCAAATGCAAGAGAAACAAAGGGAAAGCTAGACTCAATAGCATCGGAAATAAAGAAGAACAAGTATCCAAAGGAATGGATTTTTCAACAGGGAATAACTGGAAGATTTCTCAACCCATTCACCCTTTACACTGAATAAGACTCCTATTAAGAATCCTTTCATGCAGTTTAAATATAAAGAAGATAATGCATTGTGCACAAAACTTCCATCGAAGCAAATGGAGAAAATTGATATCAACTATAATATCCCAAACTGCAAAAGAAACAAAGGGAAAACTAGACTCAATAGAATGTGAAATAGAGAAGACCACGTAAAAGCAATTATTGTTTCGTACTGGAATAACCGGAACATTCCTTTGGATAAAAGCTTTTTCAGACTGAAAAGGATTGCTGTTACGAATCCTTTGATCAATCTTTAAATATAAAGAAGATTATGCAACTTTTAAAGAAAGTTCCATTGAAGCAAATGGGAGAAAATTTAAATAAAGTATTATGATCCCAAATGCAAGGGAAACAAAGCGAAACCTAGACTCAATAGAATGGGAAATAGAGAAGAACAAGTATCCAAAGGAATGGATTTTTCAACAGGGAATAACTGGAAGATTTCTCAACCCATTCACCCTTTACACTGAATAAGACTCCTATTAAGAATCCTTTCATGCAGTTTAAATATAAAGAAGATAATGCATTGTGCACAAAACTTCCATCGAAGCAAATGGAGAAAATTGATATCAACTATAATATCCCAAACTGCAAACGAAACAACGGGTAAACTAGACTCAATAGAATGTGAAATAGAGAAAAACAAGTAAGAAAACCAATTGTTTTTTGCTACTGGAATAACCGGAACATTCCTTTGGACAAAACCTTTTTCAGACTGAAAAGGATTGCCGTTACGAATCCTTTGATCAATCTTTAAATATAAAGAAGATTATGCAACTTGTACAGAAAGTTCCATTGGAGCAAATGGGAGAGAATTTACATCAATCACAATGATCTGAAATGCAAGGGAAACAAAGGGAAACCTAGACGCAATACAATGGGAAATAGAGAAGAACAAATATCCAAAATAATGGAATTTTCAATAGGAAATAACTTGAAGATTTCTCTACCCAGTCACCCTTTCCACTGAATAGGACTGTTGTTAAGAACCCTTTCGTACAGTTTGAATATAAAGAAGATAATGAATTGTGTACAAATCTTCTTTTGAAGGAAATCTGAGAGAATTGATATCAACTATAATATCACAAACAGTAAAAGAAGCAAATGGAAAACTAGACTCAGAATGTGAATTAGTAAAGAACAAGTAAGAAAAGGAACTGTTTTTTCATACAGGAATAACAGGAACAGTGCTTTGGACAAAACATTTTCAGACTGAAAAGGATTGCTGTTACGAATCCTTTGATCATTCTTTAAATATAAAGAAGATGATGCAACTTGTACAGAAAGTTCCATTGGAGCAAATGGGAGAGAATTTACATCAATTACAATGATCTGAAATGCAAGGGAAACAAAGGGAAACCTAGACTCAATACAATGGGAAATAGAGAAGAACAAATATCCAAAATAATGGAATTTTCAGTAGGAAATAACTTGAAGATTTCTCTACCCAGTCACCCTTTCCACTGAATAGGACTGTTGTTAAGAACCCTTTCCTACAGTTTGAATATAAGGTAGATAATGAATTGTGTACAAAACTTCTTTTGAAGGAAATCTGAGAGAATTGATATCAACTATAATATCCCAAACTGCAAACGAAACAACGGGTAAACTAGACTCAATAGAATGTGAAATAGAGAAAAACAAGTAAGAAAACCAACTGTTTTTTCATACAGGAATAACAGGAACAGTGCTTTGGACAAAACATTTTCAGACTGAAAAGGATTGCTGTTACGAATCCTTTGATCAATCTTTAAATATAAAGAAGATGATGAAACTTGTACAGAAAGTTCCATTGGAGCAAATGGGAGAGAATTTACATCAATCACAATGATCTGAAATGCAAGGGAAACAAAGGGAAACCTAGACGCAATACAATGGGAAATAGAGAAGAACAAATATCCAAAATAATGGAATTTTCAATAGGAAATAACTGGAAGATTCTCTACCCAGTCACCCTTTCCACTGAATAGGACTGTTGTTAAGAACCCTTCGTACAGTTTGAATATAAGGAAGATAATGAATTGTGTACAAAACTTCTTTTGAAGGAAATCCGAGACAATTGATATCAACTATAATATCACAAACAGTAAAAGAAGCAAATGGAAAACTAGACTCAGAATGTGAATTAGTAAAGAACAAGTAAGAAAAGGAACTGTTTTTTCATACAGGAATAACAGGAACAGTGCTTTGGACAAAACATTTTCAGACTGAAAAGGATTGCTGTTACGAATCCTTTGATCAATCTTTAAATATAATGAAGATGATGCAACTTGAACAGAAAGTTTCACTGAAGGAAATGGTAGAAAATTTCCATCAAGTATAATGATCCCAAATGCAAGAGAAACAAAGGGAAAGCTAGACTCAATAGCATCGGAAATAAAGAAGAACAAGTATCCAAAGGAATGGATTTTTCAATAGGGAATAATTTAAAGATTTCTCAACCCATTCACCCTTTCCACTGTATAGGACTGTTGTTAAGAATCTTTTGGTACAGTTTGAATATAAGGAAGATAATTCATTGTGCACAAAACTTCGATTAAAACAAATGGAGAAAATTGATATCAATTATAATATCCCAAACTGCAAAAGAAACAAAGGGAAAACTAGACTCAATAGAATGTGAAATAGAGAAGACCACGTAAAAGCAATTATTGTTTCGTACTGGAATAACCGGAACATTCCTTTGGATAAAAGCTTTTTCAGACTGAAAAGGATTGCTGTTACGAATCCTTTGATCAATCTTTAAATATAAAGAAGATTATGCAACTTGTAAAGAAAGGTCCATTGAAGCAAATGGGAGAAAATTTAAATCAAGTATTATGATCCCAAATGCAAGGGAAACAAAGCGAAACCTAGACTCAATAGAATGGGAAATAGAGAAGAACAAGTATCCAAAGGAATGGATTTTTCAACAGGGAATAACTGGAAGATTTCTCAATCCATTCACCCTTTACACTGAATAAGACTCCTATTAAGAATCCTTTCATGCAGTTTAAATATAAAGAAGATAATGCATTGTGCACAAAACTTCCATCGAAGCAAATGGAGAAAATTGATATCAACTATAATATCCCAAACTGCAAACGAAACAACGGGTAAACTAGACTCAATAGAATGTGAAATAGAGAAAAACAAGTAAGAAAACCAATTGTTTTTTGCTACTGGAATAACCGGAACATTCCTTTGGACAAAACCTTTTTCAGACTGAAAAGGATTGCCGTTACGAATCCTTTGATCAATCTTTAAATATAAAGAAGATTATGCAACTTGTACAGAAAGTTCCATTGGAGCAAATGGGAGAGAATTTACATCAATCACAATGATCTGAAATGTAAGGGAAACAAAGGGAAACCTAGACGCAATACAATGGGAAATAGAGAAGAACAAATATCCAAAATAATGGAATTTTCAATAGGAAATAACTTGAAGATTTCTCTACCCAGTCACCCTTTCCACTGAATAGGACTGTTGTTAAGAACCCTTTCGTACAGTTTGAATATAAAGAAGATAATGAATTGTGTACAAAACTTCTTTTGAAGGAAATCTGAGAGAATTGATATCAACTATAATATCACAAACAGTAAAAGAAGCAAATGGAAAACTAGACTCAGAATGTGAATTAGTAAAGAACAAGTAAGAAAAGGAATTGTTTTTTCATACAGGAATAACAGGAACAGTGCTTTGGACAAAACATTTTCAGACTGAAAAGGATTGCTGTTACGAATCCTTTGATCAATCTTTAAATATAAAGAAGATTATGCAACTTGTACAGAAAGTTCCATTGGAGCAAATGGGAGAGAATTTACATCAATCACAATGATCTGAAATGCAAGGGAAACAAAGGGAAACCTAGACGCAATACAATGGGAAATAGAGAAGAACAAATATCCAAAATAATGGAATTTTCAATAGGAAATAACTTGAAGATTTCTCTACCCAGTCACCCTTTCCACTGAATAGGACTGTTGTTAAGAACCCTTTCGTACAGTTTGAACATAAGGAAGATAATGAATTGTGTACAAAACTTCTTTAGAAGGAAATCCGAGAGAATTGATATCAACTATAATATCACAAACCGTAAAAGAAGCAAATGGAAAACTAGACTCAGAATGTGAATTAGTAAAGAACAAGTAAGAAAACCAATTGTTTTTTCATACAGGAATAACAGGAACAGTGCTTTGGACAAAACATTTTCAGACTGAAAAGTATTGCTGTTACGAATCCTTTGATCAATCTTTAAATATAAAGAAGATGATGAAACTTGTACAGAAAGTTCCATTGGAGCAAATGGGAGAGAATTTACATCAATCACAATGATCTGAAATGCAAGGGAAACAAAGGGAAACCTAGACGCAATACAATGGGAAATAGAGAAGAACAAATATCCAAAGGAATGGATTTTTCAACAGGGAATAACTGGAAGATTTCTCAACCCATTCACCCTTTACACTGAATAAGACTCCTATTAAGAATCCTTTCATGCAGTTTAAATATAAAGAAGATAATGCATTGTGCACAAAACTTCCATCGAAGCAAATGGAGAAAATTGATATCAACTATAATATCCCAAACTGCAAACGAAACAATGGGTAAACTAGACTCAATAGAATGTGAAATAGAGAAAAACAAGTAAGAAAACCAATTGTTTTTTGCTACTGGAATAACCGGAACATTCCTTTGGACAAAACCTTTTTCAGACTGAAAAGGATTGCCGTTACGAATCCTTTGATCAATCTTTAAATATAAAGAAGATTATGCAACTTGTACAGAAAGTTCCATTGGAGCAAATGGGAGAGAATTTACATCAATCACAATGATCTGAAATGCAAGGGAAACAAAGGGAAATCTAGACGCAATACAATGGGAAATAGAGAAGAACAAATATCCAAAATAATGGAATTTTCAATAGGAAATAACTTGAAGATTTCTCTACCCAGTCACCCTTTCCACTGAATAGGACTGTTGTTAAGAACCCTTTCGTACAGTTTGAACATAAGGAAGATAATGAATTGTGTACAAAACTTCTTTTGAAGGAAATCCGAGAGAATTGATATCAACTATAATATCACAAACCGTAAAAGAAGCAAATGGAAAACTAGACTCAGAATGTGAATTAGTAAAGAACAAGTAAGAAAACCAATTGTTTTTTCATACAGGAATAACAGGAACAGTCCTTTGGACAAAACATTTTCAGACTGAAAAGGATTGCTGTTACGAATCCTTTGATCAATCTTTAAATATAAAGAAGATGATGCAACTTGTACAGAAAGTTCCATTGGAGCAAATGGGAGAGAATTTACATCAATCACAATGATCTGAAATGCAAGGGAAACAAAGGGAAACCTAGACGCAATACAATGGGAAATAGAGAAGAACAAATATCCAAAATAATGGAATTTTCAGTAGGAAATAACTTGAAGATTTCTCTACCCAGTCACCCTTTCCACTGAATAGGACTGTTGTTAAGAACCCTTTCGTACAGTTTGAACATAAGGAAGATAATGAATTGTGTACAAAACTTCTTTTGAAGGAAATCCGAGAGAATTGATATCAACTATAATATCACAAACCGTAAAAGAAGCAAATGGAAAACTAGACTCAGAATGTGAATTAGTAAAGAACAAGTAAGAAAACCAATTGTTTTTTCATACAGGATTAACAGGAACAGTCCTTTGGACAAAACATTTTCAGACTGAAAAGGATTGCTGTTACGAATCCTTTGATCAATCTTTAAATATAAAGAAGATTATGCAACTTGTACAGAAAGTTCCATTGGAGCAAATAGGAGAGAATTTACATCAATCACAATGATCTGAAATTCAAGGGAAACAAAGGGAAACCTAGACGCAATACAATGGGAAATAGAGAAGAACAAATATCCAAAATAATGGAATTTTCAATAGGAAATAACTTGAAGATTTCTCTACCCAGTCACCCTTTCCACTGAATAGGACTGTTGTTAAGAACCCTTTCGTACAGTTTGAACATAAGGAAGATAATGAATTGTGTACAAAACTTCTTTTGAAGGAAATCCGAGAGAATTGATATCAACTATAATATCACAAACCGTAAAAGAAGCAAATGGAAAACTAGACTCAGAATGTGAATTAGTAAAGAACAAGTAAGAAAACCAATTGTTTTTTCATACAGGAATAACAGGAACAGTCCTTTGGACAAAACATTTTCAGACTGAAAAGGATTGCTGTTACGAATCCTTTGATCAATCTTTAAATATAAAGAAGATGATGCAACTTGTACAGAAAGTTCCATTGGAGCAAATGGGAGAGAATTTACATCAATCACAATGATCTGAAATGCAAGGGAAACAAAGGGAAACCTAGACGCAATACAATGGGAAATAGAGAAGAACAAATATCCAAAATAATGGAATTTTCAATAGGAAATAACTTGAAGATTTCTCTACCCAGTCACCCTTTCCACTGAATAGGACTGTTGTTAAGAACCCTTTCGTACAGTTTGAATATAAGGAAGATAATGAATTGTGTACAAAACTGCTTTTGAAGGAAATCCGAGAGAGTTGATATCAACTATAATATCACAAACAGTAAAAGAAGCAAATGGAAAACTAGACTCAGAATGTGAATTAGTAAAGAACAAGTAAGAAAAGGAACTGTTTTTTCATACAGGAATAACAGGAACAGTGCTTTGGACAAAACATTTTCAGACTGAAAAGGATTGCTGTTACGAATCCTTTGATCAATCTTTAGATATTAAGAAGATTATGCAACTTGTACAGAAAGTTACATTAGAGCAAATGGGAGAGAATTTACATCAATCACAATGATCTGAAATGCAAGGGAAACAAAGGGAAACCTAGACGCAATACAATGGGAAATAGAGAAGAACAAATATCCAAAATAATGGAATTTTCAATAGGAAATAACTTAAAGATTTCTCTACCCAGTCACCCTTTCCACTGAATAGGACTGTTGTTAAGAACCCTTTCGTACAGTTTGAATATAAGGAAGATAATGAATTGTGTACAAAACTGCTTTTGAAGGAAATCCGAGAGAATTGATATCAACTATAATATCACAAACAGTAAAAGAAGCAAATGGAAAACTGAACTCAGAATGTGAATTAGTAAAGAACAAGTAAGAAAAGGAACTGTTTTTTCATACAGGAATAACAGGAACAGTGCTTTGGACAAAACATTTTTAGACTGAAAAGGATTGCTGTTACGAATCCTTTGATCAATCTTTAGATATAAAGAAGATTATGCAACTTGTACAGAAAGTTCCATTGGAGCAAATGGGAGAGAATTTACATCAAGTATAATGATCCCAAATGCAAGAGAAACAAAGGGAAAGCTAGACTCAATAGCATCGGAAATAAAGAAGAACAAGTATCCAAAGGAATGGATTTTTCAATAGGGAATAATTTAAAGATTTCTCAACCCATTCACCCTTTCCACTGTATAGGACTGCTGTTAAGAATCCTTTGGTACAGTTTGAATATAAGGAAGATAATTCATTGTGCACAAAACTTCGATTGAAACAAATGGAGAAAATTGATATCAACTATAATATCCCAAACTGCAAAAGAAACAAAGGGAAAACTAGACTCAATAGAATGTGAAATAGAGAAGACCACGTAAAAGCAATTATTGTTTCGTACTGGAATAACCGGAACATTCCTTTGGATAAAAGCTTTTTCAGACTGAAAAGGATTGCTGTTACGAATCCTTTGATCAATCTTTAAATATAATGAAGATGATGCAACTTGAACAGAAAGTTTCACTGAAGGAAATGGTAGAAAATTTCCATCAAGTATAATGATCCCAAATGCAAGAGAAACAAAGGGAAAGCTAGACTCAATAGCATCGGAAATAAAGAAGAACAAGTATCCAAAGGAATGGATTTTTCAACAGGGAATAACTGGAAGATTTCTCAACCCATTCACCCTTTACACTGAATAAGACTCCTATTAAGAATCCTTTCATGCAGTTTAAATATAAAGAAGATAATGCATTGTGCACAAAACTTCCATCGAAGCAAATGGAGAAAATTGATATCAACTATAATATCCCAAACTGCAAAAGAAACAAAGGGAAAACTAGACTCAATAGAATGTGAAATAGAGAAGACCACGTAAAAGCAATTATTGTTTCGTACTGGAATAACCGGAACATTCCTTTGGATAAAAGCTTTTTCAGACTGAAAAGGATTGCTGTTACGAATCCTTTGATCAATCTTTAAATATAAAGAAGATGATGCAACTTGAACAGAAAGTTTCACTGAAGGAAATGGTAGAAAATTTCCATCAAGTATAATGATCCCAAATGCAAGAGAAACAAAGGGAAAGCTAGACTCAATAGCATCGGAAATAAAGAAGAACAAGTATCCAAAGGAATGGATTTTTCAACAGGGAATAACTGGAAGATTTCTCAACCCATTCACCCTTTACACTGAATAAGACTCCTATTAAGAATCCTTTCATGCAGTTTAAATATAAAGAAGATAATGCATTGTGCACAAAACTTCCATCGAAGCAAATGGAGAAAATTGATATCAACTATAATATCCCAAACTGCAAAAGAAACAAAGGGAAAACTAGACTCAATAGAATGTGAAATAGAGAAGACCACGTAAAAGCAATTATTGTTTCGTACTGGAATAACCGGAACATTCCTTTGGATAAAAGCTTTTTCAGACTGAAAAGGATTGCTGTTACGAATCCTTTGATCAATCTTTAAATATAAAGAAGATTATGCAACTTTTAAAGAAAGTTCCATTGAAGCAAATGGGAGAAAATTTAAATAAAGTATTATGATCCCAAATGCAAGGGAAACAAAGCGAAACCTAGACTCAATAGAATGGGAAATAGAGAAGAACAAGTATCCAAAGGAATGGATTTTTCAACAGGGAATAACTGGAAGATTTCTCAACCCATTCACCCTTTACACTGAATAAGACTCCTATTAAGAATCCTTTCATGCAGTTTAAATATAAAGAAGATAATGCATTGTGCACAAAACTTCCATCGAAGCAAATGGAGAAAATTGATATCAACTATAATATCCCAAACTGCAAACGAAACAACGGGTAAACTAGACTCAATAGAATGTGAAATAGAGAAAAACAAGTAAGAAAAACCAATTGTTTTTTGCTACTGGAATAACTGAAACATTCCTTTGGACAAAACCTTTTTCAGACTGAAAAGGATTGCCGTTACGAATCCTTTGATCAATCTTTAAATATAAAGAAGATTATGCAACTTGTACAGAAAGTTCCATTGGAGCAAATGGGAGAAAATTTACATCAAGTATAATGATCCCAAATGCAAGAGAAACAAAGGGAAAGCTAGACTCCATAGCATCGGAAATAAAGAAAAACAAGTATCCAAAGGAAAAGATTTTTCAATAGGGAATAATTTAAAGATTTCTCAACCCATTCACCCTTTCCACTGTATAGGACTGCTGTTAAGAATCCTTTGGTACAGTTTGAATATAAGGAAGATAATTCATTGTGCACAAAACTTCGATTGAAACAAATGGAGAAAATTGATATCAACTATAATATCCCAAACTGCAAAAGAAACAAAGGGAAAACTAGACTCAATAGAATGTGAAATAGAGAAGACCACGTAAAAGCAATTATTGTTTCGTACTGGAATAACCGGAACATTCCTTTGGATAAAAGCTTTTTCAGACTGAAAAGGATTGCTGTTACGAATCCTTTGATCAATCTTTAAATATAATGAAGATGATGCAACTTGAACAGAAAGTTTCACTGAAGGAAATGGTAGAAAATTTCCATCAAGTATAATGATCCCAAATGCAAGAGAAACAAAGGGAAAGCTAGACTCAATAGCATCGGAAATAAAGAAGAACAAGTATCCAAAGGAATGGATTTTTCAACAGGGAATAACTGGAAGATTTCTCAACCCATTCACCCTTTACACTGAATAAGACTCCTATTAAGAATCCTTTCATGCAGTTTAAATATAAAGAAGATAATGCATTGTGCACAAAACTTCCATCGAAGCAAATGGAGAAAATTGATATCAACTATAATATCCCAAACTGCAAAAGAAACAAATGGAAAACTAGACTCAATAGAATGTGAAATAGAGAAGACCACGTAAAAGCAATTATTGTTTCGTACTGGAATAACCGGAACATTCCTTTGGATAAAAGCTTTTTCAGACTGAAAAGGATTGCTGTTACGAATCCTTTGATCAATCTTTAAATATAAAGAAGATTATGCAACTTTTAAAGAAAGTTCCATTGAAGCAAATGGGAGAAAATTTAAATAAAGTATTATGATCCCAAATGCAAGGGAAACAAAGCGAAACCTAGACTCAATAGAATGGGAAATAGAGAAGAAACAAGTATCCAAAGGAATGGATTTTTCAACAGGGAATAACTGGAAGATTTCTCAACCCATTCACCCTTTACACTGAATAAGACTCCTATTAAGAATCCTTTCATGCAGTTTAAATATAAAGAAGATAATGCATTGTGCACAAAACTTCCATCGAAGCAAATGGAGAAAATTGATATCAACTATAATATCCCAAACTGCAAACGAAACAACGGGTAAACTAGACTCAATAGAATGTGAAATAGAGAAAAACAAGTAAGAAAACCAATTGTTTTTTTGCTACTGGAATAACCGGAACATTCCTTTGGACAAAAACCTTTTTCAGACTGAAAAGGATTGCCGTTACGAATCCTTTGATCAATCTTTAAATATAAAGAAGATTATGCAACTTGTACAGAAAGTTCCATTGGAGCAAATGGGAGAGAATTTACATCAATCACAATGATCTGAAATGCAAGGGAAACAAAGGGAAACCTAGACGCAATACAATGGGAAATAGAGAAGAACAAATATCCAAAATAATGGAATTTTCAATAGGAAATAACTTGAAGATTTCTCTACCCAGTCACCCTTTCCACTGAATAGGACTGTTGTTAAGAACCCTTTCGTACAGTTTGAACATAAGGAAGATAATGAATTGTGTACAAAACTTCTTTTGAAGGAAATCCGAGAGAATTGATATCAACTATAATATCACAAACCGTAAAAGAAGCAAATGGAAAACTAGACTCAGAATGTGAATTAGTAAAGAACAAGTAAGAAAAGGAACTGTTTTTTCATACAGGAATAACAGGAACAGTGCTTTGGACAAAACATTTTCAGACTGAAAAGGATTGCTGTTACGAATCCTTTGATCAATCTTTAGATATAAAGAAGATTATGCAACTTGTACAGAAAGTTCCATTGGAGCAAATGGGAGAGAATTTACATCAATCACAATGATCTGAAATGCAAGGGAAACAAAGGGAAACCTAGACGCAATACAATGGGAAATAGAGAAGAACAAATATCCAAAATAATGGAATTTTCAATAGGAAATAACTTGAAGATTTCTCTACCCAGTCACCCTTTCCACTGTATAGGACTGTTGTTAAGAACCCTTTCGTACAGTTTGAATATAAGGAAGATAATGAATTGTGTACAAAACTTCTTTTGAAGGAAATCCGAGAGAATTGATATCAACTATAATATCACAAACAGTAAAAGAAGCAAATGGAAAAACTAGACTCAGAATGTGAATTAGTAAAGAACAAGTAAGAAAAGGAACTGTTTTTTCATACAGGAATAAGAGGAACAGTGCTTTGGACAAAACATTTTCAGACTGAAAAGGATTGCTGTTACGAATCCTTTGATCATTCTTTAAATATAAAGAAGATGATGCAACTTGTACAGAAAGTTCCATTGGAGCAAATGGGAGAGAATTTACATTAATTACAATGATCTGAAATGCAAGGGAAACAAAGGGAAACCTAGACTCAATACAATGGGAAATAGAGAAGAACAAATATCCAAAATAATGGAATTTTCAGTAGGAAATAACTTGAAGATTTCTCTACCCAGTCACCCTTTCCACTGAATAGGACTGTTGTTAAGAACCCTTTCGTACAGTTTGAATATAAGGTAGATAATGAATTGTTTACAAAACTTCTTTTGAAGGAAATCCGAGAGAATTGATATCAACTATAATATCCCAAACTGCAAACGAAACAACGGGTAAACTAGACTCAATAGAATGTGAAATAGAGAAAAACAAGTAAGAAAACCAACTGTTTTTTCATACAGGAATAACAGGAACAGTGCTTTGGACAAAACATTTTCAGACTGAAAAGGATTGCTGTTACGAATACTTTGATCAATCTTTAAATATAAAGAAGATGATGCAACTTGTACAGAAAGTTCCATTGGAGCAAATGGGAGAGAATTTACATCAATCACAATGATCTGAAATGCAAGGGAAACAAAGGGAAACCTAGACGCAATACAATGGGAAATAGAGAAGAACAAATATCCAAAATAATGGAATTTTCAGTAGGAAATAATTTGAAGATTTCTCTACCCAGTCACCCTTTCCACTGAATAGGACTGTTGTTAAGAACCCTTTCGTACAGTTTGAATGTAAGGAAGATAATGAATTGTGTACAAAACTTCTTTTGAAGGAAATCCGAGAGAATTGATATCAACTATAATATCACAAACAGTAAAAGAAGCAATGAAAAACTAGACTCAGAATGTGAATTAGTAAAGAACAAGTAAGTAAAGGAATTGTTTTTTCATACAGGAATAACAGGAACAGTGCTTTGGACAAAACATTTTCAAACTGAAAAGGATTGCTGTTACGAATCCTTGGATCAATCTTTAAATATAAAGAAGATTATGCAACTTGTACAGAAAATTCCATTGGAGCAAATGGGATAGAATTTACATCAATTACAATGATCTGAAATGCAAGGGAAACAAAGGGAACCAAAGACTCCATACAATGGGAAACAGAGAAGAACAAATATCCAAAATAATGGAATTTTCAGTAGGAAATAACTTGAAGATTTCTATACCCAGTCACCCTTTCAACTGAATAGGACTGTTGTTAAGAACCCTTTCGTACAGTTTGAATATAAGGAAGATAATGAATTGTGTACAAAACTTCTTTTGAAGGAAATCCGAGAGAATTGATATCAACTATAATATCACAAACAGTAAAAGAAGCAAATGGAAAACTAGACTCAGAATGTGAATTAGTAAAGAACAAGTAAGAAAAGGAACTGTTTTTTCATACAGGAATACGAGGAACAGTGCTTTGGACAAAACATTTTCAGACTGAAAAAGATTGCTGTTACGAATCCTTTGATCAATCTTTAAATATAAAGAAGATTATGCAACTTGTACAGAAAGTTCCATTGGAGCAAATGGGAGAAAATTTACATCAAGTATAATGATCCCAAATACAAGAGAAACAAAGGGAAAGCTAGACTCCATAGCATCGGAAATAAAGAAAAACAAGTATCCAAAGGAATGCATTTTTCAATAGGGAATAATTTAAAGATTTCTCAACCCATTCACCCTTTCCACTGTATAGGACTGCTGTTAAGAATCCTTTGGTACAGTTTGAATATAAGGAAGATAATTCATTGTGCACAAAACTTCGATTGAAACAAATGGAGAAAATTGATATCAACTATAATATCCCAAACTGCAAAAGAATCAAAGGGAAAACTAGACTCAATAGAATGTGAAATAGAGAAGACCACGTAAAAGCAATTATTGTTTCGTACTGGAATAACCGGAACATTCCTTTGGATAAAAGCTTTTTCAGACTGAAAAGGATTGCTGTTACGAATCCTTTGATCAATCTTTAAATATAATGAAGATGATGCAACTTGAACAGAAAGTTTCACTGAAGGAAATGGTAGAAAATTTCCATCAAGTATAATGATCCCAAATGCAAGAGAAACAAAGGGAAAGCTAGACTCAATAGCATCGGAAATAAAGAAGAACAAGTATCCAAAGGAATGGATTTTTCAATAGGGAATAATTTAAAGATTTCTCAACCCATTCACCCTTTCCACTGTATAGGACTGTTGTTAAGAATCCTTTGGTAGAGTTTGAATATAAGGAAGATAATTCATTGTGCACAAAACTTCGATTGAAACAAATGGAGAAAATTGATATCAACTATAATATCCCAAACTGCAAAAGAAACAAAGGGAAAACTAGACTCAATAGAATGTGAAATAGAGAAGACCACGTAAAAGCAATTATTGTTTCGTACTGGAATAACCGGAACATTCCTTTGGATAAAAGCTTTTTCAGACTGAAAAGGATTGCTGTTACGAATCCTTTGATCAATCTTTAAATATAAAGAAGATTATGCAACTTGTAAAGAAAGGTCCATTGAAGCAAATGGGAGAAAATTTAAATCAAGTATTATGATCCCAAATGCAAGGGAAACAAAGCGAAACCTAGACTCAATAGAATGGGAAATAGAGAAGAACAAGTATCCAAAGGAATGGATTTTTCAACAGGGAATAACTGGAAGATTTCTCAACCTATTCACCCTTTACACTGAATAAGACTCCTATTAAGAATCCTTTCATGCAGTTTAAATATAAAGAAGATAATGCATTGTGCACAAAACTTCCATCGAAGCAAATGGAGAAAATTGATATCAACTATAATATCCCAAACTGCAAACGAAACAACGGGTAAACTAGACTCAATAGAATGTGAAATAGAGAAAAACAAGTAAGAAAACCAATTGTTTTTTGCTACTGGAATAACTGAAACATTCCTTTGGACAAAACCTTTTTCAGACTGAAAAGGATTGCCGTTACGAATCCTTTGATCAATCTTTAAATATAAAGAAGATTATGCAACTTGTACAGAAAGTTCCATTGGAGCAAATGGGAGAAAAATTTACATCAAGTATAATGATCCCAAATGCAAGAGAAACAAAGGGAAAGCTAGACTCAATAGCATCGGAAATAAAGAAAAACAAGTATCCAAAGGAATGGATTTTTCAATAGGGAATAATTTAAAGATTTCTCAACCCATTCACCCTTTCCACTGTATAGGACTGCTGTTAAGAATCCTTTGGTACAGTTTGAATATAAGGAAGATAATTCATTGTGCACAAAACTTCGATTGAAACAAATGGAGAAAATTGATATCAACTATAATATCCCAAACTGCAAAAGAAACAAAGGGAAAACTAGACTCAATAGAATGTGAAATAGAGAAGACCACGTAAAAGCAATTATTGTTTCGTACTGGAATAACCGGAACATTCCTTTGGATAAAAGCTTTTTCAGACTGAAAAGGATTGCTGTTACGAATCCTTTGATCAATCTTTAAATATAATGAAGATGATGCAACTTGAACAGAAAGTTTCACTGAAGGAAATGGTAGAAAATTTCCATCAAGTATAATGATCCCAAATGCAAGAGAAACAAAGGGAAAGCTAGACTCAATAGCATCGGAAATAAAGAAGAACAAGTATCCAAAGGAATGGATTTTTCAACAGGGAATAACTGGAAGATTTCTCAACCCATTCACCCTTTACACTGAATAAGACTCCTATTAAGAATCCTTTCATGCAGTTTAAATATAAAGAAGATAATGCATTGTGCACAAAACTTCCATCGAAGCAAATGGAGAAAATTGATATCAACTATAATATCCCAAACTGCAAAAGAAACAAAGGGAAAACTAGACTCAATAGAATGTGAAATAGAGAAGACCACGTAAAAGCAATTATTGTTTCGTACTGGAATAACCGGAACATTCCTTTGGATAAAAGCTTTTTCAGACTGAAAAGGATTGCTGTTACGAATCCTTTGATCAATCTTTAAATATAAAGAAGATTATGCAACTTGTAAAGAAAGGTCCATTGAAGCAAATGGGAGAAAATTTAAATCAAGTATTATGATCCCAAATGCAAGGGAAACAAAGCGAAACCTAGACTCAATAGAATGGGAAATAGAGAAGAACAAGTATCCAAAGGAATGGATTTTTCAACAGGGAATAACTGGAAGATTTCTCAACCTATTCACCCTTTACACTGAATAAGACTCCTATTAAGAATCCTTTCATGCAGTTTAAATATAAAGAAGATAATGCATTGTGCACAAAACTTCCATCGAAGCAAATGGAGAAAATTGATATCAACTATAATATCCCAAACTGCAAACGAAACAACGGGTAAACTAGACTCAATAGAATGTGAAATAGAGAAAAACAAGTGAGAAAACCAATTGTTTTTTGCTACTGGAATAACTGAAACATTCCTTTGGACAAAACCTTTTTCAGACTGAAAAGGATTGCCGTTACGAATCCTTTGATCAATCTTTAAATATAAAGAAGATTATGCAACTTGTACAGAAAGTTCCATTGGAGCAAATGGGAGAAAATTTACATCAAGTATAATGATCCCAAATGCAAGAGAAACAAA
This sequence comes from Sminthopsis crassicaudata, assembly GCF_048593235.1. Taxonomy (NCBI): domain Eukaryota; kingdom Metazoa; phylum Chordata; class Mammalia; order Dasyuromorphia; family Dasyuridae; genus Sminthopsis; species Sminthopsis crassicaudata. The sequence continues at coordinate 203,981,526 of NC_133619.1, forward strand.
GGGAAAGCTAGACTCAATAGCATCGGAAATAAAGAAAAACAAGTATCCAAAGGAAAAGATTTTTCAATAGGGAATAATTTAAAGATTTCTCAACCCATTCACCCTTTCCACTGTATAGGACTGCTGTTAAGAATCCTTTGGTACAGTTTGAATATAAGGAAGATAATTCATTGTGCACAAAACTTCGATTGAAACAAATGGAGAAAATTGATATCAACTATAATATCCCAAACTGCAAAAGAAACAAAGGGAAAACTAGACTCAATAGAATGTGAAATAGAGAAGACCACGTAAAAGCAATTATTGTTTCGTACTGGAATAACCGGAACATTCCTTTGGATAAAAGCTTTTTCAGACTGAAAAGGATTGCTGTTACGAATCCTTTGATCAATCTTTAAATATAATGAAGATGATGCAACTTGAACAGAAAGTTTCACTGAAGGAAATGGTAGAAAATTTCCATCAAGTATAATGATCCCAAATGCAAGAGAAACAAAGGGAAAGCTAGACTCAATAGCATCGGAAATAAAGAAGAACAAGTATCCAAAGGAATGGATTTTTCAACAGGGAATAACTGGAAGATTTCTCAACCCATTCACCCTTTACACTGAATAAGACTCCTATTAAGAATCCTTTCATGCAGTTTAAATATAAAGAAGATAATGCATTGTGCACAAAACTTCCATCGAAGCAAATGGAGAAAATTGATATCAACTATAATATCCCAAACTGCAAAAGAAACAAAGGGAAAACTAGACTCAATAGAATGTGAAATAGAGAAGACCACGTAAAAGCAATTATTGTTTCGTACTGGAATAACCGGAACATTCCTTTGGATAAAAGCTTTTTCAGACTGAAAAGGATTGCTGTTACGAATCCTTTGATCAATCTTTAAATATAAAGAAGATTATGCAACTTTTAAAGAAAGTTCCATTGAAGCAAATGGGAGAAAATTTAAATAAAGTATTATGATCCCAAATGCAAGGGAAACAAAGCGAAACCTAGACTCAATAGAATGGGAAATAGAGAAGAACAAGTATCCAAAGGAATGGATTTTTCAACAGGGAATAACTGGAAGATTTCTCAACCCATTCACCCTTTACACTGAATAAGACTCCTATTAAGAATCCTTTCATGCAGTTTAAATATAAAGAAGATAATGCATTGTGCACAAAAACTTCCATCGAAGCAAATGGAGAAAATTGATATCAACTATAATATCCCAAACTGCAAACGAAACAACGGGTAAACTAGACTCAATAGAATGTGAAATAGAGAAAAACAAGTAAGAAAACCAATTGTTTTTTGCTACTGGAATAACCGGAACATTCCTTTGGACAAAACCTTTTTCAGACTGAAAGGATTGCCGTTACGAATCCTTTGATCAATCTTTAAATATAAAGAAGATTATGCAACTTGTACAGAAAGTTCCATTGGAGCAAATGGGAGAGAATTTACATCAATCACAATGATCTGAAATGCAAGGGAAACAAAGGGAAACCTAGACGCAATACAATGGGAAATAGAGAAGAACAAATATCCAAAATAATGGAATTTTCAATAGGAAATAACTTGAAGATTTCTCTACCCAGTCACCCTTTCCACTGAATAGGACTGTTGTTAAGAACCCTTTCGTACAGTTTGAATATAAAGAAGATAATGAATTGTGTACAAATCTTCTTTTGAAGGAAATCTGAGAGAATTGATATCAACTATAATATCACAAACAGTAAAAGAAGCAAATGGAAAACTAGACTCAGAATGTGAATTAGTAAAGAACAAGTAAGAAAAGGAACTGTTTTTTCATACAGGAATAACAGGAACAGTGCTTTGGACAAAACATTTTCAGACTGAAAAGGATTGCTGTTACGAATCCTTTGATCATTCTTTAAATATAAAGAAGATGATGCAACTTGTACAGAAAGTTCCATTGGAGCAAATGGGAGAGAATTTACATCAATTACAATGATCTGAAATGCAAGGGAAACAAAGGGAAACCTAGACTCAATACAATGGGAAATAGAGAAGAACAAATATCCAAAATAATGGAATTTTCAGTAAGAATTAACTTGAAGATTTCTCTACCCAGTCACCCTTTCCACTGAATAGGACTGTTGTTAAGAACCCTTTCCTACAGTTTGAATATAAGGTAGATAATGAATTGTGTACAAAACTTCTTTTGAAGGAAATCTGAGAGAATTGATATCAACTATAATATCCCAAACTGCAAACGAAACAACGGGTAAACTAGACTCAATAGAATGTGAAATAGAGAAAAACAAGTAAGAAAACCAACTGTTTTTTCATACAGGAATAACAGGAACAGTGCTTTGGACAAAACATTTTCAGACTGAAAAGGATTGCTGTTACGAATCCTTTGATCAATCTTTAAATATAAAGAAGATGATGAAACTTGTACAGAAAGTTCCATTGGAGCAAATGGGAGAGAATTTACATCAATCACAATGATCTGAAATGCAAGGGAAACAAAGGGAAACCTAGACGCAATACAATGGGAAATAGAGAAGAACAAATATCCAAAATAATGGAATTTTCAATAGGAAATAACTGGAAGATTCTCTACCCAGTCACCCTTTCCACTGAATAGGACTGTTGTTAAGAACCCTTCGTACAGTTTGAATATAAGGAAGATAATGAATTGTGTACAAAACTTCTTTTGAAGGAAATCCGAGACAATTGATATCAACTATAATATCACAAACAGTAAAAGAAGCAAATGGAAAACTAGACTCAGAATGTGAATTAGTAAAGAACAAGTAAGAAAAGGAACTGTTTTTTCATACAGGAATAACAGGAACAGTGCTTTGGACAAAACATTTTCAGACTGAAAAGGATTGCTGTTACGAATCCTTTGATCAATCTTTAAATATAATGAAGATGATGCAACTTGAACAGAAAGTTTCACTGAAGGAAATGGTAGAAAATTTCCATCAAGTATAATGATCCCAAATGCAAGAGAAACAAAGGGAAAGCTAGACTCAATAGCATCGGAAATAAAGAAGAACAAGTATCCAAAGGAATGGATTTTTCAATAGGGAATAATTTAAAGATTTCTCAACCCATTCACCCTTTCCACTGTATAGGACTGTTGTTAAGAATCTTTTGGTACAGTTTGAATATAAGGAAGATAATTCATTGTGCACAAAACTTCGATTAAAACAAATGGAGAAAATTGATATCAACTATAATATCCCAAACTGCAAAAGAAACAAAGGGAAAACTAGACTCAATAGAATGTGAAATAGAGAAGACCACGTAAAAGCAATTATTGTTTCGTACTGGAATAACCGGAACATTCCTTTGGATAAAAGCTTTTTCAGACTGAAAAGGATTGCTGTTACGAATCCTTTGATCAATCTTTAAATATAAAGAAGATTATGCAACTTGTAAAGAAAGGTCCATTGAAGCAAATGGGAGAAAATTTAAATCAAGTATTATGATCCCAAATGCAAGGGAAACAAAGCGAAACCTAGACTCAATAGAATGGGAAATAGAGAAGAACAAGTATCCAAAGGAATGGATTTTTCAACAGGGAATAACTGGAAGATTTCTCAATCCATTCACCCTTTACACTGAATAAGACTCCTATTAAGAATCCTTTCATGCAGTTTAAATATAAAGAAGATAATGCATTGTGCACAAAACTTCCATCGAAGCAAATGGAGAAAATTGATATCAACTATAATATCCCAAACTGCAAACGAAACAACGGGTAAACTAGACTCAATAGAATGTGAAATAGAGAAAAACAAGTAAGAAAACCAATTGTTTTTTGCTACTGGAATAACCGGAACATTCCTTTGGACAAAACCTTTTTCAGACTGAAAAGGATTGCCGTTACGAATCCTTTGATCAATCTTTAAATATAAAGAAGATTATGCAACTTGTACAGAAAGTTCCATTGGAGCAAATGGGAGAGAATTTACATCAATCACAATGATCTGAAATGTAAGGGAAACAAAGGGAAACCTAGACGCAATACAATGGGAAATAGAGAAGAACAAATATCCAAAATAATGGAATTTTCAATAGGAAATAACTTGAAGATTTCTCTACCCAGTCACCCTTTCCACTGAATAGGACTGTTGTTAAGAACCCTTTCGTACAGTTTGAACATAAGGAAGATAATGAATTGTGTACAAAACTTCTTTTGAAGGAAATCCGAGAGAATTGATATCAACTATAATATCACAAACCGTAAAAGAAGCAAATGGAAAACTAGACTCAGAATGTGAATTAGTAAAGAACAAGTAAGAAAACCAATTGTTTTTTCATACAGGAATAACAGGAACAGTCCTTTGGACAAAACATTTTCAGACTGAAAAGGATTGCTGTTACGAATCCTTTGATCAATCTTTAAATATAAAGAAGATGATGCAACTTGTACAGAAAGTTCCATTGGAGCAAATGGGAGAGAATTTACATCAATCACAATGATCTGAAATGCAAGGGAAACAAAGGGAAACCTAGACGCAATACAATGGGAAATAGAGAAGAACAAATATCCAAAATAATGGAATTTTCAGTAGGAAATAACTTGAAGATTTCTCTACCCAGTCACCCTTTCCACTGAATAGGACTGTTGTTAAGAACCCTTTCGTACAGTTTGAACATAAGGAAGATAATGAATTGTGTACAAAACTTCTTTTGAAGGAAATCCGAGAGAATTGATATCAACTATAATATCACAAACCGTAAAAGAAGCAAATGGAAAACTAGACTCAGAATGTGAATTAGTAAAGAACAAGTAAGAAAACCAATTGTTTTTTCATACAGGATTAACAGGAACAGTCCTTTGGACAAAACATTTTCAGACTGAAAAGGATTGCTGTTACGAATCCTTTGATCAATCTTTAAATATAAAGAAGATTATGCAACTTGTACAGAAAGTTCCATTGGAGCAAATAGGAGAGAATTTACATCAATCACAATGATCTGAAATGCAAGGGAAACAAAGGGAAACCTAGACGCAATACAATGGGAAATAGAGAAGAACAAATATCCAAAATAATGGAATTTTCAATAGGAAATAACTTGAAGATTTCTCTACCCAGTCACCCTTTCCACTGAATAGGACTGTTGTTAAGAACCCTTTCGTACAGTTTGAACATAAGGAAGATAATGAATTGTGTACAAAACTTCTTTTGAAGGAAATCCGAGAGAATTGATATCAACTATAATATCACAAACCGTAAAAGAAGCAAATGGAAAACTAGACTCAGAATGTGAATTAGTAAAGAACAAGTAAGAAAACCAATTGTTTTTTCATACAGGAATAACAGGAACAGTCCTTTGGACAAAACATTTTCAGACTGAAAAGGATTGCTGTTACGAATCCTTTGATCAATCTTTAAATATAAAGAAGATGATGCAACTTGTACAGAAAGTTCCATTGGAGCAAATGGGAGAGAATTTACATCAATCACAATGATCTGAAATGCAAGGGAAACAAAGGGAAACCTAGACGCAATACAATGGGAAATAGAGAAGAACAAATATCCAAAATAATGGAATTTTCAATAGGAAATAACTTGAAGATTTCTCTACCCAGTCACCCTTTCCACTGAATAGGACTGTTGTTAAGAACCCTTTCGTACAGTTTGAATATAAGGAAGATAATGAATTGTGTACAAAACTGCTTTTGAAGGAAATCCGAGAGAGTTGATATCAACTATAATATCACAAACAGTAAAAGAAGCAAATGGAAAACTAGACTCAGAATGTGAATTAGTAAAGAACAAGTAAGAAAAGGAACTGTTTTTTCATACAGGAATAACAGGAACAGTGCTTTGGACAAAACATTTTCAGACTGAAAAGGATTGCTGTTACGAATCCTTTGATCAATCTTTAGATATTAAGAAGATTATGCAACTTGTACAGAAAGTTACATTAGAGCAAATGGGAGAGAATTTACATCAATCACAATGATCTGAAATGCAAGGGAAACAAAGGGAAACCTAGACGCAATACAATGGGAAATAGAGAAGAACAAATATCCAAAATAATGGAATTTTCAATAGGAAATAACTTAAAGATTTCTCTACCCAGTCACCCTTTCCACTGAATAGGACTGTTGTTAAGAACCCTTTCGTACAGTTTGAATATAAGGAAGATAATGAATTGTGTACAAAACTGCTTTTGAAGGAAATCCGAGAGAATTGATATCAACTATAATATCACAAACAGTAAAAGAAGCAAATGGAAAACTGACTCAGAATGTGAATTAGTAAAGAACAAGTAAGAAAAGGAACTGTTTTTTCATACAGGAATAACAGGAACAGTGCTTTGGACAAAACATTTTTAGACTGAAAAGGATTGCTGTTACGAATCCTTTGATCAATCTTTAGATATAAAGAAGATTATGCAACTTGTACAGAAAGTTCCATTGGAGCAAATGGGAGAGAATTTACATCAAGTATAATGATCCCAAATGCAAGAGAAACAAAGGGAAAGCTAGACTCAATAGCATCGGAAATAAAGAAGAACAAGTATCCAAAGGAATGGATTTTTCAATAGGGAATAATTTAAAGATTTCTCAACCCATTCACCCTTTCCACTGTATAGGACTGCTGTTAAGAATCCTTTGGTACAGTTTGAATATAAGGAAGATAATTCATTGTGCACAAAACTTCGATTGAAACAAATGGAGAAAATTGATATCAACTATAATATCCCAAACTGCAAAAGAAACAAAGGGAAAACTAGACTCAATAGAATGTGAAATAGAGAAGACCATGTAAAAGCAATTATTGTTTCGTACTGGAATAACCGGAACATTCCTTTGGATAAAAGCTTTTTCAGACTGAAAAGGATTGCTGTTACGAATCCTTTGATCAATCTTTAAATATAATGAAGATGATGCAACTTTAACAGAAAGTTTCACTGAAGGAAATGGTAGAAAATTTACATCAAGTATAATGATCCCAAATGCACGAGAAACAAAGGGAAAGCTAGACTCAATAGCATCGGAAATAAAGAAGAACAAGTATCCAAAGGAATGGATTTTTCAACAGGGAATAACTGGAAGATTTCTCAACCCATTCACCCTTTACTCTGAATAAGACTCCTATTAAGAATCCTTTCATGCAGTTTAAATATAAAGAAGATAATGCATTGTGCACAAAACTTCCATCGAAGCAAATGGAGAAAATTGATATCAAGTATAATATCCCAAACTGCAAACGAAACAACGGGTAAACTAGACTCAATAGAATGTGAAATAGAGAAAAACAAGTAAGAAAACCAATTGTTTTTTCATACAGGAATAACAGGAACAGTGCTTTGGACAAAACATTTTCAGACTGAAAAGGATTGCTCTTACGAATCCTTTGATCAATCTTTAAATATAAAGAAGATGATGCAACTTGTACAGAAAGTTCCATTGGAGCAAATGGGAGAGAATTTACATCAATCACAATGATCTGAAATGCAAGGGAAACAAAGGGAAACCTAGACGCAATACAATGGAAAATAGAGAACAACAAATATCCAAAATAATGGAATTTTCAATAGGAAATAACTGGAAGATTTCTCTACCCAGTCACCCTTTCCACTGAATAGGACTGTTGTTAAGAACCCTTCGTACAGTTTGAATATAAGGAAGATAATGAATTGTGTACAAAACTTATTTTGAAGGAAATCCGAGACAATTGATATCAACTATAATATCACAAACAGTAAAAGAAGCAAATGGAAAACTAGACTCAGAATGTGAATTAGTAAAGAACAAGTAAGAAAAGGAACTGTTTTTTCATACAGGAATAACAGGAATAGGGCTTTGGACAAAACATTTTCAGAGTGAAAAGGATTGCTGTTACGAATCCTTTGATCAATTTTTAAATATAATGAAGATGATGCAACTTGAACAGAAAGTTTCACTGAAGGAAATGGTAGAAAATTTCCATCAAGTATAATGATCCCAAATGCAAGAGAAACAAAGGGAAAGCTAGACTCAATAGCATCGGAAATAAAGAAGAACAAGTATCCAAAGGAATGGATTTTTCAATAGGGAATAATTTAAAGATTTCTCAACCCATTCACCCTTTCCACTGTATAGGACTGCTGTTAAGAATCCTTTGGTACAGTTTGAATATAAGGAAGATAATTCATTGTGCACAAAACTTCGATTGAAACAAATGGAGAAAATTGATATCAACTATAATATCCCAAACTGCAAAAGAAACAAAGGGAAAACTAGACTCAATAGAATGTGAAATAGAGAAGACCATGTAAAAGCAATTATTGTTTCGTACTGGAATAACCGGAACATTCCTTTGGATAAAAGCTTTTTCAGACTGAAAAGGATTGCTGTTACGAATCCTTTGATCAATCTTTAAATATAATGAAGATGATGCAACTTTAACAGAAAGTTTCACTGAAGGAAATGGTAGAAAATTTACATCAAGTATAATGATCCCAAATGCACGAGAAACAAAGGGAAAGCTAGACTCAATAGCATCGGAAATAAAGAAGAACAAGTATCCAAAGGAATGGATTTTTCAACAGGGAATAACTGGAAGATTTCTCAACCCATTCACCCTTTACTCTGAATAAGACTCCTATTAAGAATCCTTTCATGCAGTTTAAATATAAAGAAGATAATGCATTGTGCACAAAACTTCCATCGAAGCAAATGGAGAAAATTGATATCAAGTATAATATCCCAAACTGCAAACGAAACAACGGGTAAACTAGACTCAATAGAATGTGAAATAGAGAAAAACAAGTAAGAAAACCAATTGTTTTTTCATACAGGAATAACAGGAACAGTGCTTTGGACAAAACATTTTCAGACTGAAAAGGATTGCTCTTACGAATCCTTTGATCAATCTTTAAATATAAAGAAGATGATGCAACTTGTACAGAAAGTTCCATTGGAGCAAATGGGAGAGAATTTACATCAATCACAATGATCTGAAATGCAAGGGAAACAAAGGGAAACCTAGACGCAATACAATGGAAAATAGAGAACAACAAATATCCAAAATAATGGAATTTTCAATAGGAAATAACTGGAAGATTTCTCTACCCAGTCACCCTTTCCACTGAATAGGACTGTTGTTAAGAACCCTTCGTACAGTTTGAATATAAGGAAGATAATGAATTGTGTACAAAACTTATTTTGAAGGAAATCCGAGACAATTGATATCAACTATAATATCACAAACAGTAAAAGAAGCAAATGGAAAACTAGACTCAGAATGTGAATTAGTAAAGAACAAGTAAGAAAAGGAACTGTTTTTTCATACAGGAATAACAGGAATAGGGCTTTGGACAAAACATTTTCAGAGTGAAAAGGATTGCTGTTACGAATCCTTTGATCAATTTTTAAATATAATGAAGATGATGCAACTTGAACAGAAAGTTTCACTGAAGGAAATGGTAGAAAATTTCCATCAAGTATAATGATCCCAAATGCAAGAGAAACAAAGGGAAAGCTAGACTCAATAGCATCGGAAATAAAGAAGAACAAGTATCCAAAGGAATGGATTTTTCAATAGGGAATAATTTAAAGATTTCTCAACCCATTCACCCTTTCCACTGTATAGGACTGTTGTTAAGAATCCTTTGGTACAGTTTGAATATAAGGAAGATAATTCATTGTGCACAAAACTTCGATTAAAACAAATGGAGAAAATTGATATCAACTATAATATCCCAAACTGCAAAAGAAACAAAGGGAAAACTAGACTCAGAATGTGAATTAGTAAAGAACAAGTAAGAAAACCAATTGTTTTTTGCTACTGGAATAACCGGAACATTCCTTTGGACAAAACCTTTTTCAGACTGAAAAGGATTGCTGTTACGAATCCTTTGATCAATCTTTAAATATAAAGAAGATTATGCAACTTGTACAGAAAGTTCCATTGGAGCAAATGGGAGAGAATTTACATCAATTCCAATGATCTGAAATGCAAGGGAAACAAATGGAAACCTAGACGCAATACAATGGGAAATAGAGAAGAACAAATATCCAAAATCATGGAATTTTCAATAGGAAATAACTTGAAGATTTCTCTACCCAGTCACCCTTTCCACTGAATAGGACTGTTGTTAAGAACCCTTCGTACAGTTTGAATATAAGGAAGATAATGAATTGTGTACAATACTTCTTTTGAAGGAAATCCGAGAGAATTGATATCAACTATAATATCACAAACAGTAAAAGAAGCAAATGGAAAACTAGACTCAGAATGTGAATTAGTAAAGAACAAGTAAGAAAAGGAACTGTTTTTTCATACAGGAATAACAGGAACAGTGCTTTGGACAAAACATTTTCAGACTGAAAAGGATTGCTGTTACGAATCCTTTGATCAATCTTTAAATATAAAGAAGATTATGCAACTTGTACAGAAAGTTCCATTGGAGCAAATGGGAGAGAATTTACATCAATCACAATGATCTGAAATGCAAGGGAAACAAAGGGAAACCTAGACGCAATACAATGGGAAATAGAAAAGAACAAATATCCAAAATAATGGAATTTTCAATAGGAAATAACTGGAAGATTTCTCTATCCAGTCACACTTTCCACTGAATAGGACTGTTGTTAAGTACCCTTTCGTACAGTTGGAATATAAGGAAGATAATGAATTGTGTACAAAACTTCTTTTGAAGGAAATCCGAGAGAATTGATATCAACTATAATATCACATACAGTAAAAGAAGCAAATGGAAAACTAGACTTAGAATGTGAATTATTAAAGAACAAGTAAGAAAAGGAATTGTTTTTTCATACAGGAATAACAGGAACAGTGCTTTGGACAAAACATTTTCAGACTGAAAAGGATTGCTGTTACGAATCCTTTGATCAATCTTTAAATATAAAGAAGATTATGCAACTTGTACAGAAAGTTCCATTGGAGCAAATGGGAGAGAATTTACATCAATCACAATGATCTGAAATGCAAGGGAAACAAAGGGAAACCTAGACGCAATACAATGGGAAATAGAGAAGAACAAATATCCAAAATAATGGAATTTTCAATAGGAAATAACTTGAAGATTTCTCTACCCAGTCACCCTTTCCACTGAATAGGACTGTTGTTAAGAACCCTTTCGTACAGTTTGAACATAAGGAAGATAATGAATTGTGTACAAAACTTCTTTTGAAGGAAATCCGAGAGAATTGATATCAACTATAATATCACAAACCGTAAAAGAAGCAAATGGAAAACTAGACTCAGAATGTGAATTAGTAAAGAACAAGTAAGAAAACCAATTGTTTTTTCATACAGGAATAACAGGAACAGTGCTTTGGACAAAACATTTTAAGACTGAAAAGGATTGCTGTTACGAATCCTTTGATCAATCTTTAGATATAAAGAAGATTATGCAACTTGTACAGAAAGTTCCATTGGAGCAAATGGGAGAGAATTTACATCAATCACAATGATCTGAAATGAAAGGGAAACAAAGGGAAACCTAGACGCAATACAATGGGAAATAGAGAAGAACAAATATCCAAAATAATGGAATTTTCAATAGGAAATAACTTGAAGATTTCTCTACCCAGTCACCCTTTCCACTGAATAGGACTGTTGTTAAGAACCCTTTCGTACAGTTTGAATATAAGGAAGATAATGAATTGTGTACAATACTTCTTTTGAAGGAAATCCGAGAGAATTGATATAAACTATAATATCACAAACAGTAAAAGAAGCAAATGGAAAACTAGACTCAGAATGTGAATTAGTAAAGAACAAGTAAGAAAAGGAACTGTTTTTTCATACAGGAATAACAGGAACAGTGCTTTGGAGAAAACATTTTCAGACTGAAAAGGATTGCTGTTACGAATCCTTTGATCAATCTTTAAATATAAAGAAGATTATGCAACTTGTACAGAAAGTTCCATTGGAGCAAATGGGAGAGAATTTACATCAATTCCAATGATCTGAAATGCAAGGGAAACAAAGGTAAACCTAGACTGAATACAATGGGAAATAGAGAAGAACAAATATCCAAAATAATGGAAATTTCAATAGGAAATAACTGGAAGATTTCTCTATCCAGTCACCCTTTCCACTGAATAGGACTGTTGTTAAGAACCCTTTCGTACAGTTTGAATATAAGGAAGATAATGAATTGTGTACAAAACTTCTTTTGAAGGAAATCCGAGAGAATTTATATCAACTATAATATCACAAACAGTAAAAGAAGCAAATGGAAAACTAGACTCAGAATGTGAATTAGTAAAGAACAAGTAAGAAAAGGAACTGTTTTTTCATACAGGAATAACAGGAACAGTGCTTTGGACAAAACATTTTCAGACTGAAAAGGATTGCTGTTTCATATCCTTTGATCAATCTTTAAATATAAAGAAGATTATGCAACTTGTACAGAAAGTTCCATTGGAGCAAATGGGAGAGAATTTACATCAATTACAATGATCTGAAATGCAAGGGAAACAAAGGAAAACCTAGACTCAATACAATGGGAAATAGAGAAGAACAAATATCCAAAATAATGGAATTTTCAATAGGAAATAACTGGAAGATTTCTCTACCCAGTCACCCTTTCCACTGAATAGGACTGTTGTTAAGAACCCTTTCGTACAGTTTGAATATAAGGAAGATAATGAATTGTGTAGAAATCTTCTTTTGAAGGAAATCCGAGAGAATTGATATCAACTATAATATCACAAACAGTAAAAGAAGCAAATGGAAAACTAGACTCAGAATGTGAATTAGTAAAGAACAAGTAAGAAAAGGAACTGTTTTTTCATACAGGAATAACAGGAACAGTGCTTTGGACAAAACATTTTCAGACTGAAAAGGATTGCTGTTACGAATCCTTTGATCAATCTTTAAATATAAAGAATATTATGCAACTTGTACGGAAAGTTCCATTGGAGCAAATGGGAGAGAATTTACATCAATCACAATGATCTGAAATGCAAGGGAAACAAAGGGAAACCTAGACGCAATACAATGGGAAATAGAAAAGAACAAATATCCAAAATAATGGAATTTTCAATAGGAAATAACTGGAAGATTTCTCTATCCAGTCACACTTTCCACTGAATAGGACTGTTGTTAAGTACCCTTTCGTACAGTTGGAATATAAGGAAGATAATGAATTGTGTACAAAACTTCTTTTGAAGGAAATCCGAGAGAATTGATATCAACTATAATATCACATACAGTAAAAGAAGCAAATGGAAAACTAGACTTAGAATGTGAATTATTAAAGAACAAGTAAGAAAAGGAATTGTTTTTTCATACAGGAATAACAGGAACAGTGCTTTGGACAAAACATTTTCAGACTGAAAAGGATTGCTGTTACGAATCCTTTGATCAATCTTTAAATATAAAGAAGATTATGCAACTTGTACAGAAAGTTCCATTGGAGCAAATGGGAGAGAATTTACATCAATCACAATGATCTGAAATGCAAGGGAAACAAAGGGAAACCTAGACGCAATACAATGGGAAATAGAGAAGAACAAATATCCAAAATAATGGAATTTTCAATAGGAAATAACTTGAAGATTTCTCTACCCAGTCACCCTTTCCACTGAATAGGACTGTTGTTAAGAACCCTTTCGTACAGTTTGAACATAAGGAAGATAATGAATTGTGTACAAAACTTCTTTTGAAGGAAATCCGAGAGAATTGATATCAACTATAATATCACAAACCGTAAAAGAAGCAAATGGAAAACTAGACTCAGAATGTGAATTAGTAAAGAACAAGTAAGAAAACCAATTGTTTTTTCATACAGGAATAACAGGAACAGTGCTTTGGACAAAACATTTTAAGACTGAAAAGGATTGCTGTTACGAATCCTTTGATCAATCTTTAGATATAAAGAAGATTATGCAACTTGTACAGAAAGTTCCATTGGAGCAAATGGGAGAGAATTTACATCAATCACAATGATCTGAAATGAAAGGGAAACAAAGGGAAACCTAGACGCAATACAATGGGAAATAGAGAAGAACAAATATCCAAAATAATGGAATTTTCAATAGGAAATAACTTGAAGATTTCTCTACCCAGTCACCCTTTCCACTGAATAGGACTGTTGTTAAGAACCCTTTCGTACAGTTTGAATATAAGGAAGATAATGAATTGTGTACAATACTTCTTTTGAAGGAAATCCGAGAGAATTGATATAAACTATAATATCACAAACAGTAAAAGAAGCAAATGGAAAACTAGACTCAGAATGTGAATTAGTAAAGAACAAGTAAGAAAAGGAACTGTTTTTTCATACAGGAATAACAGGAACAGTGCTTTGGAGAAAACATTTTCAGACTGAAAAGGATTGCTGTTACGAATCCTTTGATCAATCTTTAAATATAAAGAAGATTATGCAACTTGTACAGAAAGTTCCATTGGAGCAAATGGGAGAGAATTTACATCAATTCCAATGATCTGAAATGCAAGGGAAACAAAGGTAAACCTAGACTGAATACAATGGGAAATAGAGAAGAACAAATATCCAAAATAATGGAAATTTCAATAGGAAATAACTGGAAGATTTCTCTATCCAGTCACCCTTTCCACTGAATAGGACTGTTGTTAAGAACCCTTTCGTACAGTTTGAATATAAGGAAGATAATGAATTGTGTACAAAACTTCTTTTGAAGGAAATCCGAGAGAATTTATATCAACTATAATATCACAAACAGTAAAAGAAGCAAATGGAAAACTAGACTCAGAATGTGAATTAGTAAAGAACAAGTAAGAAAAGGAACTGTTTTTTCATACAGGAATAACAGGAACAGTGCTTTGGACAAAACATTTTCAGACTGAAAAGGATTGCTGTTTCATATCCTTTGATCAATCTTTAAATATAAAGAAGATTATGCAACTTGTACAGAAAGTTCCATTGGAGCAAATGGGAGAGAATTTACATCAATTACAATGATCTGAAATGCAAGGGAAACAAAGGAAAACCTAGACTCAATACAATGGGAAATAGAGAAGAACAAATATCCAAAATAATGGAATTTTCAATAGGAAATAACTGGAAGATTTCTCTACCCAGTCACCCTTTCCACTGAATAGGACTGTTGTTAAGAACCCTTTCGTACAGTTTGAATATAAGGAAGATAATGAATTGTGTAGAAATCTTCTTTTGAAGGAAATCCGAGAGAATTGATATCAACTATAATATCACAAACAGTAAAAGAAGCAAATGGAAAACTAGACTCAGAATGTGAATTAGTAAAGAACAAGTAAGAAAAGGAACTGTTTTTTCATACAGGAATAACAGGAACAGTGCTTTGGACAAAACATTTTCAGACTGAAAAGGATTGCTGTTACGAATCCTTTGATCAATCTTTAAATATAAAGAATATTATGCAACTTGTACGGAAAGTTCCATTGGAGCAAATGGGAGAGAATTTACATCAATCACAATGATCTGAAATGCAAGGGAAACAAAGGGAAACCTAGACGCAATACAATGGGAAATAGAAAAGAACAAATATCCAAAATAATGGAATTTTCAATAGGAAATAACTGGAAGATTTCTCTACCCAGTCACCCTTTCCACTGAATAGAACTGTTGTTAAGTACCCTTTCGTACAGTTGGAATATAAGGAAGATAATGAATTGTGTACAAAACTTCTTTTGAAGGAAATCCGAGAGAATTGATATCAACTATAATATAACATACAGTAAAAGAAGCAAATGGAAAACTAGACTTAGAATGTGAATTATTAAAGAACAAGTAAGAAAAGGAATTGTTTTTTCATACAGGAATAACAGGAACAGTGCTTTGGACAAAACATTTTCAGACTGAAAAGGATTGCTGTTACGAATCCTTTGATCAATCTTTAAATATAAAGAAGATTATGCAACTTGTACAGAAAGTTCCATTGGAGCAAATGGGAGAGAATTTACATCAATTACAATGATCTGAAATGCAAGGGAAACAAAGGGAAACCTAGACTCAATACAATGGGAAATAGAGAAGAACAAATATCCAAAATAATGGAATTTTCAGTAGGAAATAACTTGAAGATTTCTCTACCCAGTCACCCCTTCCACTGAATAGGACTGTTGTTAAGAACCCTTTCGTACAGTTTGAATATAAGGAAGATAATGAATTGTGTACAAAACTTCTTTTGAAGAAAATCCGAGAGAATTGATATCAACTATAATATCACAAACAGTAAAAGAAGCAAATGGAAAACTAGACTCAGAATGTGAATTAGTAAAGAACAAGTAAGAAAAGGAACTGTTTTTTCATACAGGAATAACAGGAACAGTGCTTTGGACAAAACATTTTCAGACTGAAAAGGATTGCTGTTACGAATCCTTTGATCAATCTTTAAATATAAAGAAGATTATGCAACTTGTACAGAAAGTTCCATTGGAGCAAATGGGAGAGAATTTCCATCAATTACAATGATCTGAAATGCAAGGGAAACAAAGGGAAACCTAGACTGAATACAATGGGAAATAGAGAAGAACAAATATCCAAAATAATGGAATTTTCAATAGGAAATAACTGGAAGATTTCTCTATCCAGTCACCCTTTCCACTGAATAGGACTGTTGTTAAGAACCTTTCGTACAGTTTGAATATAAGGAAAGTTAATGAATTGTGTACAAAACTTCTTTTGAAGGAAATCCGAGAGAATTGATATCAACTATAATATCACAAACAGTAAAAGAAGCAAATGGAAAACTAGACTCAGAATGTGAATTAGTAAAGAACAAGTAAGAAAAGGAACTGTTTTTTCATACAGGAATAACAGGAACAGTGCTTTGGACAAAACATTTTCAGACTGAAAAGGATTGCTGTTACGAATCTTTTGATCAATCTTTAAATATAAAGAAGATTATGCAACTTGTACAGAAAGTTCCATTGGAGCAAATGGGAGAGAATTTACATCAATCACAATGATCTGAAATGCAAGGGAAACAAAGGGAAACCTAGACGCAATACAATGGGAAATAGAAAAGAACAAATATCCAAAATAATGGAATTTTCAATAGGAAATAACTGGAAGATTTCTCTACCCAGTCACCCTTTCCACTGAATAGAACTGTTGTTAAGTACCCTTTCGTACAGTTGGAATATAAGGAAGATAATGAATTGTGTACAAAACTTCTTTTGAAGGAAATCCGAGAGAATTGATATCAACTATAATATCACAAACAGTAAAAGAAGCAAATGGAAAACTAGACTCAGAATGTGAATTAGTAAAGAACAAGTAAGAAAAGGAACTGTTTTTTCATACAGGAATAACAGGAACAGTGCTTTGGACAAAACATTTTCAGACTGAAAAGGATTGCTGTTACGAATCCTTTGATCAATCTTTAAATATAAAGAAGATTATGCAACTTGTACAGAAAGTTCCATTGGAGCAAATGGGAGAGAATTTACATCAATTACAATGATCTGAAATGCAAGGGAAACAAAGGGAAACCTAGACTGAATACAATGGGAAATAGAGAAGAACAAATATCCAAAATAATGGAATTTTCAGTAGGAATTAACTTGAAGATTTCTCTACCCAGTAACCCTTTCCACTGAATAGGACTGTTGTTAAGAACCCTTTCGTACAGTTTGAATATAAGGAAGATAATGAATTGTGTACAAAACTTCTTTGGAAGAAAATCCGAGAGAATTGATATCAACTATAATATCACAAACAGTAAAAAAAGCAAATGGAAAACTAGACTCAGAATGTGAATTAGTAAAGAACAAGTAAGAAAAGGTATTATTTTTTCATACAGGAATAACAGGAACAGTGCTTTGGACAAAACATTTTCAGACTGAAAAGGATTGCTGTTACGAATCCTTTGATCAATCTTTAAATATAAAGAAGATTATGCAACTTGTACAGAAAGTTCCATTGGAGCAAATGGGAGAGAATTTACATCAATCACAATGATCTGAAATGCAAGGGAAACAAAGGGAAACCTAGACGCAATACAATGGGAAATAGAGAAGAACAAATATCCAAAAAAATGGAATTTTCAGTAGGAAATAACTTGAAGATTTCTCTACCCAGTAACCCTTTCCACTGAATAGGACTGTTGTTAAGAACCCTTTCGTACAGTTTGAATATAAGGAAGATAATGAATTGTGTACAAAACTTCTTTGGAAGAAAATCCGAGAGAATTGATATCAACTATAATATCACAAACAGTAAAAAAAGCAAATGGAAAACTAGACTCAGAATGTGAATTAGTAAAGAACAAGTAAGAAAAGGTATTGTTTTTTCATACAGGAATAACAGGAACAGTGCTTTGGACAAAACATTTTCAGACTGAAAAGGATTGCTGTTACGAATCCTTTGATCAATCTTTAAATATAAAGAAGATTATGCAACTTGGACAGAAAGTTCCATTGGAGCAAATGGGAGAGAATTTACATCAATCACAATGATCTGAAATGCAAGGGAAACAAAGGGAAACCTAGACGCAATACAATGGGAAATAGAGAAGAACAAATATCCAAAATAATGGAATTTTCAATAGGAAATAACTTGAAGATTTCTCTACCCAGTCACCCTTTCCACTGAATAGGACTGTTGTTAAGAACCCTTTCGTACAGTTTGAATATAACGAAGATAATGAATTGTGTACAAAACTTCTTTTGAAGGAAATCCGAGAGAATTGATATCAACTATAATATCACAAACAGTAAAAGAAGCAAAAGGAAAACTAGACTCAGAATGTGAATTAGTAAAAAACAAGTAAGAAAAGGAACTGTTTTTTCATACAGGAATAACAGGAACAGTGCTTTGGACAAAACATTTTCAGACTGAAAAGGATTGCTGTTACGAATCCTTTGATCAATCTTTAAATATAAAGAAGATTATGCAACTTGTACAGAAAGTTCCCTTGGAGCAAATGGGAGAGAATTTACATCAATCACAATGATCTGAAATGCAAGGGAAACAAAGGGAAACCTAGACTCAATACAATGGGAAATAGAGAAGAACAAATATCCAAAATAATGGAATTTTCAATAGGAAATAACTTGAAGATTTCTCTACCCAGTCACCCTTTCCACTGAATAGGACTGTTGTTAAGAACCCTTTCGTACAGTTTGAATATAACGAAGATAATGAATTGTGTACAAAACTTCTTTTGAAGAAAATCCGAGAGAATTGATATCAACTATAATATCACAAAGAGTAAAAGAAGCAAATGGAAAACTAGACTCAGAATGTGAATTAGTAAAGAACAAGTAAGAAAAGGAATTGTTTTTTCAAAAAGGAATAACAGGAACAGTGCTTTGGACAAAACATTTTCAGACTGAAAAGGATTGCTGTTACGAATCCTTTGATCAATCTTTAAATATAAAGAAGATTATGCAACTTGTACAGAAAGTTCCATTGGAGCAAATGGGAGAGAATTTCCATCAATTACAATGATCTGAAATGCAAGGGAAACAAAGGGAAACCTAGACTGAATACAATGGGAAATAGAGAAGAACAAATATCCAAAATAATGGAATTTTAAATAGGAAATAACTGGAAGATTTCTCTATCCAGTCACCCTTTCCACTGAATAGGACTGTTGTTAAGAACCTTTCGTACAGTTTGAATATAAGGAAAGTTAATGAATTGTGTACAAAACTTCTTTTGAAGGAAATCCGAGAGAATTGATATCAACTATAATATCACAAACAGTAAAAGAAGCAAATGGAAAACTAGACTCAGAATGTGAATTAGTAAAGAACAAGTAAGAAAAGGAACTGTTTTTTCATACAGGAATAACAGGAACAGTGCTTTGGACAAAACATTTTCAGACTGAAAAGGATTGCTGTTACGAATCTTTTGATCAATCTTTAAATATAAAGAAGATTATGCAACTTGTACAGAAAGTTCCATTGGAGCAAATGGGAGAGAATTTACATCAATTACAATGATCTGAAATGCAAGGGAAACAAAGCGAAACCTAGACTGAATACAATGGGAAATAGAGAAGAACAAATATCCAAAATAATGGAATTTTCAGTAGGAATTAACTTGAAGATTTCTCTACCCAGTAACCCTTTCCACTGAATAGGACTGTTGTTAAGAACCCTTTCGTACAGTTTGAATATAAGGAAGATAATGAATTGTGTACAAAACTTCTTTGGAAGAAAATCCGAGAGAATTGATATCAACTATAATATCACAAACAGTAAAAAAAGCAAATGGAAAACTAGACTCAGAATGTGAATTAGTAAAGAACAAGTAAGAAAAGGTATTGTTTTTTCATACAGGAATAACAGGAACAGTGCTTTGGACAAAACATTTTTAGACTGAAAAGGATTGCTGTTACGAATCCTTTGATCAATCTTTAAATATAAAGAAGATTATGCAACTTGTACAGAAAGTTCCATTGGAGCAAATGGGAGAGAATTTACATCAATCACAATGATCTGAAATGCAAGGGAAACAAAGGGAAACCTAGACGCAATACAATGGGAAATAGAGAAGAACAAATATCCAAAATAATGGAATTTTCAGTAGGAAATAACTTGAAGATTTCTCTACCCAGTAACCCTTTCCACTGAATAGGACTGTTGTTAAGAACCCTTTCGTACAGTTTGAATATAAGGAAGATAATGAATTGTGTACAAAACTTCTTTGGAAGAAAATCCGAGAGAATTGATATCAACTATAATATCACAAACAGTAAAAAAAGCAAATGGAAAACTAGACTCAGAATGTGAATTAGTAAAGAACAAGTAAGAAAAGGTATTGTTTTTTCATACAGGAATAACAGGAACAGTGCTTTGGACAAAACATTTTCAGACTGAAAAGGATTGCTGTTACGAATCCTTTGATCAATCTTTAAATATAAAGAAGATTATGCAACTTGGACAGAAAGTTCCATTGGAGCAAATGGGAGAGAATTTACATCAATCACAATGATCTGAAATGCAAGGGAAACAAAGGGAAACCTAGACGCAATACAATGGGAAATAGAGAAGAACAAATATCCAAAATAATGGAATTTTCAATAGGAAATAACTTGAAGATTTCTCTACCCAGTCACCCTTTCCACTGAATAGGACTGTTGTTAAGAACCCTTCGTACAGTTTGAATATAAGGAAGATAATGAATTGTGTACAATACTTCTTTTGAAGGAAATCCGAGAGAATTGATATCAACTATAATATCACAAACAGTAAAAGAAGCAAATGGAAAACTAGACTCAGAATGTGAATTAGTAAAGAACAAGTAAGAAAAGGAACTGTTTTTTCATACAGGAATAACAGGAACAGTGCTTTGGACAAAACATTTTCAGACTGAAAAGGATTGCTGTTACGAATCCTTTGATCAATCTTTAAATATAAAGAATATTATGCAACTTGTACGGAAAGTTCCATTGGAGCAAATGGGAGAGAATTTACATCAATCACAATGATCTGAAATGCAAGGGAAACAAAGGGAAACCTAGACGCAATACAATGGGAAATAGAAAAGAACAAATATCCAAAATAATGGAATTTTCAATAGGAAATAACTGGAAGATTTCTCTACCCAGTCACCCTTTCCACTGAATAGAACTGTTGTTAAGTACCCTTTCGTACAGTTGGAATATAAGGAAGATAATGAATTGTGTACAAAACTTCTTTTGAAGGAAATCCGAGAGAATTGATATCAACTATAATATCACAAACAGTAAAAGAAGCAAATGGAAAACTAGACTCAGAATGTGAATTAGTAAAGAACAAGTAAGAAAAGGTATTGTTTTTTCATACAGGAATAACAGGAACAGTGCTTTGGACAAAACATTTTCAGACTGAAAAGGATTGCTGTTACGAATCCTTTGATCAATCTTTAAATATAAAGAAGATTATGCAACTTGGACAGAAAGTTCCATTGGAGCAAATGGGAGAGAATTTACATCAATCACAATGATCTGAAATGCAAGGGAAACAAAGGGAAACCTAGACGCAATACAATGGGAAATAGAGAAGAACAAATATCCAAAATAATGGAATTTTCAATAGGAAATAACTTGAAGATTTCTCTACCCAGTCACCCTTTCCACTGAATAGGACTGTTGTTAAGAACCCTTTCGTACAGTTTGAATATAACGAAGATAATGAATTGTGTACAAAACTTCTTTTGAAGGAAATCCGAGAGAATTGATATCAACTATAATATCACAAACAGTAAAAGAAGCAAAAGGAAAACTAGACTCAGAATGTGAATTAGTAAAAAACAAGTAAGAAAAGGAACTGTTTTTTCATACAGGAATAACAGGAACAGTGCTTTGGACAAAACATTTTCAGACTGAAAAGGATTGCTGTTACGAATCCTTTGATCAATCTTTAAATATAAAGAAGATTATGCAACTTGTACAGAAAGTTCCATTGGAGCAAATGGGAGAGAATTTACATCAATCACAATGATCTGAAATGCAAGGGAAACAAAGGGAAACCTAGACTCAATACAATGGGAAATAGAGAAGAACAAATATCCAAAATAATGGAATTTTCAATAGGAAATAACTTGAAGATTTCTCTACCCAGTCACCCTTTCCACTGAATAGGACTGTTGTTAAGAACCCTTTCGTACAGTTTGAATATAACGAAGATAATGAATTGTGTACAAAACTTCTTTTGAAGAAAATCCGAGAGAATTGATATCAACTATAATATCACAAACAGTAAAAGAAGCAAATGGAAAACTAGACTCAGAATGTGAATTAGTAAAGAACAAGTAAGAAAAGGAATTGTTTTTTCAAAAAGGAATAACAGGAACAGTGCTTTGGACAAAACATTTTCAGACTGAAAAGGATTGCTGTTACGAATCCTTTGATCAATCTTTAAATATAAAGAAGATTATGCAACTTGTACAGAAAGTTCCATTGGAGCAAATGGGAGAGAATTTCCATCAATTACAATGATCTGAAATGCAAGGGAAACAAAGGGAAACCTAGACTGAATACAATGGGAAATAGAGAAGAACAAATATCCAAAATAATGGAATTTTCAATAGGAAATAACTGGAAGATTTCTCTATCCAGTCACCCTTTCCACTGAATAGGACTGTTGTTAAGAACCTTTCGTACAGTTTGAATATAAGGAAAGTTAATGAATTGTGTACAAAACTTCTTTTGAAGGAAATCCGAGAGAATTGATATCAACTATAATATCACAAACAGTAAAAGAAGCAAATGGAAAACTAGACTCAGAATGTGAATTAGTAAAGAACAAGTAAGAAAAGGAACTGTTTTTTCATACAGGAATAACAGGAACAGTGCTTTGGACAAAACATTTTCAGACTGAAAAGGATTGCTGTTACGAATCTTTTGATCAATCTTTAAATATAAAGAAGATTATGCAACTTGTACAGAAAGTTCCATTGGAGCAAATGGGAGAGAATTTACATCAATTACAATGATCTGAAATGCAAGGGAAACAAAGGGAAACCTAGACTGAATACAATGGGAAATAGAGAAGAACAAATATCCAAAATAATGGAATTTTCAGTAGGAATTAACTTGAAGATTTCTCTACCCAGTAACCCTTTCCACTGAATAGGACTGTTGTTAAGAACCCTTTCGTACAGTTTGAATATAAGGAAAGTTAATGAATTGTGTACAAAACTTCTTTTGAAGGAAATCCGAGAGAATTGATATCAACTATAATATCACAAACAGTAAAAGAAGCAAATGGAAAACTAGACTCAGAATGTGAATTAGTAAAGAACAAGTAAGAAAAGGAACTGTTTTTTCATACAGGAATAACAGGAACAGTGCTTTGGACAAAACATTTTCAGACTGAAAAGGATTGCTGTTACGAATCCTTTGATCAATCTTTAAATATAAAGAAGATTATGCAACTTGTACAGAAAGTTCCATTGGAGCAAATGGGAGAGAATTTACATCAATCACAATGATCTGAAATGCAAGGGAAACAAAGGGAAACCTAGACGCAATACAATGGGAAATAGAGAAGAACAAATATCCAAAATAATGGAATTTTCAGTAGGAAATAACTTGAAGATTTCTCTACCCAGTAACCCTTTCCACTGAATAGGACTGTTGTTAAGAAACCTTTCGTACAGTTTGAATATAAGGAAGATAATGAATTGTGTACAAAACTTCTTTGGAAGAAAATCCGAGAGAATTGATATCAACTATAATATCACAAACAGTAAAAAAAGCAAATGGAAAACTAGACTCAGAATGTGAATTAGTAAAGAACAAGTAAGAAAAGGTATTGTTTTTTCATACAGGAATAACAGGAACAGTGCTTTGGACAAAACATTTTCAGACTGAAAAGGATTGCTGTTACGAATCCTTTGATCAATCTTTAAATATAAAGAAGATTATGCAACTTGGACAGAAAGTTCCATTGGAGCAAATGGGAGAGAATTTACATCAATCACAATGATCTGAAATGCAAGGGAAACAAAGGGAAACCTAGACTGAATACAATGGGAAATAGAGAAGAACAAATATCCAAAATAATGGAATTTTCAGTAGGAATTAACTTGAAGATTTCTCTACCCAGTAACCCTTTCCACTGAATAGGACTGTTGTTAAGAACCCTTTCGTACAGTTTGAATATAAGGAAGATAATGAATTGTGTACAAAACTTCTTTGGAAGAAAATCCGAGAGAATTGATATCAACTATAATATCACAAACAGTAAAAAAAGCAAATGGAAAACTAGACTCAGAATGTGAATTAGTAAAGAACAAGTAAGAAAAGGTATTGTTTTTTCATACAGGAATAACAGGAACAGTGCTTTGGACAAAACATTTTCAGACTGAAAAGGATTGCTGTTACGAATCCTTTGATCAATCTTTAAATATAAAGAAGATTATGCAACTTGTACAGAAAGTTCCATTGGAGCAAATGGGAGAGAATTTACATCAATCACAATGATCTGAAATGCAAGGGAAACAAAGGGAAACCTAGACGCAATACAATGGGAAATAGAGAAGAACAAATATCCAAAATAATGGAATTTTCAGTAGGAAATAACTTGAAGATTTCTCTACCCAGTAACCCTTTCCACTGAATAGGACTGTTGTTAAGAACCCTTTCGTACAGTTTGAATATAAGGAAGATAATGAATTGTGTACAAAACTTCTTTGGAAGAAAATCCGAGAGAATTGATATCAACTATAATATCACAAACAGTAAAAAAAGCAAATGGAAAACTAGACTCAGAATGTGAATTAGTAAAGAACAAGTAAGAAAAGGTATTGTTTTTTCATACAGGAATAACAGGAACAGTGCTTTGGACAAAACATTTTCAGACTGAAAAGGATTGCTGTTACGAATCCTTTGATCAATCTTTAAATATAAAGAAGATTATGCAACTTGTACAGAAAGTTCCATTGGAGCAAATGGGAGAGAATTTACATCAATCACAATGATCTGAAATGCAAGGGAAACAAAGGGAAACCTAGACGCAATACAATGGGAAATAGAGAAGAACAAATATCCAAAATAATGGAATTTTCAATAGGAAATAACTTGAAGATTTCTCTACCCAGTCACCCTTTCCACTGAATAGGACTGTTGTTAAGAACCCTTCGTACAGTTTGAATATAAGGAAGATAATGAATTGTGTACAATACTTCTTTTGAAGGAAATCCGAGAGAATTGATATCAACTATAATATCACAAACAGTAAAAGAAGCAAATGGAAAACTAGACTCAGAATGTGAATTAGTAAAGAACAAGTAAGAAAAGGAACTGTTTTTTCATACAGGAATAACAGGAACAGTGCTTTGGACAAAACATTTTCAGACTGAAAAGGATTGCTGTTACGAATCCTTTGATCAATCTTTAAATATAAAGAATATTATGCAACTTGTACGGAAAGTTCCATTGGAGCAAATGGGAGAGAATTTACATCAATCACAATGATCTGAAATGCAAGGGAAACAAAGGGAAACCTAGACGCAATACAATGGGAAATAGAAAAGAACAAATATCCAAAATAATGGAATTTTCAATAGGAAATAACTGGAAGATTTCTCTACCCAGTCACCCTTTCCACTGAATAGAACTGTTGTTAAGTACCCTTTCGTACAGTTGGAATATAAGGAAGATAATGAATTGTGTACAAAACTTCTTTTGAAGGAAATCCGAGAGAATTGATATCAACTATAATATCACATACAGTAAAAGAAGCAAATGGAAAACTAGACTTAGAATGTGAATTATTAAAGAACAAGTAAGAAAAGGAATTGTTTTTTCATACAGGAATAACAGGAACAGTGCTTTGGACAAAACATTTTCAGACTGAAAAGGATTGCTGTTACGAATCCTTTGATCAATCTTTAAATATAAAGAAGATTATGCAACTTGTACAGAAAGTTCCATTGGAGCAAATGGGAGAGAATTTACATCAATTACAATGATCTGAAATGCAAGGGAAACAAAGGGAAACCTAGACTCAATACAATGGGAAATAGAGAAGAACAAATATCCAAAATAATGGAATTTTCAGTAGGAAATAACTTGAAGATTTCTCTACCCAGTCACCCCTTCCACTGAATAGGACTGTTGTTAAGAACCCTTTCGTACAGTTTGAATATAAGGAAGATAATGAATTGTGTACAAAACTTCTTTTGAAGAAAATCCGAGAGAATTGATATCAACTATAATATCACAAACAGTAAAAGAAGCAAATGGAAAACTAGACTCAGAATGTGAATTAGTAAAGAACAAGTAAGAAAAGGAATTGTTTTTTCAAAAAGGAATAACAGGAACAGTGCTTTGGACAAAACATTTTCAGACTGAAAAGGATTGCTGTTACGAATCCTTTGATCAATCTTTAAATATAAAGAAGATTATGCAACTTGTACAGAAAGTTCCATTGGAGCAAATGGGAGAGAATTTCCATCAATTACAATGATCTGAAATGCAAGGGAAACAAAGGGAAACCTAGACTGAATACAATGGGAAATAGAGAAGAACAAATATCCAAAATAATGGAATTTTCAATAGGAAATAACTGGAAGATTTCTCTATCCAGTCACCCTTTCCACTGAATAGGACTGTTGTTAAGAACCTTTCGTACAGTTTGAATATAAGGAAAGTTAATGAATTGTGTACAAAACTTCTTTTGAAGGAAATCCGAGAGAATTGATATCAACTATAATATCACAAACAGTAAAAGAAGCAAATGGAAAACTAGACTCAGAATGTGAATTAGTAAAGAACAAGTAAGAAAAGGAACTGTTTTTTCATACAGGAATAACAGGAACAGTGCTTTGGACAAAACATTTTCAGACTGAAAAGGATTGCTGTTACGAATCTTTTGATCAATCTTTAAATATAAAGAAGATTATGCAACTTGTACAGAAAGTTCCATTGGAGCAAATGGGAGAGAATTTACATCAATTACAATGATCTGAAATGCAAGGGAAACAAAGGGAAACCTAGACTGAATACAATGGGAAATAGAGAAGAACAAATATCCAAAATAATGGAATTTTCAGTAGGAATTAACTTGAAGATTTCTCTACCCAGTAACCCTTTCCACTGAATAGGACTGTTGTTAAGAACCCTTTCGTACAGTTTGAATATAAGGAAGATAATGAATTGTGTACAAAACTTCTTTGGAAGAAAATCCGAGAGAATTGATATCAACTATAATATCACAAACAGTAAAAAAAGCAAATGGAAAACTAGACTCAGAATGTGAATTAGTAAAGAACAAGTAAGAAAAGGTATTGTTTTTTCATACAGGAATAACAGGAACAGTGCTTTGGACAAAACATTTTCAGACTGAAAAGGATTGCTGTTACGAATCCTTTGATCAATCTTTAAATATAAAGAAGATTATGCAACTTGTACAGAAAGTTCCATTGGAGCAAATGGGAGAGAATTTACATCAATCACAATGATCTGAAATGCAAGGGAAACAAAGGGAAACCTAGACGCAATACAATGGGAAATAGAGAAGAACAAATATCCAAAAAAATGGAATTTTCAGTAGGAAATAACTTGAAGATTTCTCTACCCAGTAACCCTTTCCACTGAATAGGACTGTTGTTAAGAACCCTTTCGTACAGTTTGAATATAAGGAAGATAATGAATTGTGTACAAAACTTCTTTGGAAGAAAATCCGAGAGAATTGATATCAACTATAATATCACAAACAGTAAAAAAAGCAAATGGAAAACTAGACTCAGAATGTGAATTAGTAAAGAACAAGTAAGAAAAGGTATTGTTTTTTCATACAGGAATAACAGGAACAGTGCTTTGGACAAAACATTTTCAGACTGAAAAGGATTGCTGTTACGAATCCTTTGATCAATCTTTAAATATAAAGAAGATTATGCAACTTGGACAGAAAGTTCCATTGGAGCAAATGGGAGAGAATTTACATCAATCACAATGATCTGAAATGCAAGGGAAACAAAGGGAAACCTAGACGCAATACAATGGGAAATAGAGAAGAACAAATATCCAAAATAATGGAATTTTCAATAGGAAATAACTTGAAGATTTCTCTACCCAGTCACCCTTTCCACTGAATAGGACTGTTGTTAAGAACCCTTTCGTACAGTTTGAATATAACGAAGATAATGAATTGTGTACAAAACTTCTTTTGAAGGAAATCCGAGAGAATTGATATCAACTATAATATCACAAACAGTAAAAGAAGCAATAGGAAAACTAGACTCAGAATGTGAATTAGTAAAAAACAAGTAAGAAAAGGAACTGTTTTTTCATACAGGAATAACAGGAACAGTGCTTTGGACAAAACATTTTCAGACTGAAAAGGATTGCTGTTACGAATCCTTTGATCAATCTTTAAATATAAAGAAGATTATGCAACTTGTACAGAAAGTTCCATTGGAGCAAATGGGAGAGAATTTACATCAATCACAATGATCTGAAATGCAAGGGAAACAAAGGGAAACCTAGACTCAATACAATGGGAAATAGAGAAGAACAAATATCCAAAATAATGGAATTTTCAATAGGAAATAACTTGAAGATTTCTCTACCCAGTCACCCTTTCCACTGAATAGGACTGTTGTTAAGAACCCTTTCGTACAGTTTGAATATAACGAAGATAATGAATTGTGTACAAAACTTCTTTTGAAGAAAATCCGAGAGAATTGATATCAACTATAATATCACAAACAGTAAAAGAAGCAAATGGAAAACTAGACTCAGAATGTGAATTAGTAAAGAACAAGTAAGAAAAGGAATTGTTTTTTCAAAAAGGAATAACAGGAACAGTGCTTTGGACAAAACATTTTCAGACTGAAAAGGATTGCTGTTACGAATCCTTTGATCAATCTTTAAATATAAAGAAGATTATGCAACTTGTACAGAAAGTTCCATTGGAGCAAATGGGAGAGAATTTCCATCAATTACAATGATCTGAAATGCAAGGGAAACAAAGGGAAACCTAGACTGAATACAATGGGAAATAGAGAAGAACAAATATCCAAAATAATGGAATTTTCAATAGGAAATAACTGGAAGATTTCTCTATCCAGTCACCCTTTCCACTGAATAGGACTGTTGTTAAGAACCTTTCGTACAGTTTGAATATAAGGAAAGTTAATGAATTGTGTACAAAACTTCTTTTGAAGGAAATCCGAGAGAATTGATATCAACTATAATATCACAAACAGTAAAAGAAGCAAATGGAAAACTAGACTCAGAATGTGAATTAGTAAAGAACAAGTAAGAAAAGGAACTGTTTTTTCATACAGGAATAACAGGAACAGTGCTTTGGACAAAACATTTTCAGACTGAAAAGGATTGCTGTTACGAATCTTTTGATCAATCTTTAAATATAAAGAAGATTATGCAACTTGTACAGAAAGTTCCATTGGAGCAAATGGGAGAGAATTTACATCAATTACAATGATCTGAAATGCAAGGGAAACAAAGGGAAACCTAGACTGAATACAATGGGAAATAGAGAAGAACAAATATCCAAAATAATGGAATTTTCAGTAGGAATTAACTTGAAGATTTCTCTACCCAGTAACCCTTTCCACTGAATAGGACTGTTGTTAAGAACCCTTTCGTACAGTTTGAATATAAGGAAGATAATGAATTGTGTACAAAACTTCTTTGGAAGAAAATCCGAGAGAATTGATATCAACTATAATATCACAAACAGTAAAAAAAGCAAATGGAAAACTAGACTCAGAATGTGAATTAGTAAAGAACAAGTAAGAAAAGGTATTGTTTTTTCATACAGGAATAACAGGAACAGTGCTTTGGACAAAACATTTTCAGACTGAAAAGGATTGCTGTTACGAATCCTTTGATCAATCTTTAAATATAAAGAAGATTATGCAACTTGTACAGAAAGTTCCATTGGAGCAAATGGGAGAGAATTTACATCAATCACAATGATCTGAAATGCAAGGGAAACAAAGGGAAACCTAGACGCAATACAATGGGAAATAGAGAAGAACAAATATCCAAAATAATGGAATTTTCAGTAGGAAATAACTTGAAGATTTCTCTACCCAGTAACCCTTTCCACTGAATAGGACTGTTGTTAAGAAACCTTTCGTACAGTTTGAATATAAGGAAGATAATGAATTGTGTACAAAACTTCTTTGGAAGAAAATCCGAGAGAATTGATATCAACTATAATATCACAAACAGTAAAAAAAGCAAATGGAAAACTAGACTCAGAATGTGAATTAGTAAAGAACAAGTAAGAAAAGGTATTGTTTTTTCATACAGGAATAACAGGAACAGTGCTTTGGACAAAACATTTTCAGACTGAAAAGGATTGCTGTTACGAATCCTTTGATCAATCTTTAAATATAAAGAAGATTATGCAACTTGTACAGAAAGTTCCATTGGAGCAAATGGGAGAGAATTTACATCAATCACAATGATCTGAAATGCAAGGGAAACAAAGGGAAACCTAGACTGAATACAATGGGAAATAGAGAAGAACAAATATCCAAAATAATGGAATTTTCAGTAGGAATTAACTTGAAGATTTCTCTACCCAGTAACCCTTTCCACTGAATAGGACTGTTGTTAAGAACCCTTTCGTACAGTTTGAATATAAGGAAGATAATGAATTGTGTACAAAACTTCTTTGGAAGAAAATCCGAGAGAATTGATATCAACTATAATATCACAAACAGTAAAAAAAGCAAATGGAAAACTAGACTCAGAATGTGAATTAGTAAAGAACAAGTAAGAAAAGGTATTGTTTTTTCATACAGGAATAACAGGAACAGTGCTTTGGACAAAACATTTTCAGACTGAAAAGGATTGCTGTTACGAATCCTTTGATCAATCTTTAAATATAAAGAAGATTATGCAACTTGTACAGAAAGTTCCATTGGAGCAAATGGGAGAGAATTTACATCAATCACAATGATCTGAAATGCAAGGGAAACAAAGGGAAACCTAGACGCAATACAATGGGAAATAGAGAAGAACAAATATCCAAAATAATGGAATTTTCAGTAGGAAATAACTTGAAGATTTCTCTACCCAGTAACCCTTTCCACTGAATAGGACTGTTGTTAAGAACCCTTTCGTACAGTTTGAATATAAGGAAGATAATGAATTGTGTACAAAACTTCTTTGGAAGAAAATCCGAGAGAATTGATATCAACTATAATATCACAAACAGTAAAAAAAGCAAATGGAAATCTAGACTCAGAATGTGAATTAGTAAAGAACAAGTAAGAAAAGGTATTGTTTTTTCATACAGGAATAACAGGAACAGTGCTTTGGACAAAACATTTTCAGACTGAAAAGGATTGCTGTTACGAATCCTTTGATCAATCTTTAAATATAAAGAAGATTATGCAACTTGGACAGAAAGTTCCATTGGAGCAAATGGGAGAGAATTTACATCAATCACAATGATCTGAAATGCAAGGGAAACAAAGGGAAACCTAGACGCAATACAATGGGAAATAGAGAAGAACAAATATCCAAAATAATGGAATTTTCAATAGGAAATAACTTGAAGATTTCTCTACCCAGTCACCCTTTCCACTGAATAGGACTGTTGTTAAGAACCCTTCGTACAGTTTGAATATAAGGAAGATAATGAATTGTGTACAATACTTCTTTTGAAGGAAATCCGAGAGAATTGATATCAACTATAATATCACAAACAGTAAAAGAAGCAAATGGAAAACTAGACTCAGAATGTGAATTAGTAAAGAACAAGTAAGAAAAGGAACTGTTTTTTCATACAGGAATAACAGGAACAGTGCTTTGGACAAAACATTTTCAGACTGAAAAGGATTGCTGTTACGAATCCTTTGATCAATCTTTAAATATAAAGAATATTATGCAACTTGTACGGAAAGTTCCATTGGAGCAAATGGGAGAGAATTTACATCAATCACAATGATCTGAAATGCAAGGGAAACAAAGGGAAACCTAGACGCAATACAATGGGAAATAGAAAAGAACAAATATCCAAAATAATGGAATTTTCAATAGGAAATAACTGGAAGATTTCTCTACCCAGTCACCCTTTCCACTGAATAGAACTGTTGTTAAGTACCCTTTCGTACAGTTGGAATATAAGGAAGATAATGAATTGTGTACAAAACTTCTTTTGAAGGAAATCCGAGAGAATTGATATCAACTATAATATCACATACAGTAAAAGAAGCAAATGGAAAACTAGACTTAGAATGTGAATTATTAAAGAACAAGTAAGAAAAGGAATTGTTTTTTCATACAGGAATAACAGGAACAGTGCTTTGGACAAAACATTTTCAGACTGAAAAGGATTGCTGTTACGAATCCTTTGATCAATCTTTAAATATAAAGAAGATTATGCAACTTGTACAGAAAGTTCCATTGGAGCAAATGGGAGAGAATTTACATCAATTACAATGATCTGAAATGCAAGGGAAACAAAGGGAAACCTAGACTCAATACAATGGGAAATAGAGAAGAACAAATATCCAAAATAATGGAATTTCAGTAGGAAATAACTTGAAGATTTCTCTACCCAGTCACCCCTTCCACTGAATAGGACTGTTGTTAAGAACCCTTTCGTACAGTTTGAATATAAGGAAGATAATGAATTGTGTACAAAACTTCTTTTGAAGAAAATCCGAGAGAATTGATATCAACTATAATATCACAAACAGTAAAAGAAGCAAATGGAAAACTAGACTCAGAATGTGAATTAGTAAAGAACAAGTAAGAAAAGGAATTGTTTTTTCAAAAAGGAATAACAGGAACAGTGCTTTGGACAAAACATTTTCAGACTGAAAAGGATTGCTGTTACGAATCCTTTGATCAATCTTTAAATATAAAGAAGATTATGCAACTTGTACAGAAAGTTCCATTGGAGCAAATGGGAGAGAATTTCCATCAATTACAATGATCTGAAATGCAAGGGAAACAAAGGGAAACCTAGACTGAATACAATGGGAAATAGAGAAGAACAAATATCCAAAATAATGGAATTTTCAATAGGAAATAACTGGAAGATTTCTCTATCCAGTCACCCTTTCCACTGAATAGGACTGTTGTTAAGAACCTTTCGTACAGTTTGAATATAAGGAAAGTTAATGAATTGTGTACAAAACTTCTTTTGAAGGAAATCCGAGAGAATTGATATCAACTATAATATCACAAACAGTAAAAGAAGCAAATGGAAAACTAGACTCAGAATGTGAATTAGTAAAGAACAAGTAAGAAAAGGAACTGTTTTTTCATACAGGAATAACAGGAACAGTGCTTTGGACAAAACATTTTCAGACTGAAAAGGATTGCTGTTACGAATCTTTTGATCAATCTTTAAATATAAAGAAGATTATGCAACTTGTACAGAAAGTTCCATTGGAGCAAATGGGAGAGAATTTACATCAATTACAATGATCTGAAATGCAAGGGAAACAAAGGGAAACCTAGACTGAATACAATGGGAAATAGAGAAGAACAAATATCCAAAATAATGGAATTTTCAGTAGGAATTAACTTGAAGATTTCTCTACCCAGTAACCCTTTCCACTGAATAGGAATGTTGTTAAGAACCCTTTCGTACAGTTTGAATATAAGGAAGATAATGAATTGTGTACAAAACTTCTTTGGAAGAAAATCCGAGAGAATTGATATCAACTATAATATCACAAACAGTAAAAAAAGCAAATGGAAAACTAGACTCAGAATGTGAATTAGTAAAGAACAAGTAAGAAAAGGTATTGTTTTTTCATACAGGAATAACAGGAACAGTGCTTTGGACAAAACATTTTCAGACTGAAAAGGATTGCTGTTACGAATCCTTTGATCAATCTTTAAATATAAAGAAGATTATGCAACTTGTACAGAAAGTTCCATTGGAGCAAATGGGAGAGAATTTACATCAATCACAATGATCTGAAATGCAAGGGAAACAAAGGGAAACCTAGACGCAATACAATGGGAAATAGAGAAGAACAAATATCCAAAAAAATGGAATTTTCAGTAGGAAATAACTTGAAGATTTCTCTACCCAGTAACCCTTTCCACTGAATAGGACTGTTGTTAAGAACCCTTTCGTACAGTTTGAATATAAGGAAGATAATGAATTGTGTACAAAACTTCTTTGGAAGAAAATCCGAGAGAATTGATATCAACTATAATATCACAAACAGTAAAAAAAGCAAATGGAAAACTAGACTCAGAATGTGAATTAGTAAAGAACAAGTAAGAAAAGGTATTGTTTTTTCATACAGGAATAACAGGAACAGTGCTTTGGACAAAACATTTTCAGACTGAAAAGGATTGCTGTTACGAATCCTTTGATCAATCTTTAAATATAAAGAAGATTATGCAACTTGGACAGAAAGTTCCATTGGAGCAAATGGGAGAGAATTTACATCAATCACAATGATCTGAAATGCAAGGGAAACAAAGGGAAACCTAGACGCAATACAATGGGAAATAGAGAAGAACAAATATCCAAAATAATGGAATTTTCAATAGGAAATAACTTGAAGATTTCTCTACCCAGTCACCCTTTCCACTGAATAGGACTGTTGTTAAGAACCCTTTCGTACAGTTTGAATATAACGAAGATAATGAATTGTGTACAAAACTTCTTTTGAAGGAAATCCGAGAGAATTGATATCAACTATAATATCACAAACAGTAAAAGAAGCAAAAGGAAAACTAGACTCAGAATGTGAATTAGTAAAAAACAAGTAAGAAAAGGAACTGTTTTTTCATACAGGAATAACAGGAACAGTGCTTTGGACAAAACATTTTCAGACTGAAAAGGATTGCTGTTACGAATCCTTTGATCAATCTTTAAATATAAAGAAGATTATGCAACTTGTACAGAAAGTTCCATTGGAGCAAATGGGAGAGAATTTACATCAATCACAATGATCTGAAATGCAAGGGAAACAAAGGGAAACCTAGACTCAATACAATGGGAAATAGAGAAGAACAAATATCCAAAATAATGGAATTTTCAATAGGAAATAACTTGAAGATTTCTCTACCCAGTCACCCTTTCCACTGAATAGGACTGTTGTTAAGAACCCTTTCGTACAGTTTGAATATAACGAAGATAATGAATTGTGTACAAAACTTCTTTTGAAGAAAATCCGAGAGAATTGATATCAACTATAATATCACAAACAGTAAAAGAAGCAAATGGAAAACTAGACTCAGAATGTGAATTAGTAAAGAACAAGTAAGAAAAGGAATTGTTTTTTCAAAAAGGAATAACAGGAACAGTGCTTTGGACAAAACATTTTCAGACTGAAAAGGATTGCTGTTACGAATCCTTTGATCAATCTTTAAATATAAAGAAGATTATGCAACTTGTACAGAAAGTTCCATTGGAGCAAATGGGAGAGAATTTCCATCAATTACAATGATCTGAAATGCAAGGGAAACAAAGGGAAACCTAGACTGAATACAATGGGAAATAGAGAAGAACAAATATCCAAAATAATGGAATTTTCAATAGGAAATAACTGGAAGATTTCTCTATCCAGTCACCCTTTCCACTGAATAGGACTGTTGTTAAGAACCTTTCGTACAGTTTGAATATAAGGAAAGTTAATGAATTGTGTACAAAACTTCTTTTGAAGGAAATCCGAGAGAATTGATATCAACTATAATATCACAAACAGTAAAAGAAGCAAATGGAAAACTAGA
Organism: Sminthopsis crassicaudata; assembly: GCF_048593235.1. NCBI lineage: Eukaryota > Metazoa > Chordata > Mammalia > Dasyuromorphia > Dasyuridae > Sminthopsis > Sminthopsis crassicaudata. The sequence goes on from NC_133619.1 coordinate 204,017,575, forward strand.
CTCAGAATGTGAATTAGTAAAGAACAAGTAAGAAAAGGAACTGTTTTTTCATACAGGAATAACAGGAACAGTGCTTTGGACAAAACATTTTCAGACTGAAAAGGATTGCTGTTACGAATCTTTTGATCAATCTTTAAATATAAAGAAGATTATGCAACTTGTACAGAAAGTTCCATTGGAGCAAATGGGAGAGAATTTACATCAATTACAATGATCTGAAATGCAAGGGAAACAAAGGGAAACCTAGACTGAATACAATGGGAAATAGAGAAGAACAAATATCCAAAATAATGGAATTTTCAGTAGGAATTAACTTGAAGATTTCTCTACCCAGTAACCCTTTCCACTGAATAGGACTGTTGTTAAGAACCCTTTCGTACAGTTTGAATATAAGGAAAGTTAATGAATTGTGTACAAAACTTCTTTTGAAGGAAATCCGAGAGAATTGATATCAACTATAATATCACAAACAGTAAAAGAAGCAAATGGAAAACTAGACTCAGAATGTGAATTAGTAAAGAACAAGTAAGAAAAGGAACTGTTTTTTCATACAGGAATAACAGGAACAGTGCTTTGGACAAAACATTTTCAGACTGAAAAGGATTGCTGTTACGAATCCTTTGATCAATCTTTAAATATAAAGAAGATTATGCAACTTGTACAGAAAGTTCCATTGGAGCAAATGGGAGAGAATTTACATCAATCACAATGATCTGAAATGCAAGGGAAACAAAGGGAAACCTAGACGCAATACAATGGGAAATAGAGAAGAACAAATATCCAAAATAATGGAATTTTCAGTAGGAAATAACTTGAAGATTTCTCTACCCAGTAACCCTTTCCACTGAATAGGACTGTTGTTAAGAAACCTTTCGTACAGTTTGAATATAAGGAAGATAATGAATTGTGTACAAAACTTCTTTGGAAGAAAATCCGAGAGAATTGATATCAACTATAATATCACAAACAGTAAAAAAAGCAAATGGAAAACTAGACTCAGAATGTGAATTAGTAAAGAACAAGTAAGAAAAGGTATTGTTTTTTCATACAGGAATAACAGGAACAGTGCTTTGGACAAAACATTTTCAGACTGAAAAGGATTGCTGTTACGAATCCTTTGATCAATCTTTAAATATAAAGAAGATTATGCAACTTGGACAGAAAGTTCCATTGGAGCAAATGGGAGAGAATTTACATCAATCACAATGATCTGAAATGCAAGGGAAACAAAGGGAAACCTAGACTGAATACAATGGGAAATAGAGAAGAACAAATATCCAAAATAATGGAATTTTCAGTAGGAATTAACTTGAAGATTTCTCTACCCAGTAACCCTTTCCACTGAATAGGACTGTTGTTAAGAACCCTTTCGTACAGTTTGAATATAAGGAAGATAATGAATTGTGTACAAAACTTCTTTGGAAGAAAATCCGAGAGAATTGATATCAACTATAATATCACAAACAGTAAAAAAAGCAAATGGAAAACTAGACTCAGAATGTGAATTAGTAAAGAACAAGTAAGAAAAGGTATTGTTTTTTCATACAGGAATAACAGGAACAGTGCTTTGGACAAAACATTTTCAGACTGAAAAGGATTGCTGTTACGAATCCTTTGATCAATCTTTAAATATAAAGAAGATTATGCAACTTGTACAGAAAGTTCCATTGGAGCAAATGGGAGAGAATTTACATCAATCACAATGATCTGAAATGCAAGGGAAACAAAGGGAAACCTAGACGCAATACAATGGGAAATAGAGAAGAACAAATATCCAAAATAATGGAATTTTCAGTAGGAAATAACTTGAAGATTTCTCTACCCAGTAACCCTTTCCACTGAATAGGACTGTTGTTAAGAACCCTTTCGTACAGTTTGAATATAAGGAAGATAATGAATTGTGTACAAAACTTCTTTGGAAGAAAATCCGAGAGAATTGATATCAACTATAATATCACAAACAGTAAAAAAAGCAAATGGAAAACTAGACTCAGAATGTGAATTAGTAAAGAACAAGTAAGAAAAGGTATTGTTTTTTCATACAGGAATAACAGGAACAGTGCTTTGGACAAAACATTTTCAGACTGAAAAGGATTGCTGTTACGAATCCTTTGATCAATCTTTAAATATAAAGAAGATTATGCAACTTGTACAGAAAGTTCCATTGGAGCAAATGGGAGAGAATTTACATCAATCACAATGATCTGAAATGCAAGGGAAACAAAGGGAAACCTAGACGCAATACAATGGGAAATAGAGAAGAACAAATATCCAAAATAATGGAATTTTCAATAGGAAATAACTTGAAGATTTCTCTACCCAGTCACCCTTTCCACTGAATAGGACTGTTGTTAAGAACCCTTCGTACAGTTTGAATATAAGGAAGATAATGAATTGTGTACAATACTTCTTTTGAAGGAAATCCGAGAGAATTGATATCAACTATAATATCACAAACAGTAAAAGAAGCAAATGGAAAACTAGACTCAGAATGTGAATTAGTAAAGAACAAGTAAGAAAAGGAACTGTTTTTTCATACAGGAATAACAGGAACAGTGCTTTGGACAAAACATTTTCAGACTGAAAAGGATTGCTGTTACGAATCCTTTGATCAATCTTTAAATATAAAGAATATTATGCAACTTGTACGGAAAGTTCCATTGGAGCAAATGGGAGAGAATTTACATCAATCACAATGATCTGAAATGCAAGGGAAACAAAGGGAAACCTAGACGCAATACAATGGGAAATAGAAAAGAACAAATATCCAAAATAATGGAATTTTCAATAGGAAATAACTGGAAGATTTCTCTACCCAGTCACCCTTTCCACTGAATAGAACTGTTGTTAAGTACCCTTTCGTACAGTTGGAATATAAGGAAGATAATGAATTGTGTACAAAACTTCTTTTGAAGGAAATCCGAGAGAATTGATATCAACTATAATATCACATACAGTAAAAGAAGCAAATGGAAAACTAGACTTAGAATGTGAATTATTAAAGAACAAGTAAGAAAAGGAATTGTTTTTTCATACAGGAATAACAGGAACAGTGCTTTGGACAAAACATTTTCAGACTGAAAAGGATTGCTGTTACGAATCCTTTGATCAATCTTTAAATATAAAGAAGATTATGCAACTTGTACAGAAAGTTCCATTGGAGCAAATGGGAGAGAATTTACATCAATTACAATGATCTGAAATGCAAGGGAAACAAAGGGAAACCTAGACTCAATACAATGGGAAATAGAGAAGAACAAATATCCAAAATAATGGAATTTTCAGTAGGAAATAACTTGAAGATTTCTCTACCCAGTCACCCCTTCCACTGAATAGGACTGTTGTTAAGAACCCTTTCGTACAGTTTGAATATAAGGAAGATAATGAATTGTGTACAAAACTTCTTTTGAAGAAAATCCGAGAGAATTGATATCAACTATAATATCACAAACAGTAAAAGAAGCAAATGGAAAACTAGACTCAGAATGTGAATTAGTAAAGAACAAGTAAGAAAAGGAATTGTTTTTTCAAAAAGGAATAACAGGAACAGTGCTTTGGACAAAACATTTTCAGACTGAAAAGGATTGCTGTTACGAATCCTTTGATCAATCTTTAAATATAAAGAAGATTATGCAACTTGTACAGAAAGTTCCATTGGAGCAAATGGGAGAGAATTTCCATCAATTACAATGATCTGAAATGCAAGGGAAACAAAGGGAAACCTAGACTGAATACAATGGGAAATAGAGAAGAACAAATATCCAAAATAATGGAATTTTCAATAGGAAATAACTGGAAGATTTCTCTATCCAGTCACCCTTTCCACTGAATAGGACTGTTGTTAAGAACCTTTCGTACAGTTTGAATATAAGGAAAGTTAATGAATTGTGTACAAAACTTCTTTTGAAGGAAATCCGAGAGAATTGATATCAACTATAATATCACAAACAGTAAAAGAAGCAAATGGAAAACTAGACTCAGAATGTGAATTAGTAAAGAACAAGTAAGAAAAGGAACTGTTTTTTCATACAGGAATAACAGGAACAGTGCTTTGGACAAAACATTTTCAGACTGAAAAGGATTGCTGTTACGAATCTTTTGATCAATCTTTAAATATAAAGAAGATTATGCAACTTGTACAGAAAGTTCCATTGGAGCAAATGGGAGAGAATTTACATCAATTACAATGATCTGAAATGCAAGGGAAACAAAGGGAAACCTAGACTGAATACAATGGGAAATAGAGAAGAACAAATATCCAAAATAATGGAATTTTCAGTAGGAATTAACTTGAAGATTTCTCTACCCAGTAACCCTTTCCACTGAATAGGACTGTTGTTAAGAACCCTTTCGTACAGTTTGAATATAAGGAAGATAATGAATTGTGTACAAAACTTCTTTGGAAGAAAATCCGAGAGAATTGATATCAACTATAATATCACAAACAGTAAAAAAAGCAAATGGAAAACTAGACTCAGAATGTGAATTAGTAAAGAACAAGTAAGAAAAGGTATTGTTTTTTCATACAGGAATAACAGGAACAGTGCTTTGGACAAAACATTTTCAGACTGAAAAGGATTGCTGTTACGAATCCTTTGATCAATCTTTAAATATAAAGAAGATTATGCAACTTGTACAGAAAGTTCCATTGGAGCAAATGGGAGAGAATTTACATCACTCACAATGATCTGAAATGCAAGGGAAACAAAGGGAAACCTAGACGCAATACAATGGGAAATAGAGAAGAACAAATATCCAAAAAAATGGAATTTTCAGTAGGAAATAACTTGAAGATTTCTCTACCCAGTAACCCTTTCCACTGAATAGGACTGTTGTTAAGAACCCTTTCGTACAGTTTGAATATAAGGAAGATAATGAATTGTGTACAAAACTTCTTTGGAAGAAAATCCGAGAGAATTGATATCAACTATAATATCACAAACAGTAAAAAAAGCAAATGGAAAACTAGACTCAGAATGTGAATTAGTAAAGAACAAGTAAGAAAAGGTATTGTTTTTTCATACAGGAATAACAGGAACAGTGCTTTGGACAAAACATTTTCAGACTGAAAAGGATTGCTGTTACGAATCCTTTGATCAATCTTTAAATATAAAGAAGATTATGCAACTTGGACAGAAAGTTCCATTGGAGCAAATGGGAGAGAATTTACATCAATCACAATGATCTGAAATGCAAGGGAAACAAAGGGAAACCTAGACGCAATACAATGGGAAATAGAGAAGAACAAATATCCAAAATAATGGAATTTTCAATAGGAAATAACTTGAAGATTTCTCTACCCAGTCACCCTTTCCACTGAATAGGACTGTTGTTAAGAACCCTTTCGTACAGTTTGAATATAACGAAGATAATGAATTGTGTACAAAACTTCTTTTGAAGGAAATCCGAGAGAATTGATATCAACTATAATATCACAAACAGTAAAAGAAGCAATAGGAAAACTAGACTCAGAATGTGAATTAGTAAAAAACAAGTAAGAAAAGGAACTGTTTTTTCATACAGGAATAACAGGAACAGTGCTTTGGACAAAACATTTTCAGACTGAAAAGGATTGCTGTTACGAATCCTTTGATCAATCTTTAAATATAAAGAAGATTATGCAACTTGTACAGAAAGTTCCATTGGAGCAAATGGGAGAGAATTTACATCAATCACAATGATCTGAAATGCAAGGGAAACAAAGGGAAACCTAGACTCAATACAATGGGAAATAGAGAAGAACAAATATCCAAAATAATGGAATTTTCAATAGGAAATAACTTGAAGATTTCTCTACCCAGTCACCCTTTCCACTGAATAGGACTGTTGTTAAGAACCCTTTCGTACAGTTTGAATATAACGAAGATAATGAATTGTGTACAAAACTTCTTTTGAAGAAAATCCGAGAGAATTGATATCAACTATAATATCACAAACAGTAAAAGAAGCAAATGGAAAACTAGACTCAGAATGTGAATTAGTAAAGAACAAGTAAGAAAAGGAATTGTTTTTTCAAAAAGGAATAACAGGAACAGTGCTTTGGACAAAACATTTTCAGACTGAAAAGGATTGCTGTTACGAATCCTTTGATCAATCTTTAAATATAAAGAAGATTATGCAACTTGTACAGAAAGTTCCATTGGAGCAAATGGGAGAGAATTTCCATCAATTACAATGATCTGAAATGCAAGGGAAACAAAGGGAAACCTAGACTGAATACAATGGGAAATAGAGAAGAACAAATATCCAAAATAATGGAATTTTCAATAGGAAATAACTGGAAGATTTCTCTATCCAGTCACCCTTTCCACTGAATAGGACTGTTGTTAAGAACCTTTCGTACAGTTTGAATATAAGGAAAGTTAATGAATTGTGTACAAAACTTCTTTTGAAGGAAATCCGAGAGAATTGATATCAACTATAATATCACAAACAGTAAAAGAAGCAAATGGAAAACTAGACTCAGAATGTGAATTAGTAAAGAACAAGTAAGAAAAGGAACTGTTTTTTCATACAGGAATAACAGGAACAGTGCTTTGGACAAAACATTTTCAGACTGAAAAGGATTGCTGTTACGAATCTTTTGATCAATCTTTAAATATAAAGAAGATTATGCAACTTGTACAGAAAGTTCCATTGGAGCAAATGGGAGAGAATTTACATCAATTACAATGATCTGAAATGCAAGGGAAACAAAGGGAAACCTAGACTGAATACAATGGGAAATAGAGAAGAACAAATATCCAAAATAATGGAATTTTCAGTAGGAATTAACTTGAAGATTTCTCTACCCAGTAACCCTTTCCACTGAATAGGACTGTTGTTAAGAACCCTTTCGTACAGTTTGAATATAAGGAAGATAATGAATTGTGTACAAAACTTCTTTGGAAGAAAATCCGAGAGAATTGATATCAACTATAATATCACAAACAGTAAAAAAAGCAAATGGAAAACTAGACTCAGAATGTGAATTAGTAAAGAACAAGTAAGAAAAGGTATTGTTTTTTCATACAGGAATAACAGGAACAGTGCTTTGGACAAAACATTTTCAGACTGAAAAGGATTGCTGTTACGAATCCTTTGATCAATCTTTAAATATAAAGAAGATTATGCAACTTGTACAGAAAGTTCCATTGGAGCAAATGGGAGAGAATTTACATCAATCACAATGATCTGAAATGCAAGGGAAACAAAGGGAAACCTAGACGCAATACAATGGGAAATAGAGAAGAACAAATATCCAAAATAATGGAATTTTCAGTAGGAAATAACTTGAAGATTTCTCTACCCAGTAACCCTTTCCACTGAATAGGACTGTTGTTAAGAAACCTTTCGTACAGTTTGAATATAAGGAAGATAATGAATTGTGTACAAAACTTCTTTGGAAGAAAATCCGAGAGAATTGATATCAACTATAATATCACAAACAGTAAAAAAAGCAAATGGAAAACTAGACTCAGAATGTGAATTAGTAAAGAACAAGTAAGAAAAGGTATTGTTTTTTCATACAGGAATAACAGGAACAGTGCTTTGGACAAAACATTTTCAGACTGAAAAGGATTGCTGTTACGAATCCTTTGATCAATCTTTAAATATAAAGAAGATTATGCAACTTGGACAGAAAGTTCCATTGGAGCAAATGGGAGAGAATTTACATCAATCACAATGATCTGAAATGCAAGGGAAACAAAGGGAAACCTAGACTGAATACAATGGGAAATAGAGAAGAACAAATATCCAAAATAATGGAATTTTCAGTAGGAATTAACTTGAAGATTTCTCTACCCAGTAACCCTTTCCACTGAATAGGACTGTTGTTAAGAACCCTTTCGTACAGTTTGAATATAAGGAAGATAATGAATTGTGTACAAAACTTCTTTGGAAGAAAATCCGAGAGAATTGATATCAACTATAATATCACAAACAGTAAAAAAAGCAAATGGAAAACTAGACTCAGAATGTGAATTAGTAAAGAACAAGTAAGAAAAGGTATTGTTTTTTCATACAGGAATAACAGGAACAGTGCTTTGGACAAAACATTTTCAGACTGAAAAGGATTGCTGTTACGAATCCTTTGATCAATCTTTAAATATAAAGAAGATTATGCAACTTGTACAGAAAGTTCCATTGGAGCAAATGGGAGAGAATTTACATCAATCACAATGATCTGAAATGCAAGGGAAACAAAGGGAAACCTAGACGCAATACAATGGGAAATAGAGAAGAACAAATATCCAAAATAATGGAATTTTCAGTAGGAAATAACTTGAAGATTTCTCTACCCAGTAACCCTTTCCACTGAATAGGACTGTTGTTAAGAACCCTTTCGTACAGTTTGAATATAAGGAAGATAATGAATTGTGTACAAAACTTCTTTGGAAGAAAATCCGAGAGAATTGATATCAACTATAATATCACAAACAGTAAAAAAAGCAAATGGAAATCTAGACTCAGAATGTGAATTAGTAAAGAACAAGTAAGAAAAGGTATTGTTTTTTCATACAGGAATAACAGGAACAGTGCTTTGGACAAAACATTTTCAGACTGAAAAGGATTGCTGTTACGAATCCTTTGATCAATCTTTAAATATAAAGAAGATTATGCAACTTGGACAGAAAGTTCCATTGGAGCAAATGGGAGAGAATTTACATCAATCACAATGATCTGAAATGCAAGGGAAACAAAGGGAAACCTAGACGCAATACAATGGGAAATAGAGAAGAACAAATATCCAAAATAATGGAATTTTCAATAGGAAATAACTTGAAGATTTCTCTACCCAGTCACCCTTTCCACTGAATAGGACTGTTGTTAAGAACCCTTTCGTACAGTTTGAATATAAGGAAGATAATGAATTGTGTACAAAACTTCTTTTGAAGAAAATCCGAGAGAATTGATATCAACTATAATATCACAAACAGTAAAAAAAGCAAATGGAAATCTAGACTCAGAATGTGAATTAGTAAAGAACAAGTAAGAAAAGGTATTGTTTTTTCATACAGGAATAACAGGAACAGTGCTTTGGACAAAACATTTTCAGACTGAAAAGGATTGCTGTTACGAATCCTTTGATCAATCTTTAAATATAAAGAAGATTATGCAACTTGGACAGAAAGTTCCATTGGAGCAAATGGGAGAGAATTTACATCAATCACAATGATCTGAAATGCAAGGGAAACAAAGGGAAACCTAGACGCAATACAATGGGAAATAGAGAAGAACAAATATCCAAAATAATGGAATTTTCAATAGGAAATAACTTGAAGATTTCTCTACCCAGTCACCCTTTCCACTGAATAGGACTGTTGTTAAGAACCCTTTCGTACAGTTTGAATATAACGAAGATAATGAATTGTGTACAAAACTTCTTTTGAAGAAAATCCGAGAGAATTGATATCAACTATAATATCACAAACAGTAAAAGAAGCAAATGGAAAACTAGACTCAGAATGTGAATTAGTAAAGAACAAGTAAGAAAAGGAATTGTTTTTTCAAAAAGGAATAACAGGAACAGTGCTTTGGACAAAACATTTTCAGACTGAAAAGGATTGCTGTTACGAATCCTTTGATCAATCTTTAAATATAAAGAAGATTATGCAACTTGTACAGAAAGTTCCATTGGAGCAAATGGGAGAGAATTTCCATCAATTACAATGATCTGAAATGCAAGGGAAACAAAGGGAAACCTAGACTGAATACAATGGGAAATAGAGAAGAACAAATATCCAAAATAATGGAATTTTCAATAGGAAATAACTGGAAGATTTCTCTATCCAGTCACCCTTTCCACTGAATAGGACTGTTGTTAAGAACCTTTCGTACAGTTTGAATATAAGGAAAGTTAATGAATTGTGTACAAAACTTCTTTTGAAGGAAATCCGAGAGAATTGATATCAACTATAATATCACAAACAGTAAAAGAAGCAAATGGAAAACTAGACTCAGAATGTGAATTAGTAAAGAACAAGTAAGAAAAGGAACTGTTTTTTCATACAGGAATAACAGGAACAGTGCTTTGGACAAAACATTTTCAGACTGAAAAGGATTGCTGTTACGAATCTTTTGATCAATCTTTAAATATAAAGAAGATTATGCAACTTGTACAGAAAGTTCCATTGGAGCAAATGGGAGAGAATTTACATCAATTACAATGATCTGAAATGCAAGGGAAACAAAGGGAAACCTAGACTGAATACAATGGGAAATAGAGAAGAACAAATATCCAAAATAATGGAATTTTCAGTAGGAATTAACTTGAAGATTTCTCTACCCAGTAACCCTTTCCACTGAATAGGACTGTTGTTAAGAACCCTTTCGTACAGTTTGAATATAAGGAAGATAATGAATTGTGTACAAAACTTCTTTGGAAGAAAATCCGAGAGAATTGATATCAACTATAATATCACAAACAGTAAAAAAAGCAAATGGAAAACTAGACTCAGAATGTGAATTAGTAAAGAACAAGTAAGAAAAGGTATTGTTTTTTCATACAGGAATAACAGGAACAGTGCTTTGGACAAAACATTTTCAGACTGAAAAGGATTGCTGTTACGAATCCTTTGATCAATCTTTAAATATAAAGAAGATTATGCAACTTGTACAGAAAGTTCCATTGGAGCAAATGGGAGAGAATTTACATCAATCACAATGATCTGAAATGCAAGGGAAACAAAGGGAAACCTAGACGCAATACAATGGGAAATAGAGAAGAACAAATATCCAAAATAATGGAATTTTCAGTAGGAAATAACTTGAAGATTTCTCTACCCAGTAACCCTTTCCACTGAATAGGACTGTTGTTAAGAACCCTTTCGTACAGTTTGAATATAAGGAAGATAATGAATTGTGTACAAAACTTCTTTGGAAGAAAATCCGAGAGAATTGATATCAACTATAATATCACAAACAGTAAAAAAAGCAAATGGAAAACTAGACTCAGAATGTGAATTAGTAAAGAACAAGTAAGAAAAGGTATTGTTTTTTCATACAGGAATAACAGGAACAGTGCTTTGGACAAAACATTTTCAGACTGAAAAGGATTGCTGTTACGAATCCTTTGATCAATCTTTAAATATAAAGAAGATTATGCAACTTGGACAGAAAGTTCCATTGGAGCAAATGGGAGAGAATTTACATCAATCACAATGATCTGAAATGCAAGGGAAACAAAGGGAAACCTAGACGCAATACAATGGGAAATAGAGAAGAACAAATATCCAAAATAATGGAATTTTCAGTAGGAAATAACTTGAAGATTTCTCTACCCAGTAACCCTTTCCACTGAATAGGACTGTTGTTAAGAACCCTTTCGTACAGTTTGAATATAAGGAAGATAATGAATTGTGTACAAAACTTCTTTGGAAGAAAATCCGAGAGAATTGATATCAACTATAATATCACAAACAGTAAAAAAAGCAAATGGAAAACTAGACTCAGAATGTGAATTAGTAAAGAACAAGTAAGAAAAGGTATTGTTTTTTCATACAGGAATAACAGGAACAGTGCTTTGGACAAAACATTTTCAGACTGAAAAGGATTGCTGTTACGAATCCTTTGATCAATCTTTAAATATAAAGAAGATTATGCAACTTGGACAGAAAGTTCCATTGGAGCAAATGGGAGAGAATTTACATCAATCACAATGATCTGAAATGCAAGGGAAACAAAGGGAAACCTAGACGCAATACAATGGGAAATAGAGAAGAACAAATATCCAAAATAATGGAATTTTCAATAGGAAATAACTTGAAGATTTCTCTACCCAGTCACCCTTTCCACTGAATAGGACTGTTGTTAAGAACCCTTTCGTACAGTTTGAATATAACGAAGATAATGAATTGTGTACAAAACTTCTTTTGAAGGAAATCCGAGAGAATTGATATCAACTATAATATCACAAACAGTAAAAGAAGCAAAAGGAAAACTAGACTCAGAATGTGAATTAGTAAAAAACAAGTAAGAAAAGGAACTGTTTTTTCATACAGGAATAACAGGAACAGTGCTTTGGACAAAACATTTTCAGACTGAAAAGGATTGCTGTTACGAATCCTTTGATCAATCTTTAAATATAAAGAAGATTATGCAACTTGTACAGAAAGTTCCATTGGAGCAAATGGGAGAGAATTTCCATCAATTACAATGATCTGAAATGCAAGGGAAACAAAGGGAAACCTAGACTGAATACAATGGGAAATAGAGAAGAACAAATATCCAAAATAATGGAATTTTCAATAGGAAATAACTGGAAGATTTCTCTATCCAGTCACCCTTTCCACTGAATAGGACTGTTGTTAAGAACCTTTCGTACAGTTTGAATATAAGGAAAGTTAATGAATTGTGTACAAAACTTCTTTTGAAGGAAATCCGAGAGAATTGATATCAACTATAATATCACAAACAGTAAAAGAAGCAAATGGAAAACTAGACTCAGAATGTGAATTAGTAAAGAACAAGTAAGAAAAGGAACTGTTTTTTCATACAGGAATAACAGGAACAGTGCTTTGGACAAAACATTTTCAGACTGAAAAGGATTGCTGTTACGAATCTTTTGATCAATCTTTAAATATAAAGAAGATTATGCAACTTGTACAGAAAGTTCCATTGGAGCAAATGGGAGAGAATTTACATCAATTACAATGATCTGAAATGCAAGGGAAACAAAGGGAAACCTAGACTGAATACAATGGGAAATAGAGAAGAACAAATATCCAAAATAATGGAATTTTCAGTAGGAATTAACTTGAAGATTTCTCTACCCAGTAACCCTTTCCACTGAATAGGACTGTTGTTAAGAACCCTTTCGTACAGTTTGAATATAAGGAAGATAATGAATTGTGTACAAAACTTCTTTGGAAGAAAATCCGAGAGAATTGATATCAACTATAATATCACAAACAGTAAAAAAAGCAAATGGAAAACTAGACTCAGAATGTGAATTAGTAAAGAACAAGTAAGAAAAGGTATTGTTTTTTCATACAGGAATAACAGGAACAGTGCTTTGGACAAAACATTTTCAGACTGAAAAGGATTGCTGTTACGAATCCTTTGATCAATCTTTAAATATAAAGAAGATTATGCAACTTGTACAGAAAGTTCCATTGGAGCAAATGGGAGAGAATTTACATCAATCACAATGATCTGAAATGCAAGGGAAACAAAGGGAAACCTAGACGCAATACAATGGGAAATAGAGAAGAACAAATATCCAAAATAATGGAATTTTCAGTAGGAAATAACTTGAAGATTTCTCTACCCAGTAACCCTTTCCACTGAATAGGACTGTTGTTAAGAACCCTTTCGTACAGTTTGAATATAAGGAAGATAATGAATTGTGTACAAAACTTCTTTGGAAGAAAATCCGAGAGAATTGATATCAACTATAATATCACAAACAGTAAAAAAAGCAAATGGAAAACTAGACTCAGAATGTGAATTAGTAAAGAACAAGTAAGAAAAGGTATTGTTTTTTCATACAGGAATAACAGGAACAGTGCTTTGGACAAAACATTTTCAGACTGAAAAGGATTGCTGTTACGAATCCTTTGATCAATCTTTAAATATAAAGAAGATTATGCAACTTGTACAGAAAGTTCCATTGGAGCAAATGGGAGAGAATTTACATCAATCACAATGATCTGAAATGCAAGGGAAACAAAGGGAAACCTAGACGCAATACAATGGGAAATAGAGAAGTACAAATATCCAAAATAATGGAATTTTCAGTAGGAAATAACTTGAAGATTTCTCTACCCAGTAACCCTTTCCACTGAATAGGACTGTTGTTAAGAACCCTTTCGTACAGTTTGAATATAAGGAAGATAATGAATTGTGTACAAAACTTCTTTGGAAGAAAATCCGAGAGAATTGATATCAACTATAATATCACAAACAGTAAAAAAAGCAAATGGAAAACTAGACTCAGAATGTGAATTAGTAAAGAACAAGTAAGAAAAGGTATTGTTTTTTCATACAGGAATAACAGGAACAGTGCTTTGGACAAAACATTTTCAGACTGAAAAGGATTGCTGTTACGAATCCTTTGATCAATCTTTAAATATAAAGAAGATTATGCAACTTGGACAGAAAGTTCCATTGGAGCAAATGGGAGAGAATTTACATCAATCACAATGATCTGAAATGCAAGGGAAACAAAGGGAAACCTAGACGCAATACAATGGGAAATAGAGAAGAACAAATATCCAAAATAATGGAATTTTCAATAGGAAATAACTTGAAGATTTCTCTACCCAGTCACCCTTTCCACTGAATAGGACTGTTGTTAAGAACCCTTTCGTACAGTTTGAATATAACGAAGATAATGAATTGTGTACAAAACTTCTTTTGAAGGAAATCCGAGAGAATTGATATCAACTATAATATCACAAACAGTAAAAGAAGCAAAAGGAAAACTAGACTCAGAATGTGAATTAGTAAAAAACAAGTAAGAAAAGGAACTGTTTTTTCATACAGGAATAACAGGAACAGTGCTTTGGACAAAACATTTTCAGACTGAAAAGGATTGCTGTTACGAATCCTTTGATCAATCTTTAAATATAAAGAAGATTATGCAACTTGTACAGAAAGTTCCATTGGAGCAAATGGGAGAGAATTTCCATCAATTACAATGATCTGAAATGCAAGGGAAACAAAGGGAAACCTAGACTGAATACAATGGGAAATAGAGAAGAACAAATATCCAAAATAATGGAATTTTCAATAGGAAATAACTGGAAGATTTCTCTATCCAGTCACCCTTTCCACTGAATAGGACTGTTGTTAAGAACCTTTCGTACAGTTTGAATATAAGGAAAGTTAATGAATTGTGTACAAAACTTCTTTTGAAGGAAATCCGAGAGAATTGATATCAACTATAATATCACAAACAGTAAAAGAAGCAAATGGAAAACTAGACTCAGAATGTGAATTAGTAAAGAACAAGTAAGAAAAGGAACTGTTTTTTCATACAGGAATAACAGGAACAGTGCTTTGGACAAAACATTTTCAGACTGAAAAGGATTGCTGTTACGAATCTTTTGATCAATCTTTAAATATAAAGAAGATTATGCAACTTGTACAGAAAGTTCCATTGGAGCAAATGGGAGAGAATTTACATCAATCACAATGATCTGAAATGCAAGGGAAACAAATGGAAACCTAGACGCAATACAATGGGAAATAGAGAAGAACAAATATCCAAAATAATGGAATTTTCAGTAGGAAATAACTTGAAGATTTCTCTACCCAGTAACCCTTTCCACTGAATAGGACTGTTGTTAAGAACCCTTTCGTACAGTTTGAATATAAGGAAGATAATGAATTGTGTACAAAACTTCTTTGGAAGAAAATCCGAGAGAATTGATATCAACTATAATATCACAAACAGTAAAAAAAGCAAATGGAAAACTAGACTCAGAATGTGAATTAGTAAAGAACAAGTAAGAAAAGGTATTGTTTTTTCATACAGGAATAACAGGAACAGTGCTTTGGACAAAACATTTTCAGACTGAAAAGGATTGCTGTTACGAATCCTTTGATCAATCTTTAAATATAAAGAAGATTATGCAACTTGGACAGAAAGTTCCATTGGAGCAAATGGGAGAGAATTTACATCAATCACAATGATCTGAAATGCAAGGGAAACAAAGGGAAAACTAGACGCAATACAATGGGAAATAGAGAAGAACAAATATCCAAAATAATGGAATTTTCAATAGGAAATAACTTGAAGATTTCTCTACCCAGTCACCCTTTCCACTGAATAGGACTGTTGTTAAGAACCCTTTCGTACAGTTTGAATATAACGAAGATAATGAATTGTGTACAAAACTTCTTTTGAAGGAAATCCGAGAGAATTGATATCAACTATAATATCACAAACAGTAAAAGAAGCAAAAGGAAAACTAGACTCAGAATGTGAATTAGTAAAAAACAAGTAAGAAAAGGAACTGTTTTTTCATACAGGAATAACAGGAACAGTGCTTTGGACAAAACATTTTCAGACTGAAAAGGATTGCTGTTACGAATCCTTTGATCAATCTTTAAATATAAAGAAGATTATGCAACTTGTACAGAAAGTTCCATTGGAGCAAATGGGAGGGAATTTCCATCAATTACAATGATCTGAAATGCAAGGGAAACAAAGGGAAACCTAGACTGAATACAATGGGAAATAGAGAAGAACAAATATCCAAAATAATTGAATTTTCAATAGGAAATAACTGGAAGATTTCTCTATCCAGTCACCCTTTCCACTGAATAGGACTGTTGTTAAGAACCTTTCGTACAGTTTGAATATAAGGAAAGTTAATGAATTGTGTACAAAACTTCTTTTGAAGGAAATCCGAGAGAATTGATATCAACTATAATATCACAAACAGTAAAAGAAGCAAATGGAAAACTAGACTCAGAATGTGAATTAGTAAAGAACAAGTAAGAAAAGGAACTGTTTTTTCATACAGGAATAACAGGAACAGTGCTTTGGACAAAACATTTTCAGACTGAAAAGGATTGCTGTTACGAATCTTTTGATCAATCTTTAAATATAAAGAAGATTATGCAACTTGTACAGAAAGTTCCATTGGAGCAAATGGGAGAGAATTTACATCAATTACAATGATCTGAAATGCAAGGGAAACAAAGGGAAACCTAGACTGAATACAATGGGAAATAGAGAAGAACAAATATCCAAAATAATGGAATTTTCAGTAGGAATTAACTTGAAGATTTCTCTACCCAGTAACCCTTTCCACTGAATAGGACTGTTGTTAAGAACCCTTTCGTACAGTTTGAATATAAGGAAGATAATGAATTGTGTACAAAACTTCTTTGGAAGAAAATCCGAGAGAATTGATATCAACTATAATATCACAAACAGTAAAAAAAGCAAATGGAAAACTAGACTCAGAATGTGAATTAGTAAAGAACAAGTAAGAAAAGGTATTGTTTTTTCATACAGGAATAACAGGAACAGTGCTTTGGACAAAACATTTTCAGACTGAAAAGGATTGCTGTTACGAATCCTTTGATCAATCTTTAAATATAAAGAAGATTATGCAACTTGTACAGAAAGTTCCATTGGAGCAAATGGGAGAGAATTTACATCAATCACAATGATCTGAAATGCAAGGGAAACAAAGGGAAACCTAGACGCAATACAATGGGAAATAGAGAAGAACAAATATCCAAAATAATGGAATTTTCAGTAGGAAATAACTTGAAGATTTCTCTACCCAGTAACCCTTTCCACTTAATAGGACTGTTGTTAAGAACCCTTTCGTACAGTTTGAATATAAGGAAGATAATGAATTGTGTACAAAACTTCTTTGGAAGAAAATCCGAGAGAATTGATATCAACTATAATATCACAAACAGTAAAAAAAGCAAATGGAAAACTAGACTCAGAATGTGAATTAGTAAAGAACAAGTAAGAAAAGGTATTGTTTTTTCATACAGGAATAACAGGAACAGTGCTTTGGACAAAACATTTTCAGACTGAAAAGGATTGCTGTTACGAATCCTTTGATCAATCTTTAAATATAAAGAAGATTATGCAACTTGGACAGAAAGTTCCATTGGAGCAAATGGGAGAGAATTTACATCAATTACAATGATCTGAAATGCAAGGGAAACAAAGGGAAACCTAGACTGAATACAATGGGAAATAGAGAAGAACAAATATCCAAAATAATGGAATTTTCAGTAGGAATTAACTTGAAGATTTCTCTACCCAGTAACCCTTTCCACTGAATAGGACTGTTGTTAAGAACCCTTTCGTACAGTTTGAATATAAGGAAGATAATGAATTGTGTACAAAACTTCTTTGGAAGAAAATCCGAGAGAATTGATATCAACTATAATATCACAAACAGTAAAAAAAGCAAATGGAAAACTAGACTCAGAATGTGAATTAGTAAAGAACAAGTAAGAAAAGGAACTGTTTTTTCATACAGGAATAACAGGAACAGTGCTTTGGACAAAACATTTTCAGACTGAAAAGGATTGCTGTTACGAATCCTTTGATCAATCTTTAAATATAAAGAAGATTATGCAACTTGTACAGAAAGTTCCATTGGAGCAAATGGGAGAGAATTTACATCAATCACAATGATCTGAAATGCAAGGGAAACAAAGGGAAACCTAGACGCAATACAATGGGAAATAGAGAAGAACAAATATCCAAAATAATGGAATTTTCAGTAGGAAATAACTTGAAGATTTCTCTACCCAGTCACCCTTTCCACTGAATAGGACTGTTGTTAAGAACCCTTTCGTACAGTTTGAATATAAGGAAGATAATGAATTGTGTACAAAACTTCTTTGGAAGAAAATCCGAGAGAATTGATATCAACTATAATATCACAAACAGTAAAAAAAGCAAATGGAAAACTAGACTCAGAATGTGAATTAGTAAAGAACAAGTAAGAAAAGGTATTGTTTTTTCATACAGGAATAACAGGAACAGTGCTTTGGACAAAACATTTTCAGACTGAAAAGGATTGCTGTTACGAATCCTTTGATCAATCTTTAAATATAAAGAAGATTATGCAACTTGGACAGAAAGTTCCATTGGAGCAAATGGGAGAGAATTTACATCAATCACAATGATCTGAAATGCAAGGGAAACAAAGGGAAACCTAGACGCAATACAATGGGAAATAGAGAAGAACAAATATCCAAAATAATGGAATTTTCAATAGGAAATAACTTGAAGATTTCTCTACCCAGTCACCCTTTCCACTGAATAGGACTGTTGTTAAGAACCCTTTCGTACAGTTTGAATATAACGAAGATAATGAATTGTGTACAAAACTTCTTTTGAAGGAAATCCGAGAGAATTGATATCAACTATAATATCACAAACAGTAAAAGAAGCAAAAGGAAAACTAGACTCAGAATGTGAATTAGTAAAAAACAAGTAAGAAAAGGAACTGTTTTTTCATACAGGAATAACAGGAACAGTGCTTTGGACAAAACATTTTCAGACTGAAAAGGATTGCTGTCACGAATCCTTTGATCAATCTTTAAATATAAAGAAGATTATGCAACTTGTACAGAAAGTTCCATTGGAGCAAATGGGAGAGAATTTCCATCAATTACAATGATCTGAAATGCAAGGGAAACAAAGGGAAACCTAGACTGAATACAATGGGAAATAGAGAAGAACAAATATCCAAAATAATGGAATTTTCAATAGGAAATAACTGGAAGATTTCTCTATCCAGTCACCCTTTCCACTGAATAGGACTGTTGTTAAGAACCTTTCGTACAGTTTGAATATAAGGAAAGTTAATGAATTGTGTACAAAACTTCTTTTGAAGGAAATCCGAGAGAATTGATATCAACTATAATATCACAAACAGTAAAAGAAGCAAATGGAAAACTAGACTCAGAATGTGAATTAGTAAAGAACAAGTAAGAAAAGGAACTGTTTTTTCATACAGGAATAACAGGAACAGTGCTTTGGACAAAACATTTTCAGACTGAAAAGGATTGCTGTTACGAATCTTTTGATCAATCTTTAAATATAAAGAAGATTATGCAACTTGTACAGAAAGTTCCATTGGAGCAAATGGGAGAGAATTTACATCAATCACAATGATCTGAAATGCAAGGGAAACAAAGGGAAACCTAGACGCAATACAATGGGAAATAGAGAAGAACAAATATCCAAAATAATGGAATTTTCAGTAGGAAATAACTTGAAGATTTCTCTACCCAGTAACCCTTTCCACTGAATAGGACTGTTGTTAAGAACCCTTTCGTACAGTTTGAATATAAGGAAGATAATGAATTGTGTACAAAACTTCTTTGGAAGAAAATCCGAGAGAATTGATATCAACTATAATATCACAAACAGTAAAAAAAGCAAATGGAAAACTAGACTCAGAATGTGAATTAGTAAAGAACAAGTAAGAAAAGGTATTGTTTTTTCATACAGGAATAACAGGAACAGTGCTTTGGACAAAACATTTTCAGACTGAAAAGGATTGCTGTTACGAATCCTTTGATCAATCTTTAAATATAAAGAAGATTATGCAACTTGGACAGAAAGTTCCATTGGAGCAAATGGGAGAGAATTTACATCAATCACAATGATCTGAAATGCAAGGGAAACAAAGGGAAACCTAGACGCAATACAATGGGAAATAGAGAAGAACAAATATCCAAAATAATGGAATTTTCAATAGGAAATAACTTGAAGATTTCTCTACCCAGTCACCCTTTCCACTGAATAGGACTGTTGTTAAGAACCCTTTCGTACAGTTTGAATATAACGAAGATAATGAATTGTGTACAAAACTTCTTTTGAAGGAAATCCGAGAGAATTGATATCAACTATAATATCACAAACAGTAAAAGAAGCAAAAGGAAAACTAGACTCAGAATGTGAATTAGTAAAAAACAAGTAAGAAAAGGAACTGTTTTTTCATACAGGAATAACAGGAACAGTGCTTTGGACAAAACATTTTCAGACTGAAAAGGATTGCTGTTACGAATCCTTTGATCAATCTTTAAATATAAAGAAGATTATGCAACTTGTACAGAAAGTTCCATTGGAGCAAATGGGAGAGAATTTCCATCAATTACAATGATCTGAAATGCAAGGGAAACAAAGGGAAACCTAGACTGAATACAATGGGAAATAGAGAAGAACAAATATCCAAAATAATGGAATTTTCAATAGGAAATAACTGGAAGATTTCTCTATCCAGTCACCCTTTCCACTGAATAGGACTGTTGTTAAGAACCTTTCGTACAGTTTGAATATAAGGAAAGTTAATGAATTGTGTACAAAACTTCTTTTGAAGGAAATCCGAGAGAATTGATATCAACTATAATATCACAAACAGTAAAAGAAGCAAATGGAAAACTAGACTCAGAATGTGAATTAGTAAAGAACAAGTAAGAAAAGGAACTGTTTTTTCATACAGGAATAACAGGAACAGTGCTTTGGACAAAACATTTTCAGACTGAAAAGGATTGCTGTTACGAATCTTTTGATCAATCTTTAAATATAAAGAAGATTATGCAACTTGTACAGAAAGTTCCATTGGAGCAAATGGGAGAGAATTTACATCAATCACAATGATCTGAAATGCAAGGGAAACAAAGGGAAACCTAGACTGAATACAATGGGAAATAGAGAAGAACAAATATCCAAAATAATGGAATTTTCAGTAGGAATTAACTTGAAGATTTCTCTACCCAGTAACCCTTTCCACTGAATAGGACTGTTGTTAAGAACCCTTTCGTACAGTTTGAATATAAGGAAGATAATGAATTGTGTACAAAACTTCTTTGGAAGAAAATCCGAGAGAATTGATATCAACTATAATATCACAAACAGTAAAAAAAGCAAATGGAAAACTAGACTCAGAATGTGAATTAGTAAAGAACAAGTAAGAAAAGGTATTGTTTTTTCATACAGGAATAACAGGAACAGTGCTTTGGACAAAACATTTTCAGACTGAAAAGGATTGCTGTTACGAATCCTTTGATCAATCTTTAAATATAAAGAAGATTATGCAACTTGTACAAAAAGTTCCATTGGAGCAAATGGGAGAGAATTTACATCAATCACAATGATCTGAAATGCAAGGGAAACAAAGGGAAACCTAGACGCAATACAATGGGAAATAGAGAAGAACAAATATCCAAAATAATGGAATTTTCAGTAGGAAATAACTTGAAGATTTCTCTACCCAGTAACCCTTTCCACTGAATAGGACTGTTGTTAAGAACCCTTTCGTACAGTTTGAATATAAGGAAGATAATGAATTGTGTACAAAACTTCTTTGGAAGAAAATCCGAGAGAATTGATATCAACTATAATATCACAAACAGTAAAAAAAGCAAATGGAAAACTAGACTCAGAATGTGAATTAGTAAAGAACAAGTAAGAAAAGGTATTGTTTTTTCATACAGGAATAACAGGAACAGTGCTTTGGACAAAACATTTTCAGACTGAAAAGGATTGCTGTTACGAATCCTTTGATCAATCTTTAAATATAAAGAAGATTATGCAACTTGGACAGAAAGTTCCATTGGAGCAAATGGGAGAGAATTTACATCAATCACAATGATCTGAAATGCAAGGGAAACAAAGGGAAACCTAGACGCAATACAATGGGAAATAGAGAAGAACAAATATCCAAAATAATGGAATTTTCAATAGGAAATAACTTGAAGATTTCTCTACCCAGTCACCCTTTCCACTGAATAGGACTGTTGTTAAGAACCCTTTCGTACAGTTTGAATATAACGAAGATAATGAATTGTGTACAAAACTTCTTTTGAAGGAAATCCGAGAGAATTGATATCAACTATAATATCACAAACAGTAAAAGAAGCAAAAGGAAAACTAGACTCAGAATGTGAATTAGTAAAAAACAAGTAAGAAAAGGAACTGTTTTTTCATACAGGAATAACAGGAACAGTGCTTTGGACAAAACATTTTCAGACTGAAAAGGATTGCTGTTACGAATCTTTTGATCAATCTTTAAATATAAAGAAGATTATGCAACTTGTACAGAAAGTTCCATTGGAGCAAATGGGAGAGAATTTACATCAATTACAATGATCTGAAATGCAAGGGAAACAAAGGGAAACCTAGACTGAATACAATGGGAAATAGAGAAGAACAAATATCCAAAATAATGGAATTTTCAGTAGGAATTAACTTGAAGATTTCTCTACCCAGTAACCCTTTCCACTGAATAGGACTGTTGTTAAGAACCCTTTCGTACAGTTTGAATATAAGGAAGATAATGAATTGTGTACAAAACTTCTTTGGAAGAAAATCCGAGAGAATTGATATCAACTATAATATCACAAACAGTAAAAGAAGCAAATGGAAAACTAGACTCAGAATGTGAATTAGTAAAAAACAAGTAAGAAAAGGAACTGTTTTTTCATACAGGAATAACAGGAACAGTGCTTTGGACAAAACATTTTCAGACTGAAAAGGATTGCTGTTACGAATCCTTTGATCAATCTTTAAATATAAAGAAGATTATGCAACTTGTACAGAAAGTTCCATTGGAGCAAATGGGAGAGAATTTCCATCAATTACAATGATCTGAAATGCAAGGGAAACAAAGGGAAACCTAGACTGAATACAATGGGAAATAGAGAAGAACAAATATCCAAAATAATGGAATTTTCAATAGGAAATAACTGGAAGATTTCTCTATCCAGTCACCCTTTCCACTGAATAGGACTGTTGTTAAGAACCTTTCGTACAGTTTGAATATAAGGAAGATAATGAATTGTGTACAAAACTTCTTTGGAAGAAAATCCGAGAGAATTGATATCAACTATAATATCACAAACAGTAAAAAAAGCAAATGGAAAACTAGACTCAGAATGTGAATTAGTAAAGAACAAGTAAGAAAAGGTATTGTTTTTTCATACAGGAATAACAGGAACAGTGCTTTGGACAAAACATTTTCAGACTGAAAAGGATTGCTGTTACGAATCCTTTGATCAATCTTTAAATATAAAGAAGATTATGCAACTTGGACAGAAAGTTCCATTGGAGCAAATGGGAGAGAATTTACATCAATTACAATGATCTGAAATGCAAGGGAAACAAAGGGAAACCTAGACGCAATACAATGGGAAATAGAGAAGAACAAATATCCAAAATAATGGAATTTTCAATAGGAAATAACTTGAAGATTTCTCTACCCCGTCACCCTTTCCACTGAATAGGACTGTTGTTAAGAACCCTTTCGTACAGTTTGAATATAACGAAGATAATGAATTGTGTACAAAACTTCTTTTGAAGGAAATCCGAGAGAATTGATATCAACTATAATATCACAAACAGTAAAAGAAGCAAATGGAAAACTAGACTCAGAATGTGAATTAGTAAAAAACAAGTAAGAAAAGGAACTGTTTTTTCATACAGGAATAACAGGAACAGTGCTTTGGACAAAACATTTTCAGACTGAAAAGGATTGCTGTTACGAATCCTTTGATCAATCTTTAAATATAAAGAAGATTATGCAACTTGTACAGAAAGTTCCATTGGAGCAAATGGGAGAGAATTTCCATCAATTACAATGATCTGAAATGCAAGGGAAACAAAGGGAAACCTAGACTGAATACAATGGGAAATAGAGAAGAACAAATATCCAAAATAATGGAATTTTCAATAGGAAATAACTGGAAGATTTCTCTATCCAGTCACCCTTTCCACTGAATAGGACTGTTGTTAAGAACCTTTCGTACAGTTTGAATATAAGGAAAGTTAATGAATTGTGTACAAAACTTCTTTTGAAGGAAATCCGAGAGAATTGATATCAACTATAATATCACAAACAGTAAAAGAAGCAAATGGAAAACTAGACTCAGAATGTGAATTAGTAAAGAACAAGTAAGAAAAGGAACTGTTTTTTCATACAGGAATAACAGGAACAGTGCTTTGGACAAAACATTTTCAGACTGAAAAGGATTGCTGTTACGAATCTTTTGATCAATCTTTAAATATAAAGAAGATTATGCAACTTGTACAGAAAGTTCCATTGGAGCAAATGGGAGAGAATTTACATCAATCACAATGATCTGAAATGCAAGGGAAACAAAGGGAAACCTAGACGCAATACAATGGGAAATAGAGAAGAACAAATATCCAAAATAATGGAATTTTCAGTAGGAAATAACTTGAAGATTTCTCTACCCAGTAACCCTTTCCACTGAATAGGACTGTTGTTAAGAACCCTTTCGTACAGTTTGAATATAAGGAAGATAATGAATTGTGTACAAAACTTCTTTGGAAGAAAATCCGAGAGAATTGATATCAACTATTATATCACAAACAGTAAAAAAAGCAAATGGAAAACTAGACTCAGAATGTGAATTAGTAAAGAACAAGTAAGAAAAGGTATTGTTTTTTCATACAGGAATAACAGGAACAGTGCTTTGGACAAAACATTTTCAGACTGTAAAGGATTGCTGTTACGAATCCTTTGATCAATCTTTAAATATAAAGAAGATTATGCAACTTGGACAGAAAGTTCCATTGGAGCAAATGGGAGAGAATTTACATCAATCACAATGATCTGAAATGCAAGGGAAACAAAGGGAAACCTAGACGCAATACAATGGGAAATAGAGAAGAACAAATATCCAAAATAATGGAATTTTCAATAGGAAATAACTTGAAGATTTCTCTACCCAGTCACCCTTTCCACTGAATAGGACTGTTGTTAAGAACCCTTTCGTACAGTTTGAATATAACGAAGATAATGAATTGTGTACAAAACTTCTTTTGAAGGAAATCCGAGAGAATTGATATCAACTATAATATCACAAACAGTAAAAGAAGCAAAAGGAAAACTAGACTCAGAATGTGAATTAGTAAAAAACAAGTAAGAAAAGGAACTGTTTTTTCATACAGGAATAACAGGAACAGTGATTTGGACAAAACATTTTCAGACTGAAAAGGATTGCTGTTACGAATCCTTTGATCAATCTTTAAATATAAAGAAGATTATGCAACTTGTACAGAAAGTTCCATTGGAGCAAATGGGAGAGAATTTCCATCAATTACAATGATCTGAAATGCAAGGGAAACAAAGGGAAACCTAGACTGAATACAATGGGAAATAGAGAAGAACAAATATCCAAAATAATGGAATTTTCAATAGGAAATAACTGGAAGATTTCTCTATCCAGTCACCCTTTCCACTGAATAGGACTGTTGTTAAGAACCTTTCGTACAGTTTGAATATAAGGAAAGTTAATGAATTGTGTACAAAACTTCTTTTGAAGGAAATCCGAGAGAATTGATATCAACTATAATATCACAAACAGTAAAAGAAGCAAATGGAAAACTAGACTCAGAATGTGAATTAGTAAAGAACAAGTAAGAAAAGGAACTGTTTTTTCATACAGGAATAACAGGAACAGTGCTTTGG
This sequence comes from Sminthopsis crassicaudata, assembly GCF_048593235.1. Classification (NCBI taxonomy): domain Eukaryota; kingdom Metazoa; phylum Chordata; class Mammalia; order Dasyuromorphia; family Dasyuridae; genus Sminthopsis; species Sminthopsis crassicaudata. The sequence goes on from NC_133619.1 coordinate 204,043,497, forward strand.
ACAAAACATTTTCAGACTGAAAAGGATTGCTGTTACGAATCTTTTGATCAATCTTTAAATATAAAGAAGATTATGCAACTTGTACAGAAAGTTCCATTGGAGCAAATGGGAGAGAATTTACATCAATCACAATGATCTGAAATGCAAGGGAAACAAAGGGAAACCTAGACGCAATACAATGGGAAATAGAGAAGAACAAATATCCAAAATAATGGAATTTTCAGTAGGAAATAACTTGAAGATTTCTCTACCCAGTAACCCTTTCCACTGAATAGGACTGTTGTTAAGAACCCTTTCGTACAGTTTGAATATAAGGAAGATAATGAATTGTGTACAAAACTTCTTTGGAAGAAAATCCGAGAGAATTGATATCAACTATAATATCACAAACAGTAAAAAAAGCAAATGGAAAACTAGACTCAGAATGTGAATTAGTAAAGAACAAGTAAGAAAAGGTATTGTTTTTTCATACAGGAATAACAGGAACAGTGCTTTGGACAAAACATTTTCAGACTGAAAAGGATTGCTGTTACGAATCCTTTGATCAATCTTTAAATATAAAGAAGATTATGCAACTTGGACAGAAAGTTCCATTGGAGCAAATGGGAGAGAATTTACATCAATCACAATGATCTGAAATGCAAGGGAAACAAAGGGAAACCTAGACGCAATACAATGGGAAATAGAGAAGAACAAATATCCAAAATAATGGAATTTTCAATAGGAAATAACTTGAAGATTTCTCTACCCAGTCACCCTTTCCACTGAATAGGACTGTTGTTAAGAACCCTTTCGTACAGTTTGAATATAACGAAGATAATGAATTGTGTACAAAACTTCTTTTGAAGGAAATCCGAGAGAATTGATATCAACTATAATATCACAAACAGTAAAAGAAGCAAAAGGAAAACTAGACTCAGAATGTGAATTAGTAAAAAACAAGTAAGAAAAGGAACTGTTTTTTCATACAGGAATAACAGGAAAAGTGCTTTGGACAAAACATTTTCAGACTGAAAAGGATTGCTGTTACGAATCTTTTGATCAATCTTTAAATATAAAGAAGATTATGCAACTTGTACAGAAAGTTCCATTGGAGCAAATGGGAGAGAATTTACATCAATTACAATGATCTGAAATGCAAGGGAAACAAAGGGAAACCTAGACTGAATACAATGGGAAATAGAGAAGAACAAATATCCAAAATAATGGAATTTTCAGTAGGAATTAACTTGAAGATTTCTCTACCCAGTAACCCTTTCCACTGAATAGGACTGTTGTTAAGAACCCTTTCGTACAGTTTGAATATAAGGAAGATAATGAATTGTGTACAAAACTTCTTTGGAAGAAAATCCGAGAGAATTGATATCAACTATAATATCACAAACAGTAAAAGAAGCAAATGGAAAACTAGACTCAGAATGTGAATTAGTAAAAAACAAGTAAGAAAAGGAACTGTTTTTTCATACAGGAATAACAGGAACAGTGCTTTGGACAAAACATTTTCAGACTGAAAAGGATTGCTGTTACGAATCCTTTGATCAATCTTTAAATATAAAGAAGATTATGCAACTTGTACAGAAAGTTCCATTGCAGCAAATGGGAGAGAATTTACATCAATTACAATGATCTGAAATGCAAGGGAAACAAAGGGAAAACTAGACTCAATACAATGGGAAATAGAGAAGAACAAATATCCAAAATAATGGAATTTTCAGTAGGAAATAACTTGAAGATTTCTCTACCCAGTCACCCTTTCCACTGAATAGGACTGTTGTTAAGAACCCTTTCGTACAGTTTGAATATAAGGAAGATAATGAATTGTGTACAAAACTTCTTTTGAAGGAAATCCGAGAGAATTGATATCAACTATAATATCACAAACAGTAAAAGAAGCAAATGGAAAACTAGACTCAGAATGTGAATTAGTAAAGAACAAGTAAGAAAAGGAACTGTTTTTTCATACAGGAATAACAGGAACAGTGCTTTGGACAAAACATTTTCAGACTGAAAAGGATTGCTGTTACGAATCTTTTGATCAATCTTTAAATATAAAGAAGATTATGCAACTTGTACAGAAAGTTCCATTGGAGCAAATGGGAGAGAATTTACATCAATTACAATGATCTGAAATGCAAGGGAAACAAAGGGAAACCTAGACTGAATACAATGGGAAATAGAGAAGAACAAATATCCAAAATAATGGAATTTTCAGTAGGAAATAACTTGAAGATTTCTCTACCCAGTAACCCTTTCCACTGAATAGGACTGTTGTTAAGAACCCTTTCGTACAGTTTGAATATAAGGAAGATAATGAATTGTGTACAAAACTTCTTTGGAAGAAAATCCGAGAGAATTGATATCAACTATAATATCACAAACAGTAAAAGAAGCAAATGGAAAACTAGACTCAGAATGTGAATTAGTAAAGAACAAGTAAGAAAAGGAATTGTTTTTTCAAAAAGGAATAACAGGAACAGTGCTTTGGACAAAACATTTTCAGACTGAAAAGGATTGCTGTTACGAATCCTTTGATCAATCTTTAAATATAAAGAAGATTATGCAACTTGTACAGAAAGTTCCATTGGAGCAAATGGGAGAGAATTTCCATCAATTACAATGATCTGAAATGCAAGGGAAACAAAGGGAAACCTAGACTGAATACAATGGGAAATAGAGAAGAACAAATATCCAAAATAATGGAATTTTCAATAGGAAATAACTGGAAAATTTCTCTATCCAGTCACCCTTTCCACTGAATAGGACTGTTATTAAGAACCTTTCGTACAGTTTGAATATAAGGAAGATAATGAATTGTGTACAAAACTTCTTTTGAAGGAAATCCGAGAGAATTGAGATCAACTATAATATCACAAACAGTAAAAGAAGCAAATGGAAAACTAGACTCAGAATGTGAATTAGTAAAGAACAAGTAAGAAAAGGAACTGTTTTTTCATACAGGAATAAAAGGAACAGTGCTTTGGACAAAACATTTTCAGACTGAAAAGGATTGCTGTTACGAATCCTTTGATCAATCTTTAAATATAAAGAAGATTATGCAACTTGTACAGAAAGTTCCATTGGAGCAAATGGGATAGAATTTACATCAATTACAATGATCTGAAATGCAAGGGAAACAAAGGGAAAACTAGACTCAATACAATGGGAAATAGAGAAGAACAAATATCCAAAATAATGGAATTTTCAGTAGGAAATAACTTGAAGATTTCTCTACCCAGTCACCCTTTCCACTGAATAGGACTGTTGTTAAGAACCTTTCGTACAGTTTGAATATAAGGAAAGTTAATGAATTGTGTACAAAACTTCTTTTGAAGGAAATCCGAGAGAATTGATATCAACTATAATATCACAAACAGTAAAAGAAGCAAATGGAAAACTAGACTCAGAATGTGAATTAGTAAAGAACAAGTAAGAAAAGGAACTGTTTTTTCATACAGGAATAACAGGAACAGTGCTTTGGACAAAACATTTTCAGACTGAAAAGGATTGCTGTTACGAATCCTTTGATCAATCTTTAAATATAAAGAAGATTATGCAACTTGTACAGAAAGTTCCATTGGAGCAAATGGGATAGAATTTACATCAATTACAATGATCTGAAATGCAAGGGAAACAAAGGGAAACCTAGACTCAATACAATGGGAAATAGAGAAGAACAAATATCCAAAATAATGGAATTTTCAGTAGGAAATAACTTGAAGATTTCTCTATCCAGTCACCCTTTCCACTGAATAGGACTGTTGTTAAGAACCTTTCGTACAGTTTGAATATAAGGAAGATAATGAATTGTGTACAAAACTTCTTTTGAAGGAAATCCGAGAGAATTGATATCAACTATAATATCACAAACAGTAAAAGAAGCAAATGGAAAACTAGACTCAGAATGTGAATTAGTAAAGAACAAGTAAGAAAAGGAACTGTTTTTTCATACAGGAATAAAAGGAACAGTGCTTTGGACAAAACATTTTCAGACTGAAAAGGATTGCTGTTACGAATCCTTTGATCAATCTTTAAATATAAAGAAGATTATGCAACTTGTACAGAAAGTTCCATTGGAGCAAATGGGATAGAATTTACATCAATTACAATGATCTGAAATGCAAGGGAAACAAAGGGAAACCTAGACTCAATACAATGGGAAATAGAGAAGAACAAATATCCAAAATAATGGAATTTTCAGTAGGAAATAACTTGAAGATTTCTCTACCCAGTCACCCTTTCCACTGAATAGGACTGTTGTTAAGAACCTTTCGTACAGTTTGAATATAAGGAAAGTTAATGAATTGTGTACAAAACTTCTTTTGAAGGAAATCCGAGAGAATTGATATCAACTATAATATCACAAACAGTAAAAGAAGCAAATGGAAAACTAGACTCAGAATGTGAATTAGTAAAGAACAAGTAAGAAAAGGAACTGTTTTTTCATACAGGAATAACAGGAACAGTGCTTTGGACAAAACATTTTCAGACTGAAAAGGATTGCTGTTACGAATCTTTTGATCAATCTTTAAATATAAAGAAGATTATGCAACTTGTACAGAAAGTTCCATTGGAGCAAATGGGAGAGAATTTACATCAATTACAATGATCTGAAATGCAAGGGAAACAAAGGGAAACCTAGACTGAATAACATGGGAAATAGAGAAGAACAAATATCCAAAATAATGGAATTTTCAGTAGGAAATAACTTGAAGATTTCTCTACCCAGTAACCCTTTCCACTGAATAGGACTGTTGTTAAGAACCTTTCGTACAGTTTGAATATAAGGAAAGTTAATGAATTGTGTACAAAACTTCTTTTGAAGGAAATCCGAGAGAATTGATATCAACTATAATATCACAAACAGTAAAAGAAGCAAATGGAAAACTAGACTCAGAATGTGAATTAGTAAAGAACAAGTAAGAAAAGGAACTGTTTTTTCATACAGGAATAACAGGAACAGTGCTTTGGACAAAACATTTTCAGACTGAAAAGGATTGCTGTTACGAATCTTTTGATCAATCTTTAAATATAAAGAAGATTATGCAACTTGTACAGAAAGTTCCATTGGAGCAAATGGGAGAGAATTTACATCAATTACAATGATCTGAAATGCAAGGGAAACAAAGGGAAACCTAGACTGAATAACATGGGAAATAGAGAAGAACAAATATCCAAAATAATGGAATTTTCAGTAGGAAATAACTTGAAGATTTCTCTACCCAGTAACCCTTTCCACTAAATAGGACTGTTGTTAAGAACCCTTTCGTACAGTTTGAATATAAGGAAGATAATGAATTGTGTACAAAACTTCTTTGGAAGAAAATCCGAGAGAATTGATATCAACTATAATATCACAAACAGTAAAAAAAGCAAATGGAAAACTAGACTCAGAATGTGAATTAGTAAAGAACAAGTAAGAAAAGGTATTGTTTTTTCATACAGGAATAACAGGAACAGTGCTTTGGACAAAACATTTTCAGACTGAAAAGGATTGCTGTTACGAATCCTTTGATCAATCTTTAAATATAAAGAAGATTATGCAACTTGGACAGAAAGTTCCATTGGAGCAAATGGGAGAGAATTTACATCAATCACAATGATCTGAAATGCAAGGGAAACAAAGGGAAACCTAGACGCAATACAATGGGAAATAGAGAAGAACAAATATCCAAAATAATGGAATTTTCAATAGGAAATAACTTGAAGATTTCTCTACCCAGTCACCCTTTCCACTGAATAGGACTGTTGTTAAGAACCCTTTCGTACAGTTTGAATATAACGAAGATAATGAATTGTGTACAAAACTTCTTTTGAAGGAAATCCGAGAGAATTGATATCAACTATAATATCACAAACAGTAAAAGAAGCAAAAGGAAAACTAGACTCAGAATGTGAATTAGTAAAAAACAAGTAAGAAAAGGAACTGTTTTTTCATACAGGAATAACAGGAACAGTGCTTTGGACAAAACATTTTCAGACTGAAAAGGATTGCTGTTACGAATCTTTTGATCAATCTTTAAATATAAAGAAGATTATGCAACTTGTACAGAAAGTTCCATTGGAGCAAATGGGAGAGAATTTACATCAATTACAATGATCTGAAATGCAAGGGAAACAAAGGGAAACCTAGACTGAATACAATGGGAAATAGAGAAGAACAAATATCCAAAATAATGGAATTTTCAGTAGGAATTAACTTGAAGATTTCTCTACCCAGTAACCCTTTCCACTGAATAGGACTGTTGTTAAGAACCCTTTCGTACAGTTTGAATATAAGGAAGATAATGAATTGTGTACAAAACTTCTTTGGAAGAAAATCCGAGAGAATTGATATCAACTATAATATCACAAACAGTAAAAGAAGCAAATGGAAAACTAGACTCAGAATGTGAATTAGTAAAAAACAAGTAAGAAAAGGAACTGTTTTTTCATACAGGAATAACAGGAACAGTGCTTTGGACAAAACATTTTCAGACTGAAAAGGATTGCTGTTACGAATCCTTTGATCAATCTTTAAATATAAAGAAGATTATGCAACTTGTACAGAAAGTTCCATTGGAGCAAATGGGAGAGAATTTCCATCAATTACAATGATCTGAAATGCAAGGGAAACAAAGGGAAACCTAGACTGAATACAATGGGAAATAGAGAAGAACAAATATCCAAAATAATGGAATTTTCAATAGGAAATAACTGGAAGATTTCTCTATCCAGTCACCCTTTCCACTGAATAGGACTGTTGTTAAGAACCTTTCGTACAGTTTGAATATAAGGAAGATAATGAATTGTGTACAAAACTTCTTTGGAAGAAAATCCGAGAGAATTGATATCAACTATAATATCACAAACAGTAAAAAAAGCAAATGGAAAACTAGACTCAGAATGTGAATTAGTAAAGAACAAGTAAGAAAAGGTATTGTTTTTTCATACAGGAATAACAGGAACAGTGCTTTGGACAAAACATTTTCAGACTGAAAAGGATTGCTGTTACGAATCCTTTGATCAATCTTTAAATATAAAGAAGATTATGCAACTTGGACAGAAAGTTCCATTGGAGCAAATGGGAGAGAATTTACATCAATCACAATGATCTGAAATGCAAGGGAAACAAAGGGAAACCTAGACGCAATACAATGGGAAATAGAGAAGAACAAATATCCAAAATAATGGAATTTTCAATAGGAAATAACTTGAAGATTTCTCTACCCCGTCACCCTTTCCACTGAATAGGACTGTTGTTAAGAACCCTTTCGTACAGTTTGAATATAACGAAGATAATGAATTGTGTACAAAACTTCTTTTGAAGGAAATCCGAGAGAATTGATATCAACTATAATATCACAAACAGTAAAAGAAGCAAATGGAAAACTAGACTCAGAATGTGAATTAGTAAAAAACAAGTAAGAAAAGGAACTGTTTTTTCATACAGGAATAACAGGAACAGTGCTTTGGACAAAACATTTTCAGACTGAAAAGGATTGCTGTTACGAATCCTTTGATCAATCTTTAAATATAAAGAAGATTATGCAACTTGTACAGAAAGTTCCATTGGAGCAAATGGGAGAGAATTTCCATCAATTACAATGATCTGAAATGCAAGGGAAACAAAGGGAAACCTAGACTGAATACAATGGGAAATAGAGAAGAACAAATATCCAAAATAATGGAATTTTCAATAGGAAATAACTGGAAGATTTCTCTATCCAGTCACCCTTTCCACTGAATAGGACTGTTGTTAAGAACCTTTCGTACAGTTTGAATATAAGGAAAGTTAATGAATTGTGTACAAAACTTCTTTTGAAGGAAATCCGAGAGAATTGATATCAACTATAATATCACAAACAGTAAAAGAAGCAAATGGAAAACTAGACTCAGAATGTGAATTAGTAAAGAACAAGTAAGAAAAGGAACTGTTTTTTCATACAGGAATAACAGGAACAGTGCTTTGGACAAAACATTTTCAGACTGAAAAGGATTGCTGTTACGAATCTTTTGATCAATCTTTAAATATAAAGAAGATTATGCAACTTGTACAGAAAGTTCCATTGGAGCAAATGGGAGAGAATTTACATCAATCACAATGATCTGAAATGCAAGGGAAACAAAGGGAAACCTAGACGCAATACAATGGGAAATAGAGAAGAACAAATATCCAAAATAATGGAATTTTCAGTAGGAAATAACTTGAAGATTTCTCTACCCAGTAACCCTTTCCACTGAATAGGACTGTTGTTAAGAACCCTTTCGTACAGTTTGAATATAAGGAAGATAATGAATTGTGTACAAAACTTCTTTGGAAGAAAATCCGAGAGAATTGATATCAACTATTATATCACAAACAGTAAAAAAAGCAAATGGAAAACTAGACTCAGAATGTGAATTAGTAAAGAACAAGTAAGAAAAGGTATTGTTTTTTCATACAGGAATAACAGGAACAGTGCTTTGGACAAAACATTTTCAGACTGTAAAGGATTGCTGTTACGAATCCTTTGATCAATCTTTAAATATAAAGAAGATTATGCAACTTGGACAGAAAGTTCCATTGGAGCAAATGGGAGAGAATTTACATCAATCACAATGATCTGAAATGCAAGGGAAACAAAGGGAAACCTAGACGCAATACAATGGGAAATAGAGAAGAACAAATATCCAAAATAATGGAATTTTCAATAGGAAATAACTTGAAGATTTCTCTACCCAGTCACCCTTTCCACTGAATAGGACTGTTGTTAAGAACCCTTTCGTACAGTTTGAATATAACGAAGATAATGAATTGTGTACAAAACTTCTTTTGAAGGAAATCCGAGAGAATTGATATCAACTATAATATCACAAACAGTAAAAGAAGCAAAAGGAAAACTAGACTCAGAATGTGAATTAGTAAAAAACAAGTAAGAAAAGGAACTGTTTTTTCATACAGGAATAACAGGAACAGTGCTTTGGACAAAACATTTTCAGACTGAAAAGGATTGCTGTTACGAATCCTTTGATCAATCTTTAAATATAAAGAAGATTATGCAACTTGTACAGAAAGTTCCATTGGAGCAAATGGGAGAGAATTTCCATCAATTACAATGATCTGAAATGCAAGGGAAACAAAGGGAAACCTAGACTGAATACAATGGGAAATAGAGAAGAACAAATATCCAAAATAATGGAATTTTCAATAGGAAATAACTGGAAGATTTCTCTATCCAGTCACCCTTTCCACTGAATAGGACTGTTGTTAAGAACCTTTCGTACAGTTTGAATATAAGGAAAGTTAATGAATTGTGTACAAAACTTCTTTTGAAGGAAATCCGAGAGAATTGATATCAACTATAATATCACAAACAGTAAAAGAAGCAAATGGAAAACTAGACTCAGAATGTGAATTAGTAAAGAACAAGTAAGAAAAGGAACTGTTTTTTCATACAGGAATAACAGGAACAGTGCTTTGGACAAAACATTTTCAGACTGAAAAGGATTGCTGTTACGAATCTTTTGATCAATCTTTAAATATAAAGAAGATTATGCAACTTGTACAGAAAGTTCCATTGGAGCAAATGGGAGAGAATTTACATCAATCACAATGATCTGAAATGCAAGGGAAACAAAGGGAAACCTAGACGCAATACAATGGGAAATAGAGAAGAACAAATATCCAAAATAATGGAATTTTCAGTAGGAAATAACTTGAAGATTTCTCTACCCAGTAACCCTTTCCACTGAATAGGACTGTTGTTAAGAACCCTTTCGTACAGTTTGAATATAAGGAAGATAATGAATTGTGTACAAAACTTCTTTGGAAGAAAATCCGAGAGAATTGATATCAACTATAATATCACAAACAGTAAAAAAAGCAAATGGAAAACTAGACTCAGAATGTGAATTAGTAAAGAACAAGTAAGAAAAGGTATTGTTTTTTCATACAGGAATAACAGGAACAGTGCTTTGGACAAAACATTTTCAGACTGAAAAGGATTGCTGTTACGAATCCTTTGATCAATCTTTAAATATAAAGAAGATTATGCAACTTGGACAGAAAGTTCCATTGGAGCAAATGGGAGAGAATTTACATCAATCACAATGATCTGAAATGCAAGGGAAACAAAGGGAAACCTAGACGCAATACAATGGGAAATAGAGAAGAACAAATATCCAAAATAATGGAATTTTCAATAGGAAATAACTTGAAGATTTCTCTACCCAGTCACCCTTTCCACTGAATAGGACTGTTGTTAAGAACCCTTTCGTACAGTTTGAATATAACGAAGATAATGAATTGTGTACAAAACTTCTTTTGAAGGAAATCCGAGAGAATTGATATCAACTATAATATCACAAACAGTAAAAGAAGCAAAAGGAAAACTAGACTCAGAATGTGAATTAGTAAAAAACAAGTAAGAAAAGGAACTGTTTTTTCATACAGGAATAACAGGAACAGTGCTTTGGACAAAACATTTTCAGACTGAAAAGGATTGCTGTTACGAATCTTTTGATCAATCTTTAAATATAAAGAAGATTATGCAACTTGTACAGAAAGTTCCATTGGAGCAAATGGGAGAGAATTTACATCAATTACAATGATCTGAAATGCAAGGGAAACAAAGGGAAACCTAGACTGAATACAATGGGAAATAGAGAAGAACAAATATCCAAAATAATGGAATTTTCAGTAGGAATTAACTTGAAGATTTCTCTACCCAGTAACCCTTTCCACTGAATAGGACTGTTGTTAAGAACCCTTTCGTACAGTTTGAATATAAGGAAGATAATGAATTGTGTACAAAACTTCTTTGGAAGAAAATCCGAGAGAATTGATATCAACTATAATATCACAAACAGTAAAAGAAGCAAATGGAAAACTAGACTCAGAATGTGAATTAGTAAAAAACAAGTAAGAAAAGGAACTGTTTTTTCATACAGGAATAACAGGAACAGTGCTTTGGACAAAACATTTTCAGACTGAAAAGGATTGCTGTTACGAATCCTTTGATCAATCTTTAAATATAAAGAAGATTATGCAACTTGTACAGAAAGTTCCATTGCAGCAAATGGGAGAGAATTTACATCAATTACAATGATCTGAAATGCAAGGGAAACAAAGGGAAAACTAGACTCAATACAATGGGAAATAGAGAAGAACAAATATCCAAAATAATGGAATTTTCAGTAGGAAATAACTTGAAGATTTCTCTACCCAGTCACCCTTTCCACTGAATAGGACTGTTGTTAAGAACCCTTTCGTACAGTTTGAATATAAGGAAGATAATGAATTGTGTACAAAACTTCTTTTGAAGGAAATCCGAGAGAATTGATATCAACTATAATATCACAAACAGTAAAAGAAGCAAATGGAAAACTAGACTCAGAATGTGAATTAGTAAAGAACAAGTAAGAAAAGGAACTGTTTTTTCATACAGGAATAACAGGAACAGTGCTTTGGACAAAACATTTTCAGACTGAAAAGGATTGCTGTTACGAATCTTTTGATCAATCTTTAAATATAAAGAAGATTATGCAACTTGTACAGAAAGTTCCATTGGAGCAAATGGGAGAGAATTTACATCAATTACAATGATCTGAAATGCAAGGGAAACAAAGGGAAACCTAGACTGAATACAATGGGAAATAGAGAAGAACAAATATCCAAAATAATGGAATTTTCAGTAGGAAATAACTTGAAGATTTCTCTACCCAGTAACCCTTTCCACTGAATAGGACTCTTGTTAAGAACCCTTTCGTACAGTTTGAATATAAGGAAGATAATGAATTGTGTACAAAACTTCTTTGGAAGAAAATCCGAGAGAATTGATATCAACTATAATATCACAAACAGTAAAAGAAGCAAATGGAAAACTAGACTCAGAATGTGAATTAGTAAAGAACAAGTAAGAAAAGGAATTGTTTTTTCAAAAAGGAATAACAGGAACAGTGCTTTGGACAAAACATTTTCAGACTGAAAAGGATTGCTGTTACGAATCCTTTGATCAATCTTTAAATATAAAGAAGATTATGCAACTTGTACAGAAAGTTCCATTGGAGCAAATGGGAGAGAATTTCCATCAATTACAATGATCTGAAATGCAAGGGAAACAAAGGGAAACCTAGACTGAATACAATTGGAAATAGAGAAGAACAAATATCCAAAATAATGGAATTTTCAATAGGAAATAACTGGAAAATTTCTCTATCCAGTCACCCTTTCCACTGAATAGGACTGTTATTAAGAACCTTTCGTACAGTTTGAATATAAGGAAGATAATGAATTGTGTACAAAACTTCTTTTGAAGGAAATCCGAGAGAATTGAGATCAACTATAATATCACAAACAGTAAAAGAAGCAAATGGAAAACTAGACTCAGAATGTGAATTAGTAAAGAACAAGTAAGAAAAGGAACTGTTTTTTCATACAGGAATAAAAGGAACAGTGCTTTGGACAAAACATTTTCAGACTGAAAAGGATTGCTGTTACGAATCCTTTGATCAATCTTTAAATATAAAGAAGATTATGCAACTTGTACAGAAAGTTCCATTGGAGCAAATGGGATAGAATTTACATCAATTACAATGATCTGAAATGCAAGGGAAACAAAGGGAAAACTAGACTCAATACAATGGGAAATACAGAAGAACAAATATCCAAAATAATGGAATTTTCAGTAGGAAATAACTTGAAGATTTCTCTACCCAGTCACCCTTTCCACTGAATAGGACTGTTGTTAAGAACCTTTCGTACAGTTTGAATATAAGGAAAGTTAATGAATTGTGTACAAAACTTCTTTTGAAGGAAATCCGAGAGAATTGATATCAACTATAATATCACAAACAGTAAAAGAAGCAAATGGAAAACTAGACTCAGAATGTGAATTAGTAAAGAACAAGTAAGAAAAGGAACTGTTTTTTCATACAGGAATAACAGGAACAGTGCTTTGGACAAAACATTTTCAGACTGAAAAGGATTGCTGTTACGAATCTTTTGATCAATCTTTAAATATAAAGAAGATTATGCAACTTGTACAGAAAGTTCCATTGGAGCAAATGGGAGAGAATTTACATCAATTACAATGATCTGAAATGCAAGGGAAACAAAGGGAAACCTAGACTGAATACAATGGGAAATAGAGAAGAACAAATATCCAAAATAATGGAATTTTCAGTAGGAAATAACTTGAAGATTTCTCTACCCAGTAACCCTTTCCACTGAATAGGACTGTTGTTAAGAACCCTTTCGTACAGTTTGAATATAAGGAAGATAATGAATTGTGTACAAAACTTCTTTGGAAGAAAATCCGAGAGAATTGATATCAACTATAATATCACAAACAGTAAAAGAAGCAAATGGAAAACTAGACTCAGAATGTGAATTAGTAAAGAACAAGTAAGAAAAGGAATTGTTTTTTCAAAAAGGAATAACAGGAACAGTGCTTTGGACAAAACATTTTCAGACTGAAAAGGATTGCTGTTACGAATCCTTTGATCAATCTTTAAATATAAAGAAGATTATGCAACTTGTACAGAAAGTTCCATTGGAGCAAATGGGAGAGAATTTCCATCAATTACAATGATCTGAAATGCAAGGGAAACAAAGGGAAACCTAGACTGAATACAATTGGAAATAGAGAAGAACAAATATCCAAAATAATGGAATTTTCAATAGGAAATAACTGGAAAATTTCTCTATCCAGTCACCCTTTCCACTGAATAGGACTGTTATTAAGAACCTTTCGTACAGTTTGAATATAAGGAAGATAATGAATTGTGTACAAAACTTCTTTTGAAGGAAATCCGAGAGAATTGAGATCAACTATAATATCACAAACAGTAAAAGAAGCAAATGGAAAACTAGACTCAGAATGTGAATTAGTAAAGAACAAGTAAGAAAAGGAACTGTTTTTTCATACAGGAATAAAAGGAACAGTGCTTTGGACAAAACATTTTCAGACTGAAAAGGATTGCTGTTACGAATCCTTTGATCAATCTTTAAATATAAAGAAGATTATGCAACTTGTACAGAAAGTTCCATTGGAGCAAATGGGATAGAATTTACATCAATTACAATGATCTGAAATGCAAGGGAAACAAAGGGAAAACTAGACTCAATACAATGGGAAATAGAGAAGAACAAATATCCAAAATAATGGAATTTTCAGTAGGAAATAACTTGAAGATTTCTCTACCCAGTCACCCTTTCCACTGAATAGGACTGTTGTTAAGAACCTTTCGTACAGTTTGAATATAAGGAAAGTTAATGAATTGTGTACAAAACTTCTTTTGAAGGAAATCCGAGAGAATTGATATCAACTATAATATCACAAACAGTAAAAGAAGCAAATGGAAAACTAGACTCAGAATGTGAATTAGTAAAGAACAAGTAAGAAAAGGAACTGTTTTTTCATACAGGAATAACAGGAACAGTGCTTTGGACAAAACATTTTCAGACTGAAAAGGATTGCTGTTACGAATCTTTTGATCAATCTTTAAATATAAAGAAGATTATGCAACTTGTACAGAAAGTTCCATTGGAGCAAATGGGAGAGAATTTACATCAATCACAATGATCTGAAATGCAAGGGAAACAAAGGGAAACCTAGACGCAATACAATGGGAAATAGAGAAGAACAAATATCCAAAATAATGGAATTTTCAGTAGGAAATAACTTGAAGATTTCTCTACCCAGTAACCCTTTCCACTGAATAGGACTGTTGTTAAGAACCCTTTCGTACAGTTTGAATATAAGGAAGATAATGAATTGTGTACAAAACTTCTTTGGAAGAAAATCCGAGAGAATTGATATCAACTATAATATCACAAACAGTAAAAAAAGCAAATGGAAAACTAGACTCAGAATGTGAATTAGTAAAGAACAAGTAAGAAAAGGTATTGTTTTTTCATACAGGAATAACAGGAACAGTGCTTTGGACAAAACATTTTCAGACTGAAAAGGATTGCTGTTACGAATCCTTTGATCAATCTTTAAATATAAAGAAGATTATGCAACTTGGACAGAAAGTTCCATTGGAGCAAATGGGAGAGAATTTACATCAATCACAATGATCTGAAATGCAAGGGAAACAAAGGGAAACCTAGACGCAATACAATGGGAAATAGAGAAGAACAAATATCCAAAATAATGGAATTTTCAATAGGAAATAACTTGAAGATTTCTCTACCCAGTCACCCTTTCCACTGAATAGGACTGTTGTTAAGAACCCTTTCGTACAGTTTGAATATAACGAAGATAATGAATTGTGTACAAAACTTCTTTTGAAGGAAATCCGAGAGAATTGATATCAACTATAATATCACAAACAGTAAAAGAAGCAAAAGGAAAACTAGACTCAGAATGTGAATTAGTAAAAAACAAGTAAGAAAAGGAACTGTTTTTTCATACAGGAATAACAGGAACAGTGCTTTGGACAAAACATTTTCAGACTGAAAAGGATTGCTGTTACGAATCTTTTGATCAATCTTTAAATATAAAGAAGATTATGCAACTTGTACAGAAAGTTCCATTGGAGCAAATGGGAGAGAATTTACATCAATTACAATGATCTGAAATGCAAGGGAAACAAAGGGAAACCTAGACTGAATACAATGGGAAATAGAGAAGAACAAATATCCAAAATAATGGAATTTTCAGTAGGAATTAACTTGAAGATTTCTCTACCCAGTAACCCTTTCCACTGAATAGGACTGTTGTTAAGAACCCTTTCGTACAGTTTGAATATAAGGAAGATAATGAATTGTGTACAAAACTTCTTTGGAAGAAAATCCGAGAGAATTGATATCAACTATAATATCACAAACAGTAAAAGAAGCAAATGGAAAACTAGACTCAGAATGTGAATTAGTAAAAAACAAGTAAGAAAAGGAACTGTTTTTTCATACAGGAATAACAGGAACAGTGCTTTGGACAAAACATTTTCAGACTGAAAAGGATTGCTGTTACGAATCCTTTGATCAATCTTTAAATATAAAGAAGATTATGCAACTTGTACAGAAAGTTCCATTGCAGCAAATGGGAGAGAATTTACATCAATTACAATGATCTGAAATGCAAGGGAAACAAAGGGAAAACTAGACTCAATACAATGGGAAATAGAGAAGAACAAATATCCAAAATAATGGAATTTTCAGTAGGAAATAACTTGAAGATTTCTCTACCCAGTCACCCTTTCCACTGAATAGGACTGTTGTTAAGAACCCTTTCGTACAGTTTGAATATAAGGAAGATAATGAATTGTGTACAAAACTTCTTTTGAAGGAAATCCGAGAGAATTGATATCAACTATAATATCACAAACAGTAAAAGAAGCAAATGGAAAACTAGACTCAGAATGTGAATTAGTAAAGAACAAGTAAGAAAAGGAACTGTTTTTTCATACAGGAATAACAGGAACAGTGCTTTGGACAAAACATTTTCAGACTGAAAAGGATTGCTGTTACGAATCTTTTGATCAATCTTTAAATATAAAGAAGATTATGCAACTTGTACAGAAAGTTCCATTGGAGCAAATGGGAGAGAATTTACATCAATTACAATGATCTGAAATGCAAGGGAAACAAAGGGAAACCTAGACTGAATACAATGGGAAATAGAGAAGAACAAATATCCAAAATAATGGAATTTTCAGTAGGAAATAACTTGAAGATTTCTCTACCCAGTCACCCTTTCCACTGAATAGGACTCTTGTTAAGAACCCTTTCGTACAGTTTGAATATAAGGAAGATAATGAATTGTGTACAAAACTTCTTTGGAAGAAAATCCGAGAGAATTGATATCAACTATAATATCACAAACAGTAAAAGAAGCAAATGGAAAACTAGACTCAGAATGTGAATTAGTAAAGAACAAGTAAGAAAAGGAATTGTTTTTTCAAAAAGGAATAACAGGAACAGTGCTTTGGACAAAACATTTTCAGACTGAAAAGGATTGCTGTTACGAATCCTTTGATCAATCTTTAAATATAAAGAAGATTATGCAACTTGTACAGAAAGTTCCATTGGAGCAAATGGGAGAGAATTTCCATCAATTACAATGATCTGAAATGCAAGGGAAACAAAGGGAAACCTAGACTGAATACAATTGGAAATAGAGAAGAACAAATATCCAAAATAATGGAATTTTCAATAGGAAATAACTGGAAAATTTCTCTATCCAGTCACCCTTTCCACTGAATAGGACTGTTATTAAGAACCTTTCGTACAGTTTGAATATAAGGAAGATAATGAATTGTGTACAAAACTTCTTTTGAAGGAAATCCGAGAGAATTGAGATCAACTATAATATCACAAACAGTAAAAGAAGCAAATGGAAAACTAGACTCAGAATGTGAATTAGTAAAGAACAAGTAAGAAAAGGAACTGTTTTTTCATACAGGAATAAAAGGAACAGTGCTTTGGACAAAACATTTTCAGACTGAAAAGGATTGCTGTTACGAATCCTTTGATCAATCTTTAAATATAAAGAAGATTATGCAACTTGTACAGAAAGTTCCATTGGAGCAAATGGGATAGAATTTACATCAATTACAATGATCTGAAATGCAAGGGAAACAAAGGGAAAACTAGACTCAATACAATGGGAAATACAGAAGAACAAATATCCAAAATAATGGAATTTTCAGTAGGAAATAACTTGAAGATTTCTCTACCCAGTCACCCTTTCCACTGAATAGGACTGTTGTTAAGAACCTTTCGTACAGTTTGAATATAAGGAAAGTTAATGAATTGTGTACAAAACTTCTTTTGAAGGAAATCCGAGAGAATTGATATCAACTATAATATCACAAACAGTAAAAGAAGCAAATGGAAAACTAGACTCAGAATGTGAATTAGTAAAGAACAAGTAAGAAAAGGAACTGTTTTTTCATACAGGAATAACAGGAACAGTGCTTTGGACAAAACATTTTCAGACTGAAAAGGATTGCTGTTACGAATCTTTTGATCAATCTTTAAATATAAAGAAGATTATGCAACTTGTACAGAAAGTTCCATTGGAGCAAATGGGAGAGAATTTACATCAATTACAATGATCTGAAATGCAAGGGAAACAAAGGGAAACCTAGACTGAATACAATGGGAAATAGAGAAGAACAAATATCCAAAATAATGGAATTTTCAGTAGGAAATAACTTGAAGATTTCTCTACCCAGTAACCCTTTCCACTGAATAGGACTGTTGTTAAGAACCCTTTCGTACAGTTTGAATATAAGGAAGATAATGAATTGTGTACAAAACTTCTTTGGAAGAAAATCCGAGAGAATTGATATCAACTATAATATCACAAACAGTAAAAGAAGCAAATGGAAAACTAGACTCAGAATGTGAATTAGTAAAGAACAAGTAAGAAAAGGAATTGTTTTTTCAAAAAGGAATAACAGGAACAGTGCTTTGGACAAAACATTTTCAGACTGAAAAGGATTGCTGTTACGAATCCTTTGATCAATCTTTAAATATAAAGAAGATTATGCAACTTGTACAGAAAGTTCCATTGGAGCAAATGGGAGAGAATTTCCATCAATTACAATGATCTGAAATGCAAGGGAAACAAAGGGAAACCTAGACTGAATACAATTGGAAATAGAGAAGAACAAATATCCAAAATAATGGAATTTTCAATAGGAAATAACTGGAAAATTTCTCTATCCAGTCACCCTTTCCACTGAATAGGACTGTTATTAAGAACCTTTCGTACAGTTTGAATATAAGGAAGATAATGAATTGTGTACAAAACTTCTTTTGAAGGAAATCCGAGAGAATTGAGATCAACTATAATATCACAAACAGTAAAAGAAGCAAATGGAAAACTAGACTCAGAATGTGAATTAGTAAAGAACAAGTAAGAAAAGGAACTGTTTTTTCATACAGGAATAAAAGGAACAGTGCTTTGGACAAAACATTTTCAGACTGAAAAGGATTGCTGTTACGAATCCTTTGATCAATCTTTAAATATAAAGAAGATTATGCAACTTGTACAGAAAGTTCCATTGGAGCAAATGGGATAGAATTTACATCAATTACAATGATCTGAAATGCAAGGGAAACAAAGGGAAAACTAGACTCAATACAATGGGAAATAGAGAAGAACAAATATCCAAAATAATGGAATTTTCAGTAGGAAATAACTTGAAGATTTCTCTACCCAGTCACTCTTTCCACTGAATAGGACTGTTGTTAAGAACCTTTCGTACAGTTTGAATATAAGGAAAGTTAATGAATTGTGTACAAAACTTCTTTTGAAGGAAATCCGAGAGAATTGATATCAACTATAATATCACAAACAGTAAAAGAAGCAAATGGAAAACTAGACTCAGAATGTGAATTAGTAAAGAACAAGTAAGAAAAGGAACTGTTTTTTCATACAGGAATAACAGGAACAGTGCTTTGGACAAAACATTTTCAGACTGAAAAGGATTGCTGTTACGAATCCTTTGATCAATCTTTAAATATAAAGAAGATTATGCAACTTGTACAGAAAGTTCCATTGGAGCAAATGGGATAGAATTTACATCAATTACAATGATCTGAAATGCAAGGGAAACAAAGGGAAACCTAGACTGAATACAATGGGAAATAGAGAAGAACAAATATCCAAAATAATGGAATTTTCAGTAGGAAATAACTTGAAGATTTCTCTATCCAGTCACCCTTTCCACTGAATAGGACTGTTGTTAAGAACCTTTCGTACAGTTTGAATATAAGGAAGATAATGAATTGTGTACAAAACTTCTTTTGAAGGAAATCCGAGAGAATTGATATCAACTATAATATCACAAACAGTAAAAGAAGCAAATGGAAAACTAGACTCAGAATGTGAATTAGTAAAGAACAAGTAAGAAAAGGAACTGTTTTTTCATACAGGAATAAAAGGAACAGTGCTTTGGACAAAACATTTTCAGACTGAAAAGGATTGCTGTTACGAATCCTTTGATCAATCTTTAAATATAAAGAAGATTATGCAACTTGTACAGAAAGTTCCATTGGAGCAAATGGGATAGAATTTACATCAATTACAATGATCTGAAATGCAAGGGAAACAAAGGGAAACCTAGACTCAATACAATGGGAAATAGAGAAGAACAAATATCCAAAATAATGGAATTTTCAGTAGGAAATAACTTGAAGATTTCTCTACCCAGTCACCCTTTCCACTGAATAGGACTGTTGTTAAGAACCTTTCGTACAGTTTGAATATAAGGAAAGTTAATGAATTGTGTACAAAACTTCTTTTGAAGGAAATCCGAGAGAATTGATATCAACTATAATATCACAAACAGTAAAAGAAGCAAATGGAAAACTAGACTCAGAATGTGAATTAGTAAAGAACAAGTAAGAAAAGGAACTGTTTTTTCATACAGGAATAACAGGAACAGTGCTTTGGACAAAACATTTTCAGACTGAAAAGGATTGCTGTTACGAATCCTTTGATCAATCTTTAAATATAAAGAAGATTATGCAACTTGTACAGAAAGTTCCATTGGAGCAAATGGGATAGAATTTACATCAATTACAATGATCTGAAATGCAAGGGAAACAAAGGGAAACCTAGACTCAATACAATGGGAAATAGAGAAGAACAAATATCCAAAATAATGGAATTTTCAGTAGGAAATAACTTGAAGATGTCTCTACCCAGTCACCCTTTCCACTGAATAGGACTGTTGTTAAGAACCTTTCGTACAGTTTGAATATAAGGAAAGTTAATGAATTGTGTACAAAACTTCTTTTGAAGGAAATCCGAGAGAATTGATATCAACTATAATATCACAAACAGTAAAAGAAGCAAATGGAAAACTAGACTCAGAATGTGAATTAGTAAAGAACAAGTAAGAAAAGGAACTGTTTTTTCATACAGGAATAACAGGAACAGTGCTTTGGACAAAACATTTTCAGACTGAAAAGGATTGCTGTTACGAATCTTTTGATCAATCTTTAAATATAAAGAAGATTATGCAACTTGTACAGAAAGTTCCATTGGAGCAAATGGGAGAGAATTTACATCAATTACAATGATCTGAAATGCAAGGGAAACAAAGGGAAACCTAGACTGAATAACATGGGAAATAGAGAAGAACAAATATCCAAAATAATGGAATTTTCAGTAGGAAATAACTTGAAGATTTCTCTACCCAGTAACCCTTTCCACTGAATAGGACTGTTGTTAAGAACCTTTCGTACAGTTTGAATATAAGGAAAGTTAATGAATTGTGTACAAAACTTCTTTTGAAGGAAATCCGAGAGAATTGATATCAACTATAATATCACAAACAGTAAAAGAAGCAAATGGAAAACTAGACTCAGAATGTGAATTAGTAAAGAACAAGTAAGAAAAGGAACTGTTTTTTCATACAGGAATAACAGGAACAGTGCTTTGGACAAAACATTTTCAGACTGAAAAGGATTGCTGTTACGAATCTTTTGATCAATCTTTAAATATAAAGAAGATTATGCAACTTGTACAGAAAGTTCCATTGGAGCAAATGGGAGAGAATTTACATCAATTACAATGATCTGAAATGCAAGGGAAACAAAGGGAAACCTAGACTGAATAACATGGGAAATAGAGAAGAACAAATATCCAAAATAATGGAATTTTCAGTAGGAAATAACTTGAAGATTTCTCTACCCAGTAACCCTTTCCACTAAATAGGACTGTTGTTAAGAACCCTTTCGTACAGTTTGAATATAAGGAAGATAATGAATTGTGTACAAAACTTCTTTGGAAGAAAATCCGAGAGAATTGATATCAACTATAATATCACAAACAGTAAAAAAAGCAAATGGAAAACTAGACTCAGAATGTGAATTAGTAAAGAACAAGTAAGAAAAGGTATTGTTTTTTCATACAGGAATAACAGGAACAGTGCTTTGGACAAAACATTTTCAGACTGAAAAGGATTGCTGTTACGAATCCTTTGATCAATCTTTAAATATAAAGAAGATTATGCAACTTGGACAGAAAGTTCCATTGGAGCAAATGGGAGAGAATTTACATCAATCACAATGATCTGAAATGCAAGGGAAACAAAGGGAAACCTAAACGCAATACAATGGGAAATAGAGAAGAACAAATATCCAAAATAATGGAATTTTCAATAGGAAATAACTTGAAGATTTCTCTACCCAGTCACCCTTTCCACTGAATAGGACTGTTGTTAAGAACCCTTTCGTACAGTTTGAATATAACGAAGATAATGAATTGTGTACAAAACTTCTTTTGAAGGAAATCCGAGAGAATTGATATCAACTATAATATCACAAACAGTAAAAGAAGCAAAAGGAAAACTAAACTCAGAATGTGAATTAGTAAAAAACAAGTAAGAAAAGGAACAGTTTTTTCATACAGGAATAACAGGAACAGTGCTTTGGACAAAACATTTTCAGACTGAAAAGGATTGCTGTTACGAATCCTTTGATCAATCTTTAAATATAAAGAAGATTATGCAACTTGTACAGAAAGTTCCATTGGAGCAAATGGGAGAGAATTTACATCAATCACAATGATCTGAAATGCAAGGGAAACAAAGGGAAACCTAGACGCAATACAATGGGAAATAGAGAAGAACAAATATCCAAAATAATGGAATTTTCAATAGGAAATAACTTGAAGATTTCTCTACCCAGTCACCCTTTCCACTGAATAGGACTGTTGTTAAGAACCCTTTCGTACAGTTTGAATATAACGAAGATAATGAATTGTGTACAAAACTTCTTTTGAAGGAAATCCGAGAGAATTGATATCAACTATAATATCACAAACAGTAAAAGAAGCAAATGGAAAACTAGACTCAGAATGTGAATTAGTAAAGAACAAGTAAGAAAAGGTATTGTTTTTTCATACAGGAATAACAGGAACAGTGCTTTGGACAAAACATTTTCAGACTGAAAAGGATTGCTGTTACGAATCCTTTGATCAATCTTTAAATATAAAGAAGATTATGCAACTTGGACAGAAAGTTCCATTGGAGCAAATGGGAGAGAATTTACATCAATCACAATGATCTGAAATGCAAGGGAAACAAAGGGAAACCTAAACGCAATACAATGGGAAATAGAGAAGAACAAATATCCAAAATAATGGAATTTTCAGTAGGAAATAACTTGAAGATTTCTCTACCCAGTAACCCTTTCCACTGAATAGGACTGTTGTTAAGAACCTTTCGTACAGTTTGAATATAAGGAAAGTTAATGAATTGTGTACAAAACTTCTTTTGAAGGAAATCCGAGAGAATTGATATCAACTATAATATCACAAACAGTAAAAGAAGCAAATGGAAAACTAGACTCAGAATGTGAATTAGTAAAGAACAAGTAAGAAAAGGAACTGTTTTTTCATACAGGAATAACAGGAACAGTGCTTTGGACAAAACATTTTCAGACTGAAAAGGATTGCTGTTACGAATCTTTTGATCAATCTTTAAATATAAAGAAGATTATGCAACTTGTACAGAAAGTTCCATTGGAGCAAATGGGAGAGAATTTACATCAATTACAATGATCTGAAATGCAAGGGAAACAAAGGGAAACCTAGACTGAATAACATGGGAAATAGAGAAGAACAAATATCCAAAATAATGGAATTTTCAGTAGGAAATAACTTGAAGATTTCTCTACCCAGTAACCCTTTCCACTAAATAGGACTGTTGTTAAGAACCCTTTCGTACAGTTTGAATATAAGGAAGATAATGAATTGTGTACAAAACTTCTTTGGAAGAAAATCCGAGAGAATTGATATCAACTATAATATCACAAACAGTAAAAAAAGCAAATGGAAAACTAGACTCAGAATGTGAATTAGTAAAGAACAAGTAAGAAAAGGTATTGTTTTTTCATACAGGAATAACAGGAACAGTGCTTTGGACAAAACATTTTCAGACTGAAAAGGATTGCTGTTACGAATCCTTTGATCAATCTTTAAATATAAAGAAGATTATGCAACTTGGACAGAAAGTTCCATTGGAGCAAATGGGAGAGAATTTACATCAATCACAATGATCTGAAATGCAAGGGAAACAAAGGGAAACCTAAACGCAATACAATGGGAAATAGAGAAGAAAAAATATCCAAAATAATGGAATTTTCAATAGGAAATAACTTGAAGATTTCTCTACCCAGTCACCCTTTCCACTGAATAGGACTGTTGTTAAGAACCCTTTCGTACAGTTTGAATATAACGAAGATAATGAATTGTGTACAAAACTTCTTTTGAAGGAAATCCGAGAGAATTGATATCAACTATAATATCACAAACAGTAAAAGAAGCAAAAGGAAAACTAAACTCAGAATGTGAATTAGTAAAAAACAAGTAAGAAAAGGAACAGTTTTTTCATACAGGAATAACAGGAACAGTGCTTTGGACAAAACATTTTCAGACTGAAAAGGATTGCTGTTACGAATCCTTTGATCAATCTTTAAATATAAAGAAGATTATGCAACTTGTACAGAAAGTTCCATTGGAGCAAATGGGAGAGAATTTACATCAATCACAATGATCTGAAATGCAAGGGAAACAAAGGGAAACCTAGACGCAATACAATGGGAAATAGAGAAGAACAAATATCCAAAATAATGGAATTTTCAATAGGAAATAACTTGAAGATTTCTCTACCCAGTCACCCTTTCCACTGAATAGGACTGTTGTTAAGAACCCTTTCGTACAGTTTGAATATAACGAAGATAATGAATTGTGTACAAAACTTCTTTTGAAGGAAATCCGAGAGAATTGATATCAACTATAATATCACAAACAGTAAAAGAAGCAAATGGAAAACTAGACTCAGAATGTGAATTAGTAAAAAACAAGTAAGAAAAGGAACTGTTTTTTCATACAGGAATAACAGGAACAGTGCTTTGGACAAAACATTTTCAGACTGAAAAGGATTGCTGTTACGAATCCTTTGATCAATCTTTAAATATAAAGAAGATTATGCAACTTGTACAGAAAGTTCCATTGGAGCAAATGGGATAGAATTTACATCAATTACAATGATCTGAAATGCAAGGGAAACAAAGGGAAAACTAGACTCAATACAATGGGAAATAGAGAAGAACAAATATCCAAAATAATGGAATTTTCAGTAGGAAATAACTTGAAGATTTCTCTACCCAGTCACCCTTTCCACTGAATAGGACTGTTGTTAAGAACCTTTCGTACAGTTTGAATATAAGGAAAGTTAATGAATTGTGTACAAAACTTCTTTTGAAGGAAATCCGAGAGAATTGATATCAACTATAATATCACAAACAGTAAAAGAAGCAAATGGAAAACTAGACTCAGAATGTGAATTAGTAAAGAACAAGTAAGAAAAGGAACTGTTTTTTCATACAGGAATAACAGGAACAGTGCTTTGGACAAAACATTTTCAGACTGAAAAGGATTGCTGTTACGAATCTTTTGATCAATCTTTAAATATAAAGAAGATTATGCAACTTGTACAGAAAGTTCCATTGGAGCAAATGGGATAGAATTTACATCAATTACAATGATCTGAAATGCAAGGGAAACAAAGGGAAAACTAGACTCAATACAATGGGAAATAGAGAAGAACAAATATCCAAAATAATGGAATTTTCAGTAGGAAATAACTTGAAGATTTCTCTACCCAGTCACCCTTTCCACTGAATAGGACTGTTGTTAAGAACCTTTCGTACAGTTTGAATATAAGGAAAGTTAATGAATTGTGTACAAAACTTCTTTTGAAGGAAATCCGAGAGAATTGATATCAACTATAATATCACAAACAGTAAAAGAAGCAAATGGAAAACTAGACTCAGAATGTGAATTAGTAAAGAACAAGTAAGAAAAGGAACTGTTTTTTCATACAGGAATAACAGGAACAGTGCTTTGGACAAAACATTTTCAGACTGAAAAGGATTGCTGTTACGAATCTTTTGATCAATCTTTAAATATAAAGAAGATTATGCAACTTGTACAGAAAGTTCCATTGGAGCTAATGGGAGAGAATTTACATCAATTACAATGATCTGAAATGCAAGGGAAACAAAGGGAAACCTAGACTGAATACAATGGGAAATAGAGAAGAACAAATATCCAAAATAATGGAATTTTCAGTAGGAAATAACTTGAAGATTTCTCTACCCAGTAACCCTTTCCACTGAATAGGACTGTTGTTAAGAACCCTTTCGTACAGTTTGAATATAAGGAAGATAATGAATTGTGTACAAAACTTCTTTGGAAGAAAATCCGAGAGAATTGATATCAACTATAATATCACAAACAGTAAAAGAAGCAAATGGAAAACTAGACTCAGAATGTGAATTAGTAAAGAACAAGTAAGAAAAGGAATTGTTTTTTCAAAAAGGAATAACAGGAACAGTGCTTTGGACAAAACATTTTCAGACTGAAAAGGATTGCTGTTACGAATCCTTTGATCAATCTTTAAATATAAAGAAGATTATGCAACTTGTACAGAAAGTTCCATTGGAGCAAATGGGAGAGAATTTCCATCAATTACAATGATCTGAAATGCAAGGGAAACAAAGGGAAACCTAGACTGAATACAATTGGAAATAGAGAAGAACAAATATCCAAAATAATGGAATTTTCAATAGGAAATAACTGGAAAATTTCTCTATCCAGTCACCCTTTCCACTGAATAGGACTGTTATTAAGAACCTTTCGTACAGTTTGAATATAAGGAAGATAATGAATTGTGTACAAAACTTCTTTTGAAGGAAATCCGAGAGAATTGAGATCAACTATAATATCACAAACAGTAAAAGAAGCAAATGGAAAACTAGACTCAGAATGTGAATTAGTAAAGAACAAGTAAGAAAAGGAACTGTTTTTTCATACAGGAATAAAAGGAACAGTGCTTTGGACAAAACATTTTCAGACTGAAAAGGATTGCTGTTACGAATCCTTTGATCAATCTTTAAATATAAAGAAGATTATGCAACTTGTACAGAAAGTTCCATTGGAGCAAATGGGATAGAATTTACATCAATTACAATGATCTGAAATGCAAGGGAAACAAAGGGAAAACTAGACTCAATACAATGGGAAATAGAGAAGAACAAATATCCAAAATAATGGAATTTTCAGTAGGAAATAACTTGAAGATTTCTCTACCCAGTCACCCTTTCCACTGAATAGGACTGTTGTTAAGAACCTTTCGTACAGTTTGAATATAAGGAAAGTTAATGAATTGTGTACAAAACTTCTTTTGAAGGAAATCCGAGAGAATTGATATCAACTATAATATCACAAACAGTAAAAGAAGCAAATGGAAAACTAGACTCAGAATGTGAATTAGTAAAGAACAAGTAAGAAAAGGAACTGTTTTTTCATACAGGAATAACAGGAACAGTGCTTTGGACAAAACATTTTCAGACTGAAAAGGATTGCTGTTACGAATCCTTTGATCAATCTTTAAATATAAAGAAGATTATGCAACTTGTACAGAAAGTTCCATTGGAGCAAATGGGATAGAATTTACATCAATTACAATGATCTGAAATGCAAGGGAAACAAAGGGAAACCTAGACTGAATACAATGGGAAATAGAGAAGAACAAATATCCAAAATAATGGAATTTTCAGTAGGAAATAACTTGAAGATTTCTCTATCCAGTCACCCTTTCCACTGAATAGGACTGTTGTTAAGAACCTTTCGTACAGTTTGAATATAAGGAAGATAATGAATTGTGTACAAAACTTCTTTTGAAGGAAATCCGAGAGAATTGATATCAACTATAATATCACAAACAGTAAAAGAAGCAAATGGAAAACTAGACTCAGAATGTGAATTAGTAAAGAACAAGTAAGAAAAGGAACTGTTTTTTCATACAGGAATAAAAGGAACAGTGCTTTGGACAAAACATTTTCAGACTGAAAAGGATTGCTGTTACGAATCCTTTGATCAATCTTTAAATATAAAGAAGATTATGCAACTTGTACAGAAAGTTCCATTGGAGCAAATGGGATAGAATTTACATCAATTACAATGATCTGAAATGCAAGGGAAACAAAGGGAAACCTAGACTCAATACAATGGGAAATAGAGAAGAACAAATATCCAAAATAATGGAATTTTCAGTAGGAAATAACTTGAAGATTTCTCTACCCAGTCACCCTTTCCACTGAATAGGACTGTTGTTAAGAACCTTTCGTACAGTTTGAATATAAGGAAAGTTAATGAATTGTGTACAAAACTTCTTTTGAAGGAAATCCGAGAGAATTGATATCAACTATAATATCACAAACAGTAAAAGAAGCAAATGGAAAACTAGACTCAGAATGTGAATTAGTAAAGAACAAGTAAGAAAAGGAACTGTTTTTTCATACAGGAATAACAGGAACAGTGCTTTGGACAAAACATTTTCAGACTGAAAAGGATTGCTGTTACGAATCTTTTGATCAATCTTTAAATATAAAGAAGATTATGCAACTTGTACAGAAAGTTCCATTGGAGCAAATGGGAGAGAATTTACATCAATTACAATGATCTGAAATGCAAGGGAAACAAAGGGAAACCTAGACTGAATAACATGGGAAATAGAGAAGAACAAATATCCAAAATAATGGAATTTTCAGTAGGAAATAACTTGAAGATTTCTCTACCCAGTAACCCTTTCCACTGAATAGGACTGTTGTTAAGAACCTTTCGTACAGTTTGAATATAAGGAAAGTTAATGAATTGTGTACAAAACTTCTTTTGAAGGAAATCCGAGAGAATTGATATCAACTATAATATCACAAACAGTAAAAGAAGCAAATGGAAAACTAGACTCAGAATGTGAATTAGTAAAGAACAAGTAAGAAAAGGAACTGTTTTTTCATACAGGAATAACAGGAACAGTGCTTTGGACAAAACATTTTCAGACTGAAAAGGATTGCTGTTACGAATCTTTTGATCAATCTTTAAATATAAAGAAGATTATGCAACTTGTACAGAAAGTTCCATTGGAGCAAATGGGAGAGAATTTACATCAATTACAATGATCTGAAATGCAAGGGAAACAAAGGGAAACCTAGACTGAATAACATGGGAAATAGAGAAGAACAAATATCCAAAATAATGGAATTTTCAGTAGGAAATAACTTGAAGATTTCTCTACACAGTAACCCTTTCCACTAAATAGGACTGTTGTTAAGAACCCTTTCGTACAGTTTGAATATAAGGAAGATAATGAATTGTGTACAAAACTTCTTTGGAAGAAAATCCGAGAGAATTGATATCAACTATAATATCACAAACAGTAAAAAAAGCAAATGGAAAACTAGACTCAGAATGTGAATTAGTAAAGAACAAGTAAGAAAAGGTATTGTTTTTTCATACAGGAATAACAGGAACAGTGCTTTGGACAAAACATTTTCAGACTGAAAAGGATTGCTGTTACGAATCCTTTGATCAATCTTTAAATATAAAGAAGATTATGCAACTTGGACAGAAAGTTCCATTGGAGCAAATGGGAGAGAATTTACATCAATCACAATGATCTGAAATGCAAGGGAAACAAAGGGAAACCTAAACGCAATACAATGGGAAATAGAGAAGAACAAATATCCAAAATAATGGAATTTTCAATAGGAAATAACTTGAAGATTTCTCTACCCAGTCACCCTTTCCACTGAATAGGACTGTTGTTAAGAACCCTTTCGTACAGTTTGAATATAACGAAGATAATGAATTGTGTACAAAACTTCTTTTGAAGGAAATCCGAGAGAATTGATATCAACTATAATATCACAAACAGTAAAAGAAGCAAAAGGAAAACTAAACTCAGAATGTGAATTAGTAAAAAACAAGTAAGAA
Source organism: Sminthopsis crassicaudata (assembly GCF_048593235.1). Classification (NCBI taxonomy): domain Eukaryota; kingdom Metazoa; phylum Chordata; class Mammalia; order Dasyuromorphia; family Dasyuridae; genus Sminthopsis; species Sminthopsis crassicaudata. The sequence goes on from NC_133619.1 coordinate 204,073,262, forward strand.
AAGGAACAGTTTTTTCATACAGGAATAACAGGAACAGTGCTTTGGACAAAACATTTTCAGACTGAAAAGGATTGCTGTTACGAATCCTTTGATCAATCTTTAAATATAAAGAAGATTATGCAACTTGTACAGAAAGTTCCATTGGAGCAAATGGGAGAGAATTTACATCAATCACAATGATCTGAAATGCAAGGGAAACAAAGGGAAACCTAGACGCAATACAATGGGAAATAGAGAAGAACAAATATCCAAAATAATGGAATTTTCAATAGGAAATAACTTGAAGATTTCTCTACCCAGTCACCCTTTCCACTGAATAGGACTGTTGTTAAGAACCCTTTCGTACAGTTTGAATATAACGAAGATAATGAATTGTGTACAAAACTTCTTTTGAAGGAAATCCGAGAGAATTGATATCAACTATAATATCACAAACAGTAAAAGAAGCAAATGGAAAACTAGACTCAGAATGTGAATTAGTAAAAAACAAGTAAGAAAAGGAACTGTTTTTTCATACAGGAATAACAGGAACAGTGCTTTGGACAAAACATTTTCAGACTGAAAAGGATTGCTGTTACGAATCCTTTGATCAATCTTTAAATATAAAGAAGATTATGCAACTTGTACAGAAAGTTCCATTGGAGCAAATGGGAGAGAATTTACATCAATTACAATGATCTGAAATGCAAGGGAAACAAAGGGAAAACTAGACTCAATACAATGGGAAATAGAGAAGAACAAATATCCAAAATAATGGAATTTTCAGTAGGAAATAACTTGAAGATTTCTCTACCCAGTAACCCTTTCCACTGAATAGGACTGTTGTTAAGAACCCTTTCGTACAGTTTGAATATAAGGAAGATAATGAATTGTGTACAAAACTTCTTTGGAAGAAAATCCGAGAGAATTGATATCAACTATAATATCACAAACAGTAAAAAAAGCAAATGGAAAACTAGACTCAGAATGTGAATTAGTAAAGAACAAGTAAGAAAAGGTATTGTTTTTTCATACAGGAATAACAGGAACAGTGCTTTGGACAAAACATTTTCAGACTGAAAAGGATTGCTGTTACGAATCCTTTGATCATTCTTTAAATATAAAGAAGATTATGCAACTTGTACAGAAAGTTCCATTGGAGCAAATGGGAGAGAATTTACATCAATCACAATGATCTGAAATGCAAGGGAAACAAAGGGAAACCTAGACTGAATACAATGGGAAATAGAGAAGAACAAATATCCAAAATAATGGAATTTTCAGTAGGAAATAACTTGAAGATTTCTCTACCCAGTAACCCTTTCCACTGAATAGGACTGTTGTTAAGAACCCTTTCGTACAGTTTGAATATAAGGAAGATAATGAATTGTGTACAAAACTTCTTTGGAAGAAAATCCGAGAGAATTGATATCAACTATAATATCACAAACAGTAAAAAAAGCAAATGGAAAACTAGACTCAGAATGTGAATTAGTAAAGAACAAGTAAGAAAAGGTATTGTTTTTTCATACAGGAATAACAGGAACAGTGCTTTGGACAAAACATTTTCAGACTGAAAAGGATTGCTGTTACGAATCCTTTGATCATTCTTTAAATATAAAGAAGATTATGCAACTTGTACAGAAAGTTCCATTGGAGCAAATGGGAGAGAATTTACATCAATCACAATGATCTGAAATGCAAGGGAAACAAAGGGAAACCTAGACGCAATACAATGGGAAATAGAGAAGAACAAATATCCAAAATAATGGAATTTTCAATAGGAAATAACTTGAAGATTTCTCTACCCAGTCACCCTTTCCACTGAATAGGACTGTTGTTAAGAACCCTTTCGTACAGTTTGAATATAACGAAGATAATGAATTGTGTACAAAACTTCTTTTGAAGGAAATCCGAGAGAATTGATATCAACTATAATATCACAAACAGTAAAAGAAGCAAATGGAAAACTAGACTCAGAATGTGAATTAGTAAAAAACAAGTAAGAAAAGGAACTGTTTTTTCATACAGGAATAACAGGAACAGTGCTTTGGACAAAACATTTTCAGACTGAAAAGGATTGCTGTTACGAATCCTTTGATCAATCTTTAAATATAAAGAAGATTATGCAACTTGTACAGAAAGTTCCATTGGAGCAAATGGGAGAGAATTTACATCAATTACAATGATCTGAAATGCAAGGGAAACAAAGGGAAAACTAGACTCAATACAATGGGAAATAGAGAAGAACAAATATCCAAAATAATGGAATTTTCAGTAGGAAATAACTTGAAGATTTCTCTACCCAGTCACCCTTTCCACTGAATAGGACTGTTGTTAAGAACCCTTTCGTACAGTTTGAATATAAGGAAGATAATGAATTGTGTACAAAACTTCTTTGGAAGAAAATCCGAGAGAATTGATATCAACTATAATATCACAAACAGTAAAAAAAGCAAATGGAAAACTAGACTCAGAATGTGAATTAGTAAAGAACAAGTAAGAAAAGGTATTGTTTTTTCATACAGGAATAACAGGAACAGTGCTTTGGACAAAACATTTTCAGACTGAAAAGGATTGCTGTTACGAATCCTTTGATCAATCTTTAAATATAAAGAAGATTATGCAACTTGTACAGAAAGTTCCATTGGAGCAAATGGGAGAGAATTTACATCAATCACAATGATCTGAAATGCAAGGGAAACAAAGGGAAACCTAGACGCAATACAATGGGAAATAGAGAAGAACAAATATCCAAAATAATGGAATTTTCAGTAGGAAATAACTTGAAGATTTCTCTACCCAGTAACCCTTTCCACTGAATAGGACTGTTGTTAAGAACCCTTTCGTACAGTTTGAATATAAGGAAGATAATGAATTGTGTACAAAACTTCTTTGGAAGAAAATCCGAGAGAATTGATATCAACTATAATATCACAAACAGTAAAAAAAGCAAATGGAAAACTAGACTCAGAATGTGAATTAGTAAAGAACAAGTAAGAAAAGGTATTGTTTTTTCATACAGGAATAACAAGAACAGTGCTTTGGACAAAACATTTTCAGACTGAAAAGGATTGCTGTTACGAATCCTTTGATCAATCTTTAAATATAAAGAAGATTATGCAACTTGGACAGAAAGTTCCATTGGAGCAAATGGGAGAGAATTTACATCAATCACAATGATCTGAAATGCAAGGGAAACAAATGGAAACCTAGACGCAATACAATGGGAAATAGAGAAGAACAAATATCCAAAATAATGGAATTTTCAATAGGAAATAACTTGAAGATTTCTCTACCCAGTCACCCTTTCCACTGAATAGGACTGTTGTTAAGAACCCTTTCGTACAGTTTGAATATAACGAAGATAATGAATTGTGTACAAAACTTCTTTTGAAGGAAATCCGAGAGAATTGATATCAACTATAATATCACAAACAGTAAAAGAAGCAAAAGGAAAACTAGACTCAGAATGTGAATTAGTAAAAAACAAGTAAGAAAAGGAACAGTTTTTTCATACAGGAATAACAGGAACAGTGCTTTGGACAAAACATTTTCAGACTGAAAAGGATTGCTGTTACGAATCCTTTGATCAATCTTTAAATATAAAGAAGATTATGCAACTTGTACAGAAAGTTCCATTGGAGCAAATGGGAGAGAATTTACATCAATCACAATGATCTGAAATGCAAGGGAAACAAAGGGAAACCTAGACGCAATACAATGGGAAATAGAGAAGAACAAATATCCAAAATAATGGAATTTTCAATAGGAAATAACTTGAAGATTTCTCTACCCAGTCACCCTTTCCACTGAATAGGACTGTTGTTAAGAACCCTTTCGTACAGTTTGAATATAACGAAGATAATGAATTGTGTACAAAACTTCTTTTGAAGGAAATCCGAGAGAATTGATATCAACTATAATATCACAAACAGTAAAAGAAGCAAATGGAAAACTAGACTCAGAATGTGAAATAGTAAAAAACAAGTAAGAAAAGGAACTGTTTTTTCATACAGGAATAACAGGAACAGTGCTTTGGACAAAACATTTTCAGACTGAAAAGGATTGCTGTTACGAATCCTTTGATCAATCTTTAAATATAAAGAAGATTATGCAACTTGTACAGAAAGTTCCATTGGAGCAAATGGGAGAGAATTTACATCAATTACAATGATCTGAAATGCAAGGGAAACAAAGGGAAAACTAGACTCAATACAATGGGAAATAGAGAAGAACAAATATCCAAAATAATGGAATTTTCAGTAGGAAATAACTTGAAGATTTCTCTACCCAGTCACCCTTTCCACTGAATAGGACTGTTGTTAAGAACCCTTTCGTACAGTTTGAATATAAGGAAGATAATGAATTGTGTACAAAACTTCTTTTGAAGGAAATCCGAGAGAATTGATATCAACTATAATATCACAAACAGTAAAAGAAGCAAATGGAAAACTAGACTCAGAATGTGAATTAGTAAAGAACAAGTAAGAAAAGGAACTGTTTTTTCATACAGGAATAACAGGAACAGTGCTTTGGACAAAACATTTTCAGACTGAAAAGGATTGCTGTTACGAATCCTTTGATCAATCTTTAAATATAAAGAAGATTATGCAACTTGTACAGAAAGTTCCATTGGAGCAAATGGGATAGAATTTACATCAATTACAATGATCTGAAATGCAAGGGAAACAAAGGGAAACCTAGACTGAATAACATGGGAAATAGAGAAGAACAAATATCCAAAATAATGGAATTTTCAGTAGGAAATAACTTGAAGATTTCTCTATCCAGTCACCCTTTCCACTGAATAGGACTGTTGTTAAGAACCTTTCGTACAGTTTGAATATAAGGAAGATAATGAATTGTGTACAAAACTTCTTTTGAAGGAAATCCGAGAGAATTGATATCAACTATAATATCACAAACAGTAAAAGAAGCAAATGGAAAACTAGACTCAGAATGTGAATTAGTAAAGAACAAGTAAGAAAAGGAACTGTTTTTTCATACAGGAATAAAAGGAACAGTGCTTTGGACAAAACATTTTCAGACTGAAAAGGATTGCTGTTACGAATCCTTTGATCAATCTTTAAATATAAAGAAGATTATGCAACTTGTACAGAAAGTTCCATTGGAGCAAATGGGATAGAATTTACATCAATTACAATGATCTGAAATGCAAGGGAAACAAAGGGAAACCTAGACTATATACAATGGGAAATAGAGAAGAACAAATATCCAAAATAATGGAATTTTCAGTAGGAAATAACTTGAAGATTTCTCTACCCAGTCACCCTTTCCACTGAATAGGACTGTTGTTAAGAACCTTTCGTACAGTTTGAATATAAGGAAAGTTAATGAATTGTGTACAAAACTTCTTTTGAAGGAAATCCGAGAGAATTGATATCAACTATAATATCACAAACAGTAAAAGAAGCAAATGGAAAACTAGACTCAGAATGTGAATTAGTAAAGAACAAGTAAGAAAAGGAACTGTTTTTTCATACAGGAATAACAGGAACAGTGCTTTGGACAAAACATTTTCAGACTGAAAAGGATTGCTGTTACGAATCCTTTGATCAATCTTTAAATATAAAGAAGATTATGCAACTTGTACAGAAAGTTCCATTGGAGCAAATGGGAGAGAATTTACATCAATCACAATGATCTGAAATGCAAGGGAAACAAAGGGAAACCTAGACGCAATACACTGGGAAATAGAGAAGAACAAATATCCAAAATAATGGAATTTTCAATAGGAAATAACTTGAAGATTTCTCTACCCAGTCACCCTTTCCACTGAATAGGACTGTTGTTAAGAACCCTTTCGTACAGTTTGAATATAACGAAGATAATGAATTGTGTACAAAACTTCTTTTGAAGGAAATCCGAGAGAATTGATATCAACTATAATATCACAAACAGTAAAAGAAGCAAATGGAAAACTAGACTCAGAATGTGAATTAGTAAAAAACAAGTAAGAAAAGGAACTGTTTTTTCATACAGGAATAACAGGAACAGTGCTTTGGACAAAACATTTTCAGACTGAAAAGGATTGCTGTTACGAATCCTTTGATCAATCTTTAAATATAAAGAAGATTATGCAACTTGTACAGAAAGTTCCATTGGAGCAAATGGGAGAGAATTTACATCAATTACAATGATCTGAAATGCAAGGGAAACAAAGGGAAAACTAGACTCAATACAATGGGAAATAGAGAAGAACAAATATCCAAAATAATGGAATTTTCAGTAGGAAATAACTTGAAGATTTCTCTACCCAGTAACCCTTTCCACTGAATAGGACTGTTGTTAAGAACCCTTTCGTACAGTTTGAATATAAGGAAGATAATGAATTGTGTACAAAACTTCTTTGGAAGAAAATCCGAGAGAATTGATATCAACTATAATATCACAAACAGTAAAAAAAGCAAATGGAAAACTAGACTCAGAATGTGAATTAGTAAAGAACAAGTAAGAAAAGGTATTGTTTTTTCATACAGGAATAACAGGAACAGTGCTTTGGACAAAACATTTTCAGACTGAAAAGGATTGCTGTTACGAATCCTTTGATCAATCTTTAAATATAAAGAAGATTATGCAACTTGGACAGAAAGTTCCATTGGAGCAAATGGGAGAGAATTTACATCAATCACAATGATCTGAAATGCAAGGGAAACAAAGGGAAACCTAGACGCAATACAATGGGAAATAGAGAAGAACAAATATCCAAAATAATGGAATTTTCAATAGGAAATAACTTGAAGATTTCTCTACCCAGTCACCCTTTCCACTGAATAGGACTGTTGTTAAGAACCCTTTCGTACAGTTTGAATATAACGAAGATAATGAATTGTGTACAAAACTTCTTTTGAAGGAAATCCGAGAGAATTGATATCAACTATAATATCACAAACAGTAAAAGAAGCAAAAGGAAAACTAGACTCAGAATGTGAATTAGTAAAAAACAAGTAAGAAAAGGAACAGTTTTTTCATACAGGAATAACAGGAACAGTGCTTTGGACAAAACATTTTCAGACTGAAAAGGATTGCTGTTACGAATCCTTTGATCAATCTTTAAATATAAAGAAGATTATGCAACTTGTACAGAAAGTTCCATTGGAGCAAATGGGAGAGAATTTACATCAATCACAATGATCTGAAATGCAAGGGAAACAAAGGGAAACCTAGACGCAATACAATGGGAAATAGAGAAGAACAAATATCCAAAATAATGGAATTTTCAATAGGAAATAACTTGAAGATTTCTCTACCCAGTCACCCTTTCCACTGAATAGGACTGTTGTTAAGAACCCTTTCGTACAGTTTGAATATAACGAAGATAATGAATTGTGTACAAAACTTCTTTTGAAGGAAATCCGAGAGAATTGATATCAACTATAATATCACAAACAGTAAAAGAAGCAAATGGAAAACTAGACTCAGAATGTGAATTAGTAAAAAACAAGTAAGAAAAGGAACTGTTTTTTCATACAGGAATAACAGGAACAGTGCTTTGGACAAAACATTTTCAGACTGAAAAGGATTGCTGTTACGAATCCTTTGATCAATCTTTAAATATAAAGAAGATTATGCAACTTGTACAGAAAGTTCCATTGGAGCAAATGGGAGAGAATTTACATCAATTACAATGATCTGAAATGCAAGGGAAACAAAGGGAAAACTAGACTCAATACAATGGGAAATAGAGAAGAACAAATATCCAAAATAATGGAATTTTCAGTAGGAAATAACTTGAAGATTTCTCTACCCAGTCACCCTTTCCACTGAATAGGACTGTTGTTAAGAACCCTTTCGTACAATTTGAATATAAGGAAGATAATGAATTGTGTACAAAACTTCTTTGGAAGAAAATCCGAGAGAATTGATATCAACTATAATATCACAAACAGTAAAAAAAGCAAATGGAAAACTAGACTCAGAATGTGAATTAGTAAAGAACAAGTAAGAAAAGGTATTGTTTTTTCATACAGGAATAACAGGAACAGTGCTTTGGACAAAACATTTTCAGACTGAAAAGGATTGCTGTTACGAATCCTTTGATCAATCTTTAAATATAAAGAAGATTATGCAACTTGTACAGAAAGTTCCATTGGAGCAAATGGGAGAGAATTTACATCAATCACAATGATCTGAAATGCAAGGGAAACAAAGGGAAACCTAGACGCAATACAATGGGAAATAGAGAAGAACAAATATCCAAAATAATGGAATTTTCAGTAGGAAATAACTTGAAGATTTCTCTACCCAGTAACCCTTTCCACTGAATAGGACTGTTGTTAAGAACCCTTTCGTACAGTTTGAATATAAGGAAGATAATGAATTGTGTACAAAACTTCTTTGGAAGAAAATCCGAGAGAATTGATATCAACTATAATATCACAAACAGTAAAAAAAGCAAATGGAAAACTAGACTCAGAATGTGAATTAGTAAAGAACAAGTAAGAAAAGGTATTGTTTTTTCATACAGGAATAACAAGAACAGTGCTTTGGACAAAACATTTTCAGACTGAAAAGGATTGCTGTTACGAATCCTTTGATCAATCTTTAAATATAAAGAAGATTATGCAACTTGGACAGAAAGTTCCATTGGAGCAAATGGGAGAGAATTTACATCAATCACAATGATCTGAAATGCAAGGGAAACAAAGGGAAACCTAGACGCAATACAATGGGAAATAGAGAAGAACAAATATCCAAAATAATGGAATTTTCAATAGGAAATAACTTGAAGATTTCTCTACCCAGTCACCCTTTCCACTGAATAGGACTGTTGTTAAGAACCCTTTCGTACAGTTTGAATATAACGAAGATAATGAATTGTGTACAAAACTTCTTTTGAAGGAAATCCGAGAGAATTGATATCAACTATAATATCACAAACAGTAAAAGAAGCAAAAGGAAAACTAGACTCAGAATGTGAATTAGTAAAAAACAAGTAAGAAAAGGAACAGTTTTTTCATACAGGAATAACAGGAACAGTGCTTTGGACAAAACATTTTCAGACTGAAAAGGATTGCTGTTACGAATCCTTTGATCAATCTTTAAATATAAAGAAGATTATGCAACTTGTACAGAAAGTTCCATTGGAGCAAATGGGAGAGAATTTACATCAATCACAATGATCTGAAATGCAAGGGAAACAAAGGGAAACCTAGACACAATACAATGGGAAATAGAGAAGAACAAATATCCAAAATAATGGAATTTTCAATAGGAAATAACTTGAAGATTTCTCTACCCAGTCACCCTTTCCACTGAATAGGACTGTTGTTAAGAACCCTTTCGTACAGTTTGAATATAACGAAGATAATGAATTGTGTACAAAACTTCTTTTGAAGGAAATCCGAGAGAATTGATATCAACTATAATATCACAAACAGTAAAAGAAGCAAATGGAAAACTAGACTCAGAATGTGAATTAGTAAAAAACAAGTAAGAAAAGGAACTGTTTTTTCATACAGGAATAACAGGAACAGTGCTTTGGACAAAACATTTTCAGACTGAAAAGGATTGCTGTTACGAATCCTTTGATCAATCTTTAAATATAAAGAAGATTATGCAACTTGTACAGAAAGTTCCATTGGAGCAAATGGGAGAGAATTTACATCAATTACAATGATCTGAAATGCAAGGGAAACAAAGGGAAAACTAGACTCAATACAATGGGAAATAGAGAAGAACAAATATCCAAAATAATGGAATTTTCAGTAGGAAATAACTTGAAGATTTCTCTACCCAGTCACCCTTTCCACTGAATAGGACTGTTGTTAAGAACCCTTTCGTACAGTTTGAATATAAGGAAGATAATGAATTGTGTACAAAACTTCTTTTGAAGGAAATCCGAGAGAATTGATATCAACTATAATATCACAAACAGTAAAAGAAGCAAATGGAAAACTAGACTCAGAATGTGAATTAGTAAAGAACAAGTAAGAAAAGGAACTGTTTTTTCATACAGGAATAACAGGAACAGTGCTTTGGACAAAACATTTTCAGACTGAAAAGGATTGCTGTTACGAATCCTTTGATCAATCTTTAAATATAAAGAAGATTATGCAACTTGTACAGAAAGTTCCATTGGAGCAAATGGGATAGAATTTACATCAATTACAATGATCTGAAATGCAAGGGAAACAAAGGGAAACCTAGACTCAATACAATGGGAAATAGAGAAGAACAAATATCCAAAATAATGGAATTTTCAGTAGGAAATAACTTGAAGATTTCTCTATCCAGTCACCCTTTCCACTGAATAGGACTGTTGTTAAGAACCTTTCGTACAGTTTGAATATAAGGAAGATAATGAATTGTGTACAAAACTTCTTTTGAAGGAAATCCGAGAGAATTGATATCAACTATAATATCACAAACAGTAAAAGAAGCAAATGGAAAACTAGACTCAGAATGTGAATTAGTAAAGAACAAGTAAGAAAAGGAACTGTTTTTTCATACAGGAATAAAAGGAACAGTGCTTTGGACAAAACATTTTCAGACTGAAAAGGATTGCTGTTACGAATCCTTTGATCAATCTTTAAATATAAAGAAGATTATGCAACTTGTACAGAAAGTTCCATTGGAGCAAATGGGATAGAATTTACATCAATTACAATGATCTGAAATGCAAGGGAAACAAAGGGAAACCTAGACTCAATACAATGGGAAATAGAGAAGAACAAATATCCAAAATAATGGAATTTTCAGTAGGAAATAACTTGAAGATTTCTCTACCCAGTCACCCTTTCCACTGAATAGGACTGTTGTTAAGAACCTTTCGTACAGTTTGAATATAAGGAAAGTTAATGAATTGTGTACAAAACTTCTTTTGAAGGAAATCCGAGAGAATTGATATCAACTATAATATCACAAACAGTAAAAGAAGCAAATGGAAAACTAGACTCAGAATGTGAATTAGTAAAGAACAAGTAAGAAAAGGAACTGTTTTTTCATACAGGAATAACAGGAACAGTGCTTTGGACAAAACATTTTCAGACTGAAAAGGATTGCTGTTACGAATCCTTTGATCAATCTTTAAATATAAAGAAGATTATGCAACTTGTACAGAAAGTTCCATTGGAGCAAATGGGAGAGAATTTACATCAATCACAATGATCTGAAATGCAAGGGAAACAAAGGGAAACCTAGACGCAATACACTGGGAAATAGAGAAGAACAAATATCCAAAATAATGGAATTTTCAATAGGAAATAACTTGAAGATTTCTCTACCCAGTAACCCTTTCCACTGAATAGGACTGTTGTTAAGAACCCTTTCGTACAGTTTGAATATAACGAAGATAATGAATTGTGTACAAAACTTCTTTTGAAGGAAATCCGAGAGAATTGATATCAACTAAAATATCACAAACAGTAAAAGAAGCAAATGGAAAACTAGACTCAGAATGTGAATTAGTAAAAAACAAGTAAGAAAAGGAACTGTTTTTTCATACAGGAATAACAGGAACAGTGCTTTGGACAAAACATTTTCAGACTGAAAAGGATTGCTGTTACGAATCCTTTGATCAATCTTTAAATATAAAGAAGATTATGCAACTTGTACAGAAAGTTCCATTGGAGCAAATGGGAGAGAATTTACATCAATTACAATGATCTGAAATGCAAGGGAAACAAAGGGAAAACTAGACTCAATACAATGGGAAATAGAGAAGAACAAATATCCAAAATAATGGAATTTTCAGTAGGAAATAACTTGAAGATTTCTCTACCCAGTAACCCTTTCCACTGAATAGGACTGTTGTTAAGAACCCTTTCGTACAGTTTGAATATAAGGAAGATAATGAATTGTGTACAAAACTTCTTTGGAAGAAAATCCGAGAGAATTGATATCAACTATAATATCACAAACAGTAAAAAAAGCAAATGGAAAACTAGACTCAGAATGTGAATTAGTAAAGAACAAGTAAGAAAAGGTATTGTTTTTTCATACAGGAATAACAGGAACAGTGCTTTGGACAAAACATTTTCAGACTGAAAAGGATTGCTGTTACGAATCCTTTGATCAATCTTTAAATATAAAGAAGATTATGCAACTTGTACAGAAAGTTCCATTGGAGCAAATGGGAGAGAATTTACATCAATCACAATGATCTGAAATGCAAGGGAAACAAAGGGAAACCTAGACGCAATACAATGGGAAATAGAGAAGAACAAATATCCAAAATAATGGAATTTTCAGTAGGAAATAACTTGAAGATTTCTCTACCCAGTAACCCTTTCCACTGAATAGGACTGTTGTTAAGAACCCTTTCGTACAGTTTGAATATAAGGAAGATAATGAATTGTGTACAAAACTTCTTTGGAAGAAAATCCGAGAGAATTGATATCAACTATAATATCACAAACAGTAAAAAAAGCAAATGGAAAACTAGACTCAGAATGTGAATTAGTAAAGAACAAGTAAGAAAAGGTATTGTTTTTTCATACAGGAATAACAGGAACAGTGCTTTGGACAAAACATTTTCAGACTGAAAAGGATTGCTGTTACGAATCCTTTGATCAATCTTTAAATATAAAGAAGATTATGCAACTTGTACAGAAAGTTCCATTGGAGCAAATGGGAGAGAATTTACATCAATTACAATGATCTGAAATGCAAGGGAAACAAAGGGAAAACTAGACTCAATACAATGGGAAATAGAGAAGAACAAATATCCAAAATAATGGAATTTTCAGTAGGAAATAACTTGAAGATTTCTCTACCCAGTCACCCTTTCCACTGAATAGGACTGTTGTTAAGAACCCTTTCGTACAGTTTGAATATAAGGAAGATAATGAATTGTGTACAAAACTTCTTTTGAAGGAAATCCGAGAGAATTGATATCAACTATAATATCACAAACAGTAAAAGAAGCAAATGGAAAACTAGACTCAGAATGTGAATTAGTAAAGAACAAGTAAGAAAAGGAACTGTTTTTTCATACAGGAATAACAGGAACAGTGCTTTGGACAAAACATTTTCAGACTGAAAAGGATTGCTGTTACGAATCCTTTGATCAATCTTTAAATATAAAGAAGATTATGCAACTTGTACAGAAAGTTCCATTGGAGCAAATGGGATAGAATTTACATCAATTACAATGATCTGAAATGCAAGGGAAACAAAGGGAAACCTAGACTCAATACAATGGGAAATAGAGAAGAACAAATATCCAAAATAATGGAATTTTCAGTAGGAAATAACTTGAAGATTTCTCTATCCAGTCACCCTTTCCACTGAATAGGACTGTTGTTAAGAACCTTTCGTACAGTTTGAATATAAGGAAGATAATGAATTGTGTACAAAACTTCTTTTGAAGGAAATCCGAGAGAATTGATATCAACTATAATATCACAAACAGTAAAAGAAGCAAATGGAAAACTAGACTCAGAATGTGAATTAGTAAAGAACAAGTAAGAAAAGGAACTGTTTTTTCATACAGGAATAAAAGGAACAGTGCTTTGGACAAAACATTTTCAGACTGAAAAGGATTGCTGTTACGAATCCTTTGATCAATCTTTAAATATAAAGAAGATTATGCAACTTGTACAGAAAGTTCCATTGGAGCAAATGGGATAGAATTTCCATCAATTACAATGATCTGAAATGCAAGGGAAACAAAGGGAAACCTAGACTGAATACAATGGGAAATAGAGAAGAACAAATATCCAAAATAATGGAATTTTCAGTAGGAAATAACTTGAAGATTTCTCTACCCAGTCACCCTTTCCACTGAATAGGACTGTTGTTAAGAACCCTTTCGTACAGTTTGAATATAACGAAGATAATGAATTGTGTACAAAACTTCTTTTGAAGGAAATCCGAGAGAATTGATATCAACTATAATATCACAAACAGTAAAAGAAGCAAATGGAAAACTAGACTCAGAATGTGAATTAGTAAAGAACAAGTAAGAAAAGGAACTGTTTTTTCATACAGGAATAACAGGAACAGTGCTTTGGACAAAACATTTTCAGACTGAAAAGGATTGCTGTTACGAATCTTTTGATCAATCTTTAAATATAAAGAAGATTATGCAACTTGTACAGAAAGTTCCATTGGAGCAAATGGGAGAGAATTTACATCAATTACAATGATCTGAAATGCAAGGGAAACAAAGGGAAACCTAGACTGAATACAATGGGAAATAGAGAAGAACAAATATCCAAAATAATGGAATTTTCAGTAGGAAATAACTTGAAGATTTCTCTACCCAGTAACCCTTTCCACTGAATAGGACTGTTGTTAAGAACCCTTTCGTACAGTTTGAATATAAGGAAGATAATGAATTGTGTACAAAACTTCTTTGGAAGAAAATCCGAGAGAATTGATATCAACTATAATATCACAAACAGTAAAAAAAGCAAATGGAAAACTAGACTCAGAATGTGAATTAGTAAAGAACAAGTAAGAAAAGGTATTGTTTTTTCATACAGGAATAACAGGAACAGTGCTTTGGACAAAACATTTTCAGACTGAAAAGGATTGCTGTTACGAATCCTTTGATCAATCTTTAAATATAAAGAAGATTATGCAACTTGTACAGAAAGTTCCATTGGAGCAAATGGGAGAGAATTTACATCAATCACAATGATCTGAAATGCAAGGGAAACAAAGGGAAACCTAGACGCAATACAATGGGAAATAGAGAAGAACAAATATCCAAAATAATGGAATTTTCAGTAGGAAATAACTTGAAGATTTCTCTACCCAGTAACCCTTTCCACTGAATAGGACTGTTGTTAAGAACCCTTTCGTACAGTTTGAATATAAGGAAGATAATGAATTGTGTACAAAACTTCTTTGGAAGAAAATCCGAGAGAATTGATATCAACTATAATATCACAAACAGTAAAAAAAGCAAATGGAAAACTAGACTCAGAATGTGAATTAGTAAAGAACAAGTAAGAAAAGGTATTGTTTTTTCATACAGGAATAACAGGAACAGTGCTTTGGACAAAACATTTTCAGCCTGAAAAGGATTGCTGTTACTAATCCTTTATCAATCTTTAAATATAAAGAAGATTATGCAACTTGGACAGAAAGTTCCATTGGAGCAAATGGGAGAGAATTTACATCAATCACAATGATCTGAAATGCAAGGGAAACAAAGGGAAACCTAGACGCAATACAATGGGAAATAGAGAAGAACAAATATCCAAAATAATGGAATTTTCAATAGGAAATAACTTGAAGATTTCTCTACCCAGTCACCCTTTCCACTGAATAGGACTGTTGTTAAGAACCCTTTCGTACAGTTTGAATATAAGGAAGATAATGAATTGTGTACAAAACTTCTTTTGAAGGAAATCCGAGAGAATTGATATCAACTATAATATCACAAACAGTAAAAGAAGCAAATGGAAAACTAGACTCAGAATGTGAATTAGTAAAGAACAAGTAAGAAAAGGAACTGTTTTTTCATACAGGAATAAAAGGAACAGTGCTTTGGACAAAACATTTTCAGACTGAAAAGGATTGCTGTTACGAATCCTTTGATCAATCTTTAAATATAAAGAAGATTATGCAACTTGTACAGAAAGTTCCATTGGAGCAAATGGGATAGAATTTACATCAATTACAATGATCTGAAATGCAAGGGAAACAAAGGGAAACCTAGACTCAATACAATGGGAAATAGAGAAGAACAAATATCCAAAATAATGGAATTTTCAGTAGGAAATAACTTGAAGATTTCTCTACCCAGTCACCCTTTCCACTGAATAGGACTGTTGTTAAGAACCTTTCGTACAGTTTGAATATAAGGAAAGTTAATGAATTGTGTACAAAACTTCTTTTGAAGGAAATCCGAGAGAATTGATATCAACTATAATATCACAAACAGTAAAAGAAGCAAATGGAAAACTAGACTCAGAATGTGAATTAGTAAAGAACAAGTAAGAAAAGGAACTGTTTTTTCATACAGGAATAACAGGAACAGTGCTTTGGACAAAACATTTTCAGACTGAAAAGGATTGCAGTTAGGAATCTTTTGATCAATCTTTAAATATAAAGAAGATTATGCAACTTGTACAGAAAGTTCCATTGGAGCAAATGGGAGAGAATTTACATCAATTACAATGATCTGAAATGCAAGGGAAACAAAGGGAAACCTAGACTGAATAACATGGGAAATAGAGAAGAACAAATATCCAAAATAATGGAATTTTCAGTAGGAAATAACTTGAAGATTTCTCTACCCAGTAACCCTTTCCACTGAATAGGACTGTTGTTAAGAACCCTTTCGTACAGTTTGAATATAACGAAGATAATGAATTGTGTACAAAACTTCTTTTGAAGGAAATCCGAGAGAATTGATATCAACTATAATATCACAAACAGTAAAAGAAGCAAAAGGAAAACTAAACTCAGAATGTGAATTAGTAAAAAACAA
This sequence comes from Sminthopsis crassicaudata, assembly GCF_048593235.1. NCBI lineage: Eukaryota > Metazoa > Chordata > Mammalia > Dasyuromorphia > Dasyuridae > Sminthopsis > Sminthopsis crassicaudata. Next base: position 204,089,652 of record NC_133619.1, read on the forward strand.
GTAAGAAAAGGAACAGTTTTTTCATACAGGAATAACAGGAACAGTGCTTTGGACAAAACATTTTCAGACTGAAAAGGATTGCTGTTACGAATCCTTTGATCAATCTTTAAATATAAAGAAGATTATGCAACTTGTACAGAAAGTTCCATTGGAGCAAATGGGAGAGAATTTACATCAATCACAATGATCTGAAATGCAAGGGAAACAAAGGGAAACCTAGACGCAATACACTGGGAAATAGAGAAGAACAAATATCCAAAATAATGGAATTTTCAATAGGAAATAACTTGAAGATTTCTCTACCCAGTCACCCTTTCCACTGAATAGGACTGTTGTTAAGAACCCTTTCGTACAGTTTGAATATAACGAAGATAATGAATTGTGTACAAAACTTCTTTTGAAGGAAATCCGAGAGAATTGATATCAACTATAATATCACAAACAGTAAAAGAAGCAAATGGAAAACTAGACTCAGAATGTGAATTAGTAAAAAACAAGTAAGAAAAGGAACTGTTTTTTCATACAGGAATAACAGGAACAGTGCTTTGGACAAAACATTTTCAGACTGAAAAGGATTGCTGTTACGAATCCTTTGATCAATCTTTAAATATAAAGAAGATTATCCAACTTGTACAGAAAGTTCCATTGGAGCAAATGGGAGAGAATTTACATCAATTACAATGATCTGAAATGCAAGGGAAACAAAGGGAAAACTAGACTCAATACAATGGGAAATAGAGAAGAACAAATATCCAAAATAATGGAATTTTCAGTAGGAAATAACTTGAAGATTTCTCTACCCAGTAACCCTTTCCACTGAATAGGACTGTTGTTAAGAACCCTTTCGTACAGTTTGAATATAAGGAAGATAATGAATTGTGTACAAAACTTCTTTGGAAGAAAATCCGAGAGAATTGATATCAACTATAATATCACAAACAGTAAAAAAAGCAAATGGAAAACTAGACTCAGAATGTGAATTAGTAAAGAACAAGTAAGAAAAGGTATTGTTTTTTCATACAGGAATAACAGGAACAGTGCTTTGGACAAAACATTTTCAGACTGAAAAGGATTGCTGTTACGAATCCTTTGATCAATCTTTAAATATAAAGAAGATTATGCAACTTGTACAGAAAGTTCCATTGGAGCAAATGGGAGAGAATTTACATCAAACACAATGATCTGAAATGCAAGGGAAACAAAGGGAAACCTAGACGCAATACAATGGGAAATAGAGAAGAACAAATATCCAAAATAATGGAATTTTCAGTAGGAAATAACTTGAAGATTTCTCTACCCAGTAACCCTTTCCACTGAATAGGACTGTTGTTAAAAACCCTTTCGTACAGTTTGAATATAAGGAAGATAATGAATTGTGTACAAAACTTCTTTGGAAGAAAATCCGAGAGAATTGATATCAACTATAATATCACAAACAGTAAAAAAAGCAAATGGAAAACTAGACTCAGAATGTGAATTAGTAAAGAACAAGTAAGAAAAGGTATTGTTTTTTCATACAGGAATAACAGGAACAGTGCTTTGGACAAAACATTTTCAGACTGAAAAGGATTGCTGTTACGAATCCTTTGATCAATCTTTAAATATAAAGAAGATTATGCAACTTGGACAGAAAGTTCCATTGGAGCAAATGGGAGAGAATTTACATCAATCACAATGATCTGAAATGCAAGGGAAACAAAGGGAAACCTAGACGCAATACAATGGGAAATAGAGAAGAACAAATATCCAAAATAATGGAATTTTCAATAGGAAATAACTTGAAGATTTCTCTACCCAGTCACCCTTTCCACTGAATAGGACTGTTGTTAAGAACCCTTTCGTACAGTTTGAATATAACGAAGATAATGAATTGTGTACAAAACTTCTTTTGAAGGAAATCCGAGAGAATTGATATCAACTATAATATCACAAACAGTAAAAGAAGCAAAAGGAAAACTAGACTCAGAATGTGAATTAGTAAAAAACAAATAAGAAAAGGAACAGTTTTTTCATACAGGAATAACAGGAACAGTGCTTTGGACAAAACATTTTTAGACTGAAAAGGATTGCTGTTACGAATCCTTTGATCAATCTTTAAATATAAAGAAGATTATGCAACTTATACAGAAAGTTCCATTGGAGCAAATGGGAGAGAATTTACATCAATCACAATGATCTGAAATGCAAGGGAAACAAAGGGAAACCTACACGCAATACAATGGGAAATAGAGAAGAACAAATATCCAAAATAATGGAATTTTCAATAGGAAATAACTTGAAGATTTCTCTACCCAGTCACCCTTTCCACTGAATAGGACTGTTGTTAAGAACCCTTTCGTACAGTTTGAATATAACGAAGATAATGAATTGTGTACAAAACTTCTTTTGAAGGAAATCCGAGAGAATTGATATCAACTATAATATCACAAACAGTAAAAGAAGCAAATGGAAAACTAGACTCAGAATGTGAATTAGTAAAAAACAAGTAAGAAAAGGAACTGTTTTTTCATACAGGAATAACAGGAACAGTGCTTTGGACAAAACATTTTCAGACTGAAAAGGATTGCTGTTACGAATCCTTTGATCAATCTTTAAATAGAAAGAAGATTATGCAACTTGTACAGAAAGTTCCATTGGAGCAAATGGGAGAGAATTTACATCAATTACAATGATCTGAAATGCAAGGGAAACAAAGGGAAAACTAGACTCAATACAATGGGAAATAGAGAAGAACAAATATCCAAAATAATGGAATTTTCAGTAGGAAATAACTTGAAGATTTCTCTACCCAGTCACCCTTTCCACTGAATAGGACTGTTGTTAAGAACCCTTTCGTACAGTTTGAATATAAGGAAGATAATGAATTGTGTACAAAACTTCTTTTGAAGGAAATCCGAGAGAATTGATATCAACTATAATATCACAAACAGTAAAAGAAGCAAATGGAAAACTAGACTCAGAATGTGAATTAGTAAAGAACAAGTAAGAAAAGGAACTGTTTTTTCATACAGGAATAACAGGAACAGTGCTTTGAACAAAACATTTTCAGACTGAAAAGGATTGCTGTTACGAATCCTTTGATCAATCTTTAAATATAAAGAAGATTATGCAACTTGTACAGAAAGTTCCATTGGAGCAAATGGGATAGAATTTACATCAATTACAATGATCTGAAATGCAAGGGAAACAAAGGGAAACCTAGACTCAATACAATGGGAAATAGAGAAGAACAAATATCCAAAATAATGGAATTTTCAGTAGGAAATTACTTGAAGATTTCTCTATCCAGTCACCCTTTCCACTGAATAGGACTGTTGTTAAGAACCTTTCGTACAGTTTGAATATAAGGAAGATAATGAATTGTGTACAAAACTTCTTTTGAAGGAAATCCGAGAGAATTGATATCAACTATAATATCACAAACAGTAAAAGAAGCAAATGGAAAACTAGACTCAGAATGTGAATTAGTAAAGAACAAGTAAGAAAAGGAACTGTTTTTTCATACAGGAATAAAAGGAACAGTGCTTTGGACAAAACATTTTCAGACTGAAAAGGATTGCTGTTACGAATCCTTTGATCAATCTTTAAATATAAAGAAGATTATGCAACTTGTACAGAAAGTTCCATTGGAGCAAATGGGATAGAATTTACATCAATTACAATGATCTGAAATGCAAGGGAAACAAAGGGAAACCTAGACTCAATACAATGGGAAATAGAGAAGAACAAATATCCAAAATAATGGAATTTTCAGTAGGAAATAACTTGAAGATTTCTCTACCCAGTCACCCTTTCCACTGAATAGGACTGTTGTTAAGAACCCTTTCGTACAGTTTGAATATAACGAAGATAATGAATTGTGTACAAAACTTCTTTTGAAGGAAATCCGAGAGAATTGATATCAACTATAATATCACAAACAGTAAAAGAAGCAAATGGAAAACTAGACTCAGAATGTGAATTAGTAAAGAACAAGTAAGAAAAGGAACTGTTTTTTCATACAGGAATAACAGGAACAGTGCTTTGGACAAAACATTTTCAGACTGAAAAGGATTGCTGTTACGAATCTTTTGATCAATCTTTAAATATAAAGAAGATTATGCAACTTGTACAGAAAGTTCCATTGGAGCAAATGGGAGAGAATTTACATCAATTACAATGATCTGAAATGCAAGGGAAACAAAGGGAAACCTAGACTGAATACAATGGGAAATAGAGAAGAACAAATATCCAAAATAATGGAATTTTCAGTAGGAAATAACTTGAAGATTTCTCTACCCAGTAACCCTTTCCACTGAATAGGACTGTTGTTAAGAACCCTTTCGTACAGTTTGAATATAAGGAAGATAATGAATTGTGTACAAAACTTCTTTGGAAGAAAATCCGAGAGAATTGATATCAACTATAATATCACAAACAGTAAAAAAAGCAAATGGAAAACTAGACTCAGAATGTGAATTAGTAAAGAACAAGTAAGAAAAGGTATTGTTTTTTCATACAGGAATAACAGGAACAGTGCTTTGGACAAAACATTTTCAGACTGAAAAGGATTGCTGTTACGAATCCTTTGATCAATCTTTAAATATAAAGAAGATTATGCAACTTGTACAGAAAGTTCCATTGGAGCAAATGGGAGAGAATTTACATCAATCACAATGATCTGAAATGCAAGGGAAACAAAGGGAAACCTAGACGCAATACAATGGGAAATAGAGAAGAACAAATATCCAAAATAATGGAATTTTCAGTAGGAAATAACTTGAAGATTTCTCTACCCAGTCACCCTTTCCACTGAATAGGACTGTTGTTAAGAACCCTTTCGTACAGTTTGAATATAAGGAAGATAATGAATTGTGTACAAAACTTCTTTGGAAGAAAATCCGAGAGAATTGATATCAACTATAATATCACAAACAGTAAAAAAAGCAAATGGAAAACTAGACTCAGAATGTGAATTAGTAAAGAACAAGTAAGAAAAGGTATTGTTTTTTCATACAGGAATAACAGGAACAGTGCTTTGGACAAAACATTTTCAGCCTGAAAAGGATTGCTGTTACTAATCCTTTATCAATCTTTAAATATAAAGAAGATTATGCCACTTGGACAGAAAGTTCCATTGGAGCAAATGGGAGAGAATTTACATCAATCACAATGATCTGAAATGCAAGGGAAACAAAGGGAAACCTAGACGCAATACAATGGGAAATAGAGAAGAACAAATATCCAAAATAATGGAATTTTCAATAGGAAATAACTTGAAGATTTCTCTACCCAGTCACCCTTTCCACTGAATAGGACTGTTGTTAAGAACCCTTTCGTACAGTTTGAATATAAGGAAGATAATGAATTGTGTACAAAACTTCTTTTGAAGGAAATCCGAGAGAATTGAGATCAACTATAATATCACAAACAGTAAAAGAAGCAAATGGAAAACTAGACTCAGAATGTGAATTAGTAAAGAACAAGTAAGAAAAGGAATTGTTTTTTCAAAAAGGAATAACAGGAACAGTGCTTTGGACAAAACATTTTCAGACTGAAAAGGATTGCTGTTACGAATCCTTTGATCAATCTTTAAATATAAAGAAGATTATGCAACTTGTACAGAAAGTTCCATTGGAGCAAATGGGATAGAATTTACATCAATTACAATGATCTGAAATGCAAGGGAAACAAAGGGAAAACTAGACTCAATACAATGGGAAATAGAGAAGAACAAATATCCAAAATAATGGAATTTTCAGTAGGAAATAACTTGAAGATTTCTCTACCCAGTCACCCTTTCCACTGAATAGGACTGTTGTTAAGAACCTTTCGTACAGTTTGAATATAAGGAAAGTTAATGAATTGTGTACAAAACTTCTTTTGAAGGAAATCCGAGAGAATTGATATCAACTATAATATCACAAACAGTAAAAGAAGCAAATGGAAAACTAGACTCAGAATGTGAATTAGTAAAGAACAAGTAAGAAAAGGAACTGTTTTTTCATACAGGAATAACAGGAACAGTGCTTTGGACAAAACATTTTCAGACTGAAAAGGATTGCTGTTACGAATCTTTTGATCAATCTTTAAATATAAAGAAGATTATGCAACTTGTACAGAAAGTTCCATTGGAGCAAATGGGAGAGAATTTACATCAATTACAATGATCTGAAATGCAAGGGAAACAAAGGGAAACCTAGACTGAATAACATGGGAAATAGAGAAGAACAAATATCCAAAATAATGGAATTTTCAGTAGGAAATAACTTGAAGATTTCTCTACCCAGTAACCCTTTCCACTGAATAGGACTGTTGTTAAGAACCCTTTCGTTTAGTTTGAATATAAGGAAGATAATGAATTGTGTACAAAACTTCTTTGGAAGAAAATCCGAGAGAATTGATATCAACTATAATATCACAAACAGTAAAAAAAGCAAATGGAAAACTAGACTCAGAATGTGAATTAGTAAAGAACAAGTAAGAAAAGGTATTGTTTTTTCATACAGGAATAACAGGAACAGTGCTTTGGACAAAACATTTTCAGACTGAAAAGGATTGCTGTTACGAATCCTTTGATCAATCTTTAAATATAAAGAAGATTATGCAACTTGTACAGAAAGTTCCATTGGAGCAAATGGGAGAGAATTTACATCAATCACAATGATCTGAAATGCAAGGGAAACAAAGGGAAACCTAGACGCAATACAATGGGAAATAGAGAAGAACAAATATCCAAAATAATGGAATTTTCAGTAGGAAATAACTTGAAGATTTCTCTACCCAGTAACCCTTTCCACTGAATAGGACTGTTGTTAAGAACCCTTTCGTACAGTTTGAATATAAGGAAGATAATGAATTGTGTACAAAACTTCTTTGGAAGAAAATCCGAGAGAATTGATATCAACTATAATATCACAAACAGTAAAAGAAGCAAATGGAAAACTAGACTCAGAATGTGAATTAGTAAAGAACAAGTAAGAAAAGGAACTGTTTTTTCATACAGGAATAACAGGAACAGTGCTTTGGACAAAACATTTTCAGACTGAAAAGGATTGCTGTTACGAATCTTTTGATCAATCTTTAAATATAAAGAAGATTATGCAACTTGTACAGAAAGTTCCATTGGAGCAAATGGGAGAGAATTTACATCAATCACAATGATCTGAAATGCAAGGGAAACAAAGGGAAACCTAGACGCAATACAATGGGAAATAGAGAAGAACAAATATCCAAAATAATGGAATTTTCAGTAGGAAATAACTTGAAGATTTCTCTACCCAGTAACCCTTTCCACTGAATAGGACTGTTGTTAAGAACCCTTTCGTACAGTTTGAATATAAGGAAGATAATGAATTGTGTACAAAACTTCTTTGGAAGAAAATCCGAGAGAATTGATATCAACTATAATATCACAAACAGTAAAAAAAGCAAATGGAAAACTAGACTCAGAATGTGAATTAGTAAAGAACAAGTAAGAAAAGGTATTGTTTTTTCATACAGGAATAACAGGAACAGTGCTTTGGACAAAACATTTTCAGACTGAAAAGGATTGCTGTTACGAATCCTTTGATCAATCTTTAAATATAAAGAAGATTATGCAACTTGGACAGAAAGTTCCATTGGAGCAAATGGGAGAGAATTTACATCAATCACAATGATCTGAAATGCAAGGGAAACAAAGGGAAACCTAGACGCAATACAATGGGAAATAGAGAAGAACAAATATCCAAAATAATGGAATTTTCAATAGGAAATAACTTGAAGATTTCTCTACCCAGTCACCCTTTCCACTGAATAGGACTGTTGTTAAGAACCCTTTCGTACAGTTTGAATATAACGAAGATAATGAATTGTGTACAAAACTTCTTTTGAAGGAAATCCGAGAGAATTGATATCAACTATAATATCACAAACAGTAAAAGAAGCAAAAGGAAAACTAGACTCAGAATGTGAATTAGTAAAAAACAAGTAAGAAAAGGAACTGTTTTTTCATACAGGAATAACAGGAACAGTGCTTTGGACAAAACATTTTCAGACTGAAAAGGATTGCTGTTACGAATCTTTTGATCAATCTTTAAATATAAAGAAGATTATGCAACTTGTACAGAAAGTTCCATTGGAGCAAATGGGAGAGAATTTACATCAATTACAATGATCTGAAATGCAAGGGAAACAAAGGGAAACCTAGACTGAATACAATGGGAAATAGAGAAGAACAAATATCCAAAATAATGGAATTTTCAGTAGGAAATAACTTGAAGATTTCTCTACCCAGTAACCCTTTCCACTGAATAGGACTGTTGTTAAGAACCCTTTCGTACAGTTTGAATATAACGAAGATAATGAATTGTGTACAAAACTTCTTTTGAAGGAAATCCGAGAGAATTGATATCAACTATAATATCACAAACAGTAAAAGAAGCAAAAGGAAAACTAGACTCAGAATGTGAATTAGTAAAAAACAAGTAAGAAAAGGAACTGTTTTTTCATACAGGAATAACAGGAACAGTGCTTTGGACAAAACATTTTCAGACTGAAAAGGATTGCTGTTACGAATCCTTTGATCAATCTTTAAATATAAAGAAGATTATCCAACTTGTACAGAAAGTTCCATTGGAGCAAATGGGAGAGAATTTACATCAATTACAATGATCTGAAATGCAAGGGAAACAAAGGGAAAACTAGACTCAATACAATGGGAAATAGAGAAGAACAAATATCCAAAATAATGGAATTTTCAGTAGGAAATAACTTGAAGATTTCTCTACCCAGTAACCCTTTCCACTGAATAGGACTGTTGTTAAGAACCCTTTCGTACAGTTTGAATATAAGGAAGATAATGAATTGTGTACAAAACTTCTTTGGAAGAAAATCCGAGAGAATTGATATCAACTATAATATCACAAACAGTAAAAAAAGCAAATGGAAAACTAGACTCAGAATGTGAATTAGTAAAGAACAAGTAAGAAAAGGTATTGTTTTTTCATACAGGAATAACAGGAACAGTGCTTTGGACAAAACATTTTCAGACTGAAAAGGATTGCTGTTACGAATCCTTTGATCAATCTTTAAATATAAAGAAGATTATGCAACTTGTACAGAAAGTTCCATTGGAGCAAATGGGAGAGAATTTACATCAAACACAATGATCTGAAATGCAAGGGAAACAAAGGGAAACCTAGACGCAATACAATGGGAAATAGAGAAGAACAAATATCCAAAATAATGGAATTTTCAGTAGGAAATAACTTGAAGATTTCTCTACCCAGTAACCCTTTCCACTGAATAGGACTGTTGTTAAAAACCCTTTCGTACAGTTTGAATATAAGGAAGATAATGAATTGTGTACAAAACTTCTTTGGAAGAAAATCCGAGAGAATTGATATCAACTATAATATCACAAACAGTAAAAAAAGCAAATGGAAAACTAGACTCAGAATGTGAATTAGTAAAGAACAAGTAAGAAAAGGTATTGTTTTTTCATACAGGAATAACAGGAACAGTGCTTTGGACAAAACATTTTCAGACTGAAAAGGATTGCTGTTACGAATCCTTTGATCAATCTTTAAATATAAAGAAGATTATGCAACTTGGACAGAAAGTTCCATTGGAGCAAATGGGAGAGAATTTACATCAATCACAATGATCTGAAATGCAAGGGAAACAAAGGGAAACCTAGACGCAATACAATGGGAAATAGAGAAGAACAAATATCCAAAATAATGGAATTTTCAATAGGAAATAACTTGAAGATTTCTCTACCCAGTCACCCTTTCCACTGAATAGGACTGTTGTTAAGAACCCTTTCGTACAGTTTGAATATAACGAAGATAATGAATTGTGTACAAAACTTCTTTTGAAGGAAATCCGAGAGAATTGATATCAACTATAATATCACAAACAGTAAAAGAAGCAAAAGGAAAACTAGACTCAGAATGTGAATTAGTAAAAAACAAATAAGAAAAGGAACAGTTTTTTCATACAGGAATAACAGGAACAGTGCTTTGGACAAAACATTTTTAGACTGAAAAGGATTGTTGTTACGAATCCTTTGATCAATCTTTAAATATAAAGAAGATTATGCAACTTATACAGAAAGTTCCATTGGAGCAAATGGGAGAGAATTTACATCAATCACAATGATCTGAAATGCAAGGGAAACAAAGGGAAACCTACACGCAATACAATGGGAAATAGAGAAGAACAAATATCCAAAATAATGGAATTTTCAATAGGAAATAACTTGAAGATTTCTCTACCCAGTCACCCTTTCCACTGAATAGGACTGTTGTTAAGAACCCTTTCGTACAGTTTGAATATAACGAAGATAATGAATTGTGTACAAAACTTCTTTTGAAGGAAATCCGAGAGAATTGATATCAACTATAATATCACAAACAGTAAAAGAAGCAAATGGAAAACTAGACTCAGAATGTGAATTAGTAAAAAACAAGTAAGAAAAGGAACTGTTTTTTCATACAGGAATAACAGGAACAGTGCTTTGGACAAAAGATTTTCAGACTGAAAAGGATTGCTGTTACGAATCCTTTGATCAATCTTTAAATATAAAGAAGATTATGCAACTTGTACAGAAAGTTCCATTGGAGCAAATGGGAGAGAATTTACATCAATTACAATGATCTGAAATGCAAGGGAAACAAAGGGAAAACTAGACTCAATACAATGGGAAATAGAGAAGAACAAATATCCAAAATAATGGAATTTTCAGTAGGAAATAACTTGAAGATTTCTCTACCCAGTCACCCTTTCCACTGAATAGGACTGTTGTTAAGAACCCTTTCGTACAGTTTGAATATAAGGAAGATAATGAATTGTGTACAAAACTTCTTTTGAAGGAAATCCGAGAGAATTGATATCAACTATAATATCACAAACAGTAAAAGAAGCAAATGGAAAACTAGACTCAGAATGTGAATTAGTAAAGAACAAGTAAGAAAAGGAACTGTTTTTTCATACAGGAATAACAGGAACAGTGCTTTGGACAAAACATTTTCAGACTGAAAAGGATTGCTGTTACGAATCCTTTGATCAATCTTTAAATATAAAGAAGATTATGCAACTTGTACAGAAAGTTCCATTGGAGCAAATGGGATAGAATTTACATCAATTACAATGATCTGAAATGCAAGGGAAACAAAGGGAAACCTAGACTCAATACAATCGGAAATAGAGAAGAACAAATATCCAAAATAATGGAATTTTCAGTAGGAAATTACTTGAAGATTTCTCTATCCAGTCACCCTTTCCACTGAATAGGACTGTTGTTAAGAACCTTTCGTACAGTTTGAATATAAGGAAGATAATGAATTGTGTACAAAACTTCTTTTGAAGGAAATCCGAGAGAATTGATATCAACTATAATATCACAAACAGTAAAAGAAGCAAATGGAAAACTAGACTCAGAATGTGAATTAGTAAAGAACAAGTAAGAAAAGGAACTGTTTTTTCATACAGGAATAAAAGGAACAGTGCTTTGGACAAAACATTTTCAGACTGAAAAGGATTGCTGTTACGAATCCTTTGATCAATCTTTAAATATAAAGAAGATTATGCAACTTGTACAGAAAGTTCCATTGGAGCAAATGGGATAGAATTTACATCAATTACAATGATCTGAAATGCAAGGGAAACAAAGGGAAACCTAGACTCAATACAATGGGAAATAGAGAAGAACAAATATCCAAAATAATGGAATTTTCAGTAGGAAATAACTTGAAGATTTCTCTACCCAGTCACCCTTTCCACTGAATAGGACTGTTGTTAAGAACCCTTTCGTACAGTTTGAATATAACGAAGATAATGAATTGTGTACAAAACTTCTTTTGAAGGAAATCCGAGAGAATTGATATCAACTATAATATCACAAACAGTAAAAGAAGCAAATGGAAAACTAGACTCAGAATGTGAATTAGTAAAGAACAAGTAAGAAAAGGAACTGTTTTTTCATACAGGAATAACAGGAACAGTGCTTTGGACAAAACATTTTCAGACTGAAAAGGATTGCTGTTACGAATCTTTTGATCAATCTTTAAATATAAAGAAGATTATGCAACTTGTACAGAAAGTTCCATTGGAGCAAATGGGAGAGAATTTACATCAATTACAATGATCTGAAATGCAAGGGAAACAAAGGGAAACCTAGACTGAATACAATGGGAAATAGAGAAGAACAAATATCCAAAATAATGGAATTTTCAGTAGGAAATAACTTGAAGATTTCTCTACCCAGTAACCCTTTCCACTGAATAGGACTGTTGTTAAGAACCCTTTCGTACAGTTTGAATATAAGGAAGATAATGAATTGTGTACAAAACTTCTTTGGAAGAAAATCCGAGAGAATTGATATCAACTATAATATCACAAACAGTAAAAAAAGCAAATGGAAAACTAGACTCAGAATGTGAATTAGTAAAGAACAAGTAAGAAAAGGTATTGTTTTTTCATACAGGAATAACAGGAACAGTGCTTTGGACAAAACATTTTCAGACTGAAAAGGATTGCTGTTACGAATCCTTTGATCAATCTTTAAATATAAAGAAGATTATGCAACTTGTACAGAAAGTTCCATTGGAGCAAATGGGAGAGAATTTACATCAATCACAATGATCTGAAATGCAAGGGAAACAAAGGGAAACCTAGACGCAATACAATGGGAAATAGAGAAGAACAAATATCCAAAATAATGGAATTTTCAGTAGGAAATAACTTGAAGATTTCTCTACCCAGTCACCCTTTCCACTGAATAGGACTGTTGTTAAGAACCCTTTCGTACAGTTTGAATATAAGGAAGATAATGAATTGTGTACAAAACTTCTTTGGAAGAAAATCCGAGAGAATTGATATCAACTATAATATCACAAACAGTAAAAAAAGCAAATGGAAAACTAGACTCAGAATGTGAATTAGTAAAGAACAAGTAAGAAAAGGTATTGTTTTTTCATACAGGAATAACAGGAACAGTGCTTTGGACAAAACATTTTCAGCCTGAAAAGGATTGCTGTTACTAATCCTTTATCAATCTTTAAATATAAAGAAGATTATGCAACTTGGACAGAAAGTTCCATTGGAGCAAATGGGAGAGAATTTACATCAATCACAATGATCTGAAATGCAAGGGAAACAAAGGGAAACCTAGACGCAATACAATGGGAAATAGAGAAGAACAAATATCCAAAATAATGGAATTTTCAATAGGAAATAACTTGAAGATTTCTCTACCCAGTCACCCTTTCCACTGAATAGGACTGTTGTTAAGAACCCTTTCGTACAGTTTGAATATAAGGAAGATAATGAATTGTGTACAAAACTTCTTTTGAAGGAAATCCGAGAGAATTGAGATCAACTATAATATCACAAACAGTAAAAGAAGCAAATGGAAAACTAGACTCAGAATGTGAATTAGTAAAGAACAAGTAAGAAAAGGAATTGTTTTTTCAAAAAGGAATAACAGGAACAGTGCTTTGGACAAAACATTTTCAGACTGAAAAGGATTGCTGTTACGAATCCTTTGATCAATCTTTAAATATAAAGAAGATTATGCAACTTGTACAGAAAGTTCCATTGGAGCAAATGGGATAGAATTTACATCAATTACAATGATCTGAAATGCAAGGGAAACAAAGGGAAAACTAGACTCAATACAATGGGAAATAGAGAAGAACAAATATCCAAAATAATGGAATTTTCAGTAGGAAATAACTTGAAGATTTCTCTACCCAGTCACCCTTTCCACTGAATAGGACTGTTGTTAAGAACCTTTCGTACAGTTTGAATATAAGGAAAGTTAATGAATTGTGTACAAAACTTCTTTTGAAGGAAATCCGAGAGAATTGATATCAACTATAATATCACAAACAGTAAAAGAAGCAAATGGAAAACTAGACTCAGAATGTGAATTAGTAAAGAACAAGTAAGAAAAGGAACTGTTTTTTCATACAGGAATAACAGGAACAGTGCTTTGGACAAAACATTTTCAGACTGAAAAGGATTGCTGTTACGAATCTTTTGATCAATCTTTAAATATAAAGAAGATTATGCAACTTGTACAGAAAGTTCCATTGGAGCAAATGGGAGAGAATTTACATCAATTACAATGATCTGAAATGCAAGGGAAACAAAGGGAAACCTAGACTGAATAACATGGGAAATAGAGAAGAACAAATATCCAAAATAATGGAATTTTCAGTAGGAAATAACTTGAAGATTTCTCTACCCAGTAACCCTTTCCACTGAATAGGACTGTTGTTAAGAACCCTTTCGTTTAGTTTGAATATAAGGAAGATAATGAATTGTGTACAAAACTTCTTTGGAAGAAAATCCGAGAGAATTGATATCAACTATAATATCACAAACAGTAAAAAAAGCAAATGGAAAACTAGACTCAGAATGTGAATTAGTAAAGAACAAGTAAGAAAAGGTATTGTTTTTTCATACAGGAATAACAGGAACAGTGCTTTGGACAAAACATTTTCAGACTGAAAAGGATTGCTGTTACGAATCCTTTGATCAATCTTTAAATATAAAGAAGATTATGCAACTTGTACAGAAAGTTCCATTGGAGCAAATGGGAGAGAATTTACATCAATCACAATGATCTGAAATGCAAGGGAAACAAAGGGAAACCTAGACGCAATACAATGGGAAATAGAGAAGAACAAATATCCAAAATAATGGAATTTTCAGTAGGAAATAACTTGAAGATTTCTCTACCCAGTAACCCTTTCCACTGAATAGGACTGTTGTTAAGAACCCTTTCGTACAGTTTGAATATAAGGAAGATAATGAATTGTGTACAAAACTTCTTTGGAAGAAAATCCGAGAGAATTGATATCAACTATAATATCACAAACAGTAAAAGAAGCAAATGGAAAACTAGACTCAGAATGTGAATTAGTAAAGAACAAGTAAGAAAAGGAACTGTTTTTTCATACAGGAATAACAGGAACAGTGCTTTGGACAAAACATTTTCAGACTGAAAAGGATTGCTGTTACGAATCTTTTGATCAATCTTTAAATATAAAGAAGATTATGCAACTTGTACAGAAAGTTCCATTGGAGCAAATGGGAGAGAATTTACATCAATCACAATGATCTGAAATGCAAGGGAAACAAAGGGAAACCTAAACGCAATACAATGGGAAATAGAGAAGAACAAATATCCAAAATAATGGAATTTTCAATAGGAAATAACTTGAAGATTTCTCTACCCAGTCACCCTTTCCACTGAATAGGACTGTTGTTAAGAACCCTTTCGTACAGTTTGAATATAACGAAGATAATGAATTGTGTACAAAACTTCTTTGGAAGAAAATCCGAGAGAATTGATATCAACTATAATATCACAAACAGTAAAAAAAGCAAATGGAAAACTAGACTCAGAATGTGAATTAGTAAAGAACAAGTAAGAAAAGGTATTGTTTTTTCATACAGGAATAACAGGAACAGTGCTTTGGACAAAACATTTTCAGACTGAAAAGGATTGCTGTTACGAATCCTTTGATCAATCTTTAAATATAAAGAAGATTATGCAACTTGGACAGAAAGTTCCATTGGAGCAAATGGGAGAGAATTTACATCAATCACAATGATCTGAAATGCAAGGGAAACAAAGGGAAACCTAGACGCAATACAATGGGAAATAGAGAAGAACAAATATCCAAAATAATGGAATTTTCAATAGGAAATAACTTGAAGATTTCTCTACCCAGTCACCCTTTCCACTGAATAGGACTGTTGTTAAGAACCCTTTCGTACAGTTTGAATATAACGAAGATAATGAATTGTGTACAAAACTTCTTTTGAAGGAAATCCGAGAGAATTGATATCAACTATAATATCACAAACAGTAAAAGAAGCAAAAGGAAAACTAGACTCAGAATGTGAATTAGTAAAAAACAAGTAAGAAAAGGAACAGTTTTTTCATACAGGAATAACAGGAACAGTGCTTTGGACAAAACATTTTCAGACTGAAAAGGATTGCTGTTACGAATCCTTTGATCAATCTTTAAATATAAAGAAGATTATGCAACTTGTACAGAAAGTTCCATTGGAGCAAATGGGAGAGAATTTACATCAATCACAATGATCTGAAATGCAAGGGAAACAAAGGGAAACCTAGACGCAATACAATGGGAAATAGAGAAGAACAAATATCCAAAATAATGGAATTTTCAATAGGAAATAACTTGAAGATTTCTCTACCCAGTCACCCTTTCCACTGAATAGGACTGTTGTTAAGAACCCTTTCGTACAGTTTGAATATAACGAAGATAATGAATTGTGTACAAAACTTCTTTTGAAGGAAATCCGAGAGAATTGATATCAACTATAATATCACAAACAGTAAAAGAAGCAAATGGAAAACTAGACTCAGAATGTGAATTAGTAAAAAACAAGTAAGAAAAGGAACTGTTTTTTCATACAGGAATAACAGGAACAGTGCTTTGGACAAAACATTTTCAGACTGAAAAGGATTGCTGTTACGAATCCTTTGATCAATCTTTAAATATAAAGAAGATTATGCAACTTGTACAGAAAGTTCCATTGGAGCAAATGGGATAGAATTTACATCAATTACAATGATCTGAAATGCAAGGGAAACAAAGGGAAACCTAGACTCAATACAATGGGAAATAGAGAAGAACAAATATCCAAAATAATGGAATTTTCAGTAGGAAATAACTTGAAGATTTCTCTATCCAGTCACCCTTTCCACCGAATAGGACTGTTGTTAAGAACCTTTCGTACAGTTTGAATATAAGGAAGATAATGAATTGTGTACAAAACTTCTTTTGAAGGAAATCCGAGAGAATTGATATCAACTATAATATCACAAACAGTAAAAGAAGCAAATGGAAAACTAGACTCAGAATGTGAATTAGTAAAGAACAAGTAAGAAAAGGAACTGTTTTTTCATACAGGAATAAAAGGAACAGTGCTTTGGACAAAACATTTTCAGACTGAAAAGGATTGCTGTTACGAATCCTTTGATCAATCTTTAAATATAAAGAAGATTATGCAACTTGTACAGAAAGTTCCATTGGAGCAAATGGGATAGAATTTACATCAATTACAATGATCTGAAATGCAAGGGAAACAAAGGGAAACCTAGACTCAATACAATGGGAAATAGAGAAGAACAAATATCCAAAATAATGGAATTTTCAGTAGGAAATAACTTGAAGATTTCTCTACCCAGTCACCCTTTCCACTGAATAGGACTGTTGTTAAGAACCTTTCGTACAGTTTGAATATAAGGAAAGTTAATGAATTGTGTACAAAACTTCTTTTGAAGGAAATCCGAGAGAATTGATATCAACTATAATATCACAAACAGTAAAAGAAGCAAATGGAAAACTAGACTCAGAATGTGAATTAGTAAAGAACAAGTAAGAAAAGGAACTGTTTTTTCATACAGGAATAACAGGAACAGTGCTTTGGACAAAACATTTTCAGACTGAAAAGGATTGCTGTTACGAATCCTTTGATCAATCTTTAAATATAAAGAAGATTATGCAACTTGTACAGAAAGTTCCATTGGAGCAAATGGGAGAGAATTTACATCAATCACAATGATCTGAAATGCAAGGGAAACAAAGGGAAACCTAGACGCAATACACTGGGAAATAGAGAAGAACAAATATCCAAAATAATGGAATTTTCAATAGGAAATAACTTGAAGATTTCTCTACCCAGTCACCCTTTCCACTGAATAGGACTGTTGTTAAGAACCCTTTCGTACAGTTTGAATATAACGAAGATAATGAATTGTGTACAAAACTTCTTTTGAAGGAAATCCGAGAGAATTGATATCAACTATAATATCACAAACAGTAAAAGAAGCAAATGGAAAACTAGACTCAGAATGTGAATTAGTAAAAAACAAGTAAGAAAAGGAACTGTTTTTTCATACAGGAATAACAGGAACAGTGCTTTGGAAAAAACATTTTCAGACTGAAAAGGATTGCTGTTACGAATCCTTTGATCAATCTTTAAATATAAAGAAGATTATGCAACTTGTACAGAAAGTTCCATTGGAGCAAATGGGAGAGAATTTACATCAATTACAATGATCTGAAATGCAAGGGAAACAAAGGGAAAACTAGACTCAATACAATGGGAAATAGAGAAGAACAAATATCCAAAATAATGGAATTTTCAGTAGGAAATAACTTGAAGATTTCTCTACCCAGTAACCCTTTCCACTGAATAGGACTGTTGTTAAGAACCCTTTCGTACAGTTTGAATATAAGGAAGATAATGAATTGTGTACAAAACTTCTTTGGAAGAAAATCCGAGAGAATTGATATCAACTATAATATCACAAACAGTAAAAAAAGCAAATGGAAAACTAGACTCAGAATGTGAATTAGTAAAGAACAAGTAAGAAAAGGTATTGTTTTTTCATACAGGAATAACAGGAACAGTGCTTTGGACAAAACATTTTCAGACTGAAAAGGATTGCTGTTACGAATCCTTTGATCAATCTTTAAATATAAAGAAGATTATGCAACTTGTACAGAAAGTTCCATTGGAGCAAATGGGAGAGAATTTACATCAATCACAATGATCTGAAATGCAAGGGAAACAAAGGGAAACCTAGACGCAATACAATGGGAAATAGAGAAGAACAAATATCCAAAATAATGGAATTTTCAGTAGGAAATAACTTGAAGATTTCTCTACCCAGTCACCCTTTCCACTGAATAGGACTGTTGTTAAGAACCCTTTCGTACAGTTTGAATATAAGGAAGATAATGAATTGTGTACAAAACTTCTTTGGAAGAAAATCCGAGAGAATTGATATCAACTATAATATCACAAACAGTAAAAGAAGCAAAAGGAAAACTAGACTCAGAATGTGAATTAGTAAAAAACAAGTAAGAAAAGGAACAGTTTTTTCATACAGGAATAACAGGAACAGTGCTTTGGACAAAACATTTTCAGACTGAAAAGGATTGCTGTTACGAATCCTTTGATCAATCTTTAAATATAAAGAAGATTATGCAACTTATACAGAAAGTTCCATTGGAGCAAATGGGAGAGAATTTACATCAATCACAATGATCTGAAATGCAAGGGAAACAAAGGGAAACCTACACGCAATACAATGGGAAATAGAGAAGAACAAATATCCAAAATAATGGAATTTTCAATAGGAAATAACTTGAAGATTTCTCTACCCAGTCACCCTTTCCACTGAATAGGACTGTTGTTAAGAACCCTTTCGTACAGTTTGAATATAACGAAGATAATGAATTGTGTACAAAACTTCTTTTGAAGGAAATCCGAGAGAATTGATATCAACTATAATATCACAAACAGTAAAAGAAGCAAATGGAAAACTAGACTCAGAATGTGAATTAGTAAAAAACAAGTAAGAAAAGGAACTGTTTTTTCATACAGGAATAACAGGAACAGTGCTTTGGACAAAACATTTTCAGACTGAAAAGGATTGCTGTTACGAATCCTTTGATCAATCTTTAAATATAAAGAAGATTATGCAACTTGTACAGAAAGTTCCATTGGAGCAAATGGGAGAGAATTTACATCAATCACAATGATCTGAAATGCAAGGGAAACAAAGGGAAACCTACACGCAATACAATGGGAAATAGAGAAGAACAAATATCCAAAATAATGGAATTTTCAATAGGAAATAACTTGAAGATTTCTCTACCCAGTCACCCTTTCCACTGAATAGGACTGTTGTTAAGAACCCTTTCGTACAGTTTGAATATAACGAAGATAATGAATTGTGTACAAAACTTCTTTTGAAGGAAATCCGAGAGAATTGATATCAACTATAATATCACAAACAGTAAAAGAAGCAAATGGAAAACTAGACTCAGAATGTGAATTAGTAAAAAACAAGTAAGAAAAGGAACTGTTTTTTCATACAGGAATAACAGGAACAGTGCTTTGGACAAAACATTTTCAGACTGAAAAGGATTGCTGTTACGAATCCTTTGATCAATCTTTAAATATAAAGAAGATTATGCAACTTGTACAGAAAGTTCCATTGGAGCAAATGGGAGAGAATTTACATCAATCACAATGATCTGAAATGCAAGGGAAACAAAGGGAAACCTAGACGCAATACAATGGGAAATAGAGAAGAACAAATATCCAAAATAATGGAATTTTCAGTAGGAAATAACTTGAAGATTTCTCTACCCAGTCACCCTTTCCACTGAATAGGACTGTTGTTAAGAACCCTTTCGTACAGTTTGAATATAACGAAGATAATGAATTGTGTACAAAACTTCTTTTGAAGGAAATCCGAGAGAATTGATATCAACTATAATATCACAAACAGTAAAAGAAGCAAAAGGAAAACTAGACTCAGAATGTGAATTAGTAAAAAACAAGTAAGAAAAGGAACAGTTTTTTCATACAGGAATAACAGGAACAGTGCTTTGGACAAAACATTTTCAGACTGAAAAGGATTGCTGTTACGAATCCTTTGATCAATCTTTAAATATAAAGAAGATTATGCAACTTGTACAGAAAGTTCCATTGGAGCAAATGGGAGAGAATTTACATCAATCACAATGATCTGAAATGCAAGGGAAACAAAGGGAAACCTAGACGCAATACAATGGGAAATAGAGAAGAACAAATATCCAAAATAATGGAATTTTCAATAGGAAATAACTTGAAGATTTCTCTACCCAGTCACCCTTTCCACTGAATAGGACTGTTGTTAAGAACCCTTTCGTACAGTTTGAATATAACGAAGATAATGAATTGTGTACAAAACTTCTTTTGAAGGAAATCCGAGAGAATTGATATCAACTATAATATCACAAACAGTAAAAGAAGCAAATGGAAAACTAGACTCAGAATGTGAATTAGTAAAAAACAAGTAAGAAAAGGAACTGTTTTTTCATACAGGAATAACAGGAACAGTGCTTTGGACAAAACATTTTCAGACTGAAAAGGATTGCTGTTACGAATCCTTTGATCAATCTTTAAATATAAAGAAGATTATGCAACTTGTACAGAAAGTTCCATTGGAGCAAATGGGATAGAATTTACATCAATTACAATGATCTGAAATGCAAGGGAAACAAAGGGAAACCTAGACTCAATACAATGGGAAATAGAGAAGAACAAATATCCAAAATAATGGAATTTTCAGTAGGAAATAACTTGAAGATTTCTCTATCCAGTCACCCTTTCCACCGAATAGGACTGTTGTTAAGAACCTTTCGTACAGTTTGAATATAAGGAAGATAATGAATTGTGTACAAAACTTCTTTTGAAGGAAATCCGAGAGAATTGATATCAACTATAATATCACAAACAGTAAAAGAAGCAAATGGAAAACTAGACTCAGAATGTGAATTAGTAAAGAACAAGTAAGAAAAGGAACTGTTTTTTCATACAGGAATAAAAGGAACAGTGCTTTGGACAAAACATTTTCAGACTGAAAAGGATTGCTGTTACGAATCCTTTGATCAATCTTTAAATATAAAGAAGATTATGCAACTTGTACAGAAAGTTCCATTGGAGCAAATGGGATAGAATTTACATCAATTACAATGATCTGAAATGCAAGGGAAACAAAGGGAAACCTAGACTCAATACAATGGGAAATAGAGAAGAACAAATATCCAAAATAATGGAATTTTCAGTAGGAAATAACTTGAAGATTTCTCTACCCAGTCACCCTTTCCACTGAATAGGACTGTTGTTAAGAACCTTTCGTACAGTTTGAATATAAGGAAAGTTAATGAATTGTGTACAAAACTTCTTTTGAAGGAAATCCGAGAGAATTGATATCAACTATAATATCACAAACAGTAAAAGAAGCAAATGGAAAACTAGACTCAGAATGTGAATTAGTAAAGAACAAGTAAGAAAAGGAACTGTTTTTTCATACAGGAATAACAGGAACAGTGCTTTGGACAAAACATTTTCAGACTGAAAAGGATTGCTGTTACGAATCCTTTGATCAATCTTTAAATATAAAGAAGATTATGCAACTTGTACAGAAAGTTCCATTGGAGCAAATGGGAGAGAATTTACATCAATCACAATGATCTGAAATGCAAGGGAAACAAAGGGAAACCTAGACGCAATACACTGGGAAATAGAGAAGAACAAATATCCAAAATAATGGAATTTTCAATAGGAAATAACTTGAAGATTTCTCTACCCAGTCACCCTTTCCACTGAATAGGACTGTTGTTAAGAACCCTTTCGTACAGTTTGAATATAACGAAGATAATGAATTGTGTACAAAACTTCTTTTGAAGGAAATCCGAGAGAATTGATATCAACTATAATATCACAAACAGTAAAAGAAGCAAATGGAAAACTAGACTCAGAATGTGAATTAGTAAAAAACAAGTAAGAAAAGGAACTGTTTTTTCATACAGGAATAACAGGAACAGTGCTTTGGAAAAAACATTTTCAGACTGAAAAGGATTGCTGTTACGAATCCTTTGATCAATCTTTAAATATAAAGAAGATTATGCAACTTGTACAGAAAGTTCCATTGGAGCAAATGGGAGAGAATTTACATCAATTACAATGATCTGAAATGCAAGGGAAACAAAGGGAAAACTAGACTCAATACAATGGGAAATAGAGAAGAACAAATATCCAAAATAATGGAATTTTCAGTAGGAAATAACTTGAAGATTTCTCTACCCAGTAACCCTTTCCACTGAATAGGACTGTTGTTAAGAACCCTTTCGTACAGTTTGAATATAAGGAAGATAATGAATTGTGTACAAAACTTCTTTGGAAGAAAATCCGAGAGAATTGATATCAACTATAATATCACAAACAGTAAAAAAAGCAAATGGAAAACTAGACTCAGAATGTGAATTAGTAAAGAACAAGTAAGAAAAGGTATTGTTTTTTCATACAGGAATAACAGGAACAGTGCTTTGGACAAAACATTTTCAGACTGAAAAGGATTGCTGTTACGAATCCTTTGATCAATCTTTAAATATAAAGAAGATTTTGCAACTTGTACAGAAAGTTCCATTGGAGCAAATGGGAGAGAATTTACATCAATCACAATGATCTGAAATGCAAGGGAAACAAAGGGAAACCTAGACGCAATACAATGGGAAATAGAGAAGAACAAATATCCAAAATAATGGAATTTTCAGTAGGAAATAACTTGAAGATTTCTCTACCCAGTCACCCTTTCCACTGAATAGGACTGTTGTTAAGAACCCTTTCGTACAGTTTGAATATAAGGAAGATAATGAATTGTGTACAAAACTTCTTTGGAAGAAAATCCGAGAGAATTGATATCAACTATAATATCACAAACAGTAAAAGAAGCAAAAGGAAAACTAGACTCAGAATGTGAATTAGTAAAAAACAAGTAAGAAAAGGAACAGTTTTTTCATACAGGAATAACAGGAACAGTGCTTTGGACAAAACATTTTCAGACTGAAAAGGATTGCTGTTACGAATCCTTTGATCAATCTTTAAATATAAAGAAGATTATGCAACTTATACAGAAAGTTCCATTGGAGCAAATGGGAGAGAATTTACATCAATCACAATGATCTGAAATGCAAGGGAAACAAAGGGAAACCTACACGCAATACAATGGGAAATAGAGAAGAACAAATATCCAAAATAATGGAATTTTCAATAGGAAATAACTTGAAGATTTCTCTACCCAGTCACCATTTCCACTGAATAGGACTGTTGTTAAGAACCCTTTCGTACAGTTTGAATATAACGAAGATAATGAATTGTGTACAAAACTTCTTTTGAAGGAAATCCGAGAGAATTGATATCAACTATAATATCACAACCAGTAAAAGAAGCAAATGGAAAACTAGACTCAGAATGTGAATTAGTAAAAAACAAGTAAGAAAAGGAACTGTTTTTTCATACAGGAATAACAGGAACAGTGCTTTGGACAAAACATTTTCAGACTGAAAAGGATTGCTGTTACGAATCCTTTGATCAATCTTTAAATATAAAGAAGATTATGCAACTTGTACAGAAAGTTCCATTGGAGCAAATGGGAGAGAATTTACATCAATTACAATGATCTGAAATGCAAGGGAAACAAAGGGAAAACTAGACTCAATACAATGGGAAATAGAGAAGAACAAATATCCAAAATAATGGAATTTTCAGTAGGAAATAACTTGAAGATTTCTCTACCCAGTCACCCTTTCCACTGAATAGGACTGTTGTTAAGAACCCTTTCGTACAGTTTGAATATAAGGAAGATAATGAATTGTGTACAAAACTTCTTTTGAAGGAAATCCGAGAGAATTGATATCAACTATAATATCACAAACAGTAAAAGAAGCAAATGGAAAACTAGACTCAGAATGTGAATTAGTAAAGAACAAGTAAGAAAAGGAACTGTTTTTTCATACAGGAATAACAGGAACAGTGCTTTGGACAAAACATTTTCAGACTGAAAAGGATTGCTGTTACGAATCCTTTGATCAATCTTTAAATATAAAGAAGATTATGCAACTTGGACAGAAAGTTCCATTGGAGCAAATGGGAGAGAATTTACATCAATCACAATGATCTGAAATGCAAGGGAAACAAAGGGAAACCTAGACGCAATACAATGGGAAATAGAGAAGAACAAATATCCAAAATAATGGAATTTTCAATAGGAAATAACTTGAAGATTTCTCTACCCAGTCACCCTTTCCACTGAATAGGACTGTTGTTAAGAACCCTTTCGTACAGTTTGAATATAACGAAGATAATGAATTGTGTACAAAACTTCTTTTGAAGGAAATCCGAGAGAATTGATATCAACTATAATATCACAAACAGTAAAAGAAGCAAAAGGAAAACTAGACTCAGAATGTGAATTAGTAAAAAACAAGTAAGAAAAGGAACAGTTTTTTCATACAGGAATAACAGGAACAGTGCTTTGGACAAAACATTTTCAGACTGAAAAGGATTGCTGTTACGAATCCTTTGATCAATCTTTAAATATAAAGAAGATTATGCAACTTGTACAGAAAGTTCCATTGGAGCAAATGGGATAGAATTTACATCAATTACAATGATCTGAAATGCAAGGGAAACAAAGGGAAACCTAGACTCAATACAATGGGAAATAGAGAAGAACAAATATCCAAAATAATGGAATTTTCAGTAGGAAATAACTTGAAGATTTCTCTACCCAGTCACCCTTTCCACTGAATAAGACTGTTGTTAAGAACCTTTCGTACAGTTTGAATATAAGGAAAGTTAATGAATTGTGTACAAAACTTCTTTTGAAGGAAATCCGAGAGAATTGATATCAACTATAATATCACAAACAGTAAAAGAAGCAAATGGAAAACTAGACTCAGAATGTGAATTAGTAAAGAACAAGTAAGAAAAGGAACTGTTTTTTCATACAGGAATAACAGGAACAGTGCTTTGGACAAAACATTTTCAGACTGAAAAGGATTGCTGTTACGAATCCTTTGATCAATCTTTAAATATAAAGAAGATTATGCAACTTGTACAGAAAGTTCCATTGGAGCAAATGGGAGAGAATTTACATCAATCACAATGATCTGAAATGCAAGGGAAACAAAGGGAAACCTAGACGCAATACACTGGGAAATAGAGAAGAACAAATATCCAAAATAATGGAATTTTCAATAGGAAATAACTTGAAGATTTCTCTACCCAGTCACCCTTTCCACTGAATAGGACTGTTGTTAAGAACCCTTTCGTACAGTTTGAATATAACGAAGATAATGAATTGTGTACAAAACTTCTTTTGAAGGAAATCCGAGAGAATTGATATCAACTATAATATCACAAACAGTAAAAGAAGCAAATGGAAAACTAGACTCAGAATGTGAATTAGTAAAAAACAAGTAAGAAAAGGAACTGTTTTTTCATACAGGAATAACAGGAACAGTGCTTTGGAAAAAACATTTTCAGACTGAAAAGGATTGCTGTTACGAATCCTTTGATCAATCTTTAAATATAAAGAAGATTATGCAACTTGTACAGAAAGTTCCATTGGAGCAAATGGGAGAGAATTTACATCAATTACAATGATCTGAAATGCAAGGGAAACAAAGGGAAAACTAGACTTAATACAATGGGAAATAGAGAAGAACAAATATCCAAAATAATGGAATTTTCAGTAGGAAATAACTTGAAGATTTCTCTACCCAGTAACCCTTTCCACTGAATAGGACTGTTGTTAAGAACCCTTTCGTACAGTTTGAATATAAGGAAGATAATGAATTGTGTACAAAACTTCTTTGGAAGAAAATCCGAGAGAATTGATATCAACTATAATATCACAAACAGTAAAAAAAGCAAATGGAAAACTAGACTCAGAATGTGAATTAGTAAAGAACAAGTAAGAAAAGGTATTGTTTTTTCATACAGGAATAACAGGAACAGTGCTTTGGACAAAACATTTTCAGACTGAAAAGGATTGCTGTTACGAATCCTTTGATCAATCTTTAAATATAAAGAAGATTATGCAACTTGTACAGAAAGTTCCATTGGAGCAAATGGGAGAGAATTTACATCAATCACAATGATCTGAAATGCAAGGGAAACAAAGGGAAACCTAGACGCAATACACTGGGAAATAGAGAAGAACAAATATCCAAAATAATGGAATTTTCAATAGGAAATAACTTGAAGATTTCTCTACCCAGTCACCCTTTCCACTGAATAGGACTGTTGTTAAGAACCCTTTCGTACAGTTTGAATATAACGAAGATAATGAATTGTGTACAAAACTTCTTTTGAAGGAAATCCGAGAGAATTGATATCAACTATAATATCACAAACAGTAAAAGAAGCAAATGGAAAACTAGACTCAGAATGTGAATTAGTAAAAAACAAGTAAGAAAAGGAACTGTTTTTTCATACAGGAATAACAGGAACAGTGCTTTGGAAAAAACATTTTCAGACTGAAAAGGATTGCTGTTACGAATCCTTTGATCAATCTTTAAATATAAAGAAGATTATGCAACTTGTACAGAAAGTTCCATTGGAGCAAATGGGAGAGAATTTACATCAATTACAATGATCTGAAATGCAAGGGAAACAAAGGGAAAACTAGACTCAATACAATGGGAAATAGAGAAGAACAAATATCCAAAATAATGGAATTTTCAGTAGGAAATAACTTGAAGATTTCTCTACCCAGTAACCCTTTCCACTGAATAGGACTGTTGTTAAGAACCCTTTCGTACAGTTTGAATATAAGGAAGATAATGAATTGTGTACAAAACTTCTTTGGAAGAAAATCCGAGAGAATTGATATCAACTATAATATCACAAACAGTAAAAAAAGCAAATGGAAAACTAGACTCAGAATGTGAATTAGTAAAGAACAAGTAAGAAAAGGTATTGTTTTTTCATACAGGAATAACAGGAACAGTGCTTTGGACAAAACATTTTCAGACTGAAAAGGATTGCTGTTACGAATCCTTTGATCAATCTTTAAATATAAAGAAGATTATGCAACTTGTACAGAAAGTTCCATTGGAGCAAATGGGAGAGAATTTACATCAATCACAATGATCTGAAATGCAAGGGAAACAAAGGGAAACCTAGACGCAATACAATGGGAAATAGAGAAGAACAAATATCCAAAATAATGGAATTTTCAGTAGGAAATAACTTGAAGATTTCTCTACCCAGTAACCCTTTCCACTGAATAGGACTGTTGTTAAGAACCCTTTCGTACAGTTTGAATATAAGGAAGATAATGAATTGTGTACAAAACTTCTTTGGAAGAAAATCCGAGAGAATTGATATCAACTATAATATCACAAACAGTAAAAGAAGCAAAAGGAAAACTAGACTCAGAATGTGAATTAGTAAAAAACAAGTAAGAAAAGGAACAGTTTTTTCATACAGGAATAACAGGAACAGTGCTTTGGACAAAACATTTTCAGACTGAAAAGGATTGCTGTTACGAATCCTTTGATCAATCTTTAAATATAAAGAAGATTATGCAACTTATACAGAAAGTTCCATTGGAGCAAATGGGAGAGAATTTACATCAATCACAATGATCTGAAATGCAAGGGAAACAAAGGGAAACCTACACGCAATACAATGGGAAATAGAGAAGAACAAATATCCAAAATAATGGAATTTTCAATAGGAAATAACTTGAAGATTTCTCTACCCAGTCACCCTTTCCACTGAATAGGACTGTTGTTAAGAACCCTTTCGTACAGTTTGAATATAACGAAGATAATGAATTGTGTACAAAACTTCTTTTGAAGGAAATCCGAGAGAATTGATATCAACTATAATATCACAAACAGTAAAAGAAGCAAATGGAAAACTAGACTCAGAATGTGAATTAGTAAAAAACAAGTAAGAAAAGGAACTGTTTTTTCATACAGGAATAACAGGAACAGTGCTTTGGACAAAACATTTTCAGACTGAAAAGGATTGCTGTTACGAATCCTTTGATCAATCTTTAAATATAAAGAAGATTATGCAACTTGGACAGAAAGTTCCATTGGAGCAAATGGGAGAGAATTTACATCAATCACAATGATCTGAAATGCAAGGGAAACAAAGGGAAAACTAGACTCAATACAATGGGAAATAGAGAAGAACAAATATCCAAAATAATGGAATTTTCAGTAGGAAATAACTTGAAGATTTCTCTACCCAGTCACCCTTTCCACTGAATAGGACTGTTGTTAAGAACCCTTTCGTACAGTTTGAATATAACGAAGATAATGAATTGTGTACAAAACTTCTTTTGAAGGAAATCCGAGAGAATTGATATCAACTATAATATCACAAACAGTAAAAGAAGCAAATGGAAAACTAGACTCAGAATGTGAATTAGTAAAGAACAAGTAAGAAAAGGAACTGTTTTTTCATACAGGAATAACAGGAACAGTGCTTTGGACAAAACATTTTCAGACTGAAAAGGATTGCTGTTACGAATCCTTTGATCAATCTTTAAATATAAAGAAGATTATGCAACTTGGACAGAAAGTTCCATTGGAGCAAATGGGAGAGAATTTACATCAATCACAATGATCTGAAATGCAAGGGAAACAAAGGGAAACCTAGACGCAATACAATGGGAAATAGAGAAGAACAAATATCCAAAATAATGGAATTTTCAATAGGAAATAACTTGAAGATTTCTCTACCCAGTCACCCTTTCCACTGAATAGGACTGTTGTTAAGAACCCTTTCGTACAGTTTGAATATAACGAAGATAATGAATTGTGTACAAAACTTCTTTTGAAGGAAATCCGAGAGAATTGATATCAACTATAATATCACAAACAGTAAAAGAAGCAAAAGGAAAACTAGACTCAGAATGTGAATTAGTAAAAAACAAGTAAGAAAAGGAACAGTTTTTTCATACAGGAATAACAGGAACAGTGCTTTGGACAAAACATTTTCAGACTGAAAAGGATTGCTGTTACGAATCCTTTGATCAATCTTTAAATATAAAGAAGATTATGCAACTTATACAGAAAGTTCCATTGGAGCAAATGGGAGAGAATTTACATCAATCACAATGATCTGAAATGCAAGGGAAACAAAGGGAAACCTACACGCAATACAATGGGAAATAGAGAAGAACAAATATCCAAAATAATGGAATTTTCAATAGGAAATAACTTGAAGATTTCTCTACCCAGTCACCCTTTCCACTGAATAGGACTGTTGTTAAGAACCCTTTCGTACAGTTTGAATATAAGGAAGATAATGAATTGTGTACAAAACTTCTTTTGAAGGAAATCCGAGAGAATTGATATCAACTATAATATCACAAACAGTAAAAGAAGCAAATGGAAAACTAGACTCAGAATGTGAATTAGTAAAGAACAAGTAAGAAAAGGAACTGTTTTTTCATACAGGAATAACAGGAACAGTGCTTTGGACAAAACATTTTCAGACTGAAAAGGATTGCTGTTACGAATCCTTTGATCAATCTTTAAATATAAAGAAGATTATGCAACTTGTACAGAAAGTTCCATTGGAGCAAATGGGATAGAATTTACATCAATTACAATGATCTGAAATGCAAGGGAAACAAAGGGAAACCTAGACTCAATACAATGGGAAATAGAGAAGAACAAATATCCAAAATAATGGAATTTTCAGTAGGAAATAACTTGAAGATTTCTCTATCCAGTCACCCTTTCCACTGAATAGGACTGTTGTTAAGAACCTTTCGTACAGTTTGAATATAAGGAAGATAATGAATTGTGTACAAAACTTCTTTTGAAGGAAATCCGAGAGAATTGATATCAACTATAATATCACAAACAGTAAAAGAAGCAAATGGAAAACTAGACTCAGAATGTGAATTAGTAAAGAACAAGTAAGAAAAGGAACTGTTTTTTCATACAGGAATAAAAGGAACAGTGCTTTGGACAAAACATTTTCAGACTGAAAAGGATTGCTGTTACGAATCCTTTGATCAATCTTTAAATATAAAGAAGATTATGCAACTTGTACAGAAAGTTCCATTGGAGCAAATGGGATAGAATTTACATCAATTACAATGATCTGAAATGCAAGGGAAACAAAGGGAAACCTAGACTCAATACAATGGGAAATAGAGAAGAACAAATATCCAAAATAATGGAATTTTCAGTAGGAAATAACTTGAAGATTTCTCTACCCAGTCACCCTTTCCACTGAATAGGACTGTTGTTAAGAACCCTTTCGTACAGTTTGAATATAACGAAGATAATGAATTGTGTACAAAACTTCTTTTGAAGGAAATCCGAGAGAATTGATATCAACTATAATATCACAAACAGTAAAAGAAGCAAATGGAAAACTAGACTCAGAATGTGAATTAGTAAAGAACAAGTAAGAAAAGGAACTGTTTTTTCATACAGGAATAACTGGAACAGTGCTTTGGACAAAACATTTTCAGACTGAAAAGGATTGCTGTTACGAATCTTTTGATCAATCTTTAAATATAAAGAAGATTATGCAACTTGTACAGAAAGTTCCATTGGAGCAAATGGGAGAGAATTTACATCAATTACAATGATCTGAAATGCAAGGGAAACAAAGGGAAACCTAGACTGAATACAATGGGAAATAGAGAAGAACAAATATCCAAAATAATGGAATTTTCAGTAGGAAATAACTTGAAGATTTCTCTACCCAGTAACCCTTTCCACTGAATAGGACTGTTGTTAAGAACCCTTTCGTACAGTTTGAATATAAGGAAGATAATGAATTGTGTACAAAACTTCTTTGGAAGAAAATCCGAGAGAATTGATATCAACTATAATATCACAAACAGTAAAAAAAGCAAATGGAAAACTAGACTCAGAATGTGAATTAGTAAAGAACAAGTAAGAAAAGGTATTGTTTTTTCATACAGGAATAACAGGAACAGTGCTTTGGACAAAACATTTTCAGACTGAAAAGGATTGCTGTTACGAATCCTTTATCAATCTTTAAATATAAAGAAGATTATGCAACTTGGACAGAAAGTTCCATTGGAGCAAATGGGAGAGAATTTACATCAATCACAATGATCTGAAATGCAAGGGAAACAAAGGGAAACCTAGACGCAATACAATGGGAAATAGAGAAGAACAAATATCCAAAATAATGGAATTTTCAATAGGAAATAACTTGAAGATTTCTCTACCCAGTCACCCTTTCCACTGAATAGGACTGTTGTTAAGAACCCTTTCGTACAGTTTGAATATAAGGAAGATAATGAATTGTGTACAAAACTTCTTTTGAAGGAAATCCGAGAGAATTGATATCAACTATAATATCACAAACAGTAAAAGAAGCAAATGGAAAACTAGACTCAGAATGTGAATTAGTAAAGAACAAGTAAGAAAAGGAACTGTTTTTTCATACAGGAATAAAAGGAACAGTGCTTTGGACAAAACATTTTCAGACTGAAAAGGATTGCTGTTACGAATCCTTTGATCAATCTTTAAATATAAAGAAGATTATGCAACTTGTACAGAAAGTTCCATTGGAGCAAATGGGATAGAATTTACATCAATTACAATGATCTGAAATGCAAGGGAAACAAAGGGAAACCTAGACTCAATACAATGGGAAATAGAGAAGAACAAATATCCAAAATAATGGAATTTTCAGTAGGAAATAACTTGAAGATTTCTCTACCCAGTCACCCTTTCCACTGAATAGGACTGTTGTTAAGAACCTTTCGTACAGTTTGAATATAAGGAAAGTTAATGAATTGTGTACAAAACTTCTTTTGAAGGAAATCCGAGAGAATTGATATCAACTATAATATCACAAACAGTAAAAGAAGCAAATGGAAATCTAGACTCAGAATGTGAATTAGTAAAGAACAAGTAAGAAAAGGAACTGTTTTTTCATACAGGAATAACAGGAACAGTGCTTTGGACAAAACATTTTTAGACTGAAAAGGATTGCTGTTACGAATCCTTTGATCAATCTTTAAATATAAAGAAGATTATGCAACTTATACAGAAAGTTCCATTGGAGCAAATGGGAGAGAATTTACATCAATCACAATGATCTGAAATGCAAGGGAAACAAAGGGAAACCTACACGCAATACAATGGGAAATAGAGAAGAACAAATATCCAAAATAATGGAATTTTCAATAGGAAATAACTTGAAGATTTCTCTACCCAGTCACCCTTTCCACTGAATAGGACTGTTGTTAAGAACCCTTTCGTACAGTTTGAATATAACGAAGATAATGAATTGTGTACAAAACTTCTTTTGAAGGAAATCCGAGAGAATTGATATCAACTATAATATCACAAACAGTAAAAGAAGCAAATGGAAAACTAGACTCAGAATGTGAATTAGTAAAAAACAAGTAAGAAAAGGAACTGTTTTTTCATACAGGAATAACAGGAACAGTGCTTTGGACAAAACATTTTCAGACTGAAAAGGATTGCTGTTACGAATCCTTTGATCAATCTTTAAATATAAAGAAGATTATGCAACTTGTACAGAAAGTTCCATTGGAGCAAATGGGAGAGAATTTACATCAATTACAATGATCTGAAATGCAAGGGAAACAAAGGGAAAACTAGACTCAATACAATGGGAAATAGAGAAGAACAAATATCCAAAATAATGGAATTTTCAGTAGGAAATAACTTGAAGATTTCTCTACCCAGTCACCCTTTCCACTGAATAGGACTGTTGTTAAGAACCCTTTCGTACAGTTTGAATATAAGGAAGATAATGAATTGTGTACAAAACTTCTTTTGAAGGAAATCCGAGAGAATTGATATCAACTATAATATCACAAACAGTAAAAGAAGCAAATGGAAAACTAGACTCAGAATGTGAATTATTAAAGAACAAGTAAGAAAAGGAACTGTTTTTTCATACAGGAATAACAGGAACAGTGCTTTGGACAAAACATTTTCAGACTGAAAAGGATTGCTGTTACGAATCCTTTGATCAATCTTTAAATATAAAGAAGATTATGCAACTTGTACAGAAAGTTCCATTGGAGCAAATGGGATAGAATTTACATCAATTACAATGATCTGAAATGCAAGGGAAACAAAGGGAAACCTAGACTCAATACAATGGGAAATAGAGAAGAACAAATATCCAAAATAATGGAATTTTCAGTAGGAAATAACTTGAAGATTTCTCTATCCAGTCACCCTTTCCACTGAATAGGACTGTTGTTAAGAACCTTTCGTACAGTTTGAATATAAGGAAGATAATGAATTGTGTACAAAACTTCTTTTGAAGGAAATCCGAGAGAATTGATATCAACTATAATATCACAAACAGTAAAAGAAGCAAATGGAAAACTAGACTCAGAATGTGAATTAGTAAAGAACAAGTAAGAAAAGGAACTGTTTTTTCATACAGGAATAAAAGGAACAGTGCTTTGGACAAAACATTTTCAGACTGAAAAGGATTGCTGTTACGAATCCTTTGATCAATCTTTAAATATAAAGAAGATTATGCAACTTGTACAGAAAGTTCCATTGGAGCAAATGGGATAGAATTTACATCAATTACAATGATCTGAAATGCAAGGGAAACAAAGGGAAACCTAGACTCAATACAATGGGAAATAGAGAAGAACAAATATCCAAAATAATGGAATTTTCAGTAGGAAATAACTTGAAGATTTCTCTACCCAGTCACC
Organism: Sminthopsis crassicaudata; assembly: GCF_048593235.1. Taxonomy (NCBI): domain Eukaryota; kingdom Metazoa; phylum Chordata; class Mammalia; order Dasyuromorphia; family Dasyuridae; genus Sminthopsis; species Sminthopsis crassicaudata. The sequence continues at coordinate 204,123,751 of NC_133619.1, forward strand.
CTTTCCACTGAATAGGACTGTTGTTAAGAACCCTTTCGTACAGTTTGAATATAACGAAGATAATGAATTGTGTACAAAACTTCTTTTGAAGGAAATCCGAGAGAATTGATATCAACTATAATATCACAAACAGTAAAAGAACCAAATGGAAAACTAGACTCAGAATGTGAATTAGTAAAGAACAAGTAAGAAAAGGAACTGTTTTTTCATACAGGAATAACAGGAACAGTGCTTTGGACAAAACATTTTCAGACTGAAAAGGATTGCTGTTACGAATCTTTTGATCAATCTTTAAATATAAAGAAGATTATGCAACTTGTACAGAAAGTTCCATTGGAGCAAATGGGAGAGAATTTACATCAATTACAATGATCTGAAATGCAAGGGAAACAAAGGGAAACCTAGACTGAATACAATGGGAAATAGAGAAGAACAAATATCCAAAATAATGGAATTTTCAGTAGGAAATAACTTGAAGATTTCTCTACCCAGTAACCCTTTCCACTGAATAGGACTGTTGTTAAGAACCCTTTCGTACAGTTTGAATATAAGGAAGATAATGAATTGTGTACAAAACTTCTTTGGAAGAAAATCCGAGAGAATTGATATCAACTATAATATCACAAACAGTAAAAAAAGCAAATGGAAAACTAGACTCAGAATGTGAATTAGTAAAGAACAAGTAAGAAAAGGTATTGTTTTTTCATACAGGAATAACAGGAACAGTGCTTTGGACAAAACATTTTCAGACTGAAAAGGATTGCTGTTACGAATCCTTTGATCAATCTTTAAATATAAAGAAGATTATGCAACTTGTACAGAAAGTTCCATTGGAGCAAATGGGAGAGAATTTACATCAATCACAATGATCTGAAATGCAAGGGAAACAAAGGGAAACCTAGACGCAATACAATGGGAAATAGAGAAGAACAAATATCCAAAATAATGGAATTTTCAGTAGGAAATAACTTGAAGATTTCTCTACCCAGTCACCCTTTCCACTGAATAGGACTGTTGTTAAGAACCCTTTCGTACAGTTTGAATATAAGGAAGATAATGAATTGTGTACAAAACTTCTTTGGAAGAAAATCCGAGAGAATTGATATCAACTATAATATCACAAACAGTAAAAAAAGCAAATGGAAAACTAGACTCAGAATGTGAATTAGTAAAGAACAAGTAAGAAAAGGTATTGTTTTTTCATACAGGAATAACAGGAACAGTGCTTTGGACAAAACATTTTCAGCCTGAAAAGGATTGCTGTTACTAATCCTTTATCAATCTTTAAATATAAAGAAGATTATGCAACTTGGACAGAAAGTTCCATTGGAGCAAATGGGAGAGAATTTACATCAATCACAATGATCTGAAATGCAAGGGAAACAAAGGGAAACCTAGACGCAATACAATGGGAAATAGAGAAGAACAAATATCCAAAATAATGGAATTTTCAATAGGAAATAACTTGAAGATTTCTCTACCCAGTCACCCTTTCCACTGAATAGGACTGTTGTTAAGAACCCTTTCGTACAGTTTGAATATAAGGAAGATAATGAATTGTGTACAAAACTTCTTTTGAAGGAAATCCGAGAGAATTGAGATCAACTATAATATCACAAACAGTAAAAGAAGCAAATGGAAAACTAGACTCAGAATGTGAATTAGTAAAGAACAAGTAAGAAAAGGAATTGTTTTTTCAAAAAGGAATAACAGGAACAGTGCTTTGGACAAAACATTTTCAGACTGAAAAGGATTGCTGTTACGAATCCTTTGATCAATCTTTAAATATAAAGAAGATTATGCAACTTGTACAGAAAGTTCCATTGGAGCAAATGGGAGAGAATTTACATCAATTACAATGATCTGAAATGCAAGGGAAACAAAGGGAAAACTAGACTCAATACAATGGGAAATAGAGAAGAACAAATATCCAAAATAATGGAATTTTCAGTAGGAAATAACTTGAAGATTTCTCTACCCAGTCACCCTTTCCACTGAATAGGACTGTTGTTAAGAACCATTTCGTACAGTTTGAATATAAGGAAGATAATGAATTGTGTACAAAACTTCTTTTGAAGGAAATCCGAGAGAATTGATATCAACTATAATATCACAAACAGTAAAAGAAGCAAATGGAAAACTAGACTCAGAATGTGAATTAGTAAAGAACAAGTAAGAAAAGGAACTGTTTTTTCATACAGGAATAACAGGAACAGTGCTTTGGACAAAACATTTTCAGACTGAAAAGGATTGCTGTTACGAATCCTTTGATCAATCTTTAAATATAAAGAAGATTATGCAACTTGTACAGAAAGTTCCATTGGAGCAAATGGGATAGAATTTACATCAATTACAATGATCTGAAATGCAAGGGAAACAAAGGGAAACCTAGACTCAATACAATGGGAAATAGAGAAGAACAAATATCCAAAATAATGGAATTTTCAGTAGGAAATAACTTGAAGATTTCTCTATCCAGTCACCCTTTCCACTGAATAGGACTGTTGTTAAGAACCTTTCGTACAGTTTGAATATAAGGAAGATAATGAATTGTGTACAAAACTTCTTTTGAAGGAAATCCGAGAGAATTGATATCAACTATAATATCACAAACAGTAAAAGAAGCAAATGGAAAACTAGACTCAGAATGTGAATTAGTAAAGAACAAGTAAGAAAAGGAACTGTTTTTTCATACAGGAATAAAAGGAACAGTGCTTTGGACAAAACATTTTCAGACTGAAAAGGATTGCTGTTACGAATCCTTTGATCAATCTTTAAATATAAAGAAGATTATGCAACTTGTACAGAAAGTTCCATTGGAGCAAATGGGATAGAATTTACATCAATTACAATGATCTGAAATGCAAGGGAAACAAAGGGAAACCTAGACTCAATACAATGGGAAATAGAGAAGAACAAATATCCAAAATAATGGAATTTTCAGTAGGATATAACTTGAAGATTTCTCTACCCAGTCACCCTTTCCACTGAATAGGACTGTTGTTAAGAACCTTTCGTACAGTTTGAATATAAGGAAAGTTAATGAATTGTGTACAAAACTTCTTTTGAAGGAAATCCGAGAGAATTGATATCAACTATAATATCACAAACAGTAAAAGAAGCAAATGGAAAACTAGACTCAGAATGTGAATTAGTAAAGAACAAGTAAGAAAAGGAACTGTTTTTTCATACAGGAATAACAGGAACAGTGCTTTGGACAAAACATTTTCAGACTGAAAAGGATTGCTGTTACGAATCCTTTGATCAATCTTTAAATATAAAGAAGATTATGCAACTTGTACAGAAAGTTCCATTGGAGCAAATGGGAGAGAATTTACATCAATCACAATGATCTGAAATGCAAGGGAAACAAAGGGAAACCTAGACGCAATACACTGGGAAATAGAGAAGAACAAATATCCAAAATAATGGAATTTTCAATAGGAAATAACTTGAAGATTTCTCTACCCAGTCACCCTTTCCACTGAATAGGACTGTTGTTAAGAACCCTTTCGTACAGTTTGAATATAACGAAGATAATGAATTGTGTACAAAACTTCTTTTGAAGGAAATCCGAGAGAATTGATATCAACTATAATATCACAAACAGTAAAAGAAGCAAATGGAAAACTAGACTCAGAATGTGAATTAGTAAAAAACAAGTAAGAAAAGGAACTGTTTTTTCATACAGGAATAACAGGAACAGTGCTTTGGACAAAACATTTTCAGACTGAAAAGGATTGCTGTTACGAATCCTTTGATCAATCTTTAAATATAAAGAAGATTATGCAACTTGTACAGAAAGTTCCATTGGAGCAAATGGGAGAGAATTTACATCAATTACAATGATCTGAAATGCAAGGGAAACAAAGGGAAAACTAGACTCAATACAATGGGAAATAGAGAAGAACAAATATCCAAAATAATGGAATTTTCAGTAGGAAATAACTTGAAGATTTCTCTACCCAGTAACCCTTTCCACTGAATAGGACTGTTGTTAAGAACCCTTTCGTACAGTTTGAATATAAGGAAGATAATGAATTGTGTACAAAACTTCTTTGGAAGAAAATCCGAGAGAATTGATATCAACTATAATATCACAAACAGTAAAAAAAGCAAATGGAAAACTAGACTCAGAATGTGAATTAGTAAAGAACAAGTAAGAAAAGGTATTGTTTTTTCATACAGGAATAACAGGAACAGTGCTTTGGACAAAACATTTTCAGACTGAAAAGGATTGCTGTTACGAATCCTTTGATCAATCTTTAAATATAAAGAAGATTATGCAACTTGTACAGAAAGTTCCATTGGAGCAAATGGGAGAGAATTTACATCAATCACAATGATCTGAAATGCAAGGGAAACAAAGGGAAACCTAGACGCAATACAATGGGAAATAGAGAAGAACAAATATCCAAAATAATGGAATTTTCAGTAGGAAATAACTTGAAGATTTCTCTACCCAGTAACCCTTTCCACTGAATAGGACTGTTGTTAATAACCCTTTCGTACAGTTTGAATATAAGGAAGATAATGAATTGTGTACAAAACTTCTTTGGAAGAAAATCCGAGAGAATTGATATCAACTATAATATCACAAACAGTAAAAAAAGCAAATGGAAAACTAGACTCAGAATGTGAATTAGTAAAGAACAAGTAAGAAAAGGTATTGTTTTTTCATACAGGAATAACAGGAACAGTGCTTTGGACAAAACATTTTCAGACTGAAAAGGATTGCTGTTACGAATCCTTTGATCAATCTTTAAATATAAAGAAGATTATGCAACTTGTACAGAAAGTTCCATTGGAGCAAATGGGAGAGAATTTACATCAATCACAATGATCTGAAATGCAAGGGAAACAAAGGGAAACCTAGACGCAATACAATGGGAAATAGAGAAGAACAAATATCCAAAATAATGGAATTTTCAATAGGAAATAACTTGAAGATTTCTCTACCCAGTCACCCTTTCCACTGAATAGGACTGTTGTTAAGAACCCTTTCGTACAGTTTGAATATAACGAAGATAATGAATTGTGTACAAAACTTCTTTTGAAGGAAATCCGAGAGAATTGATATCAACTATAATATCACAAACAGTAAAAGAAGCAAAAGGAAAACTAGACTCAGAATGTGAATTAGTAAAAAACAAGTAAGAAAAGGAACAGTTTTTTCATACAGGAATAACAGGAACAGTGCTTTGGACAAAACATTTTCAGACTGAAAAGGATTGCTGTTACGAATCCTTTGATCAATCTTTAAATATAAAGAAGATTATGCAACTTATACAGAAAGTTCCATTGGAGCAAATGGGAGAGAATTTACATCAATCACAATGATCTGAAATGCAAGGGAAACAAAGGGAAACCTACACGCAATACAATGGGAAATAGAGAAGAACAAATATCCAAAATAATGGAATTTTCAATAGGAAATAACTTGAAGATTTCTCTACCCAGTCACCCTTTCCACTGAATAGGACTGTTGTTAAGAACCCTTTCGTACAGTTTGAATATAACGAAGATAATGAATTGTGTACAAAACTTCTTTTGAAGGAAATCCGAGAGAATTGATATCAACTATAATATCACAAACAGTAAAAGAAGCAAATGGAAAACTAGACTCAGAATGTGAATTAGTAAAAAACAAGTAAGAAAAGGAACTGTTTTTTCATACAGGAATAACAGGAACAGTGCTTTGGACAAAACATTTTCAGACTGAAAAGGATTGCTGTTACGAATCCTTTGATCAATCTTTAAATATAAAGAAGATTATGCAACTTGTACAGAAAGTTCCATTGGAGCAAATGGGAGAGAATTTACATCAATTACAATGATCTGAAATGCAAGGGAAACAAAGGGAAAACTAGACTCAATACAATGGGAAATAGAGAAGAACAAATATCCAAAATAATGGAATTTTCAGTAGGAAATAACTTGAAGATTTCTCTACCCAGTCACCCTTTCCACTGAATAGGACTGTTGTTAAGAACCCTTTCGTACAGTTTGAATATAAGGAAGATAATGAATTGTGTACAAAACTTCTTTTGAAGGAAATCCGAGAGAATTGATATCAACTATAATATCACAAACCGTAAAAGAAGCAAATGGAAAACTAGACTCAGAATGTGAATTAGTAAAGAACAAGTAAGAAAAGGAACTGTTTTTTCATACAGGAATAACAGGAACAGTGCTTTGGACAAAACATTTTCAGACTGAAAAGGATTGCTGTTACGAATCCTTTGATCAATCTTTAAATATAAAGAAGATTATGCAACTTGGACAGAAAGTTCCATTGGAGCAAATGGGAGAGAATTTACATCAATCACAATGATCTGAAATGCAAGGGAAACAAAGGGAAACCTAGACGCAATACAATGGGAAATAGAGAAGAACAAATATCCAAAATAATGGAATTTTCAATAGGAAATAACTTGAAGATTTCTCTACCCAGTCACCCTTTCCACTGAATAGGACTGTTGTTAAGAACCCTTTCGTACAGTTTGAATATAACGAAGATAATGAATTGTGTACAAAACTTCTTTTGAAGGAAATCCGAGAGAATTGATATCAACTATAATATCACAAACAGTAAAAGAAGCAAAAGGAAAACTAGACTCAGAATGTGAATTAGTAAAAAACAAGTAAGAAAAGGAACAGTTTTTTCATACAGGAATAACAGGAACAGTGCTTTGGACAAAACATTTTCAGACTGAAAAGGATTGCTGTTACGAATCCTTTGATCAATCTTTAAATATAAAGAAGATTATGCAACTTATACAGAAAGTTCCATTGGAGCAAATGGGAGAGAATTTACATCAATCACAATGATCTGAAATGCAAGGGAAACAAAGGGAAACCTACACGCAATACAATGGGAAATAGAGAAGAACAAATATCCAAAATAATGGAATTTTCAATAGGAAATAACTTGAAGATTTCTCTACCCAGTCACCCTTTCCACTGAATAGGACTGTTGTTAAGAACCCTTTCGTACAGTTTGAATATAACGAAGATAATGAATTGTGTACAAAACTTCTTTTGAAGGAAATCCGAGAGAATTGATATCAACTATAATATCACAAACAGTAAAAGAAGCAAATGGAAAACTAGACTCAGAATGTGAATTAGTAAAAAACAAGTAAGAAAAGGAACTGTTTTTTCATACAGGAATAACAGGAACAGTGCTTTGGACAAAACATTTTCAGACTGAAAAGGATTGCTGTTACGAATCCTTTGATCAATCTTTAAATATAAAGAAGATTATGCAACTTGTACAGAAAGTTCCATTGGAGCAAATGGGAGAGAATTTACATCAATTACAATGATCTGAAATGCAAGGGAAACAAAGGGAAAACTAGACTCAATACAATGGGAAATAGAGAAGAACAAATATCCAAAATAATGGAATTTTCAGTAGGAAATAACTTGAAGATTTCTCTACCCAGTCACCCTTTCCACTGAATAGGACTGTTGTTAAGAACCCTTTCGTACAGTTTGAATATAAGGAAGATAATGAATTGTGTACAAAACTTCTTTTGAAGGAAATCCGAGAGAATTGATATCAACTATAATATCACAAACAGTAAAAGAAGCAAATGGAAAACTAGACTCAGAATGTGAATTAGTAAAGAACAAGTAAGAAAAGGAACTGTTTTTTCATACAGGAATAACAGGAACAGTGCTTTGGACAAAACATTTTCAGACTGAAAAGGATTGCTGTTACGAATCCTTTGATCAATCTTTAAATATAAAGAAGATTATGCAACTTGTACAGAAAGTTCCATTGGAGCAAATGGGATAGAATTTACATCAATTACAATGATCTGAAATGCAAGGGAAACAAAGGGAAACCTAGACTCAATACAATGGGAAATAGAGAAGAACAAATATCCAAAATAATGGAATTTTCAGTAGGAAATAACTTGAAGATTTCTCTATCCAGTCACCCTTTCCACTGAATAGGACTGTTGTTAAGAACCTTTCGTACAGTTTGAATATAAGGAAGATAATGAATTGTGTACAAAACTTCTTTTGAAGGAAATCCGAGAGAATTGATATCAACTATAATATCACAAACAGTAAAAGAAGCAAATGGAAAACTAGACTCAGAATGTGAATTAGTAAAGAACAAGTAAGAAAAGGAACTGTTTTTTCATACAGGAATAAAAGGAACAGTGCTTTGGACAAAACATTTTCAGACTGAAAAGGATTGCTGTTACGAATCCTTTGATCAATCTTTAAATATAAAGAAGATTATGCAACTTGTACAGAAAGTTCCATTGGAGCAAATGGGAGAGAATTTACATCAATTACAATGATCTGAAATGCAAGGGAAACAAAGGGAAACCTAGACTGAATACAATGGGAAATAGAGAAGAACAAATATCCAAAATAATGGAATTTTCAGTAGGAAATAACTTGAAGATTTCTCTACCCAGTAACCCTTTCCACTGAATAGGACTGTTGTTAAGAACCCTTTCGTACAGTTTGAATATAAGGAAGATAATGAATTGTGTACAAAACTTCTTTGGAAGAAAATCCGAGAGAATTGATATCAACTATAATATCACAAACAGTAAAAAAAGCAAATGGAAAACTAGACTCAGAATGTGAATTAGTAAAGAACAAGTAAGAAAAGGTATTGTTTTTTCATACAGGAATAACAGGAACAGTGCTTTGGACAAAACATTTTCAGACTGAAAAGGATTGCTGTTACGAATCCTTTGATCAATCTTTAAATATAAAGAAGATTATGCAACTTGTACAGAAAGTTCCATTGGAGCAAATGGGAGAGAATTTACATCAATCACAATGATCTGAAATGCAAGGGAAACAAAGGGAAACCTAGACGCAATACAATGGGAAATAGAGAAGAACAAATATCCAAAATAATGGAATTTTCAGTAGGAAATAACTTGAAGATTTCTCTACCCAGTAACCCTTTCCACTGAATAGGACTGTTGTTAAGAACCCTTTCGTACAGTTTGAATATAAGGAAGATAATGAATTGTGTACAAAACTTCTTTGGAAGAAAATCCGAGAGAATTGATATCAACTATAATATCACAAACAGTAAAAAAAGCAAATGGAAAACTAGACTCAGAATGTGAATTAGTAAAGAACAAGTAAGAAAAGGTATTGTTTTTTCATACAGGAATAACAGGAACAGTGCTTTGGACAAAACATTTTCAGCCTGAAAAGGATTGCTGTTACTAATCCTTTATCAATCTTTAAATATAAAGAAGATTATGCAACTTGGACAGAAAGTTCCATTGGAGCAAATGGGAGAGAATTTACATCAATCACAATGATCTGAAATGCAAGGGAAACAAAGGGAAACCTAGACGCAATACAATGGGAAATAGAGAAGAACAAATATCCAAAATAATGGAATTTTCAATAGGAAATAACTTGAAGATTTCTCTACCCAGTCACCCTTTCCACTGAATAGGACTGTTGTTAAGAACCCTTTCGTACAGTTTGAATATAAGGAAGATAATGAATTGTGTACAAAACTTCTTTTGAAGGAAATCCGAGAGAATTGATATCAACTATAATATCACAAACAGTAAAAGAAGCAAATGGAAAACTAGACTCAGAATGTGAATTAGTAAAGAACAAGTAAGAAAAGGAACTGTTTTTTCATACAGGAATAAAAGGAACAGTGCTTTGGACAAAACATTTTCAGACTGAAAAGGATTGCTGTTACGAATCCTTTGATCAATCTTTAAATATAAAGAAGATTATGCAACTTGTACAGAAAGTTCCATTGGAGCAAATGGGATAGAATTTACATCAATTACAATGATCTGAAATGCAAGGGAAACAAAGGGAAACCTAGACTCAATACAATGGGAAATAGAGAAGAACAAATATCCAAAATAATGGAATTTTCAGTAGGAAATAACTTGAAGATTTCTCTACCCAGTCACCCTTTCCACTGAATAGGACTGTTGTTAAGAACCTTTCGTACAGTTTGAATATAAGGAAAGTTAATGAATTGTGTACAAAACTTCTTTTGAAGGAAATCCGAGAGAATTGATATCAACTATAATATCACAAACAGTAAAAGAAGCAAATGGAAAACTAGACTCAGAATGTGAATTAGTAAAGAACAAGTAAGAAAAGGAACTGTTTTTTCATACAGGAATAACAGGAACAGTGCTTTGGACAAAACATTTTCAGACTGAAAAGGATTGCAGTTAGGAATCTTTTGATCAATCTTTAAATATAAAGAAGATTATGCAACTTGTACAGAAAGTTCCATTGGAGCAAATGGGAGAGAATTTACATCAATTACAATGATCTGAAATGCAAGGGAAACAAAGGGAAACCTAGACTGAATAACATGGGAAATAGAGAAGAACAAATATCCAAAATAATGGAATTTTCAGTAGGAAATAACTTGAAGATTTCTCTACCCAGTAACCCTTTCCACTGAATAGGACTGTTGTTAAGAACCCTTTCGTACAGTTTGAATATAAGGAAGATAATGAATTGTGTACAAAACTTCTTTGGAAGAAAATCCGAGAGAATTGATATCAACTATAATATCACAAACAGTAAAAAAAGCAAATGGAAAACTAGACTCAGAATGTGAATTAGTAAAGAACAAGTAAGAAAAGGTATTGTTTTTTCATACAGGAATAACAGGAACAGTGCTTTGGACAAAACATTTTCAGACTGAAAAGGATTGCTGTTACGAATCCTTTGATCAATCTTTAAATATAAAGAAGATTATGCAACTTGGACAGAAAGTTCCATTGGAGCAAATGGGAGAGAATTTACATCAATCACAATGATCTGAAATGCAAGGGAAACAAAGGGAAACCTAGACGCAATACAATGGGAAATAGAGAAGAACAAATATCCAAAATAATGGAATTTTCAATAGGAAATAACTTGAAGATTTCTCTACCCAGTCACCCTTTCCACTGAATAGGACTGTTGTTAAGAACCCTTTCGTACAGTTTGAATATAACGAAGATAATGAATTGTGTACAAAACTTCTTTTGAAGGAAATCCGAGAGAATTGATATCAACTATAATATCACAAACAGTAAAAGAAGCAAAAGGAAAACTAAACTCAGAATGTGAATTAGTAAAAAACAAGTAAGAAAAGGAACAGTTTTTTCATACAGGAATAACAGGAACAGTGCTTTGGACAAAACATTTTCAGACTGAAAAGGATTGCTGTTACGAATCCTTTGATCAATCTTTAAATATAAAGAAGATTATGCAACTTGTACAGAAAGTTCCATTGGAGCAAATGGGAGAGAATTTACATCAATCACAATGATCTGAAATGCAAGGGAAACAAAGGGAAACCTAGACGCAATACACTGGGAAATAGAGAAGAACAAATATCCAAAATAATGGAATTTTCAATAGGAAATAACTTGAAGATTTCTCTACCCAGTCACCCTTTCCACTGAATAGGACTGTTGTTAAGAACCCTTTCGTACAGTTTGAATATAACGAAGATAATGAATTGTGTACAAAACTTCTTTTGAAGGAAATCCGAGAGAATTGATATCAACTATAATATCACAAACAGTAAAAGAAGCAAATGGAAAACTAGACTCAGAATGTGAATTAGTAAAAAACAAGTAAGAAAAGGAACTGTTTTTTCATACAGGAATAACAGGAACAGTGCTTTGGACAAAACATTTTCAGACTGAAAAGGATTGCTGTTACGAATCCTTTGATCAATCTTTAAATATAAAGAAGATTATGCAACTTGTACAGAAAGTTCCATTGGAGCAAATGGGAGAGAATTTACATCAATTACAATGATCTGAAATGCAAGGGAAACAAAGGGAAAACTAGACTCAATACAATGGGAAATAGAGAAGAACAAATATCCAAAATAATGGAATTTTCAGTAGGAAATAACTTGAAGATTTCTCTACCCAGTAACCCTTTCCACTGAATAGGACTGTTGTTAAGAACCCTTTCGTACAGTTTGAATATAAGGAAGATAATGAATTGTGTACAAAACTTCTTTGGAAGAAAATCCGAGAGAATTGATATCAACTATAATATCACAAACAGTAAAAAAAGCAAATGGAAAACTAGACTCAGAATGTGAATTAGTAAAGAACAAGTAAGAAAAGGTATTGTTTTTTCATACAGGAATAACAGGAACAGTGCTTTGGACAAAACATTTTCAGACTGAAAAGGATTGCTGTTACGAATCCTTTGATCAATCTTTAAATATAAAGAAGATTATGCAACTTGTACAGAAAGTTCCATTGGAGCAAATGGGAGAGAATTTACATCAAACACAATGATCTGAAATGCAAGGGAAACAAAGGGAAACCTAGACGCAATACAATGGGAAATAGAGAAGAACAAATATCCAAAATAATGGAATTTTCAGTAGGAAATAACTTGAAGATTTCTCTACCCAGTAACCCTTTCCACTGAATAGGACTGTTGTTAAGAACCCTTTCGTACAGTTTGAATATAAGGAAGATAATGAATTGTGTACAAAACTTCTTTGGAAGAAAATCCGAGAGAATTGATATCAACTATAATATCACAAACAGTAAAAAAAGCAAATGGAAAACTAGACTCAGAATGTGAATTAGTAAAGAACAAGTAAGAAAAGGTATTGTTTTTTCATACAGGAATAACAGGAACAGTGCTTTGGACAAAACATTTTCAGACTGAAAAGGATTGCTGTTACGAATCCTTTGATCAATCTTTAAATATAAAGAAGATTATGCAACTTGGACAGAAAGTTCCATTGGAGCAAATGGGAGAGAATTTACATCAATCACAATGATCTGAAATGCAAGGGAAACAAAGGGAAACCTAGACGCAATACAATGGGAAATAGAGAAGAACAAATATCCAAAATAATGGAATTTTCAATAGGAAATAACTTGAAGATTTCTCTACCCAGTCACCCTTTCCACTGAATAGGACTGTTGTTAAGAACCCTTTCGTACAGTTTGAATATAACGAAGATAATGAATTGTGTACAAAACTTCTTTTGAAGGAAATCCGAGAGAATTGATATCAACTATAATATCACAAACAGTAAAAGAAGCAAAAGGAAAACTAGACTCAGAATGTGAATTAGTAAAAAACAAGTAAGAAAAGGAACAGTTTTTTCACACAGGAATAACAGGAACAGTGCTTTGGACAAAACATTTTTAGACTGAAAAGGATTGCTGTTACGAATCCTTTGATCAATCTTTAAATATAAAGAAGATTATGCAACTTATACAGAAAGTTCCATTGGAGCAAATGGGAGAGAATTTACATCAATCACAATGATCTGAAATGCAAGGGAAACAAAGGGAAACCTACACGCAATACAATGGGAAATAGAGAAGAACAAATATCCAAAATAATGGAATTTTCAATAGGAAATAACTTGAAGATTTCTCTACCCAGTCACCCTTTCCACTGAATAGGACTGTTGTTAAGAACCCTTTCGTACAGTTTGAATATAACGAAGATAATGAATTGTGTACAAAACTTCTTTTGAAGGAAATCCGAGAGAATTGATATCAACTATAATATCACAAACAGTAAAAGAAGCAAATGGAAAACTAGACTCAGAATGTGAATTAGTAAAAAACAAGTAAGAAAAGGAACTGTTTTTTCATACAGGAATAACAGGAACAGTGCTTTGGACAAAACATTTTCAGACTGAAAAGGATTGCTGTTACGAATCCTTTGATCAATCTTTAAATATAAAGAAGATTATGCAACTTGTACAGAAAGTTCCATTGGAGCAAATGGGAGAGAATTTACATCAATTACAATGATCTGAAATGCAAGGGAAACAAAGGGAAAACTAGACTCAATACAATGGGAAATAGAGAAGAACAAATATCCAAAATAATGGAATTTTCAGTAGGAAATAACTTGAAGATTTCTCTACCCAGTCACCCTTTCCACTGAATAGGACTGTTGTTAAGAACCCTTTCGTACAGTTTGAATATAAGGAAGATAATGAATTGTGTACAAAACTTCTTTTGAAGGAAATCCGAGAGAATTGATATCAACTATAATATCACAAACAGTAAAAGAAGCAAATGGAAAACTAGACTCAGAATGTGAATTAGTAAAGAACAAGTAAGAAAAGGAACTGTTTTTTCATACAGGAATAACAGGAACAGTGCTTTGGACAAAACATTTTCAGACTGAAAAGGATTGCTGTTACGAATCCTTTGATCAATCTTTAAATATAAAGAAGATTATGCAACTTGTACAGAAAGTTCCATTGGAGCAAATGGGATAGAATTTACATCAATTACAATGATCTGAAATGCAAGGGAAACAAAGGGAAACCTAGACTCAATACAATGGGAAATAGAGAAGAACAAATATCCAAAATAATGGAATTTTCAGTAGGAAATAACTTGAAGATTTCTCTATCCAGTCACCCTTTCCACTGAATAGGACTGTTGTTAAGAACCTTTCGTACAGTTTGAATATAAGGAAGATAATGAATTGTGTACAAAACTTCTTTTGAAGGAAATCCGAGAGAATTGATATCAACTATAATATCACAAACAGTAAAAGAAGCAAATGGAAAACTAGACTCAGAATGTGAATTAGTAAAGAACAAGTAAGAAAAGGAACTGTTTTTTCATACAGGAATAAAAGGAACAGTGCTTTGGACAAAACATTTTCAGACTGAAAAGGATTGCTGTTACGAATCCTTTGATCAATCTTTAAATATAAAGAAGATTATGCAACTTGTACAGAAAGTTCCATTGGAGCAAATGGGATAGAATTTACATCAATTACAATGATCTGAAATGCAAGGGAAACAAAGGGAAACCTAGACTCAATACAATGGGAAATAGAGAAGAACAAATATCCAAAATAATGGAATTTTCAGTAGGAAATAACTTGAAGATTTCTCTACCCAGTCACCCTTTCCACTGAATAGGACTGTTGTTAAGAACCCTTTCGTACAGTTTGAATATAACGAAGATAATGAATTGTGTACAAAACTTCTTTTGAAGGAAATCCGAGAGAATTGATATCAACTATAATATCACAAACAGTAAAAGAACCAAATGGAAAACTAGACTCAGAATGTGAATTAGTAAAGAACAAGTAAGAAAAGGAACTGTTTTTTCATACAGGAATAACAGGAACAGTGCTTTGGACAAAACATTTTCAGACTGAAAAGGATTGCTGTTACGAATCTTTTGATCAATCTTTAAATATAAAGAAGATTATGCAACTTGTACAGAAAGTTCCATTGGAGCAAATGGGAGAGAATTTACATCAATTACAATGATCTGAAATGCAAGGGAAACAAAGGGAAACCTAGACTGAATACAATGGGAAATAGAGAAGAACAAATATCCAAAATAATGGAATTTTCAGTAGGAAATAACTTGAAGATTTCTCTACCCAGTAACCCTTTCCACTGAATAGGACTGTTGTTAAGAACCCTTTCGTACAGTTTGAATATAAGGAAGATAATGAATTGTGTACAAAACTTCTTTGGAAGAAAATCCGAGAGAATTGATATCAACTATAATATCACAAACAGTAAAAAAAGCAAATGGAAAACTAGACTCAGAATGTGAATTAGTAAAGAACAAGTAAGAAAAGGTATTGTTTTTTCATACAGGAATAACAGGAACAGTGCTTTGGACAAAACATTTTCAGACTGAAAAGGATTGCTGTTACGAATCCTTTGATCAATCTTTAAATATAAAGAAGATTATGCAACTTGTACAGAAAGTTCCATTGGAGCAAATGGGAGAGAATTTACATCAATCACAATGATCTGAAATGCAAGGGAAACAAAGGGAAACCTAGACGCAATACAATGGGAAATAGAGAAGAACAAATATCCAAAATAATGGAATTTTCAGTAGGAAATAACTTGAAGATTTCTCTACCCAGTCACCCTTTCCACTGAATAGGACTGTTGTTAAGAACCCTTTCGTACAGTTTGAATATAAGGAAGATAATGAATTGTGTACAAAACTTCTTTGGAAGAAAATCCGAGAGAATTGATATCAACTATAATATCACAAACAGTAAAAAAAGCAAATGGAAAACTAGACTCAGAATGTGAATTAGTAAAGAACAAGTAAGAAAAGGTATTGTTTTTTCATACAGGAATAACAGGAACAGTGCTTTGGACAAAACATTTTCAGCCTGAAAAGGATTGCTGTTACTAATCCTTTATCAATCTTTAAATATAAAGAAGATTATGCAACTTGGACAGAAAGTTCCATTGGAGCAAATGGGAGAGAATTTACATCAATCACAATGATCTGAAATGCAAGGGAAACAAAGGGAAACCTAGACGCAATACAATGGGAAATAGAGAAGAACAAATATCCAAAATAATGGAATTTTCAATAGGAAATAACTTGAAGATTTCTCTACCCAGTCACCCTTTCCACTGAATAGGACTGTTGTTAAGAACCCTTTCGTACAGTTTGAATATAAGGAAGATAATGAATTGTGTACAAAACTTCTTTTGAAGGAAATCCGAGAGAATTGAGATCAACTATAATATCACAAACAGTAAAAGAAGCAAATGGAAAACTAGACTCAGAATGTGAATTAGTAAAGAACAAGTAAGAAAAGGAATTGTTTTTTCAAAAAGGAATAACAGGAACAGTGCTTTGGACAAAACATTTTCAGACTGAAAAGGATTGCTGTTACGAATCCTTTGATCAATCTTTAAATATAAAGAAGATTATGCAACTTGTACAGAAAGTTCCATTGGAGCAAATGGGATAGAATTTACATCAATTACAATGATCTGAAATGCAAGGGAAACAAAGGGAAAACTAGACTCAATACAATGGGAAATAGAGAAGAACAAATATCCAAAATAATGGAATTTTCAGTAGGAAATAACTTGAAGATTTCTCTACCCAGTCACCCTTTCCACTGAATAGGACTGTTGTTAAGAACCTTTCGTACAGTTTGAATATAAGGAAAGTTAATGAATTGTGTACAAAACTTCTTTTGAAGGAAATCCGAGAGAATTGATATCAACTATAATATCACAAACAGTAAAAGAAGCAAATGGAAAACTAGACTCAGAATGTGAATTAGTAAAGAACAAGTAAGAAAAGGAACTGTTTTTTCATACAGGAATAACAGGAACAGTGCTTTGGACAAAACATTTTCAGACTGAAAAGGATTGCTGTTACGAATCTTTTGATCAATCTTTAAATATAAAGAAGATTATGCAACTTGTACAGAAAGTTCCATTGGAGCAAATGGGAGAGAATTTACATCAATTACAATGATCTGAAATGCAAGGGAAACAAAGGGAAACCTAGACTGAATAACATGGGAAATAGAGAAGAACAAATATCCAAAATAATGGAATTTTCAGTAGGAAATAACTTGAAGATTTCTCTACCCAGTAACCCTTTCCACTGAATAGGACTGTTGTTAAGAACCCTTTCGTTTAGTTTGAATATAAGGAAGATAATGAATTGTGTACAAAACTTCTTTGGAAGAAAATCCGAGAGAATTGATATCAACTATAATATCACAAACAGTAAAAAAAGCAAATGGAAAACTAGACTCAGAATGTGAATTAGTAAAGAACAAGTAAGAAAAGGTATTGTTTTTTCATACAGGAATAACAGGAACAGTGCTTTGGACAAAACATTTTCAGACTGAAAAGGATTGCTGTTACGAATCCTTTGATCAATCTTTAAATATAAAGAAGATTATGCAACTTGTACAGAAAGTTCCATTGGAGCAAATGGGAGAGAATTTACATCAATCACAATGATCTGAAATGCAAGGGAAACAAAGGGAAACCTAGACGCAATACAATGGGAAATAGAGAAGAACAAATATCCAAAATAATGGAATTTTCAGTAGGAAATAACTTGAAGATTTCTCTACCCAGTAACCCTTTCCACTGAATAGGACTGTTGTTAAGAACCCTTTCGTACAGTTTGAATATAAGGAAGATAATGAATTGTGTACAAAACTTCTTTGGAAGAAAATCCGAGAGAATTGATATCAACTATAATATCACAAACAGTAAAAAAAGCAAATGGAAAACTAGACTCAGAATGTGAATTAGTAAAGAACAAGTAAGAAAAGGTATTGTTTTTTCATACAGGAATAACAGGAACAGTGCTTTGGACAAAACATTTTCAGCCTGAAAAGGATTGCTGTTACTAATCCTTTATCAATCTTTAAATATAAAGAAGATTATGCAACTTGGACAGAAAGTTCCATTGGAGCAAATGGGAGAGAATTTACATCAATCACAATGATCTGAAATGCAAGGGAAACAAAGGGAAACCTAGACGCAATACAATGGGAAATAGAGAAGAACAAATATCCAAAATAATGGAATTTTCAATAGGAAATAACTTGAAGATTTCTCTACCCAGTAACCCTTTCCACTGAATAGGACTGTTGTTAAGAACCCTTTCGTACAGTTTGAATATAAGGAAGATAATGAATTGTGTACAAAACTTCTTTGGAAGAAAATCCGAGAGAATTGATATCAACTATCATATCACAAACAGTAAAAGAAGCAAATGGAAAACTAGACTCAGAATGTGAATTAGTAAAGAACAAGTAAGAAAAGGAATTGTTTTTTCAAAAAGGAATAAGAGGAACAGTGCTTTGGACAAAACATTTTCAGACTGAAAAGGATTGCTGTTACGAATCCTTTGATCAATCTTTAAATATAAAGAAGATTATGCAACTTGTACAGAAAGTTCCATTGGAGCAAATGGGAGAGAATTTCCATCAATTACAATGATCTGAAATGCAAGGGAAACAAAGGGAAACCTAGACTGAATACAATGGGAAATAGAGAAGAACAAATATCCAAAATAATGGAATTTTCAATAGGAAATAACTGGAAAATTTCTCTATCCAGTCACCCTTTCCACTGAATAGGACTGTTGTTAAGAACTTTCGTACAGTTTGAATATAAGGAAGATAATGAATTGTGTACAAAACTTCTTTTGAAGGAAATCCGAGAGAATTGATATCAACTATAATATCACAAACAGTAAAAGAAGCAAATGGAAAACTAGACTCAGAATGTGAATTAGTAAAGAACAAGTAAGAAAAGGAACTGTTTTTTCATACAGGAATAAAAGGAACAGTGCTTTGGACAAAACATTTTCAGACTGAAAAGGATTGCTGTTACGAATCCTTTGATCAATCTTTAAATATAAAGAAGATTATGCAACTTGTACAGAAAGTTCCATTGGAGCAAATGGGATAGAATTTACATCAATTACAATGATCTGAAATGCAAGGGAAACAAAGGGAAAACTAGACTCAATACAATGGGAAATAGAGAAGAACAAATATCCAAAATAATGGAATTTTCAGTAGGAAATAACTTGAAGATTTCTCTACCCAGTCACCCTTTCCACTGAATAGGACTGTTGTTAAGAACCTTTCGTACAGTTTGAATATAAGGAAAGTTAATGAATTGTGTACAAAACTTCTTTTGAAGGAAATCCGAGAGAATTGATATCAACTATAATATCACAAACAGTAAAAGAAGCAAATGGAAAACTAGACTCAGAATGTGAATTAGTAAAGAACAAGTAAGAAAAGGAACTGTTTTTTCATACAGGAATAACAGGAACAGTGCTTTGGACAAAACATTTTCAGACTGAAAAGGATTGCTGTTACGAATCTTTTGATCAATCTTTAAATATAAAGAAGATTATGCAACTTGTACAGAAAGTTCCATTGGAGCAAATGGGAGAGAATTTACATCAATTACAATGATCTGAAATGCAAGGGAAACAAAGGGAAACCTAGACTGAATAACATGGGAAATAGAGAAGAACAAATATCCAAAATAATGGAATTTTCAGTAGGAAATAACTTGAAGATTTCTCTACCCAGTAACCCTTTCCACTGAATAGGACTGTTGTTAAGAACCCTTTCGTACAGTTTGAATATAAGGAAGATAATGAATTGTGTACAAAACTTCTTTGGAAGAAAATCCGAGAGAATTGATATCAACTATAATATCACAAACAGTAAAAAAAGCAAATGGAAAACTAGACTCAGAATGTGAATTAGTAAAGAACAAGTAAGAAAAGGTATTGTTTTTTCATACAGGAATAACAGGAACAGTGCTTTGGACAAAACATTTTCAGCCTGAAAAGGATTGCTGTTACTAATCCTTTATCAATCTTTAAATATAAAGAAGATTATGCAACTTGGACAGAAAGTTCCATTGGAGCAAATGGGAGAGAATTTACATCAATCACAATGATCTGAAATGCAAGGGAAACAAAGGGAAACCTAGACGCAATACAATGGGAAATAGAGAAGAACAAATATCCAAAATAATGGAATTTTCAATAGGAAATAACTTGAAGATTTCTCTACCCAGTCACCCTTTCCACTGAATAGGACTGTTGTTAAGAACCCTTTCGTACAGTTTGAATATAAGGAAGATAATGAATTGTGTACAAAACTTCTTTTGAAGGAAATCCGAGAGAATTGAGATCAACTATAATATCACAAACAGTAAAAGAAGCAAATGGAAAACTAGACTCAGAATGTGAATTAGTAAAGAACAAGTAAGAAAAGGAATTGTTTTTTCAAAAAGGAATAACAGGAACAGTGCTTTGGACAAAACATTTTCAGACTGAAAAGGATTGCTGTTACGAATCCTTTGATCAATCTTTAAATATAAAGAAGATTATGCAACTTGTACAGAAAGTTCCATTGGAGCAAATGGGATAGAATTTACATCAATTACAATGATCTGAAATGCAAGGGAAACAAAGGGAAAACTAGACTCAATACAATGGGAAATAGAGAAGAACAAATATCCAAAATAATGGAATTTTCAGTAGGAAATAACTTGAAGATTTCTCTACCCAGTCACCCTTTCCACTGAATAGGACTGTTGTTAAGAACCTTTCGTACAGTTTGAATATAAGGAAAGTTAATGAATTGTGTACAAAACTTCTTTTGAAGGAAATCCGAGAGAATTGATATCAACTATAATATCACAAACAGTAAAAGAAGCAAATGGAAAACTAGACTCAGAATGTGAATTAGTAAAGAACAAGTAAGAAAAGGAACTGTTTTTTCATACAGGAATAACAGGAACAGTGCTTTGGACAAAACATTTTCAGACTGAAAAGGATTGCTGTTACGAATCTTTTGATCAATCTTTAAATATAAAGAAGATTATGCAACTTGTACAGAAAGTTCCATTGGAGCAAATGGGAGAGAATTTACATCAATTACAATGATCTGAAATGCAAGGGAAACAAAGGGAAACCTAGACTGAATAACATGGGAAATAGAGAAGAACAAATATCCAAAATAATGGAATTTTCAGTAGGAAATAACTTGAAGATTTCTCTACCCAGTAACCCTTTCCACTGAATAGGACTGTTGTTAAGAACCCTTTCGTACAGTTTGAATATAAGGAAGATAATGAATTGTGTACAAAACTTCTTTGGAAGAAAATCCGAGAGAATTGATATCAACTATAATATCACAAACAGTAAAAAAAGCAAATGGAAAACTAGACTCAGAATGTGAATTAGTAAAGAACAAGTAAGAAAAGGTATTGTTTTTTCATACAGGAATAACAGGAACAGTGCTTTGGACAAAACATTTTCAGACTGAAAAGGATTGCTGTTACGAATCCTTTGATCAATCTTTAAATATAAAGAAGATTATGCAACTTGTACAGAAAGTTCCATTGGAGCAAATGGGAGAGAATTTACATCAATCACAATGATCTGAAATGCAAGGGAAACAAAGGGAAACCTAGACGCAATACAATGGGAAATAGAGAAGAACAAATATCCAAAATAATGGAATTTTCAGTAGGAAATAACTTGAAGATTTCTCTACCCAGTAACCCTTTCCACTGAATAGGACTGTTGTTAAGAACCCTTTCGTACAGTTTGAATATAAGGAAGATAATGAATTGTGTACAAAACTTCTTTGGAAGAAAATCCGAGAGAATTGATATCAACTATAATATCACAAACAGTAAAAAAAGCAAATGGAAAACTAGACTCAGAATGTGAATTAGTAAAGAACAAGTAAGAAAAGGTATTGTTTTTTCATACAGGAATAACAGGAACAGTGCTTTGGACAAAACATTTTCAGCCTGAAAAGGATTGCTGTTACTAATCCTTTATCAATCTTTAAATATAAAGAAGATTATGCAACTTGGACAGAAAGTTCCATTGGAGCAAATGGGAGAGAATTTACATCAATCACAATGATCTGAAATGCAAGGGAAACAAAGGGAAACCTAGATGCAATACAATGGGAAATAGAGAAGAACAAATATCCAAAATAATGGAATTTTCAATAGGAAATAACTTGAAGATTTCTCTACCCAGTCACCCTTTCCACTGAATAGGACTGTTGTTAAGAACCCTTTCGTACAGTTTGAATATAAGGAAGATAATGAATTGTGTACAAAACTTCTTTTGAAGGAAATCCGAGAGAATTGAGATCAACTATAATATCACAAACAGTAAAAGAAGCAAATGGAAAACTAGACTCAGAATGTGAATTAGTAAAGAACAAGTAAGAAAAGGAATTGTTTTTTCAAAAAGGAATAACAGGAACAGTGCTTTGGACAAAACATTTTCAGACTGAAAAGGATTGCTGTTACGAATCCTTTGATCAATCTTTAAATATAAAGAAGATTATGCAACTTGTACAGAAAGTTCCATTGGAGCAAATGGGAGAGAATTTCCATCAATTACAATGATCTGAAATGCAAGGGAAACAAAGGGAAACCTAGACTGAATACAATGGGAAATAGAGAAGAACAAATATCCAAAATAATGGAATTTTCAATAGGAAATAACTGGAAAATTTCTCTATCCAGTCACCCTTTCCACTGAATAGGACTGTTGTTAAGAACCTTTCGTACAGTTTGAATATAAGGAAGATAATGAATTGTGTACAAAACTTCTTTTGAAGGAAATCCGAGAGAATTGATATCAACTATAATATCACAAACAGTGAAAGAAGCAAATGGAAAACTAGACTCAGAATGTGAATTAGTAAAGAACAAGTAAGAAAAGGAACTGTTTTTTCATACAAGAATAAAAGGAACAGTGCTTTGGACAAAACATTTTCAGACTGAAAAGGATTGCTGTTACGAATCCTTTGATCAATCTTTAAATATAAAGAAGATTATGCAACTTGTACAGAAAGTTCCATTGGAGCAAATGGGATAGAATTTACATCAATTACAATGATCTGAAATGCAAGGGAAACAAAGGGAAACCTAGACTCAATACAATGGGAAATAGAGAAGAACAAATATCCAAAATAATGGAATTTTCAGTAGGAAATAACTTGAAGATTTCTCTACCCAGTCACCCTTTCCACTGAATAGGACTGTTGTTAAGAACCTTTCGTACAGTTTGAATATAAGGAAAGTTAATGAATTGTGTACAAAACTTCTTTTGAAGGAAATCCGAGAGAATTGATATCAACTATAATATCACAAACAGTAAAAGAAGCAAATGGAAAACTAGACTCAGAATGTGAATTAGTAAAGAACAAGTAAGAAAAGGAACTGTTTTTTCATACAGGAATAACAGGAACAGTGCTTTGGACAAAACATTTTCAGACTGAAAAGGATTGCTGTTACGAATCTTTTGATCAATCTTTAAATATAAAGAAGATTATGCAACTTGTACAGAAAGTTCCATTGGAGCAAATGGGAGAGAATTTACATCAATTACAATGATCTGAAATGCAAGGGAAACAAAGGGAAA
Organism: Sminthopsis crassicaudata; assembly: GCF_048593235.1. Classification (NCBI taxonomy): domain Eukaryota; kingdom Metazoa; phylum Chordata; class Mammalia; order Dasyuromorphia; family Dasyuridae; genus Sminthopsis; species Sminthopsis crassicaudata. The sequence continues at coordinate 204,147,498 of NC_133619.1, forward strand.
CCTAGACTGAATACAATGGGAAATAGAGAAGAACAAATATCCAAAATAATGGAATTTTCAGTAGGAAATAACTTGAAGATTTCTCTACCCAGTAACCCTTTCCACTGAATAGGACTGTTGTTAAGAACCCTTTCGTACAGTTTGAATATAAGGAAGATAATGAATTGTGTACAAAACTTCTTTGGAAGAAAATCCGAGAGAATTGATATCAACTATAATATCACAAACAGTAAAAAAAGCAAATGGAAAACTAGACTCAGAATGTGAATTAGTAAAGAACAAGTAAGAAAAGGTATTGTTTTTTCATACAGGAATAACAGGAACAGTGCTTTGGACAAAACATTTTCAGACTGAAAAGGATTGCTGTTACGAATCCTTTGATCAATCTTTAAATATAAAGAAGATTATGCAACTTGTACAGAAAGTTCCATTGGAGCAAATGGGAGAGAATTTACATCAATCACAATGATCTGAAATGCAAGGGAAACAAAGGGAAACCTAGACGCAATACAATGGGAAATAGAGAAGAACAAATATCCAAAATAATGGAATTTTCAGTAGGAAATAACTTGAAGATTTCTCTACCCAGTAACCCTTTCCACTGAATAGGACTGTTGTTAAGAACCCTTTCGTACAGTTTGAATATAAGGAAGATAATGAATTGTGTACAAAACTTCTTTGGAAGAAAATCCGAGAGAATTGATATCAACTATAATATCACAAACAGTAAAAAAAGCAAATGGAAAACTAGACTCAGAATGTGAATTAGTAAAGAACAAGTAAGAAAAGGTATTGTTTTTTCATACAGGAATAACAGGAACAGTGCTTTGGACAAAACATTTTCAGACTGAAAAGGATTGCTGTTACTAATCCTTTGATCAATCTTTAAATATAAAGAAGATTATGCAACTTGGACAGAAAGTTCCATTGGAGCAAATGGGAGAGAATTTACATCAATCACAATGATCTGAAATGCAAGGGAAACAAAGGGAAACCTAGACGCAATACAATGGGAAATAGAGAAGAACAAATATCCAAAATAATGGAATTTTCAATAGGAAATAACTGGAAGATTTCTCTACCCAGTCACCCTTTCCACTGAATAGGACTGTTGTTAAGAACCCTTTCGTACAGTTTGAATATAAGGAAGATAATGAATTGTGTACAAAACTTCTTTTGAAGGAAATCCGAGAGAATTGAGATCAACTATAATATCACAAACAGTAAAAGAAGCAAATGGAAAACTAGACTCAGAATGTGAATTAGTAAAGAACAAGTAAGAAAAGGTATTGTTTTTTCATACAGGAATAACAGGAACAGTGCTTTGGACAAAACATTTTCAGACTGAAAAGGATTGCTGTTACGAATCCTTTGATCAATCTTTAAATATAAATAAGATTATGCAACTTGTACAGAAAGTTCCATTGGAGCAAATGGGAGAGAATTTCCATCAATTACAATGATCTGAAATGCAAGGGAAACAAAGGGAAACCTAGACTGAATACAATGGGAAATAGAGAAGAACAAATATCCAAAATAATGGAATTTTCAGTAGGAAATAACTTGAAGATTTCTCTACCCAGTCACCCTTTCCACTGAATAGGACTGTTGTTAAGAACCCTTTCGTACAGTTTGAATATAACGAAGATAATGAATTGTGTACAAAACTTCTTTTGAAGGAAATCCGAGAGAATTGATATCAACTATAATATCACAAACAGTAAAAGAAGCAAATGGAAAACTAGACTCAGAATGTGAATTAGTAAAGAACAAGTAAGAAAAGGAACTGTTTTTTCATACAGGAATAACAGGAACAGTGCTTTGGACAAAACATTTTCAGACTGAAAAGGATTGCTGTTACGAATCTTTTGATCAATCTTTAAATATAAAGAAGATTATGCAACTTGTACAGAAAGTTCCATTGGAGCAAATGGGAGAGAATTTACATCAATTACAATGATCTGAAATGCAAGGGAAAGAAAGGGAAACCTAGACTGAATACAATGGGAAATAGAGAAGAACAAATATCCAAAATAATGGAATTTTCAGTAGGAAATAACTTGAAGATTTCTCTACCCAGTAACCCTTTCCACTGAATAGGACTGTTGTTAAGAACCCTTTCGTACAGTTTGAATATAAGGAAGATAATGAATTGTGTACAAAACTTCTTTGGAAGAAAATCCGAGAGAATTGATATCAACTATAATATCACAAACAGTAAAAAAAGCAAATGGAAAACTAGACTCAGAATGTGAATTAGTAAAGAACAAGTAAGAAAAGGTATTGTTTTTTCATACAGGAATAACAGGAACAGTGCTTTGGACAAAACATTTTCAGACTGAAAAGGATTGCTGTTACGAATCCTTTGATCAATCTTTAAATATAAAGAAGATTATGCAACTTGTACAGAAAGTTCCATTGGAGCAAATGGGAGAGAATTTACATCAATCACAATGATCTGAAATGCAAGGGAAACAAAGGGAAACCTAGACGCAATACAATGGGAAATAGAGAAGAACAAATATCCAAAATAATGGAATTTTCAGTAGGAAATAACTTGAAGATTTCTCTACCCAGTAACCCTTTCCACTGAATAGGACTGTTGTTAAGAACCCTTTCGTACAGTTTGAATATAAGGAAGATAATGAATTGTGTACAAAACTTCTTTGGAAGAAAATCCGAGAGAATTGATATCAACTATAATATCACAAACAGTAAAAGAAGCAAATGGAAAACTAGACACAGAATGTGAATTAGTAAAGAACAAGTAAGAAAAGGAATTGTTTTTTCAAAAAGGAATAACAGGAACAGTGCTTTGGACAAAACATTTTCAGACTGAAAAGGATTGCTGTTACGAATCCTTTGATCAATCTTTAAATATAAAGAAGATTATGCAACTTGTACAGAAAGTTCCATTGGAGCAAATGGGAGAGAATTTCCATCAATTACAATGATCTGTAATGCAAGGGAAACAAAGGGAAACCTAGACTGAATACAATGGGAAATAGAGAAGAACAAATATCCAAAATAATGGAATTTTCAATAGGAAATAACTGGAAAATTTCTCTATCCAGTCACCCTTTCCACTGAATAGGACTGTTGTTAAGAACCTTTCGTACAGTTTGAATATAAGGAAGATAATGAATTGTGTACAAAACTTCTTTTGAAGGAAATCCGAGAGAATTGATATCAACTATAATATCACAAACAGTAAAAGAAGCAAATGGAAAACTAGACTCAGAATGTGAATTAGTAAAGAACAAGTAAGAAAAGGAACTGTTTTTTCATACAGGAATAAAAGGAACAGTGCTTTGGACAAAACATTTTCAGACTGAAAAGGATTGCTGTTACGAATCCTTTGATCAATCTTTAAATATAAAGAAGATTATGCAACTTGTACAGAAAGTTCCATTGGAGCAAATGGGATAGAATTTACATCAATTACAATGATCTGAAATGCAAGGGAAACAAAGGGAAACCTAGACTCAATACAATGGGAAATAGAGAAGAACAAATATCCAAAATAATGGAATTTTCAGTAGGAAATAACTTGAAGATTTCTCTACCCAGTCACCCTTTCCACTGAATAGGACTGTTGTTAAGAACCTTTCGTACAGTTTGAATATAAGGAAAGTTAATGAATTGTGTACAAAACTTCTTTTGAAGGAAATCCGAGAGAATTGATATCAACTATAATATCACAAACAGTAAAAGAAGCAAATGGAAAACTAGACTCAGAATGTGAATTAGTAAAGAACAAGTAAGAAAAGGAACTGTTTTTTCATACAGGAATAACAGGAACAGTGCTTTGGACAAAACATTTTCAGACTGAAAAGGATTGCTGTTACGAATCTTTTGATCAATCTTTAAATATAAAGAAGATTATGCAACTTGTACAGAAAGTTCCATTGGAGCAAATGGGAGAGAATTTACATCAATTACAATGATCTGAAATGCAAGGGAAACAAAGGGAAACCTAGACTGAATACAATGGGAAATAGAGAAGAACAAATATCCAAAATAATGGAATTTTCAGTAGGAAATAACTTGAAGATTTCTTTACCCAGTAACCCTTTCCACTGAATAGGACTGTTGTTAAGAACCCTTTCGTACAGTTTGAATATAAGGAAGATAATGAATTGTGTGCAAAACTTCTTTGGAAGAAAATCCGAGAGAATTGATATCAACTATAATATCACAAACAGTAAAAAAAGCAAATGGAAAACTAGACTCAGAATGTGAATTAGTAAAGAACAAGTAAGAAAAGGTATTGTTTTTTCATACAGGAATAACAGGAACAGTGCTTTGGACAAAACATTTTCAGACTGAAAAGGATTGCTGTTACGAATCCTTTGATCAATCTTTAAATATAAAGAAGATTATGCAACTTGTACAGAAAGTTCCATTGGAGCAAATGGGAGAGAATTTACATCAATCACAATGATCTGAAATGCAAGGGAAACAAAGGGAAACCTAGACGCAATACAATGGGAAATAGAGAAGAACAAATATCCAAAATAATGGAATTTTCAGTAGGAAATAACTTGAAGATTTCTCTACCCAGTAACCCTTTCCACTGAATAGGACTGTTGTTAAGAACCCTTTCGTACAGTTTGAATATAAGGAAGATAATGAATTGTGTACAAAACTTCTTTGGAAGAAAATCCGAGAGAATTGATATCAACTATAATATCACAAACAGTAAAAAAAGCAAATGGAAAACTAGACTCAGAATGTGAATTAGTAAAGAACAAGTAAGAAAAGGTATTGTTTTTTCATACAGGAATAACAGGAACAGTGCTTTGGACAAAACATTTTCAGACTGAAAAGGATTGCTGTTACGAATCCTTTGATCAATCTTTAAATATAAAGAAGATTATGCAACTTGGACAGAAAGTTCCATTGGAGCAAATGGGAGAGAATTTACATCAATCACAATGATCTGAAATGCAAGGGAAACAAAGGGAAACCTAGACGCAATACAATGGGAAATAGAGAAGAACAAATATCCAAAATAATGGAATTTTCAATAGGAAATAACTTGAAGATTTCTCTACCCAGTCACCCTTTCCACTGAATAGGACTGTTGTTAAGAACCCTTTCGTACAGTTTGAATATAACGAAGATAATGAATTGTGTACAAAACTTCTTTTGAAGGAAATCCGAGAGAATTGATATCAACTATAATATCACAAACAGTAAAAGAAGCAAATGGAAAACTAGACTCAGAATGTGAATTAGTAAAGAACAAGTAAGAAAAGGAACTGTTTTTTCATACAGGAATAAAAGGAACAGTGCTTTGGACAAAACATTTTCAGACTGAAAAGGATTGCTGTTACGAATCCTTTGATCAATCTTTAAATATAAAGAAGATTATGCAACTTGTACAGAAAGTTCCATTGGAGCAAATGGGATAGAATTTACATCAATTACAATGATCTGAAATGCAAGGGAAACAAAGGGAAACCTAGACTCAATACAATGGGAAATAGAGAAGAACAAATATCCAAAATAATGGAATTTTCAGTAGGAAATAACTTGAAGATTTCTCTACCCAGTCACCCTTTCCACTGAATAGGACTGTTGTTAAGAACCCTTTCGTACAGTTTGAATATAACGAAGATAATGAATTGTGTACAAAACTTCTTTTGAAGGAAATCCGAGAGAATTGATATCAACTATAATATCACAAACAGTAAAAGAAGCAAATGGAAAACTAGACTCAGAATGTGAATTAGTAAAGAACAAGTAAGAAAAGGAACTGTTTTTTCATACAGGAATAACAGGAACAGTGCTTTGGACAAAACATTTTCAGACTGAAAAGGATTGCTGTTACGAATCTTTTGATCAATCTTTAAATATAAAGAAGATTATGCAACTTGTACAGAAAGTTCCATTGGAGCAAATGGGAGAGAATTTACATCAATTACAATGATCTGAAATGCAAGGGAAACAAAGGGAAACCTAGACTGAATACAATGGGAAATTGAGAAGAACAAATATCCAAAATAATGGAATTTTCAGTAGGAAATAACTTGAAGATTTCTCTACCCAGTCACCCTTTCCACTGAATAGGACTGTTGTTAAGAACCCTTTCGTACAGTTTGAATATAACGAAGATAATGAATTGTGTACAAAACTTCTTTTGAAGGAAATCCGAGAGAATTGATATCAACTATAATATCACAAACAGTAAAAGAAGCAAATGGAAAACTAGACTCAGAATGTGAATTAGTAAAGAACAAGTAAGAAAAGGAACTGTTTTTTCATACAGGAATAACAGGAACAGTGCTTTGGACAAAACATTTTCAGACTGAAAAGGATTGCTGTTACGAATCCTTTGATCAATCTTTAAATATAAAGAAGATTATGCAACTTGTACAGAAAGTTCCATTGGAGCAAATGGGAGAGAATTTACATCAATCACAATGATCTGAAATGCAAGGGAAACAAAGGGAAACCTAGACGCAATACAATGGGAAATAGAGAAGAACAAATATCCAAAATAATGGAATTTTCAGTAGGAAATAACTTGAAGATTTCTCTACCCAGTAACCCTTTCCACTGAATAGGACTGTTGTTAAGAACCCTTTCGTACAGTTTGAATATAAGGAAGATAATGAATTGTGTACAAAACTTCTTTGGAAGAAAATCCGAGAGAATTGATATCAACTATAATATCACAAACAGTAAAAAAAGCAAATGGAAAACTAGACTCAGAATGTGAATTAGTAAAGAACAAGTAAGAAAAGGTATTGTTTTTTCATACAGGAATAACAGGAACAGTGCTTTGGACAAAACATTTTCAGACTGAAAAGGATTGCTGTTACGAATCCTTTGATCAATCTTTAAATATAAAGAAGATTATGCAACTTGGACAGAAAGTTCCATTGGAGCAAATGGGAGAGAATTTACATCAATCACAATGATCTGAAATGCAAGGGAAACAAAGGGAAACCTAGACGCAATACAATGGGAAATAGAGAAGAACAAATATCCAAAATAATGGAATTTTCAATAGGAAATAACTTGAAGATTTCTCTACCCAGTCACCCTTTCCACTGAATAGGACTGTTGTTAAGAACCCTTTCGTACAGTTTGAATATAACGAAGATAATGAATTGTGTACAAAACTTCTTTTGAAGGAAATCCGAGAGAATTGATATCAACTATAATATCACAAACAGTAAAAGAAGCAAATGGAAAACTAGACTCAGAATGTGAATTAGTAAAGAACAAGTAAGAAAAGGAACTGTTTTTTCATACAGGAATAAAAGGAACAGTGCTTTGGACAAAACATTTTCAGACTGAAAAGGATTGCTGTTACGAATCCTTTGATCAATCTTTAAATATAAAGAAGATTATGCAACTTGTACAGAAAGTTCCATTGGAGCAAATGGGATAGAATTTACATCAATTACAATGATCTGAAATGCAAGGGAAACAAAGGGAAACCTAGACTCAATACAATGGGAAATAGAGAAGAACAAATATCCAAAATAATGGAATTTTCAGTAGGAAATAACTTGAAGATTTCTCTACCCAGTCACCCTTTCCACTGAATAGGACTGTTGTTAAGAACCCTTTCGTACAGTTTGAATATAACGAAGATAATGAATTGTGTACAAAACTTCTTTTGAAGGAAATCCGAGAGAATTGATATCAACTATAATATCACAAACAGTAAAAGAAGCAAATGGAAAACTAGACTCAGAATGTGAATTAGTAAAGAACAAGTAAGAAAAGGAACTGTTTTTTCATACAGGAATAACAGGAACAGTGCTTTGGACAAAACATTTTCAGACTGAAAAGGATTGCTGTTACGAATCTTTTGATCAATCTTTAAATATAAAGAAGATTATGCAACTTGTACAGAAAGTTCCATTGGAGCAAATGGGAGAGAATTTACATCAATTACAATGATCTGAAATGCAAGGGAAACAAAGGGAAACCTAGACTGAATACAATGGGAAATTGAGAAGAACAAATATCCAAAATAATGGAATTTTCAGTAGGAAATAACTTGAAGATTTCTCTACCCAGTCACCCTTTCCACTGAATAGGACTGTTGTTAAGAACCCTTTCGTACAGTTTGAATATAACGAAGATAATGAATTGTGTACAAAACTTCTTTTGAAGGAAATCCGAGAGAATTGATATCAACTATAATATCACAAACAGTAAAAGAAGCAAATGGAAAACTAGACTCAGAATGTGAATTAGTAAAGAACAAGTAAGAAAAGGAACTGTTTTTTCATACAGGAATAACAGGAACAGTGCTTTGGACAAAACATTTTCAGACTGAAAAGGATTGCTGTTACGAATCTTTTGATCAATCTTTAAATATAAAGAAGATTATGCAACTTGTACAGAAAGTTCCATTGGAGCAAATGGGAGAGAATTTACATCAATTACAATGATCTGAAATGCAAGGGAAAGAAAGGGAAACCTAGACTGAATACAATGGGAAATAGAGAAGAACAAATATCCAAAATAATGGAATTTTCAGTAGGAAATAACTTGAAGATTTCTCTACCCAGTAACCCTTTCCACTGAATAGGACTGTTGTTAAGAACCCTTTCGTACAGTTTGAATATAAGGAAGATAATGAATTGTGTACAAAACTTCTTTGGAAGAAAATCCGAGAGAATTGATATCAACTATAATATCACAAACAGTAAAAAAAGCAAATGGAAAACTAGACTCAGAATGTGAATTAGTAAAGAACAAGTAAGAAAAGGTATTGTTTTTTCATACAGGAATAACAGGAACAGTGCTTTGGACAAAACATTTTCAGACTGAAAAGGATTGCTGTTACGAATCCTTTGATCAATCTTTAAATATAAAGAAGATTATGCAACTTGTACAGAAAGTTCCATTGGAGCAAATGGGAGAGAATTTACATCAATCACAATGATCTGAAATGCAAGGGAAACAAAGGGAAACCTAGACGCAATACAATGGGAAATAGAGAAGAACAAATATCCAAAATAATGGAATTTTCAGTAGGAAATAACTTGAAGATTTCTCTACCCAGTAACCCTTTCCACTGAATAGGACTGTTGTTAAGAACCCTTTCGTACAGTTTGAATATAAGGAAGATAATGAATTGTGTACAAAACTTCTTTGGAAGAAAATCCGAGAGAATTGATATCAACTATAATATCACAAACAGTAAAAGAAGCAAATGGAAAACTAGACACAGAATGTGAATTAGTAAAGAACAAGTAAGAAAAGGAATTGTTTTTTCAAAAAGGAATAACAGGAACAGTGCTTTGGACAAAACATTTTCAGACTGAAAAGGATTGCTGTTACGAATCCTTTGATCAATCTTTAAATATAAAGAAGATTATGCAACTTGTACAGAAAGTTCCATTGGAGCAAATGGGATAGAATTTACATCAATTACAATGATCTGAAATGCAAGGGAAACAAAGGGAAACCTAGACTCAATACAATGGGAAATAGAGAAGAACAAATATCCAAAATAATGGAATTTTCAGTAGGAAATAACTTGAAGATTTCTCTACCCAGTCACCCTTTCCACTGAATAGGACTGTTGTTAAGAACCTTTCGTACAGTTTGAATATAAGGAAAGTTAATGAATTGTGTACAAAACTTCTTTTGAAGGAAATCCGAGAGAATTGATATCAACTATAATATCACAAACAGTAAAAGAAGCAAATGGAAAACTAGACTCAGAATGTGAATTAGTAAAGAACAAGTAAGAAAAGGAACTGTTTTTTCATACAGGAATAACAGGAACAGTGCTTTGGACAAAACATTTTCAGACTGAAAAGGATTGCTGTTACGAATCTTTTGATCAATCTTTAAATATAAAGAAGATTATGCAACTTGTACAGAAAGTTCCATTGGAGCAAATGGGAGAGAATTTACATCAATTACAATGATCTGAAATGCAAGGGAAACAAAGGGAAACCTAGACTGAATACAATGGGAAATAGAGAAGAACAAATATCCAAAATAATGGAATTTTCAGTAGGAAATAACTTGAAGATTTCTTTACCCAGTAACCCTTTCCACTGAATAGGACTGTTGTTAAGAACCCTTTCGTACAGTTTGAATATAAGGAAGATAATGAATTGTGTGCAAAACTTCTTTGGAAGAAAATCCGAGAGAATTGATATCAACTATAATATCACAAACAGTAAAAAAAGCAAATGGAAAACTAGACTCAGAATGTGAATTAGTAAAGAACAAGTAAGAAAAGGTATTGTTTTTTCATACAGGAATAACAGGAACAGTGCTTTGGACAAAACATTTTCAGACTGAAAAGGATTGCTGTTACGAATCCTTTGATCAATCTTTAAATATAAAGAAGATTATGCAACTTGTACAGAAAGTTCCATTGGAGCAAATGGGAGAGAATTTACATCAATCACAATGATCTGAAATGCAAGGGAAACAAAGGGAAACCTAGACGCAATGCAATGGGAAATAGAGAAGAACAAATATCCAAAATAATGGAATTTTCAGTAGGAAGTAACTTGAAGATTTCTCTACCCAGTAACCCTTTCCACTGAATAGGACTGTTGTTAAGAACCCTTTCGTACAGTTTGAATATAAGGAAGATAATGAATTGTGTACAAAACTTCTTTGGAAGAAAATCCGAGAGAATTGATATCAACTATAATATCACAAACAGTAAAAAAAGCAAATGGAAAACTAGACTCAGAATGTGAATTAGTAAAGAACAAGTAAGAAAAGGTATTGTTTTTTCATACAGGAATAACAGGAACAGTGCTTTGGACAAAACATTTTCAGACTGAAAAGGATTGCTGTTACGAATCCTTTGATCAATCTTTAAATATAAAGAAGATTATGCAACTTGGACAGAAAGTTCCATTGGAGCAAATGGGAGAGAATTTACATCAATCACAATGATCTGAAATGCAAGGGAAACAAAGGGAAACCTAGACGCAATACAATGGGAAATAGAGAAGAACAAATATCCAAAATAATGGAATTTTCAATAGGAAATAACTTGAAGATTTCTCTACCCAGTCACCCTTTCCACTGAATAGGACTGTTGTTAAGAACCCTTTCGTACAGTTTGAATATAACGAAGATAATGAATTGTGTACAAAACTTCTTTTGAAGGAAATCCGAGAGAATTGATATCAACTATAATATCACAAACAGTAAAAGAAGCAAATGGAAAACTAGACTCAGAATGTGAATTAGTAAAGAACAAGTAAGAAAAGGAACTGTTTTTTCATACAGGAATAAAAGGAACAGTGCTTTGGACAAAACATTTTCAGACTGAAAAGGATTGCTGTTACGAATCCTTTGATCAATCTTTAAATATAAAGAAGATTATGCAACTTGTACAGAAAGTTCCATTGGAGCAAATGGGATAGAATTTACATCAATTACAATGATCTGAAATGCAAGGGAAACAAAGGGAAACCTAGACTCAATACAATGGGAAATAGAGAAGAACAAATATCCAAAATAATGGAATTTTCAGTAGGAAATAACTTGAAGATTTCTCTACCCAGTCACCCTTTCCACTGAATAGGACTGTTGTTAAGAACCCTTTCGTACAGTTTGAATATAACGAAGATAATGAATTGTGTACAAAACTTCTTTTGAAGGAAATCCGAGAGAATTGATATCAACTATAATATCACAAACAGTAAAAGAAGCAAATGGAAAACTAGACTCAGAATGTGAATTAGTAAAGAACAAGTAAGAAAAGGAACTGTTTTTTCATACAGGAATAACAGGAACAGTGCTTTGGACAAAACATTTTCAGACTGAAAAGGATTGCTGTTACGAATCTTTTGATCAATCTTTAAATATAAAGAAGATTATGCAACTTGTACAGAAAGTTCCATTGGAGCAAATGGGAGAGAATTTACATCAATTACAATGATCTGAAATGCAAGGGAAACAAAGGGAAACCTAGACTGAATACAATGGGAAATAGAGAAGAACAAATATCCAAAATAATGGAATTTTCAGTAGGAAATAACTTGAAGATTTCTCTACCCAGTCACCCTTTCCACTGAATAGGACTGTTGTTAAGAACCCTTTCGTACAGTTTGAATATAACGAAGATAATGAATTGTGTACAAAACTTCTTTTGAAGGAAATCCGAGAGAATTGATATCAACTATAATATCACAAACAGTAAAAGAAGCAAATGGAAAACTAGACTCAGAATGTGAATTAGTAAAGAACAAGTAAGAAAAGGAACTGTTTTTTCATACAGGAATAAAAGGAACAGTGCTTTGGACAAAACATTTTCAGACTGAAAAGGATTGCTGTTACGAATCCTTTGATCAATCTTTAAATATAAAGAAGATTATGCAACTTGTACAGAAAGTTCCATTGGAGCAAATGGGATAGAATTTACATCAATTACAATGATCTGAAATGCAAGGGAAACAAAGGGAAACCTAGACTCAATACAATGGGAAATAGAGAAGAACAAATATCCAAAATAATGGAATTTTCAGTAGGAAATAACTTGAAGATTTCTCTACCCAGTCACCCTTTCCACTGAATAGGACTGTTGTTAAGAACCTTTCGTACAGTTTGAATATAAGGAAAGTTAATGAATTGTGTACAAAACTTCTTTTGAAGGAAATCCGAGAGAATTGATATCAACTATAATATCACAAACAGTAAAAGAAGCAAATGGAAAACTAGACTCAGAATGTGAATTAGTAAAGAACAAGTAAGAAAAGGTATTGTTTTTTCATACAGGAATAACAGGAACAGTGCTTTGGACAAAACATTTTTAGACTGAAAAGGATTGCTGTTACGAATCCTTTGATCAATCTTTAAATATAAAGAAGATTATGCAACTTGTACAGAAAGTTCCATTGGAGCAAATGGGAGAGAATTTACATCAATCACAATGATCTGAAATGCAAGGGAAACAAAGGGAAACCTAGACGCAATACAATGGGAAATAGAGAAGAACAAATATCCAAAATAATGGAATTTTCAGTAGGAAATAACTTGAAGATTTCTCTACCCAGTAACCCTTTCCACTGAATAGGACTGTTGTTAAGAACCCTTTCGTACAGTTTGAATATAAGGAAGATAATGAATTGTGTACAAAACTTCTTTGGAAGAAAATCCGAGAGAATTGATATCAACTATAATATCACAAACAGTAAAAAAAGCAAATGGAAAACTAGACTCAGAATGTGAATTAGTAAAGAACAAGTAAGAAAAGGTATTGTTTTTTCATACAGGAATAACAGGAACAGTGCTTTGGACAAAACATTTTCAGACTGAAAAGGATTGCTGTTACGAATCCTTTGATCAATCTTTAAATATAAAGAAGATTATGCAACTTGGACAGAAAGTTCCATTGGAGCAAATGGGAGAGAATTTACATCAATCACAATGATCTGAAATGCAAGGGAAACAAAGGGAAACCTAGACGCAATACAATGGGAAATAGAGAAGAACAAATATCCAAAATAATGGAATTTTCAATAGGAAATAACTTGAAGATTTCTCTACCCAGTCACCCTTTCCACTGAATAGGACTGTTGTTAAGAACCCTTTCGTACAGTTTGAATATAACGAAGATAATGAATTGTGTACAAAACTTCTTTTGAAGGAAATCCGAGAGAATTGATATCAACTATAATATCACAAACAGTAAAAGAAGCAAATGGAAAACTAGACTCAGAATGTGAATTAGTAAAGAACAAGTAAGAAAAGGAACTGTTTTTTCATACAGGAATAAAAGGAACAGTGCTTTGGACAAAACATTTTCAGACTGAAAAGGATTGCTGTTACGAATCCTTTGATCAATCTTTAAATATAAAGAAGATTATGCAACTTGTACAGAAAGTTCCATTGGAGCAAATGGGATAGAATTTACATCAATTACAATGATCTGAAATGCAAGGGAAACAAAGGGAAACCTAGACTCAATACAATGGGAAATAGAGAAGAACAAATATCCAAAATAATGGAATTTTCAGTAGGAAATAACTTGAAGATTTCTCTACCCAGTCACCCTTTCCACTGAATAGGACTGTTGTTAAGAACCCTTTCGTACAGTTTGAATATAACGAAGATAATGAATTGTGTACAAAACTTCTTTTGAAGGAAATCCGAGAGAATTGATATCAACTATAATATCACAAACAGTAAAAGAAGCAAATGGAAAACTAGACTCAGAATGTGAATTAGTAAAGAACAAGTAAGAAAAGGAACTGTTTTTTCATACAGGAATAACAGGAACAGTGCTTTGGACAAAACATTTTCAGACTGAAAAGGATTGCTGTTACGAATCTTTTGATCAATCTTTAAATATAAAGAAGATTATGCAACTTGTACAGAAAGTTCCATTGGAGCAAATGGGAGAGAATTTACATCAATTACAATGATCTGAAATGCAAGGGAAACAAAGGGAAACCTAGACTGAATACAATGGGAAATAGAGAAGAACAAATATCCAAAATAATGGAATTTTCAGTAGGAAATAACTTGAAGATTTCTCTACCCAGTCACCCTTTCCACTGAATAGGACTGTTGTTAAGAACCCTTTCGTACAGTTTGAATATAACGAAGATAATGAATTGTGTACAAAACTTCTTTTGAAGGAAATCCGAGAGAATTGATATCAACTATAATATCACAAACAGTAAAAGAAGCAAATGGAAAACTAGACTCAGAATGTGAATTAGTAAAGAACAAGTAAGAAAAGGAACTGTTTTTTCATACAGGAATAAAAGGAACAGTGCTTTGGACAAAACATTTTCAGACTGAAAAGGATTGCTGTTACGAATCCTTTGATCAATCTTTAAATATAAAGAAGATTATGCAACTTGTACAGAAAGTTCCATTGGAGCAAATGGGATAGAATTTACATCAATTACAATGATCTGAAATGCAAGGGAAACAAAGGGAAACCTAGACTCAATACAATGGGAAATAGAGAAGAACAAATATCCAAAATAATGGAATTTTCAGTAGGAAATAACTTGAAGATTTCTCTACCCAGTCACCCTTTCCACTGAATAGGACTGTTGTTAAGAACCCTTTCGTACAGTTTGAATATAACGAAGATAATGAATTGTGTACAAAACTTCTTTTGAAGGAAATCCGAGAGAATTGATATCAACTATAATATCACAAACAGTAAAAGAAGCAAATGGAAAACTAGACTCAGAATGTGAATTAGTAAAGAACAAGTAAGAAAAGGAACTGTTTTTTCATACAGGAATAACAGGAACAGTGCTTTGGACAAAACATTTTCAGACTGAAAAGGATTGCTGTTACGAATCTTTTGATCAATCTTTAAATATAAAGAAGATTATGCAACTTGTACAGAAAGTTCCATTGGAGCAAATGGGAGAGAATTTACATCAATTACAATGATCTGAAATGCAAGGGAAACAAAGGGAAACCTAGACTGAATACAATGGGAAATAGAGAAGAACAAATATCCAAAATAATGGAATTTTCAGTAGGAAATAACTTGAAGATTTCTCTACCCAGTAACCCTTTCCACTGAATAGGACTGTTGTTAAGAACCCTTTCGTACAGTTTGAATATAAGGAAGATAATGAATTGTGTACAAAACTTCTTTGGAAGAAAATCCGAGAGAATTGATATCAACTATAATATCACAAACAGTAAAAAAAGCAAATGGAAAACTAGACTCAGAATGTGAATTAGTAAAGAACAAGTAAGAAAAGGTATTGTTTTTTCATACAGGAATAACAGGAACAGTGCTTTGGACAAAACATTTTCAGACTGAAAAGGATTGCTGTTACTAATCCTTTGATCAATCTTTAAATATAAAGAAGATTATGCAACTTGTACAGAAAGTTCCATTGGAGCAAATGGGAGAGAATTTACATCAATCACAATGATCTGAAATGCAAGGGAAACAAAGGGAAACCTAGACGCAATACAATGGGAAATAGAGAAGAACAAATATCCAAAATAATGGAATTTTCAGTAGGAAATAACTTGAAGATTTCTCTACCCAGTCACCCTTTCCACTGAATAGGACTGTTGTTAAGAACCCTTTCGTACAGTTTGAATATAAGGAAGATAATGAATTGTGTACAAAACTTCTTTTGAAGGAAATCCGAGAGAATTGAGATCAACTATAATATCACAAACAGTAAAAGAAGCAAATGGAAAACTAGACTCAGAATGTGAATTAGTAAAGAACAAGTAAGAAAAGGAATTGTTTTTTCAAAAAGGAATAACAGGAACAGTGCTTTGGACAAAACATTTTCAGACTGAAAAGGATTGCTGTTACGAATCCTTTGATCAATCTTTAAATATAAAGAAGATTATGCAACTTGTACAGAAAGTTCCATTGGAGCAAATGGGAGAGAATTTCCATCAATTACAATGATCTGAAATGCAAGGGAAACAAAGGGAAACCTAGACTGAATACAATGGGAAATAGAGAAGAACAAATATCCAAAATAATGGAATTTTCAATAGGAAATAACTGGAAAATTTCTCTATCCAGTCACCCTTTCCACTGAATAGGACTGTTGTTAAGAACCTTTCGTACAGTTTGAATATAAGGAAGATAATGAATTGTGTACAAAACTTCTTTTGAAGGAAATCCGAGAGAATTGATATCAACTATAATATCACAAACAGTAAAAGAAGCAAATGGAAAACTAGACTCAGAATGTGAATTAGTAAAGAACAAGTAAGAAAAGGAACTGTTTTTTCATACAGGAATAAAAGGAACAGTGCTTTGGACAAAACATTTTCAGACTGAAAAGGATTGCTGTTACGAATCTTTTGATCAATCTTTAAATATAAAGAAGATTATGCAACTTGTACAGAAAGTTCCATTGGAGCAAATGGGAGAGAATTTACATCAATTACAATGATCTGAAATGCAAGGGAAACAAAGGGAAACCTAGACTGAATACAATGGGAAATAGAGAAGAACAAATATCCAAAATAATGGAATTTTCAGTAGGAAATAACTTGAAGATTTCTCTACCAAGTAACCCTTTCCACTGAATAGGACTGTTGTTAAGAACCCTTTCGTACACTTTGAATATAAGGAAGATAATGAATTGTGTACAAAACTTCTTTTGAAGGAAATCCGAGAGAATTGATATCAACTATAATATCACAAACAGTAAAAGAAGCAAAAGGAAAACTAGACTCAGAATGTGAATTAGTAAAAAACAAGTAAGAAAAGGAACAGTTTTTTCATACAGGAATAACAGGAACAGTGCTTTGGACAAAACATTTTCAGACTGAAAAGGATTGCTGTTACGAATCCTTTGATCAATCTTTAAATATAAAGAAGATTATGCAACTTGTACAGAAAGTTCCATTGGAGCAAATGGGAGAGAATTTACATCAATCACAATGATCTGAAATGCAAGGGAAACAAAGGGAAACCTAGACGCAATACAATGGGAAATAGAGAAGAACAAATATCCAAAATAATGGAATTTTCAATAGGAAATAACTTGAAGATTTCTCTACCCAGTCACCCTTTCCACTGAATAGGACTGTTGTTAAGAACCCTTTCGTACAGTTTGAATATAACGAAGATAATGAATTGTGTACAAAACTTCTTTTGAAGGAAATCCGAGAGAATTGATATCAACTATAATATCACAAACAGTAAAAGAAGCAAATGGAAAACTAGACTCAGAATGTGAATTAGTAAAAAACAAGTAAGAAAAGGAACTGTTTTTTCATACAGGAATAACAGGAACAGTGCTTTGGACAAAACATTTTCAGACTGAAAAGGATTGCTGTTACGAATCCTTTGATCAATCTTTAAATATAAAGAAGATTATGCAACTTGTACAGAAAGTTCCATTGGAGCAAATGGGAGAGAATTTACATCAATTACAATAATCTGAAATGCAAGGGAAACAAAGGGAAAACTAGACTCAATACAATGGGAAATAGAGAAGAACAAATATCCAAAATAATGGAATTTTCAGTAGGAAATAACTTGAAGATTTCTCTACCCAGTCACCCTTTCCACTGAATAGGACTGTTGTTAAGAACCCTTTCGTACAGTTTGAATATAAGAAAGATTATGAATTGTGTACAAAACTTCTTTTGAAGGAAATCCGAGAGAATTGATATCAACTATAATATCACAAACAGTAAAAGAAGCAAATGGAAAACTAGACTCAGAATGTGAATTAGTAAAGAACAAGTAAGAAAAGGAACTGTTTTTTCATACAGGAATAACAGGAACAGTGCTTTGGACAAAACATTTTCAGACTGAAAAGGATTGCTGTTACGAATCCTTTGATCAATCTTTAAATATAAAGAAGATTATGCAACTTGTACAGAAAGTTCCATTGGAGCAAATGGGATAGAATTTACATCAATTACAATGATCTGAAATGCAAGGGAAACAAAGGGAAACCTAGACTGAATACATGGGAAATAGAGAAGAACAAATATCCAAAATAATGGAATTTTCAGTAGGAAATAACTTGAAGATTTCTCTATCCAGTCACCCTTTCCACTGAATAGGACTGTTGTTAAGAACCTTTCGTACAGTTTGAATATAAGGAAGATAATGAATTGTGTACAAAACTTCTTTTGAAGGAAATCCGAGAGAATTGATATCAACTATAATATCACAAACAGTAAAAGAAGCAAATGGAAAACTAGACTCAGAATGTGAATTAGTAAAGAACAAGTAAGAAAAGGAACTGTTTTTTCATACAGGAATAAAAGGAACAGTGCTTTGGACAAAACATTTTCAGACTGAAAAGGATTGCTGTTACGAATCCTTTGATCAATCTTTAAATATAAAGAAGATTATGCAACTTGTACAGAAAGTTCCATTGGAGCAAATGGGATAGAATTTACATCAATTACAATGATCTGAAATGCAAGGGAAACAAAGGGAAACCTAGACTCAATACAATGGGAAATAGAGAAGAACAAATATCCAAAATAATGGAATTTTCAGTAGGAAATAACTTGAAGATTTCTCTACCCAGTAACCCTTTCCACTGAATAGGACTGTTGTTAAGAACCCTTTCGTACACTTTGAATATAAGGAAGATAATGAATTGTGTACAAAACTTCTTTTGAAGGAAATCCGAGAGAATTGATATCAACTATAATATCACAAACAGTAAAAGAAGCAAAAGGAAAACTAGACTCAGAATGTGAATTAGTAAAAAACAAGTAAGAAAAGGAACAGTTTTTTCATACAGGAATAACAGGAACAGTGCTTTGGACAAAACATTTTCAGACTGAAAAGGATTGCTGTTACGAATCCTTTGATCAATCTTTAAATATAAAGAAGATTATGCAACTTGGACAGAAAGTTCCATTGGAGCAAATGGGAGAGAATTTACATCAATCACAATGATCTGAAATGCAAGGGAAACAAAGGGAAACCTAGACGCAATACAATGGGAAATAGAGAAGAACAAATATCCAAAATAATGGAATTTTCAATAGGAAATAACTTGAAGATTTCTCTACCCAGTCACCCTTTCCACTGAATAGGACTGTTGTTAAGAACCCTTTCGTACAGTTTGAATATAACGAAGATAATGAATTGTGTACAAAACTTCTTTTGAAGGAAATCCGAGAGAATTGATATCAACTATAATATCACAAACAGTAAAAGAAGCAAATGGAAAACTAGACTCAGAATGTGAATTAGTAAAAAACAAGTAAGAAAAGGAACTGTTTTTTCATACAGGAATAACAGGAACAGTGCTTTGGACAAAACATTTTCAGACTGAAAAGGATTGCTGTTACGAATCCTTTGATCAATCTTTAAATATAAAGAAGATTATGCAACTTGTACAGAAAGTTCCATTGGAGCAAATGGGAGAGAATTTACATCAATTACAATAATCTGAAATGCAAGGGAAACAAAGGGAAAACTAGACTCAATACAATGGGAAATAGAGAAGAACAAATATCCAAAATAATGGAATTTTCAGTAGCTAATAACTTGAAGATTTCTCTACCCAGTCACCCTTTCCACTGAATAGGACTGTTGTTAAGAACCCTTTCGTACAGTTTGAATATAAGAAAGATCATGAATTGTGTACAAAACTTCTTTTGAAGGAAATCCGAGAGAATTGATATCAACTATAATATCACAAACAGTAAAAGAAGCAAATGGAAAACTAGACTCAGAATGTGAATTAGTAAAGAACAAGTAAGAAAAGGAACTGTTTTTTCATACAGGAATAACAGGAACAGTGCTTTGGACAAAACATTTTCAGACTGAAAAGGATTGCTGTTACGAATCCTTTGATCAATCTTTAAATATAAAGAAGATTATGCAACTTGTACAGAAAGTTCCATTGGAGCAAATGGGATAGAATTTACATCAATTACAATGATCTGAAATGCAAGGGAAACAAAGGGAAACCTAGACTGAATACATGGGAAATAGAGAAGAACAAATATCCAAAATAATGGAATTTTCAGTAGGAAATAACTTGAAGATTTCTCTATCCAGTCACCCTTTCCACTGAATAGGACTGTTGTTAAGAACCTTTCGTACAGTTTGAATATAAGGAAGATAATGAATTGTGTACAAAACTTCTTTTGAAGGAAATCCGAGAGAATTGATATCAACTATAATATCACAAACAGTAAAAGAAGCAAATGGAAAACTAGACTCAGAATGTGAATTAGTAAAGAACAAGTAAGAAAAGGAACTGTTTTTTCATACAGGAATAAAAGGAACAGTGCTTTGGACAAAACATTTTCAGACTGAAAAGGATTGCTGTTACGAATCCTTTGATCAATCTTTAAATATAAAGAAGATTATGCAACTTGTACAGAAAGTTCCATTGGAGCAAATGGGATAGAATTTACATCAATTACAATGATCTGAAATGCAAGGGAAACAAAGGGAAACCTAGACTCAATACAATGGGAAATAGAGAAGAACAAATATCCAAAATAATGGAATTTTCAGTAGGAAATAACTTGAAGATTTCTCTAGCCAGTCACCCTTTCCACTGAATAGGACTGTTGTTAAGAACCCTTTCGTACAGTTTGAATATAACGAAGATAATGAATTGTGTACAAAACTTCTTTTGAAGGAAATCCGAGAGAATTGATATCAACTATAATATCACAAACAGTAAAAGAAGCAAATGGAAAACTAGACTCAGAATGTGAATTAGTAAAGAACAAGTAAGAAAAGGAACTGTTTTTTCATACAGGAATAACAGGAACAGTGCTTTGGACAAAACATTTTCAGACTGAAAAGGATTGCTGTTACGAATCCTTTGATCAATCTTTAAATATAAAGAAGATTATGCAACTTGTACAGAAAGTTCCATTGGAGCAAATGGGATAGAATTTACATCAATTACAATGATCTGAAATGCAAGGGAAACAAAGGGAAACCTAGACTGAATAACATGGGAAATAGAGAAGAACAAATATCCAAAATAATGGAATTTTCAGTAGGAAATAACTTGAAGATTTCTCTATCCAGTCACCCTTTCCACTGAATAGGACTGTTGTTAAGAACCTTTCGTACAGTTTGAATATAAGGAAGATAATGAATTGTGTACAAAACTTCTTTTGAAGGAAATCCGAGAGAATTGATATCAACTATAATATCACAAACAGTAAAAGAAGCAAATGGAAAACTAGACTCAGAATGTGAATTAGTAAAGAACAAGTAAGAAAAGGAACTGTTTTTTCATACAGGAATAAAAGGAACAGTGCTTTGGACAAAACATTTTCAGACTGAAAAGGATTGCTGTTACGAATCCTTTGATCAATCTTTAAATATAAAGAAGATTATGCAACTTGTACAGAAAGTTCCATTGGAGCAAATGGGATAGAATTTACATCAATTACAATGATCTGAAATGCAAGGGAAACAAAGGGAAACCTAGACTCAATACAATGGGAAATAGAGAAGAACAAATATCCAAAATAATGGAATTTTCAGTAGGAAATAACTTGAAGATTTCTCTAGCCAGTCACCCTTTCCACTGAATAGGACTGTTGTTAAGAACCCTTTCGTACAGTTTGAATATAACGAAGATAATGAATTGTGTACAAAACTTCTTTTGAAGGAAATCCGAGAGAATTGATATCAACTATAATATCACAAACAGTAAAAGAAGCAAATGGAAAACTAGACTCAGAATGTGAATTAGTAAAGAACAAGTAAGAAAAGGAACTGTTTTTTCATACAGGAATAACAGGAACAGTGCTTTGGACAAAACATTTTCAGACTGAAAAGGATTGCTGTTACGAATCTTTTGATCAATCTTTAAATATAAAGAAGATTATGCAACTTGTACAGAAAGTTCCATTGGAGCAAATGGGAGAGAATTTACATCAATTACAATGATCTGAAATGCAAGGGAAACAAAGGGAAACCTAGACGCAATACAATGGGAAATAGAGAAGAACAAATATCCAAAATAATGGAATTTTCAATAGGAAATAACTGGAAAATTTCTCTATCCAGTCACCCTTTCCACTGAATAGGACTGTTGTTAAGAACCTTTCGTACAGTTTGAATATAAGGAAGATAATGAATTGTGTACAAAACTTCTTTTGAAGGAAATCCGAGAGAATTGATATCAACTATAATATCACAAACAGTAAAAGAAGCAAATGGAAAACTAGACTCAGAATGTGAATTAGTAAAGAACAAGTAAGAAAAGGAACTGTTTTTTCATACAGGAATAAAAGGAACAGTGCTTTGGACAAAACATTTTCAGACTGAAAAGGATTGCTGTTACGAATCCTTTGATCAATCTTTAAATATAAAGAAGATTATGCAACTTGTACAGAAAGTTCCATTGGAGCAAATGGGATAGAATTTACATCAATTACAATGATCTGAAATGCAAGGGAAACAAAGGGAAAACTAGACTCAATACAATGGGAAATAGAGAAGAACAAATATCCAAAATAATGGAATTTTCAGTAGGAAATAACTTGAAGATTTCTCTACCCAGTCACCCTTTCCACTGAATAGGACTGTTGTTAAGAACCTTTCGTACAGTTTGAATATAAGGAAAGTTAATGAATTGTGTACAAAACTTCTTTTGAAGGAAATCCGAGAGAATTGATATCAACTATAATATCACAAACAGTAAAAGAAGCAAATGGAAAACTAGACTCAGAATGTGAATTAGTAAAGAACAAGTAAGAAAAGGTATTGTTTTTTCATACAGGAATAACAGGAACAGTGCTTTGGACAAAACATTTTTAGACTGAAAAGGATTGCTGTTACGAATCCTTTGATCAATCTTTAAATATAAAGAAGATTATGCAACTTGTACAGAAAGTTCCATTGGAGCAAATGGGAGAGAATTTACATCAATCACAATGATCTGAAATGCAAGGGAAACAAAGGGAAACCTAGACGCAATACAATGGGAAATAGAGAAGAACAAATATCCAAAATAATGGAATTTTCAGTAGGAAATAACTTGAAGATTTCTCTACCCAGTCACCCTTTCCACTGAATAGGACTGTTGTTAAGAACCCTTTCGTACAGTTTGAATATAAGGAAGATAATGAATTGTGTACAAAACTTCTTTGGAAGAAAATCCGAGAGAATTGATATCAACTATAATATCACAAACAGTAAAAGAAGCAAATGGAAAACTAGACTCAGAATGTGAATTAGTAAAGAACAAGTAAGAAAAGGTATTGTTTTTTCATACAGGAATAACAGGAACAGTGCTTTGGACAAAACATTTTCAGACTGAAAAGGATTGCTGTTACGAATCCTTTGATCAATCTTTAAATATAAAGAAGATTATGCAACTTGGACAGAAAGTTCCATTGGAGCAAATGGGAGAGAATTTACATCAATCACAATGATTTGAAATGCAAGGGAAACAAAGGGAAACCTAGACGCAATACAATGGGAAATAGAGAAGAACAAATATCCAAAATAATGGAATTTTCAATAGGAAATAACTTGAAGATTTCTCTACCCAGTCACCCTTTCCACTGAATAGGACTGTTGTTAAGAACCCTTTCGTACAGTTTGAATATAACGAAGATAATGAATTGTGTACAAAACTTCTTTTGAAGGAAATCCGAGAGAATTGATATCAACTATAATATCACAAACAGTAAAAGAAGCAAATGGAAAACTAGACTCAGAATGTGAATTAGTAAAGAACAAGTAAGAAAAGGAACTGTTTTTTCATACAGGAATAAAAGGAACAGTGCTTTGGACAAAACATTTTCAGACTGAAAAGGATTGCTGTTACGAATCCTTTGATCAATCTTTAAATATAAAGAAGATTATGCAACTTGTACAGAAAGTTCCATTGGAGCAAATGGGATAGAATTTACATCAATTACAATGATCTGAAATGCAAGGGAAACAAAGGGAAACCTAGACTCAATACAATGGGAAATAGAGAAGAACAAATATCCAAAATAATGGAATTTTCAGTAGGAAATAACTTGAAGATTTCTCTACCCAGTCACCCTTTCCACTGAATAGGACTGTTGTTAAGAACCCTTTCGTACAGTTTGAATATAACGAAGATAATGAATTGTGTACAAAACTTCTTTTGAAGGAAATCCGAGAGAATTGATATCAACTATAATATCACAAACAGTAAAAGAAGCAAATGGAAAACTAGACTCAGAATGTGAATTAGTAAAGAACAAGTAAGAAAAGGAACTGTTTTTTCATACAGGAATAACAGGAACAGTGCTTTGGACAAAACATTTTTAGACTGAAAAGGATTGCTGTTACGAATCTTTTGATCAATCTTTAAATATAAAGAAGATTATGCAACTTGTACAGAAAGTTCCATTGGAGCAAATGGGAGAGAATTTACATCAATTACAATGATCTGAAATGCAAGGGAAACAAAGGGAAACCTAGACTGAATACAATGGGAAATAGAGAAGAACAAATATCCAAAATAATGGAATTTTCAGTAGGAAATAACTTGAAGATTTCTCTACCCAGTAACCCTTTCCACTGAATAGGACTGTTGTTAAGAACCCTTTCGTACAGTTTGAATATAAGGAAGATAATGAATTGTGTACAAAACTTCTTTGGAAGAAAATCCGAGAGAATTGATATCAACTATAATATCACAAACAGTAAAAAAAGCAAATGGAAAACTAGACTCAGAATGTGAATTAGTAAAGAACAAGTAAGAAAAGGTATTGTTTTTTCATACAGGAATAACAGGAACAGTGCTTTGGACAAAACATTTTCAGACTGAAAAGGATTGCTGTTACGAATCCTTTGATCAATCTTTAAATATAAAGAAGATTATGCAACTTGTACAGAAAGTTCCATTGGAGCAAATGGGAGAGAATTTACATCAATCACAATGATCTGAAATGCAAGGGAAACAAAGGGAAACCTAGACGCAATACAATGGGAAATAGAGAAGAACAAATATCCAAAATAATGGAATTTTCAGTAGGAAATAACTTGAAGATTTCTCTACCCAGTAACCCTTTCCACTGAATAGGACTGTTGTTAAGAACCCTTTCGTACAGTTTGAATATAAGGAAGATAATGAATTGTGTACAAAACTTCTTTGGAAGAAAATCCGAGAGAATTGATATCAACTATAATATCACAAACAGTAAAAGAAGCAAATGGAAAACTAGACTCAGAATGTGAATTAGTAAAGAACAAGTAAGAAAAGGAATTGTTTTTTCAAAAAGGAATAACAGGAACAGTGCTTTGGACAAAACATTTTCAGACTGAAAAGGATTGCTGTTACGAATCCTTTGATCAATCTTTAAATATAAAGAAGATTATGCAACTTGTACAGAAAGTTCCATTGGAGCAAATGGGAGAGAATTTCCATCAATTACAATGATCTGAAATGCAAGGGAAACAAAGGGAAACCTAGACTGAATACAATGGGAAATAGAGAAGAACAAATATCCAAAATAATGGAATTTTCAATAGGAAATAACTGGAAAATTTCTCTATCCAGTCACCCTTTCCCTGAATAGGACTGTTGTTAAGAACCTTTCATACAGTTTGAATATAAGGAAGATAATGAATTGTGTACAAAACTTCTTTTGAAGGAAATCCGAGAGAATTGATATCAACTATAATATCACAAACAGTAAAAGAAGCAAATGGAAAACTAGACTCAGAATGTGAATTAGTAAAGAACAAGTAAGAAAAGGACCTGTTTTTTCATACAGGAATAAAAGGAACAGTGCTTTGGACAAAACATTTTCAGACTGAAAAGGATTGCTGTTACGAATCCTTTGATCAATCTTTAAATATAAAGAAGATTATGCAACTTGTACAGAAAGTTCCATTGGAGCAAATGGGATAGAATTTACATCAATTACAATGATCTGAAATGCAAGGGAAACAAAGGGAAACCTAGACTCAATACAATGGGAAATAGAGAAGAACAAATATCCAAAATAATGGAATTTTCAGTAGGAAATAACTTGAAGATTTCTCTACCCAGTCACCCTTTCCACTGAATAGGACTGTTGTTAAGAACCTTTCGTACAGTTTGAATATAAGGAAAGTTAATGAATTGTGTACAAAACTTCTTTTGAAGGAAATCCGAGAGAATTGATATCAACTATAATATCACAAACAGTAAAAGAAGCAAATGGAAAACTAGACTCAGAATGTGAATTAATAAAGAACAAGTAAGAAAAGGAACTGTTTTTTCATACAGGAATAAAAGGAACAGTGCTTTGGACAAAACATTTTCAGACTGAAAAGGATTGCTGTTACGAATCCTTTGATCAATCTTTAAATATAAAGAAGATTATGCAACTTGTACAGAAAGTTCCATTGGAGCAAATGGGATAGAATTTACATCAATTACAATGATCTGAAATGCAAGGGAAACAAAGGGAAACCTAGACTCAATACAATGGGAAATAGAGAAGAACAAATATCCAAAATAATGGAATTTTCAGTAGGAAATAACTTGAAGATTTCTCTACCCAGTCACCCTTTCCACTGAATAGGACTGTTGTTAAGAACCCTTTCGTACAGTTTGAATATAACGAAGATAATGAATTGTGTACAAAACTTCTTTTGAAGGAAATCCGAGAGAATTGATATCAACTATAATATCACAAACAGTAAAAGAAGCAAATGGAAAACTAGACTCAGAATGTGAATTAGTAAAGAACAAGTAAGAAAAGGAACTGTTTTTTCATACAGGAATAACAGGAACAGTGCTTTGGACAAAACATTTTCAGACTGAAAAGGATTGCTGTTACGAATCTTTTGATCAATCTTTAAATATAAAGAAGATTATGCAACTTGTACAGAAAGTTCCATTGGAGCAAATGGGAGAGAATTTACATCAATTACAATGATCTGAAATGCAAGGGAAACAAAGGGAAACCTAGACTGAATACAATGGGAAATAGAGAAGAACAAATATCCAAAATAATGGAATTTTCAGTAGGAAATAACTTGAAGATTTCTCTACCCAGTAACCCTTTCCACTGAATAGGACTGTTGTTAAGAACCCTTTCGTACAGTTTGAATATAAGGAAGATAATGAATTGTGTACAAAACTTCTTTGGAAGAAAATCCGAGAGAATTGATATCAACTATAATATCACAAACAGTAAAAAAAGCAAATGGAAAACTAGACTCAGAATGTGAATTAGTAAAGAACAAGTAAGAAAAGGTATTGTTTTTTCATACAGGAATAACAGGAACAGTGCTTTGGACAAAACATTTTCAGACTGAAAAGGATTGCTGTTACGAATCCTTTGATCAATCTTTAAATATAAAGAAGATTATGTAACTTGTACAGAAAGTTCCATTGGAGCAAATGGGAGAGAATTTACATCAATCACAATGATCTGAAATGCAAGGGAAACAAAGGGAAACCTAGACGCAATACAATGGGAAATAGAGAAGAACAAATATCCAAAATAATGGAATTTTCAGTAGGAAATAACTTGAAGATTTCTCTACCCAGTCACCCTTTCCACTGAATAGGACTGTTGTTAAGAACCCTTTCGTACAGTTTGAATATAACGAAGATAATGAATTGTGTACAAAACTTCTTTTGAAGGAAATCCGAGAGAATTGATATCAACTATAATATCACAAACAGTAAAAGAAGCAAATGGAAAACTAGACTCAGAATGTGAATTAGTAAAGAACAAGTAAGAAAAGGAACTGTTTTTTCATACAGGAATAACAGGAACAGTGCTTTGGACAAAACATTTTCAGACTGAAAAGGATTGCTGTTACGAATCTTTTGATCAATCTTTAAATATAAAGAAGATTATGCAACTTGTACAGAAAGTTCCATTGGAGCAAATGGGAGAGAATTTACATCAATTACAATGATCTGAAATGCAAGGGAAACAAAGGGAAACCTAGACTGAATACAATGGGAAATAGAGAAGAACAAATATCCAAAATAATGGAATTTTCAGTAGGAAATAACTTGAAGATTTCTCTACCCAGTAACCCTTTCCACTGAATAGGACTGTTGTTAAGAACCCTTTCGTACAGTTTGAATATAAGGAAGATAATGAATTGTGTACAAAACTTCTTTGGAAGAAAATCCGAGAGAATTGATATCAACTATAATATCACAAACAGTAAAAAAAGCAAATGGAAAACTAGACTCAGAATGTGAATTAGTAAAGAACAAGTAAGAAAAGGTATTGTTTTTTCATACAGGAATAACAGGAACAGTGCTTTGGACAAAACATTTTCAGACTGAAAAGGATTGCTGTTACGAATCCTTTGATCAATCTTTAAATATAAAGAAGATTATGCAACTTGTACAGAAAGTTCCATTGGAGCAAATGGGAGAGAATTTACATCAATCACAATGATCTGAAATGCAAGGGAAACAAAGGGAAACCTAGACGCAATACAATGGGAAATAGAGAAGAACAAATATCCAAAATAATGGAATTTTCAGTAGGAAATAACTTGAAGATTTCTCTACCCAGTAACCCTTTCCACTGAATAGGACTGTTGTTAAGAACCCTTTCGTACAGTTTGAATATAAGGAAGATAATGAATTGTGTACAAAACTTCTTTGGAAGAAAATCCGAGAGAATTGATATCAACTATAATATCACAAACAGTAAAAGAAGCAAATGGAAAACTAGACTCAGAATGTGAATTAGTAAAGAACAAGTAAGAAAAGGAATTGTTTTTTCAAAAAGGAATAACAGGAACAGTGCTTTGGACAAAACATTTTCAGACTGAAAAGGATTGCTGTTACGAATCCTTTGATCAATCTTTAAATATAAAGAAGATTATGCAACTTGTACAGAAAGTTCCATTGGAGCAAATGGGAGAGAATTTCCATCAATTACAATGATCTGAAATGCAAGGGAAACAAAGGGAAACCTAGACTGAATACAATGGGAAATAGAGAAGAACAAATATCCAAAATAATGGAATTTTCAATAGGAAATAACTGGAAAATTTCTCTATCCAGTCACCCTTTCCACTGAATAGGACTGTTGTTAAGAACCTTTCATACAGTTTGAATATAAGGAAGATAATGAATTGTGTACAAAACTTCTTTTGAAGGAAATCCGAGAGAATTGATATCAACTATAATATCACAAACAGTAAAAGAAGCAAATGGAAAACTAGACTCAGAATGTGAATTAGTAAAGAACAAGTAAGAAAAGGACCTGTTTTTTCATACAGGAATAAAAGGAACAGTGCTTTGGACAAAACATTTTCAGACTGAAAAGGATTGCTGTTACGAATCCTTTGATCAATCTTTAAATATAAAGAAGATTATGCAACTTGTACAGAAAGTTCCATTGGAGCAAATGGGATAGAATTTACATCAATTACAATGATCTGAAATGCAAGGGAAACAAAGGGAAACCTAGACTCAATACAATGGGAAATAGAGAAGAACAAATATCCAAAATAATGGAATTTTCAGTAGGAAATAACTTGAAGATTTCTCTACCCAGTCACCCTTTCCACTGAATAGGACTGTTGTTAAGAACCTTTCGTACAGTTTGAATATAAGGAAAGTTAATGAATTGTGTACAAAACTTCTTTTGAAGGAAATCCGAGAGAATTGATATCAACTATAATATCACAAACAGTAAAAGAAGCAAATGGAAAATTAGACTCAGAATGTGAATTAATAAAGAACAAGTAAGAAAAGGAACTGTTTTTTCATACAGGAATAAAAGGAACAGTGCTTTGGACAAAACATTTTCAGACTGAAAAGGATTGCTGTTACGAATCCTTTGATCAATCTTTAAATATAAAGAAGATTATGCAACTTGTACAGAAAGTTCCATTGGAGCAAATGGGATAGAATTTACATCAATTACAATGATCTGAAATGCAAGGGAAACAAAGGGAAACCTAGACTCAATACAATGGGAAATAGAGAAGAACAAATATCCAAAATAATGGAATTTTCAGTAGGAAATAACTTGAAGATTTCTCTACCCAGTCACCCTTTCCACTGAATAGGACTGTTGTTAAGAACCCTTTCGTACAGTTTGAATATAACGAAGATAATGAATTGTGTACAAAACTTCTTTTGAAGGAAATCCGAGAGAATTGATATCAACTATAATATCACAAACAGTAAAAGAAGCAAATGGAAAACTAGACTCAGAATGTGAATTAGTAAAGAACAAGTAAGAAAAGGAACTGTTTTTTCATACAGGAATAACAGGAACAGTGCTTTGGACAAAACATTTTCAGACTGAAAAGGATTGCTGTTACGAATCTTTTGATCAATCTTTAAATATAAAGAAGATTATGCAACTTGTACAGAAAGTTCCATTGGAGCAAATGGGAGAGAATTTACATCAATTACAATGATCTGAAATGCAAGGGAAACAAAGGGAAACCTAGACTGAATACAATGGGAAATAGAGAAGAACAAATATCCAAAATAATGGAATTTTCAGTAGGAAATAACTTGAAGATTTCTCTACCCAGTAACCCTTTCCACTGAATAGGACTGTTGTTAAGAACCCTTTCGTACAGTTTGAATATAAGGAAGATAATGAATTGTGTACAAAACTTCTTTGGAAGAAAATCCGAGAGAATTGATATCAACTATAATATCACAAACAGTAAAAAAAGCAAATGGAAAACTAGACTCAGAATGTGAATTAGTAAAGAACAAGTAAGAAAAGGTATTGTTTTTTCATACAGGAATAACAGGAACAGTGCTTTGGACAAAACATTTTCAGACTGAAAAGGATTGCTGTTACGAATCCTTTGATCAATCTTTAAATATAAAGAAGATTATGTAACTTGTACAGAAAGTTCCATTGGAGCAAATGGGAGAGAATTTACATCAATCACAATGATCTGAAATGCAAGGGAAACAAAGGGAAACCTAGACGCAATACAATGGGAAATAGAGAAGAACAAATATCCAAAATAATGGAATTTTCAGTAGGAAATAACTTGAAGATTTCTCTACCCAGTAACCCTTTCCACTGAATAGGACTGTTGTTAAGAACCCTTTCGTACAGTTTGAATATAAGGAAGATAATGAATTGTGTACAAAACTTCTTTGGAAGAAAATCCGAGAGAATTGATATCAACTATAATATCACAAACAGTAAAAGAAGCAAATGGAAAACTAGACTCAGAATGTGAATTAGTAAAGAACAAGTAAGAAAAGGAATTGTTTTTTCAAAAAGGAATAACAGGAACAGTGCTTTGGACAAAACATTTTCAGACTGAAAAGGATTGCTGTTACGAATCCTTTGATCAATCTTTAAATATAAAGAAGATTATGCAACTTGTACAGAAAGTTCCATTGGAGCAAATGGGAGAGAATTTCCATCAATTACAATGATCTGAAATGCAAGGGAAACAAAGGGAAACCTAGACTGAATACAATGGGAAATAGAGAAGAACAAATATCCAAAATAATGGAATTTTCAATAGGAAATAACTGGAAAATTTCTCTATCCAGTCACCCTTTCCACTGAATAGGACTGTTGTTAAGAACCTTTCGTACAGTTTGAATATAAGGAAGATAATGAATTGTGTACAAAACTTCTTTTGAAGGAAATCCGAGAGAATTGATATCAACTATAATATCACAAACAGTAAAAGAAGCAAATGGAAAACTAGACTCAGAATGTGAATTAGTAAAGAACAAGTAAGAAAAGGACCTGTTTTTTCATACAGGAATAAAAGGAACAGTGCTTTGGACAAAACATTTTCAGACTGAAAAGGATTGCTGTTACGAATCCTTTGATCAATCTTTAAATATAAAGAAGATTATGCAACTTGTACAGAAAGTTCCATTGGAGCAAATGGGATAGAATTTACATCAATTACAATGATCTGAAATGCAAGGGAAACAAAGGGAAACCTAGACTCAATACAATGGGAAATAGAGAAGAACAAATATCCAAAATAATGGAATTTTCAGTAGGAAATAACTTGAAGATTTCTCTACCCAGTCACCCTTTCCACTGAATAGGACTGTTGTTAAGAACCTTTCGTACAGTTTGAATATAAGGAAAGTTAATGAATTGTGTACAAAACTTCTTTTGAAGGAAATCCGAGAGAATTGATATCAACTATAATATCACAAACAGTAAAAGAAGCAAATGGAAAACTAGACTCAGAATGTGAATTAGTAAAGAACAAGTAAGAAAAGGAACTGTTTTTTCGTACAGGAATAAAAGGAACAGTGCTTTGGACAAAACATTTTCAGACTGAAAAGGATTGCTGTTACGAATCCTTTGATCAATCTTTAAATATAAACAAGATTATGCAACTTGTACAGAAAGTTCCATTGGAGCAAATGGGATAGAATTTACATCAATTACAATGATCTGAAATATAAGGGAAACAAAGGGAAACCTAGACTCAATACAATGGGAAATAGAGAAGAACAAATATCCAAAATAATGGAATTTTCAGTAGGAAATAACTTGAAGATTTCTCTACCCAGTCACCCTTTCCACTGAATAGGACTGTTGTTAAGAACCCTTTCGTACAGTTTGAATATAACGAAGATAATGAATTGTGTACAAAACTTCTTTTGAAGGAAATCCGAGAGAATTGATATCAACTATAATATCACAAACAGTAAAAGAAGCAAATGGAAAACTAGACTCAGAATGTGAATTAGTAAAGAACAAGTAAGAAAAGGAACTGTTTTTTCATACAGGAATAACAGGAACAGTGCTTTGGACAAAACATTTTCAGACTGAAAAGGATTGCTGTTACGAATCCTTTGATCAATCTTTAAATATAAAGAAGATTATGCAACTTGTACAGAAAGTTCCATTGGAGCAAATGGGAGAGAATTTACATCAATTACAATGATCTGAAATGCAAGGGAAACAAAGGTAAACCTAGACGCAATACAATGGGAAATAGAGAAGAACAAATATCCAAAATAATGGAATTTTCAGTAGGAAATAACTTGAAAGTTTCTCTACCCAGTAACCCTTTCCACTGAATAGGACTGTTGTTAAGAACCCTTTCGTACAGTTTGAATATAAGGAAGATAATGAATTGTGTACAAAACTTCTTTGGAAGAAAATCCGAGAGAATTGATATCAACTATAATATCACAAACATTAAAAAAAGCAAATGGAAAACTAGACTCAGAATGTGAATTAGTAAAGAACAAGTAAGAAAAGGTATTGTTTTTTCATACAGGAATAACAGGAACAGTGCTTTGGACAAAACATTTTCAGACTGAAAAGGATTGCTGTTACGAATCCTTTGATCAATCTTTAAATATAAAGAAGATTATGCAACAATCTTTAAATATAAAGAAGATTATGCAACTTGTACAGAAAGTTCCATTGGAGCAAATGGGAGAGAATTTACATCAATCACAATGATCTGAAATGCAAGGGAAACAAAGGGAAACCTAGACGCAATACAATGGGAAATAGAGAAGAACAAATATCCAAAATAATGGAATTTTCAGTAGGAAATAACTTGAAGATTTCTCTACCCAGTAACCCTTTCCACTGAATAGGACTGTTGTTAAGAACCCTTTCGTACAGTTTGAATATAAGGAAGATAATGAATTGTGTACAAAACTTCTTTGGAAGAAAATCCGAGAGAATTGATATCAACTATAATATCACAAACAGTAAAAGAAGCAAATGGAAAACTAGACTCAGAATGTGAATTAGTAAAGAACAAGTAAGAAAAGGAATTGTTTTTTCAAAAAGGAATAACAGGAACAGTGCTTTGGACAAAACATTTTCAGACTGAAAAGGATTGCTGTTACGAATCCTTTGATCAATCTTTAAATATAAAGAAGATTATGCAACTTGTACAGAAAGTTCCATTGGAGCAAATGGGAGAGAATTTACATCAATCACAATGATCTGAAATGCAAGGGAAACAAAGGGAAACCTAGACGCAATACAATGGGAAATAGAGAAGAACAAATATCCAAAATAATGGAATTTTCAGTAGGAAATAACTTGAAGATTTCTCTACCCAGTAACCCTTTCCACTGAATAGGACTGTTGTTAAGAACCCTTTCGTACAGTTTGAATATAACGAAGATAATGAATTGTGTACAAAACTTCTTTTGAAGGAAATCCGAGAGAATTGATATCAACTATAATATCACAAACAGTAAAAGAAGCAAATGGAAAACTAGACTCAGAATGTGAATTAGTAAAGAACAAGTAAGAAAAGGAACTGTTTTTTCATACAGGAATAACAGGAACAGTGCTTTGGACAAAACATTTTCAGACTGAAAAGGATTGCTGTTACGAATCTTTTGATCAATCTTTAAATATAAAGAAGATTATGCAACTTGTACAGAAAGTTCCATTGGAGCAAATGGGAGAGAATTTACATCAATTACAATGATCTGAAATGCAAGGGAAACAAAGGGAAACCTAGACTGAATACAATGGGAAATAGAGAAGAACAAATATCCAAAATAATGGAATTTTCAGTAGGAAATAACTTGAAGATTTCTCTACCCAGTAACCCTTTCCACTGAATAGGACTGTTGTTAAGAACCCTTTCGTACAGTTTGAATATAAGGAAGATAATGAATTGTGTACAAAACTTCTTTGGAAGAAAATCCGAGAGAATTGATATCAACTATAATATCACAAACAGTAAAAAAAGCAAATGGAAAACTAGACTCAGAATGTGAATTAGTAAAGAACAAGTAAGAAAAGGTATTGTTTTTTCATACAGGAATAACAGGAACAGTGCTTTGGACAAAACATTTTCAGACTGAAAAGGATTGCTGTTACGAATCCTTTGATCAATCTTTAAATATAAAGAAGATTATGTAACTTGTACAGAAAGTTCCATTGGAGCAAATGGGAGAGAATTTACATCAATCACAATGATCTGAAATGCAAGGGAAACAAAGGGAAACCTAGACGCAATACAATGGGAAATAGAGAAGAACAAATATCCAAAATAATGGAATTTTCAGTAGGAAATAACTTGAAGATTTCTCTACCCAGTCACCCTTTCCACTGAATAGGACTGTTGTTAAGAACCCTT
Source organism: Sminthopsis crassicaudata (assembly GCF_048593235.1). Lineage (NCBI taxonomy): Eukaryota > Metazoa > Chordata > Mammalia > Dasyuromorphia > Dasyuridae > Sminthopsis > Sminthopsis crassicaudata. The sequence goes on from NC_133619.1 coordinate 204,182,935, forward strand.
TCGTACAGTTTGAATATAACGAAGATAATGAATTGTGTACAAAACTTCTTTTGAAGGAAATCCGAGAGAATTGATATCAACTATAATATCACAAACAGTAAAAGAAGCAAATGGAAAACTAGACTCAGAATGTGAATTAGTAAAGAACAAGTAAGAAAAGGAACTGTTTTTTCATACAGGAATAACAGGAACAGTGCTTTGGACAAAACATTTTCAGACTGAAAAGGATTGCTGTTACGAATCTTTTGATCAATCTTTAAATATAAAGAAGATTATGCAACTTGTACAGAAAGTTCCATTGGAGCAAATGGGAGAGAATTTACATCAATTACAATGATCTGAAATGCAAGGGAAACAAAGGGAAACCTAGACTGAATACAATGGGAAATAGAGAAGAACAAATATCCAAAATAATGGAATTTTCAGTAGGAAATAACTTGAAGATTTCTCTACCCAGTAACCCTTTCCACTGAATAGGACTGTTGTTAAGAACCCTTTCGTACAGTTTGAATATAAGGAAGATAATGAATTGTGTACAAAACTTCTTTGGAAGAAAATCCGAGAGAATTGATATCAACTATAATATCACAAACAGTAAAAAAAGCAAATGGAAAACTAGACTCAGAATGTGAATTAGTAAAGAACAAGTAAGAAAAGGTATTGTTTTTTCATACAGGAATAACAGGAACAGTGCTTTGGACAAAACATTTTCAGACTGAAAAGGATTGCTGTTACGAATCCTTTGATCAATCTTTAAATATAAAGAAGATTATGCAACTTGTACAGAAAGTTCCATTGGAGCAAATGGGAGAGAATTTACATCAATCACAATGATCTGAAATGCAAGGGAAACAAAGGGAAACCTAGACGCAATACAATGGGAAATAGAGAAGAACAAATATCCAAAATAATGGAATTTTCAGTAGGAAATAACTTGAAGATTTCTCTACCCAGTAACCCTTTCCACTGAATAGGACTGTTGTTAAGAACCCTTTCGTACAGTTTGAATATAAGGAAGATAATGAATTGTGTACAAAACTTCTTTGGAAGAAAATCCGAGAGAATTGATATCAACTATAATATCACAAACAGTAAAAGAAGCAAATGGAAAACTAGACTCAGAATGTGAATTAGTAAAGAACAAGTAAGAAAAGGAATTGTTTTTTCAAAAAGGAATAACAGGAACAGTGCTTTGGACAAAACATTTTCAGACTGAAAAGGATTGCTGTTACGAATCCTTTGATCAATCTTTAAATATAAAGAAGATTATGCAACTTGTACAGAAAGTTCCATTGGAGCAAATGGGAGAGAATTTCCATCAATTACAATGATCTGAAATGCAAGGGAAACAAAGGGAAACCTAGACTGAATACAATGGGAAATAGAGAAGAACAAATATCCAAAATAATGGAATTTTCAATAGGAAATAACTGGAAAATTTCTCTATCCAGTCACCCTTTCCACTGAATAGGACTGTTGTTAAGAACCTTTCATACAGTTTGAATATAAGGAAGATAATGAATTGTGTACAAAACTTCTTTTGAAGGAAATCCGAGAGAATTGATATCAACTATAATATCACAAACAGTAAAAGAAGCAAATGGAAAACTAGACTCAGAATGTGAATTAGTAAAGAACAAGTAAGAAAAGGACCTGTTTTTTCATACAGGAATAAAAGGAACAGTGCTTTGGACAAAACATTTTCAGACTGAAAAGGATTGCTGTTACGAATCCTTTGATCAATCTTTAAATATAAAGAAGATTATGCAACTTGTACAGAAAGTTCCATTGGAGCAAATGGGATAGAATTTACATCAATTACAATGATCTGAAATGCAAGGGAAACAAAGGGAAACCTAGACTCAATACAATGGGAAATAGAGAAGAACAAATATCCAAAATAATGGAATTTTCAGTAGGAAATAACTTGAAGATTTCTCTACCCAGTCACCCTTTCCACTGAATAGGACTGTTGTTAAGAACCTTTCGTACAGTTTGAATATAAGGAAAGTTAATGAATTGTGTACAAAACTTCTTTTGAAGGAAATCCGAGAGAATTGATATCAACTATAATATCACAAACAGTAAAAGAAGCAAATGGAAAATTAGACTCAGAATGTGAATTAATAAAGAACAAGTAAGAAAAGGAACTGTTTTTTCATACAGGAATAAAAGGAACAGTGCTTTGGACAAAACATTTTCAGACTGAAAAGGATTGCTGTTACGAATCCTTTGATCAATCTTTAAATATAAAGAAGATTATGCAACTTGTACAGAAAGTTCCATTGGAGCAAATGGGATAGAATTTACATCAATTACAATGATCTGAAATGCAAGGGAAACAAAGGGAAACCTAGACTCAATACAATGGGAAATAGAGAAGAACAAATATCCAAAATAATGGAATTTTCAGTAGGAAATAACTTGAAGATTTCTCTACCCAGTCACCCTTTCCACTGAATAGGACTGTTGTTAAGAACCCTTTCGTACAGTTTGAATATAACGAAGATAATGAATTGTGTACAAAACTTCTTTTGAAGGAAATCCGAGAGAATTGATATCAACTATAATATCACAAACAGTAAAAGAAGCAAATGGAAAACTAGACTCAGAATGTGAATTAGTAAAGAACAAGTAAGAAAAGGAACTGTTTTTTCATACAGGAATAACAGGAACAGTGCTTTGGACAAAACATTTTCAGACTGAAAAGGATTGCTGTTACGAATCTTTTGATCAATCTTTAAATATAAAGAAGATTATGCAACTTGTACAGAAAGTTCCATTGGAGCAAATGGGAGAGAATTTACATCAATTACAATGATCTGAAATGCAAGGGAAACAAAGGGAAACCTAGACTGAATACAATGGGAAATAGAGAAGAACAAATATCCAAAATAATGGAATTTTCAGTAGGAAATAACTTGAAGATTTCTCTACCCAGTAACCCTTTCCACTGAATAGGACTGTTGTTAAGAACCCTTTCGTACAGTTTGAATATAAGGAAGATAATGAATTGTGTACAAAACTTCTTTGGAAGAAAATCCGAGAGAATTGATATCAACTATAATATCACAAACAGTAAAAAAAGCAAATGGAAAACTAGACTCAGAATGTGAATTAGTAAAGAACAAGTAAGAAAAGGTATTGTTTTTTCATACAGGAATAACAGGAACAGTGCTTTGGACAAAACATTTTCAGACTGAAAAGGATTGCTGTTACGAATCCTTTGATCAATCTTTAAATATAAAGAAGATTATGTAACTTGTACAGAAAGTTCCATTGGAGCAAATGGGAGAGAATTTACATCAATCACAATGATCTGAAATGCAAGGGAAACAAAGGGAAACCTAGACGCAATACAATGGGAAATAGAGAAGAACAAATATCCAAAATAATGGAATTTTCAGTAGGAAATAACTTGAAGATTTCTCTACCCAGTAACCCTTTCCACTGAATAGGACTGTTGTTAAGAACCCTTTCGTACAGTTTGAATATAAGGAAGATAATGAATTGTGTACAAAACTTCTTTGGAAGAAAATCCGAGAGAATTGATATCAACTATAATATCACAAACAGTAAAAGAAGCAAATGGAAAACTAGACTCAGAATGTGAATTAGTAAAGAACAAGTAAGAAAAGGAATTGTTTTTTCAAAAAGGAATAACAGGAACAGTGCTTTGGACAAAACATTTTCAGACTGAAAAGGATTGCTGTTACGAATCCTTTGATCAATCTTTAAATATAAAGAAGATTATGCAACTTGTACAGAAAGTTCCATTGGAGCAAATGGGAGAGAATTTCCATCAATTACAATGATCTGAAATGCAAGGGAAACAAAGGGAAACCTAGACTGAATACAATGGGAAATAGAGAAGAACAAATATCCAAAATAATGGAATTTTCAATAGGAAATAACTGGAAAATTTCTCTATCCAGTCACCCTTTCCACTGAATAGGACTGTTGTTAAGAACCTTTCGTACAGTTTGAATATAAGGAAGATAATGAATTGTGTACAAAACTTCTTTTGAAGGAAATCCGAGAGAATTGATATCAACTATAATATCACAAACAGTAAAAGAAGCAAATGGAAAACTAGACTCAGAATGTGAATTAGTAAAGAACAAGTAAGAAAAGGACCTGTTTTTTCATACAGGAATAAAAGGAACAGTGCTTTGGACAAAACATTTTCAGACTGAAAAGGATTGCTGTTACGAATCCTTTGATCAATCTTTAAATATAAAGAAGATTATGCAACTTGTACAGAAAGTTCCATTGGAGCAAATGGGATAGAATTTACATCAATTACAATGATCTGAAATGCAAGGGAAACAAAGGGAAACCTAGACTCAATACAATGGGAAATAGAGAAGAACAAATATCCAAAATAATGGAATTTTCAGTAGGAAATAACTTGAAGATTTCTCTACCCAGTCACCCTTTCCACTGAATAGGACTGTTGTTAAGAACCTTTCGTACAGTTTGAATATAAGGAAAGTTAATGAATTGTGTACAAAACTTCTTTTGAAGGAAATCCGAGAGAATTGATATCAACTATAATATCACAAACAGTAAAAGAAGCAAATGGAAAACTAGACTCAGAATGTGAATTAGTAAAGAACAAGTAAGAAAAGGAACTGTTTTTTCGTACAGGAATAAAAGGAACAGTGCTTTGGACAAAACATTTTCAGACTGAAAAGGATTGCTGTTACGAATCCTTTGATCAATCTTTAAATATAAAGAAGATTATGCAACTTGTACAGAAAGTTCCATTGGAGCAAATGGGATAGAATTTACATCAATTACAATGATCTGAAATATAAGGGAAACAAAGGGAAACCTAGACTCAATACAATGGGAAATAGAGAAGAACAAATATCCAAAATAATGGAATTTTCAGTAGGAAATAACTTGAAGATTTCTCTACCCAGTCACCCTTTCCACTGAATAGGACTGTTGTTAAGAACCCTTTCGTACAGTTTGAATATAACGAAGATAATGAATTGTGTACAAAACTTCTTTTGAAGGAAATCCGAGAGAATTGATATCAACTATAATATCACAAACAGTAAAAGAAGCAAATGGAAAACTAGACTCAGAATGTGAATTAGTAAAGAACAAGTAAGAAAAGGAACTGTTTTTTCATACAGGAATAACAGGAACAGTGCTTTGGACAAAACATTTTCAGACTGAAAAGGATTGCTGTTACGAATCCTTTGATCAATCTTTAAATATAAAGAAGATTATGCAACTTGTACAGAAAGTTCCATTGGAGCAAATGGGAGAGAATTTACATCAATTACAATGATCTGAAATGCAAGGGAAACAAAGGTAAACCTAGACGCAATACAATGGGAAATAGAGAAGAACAAATATCCAAAATAATGGAATTTTCAGTAGGAAATAACTTGAAAGTTTCTCTACCCAGTAACCCTTTCCACTGAATAGGACTGTTGTTAAGAACCCTTTCGTACAGTTTGAATATAAGGAAGATAATGAATTGTGTACAAAACTTCTTTGGAAGAAAATCCGAGAGAATTGATATCAACTATAATATCACAAACATTAAAAAAAGCAAATGGAAAACTAGACTCAGAATGTGAATTAGTAAAGAACAAGTAAGAAAAGGTATTGTTTTTTCATACAGGAATAACAGGAACAGTGCTTTGGACAAAACATTTTCAGACTGAAAAGGATTGCTGTTACGAATCCTTTGATCAATCTTTAAATATAAAGAAGATTATGCAACAATCTTTAAATATAAAGAAGATTATGCAACTTGTACAGAAAGTTCCATTGGAGCAAATGGGAGAGAATTTACATCAATCACAATGATCTGAAATGCAAGGGAAACAAAGGGAAACCTAGACGCAATACAATGGGAAATAGAGAAGAACAAATATCCAAAATAATGGAATTTTCAGTAGGAAATAACTTGAAGATTTCTCTACCCAGTAACCCTTTCCACTGAATAGGACTGTTGTTAAGAACCCTTTCGTACAGTTTGAATATAAGGAAGATAATGAATTGTGTACAAAACTTCTTTGGAAGAAAATCCGAGAGAATTGATATCAACTATAATATCACAAACAGTAAAAGAAGCAAATGGAAAACTAGACTCAGAATGTGAATTAGTAAAGAACAAGTAAGAAAAGGAATTGTTTTTTCAAAAAGGAATAACAGGAACAGTGCTTTGGACAAAACATTTTCAGACTGAAAAGGATTGCTGTTACGAATCCTTTGATCAATCTTTAAATATAAAGAAGATTATGCAACTTGTACAGAAAGTTCCATTGGAGCAAATGGGAGAGAATTTACATCAATCACAATGATCTGAAATGCAAGGGAAACAAAGGGAAACCTAGACGCAATACAATGGGAAATAGAGAAGAACAAATATCCAAAATAATGGAATTTTCAGTAGGAAATAACTTGAAGATTTCTCTACCCAGTAACCCTTTCCACTGAATAGGACTGTTGTTAAGAACCCTTTCGTACAGTTTGAATATAAGGAAGATAATGAATTGTGTACAAAACTTCTTTGGAAGAAAATCCGAGAGAATTGATATCAACTATAATATCACAAACAGTAAAAGAAGCAAATGGAAAACTAGACTCAATGTGAATTAGTAAAGAACAAGTAAGAAAAGGAATTGTTTTTTCAAAAAGGAATAACAGGAACAGTGCTTTGGACAAAACATTTTCAGACTGAAAAGGATTGCTGTTACGAATCCTTTGATCAATCTTTAAATATAAAGAAGATTATGCAACTTGTACAGAAAGTTCCATTGGAGCAAATGGGAGAGAATTTCCATCAATTACAATGATCTGAAATGCAAGGGAAACAAAGGGAAACCTAGACTGAATACAATGGGAAATAGAGAAGAACAAATATCCAAAATAATGGAATTTTCAATAGGAAATAACTGGAAAATTTCTCTATCCAGTCACCCTTTCCACTGAATAGGACTGTTGTTAAGAACCTTTCGTACAGTTTGAATATAAGGAAGATAATGAATTGTGTACAAAACTTCTTTTGAAGGAAATCCGAGAGAATTGATATCAACTATAATATCACAAACAGTAAAAGAAGCAAATGGAAAACTAGACTCAGAATGTGAATTAGTAAAGAACAAGTAAGAAAAGGACCTGTTTTTTCATACAGGAATAAAAGGAACAGTGCTTTGGACAAAACATTTTCAGACTGAAAAGGATTGCTGTTACGAATCCTTTGATCAATCTTTAAATATAAAGAAGATTATGCAACTTGTACAGAAAGTTCCATTGGAGCAAATGGGATAGAATTTACATCAATTACAATGATCTGAAATGCAAGGGAAACAAAGGGAAACCTAGACTCAATACAATGGGAAATAGAGAAGAACAAATATCCAAAATAATGGAATTTTCAGTAGGAAATAACTTGAAGATTTCTCTACCCAGTCACCCTTTCCACTGAATAGGACTGTTGTTAAGAACCTTTCGTACAGTTTGAATATAAGGAAAGTTAATGAATTGTGTACAAAACTTCTTTTGAAGGAAATCCGAGAGAATTGATATCAACTATAATATCACAAACAGTAAAAGAAGCAAATGGAAAACTAGACTCAGAATGTGAATTAGTAAAGAACAAGTAAGAAAAGGAACTGTTTTTTCATACAGGAATAACAGGAACAGTGCTTTGGACAAAACATTTTCAGACTGAAAAGGATTGCTGTTACGAATCTTTTGATCAATCTTTAAATATAAAGAAGATTATGCAACTTGTACAGAAAGTTCCATTGGAGCAAATGGGAGAGAATTTACATCAATTACAATGATCTGAAATGCAAGGGAAACAAAGGGAAACCTAGACTGAATACAATGGGAAATAGAGAAGAACAAATATCCAAAATAATGGAATTTTCAGTAGGAAAGAACTTGAAGATTTCTTTACCCAGTAACCCTTTCCACTGAATAGGACTGTTGTTAAGAACCCTTTCGTACAGTTTGAATATAAGGAAGATAATGAATTGTGTACAAAACTTCTTTGGAAGAAAATCCGAGAGAATTGATATCAACTATAATATCACAAACAGTAAAAAAAGCAAATGGAAAACTAGACTCAGAATGTGAATTAGTAAAGAACAAGTAAGAAAAGGTATTGTTTTTTCATACAGGAATAACAGGAACAGTGCTTTGGACAAAACATTTTTAGACTGAAAAGGATTGCTGTTACGAATCCTTTGATCAATCTTTAAATATAAAGAAGATTATGCAACTTGTACAGAAAGTTCCATTGGAGCAAATGGGAGAGAATTTACATCAATCACAATGATCTGAAATGCAAGGGAAACAAAGGGAAACCTAGACGCAATACAATGGGAAATAGAGAAGAACAAATATCCAAAATAATGGAATTTTCAGTAGGAAATAACTTGAAGATTTCTCTACCCAGTAACCCTTTCCACTGAATAGGACTGTTGTTAAGAACCCTTTCGTACAGTTTGAATATAAGGAAGATAATGAATTGTGTACAAAACTTCTTTGGAAGAAAATCCGAGAGAATTGATATCAACTATAATATCACAAACAGTAAAAAAAGCAAATGGAAAACTAGACTCAGAATGTGAATTAGTAAAGAACAAGTAAGAAAAGGACCTGTTTTTTCATACAGGAATAAAAGGAACAGTGCTTTGGACAAAACATTTTCAGACTGAAAAGGATTGCTGTTACGAATCCTTTGATCAATCTTTAAATATAAAGAAGATTATGCAACTTGTACAGAAAGTTCCATTGGAGCAAATGGGATAGAATTTACATCAATTACAATGATCTGAAATGCAAGGGAAACAAAGGGAAACCTAGACTCAATACAATGGGAAATAGAGAAGAACAAATATCCAAAATAATGGAATTTTCAGTAGGAAATAACTTGAAGATTTCTCTACCCAGTCACCCTTTCCACTGAATAGGACTGTTGTTAAGAACCTTTCGTACAGTTTGAATATAACGAAGATAATGAATTGTGTACAAAACTTCTTTTGAAGGAAATCCGAGAGAATTGATATCAACTATAATATCACAAACAGTAAAAGAAGCAAATGGAAAACTAGACTCAGAATGTGAATTAATAAAGAACAAGTAAGAAAAGGAACTGTTTTTTCATACAGGAATAAAAGGAACAGTGCTTTGGACAAAACATTTTCAGACTGAAAAGGATTGCTGTTACGAATCCTTTGATCAATCTTTAAATATAAAGAAGATTATGCAACTTGTACAGAAAGTTCCATTGGAGCAAATGGTATAGAATTTACATCAATTACAATGATCTGAAATGCAAGGGAAACAAAGGGAAACCTAGACTCAATACAATGGGAAATAGAGAAGAACAAATATCCAAAATAATGGAATTTTCAGTAGGAAATAACTTGAAGATTTCTCTACCCAGTCACCCTTTCCACTGAATAGGACTGTTGTTAAGAACCCTTTCGTACAGTTTGAATATAACGAAGATAATGAATTGTGTACAAAACTTCTTTTGAAGGAAATCCGAGAGAATTGATATCAACTATAATATCACAAACAGTAAAAGAAGCAAATGGAAAACTAGACTCAGAATGTGAATTAGTAAAGAACAAGTAAGAAAAGGAACTGTTTTTTCATACAGGAATAACAGGAACAGTGCTTTGGACAAAACATTTTCAGACTGAAAAGGATTGCTGTTACGAATCTTTTGATCAATCTTGAAATATAAAGAAGATTATGCAACTTGTACAGAAAGTTCCATTGGAGCAAATGGGAGAGAATTTCCATCAATTACAATGATCTGAAATGCAAGGGAAACAAAGGGAAACCTAGACTGAATACAATGGGAAATAGAGAAGAACAAATATCCAAAATAATGGAATTTTCAGTAGGAAATAACTTGAAGATTTCTCTACCCAGTAACCCTTTCCACTGAATAGGACTGTTGTTAAGAACCCTTTCGTACAGTTTGAATATAAGGAAGATAATGAATTGTGTACAAAACTTCTTTGGAAGAAAATCCGAGAGAATTGATATCAACTATAATATCACAAACAGTAAAAAAAGCAAATGGAAAACTAGACTCAGAATGTGAATTAGTAAAGAACAAGTAAGAAAAGGAACTGTTTTTTCATACAGGAATAACAGGAACAGTGCTTTGGACAAAACATTTTCAGACTGAAAAGGATTGCTGTTACGAATCTTTTGATCAATCTTTAAATATAAAGAAGATTATGCAACTTGTACAGAAAGTTCCATTGGAGCAAATGGGAGAGAATTTACATCAATCACAATGATCTGAAATGCAAGGGAAACAAAGGGAAACCTAGACGCAATACAATGGGAAATAGAGAAGAACAAATATCCAAAATAATGGAATTTTCAGTAGGAAATAACTTGAAGATTTCTCTACCCAGTAACCCTTTCCACTGAATAGGACTGTTGTTAAGAACCCTTTCGTACAGTTTGAATATAAGGAAGATAATGAATTGTGTACAAAACTTCTTTGGAAGAAAATCCGAGAGAATTGATATCAACTATAATATCACAAACAGTAAAAAAAGCAAATGGAAAACTAGACTCAGAATGTGAATTAGTAAAGAACAAGTAAGAAAAGGACCTGTTTTTTCATACAGGAATAAAAGGAACAGTGCTTTGGACAAAACATTTTCAGACTGAAAAGGATTGCTGTTACGAATCCTTTGATCAATCTTTAAATATAAAGAAGATTATGCAACTTGTACAGAAAGTTCCATTGGAGCAAATGGGATAGAATTTACATCAATTACAATGATCTGAAATGCAAGGGAAACAAAGGGAAACCTAGACTCAATACAATGGGAAATAGAGAAGAACAAATATCCAAAATAATGGAATTTTCAGTAGGAAATAACTTGAAGATTTCTCTACCCAGTCACCCTTTCCACTGAATAGGACTGTTGTTAAGAACCTTTCGTACAGTTTGAATATAAGGAAAGTTAATGAATTGTGTACAAAACTTCTTTTGAAGGAAATCCGAGAGAATTGATATCAACTATAATATCACAAACAGTAAAAGAAGCAAATGGAAAACTAGACTCAGAATGTGAATTAATAAAGAACAAGTAAGAAAAGGAACTGTTTTTTCATACAGGAATAAAAGGAACAGTGCTTTGGACAAAACATTTTCAGACTGAAAAGGATTGCTGTTACGAATCCTTTGATCAATCTTTAAATATAAAGAAGATTATGCAACTTGTACAGAAAGTTCCATTGGAGCAAATGGGATAGAATTTACATCAATTACAATGATCTGAAATGCAAGGGAAACAAAGGGAAACCTAGACTCAATACAATGGGAAATAGAGAAGAACAAATATCCAAAATAATGGAATTTTCAGTAGGAAATAACTTGAAGATTTCTCTACCCAGTCACCCTTTCCACTGAATAGGACTGTTGTTAAGAACCCTTTCGTACAGTTTGAATATAACGAAGATAATGAATTGTGTACAAAACTTCTTTTGAAGGAAATCCGAGAGAATTGATATCAACTATAATATCACAAACAGTAAAAAAAGCAAATGGAAAACTAGACTCAGAATGTGAATTAGTAAAGAACAAGTAAGAAAAGGAACTGTTTTTTCATACAGGAATAACAGGAACAGTGCTTTGGACAAAACATTTTCAGACTGAAAAGGATTGCTGTTACGAATCTTTTGATCAATCTTGAAATATAAAGAAGATTATGCAACTTGTACAGAAAGTTCCATTGGAGCAAATGGGAGAGAATTTCCATCAATTACAATGATCTGAAATGCAAGGGAAACAAAGGGAAACCTAGACTGAATACAATGGGAAATAGAGAAGAACAAATATCCAAAATAATGGAATTTTCAGTAGGAAATAACTTGAAGATTTCTCTACCCAGTAACCCTTTCCACTGAATAGGACTGTTGTTAAGAACCCTTTCGTACAGTTTGAATATAAGGAAGATAATGAATTGTGTACAAAACTTCTTTGGAAGAAAATCCGAGAGAATTGATATCAACTATAATATCACAAACAGTAAAAAAAGCAAATGGAAAACTAGACTCAGAATGTGAATTAGTAAAGAACAAGTAAGAAAAGGAACTGTTTTTTCATACAGGAATAACAGGAACAGTGCTTTGGACAAAACATTTTCAGACTGAAAAGGATTGCTGTTACGAATCTTTTGATCAATCTTTAAATATAAAGAAGATTATGCAACTTGTACAGAAAGTTCCATTGGAGCAAATGGGAGAGAATTTACATCAATTACAATGATCTGAAATGCAAGGGAAACAAAGGGAAACCTAGACTGAATACAATGGGAAATAGAGAAGAACAAATATCCAAAATAATGGAATTTTCAGTAGGAAATAACTTGAAGATTTCTCTACCCAGTAACCCTTTCCACTGAATAGGACTGTTGTTAAGAACCCTTTCGTACAGTTTGAATATAAGGAAGATAATGAATTGTGTACAAAACTTCTTTGGAAGAAAATCCGAGAGAATTGATATCAACTATAATATCACAAACAGTAAAAAAAGCAAATGGAAAACTAGACTCAGAATGTGAATTAGTAAAGAACAAGTAAGAAAAGGTATTGTTTTTTCATACAGGAATAACAGGAACAGTGCTTTGGACAAAACATTTTCAGACTGAAAAGGATTGCTGTTACGAATCCTTTGATCAATCTTTAAATATAAAGAAGATTATGCAACTTGTACAGAAAGTTCCATTGGAGCAAATGGGAGAGAATTTACATCAATCACAATGATCTGAAATGCAAGGGAAACAAAGGGAAACCTAGACGCAATACAATGGGAAATAGAGAAGAACAAATATCCAAAATAATGGAATTTTCAGTAGGAAATAACTTGAAGATTTCTCTACCCAGTAACCCTTTCCACTGAATAGGACTGTTGTTAAGAACCCTTTCGTACAGTTTGAATATAAGGAAGATAATGAATTGTGTACAAAACTTCTTTGGAAGAAAATCCGAGAGAATTGATATCAACTATAATATCACAAACAGTAAAAGAAGGAAATGGAAAACTAGACTCAGAATGTGAATTAGTAAAGAACAAGTAAGAAAAGGAATTGTTTTTTCAAAAAGGAATAACAGGAACAGTGCTTTGGACAAAACATTTTCAGACTGAAAAGGATTGCTGTTACGAATCCTTTGATCAATCTTTAAATATAAAGAAGATTATGCAACTTGTACAGAAAGTTCCATTGGAGCAAATGGGAGAGAATTTCCATCAATTACAATGATCTGAAATGCAAGGGAAACAAAGGGAAACCTAGACTGAATACAATGGGAAATAGAGAAGAACAAATATCCAAAATAATGGAATTTTCAATAGGAAATAACTGGAAAATTTCTCTATCCAGTCACCCTTTCCACTGAATAGGACTGTTGTTAAGAACCTTTCATACAGTTTGAATATAAGGAAGATAATGAATTGTGTACAAAACTTCTTTTGAAGGAAATCCGAGAGAATTGATATCAACTATAATATCACAAACAGTAAAAGAAGCAAATGGAAAACTAGACTCAGAATGTGAATTAGTAAAGAACAAGTAAGAAAAGGACCTGTTTTTTCATACAGGAATAAAAGGAACAGTGCTTTGGACAAAACATTTTCAGACTGAAAAGGATTGCTGTTACGAATCCTTTGATCAATCTTTAAATATAAAGAAGATTATGCAACTTGTACAGAAAGTTCCATTGGAGCAAATGGGATAGAATTTACATCAATTACAATGATCTGAAATGCAAGGGAAACAAAGGGAAACCTAGACTCAATACAATGGGAAATAGAGAAGAACAAATATCCAAAATAATGGAATTTTCAGTAGGAAATAACTTGAAGATTTCTCTACCCAGTCACCCTTTCCACTGAATAGGACTGTTGTTAAGAACCTTTCGTACAGTTTGAATATAAGGAAAGTTAATGAATTGTGTACAAAACTTCTTTTGAAGGAAATCCGAGAGAATTGATATCAACTATAATATCACAAACAGTAAAAGAAGCAAATGGAAAACTAGACTCAGAATGTGAATTAATAAAGAACAAGTAAGAAAAGGAACTGTTTTTTCATACAGGAATAAAAGGAACAGTGCTTTGGACAAAACATTTTCAGACTGAAAAGGATTGCTGTTACGAATCCTTTGATCAATCTTTAAATATAAAGAAGATTATGCAACTTGTACAGAAAGTTCCATTGGAGCAAATGGGATAGAATTTACATCAATTACAATGATCTGAAATGCAAGGGAAACAAAGGGAAACCTAGACTCAATACAATGGGAAATAGAGAAGAACAAATATCCAAAATAATGGAATTTTCAGTAGGAAATAACTTGAAGATTTCTCTACCCAGTCACCCTTTCCACTGAATAGGACTGTTGTTAAGAACCCTTTCGTACAGTTTGAATATAACGAAGATAATGAATTGTGTACAAAACTTCTTTTGAAGGAAATCCGAGAGAATTGATATCAACTATAATATCACAAACAGTAAAAGAAGCAAATGGAAAACTAGACTCAGAATGTGAATTAGTAAAGAACAAGTAAGAAAAGGAACTGTTTTTTCATACAGGAATAACAGGAACAGTGCTTTGGACAAAACATTTTCAGACTGAAAAGGATTGCTGTTACGAATCTTTTGATCAATCTTTAAATATAAAGAAGATTATGCAACTTGTACAGAAAGTTCCATTGGAGCAAATGGGAGAGAATTTACATCAATTACAATGATCTGAAATGCAAGGGAAACAAAGGGAAACCTAGACTGAATACAATGGGAAATAGAGAAGAACAAATATCCAAAATAATGGAATTTTCAGTAGGAAATAACTTGAAGATTTCTCTACCCAGTAACCCTTTCCACTGAATAGGACTGTTGTTAAGAACCCTTTCGTACAGTTTGAATATAAGGAAGATAATGAATTGTGTACAAAACTTCTTTGGAAGAAAATCCGAGAGAATTGATATCAACTATAATATCACAAACAGTAAAAAAAGCAAATGGAAAACTAGACTCAGAATGTGAATTAGTAAAGAACAAGTAAGAAAAGGTATTGTTTTTTCATACAGGAATAACAGGAACAGTGCTTTGGACAAAACATTTTCAGACTGAAAAGGATTGCTGTTACGAATCCTTTGATCAATCTTTAAATATAAAGAAGATTATGTAACTTGTACAGAAAGTTCCATTGGAGCAAATGGGAGAGAATTTACATCAATCACAATGATCTGAAATGCAAGGGAAACAAAGGGAAACCTAGACGCAATACAATGGGAAATAGAGAAGAACAAATATCCAAAATAATGGAATTTTCAGTAGGAAATAACTTGAAGATTTCTCTACCCAGTAACCCTTTCCACTGAATAGGACTGTTGTTAAGAACCCTTTCGTACAGTTTGAATATAAGGAAGATAATGAATTGTGTACAAAACTTCTTTGGAAGAAAATCCGAGAGAATTGATATCAACTATAATATCACAAACAGTAAAAGAAGCAAATGGAAAACTAGACTCAGAATGTGAATTAGTAAAGAACAAGTAAGAAAAGGAATTGTTTTTTCAAAAAGGAATAACAGGAACAGTGCTTTGGACAAAACATTTTCAGACTGAAAAGGATTGCTGTTACGAATCCTTTGATCAATCTTTAAATATAAAGAAGATTATGCAACTTGTACAGAAAGTTCCATTGGAGCAAATGGGAGAGAATTTCCATCAATTACAATGATCTGAAATGCAAGGGAAACAGAGGGAAACCTAGACTGAATACAATGGGAAATAGAGAAGAACAAATATCCAAAATAATGGAATTTTCAATAGGAAATAACTGGAAAATTTCTCTATCCAGTCACCCTTTCCACTGAATAGGACTGTTGTTAAGAACCTTTCGTACAGTTTGAATATAAGGAAAGTTAATGAATTGTGTACAAAACTTCTTTTGAAGGAAATCCGAGAGAATTGATATCAACTATAATATCACAAACAGTAAAAGAAGCAAATGGAAAACTAGACTCAGAATGTGAATTAGTAAAGAACAAGTAAGAAAAGGAACTGTTTTTTCATACAGGAATAAAAGGAACAGTGCTTTGGACAAAACATTTTCAGACTGAAAAGGATTGCTGTTACGAATCTTTTGATCAATCTTTAAATATAAAGAAGATTATGCAACTTGTACAGAAAGTTCCATTGGAGCAAATGGGAGAGAATTTACATCAATTACAATGATCTGAAATGCAAGGGAAACAAAGGGAAACCTAGACTGAATACAATGGGAAATAGAGAAGAACAAATATCCAAAATAATGGAATTTTCAGTAGGAAATAACTTGAAGATTTCTCTACCCAGTAACCCTTTCCACTGAATAGGACTGTTGTTAAGAACCCTTTCGTACACTTTGAATATAAGGAAGATAATGAATTGTGTACAAAACTTCTTTGGAAGAAAATCCGAGAGAATTGATATCAACTATAATATCACAAACAGTAAAAAAAGCAAATGGAAAACTAGACTCAGAATGTGAATTAGTAAAGAACAAGTAAGAAAAGGTATTGTTTTTTCATACAGGAATAACAGGAACAGTGCTTTGGACAAAACATTTTCAGACTGAAAAGGATTGCTGTTACGAATCCTTTGATCAATCTTTAAATATAAAGAAGATTATGCAACTTGTACAGAAAGTTCCATTGGAGCAAATGGGAGAGAATTTACATCAATCACAATGATCTGAAATGCAAGGGAAACAAAGGGAAACCTAGACGCAATACAATGGGAAATAGAGAAGAACAAATATCCAAAATAATGGAATTTTCAGTAGGAAATAACTTGAAGATTTCTCTACCCAGTAACCCTTTCCACTGAATAGGACTGTTGTTAAGAACCCTTTCGTACAGTTTGAATATAAGGAAGATAATGAATTGTGTACAAAACTTCTTTGGAAGAAAATCCGAGAGAATTGATATCAACTATAATATCACAAACAGTAAAAGAAGGAAATGGAAAACTAGACTCAGAATGTGAATTAGTAAAGAACAAGTAAGAAAAGGAATTGTTTTTTCAAAAAGGAATAACAGGAACAGTGCTTTGGACAAAACATTTTCAGACTGAAAAGGATTGCTGTTACGAATCCTTTGATCAATCTTTAAATATAAAGAAGATTATGCAACTTGTACAGAAAGTTCCATTGGAGCAAATGGGAGAGAATTTCCATCAATTACAATGATCTGAAATGCAAGGGAAACAAAGGGAAACCTAGACTGAATACAATGGGAAATAGAGAAGAACAAATATCCAAAATAATGGAATTTTCAATAGGAAATAACTGGAAAATTTCTCTATCCAGTCACCCTTTCCACTGAATAGGACTGTTGTTAAGAACCTTTCATACAGTTTGAATATAAGGAAGATAATGAATTGTGTACAAAACTTCTTTTGAAGGAAATCCGAGAGAATTGATATCAACTATAATATCACAAACAGTAAAAGAAGCAAATGGAAAACTAGACTCAGAATGTGAATTAGTAAAGAACAAGTAAGAAAAGGACCTGTTTTTTCATACAGGAATAAAAGGAACAGTGCTTTGGACAAAACATTTTCAGACTGAAAAGGATTGCTGTTACGAATCCTTTGATCAATCTTTAAATATAAAGAAGATTATGCAACTTGTACAGAAAGTTCCATTGGAGCAAATGGGATAGAATTTACATCAATTACAATGATCTGAAATGCAAGGGAAACAAAGGGAAACCTAGACTCAATACAATGGGAAATAGAGAAGAACAAATATCCAAAATAATGGAATTTTCAGTAGGAAATAACTTGAAGATTTCTCTACCCAGTCACCCTTTCCACTGAATAGGACTGTTGTTAAGAACCTTTCGTACAGTTTGAATATAAGGAAAGTTAATGAATTGTGTACAAAACTTCTTTTGAAGGAAATCCGAGAGAATTGATATCAACTATAATATCACAAACAGTAAAAGAAGCAAATGGAAAACTAGACTCAGAATGTGAATTAATAAAGAACAAGTAAGAAAAGGAACTGTTTTTTCATACAGGAATAAAAGGAACAGTGCTTTGGACAAAACATTTTCAGACTGAAAAGGATTGCTGTTACGAATCCTTTGATCAATCTTTAAATATAAAGAAGATTATGCAACTTGTACAGAAAGTTCCATTGGAGCAAATGGGATAGAATTTACATCAATTACAATGATCTGAAATGCAAGGGAAACAAAGGGAAACCTAGACTCAATACAATGGGAAATAGAGAAGAACAAATATCCAAAATAATGGAATTTTCAGTAGGAAATAACTTGAAGATTTCTCTACCCAGTCACCCTTTCCACTGAATAGGACTGTTGTTAAGAACCCTTTCGTACAGTTTGAATATAACGAAGATAATGAATTGTGTACAAAACTTCTTTTGAAGGAAATCCGAGAGAATTGATATCAACTATAATATCACAAACAGTAAAAGAAGCAAATGGAAAACTAGACTCAGAATGTGAATTAGTAAAGAACAAGTAAGAAAAGGAACTGTTTTTTCATACAGGAATAACAGGAACAGTGCTTTGGACAAAACATTTTCAGACTGAAAAGGATTGCTGTTACGAATCTTTTGATCAATCTTTAAATATAAAGAAGATTATGCAACTTGTACAGAAAGTTCCATTGGAGCAAATGGGAGAGAATTTACATCAATTACAATGATCTGAAATGCAAGGGAAACAAAGGGAAACCTAGACTGAATACAATGGGAAATAGAGAAGAACAAATATCCAAAATAATGGAATTTTCAGTAGGAAATAACTTGAAGATTTCTCTACCCAGTAACCCTTTCCACTGAATAGGACTGTTGTTAAGAACCCTTTCGTACAGTTTGAATATAAGGAAGATAATGAATTGTGTACAAAACTTCTTTGGAAGAAAATCCGAGAGAATTGATATCAACTATAATATCACAAACAGTAAAAAAAGCAAATGGAAAACTAGACTCAGAATGTGAATTAGTAAAGAACAAGTAAGAAAAGGTATTGTTTTTTCATACAGGAATAACAGGAACAGTGCTTTGGACAAAACATTTTCAGACTGAAAAGGATTGCTGTTACGAATCCTTTGATCAATCTTTAAATATAAAGAAGATTATGTAACTTGTACAGAAAGTTCCATTGGAGCAAATGGGAGAGAATTTACATCAATCACAATGATCTGAAATGCAAGGGAAACAAAGGGAAACCTAGACGCAATACAATGGGAAATAGAGAAGAACAAATATCCAAAATAATGGAATTTTCAGTAGGAAATAACTTGAAGATTTCTCTACCCAGTAACCCTTTCCACTGAATAGGACTGTTGTTAAGAACCCTTTCGTACAGTTTGAATATAAGGAAGATAATGAATTGTGTACAAAACTTCTTTGGAAGAAAATCCGAGAGAATTGATATCAACTATAATATCACAAACAGTAAAAGAAGCAAATGGAAAACTAGACTCAGAATGTGAATTAGTAAAGAACAAGTAAGAAAAGGAATTGTTTTTTCAAAAAGGAATAACAGGAACAGTGCTTTGGACAAAACATTTTCAGACTGAAAAGGATTGCTGTTACGAATCCTTTGATCAATCTTTAAATATAAAGAAGATTATGCAACTTGTACAGAAAGTTCCATTGGAGCAAATGGGAGAGAATTTCCATCAATTACAATGATCTGAAATGCAAGGGAAACAAAGGGAAACCTAGACTGAATACAATGGGAAATAGAGAAGAACAAATATCCAAAATAATGGAATTTTCAATAGGAAATAACTGGAAAATTTCTCTATCCAGTCACCCTTTCCACTGAATAGGACTGTTGTTAAGAACCTTTCGTACAGTTTGAATATAAGGAAAGTTAATGAATTGTGTACAAAACTTCTTTTGAAGGAAATCCGAGAGAATTGATATCAACTATAATATCACAAACAGTAAAAGAAGCAAATGGAAAACTAGACTCAGAATGTGAATTAGTAAAGAACAAGTAAGAAAAGGAACTGTTTTTTCATACAGGAATAAAAGGAACAGTGCTTTGGACAAAACATTTTCAGACTGAAAAGGATTGCTGTTACGAATCTTTTGATCAATCTTTAAATATAAAGAAGATTATGCAACTTGTACAGAAAGTTCCATTGGAGCAAATGGGAGAGAATTTACATCAATTACAATGATCTGAAATGCAAGGGAAACAAAGGGAAACCTAGACTGAATACAATGGGAAATAGAGAAGAACAAATATCCAAAATAATGGAATTTTCAGTAGGAAATAACTTGAAGATTTCTCTACCCAGTAACCCTTTCCACTGAATAGGACTGTTGTTAAGAACCCTTTCGTACACTTTGAATATAAGGAAGATAATGAATTGTGTACAAAACTTCTTTTGAAGGAAATCCGAGAGAATTGATATCAACTATAATATCACAAACAGTAAAAAAAGCAAATGGAAAACTAGACTCAGAATGTGAATTAGTAAAGAACAAGTAAGAAAAGGTATTGTTTTTTCATACAGGAATAACAGGAACAGTGCTTTGGACAAAACATTTTCAGACTGAAAAGGATTGCTGTTACGAATCCTTTGATCAATCTTTAAATATAAAGAAGATTATGCAACTTGTACAGAAAGTTCCATTGGAGCAAATGGGAGAGAATTTACATCAATCACAATGATCTGAAATGCAAGGGAAACAAAGGGAAACCTAGACGCAATACAATGGGAAATAGAGAAGAACAAATATCCAAAATAATGGAATTTTCAGTAGGAAATAACTTGAAGATTTCTCTACCCAGTAACCCTTTCCACTGAATAGGACTGTTGTTAAGAACCCTTTCGTACAGTTTGAATATAAGGAAGATAATGAATTGTGTACAAAACTTCTTTGGAAGAAAATCCGAGAGAATTGATATCAACTATAATATCACAAACAGTAAAAGAAGCAAATGGAAAACTAGACTCAGAATGTGAATTAGTAAAGAACAAGTAAGAAAAGGAATTGTTTTTTCAAAAAGGAATAACAGGAACAGTGCTTTGGACAAAACATTTTCAGACTGAAAAGGATTGCTGTTACGAATCCTTTGATCAATCTTTAAATATAAAGAAGATTATGCAACTTGTACAGAAAGTTCCATTGGAGCAAATGGGAGAGAATTTCCATCAATTACAATGATCTGAAATGCAAGGGAAACAAAGGGAAACCTAGACTGAATACAATGGGAAATAGAGAAGAACAAATATCCAAAATAATGGAATTTTCAATAGGAAATAACTGGAAAATTTCTCTATCCAGTCACCCTTTCCACTGAATAGGACTGTTGTTAAGAACCTTTCATACAGTTTGAATATAAGGAAGATAATGAATTGTGTACAAAACTTCTTTTGAAGGAAATCCGAGAGAATTGATATCAACTATAATATCACAAACAGTAAAAGAAGCAAATGGAAAACTAGACTCAGAATGTGAATTAGTAAAGAACAAGTAAGAAAAGGACCTGTTTTTTCATACAGGAATAAAAGGAACAGTGCTTTGGACAAAACATTTTCAGACTGAAAAGGATTGCTGTTACGAATCCTTTGATCAATCTTTAAATATAAAGAAGATTATGCAACTTGTACAGAAAGTTCCATTGGAGCAAATGGGATAGAATTTACATCAATTACAATGATCTGAAATGCAAGGGAAACAAAGGGAAACCTAGACTCAATACAATGGGAAATAGAGAAGAACAAATATCCAAAATAATGGAATTTTCAGTAGGAAATAACTTGAAGATTTCTCTACCCAGTCACCCTTTCCACTGAATAGGACTGTTGTTAAGAACCTTTCGTACAGTTTGAATATAAGGAAAGTTAATGAATTGTGTACAAAACTTCTTTTGAAGGAAATCCGAGAGAATTGATATCAACTATAATATCACAAACAGTAAAAGAAGCAAATGGAAAATTAGACTCAGAATGTGAATTAATAAAGAACAAGTAAGAAAAGGAACTGTTTTTTCATACAGGAATAAAAGGAACAGTGCTTTGGACAAAACATTTTCAGACTGAAAAGGATTGCTGTTACGAATCCTTTGATCAATCTTTAAATATAAAGAAGATTATGCAACTTGTACAGAAAGTTCCATTGGAGCAAATGGGATAGAATTTACATCAATTACAATGATCTGAAATGCAAGGGAAACAAAGGGAAACCTAGACTCAATACAATGGGAAATAGAGAAGAACAAATATCCAAAATAATGGAATTTTCAGTAGGAAATAACTTGAAGATTTCTCTACCCAGTCACCCTTTCCACTGAATAGGACTGTTGTTAAGAACCCTTTCGTACAGTTTGAATATAACGAAGATAATGAATTGTGTACAAAACTTCTTTTGAAGGAAATCCGAGAGAATTGATATCAACTATAATATCACAAACAGTAAAAGAAGCAAATGGAAAACTAGACTCAGAATGTGAATTAGTAAAGAACAAGTAAGAAAAGGAACTGTTTTTTCATACAGGAATAACAGGAACAGTGCTTTGGACAAAACATTTTCAGACTGAAAAGGATTGCTGTTACGAATCTTTTGATCAATCTTTAAATATAAAGAAGATTATGCAACTTGTACAGAAAGTTCCATTGGAGCAAATGGGAGAGAATTTACATCAATTACAATGATCTGAAATGCAAGGGAAACAAAGGGAAACCTAGACTGAATACAATGGGAAATAGAGAAGAACAAATATCCAAAATAATGGAATTTTCAGTAGGAAATAACTTGAAGATTTCTCTACCCAGTAACCCTTTCCACTGAATAGGACTGTTGTTAAGAACCCTTTCGTACAGTTTGAATATAAGGAAGATAATGAATTGTGTACAAAACTTCTTTGGAAGAAAATCCGAGAGAATTGATATCAACTATAATATCACAAACAGTAAAAAAAGCAAATGGAAAACTAGACTCAGAATGTGAATTAGTAAAGAACAAGTAAGAAAAGGTATTGTTTTTTCATACAGGAATAACAGGAACAGTGCTTTGGACAAAACATTTTCAGACTGAAAAGGATTGCTGTTACGAATCCTTTGATCAATCTTTAAATATAAAGAAGATTATGTAACTTGTACAGAAAGTTCCATTGGAGCAAATGGGAGAGAATTTACATCAATCACAATGATCTGAAATGCAAGGGAAACAAAGGGAAACCTAGACGCAATACAATGGGAAATAGAGAAGAACAAATATCCAAAATAATGGAATTTTCAGTAGGAAATAACTTGAAGATTTCTCTACCCAGTAACCCTTTCCACTGAATAGGACTGTTGTTAAGAACCCTTTCGTACAGTTTGAATATAAGGAAGATAATGAATTGTGTACAAAACTTCTTTGGAAGAAAATCCGAGAGAATTGATATCAACTATAATATCACAAACAGTAAAAGAAGCAAATGGAAAACTAGACTCAGAATGTGAATTAGTAAAGAACAAGTAAGAAAAGGAATTGTTTTTTCAAAAAGGAATAACAGGAACAGTGCTTTGGACAAAACATTTTCAGACTGAAAAGGATTGCTGTTACGAATCCTTTGATCAATCTTTAAATATAAAGAAGATTATGCAACTTGTACAGAAAGTTCCATTGGAGCAAATGGGAGAGAATTTCCATCAATTACAATGATCTGAAATGCAAGGGAAACAAAGGGAAACCTAGACTGAATACAATGGGAAATAGAGAAGAACAAATATCCAAAATAATGGAATTTTCAATAGGAAATAACTGGAAAATTTCTCTATCCAGTCACCCTTTCCACTGAATAGGACTGTTGTTAAGAACCTTTCGTACAGTTTGAATATAAGGAAGATAATGAATTGTGTACAAAACTTCTTTTGAAGGAAATCCGAGAGAATTGATATCAACTATAATATCACAAACAGTAAAAGAAGCAAATGGAAAACTAGACTCAGAATGTGAATTAGTAAAGAACAAGTAAGAAAAGGACCTGTTTTTTCATACAGGAATAAAAGGAACAGTGCTTTGGACAAAACATTTTCAGACTGAAAAGGATTGCTGTTACGAATCCTTTGATCAATCTTTAAATATAAAGAAGATTATGCAACTTGTACAGAAAGTTCCATTGGAGCAAATGGGATAGAATTTACATCAATTACAATGATCTGAAATGCAAGGGAAACAAAGGGAAACCTAGACTCAATACAATGGGAAATAGAGAAGAACAAATATCCAAAATAATGGAATTTTCAGTAGGAAATAACTTGAAGATTTCTCTACCCAGTCACCCTTTCCACTGAATAGGACTGTTGTTAAGAACCTTTCGTACAGTTTGAATATAAGGAAAGTTAATGAATTGTGTACAAAACTTCTTTTGAAGGAAATCCGAGAGAATTGATATCAACTATAATATCACAAACAGTAAAAGAAGCAAATGGAAAACTAGACTCAGAATGTGAATTAGTAAAGAACAAGTAAGAAAAGGAACTGTTTTTTCGTACAGGAATAAAAGGAACAGTGCTTTGGACAAAACATTTTCAGACTGAAAAGGATTGCTGTTACGAATCCTTTGATCAATCTTTAAATATAAAGAAGATTATGCAACTTGTACAGAAAGTTCCATTGGAGCAAATGGGATAGAATTTACATCAATTACAATGATCTGAAATATAAGGGAAACAAAGGGAAACCTAGACTCAATACAATGGGAAATAGAGAAGAACAAATATCCAAAATAATGGAATTTTCAGTAGGAAATAACTTGAAGATTTCTCTACCCAGTCACCCTTTCCACTGAATAGGACTGTTGTTAAGAACCCTTTCGTACAGTTTGAATATAACGAAGATAATGAATTGTGTACAAAACTTCTTTTGAAGGAAATCCGAGAGAATTGATATCAACTATAATATCACAAACAGTAAAAGAAGCAAATGGAAAACTAGACTCAGAATGTGAATTAGTAAAGAACAAGTAAGAAAAGGACCTGTTTTTTCATACAGGAATAACAGGAACAGTGCTTTGGACAAAACATTTTCAGACTGAAAAGGATTGCTGTTACGAATCCTTTGATCAATCTTTAAATATAAAGAAGATTATGCAACTTGTACAGAAAGTTCCATTGGAGCAAATGGGAGAGAATTTACATCAATTACAATGATCTGAAATGCAAGGGAAACAAAGGTAAACCTAGACGCAATACAATGGGAAATAGAGAAGAACAAATATCCAAAATAATGGAATTTTCAGTAGGAAATAACTTGAAAGTTTCTCTACCCAGTAACCCTTTCCACTGAATAGGACTGTTGTTAAGAACCCTTTCGTACAGTTTGAATATAAGGAAGATAATGAATTGTGTACAAAACTTCTTTGGAAGAAAATCCGAGAGAATTGATATCAACTATAATATCACAAACATTAAAAAAAGCAAATGGAAAACTAGACTCAGAATGTGAATTAGTAAAGAACAAGTAAGAAAAGGTATTGTTTTTTCATACAGGAATAACAGGAACAGTGCTTTGGACAAAACATTTTCAGACTGAAAAGGATTGCTGTTACGAATCCTTTGATCAATCTTTAAATATAAAGAAGATTATGCAACAATCTTTAAATATAAAGAAGATTATGCAACTTGTACAGAAAGTTCCATTGGAGCAAATGGGAGAGAATTTACATCAATCACAATGATCTGAAATGCAAGGGAAACAAAGGGAAACCTAGACGCAATACAATGGGAAATAGAGAAGAACAAATATCCAAAATAATGGAATTTTCAGTAGGAAATAACTTGAAGATTTCTCTACCCAGTAACCCTTTCCACTGAATAGGACTGTTGTTAAGAACCCTTTCGTACAGTTTGAATATAAGGAAGATAATGAATTGTGTACAAAACTTCTTTGGAAGAAAATCCGAGAGAATTGATATCAACTATAATATCACAAACAGTAAAAGAAGCAAATGGAAAACTAGACTCAGAATGTGAATTAGTAAAGAACAAGTAAGAAAAGGAATTGTTTTTTCAAAAAGGAATAACAGGAACAGTGCTTTGGACAAAACATTTTCAGACTGAAAAGGATTGCTGTTACGAATCCTTTGATCAATCTTTAAATATAAAGAAGATTATGCAACTTGTACAGAAAGTTCCATTGGAGCAAATGGGAGAGAATTTACATCAATCACAATGATCTGAAATGCAAGGGAAACAAAGGGAAACCTAGACGCAATACAATGGGAAATAGAGAAGAACAAATATCCAAAATAATGGAATTTTCAGTAGGAAATAACTTGAAGATTTCTCTACCCAGTAACCCTTTCCACTGAATAGGACTGTTGTTAAGAACCCTTTCGTACAGTTTGAATATAAGGAAGATAATGAATTGTGTACAAAACTTCTTTGGAAGAAAATCCGAGAGAATTGATATCAACTATAATATCACAAACAGTAAAAGAAGCAAATGGAAAACTAGACTCAATGTGAATTAGTAAAGAACAAGTAAGAAAAGGAATTGTTTTTTCAAAAAGGAATAACAGGAACAGTGCTTTGGACAAAACATTTTCAGACTGAAAAGGATTGCTGTTACGAATCCTTTGATCAATCTTTAAATATAAAGAAGATTATGCAACTTGTACAGAAAGTTCCATTGGAGCAAATGGGAGAGAATTTCCATCAATTACAATGATCTGAAATGCAAGGGAAACAAAGGGAAACCTAGACTGAATACAATGGGAAATAGAGAAGAACAAATATCCAAAATAATGGAATTTTCAATAGGAAATAACTGGAAAATTTCTCTATCCAGTCACCCTTTCCACTGAATAGGACTGTTGTTAAGAACCTTTCGTACAGTTTGAATATAAGGAAGATAATGAATTGTGTACAAAACTTCTTTTGAAGGAAATCCGAGAGAATTGATATCAACTATAATATCACAAACAGTAAAAGAAGCAAATGGAAAACTAGACTCAGAATGTGAATTAGTAAAGAACAAGTAAGAAAAGGACCTGTTTTTTCATACAGGAATAAAAGGAACAGTGCTTTGGACAAAACATTTTCAGACTGAAAAGGATTGCTGTTACGAATCCTTTGATCAATCTTTAAATATAAAGAAGATTATGCAACTTGTACAGAAAGTTCCATTGGAGCAAATGGGATAGAATTTACATCAATTACAATGATCTGAAATGCAAGGGAAACAAAGGGAAACCTAGACTCAATACAATGGGAAATAGAGAAGAACAAATATCCAAAATAATGGAATTTTCAGTAGGAAATAACTTGAAGATTTCTCTACCCAGTCACCCTTTCCACTGAATAGGACTGTTGTTAAGAACCTTTCGTACAGTTTGAATATAAGGAAAGTTAATGAATTGTGTACAAAACTTCTTTTGAAGGAAATCCGAGAGAATTGATATCAACTATAATATCACAAACAGTAAAAGAAGCAAATGGAAAACTAGACTCAGAATGTGAATTAGTAAAGAACAAGTAAGAAAAGGAACTGTTTTTTCATACAGGAATAACAGGAACAGTGCTTTGGACAAAACATTTTCAGACTGAAAAGGATTGCTGTTACGAATCTTTTGATCAATCTTTAAATATAAAGAAGATTATGCAACTTGTACAGAAAGTTCCATTGGAGCAAATGGGAGAGAATTTACATCAATTACAATGATCTGAAATGCAAGGGAAACAAAGGGAAACCTAGACTGAATACAATGGGAAATAGAGAAGAACAAATATCCAAAATAATGGAATTTTCAGTAGGAAAGAACTTGAAGATTTCTTTACCCAGTAACCCTTTCCACTGAATAGGACTGTTGTTAAGAACCCTTTCGTACAGTTTGAATATAAGGAAGATAATGAATTGTGTACAAAACTTCTTTGGAAGAAAATCCGAGAGAATTGATATCAACTATAATATCACAAACAGTAAAAAAAGCAAATGGAAAACTAGACTCAGAATGTGAATTAGTAAAGAACAAGTAAGAAAAGGTATTGTTTTTTCATACAGGAATAACAGGAACAGTGCTTTGGACAAAACATTTTTAGACTGAAAAGGATTGCTGTTACGAATCCTTTGATCAATCTTTAAATATAAAGAAGATTATGCAACTTGTACAGAAAGTTCCATTGGAGCAAATGGGAGAGAATTTACATCAATCACAATGATCTGAAATGCAAGGGAAACAAAGGGAAACCTAGACGCAATACAATGGGAAATAGAGAAGAACAAATATCCAAAATAATGGAATTTTCAGTAGGAAATAACTTGAAGATTTCTCTACCCAGTAACCCTTTCCACTGAATAGGACTGTTGTTAAGAACCCTTTCGTACAGTTTGAATATAAGGAAGATAATGAATTGTGTACAAAACTTCTTTGGAAGAAAATCCGAGAGAATTGATATCAACTATAATATCACAAACAGTAAAAAAAGCAAATGGAAAACTAGACTCAGAATGTGAATTAGTAAAGAACAAGTAAGAAAAGGACCTGTTTTTTCATACAGGAATAAAAGGAACAGTGCTTTGGACAAAACATTTTCAGACTGAAAAGGATTGCTGTTACGAATCCTTTGATCAATCTTTAAATATAAAGAAGATTATGCAACTTGTACAGAAAGTTCCATTGGAGCAAATGGGATAGAATTTACATCAATTACAATGATCTGAAATGCAAGGGAAACAAAGGGAAACCTAGACTCAATACAATGGGAAATAGAGAAGAACAAATATCCAAAATAATGGAATTTTCAGTAGGAAATAACTTGAAGATTTCTCTACCCAGTCACCCTTTCCACTGAATAGGACTGTTGTTAAGAACCTTTCGTACAGTTTGAATATAACGAAGATAATGAATTGTGTACAAAACTTCTTTTGAAGGAAATCCGAGAGAATTGATATCAACTATAATATCACAAACAGTAAAAGAAGCAAATGGAAAACTAGACTCAGAATGTGAATTAATAAAGAACAAGTAAGAAAAGGAACTGTTTTTTCATACAGGAATAAAAGGAACAGTGCTTTGGACAAAACATTTTCAGACTGAAAAGGATTGCTGTTACGAATCCTTTGATCAATCTTTAAATATAAAGAAGATTATGCAACTTGTACAGAAAGTTCCATTGGAGCAAATGGTATAGAATTTACATCAATTACAATGATCTGAAATGCAAGGGAAACAAAGGGAAACCTAGACTCAATACAATGGGAAATAGAGAAGAACAAATATCCAAAATAATGGAATTTTCAGTAGGAAATAACTTGAAGATTTCTCTACCCAGTCACCCTTTCCACTGAATAGGACTGTTGTTAAGAACCCTTTCGTACAGTTTGAATATAACGAAGATAATGAATTGTGTACAAAACTTCTTTTGAAGGAAATCCGAGAGAATTGATATCAACTATAATATCACAAACAGTAAAAGAAGCAAATGGAAAACTAGACTCAGAATGTGAATTAGTAAAGAACAAGTAAGAAAAGGAACTGTTTTTTCATACAGGAATAACAGGAACAGTGCTTTGGACAAAACATTTTCAGACTGAAAAGGATTGCTGTTACGAATCTTTTGATCAATCTTGAAATATAAAGAAGATTATGCAACTTGTACAGAAAGTTCCATTGGAGCAAATGGGAGAGAATTTCCATCAATTACAATGATCTGAAATGCAAGGGAAACAAAGGGAAACCTAGACTGAATACAATGGGAAATAGAGAAGAACAAATATCCAAAATAATGGAATTTTCAGTAGGAAATAACTTGAAGATTTCTCTACCCAGTAACCCTTTCCACTGAATAGGACTGTTGTTAAGAACCCTTTCGTACAGTTTGAATATAAGGAAGATAATGAATTGTGTACAAAACTTCTTTGGAAGAAAATCCGAGAGAATTGATATCAACTATAATATCACAAACAGTAAAAAAAGCAAATGGAAAACTAGACTCAGAATGTGAATTAGTAAAGAACAAGTAAGAAAAGGAACTGTTTTTTCATACAGGAATAACAGGAACAGTGCTTTGGACAAAACATTTTCAGACTGAAAAGGATTGCTGTTACGAATCTTTTGATCAATCTTTAAATATAAAGAAGATTATGCAACTTGTACAGAAAGTTCCATTGGAGCAAATGGGAGAGAATTTACATCAATCACAATGATCTGAAATGCAAGGGAAACAAAGGGAAACCTAGACGCAATACAATGGGAAATAGAGAAGAACAAATATCCAAAATAATGGAATTTTCAGTAGGAAATAACTTGAAGATTTCTCTACCCAGTAACCCTTTCCACTGAATAGGACTGTTGTTAAGAACCCTTTCGTACAGTTTGAATATAAGGAAGATAATGAATTGTGTACAAAACTTCTTTGGAAGAAAATCCGAGAGAATTGATATCAACTATAATATCACAAACAGTAAAAAAAGCAAATGGAAAACTAGACTCAGAATGTGAATTAGTAAAGAACAAGTAAGAAAAGGACCTGTTTTTTCATACAGGAATAAAAGGAACAGTGCTTTGGACAAAACATTTTCAGACTGAAAAGGATTGCTGTTACGAATCCTTTGATCAATCTTTAAATATAAAGAAGATTATGCAACTTGTACAGAAAGTTCCATTGGAGCAAATGGGATAGAATTTACATCAATTACAATGATCTGAAATGCAAGGGAAACAAAGGGAAACCTAGACTCAATACAATGGGAAATAGAGAAGAACAAATATCCAAAATAATGGAATTTTCAGTAGGAAATAACTTGAAGATTTCTCTACCCAGTCACCCTTTCCACTGAATAGGACTGTTGTTAAGAACCTTTCGTACAGTTTGAATATAAGGAAAGTTAATGAATTGTGTACAAAACTTCTTTTGAAGGAAATCCGAGAGAATTGATATCAACTATAATATCACAAACAGTAAAAGAAGCAAATGGAAAACTAGACTCAGAATGTGAATTAATAAAGAACAAGTAAGAAAAGGAACTGTTTTTTCATACAGGAATAAAAGGAACAGTGCTTTGGACAAAACATTTTCAGACTGAAAAGGATTGCTGTTACGAATCCTTTGATCAATCTTTAAATATAAAGAAGATTATGCAACTTGTACAGAAAGTTCCATTGGAGCAAATGGGATAGAATTTACATCAATTACAATGATCTGAAATGCAAGGGAAACAAAGGGAAACCTAGACTCAATACAATGGGAAATAGAGAAGAACAAATATCCAAAATAATGGAATTTTCAGTAGGAAATAACTTGAAGATTTCTCTACCCAGTCACCCTTTCCACTGAATAGGACTGTTGTTAAGAACCCTTTCGTACAGTTTGAATATAACGAAGATAATGAATTGTGTACAAAACTTCTTTTGAAGGAAATCCGAGAGAATTGATATCAACTATAATATCACAAACAGTAAAAAAAGCAAATGGAAAACTAGACTCAGAATGTGAATTAGTAAAGAACAAGTAAGAAAAGGAACTGTTTTTTCATACAGGAATAACAGGAACAGTGCTTTGGACAAAACATTTTCAGACTGAAAAGGATTGCTGTTACGAATCTTTTGATCAATCTTGAAATATAAAGAAGATTATGCAACTTGTACAGAAAGTTCCATTGGAGCAAATGGGAGAGAATTTCCATCAATTACAATGATCTGAAATGCAAGGGAAACAAAGGGAAACCTAGACTGAATACAATGGGAAATAGAGAAGAACAAATATCCAAAATAATGGAATTTTCAGTAGGAAATAACTTGAAGATTTCTCTACCCAGTAACCCTTTCCACTGAATAGGACTGTTGTTAAGAACCCTTTCGTACAGTTTGAATATAAGGAAGATAATGAATTGTGTACAAAACTTCTTTGGAAGAAAATCCGAGAGAATTGATATCAACTATAATATCACAAACAGTAAAAAAAGCAAATGGAAAACTAGACTCAGAATGTGAATTAGTAAAGAACAAGTAAGAAAAGGAACTGTTTTTTCATACAGGAATAACAGGAACAGTGCTTTGGACAAAACATTTTCAGACTGAAAAGGATTGCTGTTACGAATCTTTTGATCAATCTTTAAATATAAAGAAGATTATGCAACTTGTACAGAAAGTTCCATTGGAGCAAATGGGAGAGAATTTACATCAATTACAATGATCTGAAATGCAAGGGAAACAAAGGGAAACCTAGACTGAATACAATGGGAAATAGAGAAGAACAAATATCCAAAATAATGGAATTTTCAGTAGGAAATAACTTGAAGATTTCTCTACCCAGTAACCCTTTCCACTGAATAGGACTGTTGTTAAGAACCCTTTCGTACAGTTTGAATATAAGGAAGATAATGAATTGTGTACAAAACTTCTTTGGAAGAAAATCCGAGAGAATTGATATCAACTATAATATCACAAACAGTAAAAAAAGCAAATGGAAAACTAGACTCAGAATGTGAATTAGTAAAGAACAAGTAAGAAAAGGTATTGTTTTTTCATACAGGAATAACAGGAACAGTGCTTTGGACAAAACATTTTCAGACTGAAAAGGATTGCTGTTACGAATCCTTTGATCAATCTTTAAATATAAAGAAGATTATGCAACTTGTACAGAAAGTTCCATTGGAGCAAATGGGAGAGAATTTACATCAATCACAATGATCTGAAATGCAAGGGAAACAAAGGGAAACCTAGACGCAATACAATGGGAAATAGAGAAGAACAAATATCCAAAATAATGGAATTTTCAGTAGGAAATAACTTGAAGATTTCTCTACCCAGTAACCCTTTCCACTGAATAGGACTGTTGTTAAGAACCCTTTCGTACAGTTTGAATATAAGGAAGATAATGAATTGTGTACAAAACTTCTTTGGAAGAAAATCCGAGAGAATTGATATCAACTATAATATCACAAACAGTAAAAGAAGGAAATGGAAAACTAGACTCAGAATGTGAATTAGTAAAGAACAAGTAAGAAAAGGAATTGTTTTTTCAAAAAGGAATAACAGGAACAGTGCTTTGGACAAAACATTTTCAGACTGAAAAGGATTGCTGTTACGAATCCTTTGATCAATCTTTAAATATAAAGAAGATTATGCAACTTGTACAGAAAGTTCCATTGGAGCAAATGGGAGAGAATTTCCATCAATTACAATGATCTGAAATGCAAGGGAAACAAAGGGAAACCTAGACTGAATACAATGGGAAATAGAGAAGAACAAATATCCAAAATAATGGAATTTTCAATAGGAAATAACTGGAAAATTTCTCTATCCAGTCACCCTTTCCACTGAATAGGACTGTTGTTAAGAACCTTTCATACAGTTTGAATATAAGGAAGATAATGAATTGTGTACAAAACTTCTTTTGAAGGAAATCCGAGAGAATTGATATCAACTATAATATCACAAACAGTAAAAGAAGCAAATGGAAAACTAGACTCAGAATGTGAATTAGTAAAGAACAAGTAAGAAAAGGACCTGTTTTTTCATACAGGAATAAAAGGAACAGTGCTTTGGACAAAACATTTTCAGACTGAAAAGGATTGCTGTTACGAATCCTTTGATCAATCTTTAAATATAAAGAAGATTATGCAACTTGTACAGAAAGTTCCATTGGAGCAAATGGGATAGAATTTACATCAATTACAATGATCTGAAATGCAAGGGAAACAAAGGGAAACCTAGACTCAATACAATGGGAAATAGAGAAGAACAAATATCCAAAATAATGGAATTTTCAGTAGGAAATAACTTGAAGATTTCTCTACCCAGTCACCCTTTCCACTGAATAGGACTGTTGTTAAGAACCTTTCGTACAGTTTGAATATAAGGAAAGTTAATGAATTGTGTACAAAACTTCTTTTGAAGGAAATCCGAGAGAATTGATATCAACTATAATATCACAAACAGTAAAAGAAGCAAATGGAAAACTAGACTCAGAATGTGAATTAATAAAGAACAAGTAAGAAAAGGAACTGTTTTTTCATACAGGAATAAAAGGAACAGTGCTTTGGACAAAACATTTTCAGACTGAAAAGGATTGCTGTTACGAATCCTTTGATCAATCTTTAAATATAAAGAAGATTATGCAACTTGTACAGAAAGTTCCATTGGAGCAAATGGGATAGAATTTACATCAATTACAATGATCTGAAATGCAAGGGAAACAAAGGGAAACCTAGACTCAATACAATGGGAAATAGAGAAGAACAAATATCCAAAATAATGGAATTTTCAGTAGGAAATAACTTGAAGATTTCTCTACCCAGTCACCCTTTCCACTGAATAGGACTGTTGTTAAGAACCCTTTCGTACAGTTTGAATATAACGAAGATAATGAATTGTGTACAAAACTTCTTTTGAAGGAAATCCGAGAGAATTGATATCAACTATAATATCACAAACAGTAAAAGAAGCAAATGGAAAACTAGACTCAGAATGTGAATTAGTAAAGAACAAGTAAGAAAAGGAACTGTTTTTTCATACAGGAATAACAGGAACAGTGCTTTGGACAAAACATTTTCAGACTGAAAAGGATTGCTGTTACGAATCTTTTGATCAATCTTTAAATATAAAGAAGATTATGCAACTTGTACAGAAAGTTCCATTGGAGCAAATGGGAGAGAATTTACATCAATTACAATGATCTGAAATGCAAGGGAAACAAAGGGAAACCTAGACTGAATACAATGGGAAATAGAGAAGAACAAATATCCAAAATAATGGAATTTTCAGTAGGAAATAACTTGAAGATTTCTCTACCCAGTAACCCTTTCCACTGAATAGGACTGTTGTTAAGAACCCTTTCGTACAGTTTGAATATAAGGAAGATAATGAATTGTGTACAAAACTTCTTTGGAAGAAAATCCGAGAGAATTGATATCAACTATAATATCACAAACAGTAAAAAAAGCAAATGGAAAACTAGACTCAGAATGTGAATTAGTAAAGAACAAGTAAGAAAAGGTATTGTTTTTTCATACAGGAATAACAGGAACAGTGCTTTGGACAAAACATTTTCAGACTGAAAAGGATTGCTGTTACGAATCCTTTGATCAATCTTTAAATATAAAGAAGATTATGTAACTTGTACAGAAAGTTCCATTGGAGCAAATGGGAGAGAATTTACATCAATCACAATGATCTGAAATGCAAGGGAAACAAAGGGAAACCTAGACGCAATACAATGGGAAATAGAGAAGAACAAATATCCAAAATAATGGAATTTTCAGTAGGAAATAACTTGAAGATTTCTCTACCCAGTAACCCTTTCCACTGAATAGGACTGTTGTTAAGAACCCTTTCGTACAGTTTGAATATAAGGAAGATAATGAATTGTGTACAAAACTTCTTTGGAAGAAAATCCGAGAGAATTGATATCAACTATAATATCACAAACAGTAAAAGAAGCAAATGGAAAACTAGACTCAGAATGTGAATTAGTAAAGAACAAGTAAGAAAAGGAATTGTTTTTTCAAAAAGGAATAACAGGAACAGTGCTTTGGACAAAACATTTTCAGACTGAAAAGGATTGCTGTTACGAATCCTTTGATCAATCTTTAAATATAAAGAAGATTATGCAACTTGTACAGAAAGTTCCATTGGAGCAAATGGGAGAGAATTTCCATCAATTACAATGATCTGAAATGCAAGGGAAACAGAGGGAAACCTAGACTGAATACAATGGGAAATAGAGAAGAACAAATATCCAAAATAATGGAATTTTCAATAGGAAATAACTGGAAAATTTCTCTATCCAGTCACCCTTTCCACTGAATAGGACTGTTGTTAAGAACCTTTCGTACAGTTTGAATATAAGGAAAGTTAATGAATTGTGTACAAAACTTCTTTTGAAGGAAATCCGAGAGAATTGATATCAACTATAATATCACAAACAGTAAAAGAAGCAAATGGAAAACTAGACTCAGAATGTGAATTAGTAAAGAACAAGTAAGAAAAGGAACTGTTTTTTCATACAGGAATAAAAGGAACAGTGCTTTGGACAAAACATTTTCAGACTGAAAAGGATTGCTGTTACGAATCTTTTGATCAATCTTTAAATATAAAGAAGATTATGCAACTTGTACAGAAAGTTCCATTGGAGCAAATGGGAGAGAATTTACATCAATTACAATGATCTGAAATGCAAGGGAAACAAAGGGAAACCTAGACTGAATACAATGGGAAATAGAGAAGAACAAATATCCAAAATAATGGAATTTTCAGTAGGAAATAACTTGAAGATTTCTCTACCCAGTAACCCTTTCCACTGAATAGGACTGTTGTTAAGAACCCTTTCGTACACTTTGAATATAAGGAAGATAATGAATTGTGTACAAAACTTCTTTGGAAGAAAATCCGAGAGAATTGATATCAACTATAATATCACAAACAGTAAAAAAAGCAAATGGAAAACTAGACTCAGAATGTGAATTAGTAAAGAACAAGTAAGAAAAGGTATTGTTTTTTCATACAGGAATAACAGGAACAGTGCTTTGGACAAAACATTTTCAGACTGAAAAGGATTGCTGTTACGAATCCTTTGATCAATCTTTAAATATAAAGAAGATTATGCAACTTGTACAGAAAGTTCCATTGGAGCAAATGGGAGAGAATTTACATCAATCACAATGATCTGAAATGCAAGGGAAACAAAGGGAAACCTAGACGCAATACAATGGGAAATAGAGAAGAACAAATATCCAAAATAATGGAATTTTCAGTAGGAAATAACTTGAAGATTTCTCTACCCAGTAACCCTTTCCACTGAATAGGACTGTTGTTAAGAACCCTTTCGTACAGTTTGAATATAAGGAAGATAATGAATTGTGTACAAAACTTCTTTGGAAGAAAATCCGAGAGAATTGATATCAACTATAATATCACAAACAGTAAAAGAAGGAAATGGAAAACTAGACTCAGAATGTGAATTAGTAAAGAACAAGTAAGAAAAGGAATTGTTTTTTCAAAAAGGAATAACAGGAACAGTGCTTTGGACAAAACATTTTCAGACTGAAAAGGATTGCTGTTACGAATCCTTTGATCAATCTTTAAATATAAAGAAGATTATGCAACTTGTACAGAAAGTTCCATTGGAGCAAATGGGAGAGAATTTCCATCAATTACAATGATCTGAAATGCAAGGGAAACAAAGGGAAACCTAGACTGAATACAATGGGAAATAGAGAAGAACAAATATCCAAAATAATGGAATTTTCAATAGGAAATAACTGGAAAATTTCTCTATCCAGTCACCCTTTCCACTGAATAGGACTGTTGTTAAGAACCTTTCATACAGTTTGAATATAAGGAAGATAATGAATTGTGTACAAAACTTCTTTTGAAGGAAATCCGAGAGAATTGATATCAACTATAATATCACAAACAGTAAAAGAAGCAAATGGAAAACTAGACTCAGAATGTGAATTAGTAAAGAACAAGTAAGAAAAGGACCTGTTTTTTCATACAGGAATAAAAGGAACAGTGCTTTGGACAAAACATTTTCAGACTGAAAAGGATTGCTGTTACGAATCCTTTGATCAATCTTTAAATATAAAGAAGATTATGCAACTTGTACAGAAAGTTCCATTGGAGCAAATGGGATAGAATTTACATCAATTACAATGATCTGAAATGCAAGGGAAACAAAGGGAAACCTAGACTCAATACAATGGGAAATAGAGAAGAACAAATATCCAAAATAATGGAATTTTCAGTAGGAAATAACTTGAAGATTTCTCTACCCAGTCACCCTTTCCACTGAATAGGACTGTTGTTAAGAACCTTTCGTACAGTTTGAATATAAGGAAAGTTAATGAATTGTGTACAAAACTTCTTTTGAAGGAAATCCGAGAGAATTGATATCAACTATAATATCACAAACAGTAAAAGAAGCAAATGGAAAACTAGACTCAGAATGTGAATTAATAAAGAACAAGTAAGAAAAGGAACTGTTTTTTCATACAGGAATAAAAGGAACAGTGCTTTGGACAAAACATTTTCAGACTGAAAAGGATTGCTGTTACGAATCCTTTGATCAATCTTTAAATATAAAGAAGATTATGCAACTTGTACAGAAAGTTCCATTGGAGCAAATGGGATAGAATTTACATCAATTACAATGATCTGAAATGCAAGGGAAACAAAGGGAAACCTAGACTCAATACAATGGGAAATAGAGAAGAACAAATATCCAAAATAATGGAATTTTCAGTAGGAAATAACTTGAAGATTTCTCTACCCAGTCACCCTTTCCACTGAATAGGACTGTTGTTAAGAACCCTTTCGTACAGTTTGAATATAACGAAGATAATGAATTGTGTACAAAACTTCTTTTGAAGGAAATCCGAGAGAATTGATATCAACTATAATATCACAAACAGTAAAAGAAGCAAATGGAAAACTAGACTCAGAATGTGAATTAGTAAAGAACAAGTAAGAAAAGGAACTGTTTTTTCATACAGGAATAACAGGAACAGTGCTTTGGACAAAACATTTTCAGACTGAAAAGGATTGCTGTTACGAATCTTTTGATCAATCTTTAAATATAAAGAAGATTATGCAACTTGTACAGAAAGTTCCATTGGAGCAAATGGGAGAGAATTTACATCAATTACAATGATCTGAAATGCAAGGGAAACAAAGGGAAACCTAGACTGAATACAATGGGAAATAGAGAAGAACAAATATCCAAAATAATGGAATTTTCAGTAGGAAATAACTTGAAGATTTCTCTACCCAGTAACCCTTTCCACTGAATAGGACTGTTGTTAAGAACCCTTTCGTACAGTTTGAATATAAGGAAGATAATGAATTGTGTACAAAACTTCTTTGGAAGAAAATCCGAGAGAATTGATATCAACTATAATATCACAAACAGTAAAAAAAGCAAATGGAAAACTAGACTCAGAATGTGAATTAGTAAAGAACAAGTAAGAAAAGGTATTGTTTTTTCATACAGGAATAACAGGAACAGTGCTTTGGACAAAACATTTTCAGACTGAAAAGGATTGCTGTTACGAATCCTTTGATCAATCTTTAAATATAAAGAAGATTATGTAACTTGTACAGAAAGTTCCATTGGAGCAAATGGGAGAGAATTTACATCAATCACAATGATCTGAAATGCAAGGGAAACAAAGGGAAACCTAGACGCAATACAATGGGAAATAGAGAAGAACAAATATCCAAAATAATGGAATTTTCAGTAGGAAATAACTTGAAGATTTCTCTACCCAGTAACCCTTTCCACTGAATAGGACTGTTGTTAAGAACCCTTTCGTACAGTTTGAATATAAGGAAGATAATGAATTGTGTACAAAACTTCTTTGGAAGAAAATCCGAGAGAATTGATATCAACTATAATATCACAAACAGTAAAAGAAGCAAATGGAAAACTAGACTCAGAATGTGAATTAGTAAAGAACAAGTAAGAAAAGGAATTGTTTTTTCAAAAAGGAATAACAGGAACAGTGCTTTGGACAAAACATTTTCAGACTGAAAAGGATTGCTGTTACGAATCCTTTGATCAATCTTTAAATATAAAGAAGATTATGCAACTTGTACAGAAAGTTCCATTGGAGCAAATGGGAGAGAATTTCCATCAATTACAATGATCTGAAATGCAAGGGAAACAAAGGGAAACCTAGACTGAATACAATGGGAAATAGAGAAGAACAAATATCCAAAATAATGGAATTTTCAATAGGAAATAACTGGAAAATTTCTCTATCCAGTCACCCTTTCCACTGAATAGGACTGTTGTTAAGAACCTTTCGTACAGTTTGAATATAAGGAAAGTTAATGAATTGTGTACAAAACTTCTTTTGAAGGAAATCCGAGAGAATTGATATCAACTATAATATCACAAACAGTAAAAGAAGCAAATGGAAAACTAGACTCAGAATGTGAATTAGTAAAGAACAAGTAAGAAAAGGAACTGTTTTTTCATACAGGAATAAAAGGAACAGTGCTTTGGACAAAACATTTTCAGACTGAAAAGGATTGCTGTTACGAATCTTTTGATCAATCTTTAAATATAAAGAAGATTATGCAACTTGTACAGAAAGTTCCATTGGAGCAAATGGGAGAGAATTTACATCAATTACAATGATCTGAAATGCAAGGGAAACAAAGGGAAACCTAGACTGAATACAATGGGAAATAGAGAAGAACAAATATCCAAAATAATGGAATTTTCAGTAGGAAATAACTTGAAGATTTCTCTACCCAGTAACCCTTTCCACTGAATAGGACTGTTGTTAAGAACCCTTTCGTACACTTTGAATATAAGGAAGATAATGAATTGTGTACAAAACTTCTTTTGAAGGAAATCCGAGAGAATTGATATCAACTATAATATCACAAACAGTAAAAGAAGCAAAAGGAAAACTAGACTCAGAATGTGAATTAGTAAAAAACAAGTAAGAAAAGGAACAGTTTTTTCATACAGGAATAACAGGAACAGTGCTTTGGACAAAACATTTTCAGACTGAAAAGGATTGCTGTTACGAATCCTTTGATCAATCTTTAAATATAAAGAAGATTATGCAACTTGTACAGAAAGTTCCATTGGAGCAAATGGGAGAGAATTTACATCAATCACAATGATCTGAAATGCAAGGGAAACAAAGGGAAACCTAGACGCAATACAATGGGAAATAGAGAAGAACAAATATCCAAAATAATGGAATTTTCAATAGGAAATAACTTGAAGATTTCTCTACCCAGTCACCCTTTCCACTGAATAGGACTGTTGTTAAGAACCCTTTCGTACAGTTTGAATATAACGAAGATAATGAATTGTGTACAAAACTTCTTTTGAAGGAAATCCGAGAGAATTGATATCAACTATAATATCACAAACAGTAAAAGAAGCAAATGGAAAACTAGACTCAGAATGTGAATTAGTAAAAAACAAGTAAGAAAAGGAACTGTTTTTTCATACAGGAATAACAGGAACAGTGCTTTGGACAAAACATTTTCAGACTGAAAAGGATTGCTGTTACGAATCCTTTGATCAATCTTTAAATATAAAGAAGATTATGCAACTTGTACAGAAAGTTCCATTGGAGCAAATGGGAGAGAATTTACATCAATTACAATAATCTGAAATGCAAGGGAAACAAAGGGAAAACTAGACTCAATACAATGGGAAATAGAGAAGAACAAATATCCAAAATAATGGAATTTTCAGTAGGAAATAACTTGAAGATTTCTCTACCCAGTCACCCTTTCCACTGAATAGGACTGTTGTTAAGAACCCTTTCGTACAGTTTGAATATAAGAAAGATCATGAATTGTGTACAAAACTTCTTTTGAAGGAAATCCGAGAGAATTGATATCAACTATAATATCACAAACAGTAAAAAAAGCAAATGGAAAACTAGACTCAGAATGTGAATTAGTAAAGAACAAGTAAGAAAAGGTATTGTTTTTTCATACAGGAATAACAGGAACAGTGCTTTGGACAAAACATTTTCAGACTGAAAAGGATTGCTGTTACGAATCCTTTGATCAATCTTTAAATATAAAGAAGATTATGCAACTTGTACAGAAAGTTCCATTGGAGCAAATGGGAGAGAATTTACATCAATCACAATGATCTGAAATGCAAGGGAAACAAAGGGAAACCTAGACGCAATACAATGGGAAATAGAGAAGAACAAATATCCAAAATAATGGAATTTTCAGTAGGAAATAACTTGAAGATTTCTCTACCCAGTAACCCTTTCCACTGAATAGGACTGTTGTTAAGAACCCTTTCGTACAGTTTGAATATAAGGAAGATAATGAATTGTGTACAAAACTTCTTTGGAAGAAAATCCGAGAGAATTGATATCAACTATAATATCACAAACAGTAAAAGAAGGAAATGGAAAACTAGACTCAGAATGTGAATTAGTAAAGAACAAGTAAGAAAAGGAATTGTTTTTTCAAAAAGGAATAACAGGAACAGTGCTTTGGACAAAACATTTTCAGACTGAAAAGGATTGCTGTTACGAATCCTTTGATCAATCTTTAAATATAAAGAAGATTATGCAACTTGTACAGAAAGTTCCATTGGAGCAAATGGGAGAG
Source organism: Sminthopsis crassicaudata (assembly GCF_048593235.1). Taxonomy (NCBI): domain Eukaryota; kingdom Metazoa; phylum Chordata; class Mammalia; order Dasyuromorphia; family Dasyuridae; genus Sminthopsis; species Sminthopsis crassicaudata. The sequence continues at coordinate 204,225,043 of NC_133619.1, forward strand.
AATTTCCATCAATTACAATGATCTGAAATGCAAGGGAAACAAAGGGAAACCTAGACTGAATACAATGGGAAATAGAGAAGAACAAATATCCAAAATAATGGAATTTTCAATAGGAAATAACTGGAAAATTTCTCTATCCAGTCACCCTTTCCACTGAATAGGACTGTTGTTAAGAACCTTTCATACAGTTTGAATATAAGGAAGATAATGAATTGTGTACAAAACTTCTTTTGAAGGAAATCCGAGAGAATTGATATCAACTATAATATCACAAACAGTAAAAGAAGCAAATGGAAAACTAGACTCAGAATGTGAATTAGTAAAGAACAAGTAAGAAAAGGACCTGTTTTTTCATACAGGAATAAAAGGAACAGTGCTTTGGACAAAACATTTTCAGACTGAAAAGGATTGCTGTTACGAATCCTTTGATCAATCTTTAAATATAAAGAAGATTATGCAACTTGTACAGAAAGTTCCATTGGAGCAAATGGGATAGAATTTACATCAATTACAATGATCTGAAATGCAAGGGAAACAAAGGGAAACCTAGACTCAATACAATGGGAAATAGAGAAGAACAAATATCCAAAATAATGGAATTTTCAGTAGGAAATAACTTGAAGATTTCTCTACCCAGTCACCCTTTCCACTGAATAGGACTGTTGTTAAGAACCCTTTCGTACACTTTGAATATAAGGAAGATAATGAATTGTGTACAAAACTTCTTTGGAAGAAAATCCGAGAGAATTGATATCAACTATAATATCACAAACAGTAAAAAAAGCAAATGGAAAACTAGACTCAGAATGTGAATTAGTAAAGAACAAGTAAGAAAAGGTATTGTTTTTTCATACAGGAATAACAGGAACAGTGCTTTGGACAAAACATTTTCAGACTGAAAAGGATTGCTGTTACGAATCCTTTGATCAATCTTTAAATATAAAGAAGATTATGCAACTTGTACAGAAAGTTCCATTGGAGCAAATGGGAGAGAATTTACATCAATCACAATGATCTGAAATGCAAGGGAAACAAAGGGAAACCTAGACGCAATACAATGGGAAATAGAGAAGAACAAATATCCAAAATAATGGAATTTTCAGTAGGAAATAACTTGAAGATTTCTCTACCCAGTAACCCTTTCCACTGAATAGGACTGTTGTTAAGAACCCTTTCGTACAGTTTGAATATAAGGAAGATAATGAATTGTGTACAAAACTTCTTTGGAAGAAAATCCGAGAGAATTGATATCAACTATAATATCACAAACAGTAAAAGAAGGAAATGGAAAACTAGACTCAGAATGTGAATTAGTAAAGAACAAGTAAGAAAAGGAATTGTTTTTTCAAAAAGGAATAACAGGAACAGTGCTTTGGACAAAACATTTTCAGACTGAAAAGGATTGCTGTTACGAATCCTTTGATCAATCTTTAAATATAAAGAAGATTATGCAACTTGTACAGAAAGTTCCATTGGAGCAAATGGGAGAGAATTTCCATCAATTACAATGATCTGAAATGCAAGGGAAACAAAGGGAAACCTAGACTGAATACAATGGGAAATAGAGAAGAACAAATATCCAAAATAATGGAATTTTCAATAGGAAATAACTGGAAAATTTCTCTATCCAGTCACCCTTTCCACTGAATAGGACTGTTGTTAAGAACCTTTCATACAGTTTGAATATAAGGAAGATAATGAATTGTGTACAAAACTTCTTTTGAAGGAAATCCGAGAGAATTGATATCAACTATAATATCACAAACAGTAAAAGAAGCAAATGGAAAACTAGACTCAGAATGTGAATTAGTAAAGAACAAGTAAGAAAAGGACCTGTTTTTTCATACAGGAATAAAAGGAACAGTGCTTTGGACAAAACATTTTCAGACTGAAAAGGATTGCTGTTACGAATCCTTTGATCAATCTTTAAATATAAAGAAGATTATGCAACTTGTACAGAAAGTTCCATTGGAGCAAATGGGATAGAATTTACATCAATTACAATGATCTGAAATGCAAGGGAAACAAAGGGAAACCTAGACTCAATACAATGGGAAATAGAGAAGAACAAATATCCAAAATAATGGAATTTTCAGTAGGAAATAACTTGAAGATTTCTCTACCCAGTCACCCTTTCCACTGAATAGGACTGTTGTTAAGAACCTTTCGTACAGTTTGAATATAAGGAAAGTTAATGAATTGTGTACAAAACTTCTTTTGAAGGAAATCCGAGAGAATTGATATCAACTATAATATCACAAACAGTAAAAGAAGCAAATGGAAAACTAGACTCAGAATGTGAATTAATAAAGAACAAGTAAGAAAAGGAACTGTTTTTTCATACAGGAATAAAAGGAACAGTGCTTTGGACAAAACATTTTCAGACTGAAAAGGATTGCTGTTACGAATCCTTTGATCAATCTTTAAATATAAAGAAGATTATGCAACTTGTACAGAAAGTTCCATTGGAGCAAATGGGATAGAATTTACATCAATTACAATGATCTGAAATGCAAGGGAAACAAAGGGAAACCTAGACTCAATACAATGGGAAATAGAGAAGAACAAATATCCAAAATAATGGAATTTTCAGTAGGAAATAACTTGAAGATTTCTCTACCCAGTCACCCTTTCCACTGAATAGGACTGTTGTTAAGAACCCTTTCGTACAGTTTGAATATAACGAAGATAATGAATTGTGTACAAAACTTCTTTTGAAGGAAATCCGAGAGAATTGATATCAACTATAATATCACAAACAGTAAAAGAAGCAAATGGAAAACTAGACTCAGAATGTGAATTAGTAAAGAACAAGTAAGAAAAGGAACTGTTTTTTCATACAGGAATAACAGGAACAGTGCTTTGGACAAAACATTTTCAGACTGAAAAGGATTGCTGTTACGAATCTTTTGATCAATCTTTAAATATAAAGAAGATTATGCAACTTGTACAGAAAGTTCCATTGGAGCAAATGGGAGAGAATTTACATCAATTACAATGATCTGAAATGCAAGGGAAACAAAGGGAAACCTAGACTGAATACAATGGGAAATAGAGAAGAACAAATATCCAAAATAATGGAATTTTCAGTAGGAAATAACTTGAAGATTTCTCTACCCAGTAACCCTTTCCACTGAATAGGACTGTTGTTAAGAACCCTTTCGTACAGTTTGAATATAAGGAAGATAATGAATTGTGTACAAAACTTCTTTGGAAGAAAATCCGAGAGAATTGATATCAACTATAATATCACAAACAGTAAAAAAAGCAAATGGAAAACTAGACTCAGAATGTGAATTAGTAAAGAACAAGTAAGAAAAGGTATTGTTTTTTCATACAGGAATAACAGGAACAGTGCTTTGGACAAAACATTTTCAGACTGAAAAGGATTGCTGTTACGAATCCTTTGATCAATCTTTAAATATAAAGAAGATTATGTAACTTGTACAGAAAGTTCCATTGGAGCAAATGGGAGAGAATTTACATCAATCACAATGATCTGAAATGCAAGGGAAACAAAGGGAAACCTAGACGCAATACAATGGGAAATAGAGAAGAACAAATATCCAAAATAATGGAATTTTCAGTAGGAAATAACTTGAAGATTTCTCTACCCAGTAACCCTTTCCACTGAATAGGACTGTTGTTAAGAACCCTTTCGTACAGTTTGAATATAAGGAAGATAATGAATTGTGTACAAAACTTCTTTGGAAGAAAATCCGAGAGAATTGATATCAACTATAATATCACAAACAGTAAAAGAAGCAAATGGAAAACTAGACTCAGAATGTGAATTAGTAAAGAACAAGTAAGAAAAGGAATTGTTTTTTCAAAAAGGAATAACAGGAACAGTGCTTTGGACAAAACATTTTCAGACTGAAAAGGATTGCTGTTACGAATCCTTTGATCAATCTTTAAATATAAAGAAGATTATGCAACTTGTACAGAAAGTTCCATTGGAGCAAATGGGAGAGAATTTCCATCAATTACAATGATCTGAAATGCAAGGGAAACAAAGGGAAACCTAGACTGAATACAATGGGAAATAGAGAAGAACAAATATCCAAAATAATGGAATTTTCAATAGGAAATAACTGGAAAATTTCTCTATCCAGTCACCCTTTCCACTGAATAGGACTGTTGTTAAGAACCTTTCGTACAGTTTGAATATAAGGAAAGTTAATGAATTGTGTACAAAACTTCTTTTGAAGGAAATCCGAGAGAATTGATATCAACTATAATATCACAAACAGTAAAAGAAGCAAATGGAAAACTAGACTCAGAATGTGAATTAGTAAAGAACAAGTAAGAAAAGGAACTGTTTTTTCATACAGGAATAAAAGGAACAGTGCTTTGGACAAAACATTTTCAGACTGAAAAGGATTGCTGTTACGAATCTTTTGATCAATCTTTAAATATAAAGAAGATTATGCAACTTGTACAGAAAGTTCCATTGGAGCAAATGGGAGAGAATTTACATCAATTACAATGATCTGAAATGCAAGGGAAACAAAGGGAAACCTAGACTGAATACAATGGGAAATAGAGAAGAACAAATATCCAAAATAATGGAATTTTCAGTAGGAAATAACTTGAAGATTTCTCTACCCAGTAACCCTTTCCACTGAATAGGACTGTTGTTAAGAACCCTTTCGTACACTTTGAATATAAGGAAGATAATGAATTGTGTACAAAACTTCTTTTGAAGGAAATCCGAGAGAATTGATATCAACTATAATATCACAAACAGTAAAAGAAGCAAAAGGAAAACTAGACTCAGAATGTGAATTAGTAAAAAACAAGTAAGAAAAGGAACAGTTTTTTCATACAGGAATAACAGGAACAGTGCTTTGGACAAAACATTTTCAGACTGAAAAGGATTGCTGTTACGAATCCTTTGATCAATCTTTAAATATAAAGAAGATTATGCAACTTGTACAGAAAGTTCCATTGGAGCAAATGGGAGAGAATTTACATCAATCACAATGATCTGAAATGCAAGGGAAACAAAGGGAAACCTAGACGCAATACAATGGGAAATAGAGAAGAACAAATATCCAAAATAATGGAATTTTCAATAGGAAATAACTTGAAGATTTCTCTACCCAGTCACCCTTTCCACTGAATAGGACTGTTGTTAAGAACCCTTTCGTACAGTTTGAATATAACGAAGATAATGAATTGTGTACAAAACTTCTTTTGAAGGAAATCCGAGAGAATTGATATCAACTATAATATCACAAACAGTAAAAGAAGCAAATGGAAAACTAGACTCAGAATGTGAATTAGTAAAAAACAAGTAAGAAAAGGAACTGTTTTTTCATACAGGAATAACAGGAACAGTGCTTTGGACAAAACATTTTCAGACTGAAAAGGATTGCTGTTACGAATCCTTTGATCAATCTTTAAATATAAAGAAGATTATGCAACTTGTACAGAAAGTTCCATTGGAGCAAATGGGAGAGAATTTACATCAATTACAATAATCTGAAATGCAAGGGAAACAAAGGGAAAACTAGACTCAATACAATGGGAAATAGAGAAGAACAAATATCCAAAATAATGGAATTTTCAGTAGGAAATAACTTGAAGATTTCTCTACCCAGTCACCCTTTCCACTGAATAGGACTGTTGTTAAGAACCCTTTCGTACAGTTTGAATATAAGAAAGATCATGAATTGTGTACAAAACTTCTTTTGAAGGAAATCCGAGAGAATTGATATCAACTATAATATCACAAACAGTAAAAAAAGCAAATGGAAAACTAGACTCAGAATGTGAATTAGTAAAGAACAAGTAAGAAAAGGTATTGTTTTTTCATACAGGAATAACAGGAACAGTGCTTTGGACAAAACATTTTCAGACTGAAAAGGATTGCTGTTACGAATCCTTTGATCAATCTTTAAATATAAAGAAGATTATGCAACTTGTACAGAAAGTTCCATTGGAGCAAATGGGAGAGAATTTACATCAATCACAATGATCTGAAATGCAAGGGAAACAAAGGGAAACCTAGACGCAATACAATGGGAAATAGAGAAGAACAAATATCCAAAATAATGGAATTTTCAGTAGGAAATAACTTGAAGATTTCTCTACCCAGTAACCCTTTCCACTGAATAGGACTGTTGTTAAGAACCCTTTCGTACAGTTTGAATATAAGGAAGATAATGAATTGTGTACAAAACTTCTTTGGAAGAAAATCCGAGAGAATTGATATCAACTATAATATCACAAACAGTAAAAGAAGGAAATGGAAAACTAGACTCAGAATGTGAATTAGTAAAGAACAAGTAAGAAAAGGAATTGTTTTTTCAAAAAGGAATAACAGGAACAGTGCTTTGGACAAAACATTTTCAGACTGAAAAGGATTGCTGTTACGAATCCTTTGATCAATCTTTAAATATAAAGAAGATTATGCAACTTGTACAGAAAGTTCCATTGGAGCAAATGGGAGAGAATTTCCATCAATTACAATGATCTGAAATGCAAGGGAAACAAAGGGAAACCTAGACTGAATACAATGGGAAATAGAGAAGAACAAATATCCAAAATAATGGAATTTTCAATAGGAAATAACTGGAAAATTTCTCTATCCAGTCACCCTTTCCACTGAATAGGACTGTTGTTAAGAACCTTTCATACAGTTTGAATATAAGGAAGATAATGAATTGTGTACAAAACTTCTTTTGAAGGAAATCCGAGAGAATTGATATCAACTATAATATCACAAACAGTAAAAGAAGCAAATGGAAAACTAGACTCAGAATGTGAATTAGTAAAGAACAAGTAAGAAAAGGACCTGTTTTTTCATACAGGAATAAAAGGAACAGTGCTTTGGACAAAACATTTTCAGACTGAAAAGGATTGCTGTTACGAATCCTTTGATCAATCTTTAAATATAAAGAAGATTATGCAACTTGTACAGAAAGTTCCATTGGAGCAAATGGGATAGAATTTACATCAATTACAATGATCTGAAATGCAAGGGAAACAAAGGGAAACCTAGACTCAATACAATGGGAAATAGAGAAGAACAAATATCCAAAATAATGGAATTTTCAGTAGGAAATAACTTGAAGATTTCTCTACCCAGTCACCCTTTCCACTGAATAGGACTGTTGTTAAGAACCTTTCGTACAGTTTGAATATAAGGAAAGTTAATGAATTGTGTACAAAACTTCTTTTGAAGGAAATCCGAGAGAATTGATATCAACTATAATATCACAAACAGTAAAAGAAGCAAATGGAAAACTAGACTCAGAATGTGAATTAATAAAGAAGAAGTAAGAAAAGGAACTGTTTTTTCATACAGGAATAAAAGGAACAGTGCTTTGGACAAAACATTTTCAGACTGAAAAGGATTGCTGTTACGAATCCTTTGATCAATCTTTAAATATAAAGAAGATTATGCAACTTGTACAGAAAGTTCCATTGGAGCAAATGGGATAGAATTTACATCAATTACAATGATCTGAAATGCAAGGGAAACAAAGGGAAACCTAGACTCAATACAATGGGAAATAGAGAAGAACAAATATCCAAAATAATGGAATTTTCAGTAGGAAATAACTTGAAGATTTCTCTACCCAGTCACCCTTTCCACTGAATAGGACTGTTGTTAAGAACCCTTTCGTACAGTTTGAATATAACGAAGATAATGAATTGTGTACAAAACTTCTTTTGAAGGAAATCCGAGAGAATTGATATCAACTATAATATCACAAACAGTAAAAGAAGCAAATGGAAAACTAGACTCAGAATGTGAATTAGTAAAGAACAAGTAAGAAAAGGAACTGTTTTTTCATACAGGAATAACAGGAACAGTGCTTTGGACAAAACATTTTCAGACTGAAAAGGATTGCTGTTACGAATCTTTTGATCAATCTTTAAATATAAAGAAGATTATGCAACTTGTACAGAAAGTTCCATTGGAGCAAATGGGAGAGAATTTACATCAATTACAATGATCTGAAATGCAAGGGAAACAAAGGGAAACCTAGACTGAATACAATGGGAAATAGAGAAGAACAAATATCCAAAATAATGGAATTTTCAGTAGGAAATAACTTGAAGATTTCTCTACCCAGTAACCCTTTCCACTGAATAGGACTGTTGTTAAGAACCCTTTCGTACAGTTTGAATATAAGGAAGATAATGAATTGTGTACAAAACTTCTTTGGAAGAAAATCCGAGAGAATTGATATCAACTATAATATCACAAACAGTAAAAAAAGCAAATGGAAAACTAGACTCAGAATGTGAATTAGTAAAGAACAAGTAAGAAAAGGTATTGTTTTTTCATACAGGAATAACAGGAACAGTGCTTTGGACAAAACATTTTCAGACTGAAAAGGATTGCTGTTACGAATCCTTTGATCAATCTTTAAATATAAAGAAGATTATGTAACTTGTACAGAAAGTTCCATTGGAGCAAATGGGAGAGAATTTACATCAATCACAATGATCTGAAATGCAAGGGAAACAAAGGGAAACCTAGACGCAATACAATGGGAAATAGAGAAGAACAAATATCCAAAATAATGGAATTTTCAGTAGGAAATAACTTGAAGATTTCTCTACCCAGTAACCCTTTCCACTGAATAGGACTGTTGTTAAGAACCCTTTCGTACAGTTTGAATATAAGGAAGATAATGAATTGTGTACAAAACTTCTTTGGAAGAAAATCCGAGAGAATTGATATCAACTATAATATCACAAACAGTAAAAGAAGCAAATGGAAAACTAGACTCAGAATGTGAATTAGTAAAGAACAAGTAAGAAAAGGAATTGTTTTTTCAAAAAGGAATAACAGGAACAGTGCTTTGGACAAAACATTTTCAGACTGAAAAGGATTGCTGTTACGAATCCTTTGATCAATCTTTAAATATAAAGAAGATTATGCAACTTGTACAGAAAGTTCCATTGGAGCAAATGGGAGAGAATTTCCATCAATTACAATGATCTGAAATGCAAGGGAAACAAAGGGAAACCTAGACTGAATACAATGGGAAATAGAGAAGAACAAATATCCAAAATAATGGAATTTTCAATAGGAAATAACTGGAAAATTTCTCTATCCAGTCACCCTTTCCACTGAATAGGACTGTTGTTAAGAACCTTTCGTACAGTTTGAATATAAGGAAAGTTAATGAATTGTGTACAAAACTTCTTTTGAAGGAAATCCGAGAGAATTGATATCAACTATAATATCACAAACAGTAAAAGAAGCAAATGGAAAACTAGACTCAGAATGTGAATTAGTAAAGAACAAGTAAGAAAAGGAACTGTTTTTTCATACAGGAATAAAAGGAACAGTGCTTTGGACAAAACATTTTCAGACTGAAAAGGATTGCTGTTACGAATCTTTTGATCAATCTTTAAATATAAAGAAGATTATGCAACTTGTACAGAAAGTTCCATTGGAGCAAATGGGAGAGAATTTACATCAATTACAATGATCTGAAATGCAAGGGAAACAAAGGGAAACCTAGACTGAATACAATGGGAAATAGAGAAGAACAAATATCCAAAATAATGGAATTTTCAGTAGGAAATAACTTGAAGATTTCTCTACCCAGTAACCCTTTCCACTGAATAGGACTGTTGTTAAGAACCCTTTCGTACACTTTGAATATAAGGAAGATAATGAATTGTGTACAAAACTTCTTTTGAAGGAAATCCGAGAGAATTGATATCAACTATAATATCACAAACAGTAAAAGAAGCAAAAGGAAAACTAGACTCAGAATGTGAATTAGTAAAGAACAAGTAAGAAAAGGAATTGTTTTTTCAAAAAGGAATAACAGGAACAGTGCTTTGGACAAAACATTTTCAGACTGAAAAGGATTGCTGTTACGAATCCTTTGATCAATCTTTAAATATAAAGAAGATTATGCAACTTGTACAGAAAGTTCCATTGGAGCAAATGGGAGAGAATTTCCATCAATTACAATGATCTGAAATGCAAGGGAAACAAAGGGAAACCTAGACTGAATACAATGGGAAATAGAGAAGAACAAATATCCAAAATAATGGAATTTTCAATAGGAAATAACTGGAAAATTTCTCTATCCAGTCACCCTTTCCACTGAATAGGACTGTTGTTAAGAACCTTTCATACAGTTTGAATATAAGGAAGATAATGAATTGTGTACAAAACTTCTTTTGAAGGAAATCCGAGAGAATTGATATCAACTATAATATCACAAACAGTAAAAGAAGCAAATGGAAAACTAGACTCAGAATGTGAATTAGTAAAGAACAAGTAAGAAAAGGACCTGTTTTTTCATACAGGAATAAAAGGAACAGTGCTTTGGACAAAACATTTTCAGACTGAAAAGGATTGCTGTTACGAATCCTTTGATCAATCTTTAAATATAAAGAAGATTATGCAACTTGTACAGAAAGTTCCATTGGAGCAAATGGGATAGAATTTACATCAATTACAATGATCTGAAATGCAAGGGAAACAAAGGGAAACCTAGACTCAATACAATGGGAAATAGAGAAGAACAAATATCCAAAATAATGGAATTTTCAGTAGGAAATAACTTGAAGATTTCTCTACCCAGTCACCCTTTCCACTGAATAGGACTGTTGTTAAGAACCTTTCGTACAGTTTGAATATAAGGAAAGTTAATGAATTGTGTACAAAACTTCTTTTGAAGGAAATCCGAGAGAATTGATATCAACTATAATATCACAAACAGTAAAAGAAGCAAATGGAAAACTAGACTCAGAATGTGAATTAATAAAGAAGAAGTAAGAAAAGGAACTGTTTTTTCATACAGGAATAAAAGGAACAGTGCTTTGGACAAAACATTTTCAGACTGAAAAGGATTGCTGTTACGAATCCTTTGATCAATCTTTAAATATAAAGAAGATTATGCAACTTGTACAGAAAGTTCCATTGGAGCAAATGGGATAGAATTTACATCAATTACAATGATCTGAAATGCAAGGGAAACAAAGGGAAACCTAGACTCAATACAATGGGAAATAGAGAAGAACAAATATCCAAAATAATGGAATTTTCAGTAGGAAATAACTTGAAGATTTCTCTACCCAGTCACCCTTTCCACTGAATAGGACTGTTGTTAAGAACCCTTTCGTACAGTTTGAATATAACGAAGATAATGAATTGTGTACAAAACTTCTTTTGAAGGAAATCCGAGAGAATTGATATCAACTATAATATCACAAACAGTAAAAGAAGCAAATGGAAAACTAGACTCAGAATGTGAATTAGTAAAGAACAAGTAAGAAAAGGAACTGTTTTTTCATACAGGAATAACAGGAACAGTGCTTTGGACAAAACATTTTCAGACTGAAAAGGATTGCTGTTACGAATCTTTTGATCAATCTTTAAATATAAAGAAGATTATGCAACTTGTACAGAAAGTTCCATTGGAGCAAATGGGAGAGAATTTACATCAATTACAATGATCTGAAATGCAAGGGAAACAAAGGGAAACCTAGACTGAATACAATGGGAAATAGAGAAGAACAAATATCCAAAATAATGGAATTTTCAGTAGGAAATAACTTGAAGATTTCTCTACCCAGTAACCCTTTCCACTGAATAGGACTGTTGTTAAGAACCCTTTCGTACAGTTTGAATATAAGGAAGATAATGAATTGTGTACAAAACTTCTTTGGAAGAAAATCCGAGAGAATTGATATCAACTATAATATCACAAACAGTAAAAAAAGCAAATGGAAAACTAGACTCAGAATGTGAATTAGTAAAGAACAAGTAAGAAAAGGTATTGTTTTTTCATACAGGAATAACAGGAACAGTGCTTTGGACAAAACATTTTCAGACTGAAAAGGATTGCTGTTACGAATCCTTTGATCAATCTTTAAATATAAAGAAGATTATGTAACTTGTACAGAAAGTTCCATTGGAGCAAATGGGAGAGAATTTACATCAATCACAATGATCTGAAATGCAAGGGAAACAAAGGGAAACCTAGACGCAATACAATGGGAAATAGAGAAGAACAAATATCCAAAATAATGGAATTTTCAGTAGGAAATAACTTGAAGATTTCTCTACCCAGTAACCCTTTCCACTGAATAGGACTGTTGTTAAGAACCCTTTCGTACAGTTTGAATATAAGGAAGATAATGAATTGTGTACAAAACTTCTTTGGAAGAAAATCCGAGAGAATTGATATCAACTATAATATCACAAACAGTAAAAGAAGCAAATGGAAAACTAGACTCAGAATGTGAATTAGTAAAGAACAAGTAAGAAAAGGAATTGTTTTTTCAAAAAGGAATAACAGGAACAGTGCTTTGGACAAAACATTTTCAGACTGAAAAGGATTGCTGTTACGAATCCTTTGATCAATCTTTAAATATAAAGAAGATTATGCAACTTGTACAGAAAGTTCCATTGGAGCAAATGGGAGAGAATTTCCATCAATTACAATGATCTGAAATGCAAGGGAAACAAAGGGAAACCTAGACTGAATACAATGGGAAATAGAGAAGAACAAATATCCAAAATAATGGAATTTTCAATAGGAAATAACTGGAAAATTTCTCTATCCAGTCACCCTTTCCACTGAATAGGACTGTTGTTAAGAACCTTTCGTACAGTTTGAATATAAGGAAAGTTAATGAATTGTGTACAAAACTTCTTTTGAAGGAAATCCGAGAGAATTGATATCAACTATAATATCACAAACAGTAAAAGAAGCAAATGGAAAACTAGACTCAGAATGTGAATTAGTAAAGAACAAGTAAGAAAAGGAACTGTTTTTTCATACAGGAATAAAAGGAACAGTGCTTTGGACAAAACATTTTCAGACTGAAAAGGATTGCTGTTACGAATCTTTTGATCAATCTTTAAATATAAAGAAGATTATGCAACTTGTACAGAAAGTTCCATTGGAGCAAATGGGAGAGAATTTACATCAATTACAATGATCTGAAATGCAAGGGAAACAAAGGGAAACCTAGACTGAATACAATGGGAAATAGAGAAGAACAAATATCCAAAATAATGGAATTTTCAGTAGGAAATAACTTGAAGATTTCTCTACCCAGTAACCCTTTCCACTGAATAGGACTGTTGTTAAGAACCCTTTCGTACACTTTGAATATAAGGAAGATAATGAATTGTGTACAAAACTTCTTTTGAAGGAAATCCGAGAGAATTGATATCAACTATAATATCACAAACAGTAAAAGAAGCAAAAGGAAAACTAGACTCAGAATGTGAATTAGTAAAAAACAAGTAAGAAAAGGAACAGTTTTTTCATACAGGAATAACAGGAACAGTGCTTTGGACAAAACATTTTCAGACTGAAAAGGATTGCTGTTACGAATCCTTTGATCAATCTTTAAATATAAAGAAGATTATGCAACTTGTACAGAAAGTTCCATTGGAGCAAATGGGAGAGAATTTACATCAATCACAATGATCTGAAATGCAAGGGAAACAAAGGGAAACCTAGACGCAATACAATGGGAAATAGAGAAGAACAAATATCCAAAATAATGGAATTTTCAATAGGAAATAACTTGAAGATTTCTCTACCCAGTCACCCTTTCCACTGAATAGGACTGTTGTTAAGAACCCTTTCGTACAGTTTGAATATAACGAAGATAATGAATTGTGTACAAAACTTCTTTTGAAGGAAATCCGAGAGAATTGATATCAACTATAATATCACAAACAGTAAAAGAAGCAAATGGAAAACTAGACTCAGAATGTGAATTAGTAAAAAACAAGTAAGAAAAGGAACTGTTTTTTCATACAGGAATAACAGGAACAGTGCTTTGGACAAAACATTTTCAGACTGAAAAGGATTGCTGTTACGAATCCTTTGATCAATCTTTAAATATAAAGAAGATTATGCAACTTGTACAGAAAGTTCCATTGGAGCAAATGGGAGAGAATTTACATCAATTACAATAATCTGAAATGCAAGGGAAACAAAGGGAAAACTAGACTCAATACAATGGGAAATAGAGAAGAACAAATATCCAAAATAATGGAATTTTCAGTAGGAAATAACTTGAAGATTTCTCTACCCAGTCACCCTTTCCACTGAATAGGACTGTTGTTAAGAACCCTTTCGTACAGTTTGAATATAAGAAAGATCATGAATTGTGTACAAAACTTCTTTTGAAGGAAATCCGAGAGAATTGATATCAACTATAATATCACAAACAGTAAAAGAAGCAAATGGAAAACTAGACTCAGAATGTGAATTAGTAAAGAACAAGTAAGAAAAGGAACTGTTTTTTCATACAGGAATAACAGGAACAGTGCTTTGGACAAAACATTTTCAGACTGAAAAGGATTGCTGTTACGAATCCTTTGATCAATCTTTAAATATAAAGAAGATTATGCAACTTGTACAGAAAGTTCCATTGGAGCAAATGGGATAGAATTTACATCAATTACAATGATCTGAAATGCAAGGGAAACAAAGGGAAACCTAGACTGAATAACATGGGAAATAGAGAAGAACAAATATCCAAAATAATGGAATTTTCAGTAGGAAATAACTTGAAGATTTCTCTATCCAGTCACCCTTTCCACTGAATAGGACTGTTGTTAAGAACCTTTCGTACAGTTTGAATATAAGGAAGATAATGAATTGTGTACAAAACTTCTTTTGAAGGAAATCCGAGAGAATTGATATCAACTATAATATCACAAACAGTAAAAGAAGCAAATGGAAAACTAGACTCAGAATGTGAATTAGTAAAGAACAAGTAAGAAAAGGAACTGTTTTTTCATACAGGAATAAAAGGAACAGTGCTTTGGACAAAACATTTTCAGACTGAAAAGGATTGCTGTTACGAATCCTTTGTCAATCTTTAAATATAAAGAAGATTATGCAACTTGTACAGAAAGTTCCATTGGAGCAAATGGGATAGAATTTACATCAATTACAATGATCTGAAATGCAAGGGAAACAAAGGGAAACCTAGACTCAATACAATGGGAAATAGAGAAGAACAAATATCCAAAATAATGGAATTTTCAGTAGGAAATAACTTGAAGATTTCTCTAGCCAGTCACCCTTTCCACTGAATAGGACTGTTGTTAAGAACCCTTTCGTACAGTTTGAATATAACGAAGATAATGAATTGTGTACAAAACTTCTTTTGAAGGAAATCTGAGAGAATTGATATCAACTATAATATCACAAACAGTAAAAGAAGCAAATGGAAAACTAGACTCAGAATGTGAATTAGTAAAGAACAAGTAAGAAAAGGAACTGTTTTTTCATACAGGAATAACAGGAACAGTGCTTTGGACAAAACATTTTCAGACTGAAAAGGATTGCTGTTACGAATCCTTTGATCAATCTTTAAATATAAAGAAGATTATGCAACTTGTACAGAAAGTTCCATTGGAGCAAATGGGATAGAATTTACATCAATTACAATGATCTGAAATGCAAGGGAAACAAAGGGAAACCTAGACTGAATAACATGGGAAATAGAGAAGAACAAATATCCAAAATAATGGAATTTTCAGTAGGAAATAACTTGAAGATTTCTCTATCCAGTCACCCTTTCCACTGAATAGGACTGTTGTTAAGAACCCTTTCGTACAGTTTGAATATAACGAAGATAATGAATTGTGTACAAAACTTCTTTTGAAGGAAATCCGAGAGAATTGATATCAACTATAATATCACAAACAGTAAAAGAAGCAAATGGAAAACTAGACTCAGAATGTGAATTAGTAAAGAACAAGTAAGAAAAGGAACTGTTTTTTCATACAGGAATAACAGGAACAGTGCTTTGGACAAAACATTTTCAGACTGAAAAGGATTGCTGTTACGAATCTTTTGATCAATCTTTAAATATAAAGAAGATTATGCAACTTGTACAGAAAGTTCCATTGGAGCAAATGGGAGAGAATTTACATCAATTACAATGATCTGAAATGCAAGGGAAACAAAGGGAAACCTAGACTGAATACAATGGGAAATAGAGAAGAACAAATATCCAAAGTAATGGAATTTTCAGTAGGAAATAACTTGAAGATTTCTCTACCCAGTAACCCTTTCCACTGAATAGGACTGTTGTTAAGAACCCTTTCGTACAGTTTGAATATAAGGAAGATAATGAATTGTGTACAAAACTTCTTTGGAAGAAAATCTGAGAGAATTGATATCAACTATAATATCACAAACAGTAAAAAAAGCAAATGGAAAACTAGACTCAGAATGTGAATTAGTAAAGAACAAGTAAGAAAAGGTATTGTTTTTTCATACAGGAATAACAGGAACAGTGCTTTGGACAAAACATTTTCAGACTGAAAAGGATTGCTGTTACGAATCCTTTGATCAATCTTTAAATATAAAGAAGATTATGCAACTTGTACAGAAAGTTCCATTGGAGCAAATGGGAGAGAATTTACATCAATCACAATGATCTGAAATGCAAGGGAAACAAAGGGAAACCTAGACGCAATACAATGGGAAATAGAGAAGAACAAATATCCAAAATAATGGAATTTTCAGTAGGAAATAACTTGAAGATTTCTCTACCCAGTCACCCTTTCCACTGAATAGGACTGTTGTTAAGAACCCTTTCGTACAGTTTGAATATAAGAAAGATCATGAATTGTGTACAAAACTTCTTTTGAAGGAAATCCGAGAGAATTGATATCAACTATAATATCACAAACAGTAAAAGAAGCAAATGGAAAACTAGACTCAGAATGTGAATTAGTAAAGAACAAGTAAGAAAAGGAACTGTTTTTTCATACAGGAATAACAGGAACAGTGCTTTGGACAAAACATTTTCAGACTGAAAAGGATTGCTGTTACGAATCTTTTGATCAATCTTTAAATATAAAGAAGATTATGCAACTTGTACAGAAAGTTCCATTGGAGCAAATGGGAGAGAATTTACATCAATTACAATGATCTGAAATGCAAGGGAAACAAAGGGAAACCTAGACTGAATACAATGGGAAATAGAGAAGAACAAATATCCAAAGTAATGGAATTTTCAGTAGGAAATAACTTGAAGATTTCTCTACCCAGTAACCCTTTCCACTGAATAGGACTGTTGTTAAGAACCCTTTCGTACAGTTTGAATATAAGGAAGATAATGAATTGTGTACAAAACTTCTTTGGAAGAAAATCTGAGAGAATTGATATCAACTATAATATCACAAACAGTAAAAAAAGCAAATGGAAAACTAGACTCAGAATGTGAATTAGTAAAGAACAAGTAAGAAAAGGTATTGTTTTTTCATACAGGAATAACAGGAACAGTGCTTTGGACAAAACATTTTCAGACTGAAAAGGATTGCTGTTACGAATCCTTTGATCAATCTTTAAATATAAAGAAGATTATGCAACTTGTACAGAAAGTTCCATTGGAGCAAATGGGAGAGAATTTACATCAATCACAATGATCTGAAATGCAAGGGAAACAAAGGGAAACCTAGACGCAATACAATGGGAAATAGAGAAGAACAAATATCCAAAATAATGGAATTTTCAGTAGGAAATAACTTGAAGATTTCTCTACCCAGTAACCCTTTCCACTGAATAGGACTGTTGTTAAGAACCCTTTCGTACAGTTTGAATATAAGGAAGATAATGAATTGTGTACAAAACTTCTTTGGAAGAAAATCCGAGAGAATTGATATCAACTATAATATCACAAACAGTAAAAGAAGCAAATGGAAAACTAGACTCAGAATGTGAATTAGTAAAGAACAAGTAAGAAAAGGAATTGTTTTTTCAAAAAGGAATAACAGGAACAGTGCTTTGGACAAAACATTTTCAGACTGAAAAGGATTGCTGTTACGAATCCTATGATCAATCTTTAAATATAAAGAAGATTATGCAACTTGTACAGAAAGTTCCATTGGAGCAAATGGGAGAGAATTTCCATCAATTACAATGATCTGAAATGCAAGGGAAACAAAGGGAAACCTAGACTGAATACAATGGGAAATAGAGAAGAACAAATATCCAAAATAATGGAATTTTCAATAGGAAATAACTGGAAAATTTCTCTATCCAGTCACCCTTTCCACTGAATAGGACTGTTGTTAAGAACCTTTCGTACAGTTTGAATATAAGGAAGATAATGAATTGTGTACAAAACTTCTTTTGAAGGAAATCCGAGAGAATTGATATCAACTATAATATCACAAACAGTAAAAGAAGCAAATGGAAAACTAGACTCAGAATGTGAATTAGTAAAGAACAAGTAAGAAAAGGAACTGTTTTTTCATACAGGAATAAAAGGAACAGTGCTTTGGACAAAACATTTTCAGACTGAAAAGGATTGCTGTTACGAATCCTTTGATCAATCTTTAAATATAAAGAAGATTATGCAACTTGTACAGAAAGTTCCATTGGAGCAAATGGGATAGAATTTACATCAATTACAATGATCTGAAATGCAAGGGAAACAAAGGGAAAACTAGACTCAATACAATGGGAAATAGAGAAGAACAAATATCCAAAATAATGGAATTTTCAGTAGGAAATAACTTGAAGATTTCTCTACCCAGTCACCCTTTCCACTGAATAGGACTGTTGTTAAGAACCTTTCGTACAGTTTGAATATAAGGAAAGTTAATGAATTGTGTACAAAACTTCTTTTGAAGGAAATCCGAGAGAATTGATATCAACTATAATATCACAAACAGTAAAAGAAGCAAATGGAAAACTAGACTCAGAATGTGAATTAGTAAAGAACAAGTAAGAAAAGGAACTGTTTTTTCATACAGGAATAACAGGAACAGTGCTTTGGACAAAACATTTTCAGACTGAAAAGGATTGCTGTTACGAATCTTTTGATCAATCTTTAAATATAAAGAAGATTATGCAACTTGTACAGAAAGTTCCATTGGAGCAAATGGGAGAGAATTTACATCAATTACAATGATCTGAAATGCAAGGGAAACAAAGGGAAACCTAGACTGAATACAATGGGAAATAGAGAAGAACAAATATCCAAAATAATGGAATTTTCAGTAGGAAATAACTTGAAGATTTCTTTACCCAGTAACCCTTTCCACTGAATAGGACTGTTGTTAAGAACCCTTTCGTACAGTTTGAATATAAGGAAGATAATGAATTGTGTACAAAACTTCTTTGGAAGAAAATCCGAGAGAATTGATATCAACTATAATATCACAAACAGTAAAAAAAGCAAATGGAAAACTAGACTCAGAATGTGAATTAGTAAAGAACAAGTAAGAAAAGGTATTGTTTTTTCATACAGGAATAACAGGAACAGTGCTTTGGACAAAACATTTTTAGACTGAAAAGGATTGCTGTTACGAATCCTTTGATCAATCTTTAAATATAAAGAAGATTATGCAACTTGTACAGAAAGTTCCATTGGAGCAAATGGGAGAGAATTTACATCAATCACAATGATCTGAAATGCAAGGGAAACAAAGGGAAACCTAGACGCAATACAATGGGAAATAGAGAAGAACAAATATCCAAAATAATGGAATTTTCAGTAGGAAATAACTTGAAGATTTCTCTACCCAGTAACCCTTTCCACTGAATAGGACTGTTGTTAAGAACCCTTTCGTACAGTTTGAATATAAGGAAGATAATGAATTGTGTACAAAACTTCTTTGGAAGAAAATCCGAGAGAATTGATATCAACTATAATATCACAAACAGTAAAAAAAGCAAATGGAAAACTAGACTCAGAATGTGAATTAGTAAAGAACAAGTAAGAAAAGGTATTGTTTTTTCATACAGGAATAATAGGAACAGTGCTTTGGACAAAACATTTTCAGACTGAAAAGGATTGCTGTTACGAATCCTTTGATCAATCTTTAAATATAAAGAAGATTATGCAACTTGGACAGAAAGTTCCATTGGAGCAAATGGGAGAGAATTTACATCAATCACAATGATTTGAAATGCAAGGGAAACAAAGGGAAACCTAGACGCAATACAATGGGAAATAGAGAAGAACAAATATCCAAAATAATGGAATTTTCAATAGGAAATAACTTGAAGATTTCTCTACCCAGTCACCCTTTCCACTGAATAGGACTGTTGTTAAGAACCCTTTCGTACAGTTTGAATATAACGAAGATAATGAATTGTGTACAAAACTTCTTTTGAAGGAAATCCGAGAGAATTGATATCAACTATAATATCACAAACAGTAAAAGAAGCAAATGGAAAACTAGACTCAGAATGTGAATTAGTAAAGAACAAGTAAGAAAAGGAACTGTTTTTTCATACAGGAATAAAAGGAACAGTGCTTTGGACAAAACATTTTCAGACTGAAAAGGATTGCTGTTACGAATCCTTTGATCAATCTTTAAATATAAAGAAGATTATGCAACTTGTACAGAAAGTTCCATTGGAGCAAATGGGATAGAATTTACATCAATTACAATGATCTGAAATGCAAGGGAAACAAAGGGAAACCTAGACTGAATACAATGGGAAATAGAGAAGAACAAATATCCAAAATAATGGAATTTTCAGTAGGAAATAACTTGAAGATTTCTCTACCCAGTCACCCTTTCCACTGAATAGGACTGTTGTTAAGAACCCTTTCGTACAGTTTGAATATAACGAAGATAATGAATTGTGTACAAAACTTCTTTTGAAGGAAATCCGAGAGAATTGATATCAACTATAATATCACAAACAGTAAAAGAAGCAAATGGAAAACTAGACTCAGAATGTGAATTAGTAAAAGAACAAGTAAGAAAAGGAACTGTTTTTTCATACAGGAATAACAGGAACAGTGCTTTGGACAAAACATTTTCAGACTGAAAAGGATTGCTGTTACGAATCTTTTGATCAATCTTTAAATATAAAGAAGATTATGCAACTTGTACAGAAAGTTCCATTGGAGCAAATGGGAGAGAATTTACATCAATTACAATGATCTGAAATGCAAGGGAAACAAAGGGAAACCTAGACTGAATACAATGGGAAATAGAGAAGAACAAATATCCAAAATAATGGAATTTTCAGTAGGAAATAACTTGAAGATTTCTCTACCCAGTAACCCTTTCCACTGAATAGGACTGTTGTTAAGAACCCTTTCGTACAGTTTGAATATAAGGAAGATAATGAATTGTGTACAAAACTTCTTTGGAAGAAAATCCGAGAGAATTGATATCAACTATAATATCACAAACAGTAAAAAAAGCAAATGGAAAACTAGACTCAGAATGTGAATTAGTAAAGAACAAGTAAGAAAAGGTATTGTTTTTTCATACAGGAATAACAGGAACAGTGCTTTGGACAAAACATTTTCAGACTGAAAAGGATTGCTGTTACGAATCCTTTGATCAATCTTTAAATATAAAGAAGATTATGCAACTTGTACAGAAAGTTCCATTGGAGCAAATGGGAGAGAATTTACATCAATCACAATGATCTGAAATGCAAGGGAAACAAAGGGAAACCTAGACGCAATACAATGGGAAATAGAGAAGAACAAATATCCAAAATAATGGAATTTTCAATAGGAAATAACTGGAAAATTTCTCTATCCAGTCACCCTTTCCCTGAATAGGACTGTTGTTAAGAACCTTTCATACAGTTTGAATATAAGGAAGATAATGAATTGTGTACAAAACTTCTTTTGAAGGAAATCCGAGAGAATTGATATCAACTATAATATCACAAACAGTAAAAGAAGCAAATGGAAAACTAGACTCAGAATGTGAATTAGTAAAGAACAAGTAAGAAAAGGACCTGTTTTTTCATACAGGAATAAAAGGAACAGTGCTTTGGACAAAACATTTTCAGACTGAAAAGGATTGCTGTTACGAATCCTTTGATCAATCTTTAAATATAAAGAAGATTATGCAACTTGTACAGAAAGTTCCATTGGAGCAAATGGGATAGAATTTACATCAATTACAATGATCTGAAATGCAAGGGAAACAAAGGGAAACCTAGACTCAATACAATGGGAAATAGAGAAGAACAAATATCCAAAATAATGGAATTTTCAGTAGGAAATAACTTGAAGATTTCTCTACCCAGTCACCCTTTCCACTGAATAGGACTGTTGTTAAGAACCTTTCGTACAGTTTGAATATAAGGAAAGTTAATGAATTGTGTACAAAACTTCTTTTGAAGGAAATCCGAGAGAATTGATATCAACTATAATATCACAAACAGTAAAAGAAGCAAATGGAAAACTAGACTCAGAATGTGAATTAATAAAGAACAAGTAAGAAAAGGAACTGTTTTTTCATACAGGAATAAAAGGAACAGTGCTTTGGACAAAACATTTTCAGACTGAAAAGGATTGCTGTTACGAATCCTTTGATCAATCTTTAAATATAAAGAAGATTATGCAACTTGTACAGAAAGTTCCATTGGAGCAAATGGGATAGAATTTACATCAATTACAATGATCTGAAATGCAAGGGAAACAAAGGGAAACCTAGACTCAATACAATGGGAAATAGAGAAGAACAAATATCCAAAATAATGGAATTTTCAGTAGGAAATAACTTGAAGATTTCTCTACCCAGTCACCCTTTCCACTGAATAGGACTGTTGTTAAGAACCCTTTCGTACAGTTTGAATATAACGAAGATAATGAATTGTGTACAAAACTTCTTTTGAAGGAAATCCGAGAGAATTGATATCAACTATAATATCACAAACAGTAAAAGAAGCAAATGGAAAACTAGACTCAGAATGTGAATTAGTAAAGAACAAGTAAGAAAAGGACCTGTTTTTTCATACAGGAATAAAAGGAACAGTGCTTTGGACAAAACATTTTCAGACTGAAAAGGATTGCTGTTACGAATCCTTTGATCAATCTTTAAATATAAAGAAGATTATGCAACTTGTACAGAAAGTTCCATTGGAGCAAATGGGATAGAATTTACATCAATTACAATGATCTGAAATGCAAGGGAAACAAAGGGAAACCTAGACTCAATACAATGGGAAATAGAGAAGAACAAATATCCAAAATAATGGAATTTTCAGTAGGAAATAACTTGAAGATTTCTCTACCCAGTCACCCTTTCCACTGAATAGGACTGTTGTTAAGAACCTTTCGTACAGTTTGAATATAAGGAAAGTTAATGAATTGTGTACAAAACTTCTTTTGAAGGAAATCCGAGAGAATTGATATCAACTATAATATCACAAACAGTAAAAGAAGCAAATGGAAAACTAGACTCAGAATGTGAATTAATAAAGAACAAGTAAGAAAAGGAACTGTTTTTTCATACAGGAATAAAAGGAACAGTGCTTTGGACAAAACATTTTCAGACTGAAAAGGATTGCTGTTACGAATCCTTTGATCAATCTTTAAATATAAAGAAGATTATGCAACTTGTACAGAAAGTTCCATTGGAGCAAATGGGATAGAATTTACATCAATTACAATGATCTGAAATGCAAGGGAAACAAAGGGAAACCTAGACTCAATACAATGGGAAATAGAGAAGAACAAATATCCAAAATAATGGAATTTTCAGTAGGAAATAACTTGAAGATTTCTCTACCCAGTCACCCTTTCCACTGAATAGGACTGTTGTTAAGAACCCTTTCGTACAGTTTGAATATAACGAAGATAATGAATTGTGTACAAAACTTCTTTTGAAGGAAATCCGAGAGAATTGATATCAACTATAATATCACAAACAGTAAAAGAAGCAAATGGAAAACTAGACTCAGAATGTGAATTAGTAAAGAACAAGTAAGAAAAGGAACTGTTTTTTCATACAGGAATAACAGGAACAGTGCTTTGGACAAAACATTTTCAGACTGAAAAGGATTGCTGTTACGAATCTTTTGATCAATCTTTAAATATAAAGAAGATTATGCAACTTGTACAGAAAGTTCCATTGGAGCAAATGGGAGAGAATTTACATCAATTACAATGATCTGAAATGCAAGGGAAACAAAGGGAAACCTAGACTGAATACAATGGGAAATAGAGAAGAACAAATATCCAAAATAATGGAATTTTCAGTAGGAAATAACTTGAAGATTTCTCTACCCAGTAACCCTTTCCACTGAATAGGACTGTTGTTAAGAACCCTTTCGTACAGTTTGAATATAAGGAAGATAATGAATTGTGTACAAAACTTCTTTGGAAGAAAATCCGAGAGAATTGATATCAACTATAATATCACAAACAGTAAAAAAAGCAAATGGAAAACTAGACTCAGAATGTGAATTAGTAAAGAACAAGTAAGAAAAGGTATTGTTTTTTCATACAGGAATAACAGGAACAGTGCTTTGGACAAAACATTTTCAGACTGAAAAGGATTGCTGTTACGAATCCTTTGATCAATCTTTAAATATAAAGAAGATTATGTAACTTGTACAGAAAGTTCCATTGGAGCAAATGGGAGAGAATTTACATCAATCACAATGATCTGAAATGCAAGGGAAACAAAGGGAAACCTAGACGCAATACAATGGGAAATAGAGAAGAACAAATATCCAAAATAATGGAATTTTCAGTAGGAAATAACTTGAAGATTTCTCTACCCAGTCACCCTTTCCACTGAATAGGACTGTTGTTAAGAACCCTTTCGTACAGTTTGAATATAACGAAGATAATGAATTGTGTACAAAACTTCTTTTGAAGGAAATCCGAGAGAATTGATATCAACTATAATATCACAAACAGTAAAAGAAGCAAATGGAAAACTAGACTCAGAATGTGAATTAGTAAAGAACAAGTAAGAAAAGGAACTGTTTTTTCATACAGGAATAACAGGAACAGTGCTTTGGACAAAACATTTTCAGACTGAAAAGGATTGCTGTTACGAATCTTTTGATCAATCTTTAAATATAAAGAAGATTATGCAACTTGTACAGAAAGTTCCATTGGAGCAAATGGGAGAGAATTTACATCAATTACAATGATCTGAAATGCAAGGGAAACAAAGGGAAACCTAGACTGAATACAATGGGAAATAGAGAAGAACAAATATCCAAAATAATGGAATTTTCAGTAGGAAATAACTTGAAGATTTCTCTACCCAGTAACCCTTTCCACTGAATAGGACTGTTGTTAAGAACCCTTTCGTACAGTTTGAATATAAGGAAGATAATGAATTGTGTACAAAACTTCTTTGGAAGAAAATCCGAGAGAATTGATATCAACTATAATATCACAAACAGTAAAAAAAGCAAATGGAAAACTAGACTCAGAATGTGAATTAGTAAAGAACAAGTAAGAAAAGGTATTGTTTTTTCATACAGGAATAACAGGAACAGTGCTTTGGACAAAACATTTTCAGACTGAAAAGGATTGCTGTTACGAATCCTTTGATCAATCTTTAAATATAAAGAAGATTATGCAACTTGTACAGAAAGTTCCATTGGAGCAAATGGGAGAGAATTTACATCAATCACAATGATCTGAAATGCAAGGGAAACAAAGGGAAACCTAGACGCAATACAATGGGAAATAGAGAAGAACATATATCCAAAATAATGGAATTTTCAGTAGGAAATAACTTGAAGATTTCTCTACCCAGTAACCCTTTCCACTGAATAGGACTGTTGTTAAGAACCCTTTCGTACAGTTTGAATATAAGGAAGATAATGAATTGTGTACAAAACTTCTTTGGAAGAAAATCCGAGAGAATTGATATCAACTATAATATCACAAACAGTAAAAGAAGCAAATGGAAAACTAGACTCAGAATGTGAATTAGTAAAGAACAAGTAAGAAAAGGAATTGTTTTTTCAAAAAGGAATAACAGGAACAGTGCTTTGGACAAAACATTTTCAGACTGAAAAGGATTGCTGTTACGAATCCTTTGATCAATCTTTAAATATAAAGAAGATTATGCAACTTGTACAGAAAGTTCCATTGGAGCAAATGGGAGAGAATTTCCATCAATTACAATGATCTGAAATGCAAGGGAAACAAAGGGAAACCTAGACTGAATACAATGGGAAATAGAGAAGAACAAATATCCAAAATAATGGAATTTTCAATAGGAAATAACTGGAAAATTTCTCTATCCAGTCACCCTTTCCACTGAATAGGACTGTTGTTAAGAACCTTTCATACAGTTTGAATATAAGGAAGATAATGAATTGTGTACAAAACTTCTTTTGAAGGAAATCCGAGAGAATTGATATCAACTATAATATCACAAACAGTAAAAGAAGCAAATGGAAAACTAGACTCAGAATGTGAATTAGTAAAGAACAAGTAAGAAAAGGACCTGTTTTTTCATACAGGAATAAAAGGAACAGTGCTTTGGACAAAACATTTTCAGACTGAAAAGGATTGCTGTTACGAATCCTTTGATCAATCTTTAAATATAAAGAAGATTATGCAACTTGTACAGAAAGTTCCATTGGAGCAAATGGGATAGAATTTACATCAATTACAATGATCTGAAATGCAAGGGAAACAAAGGGAAACCTAGACTCAATACAATGGGAAATAGAGAAGAACAAATATCCAAAATAATGGAATTTTCAGTAGGAAATAACTTGAAGATTTCTCTACCCAGTCACCCTTTCCACTGAATAGGACTGTTGTTAAGAACCTTTCGTACAGTTTGAATATAAGGAAAGTTAATGAATTGTGTACAAAACTTCTTTTGAAGGAAATCCGAGAGAATTGATATCAACTATAATATCACAAACAGTAAAAGAAGCAAATGGAAAACTAGACTCAGAATGTGAATTAATAAAGAACAAGTAAGAAAAGGAACTGTTTTTTCATACAGGAATAAAAGGAACAGTGCTTTGGACAAAACATTTTCAGACTGAAAAGGATTGCTGTTACGAATCCTTTGATCAATCTTTAAATATAAAGAAGATTATGCAACTTGTACAGAAAGTTCCATTGGAGCAAATGGGATAGAATTTACATCAATTACAATGATCTGAAATGCAAGGGAAACAAAGGGAAACCTAGACTCAATACAATGGGAAATAGAGAAGAACAAATATCCAAAATAATGGAATTTTCAGTAGGAAATAACTTGAAGATTTCTCTACCCAGTCACCCTTTCCACTGAATAGGACTGTTGTTAAGAACCCTTTCGTACAGTTTGAATATAACGAAGATAATGAATTGTGTACAAAACTTCTTTTGAAGGAAATCCGAGAGAATTGATATCAACTATAATATCACAAACAGTAAAAGAAGCAAATGGAAAACTAGACTCAGAATGTGAATTAGTAAAGAACAAGTAAGAAAAGGAACTGTTTTTTCATACAGGAATAACAGGAACAGTGCTTTGGACAAAACATTTTCAGACTGAAAAGGATTGCTGTTACGAATCTTTTGATCAATCTTTAAATATAAAGAAGATTATGCAACTTGTACAGAAAGTTCCATTGGAGCAAATGGGAGAGAATTTACATCAATTACAATGATCTGAAATGCAAGGGAAACAAAGGGAAACCTAGACTGAATACAATGGGAAATAGAGAAGAACAAATATCCAAAATAATGGAATTTTCAGTAGGAAATAACTTGAAGATTTCTCTACCCAGTAACCCTTTCCACTGAATAGGACTGTTGTTAAGAACCCTTTCGTACAGTTTGAATATAAGGAAGATAATGAATTGTGTACAAAACTTCTTTGGAAGAAAATCCGAGAGAATTGATATCAACTATAATATCACAAACAGTAAAAAAAGCAAATGGAAAACTAGACTCAGAATGTGAATTAGTAAAGAACAAGTAAGAAAAGGAACTGTTTTTTCATACAGGAATAACAGGAACAGTGCTTTGGACAAAACATTTTCAGACTGAAAAGGATTGCTGTTACGAATCCTTTGATCAATCTTTAAATATAAAGAAGATTATGTAACTTGTACAGAAAGTTCCATTGGAGCAAATGGGAGAGAATTTACATCAATCACAATGATCTGAAATGCAAGGGAAACAAAGGGAAACCTAGACGCAATACAATGGGAAATAGAGAAGAACAAATATCCAAAATAATGGAATTTTCAGTAGGAAATAACTTGAAGATTTCTCTACCCAGTAACCCTTTCCACTGAATAGGACTGTTGTTAAGAACCCTTTCGTACAGTTTGAATATAAGGAAGATAATGAATTGTGTACAAAACTTCTTTGGAAGAAAATCCGAGAGAATTGATATCAACTATAATATCACAAACAGTAAAAGAAGCAAATGGAAAACTAGACTCAGAATGTGAATTAGTAAAGAACAAGTAAGAAAAGGAATTGTTTTTTCAAAAAGGAATAACAGGAACAGTGCTTTGGACAAAACATTTTCAGACTGAAAAGGATTGCTGTTACGAATCCTTTGATCAATCTTTAAATATAAAGAAGATTATGCAACTTGTACAGAAAGTTCCATTGGAGCAAATGGGAGAGAATTTCCATCAATTACAATGATCTGAAATGCAAGGGAAACAAAGGGAAACCTAGACTGAATACAATGGGAAATAGAGAAGAACAAATATCCAAAATAATGGAATTTTCAATAGGAAATAACTGGAAAATTTCTCTATCCAGTCACCCTTTCCACTGAATAGGACTGTTGTTAAGAACCTTTCGTACAGTTTGAATATAAGGAAGATAATGAATTGTGTACAAAACTTCTTTTGAAGGAAATCCGAGAGAATTGATATCAACTATAATATCACAAACAGTAAAAGAAGCAAATGGAAAACTAGACTCAGAATGTGAATTAGTAAAGAACAAGTAAGAAAAGGACCTGTTTTTTCATACAGGAATAAAAGGAACAGTGCTTTGGACAAAACATTTTCAGACTGAAAAGGATTGCTGTTACGAATCCTTTGATCAATCTTTAAATATAAAGAAGATTATGCAACTTGTACAGAAAGTTCCATTGGAGCAAATGGGATAGAATTTACATCAATTACAATGATCTGAAATGCAAGGGAAACAAAGGGAAACCTAGACTCAATACAATGGGAAATAGAGAAGAACAAATATCCAAAATAATGGAATTTTCAGTAGGAAATAACTTGAAGATTTCTCTACCCAGTCACCCTTTCCACTGAATAGGACTGTTGTTAAGAACCTTTCGTACAGTTTGAATATAAGGAAAGTTAATGAATTGTGTACAAAACTTCTTTTGAAGGAAATCCGAGAGAATTGATATCAACTATAATATCACAAACAGTAAAAGAAGCAAATGGAAAACTAGACTCAGAATGTGAATTAGTAAAGAACAAGTAAGAAAAGGAACTGTTTTTTCGTACAGGAATAAAAGGAACAGTGCTTTGGACAAAACATTTTCAGACTGAAAAGGATTGCTGTTACGAATCCTTTGATCAATTTTTAAATATAAAGAAGATTATGCAACTTGTACAGAAAGTTCCATTGGAGCAAATGGGATAGAATTTACATCAATTACAATGATCTGAAATATAAGGGAAACAAAGGGAAACCTAGACTCAATACAATGGGAAATAGAGAAGAACAAATATCCAAAATAATGGAATTTTCAGTAGGAAATAACTTGAAGATTTCTCTACCCAGTCACCCTTTCCACTGAATAGGACTGTTGTTAAGAACCCTTTCGTACAGTTTGAATATAACGAAGATAATGAATTGTGTACAAAACTTCTTTTGAAGGTAATCCGAGAGAATTGATATCAACTATAATATCACAAACAGTAAAAGAAGCAAATGGAAAACTAGACTCAGAATGTGAATTAGTAAAGAACAAGTAAGAAAAGGAACTGTTTTTTCATACAGGAATAACAGGAACAGTGCTTTGGACAAAACATTTTCAGACTGAAAAGGATTGCTGTTACGAATCCTTTGATCAATCTTTAAATATAAAGAAGATTATGCAACAATCTTTAAATATAAAGAAGATTATGCAACTTGTACAGAAAGTTCCATTGGAGCAAATGGGAGAGAATTTACATCAATCACAATGATCTGAAATGCAAGGGAAACAAAGGGAAACCTAGACGCAATACAATGGGAAATAGAGAAGAACAAATATCCAAAATAATGGAATTTTCAGTAGGAAATAACTTGAAGATTTCTCTACCCAGTAACCCTTTCCACTGAATAGGACTGTTGTTAAGAACCCTTTCGTACAGTTTGAATATAAGGAAGATAATGAATTGTGTACAAAACTTCTTTGGAAGAAAATCCGAGAGAATTGATATCAACTATAATATCACAAACAGTAAAAGAAGCAAATGGAAAACTAGACTCAGAATGTGAATTAGTAAAGAACAAGTAAGAAAAGGAATTGTTTTTTCAAAAAGGAATAACAGGAACAGTGCTTTGGACAAAACATTTTCAGACTGAAAAGGATTGCTGTTACGAATCCTTTGATCAATCTTTAAATATAAAGAAGATTATGCAACTTGTACAGAAAGTTCCATTGGAGCAAATGGGAGAGAATTTACATCAATCACAATGATCTGAAATGCAAGGGAAACAAAGGGAAACCTAGACGCAATACAATGGGAAATAGAGAAGAACAAATATCCAAAATAATGGAATTTTCAGTAGGAAATAACTTGAAGATTTCTCTACCCAGTAACCCTTTCCACTGAATAGGACTGTTGTTAAGAACCCTTTCGTACAGTTTGAATATAAGGAAGATAATGAATTGTGTACAAAACTTCTTTGGAAGAAAATCCGAGAGAATTGATATCAACTATAATATCACAAACAGTAAAAGAAGCAAATGGAAAACTAGACTCAATGTGAATTAGTAAAGAACAAGTAAGAAAAGGAATTGTTTTTTCAAAAAGGAATAACAGGAACAGTGCTTTGGACAAAACATTTTCAGACTGAAAAGGATTGCTGTTACGAATCCTTTGATCAATCTTTAAATATAAAGAAGATTATGCAACTTGTACAGAAAGTTCCATTGGAGCAAATGGGAGAGAATTTCCATCAATTACAATGATCTGAAATGCAAGGGAAACAAAGGGAAACCTAGACTGAATACAATGGGAAATAGAGAAGAACAAATATCCAAAATAATGGAATTTTCAATAGGAAATAACTGGAAAATTTCTCTATCCAGTCACCCTTTCCACTGAATAGGACTGTTGTTAAGAACCTTTCGTACAGTTTGAATATAAGGAAGATAATGAATTGTGTACAAAACTTCTTTTGAAGGAAATCCGAGAGAATTGATATCAACTATAATATCACAAACAGTAAAAGAAGCAAATGGAAAACTAGACTCAGAATGTGAATTAGTAAAGAACAAGTAAGAAAAGGACCTGTTTTTTCATACAGGAATAAAAGGAACAGTGCTTTGGACAAAACATTTTCAGACTGAAAAGGATTGCTGTTACGAATCCTTTGATCAATCTTTAAATATAAAGAAGATTATGCAACTTGTACAGAAAGTTCCATTGGAGCAAATGGGATAGAATTTACATCAATTACAATGATCTGAAATGCAAGGGAAACAAAGGGAAACCTAGACTCAATACAATGGGAAATAGAGAAGAACAAATATCCAAAATAATGGAATTTTCAGTAGGAAATAACTTGAAGATTTCTCTACCCAGTCACCCTTTCCACTGAATAGGACTGTTGTTAAGAACCTTTCGTACAGTTTGAATATAAGGAAAGTTAATGAATTGTGTACAAAACTTCTTTTGAAGGAAATCCGAGAGAATTGATATCAACTATAATATCACAAACAGTAAAAGAAGCAAATGGAAAACTAGACTCAGAATGTGAATTAGTAAAGAACAAGTAAGAAAAGGAACTGTTTTTTCATACAGGAATAACAGGAACAGTGCTTTGGACAAAACATTTTCAGACTGAAAAGGATTGCTGTTACGAATCTTTTGATCAATCTTTAAATATAAAGAAGATTATGCAACTTGTACAGAAAGTTCCATTGGAGCAAATGGGAGAGAATTTACATCAATTACAATGATCTGAAATGCAAGGGAAACAAAGGGAAACCTAGACTGAATACAATGGGAAATAGAGAAGAACAAATATCCAAAATAATGGAATTTTCAGTAGGAAATAACTTGAAGATTTCTTTACCCAGTAACCCTTTCCACTGAATAGGACTGTTGTTAAGAACCCTTTCGTACAGTTTGAATATAAGGAAGATAATGAATTGTGTACAAAACTTCTTTGGAAGAAAATCCGAGAGAATTGATATCAACTATAATATCACAAACAGTAAAAAAAGCAAATGGAAAACTAGACTCAGAATGTGAATTAGTAAAGAACAAGTAAGAAAAGGTATTGTTTTTTCATACAGGAATAACAGGAACAGTGCTTTGGACAAAACATTTTTAGACTGAAAAGGATTGCTGTTACGAATCCTTTGATCAATCTTTAAATATAAAGAAGATTATGCAACTTGTACAGAAAGTTCCATTGGAGCAAATGGGAGAGAATTTACATCAATCACAATGATCTGAAATGCAAGGGAAACAAAGGGAAACCTAGACGCAATACAATGGGAAATAGAGAAGAACAAATATCCAAAATAATGGAATTTTCAGTGGGAAATAACTTGAAGATTTCTCTACCCAGAAACCCTTTCCACTGAATAGGACTGTTGTTAAGAACCCTTTCGTACAGTTTGAATATAAGGAAAGTTAATGAATTGTGTACAAAACTTCTTTTGAAGGAAATCCGAGAGAATTGATATCAACTATAATATCACAAACAGTAAAAGAAGCAAATGGAAAACTAGACTCAGAATGTGAATTAATAAAGAACAAGTAAGAAAAGGAACTGTTTTTTCATACAGGAATAAAAGGAACAGTGCTTTGGACAAAACATTTTCAGACTGAAAAGGATTGCTGTTACGAATCCTTTGATCAATCTTTAAATATAAAGAAGATTATGCAACTTGTACAGAAAGTTCCATTGGAGCAAATGGGATAGAATTTACATCAATTACAATGATCTGAAATGCAAGGGAAACAAAGGGAAACCTAGACTCAATACAATGGGAAATAGAGAAGAACAAATATCCAAAATAATGGAATTTTCAGTAGGAAATAACTTGAAGATTTCTCTACCCAGTCACCCTTTCCACTGAATAGGACTGTTGTTAAGAACCCTTTCGTACAGTTTGAATATAACGAAGATAATGAATTGTGTACAAAACTTCTTTTGAAGGAAATCCGAGAGAATTGATATCAACTATAATATCACAAACAGTAAAAGAAGCAAATGGAAAACTAGACTCAGAATGTGAATTAGTAAAGAACAAGTAAGAAAAGGAACTGTTTTTTCATACAGGAATAACAGGAACAGTGCTTTGGACAAAACATTTTCAGACTGAAAAGGATTGCTGTTACGAATCTTTTGATCAATCTTGAAATATAAAGAAGATTATGCAACTTGTACAGAAAGTTCCATTGGAGCAAATGGGAGAGAATTTACATCAATTACAATGATCTGAAATGCAAGGGAAACAAAGGGAAACCTAGACTGAATACAATGGGAAATAGAGAAGAACAAATATCCAAAATAATGGAATTTTCAGTAGGAAATAACTTGAAGATTTCTCTACCCAGTAACCCTTTCCACTGAATAGGACTGTTGTTAAGAACCCTTTCGTACAGTTTGAATATAAGGAAGATAATGAATTGTGTACAAAACTTCTTTGGAAGAAAATCCGAGAGAATTGATATCAACTATAATATCACAAACAGTAAAAAAAGCAAATGGAAAACTAGACTCAGAATGTGAATTAGTAAAGAACAAGTAAGAAAAGGAACTGTTTTTTCATACAGGAATAACAGGAACAGTGCTTTGGACAAAACATTTTCAGACTGAAAAGGATTGCTGTTACGAATCTTTTGATCAATCTTTAAATATAAAGAAGATTATGCAACTTGTACAGAAAGTTCCATTGGAGCAAATGGGAGAGAATTTACATCAATTACAATGATCTGAAATGCAAGGGAAACAAAGGGAAACCTAGACTGAATACAATGGGAAATAGAGAAGAACAAATATCCAAAATAATGGAATTTTCAGTAGGAAATAACTTGAAGATTTCTCTACCCAGTAACCCTTTCCACTGAATAGGACTGTTGTTAAGAACCCTTTCGTACAGTTTGAATATAAGGAAGATAATGAATTGTGTACAAAACTTCTTTGGAAGAAAATCCGAGAGAATTGATATCAACTATAATATCACAAACAGTAAAAAAAGCAAATGGAAAACTAGACTCAGAATGTGAATTAGTAAAGAACAAGTAAGAAAAGGTATTGTTTTTTCATACAGGAATAACAGGAACAGTGCTTTGGACAAAACATTTTCAGACTGAAAAGGATTGCTGTTACGAATCCTTTGATCAATCTTTAAATATAAAGAAGATTATGCAACTTGTACAGAAAGTTCCATTGGAGCAAATGGGAGAGAATTTACATCAATCACAATGATCTGAAATGCAAGGGAAACAAAGGGAAACCTAGACGCAATACAATGGGAAATAGAGAAGAACAAATATCCAAAATAATGGAATTTTCAGTAGGAAATAACTTGAAGATTTCTCTACCCAGTAACCCTTTCCACTGAATAGGACTGTTGTTAAGAACCCTTTCGTACAGTTTGAATATAAGGAAGATAATGAATTGTGTACAAAACTTCTTTGGAAGAAAATCCGAGAGAATTGATATCAACTATAATATCACAAACAGTAAAAGAAGGAAATGGAAAACTAGACTCAGAATGTGAATTAGTAAAGAACAAGTAAGAAAAGGAATTGTTTTTTCAAAAAGGAATAACAGGAACAGTGCTTTGGACAAAACATTTTCAGACTGAAAAGGATTGCTGTTACGAATCCTTTGATCAATCTTTAAATATAAAGAAGATTATGCAACTTGTACAGAAAGTTCCATTGGAGCAAATGGGAGAGAATTTCCATCAATTACAATGATCTGAAATGCAAGGGAAACAAAGGGAAACCTAGACTGAATACAATGGGAAATAGAGAAGAACAAATATCCAAAATAATGGAATTTTCAATAGGAAATAACTGGAAAATTTCTCTATCCAGTCACCCTTTCCACTGAATAGGACTGTTGTTAAGAACCTTTCATACAGTTTGAATATAAGGAAGATAATGAATTGTGTACAAAACTTCTTTTGAAGGAAATCCGAGAGAATTGATATCAACTATAATATCACAAACAGTAAAAGAAGCAAATGGAAAACTAGACTCAGAATGTGAATTAGTAAAGAACAAGTAAGAAAAGGACCTGTTTTTTCATACAGGAATAAAAGGAACAGTGCTTTGGACAAAACATTTTCAGACTGAAAAGGATTGCTGTTACGAATCCTTTGATCAATCTTTAAATATAAAGAAGATTATGCAACTTGTACAGAAAGTTCCATTGGAGCAAATGGGATAGAATTTACATCAATTACAATGATCTGAAATGCAAGGGAAACAAAGGGAAACCTAGACTCAATACAATGGGAAATAGAGAAGAACAAATATCCAAAATAATGGAATTTTCAGTAGGAAATAACTTGAAGATTTCTCTACCCAGTCACCCTTTCCACTGAATAGGACTGTTGTTAAGAACCTTTCGTACAGTTTGAATATAAGGAAAGTTAATGAATTGTGTACAAAACTTCTTTTGAAGGAAATCCGAGAGAATTGATATCAACTATAATATCACAAACAGTAAAAGAAGCAAATGGAAAACTAGACTCAGAATGTGAATTAATAAAGAACAAGTAAGAAAAGGAACTGTTTTTTCATACAGGAATAAAAGGAACAGTGCTTTGGACAAAACATTTTCAGACTGAAAAGGATTGCTGTTACGAATCCTTTGATCAATCTTTAAATATAAAGAAGATTATGCAACTTGTACAGAAAGTTCCATTGGAGCAAATGGGATAGAATTTACATCAATTACAATGATCTGAAATGCAAGGGAAACAAAGGGAAACCTAGACTCAATACAATGGGAAATAGAGAAGAACAAATATCCAAAATAATGGAATTTTCAGTAGGAAATAACTTGAAGATTTCTCTACCCAGTCACCCTTTCCACTGAATAGGACTGTTGTTAAGAACCCTTTCGTACAGTTTGAATATAACGAAGATAATGAATTGTGTACAAAACTTCTTTTGAAGGAAATCCGAGAGAATTGATATCAACTATAATATCACAAACAGTAAAAGAAGCAAATGGAAAACTAGACTCAGAATGTGAATTAGTAAAGAACAAGTAAGAAAAGGAACTGTTTTTTCATACAGGAATAACAGGAACAGTGCTTTGGACAAAACATTTTCAGACTGAAAAGGATTGCTGTTACGAATCTTTTGATCAATCTTTAAATATAAAGAAGATTATGCAACTTGTACAGAAAGTTCCATTGGAGCAAATGGGAGAGAATTTACATCAATTACAATGATCTGAAATGCAAGGGAAACAAAGGGAAACCTAGACTGAATACAATGGGAAATAGAGAAGAACAAATATCCAAAATAATGGAATTTTCAGTAGGAAATAACTTGAAGATTTCTCTACCCAGTAACCCTTTCCACTGAATAGGACTGTTGTTAAGAAACCTTTCGTACAGTTTGAATATAAGGAAGATAATGAATTGTGTACAAAACTTCTTTGGAAGAAAATCCGAGAGAATTGATATCAACTATAATATCACAAACAGTAAAAAAAGCAAATGGAAAACTAGACTCAGAATGTGAATTAGTAAAGAACAAGTAAGAAAAGGTATTGTTTTTTCATACAGGAATAACAGGAACAGTGCTTTGGACAAAACATTTTCAGACTGAAAAGGATTGCTGTTACGAATCCTTTGATCAATCTTTAAATATAAAGAAGATTATGTAACTTGTACAGAAAGTTCCATTGGAGCAAATGGGAGAGAATTTACATCAATCACAATGATCTGAAATGCAAGGGAAACAAAGGGAAACCTAGACGCAATACAATGGGAAATAGAGAAGAACAAATATCCAAAATAATGGAATTTTCAGTAGGAAATAACTTGAAGATTTCTCTACCCAGTAACCCTTTCCACTGAATAGGACTGTTGTTAAGAACCCTTTCGTACAGTTTGAATATAAGGAAGATAATGAATTGTGTACAAAACTTCTTTGGAAGAAAATCCGAGAGAATTGATATCAACTATAATATCACAAACAGTAAAAGAAGCAAATGGAAAACTAGACTCAGAATGTGAATTAGTAAAGAACAAGTAAGAAAAGGAATTGTTTTTTCAAAAAGGAATAACAGGAACAGTGCTTTGGACAAAACATTTTCAGACTGAAAAGGATTGCTGTTACGAATCCTTTGATCAATCTTTAAATATAAAGAAGATTATGCAACTTGCACAGAAAGTTCCATTGGAGCAAATGGGAGAGAATTTCCATCAATTACAATGATCTGAAATGCAAGGGAAACAAAGGGAAACCTAGACTGAATACAATGGGAAATAGAGAAGAACAAATATCCAAAATAATGGAATTTTCAATAGGAAATAACTGGAAAATTTCTCTATCCAGTCACCCTTTCCACTGAATAGGACTGTTGTTAAGAACCTTTCGTACAGTTTGAATATAAGGAAGATAATGAATTGTGTACAAAACTTCTTTTGAAGGAAATCCGAGAGAATTGATATCAACTATAATATCACAAACAGTAAAAGAAGCAAATGGAAAACTAGACTCAGAATGTGAATTAGTAAAGAACAAGTAAGAAAAGGACCTGTTTTTTCATACAGGAATAAAAGGAACAGTGCTTTGGACAAAACATTTTCAGACTGAAAAGGATTGCTGTTACGAATCCTTTGATCAATCTTTAAATATAAAGAAGATTATGCAACTTGTACAGAAAGTTCCATTGGAGCAAATGGGATAGAATTTACATCAATTACAATGATCTGAAATGCAAGGGAAACAAAGGGAAACCTAGACTCAATACAATGGGAAATAGAGAAGAACAAATATCCAAAATAATGGAATTTTCAATAGGAAATAACTTGAAGATTTCTCTACCCAGTCACCCTTTCCACTGAATAGGACTGTTGTTAAGAACCTTTCGTACAGTTTGAATATAAGGAAAGTTAATGAATTGTGTACAAAACTTCTTTTGAAGGAAATCCGAGAGAATTGATATCAACTATAATATCACAAACAGTAAAAGAAGCAAATGGAAAACTAGACTCAGAATGTGAATTAGTAAAGAACAAGTAAGAAAAGGAACTGTTTTTTCGTACAGGAATAAAAGGAACAGTGCTTTGGACAAAACATTTTCAGACTGAAAAGGATTGCTGTTACGAATCCTTTGATCAATCTTTAAATATAAAGAAGATTATGCAACTTGTACAGAAAGTTCCATTGGAGCAAATGGGATAGAATTTACATCAATTACAATGATCTGAAATATAAGGGAAACAAAGGGAAACCTAGACTCAATACAATGGGAAATAGAGAAGAACAAATATCCAAAATAATGGAATTTTCAATAGGAAATAACTTGAAGATTTCTCTACCCAGTCACCCTTTCCACTGAATAGGACTGTTGTTAAGAACCCTTTCGTACAGTTTGAATATAACGAAGATAATGAATTGTGTACAAAACTTCTTTTGAAGGTAATCCGAGAGAATTGATATCAACTATAATATCACAAACAGTAAAAGAAGCAAATGGAAAACTAGACTCAGAATGTGAATTAGTAAAGAACAAGTAAGAAAAGGAACTGTTTTTTCATACAGGAATAACAGGAACAGTGCTTTGGACAAAACATTTTCAGACTGAAAAGGATTGCTGTTACGAATCTTTTGATCAATCTTTAAATATAAAGAAGATTATGCAACTTGTACAGAAAGTTCCATTGGAGCAAATGGGAGAGAATTTACATCAATTACAATGATCTGAAATGCAAGGGAAACAAAGGGAAACCTAGACTGAATACAATGGCAAATAGAGAAGAACAAATATCCAAAATAATGGAATTTTCAGTAGGAAATAACTTGAAGATTTCTCTACCCAGTAACCCTTTCCACTGAATAGGACTGTTGTTAAGAACCCTTTCGTACAGTTTGAATATAAGGAAGATAATGAATTGTGTACAAAACTTCTTTGGAAGAAAATCCGAGAGAATTGATATCAACTATAATATCACAAACAGTAAAAAAAGCAAATGGAAAACTAGACTCAGAATGTGAATTAGTAAAGAACAAGTAAGAAAAGGTATTGTTTTTTCATACAGGAATAACAGGAACAGTGCTTTGGACAAAACATTTTCAGACTGAAAAGGATTGCTGTTACGAATCCTTTGATCAATCTTTAAATATAAAGAAGATTATGCAACAATCTTTAAATATAAAGAAGATTATGCAACTTGTACAGAAAGTTCCATTGGAGCAAATGGGAGAGAATTTACATCAATCACAATGATCTGAAATGCAAGGGAAACAAAGGGAAACCTAGACGCAATACAATGGGAAATAGAGAAGAACAAATATCCAAAATAATGGAATTTTCAGTAGGAAATAACTTGAAGATTTCTCTACCCAGTAACCCTTTCCACTGAATAGGACTGTTGTTAAGAACCCTTTCGTACAGTTTGAATATAAGGAAGATAATGAATTGTGTACAAAACTTCTTTGGAAGAAAATCCGAGAGAATTGATATCAACTATAATATCACAAACAGTAAAAGAAGCAAATGGAAAACTAGACTCAGAATGTGAATTAGTAAAGAACAAGTAAGAAAAGGAACTGTTTTTTCATACAGGAATAACAGGAACAGTGCTTTGGACAAAACATTTTCAGACTGAAAAGGATTGCTGTTACGAATCTTTTGATCAATCTTTAAATATAAAGAAGATTATGCAACTTGTACAGAAAGTTCCATTGGAGCAAATGGGAGAGAATTTACATCAATTACAATGATCTGAAATGCAAGGGAAACAAAGGGAAACCTAGACTGAATACAATGGGAAATAGAGAAGAACAAATATCCAAAATAATGGAATTTTCAGTAGGAAATAACTTGAAGATTTCTCTACCCAGTAACCCTTTCCACTGAATAGGACTGTTGTTAAGAACCCTTTCGTACAGTTTGAATATAAGGAAGATAATGAATTGTGTACAAAACTTCTTTGGAAGAAAATCCGAGAGAATTGATATCAACTATAATATCACAAACAGTAAAAAAAGCAAATGGAAAACTAGACTCAGAATGTGAATTAGTAAAGAACAAGTAAGAAAAGGTATTGTTTTTTCATACAGGAATAACAGGAACAGTGCTTTGGACAAAACATTTTCAGACTGAAAAGGATTGCTGTTACGAATCCTTTGATCAATCTTTAAATATAAAGAAGATTATGTAACTTGTACAGAAAGTTCCATTGGAGCAAATGGGAGAGAATTTACATCAATCACAATGATCTGAAATGCAAGGGAAACAAAGGGAAACCTAGACGCAATACAATGGGAAATAGAGAAGAACAAATATCCAAAATAATGGAATTTTCAGTAGGAAATAACTTGAAGATTTCTCTACCCAGTAACCCTTTCCACTGAATAGGACTGTTGTTAAGAACCCTTTCGTACAGTTTGAATATAAGGAAGATAATGAATTGTGTACAAAACTTCTTTGGAAGAAAATCCGAGAGAATTGATATCAACTATAATATCACAAACAGTAAAAGAAGCAAATGGAAAACTAGACTCAGAATGTGAATTAGTTAAGAACAAGTAAGAAAAGGAATTGTTTTTTCAAAAAGGAATAACAGGAACAGTGCTTTGGACAAAACATTTTCAGACTGAAAAGGATTGCTGTTACGAATCCTTTGATCAATCTTTAAATATAAAGAAGATTATGCAACTTGTA
This sequence comes from Sminthopsis crassicaudata, assembly GCF_048593235.1. Lineage (NCBI taxonomy): Eukaryota > Metazoa > Chordata > Mammalia > Dasyuromorphia > Dasyuridae > Sminthopsis > Sminthopsis crassicaudata. The sequence continues at coordinate 204,265,813 of NC_133619.1, forward strand.
CAGAAAGTTCCATTGGAGCAAATGGGAGAGAATTTCCATCAATTACAATGATCTGAAATGCAAGGGAAACAAAGGGAAACCTAGACTGAATACAATGGGAAATAGAGAAGAACAAATATCCAAAATAATGGAATTTTCAATAGGAAATAACTGGAAAATTTCTCTATCCAGTCACCCTTTCCACTGAATAGGACTGTTGTTAAGAACCTTTCGTACAGTTTGAATATAAGGAAGATAATGAATTGTGTACAAAACTTCTTTTGAAGGAAATCCGAGAGAATTGATATCAACTATAATATCACAAACAGTAAAAGAAGCAAATGGAAAACTAGACTCAGAATGTGAATTAGTAAAGAACAAGTAAGAAAAGGACCTGTTTTTTCATACAGGAATAAAAGGAACAGTGCTTTGGACAAAACATTTTCAGACTGAAAAGGATTGCTGTTACGAATCCTTTGATCAATCTTTAAATATAAAGAAGATTATGCAACTTGTACAGAAAGTTCCATTGGAGCAAATGGGATAGAATTTACATCAATTACAATGATCTGAAATGCAAGGGAAACAAAGGGAAACCTAGACTCAATACAATGGGAAATAGAGAAGAACAAATATCCAAAATAATGGAATTTTCAGTAGGAAATAACTTGAAGATTTCTCTACCCAGTCACCCTTTCCACTGAATAGGACTGTTGTTAAGAACCTTTCGTACAGTTTGAATATAAGGAAAGTTAATGAATTGTGTACAAAACTTCTTTTGAAGGAAATCCGAGAGAATTGATATCAACTATAATATCACAAACAGTAAAAGAAGCAAATGGAAAACTAGACTCAGAATGTGAATTAGTAAAGAACAAGTAAGAAAAGGAACTGTTTTTTCGTACAGGAATAAAAGGAACAGTGCTTTGGACAAAACATTTTCAGACTGAAAAGGATTGCTGTTACGAATCCTTTGATCAATCTTTAAATATAAAGAAGATTATGCAACTTGTACAGAAAGTTCCATTGGAGCAAATGGGATAGAATTTACATCAATTACAATGATCTGAAATATAAGGGAAACAAAGGGAAACCTAGACTCAATACAATGGGAAATAGAGAAGAACAAATATCCAAAATAATGGAATTTTCAGTAGGAAATAACTTGAAGATTTCTCTACCCAGTCACCCTTTCCACTGAATAGGACTGTTGTTAAGAACCCTTTCGTACAGTTTGAATATAACGAAGATAATGAATTGTGTACAAAACTTCTTTTGAAGGTAATCCGAGAGAATTGATATCAACTATAATATCACAAACAGTAAAAGAAGCAAATGGAAAACTAGACTCAGAATGTGAATTAGTAAAGAACAAGTAAGAAAAGGAACTGTTTTTTCATACAGGAATAACAGGAACAGTGCTTTGGACAAAACATTTTCAGACTGAAAAGGATTGCTGTTACGAATCTTTTGATCAATCTTTAAATATAAAGAAGATTATGCAACTTGTACAGAAAGTTCCATTGGAGCAAATGGGAGAGAATTTACATCAATTACAATGATCTGAAATGCAAGGGAAACAAAGGGAAACCTAGACTGAATACAATGGGAAATAGAGAAGAACAAATATCCAAAAAAATGGAATTTTCAGTAGGAAATAACTTGAAGATTTCTCTACCCAGTAACCCTTTCCACTGAATAGGACTGTTGTTAAGAACCCTTTCGTACAGTTTGAATATAAGGAAGATAATGAATTGTGTACAAAACTTCTTTGGAAGAAAATCCGAGAGAATTGATATCAACTATAATATCACAAACAGTAAAAAAAGCAAATGGAAAACTAGACTCAGAATGTGAATTAGTAAAGAACAAGTAAGAAAAGGTATTGTTTTTTCATACAGGAATAACAGGAACAGTGCTTTGGACAAAACATTTTCAGACTGAAAAGGATTGCTGTTACGAATCCTTTGATCAATCTTTAAATATAAAGAAGATTATGCAACAATCTTTAAATATAAAGAAGATTATGCAACTTGTACAGAAAGTTCCATTGGAGCAAATGGGAGAGAATTTACATCAATCACAATGATCTGAAATGCAAGGGAAACAAAGGGAAACCTAGACGCAATACAATGGGAAATAGAGAAGAACAAATATCCAAAATAATGGAATTTTCAGTAGGAAATAACTTGAAGATTTCTCTACCCAGTAACCCTTTCCACTGAATAGGACTGTTGTTAAGAACCCTTTCGTACAGTTTGAATATAAGGAAGATAATGAATTGTGTACAAAACTTCTTTGGAAGAAAATCCGAGAGAATTGATATCAACTATAATATCACAAACAGTAAAAGAAGCAAATGGAAAACTAGACTCAGAATGTGAATTAGTAAAGAACAAGTAAGAAAAGGAATTGTTTTTTCAAAAAGGAATAACAGGAACAGTGCTTTGGACAAAACATTTTCAGACTGAAAAGGATTGCTGTTACGAATCCTTTGATCAATCTTTAAATATAAAGAAGATTATGCAACTTGTACAGAAAGTTCCATTGGAGCAAATGGGAGAGAATTTCCATCAATTACAATGATCTGAAATGCAAGGGAAACAAAGGGAAACCTAGACTCAATACAATGGGAAATAGAGAAGAACAAATATCCAAAATAATGGAATTTTCAGTAGGAAATAACTTGAAGATTTCTCTACCCAGTCACCCTTTCCACTGAATAGGACTGTTGTTAAGAACCCTTTCGTACAGTTTGAATATAACGAAGATAATGAATTGTGTACAAAACTTCTTTTGAAGGTAATCCGAGAGAATTGATATCAACTATAATATCACAAACAGTAAAAGAAGCAAATGGAAAACTAGACTCAGAATGTGAATTAGTAAAGAACAAGTAAGAAAAGGAACTGTTTTTTCATACAGGAATAACAGGAACAGTGCTTTGGACAAAACATTTTCAGACTGAAAAGGATTGCTGTTACGAATCTTTTGATCAATCTTTAAATATAAAGAAGATTATGCAACTTGTACAGAAAGTTCCATTGGAGCAAATGGGAGAGAATTTACATCAATTACAATGATCTGAAATGCAAGGGAAACAAAGGGAAACCTAGACTGAATACAATGGGAAATAGAGAAGAACAAATATCCAAAATAATGGAATTTTCAATAGGAAATAACTGGAAAATTTCTCTATCCAGTCACCCTTTCCACTGAATAGGACTGTTGTTAAGAACCTTTCGTACAGTTTGAATATAAGGAAGATAATGAATTGTGTACAAAACTTCTTTTGAAGGAAATCCGAGATAATTGATATCAACTATAATATCACAAACAGTAAAAGAAGCAAATGGAAAACTAGACTCAGAATGTGAATTAGTAAAGAACAAGTAAGAAAAGGACCTGTTTTTTCATACAGGAATAAAAGGAACAGTGCTTTGGACAAAACATTTTCAGACTGAAAAGGATTGCTGTTACGAATCCTTTGATCAATCTTTAAATATAAAGAAGATTATGCAACTTGTACAGAAAGTTCCATTGCAGCAAATGGGATAGAATTTACATCAATTACAATGATCTGAAATATAAGGGAAACAAAGGGAAACCTAGACTCAATACAATGGGAAATAGAGAAGAACAAATATCCAAAATAATGGAATTTTCAGTAGGAAATAACTTGAAGATTTCTCTACCCAGTCACCCTTTCCACTGAATAGGACTGTTGTTAAGAACCCTTTCGTACAGTTTGAATATAACGAAGATAATGAATTGTGTACAAAACTTCTTTTGAAGGTAATCCGAGAGAATTGATATCAACTATAATATCACAAACAGTAAAAGAAGCAAATGGAAAACTAGACTCAGAATGTGAATTAGTAAAGAACAAGTAAGAAAAGGAACTGTTTTTTCATACAGGAATAACAGGAACAGTGCTTTGGACAAAACATTTTCAGACTGAAAAGGATTGCTGTTACGAATCCTTTGATCAATCTTTAAATATAAAGAAGATTATGCAACTTGTACAGAAAGTTCCATTGGAGCAAATGGGAGAGAATTTACATCAATTACAATGATCTGAAATGCAAGGGAAACAAAGGGAAACCTAGACTGAATACAATGGGAAATAGAGAAGAACAAATATCCAAAATAATGGAATTTTCAGTAGGAAATAACTTGAAGATTTCTCTACCCAGTAACCCTTTCCACTGAATAGGACTGTTGTTAAGAACCCTTTCGTACAGTTTGAATATAAGGAAGATAATGAATTGTGTACAAAACTTCTTTGGAAGAAAATCCGAGAGAATTGATATCAACTATAATATCACAAACAGTAAAAAAAGCAAATGGAAAACTAGACTCAGAATGTGAATTAGTAAAGAACAAGTAAGAAAAGGTATTGTTTTTTCATACAGGAATAACAGGAACAGTGCTTTGGACAAAACATTTTCAGACTGAAAAGGATTGCTGTTACGAATCCTTTGATCAATCTTTAAATATAAAGAAGATTATGCAACAATCTTTAAATATAAAGAAGATTATGCAACTTGTACAGAAAGTTCCATTGGAGCAAATGGGAGAGAATTTACATCAATCACAATGATCTGAAATGCAAGGGAAACAAAGGGAAACCTAGACGCAATACAATGGGAAATAGAGAAGAACAAATATCCAAAATAATGGAATTTTCAGTAGGAAATAACTTGAAGATTTCTCTACCCAGTAACCCTTTCCACTGAATAGGACTGTTGTTAAGAACCCTTTCGTACAGTTTGAATATAAGGAAGATAATGAATTGTGTACAAAACTTCTTTGGAAGAAAATCCGAGAGAATTGATATCAACTATAATATCACAAACAGTAAAAGAAGCAAATGGAAAACTAGACTCAGAATGTGAATTAGTAAAGAACAAGTAAGAAAAGGAATTGTTTTTTCAAAAAGGAATAACAGGAACAGTGCTTTGGACAAAACATTTTCAGACTGAAAAGAATTGCTGTTACGAATCCTTTGATCAATCTTTAAATATAAAGAAGATTATGCAACTTGTACAGAAAGTTCCATTGGAGCAAATGGGAGAGAATTTCCATCAATTACAATGATCTGAAATGCAAGGGAAACAAAGGGAAACCTAGACTGAATACAATGGGAAATAGAGAAGAACAAATATCCAAAATAATGGAATTTTCAATAGGAAATAACTGGAAAATTTCTCTATCCAGTCACCCTTTCCACTTAATAGGACTGTTGTTAAGAACCTTTCGTACAGTTTGAATATAAGGAAGATAATGAATTGTGTACAAAACTTCTTTTGAAGGAAATCCGAGAGAATTGATATCAACTATAATATCACAAACAGTAAAAGAAGCAAATGGAAAACTAGACTCAGAATGTGAATTAGTAAAGAACAAGTAAGAAAAGGACCTGTTTTTTCATACAGGAATAAAAGGAACAGTGCTTTGGACAAAACATTTTCAGACTGAAAAGGATTGCTGTTACGAATCCTTTGATCAATCTTTAAATATAAAGAAGATTATGCAACTTGTACAGAAAGTTCCATTGGAGCAAATGGGATAGAATTTACATCAATTACAATGATCTGAAATGCAAGGGAAACAAAGGGAAACCTAGACTCAATACAATGGGAAATAGAGAAGAACAAATATCCAAAATAATGGAATTTTCAGTAGGAAATAACTTGAAGATTTCTCTACCCAGTCACCCTTTCCACTGAATAGGACTGTTGTTAAGAACCTTTCGTACAGTTTGAATATAAGGAAAGTTAATGAATTGTGTACAAAACTTCTTTTGAAGGAAATCCGAGAGAATTGATATCAACTATAGTATCACAAACAGTAAAAGAAGCAAATGGAAAACTAGACTCAGAATGTGAATTAGTAAAGAACAAGTAAGAAAAGGAACTGTTTTTTCGTACAGGAATAAAAGGAACAGTGCTTTGGACAAAACATTTTCAGACTGAAAAGGATTGCTGTTACGAATCCTTTGATCAATCTTTAAATATAAAGAAGATTATGCAACTTGTACAGAAAGTTCCATTGGAGCAAATGGGAGAGAATTTACATCAATTACAATGATCTGAAATGCAAGGGAAACAAAGGGAAACCTAGACTGAATACAATGGGAAATAGAGAAGAACAAATATCCAAAATAATGGAATTTTCAGTAGGAAATAACTTGAAGATTTCTCTACCCAGTAACCCTTTCCACTGAATAGGACTGTTGTTAAGAACCCTTTCGTACAGTTTGAATATAAGGAAGATAATGAATTGTGTACAAAACTTCTTTGGAAGAAAATCCGAGAGAATTGATATCAACTATAATATCACAAACAGTAAAAAAAGCAAATGGAAAACTAGACTCAGAATGTGAATTAGTAAAGAACAAGTAAGAAAAGGTATTGTTTTTTCATACAGGAATAACAGGAACAGTGCTTTGGACAAAACATTTTCAGACTGAAAAGGATTGCTGTTACGAATCCTTTGATCAATCTTTAAATATAAAGAAGATTATGCAACTTGTACAGAAAGTTCCATTGGAGCAAATGGGAGAGAATTTACATCAATCACAATGATCTGAAATGCAAGGGAAACAAAGGGAAACCTAGACGCAATACAATGGGAAATAGAGAAGAACAAATATCCAAAATAATGGAATTTTCAGTAGGAAATAACTTGAAGATTTCTCTACCCAGTAACCCTTTCCACTGAATAGGACTGTTGTTAAGAACCCTTTCGTACAGTTTGAATATAAGGAAGATAATGAATTGTGTACAAAACTTCTTTGGAAGAAAATCCGAGAGAATTGATATCAACTATAATATCACAAACAGTAAAAGAAGGAAATGGAAAACTAGACTCAGAATGTGAATTAGTAAAGAACAAGTAAGAAAAGGAATTGTTTTTTCAAAAAGGAATAACAGGAACAGTGCTTTGGACAAAACATTTTCAGACTGAAAAGGATTGCTGTTACGAATCCTTTGATCAATCTTTAAATATAAAGAAGATTATGCAACTTGTACAGAAAGTTCCATTGGAGCAAATGGGAGAGAATTTCCATCAATTACAATGATCTGAAATGCAAGGGAAACAAAGGGAAACCTAGACTGAATACAATGGGAAATAGAGAAGAACAAATATCCAAAATAATGGAATTTTCAATAGGAAATAACTGGAAAATTTCTCTATCCAGTCACCCTTTCCACTGAATAGGACTGTTGTTAAGAACCTTTCATACAGTTTGAATATAAGGAAGATAATGAATTGTGTACAAAACTTCTTTTGAAGGAAATCCGAGAGAATTGATATCAACTATAATATCACAAACAGTAAAAGAAGCAAATGGAAAACTAGACTCAGAATGTGAATTAGTAAAGAACAAGTAAGAAAAGGACCTGTTTTTTCATACAGGAATAAAAGGAACAGTGCTTTGGACAAAACATTTTCAGACTGAAAAGGATTGCTGTTACGAATCCTTTGATCAATCTTTAAATATAAAGAAGATTATGCAACTTGTACAGAAAGTTCCATTGGAGCAAATGGGATAGAATTTACATCAATTACAATGATCTGAAATGCAAGGGAAACAAAGGGAAACCTAGACTCAATACAATGGGAAATAGAGAAGAACAAATATCCAAAATAATGGAATTTTCAGTAGGAAATAACTTGAAGATTTCTCTACCCAGTCACCCTTTCCACTGAATAGGACTGTTGTTAAGAACCTTTCGTACAGTTTGAATATAAGGAAAGTTAATGAATTGTGTACAAAACTTCTTTTGAAGGAAATCCGAGAGAATTGATATCAACTATAATATCACAAACAGTAAAAGAAGCAAATGGAAAACTAGACTCAGAATGTGAATTAATAAAGAAGAAGTAAGAAAAGGAACTGTTTTTTCATACAGGAATAAAAGGAACAGTGCTTTGGACAAAACATTTTCAGACTGAAAAGGATTGCTGTTACGAATCCTTTGATCAATCTTTAAATATAAAGAAGATTATGCAACTTGTACAGAAAGTTCCATTGGAGCAAATGGGATAGAATTTACATCAATTACAATGATCTGAAATGCAAGGGAAACAAAGGGAAACCTAGACTCAATACAATGGGAAATAGAGAAGAACAAATATCCAAAATAATGGAATTTTCAGTAGGAAATAACTTGAAGATTTCTCTACCCAGTCACCCTTTCCACTGAATAGGACTGTTGTTAAGAACCCTTTCGTACAGTTTGAATATAACGAAGATAATGAATTGTGTACAAAACTTCTTTTGAAGGAAATCCGAGAGAATTGATATCAACTATAATATCACAAACAGTAAAAGAAGCAAATGGAAAACTAGACTCAGAATGTGAATTAGTAAAGAACAAGTAAGAAAAGGAACTGTTTTTTCATACAGGAATAACAGGAACAGTGCTTTGGACAAAACATTTTCAGACTGAAAAGGATTGCTGTTACGAATCTTTTGATCAATCTTTAAATATAAAGAAGATTATGCAACTTGTACAGAAAGTTCCATTGGAGCAAATGGGAGAGAATTTACATCAATTACAATGATCTGAAATGCAAGGGAAACAAAGGGAAACCTAGACTGAATACAATGGGAAATAGAGAAGAACAAATATCCAAAATAATGGAATTTTCAGTAGGAAATAACTTGAAGATTTCTCTACCCAGTAACCCTTTCCACTGAATAGGACTGTTGTTAAGAACCCTTTCGTACAGTTTGAATATAAGGAAGATAATGAATTGTGTACAAAACTTCTTTGGAAGAAAATCCGAGAGAATTGATATCAACTATAATATCACAAACAGTAAAAAAAGCAAATGGAAAACTAGACTCAGAATGTGAATTAGTAAAGAACAAGTAAGAAAAGGTATTGTTTTTTCATACAGGAATAACAGGAACAGTGCTTTGGACAAAACATTTTCAGACTGAAAAGGATTGCTGTTACGAATCCTTTGATCAATCTTTAAATATAAAGAAGATTATGTAACTTGTACAGAAAGTTCCATTGGAGCAAATGGGAGAGAATTTACATCAATCACAATGATCTGAAATGCAAGGGAAACAAAGGGAAACCTAGACGCAATACAATGGGAAATAGAGAAGAACAAATATCCAAAATAATGGAATTTTCAGTAGGAAATAACTTGAAGATTTCTCTACCCAGTAACCCTTTCCACTGAATAGGACTGTTGTTAAGAACCCTTTCGTACAGTTTGAATATAAGGAAGATAATGAATTGTGTACAAAACTTCTTTGGAAGAAAATCCGAGAGAATTGATATCAACTATAATATCACAAACAGTAAAAGAAGCAAATGGAAAACTAGACTCAGAATGTGAATTAGTAAAGAACAAGTAAGAAAAGGAATTGTTTTTTCAAAAAGGAATAACAGGAACAGTGCTTTGGACAAAACATTTTCAGACTGAAAAGGATTGCTGTTACGAATCCTTTGATCAATCTTTAAATATAAAGAAGATTATGCAACTTGTACAGAAAGTTCCATTGGAGCAAATGGGAGAGAATTTCCATCAATTACAATGATCTGAAATGCAAGGGAAACAAAGGGAAACCTAGACTGAATACAATGGGAAATAGAGAAGAACAAATATCCAAAATAATGGAATTTTCAATAGGAAATAACTGGAAAATTTCTCTATCCAGTCACCCTTTCCACTGAATAGGACTGATGTTAAGAACCTTTCGTACAGTTTGAATATAAGGAAAGTTAATGAATTGTGTACAAAACTTCTTTTGAAGGAAATCCGAGAGAATTGATATCAACTATAATATCACAAACAGTAAAAGAAGCAAATGGAAAACTAGACTCAGAATGTGAATTAGTAAAGAACAAGTAAGAAAAGGAACTGTTTTTTCATACAGGAATAAAAGGAACAGTGCTTTGGACAAAACATTTTCAGACTGAAAAGGATTGCTGTTACGAATCTTTTGATCAATCTTTAAATATAAAGAAGATTATGCAACTTGTACAGAAAGTTCCATTGGAGCAAATGGGAGAGAATTTACATCAATTACAATGATCTGAAATGCAAGGGAAACAAAGGGAAACCTAGACTGAATACAATGGGAAATAGAGAAGAACAAATATCCAAAATAATGGAATTTTCAGTAGGAAATAACTTGAAGATTTCTCTACCCAGTAACCCTTTCAACTGAATAGGACTGTTGTTAAGAACCCTTTCGTACACTTTGAATATAAGGAAGATAATGAATTGTGTACAAAACTTCTTTTGAAGGAAATCCGAGAGAATTGATATCAACTATAATATCACAAACAGTAAAAGAAGCAAAAGGAAAACTAGACTCAGAATGTGAATTAGTAAAAAACAAGTAAGAAAAGGAACAGTTTTTTCATACAGGAATAACAGGAACAGTGCTTTGGACAAAACATTTTCAGACTGAAAAGGATTGCTGTTACGAATCCTTTGATCAATCTTTAAATATAAAGAAGATTATGCAACTTGTACAGAAAGTTCCATTGGAGCAAATGGGAGAGAATTTACATCAATCACAATGATCTGAAATGCAAGGGAAACAAAGGGAAACCTAGACGCAATACAATGGGAAATAGAGAAGAACAAATATCCAAAATAATGGAATTTTCAATAGGAAATAACTTGAAGATTTCTCTACCCAGTCACCCTTTCCACTGAATAGGACTGTTGTTAAGAACCCTTTCGTACAGTTTGAATATAACGAAGATAATGAATTGTGTACAAAACTTCTTTTGAAGGAAATCCGAGAGAATTGATATCAACTATAATATCACAAACAGTAAAAGAAGCAAATGGAAAACTAGACTCAGAATGTGAATTAGTAAAAAACAAGTAAGAAAAGGAACTGTTTTTTCATACAGGAATAACAGGAACAGTGCTTTGGACAAAACATTTTCAGACTGAAAAGGATTGCTGTTACGAATCCTTTGATCAATCTTTAAATATAAAGAAGATTATGCAACTTGTACAGAAAGTTCCATTGGAGCAAATGGGAGAGAATTTACATCAATTACAATAATCTGAAATGCAAGGGAAACAAAGGGAAAACTAGACTCAATACAATGGGAAATAGAGAAGAACAAATATCCAAAATAATGGAATTTTCAGTAGGAAATAACTTGAAGATTTCTCTACCCAGTCACCCTTTCCACTGAATAGGACTGTTGTTAAGAACCCTTTCGTACAGTTTGAATATAAGAAAGATCATGAATTGTGTACAAAACTTCTTTTGAAGGAAATCCGAGAGAATTGATATCAACTATAATATCACAAACAGTAAAAGAAGCAAATGGAAAACTAGACTCAGAATGTGAATTAGTAAAGAACAAGTAAGAAAAGGAACTGTTTTTTCATACAGGAATAACAGGAACAGTGCTTTGGACAAAACATTTTCAGACTGAAAAGGATTGCTGTTACGAATCCTTTGATCAATCTTTAAATATAAAGAAGATTATGCAACTTGTACAGAAAGTTCCATTGGAGCAAATGGGATAGAATTTACATCAATTACAATGATCTGAAATGCAAGGGAAACAAAGGGAAACCTAGACTGAATAACATGGGAAATAGAGAAGAACAAATATCCAAAATAATGGAATTTTCAGTAGGAAATAACTTGAAGATTTCTCTATCCAGTCACCCTTTCCACTGAATAGGACTGTTGTTAAGAACCTTTCGTACAGTTTGAATATAAGGAAGATAATGAATTGTGTACAAAACTTCTTTTGAAGGAAATCCGAGAGAATTGATATCAACTATAATATCACAAACAGTAAAAGAAGCAAATGGAAAACTAGACTCAGAATGTGAATTAGTAAAGAACAAGTAAGAAAAGGAACTGTTTTTTCATACAGGAATAAAAGGAACAGTGCTTTGGACAAAACATTTTCAGACTGAAAAGGATTGCTGTTACGAATCCTTTGATCAATATTTAAATATAAAGAAGATTATGCAACTTGTACAGAAAGTTCCATTGGAGCAAATGGGATAGAATTTACATCAATTACAATGATCTGAAATGCAAGGGAAACAAAGGGAAACCTAGACTCAATACAATGGGAAATAGAGAAGAACAAATATCCAAAATAATGGAATTTTCAGTAGGAAATAACTTGAAGATTTCTCTAGCCAGTCACCCTTTCCACTGAATAGGACTGTTGTTAAGAACCCTTTCGTACAGTTTGAATATAACGAAGATAATGAATTGTGTACAAAACTTCTTTTGAAGGAAATCTGAGAGAATTGATATCAACTATAATATCACAAACAGTAAAAGAAGCAAATGGAAAACTAGACTCAGAATGTGAATTAGTAAAGAACAAGTAAGAAAAGGAACTGTTTTTTCATACAGGAATAACAGGAACAGTGCTTTGGACAAAACATTTTCAGACTGAAAAGGATTGCTGTTACGAATCCTTTGATCAATCTTTAAATATAAAGAAGATTATGCAACTTGTACAGAAAGTTCCATTGGAGCAAATGGGATAGAATTTACATCAATTACAATGATCTGAAATGCAAGGGAAACAAAGGGAAACCTAGACTGAATAACATGGGAAATAGAGAAGAACAAATATCCAAAATAATGGAATTTTCAGTAGGAAATAACTTGAAGATTTCTCTATCCAGTCACCCTTTCCACTGAATAGGACTGTTGTTAAGAACCTTTCGTACAGTTTGAATATAAGGAAGATAATGAATTGTGTACAAAACTTCTTTTGAAGGAAATCCGAGAGAATTGATATCAACTATAATATCACAAACAGTAAAAGAAGCAAATGGAAAACTAGACTCAGAATGTGAATTAGTAAAGAACAAGTAAGAAAAGGAACTGTTTTTTCATACAGGAATAAAAGGAACAGTGCTTTGGACAAAACATTTTCAGACTGAAAAGGATTGCTGTTACGAATCCTTTGATCAATCTTTAAATATAAAGAAGATTATGCAACTTGTACAGAAAGTTCCATTGGAGCAAATGGGATAGAATTTACATCAATTACAATGATCTGAAATGCAAGGGAAACAAAGGGAAACCTAGACTCAATACAATGGGAAATAGAGAAGAACAAATATCCAAAATAATGGAATTTTCAGTAGGAAATAACTTGAAGATTTCTCTAGCCAGTCACCCTTTCCACTGAATAGGACTGTTGTTAAGAACCCTTTCGTACAGTTTGAATATAACGAAGATAATGAATTGTGTACAAAACTTCTTTTGAAGGAAATCCGAGAGAATTGATATCAACTATAATATCACAAACAGTAAAAGAAGCAAATGGAAAACTAGACTCAGAATGTGAATTAGTAAAGAACAAGTAAGAAAAGGAACTGTTTTTTCATACAGGAATAACAGGAACAGTGCTTTGGACAAAACATTTTCAGACTGAAAAGGATTGCTGTTACGAATCTTTTGATCAATCTTTAAATATAAAGAAGATTATGCAACTTGTACAGAAAGTTCCATTGGAGCAAATGGGAGAGAATTTACATCAATTACAATGATCTGAAATGCAAGGGAAACAAAGGGAAACCTAGACTGAATACAATGGGAAATAGAGAAGAACAAATATCCAAAGTAATGGAATTTTCAGTAGGAAATAACTTGAAGATTTCTCTACCCAGTAACCCTTTCCACTGAATAGGACTGTTGTTAAGAACCCTTTCGTACAGTTTGAATATAAGGAAGATAATGAATTGTGTACAAAACTTCTTTGGAAGAAAATCTGAGAGAATTGATATCAACTATAATATCACAAACAGTAAAAAAAGCAAATGGAAAACTAGACTCAGAATGTGAATTAGTAAAGAACAAGTAAGAAAAGGTATTGTTTTTTCATACAGGAATAACAGGAACAGTGCTTTGGACAAAACATTTTCAGACTGAAAAGGATTGCTGTTACGAATCCTTTGATCAATCTTTAAATATAAAGAAGATTATGCAACTTGTACAGAAAGTTCCATTGGAGCAAATGGGAGAGAATTTACATCAATCACAATGATCTGAAATGCAAGGGAAACAAAGGGAAACCTAGACGCAATACAATGGGAAATAGAGAAGAACAAATATCCAAAATAATGGAATTTTCAGTAGGAAATAACTTGAAGATTTCTCTACCCAGTAACCCTTTCCACTGAATAGGACTGTTGTTAAGAACCCTTTCGTACAGTTTGAATATAAGGAAGATAATGAATTGTGTACAAAACTTCTTTGGAAGAAAATCCGAGAGAATTGATATCAACTATAATATCACAAACAGTAAAAGAAGCAAATGGAAAACTAGACTCAGAATGTGAATTAGTAAAGAACAAGTAAGAAAAGGAATTGTTTTTTCAAAAAGGAATAACAGGAACAGTGCTTTGGACAAAACATTTTCAGACTGAAAAGGATTGCTGTTACGAATCCTATGATCAATCTTTAAATATAAAGAAGATTATGCAACTTGTACAGAAAGTTCCATTGGAGCAAATGGGAGAGAATTTCCATCAATTACAATGATCTGAAATGCAAGGGAAACAAAGGGAAACCTAGACTGAATACAATGGGAAATAGAGAAGAACAAATATCCAAAATAATGGAATTTTCAGTAGGAAATAACTTGAAGATTTCTCTACCCAGTCACCCTTTCCACTGAATAGGACTGTTGTTAAGAACCTTTCGTACAGTTTGAATATAAGGAAAGTTAATGAATTGTGTACAAAACTTCTTTTGAAGGAAATCCGAGAGAATTGATATCAACTATAATATCACAAACAGTAAAAGAAGCAAATGGAAAACTAGACTCAGAATGTGAATTAGTAAAGAACAAGTAAGAAAAGGAACTGTTTTTTCATACAGGAATAACAGGAACAGTGCTTTGGACAAAACATTTTCAGACTGAAAAGGATTGCTGTTACGAATCTTTTGATCAATCTTTAAATATAAAGAAGATTATGCAACTTGTACAGAAAGTTCCATTGGAGCAAATGGGAGAGAATTTACATCAATTACAATGATCTGAAATGCAAGGGAAACAAAGGGAAACCTAGACTGAATACAATGGGAAATAGAGAAGAACAAATATCCAAAATAATGGAATTTTCAGTAGGAAATAACTTGAAGATTTCTTTACCCAGTAACCCTTTCCACTGAATAGGACTGTTGTTAAGAACCCTTTCGTACAGTTTGAATATAAGGAAGATAATGAATTGTGTACAAAACTTCTTTGGAAGAAAATCCGAGAGAATTGATATCAACTATAATATCACAAACAGTAAAAAAAGCAAATGGAAAACTAGACTCAGAATGTGAATTAGTAAAGAACAAGTAAGAAAAGGTATTGTTTTTTCATACAGGAATAACAGGAACAGTGCTTTGGACAAAACATTTTTAGACTGAAAAGGATTGCTGTTACGAATCCTTTGATCAATCTTTAAATATAAAGAAGATTATGCAACTTGTACAGAAAGTTCCATTGGAGCAAATGGGAGAGAATTTACATCAATCACAATGATCTGAAATGCAAGGGAAACAAAGGGAAACCTAGACGCAATACAATGGGAAATAGAGAAGAACAAATATCCAAAATAATGGAATTTTCAGTAGGAAATAACTTGAAGATTTCTCTACCCAGTAACCCTTTCCACTGAATAGGACTGTTGTTAAGAACCCTTTCGTACAGTTTGAATATAAGGAAGATAATGAATTGTGTACAAAACTTCTTTGGAAGAAAATCCGAGAGAATTGATATCAACTATAATATCACAAACAGTAAAAAAAGCAAATGGAAAACTAGACTCAGAATGTGAATTAGTAAAGAACAAGTAAGAAAAGGTATTGTTTTTTCATACAGGAATAACAGGAACAGTGCTTTGGACAAAACATTTTCAGACTGAAAAGGATTGCTGTTACGAATCCTTTGATCAATCTTTAAATATAAAGAAGATTATGCAACTTGGACAGAAAGTTCCATTGGAGCAAATGGGAGAGAATTTACATCAATCACAATGATTTGAAATGCAAGGGAAACAAAGGGAAACCTAGACGCAATACAATGGGAAATAGAGAAGAACAAATATCCAAAATAATGGAATTTTCAATAGGAAATAACTTGAAGATTTCTCTACCCAGTCACCCTTTCCACTGAATAGGACTGTTGTTAAGAACCCTTTCGTACAGTTTGAATATAACGAAGATAATGAATTGTGTACAAAACTTCTTTTGAAGGAAATCCGAGAGAATTGATATCAACTATAATATCACAAACAGTAAAAGAAGCAAATGGAAAACTAGACTCAGAATGTGAATTAGTAAAGAACAAGTAAGAAAAGGAACTGTTTTTTCATACAGGAATAAAAGGAACAGTGCTTTGGACAAAACATTTTCAGACTGAAAAGGATTGCTGTTACGAATCCTTTGATCAATCTTTAAATATAAAGAAGATTATGCAACTTGTACAGAAAGTTCCATTGGAGCAAATGGGATAGAATTTACATCAATTACAATGATCTGAAATGCAAGGGAAACAAAGGGAAACCTAGACTCAATACAATGGGAAATAGAGAAGAACAAATATCCAAAATAATGGAATTTTCAGTAGGAAATAACTTGAAGATTTCTCTACCCAGTCACCCTTTCCACTGAATAGGACTGTTGTTAAGAACCCTTTCGTACAGTTTGAATATAACGAAGATAATGAATTGTGTACAAAACTTCTTTTGAAGGAAATCCGAGAGAATTGATATCAACTATAATATCACAAACAGTAAAAGAAGCAAATGGAAAACTAGACTCAGAATGTGAATTAGTAAAAGAACAAGTAAGAAAAGGAACTGTTTTTTCATACAGGAATAACAGGAACAGTGCTTTGGACAAAACATTTTCAGACTGAAAAGGATTGCTGTTACGAATCTTTTGATCAATCTTTAAATATAAAGAAGATTATGCAACTTGTACAGAAAGTTCCATTGGAGCAAATGGGAGAGAATTTACATCAATTACAATGATCTGAAATGCAAGGGAAACAAAGGGAAACCTAGACTGAATACAATGGGAAATAGAGAAGAACAAATATCCAAAATAATGGAATTTTCAGTAGGAAATAACTTGAAGATTTCTCTACCCAGTAACCCTTTCCACTGAATAGGACTGTTGTTAAGAACCCTTTCGTACAGTTTGAATATAAGGAAGATAATGAATTGTGTACAAAACTTCTTTGGAAGAAAATCCGAGAGAATTGATATCAACTATAATATCACAAACAGTAAAAAAAGCAAATGGAAAACTAGACTCAGAATGTGAATTAGTAAAGAACAAGTAAGAAAAGGTATTGTTTTTTCATACAGGAATAACAGGAACAGTGCTTTGGACAAAACATTTTCAGACTGAAAAGGATTGCTGTTACGAATCCTTTGATCAATCTTTAAATATAAAGAAGATTATGCAACTTGTACAGAAAGTTCCATTGGAGCAAATGGGAGAGAATTTACATCAATCACAATGATCTGAAATGCAAGGGAAACAAAGGGAAACCTAGACGCAATACAATGGGAAATAGAGAAGAACAAATATCCAAAATAATGGAATTTTCAATAGGAAATAACTGGAAAATTTCTCTATCCAGTCACCCTTTCCCTGAATAGGACTGTTGTTAAGAACCTTTCATACAGTTTGAATATAAGGAAGATAATGAATTGTGTACAAAACTTCTTTTGAAGGAAATCCGAGAGAATTGATATCAACTATAATATCACAAACAGTAAAAGAAGCAAATGGAAAACTAGACTCAGAATGTGAATTAGTAAAGAACAAGTAAGAAAAGGACCTGTTTTTTCATACAGGAATAAAAGGAACAGTGCTTTGGACAAAACATTTTCAGACTGAAAAGGATTGCTGTTACGAATCCTTTGATCAATCTTTAAATATAAAGAAGATTATGCAACTTGTACAGAAAGTTCCATTGGAGCAAATGGGATAGAATTTACATCAATTACAATGATCTGAAATGCAAGGGAAACAAAGGGAAACCTAGACTCAATACAATGGGAAATAGAGAAGAACAAATATCCAAAATAATGGAATTTTCAGTAGGAAATAACTTGAAGATTTCTCTACCCAGTCACCCTTTCCACTGAATAGGACTGTTGTTAAGAACCTTTCGTACAGTTTGAATATAAGGAAAGTTAATGAATTGTGTACAAAACTTCTTTTGAAGGAAATCCGAGAGAATTGATATCAACTATAATATCACAAACAGTAAAAGAAGCAAATGGAAAACTAGACTCAGAATGTGAATTAATAAAGAACAAGTAAGAAAAGGAACTGTTTTTTCATACAGGAATAAAAGGAACAGTGCTTTGGACAAAACATTTTCAGACTGAAAAGGATTGCTGTTACGAATCCTTTGATCAATCTTTAAATATAAAGAAGATTATGCAACTTGTACAGAAAGTTCCATTGGAGCAAATGGGATAGAATTTACATCAATTACAATGATCTGAAATGCAAGGGAAACAAAGGGAAACCTAGACTCAATACAATGGGAAATAGAGAAGAACAAATATCCAAAATAATGGAATTTTCAGTAGGAAATAACTTGAAGATTTCTCTACCCAGTCACCCTTTCCACTGAATAGGACTGTTGTTAAGAACCCTTTCGTACAGTTTGAATATAACGAAGATAATGAATTGTGTACAAAACTTCTTTTGAAGGAAATCCGAGAGAATTGATATCAACTATAATATCACAAACAGTAAAAGAAGCAAATGGAAAACTAGACTCAGAATGTGAATTAGTAAAGAACAAGTAAGAAAAGGAACTGTTTTTTCATACAGGAATAACAGGAACAGTGCTTTGGACAAAACATTTTCAGACTGAAAAGGATTGCTGTTACGAATCTTTTGATCAATCTTTAAATATAAAGAAGATTATGCAACTTGTACAGAAAGTTCCATTGGAGCAAATGGGAGAGAATTTACATCAATTACAATGATCTGAAATGCAAGGGAAACAAAGGGAAACCTAGACTGAATACAATGGGAAATAGAGAAGAACAAATATCCAAAATAATGGAATTTTCAGTAGGAAATAACTTGAAGATTTCTCTACCCAGTAACCCTTTCCACTGAATAGGACTGTTGTTAAGAACCCTTTCGTACAGTTTGAATATAAGGAAGATAATGAATTGTGTACAAAACTTCTTTGGAAGAAAATCCGAGAGAATTGATATCAACTATAATATCACAAACAGTAAAAAAAGCAAATGGAAAACTAGACTCAGAATGTGAATTAGTAAAGAACAAGTAAGAAAAGGTATTGTTTTTTCATACAGGAATAACAGGAACAGTGCTTTGGACAAAACATTTTCAGACTGAAAAGGATTGCTGTTACGAATCCTTTGATCAATCTTTAAATATAAAGAAGATTATGTAACTTGTACAGAAAGTTCCATTGGAGCAAATGGGAGAGAATTTACATCAATCACAATGATCTGAAATGCAAGGGAAACAAAGGGAAACCTAGACGCAATACAATGGGAAATAGAGAAGAACAAATATCCAAAATAATGGAATTTTCAGTAGGAAATAACTTGAAGATTTCTCTACCCAGTCACCCTTTCCACTGAATAGGACTGTTGTTAAGAACCCTTTCGTACAGTTTGAATATAACGAAGATAATGAATTGTGTACAAAACTTCTTTTGAAGGAAATCCGAGAGAATTGATATCAACTATAATATCACAAACAGTAAAAGAAGCAAATGGAAAACTAGACTCAGAATGTGAATTAGTAAAGAACAAGTAAGAAAAGGAACTGTTTTTTCATACAGGAATAACAGGAACAGTGCTTTGGACAAAACATTTTCAGACTGAAAAGGATTGCTGTTACGAATCTTTTGATCAATCTTTAAATATAAAGAAGATTATGCAACTTGTACAGAAAGTTCCATTGGAGCAAATGGGAGAGAATTTACATCAATTACAATGATCTGAAATGAAAGGGAAACAAAGGGAAACCTAGACTGAATACAATGGGAAATAGAGAAGAACAAATATCCAAAATAATGGAATTTTCAGTAGGAAATAACTTGAAGATTTCTCTACCCAGTAACCCTTTCCACTGAATAGGACTGTTGTTAAGAACCCTTTCGTACAGTTTGAATATAAGGAAGATAATGAATTGTGTACAAAACTTCTTTGGAAGAAAATCCGAGAGAATTGATATCAACTATAATATCACAAACAGTAAAAAAAGCAAATGGAAAACTAGACTCAGAATGTGAATTAGTAAAGAACAAGTAAGAAAAGGTATTGTTTTTTCATACAGGAATAACAGGAACAGTGCTTTGGACAAAACATTTTCAGACTGAAAAGGATTGCTGTTACGAATCCTTTGATCAATCTTTAAATATAAAGAAGATTATGCAACTTGTACAGAAAGTTCCATTGGAGCAAATGGGAGAGAATTTACATCAATCACAATGATCTGAAATGCAAGGGAAACAAAGGGAAACCTAGACGCAATACAATGGGAAATAGAGAAGAACAAATATCCAAAATAATGGAATTTTCAGTAGGAAATAACTTGAAGATTTCTCTACCCAGTAACCCTTTCCACTGAATAGGACTGTTGTTAAGAACCCTTTCGTACAGTTTGAATATAAGGAAGATAATGAATTGTGTACAAAACTTCTTTGGAAGAAAATCCGAGAGAATTGATATCAACTATAATATCACAAACAGTAAAAGAAGCAAATGGAAAACTAGACTCAGAATGTGAATTAGTAAAGAACAAGTAAGAAAAGGAATTGTTTTTTCAAAAAGGAATAACAGGAACAGTGCTTTGGACAAAACATTTTCAGACTGAAAAGGATTGCTGTTACGAATCCTTTGATCAATCTTTAAATATAAAGAAGATTATGCAACTTGTACAGAAAGTTCCATTGGAGCAAATGGGAGAGAATTTCCATCAATTACAATGATCTGAAATGCAAGGGAAACAAAGGGAAACCTAGACTGAATACAATGGGAAATAGAGAAGAACAAATATCCAAAATAATGGAATTTTCAATAGGAAATAACTGGAAAATTTCTCTATCCAGTCACCCTTTCCACTGAATAGGACTGTTGTTAAGAACCTTTCATACAGTTTGAATATAAGGAAGATAATGAATTGTGTACAAAACTTCTTTTGAAGGAAATCCGAGAGAATTGATATCAACTATAATATCACAAACAGTAAAAGAAGCAAATGGAAAACTAGACTCAGAATGTGAATTAGTAAAGAACAAGTAAGAAAAGGACCTGTTTTTTCATACAGGAATAAAAGGAACAGTGCTTTGGACAAAACATTTTCAGACTGAAAAGGATTGCTGTTACGAATCCTTTGATCAATCTTTAAATATAAAGAAGATTATGCAACTTGTACAGAAAGTTCCATTGGAGCAAATGGGATAGAATTTACATCAATTACAATGATCTGAAATGCAAGGGAAACAAAGGGAAACCTAGACTCAATACAATGGGAAATAGAGAAGAACAAATATCCAAAATAATGGAATTTTCAGTAGGAAATAACTTGAAGATTTCTCTACCCAGTCACCCTTTCCACTGAATAGGACTGTTGTTAAGAACCTTTCGTACAGTTTGAATATAAGGAAAGTTAATGAATTGTGTACAAAACTTCTTTTGAAGGAAATCCGAGAGAATTGATATCAACTATAATATCACAAACAGTAAAAGAAGCAAATGGAAAACTAGACTCAGAATGTGAATTAATAAAGAACAAGTAAGAAAAGGAACTGTTTTTTCATACAGGAATAAAAGGAACAGTGCTTTGGACAAAACATTTTCAGACTGAAAAGGATTGCTGTTACGAATCCTTTGATCAATCTTTAAATATAAAGAAGATTATGCAACTTGTACAGAAAGTTCCATTGGAGCAAATGGGATAGAATTTACATCAATTACAATGATCTGAAATGCAAGGGAAACAAAGGGAAACCTAGACTCAATACAATGGGAAATAGAGAAGAACAAATATCCAAAATAATGGAATTTTCAGTAGGAAATAACTTGAAGATTTCTCTACCCAGTCACCCTTTCCACTGAATAGGACTGTTGTTAAGAACCCTTTCGTACAGTTTGAATATAACGAAGATAATGAATTGTGTACAAAACTTCTTTTGAAGGAAATCCGAGAGAATTGATATCAACTATAATATCACAAACAGTAAAAGAAGCAAATGGAAAACTAGACTCAGAATGTGAATTAGTAAAGAACAAGTAAGAAAAGGAACTGTTTTTTCATACAGGAATAACAGGAACAGTGCTTTGGACAAAACATTTTCAGACTGAAAAGGATTGCTGTTACGAATCTTTTGATCAATCTTTAAATATAAAGAAGATTATGCAACTTGTACAGAAAGTTCCATTGGAGCAAATGGGAGAGAATTTACATCAATTACAATGATCTGAAATGCAAGGGAAACAAAGGGAAACCTAGACTGAATACAATGGGAAATAGAGAAGAACAAATATCCAAAATAATGGAATTTTCAGTAGGAAATAACTTGAAGATGTCTCTACCCAGTAACCCTTTCCACTGAATAGGACTGTTGTTAAGAACCCTTTCGTACAGTTTGAATATAAGGAAGATAATGAATTGTGTACAAAACTTCTTTGGAAGAAAATCCGAGAGAATTGCTATCAACTATAATATCACAAACAGTAAAAAAAGCAAATGGAAAACTAGACTCAGAATGTGAATTAGTAAAGAACAAGTAAGAAAAGGAACTGTTTTTTCATACAGGAATAACAGGAACAGTGCTTTGGACAAAACATTTTCAGACTGAAAAGGATTGCTGTTACGAATCCTTTGATCAATCTTTAAATATAAAGAAGATTATGTAACTTGTACAGAAAGTTCCATTGGAGCAAATGGGAGAGAATTTACATCAATCACAATGATCTGAAATGCAAGGGAAACAAAGGGAAACCTAGACGCAATACAATGGGAAATAGAGAAGAACAAATATCCAAAATAATGGAATTTTCAGTAGGAAATAACTTGAAGATTTCTCTACCCAGTAACCCTTTCCACTGAATAGGACTGTTGTTAAGAACCCTTTCGTACAGTTTGAATATAAGGAAGATAATGAATTGTGTACAAAACTTCTTTGGAAGAAAATCCGAGAGAATTGATATCAACTATAATATCACAAACAGTAAAAGAAGCAAATGGAAAACTAGACTCAGAATGTGAATTAGTAAAGAACAAGTAAGAAAAGGAATTGTTTTTTCAAAAAGGAATAACAGGAACAGTGCTTTGGACAAAACATTTTCAGACTGAAAAGGATTGCTGTTACGAATCCTTTGATCAATCTTTAAATATAAAGAAGATTATGCAACTTGTACAGAAAGTTCCATTGGAGCAAATGGGAGAGAATTTCCATCAATTACAATGATCTGAAATGCAAGGGAAACAAAGGGAAACCTAGACTGAATACAATGGGAAATAGAGAAGAACAAATATCCAAAATAATGGAATTTTCAATAGGAAATAACTGGAAAATTTCTCTATCCAGTCACCCTTTCCACTGAATAGGACTGTTGTTAAGAACCTTTCGTACAGTTTGAATATAAGGAAGATAATGAATTGTGTACAAAACTTCTTTTGAAGGAAATCCGAGAGAATTGATATCAACTATAATATCACAAACAGTAAAAGAAGCAAATGGAAAACTAGACTCAGAATGTGAATTAGTAAAGAACAAGTAAGAAAAGGACCTGTTTTTTCATACAGGAATAAAAGGAACAGTGCTTTGGACAAAACATTTTCAGACTGAAAAGGATTGCTGTTACGAATCCTTTGATCAATCTTTAAATATAAAGAAGATTATGCAACTTGTACAGAAAGTTCCATTGGAGCAAATGGGATAGAATTTACATCAATTACAATGATCTGAAATGCAAGGGAAACAAAGGGAAACCTAGACTCAATACAATGGGAAATAGAGAAGAACAAATATCCAAAATAATGGAATTTTCAGTAGGAAATAACTTGAAGATTTCTCTACCCAGTCACCCTTTCCACTGAATAGGACTGTTGTTAAGAACCTTTCGTACAGTTTGAATACAAGGAAGATAATGAATTGTGTACAAAACTTCTTTTGAAGGAAATCCGAGAGAATTGATATCAACTATAATATCACAAACAGTAAAAGAAGCAAATGGAAAACTAGACTCAGAATGTGAATTAGTAAAGAACAAGTAAGAAAAGGAACTGTTTTTTCATACAGGAATAAAAGGAACAGTGCTTTGGACAAAACATTTTCAGACTGAAAAGGATTGCTGTTACGAATCCTTTGATTAATCTTTAAATATAAAGAAGATTATGCAACTTGTACAGAAAGTTCCATTGGAGCAAATGGGATAGAATTTACATCAATTACAATGATCTGAAATGCAAGGGAAACAAAGGGAAACCTAGACTTAATACAATGGGAAATAGAGAAGAACAAATATCCAAAATAATGGAATTTTCAGTAGGAAATAACTTGAAGATTTCTCTACCCAGTCACCCTTTCCACTGAATAGGACTGTTGTTAAGAACCTTTCGTATAGTTTGAATATAAGGAAAGTTAATGAATTGTGTACAAAACTTCTTTTGAAGGAAATCCGAGAGAATTGATATCAACTATAATATCACAAACAGTAAAAGAAGCAAATGGAAAACTAGACTCAGAATGTGAATTAGTAAAGAACAAGTAAGAAAAGGAACTGTTTTTTCATACAGGAATAACAGGAACAGTGCTTTGGACAAAACATTTTCAGACTGAAAAGGATTGCTGTTACGAATCCTTTGATCAATCTTTAAATATAAAGAAGATTATGCAACTTGGACAGAAAGTTCCATTGGAGCAAATGGGAGAGAATTTACATCAATCACAATGATCTGAAATGCAAGGGAAACAAAGGGAAACCTAGACGCAATACAATGGGAAATAGAGAAGAACAAATATCCAAAATAATGGAATTTTCAATAGGAAATAACTTGAAGATTTCTCTACCCAGTCACCCTTTCCACTGAATAGGAGTGTTGTTAAGAACCCTTTCGTACAGTTTGAATATAACGAAGATAATGAATTGTGTACAAAACTTCTTTTGAAGGAAATCCGAGAGAATTGATATCAACTATAATATCACAAACAGTAAAAGAAGCAAATGGAAAACTAGACTCAGAATGTGAATTAGTAAAGAACAAGTAAGAAAAGGAACTGTTTTTTCATACAGGAATAACAGGAACAGTGCTTTGGACAAAACATTTTCAGACTGAAAAGGATTGCTGTTACGAATCCTTTGATCAATCTTTAAATATAAAGAAGATTATGCAACTTGTACAGAAAGTTCCATTGGAGCAAATGGGAGAGAATTTACATCAATCACAATGATCTGAAATGCAAGGGAAACAAAGGGAAACCTAGACGCAATACAATGGGAAATAGAGAAGAACAAATATCCAAAATAATGGAATTTTCAATAGGAAATAACTTGAAGATTTCTCTACCCAGTCACCCTTTCCACTGAATAGGACTGTTGTTAAGAACCCTTTCGTACAGTTTGAATATAAGGAAGATAATGAATTGTGTACAAAACTTCTTTTGAAGGAAATCCGAGAGAATTGATATCAACTATAATATCACAAACAGTAAAAGAAGCAAATGGAAAACTAGACTCAGAATGTGAATTAGTAAAGAACAAGTAAGAAAAGGAATTGTTTTTTCAAAAAGGAATAACAGGAACAGTGCTTTGGACAAAACATTTTCAGACTGAAAAGGATTGCTGTTACGAATCCTTTGATCAATCTTTAAATATAAAGAAGATTATGCAACTTGTACAGAAAGTTCCATTGGAGCAAATGGGAGAGAATTTCCATCAATTACAATGATCTGAAATGCAAGGGAAACAAAGGGAAACCTAGACTGAATACAATGGGAAATAGAGAAGAACAAATATCCAAAATAATGGAATTTTCAATAGGAAATAACTGGAAAATTTCTCTATCCAGTCACCCTTTCCACTGAATAGGACTGTTGTTAAGAACCTTTCGTACAGTTTGAATATAAGGAAGATAATGAATTGTGTACAAAACTTCTTTTGAAGGAAATCCGAGAGAATTGATATCAACTATAATATCACAAACAGTAAAAGAAGCAAATGGAAAACTAGACTCAGAATGTGAATTAGTAAAGAACAAGTAAGAAAAGGAACTGTTTTTTCATACAGGAATAAAAGGAACAGTGCTTTGGACAAAACATTTTCAGACTGAAAAGGATTGCTGTTACGAATCCTTTGATCAATCTTTAAATATAAAGAAGATTATGCAACTTGTACAGAAAGTTCCATTGGAGCAAATGGGATAGAATTTACATCAATTACAATGATCTGAAATGCAAGGGAAACAAAGGGAAACCTAGACTCAATACAATGGGAAATAGAGAAGAACAAATATCCAAAATAATGGAATTTTCAGTAGGAAATAACTTGAAGATTTCTCTACCCAGTCACCCTTTCCACTGAATAGGACTGTTGTTAAGAACCTTTCGTACAGTTTGAATATAAGGAAAGTCAATGAATTGTGTACAAAACTTCTTTTGAAGGAAATCCGAGAGAATTGATATCAACTATAATATCACAAACAGTAAAAGAAGCAAATGGAAAACTAGACTCAGAATGTGAATTAGTAAAGAACAAGTAAGAAAAGGAACTGTTTTTTCATACAGGAATAACAGGAACAGTGCTTTGGACAAAACATTTTCAGACTGAAAAGGATTGCTGTTACGAATCTTTTGATCAATCTTTAAATATAAAGAAGATTATGCAACTTGTACAGAAAGTTCCATTGGAGCAAATGGGAGAGAATTTACATCAATTACAATGATCTGAAATGCAAGGGAAACAAAGGGAAACCTAAACTTAATACAATGGGAAATAGAGAAGAACAAATATCCAAAATAATGGAATTTTCAGTAGGAAATAACTTGAAGATTTCTCTACCCAGTCACCCTTTCCACTGAATAGGACTGTTGTTAAGAACCTTTCGTACAGTTTGAATATAAGGAAAGTTAATGAATTGTGTACAAAACTTCTTTTGAAGGAAATCCGAGAGAATTGATATCAACTATAATATCACAAACAGTAAAAGAAGCAAATGGAAAACTAGACTCAGAATGTGAATTAGTAAAGAACAAGTAAGAAAAGGAACTGTTTTTTCATACAGGAATAACAGGAACAGTGCTTTGGACAAAACATTTTCAGACTGAAAAGGATTGCTGTTACGAATCCTTTGATCAATCTTTAAATATAAAGAAGATTATGCAACTTGGACAGAAAGTTCCATTGGAGCAAATGGGAGAGAATTTCCATCAATTACAATGATCTGAAATGCAAGGGAAACAAAGGGAAACCTAGACTGAATACAATGGGAAATAGAGAAGAACAAATATCCAAAATAATGGAATTTTCAATAGGAAATAACTGGAAAATTTCTCTATCCAGTCACCCTTTCCACTGAATAGGACTGTTGTTAAGAACCTTTCGTACAGTTTGAATATAAGGAAGATAATGAATTGTGTACAAAACTTCTTTTGAAGGAAATCCGAGAGAATTGATATCAACTATAATATCACAAACAGTAAAAGAAGCAAATGGAAAACTAGACTCAGAATGTGAATTAGTAAAGAACAAGTAAGAAAAGGAACTGTTTTTTCATACAGGAATAAAAGGAACAGTGCTTTGGACAAAACATTTTCAGACTGAAAAGGATTGCTGTTACGAATCCTTTGATTAATCTTTAAATATAAAGAAGATTATGCAACTTGTACAGAAAGTTCCATTGGAGCAAATGGGATAGAATTTACATCAATTACAATGATCTGAAATGCAAGGGAAACAAAGGGAAACCTAGACTTAATACAATGGGAAATAGAGAAGAACAAATATCCAAAATAATGGAATTTTCAGTAGGAAATAACTTGAAGATTTCTCTACCCAGTCACCCTTTCCACTGAATAGGACTGTTGTTAAGAACCTTTCGTATAGTTTGAATATAAGGAAAGTTAATGAATTGTGTACAAAACTTCTTTTGAAGGAAATCCGAGAGAATTGATATCAACTATAATATCACAAACAGTAAAAGAAGCAAATGGAAAACTAGACTCAGAATGTGAATTAGTAAAGAACAAGTAAGAAAAGGAACTGTTTTTTCATACAGGAATAACAGGAACAGTGCTTTGGACAAAACATTTTCAGACTGAAAAGGATTGCTGTTACGAATCCTTTGATCAATCTTTAAATATAAAGAAGATTATGCAACTTGGACAGAAAGTTCCATTGGAGCAAATGGGAGAGAATTTACATCAATCACAATGATCTGAAATGCAAGGGAAACAAAGGGAAACCTAGACGCAATACAATGGGAAATAGAGAAGAACAAATATCCAAAATAATGGAATTTTCAATAGGAAATAACTTGAAGATTTCTCTACCCAGTCACCCTTTCCACTGAATAGGAGTGTTGTTAAGAACCCTTTCGTACAGTTTGAATATAACGAAGATAATGAATTGTGTACAAAACTTCTTTTGAAGGAAATCCGAGAGAATTGATATCAACTATAATATCACAAACAGTAAAAGAAGCAAATGGAAAACTAGACTCAGAATGTGAATTAGTAAAGAACAAGTAAGAAAAGGAACTGTTTTTTCATACAGGAATAACAGGAACAGTGCTTTGGACAAAACATTTTCAGACTGAAAAGGATTGCTGTTACGAATCCTTTGATCAATCTTTAAATATAAAGAAGATTATGCAACTTGTACAGAAAGTTCCATTGGAGCAAATGGGAGAGAATTTACATCAATCACAATGATCTGAAATGCAAGGGAAACAAAGGGAAACCTAGACGCAATACAATGGGAAATAGAGAAGAACAAATATCCAAAATAATGGAATTTTCAATAGGAAATAACTTGAAGATTTCTCTACCCAGTCACCCTTTCCACTGAATAGGACTGTTGTTAAGAACCCTTTCGTACAGTTTGAATATAAGGAAGATAATGAATTGTGTACAAAACTTCTTTTGAAGGAAATCCGAGAGAATTGAGATCAACTATAATATCACAAACAGTAAAAGAAGCAAATGGAAAACTAGACTCAGAATGTGAATTAGTAAAGAACAAGTAAGAAAAGGAATTGTTTTTTCAAAAAGGAATAACAGGAACAGTGCTTTGGACAAAACATTTTCAGACTGAAAAGGATTGCTGTTACGAATCCTTTGATCAATCTTTAAATATAAAGAAGATTATGCAACTTGTACAGAAAGTTCCATTGGAGCAAATGGGAGAGAATTTCCATCAATTACAATGATCTGAAATGCAAGGGAAACAAAGGGAAACCTAGACTGAATACAATGGGAAATAGAGAAGAACAAATATCCAAAATAATGGAATTTTCAATAGGAAATAACTGGAAAATTTCTCTATCCAGTCACCCTTTCCACTGAATAGGACTGTTGTTAAGAACCTTTCGTACAGTTTGAATATAAGGAAGATAATGAATTGTGTACAAAACTTCTTTTGAAGGAAATCCGAGAGAATTGATATCAACTATAATATCACAAACAGTAAAAGAAGCAAATGGAAAACTAGACTCAGAATGTGAATTAGTAAAGAACAAGTAAGAAAAGGACCTGTTTTTTCATACAGGAATAAAAGGAACAGTGCTTTGGACAAAACATTTTCAGACTGAAAAGGATTGCTGTTACGAATCCTTTGATCAATCTTTAAATATAAAGAAGATTATGCAACTTGTACAGAAAGTTCCATTGGAGCAAATGGGATAGAATTTACATCAATTACAATGATCTGAAATGCAAGGGAAACAAAGGGAAACCTAGACTCAATACAATGGGAAATAGAGAAGAACAAATATCCAAAATAATGGAATTTTCAGTAGGAAATAACTTGAAGATTTCTCTACCCAGTCACCCTTTCCACTGAATAGGACTGTTGTTAAGAACCTTTCGTACAGTTTGAATACAAGGAAGATAATGAATTGTGTACAAAACTTCTTTTGAAGGAAATCCGAGAGAATTGATATCAACTATAATATCACAAACAGTAAAAGAAGCAAATGGAAAACTAGACTCAGAATGTGAATTAGTAAAGAACAAGTAAGAAAAGGAACTGTTTTTTCATACAGGAATAAAAGGAACAGTGCTTTGGACAAAACATTTTCAGACTGAAAAGGATTGCTGTTACGAATCCTTTGATTAATCTTTAAATATAAAGAAGATTATGCAACTTGTACAGAAAGTTCCATTGGAGCAAATGGGATAGAATTTACATCAATTACAATGATCTGAAATGCAAGGGAAACAAAGGGAAACCTAGACTTAATACAATGGGAAATAGAGAAGAACAAATATCCAAAATAATGGAATTTTCAGTAGGAAATAACTTGAAGATTTCTCTACCCAGTCACCCTTTCCACTGAATAGGACTGTTGTTAAGAACCTTTCGTATAGTTTGAATATAAGGAAAGTTAATGAATTGTGTACAAAACTTCTTTTGAAGGAAATCCGAGAGAATTGATATCAACTATAATATCACAAACAGTAAAAGAAGCAAATGGAAAACTAGACTCAGAATGTGAATTAGTAAAGAACAAGTAAGAAAAGGAACTGTTTTTTCATACAGGAATAACAGGAACAGTGCTTTGGACAAAACATTTTCAGACTGAAAAGGATTGCTGTTACGAATCCTTTGATCAATCTTTAAATATAAAGAAGATTATGCAACTTGGACAGAAAGTTCCATTGGAGCAAATGGGAGAGAATTTACATCAATCACAATGATCTGAAATGCAAGGGAAACAAAGGGAAACCTAGACGCAATACAATGGGAAATAGAGAAGAACAAATATCCAAAATAATGGAATTTTCAATAGGAAATAACTTGAAGATTTCTCTACCCAGTCACCCTTTCCACTGAATAGGAGTGTTGTTAAGAACCCTTTCGTACAGTTTGAATATAACGAAGATAATGAATTGTGTACAAAACTTCTTTTGAAGGAAATCCGAGAGAATTGATATCAACTATAATATCACAAACAGTAAAAGAAGCAAATGGAAAACTAGACTCAGAATGTGAATTAGTAAAGAACAAGTAAGAAAAGGAACTGTTTTTTCATACAGGAATAACAGGAACAGTGCTTTGGACAAAACATTTTCAGACTGAAAAGGATTGCTGTTACGAATCCTTTGATCAATCTTTAAATATAAAGAAGATTATGCAACTTGTACAGAAAGTTCCATTGGAGCAAATGGGAGAGAATTTACATCAATCACAATGATCTGAAATGCAAGGGAAACAAAGGGAAACCTAGACGCAATACAATGGGAAATAGAGAAGAACAAATATCCAAAATAATGGAATTTTCAATAGGAAATAACTTGAAGATTTCTCTACCCAGTCACCCTTTCCACTGAATAGGACTGTTGTTAAGAACCCTTTCGTACAGTTTGAATATAAGGAAGATAATGAATTGTGTACAAAACTTCTTTTGAAGGAAATCCGAGAGAATTGATATCAACTATAATATCACAAACAGTAAAAGAAGCAAATGGAAAACTAGACTCAGAATGTGAATTAGTAAAGAACAAGTAAGAAAAGGAATTGTTTTTTCAAAAAGGAATAACAGGAACAGTGCTTTGGACAAAACATTTTCAGACTGAAAAGGATTGCTGTTACGAATCCTTTGATCAATCTTTAAATATAAAGAAGATTATGCAACTTGTACAGAAAGTTCCATTGGAGCAAATGGGAGAGAATTTCCATCAATTACAATGATCTGAAATGCAAGGGAAACAAAGGGAAACCTAGACTGAATACAATGGGAAATAGAGAAGAACAAATATCCAAAATAATGGAATTTTCAATAGGAAATAACTGGAAAATTTCTCTATCCAGTCACCCTTTCCACTGAATAGGACTGTTGTTAAGAACCTTTCGTACAGTTTGAATATAAGGAAGATAATGAATTGTGTACAAAACTTCTTTTGAAGGAAATCCGAGAGAATTGATATCAACTATAATATCACAAACAGTAAAAGAAGCAAATGGAAAACTAGACTCAGAATGTGAATTAGTAAAGAACAAGTAAGAAAAGGAACTGTTTTTTCATACAGGAATAAAAGGAACAGTGCTTTGGACAAAACATTTTCAGACTGAAAAGGATTGCTGTTACGAATCCTTTGATCAATCTTTAAATATAAAGAAGATTATGCAACTTGTACAGAAAGTTCCATTGGAGCAAATGGGATAGAATTTACATCAATTACAATGATCTGAAATGCAAGGGAAACAAAGGGAAACCTAGACTCAATACAATGGGAAATAGAGAAGAACAAATATCCAAAATAATGGAATTTTCAGTAGGAAATAACTTGAAGATTTCTCTACCCAGTCACCCTTTCCACTGAATAGGACTGTTGTTAAGAACCTTTCGTACAGTTTGAATATAAGGAAAGTTAATGAATTGTGTACAAAACTTCTTTTGAAGGAAATCCGAGAGAATTGATATCAACTATAATATCACAAACAGTAAAAGAAGCAAATGGAAAACTAGACTCAGAATGTGAATTAGTAAAGAACAAGTAAGAAAAGGAACTGTTTTTTCATACAGGAATAACAGGAACAGTGCTTTGGACAAAACATTTTCAGACTGAAAAGGATTGCTGTTACGAATCTTTTGATCAATCTTTAAATATAAAGAAGATTATGCAACTTGTACAGAAAGTTCCATTGGAGCAAATGGGAGAGAATTTACATCAATTACAATGATCTGAAATGCAAGGGAAACAAAGGGAAACCTAAACTTAATACAATGGGAAATAGAGAAGAACAAATATCCAAAATAATGGAATTTTCAGTAGGAAATAACTTGAAGATTTCTCTACCCAGTCACCCTTTCCACTGAATAGGACTGTTGTTAAGAACCTTTCGTACAGTTTGAATATAAGGAAAGTTAATGAATTGTGTACAAAACTTCTTTTGAAGGAAATCCGAGAGAATTGATATCAACTATAATATCACAAACAGTAAAAGAAGCAAATGGAAAACTAGACTCAGAATGTGAATTAGTAAAGAACAAGTAAGAAAAGGAACTGTTTTTTCATACAGGAATAACAGGAACAGTGCTTTGGACAAAACATTTTCAGACTGAAAAGGATTGCTGTTACGAATCCTTTGATCAATCTTTAAATATAAAGAAGATTATGCAACTTGGACAGAAAGTTCCATTGGAGCAAATGGGAGAGAATTTCCATCAATTACAATGATCTGAAATGCAAGGGAAACAAAGGGAAACCTAGACTGAATACAATGGGAAATAGAGAAGAACAAATATCCAAAATAATGGAATTTTCAATAGGAAATAACTGGAAAATTTCTCTATCCAGTCACCCTTTCCACTGAATAGGACTGTTGTTAAGAACCTTTCGTACAGTTTGAATATAAGGAAGATAATGAATTGTGTACAAAACTTCTTTTGAAGGAAATCCGAGAGAATTGATATCAACTATAATATCACAAACAGTAAAAGAAGCAAATGGAAAACTAGACTCAGAATGTGAATTAGTAAAGAACAAGTAAGAAAAGGAACTGTTTTTTCATACAGGAATAAAAGGAACAGTGCTTTGGACAAAACATTTTCAGACTGAAAAGGATTGCTGTTACGAATCCTTTGATTAATCTTTAAATATAAAGAAGATTATGCAACTTGTACAGAAAGTTCCATTGGAGCAAATGGGATAGAATTTACATCAATTACAATGATCTGAAATGCAAGGGAAACAAAGGGAAACCTAGACTTAATACAATGGGAAATAGAGAAGAACAAATATCCAAAATAATGGAATTTTCAGTAGGAAATAACTTGAAGATTTCTCTACCCAGTCACCCTTTCCACTGAATAGGACTGTTGTTAAGAACCTTTCGTATAGTTTGAATATAAGGAAAGTTAATGAATTGTGTACAAAACTTCTTTTGAAGGAAATCCGAGAGAATTGATATCAACTATAATATCACAAACAGTAAAAGAAGCAAATGGAAAACTAGACTCAGAATGTGAATTAGTAAAGAACAAGTAAGAAAAGGAACTGTTTTTTCATACAGGAATAACAGGAACAGTGCTTTGGACAAAACATTTTCAGACTGAAAAGGATTGCTGTTACGAATCCTTTGATCAATCTTTAAATATAAAGAAGATTATGCAACTTGGACAGAAAGTTCCATTGGAGCAAATGGGAGAGAATTTACATCAATCACAATGATCTGAAATGCAAGGGAAACAAAGGGAAACCTAGACGCAATACAATGGGAAATAGAGAAGAACAAATATCCAAAATAATGGAATTTTCAATAGGAAATAACTTGAAGATTTCTCTACCCAGTCACCCTTTCCACTGAATAGGAGTGTTGTTAAGAACCCTTTCGTACAGTTTGAATATAACGAAGATAATGAATTGTGTACAAAACTTCTTTTGAAGGAAATCCGAGAGAATTGATATCAACTATAATATCACAAACAGTAAAAGAAGCAAATGGAAAACTAGACTCAGAATGTGAATTAGTAAAGAACAAGTAAGAAAAGGAACTGTTTTTTCATACAGGAATAACAGGAACAGTGCTTTGGACAAAACATTTTCAGACTGAAAAGGATTGCTGTTACGAATCCTTTGATCAATCTTTAAATATAAAGAAGATTATGCAACTTGTACAGAAAGTTCCATTGGAGCAAATGGGAGAGAATTTACATCAATCACAATGATCTGAAATGCAAGGGAAACAAAGGGAAACCTAGACGCAATACAATGGGAAATAGAGAAGAACAAATATCCAAAATAATGGAATTTTCAATAGGAAATAACTTGAAGATTTCTCTACCCAGTCACCCTTTCCACTGAATAGGACTGTTGTTAAGAACCCTTTCGTACAGTTTGAATATAAGGAAGATAATGAATTGTGTACAAAACTTCTTTTGAAGGAAATCCGAGAGAATTGAGATCAACTATAATATCACAAACAGTAAAAGAAGCAAATGGAAAACTAGACTCAGAATGTGAATTAGTAAAGAACAAGTAAGAAAAGGAATTGTTTTTTCAAAAAGGAATAACAGGAACAGTGCTTTGGACAAAACATTTTCAGACTGAAAAGGATTGCTGTTACGAATCCTTTGATCAATCTTTAAATATAAAGAAGATTATGCAACTTGTACAGAAAGTTCCATTGGAGCAAATGGGAGAGAATTTCCATCAATCACAATGATCTGAAATGCAAGGGAAAC
Organism: Sminthopsis crassicaudata; assembly: GCF_048593235.1. Taxonomy (NCBI): domain Eukaryota; kingdom Metazoa; phylum Chordata; class Mammalia; order Dasyuromorphia; family Dasyuridae; genus Sminthopsis; species Sminthopsis crassicaudata. The sequence goes on from NC_133619.1 coordinate 204,301,214, forward strand.
AAAGGGAAACCTAGACTGAATACAATGGGAAATAGAGAAGAACAAATATCCAAAATAATGGAATTTTCAATAGGAAATAACTGGAAAATTTCTCTATCCAGTCACCCTTTCCACTGAATAGGACTGTTGTTAAGAACCTTTCGTACAGTTTGAATATAAGGAAGATAATGAATTGTGTACAAAACTTCTTTTGAAGGAAATCCGAGAGAATTGATATCAACTATAATATCACAAACAGTAAAAGAAGCAAATGGAAAACTAGACTCAGAATGTGAATTAGTAAAGAACAAGTAAGAAAAGGAACTGTTTTTTCATACAGGAATAAAAGGAACAGTGCTTTGGACAAAACATTTTCAGACTGAAAAGGATTGCTGTTACGAATCTTTTGATCAATCTTTAAATATAAAGAAGATTATGCAACTTGTACAGAAAGTTCCATTGGAGCAAATGGGAGAGAATTTACATCAATTACAATGATCTGAAATGCAAGGGAAACAAAGGGAAACCTAGACTGAATACAATGGGAAATAGAGAAGAACAAATATCCAAAATAATGGAATTTTCAGTAGGAAATAACTTGAAGATTTCTCTACCCAGTAACCCTTTCCACTGAATAGGACTGTTGTTAAGAACCCTTTCGTACAGTTTGAATATAAGGAAGATAATGAATTGTGTACAAAACTTCTTTGGAAGAAAATCCGAGAGAATTGATATCAACTATAATATCACAAACAGTAAAAAAAGCAAATGGAAAACTAGACTCAGAATGTGAATTAGTAAAGAACAAGTAAGAAAAGGTATTGTTTTTTCATACAGGAATAACAGGAACAGTGCTTTGGACAAAACATTTTCAGACTGAAAAGGATTGCCGTTACGAATCCTTTGATCAATCTTTAAATATAAAGAAGATTATGCAACTTGTACAGAAAGTTCCATTGGAGCAAATGGGAGAGAATTTACATCAATCACAATGATCTGAAATGCAAGGGAAACAAAGGGAAACCTAGACGCAATACAATGGGAAATAGAGAAGAACAAATATCCAAAATAATGGAATTTTCAGTAGGAAATAACTTGAAGATTTCTCTACCCAGTCACCCTTTCCACTGAATAGGACTGTTGTTAAGAACCTTTCGTACAGTTTGAATATAAGGAAAGTTAATGAATTGTGTACAAAACTTCTTTTGAAGGAAATCCGAGAGAATTGATATCAACTATAATATCACAAACAGTAAAAGAAGCAAATGGAAAACTAGACTCAGAATGTGAATTAGTAAAGAACAAGTAAGAAAAGGAACTGTTTTTTCATACAGGAATAACAGGAACAGTGCTTTGGACAAAACATTTTCAGACTGAAAAGGATTGCTGTTACGAATCTTTTGATCAATCTTTAAATATAAAGAAGATTATGCAACTTGTACAGAAAGTTCCATTGGAGCAAATGGGAGAGAATTTACATCAATTACAATGATCTGAAATGCAAGGGAAACAAAGGGAAACCTAGACTGAATACAATGGGAAATAGAGAAGAACAAATATCCAAAATAATGGAATTTTCAGTAGGAAATAACTTGAAGATTTCTCTACCCAGTAACCCTTTCCACTGAATAGGACTGTTGTTAAGAACCCTTTCGTACAGTTTGAATATAAGGAAGATAATGAATTGTGTACAAAACTTCTTTGGAAGAAAATCCGAGAGAATTGATATCAACTATAATATCACAAACAGTAAAAAAAGCAAATGGAAAACTAGACTCAGAATGTGAATTAGTAAAGAACAAGTAAGAAAAGGTATTGTTTTTTCATACAGGAATAACAGGAACAGTGCTTTGGACAAAACATTTTCAGACTGAAAAGGATTGCTGTTACGAATCCTTTGATCAATCTTTAAATATAAAGAAGATTATGCAACTTGTACAGAAAGTTCCATTGGAGCAAATGGGAGAGAATTTACATCAATCACAATGATCTGAAATGCAAGGGAAACAAAGGGAAACCTAGACGCAATACAATGGGAAATAGAGAAGAACAAATATCCAAAATAATGGAATTTTCAGTAGGAAATAACTTGAAGATTTCTCTACCCAGTAACCCTTTCCACTGAATAGGACTGTTGTTAAGAACCCTTTCGTACAGTTTGAATATAAGGAAGATAATGAATTGTGTACAAAACTTCTTTGGAAGAAAATCCGAGAGAATTGATATCAACTATAATATCACAAACAGTAAAAAAAGCAAATGGAAAACTAGACTCAGAATGTGAATTAGTAAAGAACAAGTAAGAAAAGGTATTGTTTTTTCATACAGGAATAACAGGAACAGTGCTTTGGACAAAACATTTTCAGACTGAAAAGGATTGCTGTTACTAATCCTTTGATCAATCTTTAAATATAAAGAAGATTATGCAACTTGGACAGAAAGTTCCATTGGAGCAAATGGGAGAGAATTTACATCAATCACAATGATCTGAAATGCAAGGGAAACAAAGGGAAACCTAGACGCAATACAATGGGAAATAGAGAAGAACAAATATCCAAAATAATGGAATTTTCAATAGGAAATAACTGGAAGATTTCTCTACCCAGTCACCCTTTCCACTGAATAGGACTGTTGTTAAGAACCCTTTCGTACAGTTTGAATATAAGGAAGATAATGAATTGTGTACAAAACTTCTTTTGAAGGAAATCCGAGAGAATTGAGATCAACTATAATATCACAAACAGTAAAAGAAGCAAATGGAAAACTAGACTCAGAATGTGAATTAGTAAAGAACAAGTAAGAAAAGGAATTGTTTTTTCAAAAAGGAATAACAGGAACAGTGCTTTGGACAAAACATTTTCAGACTGAAAAGGATTGCTGTTACGAATCCTTTGATCAATCTTTAAATATAAAGAAGATTATGCAACTTGTACAGAAAGTTCCATTGGAGCAAATGGGATAGAATTTACATCAATTACAATGATCTGAAATGCAAGGGAAACAAAGGGAAACCTAGACTCAATACAATGGGAAATAGAGAAGAACAAATATCCAAAATAATGGAATTTTCAGTAGGAAATAACTTGAAGATTTCTCTACCCAGTCACCCTTTCCACTGAATAGGACTGTTGTTAAGAACCCTTTCGTACAGTTTGAATATAACGAAGATAATGAATTGTGTACAAAACTTCTTTTGAAGGAAATCCGAGAGAATTGATATCAACTATAATATCACAAACAGTAAAAGAAGCAAATGGAAAACTAGACTCAGAATGTGAATTAGTAAAGAACAAGTAAGAAAAGGAACTGTTTTTTCATACAGGAATAACAGGAACAGTGCTTTGGACAAAACATTTTCAGACTGAAAAGGATTGCTGTTACGAATCTTTTGATCAATCTTTAAATATAAAGAAGATTATGCAACTTGTACAGAAAGTTCCATTGGAGCAAATGGGAGAGAATTTACATCAATTACAATGATCTGAAATGCAAGGGAAAGAAAGGGAAACCTAGACTGAATACAATGGGAAATAGAGAAGAACAAATATCCAAAATAATGGAATTTTCAGTAGGAAATAACTTGAAGATTTCTCTACCCAGTAACCCTTTCCACTGAATAGGACTGTTGTTAAGAACCCTTTCGTACAGTTTGAATATAAGGAAGATAATGAATTGTGTACAAAACTTCTTTGGAAGAAAATCCGAGAGAATTGATATCAACTATAATATCACAAACAGTAAAAAAAGCAAATGGAAAACTAGACTCAGAATGTGAATTAGTAAAGAACAAGTAAGAAAAGGTATTGTTTTTTCATACAGGAATAACAGGAACAGTGCTTTGGACAAAACATTTTCAGACTGAAAAGGATTGCTGTTACGAATCCTTTGATCAATCTTTAAACATAAAGAAGATTATGCAACTTGTACAGAAAGTTCCATTGGAGCAAATGGGAGAGAATTTACATCAATCACAATGATCTGAAATGCAAGGGAAACAAAGGGAAACCTAGACTGAATACAATGGGAAATAGAGAAGAACAAATATCCAAAATAATGGAATTTTCAATAGGAAATAACTGGAAAATTTCTCTATCCAGTCACCCTTTCCACTGAATAGGACTGTTGTTAAGAACCTTTCGTACAGTTTGAATATAAGGAAGATAATGAATTGTGTACAAAACTTCTTTTGAAGGAAATCCGAGAGAATTGATATCAACTATAATATCACAAACAGTAAAAGAAGCAAATGGAAAACTAGACTCAGAATGTGAATTAGTAAAGAACAAGTAAGAAAAGGAACTGTTTTTTCATACAGGAATAAAAGGAACAGTGCTTTGGACAAAACATTTTCAGACTGAAAAGGATTGCTGTTACGAATCCTTTGATCAATCTTTAAATATAAAGAAGATTATGCAACTTGTACAGAAAGTTCCATTGGAGCAAATGGGATAGAATTTACATCAATTACAATGATCTGAAATGCAAGGGAAACAAAGGGAAACCTAGACTCAATACAATGGGAAATAGAGAAGAACAAATATCCAAAATAATGGAATTTTCAGTAGGAAATAACTTGAAGATTTCTCTACCCAGTCACCCTTTCCACTGAATAGGACTGTTGTTAAGAACCTTTCGTACAGTTTGAATATAAGGAAAGTTAATGAATTGTGTACAAAACTTCTTTTGAAGGAAATCCGAGAGAATTGATATCAACTATAATATCACAAACAGTAAAAGAAGCAAATGGAAAACTAGACTCAGAATGTGAATTAGTAAAGAACAAGTAAGAAAAGGAACTGTTTTTTCATACAGGAATAACAGGAACAGTGCTTTGGACAAAACATTTTCAGACTGAAAAGGATTGCTGTTACGAATCTTTTGATCAATCTTTAAATATAAAGAAGATTATGCAACTTGTACAGAAAGTTCCATTGGAGCAAATGGGAGAGAATTTCCATCAATCACAATGATCTGAAATGCAAGGGAAACAAAGGGAAACCTAGACTGAATACAATGGGAAATAGAGAAGAACAAATATCCAAAATAATGGAATTTTCAATAGGAAATAACTGGAAAATTTCTCTATCCAGTCACCCTTTCCACTGAATAGGACTGTTGTTAAGAACCTTTCGTACAGTTTGAATATAAGGAAGATAATGAATTGTGTACAAAACTTCTTTTGAAGGAAATCCGAGAGAATTGATATCAACTATAATATCACAAACAGTAAAAGAAGCAAATGGAAAACTAGACTCAGAATGTGAATTAGTAAAGAACAAGTAAGAAAAGGAACTGTTTTTTCATACAGGAATAAAAGGAACAGTGCTTTGGACAAAACATTTTCAGACTGAAAAGGATTGCTGTTACGAATCTTTTGATCAATCTTTAAATATAAAGAAGATTATGCAACTTGTACAGAAAGTTCCATTGGAGCAAATGGGAGAGAATTTACATCAATTACAATGATCTGAAATGCAAGGGAAACAAAGGGAAACCTAGACTGAATACAATGGGAAATAGAGAAGAACAAATATCCAAAATAATGGAATTTTCAGTAGGAAATAACTTGAAGATTTCTCTACCCAGTAACCCTTTCCACTGAATAGGACTGTTGTTAAGAACCCTTTCGTACAGTTTGAATATAAGGAAGATAATGAATTGTGTACAAAACTTCTTTGGAAGAAAATCCGAGAGAATTGATATCAACTATAATATCACAAACAGTAAAAAAAGCAAATGGAAAACTAGACTCAGAATGTGAATTAGTAAAGAACAAGTAAGAAAAGGTATTGTTTTTTCATACAGGAATAACAGGAACAGTGCTTTGGACAAAACATTTTCAGACTGAAAAGGATTGCTGTTACGAATCCTTTGATCAATCTTTAAATATAAAGAAGATTATGCAACTTGTACAGAAAGTTCCATTGGAGCAAATGGGAGAGAATTTACATCAATCACAATGATCTGAAATGCAAGGGAAACAAAGGGAAACCTAGACGCAATACAATGGGAAATAGAGAAGAACAAATATCCAAAATAATGGAATTTTCAGTAGGAAATAACTTGAAGATTTCTCTACCCAGTCACCCTTTCCACTGAATAGGACTGTTGTTAAGAACCTTTCGTACAGTTTGAATATAAGGAAAGTTAATGAATTGTGTACAAAACTTCTTTTGAAGGAAATCCGAGAGAATTGATATCAACTATAATATCACAAACAGTAAAAGAAGCAAATGGAAAACTAGACTCAGAATGTGAATTAGTAAAGAACAAGTAAGAAAAGGAACTGTTTTTTCATACAGGAATAACAGGAACAGTGCTTTGGACAAAACATTTTCAGACTGAAAAGGATTGCTGTTACGAATCTTTTGATCAATCTTTAAATATAAAGAAGATTATGCAACTTGTACAGAAAGTTCCATTGGAGCAAATGGGAGAGAATTTACATCAATTACAATGATCTGAAATGCAAGGGAAACAAAGGGAAACCTAGACTGAATACAATGGGAAATAGAGAAGAACAAATATCCAAAATAATGGAATTTTCAGTAGGAAATAACTTGAAGATTTCTCTACCCAGTAACCCTTTCCACTGAATAGGACTGTTGTTAAGAACCCTTTCGTACAGTTTGAATATAAGGAAGATAATGAATTGTGTACAAAACTTCTTTGGAAGAAAATCCGAGAGAATTGATATCAACTATAATATCACAAACAGTAAAAAAAGCAAATGGAAAACTAGACTCAGAATGTGAATTAGTAAAGAACAAGTAAGAAAAGGTATTGTTTTTTCATACAGGAATAACAGGAACAGTGCTTTGGACAAAACATTTTCAGACTGAAAAGGATTGCTGTTACGAATCCTTTGATCAATCTTTAAATATAAAGAAGATTATGCAACTTGTACAGAAAGTTCCATTGGAGCAAATGGGAGAGAATTTACATCAATCACAATGATCTGAAATGCAAGGGAAACAAAGGGAAACCTAGACGCAATACAATGGGAAATAGAGAAGAACAAATATCCAAAATAATGGAATTTTCAGTAGGAAATAACTTGAAGATTTCTCTACCCAGTAACCCTTTCCACTGAATAGGACTGTTGTTAAGAACCCTTTCGTACAGTTTGAATATAAGGAAGATAATGAATTGTGTACAAAACTTCTTTGGAAGAAAATCCGAGAGAATTGATATCAACTATAATATCACAAACAGTAAAAAAAGCAAATGGAAAACTAGACTCAGAATGTGAATTAGTAAAGAACAAGTAAGAAAAGGTATTGTTTTTTCATACAGGAATAACAGGAACAGTGCTTTGGACAAAACATTTTCAGACTGAAAAGGATTGCTGTTACTAATCCTTTGATCAATCTTTAAATATAAAGAAGATTATGCAACTTGGACAGAAAGTTCCATTGGAGCAAATGGGAGAGAATTTACATCAATCACAATGATCTGAAATGCAAGGGAAACAAAGGGAAACCTAGACGCAATACAATGGGAAATAGAGAAGAACAAATATCCAAAATAATGGAATTTTCAATAGGAAATAACTGGAAGATTTCTCTACCCAGTCACCCTTTCCACTGAATAGGACTGTTGTTAAGAACCCTTTCGTACAGTTTGAATATAAGGAAGATAATGAATTGTGTACAAAACTTCTTTTGAAGGAAATCCGAGAGAATTGAGATCAACTATAATATCACAAACAGTAAAAGAAGCAAATGGAAAACTAGACTCAGAATGTGAATTAGTAAAGAACAAGTAAGAAAAGGAATTGTTTTTTCAAAAAGGAATAACAGGAACAGTGCTTTGGACAAAACATTTTCAGACTGAAAAGGATTGCTGTTACGAATCCTTTGATCAATCTTTAAATATAAAGAAGATTATGCAACTTGTACAGAAAGTTCCATTGGAGCAAATGGGATAGAATTTACATCAATTACAATGATCTGAAATGCAAGGGAAACAAAGGGAAACCTAGACTCAATACAATGGGAAATAGAGAAGAACAAATATCCAAAATAATGGAATTTTCAGTAGGAAATAACTTGAAGATTTCTCTACCCAGTCACCCTTTCCACTGAATAGGACTGTTGTTAAGAACCCTTTCGTACAGTTTGAATATAACGAAGATAATGAATTGTGTACAAAACTTCTTTTGAAGGAAATCCGAGAGAATTGATATCAACTATAATATCACAAACAGTAAAAGAAGCAAATGGAAAACTAGACTCAGAATGTGAATTAGTAAAGAACAAGTAAGAAAAGGAACTGTTTTTTCATACAGGAATAACAGGAACAGTGCTTTGGACAAAACATTTTCAGACTGAAAAGGATTGCTGTTACGAATCTTTTGATCAATCTTTAAATATAAAGAAGATTATGCAACTTGTACAGAAAGTTCCATTGGAGCAAATGGGAGAGAATTTACATCAATTACAATGATCTGAAATGCAAGGGAAAGAAAGGGAAACCTAGACTGAATACAATGGGAAATAGAGAAGAACAAATATCCAAAATAATGGAATTTTCAGTAGGAAATAACTTGAAGATTTCTCTACCCAGTAACCCTTTCCACTGAATAGGACTGTTGTTAAGAACCCTTTCGTACAGTTTGAATATAAGGAAGATAATGAATTGTGTACAAAACTTCTTTGGAAGAAAATCCGAGAGAATTGATATCAACTATAATATCACAAACAGTAAAAAAAGCAAATGGAAAACTAGACTCAGAATGTGAATTAGTAAAGAACAAGTAAGAAAAGGTATTGTTTTTTCATACAGGAATAACAGGAACAGTGCTTTGGACAAAACATTTTCAGACTGAAAAGGATTGCTGTTACGAATCCTTTGATCAATCTTTAAACATAAAGAAGATTATGCAACTTGTACAGAAAGTTCCATTGGAGCAAATGGGAGAGAATTTACATCAATCACAATGATCTGAAATGCAAGGGAAACAAAGGGAAACCTAGACTGAATACAATGGGAAATAGAGAAGAACAAATATCCAAAATAATGGAATTTTCAATAGGAAATAACTGGAAAATTTCTCTATCCAGTCACCCTTTCCACTGAATAGGACTGTTGTTAAGAACCTTTCGTACAGTTTGAATATAAGGAAGATAATGAATTGTGTACAAAACTTCTTTTGAAGGAAATCCGAGAGAATTGATATCAACTATAATATCACAAACAGTAAAAGAAGCAAATGGAAAACTAGACTCAGAATGTGAATTAGTAAAGAACAAGTAAGAAAAGGAACTGTTTTTTCATACAGGAATAAAAGGAACAGTGCTTTGGACAAAACATTTTCAGACTGAAAAGGATTGCTGTTACGAATCCTTTGATCAATCTTTAAATATAAAGAAGATTATGCAACTTGTACAGAAAGTTCCATTGGAGCAAATGGGATAGAATTTACATCAATTACAATGATCTGAAATGCAAGGGAAACAAAGGGAAACCTAGACTCAATACAATGGGAAATAGAGAAGAACAAATATCCAAAATAATGGAATTTTCAGTAGGAAATAACTTGAAGATTTCTCTACCCAGTCACCCTTTCCACTGAATAGGACTGTTGTTAAGAACCTTTCGTACAGTTTGAATATAAGGAAAGTTAATGAATTGTGTACAAAACTTCTTTTGAAGGAAATCCGAGAGAATTGATATCAACTATAATATCACAAACAGTAAAAGAAGCAAATGGAAAACTAGACTCAGAATGTGAATTAGTAAAGAACAAGTAAGAAAAGGAACTGTTTTTTCATACAGGAATAACAGGAACAGTGCTTTGGACAAAACATTTTCAGACTGAAAAGGATTGCTGTTACGAATCTTTTGATCAATCTTTAAATATAAAGAAGATTATGCAACTTGTACAGAAAGTTCCATTGGAGCAAATGGGAGAGAATTTACATCAATTACAATGATCTGAAATGCAAGGGAAAGAAAGGGAAACCTAGACTGAATACAATGGGAAATAGAGAAGAACAAATATCCAAAATAATGGAATTTTCAGTAGGAAATAACTTGAAGATTTCTCTACCCAGTAACCCTTTCCACTGAATAGGACTGTTGTTAAGAACCCTTTCGTACAGTTTGAATATAAGGAAGATAATGAATTGTGTACAAAACTTCTTTGGAAGAAAATCCGAGAGAATTGATATCAACTATAATATCACAAACAGTAAAAAAAGCAAATGGAAAACTAGACTCAGAATGTGAATTAGTAAAGAACAAGTAAGAAAAGGTATTGTTTTTTCATACAGGAATAACAGGAACAGTGCTTTGGACAAAACATTTTCAGACTGAAAAGGATTGCTGTTACGAATCCTTTGATCAATCTTTAAACATAAAGAAGATTATGCAACTTGTACAGAAAGTTCCATTGGAGCAAATGGGAGAGAATTTACATCAATCACAATGATCTGAAATGCAAGGGAAACAAAGGGAAACCTAGACTGAATACAATGGGAAATAGAGAAGAACAAATATCCAAAATAATGGAATTTTCAATAGGAAATAACTGGAAAATTTCTCTATCCAGTCACCCTTTCCACTGAATAGGACTGTTGTTAAGAACCTTTCGTACAGTTTGAATATAAGGAAGATAATGAATTGTGTACAAAACTTCTTTTGAAGGAAATCCGAGAGAATTGATATCAACTATAATATCACAAACAGTAAAAGAAGCAAATGGAAAACTAGACTCAGAATGTGAATTAGTAAAGAACAAGTAAGAAAAGGAACTGTTTTTTCATACAGGAATAAAAGGAACAGTGCTTTGGACAAAACATTTTCAGACTGAAAAGGATTGCTGTTACGAATCCTTTGATCAATCTTTAAATATAAAGAAGATTATGCAACTTGTACAGAAAGTTCCATTGGAGCAAATGGGATAGAATTTACATCAATTACAATGATCTGAAATGCAAGGGAAACAAAGGGAAACCTAGACTCAATACAATGGGAAATAGAGAAGAACAAATATCCAAAATAATGGAATTTTCAGTAGGAAATAACTTGAAGATTTCTCTACCCAGTCACCCTTTCCACTGAATAGGACTGTTGTTAAGAACCTTTCGTACAGTTTGAATATAAGGAAAGTTAATGAATTGTGTACAAAACTTCTTTTGAAGGAAATCCGAGAGAATTGATATCAACTATAATATCACAAACAGTAAAAGAAGCAAATGGAAAACTAGACTCAGAATGTGAATTAGTAAAGAACAAGTAAGAAAAGGAACTGTTTTTTCATACAGGAATAACAGGAACAGTGCTTTGGACAAAACATTTTCAGACTGAAAAGGATTGCTGTTACGAATCTTTTGATCAATCTTTAAATATAAAGAAGATTATGCAACTTGTACAGAAAGTTCCATTGGAGCAAATGGGAGAGAATTTACATCAATTACAATGATCTGAAATGCAAGGGAAAGAAAGGGAAACCTAGACTGAATACAATGGGAAATAGAGAAGAACAAATATCCAAAATAATGGAATTTTCAGTAGGAAATAACTTGAAGATTTCTCTACCCAGTAACCCTTTCCACTGAATAGGACTGTTGTTAAGAACCCTTTCGTACAGTTTGAATATAAGGAAGATAATGAATTGTGTACAAAACTTCTTTGGAAGAAAATCCGAGAGAATTGATATCAACTATAATATCACAAACAGTAAAAAAAGCAAATGGAAAACTAGACTCAGAATGTGAATTAGTAAAGAACAAGTAAGAAAAGGTATTGTTTTTTCATACAGGAATAACAGGAACAGTGCTTTGGACAAAACATTTTCAGACTGAAAAGGATTGCTGTTACGAATCCTTTGATCAATCTTTAAATATAAAGAAGATTATGCAACTTGTACAGAAAGTTCCATTGGAGCAAATGGGAGAGAATTTACATCAATTACAATGATCTGAAATGCAAGGGAAACAAAGGGAAACCTAGACTGAATACAATGGGAAATAGAGAAGAACAAATATCCAAAATAATGGAATTTTCAGTAGGAAATAACTTGAAGATTTCTCTACCCAGTCACCCTTTCCACTGAATAGGACTGTTGTTAAGAACCCTTTCGTACAGTTTGAATATAAGGAAGATAATGAATTGTGTACAAAACTTCTTTGGAAGAAAATCCGAGAGAATTGATATCAACTATAATATCACAAACAGTAAAAGAAGCAAATGGAAAACTAGACTCAGAATGTGAATTAGTAAAGAACAAGTAAGAAAAGGTATTGTTTTTTCATACAGGAATAACAGGAACAGTGCTTTGGACAAAACATTTTCAGACTGAAAAGGATTGCTGTTACGAATCCTTTGATCAATCTTTAAATATAAAGAAGATTATGCAACTTGTACAGAAAGTTCCATTGGAGCAAATGGGAGAGAATTTACATCAATCACAATGATCTGAAATGCAAGGGAAACAAAGGGAAACCTAGACGCAATACAATGGGAAATAGAGAAGAACAAATATCCAAAATAATGGAATTTTCAGTAGGAAATAACTTGAAGATTTCTCTACCCAGTCACCCTTTCCACTGAATAGGACTGTTGTTAAGAACCTTTCGTACAGTTTGAATATAAGGAAAGTTAATGAATTGTGTACAAAACTTCTTTTGAAGGAAATCCGAGAGAATTGATATCAACTATAATATCACAAACAGTAAAAGAAGCAAATGGAAAACTAGACTCAGAATGTGAATTAGTAAAGAACAAGTAAGAAAAGGAACTGTTTTTTCATACAGGAATAACAGGAACAGTGCTTTGGACAAAACATTTTCAGACTGAAAAGGATTGCTGTTACGAATCTTTTGATCAATCTTTAAATATAAAGAAGATTATGCAACTTGTACAGAAAGTTCCATTGGAGCAAATGGGAGAGAATTTACATCAATTACAATGATCTGAAATGCAAGGGAAACAAAGGGAAACCTAGACTGAATACAATGGGAAATAGAGAAGAACAAATATCCAAAATAATGGAATTTTCAGTAGGAAATAACTTGAAGATTTCTCTACCCAGTAACCCTTTCCACTGAATAGGACTGTTGTTAAGAACCCTTTCGTACAGTTTGAATATAAGGAAGATAATGAATTGTGTACAAAACTTCTTTGGAAGAAAATCCGAGAGAATTGATATCAACTATAATATCACAAACAGTAAAAAAAGCAAATGGAAAACTAGACTCAGAATGTGAATTAGTAAAGAACAAGTAAGAAAAGGTATTGTTTTTTCATACAGGAATAACAGGAACAGTGCTTTGGACAAAACATTTTCAGACTGAAAAGGATTGCTGTTACGAATCCTTTGATCAATCTTTAAATATAAAGAAGATTATGCAACTTGTACAGAAAGTTCCATTGGAGCAAATGGGAGAGAATTTACATCAATCACAATGATCTGAAATGCAAGGGAAACAAAGGGAAACCTAGACGCAATACAATGGGAAATAGAGAAGAACAAATATCCAAAATAATGGAATTTTCAGTAGGAAATAACTTGAAGATTTCTCTACCCAGTAACCCTTTCCACTGAATAGGACTGTTGTTAAGAACCCTTTCGTACAGTTTGAATATAAGGAAGATAATGAATTGTGTACAAAACTTCTTTGGAAGAAAATCCGAGAGAATTGATATCAACTATAATATCACAAACAGTAAAAAAAGCAAATGGAAAACTAGACTCAGAATGTGAATTAGTAAAGAACAAGTAAGAAAAGGTATTGTTTTTTCATACAGGAATAACAGGAACAGTGCTTTGGACAAAACATTTTCAGACTGAAAAGGATTGCTGTTACTAATCCTTTGATCAATCTTTAAATATAAAGAAGATTATGCAACTTGGACAGAAAGTTCCATTGGAGCAAATGGGAGAGAATTTACATCAATCACAATGATCTGAAATGCAAGGGAAACAAAGGGAAACCTAGACGCAATACAATGGGAAATAGAGAAGAACAAATATCCAAAATAATGGAATTTTCAATAGGAAATAACTGGAAGATTTCTCTACCCAGTCACCCTTTCCACTGAATAGGACTGTTGTTAAGAACCCTTTCGTACAGTTTGAATATAAGGAAGATAATGAATTGTGTACAAAACTTCTTTTGAAGGAAATCCGAGAGAATTGAGATCAACTATAATATCACAAACAGTAAAAAAAGCAAATGGAAAACTAGACTCAGAATGTGAATTAGTAAAGAACAAGTAAGAAAAGGTATTGTTTTTTCATACAGGAATAACAGGAACAGTGCTTTGGACAAAACATTTTCAGACTGAAAAGGATTGCTGTTACGAATCCTTTGATCAATCTTTAAATATAAAGAAGATTATGCAACTTGTACAGAAAGTTCCATTGGAGCAAATGGGATAGAATTTACATCAATTACAATGATCTGAAATGCAAGGGAAACAAAGGGAAACCTAGACTCAATACAATGGGAAATAGAGAAGAACAAATATCCAAAATAATGGAATTTTCAGTAGGAAATAACTTGAAGATTTCTCTACCCAGTCACCCTTTCCACTGAATAGGACTGTTGTTAAGAACCCTTTCGTACAGTTTGAATATAACGAAGATAATGAATTGTGTACAAAACTTCTTTTGAAGGAAATCCGAGAGAATTGATATCAACTATAATATCACAAACAGTAAAAGAAGCAAATGGAAAACTAGACTCAGAATGTGAATTAGTAAAGAACAAGTAAGAAAAGGAACTGTTTTTTCATACAGGAATAACAGGAACAGTGCTTTGGACAAAACATTTTCAGACTGAAAAGGATTGCTGTTACGAATCTTTTGATCAATCTTTAAATATAAAGAAGATTATGCAACTTGTACAGAAAGTTCCATTGGAGCAAATGGGAGAGAATTTACATCAATTACAATGATCTGAAATGCAAGGGAAAGAAAGGGAAACCTAGACTGAATACAATGGGAAATAGAGAAGAACAAATATCCAAAATAATGGAATTTTCAGTAGGAAATAACTTGAAGATTTCTCTACCCAGTAACCCTTTCCACTGAATAGGACTGTTGTTAAGAACCCTTTCGTACAGTTTGAATATAAGGAAGATAATGAATTGTGTACAAAACTTCTTTGGAAGAAAATCCGAGAGAATTGATATCAACTATAATATCACAAACAGTAAAAGAAGCAAATGGAAAACTAGACTCAGAATGTGAATTAGTAAAGAACAAGTAAGAAAAGGAACTGTTTTTTCATACAGGAATAACAGGAACAGTGCTTTGGACAAAACATTTTCAGACTGAAAAGGATTGCTGTTACGAATCCTTTGATCAATCTTTAAACATAAAGAAGATTATGCAACTTGTACAGAAAGTTCCATTGGAGCAAATGGGAGAGAATTTACATCAATCACAATGATCTGAAATGCAAGGGAAACAAAGGGAAACCTAGACGCAATACAATGGGAAATAGAGAAGAACAAATATCCAAAATAATGGAATTTTCAGTAGGAAATAACTTGAAGATTTCTCTACCCAGTAACCCTTTCCACTGAATAGGACTGTTGTTAAGAACCCTTTCGTACAGTTTGAATATAAGGAAGATAATGAATTGTGTACAAAACTTCTTTGGAAGAAAATCCGAGAGAATTGATATCAACTATAATATCACAAACAGTAAAAGAAGCAAATGGAAAACTAGACTCAGAATGTGAATTAGTAAAGAACAAGTAAGAAAAGGAACTGTTTTTTCATACAGGAATAACAGGAACAGTGCTTTGGACAAAACATTTTCAGACTGAAAAGGATTGCTGTTACGAATCCTTTGATCAATCTTTAAACATAAAGAAGATTATGCAACTTGTACAGAAAGTTCCATTGGAGCAAATGGGAGAGAATTTACATCAATCACAATGATCTGAAATGCAAGGGAAACAAAGGGAAACCTAGACGCAATACAATGGGAAATAGAGAAGAACAAATATCCAAAATAATGGAATTTTCAGTAGGAAATAACTTGAAGATTTCTCTACCCAGTAACCCTTTCCACTGAATAGGACTGTTGTTAAGAACCCTTTCGTACAGTTTGAATATAAGGAAGATAATGAATTGTGTACAAAACTTCTTTGGAAGAAAATCCGAGAGAATTGATATCAACTATAATATCACAAACAGTAAAAGAAGCAAATGGAAAACTAGACACAGAATGTGAATTAGTAAAGAACAAGTAAGAAAAGGAATTGTTTTTTCAAAAAGGAATAACAGGAACAGTGCTTTGGACAAAACATTTTCAGACTGAAAAGGATTGCTGTTACGAATCCTTTGATCAATCTTTAAATATAAAGAAGATTATGCAACTTGTACAGAAAGTTCCATTGGAGCAAATGGGAGAGAATTTCCATCAATTACAATGATCTGAAATGCAAGGGAAACAAAGGGAAACCTAGACGCAATACAATGGGAAATAGAGAAGAACAAATATCCAAAATAATGGAATTTTCAGTAGGAAATAACTTGAAGATTTCTCTACCCAGTCACCCTTTCCACTGAATAGGACTGTTGTTAAGAACCTTTCGTACAGTTTGAATATAAGGAAAGTTAATGAATTGTGTACAAAACTTCTTTTGAAGGAAATCCGAGAGAATTGATATCAACTATAATATCACAAACAGTAAAAGAAGCAAATGGAAAACTAGACTCAGAATGTGAATTAGTAAAGAACAAGTAAGAAAAGGAACTGTTTTTTCATACAGGAATAACAGGAACAGTGCTTTGGACAAAACATTTTCAGACTGAAAAGGATTGCTGTTACGAATCTTTTGATCAATCTTTAAATATAAAGAAGATTATGCAACTTGTACAGAAAGTTCCATTGGAGCAAATGGGAGAGAATTTACATCAATTACAATGATCTGAAATGCAAGGGAAACAAAGGGAAACCTAGACTGAATACAATGGGAAATAGAGAAGAACAAATATCCAAAATAATGGAATTTTCAGTAGGAAATAACTTGAAGATTTCTCTACCCAGTAACCCTTTCCACTGAATAGGACTGTTGTTAAGAACCCTTTCGTACAGTTTGAATATAAGGAAGATAATGAATTGTGTACAAAACTTCTTTGGAAGAAAATCCGAGAGAATTGATATCAACTATAATATCACAAACAGTAAAAAAAGCAAATGGAAAACTAGACTCAGAATGTGAATTAGTAAAGAACAAGTAAGAAAAGGTATTGTTTTTTCATACAGGAATAACAGGAACAGTGCTTTGGACAAAACATTTTCAGACTGAAAAGGATTGCTGTTACGAATCCTTTGATCAATCTTTAAATATAAAGAAGATTATGCAACTTGTACAGAAAGTTCCATTGGAGCAAATGGGAGAGAATTTACATCAATCACAATGATCTGAAATGCAAGGGAAACAAAGGGAAACCTAGACGCAATACAATGGGAAATAGAGAAGAACAAATATCCAAAATAATGGAATTTTCAGTAGGAAATAACTTGAAGATTTCTCTACCCAGTAACCCTTTCCACTGAATAGGACTGTTGTTAAGAACCCTTTCGTACAGTTTGAATATAAGGAAGATAATGAATTGTGTACAAAACTTCTTTGGAAGAAAATCCGAGAGAATTGATATCAACTATAATATCACAAACAGTAAAAAAAGCAAATGGAAAACTAGACTCAGAATGTGAATTAGTAAAGAACAAGTAAGAAAAGGTATTGTTTTTTCATACAGGAATAACAGGAACAGTGCTTTGGACAAAACATTTTCAGACTGAAAAGGATTGCTGTTACTAATCCTTTGATCAATCTTTAAATATAAAGAAGATTATGCAACTTGGACAGAAAGTTCCATTGGAGCAAATGGGAGAGAATTTACATCAATCACAATGATCTGAAATGCAAGGGAAACAAAGGGAAACCTAGACGCAATACAATGGGAAATAGAGAAGAACAAATATCCAAAATAATGGAATTTTCAATAGGAAATAACTGGAAGATTTCTCTACCCAGTCACCCTTTCCACTGAATAGGACTGTTGTTAAGAACCCTTTCGTACAGTTTGAATATAAGGAAGATAATGAATTGTGTACAAAACTTCTTTTGAAGGAAATCCGAGAGAATTGAGATCAACTATAATATCACAAACAGTAAAAAAAGCAAATGGAAAACTAGACTCAGAATGTGAATTAGTAAAGAACAAGTAAGAAAAGGTATTGTTTTTTCATACAGGAATAACAGGAACAGTGCTTTGGACAAAACATTTTCAGACTGAAAAGGATTGCTGTTACGAATCCTTTGATCAATCTTTAAATATAAAGAAGATTATGCAACTTGTACAGAAAGTTCCATTGGAGCAAATGGGATAGAATTTACATCAATTACAATGATCTGAAATGCAAGGGAAACAAAGGGAAACCTAGACTCAATACAATGGGAAATAGAGAAGAACAAATATCCAAAATAATGGAATTTTCAGTAGGAAATAACTTGAAGATTTCTCTACCCAGTCACCCTTTCCACTGAATAGGACTGTTGTTAAGAACCCTTTCGTACAGTTTGAATATAACGAAGATAATGAATTGTGTACAAAACTTCTTTTGAAGGAAATCCGAGAGAATTGATATCAACTATAATATCACAAACAGTAAAAGAAGCAAATGGAAAACTAGACTCAGAATGTGAATTAGTAAAGAACAAGTAAGAAAAGGAACTGTTTTTTCATACAGGAATAACAGGAACAGTGCTTTGGACAAAACATTTTCAGACTGAAAAGGATTGCTGTTACGAATCTTTTGATCAATCTTTAAATATAAAGAAGATTATGCAACTTGTACAGAAAGTTCCATTGGAGCAAATGGGAGAGAATTTACATCAATTACAATGATCTGAAATGCAAGGGAAAGAAAGGGAAACCTAGACTGAATACAATGGGAAATAGAGAAGAACAAATATCCAAAATAATGGAATTTTCAGTAGGAAATAACTTGAAGATTTCTCTACCCAGTAACCCTTTCCACTGAATAGGACTGTTGTTAAGAACCCTTTCGTACAGTTTGAATATAAGGAAGATAATGAATTGTGTACAAAACTTCTTTGGAAGAAAATCCGAGAGAATTGATATCAACTATAATATCACAAACAGTAAAAGAAGCAAATGGAAAACTAGACTCAGAATGTGAATTAGTAAAGAACAAGTAAGAAAAGGAACTGTTTTTTCATACAGGAATAACAGGAACAGTGCTTTGGACAAAACATTTTCAGACTGAAAAGGATTGCTGTTACGAATCCTTTGATCAATCTTTAAACATAAAGAAGATTATGCAACTTGTACAGAAAGTTCCATTGGAGCAAATGGGAGAGAATTTACATCAATCACAATGATCTGAAATGCAAGGGAAACAAAGGGAAACCTAGACGCAATACAATGGGAAATAGAGAAGAACAAATATCCAAAATAATGGAATTTTCAGTAGGAAATAACTTGAAGATTTCTCTACCCAGTAACCCTTTCCACTGAATAGGACTGTTGTTAAGAACCCTTTCGTACAGTTTGAATATAAGGAAGATAATGAATTGTGTACAAAACTTCTTTGGAAGAAAATCCGAGAGAATTGATATCAACTATAATATCACAAACAGTAAAAGAAGCAAATGGAAAACTAGACTCAGAATGTGAATTAGTAAAGAACAAGTAAGAAAAGGAACTGTTTTTTCATACAGGAATAACAGGAACAGTGCTTTGGACAAAACATTTTCAGACTGAAAAGGATTGCTGTTACGAATCCTTTGATCAATCTTTAAACATAAAGAAGATTATGCAACTTGTACAGAAAGTTCCATTGGAGCAAATGGGAGAGAATTTACATCAATCACAATGATCTGAAATGCAAGGGAAACAAAGGGAAACCTAGACGCAATACAATGGGAAATAGAGAAGAACAAATATCCAAAATAATGGAATTTTCAGTAGGAAATAACTTGAAGATTTCTCTACCCAGTAACCCTTTCCACTGAATAGGACTGTTGTTAAGAACCCTTTCGTACAGTTTGAATATAAGGAAGATAATGAATTGTGTACAAAACTTCTTTGGAAGAAAATCCGAGAGAATTGATATCAACTATAATATCACAAACAGTAAAAGAAGCAAATGGAAAACTAGACACAGAATGTGAATTAGTAAAGAACAAGTAAGAAAAGGAATTGTTTTTTCAAAAAGGAATAACAGGAACAGTGCTTTGGACAAAACATTTTCAGACTGAAAAGGATTGCTGTTACGAATCCTTTGATCAATCTTTAAATATAAAGAAGATTATGCAACTTGTACAGAAAGTTCCATTGGAGCAAATGGGAGAGAATTTCCATCAATTACAATGATCTGAAATGCAAGGGAAACAAAGGGAAACCTAGACGCAATACAATGGGAAATAGAGAAGAACAAATATCCAAAATAATGGAATTTTCAATAGGAAATAACTTGAAGATTTCTCTACCCAGTCACCCTTTCCACTGAATAGGACTGTTGTTAAGAACCCTTTCGTACAGTTTGAATATAACGAAGATAATGAATTGTGTACAAAACTTCTTTTGAAGGAAATCCGAGAGAATTGATATCAACTATAATATCACAAACAGTAAAAGAAGCAAATGGAAAACTAGACTCAGAATGTGAATTAGTAAAGAACAAGTAAGAAAAGGAACTGTTTTTTCATACAGGAATAAAAGGAACAGTGCTTTGGACAAAACATTTTCAGACTGAAAAGGATTGCTGTTACGAATCCTTTGATCAATCTTTAAATATAAAGAAGATTATGCAACTTGTACAGAAAGTTCCATTGGAGCAAATGGGATAGAATTTACATCAATTACAATGATCTGAAATGCAAGGGAAACAAAGGGAAACCTAGACTCAATACAATGGGAAATAGAGAAGAACAAATATCCAAAATAATGGAATTTTCAGTAGGAAATAACTTGAAGATTTCTCTACCCAGTCACCCTTTCCACTGAATAGGACTGTTGTTAAGAACCCTTTCGTACAGTTTGAATATAACGAAGATAATGAATTGTGTACAAAACTTCTTTTGAAGGAAATCCGAGAGAATTGATATCAACTATAATATCACAAACAGTAAAAGAAGCAAATGGAAAACTAGACTCAGAATGTGAATTAGTAAAGAACAAGTAAGAAAAGGAACTGTTTTTTCATACAGGAATAACAGGAACAGTGCTTTGGACAAAACATTTTCAGACTGAAAAGGATTGCTGTTACGAATCTTTTGATCAATCTTTAAATATAAAGAAGATTATGCAACTTGTACAGAAAGTTCCATTGGAGCAAATGGGAGAGAATTTACATCAATTACAATGATCTGAAATGCAAGGGAAACAAAGGGAAACCTAGACTGAATACAATGGGAAATAGAGAAGAACAAATATCCAAAATAATGGAATTTTCAGTAGGAAATAACTTGAAGATTTCTCTACCCAGTAACCCTTTCCACTGAATAGGACTGTTGTTAAGAACCCTTTCGTACAGTTTGAATATAAGGAAGATAATGAATTGTGTACAAAACTTCTTTGGAAGAAAATCCGAGAGAATTGATATCAACTATAACATCACAAACAGTAAAAAAAGCAAATGGAAAACTAGACTCAGAATGTGAATTAGTAAAGAACAAGTAAGAAAAGGTATTGTTTTTTCATACAGGAATAACAGGAACAGTGCTTTGGACAAAACATTTTCAGACTGAAAAGGATTGCTGTTACGAATCCTTTGATCAATCTTTAAATATAAAGAAGATTATGCAACTTGTACAGAAAGTTCCATTGGAGCAAATGGGAGAGAATTTACATCAATCACAATGATCTGAAATGCAAGGGAAACAAAGGGAAACCTAGACGCAATACAATGGGAAATAGAGAAGAACAAATATCCAAAATAATGGAATTTTCAGTAGGAAATAACTTGAAGATTTCTCTACCCAGTAACCCTTTCCACTGAATAGGACTGTTGTTAAGAACCCTTTCGTACAGTTTGAATATAAGGAAGATAATGAATTGTGTACAAAACTTCTTTGGAAGAAAATCCGAGAGAATTGATATCAACTATAATATCACAAACAGTAAAAAAAGCAAATGGAAAACTAGACTCAGAATGTGAATTAGTAAAGAACAAGTAAGAAAAGGTATTGTTTTTTCATACAGGAATAACAGGAACAGTGCTTTGGACAAAACATTTTCAGACTGAAAAGGATTGCTGTTACGAATCCTTTGATCAATCTTTAAATATAAAGAAGATTATGCAACTTGTACAGAAAGTTCCATTGGAGCAAATGGGATAGAATTTACATCAATTACAATGATCTGAAATGCAAGGGAAACAAAGGGAAACCTAGACTCAATACAATGGGAAATAGAGAAGAACAAATATCCAAAATAATGGAATTTTCAGTAGGAAATAACTTGAAGATTTCTCTACCCAGTCACCCTTTCCACTGAATAGGACTGTTGTTAAGAACCCTTTCGTACAGTTTGAATATAACGAAGATAATGAATTGTGTACAAAACTTCTTTTGAAGGAAATCCGAGAGAATTGATATCAACTATAATATCACAAACAGTAAAAGAAGCAAATGGAAAACTAGACTCAGAATGTGAATTAGTAAAGAACAAGTAAGAAAAGGAACTGTTTTTTCATACAGGAATAACAGGAACAGTGCTTTGGACAAAACATTTTCAGACTGAAAAGGATTGCTGTTACGAATCTTTTGATCAATCTTTAAATATAAAGAAGATTATGCAACTTGTACAGAAAGTTCCATTGGAGCAAATGGGAGAGAATTTACATCAATTACAATGATCTGAAATGCAAGGGAAAGAAAGGGAAACCTAGACTGAATACAATGGGAAATAGAGAAGAACAAATATCCAAAATAATGGAATTTTCAGTAGGAAATAACTTGAAGATTTCTCTACCCAGTAACCCTTTCCACTGAATAGGACTGTTGTTAAGAACCCTTTCGTACAGTTTGAATATAAGGAAGATAATGAATTGTGTACAAAACTTCTTTGGAAGAAAATCCGAGAGAATTGATATCAACTATAATATCACAAACAGTAAAAGAAGCAAATGGAAAACTAGACTCAGAATGTGAATTAGTAAAGAACAAGTAAGAAAAGGAACTGTTTTTTCATACAGGAATAACAGGAACAGTGCTTTGGACAAAACATTTTCAGACTGAAAAGGATTGCTGTTACGAATCCTTTGATCAATCTTTAAACATAAAGAAGATTATGCAACTTGTACAGAAAGTTCCATTGGAGCAAATGGGAGAGAATTTACATCAATCACAATGATCTGAAATGCAAGGGAAACAAAGGGAAACCTAGACGCAATACAATGGGAAATAGAGAAGAACAAATATCCAAAATAATGGAATTTTCAGTAGGAAATAACTTGAAGATTTCTCTACCCAGTAACCCTTTCCACTGAATAGGACTGTTGTTAAGAACCCTTTCGTACAGTTTGAATATAAGGAAGATAATGAATTGTGTACAAAACTTCTTTGGAAGAAAATCCGAGAGAATTGATATCAACTATAATATCACAAACAGTAAAAGAAGCAAATGGAAAACTAGACTCAGAATGTGAATTAGTAAAGAACAAGTAAGAAAAGGAACTGTTTTTTCATACAGGAATAACAGGAACAGTGCTTTGGACAAAACATTTTCAGACTGAAAAGGATTGCTGTTACGAATCCTTTGATCAATCTTTAAACATAAAGAAGATTATGCAACTTGTACAGAAAGTTCCATTGGAGCAAATGGGAGAGAATTTCCATCAATTACAATGATCTGAAATGCAAGGGAAACAAAGGGAAACCTAGACGCAATACAATGGGAAATAGAGAAGAACAAATATCCAAAATAATGGAATTTTCAATAGGAAATAACTTGAAGATTTCTCTACCCAGTCACCCTTTCCACTGAATAGGACTGTTGTTAAGAACCCTTTCGTACAGTTTGAATATAACGAAGATAATGAATTGTGTACAAAACTTCTTTTGAAGGAAATCCGAGAGAATTGATATCAACTATAATATCACAAACAGTAAAAGAAGCAAATGGAAAACTAGACTCAGAATGTGAATTAGTAAAGAACAAGTAAGAAAAGGAACTGTTTTTTCATACAGGAATAAAAGGAACAGTGCTTTGGACAAAACATTTTCAGACTGAAAAGGATTGCTGTTACGAATCCTTTGATCAATCTTTAAATATAAAGAAGATTATGCAACTTGTACAGAAAGTTCCATTGGAGCAAATGGGATAGAATTTACATCAATTACAATGATCTGAAATGCAAGGGAAACAAAGGGAAACCTAGACTCAATACAATGGGAAATAGAGAAGAACAAATATCCAAAATAATGGAATTTTCAGTAGGAAATAACTTGAAGATTTCTCTACCCAGTCACCCTTTCCACTGAATAGGACTGTTGTTAAGAACCCTTTCGTACAGTTTGAATATAACGAAGATAATGAATTGTGTACAAAACTTCTTTTGAAGGAAATCCGAGAGAATTGATATCAACTATAATATCACAAACAGTAAAAGAAGCAAATGGAAAACTAGACTCAGAATGTGAATTAGTAAAGAACAAGTAAGAAAAGGAACTGTTTTTTCATACAGGAATAACAGGAACAGTGCTTTGGACAAAACATTTTCAGACTGAAAAGGATTGCTGTTACGAATCTTTTGATCAATCTTTAAATATAAAGAAGATTATGCAACTTGTACAGAAAGTTCCATTGGAGCAAATGGGAGAGAATTTACATCAATTACAATGATCTGAAATGCAAGGGAAACAAAGGGAAACCTAGACTGAATACAATGGGAAATAGAGAAGAACAAATATCCAAAATAATGGAATTTTCAGTAGGAAATAACTTGAAGATTTCTCTACCCAGTAACCCTTTCCACTGAATAGGACTGTTGTTAAGAACCCTTTCGTACAGTTTTAATATAAGGAAGATAATGAATTGTGTACAAAACTTCTTTGGAAGAAAATCCGAGAGAATTGATATCAACTATAATATCACAAACAGTAAAAAAAGCAAATGGAAAACTAGACTCAGAATGTGAATTAGTAAAGAACAAGTAAGAAAAGGTATTGTTTTTTCATACAGGAATAACAGGAACAGTGCTTTGGACAAAACATTTTCAGACTGAAAAGGATTGCTGTTACGAATCCTTTGATCAATCTTTAAATATAAAGAAGATTATGCAACTTGTACAGAAAGTTCCATTGGAGCAAATGGGAGAGAATTTACATCAATCACAATGATCTGAAATGCAAGGGAAACAAAGGGAAACCTAGACGCAATACAATGGGAAATAGAGAAGAACAAATATCCAAAATAATGGAATTTTCAGTAGGAAATAACTTGAAGATTTCTCTACCCAGTAACCCTTTCCACTGAATAGGACTGTTGTTAAGAACCCTTTCGTACAGTTTGAATATAAGGAAGATAATGAATTGTGTACAAAACTTCTTTGGAAGAAAATCCGAGAGAATTGATATCAACTATAATATCACAAACAGTAAAAAAAGCAAATGGAAAACTAGACTCAGAATGTGAATTAGTAAAGAACAAGTAAGAAAAGGTATTGTTTTTTCATACAGGAATAACAGGAACAGTGCTTTGGACAAAACATTTTCAGACTGAAAAGGATTGCTGTTACTAATCCTTTGATCAATCTTTAAATATAAAGAAGATTATGCAACTTGGACAGAAAGTTCCATTGGAGCAAATGGGAGAGAATTTACATCAATCACAATGATCTGAAATGCAAGGGAAACAAAGGGAAACCTAGACGCAATACAATGGGAAATAGAGAAGAACAAATATCCAAAATAATGGAATTTTCAATAGGAAATAACTGGAAGATTTCTCTACCCAGTCACCCTTTCCACTGAATAGGACTGTTGTTAAGAACCCTTTCGTACAGTTTGAATATAAGGAAGATAATGAATTGTGTACAAAACTTCTTTTGAAGGAAATCCGAGAGAATTGAGATCAACTATAATATCACAAACAGTAAAAGAAGCAAATGGAAAACTAGACTCAGAATGTGAATTAGTAAAGAACAAGTAAGAAAAGGAATAGTTTTTTCAAAAAGGAATAACAGGAACAGTGCTTTGGACAAAACATTTTCAGACTGAAAAGGATTGCTGTTACGAATCCTTTGATCAATCTTTAAATATAAAGAAGATTATGCAACTTGTACAGAAAGTTCCATTGGAGCAAATGGGATAGAATTTACATCAATTACAATGATCTGAAATGCAAGGGAAACAAAGGGAAACCTAGACTCAATACAATGGGAAATAGAGAAGAACAAATATCCAAAATAATGGAATTTTCAGTAGGAAATAACTTGAAGATTTCTCTACCCAGTCACCCTTTCCACTGAATAGGACTGTTGTTAAGAACCCTTTCGTACAGTTTGAATATAACGAAGATAATGAATTGTGTACAAAACTTCTTTTGAAGGAAATCCGAGAGAATTGATATCAACTATAATATCACAAACAGTAAAAGAAGCAAATGGAAAACTAGACTCAGAATGTGAATTAGTAAAGAACAAGTAAGAAAAGGAACTGTTTTTTCATACAGGAATAACAGGAACAGTGCTTTGGACAAAACATTTTCAGACTGAAAAGGATTGCTGTTACGAATCCTTTGATCAATCTTTAAATATAAAGAAGATTATGCAACTTGTACAGAAAGTTCCATTGGAGCAAATGGGAGAGAATTTACATCAATTACAATGATCTGAAATGCAAGGGAAAGAAAGGGAAACCTAGACTGAATACAATGGGAAATAGAGAAGAACAAATATCCAAAATAATGGAATTTTCAGTAGGAAATAACTTGAAGATTTCTCTACCCAGTAACCCTTTCCACTGAATAGGACTGTTGGTAAGAACCCTTTCGTACAGTTTGAATATAAGGAAGATAATGAATTGTGTACAAAACTTCTTTGGAAGAAAATCCGAGAGAATTGATATCAACTATAATATCACAAACAGTAAAAAAAGCAAATGGAAAACTAGACTCAGAATGTGAATTAGTAAAGAACAAGTAAGAAAAGGTATTGTTTTTTCATACAGGAATAACAGGAACAGTGCTTTGGACAAAACATTTTCAGACTGAAAAGGATTGCTGTTACGAATCCTTTGATCAATCTTTAAACATAAAGAAGATTATGCAACTTGTACAGAAAGTTCCATTGGAGCAAATGGGAGAGAATTTACATCAATCACAATGATCTGAAATGCAAGGGAAACAAAGGGAAACCTAGACGCAATACAATGGGAAATAGAGAAGAACAAATATCCAAAATAATGGAATTTTCAGTAGGAAATAACTTGAAGATTTCTCTACCCAGTAACCCTTTCCACTGAATAGGACTGTTGTTAAGAACCCTTTCGTACAGTTTGAATATAAGGAAGATAATGAATTGTGTACAAAACTTCTTTGGAAGAAAATCCGAGAGAATTGATATCAACTATAATATCACAAACAGTAAAAGAAGCAAATGGAAAACTAGACACAGAATGTGAATTAGTAAAGAACAAGTAAGAAAAGGAATTGTTTTTTCAAAAAGGAATAACAGGAACAGTGCTTTGGACAAAACATTTTCAGACTGAAAAGGATTGCTGTTACGAATCCTTTGATCAATCTTTAAATATAAAGAAGATTATGCAACTTGTACAGAAAGTTCCATTGGAGCAAATGGGAGAGAATTTCCATCAATTACAATGATCTGAAATGCAAGGGAAACAAAGGGAAACCTAGACGCAATACAATGGGAAATAGAGAAGAACAAATATCCAAAATAATGGAATTTTCAATAGGAAATAACTTGAAGATTTCTCTACCCAGTCACCCTTTCCACTGAATAGGACTGTTGTTAAGAACCCTTTCGTACAGTTTGAATATAACGAAGATAATGAATTGTGTACAAAACTTCTTTTGAAGGAAATCCGAGAGAATTGATATCAACTATAATATCACAAACAGTAAAAGAAGCAAATGGAAAACTAGACTCAGAATGTGAATTAGTAAAGAACAAGTAAGAAAAGGAACTGTTTTTTCATACAGGAATAACAGGAACAGTGCTTTGGACAAAACATTTTCAGACTGAAAAGGATTGCTGTTACGAATCTTTTGATCAATCTTTAAATATAAAGAAGATTATGCAACTTGTACAGAAAGTTCCATTGGAGCAAATGGGAGAGAATTTACATCAATTACAATGATCTGAAATGCAAGGGAAAGAAAGGGAAACCTAGACTGAATACAATGGGAAATAGAGAAGAACAAATATCCAAAATAATGGAATTTTCAGTAGGAAATAACTTGAAGATTTCTCTACCCAGTAACCCTTTCCACTGAATAGGACTGTTTTTAAGAACCCTTTCGTACAGTTTGAATATAAGGAAGATAATGAATTGTGTACAAAACTTCTTTGGAAGAAAATCCGAGAGAATTGATATCAACTATAATATCACAAACAGTAAAAAAAGCAAATGGAAAACTAGACTCAGAATGTGAATTAGTAAAGAACAAGTAAGAAAAGGTATTGTTTTTTCATACAGGAATAACAGGAACAGTGCTTTGGACAAAACATTTTCAGACTGAAAAGGATTGCTGTTACGAATCCTTTGATCAATCTTTAAATATAAAGAAGATTATGCAACTTGTACAGAAAGTTCCATTGGAGCAAATGGGAGAGAATTTACATCAATCACAATGATCTGAAATGCAAGGGAAACAAAGGGAAACCTAGACGCAATACAATGGGAAATAGAGAAGAACAAATATCCAAAATAATGGAATTTTCAGTAGGAAATAACTTGAAGATTTCTCTACCCAGTAACCCTTTCCACTGAATAGGACTGTTGTTAAGAACCCTTTCGTACAGTTTGAATATAAGGAAGATAATGAATTGTGTACAAAACTTCTTTGGAAGAAAATCCGAGAGAATTGATATCAACTATAATATCACAAACAGTAAAAGAAGCAAATGGAAAACTAGACTCAGAATGTGAATTAGTAAAGAACAAGTAAGAAAAGGAATTGTTTTTTCAAAAAGGAATAACAGGAACAGTGCTTTGGACAAAACATTTTCAGACTGAAAAGGATTGCTGTTACGAATCCTTTGATCAATCTTTAAATATAAAGAAGATTATGCAACTTGTACAGAAAGTTCCATTGGAGCAAATGGGAGAGAATTTCCATCAATTACAATGATCTGAAATGCAAGGGAAACAAAGGGAAACCTAGACTGAATACAATGGGAAATAGAGAAGAACAAATATCCAAAATAATGGAATTTTCAATAGGAAATAACTGGAAAATTTCTCTATCCAGTCACCCTTTCCACTGAATAGGACTGTTGTTAAGAACCTTTCGTACAGTTTGAATATAAGGAAGATAATGAATTGTGTTCAAAACTTCTTTTGAAGGAAATCCGAGAGAATTGATATCAACTATAATATCACAAACAGTAAAAGAAGCAAATGGAAAACTAGACTCAGAATGTGAATTAGTAAAGAACAAGTAAGAAAAGGACCTGTTTTTTCATACAGGAATAAAAGGAACAGTGCTTTGGACAAAACATTTTCAGACTGAAAAGGATTGCTGTTACGAATCCTTTGATCAATCTTTAAATATAAAGAAGATTATGCAACTTGTACAGAAAGTTCCATTGGAGCAAATGGGATAGAATTTACATCAATTACAATGATCTGAAATGCAAGGGAAACAAAGGGAAACCTAGACTCAATACAATGGGAAATAGAGAAGAACAAATATCCAAAATAATGGAATTTTCAGTAGGAAATAACTTGAAGATTTCTCTACCCAGTCACCCTTTCCACTGAATAGGACTGTTGTTAAGAACCCTTTCGTACAGTTTGAATATAAGGAAAGTTAATGAATTGTGTACAAAACTTCTTTTGAAGGAAATCCGAGAGAATTGATATCAACTATAATATCACAAACAGTAAAAGAAGCAAATGGAAAACTAGACTCAGAATGTGAATTAGTAAAGAACAAGTAAGAAAAGGTATTGTTTTTTCATACAGGAATAACAGGAACAGTGCTTTGGACAAAACATTTTCAGACTGAAAAGGATTGCTGTTACGAATCCTTTGATCAATCTTTAAATATAAAGAAGATTATGCAACTTGTACAGAAAGTTCCATTGGAGCAAATGGGAGAGAATTTACATCAATCACAATGATCTGAAATGCAAGGGAAACAAAGGGAAACCTAGACGCAATACAATGGGAAATAGAGAAGAACAAATATCCAAAATAATGGAATTTTCAGTAGGAAATAACTTGAAGATTTCTCTACCCAGTAACCCTTTCCACTGAATAGGACTGTTGTTAAGAACCCTTTCGTACAGTTTGAATATAAGGAAGATAATGAATTGTGTACAAAACTTCTTTGGAAGAAAATCCGAGAGAATTGATATCAACTATAATATCACAAACAGTAAAAAAAGCAAATGGAAAACTAGACTCAGAATGTGAATTAGTAAAGAACAAGTAAGAAAAGGTATTGTTTTTTCATACAGGAATAACAGGAACAGTGCTTTGGACAAAACATTTTCAGACTGAAAAGGATTGCTTTTACGAATCCTTTGATCAATCTTTAAATATAAAGAAGATTATGCAACTTGTACAGAAAGTTCCATTGGAGCAAATGGGAGAGAATTTACATCAATTACAATGATCTGAAATGCAAGGGAAACAAAGGGAAACCTAGACTGAATACAATGGGAAATAGAGAAGAACAAATATCCAAAATAATGGAATTTTCAGTAGGAAATAACTTGAAGATTTCTCTACCCAGTAACCCTTTCCACTGAATAGGACTGTTGTTAAGAACCCTTTCGTACAGTTTGAATATAAGGAAGATAATGAATTGTGTACAAAACTTCTTTGGAAGAAAATCCGAGAGAATTGATATCAACTATAATATCACAAACAGTAAAAAAAGCAAATGGAAAACTAGACTCAGAATGTGAATTAGTAAAGAACAAGTAAGAAAAGGTATTGTTTTTTCATACAGGAATAACAGGAACAGTGCTTTGGACAAAACATTTTCAGACTGAAAAGGATTGCTGTTACGAATCCTTTGATCAATCTTTAAATATAAAGAAGATTATGCAACTTGTACAGAAAGTTCCATTGGAGCAAATGGGAGAGAATTTCCATCAATTACAATGATCTGAAATGCAAGGGAAACAAAGGGAAACCTAGACGCAATACAATGGGAAATAGAGAAGAACAAATATCCAAAATAATGGAATTTTCAATAGGAAATAACTGGAAAATTTCTCTATCCAGTCACCCTTTCCACTGAATAGGACTGTTGTTAAGAACCTTTCGTACAGTTTGAATATAAGGAAGATAATGAATTGTGTACAAAACTTCTTTTGAAGGAAATCCGAGAGAATTGATATCAACTATAATATCACAAACAGTAAAAAAAGCAAATGGAAAACTAGACTCAGAATGTGAATTAGTAAAGAACAAGTAAGAAAAGGAACTGTTTTTTCATACAGGAATAACAGGAACAGTGCTTTGGACAAAACATTTTCAGACTGAAAAGGATTGCTGTTACGAATCCTTTGATCAATCTTTAAATATAAAGAAGATTATGCAACTTGTACAGAAAGTTCCATTGGAGCAAATGGGAGAGAATTTACATCAATTACAATGATCTGAAATGCAAGGGAAACAAAGGGAAACCTAGACTGAATACAATGGGAAATAGAGAAGAACAAATATCCAAAATAATGGAATTTTCAGTAGGAAATAACTTGAAGATTTCTCTACCCAGTAACCCTTTCCACTGAATAGGACTGTTGTTAAGAACCCTTTCGTACAGTTTGAATATAAGGAAGATAATGAATTGTGTACAAAACTTCTTTGGAAGAAAATCCGAGAGAATTGATATCAACTATAATATCACAAACAGTAAAAAAAGCAAATGGAAAACTAGACTCAGAATGTGAATTAGTAAAGAACAAGTAAGAAAAGGTATTGTTTTTTCATACAGGAATAACAGGAACAGTGCTTTGGACAAAACATTTTCAGACTGAAAAGGATTGCTGTTACGAATCCTTTGATCAATCTTTAAATATAAAGAAGATTATGCAACTTGTACAGAAAGTTCCATTGGAGCAAATGGGAGAGAATTTCCATCAATTACAATGATCTGAAATGCAAGGGAAACAAAGGGAAACCTAGACGCAATACAATGGGAAATAGAGAAGAACAAATATCCAAAATAATGGAATTTTCAATAGGAAATAACTGGAAAATTTCTCTATCCAGTCACCCTTTCCACTGAATAGGACTGTTGTTAAGAACCTTTCGTACAGTTTGAATATAAGGAAGATAATGAATTGTGTACAAAACTTCTTTTGAAGGAAATCCGAGAGAATTGATATCAACTATAATATCACAAACAGTAAAAGAAGCAAATGGAAAACTAGACTCAGAATGTGAATTAGTAAAGAACAAGTAAGAAAAGGACCTGTTTTTTCATACAGGAATAAAAGGAACAGTGCTTTGGACAAAACATTTTCAGACTGAAAAGGATTGCTGTTACGAATCCTTTGATCAATCTTTAAATATAAAGAAGATTATGCAACTTGTACAGAAAGTTCCATTGGAGCAAATGGGATAGAATTTACATCAATTACAATGATCTGAAATGCAAGGGAAACAAAGGGAAACCTAGACTCAATACAATGGGAAATAGAGAAGAACAAATATCCAAAATAATGGAATTTTCAGTAGGAAATAACTTGAAGATTTCTCTACCCAGTCACCCTTTCCACTGAATAGGACTGTTGTTAAGAACCTTTCGTACAGTTTGAATATAAGGAAAGTTAATGAATTGTGTACAAAACTTCTTTTGAAGGAAATCCGAGAGAATTGATATCAACTATAATATCACAAACAGTAAAAGAAGCAAATGGAAAACTAGACTCAGAATGTGAATTAGTAAAGAACAAGTAAGAAAAGGAACTGTTTTTTCATACAGGAATAACAGGAACAGTGCTTTGGACAAAACATTTTCAGACTGAAAAGGATTGCTGTTACGAATCCTTTGATCAATCTTTAAATATAAAGAAGATTATGCAACTTGTACAGAAAGTTCCATTGGAGCAAATGGGAGAGAATTTACATCAATCACAATGATCTGAAATGCAAGGGAAACAAAGGGAAACCTAGACGCAATACAATGGGAAATAGAGAAGAACAAATATCCAAAATAATGGAATTTTCAGTAGGAAATAACTTGAAGATTTCTCTACCCAGTAACCCTTTCCACTGAATAGGACTGTTGTTAAGAACCCTTTCGTACAGTTTGAATATAAGGAAGATAATGAATTGTGTACAAAACTTCTTTGGAAGAAAATCCGAGAGAATTGATATCAACTATAATATCACAAACAGTAAAAAAAGCAAATGGAAAACTAGACTCAGAATGTGAATTAGTAAAGAACAAGTAAGAAAAGGTATTGTTTTTTCATACAGGAATAACAGGAACAGTGCTTTGGACAAAACATTTTCAGACTGAAAAGGATTGCTGTTACGAATCCTTTGATCAATCTTTAAATATAAAGAAGATTATGCAACTTGTACAGAAAGTTCCATTGGAGCAAATGGGAGAGAATTTACATCAATCACAATGATCTGAAATGCAAGGGAAACAAAGGGAAACCTAGACGCAATACAATGGGAAATAGAGAAGAACAAATATCCAAAATAATGGAATTTTCAATAGGAAATAACTTGAAGATTTCTCTACCCAGTCACCCTTTCCACTGAATAGGACTGTTGTTAAGAACCCTTTCGTACAGTTTGAATATAACGAAGATAATGAATTGTGTACAAAACTTCTTTTGAAGGAAATCCGAGAGAATTGATATCAACTATAATATCACAAACAGTAAAAGAAGCAAAAGGAAAACTAGACTCAGAATGTGAATTAGTAAAAAACAAGTAAGAAAAGGAACTGTTTTTTCATACAGGAATAACAGGAACAGTGCTTTGGACAAAACATTTTCAGACTGAAAAGGATTGCTGTTACGAATCCTTTGATCAATCTTTAAATATAAAGAAGATTATGCAACTTGTACAGAAAGTTCCATTGGAGCAAATGGGAGAGAATTTACATCAATCACAATGATCTGAAATGCAAGGGAAACAAAGGGAAACCTAGACGCAATACAATGGGAAATAGAGAAGAACAAATATCCAAAATAATGGAATTTTCAATAGGAAATAACTTGAAGATTTCTCTACCCAGTCACCCTTTCCACTGAATAGGACTGTTGTTAAGAACCCTTTCGTACAGTTTGAATATAACGAAGATAATGAATTGTGTACAAAACTTCTTTTGAAGGAAATCCGAGAGAATTGATATCAACTATAATATCACAAACAGTAAAAGAAGCAAATGGAAAACTAGACTCAGAATGTGAATTAGTAAAAAACAAGTAAGAAAAGGAACTGTTTTTTCATACAGGAATAACAGGAACAGTGCTTTGGACAAAACATTTTCAGACTGAAAAGGATTGCTGTTACGAATCCTTTGATCAATCTTTAAATATAAAGAAGATTATGCAACTTGTACAGAAAGTTCCATTGGAGCAAATGGGAGAGAATTTACATCAATTACAATGATCTGAAATGCAAGGGAAACAAAGGGAAAACTAGACTCAATACAATGGGAAATAGAGAAGAACAAATATCCAAAATAATGGAATTTTCAGTAGGAAATAACTTGAAGATTTCTCTACCCAGTCACCCTTTCCACTGAATAGGACTGTTGTTAAGAACCCTTTCGTACAGTTTGAATATAAGGAAGATAATGAATTGTGTACAAAATTTCTTTTGAAGGAAATCCGAGAGAATTGATATCAACTATAATATCACAAACAGTAAAAGAAGCAAATGGAAAACGAGACTCAGAATGTGAATTAGTAAAGAACAAGTAAGAAAAGGAACTGATTTTTCATACAGGAATAACAGGAACTGTGCTTTGGACAAAACATTTTCAGACTGAAAAGGATTGCTGTTACGAATCCTTTGATCAATCTTTAAATATAATGAAGGTGATGCAACTTTAACAGAAAGTTTCACTTAAGGAAATGGTAGAAAATTTACATCAAGTATAATGATCCCAAATGCACGAGAAACAAAGGGAAAGCTAGACTCAATAGCATCGGAAATAAAGAAGAACAAGTATCCAAAGGAATGGATTTTTCAACAGGGAATAACTGGAAGATTTCTCAACCCATTCACCCTTTACTCTGAATAAGACTCCTATTAAGAATCCTTTCATGCAGTTTAAATATAAAGAAGATAATGCATTGTGCACAAAACTTCCATCGAAGCAAATGGAGAAAATTGATATCAAGTATAATATCCCAAACTGCAAACGAAACAACGGGTAAACTAGACTCAATAGAATGTGAAATAGAGAAAAACAAGTAAGAAAACCAATTGTTTTTTCATACAGGAATAACAGGAACAGTGCTTTGGACAAAACATTTTCAGACTGAAAAGGATTGCTCTTACGAATCCTTTGATCAATCTTTAAATATAAAGAAGATGATGCAACTTGTACAGAAAGTTCCATTGGAGCAAATGGGAGAGAATTTACATCAATCACAATGATCTGAAATGCAAGGGAAACAAAGGGAAACCTAGACGCAATACAATGGAAAATAGAGAACAACAAATATCCAAAATAATGGAATTTTCAATAGGAAATAACTGGAAGATTTCTCTACCCAGTCACCCTTTCCACTGAATAGGACTGTTGTTAAGAACCCTTCGTACAGTTTGAATATAAGGAAGATAATGAATTGTGTACAAAACTTATTTTGAAGGAAATCCGAGACAATTGATATCAACTATAATATCACAAACAGTAAAAGAAGCAAATGGAAAACTAGACTCAGAATGTGAATTAGTAAAGAACAAGTAAGAAAAGGAACTGTTTTTTCATACAGGAATAACAGGAATAGGGCTTTGGACAAAACATTTTCAGAGTTTCGAATCCTTTGATCAATTTTTAAATATAATGAAGATGATGCAACTTGAACAGAAAGTTTCACTGAAGGAAATGGTAGAAAATTTCCATCAATATAATGATCCCAAATGCAAGAGAAACAAAGGGAAAGCTAGACTCAATAGCATCGGAAATAAAGAAGAACAAGTATCCAAAGGAATGGATTTTTCAATAGGGAATAATTTAAAGATTTCTCAACCCATTCACCCTGTCCACTGTATAGGACTGTTGTTAAGAATCCTTTGGTACAGTTTGAATATAAGGAAGATAATTCATTGTGCACAAAACTTCGATTAAAACAAATGGAGAAAATTGATATCAACTATAATATCCCAAACTGCAAAAGAAACAAAGGGAAAACTAGACTCAGAATGTGAATTAGTAAAGAACAAGTAAGAAAACCAATTGTTTTTTGCTACTGGAATAACCGGAACATTCCTTTGGACAAAACCTTTTTCAGACTGAAAAGGATTGCTGTTACGAATCCTTTGATCAATCTTTAAATATAAAGAAGATTATGCAACTTGTACAGAAAGTTCCATTGGAGCAAATGGGAGAGAATTTACATCAATTCCAATGATCTGAAATGCAAGGGAAACAAAGGGAAACCTAGACGCAATACAATGGGAAATAGAAAAGAACAAATATCCAAAATAATGGAATTTTCAATAGGAAATAACTGGAAGATTTCTCTATCCAGTCACACTTTCCACTGAATAGGACTGTTGTTAAGTACCCTTTCGTACAGTTGGAATATAAGGAAGATAATGAATTGTGTACAAAACTTCTTTTGAAGGAAATCCGAGAGAATTGATATCAACTATAATATCACATACAGTAAAAGAAGCAAATGGAAAACTAGACTTAGAATGTGAATTATTAAAGAACAAGTAAGAAAAGGAATTGTTTTTTCATACAGGAATAACAGGAACAGTGCTTTGGACAAAACATTTTCAGACTGAAAAGGATTGCTGTTACGAATCCTTTGATCAATCTTTAAATATAAAGAAGATTATGCAACTTGTACAGAAAGTTCCATTGGAGCAAATGGGAGAGAATTTACATCAATCACAATGATCTGAAATGCAAGGGAAACAAAAGGAAACCTAGACGCAATACAATGGGAAATAGAGAAGAACAAATATCCAAAATAATGGAATTTTCAATAGGAAATAACTTGAAGATTTCTCTACCCAGTCACCCTTTCCACTGAATAGGACTGTTGTTAAGAACCCTTTCGTACAGTTTGAACATAAGGAAGATAATGAATTGTGTACAAAACTTCTTTTGAAGGAAATCCGAGAGAATTGATATCAACTATAATATCACAAACCGTAAAAGAAGCAAATGGAAAACTAGACTCAGAATGTGAATTAGTAAAGAACAAGTAAGAAAACCAATTGTTTTTTCATACAGGAATAACAGGAACAGTGCTTTGGACAAAACATTTTAAGACTGAAAAGGATTGCTGTTACGAATCCTTTGATCAATCTTTAGATATAAAGAAGATTATGCAACTTGTACAGAAAGTTCCATTGGAGCAAATGGGAGAGAATTTACATCAATCACAATGATCTGAAATGCAAGGGAAACAAAGGGAAACCTAGACGCAATACAATGGGAAATAGAGAAGAACAAATATCCAAAATAATGGAATTTTCAGTAGGAAATAACTTGAAGATTTCTCTACCCAGTAACCCTTTCCACTGAATAGGACTGTTGTTAAGAACCCTTTCGTACAGTTTGAATATAAGGAAGATAATGAATTGTGTACAAAACTTCTTTGGAAGAAAATCCGAGAGAATTGATATCAACTATAATATCACAAACAGTAAAAAAAGCAAATGGAAAACTAGACTCAGAATGTGAATTAGTAAAGAACAAGTAAGAAAAGGTATTGTTTTTTCATACAGGAATAACAGGAACAGTGCTTTGGACAAAACATTTTCAGACTGAAAAGGATTGCTGTTACGAATCCTTTGATCAATCTTTAAATATAAAGAAGATTATGCAACTTGTACAGAAAGTTCCATTGGAGCAAATGGGAGAGAATTTACATCAATCACAATGATCTGAAATGCAAGGGAAACAAAGGGAAACCTAGACGCAATACAATGGGAAATAGAGAAGAACAAATATCCAAAATAATGGAATTTTCAATAGGAAATAACTTGAAGATTTCTCTACCCAGTCACCCTTTCCACTGAATAGGACTGTTGTTAAGAACCCTTTCGTACAGTTTGAATATAACGAAGATAATGAATTGTGTACAAAACTTCTTTTGAAGGAAATCCGAGAGAATTGATATCAACTATAATATCACAAACAGTAAAAGAAGCAAAAGGAAAACTAGACTCAGAATGTGAATTAGTAAAAAACAAGTAAGAAAAGGAACTGTTTTTTCATACAGGAATAACAGGAACAGTGCTTTGGACAAAACATTTTCAGACTGAAAAGGATTGCTGTTACGAATCCTTTGATCAATCTTTAAATATAAAGAAGATTATGCAACTTGTACAGAAAGTTCCATTGGAGCAAATGGGAGAGAATTTACATCAATCACAATGATCTGAAATGCAAGGGAAACAAAGGGAAACCGAGACGCAATACAATGGGAAATAGAGAAGAACAAATATCCAAAATAATGGAATTTTCAATAGGAAATAACTTGAAGATTTCTCTACCCAGTCACCCTTTCCACTGAATAGGACTGTTGTTAAGAACCCTTTCGTACAGTTTGAATATAACGAAGATAATGAATTGTGTACAAAACTTCTTTTGAAGGAAATCCGAGAGAATTGATATCAACTATAATATCACAAACAGTAAAAGAAGCAAATGGAAAACTAGACTCAGAATGTGAATTAGTAAAAAACAAGTAAGAAAAGGAACTGTTTTTTCATACAGGAATAACAGGAACAGTGCTTTGGACAAAACATTTTCAGACTGAAAAGGATTGCTGTTACGAATCCTTTGATCAATCTTTAAATATAAAGAAGATTATGCAACTTGTACAGAAAGTTCCATTGGAGCAAATGGGAGAGAATTTACATCAATCACAATGATCTGAAATGCAAGGGAAACAAAGGGAAACCTAGACGCAATACAATGGGAAATAGAGAAGAACAAATATCCAAAATAATGGAATTTTCAATAGGAAATAACTTGAAGATTTCTCTACCCAGTCACCCTTTCCACTGAATAGGACTGTTGTTAAGAACCCTTTCGTACAGTTTGAATATAACGAAGATAATGAATTGTGTACAAAACTTCTTTTGAAGGAAATCCGAGAGAATTGATATCAACTATAATATCACAAACAGTAAAAGAAGCAAATGGAAAACGAGACTCAGAATGTGAATTAGTAAAGAACAAGTAAGAAAAGGAACTGATTTTTCATACAGGAATAACAGGAACTGTGCTTTGGACAAAACATTTTCAGACTGAAAAGGATTGCTGTTACGAATCCTTTGATCAATCTTTAAATATAATGAAGATGATGCAACTTTAACAGAAAGTTTCACTTAAGGAAATGGTAGAAAATTTACATCAAGTATAATGATCCCAAATGCACGAGAAACAAAGGGAAAGCTAGACTCAATAGCATCGGAAATAAAGAAGAACAAGTATCCAAAGGAATGGATTTTTCAACAGGGAATAACTGGAAGATTTCTCAACCCATTCACCCTTTACTCTGAATAAGACTCCTATTAAGAATCCTTTCATGCAGTTTAAATATAAAGAAGATAATGCATTGTGCACAAAACTTCCATCGAAGCAAATGGAGAAAATTGATATCAAGTATAATATCCCAAACTGCAAACGAAACAACGGGTAAACTAGACTCAATAGAATGTGAAATAGAGAAAAACAAGTAAGAAAACCAATTGTTTTTTCATACAGGAATAACAGGAACAGTGCTTTGGACAAAACATTTTCAGACTGAAAAGGATTGCTCTTACGAATCCTTTGATCAATCTTTAAATATAAAGAAGATGATGCAACTTGTACAGAAAGTTCCATTGGAGCAAATGGGAGAGAATTTACATCAATCACAATGATCTGAAATGCAAGGGAAACAAAGGGAAACCTAGACGCAATACAATGGAAAATAGAGAACAACAAATATCCAAAATAATGGAATTTTCAATAGGAAATAACTGGAAGATTTCTCTACCCAGTCACCCTTTCCACTGAATAGGACTGTTGTTAAGAACCCTTCGTACAGTTTGAATATAAGGAAGATAATGAATTGTGTACAAAACTTATTTTGAAGGAAATCCGAGACAATTGATATCAACTATAATATCACAAACAGTAAAAGAAGCAAATGGAAAACTAGACTCAGAATGTGAATTAGTAAAGAACAAGTAAGAAAAGGAACTGTTTTTTCATACAGGAATAACAGGAATAGGGCTTTGGACAAAACATTTTCAGAGTTTCGAATCCTTTGATCAATTTTTAAATATAATGAAGATGATGCAACTTGAACAGAAAGTTTCACTGAAGGAAATGGTAGAAAATTTCCATCAATATAATGATCTCAAATGCAAGAGAAACAAAGGGAAAGCTAGACTCAATAGCATCGGAAATAAAGAAGAACAAGTATCCAAAGGAATGGATTTTTCAATAGGGAATAATTTAAAGATTTCTCAACCCATTCACCCTGTCCACTGTATAGGACTGTTGTTAAGAATCCTTTGGTACAGTTTGAATATAAGGAAGATAATTCATTGTGCACAAAACTTCGATTAAAACAAATGGAGAAAATTGATATCAACTATAATATCCCAAACTGCAAAAGAAACAAAGGGAAAACTAGACTCAGAATGTGAATTAGTAAAGAACAAGTAAGAAAACCAATTGTTTTTTGCTACGGGAATAACCGGAACATTCCTTTGGACAAAACCTTTTTCAGACTGAAAAGGATTGCTGTTACGAATCCTTTGATCAATCTTTAAATATAAAGAAGATTATGCAACTTGTACAGAAAGTTCCATTGGAGCAAATGGGAGAGAATTTACATCAATTCCAATGATCTGAAATGCAAGGGAAACAAAGGGAAACCTAGACGCAATACAATGGGAAATAGAGAAGAACAAATATCCAAAATCATGGAATTTTCAATAGGAAATAACTTGAAGATTTCTCTACCCAGTCACCCTTTCCACTGAATAGTACTGTTGTTAGAACCCTTCGTACAGTTTGAATATAAGGAAGATAATGAATTGTGTACAATACTTCTTTTGAAGGAAATCCGAGAGAATTGATATCAACTATAATATCACAAACAGTAAAAGAAGCAAATGGAAAACTAGACTCAGAATGTGAATTAGTAAAGAACAAGTAAGAAAAGGAACTGTTTTTTCATACAGGAATAACAGGAACAGTGCTTTGGACAAAACATTTTCAGACTGAAAAGGATTGCTGTTACGAATCCTTTGATCAATCTTTAAATATAAAGAATATTATGCAACTTGTACGGAAAGTTCCATTGGAGCAAATGGGAGAGAATTTACATCAATCACAATGATCTGAAATGCAAGGGAAACAAAGGGAAACCTAGACGCAATACAATGGGAAATAGAAAAGAACAAATATACAAAATAATGGAATTTTCAATAGGAAATAACTGGAAGATTTCTCTACCCAGTCACCCTTTCCACTGAATAGAACTGTTGTTAAGTACCCTTTCGTACAGTTGGAATATAAGGAAGATAATGAATTGTGTACAAAACTTCTTTTGAAGGAAATCCGAGAGAATTGATATCAACTATAATATCACATACAGTAAAAGAAGCAAATGGAAAACTAGACTTAGAATGTGAATTATTAAAGAACAAGTAAGAAAAGGAATTGTTTTTTCATACAGGAATAACAGGAACAGTGCTTTGGACAAAACATTTTCAGACTGAAAAGGATTGCTGTTACGAATCCTTTGATCAATCTTTAAATATAAAGAAGATTATGCAACTTGTACAGAAAGTTCCATTGGAGCAAATGGGAGAGAATTTACATCAATTACAATGATCTGAAATGCAAGGGAAACAAAGGGAAACCTAGACTCAATACAATGGGAAATAGAGAAGAACAAATATCCAAAATAATGGAATTTTCAGTAGGAAATAACTTGAAGATTTCTCTACCCAGTCACCCTTTCCACTGAATAGGACTGTTGTTAAGAACCCTTTCGTACAGTTTGAATATAACGAAGATAATGAATTGTGTACAAAACTTCTTTTGAAGGAAATCCGAGAGAATTGATATCAACTATAATATCACAAACAGTAAAAGAAGCAAAAGGAAAACTAGACTCAGAATGTGAATTAGTAAAAAACAAGTAAGAAAAGGAACTGTTTTTTCATACAGGAATAACAGGAACAGTGCTTTGGACAAAACATTTTCAGACTGAAAAGGATTGCTGTTACGAATCCTTTGATCAATCTTTAAATATAAAGAAGATTATGCAACTTGTACAGAAAGTTCCATTGGAGCAAATGGGAGAGAATTTACATCAATCACAATGATCTGAAATGCAAGGGAAACAAAGGGAAACCTAGACTCAATACAATGGGAAATAGAGAAGAATAAATATCCAAAATAATGGAATTTTCAATAGGAAATAACTTGTAGATTTCTCTACCCAGTCACCCTTTCCACTGAATAGGACTGTTGTTAAGAACCCTTTCGTACAGTTTGAATATAACGAAGATAATGAATTGTGTACAAAACTTCTTTTGAAGAAAATCCGAGAGAATTGATATCAACTATAATATCACAAACAGTAAAAGAAGCAAATGGAAAACTAGACTCAGAATGTGAATTAGTAAAGAACAAGTAAGAAAAGGAATTGTTTTTTCAAAAAGGAATAACAGGAACAGTGCTTTGGACAAAACATTTTCAGACTGAAAAGGATTGCTGTTACGAATCCTTTGATCAATCTTTAAATATAAAGAAGATTATGCAACTTGTACAGAAAGTTCCATTGGAGCAAATGGGAGAGAATTTACATCAATCACAATGATCTGAAATGCAAGGGAAACAAAGGGAAACCTAGACGCAATACAATGGGAAATAGAGAAGAACAAATATCCAAAATAATGGAATTTTCAATAGGAAATAACTTGAAGATTTCTCTACCCAGTCACCCTTTCCACTGAATAGGACTGTTGTTAAGAACCCTTTCGTACAGTTTGAATATAAGGAAGATAATGAATTGTGTACAAAACTTCTTTTGAAGGAAATCCGAGAGAATTGATATCAACTATAATATCACAAACAGTAAAAGAAGCAAATGGAAAACTAGACTCAGAATGTGAATTAGTAAAGAACAAGTAAGAAAAGGAACTGTTTTTTCATACAGGAATAACAGGAACAGTGCTTTGGACAAAACATTTTCAGACTGAAAAGGATTGCTGTTACGAATCTTTTGATCAATCTTTAAATATAAAGAAGATTATGCAACTTGTACAGAAAGTTCCATTGGAGCAAATGGGAGAGAATTTACATCAATTACAATGATCTGAAATGCAAGGGAAACAAAGGGAAACCTAGACTGAATACAATGGGAAATAGAGAAGAACAAATATCCAAAATAATGGAATTTTCAGTAGGAATTAACTTGAAGATTTCTCTACCCAGTAACCCTTTCCACTGAATAGGACTGTTGTTAAGAACCCTTTCGTACAGTTTGAATATAAGGAAGATAATGAATTGTGTACAAAACTTCTTTGGAAGAAAATCCGAGAGAATTGATATCAACTATAATATCACAAACAGTAAAAAAAGCAAATGGAAAACTAGACTCAGAATGTGAATTAGTAAAGAACAAGTAAGAAAAGGTATTGTTTTTTCATACAGGAATAACAGGAACAGTGCTTTGGACAAAACATTTTCAGACTGAAAAGGATTGCTGTTACGAATCCTTTGATCAATCTTTAAATATAAAGAAGATTATGCAACTTGTACAGAAAGTTCCATTGGAGCAAATGGGAGAGAATTTACATCAATCACAATGATCTGAAATGCAAGGGAAACAAAGGGAAACCTAGACGCAATACAATGGGAAATAGAGAAGAACAAATATCCAAAATAATGGAATTTTCAGTAGGAAATAACTTGAAGATTTCTCTACCCAGTAACCCTTTCCACTGAATAGGACTGTTGTTAAGAACCCTTTCGTACAGTTTGAATATAAGGAAGATAATGAATTGTGTACAAAACTTCTTTGGAAGAAAATCCGAGAGAATTGATATCAACTATAATATCACAAACAGTAAAAAAAGCAAATGGAAAACTAGACTCAGAATGTGAATTAGTAAAGAACAAGTAAGAATGAAAAACAGCCCTACTATGTGCCAAATGTATGTTGCAGCTGCTCTTGCTCCAGTAAGAAAAGCCTTTCCAAAAGTAATATTGTTACATTATATGGATGATATTTTGGGATG
This sequence comes from Sminthopsis crassicaudata, assembly GCF_048593235.1. Classification (NCBI taxonomy): domain Eukaryota; kingdom Metazoa; phylum Chordata; class Mammalia; order Dasyuromorphia; family Dasyuridae; genus Sminthopsis; species Sminthopsis crassicaudata. The sequence continues at coordinate 204,345,818 of NC_133619.1, forward strand.
TGCACCTGAGGAACAAATGTTAGAGGCATGTCTACAAAGGACCATGGAAACATTAAAGTACTACAAACTGCATATAGCTACAGAAAAAATTCAAAGACATGCTCCTTTTCAATATTTAGGATATGAAGTATATCCTAAGGTGCTTACAGTACAAAAACTCTCCTTAAGAACAGAGAAGCTAAACACCTTAAATGACTTCCAGAAATTGATAGGAGATATCCAATGGATGCGTCCCGTGCTAGGCTTGACTACCTGTCAATTGCAACCACTATATGATATTTTAAGGGGAGACAGTGCTTTAAATTCACCACGCCAGCTTACAAAAGAAGCACAAAAGGCTTTGAGAGAAGTTGAACTGGCTTTATCCAATGTGGTTGAAAGAGTCACTCAAAAACCCTTGGAAATATCAGTTTTTGCTACAAAAGAGGCACCCACAGCAGTCCTTCATCAAGGAGACAGAGTGATTGAGTGGGTGAACCTCCCAGCACAACCAGAACAAAGCCTTACACCTTACCCAGTGCTTGTGGCTAGGATTTTATTAAAGGCTATTAAGAGAGTAACACAATTATCTGGGATAAGTCCTGAAAAAATATACACATTCTATACTAACGCACAGATTAATGTATGCTGTGAGAACATCCCAGAATGGCAAATTTTATTGGCCACCGCTCCAAATTTTGCACATGGATCTCCATTAAAGATTACCCGGCTACTACATAATTGGCGATGGATTTTTGAAGAAAAGGTTTCTAAGGTTCCTCTTAAAGGACCAACAATCTTTACAGATGCCTCCAAAGAAAATATTTGTGCCATATACTCTCATGATTTAACCATAAAGAGAGTAATCAGGACTCCTTTTCAATCCACTCAACAGAATGAATTATTTGCTATCATGCTAGCTCTCACTTATTACCCAGGAGACGTAAATATAATTACTGATTCAGCCTATTCAGTAGGTGTAGTACAAAGAATTGCCACAGCCCAAATAAAATTTGCAGCCTCCAATATTTATCAGCTCTTTAAGGAACTTCAAGAGCAAGTGAGAAAACATCCAGGCAAGATTTATATCTTGCATGTCCACTCACATAGTGGACTTCCAGGTCCCATTTTTGATGGAAATTCAAAGGCAGATAGCCTTCTAACCATGTTAGCCAGTAGTCCTTTATTTCAGGAAGCACAAGAATCTCATTCTAAATATCATCAGGCTGCTCGAGCTTTACGTTTACAATTTGGAATCACAAGAGAGGAAGCTAGGAGCATAGTAAAAAGCTGTACAGCTTGTCTTCCTTTCCATGCTCCTACACTCCCTCCAGGGAAGAATCCTCGTGGTTTGAGACCCAATGAAATCTGGCAAATGGATGTGACCCATTATAAATCTTTTGGTCGTCTATCTTTTATTCATGTCGTGGTAGACACCTTTTCAGGATTCACATTTGCAATGCCAGCAGCAAAAGAGACAGCCCGAGTGGTCACTGAATTCCTTATACAAGCTTTTGCAATTATGGGTGTGCCACAAGCAATAAAAACAGACAATGGACCTGCATATACGTCCAAACATTTTACACACTTTTGTGCACAGTATAAGATTTTACATACCACGGGCATACCCTTTAATCCTCAAGGGCAGGCAATAGTAGAGAGAAGAAACAGAGATATTAAGACACTCCTCCAAAAACAAAAGAAAGGGGGAGCCACAGGTAACCCTAGAGAACTTCTAAATTTAGTTCTCTATACCATTAATTTTCTAATTTTTGACAAAGATGCACTGGCTCCAGCAGACAGGTTTTATAACCCACCAGAAGGGCAGTGTCCAGTGCGAGCAGCTCCACTGTCCTTAGATAATCGCCAGGTGATGTGGAGAGATCCAGAAAGTGGTGAATGGAAGGGACCAGATAGGTTAACTGCCTGGGGGAGAGGGTTTGCTTGTATTTCTTCAGCAGGAGAAGGAATCAGATGGGTGCCAACGAGTCATATTCGCCTTGTCCACCAGAGAGAGACAGAAAAAGAGAAAGACCTCAAAATAAAGGAGAAGATCTAAGAAACATCTGACACTGAAAGATCATGGATAATAAGAAGACTGTTAAAGAACTTTAAAAACCAGCAGGAATCATTGGACTTCCTCACACAAGATGAGACTAATGGACAATGGACTTATGGACATTTATAAATTTTCAATTTATGATTATTTGATTATGATTATGTTATATACTTCTAGCATGTGTTATGTTACTATGTTACTATGTGCTTATGTAATTTATGTAATTATCTGTAATACTTCCCATATTGATGGATTTATGTTTCAAGGTCATGACTGTCCTATGTTCTAAATCAAAAGAAAGGGGGAGATGTTAGGATTACTAAGTGAGAACTGAGGTTGTCTGGATAGTTACAAGGTGAGAACTCAGGTTGACTTGATAGAGGGGGCAAGCTCATTGGCTGGGGTGGTTCTTCCCAGAAGCCCTTGCATTATCCCACGCCCATTCTCTGGGAGAATAAAAGAAGAGGACTCTCAGAGAAAGAGGAGACTCTGAATTGCATCAGGCTTGACGGAGCTCTCTGCAGGAAGGGAAGTCACTTCTTTGGACAAGAGTTAACAGCAACTGCCTGGAGACAACAGTTCATTACAGGAAGAAGAATCTGTCGGAGAGATTTGAGTAGAAGACACAGCAGATCTCTTCCCAGAGAGCGATCCAGCAGCTTCTGGAGACGACAGCTCGTTACAGTGTACAAAACTTCTTTTGAAGGAAATCCGAGAGAATTGATATCAACTATAATATCACAAACAGTAAAAGAAGCAAATGGAAAACTAGACTCAGAATGTGAATTAGTAAAGAACAAGTAAGAAAAGGAACTGTTTTTTCATACAGGAATAACAGGAACAGTGCTTTGGACAAAACATTTTCAGACTGAAAAGGATTGCTGTTACGAATCTTTTGATCAATCTTTAAATATAAAGAAGATTATGCAACTTGTACAGAAAGTTCCATTGGAGCAAATGGGAGAGAATTTCCATCAATTACAATGATCTGAAATGCAAGGGAAACAAAGGGAAACCTAGACTGAATACAATGGGAAATAGAGAAGAACAAATATCCAAAATAATGGAATTTTCAATAGGAAATAACTGGAAAATTTCTCTATCCAGTCACCCTTTCCACTGAATAGGACTGTTGTTAAGAACCTTTCGTACAGTTTGAATATAAGGAAGATAATGAATTGTGTACAAAACTTCTTTTGAAGGAAATCCGAGAGAATTGATATCAACTATAATATCACAAACAGTAAAAGAAGCAAATGGAAAACTAGACTCAGAATGTGAATTAGTAAAGAACAAGTAAGAAAAGGTATTGTTTTTTCATACAGGAATAACAGGAACAGTGCTTTGGACAAAACATTTTCAGACTGAAAAGGATTGCTGTTACGAATCCTTTGATCAATCTTTAAATATAAAGAAGATTATGCAACTTGGACAGAAAGTTCCATTGGAGCAAATGGGAGAGAATTTACATCAATCACAATGATCTGAAATGCAAGGGAAACAAAGGGAAACCTAGACGCAATACAATGGGAAATAGAGAAGAACAAATATCCAAAATAATGGAATTTTCAGTAGGAAATAACTTGAAGATTTCTCTACCCAGTAACCCTCTCCACTGAATAGGACTGTTGTTAAGAACCCTTTCGTACAGTTTGAATATAAGGAAGATAATGAATTGTGTACAAAACTTCTTTGGAAGAAAATCCGAGAGAATTGATATCAACTATAATATCACAAACAGTAAAAAAAGCAAATGGAAAACTAGACTCAGAATGTGAATTAGTAAAGAACAAGTAAGAAAAGGTATTGTTTTTTCATACAGGAATAACAGGAACAGTGCTTTGGACAAAACATTTTCAGACTGAAAAGGATTGCTGTTACGAATCCTTTGATCAATCTTTAAATATAAAGAAGATTATGCAACTTGTACAGAAAGTTCCATTGGAGCAAATGGGAGAGAATTTACATCAATCACAATGATCTGAAATGCAAGGGAAACAAAGGGAAACCTAGACGCAATACAATGGGAAATAGAGAAGAACAAATATCCAAAATAATGGAATTTTCAATAGGAAATAACTTGAAGATTTCTCTACCCAGTCACCCTTTCCACTGAATAGGACTGTTGTTAAGAACCCTTTCGTACAGTTTGAATATAACGAAGATAATGAATTGTGTACAAAACTTCTTTTGAAGGAAATCCGAGAGAATTGATATCAACTATAATATCACAAACAGTAAAAGAAGCAAAAGGAAAACTAGACTCAGAATGTGAATTAGTAAAAAACAAGTAAGAAAAGGAACTGTTTTTTCATACAGGAATAACAGGAACAGTGCTTTGGACAAAACATTTTCAGACTGAAAAGGATTGCTGTTACGAATCCTTTGATCAATCTTTAAATATAAAGAAGATTATGCAACTTGTACAGAAAGTTCCATTGGAGCAAATGGGAGAGAATTTCCATCAATTACAATGATCTGAAATGCAAGGGAAACAAAGGGAAACCTAGACTGAATACAATGGGAAATAGAGAAGAACAAATATCCAAAATAATGGAATTTTCAATAGGAAATAACTGGAAGATTTCTCTATCCAGTCACCCTTTCCACTGAATAGGACTGTTGTTAAGAACCCTTCGTACAGTTTGAATATAAGGAAGATAATGAATTGTGTACAAAACTTATTTTGAAGGAAATCCGAGACAATTGATATCAACTATAATATCACAAACAGTAAAAGAAGCAAATGGAAAACTAGACTCAGAATGTGAATTAGTAAAGAACAAGTAAGAAAAGGAACTGTTTTTTCATACAGGAATAACAGGAATAGGGCTTTGGACAAAACATTTTCAGAGTTTCGAATCCTTTGATCAATTTTTAAATATAATGAAGATGATGCAACTTGAACAGAAAGTTTCACTGAAGGAAATGGTAGAAAATTTCCATCAATATAATGATCTCAAATGCAAGAGAAACAAAGGGAAAGCTAGACTCAATAGCATCGGAAATAAAGAAGAACAAGTATCCAAAGGAATGGATTTTTCAATAGGGAATAATTTAAAGATTTCTCAACCCATTCACCCTGTCCACTGTATAGGACTGTTGTTAAGAATCCTTTGGTACAGTTTGAATATAAGGAAGATAATTCATTGTGCACAAAACTTCGATTAAAACAAATGGAGAAAATTGATATCAACTATAATATCCCAAACTGCAAAAGAAACAAAGGGAAAACTAGACTCAGAATGTGAATTAGTAAAGAACAAGTAAGAAAACCAATTGTTTTTTGCTACGGGAATAACCGGAACATTCCTTTGGACAAAACCTTTTTCAGACTGAAAAGGATTGCTGTTACGAATCCTTTGATCAATCTTTAAATATAAAGAAGATTATGCAACTTGTACAGAAAGTTCCATTGGAGCAAATGGGAGAGAATTTACATCAATTCCAATGATCTGAAATGCAAGGGAAACAAAGGGAAACCTAGACGCAATACAATGGGAAATAGAGAAGAACAAATATCCAAAATAATGGAATTTTCAATAGGAAATAACTTGAAGATTTCTCTACCCAGTCACCCTTTCCACTGAATAGGACTGTTGTTAAGAACCCTTTCGTAGAGTTTGAATATAAGGAAGATAATGAATTGTGTACAAAACTTCTTTTGAAGGAAATCCGAGAGAATTGATATCAACTATAATATCACAAACAGTAAAAGAAGCAAAAGGAAAACTAGACTCAGAATGTGAATTAGTAAAAAACAAGTAAGAAAAGGAACTGTTTTTTCATACAGGAATAACAGGAACAGTGCTTTGGACAAAACATTTTCAGACTGAAAAGGATTGCTGTTACGAATCCTTTGATCAATCTTTAAATATAAAGAAGATTATGCAACTTGTACAGAAAGTTCCATTGGAGCAAATGGGAGAGAATTTACATCAATTACAATGATCTGAAATGCAAGGGAAACAAAGGGAAAACTAGACTCAATACAATGGGAAATAGAGAAGAACAAATATCCAAAATAATGGAATTTTCAGTAGGAAATAACTTGAAGATTTCTCTACCCAGTCACCCTTTCCACTGAATAGGACTGTTGTTAAGAACCCTTTCGTACAGTTTGAATATAAGGAAGATAATGAATTGTGTACAAAACTTCTTTTGAAGGAAATCCGAGAGAATTGATATCAACTATAATATCACAAACAGTAAAAGAAGCAAATGGAAAACTAGACTCAGAATGTGAATTAGTAAAGAACAAGTAAGAAAAGGAACTGTTTTTTCATACAGGAATAACAGGAACAGTGCTTTGGACAAAACATTTTCAGACTGAAAAGGATTGCTGTTACGAATCCTTTGATCAATCTTTAAATATAAAGAAGATTATGCAACTTGTACAGAAAGTTCCATTGGAGCAAATGGGATAGAATTTACATCAATTACAATGATCTGAAATGCAAGGGAAACAAGGGAAACCTAGACTCAATACAATGGGAAATAGAGAAGAACAAATATCCAAAATAATGGAATTTTCAGTAGGAAATAACTTGAAGATTTCTCTATCCAGTCACCCTTTCCACTGAATAGGATTGTTGTTAAGAACCTTTCGTACAGTTTGAATATAAGGAAGATAATGAATTGTGTACAAAACTTCTTTTGAAGGAAATCCGAGAGAATTGATATCAACTATAATATCACAAACAGTAAAAGAAGCAAATGGAAAACTAGACTCAGAATGTGAATTAGTAAAGAACAAGTAAGAAAAGGAACTGTTTTTTCATACAGGAATAAAAGGAACAGTGCTTTGGACAAAACATTTTCAGACTGAAAAGGATTGCTGTTACGAATCCTTTGATCAATCTTTAAATATAAAGAAGATTATGCAACTTGTACAGAAAGTTCCATTGGAGCAAATGGGATAGAATTTACATCAATTACAATGATCTGAAATGCAAGGGAAACAAAGGGAAACCTAGACTCAATACAATGGGAAATAGAGAAGAACAAATATCCAAAATAATGGAATTTTCAGTAGGAAATAACTTGAAGATTTCTCTAGCCAGTCACCCTTTCCACTGAATAGGACTGTTGTTAAGAACCCTTTCGTACAGTTTGAATATAACGAAGATAATGAATTGTGTACAAAACTTCTTTTGAAGGAAATCCGAGAGAATTGATATCAACTATAATATCACAAACAGTAAAAGAAGCAAATGGAAAACTAGACTCAGAATGTGAATTAGTAAAGAACAAGTAAGAAAAGGAACTGTTTTTTCATACAGGAATAACAGGAACAGTGCTTTGGACAAAACATTTTCAGACTGAAAAGGATTGCTGTTACGAATCTTTTGATCAATCTTTAAATATAAAGAAGATTATGCAACTTGTACAGAAAGTTCCATTGGAGCAAATGGGAGAGAATTTACATCAATTACAATGATCTGAAATGCAAGGGAAACAAAGGGAAACCTAGACTGAATACAATGGGAAATAGAGAAGAACAAATATCCAAAATAATGGAATTTTCAGTAGGAAATAACTTGAAGATTTCTCTACCCAGTAACCCTTTCCACTGAATAGGACTGTTGTTAAGAACCCTTTCGTACAGTTTGAATATAAGGAAGATAATGAATTGTGTACAAAACTTCTTTGGAAGAAAATCCGAGAGAATTGATATCAACTATAATATCACAAACAGTAAAAAAAGCAAATGGAAAACTAGACTCAGAATGTGAATTAGTAAAGAACAAGTAAGAAAAGGAATTGTTTTTTCATACAGGAATAACAGGAACAGTGCTTTGGACAAAACATTTTCAGACTGAAAAGGATTGCTGTTACGAATCCTTTGATCAATCTTTAAATATAAAGAAGATTATGCAACTTGTACAGAAAGTTCCATTGGAGCAAATGGGAGAGAATTTACATCAATCACAATGATCTGAAATGCAAGGGAAACAAAGGGAAACCTAGACTCAATACAATGGGAAATAGAGAAGAACAAATATCCAAAATAATGGAATTTTCAATAGGAAATAACTGGAAAATTTCTCTATCCAGTCACCCTTTCCACTGAATAGGACTGTTGTTAAGAACCTTTCGTACAGTTTGAATATAAGGAAGATAATGAATTGTGTACAAAACTTCTTTTGAAGGAAATCCGAGAGAATTGATATCAACTATAATATCACAAACAGTAAAAGAAGCAAATGGAAAACTAGACTCAGAATGTGAATTAGTAAAGAACAAGTAAGAAAAGGAACTGTTTTTTCATACAGGAATAAAAGGAACAGTGCTTTGGACAAAACATTTTCAGAGTGAAAAGGATTGCTGTTACGAATCCTTTGATCAATCTTTAAATATAAAGAAGATTATGCAACTTGTACAGAAAGTTCCATTGGAGCAAATGGGATAGAATTTACATCAATTACAATGATCTGAAATGCAAGGGAAACAAAGGGAAACCTAGACTCAAAACAATGGGAAATAGAGAAGAACAAATATCCAAAATAATGGAATTTTCAGTAGGAAATAACTTGAAGATTTCTCTACCCAGTCACCCTTTCCACTGAATAGGACTGTTGTTAAGAACCCTTTCGTACAGTTTGAATATAACGAAGATAATGAATTGTGTACAAAACTTCTTTTGAAGGAAATCCGAGAGAATTGATATCAACTATAATATCACAAACAGTAAAAGAAGCAAATGGAAAACTAGACTCAGAATGTGAATTAGTAAAGAACAAGTAAGAAAAGGAACTGTTTTTTCATACAGGAATAACAGGAACAGTGCTTTGGACAAAACATTTTCAGACTGAAAAGGATTGCTGTTACGAATCTTTTGATCAATCTTTAAATATAAAGAAGATTATGCAACTTGTACAGAAAGTTCCTTTGGAGCAAATGGGAGAGAATTTACATCAATTACAATGATCTGAAATGCAAGGGAAACAAAGGGAAACCTAGACTCAATACAATGGGAAATAGAGAAGAACAAATATCCAAAATAATGGAATTTTCAGTAGGAAATAACTTGAAGATTTCTCTACCCAATCACCCTTTCCACTGAATAGGACTGTTGTTAAGAACCTTTCGTACAGTTTGAATATAAGGAAAGTTAATGAATTGTGTACAAAACTTCTTTTGAAGGAAATCCGAGAGAATTGATATCAACTATAATATCACAAACAGTAAAAGAAGCAAATGGAAAACTAGACTCAGAATGTGAATTAGTAAAGAACAAGTAAGAAAAGGAACTGTTTTTTCATACAGGAATAACAGGAACAGTGCTTTGGACAAAACATTTTCAGACTGAAAAGGATTGCTGTTACGAATCTTTTGATCAATCTTTAAATATAAAGAAGATTAAGTAACTTGTACAGAAAGTTCCTTTGGAGCAAATGGGAGAGAATTTACATCAATTACAATGATCTGAAATGCAAGGGAAACAAAGGGAAACCTAGACTGAATACAATGGGAAATAGAGAAGAACAAATATCCAAAATAATGGAATTTTCAGTAGGAAATAACTTGAAGATTTCTCTACCCAGTAACCCTTTCCACTGAATAGGACTGTTGTTAAGAACCCTTTCGTACAGTTTGAATATAAGGAAGATAATGAATTGTGTACAAAACTTCTTTGGAAGAAAATCCGAGAGAATTTATATCAACTATAATATCACAAACAGTAAAAAAAGCAAATGGAAAACTAGACTCAGAATGTGAATTAGTAAAGAACAAGTAAGAAAAGGTATTGTTTTTTCATACAGGAATAACAGGAACAGTGCTTTGGACAAAACATTTTCAGACTGAAAAGGATTGCTGTTACGAATCCTTTGATCAATCTTTAAATATAAAGAAGATTATGCAACTTGTACAGAAAGTTCCATTGGAGCAAATGGGAGAGAATTTACATCAATCACAATGATCTGAAATGCAAGGGAAACAAAGGGAAACCTAGACTCAATACAATGGGAAATAGAGAAGAACAAATATCCAAAATAATGGAATTTTCAGTAGGAAATAACTTGAAGATGTCTCTACCCAGTAACCCTTTCCACTGAATAGGACTGTTGTTAAGAACCCTTTCGTACAGTTTGAATATAAGGAAGATAATGAATTGTGTACAAAACTTCTTTGGAAGAAAATCCGAGAGAATTGATATCAACTATAATATCACAAACAGTAAAAAAAGCAAATGGAATATAGACTCAGAATGTGAATTAGTAAAGAACAAGTAAGAAAAGGTATTGTTTTTTCATACAGGAATAACAGGAACAGTGCTTTGGACAAAACATTTTCAGACTGAAAAGGATTGCTGTTACTAATCCTTTGATCAATCTTTAAATATAAAGAAGATTATGCAACTTGGACAGAAAGTTCCATTGGAGCAAATGGGAGAGAATTTACATCAATCACAATGATCTGAAATGCAAGGGAAACAAAGGGAAACCTAGACGCAATACAATGGGAAATAGAGAAGAACAAATATCCAAAATAATGGAATTTTCAATAGGAAATAACTGGTAGATTTCTCTACCCAGTCACCCTTTCCACTGAATAGGACTGTTGTTAAGAACCCTTTCGTACAGTTTGAATATAAGGAAGATAATGAATTGTGTACAAAACTTCTTTTGAAGGAAATCCGAGAGAATTGATATCAACTATAATATCACAAACAGTAAAAGAAGCAAATGGAAAACTAGACTCAGAATGTGAATTAGTAAAGAACAAGTAAGAAAAGGAATTGTTTTTTCAAAAAGGAATAACAGGAACAGTGCTTTGGACAAAACATTTTCAGACTGAAAAGGATTGCTGTTACGAATCCTTTGATCAATCTTTAAATATAAAGAAGATTATGCAACTTGTACAGAAAGTTCCATTGGAGCAAATGGGAGAGAATTTCCATCAATTACAATGATCTGAAATGCAAGGGAAACAAAGGGAAACCTAGACTGAATACAATGGGAAATAGAGAAGAACAAATATCCAAAATAATGGAATTTTCAATAGGAAATAACTTGAAGATTTCTCTACCCAGTAACCCTTTCCACTGAATAGGACTGTTGTTAAGAACCCTTTCGTACAGTTTGAATATAAGGAAGATAATGAATTGTGTACAAAACTTCTTTGGAAGAAAATCCGAGAGAATTGATATCAACTATAATATCACAAACAGTAAAAAAAGCAAATGGAAAACTAGACTCAGAATGTGAATTAGTAAAGAACAAGTAAGAAAAGGTATTGTTTTTTCATACAGGAATAACAGGAACAGTGCTTTGGACAAAACATTTTCAGACTGAAAAGGATTGCTGTTACTAATCCTTTGATCAATCTTTAAATATAAAGAAGATTATGCAACTTGTACAGAAAGTTCCATTGGAGCAAATGGGATAGAATTTACATCAATTACAATGATCTGAAATGCAAGGGAAACAAAGGGAAACCTAGACTCAATACAATGGGAAATAGAGAAGAACAAATATCCAAAATAATGGAATTTTCAGTAGGAAATAACTTGAAGATTTCTCTACCCAGTCACCCTTTCCACTGAATAGGACTGTTGTTAAGAACCTTTCGTACAGTTTGAATATAAGGAAAGTTAATGAATTGTGTACAAAACTTCTTTTGAAGGAAATCCGAGAGAATTGATATCAACTATAATATCACAAACAGTAAAAGAAGCAAATGGAAAACTAGACTCAGAATGTGAATTAGTAAAGAACAAGTAAGAAAAGGAACTGTTTTTTCATACAGGAATAACAGGAACAGTGCTTTGGACAAAACATTTTCAGACTGAAAAGGATTGCTGTTACGAATCCTTTGATCAATCTTTAAATATAAAGAAGATTATGCAACTTGTACAGAAAGTTCCATTGGAGCAAATGGGAGAGAATTTACATCAATCACAATGATCTGAAATGCAAGGGAAACAAAGGGAAACCTAGACGCAATACAATGGGAAATAGAGAAGAACAAATATCCAAAATAATGGAATTTTCAGTAGGAAATAACTTGAAGATTTCTCTACCCAGTAACCCTTTCCACTGAATAGGACTGTTGTTAAGAACCCTTTCGTACAGTTTGAATATAAGGAAGATAATGAATTGTGTACAAAACTTCTTTGGAAGAAAATCCGAGAGAATTGATATCAACTATAATATCACAAACAGTAAAAAAAGCAAATGGAAAACTAGACTCAGAATGTGAATTAGTAAAGAACAAGTAAGAAAAGGTATTGTTTTTTCATACAGGAATAACAGGAACAGTGCTTTGGACAAAACATTTTCAGACTGAAAAGGATTGCTGTTACGAATCCTTTGATCAATCTTTAAATATAAAGAAGATTATGCAACTTGTACAGAAAGTTCCATTGGAGCAAATGGGAGAGAATTTCCATCAATTACAATGATCTGAAATGCAAGGGAAACAAAGGGAAACCTAGACTGAATACAATGGGAAATAGAGAAGAACAAATATCCAAAATAATGGAATTTTCAATAGGAAATAAATGGAAAATTTCTCTATCCAGTCACCCTTTCCACTGAATAGGACTGTTGTTAAGAACCTTTCGTACAGTTTGAATATAAGGAAGATAATGAATTGTGTACAAAACTTCTTTTGAAGGAAATCCGAGAGAATTGATATCAACTATAATATCACAAACAGTAAAAGAAGCAAATGGAAAACTAGACTCAGAATGTGAATTAGTAAAGAACAAGTAAGAAAAGGAACTGTTTTTTCATACAGGAATAAAAGGAACAGTGCTTTGGACAAAACATTTTCAGAGTGAAAAGGATTGCTGTTACGAATCCTTTGATCAATCTTTAAATATAAAGAAGATTATGCAACTTGTACAGAAAGTTCCATTGGAGCAAATGGGATAGAATTTACATCAATTACAATGATCTGAAATGCAAGGGAAACAAAGGGAAACCTAGACTCAAAACAATGGGAAATAGAGAAGAACAAATATCCAAAATAATGGAATTTTCAGTAGGAAATAACTTGAAGATTTCTCTACCCAGTCACCCTTTCCACTGAATAGGACTGTTGTTAAGAACCCTTTCGTACAGTTTGAATATAACGAAGATAATGAATTGTGTACAAAACTTCTTTTGAAGGAAATCCGAGAGAATTGATATCAACTATAATATCACAAACAGTAAAAGAAGCAAATGGAAAACTAGACTCAGAATGTGAATTAGTAAAGAACAAGTAAGAAAAGGAACTGTTTTTTCATACAGGAATAACAGGAACAGTGCTTTGGACAAAACATTGTCAGCCTGAAAAGGATTGCTGTTACTAATCCTTTATCAATCTTTAAATATAAAGAAGATTATGCAACTTGGACAGAAAGTTCCATTGGAGCAAATGGGAGAGAATTTACATCAATCACAATGATCTGAAATGCAAGGGAAACAAAGGGAAACCTAGACGCAATACAATGGGAAATAGAGAAGAACAAATATCCAAAATAATGGAATTTTCAATAGGAAATAACTTGAAGATTTCTCTACCCAGTCACCCTTTCCACTGAATAGGACTGTTGTTAAGAACCCTTTCGTACAGTTTGAATATAAGGAAGATAATGAATTGTGTACAAAACTTCTTTTGAAGGAAATCCGAGAGAATTGAGATCAACTATAATATCACAAACAGTAAAAGAAGCAAATGGAAAACTAGACTCAGAATGTGAATTAGTAAAGAACAAGTAAGAAAAGGAATTGTTTTTTCAAAAAGGAATAACAGGAACAGTGCTTTGGACAAAACATTTTCAGACTGAAAAGGATTGCTGTTACGAATCCTTTGATCAATCTTTAAATATAAAGAAGATTATGCAACTTGTACAGAAAGTTCCATTGGAGCAAATGGGAGAGAATTTCCATCAATTACAATGATCTGAAATGCAAGGGAAACAAAGGGAAACCTAGACTGAATACAATGGGAAATAGAGAAGAACAAATATCCAAAATAATGGAATTTTCAATAGGAAATAACTGGAAAATTTCTCTATCCAGTCACCCTTTCCACTGAATAGGACTGTTGTTAAGAACCTTTCGTACAGTTTGAATATAAGGAAGATAATGAATTGTGTACAAAACTTCTTTTGAAGGAAATCCGAGAGAATTGATATCAACTATAATATCACAAACAGTAAAAGAAGCAAATGGAAAACTAGACTCAGAATGTGAATTAGTAAAGAACAAGTAAGAAAAGGAACTGTTTTTTCATACAGGAATAAAAGGAACAGTGCTTTGGACAAAACATTTTCAGACTGAAAAGGATTGCTGTTACGAATCCTTTGATCAATCTTTAAATATAAAGAAGATTATGCAACTTGTACAGAAAGTTCCATTGGAGCAAATGGGATAGAATTTACATCAATTACAATGATCTGAAATGCAAGGGAAACAAAGGGAAACCTAGACTCAATACAATGGGAAATAGAGAAGAACAAATATCCAAAATAATGGAATTTTCAGTAGGAAATAACTTGAAGATTTCTCTACCCAGTCACCCTTTCCACTGAATAGGACTGTTGTTAAGAACCTTTCGTACAGTTTGAATATAAGGAAAGTTAATGAATTGTGTACAAAACTTCTTTTGAAGGAAATCCGAGAGAATTGATATCAACTATAATATCACAAACAGTAAAAGAAGCAAATGGAAAACTAGACTCAGAATGTGAATTAGTAAAGAACAAGTAAGAAAAGGAACTGTTTTTTCATACAGGAATAACAGGAACAGTGCTTTGGACAAAACATTTTCAGACTGAAAAGGATTGCTGTTACGAATCCTTTGATCAATCTTTAAATATAAAGAAGATTATGCAACTTGTACAGAAAGTTCCATTGGAGCAAATGGGAGAGAATTTACATCAATCACAATGATCTGAAATGCAAGGGAAACAAAGGGAAACCTAGACGCAATACAATGGGAAATAGAGAAGAACAAATATCCAAAATAATGGAATTTTCAGTAGGAAATAACTTGAAGATTTCTCTACCCAGTAACCCTTTCCACTGAATAGGACTGTTGTTAAGAACCCTTTCGTACAGTTTGAATATAAGGAAGATAATGAATTGTGTACAAAACTTCTTTGGAAGAAAATCCGAGAGAATTGATATCAACTATAATATCACAAACAGTAAAAAAAGCAAATGGAAAACTAGACTCAGAATGTGAATTAGTAAAGAACAAGTAAGAAAAGGTATTGTTTTTTCATACAGGAATAACAGGAACAGTGCTTTGGACAAAACATTTTCAGACTGAAAAGGATTGCTGTTACGAATCCTTTGATCAATCTTTAAATATAAAGAAGATTATGCAACTTGTACAGAAAGTTCCATTGGAGCAAATGGGAGAGAATTTCCATCAATTACAATGATCTGAAATGCAAGGGAAACAAAGGGAAACCTAGACTGAATACAATGGGAAATAGAGAAGAACAAATATCCAAAATAATGGAATTTTCAATAGGAAATAAATGGAAAATTTCTCTATCCAGTCACCCTTTCCACTGA
Source organism: Sminthopsis crassicaudata (assembly GCF_048593235.1). Lineage (NCBI taxonomy): Eukaryota > Metazoa > Chordata > Mammalia > Dasyuromorphia > Dasyuridae > Sminthopsis > Sminthopsis crassicaudata. The sequence continues at coordinate 204,361,379 of NC_133619.1, forward strand.
ATAGGACTGTTGTTAAGAACCTTTCGTACAGTTTGAATATAAGGAAGATAATGAATTGTGTACAAAACTTCTTTTGAAGGAAATCCGAGAGAATTGATATCAACTATAATATCACAAACAGTAAAAGAAGCAAATGGAAAACTAGACTCAGAATGTGAATTAGTAAAGAACAAGTAAGAAAAGGAACTGTTTTTTCATACAGGAATAAAAGGAACAGTGCTTTGGACAAAACATTTTCAGAGTGAAAAGGATTGCTGTTACGAATCCTTTGATCAATCTTTAAATATAAAGAAGATTATGCAACTTGTACAGAAAGTTCCATTGGAGCAAATGGGATAGAATTTACATCAATTACAATGATCTGAAATGCAAGGGAAACAAAGGGAAACCTAGACTCAAAACAATGGGAAATAGAGAAGAACAAATATCCAAAATAATGGAATTTTCAGTAGGAAATAACTTGAAGATTTCTCTACCCAGTCACCCTTTCCACTGAATAGGACTGTTGTTAAGAACCCTTTCGTACAGTTTGAATATAACGAAGATAATGAATTGTGTACAAAACTTCTTTTGAAGGAAATCCGAGAGAATTGATATCAACTATAATATCACAAACAGTAAAAGAAGCAAATGGAAAACTAGACTCAGAATGTGAATTAGTAAAGAACAAGTAAGAAAAGGAACTGTTTTTTCATACAGGAATAACAGGAACAGTGCTTTGGACAAAACATTGTCAGCCTGAAAAGGATTGCTGTTACTAATCCTTTATCAATCTTTAAATATAAAGAAGATTATGCAACTTGGACAGAAAGTTCCATTGGAGCAAATGGGAGAGAATTTACATCAATCACAATGATCTGAAATGCAAGGGAAACAAAGGGAAACCTAGACGCAATACAATGGGAAATAGAGAAGAACAAATATCCAAAATAATGGAATTTTCAATAGGAAATAACTTGAAGATTTCTCTACCCAGTCACCCTTTCCACTGAATAGGACTGTTGTTAAGAACCCTTTCGTACAGTTTGAATATAAGGAAGATAATGAATTGTGTACAAAACTTCTTTTGAAGGAAATCCGAGAGAATTGAGATCAACTATAATATCACAAACAGTAAAAGAAGCAAATGGAAAACTAGACTCAGAATGTGAATTAGTAAAGAACAAGTAAGAAAAGGAATTGTTTTTTCAAAAAGGAATAACAGGAACAGTGCTTTGGACAAAACATTTTCAGACTGAAAAGGATTGCTGTTACGAATCCTTTGATCAATCTTTAAATATAAAGAAGATTATGCAACTTGTACAGAAAGTTCCATTGGAGCAAATGGGAGAGAATTTCCATCAATTACAATGATCTGAAATGCAAGGGAAACAAAGGGAAACCTAGACTGAATACAATGGGAAATAGAGAAGAACAAATATCCAAAATAATGGAATTTTCAATAGGAAATAACTGGAAAATTTCTCTATCCAGTCACCCTTTCCACTGAATAGGACTGTTGTTAAGAACCTTTCGTACAGTTTGAATATAAGGAAGATAATGAATTGTGTACAAAACTTCTTTTGAAGGAAATCCGAGAGAATTGATATCAACTATAATATCACAAACAGTAAAAGAAGCAAATGGAAAACTAGACTCAGAATGTGAATTAGTAAAGAACAAGTAAGAAAAGGAACTGTTTTTTCATACAGGAATAAAAGGAACAGTGCTTTGGACAAAACATTTTCAGACTGAAAAGGATTGCTGTTACGAATCCTTTGATCAATCTTTAAATATAAAGAAGATTATGCAACTTGTACAGAAAGTTCCATTGGAGCAAATGGGATAGAATTTACATCAATTACAATGATCTGAAATGCAAGGGAAACAAAGGGAAACCTAGACTCAATACAATGGGAAATAGAGAAGAACAAATATCCAAAATAATGGAATTTTCAGTAGGAAATAACTTGAAGATTTCTCTACCCAGTCACCCTTTCCACTGAATAGGACTGTTGTTAAGAACCTTTCGTACAGTTTGAATATAAGGAAAGTTAATGAATTGTGTACAAAACTTCTTTTGAAGGAAATCCGAGAGAATTGATATCAACTATAATATCACAAACAGTAAAAGAAGCAAATGGAAAACTAGACTCAGAATGTGAATTAGTAAAGAACAAGTAAGAAAAGGAACTGTTTTTTCATACAGGAATAACAGGAACAGTGCTTTGGACAAAACATTTTCAGACTGAAAAGGATTGCTGTTACGAATCCTTTGATCAATCTTTAAATATAAAGAAGATTATGCAACTTGTACAGAAAGTTCCATTGGAGCAAATGGGAGAGAATTTACATCAATCACAATGATCTGAAATGCAAGGGAAACAAAGGGAAACCTAGACGCAATACAATGGGAAATAGAGAAGAACAAATATCCAAAATAATGGAATTTTCAGTAGGAAATAACTTGAAGATTTCTCTACCCAGTAACCCTTTCCACTGAATAGGACTGTTGTTAAGAACCCTTTCGTACAGTTTGAATATAAGGAAGATAATGAATTGTGTACAAAACTTCTTTGGAAGAAAATCCGAGAGAATTGATATCAACTATAATATCACAAACAGTAAAAAAAGCAAATGGAAAACTAGACTCAGAATGTGAATTAGTAAAGAACAAGTAAGAAAAGGTATTGTTTTTTCATACAGGAATAACAGGAACAGTGCTTTGGACAAAACATTTTCAGACTGAAAAGGATTGCTGTTACGAATCCTTTGATCAATCTTTAAATATAAAGAAGATTATGCAACTTGTACAGAAAGTTCCATTGGAGCAAATGGGAGAGAATTTACATCAATCACAATGATCTGAAATGCAAGGGAAACAAAGGGAAACCTAGACGCAATACAATGGGAAATAGAGAAGAACAAATATCCAAAATAATGGAATTTTCAATAGGAAATAACTTGAAGATTTCTCTACCCAGTCACCCTTTCCACTGAATAGGACTGTTGTTAAGAACCCTTTCGTACAGTTTGAATATAACGAAGATAATGAATTGTGTACAAAACTTCTTTTGAAGGAAATCCGAGAGAATTGATATCAACTATAATATCACAAACAGTAAAAGAAGCAAAAGGAAAACTAGACTCAGAATGTGAATTAGTAAAAAACAAGTAAGAAAAGGAACTGTTTTTTCATACAGGAATAACAGGAACAGTGCTTTGGACAAAACATTTTCAGACTGAAAAGGATTGCTGTTACGAATCCTTTGATCAATCTTTAAATATAAAGAAGATTATGCAACTTGTACAGAAAGTTCCATTGGAGCAAATGGGATAGAATTTACATCAATTACAATGATCTGAAATGCAAGGGAAACAAAGGGAAACCTAGACTCAATACAATGGGAAATAGAGAAGAACAAATATCCAAAATAATGGAATTTTCAGTAGGAAATAACTTGAAGATTTCTCTACCCAGTCACCCTTTCCACTGAATAGGACTGTTGTTAAGAACCTTTCGTACAGTTTGAATATAAGGAAAGTTAATGAATTGTGTACAAAACTTCTTTTGAAGGAAATCCGAGAGAATTGATATCAACTATAATATCACAAACAGTAAAAGAAGCAAATGGAAAACTAGACTCAGAATGTGAATTAGTAAAGAACAAGTAAGAAAAGGAACTGTTTTTTCATACAGGAATAACAGGAACAGTGCTTTGGACAAAACATTTTCAGACTGAAAAGGATTGCTGTTACGAATCCTTTGATCAATCTTTAAATATAAAGAAGATTATGCAACTTGTACAGAAAGTTCCATTGGAGCAAATGGGAGAGAATTTACATCAATCACAATGATCTGAAATGCAAGGGAAACAAAGGGAAACCTAGACGCAATACAATGGGAAATAGAGAAGAACAAATATCCAAAATAATGGAATTTTCAGTAGGAAATAACTTGAAGATTTCTCTACCTAGTAACCCTTTCCACTGAATAGGACTGTTGTTAAGAACCCTTTCGTACAGTTTGAATATAAGGAAGATAATGAATTGTGTACAAAACTTCTTTGGAAGAAAATCCGAGAGAATTGATATCAACTATAATATCACAAACAGTAAAAAAAGCAAATGGAAAACTAGACTCAGAATGTGAATTAGTAAAGAACAAGTAAGAAAAGGTATTGTTTTTTCATACAGGAATAACAGGAACAGTGCTTTGGACAAAACATTTTCAGACTGAAAAGGATTGCTGTTACGAATCCTTTGATCAATCTTTAAATATAAAGAAGATTATGCAACTTGTACAGAAAGTTCGATTGGAGCAAATGGGAGAGAATTTACATCAATCACAATGATCTGAAATGCAAGGGAAACAAAGGGAAACCTAGACGCAATACAATGGGAAATAGAGAAGAACAAATATCCAAAATAATGGAATTTTCAATAGGAAATAACTTGAAGATTTCTCTACCCAGTCACCCTTTCCACTGAATAGGACTGTTGTTAAGAACCCTTTCGTACAGTTTGAATATAACGAAGATAATGAATTGTGTACAAAACTTCTTTTGAAGGAAATCCGAGAGAATTGATATCAACTATAATATCACAAACAGTAAAAGAAGCAAATGGAAAACTAGACTCAGAATGTGAATTAGTAAAAAACAAGTAAGAAAAGGAACTGTTTTTTCATACAGGAATAACAGGAACAGTGCTTTGGACAAAACATTTTCAGACTGAAAAGGATTGCTGTTACGAATCCTTTGATCAATCTTTAAATATAAAGAAGATTATGCAACTTGTACAGAAAGTTCCATTGGAGCAAATGGGAGAGAATTTACATCAATCACAATGATCTGAAATGCAAGGGAAACAAAGGGAAACCTAGACGCAATACAATGGGAAATAGAGAAGAACAAATATCCAAAATAATGGAATTTTCAATAGGAAATAACTTGAAGATTTCTCTACCCAGTCACCCTTTCCACTGAATAGGACTGTTGTTAAGAACCCTTTCGTACAGTTTGAATATAACGAAGATAATGAATTGTGTACAAAACTTCTTTTGAAGGAAATCCGAGAGAATTGATATCAACTATAATATCACAAACAGTAAAAGAAGCAAATGGAAAACTAGACTCAGAATGTGAATTAGTAAAGAACAAGTAAGAAAAGGAACTGTTTTTTCATACAGGTATAACAGGAACAGTGCTTTGGACAAAACATTTTCAGACTGAAAAGGATTGCTGTTACGAATCCTTTGATCAATCTTTAAATATAAAGAAGATTATGCAACTTGTACAGAAAGTTCCATTGGAGCAAATGGGAGAGAATTTACATCAATCACAATGATCTGAAATGCAAGGGAAACAAAGGGAAACCTAGACGCAATACAATGGGAAATAGAGAAGAACAAATATCCAAAATAATGGAATTTTCAATAGGAAATAACTTGAAGATTTCTCTACCCAGTAACCCTTTCCACTGAATAGGACTGTTGTTAAGAACCCTTTCGTACAGTTTGAATATAAGGAAGATAATGAATTGTGTACAAAACTTCTTTTGAACGAAATCCGAGAGAATTGATATCAACTATAATATCACAAACAGTAAAAGAAGCAAATGGAAAACTAGACTCAGAATGTGAATTAGTAAAAAACAAGTAAGAAAAGGAACTGTTTTTTCATACAGGAATAACAGGAACAGTGCTTTGGACAAAACATTTTCAGACTGAAAAGGATTGCTGTTACGAATCCTTTGATCAATCTTTAAATATAAAGAAGATTATGCAACTTGTACAGAAAGTTCCATTGGAGCAAATGGGAGAGAATTTACATCAATTACAATGATCTGAAATGCAAGGGAAACAAAGGGAAAACTAGACTCAATACAATGGGAAATAGAGAAGAACAAATATCCAAAATAATGGAATTTTCAGTAGGAAATAACTTGAAGATTTCTCTACCCAGTCACCCTTTCCACTCAATAGGACTGTTGTTAAGAACCCTTTCGTACAGTTTGAATATAACGAAGATAATGAATTGTGTACAAAACTTCTTTTGAAGGAAATCCGAGAGAATTGATATCAACTATAATATCACAAACAGTAAAAGAAGCAAATGGAAAACTAGACTCAGAATGTGAATTAGTAAAAAACAAGTAAGAAAAGGAACTGTTTTTTCATACAGGAATAACAGGAACAGTGCTTTGGACAAAACATTTTCAGACTGAAAAGGATTGCTGTTACGAATCCTTTGATCAATCTTTAAATATAAAGAAGATTATGCAACTTGTACAGAAAGTTCCATTGGAGCAAATGGGAGAGAATTTACATCAATCACAATGATCTGAAATGCAAGGGAAACAAAGGGAAACCTAGACGCAATACAATGGGAAATAGAGAAGAACAAATATCCAAAATAATGGAATTTTCAATAGGAAATAACTTGAAGATTTCTCTACCCAGTCACCCTTTCCACTGAATAGGACTGTTGTTAAGAACCCTTTCGTACAGTTTGAATATAACGAAGATAATGAATTGTGTACAAAACTTCTTTTGAAGGAAATCCGAGAGAATTGATATCAACTATAATATCACAAACAGTAAAAGAAGCAAATGGAAAACTAGACTCAGAATGTGAATTAGTAAAGAACAAGTAAGAAAAGGAACTGTTTTTTCATACAGGAATAACAGGAACAGTGCTTTGGACAAAACATTTTCAGACTGAAAAGGATTGCTGTTACGAATCTTTTGATCAATCTTTAAATATAAAGAAGATTATGCAACTTGTACAGAAAGTTCCATTGGAGCAAATGGGAGAGAATTTACATCAATTACAATGATCTGAAATGCAAGGGAAACAAAGGGAAACCTAGACTGAATACAATGGGAAATAGAGAAGAACAAATATCCAAAATAATGGAATTTTCAGTAGGAAATAACTTGAAGATTTCTCTACCCAGTAACCCTTTCCACTGAATAGGACTGTTGTTAAGAACCCTTTCGTACAGTTTGAATATAAGGAAGATAATGAATTGTGTACAAAACTTCTTTGGAAGAAAATCCGAGAGAATTGATATCAACTATAATATCACAAACAGTAAAAAAAGCAAATGGAAAACTAGACTCAGAATGTGAATTAGTAAAGAACAAGTAAGAAAAGGTATTGTTTTTTCATACAGGAATAACAGGAACAGTGCTTTGGACAAAACATTTTCAGACTGAAAAGGATTGCTGTTACGAATCCTTTGATCAATCTTTAAATATAAAGAAGATTATGCAACTTGTACAGAAAGTTCCATTGGAGCAAATGGGAGAGAATTTACCTCAATTAAAATGATCTGAAATGCAAGGGAAACAAAGGGAAACCTAGACGCAATACAATGGGAAATAGAGAAGAACAAATATCCAAAATAATGGAATTTTCAGTAGGAAATAACTTGAAGATTTCTCTACCCAGTAACCCTTTCCACTGAATAGGACTGTTGTTAAGAACCCTTTCGTACAGTTTGAATATAAGGAAGATAATGAATTGTGTACAAAACTTCTTTGGAAGAAAATCCGAGAGAATTGATATCAACTATAATATCACAAACAGTAAAAGAAGCAAATGGAAAACTAGACTCAGAATGTGAATTAGTAAAGAACAAGTAAGAAAAGGAATTGTTTTTTCAAAAAGGAATAACAGGAACAGTGCTTTGGACAAAACATTTTCAGACTGAAAAGGATTGCTGTTACGAATCCTTTGATCAATCTTTAAATATAAAGAAGATTATGCAACTTGTACAGAAAGTTCCATTGGAGCAAATGGGAGAGAATTTCCATCAATTACAATGATCTGAAATGCAAGGGAAACAAAGGGAAACCTAGACTGAATACAATGGGAAATAGAGAAGAACAAATATCCAAAATAATGGAATTTTCAATAGGAAATAACTGGAAAATTTCTCTATCCAGTCACCCTTTCCACTGAATAGGACTGTTGTTAAGAACCTTTCGTACAGTTTGAATATAAGGAAGATAATGAATTGTGTACAAAACTTCTTTTGAAGGAAATCCGAGAGAATTGATATCAACTATAATATCACAAACAGTAAAAGAAGCAAATGGAAAACTAGACTCAGAATGTGAATTAGTAAAGAACAAGTAAGAAAAGGAACTGTTTTTTCATACAGGAATAACAGGAACAGTGCTTTGGACAAAACATTTTCAGACTGAAAAGGATTGCTGTTACGAATCCTTTGATCAATCTTTAAATATAAAGAAGATTATGCAACTTGTACAGAAAGTTCCATTGGAGCAAATGGGAGAGAATTTACATCAATCACAATGATCTGAAATGCAAGGGAAACAAAGGGAAACCTAGACGCAATACAATGGGAAATAGAGAAGAACAAATATCCAAAATAATGGAATTTTCAGTAGGAAATAACTTGAAGATTTCTCTACCCAGTAACCCTTTCCACTGAATAGGACTGTTGTTAAGAACCCTTTCGTACAGTTTGAATATAAGGAAGATAATGAATTGTGTACAAAACTTCTTTGGAAGAAAATCCGAGAGAATTGATATCAACTATAATATCACAAACAGTAAAAAAAGCAAATGGAAAACTAGACTCAGAATGTGAATTAGTAAAGAACAAGTAAGAAAAGGTATTGTTTTTTCATACAGGAATAACAGGAACAGTGCTTTGGACAAAACATTTTCAGACTGAAAAGGATTGCTGTTACGAATCCTTTGATCAATCTTTAAATATAAAGAAGATTATGCAACTTGTACAGAAAGTTCCATTGGAGCAAATGGGAGAGAATTTACATCAATCACAATGATCTGAAATGCAAGGGAAACAAAGGGAAACCTAGACGCAATACAATGGGAAATAGAGAAGAACAAATATCCAAAATAATGGAATTTTCAATAGGAAATAACTTGAAGATTTCTCTACCCAGTCACCCTTTCCACTGAATAGGACTGTTGTTAAGAACCCTTTCGTACAGTTTGAATATAACGAAGATAATGAATTGTGTACAAAACTTCTTTTGAAGGAAATCCGAGAGAATTGATATCAACTATAATATCACAAACAGTAAAAGAAGCAAAAGGAAAACTAGACTCAGAATGTGAATTAGTAAAAAACAAGTAAGAAAAGGAACTGTTTTTTCATACAGGAATAACAGGAACAGTGCTTTGGACAAAACATTTTCAGACTGAAAAGGATTGCTGTTACGAATCCTTTGATCAATCTTTAAATATAAAGAAGATTATGCAACTTGTACAGAAAGTTCCATTGGAGCAAATGGGAGAGAATTTACATCAATCACAATGATCTGAAATGCAAGGGAAACAAAGGGAAACCTAGACGCAATACAATGGGAAATAGAGAAGAACAAATATCCAAAATAATGGAATTTTCAATAGGAAATAACTTGAAGATTTCTCTACCCAGTCACCCTTTCCACTGAATAGGACTGTTGTTAAGAACCCTTTCGTACAGTTTGAATATAACGAAGATAATGAATTGTGTACAAAACTTCTTTTGAAGGAAATCCGATAGAATTGATATCAACTATAATATCACAAACAGTAAAAGAAGCAAATGGAAAACTAGACTCAGAATGTGAATTAGTAAAGAACAAGTAAGAAAAGGAACTGTTTTTTCATACAGGAATAACAGGAACAGTGCTTTGGACAAAACATTTTCAGACTGAAAAGGATTGCTGTTACGAATCTTTTGATCAATCTTTAAATATAAAGAAGATTATGCAACTTGTACAGAAAGTTCCATTGGAGCAAATGGGAGAGAATTTACATCAATTACAATGATCTGAAATGCAAGGGAAACAAAGGGAAACCTAGACTGAATACAATGGGAAATAGAGAAGAACAAATATCCAAAATAATGGAATTTTCAGTAGGAAATAACTTGAAGATTTCTCTACCCAGTAACCCTTTCCACTGAATAGGACTGTTGTTAAGAACCCTTTCGTACAGTTTGAATATAAGGAAGATAATGAATTGTGTACAAAACTTCTTTGGAAGAAAATCCGAGAGAATTGATATCAACTATAATATCACAAACAGTAAAAAAAGCAAATGGAAAACTAGACTCAGAATGTGAATTAGTAAAGAACAAGTAAGAAAAGGTATTGTTTTTTCATACAGGAATAACAGGAACAGTGCTTTGGACAAAACATTTTCAGACTGAAAAGGATTGCTGTTACGAATCCTTTGATCAATCTTTAAATATAAAGAAGATTATGCAACTTGTACAGAAAGTTCCATTGGAGCAAATGGGAGAGAATTTACATCAATCACAATGATCTGAAATGCAAGGGAAACAAAGGGAAACCTAGACGCAATACAATGGGAAATAGAGAAGAACAAATATCCAAAATAATGGAATTTTCAATAGGAAATAACTTGAAGATTTCTCTACCCAGTCACCCTTTCCACTGAATAGGACTGTTGTTAAGAACCCTTTCGTACAGTTTGAATATAACGAAGATAATGAATTGTGTACAAAACTTCTTTTGAAGGAAATCCGAGAGAATTGATATCAACTATAATATCACAAACAGTAAAAGAAGCAAAAGGAAAACTAGACTCAGAATGTGAATTAGTAAAAAACAAGTAAGAAAAGGAACTGTTTTTTCATACAGGAATAACAGGAACAGTGCTTTGGACAAAACATTTTCAGACTGAAAAGGATTGCTGTTACGAATCCTTTGATCAATCTTTAAATATAAAGAAGATTATGCAACTTGTACAGAAAGTTCCATTGGAGCAAATGGGAGAGAATTTACATCAATCACAATGATCTGAAATGCAAGGGAAACAAAGGGAAACCTAGACGCAATACAATGGGAAATAGAGAAGAACAAATATCCAAAATAATGGAATTTTCAATAGGAAATAACTTGAAGATTTCTCTACCCAGTCACCCTTTCCACTGAATAGGACTGTTGTTAAGAACCCTTTCGTACAGTTTGAATATAACGAAGATAATGAATTGTGTACAAAACTTCTTTTGAAGGAAATCCGATAGAATTGATATCAACTATAATATCACAAACAGTAAAAGAAGCAAATGGAAAACTAGACTCAGAATGTGAATTAGTAAAGAACAAGTAAGAAAAGGAACTGTTTTTTCATACAGGAATAACAGGAACAGTGCTTTGGACAAAACATTTTCAGACTGAAAAGGATTGCTGTTACGAATCTTTTGATCAATCTTTAAATATAAAGAAGATTATGCAACTTGTACAGAAAGTTCCATTGGAGCAAATGGGAGAGAATTTACATCAATTACAATGATCTGAAATGCAAGGGAAACAAAGGGAAACCTAGACTGAATACAATGGGAAATAGAGAAGAACAAATATCCAAAATAATGGAATTTTCAGTAGGAAATAACTTGAAGATTTCTCTACCCAGTAACCCTTTCCACTGAATAGGACTGTTGTTAAGAACCCTTTCGTACAGTTTGAATATAAGGAAGATAATGAATTGTGTACAAAACTTCTTTGGAAGAAAATCCGAGAGAATTGATATCAACTATAATATCACAAACAGTAAAAAAAGCAAATGGAAAACTAGACTCAGAATGTGAATTAGTAAAGAACAAGTAAGAAAAGGTATTGTTTTTTCATACAGGAATAACAGGAACAGTGCTTTGGACAAAACATTTTCAGACTGAAAAGGATTGCTGTTACGAATCCTTTGATCAATCTTTAAATATAAAGAAGATTATGCAACTTGTACAGAAAGTTCCATTGGAGCAAATGGGAGAGAATTTACATCAATTAAAATGATCTGAAATGCAAGGGAAACAAAGGGAAACCTAGACGCAATACAATGGGAAATAGAGAAGAACAAATATCCAAAATAATGGAATTTTCAGTACGAAATAACTTGAAGATTTCTCTACCCAGTAACCCTTTCCACTGAATAGGACTGTTGTTAAGAACCCTTTCGTACAGTTTGAATATAAGGAAGATAATGAATTGTGTACAAAACTTCTTTTGAAGAAAATCCGAGAGAATTGATATCAACTATAATATCACAAACAGTAAAAGAAGCAAATGGAAAACTAGACTCAGAATGTGAATTAGTAAAGAACAAGTAAGAAAAGGAATTGTTTTTTCAAAAAGGAATAACAGGAACAGTGCTTTGGACAAAACATTTTCAGACTGAAAAGGATTGCTGTTACGAATCCTTTGATCAATCTTTAAATATAAAGAAGATTATGCAACTTGTACAGAAAGTTCCATTGGAGCAAATGGGAGAGAATTTCCATCAATTACAATGATCTGAAATGCAAGGGAAACAAAGGGAAACCTAGACGCAATACAATGGGAAATAGAGAAGAACAAATATCCAAAATAATGGAATTTTCAATAGGAAATAACTGGAAAATTTCTCTATCCAGTCACCCTTTCCACTGAATAGGACTGTTGTTAAGAACCTTTCGTACAGTTTGAATATAAGGAAGATAATGAATTGTGTACAAAACTTCTTTTGAAGGAAATCCGAGAGAATTGATATCAACTATAATATCACAAACAGTAAAAGAAGCAAATGGAAAACTAGACTCAGAATGTGAATTAGTAAAGAACAAGTAAGAAAAGGAATTGTTTTTTCAAAAAGGAATAACAGGAACAGTGCTTTGGACAAAACATTTTCAGACTGAAAAGGATTGCTGTTACGAATCCTTTGATCAATCTTTAAATATAAAGAAGATTATGCAACTTGTACAGAAAGTTCCATTGGAGCAAATGGGAGAGAATTTCCATCAATTACAATGATCTGAAATGCAAGGGAAACAAAGGGAAACCTAGACTGAATACAATGGGAAATAGAGAAGAACAAATATCCAAAATAATGGAATTTTCAATAGGAAATAACTGGAAAATTTCTCTATCCAGTCACCCTTTCCACTGAATAGGACTGTTGTTAAGAACCTTTCGTACAGTTTGAATATAAGGAAGATAATGAATTGTGTACAAAACTTCTTTTGAAGGAAATCCGAGAGAATTGATATCAACTATAATATCACAAACAGTAAAAGAAGCAAATGGAAAACTAGATTCAGAATGTGAATTAGTAAAGAACAAGTAAGAAAAGGACCTGTTTTTTCATACAGGAATAAAAGGAACAGTGCTTTGGACAAAACATTTTCAGACTGAAAAGGATTGCTGTTACGAATCCTTTGATCAATCTTTAAATATAAAGAAGATTATGCAACTTGTACAGAAAGTTCCATTGGAGCAAATGGGATAGAATTTACATCAATTACAATGATCTGAAATGCAAGGGAAACAAAGGGAAACCTAGACTCAATACAATGGGAAATAGAGAAGAACAAATATCCTAAATAATGGAATTTTCAGTAGGAAATAACTTGAAGATTTCTCTACCCAGTCACCCTTTCCACTGAATAGGACTGTTGTTAAGAACCTTTCGTACAGTTTGAATATAAGGAAAGTTAATGAATTGTGTACAAAACTTCTTTTGAAGGAAATCCGAGAGAATTGATATCAACTATAATATCACAAACAGTAAAAGAAGCAAATGGAAAACTAGACTCAGAATGTGAATTAGTAAAGAACAAGTAAGAAAAGGAACTGTTTTTTCATACAGGAATAACAGGAACAGTGCTTTGGACAAAACATTTTCAGACTGAAAAGGATTGCTGTTACGAATCTTTTGATCAATCTTTAAATATAAAGAAGATTATGCAACTTGTACAGAAAGTTCCATTGGAGCAAATGGGAGAGAATTTACATCAATTACAATGATCTGAAATGCAAGGGAAACAAAGGGAAACCTAGACTGAATACAATGGGAAATAGAGAAGAACAAATATCCAAAAAAATGGAATTTTCAGTAGGAAATAACTTGAAGATTTCTCTACCCAGTAACCCTTTCCACTGAATAGGACTGTTGTTAAGAACCCTTTCGTACAGTTTGAATATAAGGAAGATAATGAATTGTGTACAAAACTTCTTTGGAAGAAAATCCGAGAGAATTGATATCAACTATAATATCACAAACAGTAAAAAAAGCAAAAAGAAAACTAGACTCAGAATGTGAATTAGTAAAGAACAAGTAAGAAAAGGTATTGTTTTTTCATACAGGAATAACAGGAACAGTGCTTTGGACAAAACATTTTCAGACTGAAAAGGATTGCTGTTACGAATCCTTTGATCAATCTTTAAATATAAAGAAGATTATGCAACTTGTACAGAAAGTTCCATTGGAGCAAATGGGAGAGAATTTACATCAATTAAAATGATCTGAAATGCAAGGGAAACAAAGGGAAACCTAGACGCAATACAATGGGAAATAGAGAAGAACAAATATCCAAAATAATGGAATTTTCAGTAGGAAATAACTTGAAGATTTCTCTACCCAGTCACCCTTTCCACTGAATAGGACTGTTGTTAAGAACCTTTCGTACAGTTTGAATATAAGGAAAGTTAATGAATTGTGTACAAAACTTCTTTTGAAGGAAATCCGAGAGAATTGATATCAACTATAATATCACAAACAGTAAAAGAAGCAAATGGAAAACTAGACTCAGAATGTGAATTAGTAAAGAACAAGTAAGAAAAGGAACTGTTTTTTCATACAGGAATAACAGGAACAGTGCTTTGGACAAAACATTTTCAGACTGAAAAGGATTGCTGTTACGAATCCTTTGATCAATCTTTAAATATAAAGAAGATTATGCAACTTGTACAGAAAGTTCCATTGGAGCAAATGGGAGAGAATTTACATCAATTACAATGATCTGAAATGCAAGGGAAACAAAGGGAAAACTAGACTCAATACAATGGGAAATAGAGAAGAACAAATATCCAAAATAATGGAATTTTCAGTAGGAAATAACTTGAAGATTTCTCTACCCAGTCACCCTTTCCACTGAATAGGACTGTTGTTAAGAACCCTTTCGTACAGTTTGAATATAACGAAGATAATGAATTGTGTACAAAACTTCTTTTGAAGGAAATCCGAGAGAATTGATATCAACTATAATATCACAAACAGTAAAAGAAGCAAATGGAAAACTAGACTCAGAATGTGAATTAGTAAAAAACAAGTAAGAAAAGGAACTGTTTTTTCATACAGGAATAACAGGAACAGTGCTTTGGACAAAACATTTTCAGACTGAAAAGGATTGCTGTTACGAATCCTTTGATCAATCTTTAAATATAAAGAAGATTATGCAACTTGTACAGAAAGTTCCATTGGAGCAAATGGGAGAGAATTTACATCAATCACAATGATCTGAAATGCAAGGGAAACAAAGGGAAACCTAGACGCAATACAATGGGAAATAGAGAAGAACAAATATCCAAAATAATGGAATTTTCAATAGGAAATAACTTGAAGATTTCTCTACCCAGTCACCCTTTCCACTGAATAGGACTGTTGTTAAGAACCCTTTCGTACAGTTTGAATATAACGAAGATAATGAATTGTGTACAAAACTTCTTTTGAAGGAAATCCGAGAGAATTGATATCAACTATAATATCACAAACAGTAAAAGAAGCAAATGGAAAACTAGACTCAGAATGTGAATTAGTAAAGAACAAGTAAGAAAAGGAACTGTTTTTTCATACAGGAATAACAGGAACAGTGCTTTGGACAAAACATTTTCAGACTGAAAAGGATTGCTGTTACGAATCTTTTGATCAATCTTTAAATATAAAGAAGATTATGCAACTTGTACAGAAAGTTCCATTGGAGCAAATGGGAGAGAATTTACATCAATTACAATGATCTGAAATGCAAGGGAAACAAAGGGAAACCTAGACTGAATACAATGGGAAATAGAGAAGAACAAATATCCAAAATAATGGAATTTTCAGTAGGAAATAACTTGAAGATTTCTCTACCCAGTAACCCTTTCCACTGAATAGGACTGTTGTTAAGAACCCTTTCGTACAGTTTGAATATAAGGAAGATAATGAATTGTGTACAAAACTTCTTTGGAAGAAAATCCGAGAGAATTGATATCAACTATAATATCACAAACAGTAAAAAAAGCAAATGGAAAACTAGACTCAGAATGTGAATTAGTAAAGAACAAGTAAGAAAAGGTATTGTTTTTTCATACAGGAATAACAGGAACAGTGCTTTGGACAAAACATTTTCAGACTGAAAAGGATTGCTGTTACGAATCCTTTGATCAATCTTTAAATATAAAGAAGATTATGCAACTTGTACAGAAAGTTCCATTGGAGCAAATGGGAGAGAATTTACCTCAATTAAAATGATCTGAAATGCAAGGGAAACAAAGGGAAACCTAGACGCAATACAATGGGAAATAGAGAAGAACAAATATCCAAAATAATGGAATTTTCAGTAGGAAATAACTTGAAGATTTCTCTACCCAGTAACCCTTTCCACTGAATAGGACTGTTGTTAAGAACCCTTTCGTACAGTTTGAATATAAGGAAGATAATGAATTGTGTACAAAACTTCTTTTGAAGAAAATCCGAGAGAATTGATATCAACTATAATATCACAAACAGTAAAAGAAGCAAATGGAAAACTAGACTCAGAATGTGAATTAGTAAAGAACAAGTAAGAAAAGGAACTGTTTTTTCATACAGGAATAACAGGAACAGTGCTTTGGACAAAACATTTTCAGACTGAAAAGGATTGCTGTTACGAATCTTTTGATCAATCTTTAAATATAAAGAAGATTATGCAACTTGTACAGAAAGTTCCATTGGAGCAAATGGGAGAGAATTTACATCAATTACAATGATCTGAAATGCAAGGGAAACAAAGGGAAACCTAGACTGAATACAATGGGAAATAGAGAAGAACAAATATCCAAAATAATGGAATTTTCAGTAGGAAATAACTTGAAGATTTCTTTACCCAGTAACCCTTTCCACTGAATAGGACTGTTGTTAAGAACCCTTTCGTACAGTTTGAATATAAGGAAGATAATGAATTGTGTACAAAACTTCTTTGGAAGAAAATCCGAGAGAATTGATATCAACTATAATATCACAAACAGTAAAAAAAGCAAATGGAAAACTAGACTCAGAATGTGAATTAGTAAAGAACAAGTAAGAAAAGGTATTGTTTTTTCATACAGGAATAACAGGAACAGTGCTTTGGACAAAACATTTTCAGACTGAAAAGGATTGCTGTTACGAATCCTTTGATCAATCTTTAAATATAAAGAAGATTATGCAACTTGTACAGAAAGTTCCATTGGAGCAAATGGGAGAGAATTTACATCAATCACAATGATCTGAAATGCAAGGGAAACAAAGGGAAACCTAGACGCAATACAATGGGAAATAGAGAAGAACAAATATCCAAAATAATGGAATTTTCAGTAGGAAATAACTTGAAGATTTCTCTACCCAGTAACCCTTTCCACTGAATAGGACTGTTGTTAAGAACCCTTTCGTACAGTTTGAATATAAGTAAGATAATGAATTGTGTACAAAACTTCTTTGGAAGAAAATCCGAGAGAATTGATATCAACTATAATATCACAAACAGTAAAAAAAGCAAATGGAAAACTAGACTCAGAATGTGAATTAGTAAAGAACAAGTAAGAAAAGGTATTGTTTTTTCATACAGGAATAACAGGAACAGTGCTTTGGACAAAACATTTTCAGACTGAAAAGGATTGCTGATACGAATCCTTTGATCAATCTTTAAATATAAAGAAGATTATGCAACTTGGACAGAAAGTTCCATTGGAGCAAATGGGAGAGAATTTACATCAATCACAATGATCTAAAATGCAAGGGAAACAAAGGGAAACCTAGACGCAATACAATGGGAAATAGAGAAGAACAAATATCCAAAATAATGGAATTTTCAGTAGGAAATAACTTGAAGATTTCTCTACCCAGTAACCCTTTCCACTGAATAGGACTGTTGTTAAGAACCCTTTCGTACAGTTTGAATATAAGGAAGATAATGAATTGTGTACAAAACTTCTTTGGAAGAAAATCCGAGAGAATTGATATCAACTATAATATCACAAACAGTAAAAGAAGCAAATGGAAAACTAGACTCAGAATGTGAATTAGTAAAGAACAAGTAAGAAAAGGAATTGTTTTTTCAAAAAGGAATAACAGGAACAGTGCTTTGGACAAAACATTTTCAGACTGAAAAGGATTGCTGTTACGAATCCTTTGATCAATCTTTAAATATAAAGAAGATTATGCAACTTGTACAGAAAGTTCCATTGGAGCAAATGGGAGAGAATTTCCATCAATTACAATGATCTGAAATGCAAGGGAAACAAAGGGAAACCTAGACTGAATACAATGGGAAATAGAGAAGAACAAATATCCAAAATAATGGAATTTTCAATAGGAAATAACTGGAAAATTTCTCTATCCAGTCACCCTTTCCACTGAATAGGACTGTTGTTAAGAACCTTTCGTACAGTTTGAATATAAGGAAGATAATGAATTGTGTACAAAACTTCTTTTGAAGGAAATCCGAGAGAATTGATATCAACTATAATATCACAAACAGTAAAAGAAGCAAATGGAAAACTAGACTCAGAATGTGAATTAGTAAAGAACAAGTAAGAAAAGGAACTGTTTTTTCATACAGGAATAACAGGAACAGTGCTTTGGACAAAACATTTTCAGACTGAAAAGGATTGCTGTTACGAATCCTTTGATCAATCTTTAAATATAAAGAAGATTATGCAACTTGTACAGAAAGTTCCATTGGAGCAAATGGGAGAGAATTTACATCAATCACAATGATCTGAAATGCAAGGGAAACAAAGGGAAACCTAGACGCAATACAATGGGAAATAGAGAAGAACAAATATCCAAAATAATGGAATTTTCAGTAGGAAATAACTTGAAGATTTCTCTACCCAGTAACCCTTTCCACTGAATAGGACTGTTGTTAAGAACCCTTTCGTACAGTTTGAATATAAGGAAGATAATGAATTGTGTACAAAACTTCTTTGGAAGAAAATCCGAGAGAATTGATATCAACTATAATATCACAAACAGTAAAAAAAGCAAATGGAAAACTAGACTCAGAATGTGAATTAGTAAAGAACAAGTAAGAAAAGGTATTGTTTTTTCATACAGGAATAACAGGAACAGTGCTTTGGACAAAACATTTTCAGACTGAAAAGGATTGCTGTTACGAATCCTTTGATCAATCTTTAAATATAAAGAAGATTATGCAACTTGTACAGAAAGTTCCATTGGAGCAAATGGGAGAGAATTTACATCAATCACAATGATCTGAAATGCAAGGGAAACAAAGGGAAACCTAGACGCAATACAATGGGAAATAGAGAAGAACAAATATCCAAAATAATGGAATTTTCAATAGGAAATAACTTGAAGATTTCTCTACCCAGTCACCCTTTCCACTGAATAGGACTGTTGTTAAGAACCCTTTCGTACAGTTTGAATATAACGAAGATAATGAATTGTGTACAAAACTTCTTTTGAAGGAAATCCGAGAGAATTGATATCAACTATAATATCACAAACAGTAAAAGAAGCAAAAGGAAAACTAGACTCAGAATGTGAATTAGTAAAAAACAAGTAAGAAAAGGAACTGTTTTTTCATACAGGAATAACAGGAACAGTGCTTTGGACAAAACATTTTCAGACTGAAAAGGATTGCTGTTACGAATCCTTTGATCAATCTTTAAATATAAAGAAGATTATGCAACTTGTACAGAAAGTTCCATTGGAGCAAATGGGAGAGAATTTACATCAATCACAATGATCTGAAATGCAAGGGAAACAAAGGGAAACCTAGACGCAATACAATGGGAAATAGAGAAGAACAAATATCCAAAATAATGGAATTTTCAATAGGAAATAACTTGAAGATTTCTCTACCCAGTCACCCTTTCCACTGAATAGGACTGTTGTTAAGAACCCTTTCGTACAGTTTGAATATAACGAAGATAATGAATTGTGTACAAAACTTCTTTTGAAGGAAATCCGATAGAATTGATATCAACTATAATATCACAAACAGTAAAAGAAGCAAATGGAAAACTAGACTCAGAATGTGAATTAGTAAAGAACAAGTAAGAAAAGGAACTGTTTTTTCATACAGGAATAACAGGAACAGTGCTTTGGACAAAACATTTTCAGACTGAAAAGGATTGCTGTTACGAATCTTTTGATCAATCTTTAAATATAAAGAAGATTATGCAACTTGTACAGAAAGTTCCATTGGAGCAAATGGGAGAGAATTTACATCAATTACAATGATCTGAAATGCAAGGGAAACAAAGGGAAACCTAGACTGAATACAATGGGAAATAGAGAAGAACAAATATCCAAAATAATGGAATTTTCAGTAGGAAATAACTTGAAGATTTCTCTACCCAGTAACCCTTTCCACTGAATAGGACTGTTGTTAAGAACCCTTTCGTACAGTTTGAATATAAGGAAGATAATGAATTGTGTACAAAACTTCTTTGGAAGAAAATCCGAGAGAATTGATATCAACTATAATATCACAAACAGTAAAAAAAGCAAATGGAAAACTAGACTCAGAATGTGAATTAGTAAAGAACAAGTAAGAAAAGGTATTGTTTTTTCATACAGGAATAACAGGAACAGTGCTTTGGACAAAACATTTTCAGACTGAAAAGGATTGCTGTTACGAATCCTTTGATCAATCTTTAAATATAAAGAAGATTATGCAACTTGTACAGAAAGTTCCATTGGAGCAAATGGGAGAGAATTTACATCAATTAAAATGATCTGAAATGCAAGGGAAACAAAGGGAAACCTAGACGCAATACAATGGGAAATAGAGAAGAACAAATATCCAAAATAATGGAATTTTCAGTACGAAATAACTTGAAGATTTCTCTACCCAGTAACCCTTTCCACTGAATAGGACTGTTGTTAAGAACCCTTTCGTACAGTTTGAATATAAGGAAGATAATGAATTGTGTACAAAACTTCTTTTGAAGAAAATCCGAGAGAATTGATATCAACTATAATATCACAAACAGTAAAAGAAGCAAATGGAAAACTAGACTCAGAATGTGAATTAGTAAAGAACAAGTAAGAAAAGGAATTGTTTTTTCAAAAAGGAATAACAGGAACAGTGCTTTGGACAAAACATTTTCAGACTGAAAAGGATTGCTGTTACGAATCCTTTGATCAATCTTTAAATATAAAGAAGATTATGCAACTTGTACAGAAAGTTCCATTGGAGCAAATGGGAGAGAATTTCCATCAATTACAATGATCTGAAATGCAAGGGAAACAAAGGGAAACCTAGACGCAATACAATGGGAAATAGAGAAGAACAAATATCCAAAATAATGGAATTTTCAATAGGAAATAACTGGAAAATTTCTCTATCCAGTCACCCTTTCCACTGAATAGGACTGTTGTTAAGAACCTTTCGTACAGTTTGAATATAAGGAAAGTTAATGAATTGTGTACAAAACTTCTTTGGAAGGAAATCCGAGAGAATTGATATCAACTATAATATCACAAACAGTAAAAGAAGCAAATGGAAAACTAGACTCAGAATGTGAATTAGTAAAGAACAAGTAAGAAAAGGAATTGTTTTTTCAAAAAGGAATAACAGGAACAGTGCTTTGGACAAAACATTTTCAGACTGAAAAGGATTGCTGTTACGAATCCTTTGATCAATCTTTAAATATAAAGAAGATTATGCAACTTGTACAGAAAGTTCCATTGGAGCAAATGGGAGAGAATTTCCATCAATTACAATGATCTGAAATGCAAGGGAAACAAAGGGAAACCTAGACTGAATACAATGGGAAATAGAGAAGAACAAATATCCAAAATAATGGAATTTTCAATAGGAAATAACTGGAAAATTTCTCTATCCAGTCACCCTTTCCACTGAATAGGACTGTTGTTAAGAACCTTTCGTACAGTTTGAATATAAGGAAGATAATGAATTGTGTACAAAACTTCTTTTGAAGGAAATCCGAGAGAATTGATATCAACTATAATATCACAAACAGTAAAAGAAGCAAATGGAAAACTAGATTCAGAATGTGAATTAGTAAAGAACAAGTAAGAAAAGGACCTGTTTTTTCATACAGGAATAAAAGGAACAGTGCTTTGGACAAAACATTTTCAGACTGAAAAGGATTGCTGTTACGAATCCTTTGATCAATCTTTAAATATAAAGAAGATTATGCAACTTGTACAGAAAGTTCCATTGGAGCAAATGGGATAGAATTTACATCAATTACAATGATCTGAAATGCAAGGGAAACAAAGGGAAACCTAGACTCAATACAATGGGAAATAGAGAAGAACAAATATCCTAAATAATGGAATTTTCAGTAGGAAATAACTTGAAGATTTCTCTACCCAGTCACCCTTTCCACTGAATAGGACTGTTGTTAAGAACCTTTCGTACAGTTTGAATATAAGGAAAGTTAATGAATTGTGTACAAAACTTCTTTTGAAGGAAATCCGAGAGAATTGATATCAACTATAATATCACAAACAGTAAAAGAAGCAAATGGAAAACTAGACTCAGAATGTGAATTAGTAAAGAACAAGTAAGAAAAGGAACTGTTTTTTCATACAGGAATAACAGGAACAGTGCTTTGGACAAAACATTTTCAGACTGAAAAGGATTGCTGTTACGAATCTTTTGATCAATCTTTAAATATAAAGAAGATTATGCAACTTGTACAGAAAGTTCCATTGGAGCAAATGGGAGAGAATTTACATCAATTACAATGATCTGAAATGCAAGGGAAACAAAGGGAAACCTAGACTGAATACAATGGGAAATAGAGAAGAACAAATATCCAAAATAATGGAATTTTCAGTAGGAAATAACTTGAAGATTTCTCTACCCAGTAACCCTTTCCACTGAATAGGACTGTTGTTAAGAACCCTTTCGTACAGTTTGAATATAAGGAAGATAATGAATTGTGTACAAAACTTCTTTGGAAGAAAATCCGAGAGAATTGATATCAACTATAATATCACAAACAGTAAAAAAAGCAAAAAGAAAACTAGACTCAGAATGTGAATTAGTAAAGAACAAGTAAGAAAAGGTATTGTTTTTTCATACAGGAATAACAGGAACAGTGCTTTGGACAAAACATTTTCAGACTGAAAAGGATTGCTGTTACGAATCCTTTGATCAATCTTTAAATATAAAGAAGATTATGCAACTTGTACAGAAAGTTCCATTGGAGCAAATGGGAGAGAATTTACATCAATTAAAATGATCTGAAATGCAAGGGAAACAAAGGGAAACCTAGACGCAATACAATGGGAAATAGAGAAGAACAAATATCCAAAATAATGGAATTTTCAGTAGGAAATAACTTGAAGATTTCTCTACCCAGTCACCCTTTCCACTGAATAGGACTGTTGTTAAGAACCTTTCGTACAGTTTGAATATAAGGAAAGTTAATGAATTGTGTACAAAACTTCTTTTGAAGGAAATCCGAGAGAATTGATATCAACTATAATATCACAAACAGTAAAAGAAGCAAATGGAAAACTAGACTCAGAATGTGAATTAGTAAAGAACAAGTAAGAAAAGGAACTGTTTTTTCATACAGGAATAACAGGAACAGTGCTTTGGACAAAACATTTTCAGACTGAAAAGGATTGCTGTTACGAATCTTTTGATCAATCTTTAAATATAAAGAAGATTATGCAACTTGTACAGAAAGTTCCATTGGAGCAAATGGGAGAGAATTTACATCAATTACAATGATCTGAAATGCAAGGGAAACAAAGGGAAACCTAGACTGAATACAATGGGAAATAGAGAAGAACAAATATCCAAAATAATGGAATTTTCAGTAGGAAATAACTTGAAGATTTCTCTACCCAGTAACCCTTTCCACTGAATAGGACTGTTGTTAAGAACCCTTTCGTACAGTTTGAATATAAGGAAGATAATGAATTGTGTACAAAACTTCTTTGGAAGAAAATCCGAGAGAATTGATATCAACTATAATATCACAAACAGTAAAAAAAGCAAAAAGAAAACTAGACTCAGAATGTGAATTAGTAAAGAACAAGTAAGAAAAGGTATTGTTTTTTCATACAGGAATAACAGGAACAGTGCTTTGGACAAAACATTTTCAGACTGAAAAGGATTGCTGTTACGAATCCTTTGATCAATCTTTAAATATAAAGAAGATTATGCAACTTGTACAGAAAGTTCCATTGGAGCAAATGGGAGAGAATTTACATCAATTAAAATGATCTGAAATGCAAGGGAAACAAAGGGAAACCTAGACGCAATACAATGGGAAATAGAGAAGAACAAATATCCAAAATAATGGAATTTTCAGTAGGAAATAACTTGAAGATTTCTCTACCCAGTAACCCTTTCCACTGAATAGGACTGTTGTTAAGAACCCTTTCGTACAGTTTGAATATAAGGAAGATAATGAATTGTGTACAAAACTTCTTTTGAAGAAAATCCGAGAGAATTGATATCAACTATAATATCACAAACAGTAAAAGAAGCAAATGGAAAACTAGACTCAGAATGTGAATTAGTAAAGAACAAGTAAGAAAAGGAATTGTTTTTTCAAAAAGGAATAACAGGAACAGTGCTTTGGACAAAACATTTTCAGACTGAAAAGGATTGCTGTTACGAATCCTTTGATCAATCTTTAAATATAAAGAAGATTATGCAACTTGTACAGAAAGTTCCATTGGAGCAAATGGGAGAGAATTTCCATCAATTACAATGATCTGAAATGCAAGGGAAACAAAGGGAAACCTAGACGCAATACAATGGGAAATAGAGAAGAACAAATATCCAAAATAATGGAATTTTCAATAGGAAATAACTGGAAAATTTCTCTATCCAGTCACCCTTTCCACTGAATAGGACTGTTGTTAAGAACCTTTCGTACAGTTTGAATATAAGGAAAGTTAATGAATTGTGTACAAAACTTCTTTGGAAGGAAATCCGAGAGAATTGATATCAACTATAATATCACAAACAGTAAAAGAAGCAAATGGAAAACTAGACTCAGAATGTGAATTAGTAAAGAACAAGTAAGAAAAGGAATTGTTTTTTCAAAAAGGAATAACAGGAACAGTGCTTTGGACAAAACATTTTCAGACTGAAAAGGATTGCTGTTACGAATCCTTTGATCAATCTTTAAATATAAAGAAGATTATGCAACTTGTACAGAAAGTTCCATTGGAGCAAATGGGAGAGAATTTCCATCAATTACAATGATCTGAAATGCAAGGGAAACAAAGGGAAACCTAGACTGAATACAATGGGAAATAGAGAAGAACAAATATCCAAAATAATGGAATTTTCAATAGGAAATAACTGGAAGATTTCTCTATCCAGTCACCCTTTCCACTGAATAGGACTGTTGTTAAGAACCTTTCGTACAGTTTGAATATAAGGAAGATAATGAATTGTGTACAAAACTTCTTTTGAAGGAAATCCGAGAGAATTGATATCAACTATAATATCACAAACAGTAAAAGAAGCAAATGGAAAACTAGATTCAGAATGTGAATTAGTAAAGAACAAGTAAGAAAAGGACCTGTTTTTTCATACAGGAATAAAAGGAACAGTGCTTTGGACAAAACATTTTCAGACTGAAAAGGATTGCTGTTACGAATCCTTTGATCAATCTTTAAATATAAAGAAGATTATGCAACTTGTACAGAAAGTTCCATTGGAGCAAATGGGATAGAATTTACATCAATTACAATGATCTGAAATGCAAGGGAAACAAAGGGAAACCTAGACTCAATACAATGGGAAATAGAGAAGAACAAATATCCAAAATAATGGAATTTTCAGTAGGAAATAACTTGAAGATTTCTCTACCCAGTCACCCTTTCCACTGAATAGGACTGTTGTTAAGAACCTTTCGTACAGTTTGAATATAAGGAAAGTTAATGAATTGTGTACAAAACTTCTTTTGAAGGAAATCCGAGAGAATTGATATCAACTATAATATCACAAACAGTAAAAGAAGCAAATGGAAAACTAGACTCAGAATGTGAATTAGTAAAGAACAAGTAAGAAAAGGAACTGTTTTTTCATACAGGAATAACAGGAACAGTGCTTTGGACAAAACATTTTCAGACTGAAAAGGATTGCTGTTACGAATCTTTTGATCAATCTTTAAATATAAAGAAGATTATGCAACTTGTACAGAAAGTTCCATTGGAGCAAATGGGAGAGAATTTACATCAATTACAATGATCTGAAATGCAAGGGAAACAAAGGGAAACCTAGACTGAATACAATGGGAAATAGAGAAGAACAAATATCCAAAATAATGGAATTTTCAGTAGGAAATAACTTGAAGATTTCTCTACCCAGTAACCCTTTCCACTGAATAGGACTGTTGTTAAGAACCCTTTCGTACAGTTTGAATATAAGGAAGATAATGAATTGTGTACAAAACTTCTTTGGAAGAAAATCCGAGAGAATTGATATCAACTATAATATCACAAACAGTAAAAAAAGCAAAAAGAAAACTAGACTCAGAATGTGAATTAGTAAAGAACAAGTAAGAAAAGGTATTGTTTTTTCATACAGGAATAACAGGAACAGTGCTTTGGACAAAACATTTTCAGACTGAAAAGGATTGCTGTTACGAATCCTTTGATCAATCTTTAAATATAAAGAAGATTATGCAACTTGTACAGAAAGTTCCATTGGAGCAAATGGGAGAGAATTTACCTCAATTAAAATGATCTGAAATGCAAGGGAAACAAAGGGAAACCTAGACGCAATACAATGGGAAATAGAGAAGAACAAATATCCAAAATAATGGAATTTTCAGTAGGAAATAACTTGAAGATTTCTCTACCCAGTAACCCTTTCCACTGAATAGGACTGTTGTTAAGAACCCTTTCGTACAGTTTGAATATAAGGAAGATAATGAATTGTGTACAAAACTTCTTTTGAAGAAAATCCGAGAGAATTGATATCAACTATAATATCACAAACAGTAAAAGAAGCAAATGGAAAACTAGATTCAGAATGTGAATTAGTAAAGAACAAGTAAGAAAAGGACCTGTTTTTTCATACAGGAATAAAAGGAACAGTGCTTTGGACAAAACATTTTCAGACTGAAAAGGATTGCTGTTACGAATCCTTTGATCAATCTTTAAATATAAAGAAGATTATGCAACTTGTACAGAAAGTTCCATTGGAGCAAATGGGATAGAATTTACATCAATTACAATGATCTGAAATGCAAGGGAAACAAAGGGAAACCTAGACTCAATACAATGGGAAATAGAGAAGAACAAATATCCAAAATAATGGAATTTTCAGTAGGAAATAACTTGAAGATTTCTCTACCCAGTCACCCTTTCCACTGAATAGGACTGTTGTTAAGAACCTTTCGTACAGTTTGAATATAAGGAAAGTTAATGAATTGTGTACAAAACTTCTTTTGAAGGAAATCCGAGAGAATTGATATCAACTATAATATCACAAACAGTAAAAGAAGCAAATGGAAAACTAGACTCAGAATGTGAATTAGTAAAGAACAAGTAAGAAAAGGAACTGTTTTTTCATACAGGAATAACAGGAACAGTGCTTTGGACAAAACATTTTCAGACTGAAAAGGATTGCTGTTACGAATCTTTTGATCAATCTTTAAATATAAAGAAGATTATGCAACTTGTACAGAAAGTTCCATTGGAGCAAATGGGAGAGAATTTACATCAATTACAATGATCTGAAATGCAAGGGAAACAAAGGGAAACCTAGACTGAATACAATGGGAAATAGAGAAGAACAAATATCCAAAATAATGGAATTTTCAGTAGGAAATAACTTGAAGATTTCTCTACCCAGTAACCCTTTCCACTGAATAGGACTGTTGTTAAGAACCCTTTCGTACAGTTTGAATATAAGGAAGATAATGAATTGTGTACAAAACTTCTTTGGAAGAAAATCCGAGAGAATTGATATCAACTATAATATCACAAACAGTAAAAAAAGCAAAAAGAAAACTAGACTCAGAATGTGAATTAGTAAAGAACAAGTAAGAAAAGGTATTGTTTTTTCATACAGGAATAACAGGAACAGTGCTTTGGACAAAACATTTTCAGACTGAAAAGGATTGCTGTTACGAATCCTTTGATCAATCTTTAAATATAAAGAAGATTATGCAACTTGTACAGAAAGTTCCATTGGAGCAAATGGGAGAGAATTTACATCAATTAAAATGATCTGAAATGCAAGGGAAACAAAGGGAAACCTAGACGCAATACAATGGGAAATAGAGAAGAACAAATATCCAAAATAATGGAATTTTCAGTAGGAAATAACTTGAAGATTTCTCTACCCAGTAACCCTTTCCACTGAATAGGACTGTTGTTAAGAACCCTTTCGTACAGTTTGAATATAAGGAAGATAATGAATTGTGTACAAAACTTCTTTTGAAGAAAATCCGAGAGAATTGATATCAACTATAATATCACAAACAGTAAAAGAAGCAAATGGAAAACTAGACTCAGAATGTGAATTAGTAAAGAACAAGTAAGAAAAGGAACTGTTTTTTCATACAGGAATAACAGGAACAGTGCTTTGGACAAAACATTTTCAGACTGAAAAGGATTGCTGTTACGAATCTTTTGATCAATCTTTAAATATAAAGAAGATTATGCAACTTGTACAGAAAGTTCCATTGGAGCAAATGGGAGAGAATTTACATCAATTACAATGATCTGAAATGCAAGGGAAACAAAGGGAAACCTAGACTGAATACAATGGGAAATAGAGAAGAACAAATATCCAAAATAATGGAATTTTCAGTAGGAAATAACTTGAAGATTTCTTTACCCAGTAACCCTTTCCACTGAATAGGACTGTTGTTAAGAACCCTTTCGTACAGTTTGAATATAAGGAAGATAATGAATTGTGTACAAAACTTCTTTGGAAGAAAATCCGAGAGAATTGATATCAACTATAATATCACAAACAGTAAAAAAAGCAAATGGAAAACTAGACTCAGAATGTGAATTAGTAAAGAACAAGTAAGAAAAGGTATTGTTTTTTCATACAGGAATAACAGGAACAGTGCTTTGGACAAAACATTTTCAGACTGAAAAGGATTGCTGTTACGAATCCTTTGATCAATCTTTAAATATAAAGAAGATTATGCAACTTGTACAGAAAGTTCCATTGGAGCAAATGGGAGAGAATTTACATCAATCACAATGATCTGAAATGCAAGGGAAACAAAGGGAAACCTAGACGCAATACAATGGGAAATAGAGAAGAACAAATATCCAAAATAATGGAATTTTCAGTAGGAAATAACTTGAAGATTTCTCTACCCAGTAACCCTTTCCACTGAATAGGACTGTTGTTAAGAACCCTTTCGTACAGTTTGAATATAAGTAAGATAATGAATTGTGTACAAAACTTCTTTGGAAGAAAATCCGAGAGAATTGATATCAACTATAATATCACAAACAGTAAAAAAAGCAAATGGAAAACTAGACTCAGAATGTGAATTAGTAAAGAACAAGTAAGAAAAGGTATTGTTTTTTCATACAGGAATAACAGGAACAGTGCTTTGGACAAAACATTTTCAGACTGAAAAGGATTGCTGATACGAATCCTTTGATCAATCTTTAAATATAAAGAAGATTATGCAACTTGGACAGAAAGTTCCATTGGAGCAAATGGGAGAGAATTTACATCAATCACAATGATCTAAAATGCAAGGGAAACAAAGGGAAACCTAGACGCAATACAATGGGAAATAGAGAAGAACAAATATCCAAAATAATGGAATTTTCAATAGGAAATAACTTGAAGATTTCTCTACCCAGTCACCCTTTCCACTGAATAGGACTGTTGTTAAGAACCCTTTCGTACAGTTTGAATATAACGAAGATAATGAATTGTGTACAAAACTTCTTTTGAAGGAAATCCGAGAGAATTGATATCAACTATAATATCACAAACAGTAAAAGAAGCAAATGGAAAACTAGATTCAGAATGTGAATTAGTAAAGAACAAGTAAGAAAAGGACCTGTTTTTTCATACAGGAATAAAAGGAACAGTGCTTTGGACAAAACATTTTCAGACTGAAAAGGATTGCTGTTACGAATCCTTTGATCAATCTTTAAATATAAAGAAGATTATGCAACTTGTACAGAAAGTTCCATTGGAGCAAATGGGATAGAATTTACATCAATTACAATGATCTGAAATGCAAGGGAAACAAAGGGAAACCTAGACTCAATACAATGGGAAATAGAGAAGAACAAATATCCAAAATAATGGAATTTTCAGTAGGAAATAACTTGAAGATTTCTCTACCCAGTCACCCTTTCCACTGAATAGGACTGTTGTTAAGAACCTTTCGTACAGTTTGAATATAAGGAAAGTTAATGAATTGTGTACAAAACTTCTTTTGAAGGAAATCCGAGAGAATTGATATCAACTATAATATCACAAACAGTAAAAGAAGCAAATGGAAAACTAGACTCAGAATGTGAATTAGTAAAGAACAAGTAAGAAAAGGAACTGTTTTTTCATACAGGAATAACAGGAACAGTGCTTTGGACAAAACATTTTCAGACTGAAAAGGATTGCTGTTACGAATCTTTTGATCAATCTTTAAATATAAAGAAGATTATGCAACTTGTACAGAAAGTTCCATTGGAGCAAATGGGAGAGAATTTACATCAATTACAATGATCTGAAATGCAAGGGAAACAAAGGGAAACCTAGACTGAATACAATGGGAAATAGAGAAGAACAAATATCCAAAATAATGGAATTTTCAGTAGGAAATAACTTGAAGATTTCTCTACCCAGTAACCCTTTCCACTGAATAGGACTGTTGTTAAGAACCCTTTCGTACAGTTTGAATATAAGGAAGATAATGAATTGTGTACAAAACTTCTTTGGAAGAAAATCCGAGAGAATTGATATCAACTATAATATCACAAACAGTAAAAAAAGCAAAAAGAAAACTAGACTCAGAATGTGAATTAGTAAAGAACAAGTAAGAAAAGGTATTGTTTTTTCATACAGGAATAACAGGAACAGTGCTTTGGACAAAACATTTTCAGACTGAAAAGGATTGCTGTTACGAATCCTTTGATCAATCTTTAAATATAAAGAAGATTATGCAACTTGTACAGAAAGTTCCATTGGAGCAAATGGGAGAGAATTTACATCAATTACAATGATCTGAAATGCAAGGGAAACAAAGGGAAACCTAGACTGAATACAATGGGAAATAGAGAAGAACAAATATCCAAAATAATGGAATTTTCAGTAGGAAATAACTTGAAGATTTCTTTACCCAGTAACCCTTTCCACTGAATAGGACTGTTGTTAAGAACCCTTTCGTACAGTTTGAATATAAGGAAGATAATGAATTGTGTACAAAACTTCTTTGGAAGAAAATCCGAGAGAATTGATATCAACTATAATATCACAAACAGTAAAAAAAGCAAATGGAAAACTAGACTCAGAATGTGAATTAGTAAAGAACAAGTAAGAAAAGGTATTGTTTTTTCATACAGGAATAACAGGAACAGTGCTTTGGACAAAACATTTTCAGACTGAAAAGGATTGCTGTTACGAATCCTTTGATCAATCTTTAAATATAAAGAAGATTATGCAACTTGTACAGAAAGTTCCATTGGAGCAAATGGGAGAGAATTTACATCAATCACAATGATCTGAAATGCAAGGGAAACAAAGGGAAACCTAGACGCAATACAATGGGAAATAGAGAAGAACAAATATCCAAAATAATGGAATTTTCAGTAGGAAATAACTTGAAGATTTCTCTACCCAGTAACCCTTTCCACTGAATAGGACTGTTGTTAAGAACCCTTTAGTACAGTTTGAATATAAGTAAGATAATGAATTGTGTACAAAACTTCTTTGGAAGAAAATCCGAGAGAATTGATATCAACTATAATATCACAAACAGTAAAAAAAGCAAATGGAAAACTAGACTCAGAATGTGAATTAGTAAAGAACAAGTAAGAAAAGGTATTGTTTTTTCATACAGGAATAACAGGAACAGTGCTTTGGACAAAACATTTTCAGACTGAAAAGGATTGCTGATACGAATCCTTTGATCAATCTTTAAATATAAAGAAGATTATGCAACTTGGACAGAAAGTTCCATTGGAGCAAATGGGAGAGAATTTACATCAATCACAATGATCTAAAATGCAAGGGAAACAAAGGGAAACCTAGACGCAATACAATGGGAAATAGAGAAGAACAAATATCCAAAATAATGGAATTTTCAATAGGAAATAACTTGAAGATTTCTCTACCCAGTCACCCTTTCCACTGAATAGGACTGTTGTTAAGAACCCTTTCGTACAGTTTGAATATAACGAAGATAATGAATTGTGTACAAAACTTCTTTTGAAGGAAATCCGAGAGAATTGATATCAACTATAATATCACAAACAGTAAAAGAAGCAAATGGAAAACTAGATTCAGAATGTGAATTAGTAAAGAACAAGTAAGAAAAGGACCTGTTTTTTCATACAGGAATAAAAGGAACAGTGCTTTGGACAAAACATTTTCAGACTGAAAAGGATTGCTGTTACGAATCCTTTGATCAATCTTTAAATATAAAGAAGATTATGCAACTTGTACAGAAAGTTCCATTGGAGCAAATGGGATAGAATTTACATCAATTACAATGATCTGAAATGCAAGGGAAACAAAGGGAAACCTAGACTCAATACAATGGGAAATAGAGAAGAACAAATATCCAAAATAATGGAATTTTCAGTAGGAAATAACTTGAAGATTTCTCTACCCAGTCACCCTTTCCACTGAATAGGACTGTTGTTAAGAACCTTTCGTACAGTTTGAATATAAGGAAAGTTAATGAATTGTGTACAAAACTTCTTTTGAAGGAAATCCGAGAGAATTGATATCAACTATAATATCACAAACAGTAAAAGAAGCAAATGGAAAACTAGACTCAGAATGTGAATTAGTAAAGAACAAGTAAGAAAAGGAACTGTTTTTTCATACAGGAATAACAGGAACAGTGCTTTGGACAAAACATTTTCAGACTGAAAAGGATTGCTGTTACGAATCTTTTGATCAATCTTTAAATATAAAGAAGATTATGCAACTTGTACAGAAAGTTCCATTGGAGCAAATGGGAGAGAATTTACATCAATTACAATGATCTGAAATGCAAGGGAAACAAAGGGAAACCTAGACTGAATACAATGGGAAATAGAGAAGAACAAATATCCAAAATAATGGAATTTTCAGTAGGAAATAACTTGAAGATTTCTCTACCCAGTAACCCTTTCCACTGAATAGGACTGTTGTTAAGAACCCTTTCGTACAGTTTGAATATAAGGAAGATAATGAATTGTGTACAAAACTTCTTTGGAAGAAAATCCGAGAGAATTGATATCAACTATAATATCACAAACAGTAAAAAAAGCAAAAAGAAAACTAGACTCAGAATGTGAATTAGTAAAGAACAAGTAAGAAAAGGTATTGTTTTTTCATACAGGAATAACAGGAACAGTGCTTTGGACAAAACATTTTCAGACTGAAAAGGATTGCTGTTACGAATCCTTTGATCAATCTTTAAATATAAAGAAGATTATGCAACTTGTACAGAAAGTTCCATTGGAGCAAATGGGAGAGAATTTACATCAATTAAAATGATCTGAAATGCAAGGGAAACAAAGGGAAACCTAGACGCAATACAATGGGAAATAGAGAAGAACAAATATCCAAAATAATGGAATTTTCAGTAGGAAATAACTTGAAGATTTCTCTACCCAGTAACCCTTTCCACTGAATAGGACTGTTGTTAAGAACCCTTTCGTACAGTTTGAATATAAGGAAGATAATGAATTGTGTACAAAACTTCTTTTGAAGAAAATCCGAGAGAATTGATATCAACTATAATATCACAAACAGTAAAAGAAGCAAATGGAAAACTAGACTCAGAATGTGAATTAGTAAAGAACAAGTAAGAAAAGGAACTGTTTTTTCATACAGGAATAACAGGAACAGTGCTTTGGACAAAACATTTTCAGACTGAAAAGGATTGCTGTTACGAATCTTTTGATCAATCTTTAAATATAAAGAAGATTATGCAACTTGTACAGAAAGTTCCATTGGAGCAAATGGGAGAGAATTTACATCAATTACAATGATCTGAAATGCAAGGGAAACAAAGGGAAACCTAGACTGAATACAATGGGAAATAGAGAAGAACAAATATCCAAAATAATGGAATTTTCAGTAGGAAATAACTTGAAGATTTCTTTACCCAGTAACCCTTTCCACTGAATAGGACTGTTGTTAAGAACCCTTTCGTACAGTTTGAATATAAGGAAGATAATGAATTGTGTACAAAACTTCTTTGGAAGAAAATCCGAGAGAATTGATATCAACTATAATATCACAAACAGTAAAAAAAGCAAATGGAAAACTAGACTCAGAATGTGAATTAGTAAAGAACAAGTAAGAAAAGGTATTGTTTTTTCATACAGGAATAACAGGAACAGTGCTTTGGACAAAACATTTTCAGACTGAAAAGGATTGCTGTTACGAATCCTTTGATCAATCTTTAAATATAAAGAAGATTATGCAACTTGTACAGAAAGTTCCATTGGAGCAAATGGGAGAGAATTTACATCAATCACAATGATCTGAAATGCAAGGGAAACAAAGGGAAACCTAGACGCAATACAATGGGAAATAGAGAAGAACAAATATCCAAAATAATGGAATTTTCAGTAGGAAATAACTTGAAGATTTCTCTACCCAGTAACCCTTTCCACTGAATAGGACTGTTGTT
The DNA here is from genome assembly GCF_048593235.1 of Sminthopsis crassicaudata. Lineage (NCBI taxonomy): Eukaryota > Metazoa > Chordata > Mammalia > Dasyuromorphia > Dasyuridae > Sminthopsis > Sminthopsis crassicaudata. The sequence continues at coordinate 204,396,174 of NC_133619.1, forward strand.
AAGAACCCTTTCGTACAGTTTGAATATAAGTAAGATAATGAATTGTGTACAAAACTTCTTTGGAAGAAAATCCGAGAGAATTGATATCAACTATAATATCACAAACAGTAAAAAAAGCAAATGGAAAACTAGACTCAGAATGTGAATTAGTAAAGAACAAGTAAGAAAAGGTATTGTTTTTTCATACAGGAATAACAGGAACAGTGCTTTGGACAAAACATTTTCAGACTGAAAAGGATTGCTGATACGAATCCTTTGATCAATCTTTAAATATAAAGAAGATTATGCAACTTGGACAGAAAGTTCCATTGGAGCAAATGGGAGAGAATTTACATCAATCACAATGATCTAAAATGCAAGGGAAACAAAGGGAAACCTAGACGCAATACAATGGGAAATAGAGAAGAACAAATATCCAAAATAATGGAATTTTCAATAGGAAATAACTTGAAGATTTCTCTACCCAGTCACCCTTTCCACTGAATAGGACTGTTGTTAAGAACCCTTTCGTACAGTTTGAATATAACGAAGATAATGAATTGTGTACAAAACTTCTTTTGAAGGAAATCCGAGAGAATTGATATCAACTATAATATCACAAACAGTAAAAGAAGCAAATGGAAAACTAGACTCAGAATGTGAATTAGTAAAGAACAAGTAAGAAAAGGAACTGTTTTTTCATACAGGAATAAAAGGAACAGTGCTTTGGACAAAACATTTTCAGACTGAAAAGGATTGCTGTTACGAATCCTTTGATCAATCTTTAAATATAAAGAAGATTATGCAACTTGTACAGAAAGTTCCATTGGAGCAAATGGGATAGAATTTACATCAATTACAATGATCTGAAATGCAAGGGAAACAAAGGGAAACCTAGACTCAATACAATGGGAAATAGAGAAGAACAAATATCCAAAATAATGGAATTTTCAGTAGGAAATAACTTGAAGATTTCTCTACCCAGTCACCCTTTCCACTGAATAGGACTGTTGTTAAGAACCCTTTCGTACAGTTTGAATATAAGGAAGATAATGAATTGTGTACAAAACTTCTTTTGAAGGAAATCCGAGAGAATTGATATCAACTATAATATCACAAACAGTAAAAGAAGCAAATGGAAAACTAGACTCAGAATGTGAATTAGTAAAGAACAAGTAAGAAAAGGAACTGTTTTTTCATACAGGAATAACAGGAACAGTGCTTTGGACAAAACATTTTCAGACTGAAAAGGATTGCTGTTACGAATCCTTTGATCAATCTTTAAATATAAAGAAGATTATGCAACTTGTACAGAAAGTTCCATTGGAGCAAATGGGAGAGAATTTACATCAATCACAATGATCTGAAATGCAAGGGAAACAAAGGGAAACCTAGACGCAATACAATGGGAAATAGAGAAGAACAAATATCCAAAATAATGGAATTTTCAGTAGGAAATAACTTGAAGATTTCTCTACCCAGTAACCCTTTCCACTGAATAGGACTGTTGTTAAGAACCCTTTCGTACAGTTTGAATATAAGGAAGATAATGAATTGTGTACAAAACTTCTTTGGAAGAAAATCCGAGAGAATTGATATCAACTATAATATCACAAACAGTAAAAGAAGCAAATGGAAAACTAGACTCAGAATGTGAATTAGTAAAGAACAAGTAAGAAAAGGAATTGTTTTTTCAAAAAGGAATAACAGGAACAGTGCTTTGGACAAAACATTTTCAGACTGAAAAGGATTGCTGTTACGAATCTTTTGATCAATCTTTAAATATAAAGAAGATTATGCAACTTGTACAGAAAGTTCCATTGGAGCAAATGGGAGAGAATTTACATCAATTACAATGATCTGAAATGCAAGGGAAACAAAGGGAAACCTAGACTGAATACAATGGGAAATAGAGAAGAACAAATATCCAAAATAATGGAATTTTCAGTAGGAAATAACTTGAAGATTTCTCTACCCAGTAACCCTTTCCACTGAATAGGACTGTTGTTAAGAACCCTTTCGTACAGTTTGAATATAACGAAGATAATGAATTGTGTACAAAACTTCTTTTGAAGGAAATCCGAGAGAATTGATATCAACTATAATATCACAAACAGTAAAAGAAGCAAATGGAAAACTAGATTCAGAATGTGAATTAGTAAAGAACAAGTAAGAAAAGGACCTGTTTTTTCATACAGGAATAAAAGGAACAGTGCTTTGGACAAAACATTTTCAGACTGAAAAGGATTGCTGTTACGAATCCTTTGATCAATCTTTAAATATAAAGAAGATTATGCAACTTGTACAGAAAGTTCCATTGGAGCAAATGGGATAGAATTTACATCAATTACAATGATCTGAAATGCAAGGGAAACAAAGGGAAACCTAGACTCAATACAATGGGAAATAGAGAAGAACAAATATCCAAAATAATGGAATTTTCAGTAGGAAATAACTTGAAGATTTCTCTACCCAGTCACCCTTTCCACTGAATAGGACTGTTGTTAAGAACCTTTCGTACAGTTTGAATATAAGGAAAGTTAATGAATTGTGTACAAAACTTCTTTTGAAGGAAATCCGAGAGAATTGATATCAACTATAATATCACAAACAGTAAAAGAAGCAAATGGAAAACTAGACTCAGAATGTGAATTAGTAAAGAACAAGTAAGAAAAGGAACTGTTTTTTCATACAGGAATAACAGGAACAGTGCTTTGGACAAAACATTTTCAGACTGAAAAGGATTGCTGTTACGAATCTTTTGATCAATCTTTAAATATAAAGAAGATTATGCAACTTGTACAGAAAGTTCCATTGGAGCAAATGGGAGAGAATTTACATCAATTACAATGATCTGAAATGCAAGGGAAACAAAGGGAAACCTAGACTGAATACAATGGGAAATAGAGAAGAACAAATATCCAAAATAATGGAATTTTCAGTAGGAAATAACTTGAAGATTTCTCTACCCAGTAACCCTTTCCACTGAATAGGACTGTTGTTAAGAACCCTTTCGTACAGTTTGAATATAAGGAAGATAATGAATTGTGTACAAAACTTCTTTGGAAGAAAATCCGAGAGAATTGATATCAACTATAATATCACAAACAGTAAAAAAAGCAAAAAGAAAACTAGACTCAGAATGTGAATTAGTAAAGAACAAGTAAGAAAAGGTATTGTTTTTTCATACAGGAATAACAGGAACAGTGCTTTGGACAAAACATTTTCAGACTGAAAAGGATTGCTGTTACGAATCCTTTGATCAATCTTTAAATATAAAGAAGATTATGCAACTTGTACAGAAAGTTCCATTGGAGCAAATGGGAGAGAATTTACATCAATTAAAATGATCTGAAATGCAAGGGAAACAAAGGGAAACCTAGACGCAATACAATGGGAAATAGAGAAGAACAAATATCCAAAATAATGGAATTTTCAGTAGGAAATAACTTGAAGATTTCTCTACCCAGTAACCCTTTCCACTGAATAGGACTGTTGTTAAGAACCCTTTCGTACAGTTTGAATATAAGGAAGATAATGAATTGTGTACAAAACTTCTTTTGAAGAAAATCCGAGAGAATTGATATCAACTATAATATCACAAACAGTAAAAGAAGCAAATGGAAAACTAGACTCAGAATGTGAATTAGTAAAGAACAAGTAAGAAAAGGAACTGTTTTTTCATACAGGAATAACAGGAACAGTGCTTTGGACAAAACATTTTCAGACTGAAAAGGATTGCTGTTACGAATCTTTTGATCAATCTTTAAATATAAAGAAGATTATGCAACTTGTACAGAAAGTTCCATTGGAGCAAATGGGAGAGAATTTACATCAATTACAATGATCTGAAATGCAAGGGAAACAAAGGGAAACCTAGACTGAATACAATGGGAAATAGAGAAGAACAAATATCCAAAATAATGGAATTTTCAGTAGGAAATAACTTGAAGATTTCTTTACCCAGTAACCCTTTCCACTGAATAGGACTGTTGTTAAGAACCCTTTCGTACAGTTTGAATATAAGGAAGATAATGAATTGTGTACAAAACTTCTTTGGAAGAAAATCCGAGAGAATTGATATCAACTATAATATCACAAACAGTAAAAAAAGCAAATGGAAAACTAGACTCAGAATGTGAATTAGTAAAGAACAAGTAAGAAAAGGTATTGTTTTTTCATACAGGAATAACAGGAACAGTGCTTTGGACAAAACATTTTCAGACTGAAAAGGATTGCTGTTACGAATCCTTTGATCAATCTTTAAATATAAAGAAGATTATGCAACTTGTACAGAAAGTTCCATTGGAGCAAATGGGAGAGAATTTACATCAATCACAATGATCTGAAATGCAAGGGAAACAAAGGGAAACCTAGACGCAATACAATGGGAAATAGAGAAGAACAAATATCCAAAATAATGGAATTTTCAGTAGGAAATAACTTGAAGATTTCTCTACCCAGTAACCCTTTCCACTGAATAGGACTGTTGTTAAGAACCCTTTCGTACAGTTTGAATATAAGTAAGATAATGAATTGTGTACAAAACTTCTTTGGAAGAAAATCCGAGAGAATTGATATCAACTATAATATCACAAACAGTAAAAAAAGCAAATGGAAAACTAGACTCAGAATGTGAATTAGTAAAGAACAAGTAAGAAAAGGTATTGTTTTTTCATACAGGAATAACAGGAACAGTGCTTTGGACAAAACATTTTCAGACTGAAAAGGATTGCTGATACGAATCCTTTGATCAATCTTTAAATATAAAGAAGATTATGCAACTTGGACAGAAAGTTCCATTGGAGCAAATGGGAGAGAATTTACATCAATCACAATGATCTAAAATGCAAGGGAAACAAAGGGAAACCTAGACGCAATACAATGGGAAATAGAGAAGAACAAATATCCAAAATAATGGAATTTTCAATAGGAAATAACTTGAAGATTTCTCTACCCAGTCACCCTTTCCACTGAATAGGACTGTTGTTAAGAACCCTTTCGTACAGTTTGAATATAACGAAGATAATGAATTGTGTACAAAACTTCTTTTGAAGGAAATCCGAGAGAATTGATATCAACTATAATATCACAAACAGTAAAAGAAGCAAATGGAAAACTAGACTCAGAATGTGAATTAGTAAAGAACAAGTAAGAAAAGGAACTGTTTTTTCATACAGGAATAAAAGGAACAGTGCTTTGGACAAAACATTTTCAGACTGAAAAGGATTGCTGTTACGAATCCTTTGATCAATCTTTAAATATAAAGAAGATGATGCAACTTGTACAGAAAGTTCCATTGGAGCAAATGGGATAGAATTTACATCAATTACAATGATCTGAAATGCAAGGGAAACAAAGGGAAACCTAGACTCAATACAATGGGAAATAGAGAAGAACAAATATCCAAAATAATGGAATTTTCAGTAGGAAATAACTTGAAGATTTCTCTACCCAGTCACCCTTTCCACTGAATAGGACTGTTGTTAAGAACCCTTTCGTACAGTTTGAATATAAGGAAGATAATGAATTGTGTACAAAACTTCTTTTGAAGGAAATCCGAGAGAATTGATATCAACTATAATATCACAAACAGTAAAAGAAGCAAATGGAAAACTAGACTCAGAATGTGAATTAGTAAAGAACAAGTAAGAAAAGGAACTGTTTTTTCATACAGGAATAACAGGAACAGTGCTTTGGACAAAACATTTTCAGACTGAAAAGGATTGCTGTTACGAATCCTTTGATCAATCTTTAAATATAAAGAAGATTATGCAACTTGTACAGAAAGTTCCATTGGAGCAAATGGGAGAGAATTTACATCAATCACAATGATCTGAAATGCAAGGGAAACAAAGGGAAACCTAGACGCAATACAATGGGAAATAGAGAAGAACAAATATCCAAAATAATGGAATTTTCAGTAGGAAATAACTTGAAGATTTCTCTACCCAGTAACCCTTTCCACTGAATAGGACTGTTGTTAAGAACCCTTTCGTACAGTTTGAATATAAGGAAGATAATGAATTGTGTACAAAACTTCTTTGGAAGAAAATCCGAGAGAATTGATATCAACTATAATATCACAAACAGTAAAAGAAGCAAATGGAAAACTAGACTCAGAATGTGAATTAGTAAAGAACAAGTAAGAAAAGGAATTGTTTTTTCAAAAAGGAATAACAGGAACAGTGCTTTGGACAAAACATTTTCAGACTGAAAAGGATTGCTGTTACGAATCTTTTGATCAATCTTTAAATATAAAGAAGATTATGCAACTTGTACAGAAAGTTCCATTGGAGCAAATGGGAGAGAATTTACATCAATTACAATGATCTGAAATGCAAGGGAAACAAAGGGAAACCTAGACTGAATACAATGGGAAATAGAGAAGAACAAATATCCAAAATAATGGAATTTTCAGTAGGAAATAACTTGAAGATTTCTCTACCCAGTAACCCTTTCCACTGAATAGGACTGTTGTTAAGAACCCTTTCGTACAGTTTGAATATAAGGAAGATAATGAATTGTGTACAAAACTTCTTTGGAAGAAAATCCGAGAGAATTGATATCAACTATAATATCACAAACAGTAAAAAAAGCAAATGGAAAACTAGACTCAGAATGTGAATTAGTAAAGAACAAGTAAGAAAAGGTATTGTTTTTTCATACAGGAATAACAGGAACAGTGCTTTGGACAAAATATTTTCAGACTGAAAAGGATTGCTGTTACGAATCCTTTGATCAATCTTTAAATATAAAGAAGATTATGCAACTTGTACAGAAAGTTCCATTGGAGCAAATGGGAGAGAATTTACATCAATCACAATGATCTGAAATGCAAGGGAAACAAAGGGAAACCTAGACGCAATACAATGGGAAATAGAGAAGAACAAATATCCAAAATAATGGAATTTTCAGTAGGAAATAACTTGAAGATTTCTCTACCCAGTAACCCTTTCCACTGAATAGGACTGTTGTTAAGAACCCTTTCGTACAGTTTGAATATAAGGAAGATAATGAATTGTGTACAAAACTTCTTTGGAAGAAAATCCGAGAGAATTGATATCAACTATAATATCACAAACAGTAAAAGAAGCAAATGGAAAACTAGACTCAGAATGTGAATTAGTAAAGAACAAGTAAGAAAAGGAATTGTTTTTTCAAAAAGGAATAACAGGAACAGTGCTTTGGACAAAACATTTTCAGACTGAAAAGGATTGCTGTTACGAATCCTTTGATCAATCTTTAAATATAAAGAAGATTATGCAACTTGTACAGAAAGTTCCATTGGAGCAAATGGGAGAGAATTTCCATCAATTACAATGATCTGAAATGCAAGGGAAACAAAGGGAAACCTAGACTGAATACAATGGGAAATAGAGAAGAACAAATATCCAAAATAATGGAATTTTCAATAGGAAATAACTGGAAAATTTCTCTATCCAGTCACCCTTTCCACTGAATAGGACTGTTGTTAAGAACCTTTCGTACAGTTTGAATATAAGGAAGATAATGAATTGTGTACAAAACTTCTTTTGAAGGAAATCCGAGAGAATTGATATCAACTATAATATCACAAACAGTAAAAGAAGCAAATGGAAAACTAGACTCAGAATGTGAATTAGTAAAGAACAAGTAAGAAAAGGACCTGTTTTTTCATACAGGAATAAAAGGAACAGTGCTTTGGACAAAACATTTTCAGACTGAAAAGGATTGCTGTTACGAATCCTTTGATCAATCTTTAAATATAAAGAAGATTATGCAACTTGTACAGAAAGTTCCATTGGAGCAAATGGGATAGAATTTACATCAATTACAATGATCTGAAATGCAAGGGAAACAAAGGGAAACCTAGACTCAATACAATGGGAAATAGAGAAGAACAAATATCCAAAATAATGGAATTTTCAGTAGGAAATAACTTGAAGATTTCTCTACCCAGTCACCCTTTCCACTGAATAGGACTGTTGTTAAGAACCTTTCGTACAGTTTGAATATAAGGAAAGTTAATGAATTGTGTACAAAACTTCTTTTGAAGGAAATCCGAGAGAATTGATATCAACTATAATATCACAAACAGTAAAAGAAGCAAATGGAAAACTAGACTCAGAATGTGAATTAGTAAAGAACAAGTAAGAAAAGGAACTGTTTTTTCATACAGGAATAACAGGAACAGTGCTTTGGACAAAACATTTTCAGACTGAAAAGGATTGCTGTTACGAATCTTTTGATCAATCTTTAAATATAAAGAAGATTATGCAACTTGTACAGAAAGTTCCATTGGAGCAAATGGGAGAGAATTTACATCAATTACAATGATCTGAAATGCAAGGGAAACAAAGGGAAACCTAGACTGAATACAATGGGAAATAGAGAAGAACAAATATCCAAAATAATGGAATTTTCAGTAGGAAATAACTTGAAGATTTCTCTACCCAGTAACCCTTTCCACTGAATAGGACTGTTGTTAAGAACCCTTTCGTACAGTTTGAATATAAGGAAGATAATGAATTGTGTACAAAACTTCTTTTGAAGAAAATCCGAGAGAATTGATATCAACTATAATATCACAAACAGTAAAAGAAGCAAATGGAAAACTAGACTCAGAATGTGAATTAGTAAAGAACAAGTAAGAAAAGGAATTGTTTTTTCAAAAAGGAATAACAGGAACAGTGCTTTGGACAAAACATTTTCAGACTGAAAAGGATTGCTGTTACGAATCCTTTGATCAATCTTTAAATATAAAGAAGATTATGCAACTTGTACAGAAAGTTCCATTGGAGCAAATGGGAGAGAATTTCCATCAATTACAATGATCTGAAATGCAAGGGAAACAAAGGGAAACCTAGACGCAATACAATGGGAAATAGAGAAGAACAAATATCCAAAATAATGGAATTTTCAATAGGAAATAACTGGAAAATTTCTCTATCCAGTCACCCTTTCCACTGAATAGGACTGTTGTTAAGAACCTTTCGTACAGTTTGAATATAAGGAAGATAATGAATTGTGTACAAAACTTCTTTTGAAGGAAATCCGAGAGAATTGATATCAACTATAATATCACAAACAGTAAAAGAAGCAAATGGAAAACTAGACTCAGAATGTGAATTAGTAAAGAACAAGTAAGAAAAGGAACTGTTTTTTCATACAGGAATAAAAGGAACAGTGCTTTGGACAAAACATTTTCAGACTGAAAAGGATTGCTGTTACGAATCCTTTGATCAATCTTTAAATATAAAGAAGATTATGCAACTTGTACAGAAAGTTCCATTGGAGCAAATGGGATAGAATTTACATCAATTACAATGATCTGAAATGCAAGGGAAACAAAGGGAAACCTAGACTCAATACAATGGGAAATAGAGAAGAACAAATATCCAAAATAATGGAATTTTCAGTAGGAAATAACTTGAAGATTTCTCTACCCAGTCACCCTTTCCACTGAATAGGACTGTTGTTAAGAACCTTTCGTACAGTTTGAATATAAGGAAAGTTAATGAATTGTGTACAAAACTTCTTTTGAAGGAAATCCGAGAGAATTGATATCAACTATAATATCACAAACAGTAAAAGAAGCAAATGGAAAACTAGACTCAGAATGTGAATTAGTAAAGAACAAGTAAGAAAAGGAACTGTTTTTTCATACAGGAATAACAGGAACAGTGCTTTGGACAAAACATTTTCAGACTGAAAAGGATTGCTGTTACGAATCCTTTGATCAATCTTTAAATATAAAGAAGATTATGCAACTTGTACAGAAAGTTCCATTGGAGCAAATGGGAGAGAATTTACATCAATCACAATGATCTGAAATGCAAGGGAAACAAAGGGAAACCTAGACGCAATACAATGGGAAATAGAGAAGAACAAATATCCAAAATAATGGAATTTTCAGTAGGAAATAACTTGAAGATTTCTCTACCCAGTAACCCTTTCCACTGAATAGGACTGTTGTTAAGAACCCTTTCGTACAGTTTGAATATAAGGAAGATAATGAATTGTGTACAAAACTTCTTTGGAAGAAAATCCGAGAGAATTGATATCAACTATAATATCACAAACAGTAAAAGAAGCAAATGGAAAACTAGACTCAGAATGTGAATTAGTAAAGAACAAGTAAGAAAAGGAATTGTTTTTTCAAAAAGGAATAACAGGAACAGTGCTTTGGAAAAAACATTTTCAGACTGAAAAGGATTGCTGTTACGAATCCTTTGATCAATCTTTAAATATAAAGAAGATTATGCAACTTGTACAGAAAGTTCCATTGGAGCAAATGGGAGAGAATTTCCATCAATTACAATGATCTGAAATGCAAGGGAAACAAAGGGAAACCTAGACGCAATACAATGGGAAATAGAGAAGAACAAATATCCAAAATAATGGAATTTTCAATAGGAAATAACTGGAAAATTTCTCTATCCAGTCACCCTTTCCACTGAATAGGACTGTTGTTAAGAACCTTTCGTACAGTTTGAATATAAGGAAGATAATGAATTGTGTACAAAACTTCTTTTGAAGGAAATCCGAGAGAATTGATATCAACTATAATATCACAAACAGTAAAAGAAGCAAATGGAAAACTAGACTCAGAATGTGAATTAGTAAAGAACAAGTAAGAAAAGGACCTGTTTTTTCATACAGGAATAAAAGGAACAGTGCTTTGGACAAAACATTTTCAGACTGAAAAGGATTGCTGTTACGAATCCTTTGATCAATCTTTAAATATAAAGAAGATTATGCAACTTGTACAGAAAGTTCCATTGGAGCAAATGGGATAGAATTTACATCAATTACAATGATCTGAAATGCAAGGGAAACAAAGGGAAACCTAGACTCAATACAATGGGAAATAGAGAAGAACAAATATCCAAAATAATGGAATTTTCAGTAGGAAATAACTTGAAGATTTCTCTACCCAGTCACCCTTTCCACTGAATAGGACTGTTGTTAAGAACCTTTCGTACAGTTTGAATATAAGGAAAGTTAATGAATTGTGTACAAAACTTCTTTTGAAGGAAATCCGAGAGAATTGATATCAACTATAATATCACAAACAGTAAAAGAAGCAAATGGAAAACTAGACTCAGAATGTGAATTAGTAAAGAACAAGTAAGAAAAGGAACTGTTTTTTCATACAGGAATAACAGGAACAGTGCTTTGGACAAAACATTTTCAGACTGAAAAGGATTGCTGTTACGAATCTTTTGATCAATCTTTAAATATAAAGAAGATTATGCAACTTGTACAGAAAGTTCCATTGGAGCAAATGGGAGAGAATTTACATCAATTACAATGATCTGAAATGCAAGGGAAACAAAGGGAAACCTAGACTGAATACAATGGGAAATAGAGAAGAACAAATATCCAAAATAATGGAATTTTCAGTAGGAAATAACTTGAAGATTTCTCTACCCAGTAACCCTTTCCACTGAATAGGACTGTTGTTAAGAACCCTTTCGTACAGTTTGAATATAAGGAAGATAATGAATTGTGTACAAAACTTCTTTGGAAGAAAATCCGAGAGAATTGATATCAACTATAATATCACAAACAGTAAAAAAAGCAAATGGAAAACTAGACTCAGAATGTGAATTAGTAAAGAACAAGTAAGAAAAGGTATTGTTTTTTCATACAGGAATAACAGGAACAGTGCTTTGGACAAAACATTTTCAGACTGAAAAGGATTGCTGTTACGAATCCTTTGATCAATCTTTAAATATAAAGAAGATTATGCAACTTGTACAGAAAGTTCCATTGGAGCAAATGGGAGAGAATTTACATCAATTAAAATGATCTGAAATGCAAGGGAAACAAAGGGAAACCTAGACGCAATACAATGGGAAATAGAGAAGAACAAATATCCAAAATAATGGAATTTTCAGTAGGAAATAACTTGAAGATTTCTCTACCCAGTAACCCTTTCCACTGAATAGGACTGTTGTTAAGAACCCTTTCGTACAGTTTGAATATAAGGAAGATAATGAATTGTGTACAAAACTTCTTTTGAAGAAAATCCGAGAGAATTGATATCAACTATAATATCACAAACAGTAAAAGAAGCAAATGGAAAACTAGACTCAGAATGTGAATTAGTAAAGAACAAGTAAGAAAAGGAATTGTTTTTTCAAAAAGGAATAACAGGAACAGTGCTTTGGACAAAACATTTTCAGACTGAAAAGGATTGCTGTTACGAATCTTTTGATCAATCTTTAAATATAAAGAAGATTATGCAACTTGTACAGAAAGTTCCATTGGAGCAAATGGGAGAGAATTTCCATCAATTACAATGATCTGAAATGCAAGGGAAACAAAGGGAAACCTAGACGCAATACAATGGGAAATAGAGAAGAACAAATATCCAAAATAATGGAATTTTCAATAGGAAATAACTGGAAAATTTCTCTATCCAGTCACCCTTTCCACTGAATAGGACTGTTGTTAAGAACCTTTCGTACAGTTTGAATATAAGGAAGATAATGAATTGTGTACAAAACTTCTTTTGAAGGAAATCCGAGAGAATTGATATCAACTATAATATCACAAACAGTAAAAGAAGCAAATGGAAAACTAGACTCAGAATGTGAATTAGTAAAGAACAAGTAAGAAAAGGAACTGTTTTTTCATACAGGAATAAAAGGAACAGTGCTTTGGACAAAACATTTTCAGACTGAAAAGGATTGCTGTTACGAATCCTTTGATCAATCTTTAAATATAAAGAAGATTATGCAACTTGTACAGAAAGTTCCATTGGAGCAAATGGTATAGAATTTACATCAATTACAATGATCTGAAATGCAAGGGAAACAAAGGGAAACCTAGACTCAATACAATGGGAAATAGAGAAGAACAAATATCCAAAATAATGGAATTTTCAGTAGGAAATAACTTGAAGATTTCTCTACCCAGTCACCCTTTCCACTGAATAGGACTGTTGTTAAGAACCTTTCGTACAGTTTGAATATAAGGAAAGTTAATGAATTGTGTACAAAACTTCTTTTGAAGGAAATCCGAGAGAATTGATATCAACTATAATATCACAAACAGTAAAAGAAGCAAATGGAAAACTAGACTCAGAATGTGAATTAGTAAAGAACAAGTAAGAAAAGGAACTGTTTTTTCATACAGGAATAACAGGAACAGTGCTTTGGACAAAACATTTTCAGACTGAAAAGGATTGCTGTTACGAATCCTTTGATCAATCTTTAAATATAAAGAAGATTATGCAACTTGTACAGAAAGTTCCATTGGAGCAAATGGGAGAGAATTTACATCAATCACAATGATCTGAAATGCAAGGGAAACAAAGGGAAACCTAGACGCAATACAATGGGAAATAGAGAAGAACAAATATCCAAAATAATGGAATTTTCAGTAGGAAATAACTTGAAGATTTCTCTACCCAGTAACCCTTTCCACTGAATAGGACTGTTGTTAAGAACCCTTTCGTACAGTTTGAATATAAGGAAGATAATGAATTGTGTACAAAACTTCTTTGGAAGAAAATCCGAGAGAATTGATATCAACTATAATATCACAAACAGTAAAAAAAGCAAATGGAAAACTAGACTCAGAATGTGAATTAGTAAAGAACAAGTAAGAAAAGGTATTGTTTTTTCATACAGGAATAACAGGAACAGTGCTTTGGACAAAACATTTTCAGACTGAAAAGGATTGCTGTTACGAATCCTTTGATCAATCTTTAAATATAAAGAAGATTATGCAACTTGTACAGAAAGTTCCATTGGAGCAAATGGGAGAGAATTTACATCAATCACAATGATCTGAAATGCAAGGGAAACAAAGGGAAACCTAGACGCAATACAATGGAAAATAGAGAAGAACAAATATCCAAAATAATGGAATTTTCAATAGGAAATAACTTGAAGATTTCTCTGCCCAGTCACCCTTTCCACTGAATAGGACTGTTGTTAAGAACCCTTTCGTACAGTTTGAATATAACGAAGATAATGAATTGTGTACAAAACTTCTTTTGAAGGAAATCCGAGAGAATTGATATCAACTATAATATCACAAACAGTAAAAGAAGCAAAAGGAAAACTAGACTCAGAATGTGAATTAGTAAAAAACAAGTAAGAAAAGGAACTGTTTTTTCATACAGGAATAACAGGAACAGTGCTTTGGACAAAACATTTTCAGACTGAAAAGGATTGCTGTTACGAATCCTTTGATCAATCTTTAAATATAAAGAAGATTATGCAACTTGTACAGAAAGTTCCATTGGAGCAAATGGGAGAGAATTTACATCAATCACAATGATCTGAAATGCAAGGGAAACAAAGGGAAACCTAGACGCAATACACTGGGAAATAGAGAAGAACAAATATCCAAAATAATGGAATTTTCAATAGGAAATAACTTGAAGATTTCTCTACCCAGTCACCCTTTCCACTGAATAGGACTGTTGTTAAGAACCCTTTCGTACAGTTTGAATATAACGAAGATAATGAATTGTGTACAAAACTTCTTTTGAAGGAAATCCGAGAGAATTGATATCAACTATAATATCACAAACAGTAAAAGAAGCAAATGGAAAACTAGACTCAGAATGTGAATTAGTAAAAAACAAGTAAGAAAAGGAACTGTTTTTTCATACAGGAATAACAGGAACAGTGCTTTGGACAAAACATTTTCAGACTGAAAAGGATTGCTGTTATGAATCCTTTGATCAATCTTTAAATATAAAGAAGATTATGCAACTTGTACAGAAAGTTCCATTGGAGCAAATGGGAGAGAATTTACATCAATTACAATGATCTGAAATGCAAGGGAAACAAAGGGAAAACTAGACTCAATACAATGGGAAATAGAGAAGAACAAATATCCAAAATAATGGAATTTTCAGTAGGAAATAACTTGAAGATTTCTCTACCCAGTCACCCTTTCCACTGAATAGGACTGTTGTTAAGAACCCTTTCGTACAGTTTGAATATAACGAAGATAATGAATTGTGTACAAAACTTCTTTTGAAGGAAATCCGAGAGAATTGATATCAACTATAATATCACAAACAGTAAAAGAAGCAAATGGAAAACTAGACTCAGAATGTGAATTAGTAAAGAACAAGTAAGAAAAGGAATTGTTTTTTCAAAAAGGAATAACAGGAACAGTGCTTTGGACAAAACATTTTCAGACTGAAAAGGATTGCTGTTACGAATCCTTTGATCAATCTTTAAATATAAAGAAGATTATGCAACTTGTACAGAAAGTTCCATTGGAGCAAATGGGAGAGAATTTCCATCAATTACAATGATCTGAAATGCAAGGGAAACAAAGGGAAACCTAGACGCAATACAATGGGAAATAGAGAAGAACAAATATCCAAAATAATGGAATTTTCAATAGGAAATAACTGGAAAATTTCTCTATCCAGTCACCCTTTCCACTGAATAGGACTGTTGTTAAGAACCTTTCGTACAGTTTGAATATAAGGAAGATAATGAATTGTGTACAAAACTTCTTTTGAAGGAAATCCGAGAGAATTGATATCAACTATAATATCACAAACAGTAAAAGAAGCAAATGGAAAACTAGACTCAGAATGTGAATTAGTAAAGAACAAGTAAGAAAAGGAACTGTTTTTTCATACAGGAATAAAAGGAACAGTGCTTTGGACAAAACATTTTCAGACTGAAAAGGATTGCTGTTACGAATCCTTTGATCAATCTTTAAATATAAAGAAGATTATGCAACTTGTACAGAAAGTTCCATTGGAGCAAATGGGATAGAATTTACATCAATTACAATGATCTGAAATGCAAGGGAAACAAAGGGAAACCTAGACTCAATACAATGGGAAATAGAGAAGAACAAATATCCAAAATAATGGAATTTTCAGTAGGAAATAACTTGAAGATTTCTCTACCCAGTCACCCTTTCCACTGAATAGGACTGTTGTTAAGAACCTTTCGTACAGTTTGAATATAAGGAAAGTTAATGAATTGTGTACAAAACTTCTTTTGAAGGAAATCCGAGAGAATTGATATCAACTATAATATCACAAACAGTAAAAGAAGCAAATGGAAAACTAGACTCAGAATGTGAATTAGTAAAGAACAAGTAAGAAAAGGAACTGTTTTTTCATACAGGAATAACAGGAACAGTGCTTTGGACAAAACATTTTCAGACTGAAAAGGATTGCTGTTACGAATCCTTTGATCAATCTTTAAATATAAAGAAGATTATGCAACTTGTACAGAAAGTTCCATTGGAGCAAATGGGAGAGAATTTACATCAATCACAATGATCTGAAATGCAAGGGAAACAAAGGGAAACCTAGACGCAATACAATGGGAAATAGAGAAGAACAAATATCCAAAATAATGGAATTTTCAGTAGGAAATAACTTGAAGATTTCTCTACCCAGTAACCCTTTCCACTGAATAGGACTGTTGTTAAGAACCCTTTCGTACAGTTTGAATATAAGGAAGATAATGAATTGTGTACAAAACTTCTTTGGAAGAAAATCCGAGAGAATTGATATCAACTATAATATCACAAACAGTAAAAGAAGCAAATGGAAAACTAGACTCAGAATGTGAATTAGTAAAGAACAAGTAAGAAAAGGAATTGTTTTTTCAAAAAGGAATAACAGGAACAGTGCTTTGGAAAAAACATTTTCAGACTGAAAAGGATTGCTGTTACGAATCCTTTGATCAATCTTTAAATATAAAGAAGATTATGCAACTTGTACAGAAAGTTCCATTGGAGCAAATGGGAGAGAATTTCCATCAATTACAATGATCTGAAATGCAAGGGAAACAAAGGGAAACCTAGACGCAATACAATGGGAAATAGAGAAGAACAAATATCCAAAATAATGGAATTTTCAATAGGAAATAACTGGAAAATTTCTCTATCCAGTCACCCTTTCCACTGAATAGGACTGTTGTTAAGAACCTTTCGTACAGTTTGAATATAAGGAAGATAATGAATTGTGTACAAAACTTCTTTTGAAGGAAATCCGAGAGAATTGATATCAACTATAATATCACAAACAGTAAAAGAAGCAAATGGAAAACTAGACTCAGAATGTGAATTAGTAAAGAACAAGTAAGAAAAGGACCTGTTTTTTCATACAAGAATAAAAGGAACAGTGCTTTGGACAAAACATTTTCAGACTGAAAAGGATTGCTGTTACGAATCCTTTGATCAATCTTTAAATATAAAGAAGATTATGCAACTTGTACAGAAAGTTCCATTGGAGCAAATGGGATAGAATTTACATCAATTACAATGATCTGAAATGCAAGGGAAACAAAGGGAAACCTAGACTCAATACAATGGGAAATAGAGAAGAACAAATATCCAAAATAATGGAATTTTCAGTAGGAAATAACTTGAAGATTTCTCTACCCAGTCACCCTTTCCACTGAATAGGACTGTTGTTAAGAACCTTTCGTACAGTTTGAATATAAGGAAAGTTAATGAATTGTGTACAAAACTTCTTTTGAAGGAAATCCGAGAGAATTGATATCAACTATAATATCACAAACAGTAAAAGAAGCAAATGGAAAACTAGACTCAGAATGTGAATTAGTAAAGAACAAGTAAGAAAAGGAACTGTTTTTTCATACAGGAATAACAGGAACAGTGCTTTGGACAAAACATTTTCAGACTGAAAAGGATTGCTGTTACGAATCTTTTGATCAATCTTTAAATATAAAGAAGATTATGCAACTTGTACAGAAAGTTCCATTGGAGCAAATGGGAGAGAATTTACATCAATTACAATGATCTGAAATGCAAGGGAAACAAAGGGAAACCTAGACTGAATACAATGGGAAATAGAGAAGAACAAATATCCAAAATAATGGAATTTTCAGTAGGAAATAACTTGAAGATTTCTCTACCCAGTAACCCTTTCCACTGAATAGGACTGTTGTTAAGAACCCTTTCGTACAGTTTGAATATAAGGAAGATAATGAATTGTGTACAAAACTTCTTTGGAAGAAAATCCGAGAGAATTGATATCAACTATAATATCACAAACAGTAAAAAAAGCAAATGGAAAACTAGACTCAGAATGTGAATTAGTAAAGAACAAGTAAGAAAAGGTATTGTTTTTTCATACAGGAATAACAGGAACAGTGCTTTGGACAAAACATTTTCAGACTGAAAAGGATTGCTGTTACGAATCCTTTGATCAATCTTTAAATATAAAGAAGATTATGCAACTTGTACAGAAAGTTCCATTGGAGCAAATGGGAGAGAATTTACATCAATCACAATGATCTGAAATGCAAGGGAAACAAAGGGAAACCTAGACGCAATACAATGGGAAATAGAGAAGAACAAATATCCAAAATAATGGAATTTTCAGTAGGAAATAACTTGAAGATTTCTCTACCCAGTAACCCTTTCCACTGAATAGGACTATTGTTAAGAACCCTTTCGTACAGTTTGAATATAAGGAAGATAATGAATTGTGTACAAAACTTCTTTTGAAGAAAATCCGAGAGAATTGATATCAACTATAATATCACAAACAGTAAAAGAAGCAAATGGAAAACTAGACTCAGAATGTGAATTAGTAAAGAACAAGTAAGAAAAGGAATTGTTTTTTCAAAAAGGAATAACAGGAACAGTGCTTTGGACAAAACATTTTCAGACTGAAAAGGATTGCTGTTACGAATCCTTTGATCAATATTTAAATATAAAGAAGATTATGCAACTTGTACAGAAAGTTCCATTGGAGCAAATGGGAGAGAATTTCCATCAATTACAATGATCTGAAATGCAAGGGAAACAAAGGGAAACCTAGACGCAATACAATGGGAAATAGAGAAGAACAAATATCCAAAATAATGGAATTTTCAATAGGAAATAACTGGAAAATTTCTCTATCCAGTCACCCTTTCCACTGAATAGGACTGTTGTTAAGAACCTTTCGTACAGTTTGAATATAAGGAAGATAATGAATTGTGTACAAAACTTCTTTTGAAGGAAATCCGAGAGAATTGATATCAACTATAATATCACAAACAGTAAAAGAAGCAAATGGAAAACTAGACTCAGAATGTGAATTAGTAAAGAACAAGTAAGAAAAGGAACTGTTTTTTCATACAGGAATAAAAGGAACAGTGCTTTGGACAAAACATTTTCAGACTGAAAAGGATTGCTGTTACGAATCCTTTGATCAATCTTTAAATATAAAGAAGATTATGCAACTTGTACAGAAAGTTCCATTGGAGCAAATGGGATAGAATTTACATCAATTACAATGATCTGAAATGCAAGGGAAACAAAGGGAAACCTAGACTCAATACAATGGGAAATAGAGAAGAACAAATATCCAAAATAATGGAATTTTCAGTAGGAAATAACTTGAAGATTTCTCTACCCAGTCACCCTTTCCACTGAATAGGACTGTTGTTAAGAACCTTTCGTACAGTTTGAATATAAGGAAAGTTAATGAATTGTGTACAAAACTTCTTTTGAAGGAAATCCGAGAGAATTGATATCAACTATAATATCACAAACAGTAAAAGAAGCAAATGGAAAACTAGACTCAGAATGTGAATTAGTAAAGAACAAGTAAGAAAAGGAACTGTTTTTTCATACAGGAATAACAGGAACAGTGCTTTGGACAAAACATTTTCAGACTGAAAAGGATTGCTGTTACGAATCCTTTGATCAATCTTTAAATATAAAGAAGATTATGCAACTTGTACAGAAAGTTCCATTGGAGCAAATGGGAGAGAATTTACATCAATCACAATGATCTGAAATGCAAGGGAAACAAAGGGAAACCTAGACGCAATACAATGGGAAATAGAGAAGAACAAATATCCAAAATAATGGAATTTTCAGTAGGAAATAACTTGAAGATTTCTCTACCCAGTAACCCTTTCCACTGAATAGGACTGTTGTTAAGAACCCTTTCGTACAGTTTGAATATAAGGAAGATAATGAATTGTGTACAAAACTTCTTTGGAAGAAAATCCGAGAGAATTGATATCAACTATAATATCACAAACAGTAAAAAAAGCAAATGGAAAACTAGACTCAGAATGTGAATTAGTAAAGAACAAGTAAGAAAAGGTATTGTTTTTTCATACAGGAATAACAGGAACAGTGCTTTGGACAAAACATTTTCAGACTGAAAAGGATTGCTGTTACGAATCCTTTGATCAATCTTTAAATATAAAGAAGATTATGCAACTTGTACAGAAAGTTCCATTGGAGCAAATGGGAGAGAATTTACATCAATCACAATGATCTCAAATGCAAGGGAAACAAAGGGAAACCTAGACGCAATACAATGGAAAATAGAGAAGAACAAATATCCAAAATAATGGAATTTTCAATAGGAAATAACTTGAAGATTTCTCTACCCAGTCACCCTTTCCACTGAATAGGACTGTTGTTAAGAACCCTTTCGTACAGTTTGAATATAACGAAGATAATGAATTGTGTACAAAACTTCTTTTGAAGGAAATCCGAGAGAATTGATATCAACTATAATATCACAAACAGTAAAAGAAGCAAAAGGAAAACTAGACTCAGAATGTGAATTAGTAAAAAACAAGTAAGAAAAGGAACTGTTTTTTCATACAGGAATAACAGGAACAGTGCTTTGGACAAAACATTTTCAGACTGAAAAGGATTGCTGTTACGAATCCTTTGATCAATCTTTAAATATAAAGAAGATTATGCAACTTGTACAGAAAGTTCCATTGGAGCAAATGGGAGAGAATTTACATCAATCACAATGATCTGAAATGCAAGGGAAACAAAGGGAAACCTAGACGCAATACAATGGGAAATAGAGAAGAACAAATATCCAAAATAATGGAATTTTCAATAGGAAATAACTTGAAGATTTCTCTACCCAGTCACCCTTTCCACTGAATAGGACTGTTGTTAAGAACCCTTTCGTACAGTTTGAATATAACGAAGATAATGAATTGTGTACAAAACTTCTTTTGAAGGAAATCCGAGAGAATTGATATCAACTATAATATCACAAACAGTAAAAGAAGCAAATGGAAAACTAGACTCAGAATGTGAATTAGTAAAAAACAAGTAAGAAAAGGAACTGTTTTTTCATACAGGAATAACAGGAACAGTGCTTTGGACAAAACATTTTCAGACTGAAAAGGATTGCTGTTATGAATCCTTTGATCAATCTTTAAATATAAAGAAGATTATGCAACTTGTACAGAAAGTTCCATTGGAGCAAATGGGAGAGAATTTACATCAATTACAATGATCTGAAATGCAAGGGAAACAAAGGGAAACCTAGACTCAATACAATGGGAAATAGAGAAGAACAAATATCCAAAATAATGGAATTTTCAGTAGGAAATAACTTGAAGATTTCTCTACCCAGTCACCCTTTCCACTGAATAGGACTGTTGTTAAGAACCCTTTCGTACAGTTTGAATATAACGAAGATAATGAATTGTGTACAAAACTTCTTTTGAAGGAAATCCGAGAGAATTGATATCAACTATAATATCACAAACAGTAAAAGAAGCAAATGGAAAACTAGACTCAGAATGTGAATTAGTAAAGAACAAGTAAGAAAAGGAACTGTTTTTTCATACAGGAATAACAGGAACAGTGCTTTGGACAAAACATTTTCAGACTGAAAAGGATTGCTGTTACGAATCTTTTGATCAATCTTTAAATATAAAGAAGATTATGCAACTTGTACAGAAATTTCCATTGGAGCAAATGGGAGAGAATTTACATCAATTACAATGATCTGAAATGCAAGGGAAACAAAGGGAAACCTAGACTGAATACAATGGGAAATAGAGAAGAACAAATATCCAAAATAATGGAATTTTCAGTAGGAAATAACTTGAAGATTTCTCTACCCAGTAACCCTTTCCACTGAATAGGACTGTTGTTAAGAACCCTTTCGTACAGTTTGAATATAAGGAAGATAATGAATTGTGTACAAAACTTCTTTGGAAGAAAATCCGAGAGAATTGATATCAACTATAATATCACAAACAGTAAAAAAAGCAAATGGAAAACTAGACTCAGAATGTGAATTAGTAAAGAACAAGTAAGAAAAGGTATTGTTTTTTCATACAGGAATAACAGGAACAGTGCTTTGGACAAAACATTTTCAGACTGAAAAGGATTGCTGTTACGAATCCTTTGATCAATCTTTAAATATAAAGAAGATTATGCAACTTGTACAGAAAGTTCCATTGAAGCAAATGGGAGAGAATTTACATCAATCACAATGATCTGAAATGCAAGGGAAACAAAGGGAAACCTAGACGCAATACAATGGGAAATAGAGAAGAACAAATATCCAAAATAATGGAATTTTCAGTAGGAAATAACTTGAAGATTTCTCTACCCAGTAACCCTTTCCACTGAATAGGACTGTTGTTAAGAACCCTTTCGTACAGTTTGAATATAAGGAAGATAATGAATTGTGTACAAAACTTCTTTGGAAGAAAATCCGAGAGAATTGATATCAACTATAATATCACAAACAGTAAAAGAAGCAAATGGAAAACTAGACTCAGAATGTGAATTAGTAAAGAACAAGTAAGAAAAGGAATTGTTTTTTCAAAAAGGAATAACAGGAACAGTGTTTGGACAAAACATTTTCAGACTGAAAAGGATTGCTGTTACGAATCCTTTGATCAATCTTTAAATATAAAGAAGATTATGCAACTTGTACAGAAAGTTCCATTGGAGCAAATGGGAGAGAATTTCCATCAATTACAATGATCTGAAATGCAAGGGAAACAAAGGGAAACCTAGACTGAATACAATGGGAAATAGAGAAGAACAAATATCCAAAATAATGGAATTTTCAATAGGAAATAACTGGAAAATTTCTCTATCCAGTCACCCTTTCCACTGAATAGGACTGTTGTTAAGAACCTTTCGTACAGTTTGAATATAAGGAAGATAATGAATTGTGTACAAAACTTCTTTTGAAGGAAATCCGAGAGAATTGATATCAACTATAATATCACAAACAGTAAAAGAAGCAAATGGAAAACTAGACTCAGAATGTGAATTAGTAAAGAACAAGTAAGAAAAGGAACTGTTTTTTCATACAGGAATAACAGGAACAGTGCTTTGGACAAAACATTTTCAGACTGAAAAGGATTGCTGTTACGAATCTTTTGATCAATCTTTAAATATAAAGAAGATTATGCAACTTGTACAGAAAGTTCCATTGGAGCAAATGGGAGAGAATTTACATCAATTACAATGATCTGAAATGCAAGGGAAACAAAGGGAAACCTAGACTGAATACAATGGGAAATAGAGAAGAACAAATATCCAAAATAATGGAATTTTCAGTAGGAAATAACTTGAAGATTTCTTTACCCAGTAACCCTTTCCACTGAATAGGACTGTTGTTAAGAACCCTTTCGTACAGTTTGAATATAAGGAAGATAATGAATTGTGTACAAAACTTCTTTGGAAGAAAATCCGAGAGAATTGATATCAACTATAATATCACAAACAGTAAAAAAAGCAAATGGAAAACTAGACTCAGAATGTGAATTAGTAAAGAACAAGTAAGAAAAGGTATTGTTTTTTCATACAGGAATAACAGGAACAGTGCTTTGGACAAAACATTTTCAGACTGAAAAGGATTGCTGTTACGAATCCTTTGATCAATCTTTAAATATAAAGAAGATTATGCAACTTGTACAGAAAGTTCCATTGGAGCAAATGGGAGAGAATTTACATCAATCACAATGATCTGAAATGCAAGGGAAACAAAGGGAAACCTAGACGCAATACAATGGGAAATAGAGAAGAACAAATATCCAAAATAATGGAATTTTCAGTAGGAAATAACTTGAAGATTTCTCTACCCAGTAACCCTTTCCACTGAATAGGACTGTTGTTAAGAACCCTTTCGTACAGTTTGAATATAAGGAAGATAATGAATTGTGTACAAAACTTCTTTGGAAGAAAATCCGAGAGAATTGATATCAACTATAATATCACAAACAGTAAAAGAAGCAAATGGAAAACTAGACTCAGAATGTGAATTAGTAAAGAACAAGTAAGAAAAGGAACTGTTTTTTCATACAGGAATAACAGGAACAGTGCTTTGGACAAAACATTTTCAGACTGAAAAGGATTGCTGTTACGAATCCTTTGATCAATCTTTAAATATAAAGAAGATTATGCAACTTGTACAGAAAGTTCCATTGGAGCAAATGGGAGAGAATTTACATCAATTACAATGATCTGAAATGCAAGGGAAACAAAGGGAAAACTAGACTCAATACAATGGGAAATAGAGAAGAACAAATATCCAAAATAATGGAATTTTCAGTAGGAAATAACTTGAAGATTTCTCTACCCAGTCACCCTTTCCACTGAATAGGACTGTTGTTAAGAACCCTTTCGTACAGTTTGAATATAACGAAGATAATGAATTGTGTACAAAACTTCTTTTGAAGGAAATCCGAGAGAATTGATATCAACTATAATATCACAAACAGTAAAAGAAGCAAATGGAAAACTAGACTCAGAATGTGAATTAGTAAAGAACAAGTAAGAAAAGGAACTGTTTTTTCATACAGGAATAAAAGGAACAGTGCTTTGGACAAAACATTTTCAGACTGAAAAGGATTGCTGTTACGAATCCTTTGATCAATCTTTAAATATAAAGAAGATTATGCAACTTGTACAGAAAGTTCCATTGGAGCAAATGGGATAGAATTTACATCAATTACAATGATCTGAAATGCAAGGGAAACAAAGGGAAACCTAGACTCAATACAATGGGAAATAGAGAAGAACAAATATCCAAAATAATGGAATTTTCAGTAGGAAATAACTTGAAGATTTCTCTACCCAGTCACCCTTTCCACTGAATAGGACTGTTGTTAAGAACCCTTTCGTACAGTTTGAATATAACGAAGATAATGAATTGTGTACAAAACTTCTTTTGAAGGAAATCCAAGAGAATTGATATCAACTATAATATCACAAACAGTAAAAGAAGCAAATGGAAAACTAGACTCAGAATGTGAATTAGTAAAGAACAAGTAAGAAAAGGAACTGTTTTTTCATACAGGAATAACAGGAACAGTGCTTTGGACAAAACATTTTCAGACTGAAAAGGATTGCTGTTACGAATCTTTTGATCAATCTTTAAATATAAAGAAGATTATGCAACTTGTACAGAAAGTTCCATTGGAGCAAATGGGAGAGAATTTACATCAATTACAATGATCTGAAATGCAAGGGAAACAAAGGGAAACCTAGACTGAATACAATGGGAAATAGAGAAGAACAAATATCCAAAATAATGGAATTTTCAGTAGGAAATAACTTGAAGATTTCTCTACCCAGTAACCCTTTCCACTGAATAGGACTGTTGTTAAGAACCCTTTCGTACAGTTTGAATATAAGGAAGATAATGAATTGTGTACAAAACTTCTTTGGAAGAAAATCCGAGAGAATTGATATCAACTATAATATCACAAACAGTAAAAAAAGCAAATGGAAAACTAGACTCAGAATGTGAATTAGTAAAGAACAAGTAAGAAAAGGTATTGTTTTTTCATACAGGAATAACAGGAACAGTGCTTTGGACAAAACATTTTCAGACTGAAAAGGATTGCTGTTACGAATCCTTTGATCAATCTTTAAATATAAAGAAGATTATGCAACTTGTACAGAAAGTTCCATTGGAGCAAATGGGAGAGAATTTACATCAATCACAATGATCTGAAATGCAAGGGAAACAAAGGGAAACCTAGACGCAATACAATGGGAAATAGAGAAGAACAAATATCCAAAATAATGGAATTTTCAGTAGGAAATAACTTGAAGATTTCTCTACCCAGTAACCCTTTCCACTGAATAGGACTGTTGTTAAGAACCCTTTCGTACAGTTTGAATATAAGGAAGATAATGAATTGTGTACAAAACTTCTTTGGAAGAAAATCCGAGAGAATTGATATCAACTATAATATCACAAACAGTAAAAGAAGCAAATGGAAAACTAGACTCAGAATGTGAATTAGTAAAGAACAAGTAAGAAAAGGAATTGTTTTTTCAAAAAGGAATAACAGGAACAGTGCTTTGGACAAAACATTTTCAGACTGAAAAGGATTGCTGTTACGAATCCTTTGATCAATCTTTAAATATAAAGAAGATTATGCAACTTGTACAGAAAGTTCCATTGGAGCAAATGGGAGAGAATTTACATCAATCACAATGATCTGAAATGCAAGGGAAACAAAGGGAAACCTAGACGCAATACAATGGGAAATAGAGAAGAACAAATATCCAAAATAATGGAATTTTCAGTAGGAAATAACTTGAAGATTTCTCTACCTAGTAACCCTTTCCACTGAATAGGACTGTTGTTAAGAACCCTTTCGTACAGTTTGAATATAAGGAAGATAATGAATTGTGTACAAAACTTCTTTGGAAGAAAATCCGAGAGAATTGATATCAACTATAATATCACAAACAGTAAAAAAAGCAAATGGAAAACTAGACTCAGAATGTGAATTAGTAAAGAACAAGTAAGAAAAGGTATTGTTTTTTCATACAGGAATAACAGGAACAGTGCTTTGGACAAAACATTTTCAGACTGAAAAGGATTGCTGTTACGAATCCTTTGATCAATCTTTAAATATAAAGAAGATTATGCAACTTGTACAGAAAGTTCCATTGGAGCAAATGGGAGAGAATTTACATCAATTACAATGATCTGAAATGCAAGGGAAACAAAGGGAAAACTAGACTCAATACAATGGGAAATAGAGAAGAACAAATATCCAAAATAATGGAATTTTCAGTAGGAAATAACTTGAAGATTTCTCTACCCAGTCACCCTTTCCACTGAATAGGACTGTTGTTAAGAACCATTTCGTACAGTTTGAATATAAGGAAAGTTAATGAATTGTGTACAAAACTTCTTTTGAAGGAAATCCGAGAGAATTGATATCAACTATAATATCACAAACAGTAAAAGAAGCAAATGGAAAACTAGACTAAGAATGTGAATTAGTAAAGAACAAGTAAGAAAAGGACCTTTTTTTTCATACAGGAATAACAGGAACAGTGCTTTGGACAAAACATTTTCAGACTGAAAAGGATTGCTGTTACGAATCCTTTGATCAATCTTTAAATATAAAGATTATGCAACTTGTACAGAAAGTTCCATTGGAGCAAATGGGAGAGAATTTACATCAATTACAATGATCTGAAATGCAAGGGAAACAAAGGGAAGCCTAGACTGAATACAATGGGAAATAGAGAAGAACAAATATCCAAAATAATGGAATTTTCAGTAGGAAATAACTTGAAGATTTCTCTACCCAGTAACCCTTTCCACTGAATAGGACTGTTGTTAAGAACCCTTTCGTACAGTTTGAATATAAGGAAGATAATGAATTGTGTACAAAACTTCTTTGGAAGAAAATCCGAGAGAATTGATATCAACTATAATATCACAAACAGTAAAAGAAGCAAATGGAAAACTAGACTCAGAATGTGAATTAGTAAAAAACAAGTAAGAAAAGGAACTGTTTTTTCATACAGGAATAACAGGAACAGTGCTTTGGACAAAACATTTTCAGACTGAAAAGGATTGCTGTTACGAATCCTTTGATCAATCTTTAAATATAAAGAAGATTATGCAACTTGTACAGAAAGTTCCATTGGAGCAAATGGGAGAGAATTTACATCAATTACAATGATCTGAAATGCAAGGGAAACAAAGGGAAAACTAGACTCAATACAATGGGAAATAGAGAAGAACAAATATCCAAAATAATGGAATTTTCAGTAGGAAATAACTTGAAGATTTCTCTACCCAGTCACCCTTTCCACTGAATAGGACTGTTGTTAAGAACCCTTTCGTACAGTTTGAATATAAGGAAGATAATGAATTGTGTACAAAACTTCTTTTGAAGGAAATCCGAGAGAATTGATATCAACTATAATATCACAAACAGTAAAAGAAGCAAATGGAAAACTAGACTCAGAATGTGAATTAGTAAAGAACAAGTAAGAAAAGGAACTGTTTTTTCATACAGGAATAACAGGAACAGTGCTTTGGACAAAACATTTTCAGACTGAAAAGGATTGCTGTTACGAATCCTTTGATCAATCTTTAAATATAAAGAAGATTATGCAACTTGTACAGAAAGTTCCATTGGAGCAAATGGGAGAGAATTTACATCAATTACAATGATCTGAAATGCAAGGGAAACAAAGGGAAGCCTAGACTGAATACAATGGGAAATAGATAAGAACAAATATCCAAAATAATGGAATTTTCAGTAGGAAATAACTTGAAGATTTCTCTACCCAGTAACCCTTTCCACTGAATAGGACTGTTGTTAAGAACCCTTTCGTACAGTTTGAATATAAGGAAGATAATGAATTGTGTACAAAACTTCTTTGGAAGAAAATCCGAGAGAATTGATATCAACTATAATATCACAAACAGTAAAAGAAGCAAATGGAAAACTAGACTCAGAATGTGAATTAGTAAAGAACAAGTAAGAAAAGGTATTGTTTTTTCATACAGGAATAACAGGAACAGTGCTTTGGACAAAACATTTTCAGACTGAAAAGGATTGCTGTTACGAATCCTTTGATCAATCTTTAAATATAAAGAAGATTATGCAACTTGTACAGAAAGTTCCATTGGAGCAAATGGGAGAGAATTTACATCAATCACAATGATCTGAAATGCAAGGGAAACAAAGGGAAACCTAGACGCAATACAATGGGAAATAGAGAAGAACAAATATCCAAAATAATGGAATTTTCAATAGGAAATAACTTGAAGATTTCTCTACCCAGTCACCCTTTCCACTGAATAGGACTGTTGTTAAGAACCCTTTCGTACAGTTTGAATATAACGAAGATAATGAATTGTGTACAAAACTTCTTTTGAAGGAAATCCGAGAGAATTGATATCAACTATAATATCACAAACAGTAAAAGAAGCAAATGGAAAACTAGACTCAGAATGTGAATTAGTAAAGAACAAGTAAGAAAAGGTATTGTTTTTTCATACAGGAATAACAGGAACAGTGCTTTGGACAAAACATTTTCAGACTGAACAGGATTGCTGTTACGAATCCTTTGATCAATCTTTAAATATAAAGAAGATTATGCAACTTGTACAGAAAGTTCCATTGGAGCAAATGGGAGAGAATTTACATCAATCACAATGATCTGAAATGCAAGGGAAACAAAGGGAAACCTAGACGCAATACAATGGGAAATAGAGAAGAACAAATATCCAAAATAATGGAATTTTCAGTAGGAAATAACTTGAAGATTTCTCTACCCAGTAACCCTTTCCACTGAATAGGACTGTTGTTAAGAACCCTTTCGTACAGTTTGAATATAAGGAAGATAATGAATTGTGTATAAAACTTCTTTGGAAGAAAATCCGAGAGAATTGATATCAACTATAATATCACAAACAGTAAAAAAAGCAAATGGAAAACTAGACTCAGAATGTGAATTAGTAAAGAACAAGTAAGAAAAGGTATTGTTTTTTCATACAGGAATAACAGGAACAGTGCTTTGGACAAAACATTTTCAGACTGAAAAGGATTGCTGTTACGAATCCTTTGATCAATCTTTAAATATAAAGAAGATTATGCAACTTGGACAGAAAGTTCCATTGGAGCAAATGGGAGAGAATTTACATCAATCACAATGATCTGAAATGCAAGGGAAACAAAGGGAAACCTAGACGCAATACAATGGGAAATAGAGAAGAACAAATATCCAAAATAATGGAATTTTCAATAGGAAATAACTTGAAGATTTCTCTACCCAGTCACCCTTTCCACTGAATAGGACTGTTGTTAAGAACCCTTTCGTACAGTTTGAATATAACGAAGATAATGAATTGTGTACAAAACTTCTTTTGAAGGAAATCCGAGAGAATTGATATCAACTATAATATCACAAACAGTAAAAGAAGCAAATGGAAAACTAGACTGAGAATGTGAATTAGTAAAGAACAAGTAAGAAACGGAACTGTTTTTTCATACAGGAATAATAGGAACAGTGCTTTGGACAAAACATTTTCAGACTGAAAAGGATTGCTGTTACGAATCCTTTGATCAATCTTTAAATATAAAGATTATGCAACTTGTACAGAAAGTTCCATTGGAGCAAATGGGAGAGAATTTACATCAATTACAATGATCTGAAATGCAAGGGAAACAAAGGGAAGCCTAGACTGAATGCAATGGGAAATAGAGAAGAACAAATATCCAAAATAATGGAATTTTCAGTAGGAAATAACTTGAAGATTTCTCTACCCAGTAACCCTTTCCACTGAATAGGACTGTTGTTAAGAACCCTTTCGTACAGTTTGAATATAAGGAAGATAATGAATTGTGTACAAAACTTCTTTGGAAGAAAATCCGAGAGAATTGATATCAACTATAATATCACAAACAGTAAAAGAAGCAAATGGAAAACTAGACTCAGAATGTGAATTAGTAAAGAACAAGTAAGAAAAGGTATTGTTTTTTCATACAGGAATAACAGGAACAGTGTTTTGGACAAAACATTTTCAGACTGAAAAGGATTGCTGTTACGAATCCTTTGATCAATCTTTAAATATAAAGAAGATTATGCAACTTGTACAGAAAGTTCCATTGGAGCAAATGGAAGAGAATTTACATCAATCACAATGATCTGAAATGCAAGGGAAACAAAGGGAAACCTAGACGCAATACAATGGGAAATAGAGAAGAACAAATATCCAAAATAATGGAATTTTCAGTAGGAAATAACTTGAAGATTTCTCTACCCAGTCACCCTTTCCACTGAATAGGACTGTTGTTAAGAACCCTTTCGTACAGTTTGAATATAACGAAGATAATGAATTGTGTACAAAACTTCTTTTGAAGGAAATCCGAGAGAATTGATATCAACTATAATATCACAAACAGTAAAAGAAGCAAATGGAAAACTAGACTCAGAATGTGAATTAGTAAAAAACAAGTAAGAAAAGGAACTGTTTTTTCATACAGGAATAACAGGAACAGTGCTTTGGACAAAACATTTTCAGACTGAAAAGGATTGCTGTTACGAATCCTTTGATCAATCTTTAAATATAAAGAAGATTATGCAACTTGTACAGAAAGTTCCATTGGAGCAAATGGGAGAGAATTTACATCAATTACAATGATCTGAAATGCAAGGGAAACAAAGGGAAGCCTAGACTCAATACAATGGGAAATAGAGAAGAACAAATATCCAAAATAATGGAATTTTCAGTAGGAAATAACTTGAAGATTTCTCTACCCAGTAACCCTTTCCACTGAATAGGACTGTTGTTAAGAACCCTTTCGTACAGTTTGAATATAAGGAAGATAATGAATTGTGTACAAAACTTCTTTGGAAGAAAATCCGAGAGAATTGATATGAACTATAATATCACAAACAGTAAAAGAAGCAAATGGAAAACTAGACTCAGAATGTGAATTAGTAAAGAACAAGTAAGAAAAGGTATTGTTTTTTCATACAGGAATAACAGGAACAGTGCTTTGGACAAAACATTTTCAGACTGAAAAGGATTGCTGTTACGAATCCTTTGATCAATCTTTAAATATAAAGAAGATTATGCAACTTGTACAGAAAGTTCCATTGGAGCAAATGGGAGAGAATTTACATCAATCACAATGATCTGAAATGCAAGGGAAACAAAGGGAAACCTAGACGCAATACAATGGGAAATAGAGAAGAACAAATATCCAAAATAATGGAATTTTCAATAGGAAATAACTTGAAGATTTCTCTACCCAGTCACCCTTTCCACTGAATAGGACTGTTGTTAAGAACCCTTTCGTACAGTTTGAATATAAGGAAGATAATGAATTGTGTACAAAACTTCTTTTGAAGGAAATCCGAGAGAATTGATATCAACTATAATATCACAAACAGTAAAAGAAGCAAATGGAAAACTATTCTCAGAATGTGAATTAGTAAAAAACAAGTAAGAAAAGGAACTGTTTTTTCATACAGGAATAACAGGAACAGTGCTTTGGACAAAACATTTTCAGACTGAAAAGGATTGCTGTTACGAATCCTTTGATCAATCTTTAAATATAAAGAAGATTATGCAACTTGTACAGAAAGTTCCATTGGAGCAAATGGGAGAGAATTTACATCAATTACAATGATCTGAAATGCAAGGGAAACAAAGGGAAAACCTAGACTCAATACAATGGGAAATAGAGAAGAACAAATATCCAAAATAATGGAATTTTCAGTAGGAAATAACTTGAAGATTTCTCTACCCAGTCACCCTTTCCACTGAATAGGACTGTTGTTAAGAACCCTTTCGTACAGTTTGAATATAAGGAAGATAATGAATTGTGTACAAAACTTCTTTTGAAGGAAATCCGAGAGAATTGATGTCAACTATAATATCACAAACAGTAAAAGAAGCAAATGGAAAACTAGACTCAGAATGTGAATTAGTAAAGAACAAGTAAGAAAAGGAACTGTTTTTTCATACAGGAATAACAGGAACAGTGCTTTGGACAAAACATTTTCAGACTGAAAAGGATTGCTGTTACGAATCCTTTGATCAATCTTTAAATATAAAGAAGATGATGCAACTTGTACAGAAAGTTCCATTGGAGCAAATGGGATAGAATTTACATCAATTACAATGATCTGAAATGCAAGGGAAACAAAGGGAAACCTAGACTCAATACAATGGGAAATAGAGAAGAACAAATATCCAAAATAATGGAATTTTCAGTAGGAAATAACTTGAAGATTTCTCTACCCAGTCACCCTTTCCACTGAATAGGACTGTTGTTAAGAACCCTTTCGTACAGTTTGAATATAAGGAAGATAATGAATTGTGTACAAAACTTCTTTTGAAGGAAATCCGAGAGAATTGATATCAACTATAATATCACAAACAGTAAAAGAAGCAAATGGAAAACTAGACTCAGAATGTGAATTAGTAAAGAACAAGTAAGAAAAGGTATTGTTTTTTCATACAGGAATAACAGGAACAGTGCTTTGGACAAAACATTTTCAGACTGAAAAGGATTGCTGTTACGAATCCTTTGATCAATCTTTAAATATAAAGAAGATTATGCAACTTGTACAGAAAGTTCCATTGGAGCAAATGGGAGAGAATTTACATCAATCACAATGATCTGAAATGCAAGGGAAACAAAGGGAAACCTAGACGCAATACAATGGGAAATAGAGAAGAACAAATATCCAAAATAATGGAATTTTCAATAGGAAATAACTTGAAGATTTCTCTACCCAGTCACCCTTTCCACTGAATAGGACTGTTGTTAAGAACCCTTTCGTACAGTTTGAATATAAGGAAGATAATGAATTGTGTACAAAACTTCTTTTGAAGGAAATCCGAGAGAATTGATATCAACTATAATATCACAAACAGTAAAAGAAGCAAATGGAAAACTAGACTCAGAATGTGAATTAGTAAAGAACAAGTAAGAAAAGGAACTGTTTTTTCATACAGGAATAACAGGAACAGTGCTTTGGACAAAACATTTTCAGACTGAAAAGGATTGCTGTTACGAATCCTTTGATCAATCTTTAAATATAAAGAAGATTATGCAACTTGTACAGAAATTTCCATTGGAGCAAATGGGAGAGAATTTACATCAATTACAATGATCTGAAATGCAAGGGAAACAAAGGGAAACCTAGACTCAATACAATGGGAAATAGAGAAGAACAAATATCCAAAATAATGGAATTTTCAGTAGGAAATAACTTGAAGATTTCTCTACCCAGTCACCCTTTCCACTGAATAGGACTGTTGTTAAGAACCCTTTCGTACAGTTTGAGTATAAGGAAAGTTAATGAATTGTGTACAAAACTTCTTTTGAAGGAAATCCGAGAGAATTGATATCAACTATAATATCACAAACAGTAAAAGAAGCAAATGGAAAACTGGACTCAGAATGTGAATTAGTAAAGAACAAGTAAGAAAAGGAACTGTTTTTTCATACAGGAATAACAGGAACAGTGCTTTGGACAAAACATTTTCAGACTGAAAAGGATTGCTGTTACGAATCCTTTGATCAATCTTTAAATATAAAGAAGATGATGCAACTTGTACAGAAAGTTCCATTGGAGCAAATGGGAGAGAATTTACATCAATCACAATGATCTGAAATGCAAGGGAAACAAAGGGAAACCTAGACGCAATACAATGGGAAATAGAGAAGAACAAATATCCAAAATAATGGAATTTTCAATAGGAAATAACTTGAAGATTTCTCTACCCAGTCACCCTTTCCACTGAATAGGACTGTTGTTAAGAACCCTTTCGTACAGTTTGAATATAAGGAAGATAATGAATTGTGTACAAAACTTCTTTTGAAGGAAATCCGAGAGAATTGATATCAACTATAATATCACAAACAGTAAAAGAAGCAAATGGAAAACTATTCTCAGAATGTGAATTAGTAAAAAACAAGTAAGAAAAGGAACTGTTTTTTCATACAGGAATAACAGGAACAGTGCTTTGGACAAAACATTTTCAGACTGAAAAGGATTGCTGTTACGAATCCTTTGATCAATCTTTAAATATAAAGAAGATTATGCAACTTGTACAGAAAGTTCCATTGGAGCAAATGGGAGAGAATTTACATCAATTACAATGAACTGAAATGCAAGGGAAACAAAGGGAAAACTAGACTCAATACAATGGGAAATAGAGAAGAACAAATATCCAAAATAATGGAATTTTCAGTAGGAAATAACTTGAAGATTTCTCTACCCAGTCACCCTTTCCACTGAATAGGACTGTTGTTAAGAACCCTTTCGTACAGTTTGAATATAAGGAAGATAATGAATTGTGTACAAAACTTCTTTTGAAGGAAATCCGAGAGAATTGATATCAACTATAATATCACAAACAGTAAAAGAAGCAAATGGAAAACTAGACTCAGAATGTGAATTAGTAAAGAACAAGTAAGAAAAGGAATTGTTTTTTCAAAAAGGAATAACAGGAACAGTGCTTTGGACAAAACATTTTCAGACTGAAAAGGATTGCTGTTACGAATCCTTTGATCAATCTTTAAATATAAAGAAGATGATGCAACTTGTACAGAAAGTTCCATTGGAGCAAATGGGAGAGAATTTCCATCAATTACAATGATCTGAAATGCAAGGGAAACAAAGGGAAACCTAGACTGAATACAATGGGAAATAGAGAAGAACAAATATCCAAAATAATGGAATTTTCAATAGGAAATAACTGGAAGATTTCTCTATCCAGTCACCCTTTCCACTGAATAGGACTGTTGTTAAGAACCTTTCGTACAGTTTGAATATAAGGAAGATAATGAATTGTGTACAAAACTTCTTTTGAAGGAAATCCGAGAGAATTGATATCAACTATAATATCACAAACAGTAAAAGAAGCAAATGGAAAACTAGACTCAGAATGTGAATTAGTAAAGAACAAGTAAGAAAAGGAACTGTTTTTTCATACAGGAATAACAGGAACAGTGCTTTGGACAAAACATTTTCAGACTGAAAAGGATTGCTGTTACGAATCCTTTGATCAATCTTTAAATATAAAGAAGATTATGCAACTTGTACAGAAATTTCCATTGGAGCAAATGGGAGAGAATTTACATCAATTACAATGATCTGAAATGCAAGGGAAACAAAGGGAAGCCTAGACTGAATACAATGGGAAATAGAGAAGAACAAATATCCAAAATAATGGAATTTTCAGTAGGAAATAACTTGAAGATTTCTCTACCCAGTAACCCTTTCCACTGAATAGGACTGTTGTTAAGAACCCTTTCGTACAGTTTGAATATAAGGAAGATAATGAATTGTGTACAAAACTTCTTTGGAAGAAAATCCGAGAGAATTGATATCAACTATAATATCACAAACAGTAAAAGAAGCAAATGGAAAACTAGACTCAGAATGTGAATTAGTAAAGAACAAGTAAGAAAAGGTATTGTTTTTTCATACAGGAATAACAGGAACAGTGCTTTGGACAAAACATTTTCAGACTGAAAAGGATTGCTGTTACGAATCCTTTGATCAATCTTTAAATATAAAGAAGATTTTGCAACTTGTACAGAAAGTTCCATTGGAGCAAATGGGAGAGAATTTACATCAATCACAATGATCTGAAATGCAAGGGAAACAAAGGGAAACCTAGACGCAATACAATGGGAAATAGAGAAGAACAAATATCCAAAATAATGGAATTTTCAATAGGAAATAACTTGAAGATTTCTCTACCCAGTCACCCTTTCCACTGAATAGGACTGTTGTTAAGAACCTTTCGTACAGTTTGAATATAAGGAAGATAATGAATTGTGTACAAAACTTCTTTTGAAGG
Organism: Sminthopsis crassicaudata; assembly: GCF_048593235.1. Taxonomy (NCBI): domain Eukaryota; kingdom Metazoa; phylum Chordata; class Mammalia; order Dasyuromorphia; family Dasyuridae; genus Sminthopsis; species Sminthopsis crassicaudata. The sequence continues at coordinate 204,432,508 of NC_133619.1, forward strand.
AAATCCGAGAGAATTGATATCAACTATAATATCACAAACAGTAAAAGAAGCAAATGGAAAACTAGACTCAGAATGTGAATTAGTAAAGAACAAGTAAGAAAAGGAACTGTTTTTTCATACAGGAATAACAGGAACAGTGCTTTGGACAAAACATTTTCAGACTGAAAAGGATTGCTGTTACGAATCCTTTGATCAATCTTTAAATATAAAGATTATGCAACTTGTACAGAAAGTTCCATTGGAGCAAATGGGAGAGAATTTCCATCAATTACAATGATCTGAAATGCAAGGGAAACAAAGGGAAGCCTAGACTGAATACAATGGGAAATAGAGAAGAACAAATATCCAAAATAATGGAATTTTCAGTAGGAAATAACTTGAAGATTTCTCTACCCAGTAACCCTTTCCACTGAATAGGACTGTTGTTAAGAACCCTTTCGTACAGTTTGAATATAAGGAAGATAATGAATTGTGTACAAAACTTCTTTGGAAGAAAATCCGAGAGAATTGATATCAACTATAATATCACAAACAGTAAAAGAAGCAAATGGAAAACTAGACTCAGAATGTGAATTAGTAAAGAACAAGTAAGAAAAGGTATTGTTTTTTCATACAGGAATAACAGGAACAGTGCTTTGGACAAAACATTTTCAGACTGAAAAGGATTGCTGTTACGAATCCTTTGATCAATCTTTAAATATAAAGAAGATGATGCAACTTGTACAGAAAGTTCCATTGGAGCAAATGGGAGAGAATTTACATCAATCACAATGATCTGAAATGCAAGGGAAACAAAGGGAAACCTAGACGCAATACAATGGGAAATAGAGAAGAACAAATATCCAAAATAATGGAATTTTCAATAGGAAATAACTTGAAGATTTCTCTACCCAGTCACCCTTTCCACTGAATAGGACTGTTGTTAAGAACCCTTTCGTACAGTTTGAATATAACGAAGATAATGAATTGTGTACAAAACTTCTTTTGAAGGAAATCCGAGAGAATTGATATCAACTATAATATCACAAACAGTAAAAGAAGCAAATGGAAAACTAGACTCAGAATGTGAATTAGTAAAAAACAAGTAAGAAAAGGAACTGTTTTTTCATACAGGAATAACAGGAACAGTGCTTTGGACAAAACATTTTCAGACTGAAAAGGATTGCTGTTACGAATCCTTTGATCAATCTTTAAATATAAAGAAGATTATGCAACTTGTACAGAAAGTTCCATTGGAGCAAATGGGAGAGAATTTACATCAATTACAATGATCTGAAATGCAAGGGAAACAAAGGGAAAACCTAGACTCAATACAATGGGAAATAGAGAAGAACAAATATCCAAAATAATGGAATTTTCAGTAGGAAATAACTTGAAGATTTCTCTACCCAGTCACCCTTTCCACTGAATAGGACTGTTGTTAAGAACCCTTTCGTACAGTTTGAATATAAGGAAGATAATGAATTGTGTACAAAACTTCTTTTGAAGGAAATCCGAGAGAATTGATATCAACTATAATATCACAAACAGTAAAAGAAGCAAATGGAAAACTAGACTCAGAATGTGAATTAGTAAAGAACAAGTAAGAAAAGGAACTGTTTTTTCATACAGGAATAACAGGAACAGTGCTTTGGACAAAACATTTTCAGACTGAAAAGGATTGCTGTTACGAATCCTTTGATCAATCTTTAAATATAAAGAAGATTATGCAACTTGTACAGAAAGTTCCATTGGAGCAAATGGGAGAGAATTTACATCAATTACAATGATCTGAAATGCAAGGGAAACAAAGGGAAGCCTAGACTGAATACAATGGGAAATAGATAAGAACAAATATCCAAAATAATGGAATTTTCAGTAGGAAATAACTTGAAGATTTCTCTACCCAGTAACCCTTTCCACTGAATAGGACTGTTGTTAAGAACCCTTTCGTACAGTTTGAATATAAGGAAGATAATGAATTGTGTACAAAACTTCTTTGGAAGAAAATCCGAGAGAATTGATATCAACTATAATATCACAAACAGTAAAAGAAGCAAATGGAAAACTAGACTCAGAATGTGAATTAGTAAAGAACAAGTAAGAAAAGGTATTGTTTTTTCATACAGGAATAACAGGAACAGTGCTTTGGACAAAACATTTTCAGACTGAAAAGGATTGCTGTTACGAATCCTTTGATCAATCTTTAAATATAAAGAAGATTATGCAACTTGTACAGAAAGTTCCATTGGAGCAAATGGGAGAGAATTTACATCAATCACAATGATCTGAAATGCAAGGGAAACAAAGGGAAACCTAGACGCAATACAATGGGAAATAGAGAAGAACAAATATCCAAAATAATGGAATTTTCAATAGGAAATAACTTGAAGATTTCTCTACCCAGTCACCCTTTCCAATGAATAGGACTGTTGTTAAGAACCCTTTCGTACAGTTTGAATATAACGAAGATAATGAATTGTGTACAAAACTTCTTTTGAAGGAAATCCGAGAGAATTGATATCAACTATAATATCACAAACAGTAAAAGAAGCAAATGGAAAACTAGACTCAGAATGTGAATTAGTAAAGAACAAGTAAGAAAAGGTATTGTTTTTTCATACAGGAATAACAGGAACAGTGCTTTGGACAAAACATTTTCAGACTGAACAGGATTGCTGTTACGAATCCTTTGATCAATCTTTAAATATAAAGAAGATTATGCAACTTGTACAGAAAGTTCCATTGGAGCAAATGGGAGAGAATTTACATCAATCACAATGATCTGAAATGCAAGGGAAACAAAGGGAAACCTAGACGCAATACAATGGGAAATAGAGAAGAACAAATATCCAAAATAATGGAATTTTCAGTAGGAAATAACTTGAAGATTTCTCTACCCAGTAACCCTTTCCACTGAATAGGACTGTTGTTAAGAACCCTTTCGTACAGTTTGAATATAAGGAAGATAATGAATTGTGTATAAAACTTCTTTGGAAGAAAATCCGAGAGAATTGATATCAACTATAATATCACAAACAGTAAAAAAAGCAAATGGAAAACTAGACTCAGAATGTGAATTAGTAAAGAACAAGTAAGAAAAGGTATTGTTTTTTCATACAGGAATAACAGGAACAGTGCTTTGGACAAAACATTTTCAGACTGAAAAGGATTGCTGTTACGAATCCTTTGATCAATCTTTAAATATAAAGAAGATTATGCAACTTGGACAGAAAGTTCCATTGGAGCAAATGGGAGAGAATTTACATCAATCACAATGATCTGAAATGCAAGGGAAACAAAGGGAAACCTAGACGCAATACAATGGGAAATAGAGAAGAACAAATATCCAAAATAATGGAATTTTCAATAGGAAATAACTTGAAGATTTCTCTACCCAGTCACCCTTTCCACTGAATAGGACTGTTGTTAAGAACCCTTTCGTACAGTTTGAATATAACGAAGATAATGAATTGTGTACAAAACTTCTTTTGAAGGAAATCCGAGAGAATTGATATCAACTATAATATCACAAACAGTAAAAGAAGCAAATGGAAAACTAGACTCAGAATGTGAATTAGTAAAGAACAAGTAAGAAACGGAACTGTTTTTTCATACAGGAATAATAGGAACAGTGCTTTGGACAAAACATTTTCAGACTGAAAAGGATTGCTGTTACGAATCCTTTGATCAATCTTTAAATATAAAGATTATGCAACTTGTACAGAAAGTTCCATTGGAGCAAATGGGAGAGAATTTACATCAATTACAATGATCTGAAATGCAAGGGAAACAAAGGGAAGCCTAGACTGAATGCAATGGGAAATAGAGAAGAACAAATATCCAAAATAATGGAATTTTCAGTAGGAAATAACTTGAAGATTTCTCTACCCAGTAACCCTTTCCACTGAATAGGACTGTTGTTAAGAACCCTTTCGTACAGTTTGAATATAAGGAAGATAATGAATTGTGTACAAAACTTCTTTGGAAGAAAATCCGAGAGAATTGATATCAACTATAATATCACAAACAGTAAAAGAAGCAAATGGAAAACTAGACTCAGAATGTGAATTAGTAAAGAACAAGTAAGAAAAGGTATTGTTTTTTCATACAGGAATAACAGGAACAGTGTTTTGGACAAAACATTTTCAGACTGAAAAGGATTGCTGTTACGAATCCTTTGATCAATCTTTAAATATAAAGAAGATTATGCAACTTGTACAGAAAGTTCCATTGGAGCAAATGGAAGAGAATTTACATCAATCACAATGATCTGAAATGCAAGGGAAACAAAGGGAAACCTAGACTGCAATACAATGGGAAATAGAGAAGAACAAATATCCAAAATAATGGAATTTTCAGTAGGAAATAACTTGAAGATTTCTCTACCCAGTCACCCTTTCCACTGAATAGGACTGTTGTTAAGAACCCTTTCGTACAGTTTGAATATAACGAAGATAATGAATTGTGTACAAAACTTCTTTTGAAGGAAATCCGAGAGAATTGATATCAACTATAATATCACAAACAGTAAAAGAAGCAAATGGAAAACTAGACTCAGAATGTGAATTAGTAAAGAACAAGTAAGAAAAGGTATTGTTTTTTCATACAGGAATAACAGGAACAGTGCTTTGGACAAAACATTTTCAGACTGAAAAGGATTGCTGTTACGAATCCTTTGATCAATCTTTAAATATAAAGAAGATTATGCAACTTGTACAGAAAGTTCCATTGGAGCAAATGGGAGAGAATTTACATCAATCACAATGATCTGAAATGCAAGGGAAACAAAGGGAAACCTAGACGCAATACAATGGGAAATAGAGAAGAACAAATATCCAAAATAATGGAATTTTCAATAGGAAATAACTTGAAGATTTCTCTACCCAGTCACCCTTTCCACTGAATAGGACTGTTGTTAAGAACCCTTTCGTACAGTTTGAATATAAGGAAGATAATGAATTGTGTACAAAACTTCTTTTGAAGGAAATCCGAGAGAATTGATATCAACTATAATATCACAAACAGTAAAAGAAGCAAATGGAAAACTATTCTCAGAATGTGAATTAGTAAAAAACAAGTAAGAAAAGGAACTGTTTTTTCATACAGGAATAACAGGAACAGTGCTTTGGACAAAACATTTTCAGACTGAAAAGGATTGCTGTTACGATATCCTTTGATCAATCTTTAAATATAAAGAAGATTATGCAACTTGTACAGAAAGTTCCATTGGAGCAAATGGGAGAGAATTTACATCAATTACAATGATCTGAAATGCAAGGGAAACAAAGGGAAAACCTAGACTCAATACAATGGGAAATAGAGAAGAACAAATATCCAAAATAATGGAATTTTCAGTAGGAAATAACTTGAAGATTTCTCTACCCAGTCACCCTTTCCACTGAATAGGACTGTTGTTAAGAACCCTTTCGTACAGTTTGAATATAAGGAAGATAATGAATTGTGTACAAAACTTCTTTTGAAGGAAATCCGAGAGAATTGATGTCAACTATAATATCACAAACAGTAAAAGAAGCAAATGGAAAACTAGACTCAGAATGTGAATTAGTAAAGAACAAGTAAGAAAAGGAACTGTTTTTTCATACAGGAATAACAGGAACAGTGCTTTGGACAAAACATTTTCAGACTGAAAAGGATTGCTGTTACGAATCCTTTGATCAATCTTTAAATATAAAGAAGATGATGCAACTTGTACAGAAAGTTCCATTGGAGCAAATGGGATAGAATTTACATCAATTACAATGATCTGAAATGCAAGGGAAACAAAGGGAAACCTAGACTCAATACAATGGGAAATAGAGAAGAACAAATATCCAAAATAATGGAATTTTCAGTAGGAAATAACTTGAAGATTTCTCTACCCAGTCACCCTTTCCACTGAATAGGACTGTTGTTAAGAACCCTTTCGTACAGTTTGAATATAAGGAAGATAATGAATTGTGTACAAAACTTCTTTTGAAGGAAATCCGAGAGAATTGATATCAACTATAATATCACAAACAGTAAAAGAAGCAAATGGAAAACTAGACTCAGAATGTGAATTAGTAAAGAACAAGTAAGAAAAGGTATTGTTTTTTCATACAGGAATAACAGGAACAGTGCTTTGGACAAAACATTTTCAGACTGAAAAGGATTGCTGTTACGAATCCTTTGATCAATCTTTAAATATAAAGAAGATTATGCAACTTGTACAGAAAGTTCCATTGGAGCAAATGGGAGAGAATTTACATCAATCACAATGATCTGAAATGCAAGGGAAACAAAGGGAAACCTAGACGCAATACAATGGGAAATAGAGAAGAACAAATATCCAAAATAATGGAATTTTCAATAGGAAATAACTTGAAGATTTCTCTACCCAGTCACCCTTTCCACTGAATAGGACTGTTGTTAAGAACCCTTTCGTACAGTTTGAATATAAGGAAGATAATGAATTGTGTACAAAACTTCTTTTGAAGGAAATCCGAGAGAATTGATATCAACTATAATATCACAAACAGTAAAAGAAGCAAATGGAAAACTGGACTCAGAATGTGAATTAGTAAAGAACAAGTAAGAAAAGGAACTGTTTTTTCATACAGGAATAACAGGAACAGTGCTTTGGACAAAACATTTTCAGACTGAAAAGGATTGCTGTTACGAATCCTTTGATCAATCTTTAAATATAAAGAAGATGATGCAACTTGTACAGAAAGTTCCATTGGAGCAAATGGGAGAGAATTTACATCAATCACAATGATCTGAAATGCAAGGGAAACAAAGGGAAACCTAGACGCAATACAATGGGAAATAGAGAAGAACAAATATCCAAAATAATGGAATTTTCAATAGGAAATAACTTGAAGATTTCTCTACCCAGTCACCCTTTCCACTGAATAGGACTGTTGTTAAGAACCCTTTCGTACAGTTTGAATATAAGGAAGATAATGAATTGTGTACAAAACTTCTTTTGAAGGAAATCCGAGAGAATTGATATCAACTATAATATCACAAACAGTAAAAGAAGCAAATGGAAAACTATTCTCAGAATGTGAATTAGTAAAAAACAAGTAAGAAAAGGAACTGTTTTTTCATACAGGAATAACAGGAACAGTGCTTTGGACAAAACATTTTCAGACTGAAAAGGATTGCTGTTACGAATCCTTTGATCAATCTTTAAATATAAAGAAGATTATGCAACTTGTACAGAAAGTTCCATTGGAGCAAATGGGAGAGAATTTACATCAATTACAATGAACTGAAATGCAAGGGAAACAAAGGGAAAACTAGACTCAATACAATGGGAAATAGAGAAGAACAAATATCCAAAATAATGGAATTTTCAGTAGGAAATAACTTGAAGATTTCTCTACCCAGTCACCTTTCCACTGAATAGGACTGTTGTTAAGAACCCTTTCGTACAGTTTGAATATAAGGAAGATAATGAATTGTGTACAAAACTTCTTTTGAAGGAAATCCGAGAGAATTGATATCAACTATAATATCACAAACAGTAAAAGAAGCAAATGGAAAACTAGACTCAGAATGTGAATTAGTAAAGAACAAGTAAGAAAAGGAATTGTTTTTTCAAAAAGGAATAACAGGAACAGTGCTTTGGACAAAACATTTTCAGACTGAAAAGGATTGCTGTTACGAATCCTTTGATCAATCTTTAAATATAAAGAAGATTATGCAACTTGTACAGAAAGTTCCATTGGAGCAAATGGGAGAGAATTTACATCAATCACAATGATCTGAAATGCAAGGGAAACAAAGGGAAACCTAGACGCAATACAATGGGAAATAGAGAAGAACAAATATCCAAAATAATGGAATTTTCAATAGGAAATAACTTGAAGATTTCTCTACCCAGTCACCCTTTCCACTGAATAGGACTGTTGTTAAGAACCCTTTCGTACAGTTTGAATATAAGGAAGATAATGAATTGTGTACAAAACTTCTTTTGAAGGAAATCCGAGAGAATTGATATCAACTATAATATCACAAACAGTAAAAGAAGCAAATGGAAAACTGGACTCAGAATGTGAATTAGTAAAGAACAAGTAAGAAAAGGAACTGTTTTTTCATACAGGAATAACAGGAACAGTGCTTTGGACAAAACATTTTCAGACTGAAAAGGATTGCTGTTACGAATCCTTTGATCAATCTTTAAATATAAAGAAGATGATGCAACTTGTACAGAAAGTTCCATTGGAGCAAATGGGAGAGAATTTACATCAATCACAATGATCTGAAATGCAAGGGAAACAAAGGGAAACCTAGACGCAATACAATGGGAAATAGAGAAGAACAAATATCCAAAATAATGGAATTTTCAATAGGAAATAACTTGAAGATTTCTCTACCCAGTCACCCTTTCCACTGAATAGGACTGTTGTTAAGAACCCTTTCGTACAGTTTGAATATAAGGAAGATAATGAATTGTGTACAAAACTTCTTTTGAAGGAAATCCGAGAGAATTGATATCAACTATAATATCACAAACAGTAAAAGAAGCAAATGGAAAACTATTCTCAGAATGTGAATTAGTAAAAAACAAGTAAGAAAAGGAACTGTTTTTTCATACAGGAATAACAGGAACAGTGCTTTGGACAAAACATTTTCAGACTGAAAAGGATTGCTGTTACGAATCCTTTGATCAATCTTTAAATATAAAGAAGATTATGCAACTTGTACAGAAAGTTCCATTGGAGCAAATGGGAGAGAATTTACATCAATTACAATGAACTGAAATGCAAGGGAAACAAAGGGAAAACTAGACTCAATACAATGGGAAATAGAGAAGAACAAATATCCAAAATAATGGAATTTTCAGTAGGAAATAACTTGAAGATTTCTCTACCCAGTCACCTTTCCACTGAATAGGACTGTTGTTAAGAACCCTTTCGTACAGTTTGAATATAAGGAAGATAATGAATTGTGTACAAAACTTCTTTTGAAGGAAATCCGAGAGAATTGATATCAACTATAATATCACAAACAGTAAAAGAAGCAAATGGAAAACTAGACTCAGAATGTGAATTAGTAAAGAACAAGTAAGAAAAGGAATTGTTTTTTCAAAAAGGAATAACAGGAACAGTGCTTTGGACAAAACATTTTCAGACTGAAAAGGATTGCTGTTATGAATCCTTTGATCAATCTTTAAATATAAAGAAGATTATGCAACTTGTACAGAAAGTTCCATTGGAGCAAATGGGAGAGAATTTACATCAATTACAATGATCTGAAATGCAAGGGAAACAAAGGGAAACCTAGACTCAATACAATGGGAAATAGAGAAGAACAAATATCCAAAATAATGGAATTTTCAGTAGGAAATAACTTGAAGATTTCTCTACCCAGTCACCCTTTCCACTGAATAGGACTGTTGTTAAGAACCCTTTCGTACAGTTTGAATATAACGAAGATAATGAATTGTGTACAAAACTTCTTTTGAAGGAAATCCGAGAGAATTGATATCAACTATAATATCACAAACAGTAAAAGAAGCAAATGGAAAACTAGACTCAGAATGTGAATTAGTAAAGAACAAGTAAGAAAAGGAACTGTTTTTTCATACAGGAATAACAGGAACAGTGCTTTGGACAAAACATTTTCAGACTGAAAAGGATTGCTGTTACGAATCTTTTGATCAATCTTTAAATATAAAGAAGATTATGCAACTTGTACAGAAATTTCCATTGGAGCAAATGGGAGAGAATTTACATCAATTACAATGATCTGAAATGCAAGGGAAACAAAGGGAAACCTAGACTGAATACAATGGGAAATAGAGAAGAACAAATATCCAAAATAATGGAATTTTCAGTAGGAAATAACTTGAAGATTTCTCTACCCAGTAACCCTTTCCACTGAATAGGACTGTTGTTAAGAACCCTTTCGTACAGTTTGAATATAAGGAAGATAATGAATTGTGTACAAAACTTCTTTGGAAGAAAATCCGAGAGAATTGATATCAACTATAATATCACAAACAGTAAAAAAAGCAAATGGAAAACTAGACTCAGAATGTGAATTAGTAAAGAACAAGTAAGAAAAGGTATTGTTTTTTCATACAGGAATAACAGGAACAGTGCTTTGGACAAAACATTTTCAGACTGAAAAGGATTGCTGTTACGAATCCTTTGATCAATCTTTAAATATAAAGAAGATTATGCAACTTGTACAGAAAGTTCCATTGAAGCAAATGGGAGAGAATTTACATCAATCACAATGATCTGAAATGCAAGGGAAACAAAGGGAAACCTAGACGCAATACAATGGGAAATAGAGAAGAACAAATATCCAAAATAATGGAATTTTCAGTAGGAAATAACTTGAAGATTTCTCTACCCAGTAACCCTTTCCACTGAATAGGACTGTTGTTAAGAACCCTTTCGTACAGTTTGAATATAAGGAAGATAATGAATTGTGTACAAAACTTCTTTGGAAGAAAATCCGAGAGAATTGATATCAACTATAATATCACAAACAGTAAAAGAAGCAAATGGAAAACTAGACTCAGAATGTGAATTAGTAAAGAACAAGTAAGAAAAGGAATTGTTTTTTCAAAAAGGAATAACAGGAACAGTGTTTGGACAAAACATTTTCAGACTGAAAAGGATTGCTGTTACGAATCCTTTGATCAATCTTTAAATATAAAGAAGATTATGCAACTTGTACAGAAAGTTCCATTGGAGCAAATGGGAGAGAATTTCCATCAATTACAATGATCTGAAATGCAAGGGAAACAAAGGGAAACCTAGACTGAATACAATGGGAAATAGAGAAGAACAAATATCCAAAATAATGGAATTTTCAATAGGAAATAACTGGAAAATTTCTCTATCCAGTCACCCTTTCCACTGAATAGGACTGTTGTTAAGAACCTTTCGTACAGTTTGAATATAAGGAAGATAATGAATTGTGTACAAAACTTCTTTTGAAGGAAATCCGAGAGAATTGATATCAACTATAATATCACAAACAGTAAAAGAAGCAAATGGAAAACTAGACTCAGAATGTGAATTAGTAAAGAACAAGTAAGAAAAGGAACTGTTTTTTCATACAGGAATAACAGGAACAGTGCTTTGGACAAAACATTTTCAGACTGAAAAGGATTGCTGTTACGAATCTTTTGATCAATCTTTAAATATAAAGAAGATTATGCAACTTGTACAGAAAGTTCCATTGGAGCAAATGGGAGAGAATTTACATCAATTACAATGATCTGAAATGCAAGGGAAACAAAGGGAAACCTAGACTGAATACAATGGGAAATAGAGAAGAACAAATATCCAAAATAATGGAATTTTCAGTAGGAAATAACTTGAAGATTTCTTTACCCAGTAACCCTTTCCACTGAATAGGACTGTTGTTAAGAACCCTTTCGTACAGTTTGAATATAAGGAAGATAATGAATTGTGTACAAAACTTCTTTGGAAGAAAATCCGAGAGAATTGATATCAACTATAATATCACAAACAGTAAAAAAAGCAAATGGAAAACTAGACTCAGAATGTGAATTAGTAAAGAACAAGTAAGAAAAGGTATTGTTTTTTCATACAGGAATAACAGGAACAGTGCTTTGGACAAAACATTTTCAGACTGAAAAGGATTGCTGTTACGAATCCTTTGATCAATCTTTAAATATAAAGAAGATTATGCAACTTGTACAGAAAGTTCCATTGGAGCAAATGGGAGAGAATTTACATCAATCACAATGATCTGAAATGCAAGGGAAACAAAGGGAAACCTAGACGCAATACAATGGGAAATAGAGAAGAACAAATATCCAAAATAATGGAATTTTCAGTAGGAAATAACTTGAAGATTTCTCTACCCAGTAACCCTTTCCACTGAATAGGACTGTTGTTAAGAACCCTTTCGTACAGTTTGAATATAAGGAAGATAATGAATTGTGTACAAAACTTCTTTGGAAGAAAATCCGAGAGAATTGATATCAACTATAATATCACAAACAGTAAAAGAAGCAAATGGAAAACTAGACTCAGAATGTGAATTAGTAAAGAACAAGTAAGAAAAGGAACTGTTTTTTCATACAGGAATAACAGGAACAGTGCTTTGGACAAAACATTTTCAGACTGAAAAGGATTGCTGTTACGAATCCTTTGATCAATCTTTAAATATAAAGAAGATTATGCAACTTGTACAGAAAGTTCCATTGGAGCAAATGGGAGAGAATTTACATCAATTACAATGATCTGAAATGCAAGGGAAACAAAGGGAAAACCTAGACTCAATACAATGGGAAATAGAGAAGAACAAATATCCAAAATAATGGAATTTTCAGTAGGAAATAACTTGAAGATTTCTCTACCCAGTCACCCTTTCCACTGAATAGGACTGTTGTTAAGAACCCTTTCGTACAGTTTGAATATAACGAAGATAATGAATTGTGTACAAAACTTCTTTTGAAGGAAATCCGAGAGAATTGATATCAACTATAATATCACAAACAGTAAAAGAAGCAAATGGAAAACTAGACTCAGAATGTGAATTAGTAAAGAACAAGTAAGAAAAGGAACTGTTTTTTCATACAGGAATAAAAGGAACAGTGCTTTGGACAAAACATTTTCAGACTGAAAAGGATTGCTGTTACGAATCCTTTGATCAATCTTTAAATATAAAGAAGATTATGCAACTTGTACAGAAAGTTCCATTGGAGCAAATGGGATAGAATTTACATCAATTACAATGATCTGAAATGCAAGGGAAACAAAGGGAAACCTAGACTCAATACAATGGGAAATAGAGAAGAACAAATATCCAAAATAATGGAATTTTCAGTAGGAAATAACTTGAAGATTTCTCTACCCAGTCACCCTTTCCACTGAATAGGACTGTTGTTAAGAACCCTTTCGTACAGTTTGAATATAACGAAGATAATGAATTGTGTACAAAACTTCTTTTGAAGGAAATCCAAGAGAATTGATATCAACTATAATATCACAAACAGTAAAAGAAGCAAATGGAAAACTAGACTCAGAATGTGAATTAGTAAAGAACAAGTAAGAAAAGGAACTGTTTTTTCATACAGGAATAACAGGAACAGTGCTTTGGACAAAACATTTTCAGACTGAAAAGGATTGCTGTTACGAATCTTTTGATCAATCTTTAAATATAAAGAAGATTATGCAACTTGTACAGAAAGTTCCATTGGAGCAAATGGGAGAGAATTTACATCAATTACAATGATCTGAAATGCAAGGGAAACAAAGGGAAACCTAGACTGAATACAATGGGAAATAGAGAAGAACAAATATCCAAAATAATGGAATTTTCAGTAGGAAATAACTTGAAGATTTCTCTACCCAGTAACCCTTTCCACTGAATAGGACTGTTGTTAAGAACCCTTTCGTACAGTTTGAATATAAGGAAGATAATGAATTGTGTACAAAACTTCTTTGGAAGAAAATCCGAGAGAATTGATATCAACTATAATATCACAAACAGTAAAAAAAGCAAATGGAAAACTAGACTCAGAATGTGAATTAGTAAAGAACAAGTAAGAAAAGGTATTGTTTTTTCATACAGGAATAACAGGAACAGTGCTTTGGACAAAACATTTTCAGACTGAAAAGGATTGCTGTTACGAATCCTTTGATCAATCTTTAAATATAAAGAAGATTATGCAACTTGTACAGAAAGTTCCATTGGAGCAAATGGGAGAGAATTTACATCAATCACAATGATCTGAAATGCAAGGGAAACAAAGGGAAACCTAGACGCAATACAATGGGAAATAGAGAAGAACAAATATCCAAAATAATGGAATTTTCAGTAGGAAATAACTTGAAGATTTCTCTACCCAGTAACCCTTTCCACTGAATAGGACTGTTGTTAAGAACCCTTTCGTACAGTTTGAATATAAGGAAGATAATGAATTGTGTACAAAACTTCTTTGGAAGAAAATCCGAGAGAATTGATATCAACTATAATATCACAAACAGTAAAAGAAGCAAATGGAAAACTAGACTCAGAATGTGAATTAGTAAAGAACAAGTAAGAAAAGGAATTGTTTTTTCAAAAAGGAATAACAGGAACAGTGCTTTGGACAAAACATTTTCAGACTGAAAAGGATTGCTGTTACGAATCCTTTGATCAATCTTTAAATATAAAGAAGATTATGCAACTTGTACAGAAAGTTCCATTGGAGCAAATGGGAGAGAATTTACATCAATCACAATGATCTGAAATGCAAGGGAAACAAAGGGAAACCTAGACGCAATACAATGGGAAATAGAGAAGAACAAATATCCAAAATAATGGAATTTTCAGTAGGAAATAACTTGAAGATTTCTCTACCTAGTAACCCTTTCCACTGAATAGGACTGTTGTTAAGAACCCTTTCGTACAGTTTGAATATAAGGAAGATAATGAATTGTGTACAAAACTTCTTTGGAAGAAAATCCGAGAGAATTGATATCAACTATAATATCACAAACAGTAAAAAAAGCAAATGGAAAACTAGACTCAGAATGTGAATTAGTAAAGAACAAGTAAGAAAAGGTATTGTTTTTTCATACAGGAATAACAGGAACAGTGCTTTGGACAAAACATTTTCAGACTGAAAAGGATTGCTGTTACGAATCCTTTGATCAATCTTTAAATATAAAGAAGATTATGCAACTTGTACAGAAAGTTCCATTGGAGCAAATGGGAGAGAATTTACATCAATTACAATGATCTGAAATGCAAGGGAAACAAAGGGAAAACTAGACTCAATACAATGGGAAATAGAGAAGAACAAATATCCAAAATAATGGAATTTTCAGTAGGAAATAACTTGAAGATTTCTCTACCCAGTCACCCTTTCCACTGAATAGGACTGTTGTTAAGAACCATTTCGTACAGTTTGAATATAAGGAAAGTTAATGAATTGTGTACAAAACTTCTTTTGAAGGAAATCCGAGAGAATTGATATCAACTATAATATCACAAACAGTAAAAGAAGCAAATGGAAAACTAGACTAAGAATGTGAATTAGTAAAGAACAAGTAAGAAAAGGACCTTTTTTTTCATACAGGAATAACAGGAACAGTGCTTTGGACAAAACATTTTCAGACTGAAAAGGATTGCTGTTACGAATCCTTTGATCAATCTTTAAATATAAAGATTATGCAACTTGTACAGAAAGTTCCATTGGAGCAAATGGGAGAGAATTTACATCAATTACAATGATCTGAAATGCAAGGGAAACAAAGGGAAGCCTAGACTGAATACAATGGGAAATAGAGAAGAACAAATATCCAAAATAATGGAATTTTCAGTAGGAAATAACTTGAAGATTTCTCTACCCAGTAACCCTTTCCACTGAATAGGACTGTTGTTAAGAACCCTTTCGTACAGTTTGAATATAAGGAAGATAATGAATTGTGTACAAAACTTCTTTGGAAGAAAATCCGAGAGAATTGATATCAACTATAATATCACAAACAGTAAAAGAAGCAAATGGAAAACTAGACTCAGAATGTGAATTAGTAAAAAACAAGTAAGAAAAGGAACTGTTTTTTCATACAGGAATAACAGGAACAGTGCTTTGGACAAAACATTTTCAGACTGAAAAGGATTGCTGTTACGAATCCTTTGATCAATCTTTAAATATAAAGAAGATTATGCAACTTGTACAGAAAGTTCCATTGGAGCAAATGGGAGAGAATTTACATCAATTACAATGATCTGAAATGCAAGGGAAACAAAGGGAAAACTAGACTCAATACAATGGGAAATAGAGAAGAACAAATATCCAAAATAATGGAATTTTCAGTAGGAAATAACTTGAAGATTTCTCTACCCAGTCACCCTTTCCACTGAATAGGACTGTTGTTAAGAACCCTTTCGTACAGTTTGAATATAAGGAAGATAATGAATTGTGTACAAAACTTCTTTTGAAGGAAATCCGAGAGAATTGATATCAACTATAATATCACAAACAGTAAAAGAAGCAAATGGAAAACTAGACTCAGAATGTGAATTAGTAAAGAACAAGTAAGAAAAGGAACTGTTTTTTCATACAGGAATAACAGGAACAGTGCTTTGGACAAAACATTTTCAGACTGAAAAGGATTGCTGTTACGAATCCTTTGATCAATCTTTAAATATAAAGAAGATTATGCAACTTGTACAGAAAGTTCCATTGGAGCAAATGGGAGAGAATTTACATCAATTACAATGATCTGAAATGCAAGGGAAACAAAGGGAAGCCTAGACTGAATACAATGGGAAATAGATAAGAACAAATATCCAAAATAATGGAATTTTCAGTAGGAAATAACTTGAAGATTTCTCTACCCAGTAACCCTTTCCACTGAATAGGACTGTTGTTAAGAACCCTTTCGTACAGTTTGAATATAAGGAAGATAATGAATTGTGTACAAAACTTCTTTGGAAGAAAATCCGAGAGAATTGATATCAACTATAATATCACAAACAGTAAAAGAAGCAAATGGAAAACTAGACTCAGAATGTGAATTAGTAAAGAACAAGTAAGAAAAGGTATTGTTTTTTCATACAGGAATAACAGGAACAGTGCTTTGGACAAAACATTTTCAGACTGAAAAGGATTGCTGTTACGAATCCTTTGATCAATCTTTAAATATAAAGAAGATTATGCAACTTGTACAGAAAGTTCCATTGGAGCAAATGGGAGAGAATTTACATCAATCACAATGATCTGAAATGCAAGGGAAACAAAGGGAAACCTAGACGCAATACAATGGGAAATAGAGAAGAACAAATATCCAAAATAATGGAATTTTCAATAGGAAATAACTTGAAGATTTCTCTACCCAGTCACCCTTTCCACTGAATAGGACTGTTGTTAAGAACCCTTTCGTACAGTTTGAATATAACGAAGATAATGAATTGTGTACAAAACTTCTTTTGAAGGAAATCCGAGAGAATTGATATCAACTATAATATCACAAACAGTAAAAGAAGCAAATGGAAAACTAGACTCAGAATGTGAATTAGTAAAGAACAAGTAAGAAAAGGTATTGTTTTTTCATACAGGAATAACAGGAACAGTGCTTTGGACAAAACATTTTCAGACTGAACAGGATTGCTGTTACGAATCCTTTGATCAATCTTTAAATATAAAGAAGATTATGCAACTTGTACAGAAAGTTCCATTGGAGCAAATGGGAGAGAATTTACATCAATCACAATGATCTGAAATGCAAGGGAAACAAAGGGAAACCTAGACGCAATACAATGGGAAATAGAGAAGAACAAATATCCAAAATAATGGAATTTTCAGTAGGAAATAACTTGAAGATTTCTCTACCCAGTAACCCTTTCCACTGAATAGGACTGTTGTTAAGAACCCTTTCGTACAGTTTGAATATAAGGAAGATAATGAATTGTGTATAAAACTTCTTTGGAAGAAAATCCGAGAGAATTGATATCAACTATAATATCACAAACAGTAAAAAAAGCAAATGGAAAACTAGACTCAGAATGTGAATTAGTAAAGAACAAGTAAGAAAAGGTATTGTTTTTTCATACAGGAATAACAGGAACAGTGCTTTGGACAAAACATTTTCAGACTGAAAAGGATTGCTGTTACGAATCCTTTGATCAATCTTTAAATATAAAGAAGATTATGCAACTTGGACAGAAAGTTCCATTGGAGCAAATGGGAGAGAATTTACATCAATCACAATGATCTGAAATGCAAGGGAAACAAAGGGAAACCTAGACGCAATACAATGGGAAATAGAGAAGAACAAATATCCAAAATAATGGAATTTTCAATAGGAAATAACTTGAAGATTTCTCTACCCAGTCACCCTTTCCACTGAATAGGACTGTTGTTAAGAACCCTTTCGTACAGTTTGAATATAACGAAGATAATGAATTGTGTACAAAACTTCTTTTGAAGGAAATCCGAGAGAATTGATATCAACTATAATATCACAAACAGTAAAAGAAGCAAATGGAAAACTAGACTGAGAATGTGAATTAGTAAAGAACAAGTAAGAAACGGAACTGTTTTTTCATACAGGAATAATAGGAACAGTGCTTTGGACAAAACATTTTCAGACTGAAAAGGATTGCTGTTACGAATCCTTTGATCAATCTTTAAATATAAAGATTATGCAACTTGTACAGAAAGTTCCATTGGAGCAAATGGGAGAGAATTTACATCAATTACAATGATCTGAAATGCAAGGGAAACAAAGGGAAGCCTAGACTGAATGCAATGGGAAATAGAGAAGAACAAATATCCAAAATAATGGAATTTTCAGTAGGAAATAACTTGAAGATTTCTCTACCCAGTAACCCTTTCCACTGAATAGGACTGTTGTTAAGAACCCTTTCGTACAGTTTGAATATAAGGAAGATAATGAATTGTGTACAAAACTTCTTTGGAAGAAAATCCGAGAGAATTGATATCAACTATAATATCACAAACAGTAAAAGAAGCAAATGGAAAACTAGACTCAGAATGTGAATTAGTAAAGAACAAGTAAGAAAAGGTATTGTTTTTTCATACAGGAATAACAGGAACAGTGTTTTGGACAAAACATTTTCAGACTGAAAAGGATTGCTGTTACGAATCCTTTGATCAATCTTTAAATATAAAGAAGATTATGCAACTTGTACAGAAAGTTCCATTGGAGCAAATGGAAGAGAATTTACATCAATCACAATGATCTGAAATGCAAGGGAAACAAAGGGAAACCTAGACGCAATACAATGGGAAATAGAGAAGAACAAATATCCAAAATAATGGAATTTTCAGTAGGAAATAACTTGAAGATTTCTCTACCCAGTCACCCTTTCCACTGAATAGGACTGTTGTTAAGAACCCTTTCGTACAGTTTGAATATAACGAAGATAATGAATTGTGTACAAAACTTCTTTTGAAGGAAATCCGAGAGAATTGATATCAACTATAATATCACAAACAGTAAAAGAAGCAAATGGAAAACTAGACTCAGAATGTGAATTAGTAAAAAACAAGTAAGAAAAGGAACTGTTTTTTCATACAGGAATAACAGGAACAGTGCTTTGGACAAAACATTTTCAGACTGAAAAGGATTGCTGTTACGAATCCTTTGATCAATCTTTAAATATAAAGAAGATTATGCAACTTGTACAGAAAGTTCCATTGGAGCAAATGGGAGAGAATTTACATCAATTACAATGATCTGAAATGCAAGGGAAACAAAGGGAAGCCTAGACTCAATACAATGGGAAATAGAGAAGAACAAATATCCAAAATAATGGAATTTTCAGTAGGAAATAACTTGAAGATTTCTCTACCCAGTAACCCTTTCCACTGAATAGGACTGTTGTTAAGAACCCTTTCGTACAGTTTGAATATAAGGAAGATAATGAATTGTGTACAAAACTTCTTTGGAAGAAAATCCGAGAGAATTGATATGAACTATAATATCACAAACAGTAAAAGAAGCAAATGGAAAACTAGACTCAGAATGTGAATTAGTAAAGAACAAGTAAGAAAAGGTATTGTTTTTTCATACAGGAATAACAGGAACAGTGCTTTGGACAAAACATTTTCAGACTGAAAAGGATTGCTGTTACGAATCCTTTGATCAATCTTTAAATATAAAGAAGATTATGCAACTTGTACAGAAAGTTCCATTGGAGCAAATGGGAGAGAATTTACATCAATCACAATGATCTGAAATGCAAGGGAAACAAAGGGAAACCTAGACGCAATACAATGGGAAATAGAGAAGAACAAATATCCAAAATAATGGAATTTTCAATAGGAAATAACTTGAAGATTTCTCTACCCAGTCACCCTTTCCACTGAATAGGACTGTTGTTAAGAACCCTTTCGTACAGTTTGAATATAAGGAAGATAATGAATTGTGTACAAAACTTCTTTTGAAGGAAATCCGAGAGAATTGATATCAACTATAATATCACAAACAGTAAAAGAAGCAAATGGAAAACTATTCTCAGAATGTGAATTAGTAAAAAACAAGTAAGAAAAGGAACTGTTTTTTCATACAGGAATAACAGGAACAGTGCTTTGGACAAAACATTTTCAGACTGAAAAGGATTGCTGTTACGAATCCTTTGATCAATCTTTAAATATAAAGAAGATTATGCAACTTGTACAGAAAGTTCCATTGGAGCAAATGGGAGAGAATTTACATCAATTACAATGATCTGAAATGCAAGGGAAACAAAGGGAAAACTAGACTCAATACAATGGGAAATAGAGAAGAACAAATATCCAAAATAATGGAATTTTCAGTAGGAAATAACTTGAAGATTTCTCTACCCAGTCACCCTTTCCACTGAATAGGACTGTTGTTAAGAACCCTTTCGTACAGTTTGAATATAAGGAAGATAATGAATTGTGTACAAAACTTCTTTTGAAGGAAATCCGAGAGAATTGATGTCAACTATAATATCACAAACAGTAAAAGAAGCAAATGGAAAACTAGACTCAGAATGTGAATTAGTAAAGAACAAGTAAGAAAAGGAACTGTTTTTTCATACAGGAATAACAGGAACAGTGCTTTGGACAAAACATTTTCAGACTGAAAAGGATTGCTGTTACGAATCCTTTGATCAATCTTTAAATATAAAGAAGATGATGCAACTTGTACAGAAAGTTCCATTGGAGCAAATGGGATAGAATTTACATCAATTACAATGATCTGAAATGCAAGGGAAACAAAGGG
Organism: Sminthopsis crassicaudata; assembly: GCF_048593235.1. Lineage (NCBI taxonomy): Eukaryota > Metazoa > Chordata > Mammalia > Dasyuromorphia > Dasyuridae > Sminthopsis > Sminthopsis crassicaudata. Next base: position 204,453,180 of record NC_133619.1, read on the forward strand.
AAACCTAGACTCAATACAATGGGAAATAGAGAAGAACAAATATCCAAAATAATGGAATTTTCAGTAGGAAATAACTTGAAGATTTCTCTACCCAGTCACCCTTTCCACTGAATAGGACTGTTGTTAAGAACCCTTTCGTACAGTTTGAATATAAGGAAGATAATGAATTGTGTACAAAACTTCTTTTGAAGGAAATCCGAGAGAATTGATATCAACTATAATATCACAAACAGTAAAAGAAGCAAATGGAAAACTAGACTCAGAATGTGAATTAGTAAAGAACAAGTAAGAAAAGGTATTGTTTTTTCATACAGGAATAACAGGAACAGTGCTTTGGACAAAACATTTTCAGACTGAAAAGGATTGCTGTTACGAATCCTTTGATCAATCTTTAAATATAAAGAAGATTATGCAACTTGTACAGAAAGTTCCATTGGAGCAAATGGGAGAGAATTTACATCAATCACAATGATCTGAAATGCAAGGGAAACAAAGGGAAACCTAGACGCAATACAATGGGAAATAGAGAAGAACAAATATCCAAAATAATGGAATTTTCAATAGGAAATAACTTGAAGATTTCTCTACCCAGTCACCCTTTCCACTGAATAGGACTGTTGTTAAGAACCCTTTCGTACAGTTTGAATATAAGGAAGATAATGAATTGTGTACAAAACTTCTTTTGAAGGAAATCCGAGAGAATTGATATCAACTATAATATCACAAACAGTAAAAGAAGCAAATGGAAAACTAGACTCAGAATGTGAATTAGTAAAGAACAAGTAAGAAAAGGAACTGTTTTTTCATACAGGAATAACAGGAACAGTGCTTTGGACAAAACATTTTCAGACTGAAAAGGATTGCTGTTACGAATCCTTTGATCAATCTTTAAATATAAAGAAGATTATGCAACTTGTACAGAAATTTCCATTGGAGCAAATGGGAGAGAATTTACATCAATTACAATGATCTGAAATGCAAGGGAAACAAAGGGAAACCTAGACTCAATACAATGGGAAATAGAGAAGAACAAATATCCAAAATAATGGAATTTTCAGTAGGAAATAACTTGAAGATTTCTCTACCCAGTCACCCTTTCCACTGAATAGGACTGTTGTTAAGAACCCTTTCGTACAGTTTGAGTATAAGGAAAGTTAATGAATTGTGTACAAAACTTCTTTTGAAGGAAATCCGAGAGAATTGATATCAACTATAATATCACAAACAGTAAAAGAAGCAAATGGAAAACTGGACTCAGAATGTGAATTAGTAAAGAACAAGTAAGAAAAGGAACTGTTTTTTCATACAGGAATAACAGGAACAGTGCTTTGGACAAAACATTTTCAGACTGAAAAGGATTGCTGTTACGAATCCTTTGATCAATCTTTAAATATAAAGAAGATGATGCAACTTGTACAGAAAGTTCCATTGGAGCAAATGGGAGAGAATTTACATCAATCACAATGATCTGAAATGCAAGGGAAACAAAGGGAAACCTAGACGCAATACAATGGGAAATAGAGAAGAACAAATATCCAAAATAATGGAATTTTCAATAGGAAATAACTTGAAGATTTCTCTACCCAGTCACCCTTTCCACTGAATAGGACTGTTGTTAAGAACCCTTTCGTACAGTTTGAATATAAGGAAGATAATGAATTGTGTACAAAACTTCTTTTGAAGGAAATCCGAGAGAATTGATATCAACTATAATATCACAAACAGTAAAAGAAGCAAATGGAAAACTATTCTCAGAATGTGAATTAGTAAAAAACAAGTAAGAAAAGGAACTGTTTTTTCATACAGGAATAACAGGAACAGTGCTTTGGACAAAACATTTTCAGACTGAAAAGGATTGCTGTTACGAATCCTTTGATCAATCTTTAAATATAAAGAAGATTATGCAACTTGTACAGAAAGTTCCATTGGAGCAAATGGGAGAGAATTTACATCAATTACAATGAACTGAAATGCAAGGGAAACAAAGGGAAAACCTAGACTCAATACAATGGGAAATAGAGAAGAACAAATATCCAAAATAATGGAATTTTCAGTAGGAAATAACTTGAAGATTTCTCTACCCAGTCACCCTTTCCACTGAATAGGACTGTTGTTAAGAACCCTTTCGTACAGTTTGAATATAAGGAAGATAATGAATTGTGTACAAAACTTCTTTTGAAGGAAATCCGAGAGAATTGATATCAACTATAATATCACAAACAGTAAAAGAAGCAAATGGAAAACTAGACTCAGAATGTGAATTAGTAAAGAACAAGTAAGAAAAGGAATTGTTTTTTCAAAAAGGAATAACAGGAACAGTGCTTTGGACAAAACATTTTCAGACTGAAAAGGATTGCTGTTACGAATCCTTTGATCAATCTTTAAATATAAAGAAGATGATGCAACTTGTACAGAAAGTTCCATTGGAGCAAATGGGAGAGAATTTCCATCAATTACAATGATCTGAAATGCAAGGGAAACAAAGGGAAACCTAGACTGAATACAATGGGAAATAGAGAAGAACAAATATCCAAAATAATGGAATTTTCAATAGGAAATAACTGGAAGATTTCTCTATCCAGTCACCCTTTCCACTGAATAGGACTGTTGTTAAGAACCTTTCGTACAGTTTGAATATAAGGAAGATAATGAATTGTGTACAAAACTTCTTTTGAAGGAAATCCGAGAGAATTGATATCAACTATAATATCACAAACAGTAAAAGAAGCAAATGGAAAACTAGACTCAGAATGTGAATTAGTAAAGAACAAGTAAGAAAAGGAACTGTTTTTTCATACAGGAATAACAGGAACAGTGCTTTGGACAAAACATTTTCAGACTGAAAAGGATTGCTGTTACGAATCCTTTGATCAATCTTTAAATATAAAGAAGATTATGCAACTTGTACAGAAATTTCCATTGGAGCAAATGGGAGAGAATTTACATCAATTACAATGATCTGAAATGCAAGGGAAACAAAGGGAAGCCTAGACTGAATACAATGGGAAATAGAGAAGAACAAATATCCAAAATAATGGAATTTTCAGTAGGAAATAACTTGAAGATTTCTCTACCCAGTAACCCTTTCCACTGAATAGGACTGTTGTTAAGAACCCTTTCGTACAGTTTGAATATAAGGAAGATAATGAATTGTGTACAAAACTTCTTTGGAAGAAAATCCGAGAGAATTGATATCAACTATAATATCACAAACAGTAAAAGAAGCAAATGGAAAACTAGACTCAGAATGTGAATTAGTAAAGAACAAGTAAGAAAAGGTATTGTTTTTTCATACAGGAATAACAGGAACAGTGCTTTGGACAAAACATTTTCAGACTGAAAAGGATTGCTGTTACGAATCCTTTGATCAATCTTTAAATATAAAGAAGATTTTGCAACTTGTACAGAAAGTTCCATTGGAGCAAATGGGAGAGAATTTACATCAATCACAATGATCTGAAATGCAAGGGAAACAAAGGGAAACCTAGACGCAATACAATGGGAAATAGAGAAGAACAAATATCCAAAATAATGGAATTTTCAATAGGAAATAACTTGAAGATTTCTCTACCCAGTCACCCTTTCCACTGAATAGGACTGTTGTTAAGAACCTTTCGTACAGTTTGAATATAAGGAAGATAATGAATTGTGTACAAAACTTCTTTTGAAGGAAATCCGAGAGAATTGATATCAACTATAATATCACAAACAGTAAAAGAAGCAAATGGAAAACTAGACTCAGAATGTGAATTAGTAAAGAACAAGTAAGAAAAGGAACTGTTTTTTCATACAGGAATAACAGGAACAGTGCTTTGGACAAAACATTTTCAGACTGAAAAGGATTGCTGTTACGAATCCTTTGATCAATCTTTAAATATAAAGATTATGCAACTTGTACAGAAAGTTCCATTGGAGCAAATGGGAGAGAATTTCCATCAATTACAATGATCTGAAATGCAAGGGAAACAAAGGGAAGCCTAGACTGAATACAATGGGAAATAGAGAAGAACAAATATCCAAAATAATGGAATTTTCAGTAGGAAATAACTTGAAGATTTCTCTACCCAGTAACCCTTTCCACTGAATAGGACTGTTGTTAAGAACCCTTTCGTACAGTTTGAATATAAGGAAGATAATGAATTGTGTACAAAACTTCTTTGGAAGAAAATCCGAGAGAATTGATATCAACTATAATATCACAAACAGTAAAAGAAGCAAATGGAAAACTAGACTCAGAATGTGAATTAGTAAAGAACAAGTAAGAAAAGGTATTGTTTTTTCATACAGGAATAACAGGAACAGTGCTTTGGACAAAACATTTTCAGACTGAAAAGGATTGCTGTTACGAATCCTTTGATCAATCTTTAAATATAAAGAAGATGATGCAACTTGTACAGAAAGTTCCATTGGAGCAAATGGGAGAGAATTTACATCAATCACAATGATCTGAAATGCAAGGGAAACAAAGGGAAACCTAGACGCAATACAATGGGAAATAGAGAAGAACAAATATCCAAAATAATGGAATTTTCAATAGGAAATAACTTGAAGATTTCTCTACCCAGTCACCCTTTCCACTGAATAGGACTGTTGTTAAGAACCCTTTCGTACAGTTTGAATATAACGAAGATAATGAATTGTGTACAAAACTTCTTTTGAAGGAAATCCGAGAGAATTGATATCAACTATAATATCACAAACAGTAAAAGAAGCAAATGGAAAACTAGACTCAGAATGTGAATTAGTAAAAAACAAGTAAGAAAAGGAACTGTTTTTTCATACAGGAATAACAGGAACAGTGCTTTGGACAAAACATTTTCAGACTGAAAAGGATTGCTGTTACGAATCCTTTGATCAATCTTTAAATATAAAGAAGATTATGCAACTTGTACAGAAAGTTCCATTGGAGCAAATGGGAGAGAATTTACATCAATTACAATGATCTGAAATGCAAGGGAAACAAAGGGAAAACCTAGACTCAATACAATGGGAAATAGAGAAGAACAAATATCCAAAATAATGGAATTTTCAGTAGGAAATAACTTGAAGATTTCTCTACCCAGTCACCCTTTCCACTGAATAGGACTGTTGTTAAGAACCCTTTCGTACAGTTTGAATATAAGGAAGATAATGAATTGTGTACAAAACTTCTTTTGAAGGAAATCCGAGAGAATTGATATCAACTATAATATCACAAACAGTAAAAGAAGCAAATGGAAAACTAGACTCAGAATGTGAATTAGTAAAGAACAAGTAAGAAAAGGAACTGTTTTTTCATACAGGAATAACAGGAACAGTGCTTTGGACAAAACATTTTCAGACTGAAAAGGATTGCTGTTACGAATCCTTTGATCAATCTTTAAATATAAAGAAGATTATGCAACTTGTACAGAAAGTTCCATTGGAGCAAATGGGAGAGAATTTACATCAATTACAATGATCTGAAATGCAAGGGAAACAAAGGGAAGCCTAGACTGAATACAATGGGAAATAGATAAGAACAAATATCCAAAATAATGGAATTTTCAGTAGGAAATAACTTGAAGATTTCTCTACCCAGTAACCCTTTCCACTGAATAGGACTGTTGTTAAGAACCCTTTCGTACAGTTTGAATATAAGGAAGATAATGAATTGTGTACAAAACTTCTTTGGAAGAAAATCCGAGAGAATTGATATCAACTATAATATCACAAACAGTAAAAGAAGCAAATGGAAAACTAGACTCAGAATGTGAATTAGTAAAGAACAAGTAAGAAAAGGTATTGTTTTTTCATACAGGAATAACAGGAACAGTGCTTTGGACAAAACATTTTCAGACTGAAAAGGATTGCTGTTACGAATCCTTTGATCAATCTTTAAATATAAAGAAGATTATGCAACTTGTACAGAAAGTTCCATTGGAGCAAATGGGAGAGAATTTACATCAATCACAATGATCTGAAATGCAAGGGAAACAAAGGGAAACCTAGACGCAATACAATGGGAAATAGAGAAGAACAAATATCCAAAATAATGGAATTTTCAATAGGAAATAACTTGAAGATTTCTCTACCCAGTCACCCTTTCCAATGAATAGGACTGTTGTTAAGAACCCTTTCGTACAGTTTGAATATAACGAAGATAATGAATTGTGTACAAAACTTCTTTTGAAGGAAATCCGAGAGAATTGATATCAACTATAATATCACAAACAGTAAAAGAAGCAAATGGAAAACTAGACTCAGAATGTGAATTAGTAAAGAACAAGTAAGAAAAGGTATTGTTTTTTCATACAGGAATAACAGGAACAGTGCTTTGGACAAAACATTTTCAGACTGAACAGGATTGCTGTTACGAATCCTTTGATCAATCTTTAAATATAAAGAAGATTATGCAACTTGTACAGAAAGTTCCATTGGAGCAAATGGGAGAGAATTTACATCAATCACAATGATCTGAAATGCAAGGGAAACAAAGGGAAACCTAGACGCAATACAATGGGAAATAGAGAAGAACAAATATCCAAAATAATGGAATTTTCAGTAGGAAATAACTTGAAGATTTCTCTACCCAGTAACCCTTTCCACTGAATAGGACTGTTGTTAAGAACCCTTTCGTACAGTTTGAATATAAGGAAGATAATGAATTGTGTATAAAACTTCTTTGGAAGAAAATCCGAGAGAATTGATATCAACTATAATATCACAAACAGTAAAAAAAGCAAATGGAAAACTAGACTCAGAATGTGAATTAGTAAAGAACAAGTAAGAAAAGGTATTGTTTTTTCATACAGGAATAACAGGAACAGTGCTTTGGACAAAACATTTTCAGACTGAAAAGGATTGCTGTTACGAATCCTTTGATCAATCTTTAAATATAAAGAAGATTATGCAACTTGGACAGAAAGTTCCATTGGAGCAAATGGGAGAGAATTTACATCAATCACAATGATCTGAAATGCAAGGGAAACAAAGGGAAACCTAGACGCAATACAATGGGAAATAGAGAAGAACAAATATCCAAAATAATGGAATTTTCAATAGGAAATAACTTGAAGATTTCTCTACCCAGTCACCCTTTCCACTGAATAGGACTGTTGTTAAGAACCCTTTCGTACAGTTTGAATATAACGAAGATAATGAATTGTGTACAAATTTCTTTTGAAGGAAATCCGAGAGAATTGATATCAACTATAATATCACAAACAGTAAAAGAAGCAAATGGAAAACTAGACTCAGAATGTGAATTAGTAAAGAACAAGTAAGAAACGGAACTGTTTTTTCATACAGGAATAATAGGAACAGTGCTTTGGACAAAACATTTTCAGACTGAAAAGGATTGCTGTTACGAATCCTTTGATCAATCTTTAAATATAAAGATTATGCAACTTGTACAGAAAGTTCCATTGGAGCAAATGGGAGAGAATTTACATCAATTACAATGATCTGAAATGCAAGGGAAACAAAGGGAAGCCTAGACTGAATGCAATGGGAAATAGAGAAGAACAAATATCCAAAATAATGGAATTTTCAGTAGGAAATAACTTGAAGATTTCTCTACCCAGTAACCCTTTCCACTGAATAGGACTGTTGTTAAGAACCCTTTCGTACAGTTTGAATATAAGGAAGATAATGAATTGTGTACAAAACTTCTTTGGAAGAAAATCCGAGAGAATTGATATCAACTATAATATCACAAACAGTAAAAGAAGCAAATGGAAAACTAGACTCAGAATGTGAATTAGTAAAGAACAAGTAAGAAAAGGTATTGTTTTTTCATACAGGAATAACAGGAACAGTGCTTGGACAAAACATTTTCAGACTGAAAAGGATTGCTGTTACGAATCCTTTGATCAATCTTTAAATATAAAGAAGATTATGCAACTTGTACAGAAAGTTCCATTGGAGCAAATGGAAGAGAATTTACATCAATCACAATGATCTGAAATGCAAGGGAAACAAAGGGAAACCTAGACTGCAATACAATGGGAAATAGAGAAGAACAAATATCCAAAATAATGGAATTTTCAGTAGGAAATAACTTGAAGATTTCTCTACCCAGTCACCCTTTCCACTGAATAGGACTGTTGTTAAGAACCCTTTCGTACAGTTTGAATATAACGAAGATAATGAATTGTGTACAAAACTTCTTTTGAAGGAAATCCGAGAGAATTGATATCAACTATAATATCACAAACAGTAAAAGAAGCAAATGGAAAACTAGACTCAGAATGTGAATTAGTAAAGAACAAGTAAGAAAAGGTATTGTTTTTTCATACAGGAATAACAGGAACAGTGCTTTGGACAAAACATTTTCAGACTGAAAAGGATTGCTGTTACGAATCCTTTGATCAATCTTTAAATATAAAGAAGATTATGCAACTTGTACAGAAAGTTCCATTGGAGCAAATGGGAGAGAATTTACATCAATCACAATGATCTGAAATGCAAGGGAAACAAAGGGAAACCTAGACGCAATACAATGGGAAATAGAGAAGAACAAATATCCAAAATAATGGAATTTTCAATAGGAAATAACTTGAAGATTTCTCTACCCAGTCACCCTTTCCACTGAATAGGACTGTTGTTAAGAACCCTTTCGTACAGTTTGAATATAAGGAAGATAATGAATTGTGTACAAAACTTCTTTTGAAGGAAATCCGAGAGAATTGATATCAACTATAATATCACAAACAGTAAAAGAAGCAAATGGAAAACTATTCTCAGAATGTGAATTAGTAAAAAACAAGTAAGAAAAGGAACTGTTTTTTCATACAGGAATAACAGGAACAGTGCTTTGGACAAAACATTTTCAGACTGAAAAGGATTGCTGTTACGAATCCTTTGATCAATCTTTAAATATAAAGAAGATTATGCAACTTGTACAGAAAGTTCCATTGGAGCAAATGGGAGAGAATTTACATCAATTACAATGATCTGAAATGCAAGGGAAACAAAGGGAAAACCTAGACTCAATACAATGGGAAATAGAGAAGAACAAATATCCAAAATAATGGAATTTTCAGTAGGAAATAACTTGAAGATTTCTCTACCCAGTCACCCTTTCCACTGAATAGGACTGTTGTTAAGAACCCTTTCGTACAGTTTGAATATAAGGAAGATAATGAATTGTGTACAAAACTTCTTTTGAAGGAAATCCGAGAGAATTGATGTCAACTATAATATCACAAACAGTAAAAGAAGCAAATGGAAAACTAGACTCAGAATGTGAATTAGTAAAGAACAAGTAAGAAAAGGAACTGTTTTTTCATACAGGAATAACAGGAACAGTGCTTTGGACAAAACATTTTCAGACTGAAAAGGATTGCTGTTACGAATCCTTTGATCAATCTTTAAATATAAAGAAGATGATGCAACTTGTACAGAAAGTTCCATTGGAGCAAATGGGATAGAATTTACATCAATTACAATGATCTGAAATGCAAGGGAAACAAAGGGAAACCTAGACTCAATACAATGGGAAATAGAGAAGAACAAATATCCAAAATAATGGAATTTTCAGTAGGAAATAACTTGAAGATTTCTCTACCCAGTCACCCTTTCCACTGAATAGGACTGTTGTTAAGAACCCTTTCGTACAGTTTGAATATAAGGAAGATAATGAATTGTGTACAAAACTTCTTTTGAAGGAAATCCGAGAGAATTGATATCAACTATAATATCACAAACAGTAAAAGAAGCAAATGGAAAACTAGACTCAGAATGTGAATTAGTAAAGAACAAGTAAGAAAAGGTATTGTTTTTTCATACAGGAATAACAGGAACAGTGCTTTGGACAAAACATTTTCAGACTGAAAAGGATTGCTGTTACGAATCCTTTGATCAATCTTTAAATATAAAGAAGATTATGCAACTTGTACAGAAAGTTCCATTGGAGCAAATGGGAGAGAATTTACATCAATCACAATGATCTGAAATGCAAGGGAAACAAAGGGAAACCTAGACGCAATACAATGGGAAATAGAGAAGAACAAATATCCAAAATAATGGAATTTTCAATAGGAAATAACTTGAAGATTTCTCTACCCAGTCACCCTTTCCACTGAATAGGACTGTTGTTAAGAACCCTTTCGTACAGTTTGAATATAAGGAAGATAATGAATTGTGTACAAAACTTCTTTTGAAGGAAATCCGAGAGAATTGATATCAACTATAATATCACAAACAGTAAAAGAAGCAAATGGAAAACTGGACTCAGAATGTGAATTAGTAAAGAACAAGTAAGAAAAGGAACTGTTTTTTCATACAGGAATAACAGGAACAGTGCTTTGGACAAAACATTTTCAGACTGAAAAGGATTGCTGTTACGAATCCTTTGATCAATCTTTAAATATAAAGAAGATGATGCAACTTGTACAGAAAGTTCCATTGGAGCAAATGGGAGAGAATTTACATCAATCACAATGATCTGAAATGCAAGGGAAACAAAGGGAAACCTAGACGCAATACAATGGGAAATAGAGAAGAACAAATATCCAAAATAATGGAATTTTCAATAGGAAATAACTTGAAGATTTCTCTACCCAGTCACCCTTTCCACTGAATAGGACTGTTGTTAAGAACCCTTTCGTACAGTTTGAATATAAGGAAGATAATGAATTGTGTACAAAACTTCTTTTGAAGGAAATCCGAGAGAATTGATATCAACTATAATATCACAAACAGTAAAAGAAGCAAATGGAAAACTATTCTCAGAATGTGAATTAGTAAAAAACAAGTAAGAAAAGGAACTGTTTTTTCATACAGGAATAACAGGAACAGTGCTTTGGACAAAACATTTTCAGACTGAAAAGGATTGCTGTTACGAATCCTTTGATCAATCTTTAAATATAAAGAAGATTATGCAACTTGTACAGAAAGTTCCATTGGAGCAAATGGGAGAGAATTTACATCAATTACAATGAACTGAAATGCAAGGGAAACAAAGGGAAAACTAGACTCAATACAATGGGAAATAGAGAAGAACAAATATCCAAAATAATGGAATTTTCAGTAGGAAATAACTTGAAGATTTCTCTACCCAGTCACCTTTCCACTGAATAGGACTGTTGTTAAGAACCCTTTCGTACAGTTTGAATATAAGGAAGATAATGAATTGTGTACAAAACTTCTTTTGAAGGAAATCCGAGAGAATTGATATCAACTATAATATCACAAACAGTAAAAGAAGCAAATGGAAAACTAGACTCAGAATGTGAATTAGTAAAGAACAAGTAAGAAAAGGAATTGTTTTTTCAAAAAGGAATAACAGGAACAGTGCTTTGGACAAAACATTTTCAGACTGAAAAGGATTGCTGTTACGAATCCTTTGATCAATCTTTAAATATAAAGAAGATTATGCAACTTGTACAGAAAGTTCCATTGGAGCAAATGGGAGAGAATTTACATCAATCACAATGATCTGAAATGCAAGGGAAACAAAGGGAAACCTAGACGCAATACAATGGGAAATAGAGAAGAACAAATATCCAAAATAATGGAATTTTCAATAGGAAATAACTTGAAGATTTCTCTACCCAGTCACCCTTTCCACTGAATAGGACTGTTGTTAAGAACCCTTTCGTACAGTTTGAATATAAGGAAGATAATGAATTGTGTACAAAACTTCTTTTGAAGGAAATCCGAGAGAATTGATATCAACTATAATATCACAAACAGTAAAAGAAGCAAATGGAAAACTGGACTCAGAATGTGAATTAGTAAAGAACAAGTAAGAAAAGGAACTGTTTTTTCATACAGGAATAACAGGAACAGTGCTTTGGACAAAACATTTTCAGACTGAAAAGGATTGCTGTTACAATCCTTTGATCAATCTTTAAATATAAAGAAGATGATGCAACTTGTACAGAAAGTTCCATTGGAGCAAATGGGAGAGAATTTACATCAATCACAATGATCTGAAATGCAAGGGAAACAAAGGGAAACCTAGACGCAATACAATGGGAAATAGAGAAGAACAAATATCCAAAATAATGGAATTTTCAATAGGAAATAACTTGAAGATTTCTCTACCCAGTCACCCTTTCCACTGAATAGGACTGTTGTTAAGAACCCTTTCGTACAGTTTGAATATAAGGAAGATAATGAATTGTGTACAAAACTTCTTTTGAAGGAAATCCGAGAGAATTGATATCAACTATAATATCACAAACAGTAAAAGAAGCAAATGGAAAACTATTCTCAGAATGTGAATTAGTAAAAAACAAGTAAGAAAAGGAACTGTTTTTTCATACAGGAATAACAGGAACAGTGCTTTGGACAAAACATTTTCAGACTGAAAAGGATTGCTGTTACGAATCCTTTGATCAATCTTTAAATATAAAGAAGATTATGCAACTTGTACAGAAAGTTCCATTGGAGCAAATGGGAGAGAATTTACATCAATTACAATGAACTGAAATGCAAGGGAAACAAAGGGAAAACCTAGACTCAATACAATGGGAAATAGAGAAGAACAAATATCCAAAATAATGGAATTTTCAGTAGGAAATAACTTGAAGATTTCTCTACCCAGTCACCTTTCCACTGAATAGGACTGTTGTTAAGAACCCTTTCGTACAGTTTGAATATAAGGAAGATAATGAATTGTGTACAAAACTTCTTTTGAAGGAAATCCGAGAGAATTGATATCAACTATAATATCACAAACAGTAAAAGAAGCAAATGGAAAACTAGACTCAGAATGTGAATTAGTAAAGAACAAGTAAGAAAAGGAATTGTTTTTTCAAAAAGGAATAACAGGAACAGTGCTTTGGACAAAACATTTTCAGACTGAAAAGGATTGCTGTTACGAATCCTTTGATCAATCTTTAAATATAAAGAAGATGATGCAACTTGTACAGAAAGTTCCATTGGAGCAAATGGGAGAGAATTTCCATCAATTACAATGATCTGAAATGCAAGGGAAACAAAGGGAAACCTAGACTGAATACAATGGGAAATAGAGAAGAACAAATATCCAAAATAATGGAATTTTCAATAGGAAATAACTGGAAGATTTCTCTATCCAGTCACCCTTTCCACTGAATAGGACTGTTGTTAAGAACCTTTCGTACAGTTTGAATATAAGGAAGATAATGAATTGTGTACAAAACTTCTTTTGAAGGAAATCCGAGAGAATTGATATCAACTATAATATCACAAACAGTAAAAGAAGCAAATGGAAAACTAGACTCAGAATGTGAATTAGTAAAGAACAAGTAAGAAAAGGAACTGTTTTTTCATACAGGAATAACAGGAACAGTGCTTTGGACAAAACATTTTCAGACTGAAAAGGATTGCTGTTACGAATCCTTTGATCAATCTTTAAATATAAAGAAGATTATGCAACTTGTACAGAAATTTCCATTGGAGCAAATGGGAGAGAATTTACATCAATTACAATGATCTGAAATGCAAGGGAAACAAAGGGAAACCTAGACTCAATACAATGGGAAATAGAGAAGAACAAATATCCAAAATAATGGAATTTTCAGTAGGAAATAACTTGAAGATTTCTCTACCCAGTCACCCTTTCCACTGAATAGGACTGTTGTTAAGAACCCTTTCGTACAGTTTGAATATAAGGAAAGTTAATGAATTGTGTACAAAACTTCTTTTGAAGGAAATCTGAGAGAATTGATATCAACTATAATATCACAAACAGTAAAAGAAGCAAATGGAAAACTGGACTCAGAATGTGAATTAGTAAAGAACAAGTAAGAAAAGGAACTGTTTTTTCATACAGGAATAACAGGAACAGTGCTTTGGACAAAACATTTTCAGACTGAAAAGGATTGCTGTTACGAATCCTTTGATCAATCTTTAAATATAAAGAAGATGATGCAACTTGTACAGAAAGTTCCATTGGAGCAAATGGGAGAGAATTTACATCAATTACAATGATCTGAAATGCAAGGGAAACAAAGGGAAACCTAGACTGAATACAATGGGAAATAGAGAAGAACAAATTATCCAAAATAATGGAATTTTCACTAGGAAATAACTTGAAGATTTCTCTACCCAGTAACCCTTTCCACTGAATAGGACTGTTGTTAAGAACCCTTTCGTACAGTTTGAATATAAGGAAGATAATGAATTGTGTACAAAACTTCTTTGGAAGAAAATCCGAGAGAATTGATATCAACTATAATATCACAAACAGTAAAAGAAGCAAATGGAAAACTATTCTCAGAATGTGAATTAGTAAAAAACAAGTAAGAAAAGGAACTGTTTTTTCATACAGGAATAACAGGAACAGTGCTTTGGACAAAACATTTTCAGACTGAAAAGGATTGCTGTTACGAATCCTTTGATCAATCTTTAAATATAAAGAAGATTATGCAACTTGTACAGAAAGTTCCATTGGAGCAAATGGGAGAGAATTTACATCAATTACAATGATCTGAAATGCAAGGGAAACAAAGGGAAAACTAGACTCAATACAATGGGAAATAGAGAAGAACAAATATCCAAAATAATGGAATTTTCACTAGGAAATAACTTGAAGATTTCTCTACCCAGTCACCCTTTCCACTGAATAGGACTGTTGTTAAGAACCCTTTCGTACAGTTTGAATATAAGGAAAGTTAATGAATTGTGTACAAAACTTCTTTTGAAGGAAATCCGAGAGAATTGATATCAACTATAATATCACAAACAGTAAAAGAAGCAAATGGAAAACTGGACTCAGAATGTGAATTAGTAAAGAACAAGTAAGAAAAGGAACTGTTTTTTCATACAGGAATAACAGGAACAGTGCTTTGGACAAAACATTTTCAGACTGAAAAGGATTGCTGTTACGAATCCTTTGATCAATCTTTAAATATAAAGAAGATGATGCAACTTGTACAGAAAGTTCCATTGGAGCAAATGGGAGAGAATTTACATCAATTACAATGATCTGAAATGCAAGGGAAACAAAGGGAAACCTAGACTGAACACAATGGGAAATAGAGAAGAACAAATTATCCAAAATAATGGAATTTTCACTAGGAAATAACTTGAAGATTTCTCTACCCAGTAACCCTTTCCACTGAATAGGACTGTTGTTAAGAACCCTTTCGTACAGTTTGAATATAAGGAAGATAATGAATTGTGTACAAAACTTCTTTGGAAGAAAATCCGAGAGAATTGATATCAACTATAATATCACAAACAGTAAAAGAAGCAAATGGAAAACTATTCTCAGAATGTGAATTAGTAAAAAACAAGTAAGAAAAGGAACTGTTTTTTCATACAGGAATAACAGGAACAGTGCTTTGGACAAAACATTTTCAGACTGAAAAGGATTGCTGTTACGAATCCTTTGATCAATCTTTAAATATAAAGAAGATTATGCAACTTGTACAGAAAGTTCCATTGGAGCAAATGGGAGAGAATTTACATCAATTACAATGATCTGAAATGCAAGGGAAACAAAGGGAAAACTAGACTCAATACAATGGGAAATAGAGAAGAACAAATATCCAAAATAATGGAATTTTCACTAGGAAATAACTTGAAGATTTCTCTACCCAGTCACCCTTTCCACTGAATAGGACTGTTGTTAAGAACCCTTTCGTACAGTTTGAATATAAGGAAAGTTAATGAATTGTGTACAAAACTTCTTTTGAAGGAAATCCGAGAGAATTGATATCAACTATAATATCACAAACAGTAAAAGAAGCAAATGGAAAACTGGACTCAGAATGTGAATTAGTAAAGAACAAGTAAGAAAAGGAACTGTTTTTTCATACAGGAATAACAGGAACAGTGCTTTGGACAAAACATTTTCAGACTGAAAAGGATTGCTGTTACGAATCCTTTGATCAATCTTTAAATATAAAGAAGATGATGCAACTTGTACAGAAAGTTCCATTGGAGCAAATGGGAGAGAATTTACATCAATTACAATGATCTGAAATGCAAGGGAAACAAAGGGAAACCTAGACTGAATACAATGGGAAATAGAGAAGAACAAATATCCAAAATAATGGAATTTTCACTAGGAAATAACTTGAAGATTTCTCTACCCAGTAACCCTTTCCACTGAATAGGACTGTTGTTAAGAACCCTTTCGTACAGTTTGAATATAAGGAAGATAATGAATTGTGTACAAAACTTCTTTGGAAGAAAATCCGAGAGAATTGATATCAACTATAATATCACAAACAGTAAAAGAAGCAAATGGAAAACTATTCTCAGAATGTGAATTAGTAAAAAACAAGTAAGAAAAGGAACTGTTTTTTCATACAGGAATAACAGGAACAGTGCTTTGGACAAAACATTTTCAGACTGAAAAGGATTGCTGTTACGAATCCTTTGATCAATCTTTAAATATAAAGAAGATTATGCAACTTGTACAGAAAGTTCCATTGGAGCAAATGGGAGAGAATTTACATCAATTACAATGATCTGAAATGCAAGGGAAACAAAGGGAAAACTAGACTCAATACAATGGGAAATAGAGAAGAACAAATATCCAAAATAATGGAATTTTCACTAGGAAATAACTTGAAGATTTCTCTACCCAGTCACCCTTTCCACTGAATAGGACTGTTGTTAAGAACCCTTTCGTACAGTTTGAATATAAGGAAGATAATGAATTGTGTACAAAACTTCTTTGGAAGAAAATCCGAGAGAATTGATATGAACTATAATATCACAAACAGTAAAAGAAGCAAATGGAAAACTAGACTCAGAATGTGAATTAGTAAAGAACAAGTAAGAAAAGGTATTGTTTTTTCATACAGGAATAACAGGAACAGTGCTTTGGACAAAACATTTTCAGACTGAAAAGGATTGCTGTTACGAATCCTTTGATCAATCTTTAAATATAAAGAAGATTATGCAACTTGTACAGAAAGTTCCATTGGAGCAAATGGGAGAGAATTTACATCAATCACAATGATCTGAAATGCAAGGGAAACAAAGGGAAACCTAGACGCAATACAATGGGAAATAGAGAAGAACAAATATCCAAAATAATGGAATTTTCAATAGGAAATAACTTGAAGATTTCTCTACCCAGTCACCCTTTCCACTGAATAGGACTGTTGTTAAGAACCCTTTCGTACAGTTTGAATATAAGGAAGATAATGAATTGTGTACAAAACTTCTTTTGAAGGAAATCCGAGAGAATTGATATCAACTATAATATCACAAACAGTAAAAGAAGCAAATGGAAAACTATTCTCAGAATGTGAATTAGTAAAGAACAAGTAAGAAAAGGTATTGTTTTTTCATACAGGAATAACAGGAACAGTGCTTTGGACAAAACATTTTCAGACTGAAAAGGATTGCTGTTACGAATCCTTTGATCAATCTTTAAATATAAAGAAGATGATGCAACTTGTACAGAAAGTTCCATTGGAGCAAATGGGAGAGAATTTACATCAATCACAATGATCTGAAATGCAAGGGAAACAAAGGGAAACCTAGACGCAATACAATGGGAAATAGAGAAGAACAAATATCCAAAATAATGGAATTTTCAGTAGGAAATAACTTGAAGATTTCTCTACCCAGTAACCCTTTCCACTGAATAGGACTGTTGTTAAGAACCCTTTCGTACAGTTTGAATATAAGGAAGATAATGAATTGTGTATAAAACTTCTTTGGAAGAAAATCCGAGAGAATTGATATCAACTATAATATCACAAACAGTAAAAAAAGCAAATGGAAAACTAGACTCAGAATGTGAATTAGTAAAGAACAAGTAAGAAAAGGTATTGTTTTTTCATACAGGAATAACAGGAACAGTGCTTTGGACAAAACATTTTCAGACTGAAAAGGATTGCTGTTACGAATCCTTTGATCAATCTTTAAATATAAAGAAGATTATGCAACTTGGACAGAAAGTTCCATTGGAGCAAATGGGAGAGAATTTACATCAATCACAATGATCTGAAATGCAAGGGAAACAAAGGGAAACCTAGACGCAATACAATGGGAAATAGAGAAGAACAAATATCCAAAATAATGGAATTTTCAATAGGAAATAACTTGAAGATTTCTCTACCCAGTCACCCTTTCCACTGAATAGGACTGTTGTTAAGAACCCTTTCGTACAGTTTGAATATAACGAAGATAATGAATTGTGTACAAAACTTCTTTTGAAGGAAATCCGAGAGAATTGATATCAACTATAATATCACAAACAGTAAAAGAAGCAAATGGAAAACTAGACTGAGAATGTGAATTAGTAAAGAACAAGTAAGAAACGGAACTGTTTTTTCATACAGGAATAATAGGAACAGTGCTTTGGACAAAACATTTTCAGACTGAAAAGGATTGCTGTTACGAATCCTTTGATCAATCTTTAAATATAAAGATTATGCAACTTGTACAGAAAGTTCCATTGGAGCAAATGGGAGAGAATTTACATCAATTACAATGATCTGAAATGCAAGGGAAACAAAGGGAAGCCTAGACTGAATGCAATGGGAAATAGAGAAGAACAAATATCCAAAATAATGGAATTTTCAGTAGGAAATAACTTGAAGATTTCTCTACCCAGTAACCCTTTCCACTGAATAGGACTGTTGTTAAGAACCCTTTCGTACAGTTTGAATATAAGGAAGATAATGAATTGTGTACAAAACTTCTTTGGAAGAAAATCCGAGAGAATTGATATCAACTATAATATCACAAACAGTAAAAGAAGCAAATGGAAAACTAGACTCAGAATGTGAATTAGTAAAGAACAAGTAAGAAAAGGTATTGTTTTTTCATACAGGAATAACAGGAACAGTGTTTTGGACAAAACATTTTCAGACTGAAAAGGATTGCTGTTACGAATCCTTTGATCAATCTTTAAATATAAAGAAGATTATGCAACTTGTACAGAAAGTTCCATTGGAGCAAATGGAAGAGAATTTACATCAATCACAATGATCTGAAATGCAAGGGAAACAAAGGGAAACCTAGACGCAATAAAATGGGAAATAGAGAAGAACAAATATCCAAAATAATGGAATTTTCAGTAGGAAATAACTTGAAGATTTCTCTACCCAGTCACCCTTTCCACTGAATAGGACTGTTGTTAAGAACCCTTTCGTACAGTTTGAATATAACGAAGATAATGAATTGTGTACAAAACTTCTTTTGAAGGAAATCCGAGAGAATTGATATCAACTATAATATCACAAACAGTAAAAGAAGCAAATGGAAAACTAGACTCAGAATGTGAATTAGTTAAAAACAAGTAAGAAAAGGAACTGTTTTTTCATACAGGAATAACAGGAACAGTGCTTTGGACAAAACATTTTCAGACTGAAAAGGATTGCTGTTACGAATCCTTTGATCAATCTTTAAATATAAAGAAGATTATGCAACTTGTACAGAAAGTTCCATTGGAGCAAATGGGAGAGAATTTACATCAATTACAATGATCTGAAATGCAAGGGAAACAAAGGGAAGCCTAGACTCAATACAATGGGAAATAGAGAAGAACAAATATCCAAAATAATGGAATTTTCAGTAGGAAATAACTTGAAGATTTCTCTACCCAGTAACCCTTTCCACTGAATAGGACTGTTGTTAAGAACCCTTTCGTACAGTTTGAATATAAGGAAGATAATGAATTGTGTACAAAACTTCTTTGGAAGAAAATCCGAGAGAATTGATATGAACTATAATATCACAAACAGTAAAAGAAGCAAATGGAAAACTAGACTCAGAATGTGAATTAGTAAAGAACAAGTAAGAAAAGGTATTGTTTTTTCATACAGGAATAACAGGAACAGTGCTTTGGACAAAACATTTTCAGACTGAAAAGGATTGCTGTTACGAATCCTTTGATCAATCTTTAAATATAAAGAAGATTATGCAACTTGTACAGAAAGTTCCATTGGAGCAAATGGGAGAGAATTTACATCAATCACAATGATCTGAAATGCAAGGGAAACAAAGGGAAACCTAGACGCAATACAATGGGAAATAGAGAAGAACAAATATCCAAAATAATGGAATTTTCAATAGGAAATAACTTGAAGATTTCTCTACCCAGTCACCCTTTCCACTGAATAGGACTGTTGTTAAGAACCCTTTCGTACAGTTTGAATATAAGGAAGATAATGAATTGTGTACAAAACTTCTTTTGAAGGAAATCCGAGAGAATTGATATCAACTATAATATCACAAACAGTAAAAGAAGCAAATGGAAAACTATTCTCAGAATGTGAATTAGTAAAGAACAAGTAAGAAAAGGTATTGTTTTTTCATACAGGAATAACAGGAACAGTGCTTTGGACAAAACATTTTCAGACTGAAAAGGATTGCTGTTACGAATCCTTTGATCAATCTTTAAATATAAAGAAGATGATGCAACTTGTACAGAAAGTTCCATTGGAGCAAATGGGAGAGAATTTACATCAATCACAATGATCTGAAATGCAAGGGAAACAAAGGGAAACCTAGACGCAATACAATGGGAAATAGAGAAGAACAAATATCCAAAATAATGGAATTTTCAATAGGAAATAACTTGAAGATTTCTCTACCCAGTCACCCTTTCCACTGAATAGGACTGTTGTTAAGAACCCTTTCGTACAGTTTGAATATAACGAAGATAATGAATTGTGTACAAAACTTCTTTTGAAGGAAATCCGAGAGAATTGATATCAACTATAATATCACAAACAGTAAAAGAAGCAAATGGAAAACTAGACTCAGAATGTGAATTAGTAAAAAACAAGTAAGAAAAGGAACTGTTTTTTCATACAGGAATAACAGGAACAGTGCTTTGGACAAAACATTTTCAGACTGAAAAGGATTGCTGTTACGAATCCTTTGATCAATCTTTAAATATAAAGAAGATTATGCAACTTGTACAGAAAGTTCCATTGGAGCAAATGGGAGAGAATTTACATCAATTACAATGATCTGAAATGCAAGGGAAACAAAGGGAAAACTAGACTCAATACAATGGGAAATAGAGAAGAACAAATATCCAAAATAATGGAATTTTCAGTAGGAAATAACTTGAAGATTTCTCTACCCAGTCACCCTTTTCACTGAATAGGACTGTTGTTAAGAACCCTTTCGTACAGTTTGAATATAAGGAAGATAATGAATTGTGTACAAAACTTCTTTTGAAGGAAATCCGAGAGAATTGATATCAACTATAATATCACAAACAGTAAAAGAAGCAAATGGAAAACTAGACTCAGAATGTGAATTAGTAAAGAACAAGTAAGAAAAGGAACTGTTTTTTCATACAGGAATAACAGGAACAGTGCTTTGGACAAAACATTTTCAGACTGAAAAGGATTGCTGTTACGAATCCTTTGATCAATCTTTAAATATAAAGAAGATTATGCAACTTGTACAGAAAGTTCCATTGGAGCAAATGGGAGAGAATTTCCATCAATTACAATGATCTGAAATGCAAGGGAAACAAAGGGAAGCCTAGACTGAATACAATGGGAAATAGATAAGAACAAATATCCAAAATAATGGAATTTTCAGTAGGAAATAACTTGAAGATTTCTCTACCCAGTCACCCTTTCCACTGAATAGGACTGTTGTTAAGAACCTTTCGTACAGTTTGAATATAAGGAAGATAATGAATTGTGTACAAAACTTCTTTGGAAGAAAATCCGAGAGAATTGATATCAACTATAATATCACAAACAGTAAAAGAAGCAAATGGAAAACTAGACTCAGAATGTGAATTAGTAAAGAACAAGTAAGAAAAGGTATTGTTTTTTCATACAGGAATAACAGGAACAGTGCTTTGGACAAAACATTTTCAGACTGAAAAGGATTGCTGTTACGAATCCTTTGATCAATCTTTAAATATAAAGAAGATTATGCAACTTGTACAGAAAGTTCCATTGGAGCAAATGGGAGAGAATTTACATCAATCACAATGATCTGAAATGCAAGGGAAACAAAGGGAAACCTAGACGCAATACAATGGGAAATAGAGAAGAACAAATATCCAAAATAATGGAATTTTCAATAGGAAATAACTTGAAGATTTCTCTACCCAGTCACCCTTTCCACTGAATAGGACTGTTGTTAAGAACCCTTTCGTACAGTTTGAATATAAGGAAGATAATGAATTGTGTACAAAACTTCTTTTGAAGGAAATCCGAGAGAATTGATATCAACTATAATATCACAAACAGTAAAAGAAGCAAATGGAAAACTATTCTCAGAATGTGAATTAGTAAAAAACAAGTGAGAAAAGGAACTGTTTTTTCATACAGGAATAACAGGAACAGTGCTTTGGACAAAACATTTTCAGACTGAAAAGGATTGCTGTTACGAATCCTTTGATCAATCTTTAAATATAAAGAAGATTATGCAACTTGTACAGAAAGTTCCATTGGAGCAAATGGGAGAGAATTTACATCAATCACAATGATCTGAAATGCAAGGGAAACAAAGGGAAACCTAGACGCAATACAATGGGAAATAGAGAAGAACAAATATCCAAAATAATGGAATTTTCAGTAGGAAATAACTTGAAGATTTCTCTACCCAGTAACCCTTTCCACTGAATAGGACTGTTGTTAAGAACCCTTTCGTACAGTTTGAATATAAGGAAGATAATGAATTGTGTATAAAACTTCTTTGGAAGAAAATCCGAGAGAATTGATATCAACTATAATATCACAAACAGTAAAAAAAGCAAATGGAAAACTAGACTCAGAATGTGAATTAGTAAAGAACAAGTAAGAAAAGGTATTGTTTTTTCATACAGGAATAACAGGAACAGTGCTTTGGACAAAACATTTTCAGACTGAAAAGGATTGCTGTTACGAATCCTTTGATCAATCTTTAAATATAAAGAAGATTATGCAACTTGGACAGAAAGTTCCATTGGAGCAAATGGGAGAGAATTTACATCAATCACAATGATCTGAAATGCAAGGGAAACAAAGGGAAACCTAGACGCAATACAATGGGAAATAGAGAAGAACAAATATCCAAAATAATGGAATTTTCAATAGGAAATAACTTGAAGATTTCTCTACCCAGTCACCCTTTCCACTGAATAGGACTGTTGTTAAGAACCCTTTCGTACAGTTTGAATATAACGAAGATAATGAATTGTGTACAAAACTTCTTTTGAAGGAAATCCGAGAGAATTGATATCAACTATAATATCACAAACAGTAAAAGAAGCAAATGGAAAACTAGACTGAGAATGTGAATTAGTAAAGAACAAGTAAGAAACGGAACTGTTTTTTCATACAGGAATAATAGGAACAGTGCTTTGGACAAAACATTTTCAGACTGAAAAGGATTGCTGTTACGAATCCTTTGATCAATCTTTAAATATAAAGATTATGCAACTTGTACAGAAAGTTCCATTGGAGCAAATGGGAGAGAATTTACATCAATTACAATGATCTGAAATGCAAGGGAAACAAAGGGAAGCCTAGACTGAATGCAATGGGAAATAGAGAAGAACAAATATCCAAAATAATGGAATTTTCAGTAGGAAATAACTTGAAGATTTCTCTACCCAGTAACCCTTTCCACTGAATAGGACTGTTGTTAAGAACCCTTTCGTACAGTTTGAATATAAGGAAGATAATGAATTGTGTACAAAACTTCTTTGGAAGAATATCCGAGAGAATTGATATCAACTATAATATCACAAACAGTAAAAGAAGCAAATGGAAAACTAGACTCAGAATGTGAATTAGTAAAGAACAAGTAAGAAAAGGTATTGTTTTTTCATACAGGAATAACAGGAACAGTGTTTTGGACAAAACATTTTCAGACTGAAAAGGATTGCTGTTACGAATCCTTTGATCAATCTTTAAATATAAAGAAGATTATGCAACTTGTACAGAAAGTTCCATTGGAGCAAATGGAAGAGAATTTACATCAATCACAATGATCTGAAATGCAAGGGAAACAAAGGGAAACCTAGACGCAATACAATGGGAAATAGAGAAGAACAAATATCCAAAATAATGGAATTTTCAGTAGGAAATAACTTGAAGATTTCTCTACCCAGTCACCCTTTCCACTGAATAGGACTGTTGTTAAGAACCCTTTCGTACAGTTTGAATATAAGGAAGATAATGAATTGTGTACAAAACTTCTTTTGAAGGAAATCCGAGAGAATTGATATCAACTATAATATCACAAACAGTAAAAGAAGCAAATGGAAAACTAGACTCAGAATGTGAATTAGTAAAAAACAAGTAAGAAAAGGAACTGTTTTTTCATACAGGAATAACAGGAACAGTGCTTTGGACAAAACATTTTCAGACTGAAAAGGATTACTGTTACGAATCCTTTGATCAATCTTTAAATATAAAGAAGATTATGCAACTTGTACAGAAAGTTCCATTGGAGCAAATGGGAGAGAA
This sequence comes from Sminthopsis crassicaudata, assembly GCF_048593235.1. Taxonomy (NCBI): domain Eukaryota; kingdom Metazoa; phylum Chordata; class Mammalia; order Dasyuromorphia; family Dasyuridae; genus Sminthopsis; species Sminthopsis crassicaudata. The sequence continues at coordinate 204,477,479 of NC_133619.1, forward strand.
TTTACATCAATTACAATGATCTGAAATGCAAGGGAAACAAAGGGAAGCCTAGACTCAATACAATGGGAAATAGAGAAGAACAAATATCCAAAATAATGGAATTTTCAGTAGGAAATAACTTGAAGATTTCTCTACCCAGTAACCCTTTCCACTGAATAGGACTGTTGTTAAGAACCCTTTCGTACAGTTTGAATATAAGGAAGATAATGAATTGTGTACAAAACTTCTTTGGAAGAAAATCCGAGAGAATTGATATGAACTATAATATCACAAACAGTAAAAGAAGCAAATGGAAAACTAGACTCAGAATGTGAATTAGTAAAGAACAAGTAAGAAAAGGTATTGTTTTTTCATACAGGAATAACAGGAACAGTGCTTTGGACAAAACATTTTCAGACTGAAAAGGATTGCTGTTACGAATCCTTTGATCAATCTTTAAATATAAAGAAGATTATGCAACTTGTACAGAAAGTTCCATTGGAGCAAATGGGAGAGAATTTACATCAATCACAATGATCTGAAATGCAAGGGAAACAAAGGGAAACCTAGACGCAATACAATGGGAAATAGAGAAGAACAAATATCCAAAATAATGGAATTTTCAATAGGAAATAACTTGAAGATTTCTCTACCCAGTCACCCTTTCCACTGAATAGGACTGTTGTTAAGAACCCTTTCGTACAGTTTGAATATAAGGAAGATAATGAATTGTGTACAAAACTTCTTTTGAAGGAAATCCGAGAGAATTGATATCAACTATAATATCACAAACAGTAAAAGAAGCAAATGGAAAACTATTCTCAGAATGTGAATTAGTAAAAAACAAGTAAGAAAAGGAACTGTTTTTTCATACAGGAATAACAGGAACAGTGCTTTGGACAAAACATTTTCAGACTGAAAAGGATTGCTGTTACGAATCCTTTGATCAATCTTTAAATATAAAGAAGATTATGCAACTTGTACAGAAAGTTCCATTGGAGCAAATGGGAGAGAATTTACATCAATTACAATGATCTGAAATGCAAGGGAAACAAAGGGAAAACTAGACTCAATACAATGGGATATAGAGAAGAACAAATATCCAAAATAATGGAATTTTCAGTAGGAAATAACTTGAAGATTTCTCTACCCAGTCACCCTTTCCACTGAATAGGACTGTTGTTAAGAACCCTTTCGTACAGTTTGAATATAAGGAAGATAATGAATTGTGTACAAAACTTCTTTTGAAGGAAATCCGAGAGAATTGATGTCAACTATAATATCACAAACAGTAAAAGAAGCAAATGGAAAACTAGACTCAGAATGTGAATTAGTAAAGAACAAGTAAGAAAAGGAACTGTTTTTTCATACAGGAATAACAGGAACAGTGCTTTGGACAAAACATTTTCAGACTGAAAAGGATTGCTGTTACGAATCCTTTGATCAATCTTTAAATATAAAGAAGATGATGCAACTTGTACAGAAAGTTCCATTGGAGCAAATGGGATAGAATTTACATCAATTACAATGATCTGAAATGCAAGGGAAACAAAGGGAAACCTAGACTCAATACAATGGGAAATAGAGAAGAACAAATATCCAAAATAATGGAATTTTCAGTAGGAAATAACTTGAAGATTTCTCTACCCAGTCACCCTTTCCACTGAATAGGACTGTTGTTAAGAACCCTTTCGTACAGTTTGAATATAAGGAAGATAATGAATTGTGTACAAAACTTCTTTGGAAGAAAATCCGAGAGAATTGATATCAACTATAATATCACAAACAGTAAAAGAAGCAAATGGAAAACTAGACTCAGAATGTGAATTAGTAAAGAACAAGTAAGAAAAGGTATTGTTTTTTCATACAGGAATAACAGGAACAGTGCTTTGGACAAAACATTTTCAGACTGAAAAGGATTGCTGTTACGAATCCTTTGATCAATCTTTAAATATAAAGAAGATTATGCAACTTGTACAGAAAGTTCCATTGGAGCAAATGGGAGAGAATTTACATCAATCACAATGATCTGAAATGCAAGGGAAACAAAGGGAAACCTAGACGCAATACAATGGGAAATAGAGAAGAACAAATATCCAAAATAATGGAATTTTCAATAGGAAATAACTTGAAGATTTCTCTACCCAGTCACCCTTTCCACTGAATAGGACTGTTGTTAAGAACCCTTTCGTACAGTTTGAATATAAGGAAGATAATGAATTGTGTACAAAACTTCTTTTGAAGGAAATCCGAGAGAATTGATATCAACTATAATATCACAAACAGTAAAAGAAGCAAATGGAAAACTATTCTCAGAATGTGAATTAGTAAAAAACAAGTAAGAAAAGGAACTGTTTTTTCATACAGGAATAACAGGAACAGTGCTTTGGACAAAACATTTTCAGACTGAAAAGGATTGCTGTTACGAATCCTTTGATCAATCTTTAAATATAAAGAAGATTATGCAACTTGTACAGAAAGTTCCATTGGAGCAAATGGGAGAGAATTTACATCAATTACAATGAACTGAAATGCAAGGGAAACAAAGGGAAAACTAGACTCAATACAATGGGAAATAGAGAAGAACAAATATCCAAAATAATGGAATTTTCAGTAGGAAATAACTTGAAGATTTCTCTACCCAGTCACCCTTTCCACTGAATAGGACTGTTGTTAAGAACCCTTTCGTACAGTTTGAATATAAGGAAGATAATGAATTGTGTACAAAACTTCTTTTGAGGGAAATCCGAGAGAATTGATGTCAACTATAATATCACAAACAGTAAAAGAAGCAAATGGAAAACTAGACTTTGAATGTGAATTAGTAAAGAACAAGTAAGAAAAGGAACTGTTTTTTCATACAGGAATAACAGGAACAGTGCTTTGGACAAAACATTTTCAGACTGAAAAGGATTGCTGTTACGAATCCTTTGATCAATCTTTAAATATAAAGAAGATTATGCAACTTGTACAGAAAGTTCCATTGGAGCAAATGGGAGAGAATTTACATCAATTACAATGATCTGAAATGCAAGGGAAACAAAGGGAAAACTAGACTCAATACAATGGGAAATAGAGAAGAACAAATATCCAAAATAATGGAATTTTCAGTAGGAAATAACTTGAAGATTTCTCTACCCAGTCACCCTTTCCACTGAATAGGACTGTTGTTAAGAACCCTTTCGTACAGTTTGAATATAAGGAAAGTTAATGAATTGTGTACAAAACTTCTTTTGAAGGAAATCCGAGAGAATTGATATCAACTATAATATCACAAACAGTAAAAGAAGCAAATGGAAAACTAGACTCAGAATGTGAATTAGTAAAGAACAAGTAAGAAAAGGAATTGTTTTTTCAAAAAGGAATAACAGGAACAGTGCTTTGGACAAAACATTTTCAGACTGAAAAGGATTGCTGTTACGAATCCTTTGATCAATCTTTAAATATAAAGAAGATGATGCAACTTGTACAGAAAGTTCCATTGGAGCAAATGGGAGAGAATTTCCATCAATTACAATGATCTGAAATGCAAGGGAAACAAAGGGAAACCTAGACTGAATACAATGGGAAATAGAGAAGAACAAATATCCAAAATAATGGAATTTTCAATAGGAAATAACTGGAAGATTTCTCTATCCAGTCACCCTTTCCACTGAATAGGACTGTTGTTAAGAACCTTTCGTACAGTTTGAATATAAGGAAGATAATGAATTGTGTACAAAACTTCTTTTGAAGGAAATCCGAGAGAATTGATATCAACTATAATATCACAAACAGTAAAAGAAGCAAATGGAAAACTAGACTCAGAATGTGAATTAGTAAAGAACAAGTAAGAAAAGGAACTGTTTTTTCATACAGGAATAACAGGAACAGTGCTTTGGACAAAACATTTTCAGACTGAAAAGGATTGCTGTTACGAATCCTTTGATCAATCTTTAAATATAAAGAAGATTATGCAACTTGTACAGAAATTTCCATTGGAGCAAATGGGAGAGAATTTACATCAATTACAATGATCTGAAATGCAAGGGAAACAAAGGGAAACCTAGACTCAATACAATGGGAAATAGAGAAGAACAAATATCCAAAATAATGGAATTTTCAGTAGGAAATAACTTGAAGATTTCTCTACCCAGTCACCCTTTCCACTGAATAGGACTGTTGTTAAGAACCCTTTCGTACAGTTTGAATATAAGGAAAGTTAATGAATTGTGTACAAAACTTCTTTTGAAGGAAATCCGAGAGAATTGATATCAACTATAATATCACAAACAGTAAAAGAAGCAAATGGAAAACTGGACTCAGAATGTGAATTAGTAAAGAACAAGTAAGAAAAGGAACTGTTTTTTCATACAGGAATAACAGGAACAGTGCTTTGGACAAAACATTTTCAGACTGAAAAGGATTGCTGTTACGAATCCTTTGATCAATCTTTAAATATAAAGAAGATGATGCAACTTGTACAGAAAGTTCCATTGGAGCAAATGGGAGAGAATTTACATCAATTACAATGATCTGAAATGCAAGGGAAACAAAGGGAAACCTAGACTGAATACAATGGGAAATAGAGAAGAACAAATATCCAAAATAATGGAATTTTCACTAGGAAATAACTTGAAGATTTCTCTACCCAGTAACCCTTTCCACTGAATAGGACTGTTGTTAAGAACCCTTTCGTACAGTTTGAATATAAGGAAGATAATGAATTGTGTACAAAACTTCTTTGGAAGAAAATCCGAGAGAATTGATATCAACTATAATATCACAAACAGTAAAAGAAGCAAATGGAAAACTATTCTCAGAATGTGAATTAGTAAAAAACAAGTAAGAAAAGGAACTGTTTTTTCATACAGGAATAACAGGAACAGTGCTTTGGACAAAACATTTTCAGACTGAAAAGGATTGCTGTTACGAATCCTTTGATCAATCTTTAAATATAAAGAAGATTATGCAACTTGTACATAAAGTTCCATTGGAGCAAATGGGAGAGAATTTACATCAATTACAATGATCTGAAATGCAAGGGAAACAAAGGGAAAACTAGACTCAATACAATGGGAAATAGAGAAGAACAAATATCCAAAATAATGGAATTTTCACTAGGAAATAACTTGAAGATTTCTCTACCCAGTCACCCTTTCCACTGAATAGGACTGTTGTTAAGAACCCTTTCGTACAGTTTGAATATAAGGAAAGTTAATGAATTGTGTACAAAACTTCTTTTGAAGGAAATCCGAGAGAATTGATATCAACTATAATATCACAAACAGTAAAAGAAGCAAATGGAAAACTGGACTCAGAATGTGAATTAGTAAAGAACAAGTAAGAAAAGGAACTGTTTTTTCATACAGGAATAACAGGAACAGTGCTTTGGACAAAACATTTTCAGACTGAAAAGGATTGCTGTTACGAATCCTTTGATCAATCTTTAAATATAAAGAAGATGATGCAACTTGTACAGAAAGTTCCATTGGAGCAAATGGGAGAGAATTTACATCAATTACAATGATCTGAAATGCAAGGGAAACAAAGGGAAACCTAGACTGAATACAATGGGAAATAGAGAAGAACAAATATCCAAAATAATGGAATTTTCACTAGGAAATAACTTGAAGATTTCTCTACCCAGTAACCCTTTCCACTGAATAGGACTGTTGTTAAGAACCCTTTCGTACAGTTTGAATATAAGGAAGATAATGAATTGTGTACAAAACTTCTTTGGAAGAAAATCCGAGAGAATTGATATCAACTATAATATCACAAACAGTAAAAGAAGCAAATGGAAAACTATTCTCAGAATGTGAATTAGTAAAAAACAAGTAAGAAAAGGAACTGTTTTTTCATACAGGAATAACAGGAACAGTGCTTTGGACAAAACATTTTCAGACTGAAAAGGATTGCTGTTACGAATCCTTTGATCAATCTTTAAATATAAAGAAGATTATGCAACTTGTACAGAAAGTTCCATTGGAGCAAATGGGAGAGAATTTACATCAATTACAATGATCTGAAATGCAAGGGAAACAAAGGGAAAACTAGACTCAATACAATGGGAAATAGAGAAGAACAAATATCCAAAATAATGGAATTTTCACTAGGAAATAACTTGAAGATTTCTCTACCCAGTCACCCTTTCCACTGAATAGGACTGTTGTTAAGAACCCTTTCGTACAGTTTGAATATAAGGAAAGTTAATGAATTGTGTACAAAACTTCTTTTGAAGGAAATCCGAGAGAATTGATATCAACTATAATATCACAAACAGTAAAAGAAGCAAATGGAAAACTATTCTCAGAATGTGAATTAGTAAAGAACAAGTAAGAAAAGGTATTGTTTTTTCATACAGGAATAACAGGAACAGTGCTTTGGACAAAACATTTTCAGACTGAAAAGGATTGCTGTTACGAATCCTTTGATCAATCTTTAAATATAAAGAAGATTATGCAACTTGTACAGAAAGTTCCATTGGAGCAAATGGGAGAGAATTTACATCAATCACAATGATCTGAAATGCAAGGGAAACAAAGGGAAACCTAGACGCAATACAATGGGAAATAGAGAAGAACAAATATCCAAAATAATGGAATTTTCAATAGGAAATAACTTGAAGATTTCTCTACCCAGTCACCCTTTCCACTGAATAGGACTGTTGTTAAGAACCCTTTCGTACAGTTTGAATATAAGGAAGATAATGAATTGTGTACAAAACTTCTTTTGAAGGAAATCCGAGAGAATTGATATCAACTATAATATCACAAACAGTAAAAGAAGCAAATGGAAAACTATTCTCAGAATGTGAATTAGTAAAAAACAAGTAAGAAAAGGAACTGTTTTTTCATACAGGAATAACAGGAACAGTGCTTTGGACAAAACATTTTCAGACTGAAAAGGATTGCTGTTACGAATCCTTTGATCAATCTTTAAATATAAAGAAGATTATGCAACTTGTACAGAAAGTTCCATTGGAGCAAATGGGAGAGAATTTACATCAATTACAATGATCTGAAATGCAAGGGAAACAAAGGGAAAACTAGACTCAATACAATGGGAAATAGAGAAGAACAAATATCCAAAATAATGGAATTTTCAGTAGGAAATAACTTGAAGATTTCTCTACCCAGTCACCCTTTCCACTGAATAGGACTGTTGTTAAGAACCCTTTCGTACAGTTTGAATATAAGGAAGATAATGAATTGTGTACAAAACTTCTTTTGAAGGAAATCCGAGAGAATTGATATCAACTATAATATCACAAACAGTAAAAGAAGCAAATGGAAAACTAGACTCAGAATGTGAATTAGTAAAGAACAAGTAAGAAAAGGAATTGTTTTTTCAAAAAGGAATAACAGGAACAGTGCTTTGGACAAAACATTTTCAGACTGAAAAGGATTGCTGTTACGAATCCTTTGATCAATCTTTAAATATAAAGAAGATTATGCAACTTGTACAGAAAGTTCCATTGGAGCAAATGGGAGAGAATTTCCATCAATTACAATGATCTGAAATGCAAGGGAAACAAAGGGAAACCTAGACTGAATACAATGGGAAATAGAGAAGAACAAATATCCAAAATAATGGAATTTTCAATAGGAAATAACTGGAAGATTTCTCTATCCAGTCACCCTTTCCACTGAATAGGACTGTTGTTAAGAACCTTTCGTACAGTTTGAATATAAGGAAGATAATGAATTGTGTACAAAACTTCTTTTGAAGGAAATCCGAGAGAATTGATATCAACTATAATATCACAAACAGTAAAAGAAGCAAATGGAAAACTAGACTCAGAATGTGAATTAGTAAAGAACAAGTAAGAAAAGGAACTGTTTTTTCATACAGGAATAACAGGAACAGTGCTTTGGACAAAACATTTTCAGACTGAAAAGGATTGCTGTTACGAATCCTTTGATCAATCTTTAAATATAAAGAAGATTATGCAACTTGTACAGAAATTTCCATTGGAGCAAATGGGAGAGAATTTACATCAATTACAATGATCTGAAATGCAAGGGAAACAAAGGGAAACCTAGACTCAATACAATGGGAAATAGAGAAGAACAAATATCCAAAATAATGGAATTTTCAGTAGGAAATAACTTGAAGATTTCTCTACCCAGTCACCCTTTCCACTGAATAGGACTGTTGTTAAGAACCCTTTCGTACAGTTTGAATATAAGGAAAGTTAATGAATTGTGTACAAAACTTCTTTTGAAGGAAATCCGAGAGAATTGATATCAACTATAATATCACAAACAGTAAAAGAAGCAAATGGAAAACTAGACTCAGAATGTGAATTAGTAAAGAACAAGTAAGAAAAGGAACTGTTTTTTCATACAGGAATAACAGGAACAGTGCTTTGGACAAAACATTTTCAGACTGAAAAGGATTGCTGTTACGAATCCTTTGATCAATCTTTAAATATAAAGATTATGCAACTTGTACAGAAAGTTCCATTGGAGCAAATGGGAGAGAATTTACATCAATTACAATGATCTGAAATGCAAGGGAAACAAAGGGAAACCTAGACTGAATACAATGGGAAATAGAGAAGAACAAATATCCAAAATAATGGAATTTTCAGTAGGAAATAACTTGAAGATTTCTCTACCCAGTAACCCTTTCCACTGAATAGGACTGTTGTTAAGAACCCTTTCGTACAGTTTGAATATAAGGAAGATAATGAATTGTGTACAAAACTTCTTTTGAAGGAAATCCGAGAGAATTGATATCAACTATAATATCACAAACAGTAAAAGAAGCAAATGGAAAACTATTCTCAGAATGTGAATTAGTAAAAAACAAGTAAGAAAAGGAACTGTTTTTTCATACAGGAATAACAGGAACAGTGCTTTGGACAAAACATTTTCAGACTGAAAAGGATTGCTGTTACGAATCCTTTGATCAATCTTTAAATATAAAGAAGATTATGCAACTTGTACAGAAAGTTCCATTGGAGCAAATGGGAGAGAATTTACATCAATTACAATGATCTGAAATGCAAGGGAAACAAAGGGAAAACTAGACTCAATACAATGGGAAATAGAGAAGAACAAATATCCAAAATAATGGAATTTTCAGTAGGAAATAACTTGAAGATTTCTCTACCCAGTCACCCTTTCCACTGAATAGGACTGTTGTTAAGAACCCTTTCGTACAGTTTGAATATAAGGAAAGTTAATGAATTGTGTACAAAACTTCTTTTGAAGGAAATCCGAGAGAATTGATATCAACTATAATATCACAAACAGTAAAAGAAGCAAATGGAAAACTAGACTCAGAATGTGAATTAGTAAAGAACAAGTAAGAAAAGGTATTGTTTTTTCATACAGGAATAACAGGAACAGTGCTTTGGACAAAACATTTTCAGACTGAAAAGGATTGCTGTTACGAATCCTTTGATCAATCTTTAAATATAAAGAAGATTATGCAACTTGTACAGAAAGTTCCATTGGAGCAAATGGGAGAGAATTTACATCAATCACAATGATCTGAAATGCAAGGGAAACAAAGGGAAACCTAGACGCAATACAATGGGAAATAGAGAAGAACAAATATCCAAAATAATGGAATTTTCAATAGGAAATAACTTGAAGATTTCTCTACCCAGTAACCCTTTCCACTGAATAGGACTGTTGTTAAGAACCCTTTCGTACAGTTTGAATATAAGGAAGATAATGAATTGTGTACAAAACTTCTTTTGAAGGAAATCCGAGAGAATTGATATCAACTATAATATCACAAACAGTAAAAGAAGCAAATGGAAAACTATTCTCAGAATGTGAATTAGTAAAAAACAAGTAAGAAAAGGAACTGTTTTTTCATACAGGAATAACAGGAACAGTGCTTTGGACAAAACATTTTCAGACTGAAAAGGATTGCTGTTACGAATCCTTTGATCAATCTTTAAATATAAAGAAGATTATGCAACTTGTACAGAAAGTTCCATTGGAGCAAATGGGAGAGAATTTACATCAATTACAATGATCTGAAATGCAAGGGAAACAAAGGGAAAACTAGACTCAATACAATGGGAAATAGAGAAGAACAAATATCCAAAATAATGGAATTTTCAGTAGGAAATAACTTGAAGATTTCTCTACCCAGTCACCCTTTCCACTGAATAGGACTGTTGTTAAGAACCCTTTCGTACAGTTTGAATATAAGGAAGATAATGAATTGTGTACAAAACTTCTTTTGAAGGAAATCCGAGAGAATTGATATCAACTATAATATCACAAACAGTAAAAGAAGCAAATGGAAAACTAGACTCAGAATGTGAATTAGTAAAGAACAAGTAAGAAAAGGAATTGTTTTTTCAAAAAGGAATAACAGGAACAGTGCTTTGGACAAAACATTTTCAGACTGAAAAGGATTGCTGTTACGAATCCTTTGATCAATCTTTAAATATAAAGAAGATTATGCAACTTGTACAGAAAGTTCCATTGGAGCAAATGGGAGAGAATTTCCATCAATTACAATGATCTGAAATGCAAGGGAAACAAAGGGAAACCTAGACTGAATACAATGGGAAATAGAGAAGAACAAATATCCAAAATAATGGAATTTTCAGTAGGAAATAACTGGAAGATTTCTCTATCCAGTCACCCTTTACACTGAATAGGACTGTTGTTAAGAACCTTTCGTACAGTTTGAATATAAGGAAGATAATGAATTGTGTACAAAACTTCTTTTGAAGGAAATCCGAGAGAATTGATATCAACTATAATATCACAAACAGTAAAAGAAGCAAATGGAAAACTATTCTCAGAATGTGAATTAGTAAAAAACAAGTAAGAAAAGGAACTGTTTTTTCATACAGGAATAACAGGAACAGTGCTTTGGACAAAACATTTTCAGACTGAAAAGGATTGCTGTTACGAATCCTTTGATCAATCTTTAAATATAAAGAAGATTATGCAACTTGGACAGAAAGTTCCATTGGAGCAAATGGGAGAGAATTTACATCAATTACAATGATCTGAAATGCAAGGGAAACAAAGGGAAAACTAGACTCAATACAATGGGAAATAGAGAAGAACAAATATCCAAAATAATGGAATTTTCAGTAGGAAATAACTTGAAGATTTCTCTACCCAGTCACCCTTTCCACTGAATAGGACTGTTGTTAAGAACCCTTTCGTACAGTTTGAATATAAGGAAAGTTAATGAATTGTGTACAAAACTTCTTTTGAAGGAAATCCGAGAGAATTGATATCAACTATAATATCACAAACAGTAAAAGAAGCAAATGGAAAACTAGACTCAGAATGTGAATTAGTAAAGAACAAGTAAGAAAAGGTATTGTTTTTTCATACAGGAATAACAGGAACAGTGCTTTGGACAAAACATTTTCAGACTGAAAAGGATTGCTGTTACGAATCCTTTGATCAATCTTTAAATATAAAGAAGATTATGCAACTTGTACAGAAAGTTCCATTGGAGCAAATGGGAGAGAATTTACATCAATCACAATGATCTGAAATGCAAGGGAAACAAAGGGAAACCTAGACGCAATACAATGGGAAATAGAGAAGAACAAATATCCAAAATAATGGAATTTTCAATAGGAAATAACTTGAAGATTTCTCTACCCAGTCACCCTTTCCACTGAATAGGACTGTTGTTAAGAACCCTTTCGTACAGTTTGAATATAAGGAAGATAATGAATTGTGTACAAAACTTCTTTTGAAGGAAATCCGAGAGAATTGATATCAACTATAATATCACAAACAGTAAAAGAAGCAAATGGAAAACTATTCTCAGAATGTGAATTAGTAAAAAACAAGTAAGAAAAGGAACTGTTTTTTCATACAGGAATAACAGGAACAGTGCTTTGGACAAAACATTTTCAGACTGAAAAGGATTGCTGTTACGAATCCTTTGATCAATCTTTAAATATAAAGAAGATTATGCAACTTGTACAGAAAGTTCCATTGGAGCAAATGGGAGAGAATTTACATCAATTACAATGATCTGAAATGCAAGGGAAACAAAGGGAAAACTAGACTCAATACAATGGGAAATAGAGAAGAACAAATATCCAAAATAATGGAATTTTCAGTAGGAAATAACTTGAAGATTTCTCTACCCAGTCACCCTTTCCACTGAATAGGACTGTTGTTAAGAACCCTTTCGTACAGTTTGAATATAAGGAAGATAATGAATTGTGTACAAAACTTCTTTTGAAGGAAATCCGAGAGAATTGATATCAACTATAATATCACAAACAGTAAAAGAAGCAAATGGAAAACTAGACTCAGAATGTGAATTAGTAAAGAACAAGTAAGAAAAGGAATTGTTTTTTCAAAAAGGAATAACAGGAACAGTGCTTTGGACAAAACATTTTCAGACTGAAAAGGATTGCTGTTACGAATCCTTTGATCAATCTTTAAATATAAAGAAGATTATGCAACTTGTACAGAAAGTTCCATTGGAGCAAATGGGAGAGAATTTCCATCAATTACAATGATCTGAAATGCAAGGGAAACAAAGGGAAACCTAGACTGAATACAATGGGAAATAGAGAAGAACAAATATCCAAAATAATGGAATTTTCAATAGGAAATAACTGGAAGATTTCTCTATCCAGTCACCCTTTCCACTGAATAGGACTGTTGTTAAGAACCTTTCGTACAGTTTGAATATAAGGAAGATAATGAATTGTGTACAAAACTTCTTTTGAAGGAAATCCGAGAGAATTGATATCAACTATAATATCACAAACAGTAAAAGAAGCAAATGGAAAACTAGACTCAGAATGTGAATTAGTAAAGAACAAGTAAGAAAAGGAACTGTTTTTTCATACAGGAATAACAGGAACAGTGCTTTGGACAAAACATTTTCAGACTGAAAAGGATTGCTGTTACGAATCCTTTGATCAATCTTTAAATATAAAGAAGATTATGCAACTTGTACAGAAATTTCCATTGGAGCAAATGGGAGAGAATTTACATCAATTACAATGATCTGAAATGCAAGGGAAACAAAGGGAAACCTAGACTCAATACAATGGGAAATAGAGAAGAACAAATATCCAAAATAATGGAATTTTCAGTAGGAAATAACTTGAAGATTTCTCTACCCAGTCACCCTTTCCACTGAATAGGACTGTTGTTAAGAACCCTTTCGTACAGTTTGAATATAAGGAAAGTTAATGAATTGTGTACAAAACTTCTTTTGAAGGAAATCCGAGAGAATTGATATCAACTATAATATCACAAACAGTAAAAGAAGCAAATGGAAAACTAGACTCAGAATGTGAATTAGTAAAGAACAAGTAAGAAAAGGAACTGTTTTTTCATACAGGAATAACAGGAACAGTGCTTTGGACAAAACATTTTCAGACTGAAAAGGATTGCTGTTACGAATCCTTTGATCAATCTTTAAATATAAAGATTATGCAACTTGTACAGAAAGTTCCATTGGAGCAAATGGGAGAGAATTTACATCAATTACAATGATCTGAAATGCAAGGGAAACAAAGGGAAACCTAGACTGAATACAATGGGAAATAGAGAAGAACAAATATCCAAAATAATGGAATTTTCAGTAGGAAATAACTTGAAGATTTCTCTACCCAGTAACCCTTTCCACTGAATAGGACTGTTGTTAAGAACCCTTTCGTACAGTTTGAATATAAGGAAGATAATGAATTGTGTACAAAACTTCTTTTGAAGGAAATCCGAGAGAATTGATATCAACTATAATATCACAAACAGTAAAAGAAGCAAATGGAAAACTATTCTCAGAATGTGAATTAGTAAAAAACAAGTAAGAAAAGGAACTGTTTTTTCATACAGGAATAACAGGAACAGTGCTTTGGACAAAACATTTTCAGACTGAAAAGGATTGCTGTTACGAATCCTTTGATCAATCTTTAAATATAAAGAAGATTATGCAACTTGTACAGAAAGTTCCATTGGAGCAAATGGGAGAGAATTTACATCAATTACAATGATCTGAAATGCAAGGGAAACAAAGGGAAACCTAGACTCAAAACAATGGGAAATAGAGAAGAACAAATATCCAAAATAATGGAATTTTCAGTAGGAAATAACTTGAAGATTTCTCTACCCAGTCACCCTTTCCACTGAATAGGACTGTTGTTAAGAACCCTTTCGTACAGTTTGAATATAAGGAAAGTTAATGAATTGTGTACAAAACTTCTTTTGAAGGAAATCCGAGAGAATTGATATCAACTATAATATCACAAACAGTAAAAGAAGCAAATGGAAAACTAGACTCAGAATGTGAATTAGTAAAGAACAAGTAAGAAAAGGTATTGTTTTTTCATACAGGAATAACAGGAACAGTGCTTTGGACAAAACATTTTCAGACTGAAAAGGATTGCTGTTACGAATCCTTTGATCAATCTTTAAATATAAAGAAGATTATGCAACTTGTACAGAAAGTTCCATTGGAGCAAATGGGAGAGAATTTACATCAATCACAATGATCTGAAATGCAAGGGAAACAAAGGGAAACCTAGACGCAATACAATGGGAAATAGAGAAGAACAAATATCCAAAATAATGGAATTTTCAATAGGAAATAACTTGAAGATTTCTCTACCCAGTAACCCTTTCCACTGAATAGGACTGTTGTTAAGAACCCTTTCGTACAGTTTGAATATAAGGAAGATAATGAATTGTGTACAAAACTTCTTTTGAAGGAAATCCGAGAGAATTGATATCAACTATAATATCACAAACAGTAAAAGAAGCAAATGGAAAACTATTCTCAGAATGTGAATTAGTAAAAAACAAGTAAGAAAAGGAACTGTTTTTTCATACAGGAATAACAGGAACAGTGCTTTGGACAAAACATTTTCAGACTGAAAAGGATTGCTGTTACGAATCCTTTGATCAATCTTTAAATATAAAGAAGATTATGCAACTTGTACAGAAAGTTCCATTGGAGCAAATGGGAGAGAATTTACATCAATTACAATGATCTGAAATGCAAGGGAAACAAAGGGAAAACTAGACTCAATACAATGGGAAATAGAGAAGAACAAATATCCAAAATAATGGAATTTTCAGTAGGAAATAACTTGAAGATTTCTCTACCCAGTCACCCTTTCCACTGAATAGGACTGTTGTTAAGAACCCTTTCGTACAGTTTGAATATAAGGAAGATAATGAATTGTGTACAAAACTTCTTTTGAAGGAAATCCGAGAGAATTGATATCAACTATAATATCACAAACAGTAAAAGAAGCAAATGGAAAACTAGACTCAGAATGTGAATTAGTAAAGAACAAGTAAGAAAAGGAATTGTTTTTTCAAAAAGGAATAACAGGAACAGTGCTTTGGACAAAACATTTTCAGACTGAAAAGGATTGCTGTTACGAATCCTTTGATCAATCTTTAAATATAAAGAAGATTATGCAACTTGTACAGAAAGTTCCATTGGAGCAAATGGGAGAGAATTTCCATCAATTACAATGATCTGAAATGCAAGGGAAACAAAGGGAAACCTAGACTGAATACAATGGGAAATAGAGAAGAACAAATATCCAAAATAATGGAATTTTCAGTAGGAAATAACTGGAAGATTTCTCTATCCAGTCACCCTTTACACTGAATAGGACTGTTGTTAAGAACCTTTCGTACAGTTTGAATATAAGGAAGATAATGAATTGTGTACAAAACTTCTTTTGAAGGAAATCCGAGAGAATTGATATCAACTATAATATCACAAACAGTAAAAGAAGCAAATGGAAAACTATTCTCAGAATGTGAATTAGTAAAAAACAAGTAAGAAAAGGAACTGTTTTTTCATACAGGAATAACAGGAACAGTGCTTTGGACAAAACATTTTCAGACTGAAAAGGATTGCTGTTACGAATCCTTTGATCAATCTTTAAATATAAAGAAGATTATGCAACTTGGACAGAAAGTTCCATTGGAGCAAATGGGAGAGAATTTACATCAATTACAATGATCTGAAATGCAAGGGAAACAAAGGGAAAACTAGACTCAATACAATGGGAAATAGAGAAGAACAAATATCCAAAATAATGGAATTTTCAGTAGGAAATAACTTGAAGATTTCTCTACCCAGTCACCCTTTCCACTGAATAGGACTGTTGTTAAGAACCCTTTCGTACAGTTTGAATATAAGGAAAGTTAATGAATTGTGTACAAAACTTCTTTTGAAGGAAATCCGAGAGAATTGATATCAACTATAATATCACAAACAGTAAAAGAAGCAAATGGAAAACTAGACTCAGAATGTGAATTAGTAAAGAACAAGTAAGAAAAGGTATTGTTTTTTCATACAGGAATAACAGGAACAGTGCTTTGGACAAAACATTTTCAGACTGAAAAGGATTGCTGTTACGAATCCTTTGATCAATCTTTAAATATAAAGAAGATTATGCAACTTGTACAGAAAGTTCCATTGGAGCAAATGGGAGAGAATTTACATCAATCACAATGATCTGAAATGCAAGGGAAACAAAGGGAAACCTAGACGCAATACAATGGGAAATAGAGAAGAACAAATATCCAAAATAATGGAATTTTCAATAGGAAATAACTTGAAGATTTCTCTACCCAGTCACCCTTTCCACTGAATAGGACTGTTGTTAAGAACCCTTTCGTACAGTTTGAATATAAGGAAGATAATGAATTGTGTACAAAACTTCTTTTGAAGGAAATCCGAGAGAATTGATATCAACTATAATATCACAAACAGTAAAAGAAGCAAATGGAAAACTATTCTCAGAATGTGAATTAGTAAAAAACAAGTAAGAAAAGGAACTGTTTTTTCATACAGGAATAACAGGAACAGTGCTTTGGACAAAACATTTTCAGACTGAAAAGGATTGCTGTTACGAATCCTTTGATCAATCTTTAAATATAAAGAAGATTATGCAACTTGTACAGAAAGTTCCATTGGAGCAAATGGGAGAGAATTTACATCAATTACAATGATCTGAAATGCAAGGGAAACAAAGGGAAAACTAGACTCAATACAATGGGAAATAGAGAAGAACAAATATCCAAAATAATGGAATTTTCAGTAGGAAATAACTTGAAGATTTCTCTACCCAGTCACCCTTTCCACTGAATAGGACTGTTGTTAAGAACCCTTTCGTACAGTTTGAATATAAGGAAGATAATGAATTGTGTACAAAACTTCTTTTGAAGGAAATCCGAGAGAATTGATATCAACTATAATATCACAAACAGTAAAAGAAGCAAATGGAAAACTAGACTCAGAATGTGAATTAGTAAAGAACAAGTAAGAAAAGGAATTGTTTTTTCAAAAAGGAATAACAGGAACAGTGCTTTGGACAAAACATTTTCAGACTGAAAAGGATTGCTGTTACGAATCCTTTGATCAATCTTTAAATATAAAGATTATGCAACTTGTACAGAAAGTTCCATTGGAGCAAATGGGAGAGAATTTCCATCAATTACAATGATCTGAAATGCAAGGGAAACAAAGGGAAACCTAGACTGAATACAATGGGAAATAGAGAAGAACAAATATCCAAAATAATGGAATTTTCAATAGGAAATAACTTGAAGATTTCTCTACCCAGTCACCCTTTCCACTGAATAGGACTGTTGTTAAGAACCTTTCGTACAGTTTGAATATAAGGAAGATAATGAATTGTGTACAAAACTTCTTTTGAAGGAAATCCGAGAGAATTGATATCAACTATAATATCACAAACAGTAAAAGAAGCAAATGGAAAACTAGACTCAGAATGTGAATTAGTAAAGAACAAGTAAGAAAAGGAACTGTTTTTCATACAGGAATAACAGGAACAGTGCTTTGGACAAAACATTTTCAGACTGAAAAGGATTGCTGTTACGAATCCTTTGATCAATCTTTAAATATAAAGAAGATTATGCAACTTGTACAGAAAGTTCCATTGGAGCAAATGGGAGAGAATTTACATCAATTACAATGATCTGAAATGCAAGGGAAACAAAGGGAAAACTAGACTCAATAAAATGGGAAATAGAGAAGAACAAATATCCAAAATAATGGAATTTTCAGTAGGAAATAACTTGAAGATTTCTCTACCCAGTCACCCTTTCCACTGAATAGGACTGTTGTTAAGAACCCTTTCGTACAGTTTGAATATAAGGAAAGTTAATGAATTGTGTACAAAACTTCTTTTGAAGGAAATCCGAGAGAATTGATATCAACTATAATATCACAAACAGTAAAAGAAGCAAATGGAAAACTAGACTCAGAATGTGAATTAGTAAAGAACAAGTAAGAAAAGGAACTGTTTTTTCATACAGGAATAACAGGAACAGTGCTTTGGACAAAACATTTTCAGACTGAAAAGGATTGCTGTTACGAATCCTTTGATCAATCTTTAAATATAAAGATTATGCAACTTGTACAGAAAGTTCCATTGGAGCAAATGGGAGAGAATTTACATCAATTACAATGATCTGAAATGCAAGGGAAACAAAGGGAAACCTAGACTGAATACAATGGGAAATAGAGAAGAACAAATATCCAAAATAATGGAATTTTCAGTAGGAAATAACTTGAAGATTTCTCTACCCAGTCACCCTTTCCACTGAATAGGACTGTTGTTAAGAACCCTTTCGTACAGTTTGAATATAAGGAAAGTTAATGAATTGTGTACAAAACTTCTTTTGAAGGAAATCCGAGAGAATTGATATCAACTATAATATCACAAACAGTAAAAGAAGCAAATGGAAAACTAGACTCAGAATGTGAATTAGTAAAGAACAAGTAAGAAAAGGTATTGTTTTTTCATACAGGAATAACAGGAACAGTGCTTTGGACAAAACATTTTCAGACTGAAAAGGATTGCTGTTACGAATCCTTTGATCAATCTTTAAATATAAAGAAGATTATGCAACTTGTACAGAAAGTTCCATTGGAGCAAATGGGAGAGAATTTACATCAATCACAATGATCTGAAATGCAAGGGAAACAAAGGGAAACCTAGACTGCAATACAATGGGAAATAGAGAAGAACAAATATCCAAAATAATGGAATTTTCAATAGGAAATAACTTGAAGATTTCTCTACCCAGTAACCCTTTCCACTGAATAGGACTGTTGTTAAGAACCCTTTCGTACAGTTTGAATATAAGGAAGATAATGAATTGTGTACAAAACTTCTTTTGAAGGAAATCCGAGAGAATTGATATCAACTATAATATCACAAACAGTAAAAGAAGCAAATGGAAAACTATTCTCAGAATGTGAATTAGTAAAAAACAAGTAAGAAAAGGAACTGTTTTTTCATACAGGAATAACAGGAACAGTGCTTTGGACAAAACATTTTCAGACTGAAAAGGATTGCTGTTACGAATCCTTTGATCAATCTTTAAATATAAAGAAGATTATGCAACTTGTACAGAAAGTTCCATTGGAGCAAATGGGAGAGAATTTACATCAATTACAATGATCTGAAATGCAAGGGAAACAAAGGGAAAACTAGACTCAATACAATGGGAAATAGAGAAGAACAAATATCCAAAATAATGGAATTTTCAGTAGGAAATAACTTGAAGATTTCTCTACCCAGTCACCCTTTCCACTGAATAGGACTGTTGTTAAGAACCCTTTCGTACAGTTTGAATATAAGGAAGATAATGAATTGTGTACAAAACTTCTTTTGAAGGAAATCCGAGAGAATTGATATCAACTATAATATCACAAACAGTAAAAGAAGCAAATGGAAAACTAGACTCAGAATGTGAATTAGTAAAGAACAAGTAAGAAAAGGAATTGTTTTTTCAAAAAGGAATAACAGGAACAGTGCTTTGGACAAAACATTTTCAGACTGAAAAGGATTGCTGTTACGAATCCTTTGATCAATCTTTAAATATAAAGAAGATTATGCAACTTGTACAGAAAGTTCCATTGGAGCAAATGGGAGAGAATTTCCATCAATTACAATGATCTGAAATGCAAGGGAAACAAAGGGAAACCTAGACTGAATACAATGGGAAATAGAGAAGAACAAATATCCAAAATAATGGAATTTTCAGTAGGAAATAACTGGAAGATTTCTCTATCCAGTCACCCTTTACACTGAATAGGACTGTTGTTAAGAACCTTTCGTACAGTTTGAATATAAGGAAGATAATGAATTGTGTACAAAACTTCTTTTGAAGGAAATCCGAGAGAATTGATATCAACTATAATATCACAAACAGTAAAAGAAGCAAATGGAAAACTATTCTCAGAATGTGAATTAGTAAAAAACAAGTAAGAAAAGGAACTGTTTTTTCATACAGGAATAACAGGAACAGTGCTTTGGACAAAACATTTTCAGACTGAAAAGGATTGCTGTTACGAATCCTTTGATCAATCTTTAAATATAAAGAAGATTATGCAACTTGGACAGAAAGTTCCATTGGAGCAAATGGGAGAGAATTTACATCAATTACAATGATCTGAAATGCAAGGGAAACAAAGGGAAAACTAGACTCAATACAATGGGAAATAGAGAAGAACAAATATCCAAAATAATGGAATTTTCAGTAGGAAATAACTTGAAGATTTCTCTACCCAGTCACCCTTTCCACTGAATAGGACTGTTGTTAAGAACCCTTTCGTACAGTTTGAATATAAGGAAAGTTAATGAATTGTGTACAAAACTTCTTTTGAAGGAAATCCGAGAGAATTGATATCAACTATAATATCACAAACAGTAAAAGAAGCAAATGGAAAACTAGACTCAGAATGTGAATTAGTAAAGAACAAGTAAGAAAAGGTATTGTTTTTTCATACAGGAATAACAGGAACAGTGCTTTGGACAAAACATTTTCAGACTGAAAAGGATTGCTGTTACGAATCCTTTGATCAATCTTTAAATATAAAGAAGATTATGCAACTTGTACAGAAAGTTCCATTGGAGCAAATGGGAGAGAATTTACATCAATCACAATGATCTGAAATGCAAGGGAAACAAAGGGAAACCTAGACGCAATACAATGGGAAATAGAGAAGAACAAATATCCAAAATAATGGAATTTTCAATAGGAAATAACTTGAAGATTTCTCTACCCAGTCACCCTTTCCACTGAATAGGACTGTTGTTAAGAACCCTTTCGTACAGTTTGAATATAAGGAAGATAATGAATTGTGTACAAAACTTCTTTTGAAGGAAATCCGAGAGAATTGATATCAACTATAATATCACAAACAGTAAAAGAAGCAAATGGAAAACTAGACTCAGAATGTGAATTAGTAAAGAACAAGTAAGAAAAGGAATTGTTTTTTCAAAAAGGAATAACAGGAACAGTGCTTTGGACAAAACATTTTCAGACTGAAAAGGATTGCTGTTACGAATCCTTTGATCAATCTTTAAATATAAAGAAGATTATGCAACTTGTACAGAAAGTTCCATTGGAGCAAATGGGAGAGAATTTCCATCAATTACAATGATCTGAAATGCAAGGGAAACAAAGGGAAACCTAGACTGAATACAATGGGAAATAGAGAAGAACAAATATCCAAAATAATGGAATTTTCAATAGGAAATAACTGGAAGATTTCTCTATCCAGTCACCCTTTCCACTGAATAGGACTGTTGTTAAGAACCTTTCGTACAGTTTGAATATAAGGAAGATAATGAATTGTGTACAAAACTTCTTTTGAAGGAAATCCGAGAGAATTGATATCAACTATAATATCACAAACAGTAAAAGAAGCAAATGGAAAACTAGACTCAGAATGTGAATTAGTAAAGAACAAGTAAGAAAAGGAACTGTTTTTCATACAGGAATAACAGGAACAGTGCTTTGGACAAAACATTTTCAGACTGAAAAGGATTGCTGTTACGAATCCTTTGATCAATCTTTAAATATAAAGAAGATTATGCAACTTGTACAGAAAGTTCCATTGGAGCAAATGGGAGAGAATTTACATCAATTACAATGATCTGAAATGCAAGGGAAACAAAGGGAAAACTAGACTCAATAAAATGGGAAATAGAGAAGAACAAATATCCAAAATAATGGAATTTTCAGTAGGAAATAACTTGAAGATTTCTCTACCCAGTCACCCTTTCCACTGAATAGGACTGTTGTTAAGAACCCTTTCGTACAGTTTGAATATAAGGAAAGTTAATGAATTGTGTACAAAACTTCTTTTGAAGGAAATCCGAGAGAATTGATATCAACTATAATATCACAAACAGTAAAAGAAGCAAATGGAAAACTAGACTCAGAATGTGAATTAGTAAAGAACAAGTAAGAAAAGGAACTGTTTTTTCATACAGGAATAACAGGAACAGTGCTTTGGACAAAACATTTTCAGACTGAAAAGGATTGCTGTTACGAATCCTTTGATCAATCTTTAAATATAAAGATTATGCAACTTGTACAGAAAGTTCCATTGGAGCAAATGGGAGAGAATTTACATCAATTACAATGATCTGAAATGCAAGGGAAACAAAGGGAAACCTAGACTGAATACAATGGGAAATAGAGAAGAACAAATATCCAAAATAATGGAATTTTCACTAGGAAATAACTTGAAGATTTCTCTACCCAGTAACCCTTTCCACTGAATAGGACTGTTGTTAAGAACCCTTTCGTACAGTTTGAATATAAGGAAGATAATGAATTGTGTACAAAACTTCTTTGGAAGAAAATCCGAGAGAATTGATATCAACTATAATATCACAAACAGTAAAAGAAGCAAATGGAAAACTAGACTCAGAATGTGAATTAGTAAAGAACAAGTAAGAAAAGGAACTGTTTTTTCATACAGGAATAAAAGGAACAGTGCTTTGGACAAAACATTTTCAGACTGAAAAGGATTGCTGTTACGAATCCTTTGATCAATCTTTAAATATAAAGAAGATTATGCAACTTGTACAGAAAGTTCCATTGGAGCAAATGGGAGAGAATTTACATCAATTACAATGATCTGAAATGCAAGGGAAACAAAGGGAAAACTAGACTCAATACAATGGGAAATAGAGAAGAACAAATAACCAAAATAATGGAATTTTCAGTAGGAAATAACTTGAAGATTTCTCTACCCAGTCACCCTTTCCACTGAATAGGACTGTTGTTAAGAACCCTTTCGTACAGTTTGAATATAAGGAAAGTTAATGAATTGTGTACAAAACTTCTTTTGAAGGAAATCCGAGAGAATTGATATCAACTATAATATCACAAACAGTAAAAGAAGCAAATGGAAAACTAGACTCAGAATGTGAATTAGTAAAGAACAAGTAAGAAAAGGAACTGTTTTTTCATACAGGAATAACAGGAACAGTGCTTTGGACAAAACATTTTCAGACTGAAAAGGATTGCTGTTACGAATCCTTTGATCAATCTTTAAATATAAAGAAGATTATGCAACTTGTACAGAAAGTTCCATTGGAGCAAATGGGAGAGAATTTACATCAATTACAATGATCTGAAATGCAAGGGAAACAAAGGGAAGCCTAGACTGAATACAATGGGAAATAGAGAAGAACAAATATCCAAAATAATGGAATTTTCAGTAGGAAATAACTTGAAGATTTCTCTACCCAGTAACCCTTTCCACTGAATAGGACTGTTGTTAAGAACCCTTTCGTACAGTTTGAATATAAGGAAGATAATGAATTGTGTACAAAACTTCTTTGGAAGAAAATCCGAGAGAATTGATAACAACTATAATATCACAAACAGTAAAAGAAGCAAATGGAAAACTAGACTCAGAATGTGAATTAGTAAAGAACAAGTAAGAAAAGGTATTGTTTTTTCATACAGGAATAACAGGAACAGTGCTTTGGACAAAACATTTTCAGACTGAAAAGGATTGCTGTTACGAATCCTTTGATCAATCTTTAAATATAAAGAAGATTATGCAACTTGTACAGAAAGTTCCATTGGAGCAAATGGGAGAGAATTTACATCAATCACAATGATCTGAAATGCAAGGGAAACAAAGGGAAACCTAGACGCAATACAATGGGAAATAGAGAAGAACAAATATCCAAAATAATGGAATTTTCAATAGGAAATAACTTGAAGATTTCTCCCTTTCCACTGAATAGGACTGTTGTTAAGAACCCTTTCGTACAGTTTGAATATAACGAAGATAATGAATTGTGTACAAAACTTCTTTTGAAGGAAATCCGAGAGAATTGATATCAACTATAATATCACAAACAGTAAAAGAAGCAAATGGAAAACTAGACTCAGAATGTTAATTAGTAAAAAACAAGTAAGAAAAGGAACTGTTTTTTCATACAGGAATAACAGGAACAGTGCTTTGGACAAAACATTTTCAGACTGAAAAGGATTGCTGTTACGAATCCTTTGATCAATCTTTAAATATAAAGAAGATTATGCAACTTGTACAGAAAGTTCCATTGGAGCAAATGGGAGAGAATTTACATCAATTACAATGATCTGAAATGCAAGGGAAACAAAGGGAAAACTAGACTCAATACAATGGGAAATAGAGAAGAACAAATAACCAAAATAATGGAATTTTCAGTAGGAAATAACTTGAAGATTTCTCTACCCAGTCACCCTTTCCACTGAATAGGACTGTTGTTAAGAACCCTTTCGTACAGTTTGAATATAAGGAAAGTTAATGAATTGTGTACAAAACTTCTTTTGAAGGAAATCCGAGAGAATTGATATCAACTATAATATCACAAACAGTAAAAGAAGCAAATGGAAAACTAGACTCAGAATGTGAATTAGTAAAGAACAAGTAAGAAAAGGAACTGTTTTTTCATACAGGAATAACAGGAACAGTGCTTTGGACAAAACATTTTCAGACTGAAAAGGATTGCTGTTACGAATCCTTTGATCAATCTTTAAATATAAAGATTATGCAACTTGTACAGAAAGTTCCATTGGAGCAAATGGGAGAGAATTTACATCAATTACAATGATCTGAAATGCAAGGGAAACAAAGGGAAGCCTAGACTGAATACAATGGGAAATAGAGAAGAACAAATATCCAAAATAATGGAATTTTCAGTAGGAAATAACTTGAAGATTTCTCTACCCAGTAACCCTTTCCACTGAATAGGACTGTTGTTAAGAACCCTTTCGTACAGTTTGAATATAAGGAAGATAATGAATTGTGTACAAAACTTCTTTGGAAGAAAATCCGAGAGAATTGATAACAACTATAATATCACAAACAGTAAAAGAAGCAAATGGAAAACTAGACTCAGAATGTGAATTAGTAAAGAACAAGTAAGAAAAGGTATTGTTTTTTCATACAGGAATAACAGGAACAGTGCTTTGGACAAAACATTTTCAGACTGAAAAGGATTGCTGTTACGAATCCTTTGATCAATCTTTAAATATAAAGAAGATTATGCAACTTGTACAGAAAGTTCCATTGGAGCAAATGGGAGAGAATTTACATCAATCACAATGATCTGAAATGCAAGGGAAACAAAGGGAAACCTAGACGCAATACAATGGGAAATAGAGAAGAACAAATATCCAAAATAATGGAATTTTCAATAGGAAATAACTTGAAGATTTCTCCCTTTCCACTGAATAGGACTGTTGTTAAGAACCCTTTCGTACAGTTTGAATATAACGAAGATAATGAATTGTGTACAAAACTTCTTTTGAAGGAAATCCGAGAGAATTGATATCAACTATAATATCACAAACAGTAAAAGAAGCAAATGGAAAACTAGACTCAGAATGTGAATTAGTAAAAAACAAGTAAGAAAAGGAACTGTTTTTTCATACAGGAATAACAGGAACAGTGCTTTGGACAAAACATTTTCAGACTGAAAAGGATTGCTGTTACGAATCCTTTGATCAATCTTTAAATATAAAGAAGATTATGCAACTTGTACAGAAAGTTCCATTGGAGCAAATGGGAGAGAATTTACATCAATTACAATGATCTGAAATGCAAGGGAAACAAAGGGAAAACTAGACTCAATACAATGGGAAATAGAGAAGAACAAATATCCAAAATAATGGAATTTTCAGTAGGAAATAACTTGAAGATTTCTCTACCCAGTCACCCTTTCCACTGAATAGGACTGTTGTTAAGAACCCTTTCGTACAGTTTGAATATAAGGAAGATAATGAATTGTGTACAAAACTTCTTTTGAAGGAAATCCGAGAGAATTGATATCAACTATAATATCACAAACAGTAAAAGAAGCAAATGGAAAACTAGACTCAGAATGTGAATTAGTAAAGAACAAGTAAGAAAAGGAACTGTTTTTAAATACAGGAATAACAGGAACAGTGCTTTGGACAAAACATTTTCAGACTGAAAAGGATTGCTGTTACGAATCCTTTGATCAATCTTTAAATATAAAGAAGATTATGCAACTTGTACAGAAAGTTCCATTGGAGCAAATGGGATAGAATTTACATCAATTACAATGATCTGAAATGCAAGGGAAACAAAGGGAAACCTAGACTGAATACAATGGGAAATAGAGAAGAACAAATATCCAAAATAATGGAATTTTCAGTAGGAAATAACTTGAAGATTTCTCTACCCAGTCACCCTTTCCACTGAATAGGACTGTTGTTAAGAACCCTTTCGTACAGTTTGAATATAAGGAAGATAATGAATTGTGTACAAAACTTCTTTTGAAGGAAATCCGAGAGAATTGATATCAACTATAATATCACAAACAGTAAAAGAAGCAAATGGAAAACTAGACTCAGAATGTGAATTAGTAAAGAACAAGTAAGAAAAGGAATTGTTTTTTCAAAAAGGAATAACAGGAACAGTGCTTTGGACAAAACATTTTCAGACTGAAAAGGATTGCTGTTACGAATCCGTTGATCAATCTTTAAATATAAAGAAGATTATGCAACTTGTACAGAAAGTTCCATTGGAGCAAATGGGAGAGAATTTCCATCAATTACAATGATCTGAAATGCAAGGGAAACAAAGGGAAACCTAGACTGAATACAATGGGAAATAGAGAAGAACAAATATCCAAAATAATGGAATTTTCAATAGGAAATAACTGGAAGATTTCTCTATCCAGTCACCCTTTCCACTGAATAGGACTGTTGTTAAGAACCTTTCGTACAGTTTGAATATAAGGAAGATAATGAATTGTGTACAAAACTTCTTTTGAAGGAAATCCGAGAGAATTGATATCAACTATAATATCACAAACAGTAAAAGAAGCAAATGGAAAACTAGACTCAGTATGTGAATTAGTAAAGAACAAGTAAGAAAAGGAACTGTTTTTTCATACAGGAATTACAGGAACAGTGCTTTGGACAAAACATTTTCAGACTGAAAAGGATTGCTGTTACGAATCCTTTGATCAATCTTTAAATATAAAGAAGATTATGCAACTTGTACAGAAAGTTCCATTGGAGCAAATGGGAGAGAATTTACATCAATTACAATTATCTGAAATGCAAGGGAAACAAAGGGAAAACTAGACTCAATACAATGGGAAATAGAGAAGAACAAATATCCAAAATAATGGAATTTTCAGTAGGAAATAACTTGAAGATTTCTCTACCCAGTCACCCTTTCCACTGAATAGGGCTGTTGTTAAGAACCCTTTCGTACAGTTTGAATATAAGGAAGATAATGAATTGTGTACAAAACTTCTTTTGAAGGAAATCCGAGAGAATTGATATCAACTATAATATCACAAACAGTAAAAGAAGCAAATGGAAAACTAGACTCAGAATGTGAATTAGTAAAGAACAAGTAAGAAAAGGTATTGTTTTTTCATACAGGAATAACAGGAACAGTGCTTTGGACAAAACATTTTCAGACTGAAAAGGATTGCTGTTACGAATCCTTTGATCAATCTTTAAATATAAAGATTATGCAACTTGTACAGAAAGTTCCATTGGAGCAAATGGGAGAGAATTTACATCAATTACAATGATCTGAAATGCAAGGGAAACAAAGGGAAACCTAGACTGAATACAATGGGAAATAGAGAAGAACAAATATCCAAAATAATGGAATTTTCACTAGGAAATAACTTGAAGATTTCTCTACCCAGTAACCCTTTCCACTGAATAGGACTGTTGTTAACCCTTTCGTACAGTTTGAATATAAGGAAGATAATGAATTGTGTACAAAACTTCTTTGGAAGAAAATCCGAGAGAATTGATATCAACTATAATATCACAAACAGTAAAAGAAGCAAATGGAAAACTAGACTCAGAATGTGAATTAGTAAAGAACAAGTAAGAAAAGGAACTGTTTTTTCATACAGGAATAAAAGGAACAGTGCTTTGGACAAAACATTTTCAGACTGAAAAGGATTGCTGTTACGAATCCTTTGATCAATCTTTAAATATAAAGAAGATTATGCAACTTGTACAGAAAGTTCCATTGGAGCAAATGGGATAGAATTTACATCAATTACAATGATCTGAAATGCAAGGGAAACAAAGGGAAACCTAGACTGAATACAATGGGAAATAGAGAAGAACAAATATCCAAAATAATGGAATTTTCAGTAGGAAATAACTTGAAGATTTCTCTACCCAGTCACCCTTTCCACTGAATAGGACTGTTGTTAAGAACCCTTTCGTACAGTTTGAATATAAGGAAGATAATGAATTGTGTACAAAACTTCTTTTGAAGGAAATCCGAGAGAATTGATATCAACTATAATATCACAAACAGTAAAAGAAGCAAATGGAAAACTAGACTCAGAATGTGAATTAGTAAAGAACAAGTAAGAAAAGGAATTGTTTTTTCAAAAAGGAATAACAGGAACAGTGCTTTGGACAAAACATTTTCAGACTGAAAAGGATTGCTGTTACGAATCCGTTGATCAATCTTTAAATATAAAGAAGATTATGCAACTTGTACAGAAAGTTCCATTGGAGCAAATGGGAGAGAATTTCCATCAATTACAATGATCTGAAATGCAAGGGAAACAAAGGGAAACCTAGACTGAATACAATGGGAAATAGAGAAGAACAAATATCCAAAATAATGGAATTTTCAATAGGAAATAACTGGAAGATTTCTCTATCCAGTCACCCTTTCCACTGAATAGGACTGTTGTTAAGAACCTTTCGTACAGTTTGAATATAAGGAAGATAATGAATTGTGTACAAAACTTCTTTTGAAGGAAATCCGAGAGAATTGATATCAACTATAATATCACAAACAGTAAAAGAAGCAAATGGAAAACTAGACTCAGTATGTGAATTAGTAAAGAACAAGTAAGAAAAGGAACTGTTTTTTCATACAGGAATTACAGGAACAGTGCTTTGGACAAAACATTTTCAGACTGAAAAGGATTGCTGTTACGAATCCTTTGATCAATCTTTAAATATAAAGAAGATTATGCAACTTGTACAGAAAGTTCCATTGGAGCAAATGGGAGAGAATTTACATCAATTACAATTATCTGAAATGCAAGGGAAACAAAGGGAAAACTAGACTCAATACAATGGGAAATAGAGAAGAACAAATATCCAAAATAATGGAATTTTCAGTAGGAAATAACTTGAAGATTTCTCTACCCAGTCACCCTTTCCACTGAATAGGGCTGTTGTTAAGAACCCTTTCGTACAGTTTGAATATAAGGAAGATAATGAATTGTGTACAAAACTTCTTTTGAAGGAAATCCGAGAGAATTGATATCAACTATAATATCACAAACAGTAAAAGAAGCAAATGGAAAACTAGACTCAGAATGTGAATTAGTAAAGAACAAGTAAGAAAAGGTATTGTTTTTTCATACAGGAATAACAGGAACAGTGCTTTGGACAAAACATTTTCAGACTGAAAAGGATTGCTGTTACGAATCCTTTGATCAATCTTTAAATATAAAGATTATGCAACTTGTACAGAAAGTTCCATTGGAGCAAATGGGAGAGAATTTACATCAATTACAATGATCTGAAATGCAAGGGAAACAAAGGGAAACCTAGACTGAATACAATGGGAAATAGAGAAGAACAAATATCCAAAATAATGGAATTTTCACTAGGAAATAACTTGAAGATTTCTCTACCCAGTAACCCTTTCCACTGAATAGGACTGTTGTTAACCCTTTCGTACAGTTTGAATATAAGGAAGATAATGAATTGTGTACAAAACTTCTTTGGAAGAAAATCCGAGAGAATTGATATCAACTATAATATCACAAACAGTAAAAGAAGCAAATGGAAAACTAGACTCAGAATGTGAATTAGTAAAGAACAAGTAAGAAAAGGAACTGTTTTTTCATACAGGAATAAAAGGAACAGTGCTTTGGACAAAACATTTTCAGACTGAAAAGGATTGCTGTTACGAATCCTTTGATCAATCTTTAAATATAAAGAAGATTATGCAACTTGTACAGAAAGTTCCATTGGAGCAAATGGGAGAGAATTTACATCAATTACAATGATCTGAAATGCAAGGGAAACAAAGGGAAAACTAGACTCAATACAATGGGAAATAGAGAAGAACAAATATCCAAAATAATGGAATTTTCAGTAGGAAATAACTTGAAGATTTCTCTACCCAGTCACCCTTTCCACTGAATAGGACTGTTGTTAAGAACCCTTTCGTACAGTTTGAATATAAGGAAAGTTAATGAATTGTGTACAAAACTTCTTTTGAAGGAAATCCGAGAGAATTGATATCAACTATAATATCACAAACAGTAAAAGAAGCAAATGGAAAACTAGACTCAGAATGTGAATTAGTAAAGAACAAGTAAGAAAAGGTATTGTTTTTTCATACAGGAATAACAGGAACAGTGCTTTGGACAAAACATTTTCAGACTGAAAAGGATTGCTGTTACGAATCCTTTGATCAATCTTTAAATATAAAGAAGATTATGCAACTTGTACAGAAAGTTCCATTGGAGCAAATGGGAGAGAATTTACATCAATCACAATGATCTGAAATGCAAGGGAAACAAAGGGAAACCTAGACGCAATACAATGGGAAATAGAGAAGAACAAATATTCAAAATAATGGAATTTTCAATAGGAAATAACTTGAAGATTTCTCCCTTTCCACTGAATAGGACTGTTGTTAAGAACCCTTTCGTACAGTTTGAATATAACGAAGATAATGAATTGTGTACAAAACTTCTTTTGAAGGAAATCCGAGAGAATTGATATCAACTATAATATCACAAACAGTAAAAGAAGCACATGGAAAACTAGACTCAGAATGTGAATTAGTAAAAAACAAGTAAGAAAAGGAACTGTTTTTTCATACAGGAATAACAGGAACAGTGCTTTGGACAAAACATTTTCAGACTGAAAAGGATTGCTGTTACGAATCCTTTGATCAATCTTTAAATATAAAGAAGATTATGCAACTTGTACAGAAAGTTCCATTGGAGCAAATGGGAGAGAATTTACATCAATTACAATGATCTGAAATGCAAGGGAAACAAAGGGAAAACTAGACTCAATACAATGGGAAATAGAGAAGAACAAATATCCAAAATAATGGAATTTTCAGTAGGAAATAACTTGAAGATTTCTCTACCCAGTCACCCTTTCCACTGAATAGGACTGTTGTTAAGAACCCTTTCGTACAGTTTGAATATAAGGAAAGTTAATGAATTGTGTACAAAACTTCTTTTGAAGGAAATCCGAGAGAATTGATATCAACTATAATATCACAAACAGTAAAAGAAGCAAATGGAAAACTAGACTCAGAATGTGAATTAGTAAAGAACAAGTAAGAAAAGGAACTGTTTTTTCATACAGGAATAACAGGAACAGTGCTTTGGACAAAACATTTTCAGACTGAAAAGGATTGCTGTTACGAATCCTTTGATCAATCTTTAAATATAAAGATTATGCAACTTGTACAGAAAGTTCCATTGGAGCAAATGGGAGAGAATTTACATCAATCACAATGATCTGAAATGCAAGGGAAACAAAGGGAAACCTAGACTGAATACAATGGGAAATAGAGAAGAACAAATATCCAAAATAATGGAATTTTCAATAGGAAATAACTGGAAGATTTCTCTATCCAGTCAGCCTTTCCACTGAATAGGACTGTTGTTAAGAACCTTTCGTACAGTTTGAATATAAGGAAGATAATGAATTGTGTACAAAACTTCTTTTGAAGGAAATCCGAGAGAATTGATATCAACTATAATATCACAAACAGTAAAAGAAGCAAATGGAAAACTAGACTCAGAATGTGAATTAGTAAAGAACAAGTAAGAAAAGGAATTGTTTTTTCAAAAAGGAATAACAGGAACAGTGCTTTGGACAAAACATTTTCAGACTGAAAAGGATTGCTGTTACGAATCCGTTGATCAATCTTTAAATATAAAGAAGATTATGCAACTTGTACAGAAAGTTCCATTGGAGCAAATGGGAGAGAATTTCCATCAATTACAATGATCTGAAATGCAAGGGAAACAAAGGGAAACCTAGACTGAATACAATGGGAAATAGAGAAGAACAAATATCCAAAATAATGGAATTTTCAATAGGAAATAACTGGAAGATTTCTCTACCCAGTCACCCTTTCCACTGAATAGGACTGTTGTTAAGAACCGTTCGTACAGTTTGAATATAAGGAAGATAATGAATTGTGTACAAAACTTCTTTTGAAGGAAATCCGAGAGAATTGATATCAACTATAATATCACAAACAGTAAAAGAAGCAAATGGAAAACTAGACTCAGAATGTGAATTAGTAAAGAACAAGTAAGAAAAGGAACTGTTTTTTCATACAGGAATAACAGGAACAGTGCTTTGGACAAAACATTTTCAGACTGAAAAGGATTGCTGTTACGAATCCTTTGATCAATCTTTAAATATAAAGAAGATTATGCAACTTGTACAGAAAGTTCCATTGGAGCAAATGGGAGAGAATTTACATCAATTACAATGATCTGAAATGCAAGGGAAACAAAGGGAAAACTAGACTCAATACAATGGGAAATAGAGAAGAACAAATATCCAAAATAATGGAATTTTCAGTAGGAAATAACTTGAAGATTTCTCTACCCAGTCACCCTTTCCACTGAATAGGGCTGTTGTTAAGAACCCTTTCGTACAGTTTGAATATAAGGAAGATAATGAATTGTGTACAAAACTTCTTTTGAAGGAAATCCGAGAGAATTGATATCAACTATAATATCACAAACAGTAAAAGAAGCAAATGGAAAACTAGACTCAGAATGTGAATTAGTAAAGAACAAGTAAGAAAAGGAACTGTTTTTTCATACAGGAATAACAGGAACAGTGCTTTGGACAAAACATTTTCAGACTGAAAAGGATTGCTGTTACGAATCCTTTGATCAATCTTTAAATATAAAGAAGATTATGCAACTTGTACAGAAAGTTCCATTGGAGCAAATGGGAGAGAATTTACATCAATTACAATGATCTGAAATGCAAGGGAAACAAAGGGAAACCTAGACTCAATACAATGGGAAATAGAGAAGAACAAATATCCAAAATAATGGAATTTTCAGTAGGAAATAACTTGAAGATTTCTCTACCCAGTCACCCTTTCCACTGAATAGGACTGTTGTTAAGAACCCTTTCGTACACTTTGAATATAAGGAAGATAATGAATTGTGTACAAAACTTCTTTGGAAGAAAATCCGAGAGAATTGATATCAACTATAATATCACAAACAGTAAAAAAAGCAAATGGAAAACTAGACTCAGAATCTGAATTAGTAAAGAACAAGTAAGAAAAGGTATTGTTTTTTCATACAGGAATAACAGGAACAGTGCTTTGGACAAAACATTTTCAGACTGAAAAGGATTGCTGTTACGAATCCTTTGATCAATCTTTAAATATAAAGATTATGCAACTTGTACAGAAAGTTCCATTGGAGCAAATGGGAGAGAATTTACATCAATTACAATGATCTGAAATGCAAGGGAAACAAAGGGAAACCTAGACTGAATACAATGGGAAATAGAGAAGAACAAATATCCAAAATAATGGAATTTTCACTAGGAAATAACTTGAAGATTTCTCTACCCAGTCACCCTTTCCACTGAATAGGACTGTTGTTAAGAACCCTTTCGTACAGTTTGAATATAAGGAAAGTTAATGAATTGTGTACAAAACTTCTTTTGAAGGAAATCCGAGAGAATTGATATCAACTATAATATCACAAACTGTAAAAGAAGCAAATGGAAAACTAGACTCAGAATGTGAATTAGTAAAGAACAAGTAAGAAAAGGAACTGTTTTTTCATACAGGAATAACAGGAACAGTGCTTTGGACAAAACATTTTCAGACTGAACAGGATTGCTGTTACGAATCCTTTGATCAATCTTTAAATATAAAGATTATGCAACTTGTACAGAAAGTTCCATTGGAGCAAATGGGAGAGAATTTACATCAATTACAATGATCTGAAATGCAAGGGAAACAAAGGGAAGCCTAGACTGAATACAATGGGAAATAGAGAAGAACAAATATCCAAAATAATGGAATTTTCAGTAGGAAATAACTTGAAGATTTCTCTACCCAGTAACCCTTTCCACTGAATAGGACTGTTGTTAAGAACCCTTTCGTACAGTTTGAATATAAGGAAGATAATGAATTGTGTACAAAACTTCTTTGGAAGAAAATCCGAGAGAATTGATATTAACTATAATATCACAAACAGTAAAAGAAGCAAATGGAAAACTAGACTCAGAATGTGAATTAGTAAAGAACAAGTAAGAAAAGGTATTGTTTTTTCATACAGGAATAACAGGAACAGTGCTTTGGACAAAACATTTTCAGACTGAAAAGGATTGCTGTTACGAATCCTTTGATCAATCTTTAAATATAAAGAAGATTATGCAACTTGTACAGAAAGTTCCATTGGAGCAAATGGGAGAGAATTTACATCAATCACAATGATCTGAAATGCAAGGGAAACAAAGGGAAACCTAGACGCAATACAATGGGAAATAGAGAAGAACAAATATCCAAAATAATGGAATTTTCAATAGGAAATAACTTGAAGATTTCTCCCTTTCCACTGAATAGGACTGTTGTTAAGAACCCTTTCGTACAGTTTGAATATAACGAAGATAATGAATTGTGTACAAAACTTCTTTTGAAGGAAATCCGAGAGAATTGATATCAACTATAATATCACAAACAGTAAAAGAAGCAAATGGAAAACTAGACTCAGAATGTGAATTAGTAAAAAACAAGTAAGAAAAGGAACTGTTTTTTCATACAGGAATAACAGGAACAGTGCTTTGGACAAAACATTTTCAGACTGAAAAGGATTGCTGTTACGAATCCTTTGATCAATCTTTAAATATAAAGAAGATTATGCAACTTGTACAGAAAGTTCCATTGGAGCAAATGGGAGAGAATTTACATCAATTACAATGATCTGAAATGCAAGGGAAACAAAGGGAAAACTAGACTCAATACAATGGGAAATAGAGAAGAACAAATATCCAAAATAATGGAATTTTCAGTAGGAAATAACTTGAAGATTTCTCTACCCAGTCACCCTTTCCACTGAATAGGACTATTGTTAAGAACCCTTTCGTACAGTTTGAATATAAGGAAGATAATGAATTGTGTACAAAACTTCTTTTGAAGGAAATCCGAGAGAATTGATATCAACTATAATATCACAAACAGTAAAAGAAGCAAATGGAAAACTAGACTCAGAATGTGAATTAGTAAAGAACAAGTAAGAAAAGGAACTGTTTTTTCATACAGGAATAACAGGAACAGTGCTTTGGACAAAACATTTTCAGACTGAAAAGGATTGCTGTTACGAATCCTTTGATCAATCTTTAAATATAAAGAAGATTATGCAACTTGTACAGAAAGTTCCATTGGAGCAAATGGGATAGAATTTACATCAATTACAATGATCTGAAATGCAAGGGAAACAAAGGGAAACCTAGACTCAATACAATGGGAAATAGAGAAGAACAAATATCCAAAATAATGGAATTTTCAGTAGGAAATAACTTGAAGATTTCTCTACCCAGTCACCCTTTCCACTGAATAGGACTGTTGTTAAGAACCCTTTCGTACAGTTTGAATATAAGGAAGATAATGAATTGTGTACAAAACTTCTTTTGAAGGAAATCCGAGAGAATTGATATCAACTATAATATCACAAACAGTAAAAGAAGCAAATGGAAAACTAGACTCAGAATGTGAATTAGTAAAGAACAAGTAAGAAAAGGAATTGTTTTTTCAAAAAGGAATAACAGGAACAGTGCTTTGGACAAAACATTTTCAGACTGAAAAGGATTGCTGTTACGAATCCTTTGATCAATCTTTAAATATAAAGAAGATTATGCAACTTGTACAGAAAGTTCCATTGGAGCAAATGGGAGAGAATTTACATCAATCACAATGATCTGAAATGCAAGGGAAACAAAGGGAAACCTAGACGCAATACAATGGGAAATAGAGAAGAACAAATATCCAAAATAATGGAATTTTCAATAGGAAATAACTTGAAGATTTCTCCCTTTCCACTGAATAGGACTGTTGTTAAGAACCCTTTCGTACAGTTTGAATATAACGAAGATAATGAATTGTGTACAAAACTTCTTTTGAAGGAAATCCGAGAGAATTGATATCAACTATAATATCACAAACAGTAAAAGAAGCAAATGGAAAACTAGACTCAGAATGTGAATTAGTAAAAAACAAGTAAGAAAAGGAACTGTTTTTTCATACAGGAATAACAGGAACAGTGCTTTGGACAAAACATTTTCAGACTGAAAAGGATTGCTGTTACGAATCCTTTGATCAATCTTTAAATATAAAGAAGATTATGCAACTTGTACAGAAAGTTCCATTGGAGCAAATGGGAGAGAATTTACATCAATTACAATGATCTGAAATGCAAGGGAAACAAAGGGAAAACTAGACTCAATACAATGGGAAATAGAGAAGAACAAATATCCAAAATAATGGAATTTTCAGTAGGAAATAACTTGAAGATTTCTCTACCCAGTCACCCTTTCCACTGAATAGGACTATTGTTAAGAACCCTTTCGTACAGTTTGAATATAAGGAAGATAATGAATTGTGTACAAAACTTCTTTTGAAGGAAATCCGAGAGAATTGATATCAACTATAATATCACAAACAGTAAAAGAAGCAAATGGAAAACTAGACTCAGAATGTGAATTAGTAAAGAACAAGTAAGAAA
Source organism: Sminthopsis crassicaudata (assembly GCF_048593235.1). Taxonomy (NCBI): domain Eukaryota; kingdom Metazoa; phylum Chordata; class Mammalia; order Dasyuromorphia; family Dasyuridae; genus Sminthopsis; species Sminthopsis crassicaudata. The sequence continues at coordinate 204,514,506 of NC_133619.1, forward strand.
AGGAACTGTTTTTTCATACAGGAATAACAGGAACAGTGCTTTGGACAAAACATTTTCAGACTGAAAAGGATTGCTGTTACGAATCCTTTGATCAATCTTTAAATATAAAGAAGATTATGCAACTTGTACAGAAAGTTCCATTGGAGCAAATGGGATAGAATTTACATCAATTACAATGATCTGAAATGCAAGGGAAACAAAGGGAAACCTAGACTCAATACAATGGGAAATAGAGAAGAACAAATATCCAAAATAATGGAATTTTCAGTAGGAAATAACTTGAAGATTTCTCTACCCAGTCACCCTTTCCACTGAATAGGACTGTTGTTAAGAACCCTTTCGTACAGTTTGAATATAAGGAAGATAATGAATTGTGTACAAAACTTCTTTTGAAGGAAATCCGAGAGAATTGATATCAACTATAATATCACAAACAGTAAAAGAAGCAAATGGAAAACTAGACTCAGAATGTGAATTAGTAAAGAACAAGTAAGAAAAGGAATTGTTTTTTCAAAAAGGAATAACAGGAACAGTGCTTTGGACAAAACATTTTCAGACTGAAAAGGATTGCTGTTACGAATCCTTTGATCAATCTTTAAATATAAAGAAGATTATGCAACTTGTACAGAAAGTTCCATTGGAGCAAATGGGAGAGAATTTCCATCAATTACAATGATCTGAAATGCAAGGGAAACAAAGGGAAACCTAGACTGAATACAATGGGAAATAGAGAAGAACAAATATCCAAAATAATGGAATTTTCAATAGGAAATAACTGGAAGATTTCTCTATCCAGTCACCCTTTCCACTGAATAGGACTGTTGTTAAGAACCTTTCGTACAGTTTGAATATAAGGAAGATAATGAATTGTGTACAAAACTTCTTTTGAAGGAAATCCGAGAGAATTGATATCAACTATAATATCACAAACAGTAAAAGAAGCAAATGGAAAACTAGACTCAGAATGTGAATTAGTAAAGAACAAGTAAGAAAAGGAACTGTTTTTTCATACAGGAATAACAGGAACAGTGCTTTGGACAAAACATTTTCAGACTGAAAAGGATTGCTGTTACGAATCCTTTGATCAATCTTTAAATATAAAGATTATGCAACTTGTACAGAAAGTTCCATTGGAGCAAATGGGAGAGAATTTCCATCAATTACAATGATCTGAAATGCAAGGGAAACATAGGGAAACCTAGACTCAATACAATGGGAAATAGAGAAGAACAAATATCCAAAATAATGGAATTTTCAGTAGGAAATAACTTGAAGATTTCTCTACCCAGTCACCCTTTCCACTGAATAGGACTGTTGTTAAGAACCCTTTCATACAGTTTGAATATAAGGAAGATAATGAATTGTGTACAAAACTTCTTTTGAAGAAAATCCGAGAGAATTGATATCAACTATAATATCACAAACAGTAAAGGAAGCAAATGGAAAACTAGACTCAGAATGTGAATTAGTAAAGAACAAGTAAGAAAAGGAACTGTTTTTTCATACAGGAATAACAGGAACAGTGCTTGGGACAAAACATTTTCAGACTGAACAGGATGGCTGTTACGAATCCTTTGATCAATCTTTAAATATAAAGAAGATTATGCAACTTGTACAGAAAGTTCCATTGGAGCAAATGGGAGAGAATTTACATCAATTACAATGATCTGAAATGCAAGGGAAACAAAGGGAAACCTAGACTCAATACAATGGGAAATAGAGAAGAACAAATATCCAAAATAATGGAATTTTCAGTAGGAAATAACTTGAAGATTTCTCTACCCAGTCACCCTTTCCACTGAATAGGACTGTTGTTAAGAACCCTTTCGTACAGTTTGAATATAAGGAAGATAATGAATTGTGTACAAAACTTCTTTGGAAGAAAATCCGAGAGAATTGATATCAACTATAATATCACAAACAGTAAAAGAAGCAAATGGAAAACTAGACTCAGAATGTGAATTAGCAAAGAACAAGTAAGAAAAGGTATTGTTTTTAAATACAGGAATAACAGGAACAGTGCTTTGGACAAAACATTTTCAGACTGAAAAGGATTGCTGTTACGAATCCTTTGATCAATCTTTAAATATAAAGAAGATTATGCAACTTGTACAGAAAGTTCCATTGGAGCAAATGGGAGAGAATTTACATCAATCACAATGATCTGAAATGCAAGGGAAACAAAGGGAAACCTAGACTCAATACAATGGGAAATAGAGAAGAACAAATATCCAAAATAATGGAATTTTCAGTAGGAAATAACTTGAAGATTTCTCTACCCAGTCACCCTTTCCACTGAATAGGACTGTTGTTAAGAACCCTTTCGTACAGTTTGAATATAAGGAAGATAATGAATTGTGTACAAAACTTCTTTTGAAGGAAATCCGAGAGAATTGATATCAACTATAATATCACAAACAGTAAAAGAAGCAAATGGAAAACTAGACTCAGAATGTGAATTAGTAAAGAACAAGTAAGAAAAGGAACTGTTTTTTCATACAGGAATAACAGGAACAGTGCTTTGGACAAAACATTTTCAGACTGAAAAGGATTGCTGTTACGAATCCTTTGATCAATCTTTAAATATAAAGAAGATTATGCAACTTGTACAGAAAGTTCCATTGGAGCAAATGGGAGAGAATTTACATCAATTACAATGATCTGAAATGCAAGGGAAACAAAGGGAAACCTAGACTCAATACAATGGGAAATAGAGAAGAACAAATATCCAAAATAATGGAATTTTCAGTAGGAAATAACTTGAAGATTTCTCTACCCAGTCACCCTTTCCACTGAATAGGACTGTTGTTAAGAACCCTTTCGTACAGTTTGAATATAAGGAAGATAATGAATTGTGTACAAAACTTCTTTGGAAGAAAATCCGAGAGAATTGATATCAACTATAATATCACAAACAGTAAAAAAAGCAAATGGAAAACTAGACTCAGAATCTGAATTAGTAAAGAACAAGTAAGAAAAGGTATTGTTTTTTCATACAGGAATAACAGGAACAGTGCTTTGGACAAAACATTTTCAGACTGAAAAGGATTGCTGTTACGAATCCTTTGATCAATCTTTAAATATAAAGATTATGCAACTTGTACAGAAAGTTCCATTGGAGCAAATGGGAGAGAATTTACATCAATTACAATGATCTGAAATGCAAGGGAAACAAAGGGAAACCTAGACTGAATACAATGGGAAATAGAGAAGAACAAATATCCAAAATAATGGAATTTTCACTAGGAAATAACTTGAAGATTTCTCTACCCAGTAACCCTTTCCACTGAATAGGACTGTTGTTAACCCTTTCGTACAGTTTGAATATAAGGAAGATAATGAATTGTGTACAAAACTTCTTTGGAAGAAAATCCGAGAGAATTGATATCAACTATAATATCACAAACAGTAAAAGAAGCAAATGGAAAACTAGACTCAGAATGTGAATTAGTAAAGAACAAGTAAGAAAAGGAACTGTTTTTTCATACAGGAATAACAGGAACAGTGCTTTGGACAAAACATTTTCAGACTGAAAAGGATTGCTGTTACGAATCCTTTGATCAATCTTTAAATATAAAGATTATGCAACTTGTACAGAAAGTTCCATTGGAGCAAATGGGAGAGAATTTACATCAATTACAATGATCTGAAATGCAAGGGAAACAAAGGGAAAACTAGACTCAATACAATGGGAAATAGAGAAGAACAAATATCCAAAATAATGGAATTTTCACTAGGAAATAACTTGAAGATTTCTCTACCCAGTCACCCTTTCCACTGAATAGGACTGTTGTTAAGAACCCTTTCGTACAGTTTGAATATAAGGAAAGTTAATGAATTGTGTACAAAACTTCTTTTGAAGGAAATCCGAGAGAATTGATATCAACTATAATATCACAAACAGTAAAAGAAGCAAATGGAAAACTAGACTCAGAATGTGAATTAGTAAAGAACAAGTAAGAAAAGGAACTGTTTTTTCATACAGGAATAACAGGAACAGTGCTTTGGACAAAACATTTTCAGACTGAAAAGGATTGCTGTTACGAATCCTTTGATCAATCTTTAAATATAAAGATTATGCAACTTGTACAGAAAGTTCCATTGGAGCAAATGGGAGAGAATTTACATCAATTACAATGATCTGAAATGCAAGGGAAACAAAGGGAAGCCTAGACTGAATACAATGGGAAATAGAGAAGAACAAATATCCAAAATAATGGAATTTTCAGTAGGAAATAACTTGAAGATTTCTCTACCCAGTAACCCTTTCCACTGAATAGGACTGTTGTTAAGAACCCTTTCGTACAGTTTGAATATAAGGAAGATAATGAATTGTGTACAAAACTTCTTTGGAAGAAAATCCGAGAGAATTGATATTAACTATAATATCACAAACAGTAAAAGAAGCAAATGGAAAACTAGACTCAGAATGTGAATTAGTAAAGAACAAGTAAGAAAAGGTATTGTTTTTTCATACAGGAATAACAGGAACAGTGCTTTGGACAAAACATTTTCAGACTGAAAAGGATTGCTGTTACGAATCCTTTGATCAATCTTTAAATATAAAGAAGATTATGCAACTTGTACAGAAAGTTCCATTGGAGCAAATGGGAGAGAATTTACATCAATCACAATGATCTGAAATGCAAGGGAAACAAAGGGAAACCTAGACGCAATACAATGGGAAATAGAGAAGAACAAATATCCAAAATAATGGAATTTTCAATAGGAAATAACTTGAAGATTTCTCCCTTTCCACTGAATAGGACTGTTGTTAAGAACCCTTTCGTACAGTTTGAATATAACGAAGATAATGAATTGTGTACAAAACTTCTTTTGAAGGAAATCCGAGAGAATTGATATCAACTATAATATCACAAACAGTAAAAAAAGCAAATGGAAAACTAGACTCAGAATGTGAATTAGTAAAGAACAAGTAAGAAAAGGAACTGTTTTTTCATACAGGAATAACAGGAACAGTGCTTTGGACAAAACATTTTCAGACTGAAAAGGATTGCTGTTACGAATCCTTTGATCAATCTTTAAATATAAAGATTATGCAACTTGTACAGAAAGTTCCATTGGAGCAAATGGGAGAGAATTTCCATCAATTACAATGATCTGAAATGCAAGGGAAACATAGGGAAACCTAGACTCAATACAATGGGAAATAGAGAAGAACAAATATCCAAAATAATGGAATTTTCAGTAGGAAATAACTTGAAGATTTCTCTACCCAGTCACCCTTTCCACTGAATAGGACTGTTGTTAAGAACCCTTTCATACAGTTTGAATATAAGGAAGATAATGAATTGTGTACAAAACTTCTTTTGAAGAAAATCCGAGAGAATTGATATCAACTATAATATCACAAACAGTAAAGGAAGCAAATGGAAAACTAGACTCAGAATGTGAATTAGTAAAGAACAAGTAAGAAAAGGAACTGTTTTTTCATACAGGAATAACAGGAACAGTGCTTGGGACAAAACATTTTCAGACTGAACAGGATGGCTGTTACGAATCCTTTGATCAATCTTTAAATATAAAGAAGATTATGCAACTTGTACAGAAAGTTCCATTGGAGCAAATGGGAGAGAATTTACATCAATTACAATGATCTGAAATGCAAGGGAAACAAAGGGAAACCTAGACTCAATACAATGGGAAATAGAGAAGAACAAATATCCAAAATAATGGAATTTTCAGTAGGAAATAACTTGAAGATTTCTCTACCCAGTCACCCTTTCCACTGAATAGGACTGTTGTTAAGAACCCTTTCGTACAGTTTGAATATAAGGAAGATAATGAATTGTGTACAAAACTTCTTTGGAAGAAAATCCGAGAGAATTGATATCAACTATAATATCACAAACAGTAAAAGAAGCAAATGGAAAACTAGACTCAGAATGTGAATTAGCAAAGAACAAGTAAGAAAAGGTATTGTTTTTAAATACAGGAATAACAGGAACAGTGCTTTGGACAAAACATTTTCAGACTGAAAAGGATTGCTGTTACGAATCCTTTGATCAATCTTTAAATATAAAGAAGATTATGCAACTTGTACAGAAAGTTCCATTGGAGCAAATGGGAGAGAATTTACATCAATCACAATGATCTGAAATGCAAGGGAAAGAAAGGGAAACCTAGACTCAATACAATGGGAAATAGAGAAGAACAAATATCCAAAATAATGGAATTTTCAGTAGGAAATAACTTGAAGATTTCTCTACCCAGTCACCCTTTCCACTGAATAGGACTGTTGTTAAGAACCCTTTCGTACAGTTTGAATATAAGGAAGATAATGAATTGTGTACAAAACTTCTTTTGAAGGAAATCCGAGAGAATTGATATCAACTATAATATCACAAACAGTAAAAGAAGCAAATGGAAAACTAGACTCAGAATGTGAATTAGTAAAGAACAAGTAAGAAAAGGAACTGTTTTTTCATACAGGAATAACAGGAACAGTGCTTTGGACAAAACATTTTCAGACTGAAAAGGATTGCTGTTACGAATCCTTTGATCAATCTTTAAATATAAAGAAGATTATGCAACTTGTACAGAAAGTTCCATTGGAGCAAATGGGAGAGAATTTACATCAATTACAATGATCTGAAATGCAAGGGAAACAAAGGGAAACCTAGACTCAATACAATGGGAAATAGAGAAGAACAAATATCCAAAATAATGGAATTTTCAGTAGGAAATAACTTGAAGATTTCTCTACCCAGTCACCCTTTCCACTGAATAGGACTGTTGTTAAGAACCCTTTCGTACAGTTTGAATATAAGGAAGATAATGAATTGTGTACAAAACTTCTTTGGAAGAAAATCCGAGAGAATTGATATCAACTATAATATCACAAACAGTAAAAAAAGCAAATGGAAAACTAGACTCAGAATCTGAATTAGTAAAGAACAAGTAAGAAAAGGTATTGTTTTTTCATACAGGAATAACAGGAACAGTGCTTTGGACAAAACATTTTCAGACTGAAAAGGATTGCTGTTACGAATCCTTTGATCAATCTTTAAATATAAAGATTATGCAACTTGTACAGAAAGTTCCATTGGAGCAAATGGGAGAGAATTTACATCAATTACAATGATCTGAAATGCAAGGGAAACAAAGGGAAACCTAGACTGAATACAATGGGAAATAGAGAAGAACAAATATCCAAAATAATGGAATTTTCACTAGGAAATAACTTGAAGATTTCTCTACCCAGTAACCCTTTCCACTGAATAGGACTGTTGTTAACCCTTTCGTACAGTTTGAATATAAGGAAGATAATGAATTGTGTACAAAACTTCTTTGGAAGAAAATCCGAGAGAATTGATATCAACTATAATATCACAAACAGTAAAAGAAGCAAATGGAAAACTAGACTCAGAATGTGAATTAGTAAAGAACAAGTAAGAAAAGGAACTGTTTTTTCATACAGGAATAACAGGAACAGTGCTTTGGACAAAACATTTTCAGACTGAAAAGGATTGCTGTTACGAATCCTTTGATCAATCTTTAAATATAAAGATTATGCAACTTGTACAGAAAGTTCCATTGGAGCAAATGGGAGAGAATTTACATCAATTACAATGATCTGAAATGCAAGGGAAACAAAGGGAAAACTAGACTCAATACAATGGGAAATAGAGAAGAACAAATATCCAAAATAATGGAATTTTCACTAGGAAATAACTTGAAGATTTCTCTACCCAGTCACCCTTTCCACTGAATAGGACTGTTGTTAAGAACCCTTTCGTACAGTTTGAATATAAGGAAAGTTAATGAATTGTGTACAAAACTTCTTTTGAAGGAAATCCGAGAGAATTGATATCAACTATAATATCACAAACAGTAAAAGAAGCAAATGGAAAACTAGACTCAGAATGTGAATTAGTAAAGAACAAGTAAGAAAAGGAACTGTTTTTTCATACAGGAATAACAGGAACAGTGCTTTGGACAAAACATTTTCAGACTGAAAAGGATTGCTGTTACGAATCCTTTGATCAATCTTTAAATATAAAGATTATGCAACTTGTACAGAAAGTTCCATTGGAGCAAATGGGAGAGAATTTACATCAATTACAATGATCTGAAATGCAAGGGAAACAAAGGGAAGCCTAGACTGAATACAATGGGAAATAGAGAAGAACAAATATCCAAAATAATGGAATTTTCAGTAGGAAATAACTTGAAGATTTCTCTACCCAGTAACCCTTTCCACTGAATAGGACTGTTGTTAAGAACCCTTTCGTACAGTTTGAATATAAGGAAGATAATGAATTGTGTACAAAACTTCTTTGGAAGAAAATCCGAGAGAATTGATATTAACTATAATATCACAAACAGTAAAAGAAGCAAATGGAAAACTAGACTCAGAATGTGAATTAGTAAAGAACAAGTAAGAAAAGGTATTGTTTTTTCATACAGGAATAACAGGAACAGTGCTTTGGACAAAACATTTTCAGACTGAAAAGGATTGCTGTTACGAATCCTTTGATCAATCTTTAAATATAAAGAAGATTATGCAACTTGTACAGAAAGTTCCATTGGAGCAAATGGGAGAGAATTTACATCAATCACAATGATCTGAAATGCAAGGGAAACAAAGGGAAACCTAGACGCAATACAATGGGAAATAGAGAAGAACAAATATCCAAAATAATGGAATTTTCAATAGGAAATAACTTGAAGATTTCTCCCCTTTCCACTGAATAGGACTGTTGTTAAGAACCCTTTCGTACAGTTTGAATATAACGAAGATAATGAATTGTGTACAAAACTTCTTTTGAAGGAAATCCGAGAGAATTGATATCAACTATAATATCACAAACAGTAAAAGAAGCAAATGGAAAACTAGACTCAGAATGTGAATTAGTAAAAAACAAGTAAGAAAAGGAACTGTTTTTTCATACAGGAATAACAGGAACAGTGCTTTGGACAAAACATTTTCAGACTGAAAAGGATTGCTGTTACGAATCCTTTGATCAATCTTTAAATATAAAGAAGATTATGCAACTTGTACAGAAAGTTCCATTGGAGCAAATGGGAGAGAATTTACATCAATTACAATGATCTGAAATGCAAGGGAAACAAAGGGAAAACTAGACTCAATACAATGGGAAATAGAGAAGAACAAATATCCAAAATAATGGAATTTTCAGTAGGAAATAACTTGAAGATTTCTCTACCCAGTCACCCTTTCCACTGAATAGGACTGTTGTTAAGAACCCTTTCGTACAGTTTGAATATAAGGAAGATAATGAATTGTGTACAAAACTTCTTTTGAAGGAAATCCGAGAGAATTGATATCAACTATAATATCACAAACAGTAAAAGAAGCAAATGGAAAACTAGACTCAGAATGTGAATTAGTAAAGAACAAGTAAGAAAAGGAACTGTTTTTTCATACAGGAATAACAGGAACAGTGCTTTGGACAAAACATTTTCAGACTGAAAAGGATTGCTGTTACGAATCCTTTGATCAATCTTTAAATATAAAGAAGATTATGCAACTTGTACAGAAAGTTCCATTGGAGCAAATGGGATAGAATTTACATCAATTACAATGATCTGAAATGCAAGGGAAACAAAGGGAAACCTAGACTCAATACAATGGGAAATAGAGAAGAACAAATATCCAAAATAATGGAATTTTCAGTAGGAAATAACTTGAAGATTTCTCTACCCAGTCACCCTTTCCACTGAATAGGACTGTTGTTAAGAACCCTTTCGTACAGTTTGAATATAAGGAAGATAATGAATTGTGTACAAAACTTCTTTTGAAGGAAATCCGAGAGAATTGATATCAACTATAATATCACAAACAGTAAAAGAAGCAAATGGAAAAATAGACTCAGAATGTGAATTAGTAAAGAACAAGTAAGAAAAGGAATTGTTTTTTCAAAAAGGAATAACAGGAACAGTGCTTTGGACAAAACATTTTCAGACTGAAAAGGATTGCTGTTACGAATCCTTTGATCAATCTTTAAATATAAAGAAGATTATGCAACTTGTACAGAAAGTTCCATTGGAGCAAATTGGAGAGAATTTCCATCAATTACAATGATCTGAAATGCAAGGGAAACAAAGGGAAACCTAGACTGAATACAATGGGAAATAGAGAAGAACAAATATCCAAAATAATGGAATTTTCAATAGGAAATAACTGGAAGATTTCTCTATCCAGTCACCCTTTCCACTGAATAGGACTGTTGTTAAGAACCTTTCGTACAGTTTGAATATAAGGAAGATAATGAATTGTGTACAAAACTTCTTTTGAAGGAAATCCGAGAGAATTGATATCAACTATAATATCACAAACAGTAAAAGAAGCAAATGGAAAACTAGACTCAGAATGTGAATTAGTAAAGAACAAGTAAGAAAAGGAACTGTTTTTTCATACAGGAATAACAGGAACAGTGCTTTGGACAAAACATTTTCAGACTGAAAAGGATTGCTGTTACGAATCCTTTGATCAATCTTTAAATATAAAGATTATGCAACTTGTACAGAAAGTTCCATTGGAGCAAATGGGAGAGAATTTCCATCAATTACAATGATCTGAAATGCAAGGGAAACATAGGGAAACCTAGACTCAATACAATGGGAAATAGAGAAGAACAAATATCCAAAATAATGGAATTTTCAGTAGGAAATAACTTGAAGATTTCTCTACCCAGTCACCCTTTCCACTGAATAGGACTGTTGTTAAGAACCCTTTCGTACAGTTTGAATATAAGGAAGATAATGAATTGTGTACAAAACTTCTTTTGAAGAAAATCCGAGAGAATTGATATCAACTATAATATCACAAACAGTAAAGGAAGCAAATGGAAAACTAGACTCAGAATGTGAATTAGTAAAGAACAAGTAAGAAAAGGAACTGTTTTTTCATACAGGAATAACAGGAACAGTGCTTGGGACAAAACATTTTCAGACTGAACAGGATGGCTGTTACGAATCCTTTGATCAATCTTTAAATATAAAGAAGATTATGCAACTTGTACAGAAAGTTCCATTGGAGCAAATGGGAGAGAATTTACACCAATTACAATGATCTGAAATGCAAGGGAAACAAAGGGAAACCTAGACTCAATACAATGGGAAATAGAGAAGAACAAATATCCAAAATAATGGAATTTTCAGTAGGAAATAACTTGAAGATTTCTCTACCCAGTCACCCTTTCCACTGAATAGGACTGTTGTTAAGAACCCTTTCGTACAGTTTGAATATAAGGAAGATAATGAATTGTGTACAAAACTTCTTTGGAAGAAAATCCGAGAGAATTGATATCAACTATAATATCACAAACAGTAAAAGAAGCAAATGGAAAACTAGACTCAGAATGTGAATTAGCAAAGAACAAGTAAGAAAAGGTATTGTTTTTAAATACAGGAATAACAGGAACAGTGCTTTGGACAAAACATTTTCAGACTGAAAAGGATTGCTGTTACGAATCCTTTGATCAATCTTTAAATATAAAGAAGATTATGCAACTTGTACAGAAAGTTCCATTGGAGCAAATGGGAGAGAATTTACATCAATCACAATGATCTGAAATGCAAGGGAAACAAAGGGAAACCTAGACTCAATACAATGGGAAATAGAGAAGAACAAATATCCAAAATAATGGAATTTTCAGTAGGAAATAACTTGAAGATTTCTCTACCCAGTCACCCTTTCCACTGAATAGGACTGTTGTTAAGAACCCTTTCGTACAGTTTGAATATAAGGAAGATAATGAATTGTGTACAAAACTTCTTTTGAAGGAAATCCGAGAGAATTGATATCAACTATAATATCACAAACAGTAAAAGAAGCAAATGGAAAACTAGACTCAGAATGTGAATTAGTAAAAAACAAGTAAGAAAAGGAACTGTTTTTTCATACAGGAATAACAGGAACAGTGCTTTGGACAAAACATTTTCAGACTGAAAAGGATTGCTGTTACGAATCCTTTGATCAATCTTTAAATATAAAGAAGATTATGTAACTTGTACAGAAAGTTCCATTGGAGCAAATGGGAGAGAATTTACATCAATTACAATGATCTGAAATGCAAGGGAAACAAAGGGAAAACCTAGACTCAATACAATGGGAAATAGAGAAGAACAAATATCCAAAATAATGGAATTTTCAGTAGGAAATAACTTGAAGATTTCTCTACCCAGTCACCCTTTCCACTGAATAGGACTGTTGTTAAGAACCCTTTCGTACAGTTTGAATATAAGGAAGATAATGAATTGTGTACAAAACTTCTTTTGAAGGAAATCCGAGAGAATTGATATCAACTATAATATCACAAACAGTAAAAGAAGCAAATGGAAAACTAGACTCAGAATGTGAATTAGTAAAGAACAAGTAAGAAAAGGAACTGTTTTTTCATACAGGAATAACAGGAACAGTGCTTTCGACAAAACATTTTCAGACTGAACAGGATTGCTGTTACGAATCCTTTGATCAATCTTTAAATATAAAGAAGATTATGCAACTTGTACAGAAAGTTCCATTGGAGCAAATGGGAGAGAATTTACATCAATTACAATGATCTGAAATGCAAGGGAAACAAAGGTAAACCTAGACTGAATACAATGGGAAATAGAGAAGAACAAATATCCAAAATAATGGAATTTTCAGTAGGAAATAACTAGAAGATTTCTCTACCCAGTCACCCTTTCCACTGAATAGGACTGTTGTTAAGAACCCTTTCGTACAGTTTGAATATAAGGAAGATAATGAATTGTGTACAAAACTTCTTTTGATGGAAATCCGAGAGAATTGATATCAACTATAATATCACAAACAGTAAAAGAAGCAAATGGAAAACTAGACTCAGAATGTGAATTAGTAAAGAACAAGTAAGAAAAGGAATTGTTTTTTCATACAGGAATAACAGGAAGAGTGCTTTGGACAAAACATTTTCAGACTGAAAAGGATTGCTGTTACGAATCCTTTGATCAATCTTTAAATATAAAGATTATGCAACTTGTACAGAAAGTTCCATTGGAGCAAATGGGAGAGAATTTCCATCAATTACAATGATCTGAAATGCAAGGGAAACATAGGGAAACCTAGACTCAATACAATGGGAAATAGAGAAGAACAAATATCCAAAATAATGGAATTTTCAGTAGGAAATAACTTGAAGATTTCTCTACCCAGTCACCCTTTCCACTGAATAGGACTGTTGTTAAGAACCCTTTCGTACAGTTTGAATATAAGGAAGATAATGAATTGTGTACAAAACTTCTTTTGAAGAAAATCCGAGAGAATTGATATCAACTATAATATCACAAACAGTAAAGGAAGCAAATGGAAAACTAGACTCAGAATGTGAATTAGTAAAGAACAAGTAAGAAAAGGAACTGTTTTGTCATACAGGAATAACAGGAACAGTGCTTTGGACAAAACATTTTCAGACTGAACAGGATGGCTGTTACGAATCCTTTGATCAATCTTTAAATATAAAGAAGATTATGCAACTTATACAGAAAGTTCCATTGGAGCAAATGGGAGAGAATTTACATCAATTACAATGATCTGAAATGCAAGGGAAACAAAGGGAAACCTAGACTGAATACAATGGGAAATAGAGAAGAACAAATATCCAAAATAATGGAATTTTCAGTAGGAAATAACTTGAAGATTTCTCTACCCAGTAACCCTTTCCACTGAATAGGACTGTTGTTAAGAACCCTTTCGTACAGTTTGAATATAAGGAAGATAATGAATTGTGTACAAAACTTCTTTGGAAGAAAATCCGAGAGAATTGATATTAACTATAATATCACAAACAGTAAAAGAAGCAAATGGAAAACTAGACTCAGAATGTGAATTAGTAAAGAACAAGTAAGAAAAGGTATTGTTTTTTCATACAGGAATAACAGGAACAGTGCTTTGGACAAAACATTTTCAGACTGAAAAGGATTGCTGTTATGAATCCTTTGATCAATCTTTAAATATAAAGAAGATTATGCAACTTGTACAGAAAGTTCCATTGGAGCAAATGGGAGAGAATTTACATCAATCACAATGATCTGAAATGCAAGGGAAACAAAGGGAAACCTAGACTGCAATACAATGGGAAATAGAGAAGAACAAATATCCAAAATAATGGAATTTTCAATAGGAAATAACTTGAAGATTTCTCCCTTTCCACTGAATAGGACTGTTGTTAAGAACCCTTTCGTACAGTTTGAATATAACGAAGATAATGAATTGTGTACAAAACTTCTTTTGAAGGAAATCCGAGAGAATTGATATCAACTATAATATCACAAACAGTAAAAGAAGCAAATGGAAAACTAGACTCAGAATGTGAATTAGTAAAAAACAAGTAAGAAAAGGAACTGTTTTTTCATACAGGAATAACAGGAACAGTGCTTTGGACAAAACATTTTCAGACTGAAAAGGATTGCTGTTACGAATCCTTTGATCAATCTTTAAATATAAAGAAGATTATGCAACTTGTACAGAAAGTTCCATTGGAGCAAATGGGAGAGAATTTACATCAATTACAATGATCTGAAATGCAAGGGAAACAAAGGGAAAACCTAGACTCAATACAATGGGAAATAGAGAAGAACAAATATCCAAAATAATGGAATTTTCAGTAGGAAATAACTTGAAGATTTCTCTACCCAGTCACCCTTTCCACTGAATAGGACTGTTGTTAAGAACCCTTTCGTACAGTTTGAATATAAGGAAGATAATGAATTGTGTACAAAACTTCTTTTGAAGGAAATCCGAGAGAATTGATATCAACTATAATATCACAAACAGTAAAAGAAGCAAATGGAAAACTAGACTCAGAATCTGAATTAGTAAAGAACAAGTAAGAAAAGGAATTGTTTTTTCAAAAAGGAATAACAGGAACAGTGCTTTGGACAAAACATTTTCAGACTGAAAAGGATTGCTGTTACGAATCCTTTGATCAATCTTTAAATATAAAGAAGATTATGCAACTTGTACAGAAAGTTCCATTGGAGCAAATGGGAGAGAATTTCCATCAATTACAATGATCTGAAATGCAAGGGAAACAAAGGGAAACCTAGACTGAATACAATGGGAAATAGAGAAGAACAAATATCCAAAATAATGGAATTTTCAATAGGAAATAACTGGAAGATTTCTCTATCCAGTCACCCTTTCCACTGAATAGGACTGTTGTTAAGAACCTTTCGTACAGTTTGAATATAAGGAAGATAATGAATTGTGTACAAAACTTCTTTTGAAGGAAATCCGAGAGAATTGATATCAACTATAATATCACAAACAGTAAAAGAAGCAAATGGAAAACTAGACTCAGAATGTGAATTAGTAAAGAACAAGTAAGAAAAGGAACTGTTTTTTCATACAGGAATAACAGGAACAGTGCTTTGGACAAAACATTTTCAGACTGAAAAGGATTGCTGTTACGAATCCTTTGATCAATCTTTAAATATAAAGAAGATTATGCAACTTGTACAGAAAGTTCCATTGGAGCAAATGGGATAGAATTTACATCAATTACAATGATCTGAAATGCAAGGGAAACAAAGGGAAACCTAGACTCAATACAATGGGAAATAGAGAAGAACAAATATCCAAAATAATGGAATTTTCAGTAGGAAATAACTTGAAGATTTCTCTACCCAGTCACCCTTTCCACTGAATAGGACTGTTGTTAAGAACCCTTTCGTACAGTTTGAATATAAGGAAGATAATGAATTGTGTACAAAACTTCTTTTGAAGGAAATCCGAGAGAATTGATATCAACTATAATATCACAAACAGTAAAAGAAGCAAATGGAAAACTAGACTCAGAATGTGAATTAGTAAAGAACAAGTAAGAAAAGGAACTGTTTTTTCATACAGGAATAACAGGAACAGTGCTTTGGACAAAACATTTTCAGACTGAAAAGGATTGCTGTTACGAATCCTTTGATCAATCTTTAAATATAAAGAAGATTATGCAACTTGTACAGAAAGTTCCATTGGAGCAAATGGGAGAGAATGGAAAACTAGACTCAGAATGTGATTAGTAAAAAACAAGTAAGAAAAGGAACTGTTTTTTCATACAGGAATAACAGGAACAGTGCTTTGGACAAAACATTTTCAGACTGAAAAGGATTGCTGTTACGAATCCTTTGATCAATCTTAAATATAAAGATTATGCAACTTGTACAGAAAGTTCCATTGGAGCAAATGGGAGAGAATTTACATCAATTACAATGATCTGAAATGCAAGGGAAACAAAGGGAAGCCTAGACTGAATACAATGGGAAATAGAGAAGAACAAATATCCAAAATAATGGAATTTTCAGTAGGAAATAACTTGAAGATTTCTCTACCCAGTAACCCTTTCCACTGAATAGGACTGTTGTTAAGAACCCTTTCGTACAGTTTGAATATAAGGAAGATAATGAATTGTGTACAAAACTTCTTTGGAAGAAAATCCGAGAGAATTGATATCAACTATAATATCACAAACAGTAAAAGAAGCAAATGGAAAACTAGACTCAGAATGTGAATTAGTAAAGAACAAGTAAGAAAAGGAACTGTTTTTTCATACAGGAATAACAGGAACAGTGCTTTGGACAAAACATTTTCAGACTGAACAGGATTGCTGTTACGAATCCTTTGATCAATCTTTAAATATAAAGAAGATTATGCAACTTGTACAGAAAGTTCCATTGGAGCAAATGGGAGAGAATTTACATCAATCACAATGATCTGAAATGCAAGGGAAACAAAGGGAAACCTAGACGCAATACAATGGGAAATAGAGAAGAACAAATATCCAAAATAATGGAATTTTCAGTAGGAAATAACTTGAAGATTTCTCTACCCAGTCACCCTTTCCACTGAATAGGACTGTTGTTAAGAACCCTTTCGTACAGTTTGAATATAAGGAAGATAATGAATTGTGTACAAAACTTCTTTTGAAGGAAATCCGAGAGAATTGATATCAACTATAATATCACAAACAGTAAAGGAAGCAAATGGAAAACTAGACTCAGAATGTGAATTAGTAAAGAACAAGTAAGAAAAGGAACTGTTTTTTCATACAGGAATAACAGGAACAGTGCTTGGGACAAAACATTTTCAGACTGAACAGGATGGCTGTTACGAATCCTTTGATCAATCTTTAAATATAAAGAAGATTATGCAACTTGTACAGAAAGTTCCATTGGAGCAAATGGTAGAGAATTTACATCAATTACAATGATCTGAAATGCAAGGGAAACAAAGGGAAACCTAGACTCAATACAATGGGAAATAGAGAAGAACAAATATCCAAAATAATGGAATTTTCAGTAGGAAATAACTTGAAGATTTCTCTACCCAGTCACCCTTTCCACTGAATAGGACTGTTGTTAAGAACCCTTTCGTACAGTTTGAATATAAGGAAGATAATGAATTGTGTACAAAACTTCTTTGGAAGAAAATCCGAGAGAATTGATATCAACTATAATATCACAAACAGTAAAAGAAGCAAATGGAAAACTAGACTCAGAATGTGAATTAGTAAAGAACAAGTAAGAAAAGGTATTGTTTTTTCATACAGGAATAACAGGAACAGTGCTTTGGACAAAACATTTTCAGACTGAAAAGTATTGCTGTTACGAATCCTTTGATCAATCTTTAAATATAAAGAAGATTATGCAACTTGTACAGAAAGTTCCATTGGAGCAAATGGGAGAGAATTTACATCAATCACAATGATCTGAAATGCAAGGGAAACAAAGGGAAACCTAGACTCAATACAATGGGAAATAGAGAAGAACAAATATCCAAAATAATGGAATTTTCAGTAGGAAATAACTTGAAGATTTCTCTACCCAGTCACCCTTTCCACTGAATAGGACTGTTGTTAAGAACCCTTTCGTACAGTTTGAATATAAGGAAGATAATGAATTGTGTACAAAACTTCTTTTGAAGAAAATCCGAGAGAATTGATATCAACTATAATATCACAAACAGTAAAGGAAGCAAATGGAAAACTAGACTCAGAATGTGAATTAGTAAAGAACAAGTAAGAAAAGGAACTGTTTTGTCATACAGGAATAACAGGAACAGTGCTTTGGACAAAACATTTTCAGACTGAACAGGATGGCTGTTACGAATCCTTTGATCAATCTTTAAATATAAAGAAGATTATGCAACTTATACAGAAAGTTCCATTGGAGCAAATGGGAGAGAATTTACATCAATTACAATGATCTGAAATGCAAGGGAAACAAAGGGAAACCTAGACTGAATACAATGGGAAATAGAGAAGAACAAATATCCAAAATAATGGAATTTTCAGTAGGAAATAACTTGAAGATTTCTCTACCCAGTAACCCTTTCCACTGAATAGGACTGTTGTTAAGAACCCTTTCGTACAGTTTGAATATAAGGAAGATAATGAATTGTGTACAAAACTTCTTTGGAAGAAAATCCGAGAGAATTGATATTAACTATAATATCACAAACAGTAAAAGAAGCAAATGGAAAACTAGACTCAGAATGTGAATTAGTAAAGAACAAGTAAGAAAAGGTATTGTTTTTTCATACAGGAATAACAGGAACAGTGCTTTGGACAAAACATTTTCAGACTGAAAAGGATTGCTGTTACGAATCCTTTGATCAATCTTTAAATATAAAGAAGATTATGCAACTTGTACAGAAAGTTCCATTGGAGCAAATGGGAGAGAATTTACATCAATCACAATGATCTGAAATGCAAGGGAAACAAAGGGAAACCTAGACGCAATACAATGGGAAATAGAGAAGAACAAATATCCAAAATAATGGAATTTTCAATAGGAAATAACTTGAAGATTTCTCCCTTTCCACTGAATAGGACTGTTGTTAAGAACCCTTTCGTACAGTTTGAATATAACGAAGATAATGAATTGTGTACAAAACTTCTTTTGAAGGAAATCCGAGAGAATTGATATCAACTATAATATCACAAACAGTAAAAGAAGCAAATGGAAAACTAGACTCAGAATGTGAATTAGTAAAAAACAAGTAAGAAAAGGAACTGTTTTTTCATACAGGAATAACAGGAACAGTGCTTTGGACAAAACATTTTCAGACTGAAAAGGATTGCTGTTACGAATCCTTTGATCAATCTTTAAATATAAAGAAGATTATGCAACTTGTACAGAAAGTTCCATTGGAGCAAATGGGAGAGAATTTACATCAATTACAATGATCTGAAATGCAAGGGAAACAAAGGGAAAACTAGACTCAATACAATGGGAAATAGAGAAGAACAAATATCCAAAATAATGGAATTTTCAGTAGGAAATAACTTGAAGATTTCTCTACCCAGTCACCCTTTCCACTGAATAGGACTGTTGTTAAGAACCCTTTCGTACAGTTTGAATATAAGGAAGATAATGAATTGTGTACAAAACTTCTTTTGAAGGAAATCCGAGAGAATTGATATCAACTATAATATCACAAACAGTAAAAGAAGCAAATGGAAAACTAGACTCAGAATCTGAATTAGTAAAGAACAAGTAAGAAAAGGAATTGTTTTTTCAAAAAGGAATAACAGGAACAGTGCTTTGGACAAAACATTTTCAGACTGAAAAGGATTGCTGTTACGAATCCTTTGATCAATCTTTAAATATAAAGAAGATTATGCAACTTGTACAGAAAGTTCCATTGGAGCAAATGGGAGAGAATTTCCATCAATTACAATGATCTGAAATGCAAGGGAAACAAAGGGAAACCTAGACTGAATACAATGGGAAATAGAGAAGAACAAATATCCAAAATAATGGAATTTTCAATAGGAAATAACTGGAAGATTTCTCTATCCAGTCACCCTTTCCACTGAATAGGACTGTTGTTAAGAACCTTTCGTACAGTTTGAATATAAGGAAGATAATGAATTGTGTACAAAACTTCTTTTGAAGGAAATCCGAGAGAATTGATATCAACTATAATATCACAAACAGTAAAAGAAGCAAATGGAAAACTAGACTCAGAATGTGAATTAGTAAAGAACAAGTAAGAAAAGGAACTGTTTTTTCATACAGGAATAACAGGAACAGTGCTTTGGACAAAACATTTTCAGACTGAAAAGGATTGCTGTTACGAATCCTTTGATCAATCTTTAAATATAAAGAAGATTATGCAACTTGTACAGAAAGTTCCATTGGAGCAAATGGGATAGAATTTACATCAATTACAATGATCTGAAATGCAAGGGAAACAAAGGGAAACCTAGACTCAATACAATGGGAAATAGAGAAGAACAAATATCCAAAATAATGGAATTTTCAGTAGGAAATAACTTGAAGATTTCTCTACCCAGTCACCCTTTCCACTGAATAGGACTGTTGTTAAGAACCCTTTCGTACAGTTTGAATATAAGGAAGATAATGAATTGTGTACAAAACTTCTTTTGAAGGAAATCCGAGAGAATTGATATCAACTATAATATCACAAACAGTAAAAGAAGCAAATGGAAAACTAGACTCAGAATGTGAATTAGTAAAGAACAAGTAAGAAAAGGAACTGTTTTTTCATACAGGAATAACAGGAACAGTGCTTTGGACAAAACATTTTCAGACTGAAAAGGATTGCTGTTACGAATCCTTTGATCAATCTTTAAATATAAAGAAGATTATGCAACTTGTACAGAAAGTTCCATTGGAGCAAATGGGAGAGAATGGAAAACTAGACTCAGAATGTGAATTAGTAAAAAACAAGTAAGAAAAGGAATGTTTTTTCATACAGGAATAACAGGAACAGTGCTTTGGACAAAACATTTTCAGACTGAAAAGGATTGCTGTTACGAATCCTTTGATCAATCTTTAAATATAAAGATTATGCAACTTGTACAGAAAGTTCCATTGGAGCAAATGGGAGAGAATTTACATCAATTACAATGATCTGAAATGCAAGGGAAACAAAGGGAAGCCTAGACTGAATACAATGGGAAATAGAGAAGAACAAATATCCAAAATAATGGAATTTTCAGTAGGAAATAACTTGAAGATTTCTCTACCCAGTAACCCTTTCCACTGAATAGGACTGTTGTTAAGAACCCTTTCGTACAGTTTGAATATAAGGAAGATAATGAATTGTGTACAAAACTTCTTTGGAAGAAAATCCGAGAGAATTGATATCAACTATAATATCACAAACAGTAAAAGAAGCAAATGGAAAACTAGACTCAGAATGTGAATTAGTAAAGAACAAGTAAGAAAAGGAACTGTTTTTTCATACAGGAATAACAGGAACAGTGCTTTGGACAAAACATTTTCAGACTGAACAGGATTGCTGTTACGAATCCTTTGATCAATCTTTAAATATAAAGAAGATTATGCAACTTGTACAGAAAGTTCCATTGGAGCAAATGGGAGAGAATTTACATCAATCACAATGATCTGAAATGCAAGGGAAACAAAGGGAAACCTAGACGCAATACAATGGGAAATAGAGAAGAACAAATATCCAAAATAATGGAATTTTCAGTAGGAAATAACTTGAAGATTTCTCTACCCAGTCACCCTTTCCACTGAATAGGACTGTTGTTAAGAACCCTTTCGTACAGTTTGAATATAAGGAAGATAATGAATTGTGTACAAAACTTCTTTTGAAGGAAATCCGAGAGAATTGATATCAACTATAATATCACAAACAGTAAAGGAAGCAAATGGAAAACTAGACTCAGAATGTGAATTAGTAAAGAACAAGTAAGAAAAGGAACTGTTTTTTCATACAGGAATAACAGGAACAGTGCTTGGGACAAAACATTTTCAGACTGAACAGGATGGCTGTTACGAATCCTTTGATCAATCTTTAAATATAAAGAAGATTATGCAACTTGTACAGAAAGTTCCATTGGAGCAAATGGTAGAGAATTTACATCAATTACAATGATCTGAAATGCAAGGGAAACAAAGGGAAACCTAGACTCAATACAATGGGAAATAGAGAAGAACAAATATCCAAAATAATGGAATTTTCAGTAGGAAATAACTTGAAGATTTCTCTACCCAGTCACCCTTTCCACTGAATAGGACTGTTGTTAAGAACCCTTTCGTACAGTTTGAATATAAGGAAGATAATGAATTGTGTACAAAACTTCTTTGGAAGAAAATCCGAGAGAATTGATATCAACTATAATATCACAAACAGTAAAAGAAGCAAATGGAAAACTAGACTCAGAATGTGAATTAGTAAAGAACAAGTAAGAAAAGGTATTGTTTTTTCATACAGGAATAACAGGAACAGTGCTTTGGACAAAACATTTTCAGACTGAAAAGTATTGCTGTTACGAATCCTTTGATCAATCTTTAAATATAAAGAAGATTATGCAACTTGTACAGAAAGTTCCATTGGAGCAAATGGGAGAGAATTTACATCAATCACAATGATCTGAAATGCAAGGGAAACAAAGGGAAACCTAGACTCAATACAATGGGAAATAGAGAAGAACAAATATCCAAAATAATGGAATTTTCAGTAGGAAATAACTTGAAGATTTCTCTACCCAGTCACCCTTTCCACTGAATAGGACTGTTGTTAAGAACCCTTTCGTACAGTTTGAATATAAGGAAGATAATGAATTGTGTACAAAACTTCTTTTGAAGGAAATCCGAGAGAATTGATATCAACTATAATATCACAAACAGTAAAAGAAGCAAATGGAAAAATAGACTCAGAATGTGAATTAGTAAAGAACAAGTAAGAAAAGGAACTGTTTTTTCATACAGGAATAACAGGAACTGTGCTTTGGACAAAACATTTTCAGACTGAACAGGATTGCTGTTACGAATCCTTTGATCAATCTTTAAATATAAAGAAGATTATGCAACTTGTACAGAAAGTTCCATTGGAGCAAATGGGAGAGAATTTACATCAATCACAATGATCTGAAATGCAAGGGAAACAAAGGGAAACCTAGACGCAATACAATGGGAAATAGAGAAGAACAAATATCCAAAATAATGGAATTTTCAGTAGGAAATAACTTGAAGATTTCTCTACCCAGTCACCCTTTCCACTGAATAGGACTGTTGTTAAGAACCCTTTCGTACAGTTTGAATATAAGGAAGATAATGAATTGTGTACAAAACTTCTTTTGAAGGAAATCCGAGAGAATTGATATCAACTATAATATCACAAACAGTAAAGGAAGCAAATGGAAAACTAGACTCAGAATGTGAATTAGTAAAGAACAAGTAAGAAAAGGAACTGTTTTTTCATACAGGAATAACAGGAACAGTGCTTGGGACAAAACATTTTCAGACTGAACAGGATGGCTGTTACGAATCCTTTGATCAATCTTTAAATATAAAGAAGATTATGCAACTTGTACAGAAAGTTCCATTGGAGCAAATGGGAGAGAATTTACATCAATTACAATGATCTGAAATGCAAGGGAAACAAAGGGAAAACTAGACTCAATACAATGGGAAATAGAGAAGAACAAATATCCAAAATAATGGAATTTTCAGTAGGAAATAACTTGAAGATTTCTCTACCCAGTCACCCTTTCCACTGAATAGGACTGTTGTTAAGAACCCTTTCGTACAGTTTGAATATAAGGAAGATAATGAATTGTGTACAAAACTTCTTTTGAAGGAAATCCGAGAGAATTGATATCAACTATAATATCACAAACAGTAAAAGAAGCAAATGGAAAACTAGACTCAGAATCTGAATTAGTAAAGAACAAGTAAGAAAAGGAATTGTTTTTTCAAAAAGGAATAACAGGAACAGTGCTTTGGACAAAACATTTTCAGACTGAAAAGGATTGCTGTTACGAATCCTTTGATCAATCTTTAAATATAAAGAAGATTATGCAACTTGTACAGAAAGTTCCATTGGAGCAAATGGGAGAGAATTTCCATCAATTACAATGATCTGAAATGCAAGGGAAACAAAGGGAAACCTAGACTGAATACAATGGGAAATAGAGAAGAACAAATATCCAAAATAATGGAATTTTCAATAGGAAATAACTGGAAGATTTCTCTATCCAGTCACCCTTTCCACTGAATAGGACTGTTGTTAAGAACCTTTCGTACAGTTTGAATATAAGGAAGATAATGAATTGTGTACAAAACTTCTTTTGAAGGAAATCCGAGAGAATTGATATCAACTATAATATCACAAACAGTAAAAGAAGCAAATGGAAAACTAGACTCAGAATGTGAATTAGTAAAGAACAAGTAAGAAAAGGAACTGTTTTTTCATACAGGAATAACAGGAACAGTGCTTTGGACAAAACATTTTCAGACTGAAAAGGATTGCTGTTACGAATCCTTTGATCAATCTTTAAATATAAAGAAGATTATGCAACTTGTACAGAAAGTTCCATTGGAGCAAATGGGATAGAATTTACATCAATTACAATGATCTGAAATGCAAGGGAAACAAAGGGAAACCTAGACTCAATACAATGGGAAATAGAGAAGAACAAATATCCAAAATAATGGAATTTTCAGTAGGAAATAACTTGAAGATTTCTCTACCCAGTCACCCTTTCCACTGAATAGGACTGTTGTTAAGAACCCTTTCGTACAGTTTGAATATAAGGAAGATAATGAATTGTGTACAAAACTTCTTTTGAAGGAAATCCGAGAGAATTGATATCAACTATAATATCACAAACAGTAAAAGAAGCAAATGGAAAACTAGACTCAGAATGTGAATTAGTAAAGAACAAGTAAGAAAAGGAATTGTTTTTTCAAAAAGGAATAACAGGAACAGTGCTTTGGACAAAACATTTTCAGACTGAAAAGGATTGCTGTTACGAATCCTTTGATCAATCTTTAAATATAAAGAAGATTATGCAACTTGTACAGAAAGTTCCATTGGAGCAAATGGGAGAGAATTTCCATCAATTACAATGATCTGAAATGCAAGGGAAACAAAGGGAAACCTAGACTGAATACAATGGGAAATAGAGAAGAACAAATATCCAAAATAATGGAATTTTCAATAGGAAATAACTGGAAGATTTCTCTATCCAGTCACCCTTTCCACTGAATAGGACTGTTGTTAAGAACCTTTCGTACAGTTTGAATATAAGGAAGATAATGAATTGTGTACAAAACTTCTTTTGAAGGAAATCCGAGAGAATTGATATCAACTATAATATCACAAACAGTAAAAGAAGCAAATGGAAAACTAGACTCAGAATGTGAATTAGTAAAGAACAAGTAAGAAAAGGAACTGTTTTTTCATACAGGAATAACAGGAACAGTGCTTTGGACAAAACATTTTCAGACTGAAAAGGATTGCTGTTACGAATCCTTTGATCAATCTTTAAATATAAAGAAGATTATGCAACTTGTACAGAAAGTTCCATTGGAGCAAATGGGAGAGAATGGAAAACTAGACTCAGAATGTGAATTAGTAAAAAACAAGTAAGAAAAGGAACTGTTTTTTCATACAGGAATAACAGGAACAGTGCTTTGGACAAAACATTTTCAGACTGAAAAGGATTGCTGTTACGAATCCTTTGATCAATCTTTAAATATAAAGATTATGCAACTTGTACAGAAAGTTCCATTGGAGCAAATGGGAGAGAATTTACATCAATTACAATGATCTGAAATGCAAGGGAAACAAAGGGAAGCCTAGACTGAATACAATGGGAAATAGAGAAGAACAAATATCCAAAATAATGGAATTTTCAGTAGGAAATAACTTGAAGATTTCTCTACCCAGTAACCCTTTCCACTGAATAGGACTGTTGTTAAGAACCCTTTCGTACAGTTTGAATATAAGGAAGATAATGAATTGTGTACAAAACTTCTTTGGAAGAAAATCCGAGAGAATTGATATCAACTATAATATCACAAACAGTAAAAGAAGCAAATGGAAAACTAGACTCAGAATGTGAATTAGTAAAGAACAAGTAAGAAAAGGAACTGTTTTTTCATACAGGAATAACAGGAACAGTGCTTTGGACAAAACATTTTCAGACTGAACAGGATTGCTGTTACGAATCCTTTGATCAATCTTTAAATATAAAGAAGATTATGCAACTTGTACAGAAAGTTCCATTGGAGCAAATGGGAGAGAATTTACATCAATCACAATGATCTGAAATGCAAGGGAAACAAAGGGAAACCTAGACGCAATACAATGGGAAATAGAGAAGAACAAATATCCAAAATAATGGAATTTTCAGTAGGAAATAACTTGAAGATTTCTCTACCCAGTCACCCTTTCCACTGAATAGGACTGTTGTTAAGAACCCTTTCGTACAGTTTGAATATAAGGAAGATAATGAATTGTGTACAAAACTTCTTTTGAAGGAAATCCGAGAGAATTGATATCAACTATAATATCACAAACAGTAAAGGAAGCAAATGGAAAACTAGACTCAGAATGTGAATTAGTAAAGAACAAGTAAGAAAAGGAACTGTTTTTTCATACAGGAATAACAGGAACAGTGCTTGGGACAAAACATTTTCAGACTGAACAGGATGGCTGTTACGAATCCTTTGATCAATCTTTAAATATAAAGAAGATTATGCAACTTGTACAGAAAGTTCCATTGGAGCAAATGGGAGAGAATTTCCATCAATTACAATGATCTGAAATGCAAGGGAAACAAAGGGAAACCTAGACTGAATACAATGGGAAATAGAGAAGAACAAATATCCAAAATAATGGAATTTTCAATAGGAAATAACTGGAAGATTTCTCTATCCAGTCACCCTTTCCACTGAATAGGACTGTTGTTAAGAACCTTTCGTACAGTTTGAATATAAGGAAGATAATGAATTGTGTACAAAACTTCTTTTGAAGGAAATCCGAGAGAATTGATATCAACTATAATATCACAAACAGTAAAAGAAGCAAATGGAAAACTAGACTCAGAATGTGAATTAGTAAAGAACAAGTAAGAAAAGGAACTGTTTTTTCATACAGGAATAACAGGAACAGTGCTTTGGACAAAACATTTTCAGACTGAAAAGGATTGCTGTTACGAATCCTTTGATCAATCTTTAAATATAAAGAAGATTATGCAACTTGTACAGAAAGTTCCATTGGAGCAAATGGGATAGAATTTACATCAATTACAATGATCTGAAATGCAAGGGAAACAAAGGGAAACCTAGACTCAATACAATGGGAAATAGAGAAGAACAAATATCCAAAATAATGGAATTTTCAGTAGGAAATAACTTGAAGATTTCTCTACCCAGTCACCCTTTCCACTGAATAGGACTGTTGTTAAGAACCCTTTCGTACAGTTTGAATATAAGGAAGATAATGAATTGTGTACAAAACTTCTTTTGAAGGAAATCCGAGAGAATTGATATCAACTATAATATCACAAACAGTAAAAGAAGCAAATGGAAAACTAGACTCAGAATGTGAATTAGTAAAGAACAAGTAAGAAAAGGAATTGTTTTTTCAAAAAGGAATAACAGGAACAGTGCTTTGGACAAAACATTTTCAGACTGAAAAGGATTGCTGTTACGAATCCTTTGATCAATCTTTAAATATAAAGAAGATTATGCAACTTGTACAGAAAGTTCCATTGGAGCAAATGGGAGAGAATTTCCATCAATTACAATGATCTGAAATGCAAGGGAAACAAAGGGAAACCTAGACTGAATACAATGGGAAATAGAGAAGAACAAATATCCAAAATAATGGAATTTTCAATAGGAAATAACTGGAAGATTTCTCTATCCAGTCACCCTTTCCACTGAATAGGACTGTTGTTAAGAACCTTTCGTACAGTTTGAATATAAGGAAGATAATGAATTGTGTACAAAACTTCTTTTGAAGGAAATCCGAGAGAATTGATATCAACTATAATATCACAAACAGTAAAAGAAGCAAATGGAAAACTAGACTCAGAATGTGAATTAGTAAAGAACAAGTAAGAAAAGGAACTGTTTTTTCATACAGGAATAACAGGAACAGTGCTTTGGACAAAACATTTTCAGACTGAAAAGGATTGCTGTTACGAATCCTTTGATCAATCTTTAAATATAAAGAAGATTATGCAACTTGTACAGAAAGTTCCATTGGAGCAAATGGGAGAGAATGGAAAACTAGACTCAGAATGTGAATTAGTAAAAAACAAGTAAGAAAAGGAACTGTTTTTTCATACAGGAATAACAGGAACAGTGCTTTGGACAAAACATTTTCAGACTGAAAAGGATTGCTGTTACGAATCCTTTGATCAATCTTTAAATATAAAGATTATGCAACTTGTACAGAAAGTTCCATTGGAGCAAATGGGAGAGAATTTACATCAATTACAATGATCTGAAATGCAAGGGAAACAAAGGGAAGCCTAGACTGAATACAATGGGAAATAGAGAAGAACAAATATCCAAAATAATGGAATTTTCAGTAGGAAATAACTTGAAGATTTCTCTACCCAGTAACCCTTTCCACTGAATAGGACTGTTGTTAAGAACCCTTTCGTACAGTTTGAATATAAGGAAGATAATGAATTGTGTACAAAACTTCTTTGGAAGAAAATCCGAGAGAATTGATATCAACTATAATATCACAAACAGTAAAAGAAGCAAATGGAAAACTAGACTCAGAATGTGAATTAGTAAAGAACAAGTAAGAAAAGGAACTGTTTTTTCATACAGGAATAACAGGAACAGTGCTTTGGACAAAACATTTTCAGACTGAACAGGATTGCTGTTACGAATCCTTTGATCAATCTTTAAATATAAAGAAGATTATGCAACTTGTACAGAAAGTTCCATTGGAGCAAATGGGAGAGAATTTACATCAATCACAATGATCTGAAATGCAAGGGAAACAAAGGGAAACCTAGACGCAATACAATGGGAAATAGAGAAGAACAAATATCCAAAATAATGGAATTTTCAGTAGGAAATAACTTGAAGATTTCTCTACCCAGTCACCCTTTCCACTGAATAGGACTGTTGTTAAGAACCCTTTCGTACAGTTTGAATATAAGGAAGATAATGAATTGTGTACAAAACTTCTTTTGAAGGAAATCCGAGAGAATTGATATCAACTATAATATCACAAACAGTAAAGGAAGCAAATGGAAAACTAGACTCAGAATGTGAATTAGTAAAGAACAAGTAAGAAAAGGAACTGTTTTTTCATACAGGAATAACAGGAACAGTGCTTGGGACAAAACATTTTCAGACTGAACAGGATGGCTGTTACGAATCCTTTGATCAATCTTTAAATATAAAGAAGATTATGCAACTTGTACAGAAAGTTCCATTGGAGCAAATGGTAGAGAATTTACATCAATTACAATGATCTGAAATGCAAGGGAAACAAAGGGAAACCTAGACTCAATACAATGGGAAATAGAGAAGAACAAATATCCAAAATAATGGAATTTTCAGTAGGAAATAACTTGAAGATTTCTCTACCCAGTCACCCTTTCCACTGAATAGGACTGTTGTTAAGAACCCTTTCGTACAGTTTGAATATAAGGAAGATAATGAATTGTGTACAAAACTTCTTTGGAAGAAAATCCGAGAGAATTGATATCAACTATAATATCACAAACAGTAAAAGAAGCAAATGGAAAACTAGACTCAGAATGTGAATTAGTAAAGAACAAGTAAGAAAAGGTATTGTTTTTTCATACAGGAATAACAGGAACAGTGCTTTGGACAAAACATTTTCAGACTGAAAAGTATTGCTGTTACGAATCCTTTGATCAATCTTTAAATATAAAGAAGATTATGCAACTTGTACAGAAAGTTCCATTGGAGCAAATGGGAGAGAATTTACATCAATCACAATGATCTGAAATGCAAGGGAAACAAAGGGAAACCTAGACTCAATACAATGGGAAATAGAGAAGAACAAATATCCAAAATAATGGAATTTTCAGTAGGAAATAACTTGAAGATTTCTCTACCCAGTCACCCTTTCCACTGAATAGGACTGTTGTTAAGAACCCTTTCGTACAGTTTGAATATAAGGAAGATAATGAATTGTGTACAAAACTTCTTTTGAAGGAAATCCGAGAGAATTGATATCAACTATAATATCACAAACAGTAAAAGAAGCAAATGGAAAAATAGACTCAGAATGTGAATTAGTAAAGAACAAGTAAGAAAAGGAACTGTTTTTTCATACAGGAATAACAGGAACTGTGCTTTGGACAAAACATTTTCAGACTGAACAGGATTGCTGTTACGAATCCTTTGATCAATCTTTAAATATAAAGAAGATTATGCAACTTGTACAGAAAGTTCCATTGGAGCAAATGGGAGAGAATTTACATCAATCACAATGATCTGAAATGCAAGGGAAACAAAGGGAAACCTAGACGCAATACAATGGGAAATAGAGAAGAACAAATATCCAAAATAATGGAATTTTCAGTAGGAAATAACTTGAAGATTTCTCTACCCAGTCACCCTTTCCACTGAATAGGACTGTTGTTAAGAACCCTTTCGTACAGTTTGAATATAAGGAAGATAATGAATTGTGTACAAAACTTCTTTTGAAGGAAATCCGAGAGAATTGATATCAACTATAATATCACAAACAGTAAAGGAAGCAAATGGAAAACTAGACTCAGAATGTGAATTAGTAAAGAACAAGTAAGAAAAGGAACTGTTTTTTCATACAGGAATAACAGGAACAGTGCTTGGGACAAAACATTTTCAGACTGAACAGGATGGCTGTTACGAATCCTTTGATCAATCTTTAAATATAAAGAAGATTATGCAACTTGTACAGAAAGTTCCATTGGAGCAAATGGGAGAGAATTTACATCAATTACAATGATCTGAAATGCAAGGGAAACAAAGGGAAACCTAGACTGAATACAATGGGAAATAGAGAAGAACAAATATCCAAAATAATGGAATTTTCAGTAGGAAATAACTTGAAGATTTCTCTACCCAGTCACCCTTTCCACTGAATAGGACTGTTGTTAAGAACCCTTTCGTACAGTTTGAATATAAGGAAGATAATGAATTGTGTACAAAACTTCTTTTGAAGGAAATCCGAGAGAATTGATATCAACTATAATATCACAAACAGTAAAAGAAGCAAATGGAAAACTAGACTCAGAATCTGAATTAGTAAAGAACAAGTAAGAAAAGGAATTGTTTTTTCAAAAAGGAATAACAGGAACAGTGCTTTGGACAAAACATTTTCAGACTGAAAAGGATTGCTGTTACGAATCCTTTGATCAATCTTTAAATATAAAGAAGATTATGCAACTTGTACAGAAAGTTCCATTGGAGCAAATAGGAGAGAATTTCCATCAATTACAATGATCTGAAATGCAAGGGAAACAAAGGGAAACCTAGACTGAATACAATGGGAAATAGAGAAGAACAAATATCCAAAATAATGGAATTTTCAATAGGAAATAACTGGAAGATTTCTCTATCCAGTCACCCTTTCCACTGAATAGGACTGTTGTTAAGAACCTTTCGTACAGTTTGAATATAAGGAAGATAATGAATTGTGTACAAAACTTCTTTTGAAGGAAATCCGAGAGAATTGATATCAACTATAATATCACAAACAGTAAAAGAAGCAAATGGAAAACTAGACTCAGAATGTGAATTAGTAAAGAACAAGTAAGAAAAGGAACTGTTTTTTCATACAGGAATAACAGGAACAGTGCTTTGGACAAAACATTTTCAGACTGAAAAGGATTGCTGTTACGAATCCTTTGATCAATCTTTAAATATAAAGAAGATTATGCAACTTGTACAGAAAGTTCCATTGGAGCAAATGGGATAGAATTTACATCAATTACAATGATCTGAAATGCAAGGGAAACAAAGGGAAACCTAGACTCAATACAATGGGAAATAGAGAAGAACAAATATCCAAAATAATGGAATTTTCAGTAGGAAATAACTTGAAGATTTCTCTACCCAGTCACCCTTTCCACTGAATAGGACTGTTGTTAAGAACCCTTTCGTACAGTTTGAATATAAGGAAGATAATGAATTGTGTACAAAACTTCTTTTGAAGGAAATCCGAGAGAATTGATATCAACTATAATATCACAAACAGTAAAAGAAGCAAATGGAAAACTAGACTCAGAATGTGAATTAGTAAAGAACAAGTAAGAAAAGGAATTGTTTTTTCAAAAAGGAATAACAGGAACAGTGCTTTGGACAAAACATTTTCAGACTGAACAGGATGGCTGTT
Source organism: Sminthopsis crassicaudata (assembly GCF_048593235.1). NCBI lineage: Eukaryota > Metazoa > Chordata > Mammalia > Dasyuromorphia > Dasyuridae > Sminthopsis > Sminthopsis crassicaudata. The sequence goes on from NC_133619.1 coordinate 204,546,625, forward strand.
ACGAATCCTTTGATCAATCTTTAAATATAAAGAAGATTATGCAACTTGTACAGAAAGTTCCATTGGAGCAAATGGGAGAGAATTTCCATCAATTACAATGATCTGAAATGCAAGGGAAACAAAGGGAAACCTAGACTGAATACAATGGGAAATAGAGAAGAACAAATATCCAAAATAATGGAATTTTCAATAGGAAATAACTGGAAGATTTCTCTATCCAGTCACCCTTTCCACTGAATAGGACTGTTGTTAAGAACCTTTCGTACAGTTTGAATATAAGGAAGATAATGAATTGTGTACAAAACTTCTTTTGAAGGAAATCCGAGAGAATTGATATCAACTATAATATCACAAACAGTAAAAGAAGCAAATGGAAAACTAGACTCAGAATGTGAATTAGTAAAGAACAAGTAAGAAAAGGAACTGTTTTTTCATACAGGAATAACAGGAACAGTGCTTTGGACAAAACATTTTCAGACTGAAAAGGATTGCTGTTACGAATCCTTTGATCAATCTTTAAATATAAAGAAGATTATGCAACTTGTACAGAAAGTTCCATTGGAGCAAATGGGAGAGAATGGAAAACTAGACTCAGAATGTGAATTAGTAAAAAACAAGTAAGAAAAGGAACTGTTTTTTCATACAGGAATAACAGGAACAGTGCTTTGGACAAAACATTTTCAGACTGAAAAGGATTGCTGTTACGAATCCTTTGATCAATCTTTAAATATAAAGATTATGCAACTTGTACAGAAAGTTCCATTGGAGCAAATGGGAGAGAATTTACATCAATTACAATGATCTGAAATGCAAGGGAAACAAAGGGAAGCCTAGACTGAATACAATGGGAAATAGAGAAGAACAAATATCCAAAATAATGGAATTTTCAGTAGGAAATAACTTGAAGATTTCTCTACCCAGTAACCCTTTCCACTGAATAGGACTGTTGTTAAGAACCCTTTCGTACAGTTTGAATATAAGGAAGATAATGAATTGTGTACAAAACTTCTTTGGAAGAAAATCCGAGAGAATTGATATCAACTATAATATCACAAACAGTAAAAGAAGCAAATGGAAAACTAGACTCAGAATGTGAATTAGTAAAGAACAAGTAAGAAAAGGAACTGTTTTTTCATACAGGAATAACAGGAACAGTGCTTTGGACAAAACATTTTCAGACTGAACAGGATTGCTGTTACGAATCCTTTGATCAATCTTTAAATATAAAGAAGATTATGCAACTTGTACAGAAAGTTCCATTGGAGCAAATGGGAGAGAATTTACATCAATCACAATGATCTGAAATGCAAGGGAAACAAAGGGAAACCTAGACGCAATACAATGGGAAATAGAGAAGAACAAATATCCAAAATAATGGAATTTTCAGTAGGAAATAACTTGAAGATTTCTCTACCCAGTCACCCTTTCCACTGAATAGGACTGTTGTTAAGAACCCTTTCGTACAGTTTGAATATAAGGAAGATAATGAATTGTGTACAAAACTTCTTTTGAAGGAAATCCGAGAGAATTGATATCAACTATAATATCACAAACAGTAAAGGAAGCAAATGGAAAACTAGACTCAGAATGTGAATTAGTAAAGAACAAGTAAGAAAAGGAACTGTTTTTTCATACAGGAATAACAGGAACAGTGCTTGGGACAAAACATTTTCAGACTGAACAGGATGGCTGTTACGAATCCTTTGATCAATCTTTAAATATAAAGAAGATTATGCAACTTGTACAGAAAGTTCCATTGGAGCAAATGGTAGAGAATTTACATCAATTACAATGATCTGAAATGCAAGGGAAACAAAGGGAAACCTAGACTCAATACAATGGGAAATAGAGAAGAACAAATATCCAAAATAATGGAATTTTCAGTAGGAAATAACTTGAAGATTTCTCTACCCAGTCACCCTTTCCACTGAATAGGACTGTTGTTAAGAACCCTTTCGTACAGTTTGAATATAAGGAAGATAATGAATTGTGTACAAAACTTCTTTGGAAGAAAATCCGAGAGAATTGATATCAACTATAATATCACAAACAGTAAAAGAAGCAAATGGAAAACTAGACTCAGAATGTGAATTAGTAAAGAACAAGTAAGAAAAGGTATTGTTTTTTCATACAGGAATAACAGGAACAGTGCTTTGGACAAAACATTTTCAGACTGAAAAGTATTGCTGTTACGAATCCTTTGATCAATCTTTAAATATAAAGAAGATTATGCAACTTGTACAGAAAGTTCCATTGGAGCAAATGGGAGAGAATTTACATCAATCACAATGATCTGAAATGCAAGGGAAACAAAGGGAAACCTAGACTCAATACAATGGGAAATAGAGAAGAACAAATATCCAAAATAATGGAATTTTCAGTAGGAAATAACTTGAAGATTTCTCTACCCAGTCACCCTTTCCACTGAATAGGACTGTTGTTAAGAACCCTTTCGTACAGTTTGAATATAAGGAAGATAATGAATTGTGTACAAAACTTCTTTTGAAGGAAATCCGAGAGAATTGATATCAACTATAATATCACAAACAGTAAAAGAAGCAAATGGAAAACTAGACTCAGAATGTGAATTAGTAAAGAACAAGTAAGAAAAGGAACTGTTTTTTCATACAGGAATAACAGGAACAGTGCTTTGGACAAAACATTTTCAGACTGAACAGGATTGCTGTTACGAATCCTTTGATCAATCTTTAAATATAAAGAAGATTATGCAACTTGTACAGAAAGTTCCATTGGAGCAAATGGGAGAGAATTTACATCAATCACAATGATCTGAAATGCAAGGGAAACAAAGGGAAACCTAGACGCAATACAATGGGAAATAGAGAAGAACAAATATCCAAAATAATGGAATTTTCAGTAGGAAATAACTTGAAGATTTCTCTACCCAGTCACCCTTTCCACTGAATAGGACTGTTGTTAAGAACCCTTTCGTACAGTTTGAATATAAGGAAGATAATGAATTGTGTACAAAACTTCTTTTGAAGGAAATCCGAGAGAATTGATATCAACTATAATATCACAAACAGTAAAGGAAGCAAATGGAAAACTAGACTCAGAATGTGAATTAGTAAAGAACAAGTAAGAAAAGGAACTGTTTTTTCATACAGGAATAACAGGAACAGTGCTTGGGACAAAACATTTTCAGACTGAACAGGATGGCTGTTACGAATCCTTTGATCAATCTTTAAATATAAAGAAGATTATGCAACTTGTACAGAAAGTTCCATTGGAGCAAATGGTAGAGAATTTACATCAATTACAATGATCTGAAATGCAAGGGAAACAAAGGGAAACCTAGACTCAATACAATGGGAAATAGAGAAGAACAAATATCCAAAATAATGGAATTTTCAGTAGGAAATAACTTGAAGATTTCTCTACCCAGTCACCCTTTCCACTGAATAGGACTGTTGTTAAGAACCCTTTCGTACAGTTTGAATATAAGGAAGATAATGAATTGTGTACAAAACTTCTTTGGAAGAAAATCCGAGAGAATTGATATCAACTATAATATCACAAACAGTAAAAGAAGCAAATGGAAAACTAGACTCAGAATGTGAATTAGTAAAGAACAAGTAAGAAAAGGTATTGTTTTTTCATACAGGAATAACAGGAACAGTGCTTTGGACAAAACATTTTCAGACTGAAAAGTATTGCTGTTACGAATCCTTTGATCAATCTTTAAATATAAAGAAGATTATGCAACTTGTACAGAAAGTTCCATTGGAGCAAATGGGAGAGAATTTACATCAATCACAATGATCTGAAATGCAAGGGAAACAAAGGGAAACCTAGACTCAATACAATGGGAAATAGAGAAGAACAAATATCCAAAATAATGGAATTTTCAGTAGGAAATAACTTGAAGATTTCTCTACCCAGTCACCCTTTCCACTGAATAGGACTGTTGTTAAGAACCCTTTCGTACAGTTTGAATATAAGGAAGATAATGAATTGTGTACAAAACTTCTTTTGAAGGAAATCCGAGAGAATTGATATCAACTATAATATCACAAACAGTAAAAGAAGCAAATGGAAAAATAGACTCAGAATGTGAATTAGTAAAGAACAAGTAAGAAAAGGAACTGTTTTTTCATACAGGAATAACAGGAACTGTGCTTTGGACAAAACATTTTCAGACTGAACAGGATTGCTGTTACGAATCCTTTGATCAATCTTTAAATATAAAGAAGATTATGCAACTTGTACAGAAAGTTCCATTGGAGCAAATGGGAGAGAATTTACATCAATCACAATGATCTGAAATGCAAGGGAAACAAAGGGAAACCTAGACGCAATACAATGGGAAATAGAGAAGAACAAATATCCAAAATAATGGAATTTTCAGTAGGAAATAACTTGAAGATTTCTCTACCCAGTCACCCTTTCCACTGAATAGGACTGTTGTTAAGAACCCTTTCGTACAGTTTGAATATAAGGAAGATAATGAATTGTGTACAAAACTTCTTTTGAAGGAAATCCGAGAGAATTGATATCAACTATAATATCACAAACAGTAAAGGAAGCAAATGGAAAACTAGACTCAGAATGTGAATTAGTAAAGAACAAGTAAGAAAAGGAACTGTTTTTTCATACAGGAATAACAGGAACAGTGCTTGGGACAAAACATTTTCAGACTGAACAGGATGGCTGTTACGAATCCTTTGATCAATCTTTAAATATAAAGAAGATTATGCAACTTGTACAGAAAGTTCCATTGGAGCAAATGGGAGAGAATTTACATCAATTACAATGATCTGAAATGCAAGGGAAACAAAGGGAAAACTAGACTCAATACAATGGGAAATAGAGAAGAACAAATATCCAAAATAATGGAATTTTCAGTAGGAAATAACTTGAAGATTTCTCTACCCAGTCACCCTTTCCACTGAATAGGACTGTTGTTAAGAACCCTTTCGTACAGTTTGAATATAAGGAAGATAATGAATTGTGTACAAAACTTCTTTTGAAGGAAATCCGAGAGAATTGATATCAACTATAATATCACAAACAGTAAAAGAAGCAAATGGAAAACTAGACTCAGAATGTGAATTAGTAAAGAACAAGTAAGAAAAGGAATTGTTTTTTCAAAAAGGAATAACAGGAACAGTGCTTTGGACAAAACATTTTCAGACTGAAAAGGATTGCTGTTACGAATCCTTTGATCAATCTTTAAATATAAAGAAGATTATGCAACTTGTACAGAAAGTTCCATTGGAGCAAATGGGAGAGAATTTCCATCAATTACAATGATCTGAAATGCAAGGGAAACAAAGGGAAACCTAGACTGAATACAATGGGAAATAGAGAAGAACAAATATCCAAAATAATGGAATTTTCAATAGGAAATAACTGGAAGATTTCTCTATCCAGTCACCCTTTCCACTGAATAGGACTGTTGTTAAGAACCTTTCGTACAGTTTGAATATAAGGAAGATAATGAATTGTGTACAAAACTTCTTTTGAAGGAAATCCGAGAGAATTGATATCAACTATAATATCACAAACAGTAAAAGAAGCAAATGGAAAACTAGACTCAGAATGTGAATTAGTAAAGAACAAGTAAGAAAAGGAACTGTTTTTTCATACAGGAATAACAGGAACAGTGCTTTGGACAAAACATTTTCAGACTGAAAAGGATTGCTGTTACGAATCCTTTGATCAATCTTTAAATATAAAGAAGATTATGCAACTTGTACAGAAAGTTCCATTGGAGCAAATGGGAGAGAATGGAAAACTAGACTCAGAATGTGAATTAGTAAAAAACAAGTAAGAAAAGGAACTGTTTTTTCATACAGGAATAACAGGAACAGTGCTTTGGACAAAACATTTTCAGACTGAAAAGGATTGCTGTTACGAATCCTTTGATCAATCTTTAAATATAAAGATTATGCAACTTGTACAGAAAGTTCCATTGGAGCAAATGGGAGAGAATTTACATCAATTACAATGATCTGAAATGCAAGGGAAACAAAGGGAAGCCTAGACTGAATACAATGGGAAATAGAGAAGAACAAATATCCAAAATAATGGAATTTTCAGTAGGAAATAACTTGAAGATTTCTCTACCCAGTAACCCTTTCCACTGAATAGGACTGTTGTTAAGAACCCTTTCGTACAGTTTGAATATAAGGAAGATAATGAATTGTGTACAAAACTTCTTTGGAAGAAAATCCGAGAGAATTGATATCAACTATAATATCACAAACAGTAAAAGAAGCAAATGGAAAACTAGACTCAGAATGTGAATTAGTAAAGAACAAGTAAGAAAAGGAACTGTTTTTTCATACAGGAATAACAGGAACAGTGCTTTGGACAAAACATTTTCAGACTGAACAGGATTGCTGTTACGAATCCTTTGATCAATCTTTAAATATAAAGAAGATTATGCAACTTGTACAGAAAGTTCCATTGGAGCAAATGGGAGAGAATTTACATCAATCACAATGATCTGAAATGCAAGGGAAACAAAGGGAAACCTAGACGCAATACAATGGGAAATAGAGAAGAACAAATATCCAAAATAATGGAATTTTCAGTAGGAAATAACTTGAAGATTTCTCTACCCAGTCACCCTTTCCACTGAATAGGACTGTTGTTAAGAACCCTTTCGTACAGTTTGAATATAAGGAAGATAATGAATTGTGTACAAAACTTCTTTTGAAGGAAATCCGAGAGAATTGATATCAACTATAATATCACAAACAGTAAAGGAAGCAAATGGAAAACTAGACTCAGAATGTGAATTAGTAAAGAACAAGTAAGAAAAGGAACTGTTTTTTCATACAGGAATAACAGGAACAGTGCTTGGGACAAAACATTTTCAGACTGAACAGGATGGCTGTTACGAATCCTTTGATCAATCTTTAAATATAAAGAAGATTATGCAACTTGTACAGAAAGTTCCATTGGAGCAAATGGGAGAGAATTTCCATCAATTACAATGATCTGAAATGCAAGGGAAACAAAGGGAAACCTAGACTGAATACAATGGGAAATAGAGAAGAACAAATATCCAAAATAATGGAATTTTCAATAGGAAATAACTGGAAGATTTCTCTATCCAGTCACCCTTTCCACTGAATAGGACTGTTGTTAAGAACCTTTCGTACAGTTTGAATATAAGGAAGATAATGAATTGTGTACAAAACTTCTTTTGAAGGAAATCCGAGAGAATTGATATCAACTATAATATCACAAACAGTAAAAGAAGCAAATGGAAAACTAGACTCAGAATGTGAATTAGTAAAGAACAAGTAAGAAAAGGAACTGTTTTTTCATACAGGAATAACAGGAACAGTGCTTTGGACAAAACATTTTCAGACTGAAAAGGATTGCTGTTACGAATCCTTTGATCAATCTTTAAATATAAAGAAGATTATGCAACTTGTACAGAAAGTTCCATTGGAGCAAATGGGATAGAATTTACATCAATTACAATGATCTGAAATGCAAGGGAAACAAAGGGAAACCTAGACTCAATACAATGGGAAATAGAGAAGAACAAATATCCAAAATAATGGAATTTTCAGTAGGAAATAACTTGAAGATTTCTCTACCCAGTCACCCTTTCCACTGAATAGGACTGTTGTTAAGAACCCTTTCGTACAGTTTGAATATAAGGAAGATAATGAATTGTGTACAAAACTTCTTTTGAAGGAAATCCGAGAGAATTGATATCAACTATAATATCACAAACAGTAAAAGAAGCAAATGGAAAACTAGACTCAGAATGTGAATTAGTAAAGAACAAGTAAGAAAAGGAATTGTTTTTTCAAAAAGGAATAACAGGAACAGTGCTTTGGACAAAACATTTTCAGACTGAAAAGGATTGCTGTTACGAATCCTTTGATCAATCTTTAAATATAAAGAAGATTATGCAACTTGTACAGAAAGTTCCATTGGAGCAAATGGGAGAGAATTTCCATCAATTACAATGATCTGAAATGCAAGGGAAACAAAGGGAAACCTAGACTGAATACAATGGGAAATAGAGAAGAACAAATATCCAAAATAATGGAATTTTCAATAGGAAATAACTGGAAGATTTCTCTATCCAGTCACCCTTTCCACTGAATAGGACTGTTGTTAAGAACCTTTCGTACAGTTTGAATATAAGGAAGATAATGAATTGTGTACAAAACTTCTTTTGAAGGAAATCCGAGAGAATTGATATCAACTATAATATCACAAACAGTAAAAGAAGCAAATGGAAAACTAGACTCAGAATGTGAATTAGTAAAGAACAAGTAAGAAAAGGAACTGTTTTTTCATACAGGAATAACAGGAACAGTGCTTTGGACAAAACATTTTCAGACTGAAAAGGATTGCTGTTACGAATCCTTTGATCAATCTTTAAATATAAAGAAGATTATGCAACTTGTACAGAAAGTTCCATTGGAGCAAATGGGAGAGAATGGAAAACTAGACTCAGAATGTGAATTAGTAAAAAACAAGTAAGAAAAGGAACTGTTTTTTCATACAGGAATAACAGGAACAGTGCTTTGGACAAAACATTTTCAGACTGAAAAGGATTGCTGTTACGAATCCTTTGATCAATCTTTAAATATAAAGATTATGCAACTTGTACAGAAAGTTCCATTGGAGCAAATGGGAGAGAATTTACATCAATTACAATGATCTGAAATGCAAGGGAAACAAAGGGAAGCCTAGACTGAATACAATGGGAAATAGAGAAGAACAAATATCCAAAATAATGGAATTTTCAGTAGGAAATAACTTGAAGATTTCTCTACCCAGTAACCCTTTCCACTGAATAGGACTGTTGTTAAGAACCCTTTCGTACAGTTTGAATATAAGGAAGATAATGAATTGTGTACAAAACTTCTTTGGAAGAAAATCCGAGAGAATTGATATCAACTATAATATCACAAACAGTAAAAGAAGCAAATGGAAAACTAGACTCAGAATGTGAATTAGTAAAGAACAAGTAAGAAAAGGAACTGTTTTTTCATACAGGAATAACAGGAACAGTGCTTTGGACAAAACATTTTCAGACTGAACAGGATTGCTGTTACGAATCCTTTGATCAATCTTTAAATATAAAGAAGATTATGCAACTTGTACAGAAAGTTCCATTGGAGCAAATGGGAGAGAATTTACATCAATCACAATGATCTGAAATGCAAGGGAAACAAAGGGAAACCTAGACGCAATACAATGGGAAATAGAGAAGAACAAATATCCAAAATAATGGAATTTTCAGTAGGAAATAACTTGAAGATTTCTCTACCCAGTCACCCTTTCCACTGAATAGGACTGTTGTTAAGAACCCTTTCGTACAGTTTGAATATAAGGAAGATAATGAATTGTGTACAAAACTTCTTTTGAAGGAAATCCGAGAGAATTGATATCAACTATAATATCACAAACAGTAAAGGAAGCAAATGGAAAACTAGACTCAGAATGTGAATTAGTAAAGAACAAGTAAGAAAAGGAACTGTTTTTTCATACAGGAATAACAGGAACAGTGCTTGGGACAAAACATTTTCAGACTGAACAGGATGGCTGTTACGAATCCTTTGATCAATCTTTAAATATAAAGAAGATTATGCAACTTGTACAGAAAGTTCCATTGGAGCAAATGGTAGAGAATTTACATCAATTACAATGATCTGAAATGCAAGGGAAACAAAGGGAAACCTAGACTCAATACAATGGGAAATAGAGAAGAACAAATATCCAAAATAATGGAATTTTCAGTAGGAAATAACTTGAAGATTTCTCTACCCAGTCACCCTTTCCACTGAATAGGACTGTTGTTAAGAACCCTTTCGTACAGTTTGAATATAAGGAAGATAATGAATTGTGTACAAAACTTCTTTGGAAGAAAATCCGAGAGAATTGATATCAACTATAATATCACAAACAGTAAAAGAAGCAAATGGAAAACTAGACTCAGAATGTGAATTAGTAAAGAACAAGTAAGAAAAGGTATTGTTTTTTCATACAGGAATAACAGGAACAGTGCTTTGGACAAAACATTTTCAGACTGAAAAGTATTGCTGTTACGAATCCTTTGATCAATCTTTAAATATAAAGAAGATTATGCAACTTGTACAGAAAGTTCCATTGGAGCAAATGGGAGAGAATTTACATCAATCACAATGATCTGAAATGCAAGGGAAACAAAGGGAAACCTAGACTCAATACAATGGGAAATAGAGAAGAACAAATATCCAAAATAATGGAATTTTCAGTAGGAAATAACTTGAAGATTTCTCTACCCAGTCACCCTTTCCACTGAATAGGACTGTTGTTAAGAACCCTTTCGTACAGTTTGAATATAAGGAAGATAATGAATTGTGTACAAAACTTCTTTTGAAGGAAATCCGAGAGAATTGATATCAACTATAATATCACAAACAGTAAAAGAAGCAAATGGAAAAATAGACTCAGAATGTGAATTAGTAAAGAACAAGTAAGAAAAGGAACTGTTTTTTCATACAGGAATAACAGGAACTGTGCTTTGGACAAAACATTTTCAGACTGAACAGGATTGCTGTTACGAATCCTTTGATCAATCTTTAAATATAAAGAAGATTATGCAACTTGTACAGAAAGTTCCATTGGAGCAAATGGGAGAGAATTTACATCAATCACAATGATCTGAAATGCAAGGGAAACAAAGGGAAACCTAGACGCAATACAATGGGAAATAGAGAAGAACAAATATCCAAAATAATGGAATTTTCAGTAGGAAATAACTTGAAGATTTCTCTACCCAGTCACCCTTTCCACTGAATAGGACTGTTGTTAAGAACCCTTTCGTACAGTTTGAATATAAGGAAGATAATGAATTGTGTACAAAACTTCTTTTGAAGGAAATCCGAGAGAATTGATATCAACTATAATATCACAAACAGTAAAGGAAGCAAATGGAAAACTAGACTCAGAATGTGAATTAGTAAAGAACAAGTAAGAAAAGGAACTGTTTTTTCATACAGGAATAACAGGAACAGTGCTTGGGACAAAACATTTTCAGACTGAACAGGATGGCTGTTACGAATCCTTTGATCAATCTTTAAATATAAAGAAGATTATGCAACTTGTACAGAAAGTTCCATTGGAGCAAATGGGAGAGAATTTACATCAATTACAATGATCTGAAATGCAAGGGAAACAAAGGGAAACCTAGACTGAATACAATGGGAAATAGAGAAGAACAAATATCCAAAATAATGGAATTTTCAGTAGGAAATAACTTGAAGATTTCTCTACCCAGTCACCCTTTCCACTGAATAGGACTGTTGTTAAGAACCCTTTCGTACAGTTTGAATATAAGGAAGATAATGAATTGTGTACAAAACTTCTTTTGAAGGAAATCCGAGAGAATTGATATCAACTATAATATCACAAACAGTAAAAGAAGCAAATGGAAAACTAGACTCAGAATCTGAATTAGTAAAGAACAAGTAAGAAAAGGAATTGTTTTTTCAAAAAGGAATAACAGGAACAGTGCTTTGGACAAAACATTTTCAGACTGAAAAGGATTGCTGTTACGAATCCTTTGATCAATCTTTAAATATAAAGAAGATTATGCAACTTGTACAGAAAGTTCCATTGGAGCAAATAGGAGAGAATTTCCATCAATTACAATGATCTGAAATGCAAGGGAAACAAAGGGAAACCTAGACTGAATACAATGGGAAATAGAGAAGAACAAATATCCAAAATAATGGAATTTTCAATAGGAAATAACTGGAAGATTTCTCTATCCAGTCACCCTTTCCACTGAATAGGACTGTTGTTAAGAACCTTTCGTACAGTTTGAATATAAGGAAGATAATGAATTGTGTACAAAACTTCTTTTGAAGGAAATCCGAGAGAATTGATATCAACTATAATATCACAAACAGTAAAAGAAGCAAATGGAAAACTAGACTCAGAATGTGAATTAGTAAAGAACAAGTAAGAAAAGGAACTGTTTTTTCATACAGGAATAACAGGAACAGTGCTTTGGACAAAACATTTTCAGACTGAAAAGGATTGCTGTTACGAATCCTTTGATCAATCTTTAAATATAAAGAAGATTATGCAACTTGTACAGAAAGTTCCATTGGAGCAAATGGGATAGAATTTACATCAATTACAATGATCTGAAATGCAAGGGAAACAAAGGGAAACCTAGACTCAATACAATGGGAAATAGAGAAGAACAAATATCCAAAATAATGGAATTTTCAGTAGGAAATAACTTGAAGATTTCTCTACCCAGTCACCCTTTCCACTGAATAGGACTGTTGTTAAGAACCCTTTCGTACAGTTTGAATATAAGGAAGATAATGAATTGTGTACAAAACTTCTTTTGAAGGAAATCCGAGAGAATTGATATCAACTATAATATCACAAACAGTAAAAGAAGCAAATGGAAAACTAGACTCAGAATGTGAATTAGTAAAGAACAAGTAAGAAAAGGAATTGTTTTTTCAAAAAGGAATAACAGGAACAGTGCTTTGGACAAAACATTTTCAGACTGAACAGGATGGCTGTTACGAATCCTTTGATCAATCTTTAAATATAAAGAAGATTATGCAACTTGTACAGAAAGTTCCATTGGAGCAAATGGGAGAGAATTTCCATCAATTACAATGATCTGAAATGCAAGGGAAACAAAGGGAAACCTAGACTGAATACAATGGGAAATAGAGAAGAACAAATATCCAAAATAATGGAATTTTCAATAGGAAATAACTGGAAGATTTCTCTATCCAGTCACCCTTTCCACTGAATAGGACTGTTGTTAAGAACCTTTCGTACAGTTTGAATATAAGGAAGATAATGAATTGTGTACAAAACTTCTTTTGAAGGAAATCCGAGAGAATTGATATCAACTATAATATCACAAACAGTAAAAGAAGCAAATGGAAAACTAGACTCAGAATGTGAATTAGTAAAGAACAAGTAAGAAAAGGAACTGTTTTTTCATACAGGAATAACAGGAACAGTGCTTTGGACAAAACATTTTCAGACTGAAAAGGATTGCTGTTACGAATCCTTTGATCATCTTTAAATATAAAGAAGATTATGCAACTTGACAGAAAGTTCCATTGGAGCAAATGGGAGAGAATGGAAAACTAGACTCAGAATGTGAATTAGTAAAAAACAAGTAAGAAAAGGAACTGTTTTTTCATACAGGAATACAGAACAGTGCTTTGACAAAACATTTTCAGACTGAAAAGGATTGCTTTACGAATCCTTTGATCAATCTTTAAATATAAGATTATGCAACTTGTACAGAAAGTTCCATTGGACAAATGGGAGAGAATTTACAATTACAATGATCTGAAATGCAAGGGAAACAAAGGGAAGCCTAGACTGAATACAATGGGAAATAGAGAAGAACAAATATCCAAAATAATGGAATTTTCAGTAGGAAATAACTTGAAGATTTCTCTACCCAGTAACCCTTTCCACTGAATAGGACTGTTGTTAAGAACCCTTTCGTACAGTTTGAATATAAGGAAGATAATGAATTGTGTACAAAACTTCTTTGGAAGAAAATCCGAGAGAATTGATATCAACTATAATATCACAAACAGTAAAAGAAGCAAATGGAAAACTAGACTCAGAATGTGAATTAGTAAAGAACAAGTAAGAAAAGGAACTGTTTTTTCATACAGGAATAACAGGAACAGTGCTTTGGACAAAACATTTTCAGACTGAACAGGATTGCTGTTACGAATCCTTTGATCAATCTTTAAATATAAAGAAGATTATGCAACTTGTACAGAAAGTTCCATTGGAGCAAATGGGAGAGAATTTACATCAATCACAATGATCTGAAATGCAAGGGAAACAAAGGGAAACCTAGACGCAATACAATGGGAAATAGAGAAGAACAAATATCCAAAATAATGGAATTTTCAGTAGGAAATAACTTGAAGATTTCTCTACCCAGTCACCCTTTCCACTGAATAGGACTGTTGTTAAGAACCCTTTCGTACAGTTTGAATATAAGGAAGATAATGAATTGTGTACAAAACTTCTTTTGAAGGAAATCCGAGAGAATTGATATCAACTATAATATCACAAACAGTAAAGGAAGCAAATGGAAAACTAGACTCAGAATGTGAATTAGTAAAGAACAAGTAAGAAAAGGAACTGTTTTTTCATACAGGAATAACAGGAACAGTGCTTGGGACAAAACATTTTCAGACTGAACAGGATGGCTGTTACGAATCCTTTGATCAATCTTTAAATATAAAGAAGATTATGCAACTTGTACAGAAAGTTCCATTGGAGCAAATGGGTAGAGAATTTACATCAATTACAATGATCTGAAATGCAAGGGAAACAAAGGGAAACCTAGACTCAATACAATGGGAAATAGAGAAGAACAAATATCCAAAATAATGGAATTTTCAGTAGGAAATAACTTGAAGATTTCTCTACCCAGTCACCCTTTCCACTGAATAGGACTGTTGTTAAGAACCCTTTCGTACAGTTTGAATATAAGGAAGATAATGAATTGTGTACAAAACTTCTTTGGAAGAAAATCCGAGAGAATTGATATCAACTATAATATCACAAACAGTAAAAGAAGCAAATGGAAAACTAGACTCAGAATGTGAATTAGTAAAGAACAAGTAAGAAAAGGTATTGTTTTTTCATACAGGAATAACAGGAACAGTGCTTTGGACAAAACATTTTCAGACTGAAAAGTATTGCTGTTACGAATCCTTTGATCAATCTTTAAATATAAAGAAGATTATGCAACTTGTACAGAAAGTTCCATTGGAGCAAATGGGAGAGAATTTACATCAATCACAATGATCTGAAATGCAAGGGAAACAAAGGGAAACCTAGACTCAATACAATGGGAAATAGAGAAGAACAAATATCCAAAATAATGGAATTTTCAGTAGGAAATAACTTGAAGATTTCTCTACCCAGTCACCCTTTCCACTGAATAGGACTGTTGTTAAGAACCCTTTCGTACAGTTTGAATATAAGGAAGATAATGAATTGTGTACAAAACTTCTTTTGAAGGAAATCCGAGAGAATTGATATCAACTATAATATCACAAACAGTAAAAGAAGCAAATGGAAAACTAGACTCAGAATGTGAATTAGTAAAGAACAAGTAAGAAAAGGAACTGTTTTTTCATACAGGAATAACAGGAACAGTGCTTTGGACAAAACATTTTCAGACTGAACAGGATTGCTGTTACGAATCCTTTGATCAATCTTTAAATATAAAGAAGATTATGCAACTTGTACAGAAAGTTCCATTGGAGCAAATGGGAGAGAATTTACATCAATCACAATGATCTGAAATGCAAGGGAAACAAAGGGAAACCTAGACGCAATACAATGGGAAATAGAGAAGAACAAATATCCAAAATAATGGAATTTTCAGTAGGAAATAACTTGAAGATTTCTCTACCCAGTCACCCTTTCCACTGAATAGGACTGTTGTTAAGAACCCTTTCGTACAGTTTGAATATAAGGAAGATAATGAATTGTGTACAAAACTTCTTTTGAAGGAAATCCGAGAGAATTGATATCAACTATAATATCACAAACAGTAAAGGAAGCAAATGGAAAACTAGACTCAGAATGTGAATTAGTAAAGAACAAGTAAGAAAAGGAACTGTTTTTTCATACAGGAATAACAGGAACAGTGCTTGGGACAAAACATTTTCAGACTGAACAGGATGGCTGTTACGAATCCTTTGATCAATCTTTAAATATAAAGAAGATTATGCAACTTGTACAGAAAGTTCCATTGGAGCAAATGGTAGAGAATTTACATCAATTACAATGATCTGAAATGCAAGGGAAACAAAGGGAAACCTAGACTCAATACAATGGGAAATAGAGAAGAACAAATATCCAAAATAATGGAATTTTCAGTAGGAAATAACTTGAAGATTTCTCTACCCAGTCACCCTTTCCACTGAATAGGACTGTTGTTAAGAACCCTTTCGTACAGTTTGAATATAAGGAAGATAATGAATTGTGTACAAAACTTCTTTGGAAGAAAATCCGAGAGAATTGATATCAACTATAATATCACAAACAGTAAAAGAAGCAAATGGAAAACTAGACTCAGAATGTGAATTAGTAAAGAACAAGTAAGAAAAGGTATTGTTTTTTCATACAGGAATAACAGGAACAGTGCTTTGGACAAAACATTTTCAGACTGAAAAGTATTGCTGTTACGAATCCTTTGATCAATCTTTAAATATAAAGAAGATTATGCAACTTGTACAGAAAGTTCCATTGGAGCAAATGGGAGAGAATTTACATCAATCACAATGATCTGAAATGCAAGGGAAACAAAGGGAAACCTAGACTCAATACAATGGGAAATAGAGAAGAACAAATATCCAAAATAATGGAATTTTCAGTAGGAAATAACTTGAAGATTTCTCTACCCAGTCACCCTTTCCACTGAATAGGACTGTTGTTAAGAACCCTTTCGTACAGTTTGAATATAAGGAAGATAATGAATTGTGTACAAAACTTCTTTTGAAGGAAATCCGAGAGAATTGATATCAACTATAATATCACAAACAGTAAAAGAAGCAAATGGAAAAATAGACTCAGAATGTGAATTAGTAAAGAACAAGTAAGAAAAGGAACTGTTTTTTCATACAGGAATAACAGGAACTGTGCTTTGGACAAAACATTTTCAGACTGAACAGGATTGCTGTTACGAATCCTTTGATCAATCTTTAAATATAAAGAAGATTATGCAACTTGTACAGAAAGTTCCATTGGAGCAAATGGGAGAGAATTTACATCAATCACAATGATCTGAAATGCAAGGGAAACAAAGGGAAACCTAGACGCAATACAATGGGAAATAGAGAAGAACAAATATCCAAAATAATGGAATTTTCAGTAGGAAATAACTTGAAGATTTCTCTACCCAGTCACCCTTTCCACTGAATAGGACTGTTGTTAAGAACCCTTTCGTACAGTTTGAATATAAGGAAGATAATGAATTGTGTACAAAACTTCTTTTGAAGGAAATCCGAGAGAATTGATATCAACTATAATATCACAAACAGTAAAGGAAGCAAATGGAAAACTAGACTCAGAATGTGAATTAGTAAAGAACAAGTAAGAAAAGGAACTGTTTTTTCATACAGGAATAACAGGAACAGTGCTTGGGACAAAACATTTTCAGACTGAACAGGATGGCTGTTACGAATCCTTTGATCAATCTTTAAATATAAAGAAGATTATGCAACTTGTACAGAAAGTTCCATTGGAGCAAATGGGAGAGAATTTACATCAATTACAATGATCTGAAATGCAAGGGAAACAAAGGGAAAACTAGACTCAATACAATGGGAAATAGAGAAGAACAAATATCCAAAATAATGGAATTTTCAGTAGGAAATAACTTGAAGATTTCTCTACCCAGTCACCCTTTCCACTGAATAGGACTGTTGTTAAGAACCCTTTCGTACAGTTTGAATATAAGGAAGATAATGAATTGTGTACAAAACTTCTTTTGAAGGAAATCCGAGAGAATTGATATCAACTATAATATCACAAACAGTAAAAGAAGCAAATGGAAAACTAGACTCAGAATCTGAATTAGTAAAGAACAAGTAAGAAAAGGAATTGTTTTTTCAAAAAGGAATAACAGGAACAGTGCTTTGGACAAAACATTTTCAGACTGAAAAGGATTGCTGTTACGAATCCTTTGATCAATCTTTAAATATAAAGAAGATTATGCAACTTGTACAGAAAGTTCCATTGGAGCAAATGGGAGAGAATTTCCATCAATTACAATGATCTGAAATGCAAGGGAAACAAAGGGAAACCTAGACTGAATACAATGGGAAATAGAGAAGAACAAATATCCAAAATAATGGAATTTTCAATAGGAAATAACTGGAAGATTTCTCTATCCAGTCACCCTTTCCACTGAATAGGACTGTTGTTAAGAACCTTTCGTACAGTTTGAATATAAGGAAGATAATGAATTGTGTACAAAACTTCTTTTGAAGGAAATCCGAGAGAATTGATATCAACTATAATATCACAAACAGTAAAAGAAGCAAATGGAAAACTAGACTCAGAATGTGAATTAGTAAAGAACAAGTAAGAAAAGGAACTGTTTTTTCATACAGGAATAACAGGAACAGTGCTTTGGACAAAACATTTTCAGACTGAAAAGGATTGCTGTTACGAATCCTTTGATCAATCTTTAAATATAAAGAAGATTATGCAACTTGTACAGAAAGTTCCATTGGAGCAAATGGGATAGAATTTACATCAATTACAATGATCTGAAATGCAAGGGAAACAAAGGGAAACCTAGACTCAATACAATGGGAAATAGAGAAGAACAAATATCCAAAATAATGGAATTTTCAGTAGGAAATAACTTGAAGATTTCTCTACCCAGTCACCCTTTCCACTGAATAGGACTGTTGTTAAGAACCCTTTCGTACAGTTTGAATATAAGGAAGATAATGAATTGTGTACAAAACTTCTTTTGAAGGAAATCCGAGAGAATTGATATCAACTATAATATCACAAACAGTAAAAGAAGCAAATGGAAAACTAGACTCAGAATGTGAATTAGTAAAGAACAAGTAAGAAAAGGAATTGTTTTTTCAAAAAGGAATAACAGGAACAGTGCTTTGGACAAAACATTTTCAGACTGAAAAGGATTGCTGTTACGAATCCTTTGATCAATCTTTAAATATAAAGAAGATTATGCAACTTGTACAGAAAGTTCCATTGGAGCAAATGGGAGAGAATTTCCATCAATTACAATGATCTGAAATGCAAGGGAAACAAAGGGAAACCTAGACTGAATACAATGGGAAATAGAGAAGAACAAATATCCAAAATAATGGAATTTTCAATAGGAAATAACTGGAAGATTTCTCTATCCAGTCACCCTTTCCACTGAATAGGACTGTTGTTAAGAACCTTTCGTACAGTTTGAATATAAGGAAGATAATGAATTGTGTACAAAACTTCTTTTGAAGGAAATCCGAGAGAATTGATATCAACTATAATATCACAAACAGTAAAAGAAGCAAATGGAAAACTAGACTCAGAATGTGAATTAGTAAAGAACAAGTAAGAAAAGGAACTGTTTTTTCATACAGGAATAACAGGAACAGTGCTTTGGACAAAACATTTTCAGACTGAAAAGGATTGCTGTTACGAATCCTTTGATCAATCTTTAAATATAAAGAAGATTATGCAACTTGTACAGAAAGTTCCATTGGAGCAAATGGGAGAGAATGGAAAACTAGACTCAGAATGTGAATTAGTAAAAAACAAGTAAGAAAAGGAACTGTTTTTTCATACAGGAATAACAGGAACAGTGCTTTGGACAAAACATTTTCAGACTGAAAAGGATTGCTGTTACGAATCCTTTGATCAATCTTTAAATATAAAGATTATGCAACTTGTACAGAAAGTCCATTGGAGCAAATGGGAGAGAATTTACATCAATTACAATGATCTGAAATGCAAGGGAAACAAAGGGAAGCCTAGACTGAATACAATGGGAAATAGAGAAGAACAAATATCCAAAATAATGGAATTTTCAGTAGGAAATAACTTGAAGATTTCTCTACCCAGTAACCCTTTCCACTGAATAGGACTGTTGTTAAGAACCCTTTCGTACAGTTTGAATATAAGGAAGATAATGAATTGTGTACAAAACTTCTTTGGAAGAAAATCCGAGAGAATTGATATCAACTATAATATCACAAACAGTAAAAGAAGCAAATGGAAAACTAGACTCAGAATGTGAATTAGTAAAGAACAAGTAAGAAAAGGAACTGTTTTTTCATACAGGAATAACAGGAACAGTGCTTTGGACAAAACATTTTCAGACTGAACAGGATTGCTGTTACGAATCCTTTGATCAATCTTTAAATATAAAGAAGATTATGCAACTTGTACAGAAAGTTCCATTGGAGCAAATGGGAGAGAATTTACATCAATCACAATGATCTGAAATGCAAGGGAAACAAAGGGAAACCTAGACGCAATACAATGGGAAATAGAGAAGAACAAATATCCAAAATAATGGAATTTTCAGTAGGAAATAACTTGAAGATTTCTCTACCCAGTCACCCTTTCCACTGAATAGGACTGTTGTTAAGAACCCTTTCGTACAGTTTGAATATAAGGAAGATAATGAATTGTGTACAAAACTTCTTTTGAAGGAAATCCGAGAGAATTGATATCAACTATAATATCACAAACAGTAAAGGAAGCAAATGGAAAACTAGACTCAGAATGTGAATTAGTAAAGAACAAGTAAGAAAAGGAACTGTTTTTTCATACAGGAATAACAGGAACAGTGCTTGGGACAAAACATTTTCAGACTGAACAGGATGGCTGTTACGAATCCTTTGATCAATCTTTAAATATAAAGAAGATTATGCAACTTGTACAGAAAGTTCCATTGGAGCAAATGGTAGAGAATTTACATCAATTACAATGATCTGAAATGCAAGGGAAACAAAGGGAAACCTAGACTCAATACAATGGGAAATAGAGAAGAACAAATATCCAAAATAATGGAATTTTCAGTAGGAAATAACTTGAAGATTTCTCTACCCAGTCACCCTTTCCACTGAATAGGACTGTTGTTAAGAACCCTTTCGTACAGTTTGAATATAAGGAAGATAATGAATTGTGTACAAAACTTCTTTGGAAGAAAATCCGAGAGAATTGATATCAACTATAATATCACAAACAGTAAAAGAAGCAAATGGAAAACTAGACTCAGAATGTGAATTAGTAAAGAACAAGTAAGAAAAGGTATTGTTTTTTCATACAGGAATAACAGGAACAGTGCTTTGGACAAAACATTTTCAGACTGAAAAGTATTGCTGTTACGAATCCTTTGATCAATCTTTAAATATAAAGAAGATTATGCAACTTGTACAGAAAGTTCCATTGGAGCAAATGGGAGAGAATTTACATCAATCACAATGATCTGAAATGCAAGGGAAACAAAGGGAAACCTAGACTCAATACAATGGGAAATAGAGAAGAACAAATATCCAAAATAATGGAATTTTCAGTAGGAAATAACTTGAAGATTTCTCTACCCAGTCACCCTTTCCACTGAATAGGACTGTTGTTAAGAACCCTTTCGTACAGTTTGAATATAAGGAAGATAATGAATTGTGTACAAAACTTCTTTTGAAGGAAATCCGAGAGAATTGATATCAACTATAATATCACAAACAGTAAAAGAAGCAAATGGAAAAATAGACTCAGAATGTGAATTAGTAAAGAACAAGTAAGAAAAGGAACTGTTTTTTCATACAGGAATAACAGGAACTGTGCTTTGGACAAAACATTTTCAGACTGAACAGGATTGCTGTTACGAATCCTTTGATCAATCTTTAAATATAAAGAAGATTATGCAACTTGTACAGAAAGTTCCATTGGAGCAAATGGGAGAGAATTTACATCAATCACAATGATCTGAAATGCAAGGGAAACAAAGGGAAACCTAGACGCAATACAATGGGAAATAGAGAAGAACAAATATCCAAAATAATGGAATTTTCAGTAGGAAATAACTTGAAGATTTCTCTACCCAGTCACCCTTTCCACTGAATAGGACTGTTGTTAAGAACCCTTTCGTACAGTTTGAATATAAGGAAGATAATGAATTGTGTACAAAACTTCTTTTGAAGGAAATCCGAGAGAATTGATATCAACTATAATATCACAAACAGTAAAGGAAGCAAATGGAAAACTAGACTCAGAATGTGAATTAGTAAAGAACAAGTAAGAAAAGGAACTGTTTTTTCATACAGGAATAACAGGAACAGTGCTTGGGACAAAACATTTTCAGACTGAACAGGATGGCTGTTACGAATCCTTTGATCAATCTTTAAATATAAAGAAGATTATGCAACTTGTACAGAAAGTTCCATTGGAGCAAATGGTAGAGAATTTACATCAATTACAATGATCTGAAATGCAAGGGAAACAAAGGGAAACCTAGACTCAATACAATGGGAAATAGAGAAGAACAAATATCCAAAATAATGGAATTTTCAGTAGGAAATAACTTGAAGATTTCTCTACCCAGTCACCCTTTCCACTGAATAGGACTGTTGTTAAGAACCCTTTCGTACAGTTTGAATATAAGGAAGATAATGAATTGTGTACAAAACTTCTTTGGAAGAAAATCCGAGAGAATTGATATCAACTATAATATCACAAACAGTAAAAGAAGCAAATGGAAAACTAGACTCAGAATGTGAATTAGTAAAGAACAAGTAAGAAAAGGTATTGTTTTTTCATACAGGAATAACAGGAACAGTGCTTTGGACAAAACATTTTCAGACTGAAAAGTATTGCTGTTACGAATCCTTTGATCAATCTTTAAATATAAAGAAGATTATGCAACTTGTACAGAAAGTTCCATTGGAGCAAATGGGAGAGAATTTACATCAATCACAATGATCTGAAATGCAAGGGAAACAAAGGGAAACCTAGACTCAATACAATGGGAAATAGAGAAGAACAAATATCCAAAATAATGGAATTTTCAGTAGGAAATAACTTGAAGATTTCTCTACCCAGTCACCCTTTCCACTGAATAGGACTGTTGTTAAGAACCCTTTCGTACAGTTTGAATATAAGGAAGATAATGAATTGTGTACAAAACTTCTTTTGAAGGAAATCCGAGAGAATTGATATCAACTATAATATCACAAACAGTAAAAGAAGCAAATGGAAAAATAGACTCAGAATGTGAATTAGTAAAGAACAAGTAAGAAAAGGAACTGTTTTTTCATACAGGAATAACAGGAACTGTGCTTTGGACAAAACATTTTCAGACTGAAAAGGATTGCTGTTACGAATCCTTTGATCAATCTTTAAATATAAAGAAGATTATGTAACTTGTACAGAAAGTTCCATTGGAGCAAATGGGAGAGAATTTACATCAATTACAATGATCTGAAATGCAAGGGAAACAAAGGGAAAACTAGACTCAATACAATGGGAAATAGAGAAGAACAAATATCCAAAATAATGGAATTTTCAGTAGGAAATAACTTGAAGATTTCTCTACCCAGTCACCCTTTCCACTGAATAGGACTGTTGTTAAGAACCCTTTCGTACAGTTTGAATATAAGGAAGATAATGAATTGTGTACAAAACTTCTTTTGAAGGAAATCCGAGAGAATTGATATCAACTATAATATCACAAACAGTAAAAGAAGCAAATGGAAAACTAGACTCAGAATGTGAATTAGTAAAGAACAAGTAAGAAAAGGAACTGTTTTTTCATACAGGAATAACAGGAACAGTGCTTTGGACAAAACATTTTCAGACTGAACAGGATTGCTGTTACGAATCCTTTGATCAATCTTTAAATATAAAGAAGATTATGCAACTTGTACAGAAAGTTCCATTGGAGCAAATGGGAGAGAATTTACATCAATTACAATGATCTGAAATGCAAGGGAAACAAAGGTAAACCTAGACTGAATACAATGGGAAATAGAGAAGAACAAATATCCAAAATAATGGAATTTTCAGTAGGAAATAACTTGAAGATTTCTCTACCCAGTCACCCTTTCCACTGAATAGGACTGTTGTTAAGAACCCTTTCGTACAGTTTGAATATAAGGAAGATAATGAATTGTGTACAAAACTTCTTTTGAAGGAAATCCGAGAGAATTGATATCAATTATAATATCACAAACAGTAAAAGAAGCAAATGGAAAACTAGACTCAGAATGTGAATTAGTAAAGAACAAGTAAGAAAAGGAACTGTTTTTTCATACAGGAATAACAGGAACAGTGCTTTCGACAAAACATTTTCAGACTGAACAGGATTGCTGTTACGAATCCTTTGATCAATCTTTAAATATAAAGAAGATTATGCAACTTGTACAGAAAGTTCCATTGGAGCAAATGGGAGAGAATTTACATCAATTACAATGATCTGAAATGCAAGGGAAACAAAGGTAAACCTAGACTGAATACAATGGGAAATAGAGAAGAACAAATATCCAAAATAATGGAATTTTCAGTAGGAAATAACTAGAAGATTTCTCTACCCAGTCACCCTTTCCACTGAATAGGACTGTTGTTAAGAACCCTTTCGTACAGTTTGAATATAAGGAAGATAATGAATTGTGTACAAAACTTCTTTTGAAGGAAATCCGAGAGAATTGATATCAACTATAATATCACAAACAGTAAAAGAAGCAAATGGAAAACTAGACTCAGAATGTGAATTAGTAAAGAACAAGTAAGAAAAGGTATTGTTTTTTCATACAGGAATAACAGGAACAGTGCTTTGGACAAAACATTTTCAGACTGAAAAGGATTGCTGTTACGAATCCTTTGATCAATCTTTAAATATAAAGAAGATTATGCAACTTGTACAGAAAGTTCCATTGGAGCAAATGGGAGAGAATTTACATCAATCACAATGATCTGAAATGCAAGGGAAACAAAGGGAAACCTAGACGCAATACAATGGGAAATAGAGAAGAACAAATATCCAAAATAATGGAATTTTCAGTAGGAAATAACTTGAAGATTTCTCTACCCAGTAACCGTTTCCACTGAATAGGACTGTTGTTAAGAACCCTTTCGTACAGTTTGAATATAAGGAAGATAATGAATTGTGTACAAAACTTCTTTGGAAGAAAATCCGAGAGAATTGATATCAACTATAATATCACAAACAGTAAAAAAAGCAAATGGAAAACTAGACTCAGAATGTGAATTAGTAAAGAACAAGTAAGAAAAGGTATTGTTTTTTCATACAGGAATAACAGGAACAGTGCTTTGGACAAAACATTTTCAGACTGAAAAGTATTGCTGTTACGAATCCTTTGATCAATCTTTAAATATAAAGAAGATTATGCAACTTGTACAGAAAGTTCCATTGGAGCAAATGGGAGAGAATTTACATCAATTACAATGATCTGAAATGCAAGGGAAACAAAGGGAAACCTAGACTGAATACAATGGGAAATAGAGAAGAACAAATATCCAAAATAATGGAATTTTCAGTAGGAAATGACTTGAAGATTTCTCTACCCAGTCACCCTTTCCACTGAATAGGACTGTTGTTAAGAACCCTTTCGTACAGTTTGAATATAAGGAAGATAATGAATTGTGTACAAAACTTCTTTTGAAGAAAATCCGAGAGAATTGATATCAACTATAATATCACAAACAGTAAAAGAAGCAAATGGAAAACTAGACTCAGAATGTGAATTAGTAAAGAACAAGTAAGAAAAGGAATTGTTTTTTCAAAAAGGAATAACAGGAACAGTGCTTTGGACAAAACATTTTCAGACTGAAAAGGATTGCTGTTACGAATCCTTTGATAAATCTTTAAATATAAAGAAGATTATGCAACTTGTACAGAAAGTTCCATTGGAGCAAATAGGAGAGAATTTCCATCAATTACAATGATCTGAAATGCAAGGGAAACAAAGGGAAACCTAGACTGAATACAATGGGAAATAGAGAAGAACAAATATCCAAAATAATGGAATTTTCAATAGGAAATAACTGGAAGATTTCTCTACCCAGTCACCCTTTCCACTGAATAGGACTGTTGTTAAGAACCCTTTCGTACAGTTTGAATATAAGGAAGATAATGAATTGTGTACAAAACTTCTTTTGAAGGAAATCCAAGAGAATTGATATCAACTATAATATCACAAACAGTAAAAGAAGCAAATGGAAAACTAGACTCAGAATGTGAATTAGTAAAGAACAAGTAAGAAAAGGAATTGTTTTTTCATACAGGAATAACAGGAACAGTGCTTTGGACAAAACATTTTCAGACTGAAAAGGATTGCTGTTACGAATCCTTTGATCAATCTTTAAATATAAAGATTATGCAACTTGTACAGAAAGTTCCATTGGAGCAAATGGGAGAGAATTTCCATCAATTACAATGATCTGAAATGCAAGGGAAACAAAGGGAAACCTAGACTCAATACAATGGGAAATAGAGAAGAACAAATATCCAAAATAATGGAATTTTCAGTAGGAAATAACTTGAAGATTTCTCTACCCAGTCACCCTTTCCACTGAATAGGACTGTTGTTAAGAACCCTTTCGTACAGTTTGAATATAAGGAAGATAATGAATTGTGTACAAAACTTCTTTTGAAGAAAATCCGAGAGAATTGATATCAACTATAATATCACAAACAGTAAAGGAAGCAAATGGAAAACTAGACTCAGAATGTGAATTAGTAAAGAACAAGTAAGAAAAGGAACTGTTTTTTCATACAGGAATAACAGGAACAGTGCTTTGGACAAAACATTTTCAGACTGAACAGGATGGCTGTTACGAATCCTTTGATCAATCTTTAAATATAAAGAAGATTATGCAACTTATACAGAAAGTTCCATTGGAGCAAATGGGAGAGAATTTACATCAATTACAATGATCTGAAATGCAAGGGAAACAAAGGGAAACCTAGACTGAATACAATGGGAAATAGAGAAGAACAAATATCCCAAATAATGGAATTTTCAGTAGGAAATAACTTGAAGATTTCTCTACCCAGTAACCCTTTCCACTGAATAGGACTGTTGTTAAGAACCCTTTCGTACAGTTTGAATATAAGGAAGATAATGAATTGTGTACAAAACTTCTTTGGAAGGAAATCCGAGAGAATTGATATCAACTATAATATCACAAACAGTAAAAGAAGCAAATGGAAAACTAGACTCAGAATGTGAATTAGTAAAGAACAAGTAAGAAAAGGAATTGTTTTTTCAAAAAGGAATAACAGGAACAGTGCTTTGGACAAAACATTTTCAGACTGAAAAGGATTGCTGTTACGAATCCTTTGATCAATCTTTAAATATAAAGAAGATTATGCAACTTGTACAGAAAGTTCCATTGGAGCAAATGGGAGAGAATTTACATCAATCACAATGATCTGAAATGCAAGGGAAACAAAGGGAAACCTAGACGCAATACAATGGGAAATAGAGAAGAACAAATATCCAAAATAATGGAATTTTCAGTAGGAAATAACTTGAAGATTTCTCTACCCAGTCACCCTTTCCACTGAATAGGACTGTTGTTAAGAACCCTTTCGTACAGTTTGAATATAAGGAAGATAATGAATTGTGTACAAAACTTCTTTTGAAGGAAATCCGAGAGAATTGATATCAACTATAATATCACAAACAGTAAAGGAAGCAAATGGAAAACTAGACTCAGAATGTGAATTAGTAAAGAACAAGTAAGAAAAGGAACTATTTTTCATACAGGAATAACAGGAACAGTGCTTTGGACAAAACATTTTCAGACTGAACAGGATGGCTGTTACGAATCCTTTGATCAATCTTTAAATATAAAGAAGATTATGCAACTTATACAGAAAGTTCCATTGGAGCAAATGGGAGAGAATTTACATCAATTACAATGATCTGAAATGCAAGGGAAACAAAGGGAAACCTAGACTGAATACAATGGGAAATAGAGAAGAACAAATATCCAAAATAATGGAATTTTCAGTAGGAAATAACTTGAAGATTTCTCTACCCAGTAACCCTTTCCACTGAATAGGACTGTTGTTAAGAACCCTTTCGTACAGTTTGAATATAAGGAAGATAATGAATTGTGTACAAAACTTCTTTGGAAGAAAATCCGAGAGAATTGATATCAACTATAATATCACAAACAGTAAAAAAAGCAAATGGAAAACTAGACTCAGAATGTGAATTAGTAAAGAACAAGTAAGAAAAGGAACTGTTTTTTCATACAGGAATAACAGGAACAGTGCTTTGGACAAAACATTTTCAGACTGAAAAGGAATGCTGTTACGAATCCTTTGATCAATCTTTAAATATAAAGAAGATTATGCAACTTGTACAGAAAGTTCCATTGGAGCAAATGGGAGAGAATTTACATCAATCACAATGATCTGAAATGCAAGGGAAACAAAGGGAAACCTAGACGCAATACAATGGGAAATAGAGAAGAACAAATATCCAAAATAATGGAATTTTCAGTAGGAAATAACTTGAAGATTTCTCTACCCAGTCACCCTTTCCACTGAATAGGACTGTTGTTAAGAACCCTTTCGTACAGTTTGAATATAAGGAAGATAATGAATTGTGTACAAAACTTCTTTTGAAGGAAATCCGAGAGAATTGATATCAACTATAATATCACAAACAGTAAAGGAAGCAAATGGAAAACTAGACTCAGAATGTGAATTAGTAAAGAACAAGTAAGAAAAGGAACTATTTTTCATACAGGAATAACAGGAACAGTGCTTTGGACAAAACATTTTCAGACTGAACAGGATGGCTGTTACGAATCCTTTGATCAATCTTTAAATATAAAGAAGATTATGCAACTTATACAGAAAGTTCCATTGGAGCAAATGGGAGAGAATTTACATCAATTACAATGATCTGAAATGCAAGGGAAACAAAGGGAAACCTAGACTGAATACAATGGGAAATAGAGAAGAACAAATATCCAAAATAATGGAATTTTCAGTAGGAAATAACTTGAAGATTTCTCTACCCAGTAACCCTTTCCACTGAATAGGACTGTTGTTAAGAACCCTTTCGTACAGTTTGAATATAAGGAAGATAATGAATTGTGTACAAAACTTCTTTGGAAGAAAATCCGAGAGAATTGATATCAACTATAATATCACAAACAGTAAAAAAAGCAAATGGAAAACTAGACTCAGAATGTGAATTAGTAAAGAACAAGTAAGAAAAGGAACTGTTTTTTCATACAGGAATAACAGGAACAGTGCTTTGGACAAAACATTTTCAGACTGAAAAGGAATGCTGTTACGAATCCTTTGATCAATCTTTAAATATAAAGAAGATTATGCAACTTGTACAGAAAGTTCCATTGGAGCAAATGGGAGAGAATTTACATCAATCACAATGATCTGAAATGCAAGGGAAACAAAGGGAAACCTAGACGCAATACAATGGGAAATAGAGAAGAACAAATATCCAAAATAATGGAATTTTCAGTAGGAAATAACTTGAAGATTTCTCTACCCAGTAACCCTTTCCACTGAATAGGACTGTTGTTAAGAACCCTTTCGTACAGTTTGAATATAAGGAAGATAATGAATTGTGTACAAAACTTCTTTGGAAGGAAATCCGAGAGAATTGATATCAACTATAATATCACAAACAGTAAAAGAAGCAACTGGAAAACTAGACTCAGAATGTGAATTAGTAAAGAACAAGTAAGAAAAGGAATTGTTTTTTCAAAAAGGAATAACAGGAACAGTGCTTTGGACAAAACATTTTCAGACTGAAAAGGATTGCTGTTACGAATCCTTTGATCAATCTTTAAATATAAAGAAGATTATGCAACTTGTACAGAAAGTTCCATTGGAGCAAATGGGAGAGAATTTACATCAATCACAATGATCTGAAATGCAAGGGAAACAAAGGGAAACCTAGACGCAATACAATGGGAAATAGAGAAGAACAAATATCCAAAATAATGGAATTTTCAGTAGGAAATAACTTGAAGATTTCTCTACCCAGTCACCCTTTCCACTGAATAGGACTGTTGTTAAGAACCCTTTCGTACAGTTTGAATATAAGGAAGATAATGAATTGTGTACAAAACTTCTTTTGAAGGAAATCCGAGAGAATTGATATCAACTATAATATCACAAACAGTAAAGGAAGCAAATGGAAAACTAGACTCAGAATGTGAATTAGTAAAGAACAAGTAAGAAAAGGAACTATTTTTCATACAGGAATAACAGGAACAGTGCTTTGGACAAAACATTTTCAGACTGAACAGGATGGCTGTTACGAATCCTTTGATCAATCTTTAAATATAAAGAAGATTATGCAACTTATACAGAAAGTTCCATTGGAGCAAATGGGAGAGAATTTACATCAATTACAATGATCTGAAATGCAAGGGAAACAAAGGGAAACCTAGACTGAATACAATGGGAAATAGAGAAGAACAAATATCCAAAATAATGGAATTTTCAGTAGGAAATAACTTGAAGATTTCTCTACCCAGTAACCCTTTCCACTGAATAGGACTGTTGTTAAGAACCCTTTCGTACAGTTTGAATATAAGGAAGATAATGAATTGTGTACAAAACTTCTTTGGAAGAAAATCCGAGAGAATTGATATCAACTATAATATCACAAACAGTAAAAAAAGCAAATGGAAAACTAGACTCAGAATGTGAATTAGTAAAGAACAAGTAAGAAAAGGAACTGTTTTTTCATACAGGAATAACAGGAACAGTGCTTTGGACAAAACATTTTCAGACTGAAAAGGAATGCTGTTACGAATCCTTTGATCAATCTTTAAATATAAAGAAGATTATGCAACTTGTACAGAAAGTTCCATTGGAGCAAATGGGAGAGAATTTACATCAATCACAATGATCTGAAATGCAAGGGAAACAAAGGGAAACCTAGACGCAATACAATGGGAAATAGAGAAGAACAAATATCCAAAATAATGGAATTTTCAGTAGGAAATAACTTGAAGATTTCTCTACCCAGTCACCCTTTCCACTGAATAGGACTGTTGTTAAGAACCCTTTCGTACAGTTTGAATATAAGGAAGATAATGAATTGTGTACAAAACTTCTTTTGAAGGAAATCCGAGAGAATTGATATCAACTATAATATCACAAACAGTAAAGGAAGCAAATGGAAAACTAGACTCAGAATGTGAATTAGTAAAGAACAAGTAAGAAAAGGAACTATTTTTCATACAGGAATAACAGGAACAGTGCTTTGGACAAAACATTTTCAGACTGAACAGGATGGCTGTTACGAATCCTTTGATCAATCTTTAAATATAAAGAAGATTATGCAACTTATACAGAAAGTTCCATTGGAGTAAATGGGAGAGAATTTACATCAATTACAATGATCTGAAATGCAAGGGAAACAAAGGGAAACCTAGACTGAATACAATGGGAAATAGAGAAGAACAAATATCCAAAATAATGGAATTTTCAGTAGGAAATAACTTGAAGATTTCTCTACCCAGTAACCCTTTCCACTGAATAGGACTGTTGTTAAGAACCCTTTCGTACAGTTTGAATATAAGGAAGATAATGAATTGTGTACAAAACTTCTTTGGAAGAAAATCCGAGAGAATTGATATCAACTATAATATCACAAACAGTAAAAAAAGCAAATGGAAAACTAGACTCAGAATGTGAATTAGTAAAGAACAAGTAAGAAAAGGAACTGTTTTTTCATACAGGAATAACAGGAACAGTGCTTTGGACAAAACATTTTCAGACTGAAAAGGAATGCTGTTACGAATCCTTTGATCAATCTTTAAATATAAAGAAGATTATGCAACTTGTACAGAAAGTTCCATTGGAGCAAATGGGAGAGAATTTACATCAATCACAATGATCTGAAATGCAAGGGAAACAAAGGGAAACCTAGACGCAATACAATGGGAAATAGAGAAGAACAAATATCCAAAATAATGGAATTTTCAGTAGGAAATAACTTGAAGATTTCTCTACCCAGTAACCCTTTCCACTGAATAGGACTGTTGTTAAGAACCCTTTCGTACAGTTTGAATATAAGGAAGATAATGAATTGTGTACAAAACTTCTTTGGAAGGAAATCCGAGAGAATTGATATCAACTATAATATCACAAACAGTAAAAGAAGCAACTGGAAAACTAGACTCAGAATGTGAATTAGTAAAGAACAAGTAAGAAAAGGAATTGTTTTTTCAAAAAGGAATAACAGGAACAGTGCTTTGGAAAAAACATTTTCAGACTGAAAAGGATTGCTGTTACGAATCCTTTGATCAATCTTTAAATATAAAGAAGATTATGCAACTTGTACAGAAAGTTCCATTGGAGCAAATGGGAGAGAATTTACATCAATCACAATGATCTGAAATGCAAGGGAAACAAAGGGAAACCTAGACGCAATACAATGGGAAATAGAGAAGAATAAATATCCAAAATAATGGAATTTTCAGTAGGAAATAACTTGAAGATTTCTCTACCCAGTCACCCTTTCCACTGAATAGGACTGTTGTTAAGAACCCTTTCGTACAGTTTGAATATAAGGAAGATAATGAATTGTGTACAAAACTTCTTTTGAAGGAAATCCGAGAGAATTGATATCAACTATAATATCACAAACAGTAAAGGAAGCAAATGGAAAACTAGACTCAGAATGTGAATTAGTAAAGAACAAGTAAGAAAAGGAACTGTTTTTTCATACAGGAATAACAGGAACAGTGCTTGGGACAAAACATTTTCAGACTGAACAGGATGGCTGTTATGAATCCTTTGATCAATCTTTAAATATAAAGAAGATTATGCAACTTGTACAGAAAGTTCCATTGGAGCAAATGGGAGAGAATTTACATCAATTACAATGATCTGAAATGCAAGGGAAACAAAGGGAAACCTAGACTCAATACAATGGGAAATAGAGAAGAACAAATATCCAAAATAATGGAATTTTCAGTAGGAAATAACTTGAAGATTTCTCTACCCAGTCACCCTTTCCACTGAATAGGACTGTTGTTAAGAACCCTTTCGTACAGTTTGAATGTAAGGAAGATAATGAATTGTGTACAAAACTTCTTTGGAAGAAAATCCGAGAGAATTGATATCAACTATAATATCACAAACAGTAAAAGAAGCAAATGGAAAACTAGACTCAGAATGTGAATTAGTAAAGAACAAGTAAGAAAAGGTATTGTTTTTTCATACAGGAATAACAGGAACAGTGCTTTGGACAAAACATTTTCAGACTGAAAAGGATTGCTGTTACGAATCCTTTGATCAATCTTTAAATATAAAGAAGATTATGCAACTTGTACAGAAAGTTCCATTGGAGCAAATGGGAGAGAATTTACATCAATCACAATGATCTGAAATGCAAGGGAAACAAAGGGAAACCTAGACGCAATACAATGGGAAATAGAGAAGAACAAATATCCAAAATAATGGAATTTTCAGTAGGAAATAACTTGAAGATTTCTCTACCCAGTAACCCTTTCCACTGAATAGGACTGTTGTTAAGAACCCTTTCGTACAGTTTGAATATAAGGAAGATAATGAATTGTGTACAAAACTTCTTTGGAAGAAAATCCGAGAGAATTGATATCAACTATAATATCACAAACAGTAAAAAAAGCAAATGGAAAACTAGACTCAGAATGTGAATTAGTAAAGAACAAGTAAGAAAAGGTATTGTTTTTTCATACAGGAATAACAGGAACAGTGCTTTGGACAAAACATTTTCAGACTGAAAAGTATTGCTGTTACGAATCCTTTGATCAATCTTTAAATATAAAGAAGATTATGCAACTTGTACAGAAAGTTCCATTGGAGCAAATGGGAGAGAATTTACATCAATTACAATGATCTGAAATGCAAGGGAAACAAAGGGAAACCTAGACTGAATACAATGGGAAATAGAGAAGAACAAATATCCAAAATAATGGAATTTTCAGTAGGAAATAACTTGAAGATTTCTCTACCCAGTCACCCTTTCCACTGAATAGGACTGTTGTTAAGAACCCTTTCGTACAGTTTGAATATAAGGAAGATAATGAATTGTGTACAAAACTTCTTTTGAAGAAAATCCGAGAGAATTGATATCAACTATAATATCACAAACAGTAAAAGAAGCAAATGGAAAACTAGACTCAGAATGTGAATTAGTAAAGAACAAGTAAGAAAAGGAATTGTTTTTTCAAAAAGGAATAACAGGAACAGTGCTTTGGACAAAACATTTTCAGACTGAAAAGGATTGCTGTTACGAATCCTTTGATCAATCTTTAAATATAAAGAAGATTATGCAACTTGTACAGAAAGTTCCATTGGAGCAAATAGGAGAGAATTTCCATCAATTACAATGATCTGAAATGCAAGGGAAACAAAGGGAAACCTAGACTGAATACAATGGGAAATAGAGAAGAACAAATATCCAAAATAATGGAATTTTCAATAGGAAATAACTGGAAGATTTCTCTATCCAGTCACCCTTTCCACTGAATAGGACTGTTGTTAAGAACCTTTCGTACAGTTTGAATATAAGGAAGATAATGAATTGTGTACAAAACTTCTTTTGAAGGAAATCCGAGAGAATTGATATCAACTATAATATCACAAACAGTAAAAGAAGCAAATGGAAAACTAGACTCAGAATGTGAATTAGTAAAGAACAAGTAAGAAAAGGAACTGTTTTTTCATACAGGAATAACAGGAACAGTGCTTTGGACAAAACATTTTCAGACTGAACAGGATGGCTGTTACGAATCCTTTGATCAATCTTTAAATATAAAGACAGAAAGTTCCATTGGAGCAAATGGGAGAGAATTTACATCAATCACAATGATCTGAAATGCAAGGGAAACAAAGGGAAACCTAGACTCAATACAATGGGAAATAGAGAAGAACAAATATCCAAAATAATGGAATTTTCAGTAGGAAATAACTTGAAGATTTCTCTACCCAGTCACCCTTTCCACTGAATAGGACTGTTGTTAAGAACCCTTTCGTACAGTTTGAATATAAGGAAGATAATGAATTGTGTACAAAACTTCTTTTGAAGGAAATCCGAGAGAATTGATATCAACTATAATATCACAAACAGTAAAAGAAGCAAATGGAAAACTAGACTCAGAATGTGAATTAGTAAAGAACAAGTAAGAAAAGGAATTGTTTTTTCATACAGGAATAACAGGAACAGTGCTTTGGACAAAACATTTTCAGACTGAAAAGGATTGCTGTTACGAATCCTTTGATCGATCTTTAAATATAAAGAAGATTATGCAACTTGTACAGAAAGTTCCATTGGAGCAAATGGGAGAGAATTTACATCAATCACAATGATCTGAAATGCAAGGGAAACAAAGGGAAACCTAGACGCAATACAATGGGAAATAGAGAAGAACAAATATCCAAAATAATGGAATTTTCAGTAGGAAATAACTTGAAGATTTCTCTACCCAGTAACCCTTTCCACTGAATAGGACTGTTGTTAAGAACCCTTTCGTACAGTTTGAATATAAGGAAGATAATGAATTGTGTACAAAACTTCTTTGGAAGAAAATCCGAGAGAATTGATATCAACTATAATATCACAAACAGTAAAAAAAGCAAATGGAAAACTAGACTCAGAATGTGAATTAGTAAAGAACAAGTAAGAAAAGGTATTGTTTTTTCATACAGGAATAACAGGAACAGTGCTTTGGACAAAACATTTTCAGACTGAAAAGGATTGCTGTTACGAATCCTTTGATCAATCTTTAAATATAAAGAAGATTATGCAACTTGTACAGAAAGTTCCATTGGAGCAAATGGGAGAGAATTTACATCAATTACAATGATCTGAAATGCAAGGGAAACAAAGGGAAACCTAGACTGAATACAATGGGAAATAGAGAAGAACAAATATCCAAAATAATGGAATTTTCAGTAGGAAATAACTTGAAGATTTCTCTACCCAGTCACCCTTTCCACTGAATAGGACTGTTGTTAAGAACCCTTTCGTACAGTTTGAATATAAGGAAGATAATGAATTGTGTACAAAACTTCTTTTGAAGGAAATCCGAGAGAATTGATATCAACTATAATATCACAAACAGTAAAAGAAGCAAATGGAAAACTAGACTCAGAATGTGAATTAGTAAAGAACAAGTAAGAAAAGGAATTGTTTTTTCAAAAAGGAATAACAGGAACAGTTCTTTGGACAAAACATTTTCAGACTGAAAAGGATTGCTGTTACGAATCCTTTGATCAATCTTTAAATATAAAGAAGATTATGCAACTTGTACAGAAAGTTCCATTGGAGCAAATGGGAGAGAATTTCCATCAATTACAATGATCTGAAATGCAAGGGAAACAAAGGGAAACCTAGACTGAATACAATGGGAAATCAGAGAAGAACAAATATCCAAAATAATGGAATTTTCAGTAGGAAATAACTTGAAGATTTCTCTACCCAGTAACCCTTTCCACTGAATAGGACTGTTGTTAAGAACCCTTTCGTACAGTTTGAATATAAGGAAGATAATGAATTGTGTACAAAACTTCTTTGGAAGAAAATCCGAGAGAATTGATATCAACTATAATATCACAAACAGTAAAAAAAGCAAATGGAAAACTAGACTCAGAATGTGAATTAGTAAAGAACAAGTAAGAAAAGGAACTGTTTTTTCATACAGGAATAACAGGAACAGTGCTTTGGACAAAACATTTTCAGACTGAAAAGGAATGCTGTTACGAATCCTTTGATCAATCTTTAAATATAAAGAAGATTATGCAACTTGTACAGAAAGTTCCATTGGAGCAAATGGGAGAGAATTTACATCAATCACAATGATCTGAAATGCAAGGGAAACAAAGGGAAACCTAGACGCAATACAATGGGAAATAGAGAAGAACAAATATCCAAAATAATGGAATTTTCAGTAGGAAATAACTTGAAGATTTCTCTACCCAGTAACCCTTTCCACTGAATAGGACTGTTGTTAAGAACCCTTTCGTACAGTTTGAATATAAGGAAGATAATGAATTGTGTACAAAACTTCTTTGGAAGGAAATCCGAGAGAATTGATATCAACTATAATATCACAAACAGTAAAAGAAGCAAATGGAAAACTAGACTCAGAATGTGAATTAGTAAAGAACAAGTAAGAAAAGGAATTGTTTTTTCAAAAAGGAATAACAGGAACAGTGCTTTGAAAAAAACATTTTCAGACTGAAAAGGATTGCTGTTACGAATCCTTTGATCAATCTTTAAATATAAAGAAGATTATGCAACTTGTACAGAAAGTTCCATTGGAGCAAATGGGAGAGAATTTACATCAATCACAATGATCTGAAATGCAAGGGAAACAAAGGGAAACCTAGACGCAATACAATGGGAAATAGAGAAGAATAAATATCCAAAATAATGGAATTTTCAGTAGGAAATAACTTGAAGATTTCTCTACCCAGTCACCCTTTCCACTGAATAGGACTGTTGTTAAGAACCCTTTCGTACAGTTTGAATATAAGGAAGATAATGAATTGTGTACAAAACTTCTTTTGAAGGAAATCCGAGAGAATTGATATCAACTATAATATCACAAACAGTAAAGGAAGCAAATGGAAAACTAGACTCAGAATGTGAATTAGTAAAGAACAAGTAAGAAAAGGAACTGTTTTTTCATACAGGAATAACAGGAACAGTGCTTGGGACAAAACATTTTCAGACTGAACAGGATGGCTGTTATGAATCCTTTGATCAATCTTTAAATATAAAGAAGATTATGCAACTTGTACAGAAAGTTCCATTGGAGCAAATGGGAGAGAATTTACATCAATTACAATGATCTGAAATGCAAGGGAAACAAAGGGAAACCTAGACTCAATACAATGGGAAATAGAGAAGAACAAATATCCAAAATAATGGAATTTTCAGTAGGAAATAACTTGAAGATTTCTCTACCCAGTCACCCTTTCCACTGAATAGGACTGTTGTTAAGAACCCTTTCGTACAGTTTGAATGTAAGGAAGATAATGAATTGTGTACAAAACTTCTTTGGAAGAAAATCCGAGAGAATTGATATCAACTATAATATCACAAACAGTAAAAGAAGCAAATGGAAAACTAGACTCAGAATGTGAATTAGTAAAGAACAAGTAAGAAAAGGTATTGTTTTTTCATACAGGAATAACAGGAACAGTGCTTTGGACAAAACATTTTCAGACTGAAAAGGATTGCTGTTACGAATCCTTTGATCAATCTTTAAATATAAAGAAGATTATGCAACTTGTACAGAAAGTTCCATTGGAGCAAATGGGAGAGAATTTACATCAATCACAATGATCTGAAATGCAAGGGAAACAAAGGGAAACCTAGACTCAATACAATGGGAAATAGAGAAGAACAAATATCCAAAATAATGGAATTTTCAGTAGGAAATAACTTGAAGATTTCTCTACCCAGTAACCCTTTCCACTGAATAGGACTGTTGTTAAGAACCCTTTCGTACAGTTTGAATATAAGGAAGATAATGAATTGTGTACAAAACTTCTTTGGAAGAAAATCCGAGAGAATTGATATCAACTATAATATCACAAACAGTAAAAAAAGCAAATGGAAAACTAGACTCAGAATGTGAATTAGTAAAGAACAAGTAAGAAAAGGTATTGTTTTTTCATACAGGAATAACAGGAACAGTGCTTTGGACAAAACATTTTCAGACTGAAAAGTATTGCTGTTACGAATCCTTTGATCAATCTTTAAATATAAAGAAGATTATGCAACTTGTACAGAAAGTTCCATTGGAGCAAATGGGAGAGAATTTACATCAATTACAATGATCTGAAATGCAAGGGAAACAAAGGGAAACCTAGACTGAATACAATGGGAAATAGAGAAGAACAAATATCCAAAATAATGGAATTTTCAGTAGGAAATAACTTGAAGATTTCTCTACCCAGTCACCCTTTCCACTGAATAGGACTGTTGTTAAGAACCCTTTCGTACAGTTTGAATATAAGGAAGATAATGAATTGTGTACAAAACTTCTTTTGAAGAAAATCCGAGAGAATTGATATCAACTATAATATCACAAACAGTAAAAGAAGCAAATGGAAAACTAGACTCAGAATGTGAATTAGTAAAGAACAAGTAAGAAAAGGAATTGTTTTTTCAAAAAGGAATAACAGGAACAGTGCTTTGGACAAAACATTTTCAGACTGAAAAGGATTGCTGTTACGAATCCTTTGATCAATCTTTAAATATAAAGAAGATTATGCAACTTGTACAGAAAGTTCCATTGGAGCAAATAGGAGAGAATTTCCATCAATTACAATGATCTGAAATGCAAGGGAAACAAAGGGAAACCTAGACTGAATACAATGGGAAATAGAGAAGAACAAATATCCAAAATAATGGAATTTTCAATAGGAAATAACTGGAAGATTTCTCTATCCAGTCACCCTTTCCACTGAATAGGACTGTTGTTAAGAACCTTTCGTACAGTTTGAATATAAGGAAGATAATGAATTGTGTACAAAACTTCTTTTGAAGGAAATCCGAGAGAATTGATATCAACTATAATATCACAAACAGTAAAAGAAGCAAATGGAAAACTAGACTCAGAATGTGAATTAGTAAAGAACAAGTAAGAAAAGGAACTGTTTTTTCATACAGGAATAACAGGAACAGTGCTTTGGACAAAACATTTTCAGACTGAACAGGATGGCTGTTACGAATCCTTTGATCAATCTTTAAATATAAAGACAGAAAGTTCCATTGGAGCAAATGGGAGAGAATTTACATCAATCACAATGATCTGAAATGCAAGGGAAACAAAGGGAAACCTAGACTCAATACAATGGGAAATAGAGAAGAACAAATATCCAAAATAATGGAATTTTCAGTAGGAAATAACTTGAAGATTTCTCTACCCAGTCACCCTTTCCACTGAATAGGACTGTTGTTAAGAACCCTTTCGTACAGTTTGAATATAAGGAAGATAATGAATTGTGTACAAAACTTCTTTGGAAGAAAATCCGAGAGAATTGATATCAACTATAATATCACAAACAGTAAAAGAAGCAAATGGAAAACTAGACTCAGAATGTGAATTAGTAAAGAACAAGTAAGAAAAGGAATTGTTTTTTCATACAGGAATAACAGGAACAGTGCTTTGGACAAAACATTTTCAGACTGAAAAGGATTGCTGTTACGAATCCTTTGATCGATCTTTAAATATAAAGAAGATTATGCAACTTGTACAGAAAGTTCCATTGGAGCAAATGGGAGAGAATTTACATCAATCACAATGATCTGAAATGCAAGGGAAACAAAGGGAAACCTAGACGCAATACAATGGGAAATAGAGAAGAACAAATATCCAAAATAATGGAATTTTCAGTAGGAAATAACTTGAAGATTTCTCTACCCAGTAACCCTTTCCACTGAATAGGACTGTTGTTAAGAACCCTTTCGTACAGTTTGAATATAAGGAAGATAATGAATTGTGTACAAAACTTCTTTGGAAGAAAATCCGAGAGAATTGATATCAACTATAATATCACAAACAGTAAAAAAAGCAAATGGAAAACTAGACTCAGAATGTGAATTAGTAAAGAACAAGTAAGAAAAGGTATTGTTTTTTCATACAGGAATAACAGGAACAGTGCTTTGGACAAAACATTTTCAGACTGAAAAGGATTGCTGTTACGAATCCTTTGATCAATCTTTAAATATAAAGAAGATTATGCAACTTGTACAGAAAGTTCCATTGGAGCAAATGGGAGAGAATTTACATCAATTACAATGATCTGAAATGCAAGGGAAACAAAGGGAAACCTAGACTGAATACAATGGGAAATAGAGAAGAACAAATATCCAAAATAATGGAATTTTC
The DNA here is from genome assembly GCF_048593235.1 of Sminthopsis crassicaudata. NCBI lineage: Eukaryota > Metazoa > Chordata > Mammalia > Dasyuromorphia > Dasyuridae > Sminthopsis > Sminthopsis crassicaudata. Next base: position 204,587,035 of record NC_133619.1, read on the forward strand.
AGTAGGAAATAACTTGAAGATTTCTCTACCCAGTCACCCTTTCCACTGAATAGGACTGTTGTTAAGAACCCTTTCGTACAGTTTGAATATAAGGAAGATAATGAATTGTGTACAAAACTTCTTTTGAAGGAAATCCGAGAGAATTGATATCAACTATAATATCACAAACAGTAAAAGAAGCAAATGGAAAACTAGACTCAGAATGTGAATTAGTAAAGAACAAGTAAGAAAAGGAATTGTTTTTTCAAAAAGGAATAACAGGAACAGTTCTTTGGACAAAACATTTTCAGACTGAAAAGGATTGCTGTTACGAATCCTTTGATCAATCTTTAAATATAAAGAAGATTATGCAACTTGTACAGAAAGTTCCATTGGAGCAAATGGGAGAGAATTTCCATCAATTACAATGATCTGAAATGCAAGGGAAACAAAGGGAAACCTAGACTGAATACAATGGGAAATAGAGAAGAACAAATATCCAAAATAATGGAATTTTCAATAGGAAATAACTGGAAAATTTCTCTATCCAGTCACCCTTTCCACTTTATAGGACTGTTGTTAAGAACCTTTCGTACAGTTTGAATATAAGGAAGATAATGAATTGTGTACAAAACTTCTTTTGAAGAAAATCCGAGAGAATTGATATCAACTATAATATCACAAACAGTAAAAGAAGCAAATGGAAAACTAGACTCAGAATGTGAATTAGTAAAGAACAAGTAAGAAAAGGAATTGTTTTTTCAAAAAGGAATAACAGGAACAGTGCTTTGGACAAAACATTTTCAGACTGAAAAGGATTGCTGTTACGAATCCTTTGATCAATCTTTAAATATAAAGAAGATTATGCAACTTGTACAGAAAGTTCCATTGGAGCAAATGGGAGAGAATTTACATCAATTACAATGATCTGAAATGCAAGGGAAACAAAGGGAAACCTAGACTGAATACAATGGGAAATAGAGAAGAACAAATATCCAAAATAATGGAATTTTCAGTAGGAAATAACTTGAAGATTTCTCTACCCAGTCACCCTTTCCACTGAATAGGACTGTTGTTAAGAACCCTTTCGTACAGTTTGAATATAAGGAAGATAATGAATTGTGTACAAAACTTCTTTTGAAGGAAATCCGAGAGAATTGATATCAACTATAATATCACAAACAGTAAAAGAAGCAAATGGAAAACTAGACTCAGAATGTGAATTAGTAAAGAACAAGTAAGAAAAGAAATTGTTTTTTCAAAAAGGAATAACAGGAACAGTTCTTTGGACAAAACATTTTCAGACTGAAAAGGATTGCTGTTACGAATCCTTTGATCAATCTTTAAATATAAAGAAGATTATGCAACTTGTACAGAAAGTTCCATTGGAGCAAATGGGAGAGAATTTCCATCAATTACAATGATCTGAAATGCAAGGGAAACAAAGGGAAACCTAGACTGAATACAATGGGAAATAGAGAAGAACAAATATCCAAAATAATGGAATTTTCAATAGGAAATAACTGGAAAATTTCTCTATCCAGTCACCCTTTCCACTTTATAGGACTATTGTTAAGAACCTTTCGTACAGTTTGAATATAAGGAAGATAATGAATTGTGTACAAAACTTCTTTTGAAGAAAATCCGAGAGAATTGATATCAACTATAATATCACAAACAGTAAAAGAAGCAAATGGAAAACTAGACTCAGAATGTGAATTAGTAAAGAACAAGTAAGAAAAGGAATTGTTTTTTCAAAAAGGAATAACAGGAACAGTGCTTTGGACAAAACATTTTCAGACTGAAAAGGATTGCTGTTACGAATCCTTTGATCAATCTTTAAATATAAAGAAGATTATGCAACTTGTACAGAAAGTTCCATTGGAGCAAATGGGAGAGAATTTACATCAATTACAATGATCTGAAATGCAAGGGAAACAAAGGGAAACCTAGACTGAATACAATGGGAAATAGAGAAGAACAAATATCCAAAATAATGGAATTTTCAGTAGGAAATAACTTGAAGATTTCTCTACCCAGTCACCCTTTCCACTGAATAGGACTGTTGTTAAGAACCCTTTCGTACAGTTTGAATATAACGAAGATAATGAATTGTGTACAAAACTTCTTTTGAAGGAAATCCGAGAGAATTGATATCAACTATAATATCACAAACAGTAAAGGAAGCAAATGGAAAACTAGACTCAAAATGTGAATTAGTAAAGAACAAGTAAGAAAAGGAACTGTTTTTTCATACAGGAATAACAGGAACAGTGCTTTGGACAAAACATTTTCAGACTGAACAGGATGGCTGTTACGAATCCTTTGATCAATCTTTAAATATAAAGAAGATTATGCAACTTGTACAGAAAGGTCCATTGGAGCAAATGGGAGAGAATTTACATCAATTACAATGATCTGAAATGCAAGGGAAACAAAGGGAAACCTAGACGCAATACAATGGGAAATAGAGAAGAACAAATATCCAAAATAATGGAATTTTCAGTAGGAAATAACTTGAAGATTTCTCTACCCAGTCACCCTTTCCACTGAATAGGACTGTTGTTAAGAACCCTTTCGTACAGTTTGAATATAAGGAAGATAATGAATTGTGTACAAAACTTCTTTGGAAGAAAATCCGAGAGAATTGATATCAACTATAATATCACAAACAGTAAAAGAAGCAAATGGAAAACTAGACTCAGAATGTGAATTAGTAAAGAACAAGTAAGAAAAGGTATTGTTTTTTCATACAGGAATAACAGGAACAGTGCTTTGGACAAAACATTTTCAGACTGAACAGGATTGCTGTTACGAATCCTTTGATCAATCTTTAAATATAAAGAAGATTATGCAACTTGTACAGAAAGTTCCATTGGAGCAAATGGGAGAGAATTTACATCAATCACAATGATCTGAAATGCAAGGGAAACAAAGGGAAACCTAGACTGAATACAATGGGAAATAGAGAAGAACAAATATCCAAAATAATGGAATTTTCAATAGGAAATAACTGGAAAATTTCTCTATCCAGTCACCCTTTCCACTTTATAGGACTGTTGTTAAGAACCTTTCGTACAGTTTGAATATAAGGAAGATAATGAATTGTGTACAAAACTTCTTTTGAAGAAAATCCGAGAGAATTGATATCAACTATAATATCACAAACAGTAAAAGAAGCAAATGGAAAACTAGACTCAGAATGTGAATTAGTAAAGAACAAGTAAGAAAAGGAATTGTTTTTTCAAAAAGGAATAACAGGAACAGTGCTTTGGACAAAACATTTTCAGACTGAAAAGGATTGCTGTTACGAATCCTTTGATCAATCTTTAAATATAAAGAAGATTATGCAACTTGTACAGAAAGTTCCATTGGAGCAAATGGGAGAGAATTTACATCAATTACAATGATCTGAAATGCAAGGGAAACAAAGGGAAACCTAGACTGAATACAATGGGAAATAGAGAAGAACAAATATCCAAAATAATGGAATTTTCAGTAGGAAATAACTTGAAGATTTCTCTACCCAGTCACCCTTTCCACTGAATAGGACTGTTGTTAAGAACCCTTTCGTACAGTTTGAATATAAGGAAGATAATGAATTGTGTACAAAACTTCTTTTGAAGGAAATCCGAGAGAATTGATATCAACTATAATATCACAAACAGTAAAAGAAGCAAATGGAAAACTAGACTCAGAATGTGAATTAGTAAAGAACAAGTAAGAAAAGGAATTGTTTTTTCAAAAAGGAATAACAGGAACAGTTCTTTGGACAAAACATTTTCAGACTGAAAAGGATTGCTGTTACGAATCCTTTGATCAATCTTTAAATATAAAGAAGATTATGCAACTTGTACAGAAAGTTCCATTGGAGCAAATGGGAGAGAATTTCCATCAATTACAATGATCTGAAATGCAAGGGAAACAAAGGGAAACCTAGACTGAATACAATGGGAAATAGAGAAGAACAAATATCCAAAATAATGGAATTTTCAATAGGAAATAACTGGAAAATTTCTCTATCCAGTCACCCTTTCCACTTTATAGGACTATTGTTAAGAACCTTTCGTACAGTTTGAATATAAGGAAGATAATGAATTGTGTACAAAACTTCTTTTGAAGAAAATCCGAGAGAATTGATATCAACTATAATATCACAAACAGTAAAAGAAGCAAATGGAAAACTAGACTCAGAATGTGAATTAGTAAAGAACAAGTAAGAAAAGGAATTGTTTTTTCAAAAAGGAATAACAGGAACAGTGCTTTGGACAAAACATTTTCAGACTGAAAAGGATTGCTGTTACGAATCCTTTGATCAATCTTTAAATATAAAGAAGATTATGCAACTTGTACAGAAAGTTCCATTGGAGCAAATGGGAGAGAATTTACATCAATTACAATGATCTGAAATGCAAGGGAAACAAAGGGAAACCTAGACTGAATACAATGGGAAATAGAGAAGAACAAATATCCAAAATAATGGAATTTTCAGTAGGAAATAACTTGAAGATTTCTCTACCCAGTCACCCTTTCCACTGAATAGGACTGTTGTTAAGAACCCTTTCGTACAGTTTGAATATAACGAAGATAATGAATTGTGTACAAAACTTCTTTTGAAGGAAATCCGAGAGAATTGATATCAACTATAATATCACAAACAGTAAAGGAAGCAAATGGAAAACTAGACTCAAAATGTGAATTAGTAAAGAACAAGTAAGAAAAGGAACTGTTTTTTCATACAGGAATAACAGGAACAGTGCTTTGGACAAAACATTTTCAGACTGAACAGGATGGCTGTTACGAATCCTTTGATCAATCTTTAAATATAAAGAAGATTATGCAACTTGTACAGAAAGGTCCATTGGAGCAAATGGGAGAGAATTTACATCAATTACAATGATCTGAAATGCAAGGGAAACAAAGGGAAACCTAGACGCAATACAATGGGAAATAGAGAAGAACAAATATCCAAAATAATGGAATTTTCAGTAGGAAATAACTTGAAGATTTCTCTACCCAGTCACCCTTTCCACTGAATAGGACTGTTGTTAAGAACCCTTTCGTACAGTTTGAATATAAGGAAGATAATGAATTGTGTACAAAACTTCTTTGGAAGAAAATCCGAGAGAATTGATATCAACTATAATATCACAAACAGTAAAAGAAGCAAATGGAAAACTAGACTCAGAATGTGAATTAGTAAAGAACAAGTAAGAAAAGGTATTGTTTTTTCATACAGGAATAACAGGAACAGTGCTTTGGACAAAACATTTTCAGACTGAACAGGATTGCTGTTACGAATCCTTTGATCAATCTTTAAATATAAAGAAGATTATGCAACTTGTACAGAAAGTTCCATTGGAGCAAATGGGAGAGAATTTACATCAATCACAATGATCTGAAATGCAAGGGAAACAAAGGGAAACCTAGACTGAATACAATGGGAAATAGAGAAGAACAAATATCCAAAATAATGGAATTTTCAGTAGGAAATAACTTGAAGATTTCTCTACCCAGTAACCCTTTCCACTGAATAGGACTGTTGTTAAGAACCCTTTCGTACAGTTTGAATATAAGGAAGATAATGAATTGTGTACAAAACTTCTTTGGAAGAAAATCCGAGAGAATTGATATCAACTATAATATCACAAACAGTAAAAAAAGCAAATGGAAAACTAGACTCAGAATGTGAATTAGTAAAGAACAAGTAAGAAAAGGTATTGTTTTTTCATACAGGAATAACAGGAACAGTGCTTTGGACAAAACATTTTCAGACTGAAAAGGATTGCTGTTACGAATCCTTTGATCAATCTTTAAATATAAAGAAGATTATGCAACTTGTACAGAAAGTTCCATTGGAGCAAATGGGAGAGAATTTACATCAATTACAATGATCTGAAATGCAAGGGAAACAAAGGGAAACCTAGACTGAATACAATGGGAAATAGAGAAGAACAAATATCCAAAATAATGGAATTTTCAGTAGGAAATAACTTGAAGATTTCTCTACCCAGTCACCCTTTCCACTGAATAGGACTGTTGTTAAGAACCCTTTCGTACAGTTTGAATATAAGGAAGATAATGAATTGTGTACAAAACTTCTTTTGAAGAAAATCCGAGAGAATTGATATCAACTATAATATCACAAACAGTAAAAGAAGCAAATGGAAAACTAGACTCAGAATGTGAATTAGTAAAGAACAAGTAAGAAAAGGAATTGTTTTTTCAAAAAGGAATAACAGGAACAGTGCTTTGGACAAAACATTTTCAGACTGAAAAGGATTGCTGTTACGAATCCTTTGATCAATCTTTAAATATAAAGAAGATTATGCAACTTGTACAGAAAGTTCCATTGGAGCAAATGGGAGAGAATTTCCATCAATTACAATGATCTGAAATGCAAGGGAAACAAAGGGAAACCTAGACTGAATACAATGGGAAATAGAGAAGAACAGATATCCAAAATAATGGAATTTTCAATAGGAAATAACTGGAAGATTTCTCTATCCAGTCACCCTTTCCACTGAATAGGACTGTTGTTAAGAACCTTTCGTACAGTTTGAATATAAGGAAGATAATGAATTGTGTACAAAACTTCTTTTGAAGGAAATCCGAGAGAATTGATATCAACTATAATATCACAAACAGTAAAAGAAGCAAATGGAAAACTAGACTCAGAATGTGAATTAGTAAAGAACAAGTAAGAAAAGGAACTGTTTTTTCATACAGGAATAACAGGAACAGTGCTTTGGACAAAACATTTTCAGACTGAACAGGATGGCTGTTACGAATCCTTTGATCAATCTTTAAATATAAAGACAGAAAGTTCCATTGGAGCAAATGGGAGAGAATTTACATCAATCACAATGATCTGAAATGCAAGGGAAACAAAGGGAAACCTAGACTCAATACAATGGGAAATAGAGAAGAACAAATATCCAAAATAATGGAATTTTCAGTAGGAAATAACTTGAAGATTTCTCTACCCAGTCACCCTTTCCACTGAATAGGAGTGTTGTTAAGAACCCTTTCGTACAGTTTGAATATAAGGAAGATAATGAATTGTGTACAAAACTTCTTTGGAAGAAAATCCGAGAGAATTGATATCAACTATAATATCACAAACAGTAAAAGAAGCAAATGGAAAACTAGACTCAGAATGTGAATTAGTAAAGAACAAGTAAGAAAAGGAATTGTTTTTTCATACAGGAATAACAGGAACAGTGCTTTGGACAAAACATTTTCAGACTGAAAAGGATTGCTGTTACGAATCCTTTGATCGATCATTAAATATAAAGAAGATTATGCAACTTGTACAGAAAGTTCCATTGGAGCAAATGGGAGAGAATTTACATCAATCACAATGATCTGAAATGCAAGGGAAACAAAGGGAAACCTAGACGCAATACAATGGGAAATAGAGAAGAACAAATATCCAAAATAATGGAATTTTCAGTAGGAAATAACTTGAAGATTTCTCTACCCAGTAACCCTTTCCACTGAATAGGACTGTTGTTAAGAACCCTTTCGTACAGTTTGAATATAAGGAAGATAATGAATTGTGTACAAAACTTCTTTGGAAGAAAATCCGAGAGAATTGATATCAACTATAATATCACAAACAGTAAAAAAAGCAAATGGAAAACTAGACTCAGAATGTGAATTAGTAAAGAACAAGTAAGAAAAGGTATTGTTTTTTCATACAGGAATAACAGGAACAGTGCTTTGGACAAAACATTTTCAGACTGAAAAGGATTGCTGTTACGAATCCTTTGATCAATCTTTAAATATAAAGAAGATTATGCAACTTGTACAGAAAGTTCCATTGGAGCAAATGGGAGAGAATTTACATCAATTACAATGATCTGAAATGCAAGGGAAACAAAGGGAAACCTAGACTGAATACAATGGGAAATAGAGAAGAACAAATATCCAAAATAATGGAATTTTCAGTAGGAAATAACTTGAAGATTTCTCTACCCAGTCACCCTTTCCACTGAATAGGACTGTTGTTAAGAACCCTTTCGTACAGTTTGAATATAAGGAAGATAATGAATTGTGTACAAAACTTCTTTTGAAGGAAATCCGAGAGAATTGATATCAACTATAATATCACAAACAGTAAAAGAAGCAAATGGAAAACTAGACTCAGAATGTGAATTAGTAAAGAACAAGTAAGAAAAGGAATTGTTTTTTCAAAAAGGAATAACAGGAACAGTTCTTTGGACAAAACATTTTCAGACTGAAAAGGATTGCTGTTACGAATCCTTTGATCAATCTTTAAATATAAAGAAGATTATGCAACTTGTACAGAAAGTTCCATTGGAGCAAATGGGAGAGAATTTCCATCAATTACAATGATCTGAAATGCAAGGGAAACAAAGGGAAACCTAGACTGAATACAATGGGAAATAGAGAAGAACAAATATCCAAAATAATGGAATTTTCAATAGGAAATAACTGGAAGATTTCTCTATCCAGTCACCCTTTCCACTGAATAGGACTGTTGTTACGAACCTTTCGTACAGTTTGAATATAAGGAAGATAATGAATTGTGTACAAAACTTCTTTTGAAGGAAATCCGAGAGAATTGATATCAACTATAATATCACAAACAGTAAAGGAAGCAAATGGAAAACTAGACTCAGAATGTGAATTAGTAAAGAACAAGTAAGAAAAGGAACTGTTTTTTCATACAGGAATAACAGGAACAGTGCTTTGGACAAAACATTTTCAGACTGAACAGGATGGCTGTTACGAATAATTTGATCAATCTTTAAATATAAAGAAGATTATGCAACTTGTACAGAAAGTTCCATTGGAGCAAATGGGAGAGAATTTACATCAATTACAATGATCTGAAATGCAAGGGAAACAAAGGGAAACCTAGACGCAATACAATGGGAAATAGAGAAGAACAAATATCCAAAATAATGGAATTTTCAGTAGGAAATAACTTGAAGATTTCTCTACCCAGTCACCCTTTCCACTGAATAGGACTGTTGTTAAGAACCCTTTCGTACAGTTTGAATATAAGGAAGATAATGAATTGTGTACAAAACTTCTTTTGAAGGAAATCCGAGAGAATTGATATCAACTATAATATCACAAACAGTAAAGGAAGGAAATGGAAAACTAGACTCAGAATGTGAATTAGTAAAGAACAAGTAAGAAAAGGAACTGTTTTTTCATACAGGAATAACAGGAACAGTGCTTTGGACAAAACATTTTCAGACTGAACAGGATGGCTGTTACGAATCCTTTGATCAATCTTTAAATATAAAGAAGATTATGCAACTTGTACAGAAAGTTCCATTGGAGCAAATGGGAGAGAATTTACATCAATTACAATGATCTGAAATGCAAGGGAAACAAAGGGAAACCTAGACTCAATACAATGGGAAATAGAGAAGAACAAATATTCAAAATAATGGAATTTTCAGTAGGAAATAACTTGAAGATTTCTCTACCCAGTCACCCTTTCCACTGAATAGGACTGTTGTTAAGAACCCTTTCGTACAGTTTGAATATAAGGAAGATAATGAATTGTGTACAAAACTTCTTTGGAAGAAAATCCGAGAGAATTGATATCAACTATAATATCACAAACAGTAAAAGAAGCAAATGGAAAACTAGACTCAGAATGTGAATTAGTAAAGAACAAGTAAGAAAAGGTATTGTTTTTTCATACAGGAATAACAGGAACAGTGCTTTGGACAAAACATTTTCAGACTGAAAAGGATTGCTGTTACGAATCCTTTGATCAATCTTTAAATATAAAGAAGATTATGCAACTTGTACAGAAAGTTCCATTGGAGCAAATGGGAGAGAATTTACATCAATCACAATGATCTGAAATGCAAGGGAAACAAAGGGAAACCTAGACTGAATACAATGGGAAATAGAGAAGAACAAATATCCAAAATAATGGAATTTTCAGTAGGAAATAACTTGAAGATTTCTCTACCCAGTAACCCTTTCCACTGAATAGGACTGTTGTTAAGAACCCTTTCGTACAGTTTGAATATAACGAAGATAATGAATTGTGTACAAAACTTCTTTTGAAGGAAATCCGAGAGAATTGATATCAACTATAATATCACAAACAGTAAAAGAAGCAAATGGAAAACTAGACTCAGAATGTGAATTAGTAAAGAACAAGTAAGACAAGGAACTGTTTTTTCATACAGGAATAACAGGAACAGTGCTTTGGACAAAACATTTTCAGACTGAAAAGGATTGCTGTTACGAATCCTTTGATCAATCTTTAAATATAAAGAAGATTATGCAACTTGTACAGAAAGTTCCATTGGAGCAAATGGGAGAGAATTTACATCAATTACAATGATCTGAAATGCAAGGGAAACAAAGGGAAAACTAGACTCAATACAATGGGAAATAGAGAAGAACAAATATCCAAAATAATGGAATTTTCAGTAGGAAATAACTTGAAGATTTCTCTACCCAGTCACCCTTTCCACTGAATAGGGCTGTTGTTAAGAACCCTTTCCTACAGTTTGAATATAAGGAAGATAATGAATTGTGTACAAAACTTCTTTTGAAGGAAATCCGAGAGAATTGATATCAACTATAATATCACAAACAGTAAAAGAAGCAAATGGAAAACTAGACTCAGAATGTGAATTAGTAAAGAACAAGTAAGAAAAGGAACTGTTTTTTCATACAGGAATAACAGGAACAGTGCTTTGGACAAAACATTTTCAGACTGAAAAGGATTGCTGTTACGAATCCTTTGATCAATCTTTAAATATAAAGAAGATTATGCAACTTGTACAGAAAGTTCCATTGGAGCAAATGGGAGAGAATTTACATCAATTACAATGATCTGAAATGCAAGGGAAACAAAGGGAAACCTAGACTGAATACAATGGGAAATAGAGAAGAACAAATATCCAAAATAATGGAATTTTCAGTAGGAAATAACTTGAAGATTTCTCTACCCAGTAACCCTTTCCACTGAATAGGACTGTTGTTAAGAACCCTTTCGTACAGTTTGAATATAAGGAAGATAATGAATTGTGTACAAAACTTCTTTGGAAGAAAATCCGAGAGAATTGATATCAACTATAATATCACAAACAGTAAAAAAAGCAAATGGAAAACTAGACTCAGAATGTGAATTAGTAAAGAACAAGTAAGAAAAGGTATTGTTTTTTCATACAGGAATAACAGGAACAGTGCTTTGGACAAAACATTTTCAGACTGAAAAGGATTGCTGTTACGAATCCTTTGATCAATCTTTAAATATAAAGAAGATTATGCAACTTGTACAGAAAGTTCCATTGGAGCAAATGGGAGAGAATTTACATCAATCACAATGATCTGAAATGCAAGGGAAACAAAGGGAAACCTAGACGCAATACAATGGGAAATAGAGAAGAACAAATATCCAAAATAATGGAATTTTCAATAGGAAATAACTTGAAGATTTCTCTACCCAGTCACCCTTTCCACTGAATAGGACTGTTGTTAAGAACCCTTTCGTACAGTTTGAATATAAGGAAGATAATGAATTGTGTACAAAACTTCTTTGGAAGAAAATCCGAGAGAATTGATATCAACTATAATATCACAAACAGTAAAAAAAGCAAATGGAAAACTAGACTCAGAATGTGAATTAGTAAAGAACAAGTAAGAAAAGGTATTGTTTTTTCATACAGGAATAACAGGAACAGTGCTTTGGACAAAACATTTTCAGACTGAAAAGGATTGCTGTTACGAATCCTTTGATCAATCTTTAAATATAAAGAAGATTATGCAACTTGGACAGAAAGTTCCATTGGAGCAAATGGGAGAGAATTTACATCAATCACAATGATCTGAAATGCAAGGGAAACAAAGGGAAACCTAGACGCAATACAATGGGAAACAGAGAAGAACAAATATCCAAAATAATGGAATTTTCAATAGGAAATAACTTGAAGATTTCTCTACCCAGTCACCCTTTCCACTGAATAGGACTGTTGTTAAGAACCCTTTCGTACAGTTTGAATATAACGAAGATAATGAATTGTGTACAAAACTTCTTTTGAAGGAAACCCGAGAGAATTGATATCAACTATAATATCACAAACAGTAAAAGTAGCAAATGGAAAACTAGACTCAGAATGTGAATTAGTAAAGAACAAGTAAGAAAAGGAACTGTTTTTTCATACAGGAATAACAGGAACAGTGCTTTGGACAAAACATTTTCAGACTGAACAGGATTGCTGTTACGAATCCTTTGATCAATCTTTAAATATAAAGAAGATTATGCAACTTGTACAGAAAGTTCCATTGGAGCAAATGGGAGAGAATTTACATCAATTACAATGATCTGAAATGCAAGGGAAACAAAGGTAAACCTAGACTGAATACAATGGGAAATAGAGAAGAACAAATATCCAAAATAATGGAATTTTCAGTAGGAAATAACTTGAAGATTTCTCTACCCAGTCACCCTTTCCACTGAATAGGACTGTTGTTAAGAACCCTTTCGTACAGTTTGAATATAAGGAAGATAATGAATTGTGTACAAAACTTCTTTTGAAGGAAATCCGAGAGAATTGATATCAACTATAATATCACAAACAGTAAAAGAAGCAAATGGAAAACTAGACTCAGAATGTGAATTAGTAAAGAACAAGTAAGAAAAGGAATTGTTTTTTCATACAGGAATAACAGGAACAGTGCTTTGGACAAAACATTTTCAGAGTGAAAAGGATTGCTGTTACGAATCCTTTGATCAATCTTTAAATATAAAGAAGATTATGCAACTTGTACAGAAAGTTCCATTGGAGCAAATGGGAGAGAATTTACATCAATCACAATGATCTGAAATGCAAGGGAAACAAAGGGAAACCTAGACGCAATACAATGGGAAATAGAGAAGAACAAATATCCAAAATAATGGAATTTTCAGTAGGAAATAACTTGAAGATTTCTCTACCCAGTAACCCTTTCCACTGAATAGGACTGTTGTTAAGAACCCTTTCGTACAGTTTGAATATAAGGAAGATAATGAATTGTGTACAAAACTTCTTTGGAAGAAAATCCTATCCTACTATATGTTGTTTACAGGAAACACACCTGAAACAGGATGAGACATTCAAACTAAAAGTAAAAGGGTGGAGCAGAATCTATTATGCTTCAGGCAAAACCAAAAAAGCAGGAGTAGCCATCCTCATCTCAGATCAAGCAAAAACAAAAATTGATCTAATTAAAAGAGATAAGGAAGGGCATTATATCCTGCTAAAGGGAAGCATCAATAGTGAAGCCGTATCAATATTAAACATGTATGCACCAAGTGGTGCAGCATCTAAATTCTTAAAAGAGAAATTAAGAGAGCTGCAAGAGGAAATAGATAGCAAAACTATAATAGCGGGAGATCTCAACCTTGCACTATCAGAATTAGATAAATCAAACCACAAAATAAATAAGAAAGAAGTCAAAGAGGTAAATAGAATACTAGAAAAATTTGATATGATAGATCTTTGGCGAAAGCTAAATGGAGACAGAAAGGAATATACTTTCTTCTCAGCAGTTCATGGAACCTATACAAAAATTGATCATATACTAGGGCATAAAAACCTCAAAATCAAATGCAGTAAGGCAGAAATAGTAAATGCATCCTTTTCAGACCATAATGCAATCAAAATAACATTTAATAAAAAGCCAGGGGAAAATAGACCAAAAAATAATTGGAAACTAAATAATCTTATACTAAAGAATGATTGGGTAAAACAGCAAATCATAGACATAATTAATAACTTCACCCAAGAAAATGACAATAATGAGACATCATACCAAAATGTGTGGGATACAGCCAAAGCAGTAATTAGGGGAAGTTTTATATCTCTACAGGCCTACTTGCATAGAATAGAGAAAGAGAGGGCCAACGAATTGGGTTTACAACTAAAATTGCTAGAAAAGGAACAAATTAAAAACCCCCAGACAAACACAAAACTTGAAATTCAAAAAATAAAAGGTGAGATTAATAAAATTGAAAGTAAAAAAACTATTGAATTAATTAATAAAACTAAGAGTTGGTTTTATGAAAAAACCAACAAAATAGACAAACCCTTAGTAAACCTGATTAAAAAAAGGAAAGAGAAAAAGCAAATTGATAGTCTTGAAAATGAAAAGGGTGAACTCACCACTAATGAAGAGGAAATTAGAACAATAGTTAGGAGCTACTTTGCTCAACTTTATGCCGATAAATTTGATAACTTAAATGAAATGGAAGAATACCTTCAAAAATATAGCTTGCCCAGATTAACAGAGGAAGAAGTAAGTAGTCTAAATAGTCCCATCTCAGAAAAAGAAATAGACCAAGCTATTAACCAGCTTCCTAAGAAAAAGTCCCCAGGACCAGATGGATTTACAGGTGAATTCTACCAAACATTTAAAGAACAACTAACTCCAATGCTATGTAAACTATTTGAAAAAATAGGGATTGAAGGAGTCCTACCAAATTCCTTCTATGACACAGACATGGTACTGATACTTAAACCAGGTAGATCGAAAACTGAGAAAGAAAACTATAGACCAATTTCCTTAATGAATATTGATGCTAAAATCTTAAATAAGATATTAGCAAATAGACTTCAGAAAATCATCCCCAGAATAATACACTATGACCAAGTGGGATTTATACCAGGAATGCAGGGCTGGTTTAATATTAGGAAAACTATTAGTATAATTGACCATATTAATAATCAAATTAATAAAAACCATATGATCATCTCAATAGATGCAGAAAAGGCATTTGATAAAATCCAACATCCATTCCTACTAAAAACGCTTGAGAGTATAGGAATAAATGGACTATTCCTTAAAATAATAAGGAGCATATATTTAAAACCTTCAGTAAACATCATATGTAATGGTGATAAACTAGAACCTTTCCCTGTTAGATCAGGAGTGAAACAAGGTTGCCCACTATCACCATTACTATTCAATATAGTACTAGAAACTCTAGCCTTGGCAATAAGAGCCGAGAAAGAGATCCAAGGAATTAGAGTAGGAAATGAAGAAATCAAATTGTCACTTTTCGCAGATGACATGATGGTATACTTAGAGAACCCCAAAGACTCTGCTAAAAAGCTATTAGAAATAATTCAGAATTTTAGCAAAGTCGCAGGATACAAAATAAATCCACATAAATCCTCAGGATTTTTATACATTACCAACACAATCCAACAGCAAGAGATACAAAGAGAAATTCCATTCAAAATAACAGTCGATAGTATCAAATATTTGGGAATATATCTACCAAAGGAGAGTCAGGAATTATATGAGCAAAATTACAAAACACTTGCCACAAAAATAAAGTCAGATTTAAATAATTGGAAAGACATTCAATGTTCTTGGATAGGCCGAGCGAATATAATAAAGATGACAATACTCCCCAAACTAATCTATTTATTTAGTGCTATACCAATCAGACTCCCAAGAAACTATTTTAATGACCTAGAAAAAATAACAACAAAATTCATATGGAAGAATAAAAGGTCGACAATTGCAAGGGAACTAATGAAAAAAAAGTCAGAGGAAGGTGGTCTAAGTGTACCTGATTTAAAGCTATATTATAAAGCAACAGTCACCAAAACCATTTGGTATTGGCTAAGAAATAGACTAGTTGATCAGTGGCATAGGTTAGGTTCACAGGACAAGATAGTGAATAAAAATAGCAATCTAATCTTTGACAAACCCAAAGATCCCAAATTTTGGGATAAGAATTCATTATTTGACAAAAACTGCTGGGAAAACTGGAAATTAGTATGGCAGAAACTAGGCATGGACCCACATTTAACACCACATACTAAGATTAGATCAAAATGGGTCCAAGATTTAGGCATAAAGAACGAAATCATAAATAAATTGGAGGAACATGGGATGGTTTACCTCTCAGACTTGTGGAGGAGGAAGGAGTTTGTGTCCAAGGGAGAACTAGAGACCATTATTGATCACAAAATAGAACATTTTGATTACACCAAATTAAAAAGTTTCTGCACAAACAAAACTAATGCAAACAAGATTAGAAGGGAAGTAACAAATTGGGAAAAAATTTTTACAGTTAAAGGTTCTGATAAAGGCCTCATCTCCAAAATATACAGAGAATTGACTTTAATCTATAAGAAATCAAGCCATTCTCCAATTGATAAATGGTCAAAGGATATGAACAGACAATTTTCAGATGATGAAATTAAAACTATTTCCACTCATATGAAAGAGTGTTCCAAATCACTATTGATCAGAGAAATGCAAATTAAGACAACTCTGAGGTATCATTACACACCTGTCAGATTGGCTAAGATGACAGGAACAAATAACGATGAATGTTGGAGGGGGTGTGGGAAAACTGGGACACTGATGCATTGTTGGTGGAGTTGTGAAAGAATCCAACCATTCTGGAGAGCAATCTGGAATTATGCCCAAAAAGTTATCAAAATGTGCATACCCTTTGACCCAGCCATACTACTACTGGGCTTATACCCCAAGGAACTACTAGAGAAGGGAAAGGGTCCTGTATGTGCCAAAATGTTTGTGGCAGCCCTTTTCATAGTGGCTAGAAGCTGGAAGATGAATGGATGTCCATCAATTGGAGAATGGTTGGGTAAACTATGGTATATGAATGTTATGGAATATTATTGTTCTATAAGAAATGACCAACAGGAGAAATATAGAGAGGCTTGGAGAGACTTACATCAACTGATGCTGAGTGAAACGAGCAGAACCAGAAGATCATTATACACTTCAACAATGATACTGTACGAGGATGTATGCTGATGGAAGTGGATTTCTTCAACATAGAGAAGAGCTAATCCAATTCCAATTGATTAATGATGGAAAGAACCAGCTACATCCAGAAAAGGAACAATGGGAAATGAATGTAAACTGTTATTTTTACCTTCTGAATCCAATTCTTCCTGTGCAACAAAAAATTCGGTTCTACACACATATATTGTATCTAAATTATACTGTAATATATTTAACATATATAAGACTGCTTGCCATCTGGGGGAGGGGTTTGGGGGAGGAAGGGAAAAAATCTGAATAGAAGTAAGTGCAAGGGATAATGTTGTAAAAAATTACCCATGCATATGTACTGTCAAAAAACGTTATAATTATAAAATAAAATAAAAATTAAAAAAAAAAAAAAAAGAAAATCCGAGAGAATTGATATCAACTATAATATCACAAACAGTAAAAAAAGCAAATGGAAAACTAGACTCAGAATGTGAATTAGTAAAGAACAAGTAAGAAAAGGTATTGTTTTTTCATACAGGAATAACAGGAACAGTGCTTTGGACAAAACATTTTCAGACTGAAAAGGATTGCTGTTACGAATCCTTTGATCAATCTTTAAATATAAAGAAGATTATGCAACTTGGACAGAAAGTTCCATTGGAGCAAATGGGAGAGAATTTACATCAATCACAATGATCTGAAATGCAAGGGAAACAAAGGGAAACCTAGACGCAATACAATGGGAAACAGAGAAGAACAAATATCCAAAATAATGGAATTTTCAATAGGAAATAACTTGAAGATTTCTCTACCCAGTCACCCTTTCCACTGAATAGGACTGTTGTTAAGAACCCTTTCGTACAGTTTGAATATAACGAAGATAATGAATTGTGTACAAAACTTCTTTTGAAGGAAATCCGAGAGAATTGATATCAACTATAATATCACAAACAGTAAAAGTAGCAAATGGAAAACTAGACTCAGAATGTGAATTAGTAAAGAACAAGTAAGAAAAGGAACTGTTTTTTCATACAGGAATAACAGGAACAGTGCTTTGGACAAAACATTTTCAGACTGAACAGGATTGCTGTTACGAATCCTTTGATCAATCTTTAAATATAAAGAAGATTATGCAACTTGTACAGAAAGTTCCATTGGAGCAAATGGGAGAGAATTTCCATCAATTACAATGATCTGAAATGCAAGGGAAACAAAGGTAAACCTAGACTGAATACAATGGGAAATAGAGAAGAACAAATATCCAAAATAATGGAATTTTCAGTAGGAAATAACTTGAAGATTTCTCTACCCAGTCACCCTTTCCACTGAATAGGACTGTTGTTAAGAACCCTTTCGTACAGTTTGAATATAACGAAGATAATGAATTGTGTACAAAACTTCTTTTGAAGGAAATCCGAGAGAATTGATATCAACTATAATATCACAAACAGTAAAAGAAGCAAATGGAAAACTAGACTCAGAATGTGAATTAGTAAAGAACAAGTAAGAAAAGGAATTGTTTTTTCATACAGGAATAACAGGAACAGTGCTTTGGACAAAACATTTTCAGACTGAAAAGGATTGCTGTTACGAATCCTTTGATCAATCTTTAAATATAAAGATTATGCAACTTGTACAGAAAGTTCCATTGGAGCAAATGGGAGAGAATTTCCATCAATTACAATGATCTGAAATGCAAGGGAAACATAGGGAAACCTAGACTCAATACAATGGGAAATAGAGAAGAACAAATATCCAAAATAATGGAATTTTCAGTAGGAAATAACTTGAAGATTTCTCTACCCAGTCACCCTTTCCACTGAATAGGACTGTTGTTAAGAACCCTTTCGTACAGTTTGAATATAAGGAAGATAATGAATTGTGTACAAAACTTCTTTTGAAGGAAATCCGAGAGAATTGATATCAACTATAATATCACAAACAGTAAAAGAAGCAAATGGAATACTAGACTCAGAATGTGAATTAGTAAAGAACAAGTAAGAAAAAGAATTGTTTTTTCATACAGGAATAACAGGAACAGTGCTTTGGAGAAAACATTTTCAGACTGAAAAGGATTGCTGTTACGAATCCTTTGATCAATCTTTAAATATAAAGAAGATTATGCAACTTGTACAGAAAGTTCCATTGGAGCAAATGGGAGAGAATTTACATCAATTACAATGATCTGAAATGCAAGGGAAACAAAGGGAAACCTAGACTGAATACAATGGGAAATAGAGAAGAACAAATATCCAAAATAATGGAATTTTCAGTAGGAAATAACTTGAAGATTTCTCTACCCAGTCACCCTTTCCACTGAATAGGACTGTTGTTAAGAACCCTTTCGTACAGTTTGAATATAAGGAAGATAATGAATTGTGTACAAAACTTCTTTGGAAGAAAATCCGAGAGAATTGATATCAACTATAATATCACAAACAGTAAAAGAAGCAAATGGAAAACTAGACTCAGAATGTGAATTAGTAAAGAACAAGTAAGAAAAGGTATTGTTTTTTCATACAGGAATAACAGGAACAGTGCTTTGGACAAAACATTTTCAGACTGAAAAGGATTGCTGTTACGAATCCTTTGATCAATCTTTAAATATAAAGAAGATTATGTAACTTGTACAGAAAGTTCCATTGGAGCAAATGGGAGAGAATTTACATCAATTACAATGATCTGAAATGCAAGGGAAACAAAGGGAAACCTAGACTGAATACAATGGGAAATAGAGAAGAACAAATATCCAAAATAATGGAATTTTCAGTAGGAAATAACTTGAAGATTTCTCTACCCAGTCACCCTTTCCACTGAATAGGACTGTTGTTAAGAACCCTTTCGTACAGTTTGAATATAAGGAAGATAATGAATTGTGTACAAAACTTCTTTTGAAGGAAATCAGAGAGAATTGATATCAACTATAATATCACAAACAGTAAAAGAAGCAAATGGAAAACTAGACTCAGAATGTGAATTAGTAAAGAACAAGTAAGAAAAGGAACTGTTTTTTCATACAGGAATAACAGGAACAGTGCTTTGGACAAAACATTTTCAGACTGAACAGGATTGCTGTTACGAATCCTTTGATCAATCTTTAAATATAAAGAAGATTATGCAACTTGTACAGAAAGTTCCATTGGAGCAAATGGGAGAGAATTTACATCAATTACAATGATCTGAAATGCAAGGGAAACAAAGGGAAACCTAGACTGAATACAATGGGAAATAGAGAAGAACAAATATCCAAAATAATGGAATTTTCAGTAGGAAATAACTTGAAGATTTCTCTACCCAGTCACCCTTTCCACTGAATAGGACTGTTGTTAAGAACCCTTTCGTACAGTTTGAATATAAGGAAGATAATGAATTGTGTACAAAACTTCTTTGGAAGAAAATCCGAGAGAATTGATATCAACTATAATATCACAAACAGTAAAAGAAGCAAATGGAAAACTAGACTCAGAATGTGAATTAGTAAAGAACAAGTAAGAAAAGGTATTGTTTTTTCATACAGGAATAACAGGAACAGTGCTTTGGACAAAACATTTTCAGACTGAAAAGGATTGCTGTTACGAATCCTTTGATCAATCTTTAAATATAAAGAAGATTATGTAACTTGTACAGAAAGTTCCATTGGAGCAAATGGGAGAGAATTTACATCAATTACAATGATCTGAAATGCAAGGGAAACAAAGGGAAAACTAGACTCAATACAATGGGAAATAGAGAAGAACAAATATCCAAAATAATGGAATTTTCAGTAGGAAATAACTTGAAGATTTCTCTACCCAGTCACCCTTTCCACTGAATAGGACTGTTGTTAAGAACCCTTTCGTACAGTTTGAATATAAGGAAGATAATGAATTGTGTACAAAACTTCTTTTGAAGGAAATCCGAGAGAATTGATATCAACTATAATATCACAAACAGTAAAAGAAGCAAATGGAAAACTAGACTCAGAATGTGAATTAGTAAAGAACAAGTAAGAAAAGGTATTGTTTTTTCATACAGGAATAACAGGAACAGTGCTTTGGACAAAACATTTTCAGACTGAAAAGGATTGCTGTTACGAATCCTTTGATCAATCTTTAAATATAAAGAAGATTATGCAACTTGTACAGAAAGTTCCATTGGAGCAAATGGGAGAGAATTTACATCAATTACAATGATCTGAAATGCAAGGGAAACAAAGGGAAACCTAGACTCAATACAATGGGAAATAGAGAAGAACAAATATCAAAATAATGGAATTTTCAGTAGGAAATAACTTGAAGATTTCTCTACCCAGTCACCCTTTCCACTGAATAGGACTGTTGTTAAGAACCCTTTCGTACAGTTTGAATATAAGGAAGATAATGAATTGTGTACAAAACTTCTTTTGAAGGAAATCCGAGAGAATTGATATCAACTATAATATCACAAACAGTAAAAGAAGCAAATGGAATACTAGACTCAGAATGTGAATTAGTAAAGAACAAGTAAGAAAAGGAATTGTTTTTTCATACAGGAATAACAGGAACAGTGCTTTGGACAAAACATTTTCAGACTGAAAAGGATTGCTGTTACGAATCCTTTGATCAATCTTTAAATATAAAGAAGATTATGCACCTTGGACAGAAAGTTCTATTGGAGCAAATGGGAGAGAATTTCCATCAATTACAATGATCTGAAATGCAAGGGAAACAAAGGGAAACCTAGACTGAATACAATGGGAAATAGAGAAGAACAAATATCCAAAATAATGGAATTTTCAATAGGAAATAACTGGAAGATTTCTCTATCCAGTCACCCTTTCCACTGAATAGGACTGTTAAGAACCCTTTCGTACAGTTTGAATATAAGGAAAGTTAATGAATTGTGTACAAAACTTCTTTTGAAGGAAATCCGAGAGAATTGATATCAACTATAATATCACAAACAGTAAAAGAAGCAAATGGAAAACTAGACTCAGAATGTGAATTTGTAAAGAACAAGTAAGAAAAGGAACTGTTTTTTCATACAGGAATAACAGGAACAGTGCTTTGGACAAAACATTTTCAGACTGAAAAGGATTGCTGTTACGAATCCTTTGATCAATCTTTAAATATAAAGAAGATTATGCAACTTGTACAGAAAGTTCCATTGGAGCAAATGGGAGAGAATTTACATCAATTACAATGATCTGAAATGCAAGGGAAACAAAGGGAAACCTAGACTGAATACAATGGGAAATAGAGAAGAACAAATATCCAAAATAATGGAATTTTCAGTAGGAAATAACTTGAAGATTTCTCTACCCAGTCACCCTTTCCACTGAATAGGACTGTTGTTAAGAACCCTTTCGTACAGTTTGAATATAAGGAAGATAATGAATTGTGTACAAAACTTCTTTGGAAGAAAATCCGAGAGAATTGATATCAACTATAATATCACAAACAGTAA
The DNA here is from genome assembly GCF_048593235.1 of Sminthopsis crassicaudata. Taxonomy (NCBI): domain Eukaryota; kingdom Metazoa; phylum Chordata; class Mammalia; order Dasyuromorphia; family Dasyuridae; genus Sminthopsis; species Sminthopsis crassicaudata. The sequence goes on from NC_133619.1 coordinate 204,609,190, forward strand.
AAGAAGCAAATGGAAAACTAGACTCAGAATGTGAATTAGTAAAGAACAAGTAAGAAAAGGTATTGTTTTTTCATACAGGAATAACAGGAACAGTGCTTTGGACAAAACATTTTCAGACTGAAAAGGATTGCTGTTACGAATCCTTTGATCAATCTTTAAATATAAAGAAGATTATGCAACTTGTACAGAAAGTTCCATTGGAGCAAATGGGAGAGAATTTACATCAATCACAATGATCTGAAATGCAAGGGAAACAAAGGGAAACCTAGACGCAATACAATGGGAAATAGAGAAGAACAAATATCCAAAATAATGGAATTTTCAATAGGAAATAACTTGAAGATTTCTCTACCCAGTCACCCTTTCCACTGAATAGGACTGTTGTTAAGAACCCTTTCGTACAGTTTGAATATAACGAAGATAATGAATTGTGTACAAAACTTCTTTTGAAGGAAATCCGAGAGAATTGATATCAACTATAATATCACAAACAGTAAAAGAAGCAAATGGAAAACTAGACTCAGAATGTGAATTAGTAAAAAACAAGTAAGAAAAGGAACTGTTTTTTCATACAGGAATAACAGGAACAGTGCTTTGGACAAAACATTTTCAGACTGAAAAGGATTGCTGTTACGAATCCTTTGATCAATCTTTAAATATAAAGAAGATTATGTAACTTGTACAGAAAGTTCCATTGGAGCAAATGGGAGAGAATTTACATCAATTACAATGATCTGAAATGCAAGGGAAACAAAGGGAAAACTAGACTCAATACAATGGGAAATAGAGAAGAACAAATATCCAAAATAATGGAATTTTCAGTAGGAAATAACTTGAAGATTTCTCTACCCAGTCACCCTTTCCACTGAATAGGACTGTTGTTAAGAACCCTTTCGTACAGTTTGAATATAAGGAAGATAATGAATTGTGTACAAAACTTCTTTTGAAGGAAATCCGAGAGAATTGATATCAACTATAATATCACAAACAGTAAAAGAAGCAAATGGAAAACTAGACTCAGAATGTGAATTAGTAAAGAACAAGTAAGAAAAGGAACTGTTTTTTCATACAGGAATAACAGGAACAGTGCTTTGGACAAAACATTTTCAGACTGAACAGGATTGCTGTTACGAATCCTTTGATCAATCTTTAAATATAAAGAAGATTATGCAACTTGTACAGAAAGTTCCATTGGAGCAAATGGGAGAGAATTTACATCAATCACAATGATCTGAAATGCAAGGGAAACAAAGGGAAACCTAGACTGAATACAATGGGAAATAGAGAAGAACAAATATCCAAAATAATGGAATTTTCAATAGGAAATAACTGGAAGATTTCTCTATCCAGTCACCCTTTCCACTGAATAGGACTGTTGTTAAGAACCCTTTCGTACAGTTTTAATATAAGGAAAGTTAATGAATTGTGTACAAAACTTCTTTTGAAGGAAATCCGAGAGAATTGATATCAACTATAATATCACAAACAGTAAAAGAAGCAAATGGAAAACTAGACTCAGAATGTGAATTAGTAAAGAACAAGTAAGAAAAGGAACTGTTTTTTCATACAGGAATAACAGGAACAGTGCTTTGGACAAAACATTTTCAGACTGAAAAGGATTGCTGTTACGAATCCTTTGATCAATCTTTAAATATAAAGAAGATTATGTAACTTGTACAGAAAGTTCCATTGGAGCAAATGGGAGAGAATTTACATCAATTACAATGATCTGAAATGCAAGGGAAACAAAGGGAAAACGAGACTCAATACAATGGGAAATAGAGAAGAACAAATATCCAAAATAATGGAATTTTCAGTAGGAAATAACTTGAAGATTTCTCTACCCAGTCACCCTTTCCACTGAATAGGACTGTTGTTAAGAACCCTTTCGTACAGTTTGAATATAAGGAAGATAATGAATTGTGTACAAAACTTCTTTTGAAGGAAATCCGAGAGAATTGATATCAACTATAATATCACAAACAGTAAAAGAAGCAAATGGAAAACTAGACTCAGAATGTGAATTAGTAAAGAACAAGTAAGAAAAGGAACTGTTTTTTCATACAGGAATAACAGGAACAGTGCTTTGGACAAAACATTTTCAGACTGAACAGGATTGCTGTTACGAATCCTTTGATCAATCTTTAAATATAAAGAAGATTATGCAACTTGTACAGAAAGTTCCATTGGAGCAAATGGGAGAGAATTTACATCAATTACAATGATCTGAAATGCAAGGGAAACAAAGGGAAACCTAGACTGAATACAATGGGAAATAGAGAAGAACAAATATCCAAAATAATGGAATTTTCAGTAGGAAATAACTTGAAGATTTCTCTACCCAGTCACCCTTTCCACTGAATAGGACTGTTGTTAAGAACCCTTTCGTACAGTTTGAATATAAGGAAGATAATGAATTGTGTACAAAACTTCTTTTGAAGGAAATCCGAGAGAATTGATATCAACTATAATATCACAAACAGTAAAGGAAGCAAATGGAAAACTAGACTCAGAATGTGAATTAGTAAAGAACAAGTAAGAAAAGGAACTGTTTTTTCATACAGGAATAACAGGAACAGTGCTTTGGACAAAACATTTTCAGACTGAACAGGATGGCTGTTACGAATCCTTTGATCAATCTTTAAATATAAAGAAGATTATGCAACTTGTACAGAAAGTTCCATTGGAGCAAATCGGAGAGAATTTACATCAATTACAATGATCTGAAATGCAAGGGAAACAAAGGGAAACCTAGACTCAATACAATGGGAAATAGAGAAGAACAAATATCCAAAATAATGGAATTTTCAGTAGGAAATAACTTGAAGATTTCTCTACCCAGTCACCCTTTCCACTGAATAGGACTGTTGTTAAGAACCCTTTCGTACAGTTTGAATATAAGGAAGATAATGAATTGTGTACAAAACTTCTTTGGAAGAAAATCCGAGAGAATTGATATCAACTATAATATCACAAACAGTAAAAGAAGCAAATGGAAAACTAGACTCAGAATGTGAATTAGTAAAGAACAAGTAAGAAAAGGTATTGTTTTTTCATACAGGAATAACAGGAACAGTGCTTTGGACAAAACATTTTCAGACTGAAAAGGATTGCTGTTACGAATCCTTTGATCAATCTTTAAATATAAAGAAGATTATGCAACTTGGACAGAAAGTTCTATTGGAGCAAATGGGAGATAATTTCCATCAATTACAATGATCTGAAATGCAAGGGAAACAAAGGGAAACCTAGACTGAATACAATGGGAAATAGAGAAGAACAAATATCCAAAATAATGGAATTTTCAATAGGAAATAACTGGAAGATTTCTCTATCCAGTCACCCTTTCCACTGAATAGGACTGTTGTTAAGAACCCTTTCGTACAGTTTTAATATAAGGAAAGTTAATGAATTGTGTACAAAACTTCTTTTGAAGGAAATCCGAGAGAATTGATATCAACTATAATATCACAAACAGTAAAAGAAGCAAATGGAAAACTAGACTCAGAATGTGAATTAGTAAAGAACAAGTAAGAAAAGGAACTGTTTTTTCATACAGGAATAACAGGAACAGTGCTTTGGACAAAACATTTTCAGACTGAAAAGGATTGCTGTTACGAATCCTTTGATCAATCTTTAAATATAAAGAAGATTATGTAACTTGTACAGAAAGTTCCATTGGAGCAAATGGGAGAGAATTTACATCAATTACAATGATCTGAAATGCAAGGGAAACAAAGGGAAAACGAGACTCAATACAATGGGAAATAGAGAAGAACAAATATCCAAAATAATGGAATTTTCAGTAGGAAATAACTTGAAGATTTCTCTACCCAGTCACCCTTTCCACTGAATAGGACTGTTGTTAAGAACCCTTTCGTACAGTTTGAATATAAGGAAGATAATGAATTGTGTACAAAACTTCTTTTGAAGGAAATCCGAGAGAATTGATATCAACTATAATATCACAAACAGTAAAAGAAGCAAATGGAAAACTAGACTCAGAATGTGAATTAGTAAAGAACAAGTAAGAAAAGGAACTGTTTTTTCATACAGGAATAACAGGAACAGTGCTTTGGACAAAACATTTTCAGACTGAACAGGATTGCTGTTACGAATCCTTTGATCAATCTTTAAATATAAAGAAGATTATGCAACTTGTACAGAAAGTTCCATTGGAGCAAATGGGAGAGAATTTACATCAATTACAATGATCTGAAATGCAAGGGAAACAAAGGGAAACCTAGACTGAATACAATGGGAAATAGAGAAGAACAAATATCCAAAATAATGGAATTTTCAGTAGGAAATAACTTGAAGATTTCTCTACCCAGTCACCCTTTCCACTGAATAGGACTGTTGTTAAGAACCCTTTCGTACAGTTTGAATATAAGGAAGATAATGAATTGTGTACAAAACTTCTTTTGAAGGAAATCCGAGAGAATTGATATCAACTATAATATCACAAACAGTAAAGGAAGCAAATGGAAAACTAGACTCAGAATGTGAATTAGTAAAGAACAAGTAAGAAAAGGAACTGTTTTTTCATACAGGAATAACAGGAACAGTGCTTTGGACAAAACATTTTCAGACTGAACAGGATGGCTGTTACGAATCCTTTGATCAATCTTTAAATATAAAGAAGATTATGCAACTTGTACAGAAAGTTCCATTGGAGCAAATCGGAGAGAATTTACATCAATTACAATGATCTGAAATGCAAGGGAAACAAAGGGAAACCTAGACTCAATACAATGGGAAATAGAGAAGAACAAATATCCAAAATAATGGAATTTTCAGTAGGAAATAACTTGAAGATTTCTCTACCCAGTCACCCTTTCCACTGAATAGGACTGTTGTTAAGAACCCTTTCGTACAGTTTGAATATAAGGAAGATAATGAATTGTGTACAAAACTTCTTTGGAAGAAAATCCGAGAGAATTGATATCAACTATAATATCACAAACAGTAAAAGAAGCAAATGGAAAACTAGACTCAGAATGTGAATTAGTAAAGAACAAGTAAGAAAAGGTATTGTTTTTTCATACAGGAATAACAGGAACAGTGCTTTGGACAAAACATTTTCAGACTGAAAAGGATTGCTGTTACGAATCCTTTGATCAATCTTTAAATATAAAGAAGATTATGCAACTTGTACAGAAAGTTCCATTGGAGCAAATGGGAGAGAATTTACATCAATCACAATGATCTGAAATGCAAGGGAAACAAAGGGAAACCTAGACGCAATACAATGGGAAATAGAGAAGAACAAATATCCAAAATAATGGAATTTTCAGTAGGAAATAACTTGAAGATTTCTCTACCCAGTAACCCTTTCCACTGAATAGGACTGTTGTTAAGAACCCTTTCGTACAGTTTGAATATAAGGAAGATAATGAATTGTGTACAAAACTTCTTTGGAAGAAAAGCCGAGAGAATTGATATCAACTATAATATCACAAACAGTAAAAGAAAGCAAATGGAAAACTAGACTCAGAATGTGAATTAGTAAAGAACAAGTAAGAAAAGGTATTGTTTTTTCATACAGGAATAACAGGAACAGTGCTTTGGACAAAACATTTTCAGACTGAAAAGGATTGCTGTTACGAATCCTTTGATCAATCTTTAAATATAAAGAAGATTATGCAACTTAGACAGAAAGTTCCATTGGAGCAAATGGGAGGGAATTTACATCAATCACAATGATCTGAAATGCAAGGGAAACAAAGGGAAACCTAGACGCAATACAATGGGAAATAGAGAAGAACAAATATCCAAAATAATGGAATTTTCAATAGGAAATAACTTGAAGATTTCTCTACCCAGTCAGCCTTTCCACTGAATAGGACTGTTGTTAAGAACCCTTTCGTACAGTTTGAATATAACGAAGATAATGAATTGTGTACAAAACTTCTTTTGAAGGAAATCCGAGAGAATTGATATCAACTATAATATCACAAACAGTAAAAGAAGCAAATGGAAAACTAGACTCAGAATGTGAATTAGTAAAGAACAAGTAAGAAAAGGAACTGTTTTTTCATACAGGAATAACAGGAACAGTGCTTTGGACAAAACATTTTCAGACTGAACAGGATTGCTGTTACGAATCCTTTGATCAATCTTTAAATATAAAGAAGATTATGCAACTTGTACAGAAAGTTCCATTGGAGCAAATGGGAGAGAATTTACATCAATCACAATGATCTGAAATGCAGGGGAAAAAAAGGGAAACCTAGACGCAATACAATGGGAAATAGAGAAGAACAAATATCCAAAATAATGGAATTTTCAGTAGGAAATAACTTGAAGATTTCTCTACCCAGTCACCCTTTCCACTGAATAGGACTGTTGTTAAGAACCCTTTCGTACAGTTTGAATATAAGGAAGATAATGAATTGTGTACAAAACTTCTTTTGAAGGAAATCCGAGAGAATTGATATCAACTATAATATCACAAACAGTAAAGGAAGCAAATGGAAAACTAGACTCAGAATGTGAATTAGTAAAGAACAAGTAAGAAAAGTAACTGTTTTTTCATACAGGAATAACAGGAACAGTGCTTTGGACAAAACATTTTCAGACTGAACAGGATGGCTGTTACGAATCCTTTGATCAATCTTTAAATATAAAGAAGATTATGCAACTTGTACAGAAAGTTCCATTGGAGCAAATGGGAGAGAATTTACATCAATTACAATGATCTGAAATGCAAGGGAAACAAAGGGAAACCTAGACTCAATACAATGGGAAATAGAGAAGAACAAATATCCAAAATAATGGAATTTTCAGTAGGAAATAACTTGAAGATTTCTCTACCCAGTCACCCTTTCCACTGAATAGGACTGTTGTTAAGAACCCTTTCGTACAGTTTGAATATAAGGAAGATAATGAATTGTGTACAAAACTTCTTTGGAAGAAAATCCGAGAGAATTGATATCAACTATAATATCACAAACAGTAAAAGAAGCAAATGGAAAACTAGACTCAGAATGTGAATTAGTAAAGAACAAGTAAGAAAAGGTATTGTTTTTTCATACAGGAATAACAGGAACAGTGCTTTGGACAAAACATTTTCAGACTGAACAGGATGGCTGTTACGAATCCTTTGATCAATCTTTAAATATAAAGAAGATTATGCAACTTGTACAGAAAGTTCCATTGGAGCAAATCGGAGAGAATTTACATCAATTACAATGATCTGAAATGCAAGGGAAACAAAGGGAAACCTAGACTCAATACAATGGGAAATAGAGAAGAACAAATATCCAAAATAATGGAATTTTCAGTAGGAAATAACTTGAAGATTTCTCTACCCAGTCACCCTTTCCACTGAATAGGACTGTTGTTAAGAACCCTTTCGTACAGTTTGAATATAAGGAAGATAATGAATTGTGTACAAAACTTCTTTGGAAGAAAATCCGAGAGAATTGATATCAACTATAATATCACAAACAGTAAAAGAAGCAAATGGAAAACTAGACTCAGAATGTGAATTAGTAAAGAACAAGTAAGAAAAGGTATTGTTTTTTCATACAGGAATAACAGGAACAGTGCTTTGGACAAAACATTTTCAGACTGAAAAGGATTGCTGTTACGAATCCTTTGATCAATCTTTAAATATAAAGAAGATTATGCAACTTGTACAGAAAGTTCCATTGGAGCAAATGGGAGAGAATTTACATCAATCACAATGATCTGAAATGCAAGGGAAACAAAGGGAAACCTAGACGCAATACAATGGGAAATAGAGAAGAACAAATATCCAAAATAATGGAATTTTCAGTAGGAAATAACTTGAAGATTTCTCTACCCAGTAACCCTTTCCACTGAATAGGACTGTTGTTAAGAACCCTTTCGTACAGTTTGAATATAAGGAAGATAATGAATTGTGTACAAAACTTCTTTGGAAGAAAAGCCGAGAGAATTGATATCAACTATAATATCACAAACAGTAAAAGAAAGCAAATGGAAAACTAGACTCAGAATGTGAATTAGTAAAGAACAAGTAAGAAAAGGTATTGTTTTTTCATACAGGAATAACAGGAACAGTGCTTTGGACAAAACATTTTCAGACTGAAAAGGATTGCTGTTACGAATCCTTTGATCAATCTTTAAATATAAAGAAGATTATGCAACTTAGACAGAAAGTTCCATTGGAGCAAATGGGAGGGAATTTACATCAATCACAATGATCTGAAATGCAAGGGAAACAAAGGGAAACCTAGACGCAATACAATGGGAAATAGAGAAGAACAAATATCCAAAATAATGGAATTTTCAATAGGAAATAACTTGAAGATTTCTCTACCCAGTCACCCTTTCCACTGAATAGGACTGTTGTTAAGAACCCTTTCGTACAGTTTGAATATAACGAAGATAATGAATTGTGTACAAAACTTCTTTTGAAGGAAATCCGAGAGAATTGATATCAACTATAATATCACAAACAGTAAAAGAAGCAAATGGAAAACTAGACTCAGAATGTGAATTAGTAAAGAACAAGTAAGAAAAGGAACTGTTTTTTCATACAGGAATAACAGGAACAGTGCTTTGGACAAAACATTTTCAGACTGAACAGGATTGCTGTTACGAATCCTTTGATCAATCTTTAAATATAAAGAAGATTATGCAACTTGTACAGAAAGTTCCATTGGAGCAAATGGGAGAGAATTTACATCAATCACAATGATCTGAAATGCAGGGGAAACAAAGGGAAACCTAGACGCAATACAATGGGAAATAGAGAAGAACAAATATCCAAAATAATGGAATTTTCAGTAGGAAATAACTTGAAGATTTCTCTACCCAGTCACCCTTTCCACTGAATAGGACTGTTGTTAAGAACCCTTTCGTACAGTTTGAATATAACGAAGATAATGAATTGTGTACAAAACTTCTTTTGAAGGAAATCCGAGAGAATTGATATCAACTATAATATCACAAACAGTAAAAGAAGCAAATGGAAAACTAGACTCAGAATGTGAATTAGTAAAGAACAAGTAAGAAAAGGAACTGTTTTTTTATACAGGAATAACAGGAACAGTGCTTTGGACAAAACATTTTCAGACTGAAAGGATTGCTGTTACGAATCCTTTGATCAATCTTTAAATATAAAGAAGATTATGCAACTTGTACAGAAAGTTCCATTGGAGCAAATGGGAGAGAATTTACATCAATTACAATGATCTGAAATGCAAGGGAAACAAAGGGAAACCTAGACTCAATACAATGGGAAATAGAGAAGAACAAATATCCAAAATAATGGAATTTTCAGTAGGAAATAACTTGAAGATTTCTCTACCCAGTCACCCTTTCCACTGAATAGGGCTGTTGTTAAGAACCCTTTCGTACAGTTTGAATATAAGGAAGATAATGAATTGTGTACAAAACTTCTTTTGAAGGAAATCCGAGAGAATTGATATCAACTATAATATCACAAACAGTAAAAGAAGCAAATGGAAAACTAGACTCAGAATGTGAATTAGTAAAGAACAAGTAAGAAAAGGAACTGTTTTTTCATACAGGAATAACAGGAACAATGCTTTGGACAAAACATTTTCAGACTGAAAAGGATTGCTGTTACGAATCCTTTGATCAATCTTTAAATATAAAGAAGATTATGCAACTTGTACAGAAAGTTCCATTGGAGCAAATGGGAGAGAATTTACATCAATCACAATGATCTGAAATGCAAGGGAAACAAAGGGAAACCTAGACGCAATACAATGGGAAATAGAGAAGAACAAATATCCAAAATAATGGAATTTTCAATAGGAAATAACTTGAAGATTTCTCTAACCAGTCACCCTTTCCACTGAATAGGACTGTTGTTAAGAACCCTTTCGTACAGTTTGAATATAACGAAGATAATGAATTGTGTACAAAACTTCTTTTGAAGGAAATCCGAGAGAATTGATATCAACTATAATATCACAAACAGTAAAAGAAGCAAATGGAAAACTAGACTCAGAATGTGAATTAGTAAAGAACAAGTAAAAAAAGGAACTGTTTTTTCATACAGGAATAACAGGAACAGTGCTTTGGACAAAACATTTTCAGACTGAACAGGATTGCTGTTACGAATCCTTTGATCAATCTTTAAATATAAAGAAGATTATGCAACTTGTACAGAAAGTTCCATTGGAGCAAATGGGAGAGAATTTACATCAATTACAATGATCTGAAATGCAAGGGAAACAAAGGTAAACCTAGACTGAATACAATGGGAAATAGAGAAGAACAAATATCCAAAAAAATGGAATTTTCAGTAGGAAATAACTTGAAGATTTCTCTACCCAGTCACCCTTTCCACTGAATAGGACTGTTGTTAAGAACCCTTTCGTACAGTTTGAATATAAGGAAGATAATGAATTGTGTACAAAACTTCTTTTGAAGGAAATCCGAGAGAATTGATATCAACTATAATATCACAAACAGTAAAAGAAGCAAATGGAAAACTAGACTCAGAATGTGAATTAGTAAAGAACAAGTAAGAAAAGGAATTGTTTTTTCATACAGGAATAACAGGAACAGTGCTTTGGACAAAACATTTTCAGACTGAAAAGGATTGCTGTTACGAAAACTTTGATCAATCTTTAAATATAAAGAAGATTATGCAACTTGTACAGAAAGTTCCATTGGAGCAAATGGGAGAGAATTTCCATCAATTACAATGATCTGAAATGCAAGGGAAACATAGGGAAACCTAGACTGAATACAATGGGAAATAGAGAAGAACAAATATCCAAAATAATGGAATTTTCAGTAGGAAATAACTTGAAGATTTCTCTACCCAGTCACCCTTTCCACTGAATAGGACTGTTGTTAAGAACCCTTTCGTACAGTTTGAATATAAGGAAGATAATGAATTGTGTACAAAACTTCTTTTGAAGAAAATCCGAGAGAATTGATATCAACTATAATATCACAAACAGTAAAGGAAGCAAATCGAAAACTAGACTCAGAATGTGAATTAGTAAAGAACAAGTAAGAAAAGGAACTGTTTTTTCATACAGGAATAACAGGAACAGTGCTTTGGACAAAACATTTTCAGACTGAACAGGATGGCTGTTACGAATCCTTTGATCAATCTTTAAATATAAAGAAGATTATGCAACTTGTACAGAAAGTTCCATTGGAGCAAATGGGAGAGAATTTACATCAATTACAATGATCTGAAATGCAAGGGAAACAAAGGGAAACCTAGACTCAATACAATGGGAAATAGAGAAGAACAAATATCCAAAATAATGGAATTTTCAGTAGGAAATAACTTGAAGATTTCTCTACCCAGTCACCCTTTCCACTGAATAGGGCTGTTGTTAAGAACCCTTTCGTACAGTTTGAATATAAGGAAGATAATGAATTGTGTACAAAACTTCTTTTGAAGGAAATCCGAGAGAATTGATATCAACTATAATATCACAAACAGTAAAAGAAGCAAATGGAAAACTAGACTCAGAATGTGAATTAGTAAAGAACAAGTAAGAAAAGGAACTGTTTTTTCATACAGGAATAACAGGAACAGTGCTTTGGACAAAACATTTTCAGACTGAAAAGGATTGCTGTTACGAATCCTTTGATCAATCTTTAAATATAAAGAAGATTATGCAACTTGTACAGAAAGTTCCATTGGAGCAAATGGGAGAGAATTTACATCAATCACAATGATCTGAAATGCAAGGGAAACAAAGGGAAACCTAGACGCAATACAATGGGAAATAGAGAAGAACAAATATCCAAAATAATGGAATTTTCAATAGGAAATAACTTGAAGATTTCTCTACCCAGTCACCCTTTCCACTGAATAGGACTGTTGTTAAGAACCCTTTCGTACAGTTTGAATATAACAAAGATAATGAATTGTGTACAAAACTTCTTTTGAAGGAAATCCGAGAGAATTGATATCAACTATAATATCACAAACAGTAAAAGAAGCAAATGGAAAACTAGACTCAGAATGTGAATTAGTAAAGAACAAGTAAAAAAAGGAACTGTTTTTTCATACAGGAATAACAGGAACAGTGCTTTGGACAAAACATTTTCAGACTGAACAGGATTGCTGTTACGAATCCTTTGATCAATCTTTAAATATAAAGAAGATTATGCAACTTGTACAGAAAGTTCCATTGGAGCAAATGGGAGAGAATTTACATCAATTACAATGATCTGAAATGCAAGGGAAACAAAGGGAAACCTAGACTCAATACAATGGGAAATAGAGAAGAACAAATATCCAAAATAATGGAATTTTCAGTAGGAAATAACTTGAAGATTTCTCTACCCAGTCACCCTTTCCACTGAATAGGACTGTTGTTAAGAACCCTTTCGTACAGTTTGAATATAAGGAAGATAATGAATTGTGTACAAAACTTCTTTGGAAGAAAATCCGAGAGAATTGATATCAACTATAATAACACAAACAGTAAAAGAAGCAAATGGAAAACTAGACTCAGAATGTGAATTAGTAAAGAACAAGTAAGAAAAGGTATTGTTTTTTCATACAGGAATAACAGGAACAGTGCTTTGGACAAAACATTTTCAGACTGAAAAGGATTGCTGTTACGAATCCTTTGATCAATCTTTAAATATAAAGAAGATTATGCAACTTGTACAGAAAGTTCCATTGGAGCAAATGGGAGAGAATTTACATCAATCACAATGATCTGAAATGCAAGGGAAACAAAGGGAAACCTAGACGCAATACAATGGGAAATAGAGAAGAACAAATATCCAAAATAATGGAATTTTCAGTAGGAAATAACTTGAAGATTTCTCTACCCAGTAACCCTTTCCACTGAATAGGACTGTTGTTAAGAACCCTTTCGTACAGTTTGAATATAAGGAAGATAATGAATTGTGTACAAAACTTCTTTGGAAGAAAATCCGAGAGAATTGATATCAACTATAATATCACAAACAGTAAAGGAAGCAAATGGAAAACTAGACTCAGAATGTGAATTAGTAAAGAACAAGTAAGAAAAGGTATTGTTTTTTCATACAGGAATAACAGGAACAGTGCTTTGGACAAAACATTTTCAGACTGAAAAGGATTGCTGTTACGAATCCTTTGATCAATCTTTAAATATAAAGAAGATTATGCAACTTAGACAGAAAGTTCCATTGGAGCAAATGGGAGAGAATTTACATCAATCACAATGATCTGAAATGCAAGGGAAACAAAGGGAAACCTAGACGCAATACAATGGGAAATAGAGAAGAACAAATATCCAAAATAATGGAATTTTCAATAGGAAATAACTTGAAGATTTCTCTACCCAGTCACCCTTTCCACTGAATAGGACTGTTGTTAAGAACCCTTTCGTACAGTTTGAATATAACGAAGATAATGAATTGTGTACAAAACTTCTTTTGAAGGAAATTCGAGAGAATTGATATCAACTATAATATCACAAACAGTAAAAGAAGCAAATGGAAAACTAGACTCAGAATGTGAATTAGTAAAGAACAAGTAAGAAAAGGAACTGTTTTTTCATACAGGAATAACAGGAACAGTGCTTTGGACAAAACATTTTCAGACTGAACAGGATTGCTGTTACGAATCCTTTGATCAATCTTTAAATATAAAGAAGATTATGCAACTTGTACAGAAAGTTCCATTGGAGCAAATGGGAGAGAATTTACATCAATTACAATGATCTGAAATGCAAGGGAAACAAAGGTAAACCTAGATTGAATACAATGGGAAATAGAGAAGAACAAATATCCAAAATAATGGAATTTTCAGTAGGAAATAACTTGAAGATTTCTCTACCCAGTCACCCTTTCCACTGAATAGGACTGTTGTTAAGAACCCTTTCGTACAGTTTGAATATAAGGAAGATAATGAATTGTGTACAAAACTTCTTTTGAAGGAAATCCGAGAGAATTGATATCAACTATAATATCACAACAGTAAAAGAAGCAAATGGAAAACGAGACTCAGAATGTGAATTAGTAAAGAACAAGTAAGAAAAGGAATTGTTTTTTCATACAGGAATAACAGGAACAGTGCTTTGGACAAAACATTTTCAGACTGAACAGGATTGCTGTTACGAATCCTTTGATCAATCTTTAAATATAAAGAAGATTATGCAACTTGGACAGAAAGTTCCATTGGAGCAAATGGGAGAGAATTTACATCAATCACAATGATCTGAAATGCAAGGGAAACATAGGGAAACCTAGACTGAATACAATGGGAAATAGAGAAGAACAAATATCCAAAATAATGGAATTTTCAGTAGGAAATAACTTGAAGATTTCTCTACCCAGTCACCCTTTCCACTGAATAGGACTGTTGTTAAGAACCCTTTCGTACAGTTTGAATATAAGGAAGATAATGAATTGTGTACAAAACTTCTTTTGAAGAAAATCCGAGACAATTGATATCAACTATAATATCACAAACAGTAAAGGAAGCAAATGGAAAACTAGACTCAGAATGTGAATTAGTAAAGAACAAGTAAGAAAAGGAACTGTTTTTTCATACAGGAATAACAGGAACAGTGCTTTGGACAAAACATTTTCAGACTGAACAGGATGGCTGTTACGAATCCTTTGATCAATCTTTAAATATAAAGAAGATTATGCAACTTGTACAGAAAGTTCCATTGGAGCAAATGGGAGAGAATTTCCATCAATTACAATGATCTGAAATGCAAGGGAAACAAAGGGAAACCTAGACTGAATACAATGGGAAATAGAGAAGAACAAATATCCAAAATAATGGAATTTTCAGTAGGAAATAACTTGAAGATTTCTCTACCCAGTCACCCTTTCCACTGAATAGGACTGTTGTTAAGAACCCTTTCGTACAGTTTGAATATAAGGAAGATAATGAATTGTGTACAAAACTTCTTTGGAAGAAAATCCGAGAGAATTGATATCAACTATAATATCACAAACAGTAAAAGAAGCAAATGGAAAACTAGACTCAGAATGTGAATTAGTAAAGAACAAGTAAGAAAAGGAATTGTTTTTTCATACAGGAATAACAGGAACAGTGCTTTGGACAAAACATTTTCAGACTGAAAAGGATTGCTGTTACGAATCCTTTGATCAATCTTTAAATATAAAGAAGATTATGCAACTTGTACAGAAAGTTCCATTGGAGCAAATGGGAGAGAATTTCCATCAATTACAATGATCTGAAATGCAAGGGAAACATAGGGAAACCTAGACTCAATACAATGGGAAATAGAGAAGAACAAATATCCAAAATAATGGAATTTTCAGTAGGAAATAACTTGAAGATTTCTCTACCCAGTCACCCTTTCTACTGAATAGGACTGTTGTTAAGAACCCTTTCGTACAGTTTGAATATAAGGAAGATAATGAATTGTGTACAAAACTTCTTTGGAAGAAAATCCGAGAGAATTGATATCAACTATAATATCACAAACAGTAAAAGAAGCAAATGGAAAACTAGACTCAGAATGTGAATTAGTAAAGAACAAGTAAGAAAAGGAATTGTTTTTTCAAAAAGGAATAACAGGAACAGTGCTTTGGACAAAACATTTTCAGACTGAAAAGGATTGCTGTTACGAATCCTTTGATCAATCTTTAAATATAAAGAAGATTATGCAACTTGTACAGAAAGTTCCATTGGAGCAAATGGGAGAGAATTTACATCAATCACAATGATCTGAAATGCAAGGGAAACAAAGGGAAACCTAGACGCAATACAATGGGAAATAGAGAAGAACAAATATCCAAAATAATGGAATTTTCAATAGGAAATAACTTGAAGATTTCTCTACCCAGTCACCCTTTCCACTGAATAGGACTGTTGTTAAGAACCCTTTCGTACAGTTTGAATATAAGGAAGATAATGAATTGTGTACAAAACTTTTGAAGAAAATCCGAGAGAATTGATATCAACTATAATATCACAAACAGTAAAGGAAGCAAATCGAAAACTAGACTCAGAATGTGAATTAGTAAAGAACAAGTAAGAAAAGGAACTGTTTTTTCATACAGGAATAACAGGAACAGTGCTTTGGACAAAACATTTTCAGACTGAACAGGATGGCTGTTACGAATCCTTTGATCAATCTTTAAATATAAAGAAGATTATGCAACTTGTACAGAAAGTTCCATTGGAGCAAATGGGAGAGAATTTACATCAATTACAATGATCTGAAATGCAAGGGAAACAAAGGGAAACCTAGACTCACTACAATGGGAAATAGAGAAGAACAAATATCCAAAATAATGGAATTTTCAGTAGGAAATAACTTGAAGATTTCTCTACCCAGTCACCCTTTCCACTGAATAGGGCTGTTGTTAAGAACCCTTTCGTACAGTTTGAATATAAGGAAGATAATGAATTGTGTACAAAACTTCTTTTGAAGGAAATCCGAGAGAATTGATATCAACTATAATATCACAAACAGTAAAAGAAGCAAATGGAAAACTAGACTCAGAATGTGAATTAGTAAAGAACAAGTAAGAAAAGGAACTGTTTTTTCATACAGGAATAACAGGAACAGTGCTTTGGACAAAACATTTTCAGACTGAAAAGGATTGCTGTTACGAATCCTTTGATCAATCTTTAAATATAAAGAAGATTATGCAACTTGTACAGAAAGTTCCATTGGAGCAAATGGGAGAGAATTTACATCAATCACAATGATCTGAAATGCAAGGGAAACAAAGGGAAACCTAGACGCAATACAATGGGAAATAGAGAAGAACAAATATCCAAAATAATGGAATTTTCAATAGGAAATAACTTGAAGATTTCTCTACCCAGTCACCCTTTCCACTGAATAGGACTGTTGTTAAGAACCCTTTCGTACAGTTTGAATATAACAAAGATAATGAATTGTGTACAAAACTTCTTTTGAAGGAAATCCGAGAGAATTGATATCAACTATAATATCACAAACAGTAAAAGAAGCAAATGGAAAACTAGACTCAGAATGTGAATTAGTAAAGAACAAGTAAAAAAAGGAACTGTTTTTTCATACAGGAATAACAGGAACAGTGCTTTGGACAAAACATTTTCAGACTGAACAGGATTGCTGTTACGAATCCTTTGATCAATCTTTAAATATAAAGAAGATTATGCAACTTGTACAGAAAGTTCCATTGGAGCAAATGGGAGAGAATTTACATCAATTACAATGATCTGAAATGCAAGGGAAACAAAGGGAAACCTAGACTGAATACAATGGGAAATAGAGAAGAACAAATATCCAAAATAATGGAATTTTCAGTAGGAAATAACTTGAAGATTTCTCTACCCAGTCACCCTTTCCACTGAATAGGACTGTTGTTAAGAACCCTTTCGTACAGTTTGAATATAAGGAAGATAATGAATTGTGTACAAAACTTCTTTTGAAGAAAATCCGAGAGAATTGATATCAACTATAATATCACAAACAGTAAAGGAAGCAAATGGAAAACTAGACTCAGAATGTGAATTAGTAAAGAACAAGTAAGAAAAGGAACTGTTTTTTCATACAGGAATAACAGGAACAGTGCTTTGGACAAAACATTTTCAGACTGAACAGGATGGCTGTTACGAATCCTTTGATCAATCTTTAAATATAAAGAAGATTATGCAACTTGTACAGAAAGTTCCATTGGAGCAAATGGGAGAGAATTTACATCAATTACAATGATCTGAAATGCAAGGGAAACAAAGGGAAACCTAGACTGAATACAATGGGAAATAGAGAAGAACAAATATCCAAAATAATGGAATTTTCAGTAGGAAATAACTTGAAGATTTCTCTACCCAGTCACCCTTTCCACTGAATAGGACTGTTGTTAAGAACCCTTTCGTACAGTTTGAATATAAGGAAGATAATGAATTGTGTACAAAACTTCTTTGGAAGAAAATCCGAGAGAATTGATATCAACTATAATAACACAAACAGTAAAAGAAGCAAATGGAAAACTAGACTCAGAATGTGAATTAGTAAAGAACAAGTAAGAAAAGGTATTGTTTTTTCATACAGGAATAACAGGAACAGTGCTTTGGACAAAACATTTTCAGACTGAAAAGGATTGCTGTTACGAATCCTTTGATCAATCTTTAAATATAAAGAAGATTATGCAACTTGTACAGAAAGTTCCATTGGAGCAAATGGGAGAGAATTTACATCAATCACAATGATCTGAAATGCAAGGGAAACAAAGGGAAACCTAGACGCAATACAATGGGAAATAGAGAAGAACAAATATCCAAAATAATGGAATTTTCAGTAGGAAATAACTTGAAGATTTCTCTACCCAGTAACCCTTTCCACTGAATAGGACTGTTGTTAAGAACCCTTTCGTACAGTTTGAATATAAGGAAGATAATGAATTGTGTACAAAACTTCTTTGGAAGAAAATCCGAGAGAATTGATATCAACTATAATATCACAAACAGTAAAGGAAGCAAATGGAAAACTAGACTCAGAATGTGAATTAGTAAAGAACAAGTAAGAAAAGGTATTGTTTTTTCATACAGGAATAACAGGAACAGTGCTTTGGACAAAACATTTTCAGACTGAAAAGGATTGCTGTTACGAATCCTTTGATCAATCTTTAAATATAAAGAAGATTATGCAACTTAGTACAGAAAGTTCCATTGGAGCAAATGGGAGAGAATTTACATCAATCACAATGATCTGAAATGCAAGGGAAACAAAGGGAAACCTAGACGCAATACAATGGGAAATAGAGAAGAACAAATATCCAAAATAATGGAATTTTCAATAGGAAATAACTTGAAGATTTCTCTACCCAGTCACCCTTTCCACTGAATAGGACTGTTGTTAAGAACCCTTTCGTACAGTTTGAATATAACGAAGATAATGAATTGTGTACAAAACTTCTTTTGAAGGAAATTCGAGAGAATTGATATCAACTATAATATCACAAACAGTAAAAGAAGCAAATGGAAAACTAGACTCAGAATGTGAATTAGTAAAGAACAAGTAAGAAAAGGAACTGTTTTTTCATACAGGAATAACAGGAACAGTGCTTTGGACAAAACATTTTCAGACTGAACAGGATTGCTGTTACGAATCCTTTGATCAATCTTTAAATATAAAGAAGATTATGCAACTTGTACAGAAAGTTCCATTGGAGCAAATGGGAGAGAATTTACATCAATTACAATGATCTGAAATGCAAGGGAAACAAAGGTAAACCTAGATTGAATACAATGGGAAATAGAGAAGAACAAATATCCAAAATAATGGAATTTTCAGTAGGAAATAACTTGAAGATTTCTCTACCCAGTCACCCTTTCCACTGAATAGGACTGTTGTTAAGAACCCTTTCGTACAGTTTGAATATAAGGAAGATAATGAATTGTGTACAAAACTTCTTTTGAAGGAAATCCGAGAGAATTGATATCAACTATAATATCACAACAGTAAAAGAAGCAAATGGAAAACGAGACTCAGAATGTGAATTAGTAAAGAACAAGTAAGAAAAGGAATTGTTTTTTCATACAGGAATAACAGGAACAGTGCTTTGGACAAAACATTTTCAGACTGAACAGGATTGCTGTTACGAATCCTTTGATCAATCTTTAAATATAAAGAAGATTATGCAACTTGGACAGAAAGTTCCATTGGAGCAAATGGGAGAGAATTTACATCAATCACAATGATCTGAAATGCAAGGGAAACATAGGGAAACCTAGACTGAATACAATGGGAAATAGAGAAGAACAAATATCCAAAATAATGGAATTTTCAGTAGGAAATAACTTGAAGATTTCTCTACCCAGTCACCCTTTCCACTGAATAGGACTGTTGTTAAGAACCCTTTCGTACAGTTTGAATATAAGGAAGATAATGAATTGTGTACAAAACTTCTTTTGAAGAAAATCCGAGAGAATTGATATCAACTATAATATCACAAACAGTAAAGGAAGCAAATGGAAAACTAGACTCAGAATGTGAATTAGTAAAGAACAAGTAAGAAAAGGAACTGTTTTTTCATACAGGAATAACAGGAACAGTGCTTTGGACAAAACATTTTCAGACTGAACAGGATGGCTGTTACGAATCCTTTGATCAATCTTTAAATATAAAGAAGATTATGCAACTTGTACAGAAAGTTCCATTGGAGCAAATGGGAGAGAATTTACATCAATTACAATGATCTGAAATGCAAGGGAAACAAAGGGAAACCTAGACTGAATACAATGGGAAATAGAGAAGAACAAATATCCAAAATAATGGAATTTTCAGTAGGAAATAACTTGAAGATTTCTCTACCCAGTCACCCTTTCCACTGAATAGGACTGTTGTTAAGAACCCTTTCGTACAGTTTGAATATAAGGAAGATAATGAATTGTGTACAAAACTTCTTTGGAAGAAAATCCGAGAGAATTGATATCAACTATAATATCACAAACAGTAAAAGAAGCAAATGGAAAACTAGACTCAGAATGTGAATTAGTAAAGAACAAGTAAAAAAAGGAACTGTTTTTTCATACAGGAATAACAGGAACAGTGCTTTGGACAAAACATTTTCAGACTGAACAGGATTGCTGTTACGAATCCTTTGATCAATCTTTAAATATAAAGAAGATTATGCAACTTGTACAGAAAGTTCCATTGGAGCAAATGGGAGAGAATTTCCATCAATTACAATGATCTGAAATGCAAGGGAAACATAGGGAAACCTAGACTCAATACAATGGGAAATAGAGAAGAACAAATATCCAAAATAATGGAATTTTCAGTAGGAAATAACTTGAAGATTTCTCTACCCAGTCACCCTTTCTACTGAATAGGACTGTTGTTAAGAACCCTTTCGTACAGTTTGAATATAAGGAAGATAATGAATTGTGTACAAAACTTCTTTGGAAGAAAATCCGAGAGAATTGATATCAACTATAATATCACAAACAGTAAAAGAAGCAAATGGAAAACTAGACTCAGAATGTGAATTAGTAAAGAACAAGTAAGAAAAGGAATTGTTTTTTCAAAAAGGAATAACAGGAACAGTGCTTTGGACAAAACATTTTCAGACTGAAAAGGATTGCTGTTACGAATCCTTTGATCAATCTTTAAATATAAAGAAGATTATGCAACTTGTACAGAAAGTTCCATTGGAGCAAATGGGAGAGAATTTACATCAATCACAATGATCTGAAATGCAAGGGAAACAAAGGGAAACCTAGACGCAATACAATGGGAAATAGAGAAGAACAAATATCCAAAATAATGGAATTTTCAATAGGAAATAACTTGAAGATTTCTCTACCCAGTCACCCTTTCCACTGAATAGGACTGTTGTTAAGAACCCTTTCGTACAGTTTGAATATAAGGAAGATAATGAATTGTGTACAAAACTTCTTGAAGGAAATCCGAGAGAATTGATATCAACTATAATATCACAAACAGTAAAGGAAGCAAATGGAAAACTAGACTCAGAATGTGAATTAGTAAAGAACAAGTAAGAAAAGGAACTGTTTTTTCATACAGGAATAACAGGAACAGTGCTTTGGACAAAACATTTTCAGACTGAACAGGATGGCTGTTACGAATCCTTTGATCAATCTTTAAATATAAAGAAGATTATGCAACTTGTACAGAAAGTTCCATTGGAGCAAATGGGAGAGAATTTACATCAATTACAATGATCTGAAATGCAAGGGAAACAAAGGTAAACCTAGATTGAATACAATGGGAAATAGAGAAGAACAAATATCCAAAATAATGGAATTTTCAGTAGGAAATAACTTGAAGATTTCTCTACCCAGTCACCCTTTCCACTGAATAGGACTGTTGTTAAGAACCCTTTCGTACAGTTTGAATATAAGGAAGATAATGAATTGTGTACAAAACTTCTTTTGAAGGAAATCCGAGAGAATTGATATCAACTATAATATCACAAACAGTAAAAGAAGCAAATGGAAAACGAGACTCAGAATGTGAATTAGTAAAGAACAAGTAAGAAAAGGAATTGTTTTTTCATACAGGAATAACAGGAACAGTGCTTTGGACAAAACATTTTCAGACTGAACAGGATTGCTGTTACGAATCCTTTGATCAATCTTTAAATATAAAGAAGATTATGCAACTTGGACAGAAAGTTCCATTGGAGCAAATGGGAGAGAATTTACATCAATCACAATGATCTGAAATGCAAGGGAAACATAGGGAAACCTAGACTGAATACAATGGGAAATAGAGAAGAACAAATATCCAAAATAATGGAATTTTCAGTAGGAAATAACTTGAAGATTTCTCTACCCAGTCACCCTTTCCACTGAATAGGACTGTTGTTAAGAACCCTTTCGTACAGTTTGAATATAAGGAAGATAATGAATTGTGTACAAAACTTCTTTTGAAGAAAATCCGAGAGAATTGATATCAACTATAATATCACAAACAGTAAAGGAAGCAAATGGAAAACTAGACTCAGAATGTGAATTAGTAAAGAACAAGTAAGAAAAGGAACTGTTTTTTCATACAGGAATAACAGGAACAGTGCTTTGGACAAAACATTTTCAGACTGAACAGGATGGCTGTTACGAATCCTTTGATCAATCTTTAAATATAAAGAAGATTATGCAACTTGTACAGAAAGTTCCATTGGAGCAAATGGGAGAGAATTTACATCAATTACAATGATCTGAAATGCAAGGGAAACAAAGGGAAACCTAGACTGAATACAATGGGAAATAGAGAAGAACAAATATCCAAAATAATGGAATTTTCAGTAGGAAATAACTTGAAGATTTCTCTACCCAGTCACCCTTTCCACTGAATAGGACTGTTGTTAAGAACCCTTTCGTACAGTTTGAATATAAGGAAGATAATGAATTGTGTACAAAACTTCTTTGGAAGAAAATCCGAGAGAATTGATATCAACTATAATATCACAAACAGTAAAAGAAGCAAATGGAAAACTAGACTCAGAATGTGAATTAGTAAAGAACAAGTAAGAAAAGGAATTGTTTTTTCATACAGGAATAACAGGAACAGTGCTTTGGACAAAACATTTTCATACTGAAAAGGATTGCTGTTACGAATCCTTTGATCAATCTTTAAATATAAAGAAGATTATGCAACTTGTACAGAAAGTTCCATTGGAGCAAATGGGAGAGAATTTACATCAATTACAATGATCTGAAATGCAAGGGAAACAAAGGTAAACCTAGATTGAATACAATGGGAAATAGAGAAGAACAAATATCCAAAATAATGGAATTTTCAGTAGGAAATAACTTGAAGATTTCTCTACCCAGTCACCCTTTCCACTGAATAGGACTGTTGTTAAGAACCCTTTCGTACAGTTTGAATATAAGGAAGATAATGAATTGTGTACAAAACTTCTTTTGAAGGAAATCCGAGAGAATTGATATCAACTATAATATCACAAACAGTAAAAGAAGCAAATGGAAAACGAGACTCAGAATGTGAATTAGTAAAGAACAAGTAAGAAAAGGAATTGTTTTTTCATACAGGAATAACAGGAACAGTGCTTTGGACAAAACATTTTCAGACTGAACAGGATTGCTGTTACGAATCCTTTGATCAATCTTTAAATATAAAGAAGATTATGCAACTTGGACAGAAAGTTCCATTGGAGCAAATGGGAGAGAATTTACATCAATCACAATGATCTGAAATGCAAGGGAAACATAGGGAAACCTAGACTGAATACAATGGGAAATAGAGAAGAACAAATATCCAAAATAATGGAATTTTCAGTAGGAAATAACTTGAAGATTTCTCTACCCAGTCACCCTTTCCACTGAATAGGACTGTTGTTAAGAACCCTTTCGTACAGTTTGAATATAAGGAAGATAATGAATTGTGTACAAAACTTCTTGAAGGAAATCCGAGAGAATTGATATCAACTATAATATCACAAACAGTAAAGGAAGCAAATGGAAAACTAGACTCAGAATGTGAATTAGTAAAGAACAAGTAAGAAAAGGAACTGTTTTTTCATACAGTAATAACAGGAACAGTGCTTTGGACAAAACATTTTCAGACTGAACAGGATGGCTGTTACGAATCCTTTGATCAATCTTTAAATATAAAGAAGATTATGCAACTTGTACAGAAAGTTCCATTGGAGCAAATGGGAGAGAATTTACATCAATTACAATGATCTGAAATGCAAGGGAAACAAAGGGAAACCTAGACTGAATACAATGGGAAATAGAGAAGAACAAATATCCAAAATAATGGAATTTTCAGTAGGAAATAACTTGAAGATTTCTCTACCCAGTAACCCTTTCCACTGAATAGGACTGTTGTTAAGAACCCTTTCGTACAGTTTGAATATAAGGAAGATAATGAATTGTGTACAAAACTTCTTTGGAAGAAAATCCGAGAGAATTGATATCAACTATAATATCACAAACAGTAAAAGAAGCAAATGCAAAACTAGACTCAGAATGTGAATTAGTAAAGAACAAGTAAGAAAAGGTATTGTTTTTTCATACAGGAATAACAGGAACAGTGCTTTGGACAAAACATTTTCAGACTGAAAAGGATTGCTGTTACGAATCCTTTGATCAATCTTTAAATATAAAGAAGATTATGCAACTTGTACAGAAAGTTCCATTGGAGCAAATGGGAGAGAATTTACATCAATTACAATGATCTGAAATGCAAGGGAAACAAAGGGAAACCTAGACTGAATACAATGGGAAATAGAGAAGAACAAATATCCAAAATAATGGAATTTTCAGTAGGAAATAACTTGAAGATTTCTCTACCCAGTCACCCTTTCCACTGAATAGGACTGTTGTTAAGAACCCTTTCGTACAGTTTGAATATAAGGAAGATAATGAATTGTGTACAAAACTTCTTTTGAAGAAAATCCGAGAGAATTGATATCAACTATAATATCACAAACAGTAAAAGAAGCAAATGGAAAACTAGACTCAGAATGTGAATTAGTAAAGAACAAGTAAGAAAAGGAATTGTTTTTTCAAAAAGGAATAACAGGAACAGTGCTTTGGACAAAACATTTTCAGACTGAAAAGGATTGCTGTTACGAATCCTTTGATCAATCTTTAAATATAAAGAAGATTATGCAACTTGTACAGAAAGTTCCATTGGAGCAAATGGGAGAGAATTTACATCAATCACAATGATCTGAAATGCAAGGGAAACAAAGGGAAACCTAGACGCAATACAATGGGAAATAGAGAAGAACAAATATCCAAAATAATGGAATTTTCAATAGGAAATAACTTGAAGATTTCTCTACTCAGTCACCCTTTCCACTGAATAGGACTGTTGTTAAGAACCCTTTCGTACAGTTTGAATATAATGAAGATAATGAATTGTGTACAAAACTTCTTTTGAAGGAAATCTGAGAGAATTGATATCAACTATAATATCACAAACAGTAAAAGAAGCAAATGGAAAACTAGACTCAGAATGTGAATTAGTAAAGAACAAGTAAAAAAAGGAACTGTTTTTTCATACAGGAATAACAGGAACAGTGCTTTGGACAAAACATTTTCAGACTGAACAGGATTGCTGTTACGAATCCTTTGATCAATCTTTAAATATAAAGAAGATTATGCAACTTGTACAGAAAGTTCCATTGGAGCAAATGGGAGAGAATTTACATCAATTACAATGATCTGAAATGCAAGGGAAACAAAGGTAAACCTAGACTGAATACAATGGGAAATAGAGAAGAACAAATATCCAAAATAATGGAATTTTCAGTAGGAAATAACTTGAAGATTTCTCTACCCAGTCACCCTTTCCACTGAATAGGACTGTTGTTAAGAACCCTTTCGTACAGTTTGAATATAAGGAAGATAATGAATTGTGTACAAAACTTCTTTTGAAGGAAATCCGAGAGAATTGATATCAACTATAATATCACAAACAGTAAAAGAAGCAAATGGAAAACTAGACTCAGAATGTGAATTAGTAAAGAACAAGTAAAAAAAGGAACTGTTTTTTCATACAGGAATAACAGGAACAGTGCTTTGGACAAAACATTTTCATACTGAAAAGGATTGCTGTTACGAATCCTTTGATCAATCTTTAAATATAAAGAAGATTATGCAACTTGTACAGAAAGTTCCATTGGAGCAAATGGGAGAGAATTTACATCAATTACAATGATCTGAAATGCAAGGGAAACAAAGGTAAACCTAGACTGAATACAATGGGAAATAGAGAAGAACAAATATCCAAAATAATGGAATTTTCAGTAGGAAATAACTTGAAGATTTCTCTACCCAGTCACCCTTTCCACTGAATAGGACTGTTGTTAAGAACCCTTTCGTACAGTTTGAATATAAGGAAGATAATGAATTGTGTACAAAACTTCTTTTGAAGGAAATCCGAGAGAATTGATATCAACTATAATATCACAAACAGTAAAAGAAGCAAATGGAAAACTAGACTCAGAATGTGAATTAGTAAAGAACAAGTAAAAAAAGGAACTGTTTTTTCATACAGGAATAACAGGAACAGTGCTTTGGACAAAACATTTTCATACTGAAAAGGATTGCTGTTACGAATCCTTTGATCAATCTTTAAATATAAAGAAGATTATGCAACTTGTACAGAAAGTTCCATTGGAGCAAATGGGAGAGAATTTCCATCAATTACAATGATCTGAAATGCAAGGGAAACATAGGGAAACCTAGACTCAATACAATGGGAAATAGAGAAGAACAAATATCCAAAATAATGGAATTTTCAGTAGGAAATAACTTGAAGATTTCTCTACCCAGTAACCCTTTCCACTGAATAGGACTGTTGTTAAGAACCCTTTCGTACAGTTTGAATATAAGGAAGATAATGAATTGTGTACAAAACTTCTTTGGAAGAAAATCCGAGAGAATTGATATCAACTATAATATCACAAACAGTAAAGGAAGCAAATGGAAAACTAGACTCAGAATGTGAATTAGTAAAGAACAAGTAAGAAAAGGAACTGTTTTTTCATACAGGAATAACAGGAACAGTGCTTTGGACAAAACATTTTCAGACTGAACAGGATGGCTGTTACGAATCCTTTGATCAATCTTTAAATATAAAGAAGATTATGCAACTTGTACAGAAAGTTCCATTGGAGCAAATGGGAGAGAATTTACATCAATTACAATGATCTGAAATGCAAGGGAAACAAAGGGAAACCTAGACTGAATACAATGGGAAATAGAGAAGAACAAATATCCAAAATAATGGAATTTTCAGTAGGAAATAACTTGAAGATTTCTCTACCCAGTAACCCTTTCCACTGAATAGGACTGTTGTTAAGAACCCTTTCGTACAGTTTGAATATAAGGAAGATAATGAATTGTGTACAAAACTTCTTTGGAAGAAAATCCGAGAGAATTGATATCAACTATAATATCACAAACAGTAAAAGAAGCAAATGCAAAACTAGACTCAGAATGTGAATTAGTAAAGAACAAGTAAGAAAAGGTATTGTTTTTTCATACAGGAATAACAGGAACAGTGCTTTGGACAAAACATTTTCAGACTGAAAAGGATTGCTGTTACGAATCCTTTGATCAATCTTTAAATATAAAGAAGATTATGCAACTTGTACAGAAAGTTCCATTGGAGCAAATGGGAGAGAATTTACATCAATTACAATGATCTGAAATGCAAGGGAAACAAAGGGAAACCTAGACTCAATACAATCGGAAATAGAGAAGAACAAATATCCAAAATAATGGAATTTTCAGTAGGAAATAACTTGAAGATTTCTCTACCCAGTCACCCTTTCCACTGAATAGGACTGTTGTTAAGAACCCTTTCGTACAGTTTGAATATAAGGAAGATAATGAATTGTGTACAAAACTTCTTTTGAAGAAAATCCGAGAGAATTGATATCAACTATAATATCACAAACAGTAAAAGAAGCAAATGGAAAACTAGACTCAGAATGTGAATTAGTAAAGAACAAGTAAGAAAAGGAATTGTTTTTTCAAAAAGGAATAACAGGAACAGTGCTTTGGACAAAACATTTTCAGACTGAAAAGGATTGCTGTTACGAATCCTTTGATCAATCTTTAAATATAAAGAAGATTATGCAACTTGTACAGAAAGTTCCATTGGAGCAAATGGGAGAGAATTTACATCAATCACAATGATCTGAAATGCAAGGGAAACAAAGGGAAACCTAGACGCAATACAATGGGAAATAGAGAAGAACAAATATCCAAAATAATGGAATTTTCAATAGGAAATAACTTGAAGATTTCTCTACCCAGTCACCCTTTCCACTGAATAGGACTGTTGTTAAGAACCCTTTCGTACAGTTTGAATATAAGGAAGATAATGAATTGTGTACAAAACTTCTTTTGAAGGAAATCTGAGAGAATTGATATCAACTATAATATCACAAACAGTAAAAGAAGCAAATGGAAAACTAGACTCAGAATGTGAATTAGTAAAGAACAAGTAAAAAAAGGAACTGTTTTTTCATACAGGAATAACAGGAACAGTGCTTTGGACAAAACATTTTCAGACTGAACAGGATTGCTGTTACGAATCCTTTGATCAATCTTTAAATATAAAGAAGATTATGCAACTTGTACAGAAAGTTCCATTGGAGCAAATGGGAGAGAATTTACATCAATTACAATGATCTGAAATGCAAGGGAAACAAAGGTAAACCTAGACTGAATACAATGGGAAATAGAGAAGAACAAATATCCAAAATAATGGAATTTTCAGTAGGAAATAACTTGAAGATTTCTCTACCCAGTCACACTTTCCACTGAATAGGACTGTTGTTAAGAACCCTTTCGTACAGTTTGAATATAAGGAAGATAATGAATTGTGTACAAAACTTCTTTTGAAGGAAATCCGAGAGAATTGATATCAACTATAATATCACAAACAGTAAAAGAAGCAAATGGAAAACTAGACTCAGAATGTGAATTAGTAAAGAACAAGTAAAAAAAGGAACTGTTTTTTCATACAGGAATAACAGGAACAGTGCTTTGGACAAAACATTTTCATACTGAAAAGGATTGCTGTTACGAATCCTTTGATCAATCTTTAAATATAAAGAAGATTATGCAACTTGTACAGAAAGTTCCATTGGAGCAAATGGGAGAGAATTTCCATCAATTACAATGATCTGAAATGCAAGGGAAACATAGGGAAACCTAGACTCAATACAATGGGAAATAGAGAAGAACAAATATCCAAAATAATGGAATTTTCAGTAGGAAATAACTTGAAGATTTCTCTACCCAGTCACCCTTTCCACTGAATAGGACTGTTGTTAAGAACCCTTTCGTACAGTTTGAATATAATGAAGATAATGAATTGTGTACAAAACTTCTTTTGAAGGAAATCTGAGAGAATTGATATCAACTATAATATCACAAACAGTAAAAGAAGCAAATGGAAAACTAGACTCAGAATGTGAATTAGTAAAGAACAAGTAAAAAAAGGAACTGTTTTTTCATACAGGAATAACAGGAACAGTGCTTTGGACAAAACATTTTCAGACTGAACAGGATGGCTGTTACGAATCCTTTGATCAATCTTTAAATATAAAGAAGATTATGCAACTTGTACAGAAAGTTCCATTGGAGCAAATGGGAGAGAATTTACATCAATCACAATGATCTGAAATGCAAGGGAAACAAAGGTAAACCTAGACTGAATACAATGGGAAATAGAGAAGAACAAATATCCAAAATAATGGAATTTTCAGTAGGAAATAACTTGAAGATTTCTCTACCCAGTCACCCTTTCCACTGAATAGGACTGTTGTTAAGAACCCTTTCGTACAGTTTGAATATAAGGAAGATAATGAATTGTGTACAAAACTTCTTTTGAAGGAAATCCGAGAGAATTGATATCAACTATAATATCACAAACAGTAAAAGAAGCAAATGGAAAACTAGACTCAGAATGTGAATTAGTAAAAAACAAGTAAAAAAAGGAACTGTTTTTTCATACAGGAATAACAGGAACAGTGCTTTGGACAAAACATTTTCATACTGAAAAGGATTGCTGTTACGAATCCTTTGATCAATCTTTAAATATAAAGAAGATTATGCAACTTGTACAGAAAGTTCCATTGGAGCAAATGGGAGAGAATTTCCATCAATTACAATGATCTGAAATGCAAGGGAAACATAGGGAAACCTAGACTCAATACAATGGGAAATAGAGAAGAACAAATATCCAAAATAATGGAATTTTCAGTAGGAAATAACTTGAAGATTTCTCTACCCAGTAACCCTTTCCACTGAATAGGACTGTTGTTAAGAACCCTTTCGTACAGTTTGAATATAAGGAAGATAATGAATTGTGTACAAAACTTCTTTGGAAGAAAATCCGAGAGAATTGATATCAACTATAATATCACAAACAGTAAAGGAAGCAAATGGAAAACTAGACTCAGAATGTGAATTAGTAAAGAACAAGTAAGAAAAGGAACTGTTTTTTCATACAGGAATAACAGGAACAGTGCTTTGGACAAAACATTTTCAGACTGAACAGGATGGCTGTTACGAATCCTTTGATCAATCTTTAAATATAAAGAAGATTATGCAACTTGTACAGAAAGTTCCATTGGAGCAAATGGGAGAGAATTTACATCAATTACAATGATCTGAAATGCAAGGGAAACAAAGGGAAACCTAGACTGAATACAATGGGAAATAGAGAAGAACAAATATCCAAAATAATGGAATTTTCAGTAGGAAATAATTTGAAGATTTCTCTACCCAGTAACCCTTTCCACTGAATAGGACTGTTGTTAAGAACCCTTTCGTACAGTTTGAATATAAGGAAGATAATGAATTGTGTACAAAACTTCTTTGGAAGAAAATCCGAGAGAATTGATATCAACTATAATATCACAAACAGTAAAAGAAGCAAATGCAAAACTAGACTCAGAATGTGAATTAGTAAAGAACAAGTAAGAAAAGGTATTGTTTTTTCATACAGGAATAACAGGAACAGTGCTTTGGACAAAACATTTTCAGACTGAAAAGGATTGCTGTTACGAATCCTTTGATCAATCTTTAAATATAAAGAAGATTATGCAACTTGTACAGAAAGTTCCATTGGAGCAAATGGGAGGGAATTTACATCAATTACAATGATCTGAAATGCAAGGGAAACAAAGGGAAACCTAGACTGAATACAATGGGAAATAGAGAAGAACAAATATCCAAAATAATGGAATTTTCAGTAGGAAATAACTTGAAGATTTCTCTACCCAGTCACCCTTTCCACTGAATAGGACTGTTGTTAAGAACCCTTTCGTACAGTTTGAATATAATGAAGATAATGAATTGTGTACAAAACTTCTTTTGAAGGAAATCTGAGAGAATTGATATCAACTATAATATCACAAACAGTAAAAGAAGCAAATGGAAAACTAGACTCAGAATGTGAATTAGTAAAGAACAAGTAAAAAAAGGAACTGTTTTTTCATACAGGAATAACAGGAACAGTGTTTTGGACAAAACATTTTCAGACTGAACAGGATTGCTGTTACGAATCCTTTGATCAATCTTTAAATATAAAGAAGATTATGCAACTTGTACAGAAAGTTCCATTGGAGCAAATGGGAGAGAATTTACATCAATTACAATGATCTGAAATGCAAGGGAAACAAAGGTAAACCTAGACTGAATACAATGGGAAATAGAGAAGAACAAATATCCAAAATAATGGAATTTTCAGTAGGAAATAACTTGAAGATTTCTCTACCCAGTCACCCTTTCCACTGAATAGGACTGTTGTTAAGAACCCTTTCGTACAGTTTGAATATAAGGAAGAAAATGAATTGTGTACAAAACTTCTTTTGAAGGAAATCCGAGAGAATTGATATCAACTAT
The DNA here is from genome assembly GCF_048593235.1 of Sminthopsis crassicaudata. Classification (NCBI taxonomy): domain Eukaryota; kingdom Metazoa; phylum Chordata; class Mammalia; order Dasyuromorphia; family Dasyuridae; genus Sminthopsis; species Sminthopsis crassicaudata. Next base: position 204,640,976 of record NC_133619.1, read on the forward strand.
AATATCACAAACAGTAAAAGAAGCAAATGGAAAACTAGACTCAGAATGTGAATTAGTAAAGAACAAGTAAAAAAAGGAACTGTTTTTTCATACAGGAATAACAGGAACAGTGCTTTGGACAAAACATTTTCAGACTGAAAAGGATTGCTGTTACGAATCCTTTGATCAATCTTTAAATATAAAGAAGATTATGCAACTTGTACAGAAAGTTCCATTGGAGCAAATGGGAGAGAATTTACATCAATTACAATGATCTGAAATGCAAGGGAAACAAAGGGAAACCTAGACGCAATACAATGGGAAATAGAGAAGAACAAATATCCAAAATAATGGAATTTTCAGTAGGAAATAACTTGAAGATTTCTCTACCCAGTCACCCTTTCCACTGAATAGGGCTGTTGTTAAGAACCCTTTCGTACAGTTTGAATATAAGGAAGATAATGAATTGTGTACAAAACTTCTTTTGAAGGAAATCCGAGAGAATTGATATCAACTATAATATCACAAACAGTAAAAGAAGCAAATGGAAAACTAGACTCAGAATGTGAATTAGTAAAGAACAAGTAAGAAAAGGAACTGTTTTTTTCATACAGGAATAACAGGAACAGTGCTTTGGACAAAACATTTTCAGACTGAACAGGATGGCTGTTACGAATCCTTTGATCAATCTTTAAATATAAAGAAGATTATGCAACTTGTACAGAAAGTTCCATTGGAGCAAATGGGAGAGAATTTACATCAATTACAATGATCTGAAATGCAAGGGAAACAAAGGGAAACCTAGACGCAATACAATGGGAAATAGAGAAGAACAAATATCCAAAATAATGGAATTTTCAGTAGGAAATAACTTGAAGATTTCTCTACCCAGTCACCCTTTCCACTGAATAGGGCTGTTGTTAAGAACCCTTTCGTACAGTTTGAATATAAGGAAGATAATGAATTGTGTACAAAACTTCTTTTGAAGGAAATCCGAGAGAATTGATATCAACTATAATATCACAAACAGTAAAAGAAGCAAATGGAAAACTAGACTCAGAATGTGAATTAGTAAAGAACAAGTAAGAAAAGGAACTGTTTTTTTCATACAGGAATAACAGGAACAGTGCTTTGGACAAAACATTTTCAGACTGAACAGGATGGCTGTTACGAATCCTTTGATCAATCTTTAAATATAAAGAAGATTATGCAACTTGTACAGAAAGTTCCATTGGAGCAAATGGGAGAGAATTTACATCAATTACAATGATCTGAAATGCAAGGGAAACAAAGGGAAACCTAGACTGAATACAATGGGAAATAGAGAAGAACAAATATCCAAAATAATGGAATTTTCAGTAGGAAATAACTTGAAGATTTCTCTACCCAGTAACCCTTTCCACTGAATAGGACTGTTGTTAAGAACCCTTTCGTACAGTTTGAATATAAGGAAGATAATGAATTGTGTACAAAACTTCTTTTGAAGGAAATCCGAGAGAATTGATATCAACTATAATATCACAAACAGTAAAAGAAGCAAATGCAAAACTAGACTCAGAATGTGAATTAGTAAAGAACAAGTAAGAAAAGGTATTGTTTTTTCATACAGGAATAACAGGAACAGTGCTTTGGACAAAACATTTTCAGACTGAAAAGGATTGCTGTTACGAATCCTTTGATCAATCTTTAAATATAAAGAAGATTATGCAACCTGTACAGAAAGTTCCATTGGAGCAAATGGGAGAGAATTTACATCAATTACAATGATCTGAAATGCAAGGGAAACAAAGGGAAACCTAGACTGAATACAATGGGAAATAGAGAAGAACAAATATCCAAAATAATGGAATTTTCAGTAGGAAATAACTTGAAGATTTCTCTACCCAGTCACCCTTTCCACTGAATAGGACTGTTGTTAAGAACCCTTTCGTACAGTTTGAATATAAGGAAGATAATGAATTGTGTACAAAACTTCTTTGGAAGAAAATCCGAGAGAATTGATATCAACTATAATATCACAAACAGTAAAAGAAGCAAATGCAAAACTAGACTCAGAATGTGAATTAGTAAAGAACAAGTAAGAAAAGGAATTGTTTTTTCAAAAAGGAATAACAGGAACAGTGCTTTGGACAAAACATTTTCAGACTGAAAAGGATTGCTGTTACGAATCCTTTGATCAATCTTTAAATATAAAGAAGATTATGCAACTTGTACAGAAAGTTCCATTGGAGCAAATGGGAGAGAATTTACATCAATTACAATGATCTGAAATGCAAGGGAAACAAAGGGAAACCTAGACTCAATACAATGGGAAATAGAGAAGAACAAATATCCAAAATAATGGAATTTTTAGTAGGAAATAACTTGAAGATTTCTCTACCCAGTCACCCTTTCCACTGAATAGGACTGTTGTTAAGAACCCTTTCGTACAGTTTGAATATAATGAAGATAATGAATTGTGTACAAAACTTCTTTTGAAGGAAATCTGAGAGAATTGATATCAACTATAATATCACAAACAGTAAAAGAAGCAAATGGAAAACTAGACTCAGAATGTGAATTAGTAAAGAACAAGTAAAAAAAGGAACTGTTTTTTCATACAGGAATAACAGGAACAGTGCTTTGGACAAAACATTTTCAGACTGAACAGGATTGCTGTTAAGAATCCTTTGATCAATCTTTAAATATAAAGAAGATTATGCAACTTGTACAGAAAGTTCCATTGGAGCAAATGGGAGAGAATTTCCATCAATTACAATGATCTGAAATGCAAGGGAAACATAGGGAAACCTAGACTCAATACAATGGGAAATAGAGAAGAACAAATATCCAAAATAATGGAATTTTCAGTAGGAAATAACTTGAAGATTTCTCTACCCAGTCACCCTTTCCACTGAATAGGACTGTTGTTAAGAACCCTTTCGTACAGTTTGAATATAAGGAAGATAATGAATTGTGTACAAAACTTTTGAAGAAAATCCGAGAGAATTGATATCAACTATAATATCACAAACAGTAAAGGAAGCAAATGGAAAACTAGACTCAGAATGTGAATTAGTAATGAACAAGTAAGAAAAGGAACTGTTTTTTCATACAGGAATAACAGGAACAGTGCTTTGGACAAAACATTTTCAGACTGAACAGGATGGCTGTTACGAATCCTTTGATCAATCTTTAAATATAAAGAAGATTATGCAACTTGTACAGAAAGTTCCATTGGAGCAAATGGGAGAGAATTTACATCAATTACAATGATCTGAAATGCAAGGGAAACAAAGGGAAACCTAGACTGAATACAATGGGAAATAGAGAAGAACAAATATCCAAAATAATGGAATTTTCAGTAGGAAATAACTTGAAGATTTCTCTACCCAGTCACCCTTTCCACTGAATAGGACTGTTGTTAAGAACCCTTTCGTACAGTTTGAATATAAGGAAGATAATGAATTGTGTACAAAACTTCTTTGGAAGAAAATCCGAGAGAATTGATATCAACTATAATATCACAAACAGTAAAAGAAGCAAATGGAAAACTAGACTCAGAATGTGAATTAGTAAAGAACAAGTAAGAAAAGGAATTGTTTTTTCAAAAAGGAATAACAGGAACAGTGCTTTGGACAAAACATTTTCAGACTGAAAAGGATTGCTGTTACGAATCCTTTGATCAATCTTTAAATATAAAGAAGATTATGCAACTTGTACAGAAAGTTCCATTGGAGCAAATGGGAGAGAATTTACATCAATCACAATGATCTGAAATGCAAGGGAAACAAAGGGAAACCTAGACGCAATACAATGGGAAATAGAGAAGAACAAATATCCAAAATAATGGAATTTTCAATAGGAAATAACTTGAAGATTTCTCTACCCAGTCACCCTTTCCACTGAATAGGACTGTTGTTAAGAACCCTTTCGTACAGTTTGAATATAATGAAGATAATGAATTGTGTACAAAACTTCTTTTGAAGGAAATCTGAGAGAATTGATATCAACTATAATATCACAAACAGTAAAAGAAGCAAATGGAAAACTAGACTCAGAATGTGAATTAGTAAAGAACAAGTAAAAAAAGGAACTGTTTTTTCATACAGGAATAACAGGAACAGTGCTTTGGACAAAACATTTTCAGACTGAACAGGATTGCTGTTACGAATCCTTTGATCAATCTTTAAATATAAAGAAGATTATGCAACTTGTACAGAAAGTTCCATTGGAGCAAATGGGAGAGAATTTACATCAATTACAATGATCTGAAATGCAAGGAAACAAAGGTAAACCTAGACTGAATACAATGGGAAATAGAGAAGAACAAATATCCAAAATAATGGAATTTTCAGTAGGAAATAACTTGAAGATTTCTCTACCCAGTCACCCTTTCCACTGAATAGGACTGTTGTTAAGAACCCTTTCGTACAGTTTGAATATAAGGAAGATAATGAATTGTGTACAAAACTTCTTTTGAAGGAAATCCGAGAGAATTGATATCAACTATAATATCACAAACAGTAAAAGAAGCAAATGGAAAACTAGACTCAGAATGTGAATTAGTAAAGAACAAGTAAAAAAAGGAACTGTTTTTTCATACAGGAATAACAGGAACAGTGCTTTGGACAAAACATTTTCAGACTGAAAAGGATTGCTGTTACGAATCCTTTGATCAATCTTTAAATATAAAGAAGATTATGCAACTTGTACAGAAAGTTCCATTGGAGCAAAAGGGAGGGAATTTCCATCAATTACAATGATCTGAAATGCAAGGGAAACATAGGGAAACCTAGACTGAATACAATTTGAAATAGAGAAGAACAAATATCCAAAATAATGGAATTTTCAATAGGAAATAACTGGAAGATTTCTCTATCCAGTCACCCTTTCCACTGAATAGGACTGTTGTTAAGAACCCTTTCGTACAGTTTGAATATAAGGAAGATAATGAATTGTGTACAAAACTTCTTTGGAAGAAAATCCGAGAGAATTGATATCAACTATAATATCACAAACAGTAAAAAAAGCAAATGGAAAACTAGACTCAGAATGTGAATTAGTAAAGAACAAGTAAGAAAAGGTATTGTTTTTTCATACAGGAATAACAGGAACAGTGCTTTGGACAAAACATTTTCAGACTGAAAAGGATTGCTGTTACGAATCCTTTGATCAATCTTTAAATATAAAGAAGATTATGCAACTTGGACAGAAAGTTCCATTGGAGCAAATGGGAGAGAATTTACATCAATCACAATGATCTGAAATGCAAGGGAAACAAAGGGAAACCTAGATGCAATACAATGGGAAATAGAGAAGAACAAATATCCAAAATAATGGAATTTTCAATAGGAAATAACTTGAAGATTTCTCTACCCAGTCACCCTTTCCACTGAATAGGACTGTTGTTAAGAACCCTTTCGTACAGTTTGAATATAACGAAGATAATGAATTGTGTACAAAACTTCTTTTGAAGGAAATCCGAGAGAATTGATATCAACTATAATATCACAAACAGTAAAAGAAGCAAATGGAAAACTAGACTCAGAATGTGAATTAGTAAAGAACAAGTAAAAAAAGGAACTGTTTTTTCATACAGGAATAACAGGAACAGTGCTTTGGACAAAACATTTTCAGACTGAACAGGATTGCTGTTACGAATCCTTTGATCAATCTTTAAATATAAAGAAGATTATGCAACTTGTACAGAAAGTTCCATTGGAGTAAATGGGAGAGAATTTACATCAATTACAATGATCTGAAATGCAAGGGAAACAAAGGTAAACCTAGACTGAATACAATGGGAAATAGAGAAGAACAAATATCCAAAATAATGGAATTTTCAGTAGGAAATAACTTGAAGATTTCTCTACCCAGTCACCCTTTCCACTGAATAGGACTGTTGTTAAGAACCCTTTCGTACAGTTTGAATATAAGGAAGATAATGAATTGTGTACAAAACTTCTTTTGAAGGAAATCCGAGAGAATTGATATCAACTATAATATCACAAACAGTAAAAGAAGCAAATGGAAAACTAGACTCAGAATGTGAATTAGTAAAGAACAAGTAAAAAAAGGAACTGTTTTTTCATACAGGAATAACAGGAACAGTGCTTTGGACAAAACATTTTCAGACTGAAAAGGATTGCTGTTACGAATCCTTTGATCAATCTTTAAATATAAAGAAGATTATGCAACTTGTACAGAAAGTTCCATTGGAGCAAATGGGAGAGAATTTCCATCAATTACAATGATCTGAAATGCAAGGGAAACATAGGGAAACCTAGACTCAATACAATGGGAAATAGAGAAGAACAAATATCCAAAATAATGGAATTTTCAGTAGGAAATAACTTGAAGATTTCTCTACCCAGTAACCCTTTCCACTGAATAGGACTGTTGTTAAGAACCCTTTCGTACAGTTTGAATATAAGGAAGATAATGAATTGTGTACAAAACTTCTTTGGAAGAAAATCCGAGAGAATTGATATCAACTATAATATCACAAACAGTAAAGGAAGCAAATGGAAAACTAGACTCAGAATGTGAATTAGTAAAGAACAAGTAAGAAAAGGAACTGTTTTTTCATACAGGAATAACAGGAACAGTGCTTTGGACAAAACATTTTCAGACTGAACAGGATGGCTGTTACGAATCCTTTGATCAATCTTTAAATATAAAGAAGATTATGCAACTTGTACAGAAAGTTCCATTGGAGCAAATGGGAGAGAATTTACATCAATTACAATGATCTGAAATGCAAGGGAAACAAAGGGAAACCTAGACTGAATACAATGGGAAATAGAGAAGAACAAATATCCAAAATAATGGAATTTTCAGTAGGAAATAACTTGAAGATTTCTCTACCCAGTAACCCTTTCCACTGAATAGGACTGTTGTTAAGAACCCTTTCGTACAGTTTGAATATAAGGAAGATAATGAATTGTGTACAAAACTTCTTTGGAAGAAAATCCGAGAGAATTGATATCAACTATAATATCACAAACAGTAAAAGAAGCAAATGCAAAACTAGACTCAGAATGTGAATTAGTAAAGAACAAGTAAGAAAAGGTATTGTTTTTTCATACAGGAATAACAGGAACAGTGCTTTGGACAAAACATTTTCAGACTGAAAAGGATTGCTGTTACGAATCCTTTGATCAATCTTTAAATATAAAGAAGATTATGCAACTTGTACAGAAAGTTCCATTGGAGCAAATGGGAGAGAATTTACATCAATTACAATGATCTGAAATGCAAGGGAAACAAAGGGAAACCTAGACTGAATACAATGGGAAATAGAGAAGAACAAATATCCAAAATAATGGAATTTTCAGTAGGAAATAACTTGAAGATTTCTCTACCCAGTCACCCTTTCCACTGAATAGGACTGTTGTTAAGAACCCTTTCGTACAGTTTGAATATAATGAAGATAATGAATTGTGTACAAAACTTCTTTTGAAGGAAATCTGAGAGAATTGATATCAACTATAATATCACAAACAGTAAAAGAAGCAAATGGAAAACTAGACTCAGAATGTGAATTAGTAAAGAACAAGTAAAAAAAGGAACTGTTTTTTCATACAGGAATAACAGGAACAGTGCTTTGGACAAAACATTTTCAGACTGAACAGGATTGCTGTTACGAATCCTTTGATCAATCTTTAAATATAAAGAAGATTATGCAACTTGTACAGAAAGTTCCATTGGAGCAAATGGGAGAGAATTTACATCAATTACAATGATCTGAAATGCAAGGGAAACAAAGGGAAACCTAGACTGAATACAATGGGAAATAGAGAAGAACAAATATCCAAAATAATGGAATTTTCAGTAGGAAATAACTTGAAGATTTCTCTACCCAGTCACCCTTTCCACTGAATAGGACTGTTGTTAAGAACCCTTTCGTACAGTTTGAATATAAGGAAGATAATGAATTGTGTACAAAACTTCTTTGGAAGAAAATCCGAGAGAATTGATATCAACTATAATATCACAAACAGTAAAAGAAGCAAATGGAAAACTAGACTCAGAATGTGAATTAGTAAAGAACAAGTAAGAAAAGGAATTGTTTTTTCAAAAAGGAATAACAGGAACAGTGCTTTGGACAAAACATTTTCAGACTGAAAAGGATTGCTGTTACGAATCCTTTGATCAATCTTTAAATATAAAGAAGATTATGCAACTTGTACAGAAAGTTCCATTGGAGCAAATGGGAGAGAATTTACATCAATCACAATGATCTGAAATGCAAGGGAAACAAAGGGAAACCTAGACGCAATACAATGGGAAATAGAGAAGAACAAATATCCAAAATAATGGAATTTTCAATAGGAAATAACTTGAAGATTTCTCTACCCAGTCACCCTTTCCACTGAATAGGACTGTTGTTAAGAACCCTTTCGTACAGTTTGAATATAATGAAGATAATGAATTGTGTACAAAACTTCTTTTGAAGGAAATCTGAGAGAATTGATATCAACTATAATATCACAAACAGTAAAAGAAGCAAATGGAAAACTAGACTCAGAATGTGAATTAGTAAAGAACAAGTAAAAAAAGGAACTGTTTTTTCATACAGGAATAACAGGAACAGTGCTTTGGACAAAACATTTTCAGACTGAACAGGATTGCTGTTACGAATCCTTTGATCAATCTTTAAATATAAAGAAGATTATGCAACTTGTACAGAAAGTTCCATTGGAGCAAATGGGAGAGAATTTACATCAATTACAATGATCTGAAATGCAAGGAAACAAAGGGAAAACTAGACTCAATACAATGGGAAATAGAGAAGAACAAATATCCAAAATAATGGAATTTTCAGTAGGAAATAACTTGAAGATTTCTCTACCCAGTCACCCTTTCCACTGAATAGGACTGTTGTTAAGAACCCTTTCGTACAGTTTGAATATAAGGAAGATAATGAATTGTGTACAAAACTTCTTTTGAAGGAAATCCGAGAGAATTGATATCAACTATAATATCACAAACAGTAAAAGAAGCAAATGGAAAACTAGACTCAGAATGTGAATTAGTAAAGAACAAGTAAAAAAAGGAACTGTTTTTTCATACAGGAATAACAGGAACAGTGCTTTGGACAAAACATTTTCAGACTGAAAAGGATTGCTGTTACGAATCCTTTGATCAATCTTTAAATATAAAGAAGATTATGCAACTTGTACAGAAAGTTCCATTGGAGCAAAAGGGAGGGAATTTCCATCAATTACAATGATCTGAAATGCAAGGGAAACATAGGGAAACCTAGACTGAATACAATTTGAAATAGAGAAGAACAAATATCCAAAATAATGGAATTTTCAATAGGAAATAACTGGAAGATTTCTCTATCCAGTCACCCTTTCCACTGAATAGGACTGTTGTTAAGAACCCTTTCGTACAGTTTGAATATAAGGAAGATAATGAATTGTGTACAAAACTTCTTTGGAAGAAAATCCGAGAGAATTGATATCAACTATAATATCACAAACAGTAAAAAAAGCAAATGGAAAACTAGACTCAGAATGTGAATTAGTAAAGAACAAGTAAGAAAAGGTATTGTTTTTTCATACAGGAATAACAGGAACTGTGCTTTGGACAAAACATTTTCAGACTGAAAAGGATTGCTGTTACGAATCCTTTGATCAATCTTTAAATATAAAGAAGATTATGCAACTTGGACAGAAAGTTCCATTGGAGCAAATGGGAGAGAATATACATCAATCACAATGATCTGAAATGCAAGGGAAACAAAGGGAAACCTAGATGCAATACAATGGGAAATAGAGAAGAACAAATATCCAAAATAATGGAATTTTCAATAGGAAATAACTTGAAGATTTCTCTACCCAGTCACCCTTTCCACTGAATAGGACTGTTGTTAAGAACCCTTTCGTACAGTTTGAATATAACGAAGATAATGAATTGTGTACAAAACTTCTTTTGAAGGAAATCCGAGAGAATTGATATCAACTATAATATCACAAACAGTAAAAGAAGCAAATGGAAAACTAGACTCAGAATGTGAATTAGTAAAGAACAAGTAAAAAAAGGAACTGTTTTTTCATACAGGAATAACAGGAACAGTGCTTTGGACAAAACATTTTCAGACTGAACAGGATTGCTGTTACGAATCCTTTGATCAATCTTTAAATATAAAGAAGATTATGCAACTTGTACAGAAAGTTCCATTGGAGTAAATGGGAGAGAATTTACATCAATTACAATGATCTGAAATGCAAGGGAAACAAAGGTAAACCTAGACTGAATACAATGGGAAATAGAGAAGAACAAATATCCAAAATAATGGAATTTTCAGTAGGAAATAACTTGAAGATTTCTCTACCCAGTCACCCTTTCCACTGAATAGGACTGTTGTTAAGAACCCTTTCGTACAGTTTGAATATAAGGAAGATAATGAATTGTGTACAAAACTTCTTTTGAAGGAAATCCGAGAGAATTGATATCAACTATAATATCACAAACAGTAAAAGAAGCAAATGGAAAACTAGACTCAGAATGTGAATTAGTAAAGAACAAGTAAAAAAAGGAACTGTTTTTTCATACAGGAATAACAGGAACAGTGCTTTGGACAAAACATTTTCAGACTGAAAAGGATTGCTGTTACGAATCCTTTGATCAATCTTTAAATATAAAGAAGATTATGCAACTTGTACAGAAAGTTCCATTGGAGCAAATGGGAGAGAATTTACATCAATTACAATGATCTGAAATGCAAGGGAAACAAAGGGAAACCTAGACGCAATACAATGGGAAATAGAGAAGAACAAATATCCAAAATAATGGAATTTTCAGTAGGAAATAACTTGAAGATTTCTCTACCCAGTCACCCTTTCCACTGAATAGGGCTGTTGTTAAGAACCCTTTCGTACAGTTTGAATATAAGGAAGATAATGAATTGTGTACAAAACTTCTTTTGAAGGAAATCCGAGAGAATTGATATCAACTATAATATCACAAACAGTAAAAGAAGCAAATGGAAAACTAGACTCAGAATGTGAATTAGTAAAGAACAAGTAAAAAAAGGAACTGTTTTTTCATACAGGAATAACAGGAACAGTGCTTTGGACAAAACATTTTCAGACTGAACAGGATTGCTGTTACGAATCCTTTGATCAATCTTTAAATATAAAGAAGATTATGCAACTTGTACAGAAAGTTCCATTGGAGCAAATGGGAGAGAATTTACATCAATTACAATGATCTGAAATGCAAGGGAAACAAAGGGAAACCTAGACTGAATACAATGGGAAATAGAGAAGAACAAATATCCAAAATAATGGAATTTTCAGTAGGAAATAACTTGAAGATTTCTCTACCCAGTCACCCTTTCCACTGAATAGGGCTGTTGTTAAGAACCCTTTCGTACAGTTTGAATATAAGGAAGATAATGAATTGTGTACAAAACTTCTTTGGAAGAAAATCCGAGAGAATTGATATCAACTATAATATCACAAACAGTAAAAGAAGCAAATGGAAAACTAGACTCAGAATGTGAATTAGTAAAGAACAAGTAAGAAAAGGAATTGTTTTTTCAAAAAGGAATAACAGGAACAGTGCTTTGGACAAAACATTTTCAGACTGAAAAGGATTGCTGTTACGAATCCTTTGATCAATCTTTAAATATAAAGAAGATTATGCAACTTGTACAGAAAGTTCCATTGGAGCAAATGGGAGAGAATTTACATCAATCACAATGATCTGAAATGCAAGGGAAACAAAGGGAAACCTAGACGCAATACAATGGGAAATAGAGAAGAACAAATATCCAAAATAATGGAATTTTCAATAGGAAATAACTTGAAGATTTCTCTACCCAGTCACCCTTTCCACTGAATAGGACTGTTGTTAAGAACCCTTTCGTACAGTTTGAATATAATGAAGATAATGAATTGTGTACAAAACTTCTTTTGAAGGAAATCTGAGAGAATTGATATCAACTATAATATCACAAACAGTAAAAGAAGCAAATGGAAAACTAGACTCAGAATGTGAATTAGTAAAGAACAAGTAAAAAAAGGAACTGTTTTTTCATACAGGAATAACAGGAACAGTGCTTTGGACAAAACATTTTCAGACTGAACAGGATTGCTGTTACGAATCCTTTGATCAATCTTTAAATATAAAGAAGATTATGCAACTTGTACAGAAAGTTCCATTGGAGCAAATGGGAGGGAATTTACATCAATTACAATGATCTGAAATGCAAGGAAACAAAGGGAAAACTAGACTCAATACAATGGGAAATAGAGAAGAACAAATATCCAAAATAATGGAATTTTCAGTAGGAAATAACTTGAAGATTTCTCTACCCAGTCACCCTTTCCACTGAATAGGACTGTTGTTAAGAACCCTTTCGTACAGTTTGAATATAAGGAAGATAATGAATTGTGTACAAAACTTCTTTTGAAGGAAATCCGAGAGAATTGATATCAACTATAATATCACAAACAGTAAAAGAAGCAAATGGAAAACTAGACTCAGAATGTGAATTAGTAAAGAACAAGTAAAAAAAGGAACTGTTTTTTCATACAGGAATAACAGGAACAGTGCTTTGGACAAAACATTTTCAGACTGAAAAGGATTGCTGTTACGAATCCTTTGATCAATCTTTAAATATAAAGAAGATTATGCAACTTGTACAGAAAGTTCCATTGGAGCAAAAGGGAGGGAATTTCCATCAATTACAATGATCTGAAATGCAAGGGAAACATAGGGAAACCTAGACTGAATACAATTTGAAATAGAGAAGAACAAATATCCAAAATAATGGAATTTTCAATAGGAAATAACTGGAAGATTTCTCTATCCAGTCACCCTTTCCACTGAATAGGACTGTTGTTAAGAACCCTTTCGTACAGTTTGAATATAAGGAAGATAATGAATTGTGTACAAAACTTCTTTGGAAGAAAATCCGAGAGAATTGATATCAACTATAATATCACAAACAGTAAAAAAAGCAAATGGAAAACTAGACTCAGAATGTGAATTAGTAAAGAACAAGTAAGAAAAGGTATTGTTTTTTCATACAGGAATAACAGGAACTGTGCTTTGGACAAAACATTTTCAGACTGAAAAGGATTGCTGTTACGAATCCTTTGATCAATCTTTAAATATAAAGAAGATTATGCAACTTGGACAGAAAGTTCCATTGGAGCAAATGGGAGAGAATTTACATCAATCACAATGATCTGAAATGCAAGGGAAACAAAGGGAAACCTAGATGCAATACAATGGGAAATAGAGAAGAACAAATATCCAAAATAATGGAATTTTCAATAGGAAATAACTTGAAGATTTCTCTACCCAGTCACCCTTTCCACTGAATAGGACTGTTGTTAAGAACCCTTTCGTACAGTTTGAATATAACGAAGATAATGAATTGTGTACAAAACTTCTTTTGAAGGAAATCCGAGAGAATTGATATCAACTATAATATCACAAACAGTAAAAGAAGCAAATGGAAAACTAGACTCAGAATGTGAATTAGTAAAGAACAAGTAAAAAAAGGAACTGTTTTTTCATACAGGAATAACAGGAACAGTGCTTTGGACAAAACATTTTCAGACTGAACAGGATTGCTGTTACGAATCCTTTGATCAATCTTTAAATATAAAGAAGATTATGCAACTTGTACAGAAAGTTCCATTGGAGTAAATGGGAGAGAATTTACATCAATTACAATGATCTGAAATGCAAGGGAAACAAAGGTAAACCTAGACTGAATACAATGGGAAATAGAGAAGAACAAATATCCAAAATAATGGAATTTTCAGTAGGAAATAACTTGAAGATTTCTCTACCCAGTCACCCTTTCCACTGAATAGGACTGTTGTTAAGAACCCTTTCGTACAGTTTGAATATAAGGAAGATAATGAATTGTGTACAAAACTTCTTTTGAAGGAAATCCGAGAGAATTGATATCAACTATAATATCACAAACAGTAAAAGAAGCAAATGGAAAACTAGACTCAGAATGTGAATTAGTAAAGAACAAGTAAAAAAAGGAACTGTTTTTTCATACAGGAATAACAGGAACAGTGCTTTGGACAAAACATTTTCAGACTGAAAAGGATTGCTGTTACGAATCCTTTGATCAATCTTTAAATATAAAGAAGATTATGCAACTTGTACAGAAAGTTCCATTGGAGCAAATGGGAGAGAATTTACATCAATTACAATGATCTGAAATGCAAGGGAAACAAAGGGAAACCTAGACGCAATACAATGGGAAATAGAGAAGAACAAATATCCAAAATAATGGAATTTTCAGTAGGAAATAACTTGAAGATTTCTCTACCCAGTCACCCTTTCCACTGAATAGGGCTGTTGTTAAGAACCCTTTCGTACAGTTTGAATATAAGGAAGATAATGAATTGTGTACAAAACTTCTTTTGAAGGAAATCCGAGAGAATTGATATCAACTATAATATCACAAACAGTAAAAGAAGCAAATGGAAAACTAGACTCAGAATGTGAATTAGTAAAGAACAAGTAAGAAAAGGAACTGTTTTTTCATACAGGAATAACAGGAACAGTGCTTTGGACAAAACATTTTCAGACTGAAAAGGATTGCTGTTACGAATCCTTTGATCAATCTTTAAATATAAAGAAGATTATGCAACTTGTACAGAAAGTTCCATTGGAGCAAATGGGAGAGAATTTACATCAATTACAATGATCTGAAATGCAAGGGAAACAAAGGGAAACCTAGACTGAATACAATGGGAAATAGAGAAGAACAAATATCCAAAATAATGGAATTTTCAGTAGGAAATAACTTGAAGATTTCTCTACCCAGTAACCCTTTCCACTGAATAGGACTGTTGTTAAGAACCCTTTCGTACAGTTTGAATATAAGGAAGATAATGAATTGTGTACAAAACTTCTTTGGAAGAAAATCCGAGAGAATTGATATCAACTATAATATCACATACAGTAAAAAAAGCAAATGGAAAACTAGACTCAGAATGTGAATTAGTAAAGAACAAGTAAGAAAAGGTATTGTTTTTTCATACAGGAATAACAGGAACAGTGCTTTGGACAAAACATTTTCAGACTGAAAAGGATTGCTGTTACGAATCCTTTGATCAATCTTTAAATATAAAGAAGATTATGCAACTTGTACAGAAAGTTCCATTGGAGCAAATGGGAGAGAATTTACATCAATCACAATGATCTGAAATGCAAGGGAAACAAAGGGAAACCTAGACGCAATACAATGGGAAATAGAGAAGAACAAATATCCAAAATAATGGAATTTTCAATAGGAAATAACTTGAAGATTTCTCTACCCAGTCACCCTTTCCACTGAATAGGACTGTTGTTAAGAACCCTTTCGTACAGTTTGAATATAACGAAGATAATGAATTGTGTACAAAACTTCTTTTGAAGGAAATACGAGAGAATTGATATCAACTATAATATCACAAACAGTAAAAGAAGCAAATGGAAAACTAGACTCAGAATGTGAATTAGTAAAGAACAAGTAAAAAAAGGAACTGTTTTTTCATACAGGAATAACAGGAACAGTGCTTTGGACAAAACATTTTCAGACTGAACAGGATTGCTGTTACGAATCCTTTGATCAATCTTTAAATATAAAGAAGATTATGCAACTTGTACAGAAAGTTCCATTGGAGCAAATGGGAGAGAATTTACATCAATTACAATGATCTGAAATGCAAGGGAAACAAAGGTAAACCTAGACTGAATACAATGGGAAATAGAGAAGAACAAATATCCAAAATAATGGAATTTTCAGTAGGAAATAACTTGAAGATTTCTCTACCCAGTCACCCTTTCCATTGAATAGGACTGTTGTTAAGAACCCTTTCGTACAGTTTGAATATAAGGAAGATAATGAATTGTGTACAAAACTTCTTTTGAAGGAAATCCGAGAGAATTGATATCAACTATAATATCACAAACAGTAAAAGAAGCAAATGGAAAACTAGACTCAGAATGTGAATTAGTAAAGAACAAGTAAAAAAAGGAACTGTTTTTTCATACAGGAATAACAGGAACAGTGCTTTGGACAAAACATTTTCAGACTGAAAAGGATTGCTGTTACGAATCCTTTGATCAATCTTTAAATATAAAGAAGATTATGCAACTTGTACAGAAAGTTCCATTGGAGCAAATGGGAGAGAATTTACATCAATTACAATGATCTGAAATGCAAGGGAAACAAAGGGAAACCTAGACGCAATACAATGGGAAATAGAGAAGAACAAATATCCAAAATAATGGAATTTTCAGTAGGAAATAACTTGAAGATTTCTCTACCCAGTCACCCTTTCCACTGAATAGGGCTGTTGTTAAGAACCCTTTCGTACAGTTTGAATATAAGGAAGATAATGAATTGTGTACAAAACTTCTTTTGAAGGAAATCCGAGAGAATTGATATCAACTATAATATCACAAACAGTAAAAGAAGCAAATGGAAAACTAGACTCAGAATGTGAATTAGTAAAGAACAAGTAAGAAAAGGAACTGTTTTTTCATACAGGAATAACAGGAACAGTGCTTTGGACAAAACATTTTCAGACTGAAAAGGATTGCTGTTACGAATCCTTTGATCAATCTTTAAATATAAAGAAGATTATGCAACTTGTACAGAAAGTTCCATTGGAGCAAATGGGAGAGAATTTACATCAATTACAATGATCTGAAATGCAAGGGAAACAAAGGGAAACCTAGACTGAATACAATGGGAAATAGAGAAGAACAAATATCCAAAATAATGGAATTTTCAGTAGGAAATAACTTGAAGATTTCTCTACCCAGTAACCCTTTCCACTGAATAGGACTGTTGTTAAGAACCCTTTCGTACAGTTTGAATATAAGGAAGATAATGAATTGTGTACAAAACTTCTTTGGAAGAAAATCCGAGAGAATTGATATCAACTATAATATCACAAACAGTAAAAAAAGCAAATGGAAAACTAGACTCAGAATGTGAATTAGTAAAGAACAAGTAAGAAAAGGAACTGTTTTTTCATACAGGAATAACAGGAACAGTGCTTTGGACAAAACATTTTCAGACTGAAAAGGATTGCTGTTACGAATCCTTTGATCAATCTTTAAATATAAAGAAGATTATGCAACTTGGACAGAAAGTTCCATTGGAGCAAATGGGAGGGAATTTACATCAATTACAATGATCTGAAATGCAAGGAAACAAAGGGAAAACTAGACTCAATACAATGGGAAATAGAGAAGAACAAATATCCAAAATAATGGAATTTTCAGTAGGAAATAACTTGAAGATTTCTCTAACCAGTCACCCTTTCCACTGAATAGGACTGTTGTTAAGAACCCTTTCGTACAGTTTGAATATAAGGAAGATAATGAATTGTGTACAAAACTTCTTTTGAAGGAAATCCGAGAGAATTGATATCAACTATAATATCACAAACAGTAAAAGAAGCAAATGGAAAACTAGACTCAGAATGTGAATTAGTAAAGAACAAGTAAAAAAAGGAACTGTTTTTTCATACAGGAATAACAGGAACAGTGCTTTGGACAAAACATTTTCAGACTGAAAAGGATTGCTGTTACGAATCCTTTGATCAATCTTTAAATATAAAGAAGATTATGCAACTTGTACAGAAAGTTCCATTGGAGCAAAAGGGAGGGAATTTCCATCAATTACAATGATCTGAAATGCAAGGGAAACATAGGGAAACCTAGACTGAATACAATTTGAAATAGAGAAGAACAAATATCCAAAATAATGGAATTTTCAATAGGAAATAACTGGAAGATTTCTCTATCCAGTCACCCTTTCCACTGAATAGGACTGTTGTTAAGAACCCTTTCGTACAGTTTGAATATAAGGAAGATAATGAATTGTGTACAAAACTTCTTTGGAAGGAAAATCCGAGAGAATTGATATCAACTATAATATCACAAACAGTAAAAAAAGCAAATGGAAAACTAGACTCAGAATGTGAATTAGTAAAGAACAAGTAAGAAAAGGTATTGTTTTTTCATACAGGAATAACAGGAACTGTGCTTTGGACAAAACATTTTCAGACTGAAAAGGATTGCTGTTACGAATCCTTTGATCAATCTTTAAATATAAAGAAGATTATGCAACTTGGACAGAAAGTTCCATTGGAGCAAATGGGAGAGAATTTACATCAATCACAATGATCTGAAATGCAAGGGAAACAAAGGGAAACCTAGATGCAATACAATGGGAAATAGAGAAGAACAAATATCCAAAATAATGGAATTTTCAATAGGAAATAACTTGAAGATTTCTCTACCCAGTCACCCTTTCCACTGAATAGGACTGTTGTTAAGAACCCTTTCGTACAGTTTGAATATAACGAAGATAATGAATTGTGTACAAAACTTCTTTTGAAGGAAATCCGAGAGAATTGATATCAACTATAATATCACAAACAGTAAAAGAAGCAAATGGAAAACTAGACTCAGAATGTGAATTAGTAAAGAACAAGTAAAAAAAGGAACTGTTTTTTCATACAGGAATAACAGGAACAGTGCTTTGGACAAAACATTTTCAGACTGAACAGGATTGCTGTTACGAATCCTTTGATCAATCTTTAAATATAAAGAAGATTATGCAACTTGTACAGAAAGTTCCATTGGAGTAAATGGGAGAGAATTTACATCAATTACAATGATCTGAAATGCAAGGGAAACAAAGGTAAACCTAGACTGAATACAATGGGAAATAGAGAAGAACAAATATCCAAAATAATGGAATTTTCAGTAGGAAATAACTTGAAGATTTCTCTACCCAGTCACCCTTTCCACTGAATAGGACTGTTGTTAAGAACCCTTTCGTACAGTTTGAATATAAGGAAGATAATGAATTGTGTACAAAACTTCTTTTGAAGGAAATCCGAGAGAATTGATATCAACTATAATATCACAAACAGTAAAAGAAGCAAATGGAAAACTAGACTCAGAATGTGAATTAGTAAAGAACAAGTAAAAAAAGGAACTGTTTTTTCATACAGGAATAACAGGAACAGTGCTTTGGACAAAACATTTTCAGACTGAAAAGGATTGCTGTTACGAATCCTTTGATCAATCTTTAAATATAAAGAAGATTATGCAACTTGTACAGAAAGTTCCATTGGAGCAAATGGGAGAGAATTTACATCAATTACAATGATCTGAAATGCAAGGGAAACAAAGGGAAACCTAGACGCAATACAATGGGAAATAGAGAAGAACAAATATCCAAAATAATGGAATTTTCAGTAGGAAATAACTTGAAGATTTCTCTACCCAGTCACCCTTTCCACTGAATAGGGCTGTTGTTAAGAACCCTTTCGTACAGTTTGAATATAAGGAAGATAATGAATTGTGTACAAAACTTCTTTTGAAGGAAATCCGAGAGAATTGATATCAACTATAATATCACAAACAGTAAAAGAAGCAAATGGAAAACTAGACTCAGAATGTGAATTAGTAAAGAACAAGTAAGAAAAGGAACTGTTTTTTCATACAGGAATAACAGGAACAGTGCTTTGGACAAAACATTTTCAGACTGAAAAGGATTGCTGTTACGAATCCTTTGATCAATCTTTAAATATAAAGAAGATTATGCAACTTGTACAGAAAGTTCCATTGGAGCAAATGGGAGAGAATTTACATCAATTACAATGATCTGAAATGCAAGGGAAACAAAGGGAAACCTAGACTGAATACAATGGGAAATAGAGAAGAACAAATATCCAAAATAATGGAATTTTCAGTAGGAAATAACTTGAAGATTTCTCTACCCAGTAACCCTTTCCACTGAATAGGACTGTTGTTAAGAACCCTTTCGTACAGTTTGAATATAAGGAAGATAATGAATTGTGTACAAAACTTCTTTGGAAGAAAATCCGAGAGAATTGATATCAACTATAATATCACATACAGTAAAAAAAGCAAATGGAAAACTAGACTCAGAATGTGAATTAGTAAAGAACAAGTAAGAAAAGGTATTGTTTTTTCATACAGGAATAACAGGAACAGTGCTTTGGACAAAACATTTTCAGACTGAAAAGGATTGCTGTTACGAATCCTTTGATCAATCTTTAAATATAAAGAAGATTATGCAACTTGTACAGAAAGTTCCATTGGAGCAAATGGGAGAGAATTTACATCAATCACAATGATCTGAAATGCAAGGGAAACAAAGGGAAACCTAGACGCAATACAATGGGAAATAGAGAAGAACAAATATCCAAAATAATGGAATTTTCAATAGGAAATAACTTGAAGATTTCTCTACCCAGTCACCCTTTCCACTGAATAGGACTGTTGTTAAGAACCCTTTCGTACAGTTTGAATATAACGAAGATAATGAATTGTGTACAAAACTTCTTTTGAAGGAAATACGAGAGAATTGATATCAACTATAATATCACAAACAGTAAAAGAAGCAAATGGAAAACTAGACTCAGAATGTGAATTAGTAAAGAACAAGTAAAAAAAGGAACTGTTTATTCATACAGGAATAACAGGAACAGTGCTTTGGACAAAACATTTTCAGACTGAACAGGATTGCTGTTACGAATCCTTTGATCAATCTTTAAATATAAAGAAGATTATGCAACTTGTACAGAAAGTTCCATTGGAGCAAATGGGAGAGAATTTACATCAATTACAATGATCTGAAATGCAAGGGAAACAAAGGTAAACCTAGACTGAATACAATGGGAAATAGAGAAGAACAAATATCCAAAATAATGGAATTTTCAGTAGGAAATAACTTGAAGATTTCTCTACCCAGTCACCCTTTCCACTGAATAGGACTGTTGTTAAGAACCCTTTCGTACAGTTTGAATATAAGGAAGATAATGAATTGTGTACAAAACTTCTTTTGAAGGAAATCCGAGAGAATTGATATCAACTATAATATCACAAACAGTAAAAGAAGCAAATGGAAAACTAGACTCAGAATGTGAATTAGTAAAGAACAAGTAAAAAAAGGAACTGTTTTTTCATACAGGAATAACAGGAACAGTGCTTTGGACAAAACATTTTCAGACTGAAAAGGATTGCTGTTACGAATCCTTTGATCAATCTTTAAATATAAAGAAGATTATGCAACTTGTACAGAAAGTTCCATTGGAGCAAATGGGAGAGAATTTACATCAATTACAATGATCTGAAATGCAAGGGAAACAAAGGGAAACCTAGACGCAATACAATGGGAAATAGAGAAGAACAAATATCCAAAATAATGGAATTTTCAGTAGGAAATAACTTGAAGATTTCTCTACCCAGTCACCCTTTCCACTGAATAGGGCTGTTGTTAAGAACCCTTTCGTACAGTTTGAATATAAGGAAGATAATGAATTGTGTACAAAACTTCTTTTGAAGGAAATCCGAGAGAATTGATATCAACTATAATATCACAAACAGTAAAAGAAGCAAATGGAAAACTAGACTCAGAATGTGAATTAGTAAAGAACAAGTAAGAAAAGGAACTGTTTTTTCATACAGGAATAACAGGAACAGTGCTTTGGACAAAACATTTTCAGACTGAAAAGGATTGCTGTTACGAATCCTTTGATCAATCTTTAAATATAAAGAAGATTATGCAACTTGTACAGAAAGTTCCATTGGAGCAAATGGGAGAGAATTTACATCAATTACAATGATCTGAAATGCAAGGGAAACAAAGGGAAACCTAGACTGAATACAATGGGAAATAGAGAAGAACAAATATCCAAAATAATGGAATTTTCAGTAGGAAATAACTTGAAGATTTCTCTACCCAGTAACCCTTTCCACTGAATAGGACTGTTGTTAAGAACCCTTTCGTACAGTTTGAATATAAGGAAGATAATGAATTGTGTACAAAACTTCTTTGGAAGAAAATCCGAGAGAATTGATATCAACTATAATATCACAAACAGTAAAAAAAGCAAATGGAAAACTAGACTCAGAATGTGAATTAGTAAAGAACAAGTAAGAAAAGGAACTGTTTTTTCATACAGGAATAACAGGAACAGTGCTTTGGACAAAACATTTTCAGACTGAAAAGGATTGCTGTTACGAATCCTTTGATCAATCTTTAAATATAAAGAAGATTATGCAACTTGGACAGAAAGTTCCATTGGAGCAAATGGGAGAGAATTTACATCAATCACAATGATCTGAAATGCAAGGGAAACAAAGGGAAACCTAGACGCAATACAATGGGAAATAGAGAAGAACAAATATCCAAAATAATGGAATTTTCAATAGGAAATAACTTGAAGATTTCTCTACCCAGTCACCCTTTCCACTGAATAGGACTGTTGTTAAGAACCCTTTCGTACAGTTTGAATATAACGAAGATAATGAATTGTGTACAAAACTTCTTTTGAAGGAAATCCGAGAGAATTGATATCAACTATAATATCACAAACAGTAAAAGAAGCAAATGGAAAACTAGACTCAGAATGTGAATTAGTAAAGAACAAGTAAAAAAAGGAACTGTTTTTTCATACAGGAATAACAGGAACAGTGCTTTGGACAAAACATTTTCAGACTGAACAGGATTGCTGTTACGAATCCTTTGATCAATCTTTAAATATAAAGAAGATTATGCAACTTGTACAGAAAGTTCCATTGGAGCAAATGGGAGAGAATTTACATCAATTACAATGATCTGAAATGCAAGGGAAACAAAGGTAAACCTAGACTGAATACAATGGGAAATAGAGAAGAACAAATATCCAAAATAATAGAATTTTCAGTAGGAAATAACTTGAAGATTTCTCTACCCAGTCACCCTTTCCACTGAATAGGACTGTTGTTAAGAACCCTTTCGTACAGTTTGAATATAAGGAAGATAATGAATTGTGTACAAAACTTCTTTTGAAGGAAATCCGAGAGAATTGATATCAACTATAATATCACAAACAGTAAAAGAAGCAAATGGAAAACTAGACTCAGAATGTGAATTAGTAAAGAACAAGTAAGAAAAGGAATTGTTTTTTCATACAGGAATAACAGGAACAGTGCTTTGGACAAAACATTTTCAGACTGAAAAGGATTGCTGTTACGAATCCTTTGATCAATCTTTAAATATAAAGAACATTATGCAACTTGTACAGAAAGTTCCATTGGAGCAAATGGGAGAGAATTTCCATCAATTACAATGATCTGAAATGCAAGGGAAACATAGGGAAACCTAGACTGAATACAATGGGAAATACAGAAGAACAAATATCCAAAATAATGGAATTTTCAGTAGGAAATAACTTGAAGATTTCTCTACCCAGTCACCCTTTCCACTGAATAGGACTGTTGTTAAGAACCCTTTCGTACAGTTTGAATATAAGGAAGATAATGAATTGTGTACAAAACTTCTTTTGAAGAAAATCTGAGAGAATTGATATCAACTATAATATCACAAACAGTAAAGGAAGCAAATGGAAAACTAGACTCAGAATGTGAATTAGTAAAGAACAAGTAAGAAAAGGAACTGTTTTTTCATACAGGAATAACAGGAACAGTGCTTTGGACAAAACATTTTCAGACTGAACAGGATGGCTGTTACGAATCCTTTGATCAATCTTTAAATATAAAGAAGATTATGCAACTTGTACAGAAAGTTCCATTGGAGCAAATGGGAGAGAATTTACATCAATTACAATGATCTGAAATGCAAGGGAAACAAAGGGAAACCTAGACTGAATACAATGGGAAATAGAGAAGAACAAATATCCAAAATAATGGAATTTTCAGTAGGAAATAACTTGAAGATTTCTCTACCCAGTCACGCTTTCCACTGAATAGGACTGTTGTTAAGAACCCTTTGGTACAGTTTGAATATAAGGAAGATAATGAATTGTGTACAAAACTTCTTTGGAAGAAAATCCGAGAGAATTGATATCAACTATAATATCACAAACAGTAAAAGAAGCAAATGGAAAACTAGACTCAGAATGTGAATTAGTAAAGAACAAGTAAGAAAAGGAATTGTTTTTTCATACAGGAATAACAGGAACAGTGCTTTGGACAAAACATTTTCAGACTGAAAAGGATTGCTGTTACGAATCCTTTGATCAATCTTTAAATATAAAGAAGATTATGCAACTTGTACAGAAAGTTCCATTGGAGCAAATGGGAGAGAATTTCCATCAATTACAATGATCTGAAATGCAAGGGAAACATAGGGAAACCTAGACTCAATACAATGGGAAATAGAGAAGAACAAATATCCAAAATAATGGAATTTTCAGTAGGAAATAACTTGAAGATTTCTCTACCCAGTCCCCCTTTCCACTGAATAGGACTGTTGTTAAGAACCCTTTCGTATAGTTTGAATATAAGGAAGATAATGAATTGTGTACAAAACTTCTTTTGAAGAAAATCGGAGAGAATTGATATCAACTATAATATCACAAACAGTAAAGGAAGCAAATGGAAAACTAGACTCAGAATGTGAATTAGTAAAGAACAAGTAAAAAAAGGAACTGTTTTTTCATACAGGAATAACAGGAACAGTGCTTTGGACAAAACATTTTCAGACTGAACAGGATGGCTGTTACGAATCCTTTGATCAATCTTTAAATATAAAGAAGATTATGCAACTTGTACAGAAAGTTCCAGTGGAGCAAATGGGAGAGAATTTACATCAATCACAATGATCTGAAATGCAAGGGAAACAAAGGGAAACCTAGACGCAATACAATGGGAAATAGAGAAGAAAAAATATCCAAAATAATGGAATTTTCAATAGGAAATAACTTGAAGATTTCTCTACCCAGTCACCCTTTCCACTGAATAGGACTGTTGTTAAGAACCCTTTCGTACAGTTTGAATATAACGAAGATAATGAATTGTGTACAAAACTTCTTTTGAAGGAAATCCGAGAGAATTGATATCAACTATAATATCACAAACAGTAAAAGAAGCAAATGGAAAAATAGACTCAGAATGTGAATTAGTAAAGAACAAGTAAGAAACGGAACTGTTTTTTCATACAGGAATAACAGGAACAGTGCTTTGGACAAAACATTTTCAGACTTAAAAGGATTGCTGTTACGAATCCTTTGATCAATCTTTAAATATAAAGAAGATTATGCAACTTGTACAGAAAGTTCCATTGGAGCAAATGGGAGAGAATTTACATCAATTACAATGATCTGAAATGCAAGGGAAACAAAGGGAAAACTAGACTCAACACAATGGGAAATAGAGAAGTACAAATATCCAAAATAATGGAATTTTCAGTAGGAAATAACTTGAAGATTTCTCTACCCAGTCACCCTTTCCACTGAATAGGACTGTTGTTAAGAACCCTTTCGTACAGTTTGAATATAAGGAAGATAATGAATTGTGTACAAAACTTCTTTTGAAGGAAATCCGAGAGAATTGATATCAACTATAATATCACAAACAGTAAAAGAAGCAAATGGAAAACTAGACTCAGAATGTGAATTAGTAAAGAACAAGTAAGAAAAGGAACTGTTTTTTCATACAGGAATAACAGGAACAGTGCTTTGGACAAAACATTTTCAGACTGAAAAGGATTGCTGTTACGAATCCTTTGATCAATCTTTAAATATAAAGAAGATTATGAAACTTGTACAGAAAGTTCCATTGGAGCAAATGGGAGAGAATTTACATCAATTACAATGATCTGAAATGCAAGGGAAACAAAGGGAAACCTAGACTGAATACAATGGGAAATAAAGAAGAACAAATATCCAAAATAATGGAATTTTCAGTAGGAAATAACTTGAAGATTTCTTTACCCAGTCACCCTTTCCACTGAATAGGACTGTTGTTAAGGACCCTTTCGTACAGTTTGAATATAAGGAAGATAATGAATTGTGTACAAAATTTCTTTTTAAGGAAATCCGAGAGAATTGATATCAACTATAATATCACAAACAGTAAAAGAAGCAAATGGAAAACTAGACTCAGAATGTGAATTAGTAAAGAACAAGTAAGAAAAGGAACTGTTTTTTCATACAGGAATAACAGGAACAGTGCTTTGGACAAAACATTTTCAGACTGAAAAGGATTGCTGTTACGAATCCTTTGATCAATCTTTAAATATAAAGAAGATTATGCAACTTGTACAGAAAGTTCCATTGGAGCAAATGGGAGAGAATTTACATCAATTACAATGATCTGAAATGCAAGGGAAAGAAAGGGAAACCTAGACTCAATACAATGGGAAATAGAGAAGAACAAATATCCAAAATAATGGAATTTTCAGTAGGAAATAACTTGAAGATTTCTCTACCCAGTCACCCTTTCCACTGAATAGGACTGTTGTTAAGAACCCTTTCTTACAGTTTGAATATAACGAAGATAATGAATTGTGTACAAAACTTCTTTTGAAGGAAATCCGAGAGAATTGATATCAACTATAATATCAAAAACAGTAAAAGAAGCAAATGGAAAACTAGACTCAGAATGTGAATTAGTAAAGAACAAGTAAGAAAAGGAATTGTTTTTTCAAAAAGGAATAACAGGAACAGTGCTTTGGACAAAACATTTTCAGACTGAAAAGGATTGCTGTTACGAATCCTTTGATCAATCTTTAAATATAAAGAAGATTATGCAACTTGGACAGAAAGTTCCATTGGAGCAAATGGGAGAGAATTTCCATCAAATACAATGATCTGAAATGCAAGGGAAACAAAGGGAAACCTAGACTGAATACAATGGGAAATAGAGAAGAACAAATATCCAAAATAATGGAATTTTCAGTAGGAAATAACTTGAAGATTTCTCTACCCAATCACCCTTTCCACTTAATAGGACTGTTGTTAAGAACCCTTTCGTACAGTTTGAATATAACGAAGATAATGAATTGTGTACAAAACTTCTTTTGAAGGAAATCCGAGAGAATTGATATCAACTATAATATCAAAAACAGTAAAAGAAGCAAATGGAAAACTAGACTCAGAATGTGAATTAGTAAAGAACAAGAAAGAAAAGGAATTGTTTTTTCAAAAAGGAATAACAGGAACAGTGCTTTGGACAAAACATTTTCAGACTGAAAAGGATTGCTGTTAAGAATCCTTTGATCAATCTTTAAATATAAAGAAGATTATGCAACTTGTACAGAAAGTTCCATTGGAGCAAATGGGAGAGAATTTCCATCAATTACAATGATCTGAAATGCAAGGGAAACAAAGGGAAACCTAGACTGAATACAATGGGAAATAGAGAAGAACAAATATCCAAAATAATGGAATTTTCAATAGGAAATAACTGGAAGATTTCTCTATCCAGTCACCCTTTCCACTGAATAGGACTGTTGTTAAGAACCCTTTCGTACAGTTTGAATATAAGGAAAGTTAATGAATTGTGTACAAAACTTCTTTTGAAGGAAATCCGAGAGAATTGATATCAACTATAATATCACAAACAGTAAAAGAAGCAAATGGAAAACTAGACTTAGAATGTGAATTAGTAAAGAACAAGTAAGAAAAGGAACTGTTTTTTCATACAGGAATAACAGGAACAGTGCTTTGGACAAAACATTTTCAGACTGAAAAGGATTGCTGTTAGGAATCCTTTGATCAATCTTTAAATATAAAGAAGATTATGCAACTTGTACAGAAAGTTCCATTGGAGCAAATGGGAGAGAATTTACATCAATTACAATGATCTGAAATGCAAGGGAAAGAAAGGGAAACCTAGACTCAATACAATGGGAAATAGAGAAGAACAAATATCCAAAATAATGGAATTTTCAGTAGGAAATAACTTGAAGATTTCTCTACCCAGTCACCCTTTCCACTGAATAGGACTGTTGTTAAGAACCCTTTCTTACAGTTTGAATATAACGAAGATAATGAATTGTGTACAAAACTTCTTTTGAAGGAAATCCGAGAGAATTGATATCAACTATAATATCAAAAACAGTAAAAGAAGCAAATGGAAAACTAGACTCAGAATGTGAATTAGTAAAGAACAAGTAAGAAAAGGAATTGTTTTTTCAAAAAGGAATAACAGGAACAGTGCTTTGGACAAAACATTTTCAGACTGAAAAGGATTGCTGTTACGAATCCTTTGATCAATCTTTAAATATAAAGAAGATTATGCAACTTGGACAGAAAGTTCCATTGGAGCAAATGGGAGAGAATTTCCATCAAATACAATGATCTGAAATGCAAGGGAAACAAAGGGAAACCTAGACTGAATACAATGGGAAATAGAGAAGAACAAATATCCAAAATAATGGAATTTTCAGTAGGAAATAACTTGAAGATTTCTCTACCCAATCACCCTTTCCACTTAATAGGACTGTTGTTAAGAACCCTTTCGTACAGTTTGAATATAACGAAGATAATGAATTGTGTACAAAACTTCTTTTGAAGGAAATCCGAGAGAATTGATATCAACTATAATATCAAAAACAGTAAAAGAAGCAAATGGAAAACTAGACTCAGAATGTGAATTAGTAAAGAACAAGTAAGAAAAGGAATTGTTTTTTCAAAAAGGAATAACAGGAACAGTGCTTTGGACAAAACATTTTCAGACGGAAAAGGATTGCTGTTACGAATCCTTTGATCAATCTTTAAATATAAAGAAGATTATGCAACTTGTACAGAAAGTTCCATTGGAGCAAATGGGAGAGAATTTCCATCAATTACAATGATCTGAAATGCAAGGGAAACAAAGGGAAACCTAGACGCAATACAATGGGAAATAGAGAAGAACAAATATCCAAAATAATGGAATTTTCAATAGGAAATAACTGGAAGAATTTCTCTATCCAGTCACCCTTTCCACTGAATAGGACTGTTGTTAAGAACCCTTTCGTACAGTTTGAATATAAGGAAAGTTAATGAATTGTGTACAAAACTTCTTTTGAAGGAAATCCGAGAGAATTGATATCAACTATAATATCACAAACAGTAAAAGAAGCAAATGGAAAACTAGACTCAGAATGTGAATTAGTAAAGAACAAGTAAGAAAAGGAACTGTTTTTTCATACAGGAATAACAGGAACAGTGCTTTGGACAAAACATTTTCAGACTGAAAAGGATTGCTGTTACGAATCCTTTGATCAATCTTTAAATATAAAGAAGATTATGCAACTTGTACAGAAAGTTCCATTGGAGCAAATGGGAGAGAATTTACATCAATTACAATGATCTGAAATGCAAGGGAAACAAAGGGAAACCTAGACTGAATATAATGGGAAATAGAGAAGAACAAATATCCAAAATAATGGAATTTTCAGTAGGAAATAACTGGAAGATTTCTCTATCCAGTCACCCTTTCCACTGAATAGGACTGTTGTTAAGAACCCTTTCGTACAGTTTGAATATAAGGAAAGTTAATGAATTGTGTACAAAACTTCTTTTGAAGGAAATCCGAGAGAATTGATATCAACTATAATATCACAAACAGTAAAAGAATCAAATGGAAAAATAGACTCAGAATGTGAATTAGTAAAGAACAAGTAAGAAAAGGAACTGTTTTTTCATACAGGAATAACAGGAACAGTGCTTTGGACAAAACATTTTCAGACTGAAAAGGATTGCTGTTACGAATCCTTTGATCAATCTTTAAATATAAAGAAGATTATGCAACTTGTACAGAAAGTTCCATTGGAGCAAATGGGAGAGAATTTACATCAATTACAATGATCTGAAATGCAAGGGAAACAAAGGGAAAACTAGACTCAATACAATGGGAAATAGAGAAGAACAAATATCCAAAATAATGGAATTTTCAGTAGGAAATAACTTGAAGATTTCTCTACCCAGTCACCCTTTCCACTGAATAGGACTGTTGTTAAGAACCCTTTCGTACAGTTTGAATATAAGGAAGATAATGAATTGTGTACAAAACTTCTTTTGAAGGAAATCCGAGAGAATTGATATCAACTATAATATCACAAACAGTAAAAGAAGCAAATGGAAAACTAGACTCAGAATGTGAATTAGTAAAGAACAAGTAAGAAAAGGAACTGTTTTTTCATACAGGAATAACAGGAACAGTGCTTTGGACAAAACATTTTCAGACTGAAAAGGATTGCTGTTACGAATCCTTTGATCAATCTTTAAATATAAAGAAGATTATGCAACTTGTACAGAAAGTTCCATTGGAGCAAATGGGAGAGAATTTACATCAATCACAATGATCTGAAATGCAAGGGAAACAAAGGGAAACCTAGACTCAATACAATGGGAAATATAGAAGAACAAATATCCAAAATAATGGAATTTTCAGTAGGAAATAACTTGAAGATTTCTTTACCCAGTCACCCTTTCCACTGAATAGGACTGTTGTTAAGAACCCTTTCGTACAGTTTGAATATAAGGAAGATAATGAATTGTGTACAAAATTTCTTTTGAAAGAAATCCGAGAGAATTGATATCAACTATAATATCACAAACAGTAAAAGAAGCAAATGGAAAACTAGACTCAGAATGTGAATTAGTAAAGAACAAGTAAGAAAAGGAACTGTTTTTTCATACAGGAATAACAGGAACAGTGCTTTGGACAAAACATTTTCAGACTGAAAAGGATTGCTGTTACGAATCCTTTGATCAATCTTTAAATATAAAGAAGATTATGCAACTTGTACAGAAAGTTCCATTGGAGCAAATGGGAGAGAATTTCCATCAATTACAATGATCTGAAATGCAAGGTAAACAAAGGGAAACCTAGACTCAATACAATGGGAAATAGAGAAGAACAAATATCCAAAATAATGGAATTTTCAATAGGAAATAACTGGAAGATTTCTCTATCCAGTCACCCTTTCCACTGAATAGGACTGTTGTTAAGAACCCTTTCGTACAGTTTGAATATAAGGAAAGTTAATGAATTGTGTACAAAACTTCTTTTGAAGGAAATCCGAGAGAATTGATATCAACTATAATATCACAAACAGTAAAAGAAGCAAATGGAAAACTAGACTCAGAATGTGAATTAGTAAAGAACAAGTAAGAAAAGGAACTGTTTTTTCATACAGGAATAACAGGAACAGTGCTTTGGACAAAACATTTTCAGACTGAAAAGGATTGCTGTTACGAATCCTTTGATCAATCTTTAAATATAAAGAAGATTATGCAACTTGTACAGAAAGTTCCATTGGAGCAAATGGGAGAGAATTTACATCAATTACAATGATCTGAAATGCAAGGGAAACATAGGGAAACCTAGACTGAATACAATGGGAAATACAGAAGAACAAATATCCAAAATAATGGAATTTTCAGTAGGAAATAACTTGAAGATTTCTCTACCCAGTCACCCTTTCCACTGAATAGGACTGTTGTTAAGAACCCTTTCGTACAGTTTGAATATAAGGAAGATAATGAATTGTGTACAAAACTTCTTTTGAAGAAAATCTGAGAGAATTGATATCAACTATAATATCACAAACAGTAAAGGAAGCAAATGGAAAACTAGACTCAGAATGTGAATTAGTAAAGAACAAGTAAGAAAAGGAACTGTTTTTTCATACAGGAATAACAGGAACAGTGCTTTGGACAAAACATTTTCAGACTGAACAGGATGGCTGTTACGAATCCTTTGATCAATCTTTAAATATAAAGAAGATTATGCAACTTGTACAGAAAGTTCCATTGGAGCAAATGGGAGAGAATTTACATCAATTACAATGATCTGAAATGCAAGGGAAACAAAGGGAAACCTAGACTGAATACAATGGGAAATAGAGAAGAACAAATATCCAAAATAATGGAATTTTCAGTAGGAAATAACTTGAAGATTTCTCTACCCAGTCACGCTTTCCACTGAATAGGACTGTTGTTAAGAACCCTTTGGTACAGTTTGAATATAAGGAAGATAATGAATTGTGTACAAAACTTCTTTGGAAGAAAATCCGAGAGAATTGATATCAACTATAATATCACAAACAGTAAAAGAAGCAAATGGAAAACTAGACTCAGAATGTGAATTAGTAAAGAACAAGTAAGAAAAGGAATTGTTTTTTCATACAGGAATAACAGGAACAGTGCTTTGGACAAAACATTTTCAGACTGAAAAGGATTGCTGTTACGAATCCTTTGATCAATCTTTAAATATAAAGAAGATTATGCAACTTGTACAGAAAGTTCCATTGGAGCAAATGGGAGAGAATTTCCATCAATTACAATGATCTGAAATGCAAGGGAAACATAGGGAAACCTAGACTCAATACAATGGGAAATAGAGAAGAACAAATATCCAAAATAATGGAATTTTCAGTAGGAAATAACTTGAAGATTTCTCTACCCAGTCCCCCTTTCCACTGAATAGGACTGTTGTTAAGAACCCTTTCGTATAGTTTGAATATAAGGAAGATAATGAATTGTGTACAAAACTTCTTTTGAAGAAAATCGGAGAGAATTGATATCAACTATAATATCACAAACAGTAAAGGAAGCAAATGGAAAACTAGACTCAGAATGTGAATTAGTAAAGAACAAGTAAAAAAAGGAACTGTTTTTTCATACAGGAATAACAGGAACAGTGCTTTGGACAAAACATTTTCAGACTGAACAGGATGGCTGTTACGAATCCTTTGATCAATCTTTAAATATAAAGAAGATTATGCAACTTGTACAGAAAGTTCCAGTGGAGCAAATGGGAGAGAATTTACATCAATCACAATGATCTGAAATGCAAGGGAAACAAAGGGAAACCTAGACGCAATACAATGGGAAATAGAGAAGAAAAAATATCCAAAATAATGGAATTTTCAATAGGAAATAACTTGAAGATTTCTCTACCCAGTCACCCTTTCCACTGAATAGGACTGTTGTTAAGAACCCTTTCGTACAGTTTGAATATAACGAAGATAATGAATTGTGTACAAAACTTCTTTTGAAGGAAATCCGAGAGAATTGATATCAACTATAATATCACAAACAGTAAAAGAAGCAAATGGAAAAATAGACTCAGAATGTGAATTAGTAAAGAACAAGTAAGAAACGGAACTGTTTTTTCATACAGGAATAACAGGAACAGTGCTTTGGACAAAACATTTTCAGACTTAAAAGGATTGCTGTTACGAATCCTTTGATCAATCTTTAAATATAAAGAAGATTATGCAACTTGTACAGAAAGTTCCATTGGAGCAAATGGGAGAGAATTTACATCAATTACAATGATCTGAAATGCAAGGGAAACAAAGGGAAAACTAGACTCAACACAATGGGAAATAGAGAAGTACAAATATCCAAAATAATGGAATTTTCAGTAGGAAATAACTTGAAGATTTCTCTACCCAGTCACCCTTTCCACTGAATAGGACTGTTGTTAAGAACCCTTTCGTACAGTTTGAATATAAGGAAGATAATGAATTGTGTACAAAACTTCTTTTGAAGGAAATCCGAGAGAATTGATATCAACTATAATATCACAAACAGTAAAAGAAGCAAATGGAAAACTAGACTCAGAATGTGAATTAGTAAAGAACAAGTAAGAAAAGGAACTGTTTTTTCATACAGGAATAACAGGAACAGTGCTTTGGACAAAACATTTTCAGACTGAAAAGGATTGCTGTTACGAATCCTTTGATCAATCTTTAAATATAAAGAAGATTATGAAACTTGTACAGAAAGTTCCATTGGAGCAAATGGGAGAGAATTTACATCAATTACAATGATCTGAAATGCAAGGGAAACAAAGGGAAACCTAGACTGAATACAATGGGAAATAAAGAAGAACAAATATCCAAAATAATGGAATTTTCAGTAGGAAATAACTTGAAGATTTCTTTACCCAGTCACCCTTTCCACTGAATAGGACTGTTGTTAAGGACCCTTTCGTACAGTTTGAATATAAGGAAGATAATGAATTGTGTACAAAATTTCTTTTTAAGGAAATCCGAGAGAATTGATATCAACTATAATATCACAAACAGTAAAAGAAGCAAATGGAAAACTAGACTCAGAATGTGAATTAGTAAAGAACAAGTAAGAAAAGGAACTGTTTTTTCATACAGGAATAACAGGAACAGTGCTTTGGACAAAACATTTTCAGACTGAAAAGGATTGCTGTTACGAATCCTTTGATCAATCTTTAAATATAAAGAAGATTATGCAACTTGTACAGAAAGTTCCATTGGAGCAAATGGGAGAGAATTTACATCAATTACAATGATCTGAAATGCAAGGGAAAGAAAGGGAAACCTAGACTCAATACAATGGGAAATAGAGAAGAACAAATATCCAAAATAATGGAATTTTCAGTAGGAAATAACTTGAAGATTTCTCTACCCAGTCACCCTTTCCACTGAATAGGACTGTTGTTAAGAACCCTTTCTTACAGTTTGAATATAACGAAGATAATGAATTGTGTACAAAACTTCTTTTGAAGGAAATCCGAGAGAATTGATATCAACTATAATATCAAAAACAGTAAAAGAAGCAAATGGAAAACTAGACTCAGAATGTGAATTAGTAAAGAACAAGTAAGAAAAGGAACTGTTTTTTCATACAGGAATAACAGGAACAGTGCTTTGGACAAAACATTTTCAGACTGAAAAGGATTGCTGTTACGAATCCTTTGATCAATCTTTAAATATAAAGAAGATTATGCAACTTGGACAGAAAGTTCCATTGGAGCAAATGGGAGAGAATTTCCATCAAATACAATGATCTGAAATGCAAGGGAAACAAAGGGAAACCTAGACTGAATACAATGGGAAATAGAGAAGAACAAATATCCAAAATAATGGAATTTTCAGTAGGAAATAACTTGAAGATTTCTCTACCCAATCACCCTTTCCACTTAATAGGACTGTTGTTAAGAACCCTTTCGTACAGTTTGAATATAACGAAGATAATGAATTGTGTACAAAACTTCTTTTGAAGGAAATCCGAGAGAATTGATATCAACTATAATATCAAAAACAGTAAAAGAAGCAAATGGAAAACTAGACTCAGAATGTGAATTAGTAAAGAACAAGAAAGAAAAGGAATTGTTTTTTCAAAAAGGAATAACAGGAACAGTGCTTTGGACAAAACATTTTCAGACTGAAAAGGATTGCTGTTAAGAATCCTTTGATCAATCTTTAAATATAAAGAAGATTATGCAACTTGTACAGAAAGTTCCATTGGAGCAAATGGGAGAGAATTTCCATCAATTACAATGATCTGAAATGCAAGGGAAACAAAGGGAAACCTAGACTGAATACAATGGGAAATAGAGAAGAACAAATATCCAAAATAATGGAATTTTCAATAGGAAATAACTGGAAGATTTCTCTATCCAGTCACCCTTTCCACTGAATAGGACTGTTGTTAAGAACCCTTTCGTACAGTTTGAATATAAGGAAAGTTAATGAATTGTGTACAAAACTTCTTTTGAAGGAAATCCGAGAGAATTGATATCAACTATAATATCACAAACAGTAAAAGAAGCAAATGGAAAACTAGACTTAGAATGTGAATTAGTAAAGAACAAGTAAGAAAAGGAACTGTTTTTTCATACAGGAATAACAGGAACAGTGCTTTGGACAAAACATTTTCAGACTGAAAAGGATTGCTGTTAGGAATCCTTTGATCAATCTTTAAATATAAAGAAGATTATGCAACTTGTACAGAAAGTTCCATTGGAGCAAATGGGAGAGAATTTACATCAATTACAATGATCTGAAATGCAAGGGAAAGAAAGGGAAACCTAGACTCAATACAATGGGAAATAGAGAAGAACAAATATCCAAAATAATGGAATTTTCAGTAGGAAATAACTTGAAGATTTCTCTACCCAGTCACCCTTTCCACTGAATAGGACTGTTGTTAAGAACCCTTTCTTACAGTTTGAATATAACGAAGATAATGAATTGTGTACAAAACTTCTTTTGAAGGAAATCCGAGAGAATTGATATCAACTATAATATCAAAAACAGTAAAAGAAGCAAATGGAAAACTAGACTCAGAATGTGAATTAGTAAAGAACAAGTAAGAAAAGGAATTGTTTTTTCAAAAAGGAATAACAGGAACAGTGCTTTGGACAAAACATTTTCAGACTGAAAAGGATTGCTGTTACGAATCCTTTGATCAATCTTTAAATATAAAGAAGATTATGCAACTTGGACAGAAAGTTCCATTGGAGCAAATGGGAGAGAATTTCCATCAAATACAATGATCTGAAATGCAAGGGAAACAAAGGGAAACCTAGACTGAATACAATGGGAAATAGAGAAGAACAAATATCCAAAATAATGGAATTTTCAGTAGGAAATAACTTGAAGATTTCTCTACCCAATCACCCTTTCCACTTAATAGGACTGTTGTTAAGAACCCTTTCGTACAGTTTGAATATAACGAAGATAATGAATTGTGTACAAAACTTCTTTTGAAGGAAATCCGAGAGAATTGATATCAACTATAATATCAAAAACAGTAAAAGAAGCAAATGGAAAACTAGACTCAGAATGTGAATTAGTAAAGAACAAGTAAGAAAAGGAATTGTTTTTTCAAAAAGGAATAACAGGAACAGTGCTTTGGACAAAACATTTTCAGACGGAAAAGGATTGCTGTTACGAATCCTTTGATCAATCTTTAAATATAAAGAAGATTATGCAACTTGTACAGAAAGTTCCATTGGAGCAAATGGGAGAGAATTTCCATCAATTACAATGATCTGAAATGCAAGGGAAACAAAGGGAAACCTAGACGCAATACAATGGGAAATAGAGAAGAACAAATATCCAAAATAATGGAATTTTCAATAGGAAATAACTTGAAGAATTTCTCTACCCAGTCACCCTTTCCACTGAATAGGACTGTTGTTAAGAACCCTTTCGTACAGTTTGAATATAAGGAAAGTTAATGAATTGTGTACAAAACTTCTTTTGAAGGAAATCCGAGAGAATTGATATCAACTATAATATCACAAACAGTAAAAGAAGCAAATGGAAAACTAGACTCAGAATGTGAATTAGTAAAGAACAAGTAAGAAAAGGAACTGTTTTTTCATACAGGAATAACAGGAACAGTGCTTTGGACAAAACATTTTCAGACTGAAAAGGATTGCTGTTACGAATCCTTTGATCAATCTTTAAATATAAAGAAGATTATGCAACTTGTACAGAAAGTTCCATTGGAGCAAATGGGAGAGAATTTACATCAATTACAATGATCTGAAATGCAAGGGAAACAAAGGGAAACCTAGACTGAATATAATGGGAAATAGAGAAGAACAAATATCCAAAATAATGGAATTTTCAGTAGGAAATAACTGGAAGATTTCTCTATCCAGTCACCCTTTCCACTGAATAGGACTGTTGTTAAGAACCCTTTCGTACAGTTTGAATATAAGGAAAGTTAATGAATTGTGTACAAAACTTCTTTTGAAGGAAATCCGAGAGAATTGATATCAACTATAATATCACAAACAGTAAAAGAATCAAATGGAAAAATAGACTCAGAATGTGAATTAGTAAAGAACAAGTAAGAAAAGGAACTGTTTTTTCATACAGGAATAACAGGAACAGTGCTTTGGACAAAACATTTTCAGACTGAAAAGGATTGCTGTTACGAATCCTTTGATCAATCTTTAAATATAAAGAAGATTATGCAACTTGTACAGAAAGTTCCATTGGAGCAAATGGGAGAGAATTTACATCAATTACAATGATCTGAAATGCAAGGGAAACAAAGGGAAAACTAGACTCAATACAATGGGAAATAGAGAAGAACAAATATCCAAAATAATGGAATTTTCAGTAGGAAATAACTTGAAGATTTCTCTACCCAGTCACCCTTTCCACTGAATAGGACTGTTGTTAAGAACCCTTTCGTACAGTTTGAATATAAGGAAGATAATGAATTGTGTACAAAACTTCTTTTGAAGGAAATCCGAGAGAATTGATATCAACTATAATATCACAAACAGTAAAAGAAGCAAATGGAAAACTAGACTCAGAATGTGAATTAGTAAAGAACAAGTAAGAAAAGGAACTGTTTTTTCATACAGGAATAACAGGAACAGTGCTTTGGACAAAACATTTTCAGACTGAAAAGGATTGCTGTTACGAATCCTTTGATCAATCTTTAAATATAAAGAAGATTATGCAACTTGTACAGAAAGTTCCATTGGAGCAAATGGGAGAGAATTTACATCAATCACAATGATCTGAAATGCAAGGGAAACAAAGGGAAACCTAGACTCAATACAATGGGAAATATAGAAGAACAAATATCCAAAATAATGGAATTTTCAGTAGGAAATAACTTGAAGATTTCTTTACCCAGTCACCCTTTCCACTGAATAGGACTGTTGTTAAGAACCCTTTCGTACAGTTTGAATATAAGGAAGATAATGAATTGTGTACAAAATTTCTTTTGAAAGAAATCCGAGAGAATTGATATCAACTATAATATCACAAACAGTAAAAGAAGCAAATGGAAAACTAGACTCAGAATGTGAATTAGTAAAGAACAAGTAAGAAAAGGAACTGTTTTTTCATACAGGAATAACAGGAACAGTGCTTTGGACAAAACATTTTCAGACTGAAAAGGATTGCTGTTACGAATCCTTTGATCAATCTTTAAATATAAAGAAGATTATGCAACTTGTACAGAAAGTTCCATTGGAGCAAATGGGAGAGAATTTCCATCAATTACAATGATCTGAAATGCAAGGTAAACAAAGGGAAACCTAGACTCAATACAATGGGAAATAGAGAAGAACAAATATCCAAAATAATGGAATTTTCAATAGGAAATAACTGGAAGATTTCTCTATCCAGTCACCCTTTCCACTGAATAGGACTGTTGTTAAGAACCCTTTCGTACAGTTTGAATATAAGGAAAGTTAATGAATTGTGTACAAAACTTCTTTTGAAGGAAATCCGAGAGAATTGATATCAACTATAATATCACAAACAGTAAAAGAAGCAAATGGAAAACTAGACTCAGAATGTGAATTAGTAAAGAACAAGTAAGAAAAGGAACTGTTTTTTCATACAGGAATAACAGGAACAGTGCTTTGGACAAAACATTTTCAGACTGAAAAGGATTGCTGTTACGAATCCTTTGATCAATCTTTAAATATAAAGAAGATTATGCAACTTGTACAGAAAGTTCCATTGGAGCAAATGGGAGAGAATTTACATCAATTACAATGATCTGAAATGCAAGGGAAACAAAGGGAAAACTAGACTCAATACAATGGGAAATAGAGAAGAACAAATATCCAAAATAATGGAATTTTCAGTAGGAAATAACTTGAAGATTTCTCTACCCAGTCACCCTTTCCACTGAATAGGACTGTTGTTAAGAACCCTTTCGTACAGTTTGAATATAAGGAAGATAATGAATTGTGTACAAAACTTCTTTGGAAGAAAATCCGAGAGAATTGATATCAACTATAATATCACAAACAGTAAAAGAAGCAAATGGAAAACTAGACTCAGAATGTGAATTAGTAAAGAAAAAGTAAGAAAAGGTATTGTTTTTTCATACAGGAATAACAGGAACAGTGCTTTGGACAAAACATTTTCAGACTGAAAAGGATTGCTGTTACGAATCCTTTGATCAATCTTTAAATATAAAGAAGATGATGCAACTTGTACAGAAAGTTCCATTGGAGCAAATGGGAGAGAATTTCCATCAATTACAATGATCTGAAATGCAAGGGAAACAAAGGGAAACCTAGACTGAATACAATGGGAAATAGAGAAGAACAAATATCCAAAATAATGGAATTTTCAATAGGAAATAACTGGAAGATTTCTCTATCCAGTCACCCTTTCCACTGAATAGGACTGTTGTTAAGAACCCTTTCGTACAGTTTGAATATAAGGAAAGTTAATGAATTGTGTACAAAACTTCTTTTGAAGGAAATCCGAGAGAATTGATATCAACTATAATATCACAAACAGTAAAAGAAGCAAATGGAAAACTAGACTTAGAATGTGAATTAGTAAAGAACAAGTAAGAAAAGGAACTGTTTTTTCATACAGGAATAACAGGAACAGTGCTTTGGACAAAACATTTTCAGACTGAAAAGGATTGCTGTTACGAATCCTTTGATCAATCTTTAAATATAAAGAAGATTATGCAACTTGTACAGAAAGTTCCATTGGAGCAAATGGGAGAGAATTTACATCAATTACAATGATCTGAAATGCAAGGGAAACAAAGGGAAACCTAGACTCAATACAATGGGAAATAGAGAAGAACAAATATCCAAAATAATGGAATTTTCAATAGGAAATACCTGGAAGATTTCTTTACCCAGTCACCCTTTCCACTGAATAGGACTGTTGTTAAGAACCCTTTCGTACAGTTTGAATATAAGGAAGATAATGAATTGTGTACAAAATTTCTTTTGAAAGAAATCCGAGAGAATTGATATCAACTATAATATCACAAACAGTAAAAGAAGCAAATGGAAAACTAGACTCAGAATGTGAATTAGTAAAGAACAAGTAAGAAAAGGAACTGTTTTTTCATACAGGAATAACAGGAACAGTGCTTTGGACAAAACATTTTCAGACTGAAAAGGATTGCTGTTACGAATCCTTTGATCAATCTTTAAATATAAAGAAGATTATGCAACTTGTACAGAAAGTTCCATTGGAGCAAATGGGAGAGAATTTCCATCAATTACAATGATCTGAAATGCAAGGGAAACAAAGGGAAACCTAGACTCAATACAATGGGAAATAGAGAAGAACAAATATCCAAAATAATGGAATTTTCAGTAGGAAATAACTTGAAGATTTCTCTACCCAATCACCCTTTCCACTGAATGGGACTGTTGTTAAGAACCCTTTCGTACAGTTTGAATATAACGAAGATAATGAATTGTGTACAAAACTTCTTTTGAAGGAAATCCGAGAGAATTGATATCAACTATAATATCAAAAACAGTAAAAGAAGCAAATGGAAAACTAGACTCAGAATGTGAATTAGTAAAGAACAAGTAAGAAAAGGAATTGTTTTTTCAAAAAGGAATAACAGGAACAGTGCTTTGGACAAAACATTTTCAGACGGAAAAGGATTGCTGTTACGAATCCTTTGATCAATCTTTAAATATAAAGAAGATTATGCAACTTGTACAGAAAGTTCCATTGGAGCAAATGGGAGAGAATTTCCATCAATTACAATGATCTGAAATGCAAGGGAAACAAAGGGAAACCTAGACTGCAATACAATGGGAAATAGAGAAGAACAAATATCCAAAATAATGGAATTTTCAATAGGAAATAACTGGAAGATTTCTCTATCCAGTCACCCTTTCCACTGAATAGGACTGTTGTTAAGAACCCTTTCGTACAGTTTGAATATAAGGAAAGTTAATGAATTGTGTACAAAACTTCTTTTGAAGGAAATCCGAGAGAATTGATATCAACTATAATATCAC
This sequence comes from Sminthopsis crassicaudata, assembly GCF_048593235.1. Taxonomy (NCBI): domain Eukaryota; kingdom Metazoa; phylum Chordata; class Mammalia; order Dasyuromorphia; family Dasyuridae; genus Sminthopsis; species Sminthopsis crassicaudata. The sequence goes on from NC_133619.1 coordinate 204,682,244, forward strand.
AAACAGTAAAAGAAGCAAATGGAAAACTAGACTCAGAATGTGAATTAGTAAAGAACAAGTAAGAAAAGGAACTGTTTTTTCATACAGGAATAACAGGAACAGTGCTTTGGACAAAACATTTTCAGACTGAAAAGGATTGCTGTTACGAATCCTTTGATCAATCTTTAAATATAAAGAAGATTATGCAACTTGTACAGAAAGTTCCATTGGAGCAAATGGGAGAGAATTTACATCAATTACAATGATCTGAAATGCAAGGGAAACAAAGGGAAAACTAGACTCAATACAATGGGAAATAGAGAAGAACAAATATCCAAAATAATGGAATTTTCAATAGGAAATAACTGGAAGATTTATCTATCCAGTCACCCTTTCCACTGAATAGGACTGTTGTTAAGAACCCTTTCGTACAGTTTGAATATAAGGAAAGTTAATGAATTGTGTACAAAACTTCTTTTGAAGGAAATCCGAGAGAATTGATATCAACTATAATATCACAAACAGTAAAAGAATCAAATGGAAAAATAGACTCAGAATGTGAATTAGTAAAGAACAAGTAAGAAAAGGAACTGTTTTTTCATACAGGAATAACAGGAACAGTGCTTTGGACAAAACATTTTCAGACTGAAAAGGATTGCTGTTACGAATCCTTTGATCAATCTTTAAATATAAAGAAGATTATGCAACTTGTACAGAAAGTTCCATTGGAGCAAATGGGAGAGAATTTACATCAATTACAATGATCTGAAATGCAAGGGAAACAAAGGGAAACCTAGACTCAATACAATGGGAAATAGAGAAGAACAAATATCCAAAATAATGGAATTTTCAGTAGGAAATAACTTGAAGATTTCTCTACCCAGTCACCCTTTCCACTGAATAGGACTGTTGTTAAGAACCCTTTCGTACAGTTTGAATATAAGGAAGATAATGAATTGTGTACAAAACTTCTTTTGAAGGAAATCCGAGAGAATTCATATCAACTATAATATCCCAAACAGTAAAAGAAGCAAAGGGAAAACTAGACTCAGAATGTGAATTAGTAAAGAACAAGTAAGAAAAGGAACTGTTTTTTCATACAGGAATAACAGGAACAGTGCTTTGGACAAAACATTTTCAGACTGAAAAGGATTGCTGTTACGAATCCTTTGATCAATCTTTAAATATAAAGAAGATTATGCAACTTGTACAGAAAGTTCCATTGGAGCAAATGGGAGAGAATTTACATCAATTACAATGATCTGAAATGCAAGGGAAACAAAGGGAAACCTAGACTCAATACAATGGGAAATATAGAAGAACAAATATCCAAAATAATGGAATTTTCAGTAGGAAATAACTTGAAGATTTCTTTACCCAGTCACCCTTTCCACTGAATAGGACTGTTGTTAAGAACCCTTTCGTACAGTTTGAATATAAGGAAGATAATGAATTGTGTACAAAATTTCTTTTGAAAGAAATCCGAGAGAATTGATATCAACTATAATATCACAAACAGTAAAAGAAGCAAATGGAAAACTAGACTCAGAATGTGAATTAGTAAAGAACAAGTAAGAAAAGGAACTGTTTTTTCATACAGGAATAAAAGGAACAGTGCTTTGGACAAAACATTTTCAGACTGAAAAGGATTGCTGTTACGAATCCTTTGATCAATCTTTAAATATAAAGAAGATTATGCAACTTGTACAGAAAGTTCCATTGGAGCAAATGGGAGAGAATTTCCATCAATTACAATGATCTGAAATGCAAGGTAAACAAAGGGAAACCTAGACTCAATACAATGGGAAATAGAGAAGAACAAATATCCAAAATAATGGAATTTTCAATAGGAAATAACTGGAAGATTTCTCTATCCAGTCACCCTTTCCACTGAATAGGACTGTTGTTAAGAACCCTTTCGTACAGTTTGAATATAAGGAAAGTTAATGAATTGTGTAAAAAACTTCTTTTGAAGGAAATCCGAGAGAATTGATATCAACTATAATATCACAAACAGTAAAAGAAGCAAATGGAAAACTAGACTCAGAATGTGAATTAGTAAAGAACAAGTAAGAAAAGGAACTGTTTTTTCATACAGGAATAACAGGAACAGTGCTTTGGACAAAACATTTTCAGACTGAAAAGGATTGCTGTTACGAATCCTTTGATCAATCTTTAAATATAAAGAAGATTATGCAACTTGTACAGAAAGTTCCATTGGAGCAAATGGGAGAGAATTTACATCAATTACAATGATCTGAAATGCAAGGGAAACAAAGGGAAAACTAGACTCAATACAATGGGAAATAGAGAAGAACAAATATCCAAAATAATGGAATTTTCAGTAGGAAATAACTTGAAGATTTCTCTACCCAGTAACCCTTTCCACTGAATAGGACTGTTGTTAAGAACCCTTTCGTACAGTTTGAATATAAGGAAGATAATGAATTGTGTACAAAACTTCTTTGGAAGAAAATCCGAGAGAATTGATATCAACTATAATATCACAAACAGTAAAAGAAGCAAATGGAAAACTAGACTCAGAATGTGAATTAGTAAAGAACAAGTAAGAAAAGGTATTGTTTTTTCATACAGGAATAACAGGAACAGTGCTTTGGACAAAACATTTTCAGACTGAAAAGGATTGCTGTTACGAATCCTTTGATCAATCTTTAAATATAAAGAAGATGATGCAACTTGTACAGAAAGTTCCATTGGAGCAAATGGGAGAGAATTTACATCAATTACAATGATCTGAAATGCAAGGGAAAAAAAGATAAACCTAGACTGAATACAATGGGAAATAGAGAAGAACAAATATCCAAAATAATGGAATTTTCAGTAGGAAATAACTTGAAGATTTCTTTACCCAGTCACCCTTTCCACTGAATAGGACTGTTGTTAAGAACCCTTTCGTACAGTTTGAATATAACGAAGATAATGAATTGTGTACAAAACTTCTTTTGAAGGAAATCCGAGAGAATTGATATCAACTATAATATCACAAACAGTAAAAGAAGCAAATGGAAAACTAGACTCAGAATGTGAATTAGTAAAAAACAAGTAAGAAAAGGAACTGTTTTTTCATACAGGAATAACAGGAACAGTGCTTTGGACAAAACATTTTCAGACTGAAAAGGATTGCTGTTACGAATCCTTTGATCAATCTTTAAATATAAAGAAGATTATGCAACTTGTACAGAAAGTTCCATTGGAGCAAATGGGAGAGAATTTACATCAATTACAATGATCTGAAATGCAAGGGAAACAAAGGGAAAACTAGACTCAATACAATGGGAAATAGAGAAGAACAAATATCCAAAATAATGGAATTTTCAGTAGGAAATAACTTGAAGATTTCTCTACCCAGTCACCCTTTCCACTGAATAGGACTGTTGTTAAGAACCCTTTCGTACAGTTTGAATATAAGGAAGATAATGAATTGTGTACAAAACTTCTTTTGAAGGAAATCCGAGAGAATTGATATCAACTATAATATCACAAACAGTAAAAGAAGCAAATGGAAAACTAGACTCAGAATGTGAATTAGTAAAGAACAAGTAAGAAAAGGAACTGTTTTTTCATACAGGAATAACAGGAACAGTGCTTTGGACAAAACATTTTCAGACTGAAAAGGATTGCTGTTACGAATCCTTTGATCAATCTTTAAATATAAAGAAGATTATGCAACTTGTACAGAAAGTTCCATTGGAGCAAATGGGAGAGAATTTACATCAATCACAATGATCTGAAATGCAAGGGAAACAAAGGGAAACCTAGACTCAATACAATGGGAAATATAGAAGAACAAATATCCAAAATAATGGAATTTTCAGTAGGAAATAACTTGAAGATTTCTTTACCCAGTCACCCTTTCCACTGAATAGGACTGTTGTTAAGAACCCTTTCGTACAGTTTGAATATAAGGAAGATAATGAATTGTGTACAAAATTTCTTTTGAAAGAAATCCGAGAGAATTGATATCAACTATAATATCACAAACAGTAAAAGAAGCAAATGGAAAACTAGACTCAGAATGTGAATTAGTAAAGAACAAGTAAGAAAAGGAACTGTTTTTTCATACAGGAATAACAGGAACAGTGCTTTGGACAAAACATTTTCAGACTGAAAAGGATTGCTGTTACGAATCCTTTGATCAATCTTTAAATATAAAGAAGATTATGCAACTTGTACAGAAAGTTCCATTGGAGCAAATGGGAGAGAATTTCCATCAATTACAATGATCTGAAATGCAAGGTAAACAAAGGGAAACCTAGACTCAATACAATGGGAAATAGAGAAGAACAAATATCCAAAATAATGGAATTTTCAATAGGAAATAACTGGAAGATTTCTCTATCCAGTCACCCTTTCCACTGAATAGGACTGTTGTTAAGAACCCTTTCGTACAGTTTGAATATAAGGAAAGTTAATGAATTGTGTACAAAACTTCTTTTGAAGGAAATCCGAGAGAATTGATATCAACTATAATATCACAAACAGTAAAAGAAGCAAATGGAAAACTAGACTCAGAATGTGAATTAGTAAAGAACAAGTAAGAAAAGGAACTGTTTTTTCATACAGGAATAACAGGAACAGTGCTTTGGACAAAACATTTTCAGACTGAAAAGGATTGCTGTTACGAATCCTTTGATCAATCTTTAAATATAAAGAAGATTATGCAACTTGTACAGAAAGTTCCATTGGAGCAAATGGGAGAGAATTTACATCAATTACAATGATCTGAAATGCAAGGGAAACAAAGGGAAAACTAGACTCAATACAATGGGAAATAGAGAAGAACAAATATCCAAAATAATGGAATTTTCAGTAGGAAATAACTTGAAGATTTCTCTACCCAGTCACCCTTTCCACTGAATAGGACTGTTGTTAAGAACCCTTTCGTACAGTTTGAATATAAGGAAGATAATGAATTGTGTACAAAACTTCTTTGGAAGAAAATCCGAGAGAATTGATATCAACTATAATATCACAAACAGTAAAAGAAGCAAATGGAAAACTAGACTCAGAATGTGAATTAGTAAAGAAAAAGTAAGAAAAGGTATTGTTTTTTCATACAGGAATAACAGGAACAGTGCTTTGGACAAAACATTTTCAGACTGAAAAGGATTGCTGTTACGAATCCTTTGATCAATCTTTAAATATAAAGAAGATGATGCAACTTGTACAGAAAGTTCCATTGGAGCAAATGGGAGAGAATTTCCATCAATTACAATGATCTGAAATGCAAGGGAAACAAAGGGAAACCTAGACTGAATACAATGGGAAATAGAGAAGAACAAATATCCAAAATAATGGAATTTTCAATAGGAAATAACTGGAAGATTTCTCTATCCAGTCACCCTTTCCACTGAATAGGACTGTTGTTAAGAACCCTTTCGTACAGTTTGAATATAAGGAAAGTTAATGAATTGTGTACAAAACTTCTTTTGAAGGAAATCCGAGAGAATTGATATCAACTATAATATCACAAACAGTAAAAGAAGCAAATGGAAAACTAGACTTAGAATGTGAATTAGTAAAGAACAAGTAAGAAAAGGAACTGTTTTTTCATACAGGAATAACAGGAACAGTGCTTTGGACAAAACATTTTCAGACTGAAAAGGATTGCTGTTACGAATCCTTTGATCAATCTTTAAATATAAAGAAGATTATGCAACTTGTACAGAAAGTTCCATTGGAGCAAATGGGAGAGAATTTACATCAATTACAATGATCTGAAATGCAAGGGAAACAAAGGGAAACCTAGACTCAATACAATGGGAAATAGAGAAGAACAAATATCCAAAATAATGGAATTTTCAATAGGAAATACCTGGAAGATTTCTTTACCCAGTCACCCTTTCCACTGAATAGGACTGTTGTTAAGAACCCTTTCGTACAGTTTGAATATAAGGAAGATAATGAATTGTGTACAAAATTTCTTTTGAAAGAAATCCGAGAGAATTGATATCAACTATAATATCACAAACAGTAAAAGAAGCAAATGGAAAACTAGACTCAGAATGTGAATTAGTAAAGAACAAGTAAGAAAAGGAACTGTTTTTTCATACAGGAATAACAGGAACAGTGCTTTGGACAAAACATTTTCAGACTGAAAAGGATTGCTGTTACGAATCCTTTGATCAATCTTTAAATATAAAGAAGATTATGCAACTTGTACAGAAAGTTCCATTGGAGCAAATGGGAGAGAATTTCCATCAATTACAATGATCTGAAATGCAAGGGAAACAAAGGGAAACCTAGACTCAATACAATGGGAAATAGAGAAGAACAAATATCCAAAATAATGGAATTTTCAGTAGGAAATAACTTGAAGATTTCTCTACCCAATCACCCTTTCCACTGAATGGGACTGTTGTTAAGAACCCTTTCGTACAGTTTGAATATAACGAAGATAATGAATTGTGTACAAAACTTCTTTTGAAGGAAATCCGAGAGAATTGATATCAACTATAATATCAAAAACAGTAAAAGAAGCAAATGGAAAACTAGACTCAGAATGTGAATTAGTAAAGAACAAGTAAGAAAAGGAATTGTTTTTTCAAAAAGGAATAACAGGAACAGTGCTTTGGACAAAACATTTTCAGACGGAAAAGGATTGCTGTTACGAATCCTTTGATCAATCTTTAAATATAAAGAAGATTATGCAACTTGTACAGAAAGTTCCATTGGAGCAAATGGGAGAGAATTTCCATCAATTACAATGATCTGAAATGCAAGGGAAACAAAGGGAAACCTAGACGCAATACAATGGGAAATAGAGAAGAACAAATATCCAAAATAATGGAATTTTCAATAGGAAATAACTGGAAGATTTCTCTATCCAGTCACCCTTTCCACTGAATAGGACTGTTGTTAAGAACCCTTTCGTACAGTTTGAATATAAGGAAAGTTAATGAATTGTGTACAAAACTTCTTTTGAAGGAAATCCGAGAGAATTGATATCAACTATAATATCACAAACAGTAAAAGAAGCAAATGGAAAACTAGACTCAGAATGTGAATTAGTAAAGAACAAGTAAGAAAAGGAACTGTTTTTTCATACAGGAATAACAGGAACAGTGCTTTGGACAAAACATTTTCAGACTGAAAAGGATTGCTGTTACGAATCCTTTGATCAATCTTTAAATATAAAGAAGATTATGCAACTTGTACAGAAAGTTCCATTGGAGCAAATGGGAGAGAATTTACATCAATTACAATGATCTGAAATGCAAGGGAAACAAAGGGAAAACTAGACTCAATACAATGGGAAATAGAGAAGAACAAATATCCAAAATAATGGAATTTTCAATAGGAAATAACTGGAAGATTTATCTATCCAGTCACCCTTTCCACTGAATAGGACTGTTGTTAAGAACCCTTTCGTACAGTTTGAATATAAGGAAAGTTAATGAATTGTGTACAAAACTTCTTTTGAAGGAAATCCGAGAGAATTGATATCAACTATAATATCACAAACAGTAAAAGAATCAAATGGAAAAATAGACTCAGAATGTGAATTAGTAAAGAACAAGTAAGAAAAGGAACTGTTTTTTCATACAGGAATAACAGGAACAGTGCTTTGGACAAAACATTTTCAGACTGAAAAGGATTGCTGTTACGAATCCTTTGATCAATCTTTAAATATAAAGAAGATTATGCAACTTGTACAGAAAGTTCCATTGGAGCAAATGGGAGAGAATTTACATCAATTACAATGATCTGAAATGCAAGGGAAACAAAGGGAAACCTAGACTCAATACAATGGGAAATAGAGAAGAACAAATATCCAAAATAATGGAATTTTCAGTAGGAAATAACTTGAAGATTTCTCTACCCAGTCACCCTTTCCACTGAATAGGACTGTTGTTAAGAACCCTTTCGTACAGTTTGAATATAAGGAAGATAATGAATTGTGTACAAAACTTCTTTTGAAGGAAATCCGAGAGAATTCATATCAACTATAATATCCCAAACAGTAAAAGAAGCAAAGGGAAAACTAGACTCAGAATGTGAATTAGTAAAGAACAAGTAAGAAAAGGAACTGTTTTTTCATACAGGAATAACAGGAACAGTGCTTTGGACAAAACATTTTCAGACTGAAAAGGATTGCTGTTACGAATCCTTTGATCAATCTTTAAATATAAAGAAGATTATGCAACTTGTACAGAAAGTTCCATTGGAGCAAATGGGAGAGAATTTACATCAATTACAATGATCTGAAATGCAAGGGAAACAAAGGGAAACCTAGACTCAATACAATGGGAAATATAGAAGAACAAATATCCAAAATAATGGAATTTTCAGTAGGAAATAACTTGAAGATTTCTTTACCCAGTCACCCTTTCCACTGAATAGGACTGTTGTTAAGAACCCTTTCGTACAGTTTGAATATAAGGAAGATAATGAATTGTGTACAAAATTTCTTTTGAAAGAAATCCGAGAGAATTGATATCAACTATAATATCACAAACAGTAAAAGAAGCAAATGGAAAACTAGACTCAGAATGTGAATTAGTAAAGAACAAGTAAGAAAAGGAACTGTTTTTTCATACAGGAATAAAAGGAACAGTGCTTTGGACAAAACATTTTCAGACTGAAAAGGATTGCTGTTACGAATCCTTTGATCAATCTTTAAATATAAAGAAGATTATGCAACTTGTACAGAAAGTTCCATTGGAGCAAATGGGAGAGAATTTCCATCAATTACAATGATCTGAAATGCAAGGTAAACAAAGGGAAACCTAGACTCAATACAATGGGAAATAGAGAAGAACAAATATCCAAAATAATGGAATTTTCAATAGGAAATAACTGGAAGATTTCTCTATCCAGTCACCCTTTCCACTGAATAGGACTGTTGTTAAGAACCCTTTCGTACAGTTTGAATATAAGGAAAGTTAATGAATTGTGTAAAAAACTTCTTTTGAAGGAAATCCGAGAGAATTGATATCAACTATAATATCACAAACAGTAAAAGAAGCAAATGGAAAACTAGACTCAGAATGTGAATTAGTAAAGAACAAGTAAGAAAAGGAACTGTTTTTTCATACAGGAATAACAGGAACAGTGCTTTGGACAAAACATTTTCAGACTGAAAAGGATTGCTGTTACGAATCCTTTGATCAATCTTTAAATATAAAGAAGATTATGCAACTTGTACAGAAAGTTCCATTGGAGCAAATGGGAGAGAATTTACATCAATTACAATGATCTGAAATGCAAGGGAAACAAAGGGAAAACTAGACTCAATACAATGGGAAATAGAGAAGAACAAATATCCAAAATAATGGAATTTTCAGTAGGAAATAACTTGAAGATTTCTCTACCCAGTCACCCTTTCCACTGAATAGGACTGTTGTTAAGAACCCTTTCGTACAGTTTGAATATAAGGAAGATAATGAATTGTGTACAAAACTTCTTTGGAAGAAAATCCGAGAGAATTGATATCAACTATAATATCACAAACAGTAAAAGAAGCAAATGGAAAACTAGACTCAGAATGTGAATTAGTAAAGAACAAGTAAGAAAAGGTATTGTTTTTTCATACAGGAATAACAGGAACAGTGCTTTGGACAAAACATTTTCAGACTGAAAAGGATTGCTGTTACGAATCCTTTGATCAATCTTTAAATATAAAGAAGATGATGCAACTTGTACAGAAAGTTCCATTGGAGCAAATGGGAGAGAATTTACATCAATTACAATGATCTGAAATGCAAGGGAAAAAAAGATAAACCTAGACTGAATACAATGGGAAATAGAGAAGAACAAATATCCAAAATAATGGAATTTTCAGTAGGAAATAACTTGAAGATTTCTTTACCCAGTCACCCTTTCCACTGAATAGGACTGTTGTTAAGAACCCTTTCGTACAGTTTGAATATAACGAAGATAATGAATTGTGTACAAAACTTCTTTTGAAGGAAATCCGAGAGAATTGATATCAACTATAATATCACAAACAGTAAAAGAAGCAAATGGAAAACTAGACTCAGAATGTGAATTAGTAAAAAACAAGTAAGAAAAGGAACTGTTTTTTCATACAGGAATAACAGGAACAGTGCTTTGGACAAAACATTTTCAGACTGAAAAGGATTGCTGTTACGAATCCTTTGATCAATCTTTAAATATAAAGAAGATTATGCAACTTGTACAGAAAGTTCCATTGGAGCAAATGGGAGAGAATTTACATCAATTACAATGATCTGAAATGCAAGGGAAACAAAGGGAAACCTAGACTCAATACAATGGGAAATAGAGAAGAACAAATATCCAAAATAATGGAATTTTTAGTAGGAAATAACTTGAAGATTTCTCTACCCAGTCACCCTTTCCACTGAATAGGACTGTTGTTAAGAACCCTTTCGTACAGTTTGAATATAAGGAAGATAATGAATTGTGTACAAAACTTCTTTTGAAGAAAATGCGAAAGAATTGATATCAACTATAATATCACAAACAGTAAAAGAAGCAAATGGAAAACTAGACTCAGAATGTGAATTAGTAAAGAACAAGTAAGAAAACCAATTGTTTTTTCATACAGGAATAACAGGAACAGTGCTTTGGACAAAACATTTTCAGACTGAAAAGGATTGCTGTTACGAATCCTTTGATCAATCTTTAAATATAAAGAAGATTATGCAACTTGTACAGAAAGTTCCATTGGAGTAAATGGGAGAGAATTTCCATCAATTACTGTGATCTGAAATGCAAGGGAAACATAGGGAAACCTAGACTGAATACAATTTGAAATAGAGAAGAACAAATATCCAAAATAATGGAATTTTCAATAGGAAATAACTGGAAGATTTCTCTATCCAGTCACCCTTTCCACTGAATAGGACTGTTGTTAAGAACCCTTTCGTACAGTTTGAATATAAGGAAGATAATGAATTGTGTACAAAACTTCTTTTGAAGGAAATCCGAGAGAATTGATATCAACTATAATATCACAAACAGTAAAAGAAGCAAATGGAAAACTAGACTCAGAATGTGAATTAGTAAAGAACAAGTAAGAAAAGGAATTGTTTTTTCATACAGGAATAACAGGAACTGTGCTTTGGACAAAACATTTTCAGACTGAAAAGGATTGCTGTTACGAATCCTTTGATCAATCTTTAAATATAATGAAGATGATGCAACTTGAACAGAAAGTTTCACTTAAGGAAATGGTAGAAAATTTCCATCAAGTATAATGATCCCAAATGCAAGAGAAACAAAGGGAAAGCTAGACTCAATAGCATCGGAAATAAAGAAGAACAAGTATCCAAAGGAATGGATTTTTCAATAGGGAATAATTTAAAGATTTCTCAACCCATTCACCGTTTCCACTGTATAGGACTGCTGTTAAGAATCCTTTGGTACAGTTTGAATATAAGGAAGATAATTCATTGTGCACAAAACTTCGATTGAAACAAATGGAGAAAATTGATATCAACTATAATATCCCAAACTGCAAAAGAAACAAAGGGAAAACTAGACTCAATTGAATGTGAAATAGAGAAGACCAAGTAAAAGCAATTATTTTTTCGTACTGGAATAACCGGAACATTCCTTTGGATAAAAGCTTTTTCAGACTGAAAAGGATTGCTGTTACGAATCCTTTGATCAATCTTTAAATATAAAGAAGATTATGCAACTTGTAAAGAAAGTTCCATTGAAGCAAATGGGAGAAAATTTAAATCAAGTATAATGATCCCAAATGCAAGGGAAACAAAGCGAAACCTAGACTCAATAGAATGGGAAATAGAGAAGAACAAGTATCCAAAGGAATGGATTTTTCAACAGGGAATAACTGGAAGATTTCTCAACCCATTCACCCTTTACACTGAATAAGACTCCTATTAAGAATCCTTTCATGCAGTTTAAATATAAAGAAGATAATGCATTGTGCACAAAACTTCCATCGAAGCAAAGGGAGAAAATTGATATCAACTATAATATCCCAAACTGCAAACGAAACAACGGGTAAACTAGACTCAATAGAATGTGAAATAGAGAAAAACAAGTAAGAAAACCAATTGTTTTTTGCTACTGGAATAACCGGAACATTCCTTTGGACAAAACCTTTTTCAGACTGAAAAGGATTGCCGTTACGAATCCTTCGATCAATCTTTAAATATAAAGAAGATTATGCAACTTGTACAGAAAGTTCCATGGGAGCAAATGGGAGAGAATTGCCATCAATCACAATGATCTGAAATGCAAGGGAAACAAAGGGAAACCTAGACACAATACAATGGGAAATAGAGAAGAACAAATATCCAAAATAATGGAATTTTCAATAGGAAATTACTTGAAGATTTCTCTACCCAGTCACCCTTTCCACTGAATAGGACTGTTGTTAAGAACCCTTTCGTACAGTTTGAATATAAGGAAGATAATGAATTGTGTACAAAACTTCTTTTGAAGGAAATCCGAGAGAATTGATATCAACTATAATATCACAAACAGTAAAAGAAGCAAATGGAAAACTAGACTCAGAATGTGAATTAGTAAAGAACAAGTAAGAAAACCAATTGTTTTTTCATACAGGAATAACAGGAACAGTGCTTTGGACAAAACATTTTCAGACTGAAAAGGTTTGCTGTTACGAATCCTTTGATCAATCTTTAAATATAAAGAAGATTATGCAACTTGTACAGAAAGTTCCATTGGAGCAAATGGGAGAGAATTTACATCAATTACAATGATCTGAAATGCAAGGGAAACAAAGGGAAACCTAGACTGATTACAATGGGAAATAGAGAAGAACAAATATCCAAAATAATGGAATTTTCAGTAGGAAATAACTTGAAGATTTCTCTACCCAGTCACCCTTTCCACTGAATAGGACTGTTGTTAAGAACCCGTTCGTACAGTTTGAATATAAGGAAGATAATGAATTGTGTACAAAACTTTTTGAAGGAAATCCGAGAGAATTGATATCAAGTATAATATCACAAAACAGTAAAAGAAGCAAATGGAAAACTAGACTCAGAATGTGAATTAGTAAAGAACAAGTAAGAAAAGGAATTGTTTTTTCATACAGGAATAACAGGAACTGTGCTTTGGACAAAACATTTTCAGACTGAAAAGGATTGCTGTTACGAATCCTTTGCTCAATCTTTAAATATAATGAAGATGATGCAACTTGAACAGAAAGTTTCACTGAAGGAAATGGTAGAAAATTTCCATCAAGTATAATGATCCCAAATGTAAGAGAAACAAAGGGAAAGCTAGACTCAATAGCATCGGAAATAAAGAAGAACAAGTATCCAAAGGAATGGATTTTTCAATAGGGAATAATTTAAAGATTTCTCAACCCATTCACCCTTTCCACTGTATAGGACTGCTGTTAAGAATCCTTTGGTACATTTTGAATATAAGGAAGATAATTCAATGTGCACAAAACTTCGATTGAAACAAATGGAGAAAATTGATATCAACTATAATATCCCAAACTGCAAAAGAAACAAAGGGAAAACTAGACTCAATTGAATGTGAAATAGAGAAGACCAAGTAAAAGCAATTATTGTTTCGTACTGGAATAACCGGAACATTCCTTTGGATAAAAGCTTTTTCAGACTGAAAAGGATTGCTGTTACGAATCCTTTGATCAATCTTTAAATATAAAGAAGATTATGCAACTTGTAAAGAAAGTTCCATTGAAGCAAATGGGAGAAAATTTAAATCAAGTATAATGATCCCAAATGCAAGGGAAACAAAGCGAAACCTAGACTCAATAGAATGGGAAATAGAGAAGAACAAGTATCCAAAGGAATGGATTTTTCAACAGGGAATAACTGGAAGATTTCTCAACCCATTCACCCTTTACACTGAATAAGACTCCTATTAAGAATCCTTTCATGCAGTTTAAATATAAAGAAGATAATGCATTGTGCACAAAACTTCCATCGAAGCAAATGGAGAAAATTGATATCAAGTATAATATCCCAAACTGCAAACGAAACAACGGGTAAACTAGACTCAATAGAATGTGAAATAGAGAAAAACAAGTAAGAAAACCAATTGTTTTTTGCTACTGGAAAAACCGGAACATTCCTTTGGACAAAACCTTTTTCAGACTGAAAAGGATTGCCGTTACGAATCCTTTGATCAATCTTTAAATATAAAGAAGATGATGCAACTTGTACAGAAAGTTCCATTGGAGCAAATGGGAGAGAATTGACATCAATCACAATGATCTGAAATGCAAGGGAAACAAAGGGAAACCTAGATGCAATACAATGGGAAATAGAGAAGAACAAATATCCAAAATAATGGAATTTTCAATAGGAAATAACTTGAATATTTCTCTACCCAGTCACCCTTTCCACTGAATAGGACTGTTGTTAAGAACCCTTCGTACAGTTTGAATATAAGGAAGATAATGAATTGTGTACAAAACTTCTTTGGAAGAAAATCCGAGAGAATTGATATCAACTATAATATCACAAACAGTAAAAGAAGCAAATGGAAAACTAGACTCAGAATGTGAATTAGTAAAGAACAAGTAAGAAAAGGAATTGTTTTTTCATACAGGAATAACAGGAACAGTGCTTTGGACAAAACATTTTCAGACTGAAAAGGATTGCTGTTACGAATCCTTTGATCAATCTTTAAATATAAAGAAGATTATGCAACTTGTACAGAAAGTTCCATTGGAGCAAATGGGAGAGAATTTCCATCAATTACAATGATCTGAAATGCAAGGGAAACAAAGGGAAACCTAGACTGAATACAATTTGAAATAGAGAAGACCAAATATCCAAAATAATGGAATTTTCAATAGGAAATAACTGGAAGATTTCTCTATCCAGTCACCCTTTCCACTGAATAGGACTGTTGTTAAGAACCCTTTCGTACAGTTTGAATATAAGGAAGATAATGAATTGTGTACAAAACTTCTTTTGAAGGAAATCCGAGAGAATTGATATCAACTATAATATCACAAACAGTAAAAGAAGCAAATGGAAAACTAGACTCAGAATGTGAATTAGTAAAGAACAAGTAAGAAAAGGAACTGTTTTTTCATACAGGAATAACAGGAACTGTGCTTTGGACAAAACATTTTCAGACTGAAAAGGATTGCTGTTACGAATCCTTTGATCAATCTTTAAGTATAATGAAGATGATGCAACTTGAACAGAAAGTTTCACTTAAGGAAATGGTAGAAAATTTCCATCAAGTATAATGATCCCAAATGCAAGAGAAACAAAGGGAAAGCTAGACTCAATAGCATCGGAAATAAAGAAGAACAAGTATCCAAAGGAATGGATTTTTCAATAGGGAATAATTTAAAGATTTCTCAACCCATTCACCCTTTCCACTGTATAGGACTGCTGTTAAGAATCCTTTGGTACAGTTTGAATATAAGGAAGATAATTCAATGTGCACAAAACTTCGATTGAAACAAATGGAGAAAATTGATATCAACTATAATATCCCAAACTGCAAAAGAAATAAAGGGAAAACTAGACTCAATTGAATGTGAAATAGAGAAGACCAAGTAAAAGCAATTATTTTTTCGTACTGGAATAACCGGAACATTCCTTTGGATAAAAGCTTTTTCAGACTGAAAAGGATTGCTGTTACGAATCCTTTGATCAATCTTTAAATATAAAGAAGATTATGCAACTTGTAAAGAAAGTTCCATTGAAGCAAATGGGAGAAAATTTAAATCAAGTATAATGATCCCAAATGCAAGGGAAACAAAGCGAAACCTAGACTCAATAGAATGGGAAATAGAGAAGAACAAGTATCCAAAGGAATGGATTTTTCAACAGGGAATAACTGGAAGATTTCTCAACCCATTCACCCTTTACACTGAATAAGACTCCTATTAAGAATCCTTTCATGCAGTTTAAATATAAAGAAGATAATGCATTGTGCACAAAACTTCCATCGAAGCAAATGGAGAAAATTGATATCAACTATAATATCCCAAACTGCAAACGAAACAACGGGTAAACTAGACTGAATAGAATGTGAAATAGAGAAAAACAAGTAAGAAAACCAATTGTTTTTTGCTACTGGAATAACCGGAACATTCCTTTGGACAAAACCGTTTTCAGACTGAAAAGGATTGCCGTTACGAATCCTTTGATCAATCTTTAAATATAAAGAAGATTATGCAACTTGTACAGAAAGTTCCATTGGAGCAAATGGGAGAGAATTGACATCAATCACAATGATCTGAAATGCAAGGGAAACAAAGGGAAACCTAGACGCAATACAATGGGAAATAGAGAAGAACAAATATCCAAAATAATGGAATTTTCAATAGGAAATAACTGGAAGATTTCTTTACCCAGTCACCCTTTCCACTGAATAGGACTGTTGTTAAGAACCCTTTCGTACAGTTTGAATATAAGGAAGATAATGAATTGTGTACAAAACTTCTTTTGAAGGAAATCCGAGAGAATTGATATCAACTATAATATCACAAACAGTAAAAGAAGCAAATGGAAAACTAGACTCAGAATGTGAATTAGTAAAGAACAAGTAAGAAAACCAATTGTTTTTTATTACAGGAATAACAGGAACAGTGCTTTGGACAAAACATTTTCAGACTGAAAAGGATTGCTGTTACGAATCCTTTGATCAATCTTTAAATATAAAGAAGATTATGCAACTTGAACAGAAAGTTTCACTGAAGGAAATGGTAGAAAATTTACATCAAGTATAATGATCCCAAATGCAAGAGAAACAAAGGGAAAGCTAGACTCAATAGCATCGGAAATAAAGAACAAGTATCCAAAGGAATGGATTTTTCAATAGGGAATAATTTAAAGATTTCTCAACCCATTCACCCTTTCCACTGTATAGGACTGCTGTTAAGAATCCTTTGGTACATTTTGAATATAAGGAAGATAATTCATTGTGCACAAAACTTCGATTGAAACAAATGGAGAAAATTGATATCAACTATAATATCCCAAACTGCAAAAGAAACAAAGGGAAAACTAGACTCAATTGAATGTGAAATAGAGAAGACCAAGTAAAAGCAATTATTGTTTCGTACTGGAATAACCGGAACATTCCTTTGGATAAAAGCTTTTTCAGACTGAAAAGGATTGCTGTTACGAATCCTTTGATCAATCTTTAAATATGAAGAAGATTATGCAACTTGTAAAGAAAGTTCCATTGAAGCAAATGGGAGAAAATTTAAATCAAGTATAATGATCCCAAATGCAAGGGAAACTAAGCGAAACCTAGACTCAATAGAATGGGAAATAGAGAAGAACAAGTATCCAAAGGAATGGATTTTTCAACAGGGAATAACTGGAAGATTTCTCAACCCATTCACCCTTTACACTGAATAAGACTCCTATTAAGAATCCTTTCATGCAGTTTAAATATAAAGAAGATAATGCATTGTGCACAAAACTTCCATCGAAGCAAATGGAGAAAATTGATATCAACTATAATATCCCAAACTGCAAACGAAACAACGGGTAAACTAGACTCAATAGAATGTGAAATAGAGAAAAACAAGTAAGAAAACCAATTGTTTTTTGCTACTGGAATAACCGGAACATTCCTTTGGACAAAACCTTTTTCAGACTGAAAAGGATTGCCGTTACGAATCCTTTGATCAATCTTTAAATATAAAGAAGATTATGCAACTTGTACAGAAAGTTCCATTGGAGCAAATGGGAGAGAATTGACATCAATCACAATGATCTGAAATGCAAGGGAAACAAAGGGAAACCTAGACGCAATACAATGGGAAATAGAGAAGAACAAATATCCAAAATAATGGAATTTTCAATAGGAAATAACTGGAAGATTTCTTTACCCAGTCACCCTTTCCACTGAATAGGACTGTTGTTAAGAACCCTTTCGTACAGTTTGAATATAACGAAGATAATGAATTGTGTACAAAACTTCTTTTGAAGGAAATCCGAGAGAATTGATATCAAGTATAATATCACAAACAGTAAAAGAAGCAAATGGAAAACTAGACTCAGAATGTGAATTAGTAAAGAACAAGTAAGAAAAGGAATTGTTTTTTCATACAGGAATAACAGGAACTGTGCTTTGGACAAAACATTTTCAGATTGAAAAGGATTGCTGTTACGAATCCTTTGATCAATCTTTAAATATAATGAAGATGATGCAACTTGAACAGAAAGTTTCACTGAAGGAAATGTTAGAAAATTTACATCAAGTATAATGATCCCAAATGCAAGAGAAATAAAGGGAAAGCTAGACTCAATAGCATCGGAAATAAAGAAGAACAAGTATCCAAAGGAATGGATTTTTCAATAGGGAATAATTTAAAGATTTCTCAACCCATTCACCCATTCCACTGTATAGGACTGCTGTTAAGAATCCTTTGGTACAGTTTGAATATAAGGAAGATAATTCATTGTGCACAAACTTCGATTGAAGCAAATGGAGAAAATTGATATCAACTATAATATCCCAAACTGCAAAAGAAACAAAGGGAAAACTAGACTCAATTGAATGTGAAATAGAGAAGACCAAGTAAAAGCAATTATTTTTTCGTACTGGAATAACCGGAACATTCCTTTGGATAAAAGCTTTTTCAGACTGAAAAGGATTGCTGTTACGAATCCTTTGATCTTCAGAAAATCATCTCCAAGATAATACACTATGATCAAGTAGGATTTATTCCAGGAATGCAGGGCTGGTTTAATATTAGGAAAACTATTAGTATAATTGACCATATTAATAATCAAATTAATAAAAACCATATGATCATCTCAATAGATGCAGAAAAGGCATTTGATAAAATCCAACATCCATTCCTACTAAAAACGCTTGAGAGTATAGGAATAAATGGGCTATTCCTTAAAATAATAAGGAGCATATATTTAAAACCTTCAGTAAACATCATATGTAATGGTGATAAACTAGAACCTTTCCCTGTAAGATCAGGAGTGAAACAAGGTTGCCCACTATCACCATTACTATTCAATATAGTACTAGAAACTCTAGCCTTGGCAATAAGAGCCGAGAAAGAGATCCAAGGAATTAGAGTAGGAAATGAAGAAATCAAATTGTCACTTTTCGCAGATGACATGATGGTATACTTAGAGAACCCCAAAGACTCTGCTAAAAAGCTATTAGAAATAATTCAGAATTTTAGCAAAGTCGCAGGATACAAAATAAATCCACATAAATCCTCAGGATTTTTATACATTACCAACACAATCCAACAGCAAGAAATACAAAGAGAAATTCCATTCAAAATAACAGTTGATAGTATCAAATATTTGGGAATATATCTACCAAAGGAGAGTCAGGAATTATATGAGCAAAATTACAAAACACTTGCCACAAAAATAAAGTCAGATTTAAATAATTGGAAAGACATTCAATGTTCTTGGATAGGCCGAGCGAATATAATAAAGATGACAATACTCCCCAAACTAATCTATTTATTTAGTGCTATACCAATCAGACTCCCAAGAAACTATTTTAATGACCTAGAAAAAATAACAACAAAATTCATATGGAAGAATAAAAGGAAATCCGAGAGAATTGATATCAACTATAATATCACAAACAGTAAAAGAAGCAAATGGAAAACTAGACTCAGAATGTGAATTAGTAAAGAACAAGTAAGAAAAGGAATTGTTTTTTCATTCAGGAATAACAGGAACTGTGCTTTGGACAAAACATTTTCAGACTGAAAAGGATTGCTGTTACGAATCCTTTGATCAATCTTTAAATATAATGAAGATGATGCAACTTGAACAGAAAGTTTCACTGAAGGAAATGGTAGAAAATTTCCATCAAGTATAATGATCCCAAATGCAAGAGAAGAAACAAAGGGAAAGCTAGACTCAATAGCATCGGAAATAAAGAAGAACAAGTATCCAAAGGAATGGATTTTTCAATAGGGAGTAATTTAAAGATTTCTCAACCCATTCACCCTTTCCACTGTATAGGACTGCTGTTAAGAATCCTTTGGTACATTTTGAATATAAGGAAGATAATTCATTGTGCACAGAACTTCGATTGAAAGAAATGGAGAAAATTGATATCAACTATAATATCCCAAACTGCAAAAGAAACAAAGGGAAAACTAGACTCAATTGAATGTGAAATAGAGAAGACCAAGTAAAAGCAATTATTTTTTCGTACTGGAATAACCGGAACATTCCTTTGGATAAAAGCTTTTTCAGACTGAAAAGGATTGCTGTTACGAATCCTTTGATCAAACTTTAAATATAAAGAAGATTATGCAACTTGTAAAGAAAGTTCCATTGAAGCAAATGGGAGAAAATTTAAATCAAGTATAATGATCCCAAATGCAAGGGAAACAAAGCGAAACCTAGACTCAATAGAATGGGAAATAGAGAAGAACAAGTATCCAAAGGAATGGATTTTTCAACAGGGAATAACTGGAAGATTTCTCAACCCATTCACCCTTTACACTGAATAAGACTTCTATTAAGAATCCTTTCATGCAGTTTAAATATAAAGAAGAAAATGCATTGTGCACAAAACTTCCATCGAAGCAAATGGAGAAAATTGATATCAACTATAATATCCCAAACTGTAAACGAAACAACGGGTAAACTAGACTCAATAGAATGTGAAATAGAGAAAAACAAGTAAGAAAACCAATTGTTTTTTGCTACTGGAATAACCGGAACATTCCTTTGGACAAAACCGTTTTCAGACTGAAAAGGATTGCCGTTACGAATCCTTTGATCAATCTTTAAATATAAAGAAGATTATGCAACTTGTACAGAAAGTTCCATTAGAGCAAATGGGAGAGAATTTACATCAATCACAATGATCTGAAATGCAAGGGAAACAAAGGGAAACCTAGACGCAATACAATGGGAAATAGAGAAGAACAAATATCCAAAATAATGGAATTTTCAATAGGAAATAACTGGAAGATTTCTCTACCCAGTCACCCTTTCCACTGAATAGGACTGTTGTTAAGACCCCTTTCGTACAGTTTGAATATAAGGAAGATAATGAATTGTGTACAAAACTTCTTTTGAAGGAAATCCGAGAGAATTGATATCAACTATAATATCACAAACAGTAAAAGAAGCAAATGGAAAACTAGACTCAGAATGTGAATTAGTAAAGAACAAGTAAGAAAAGGAATTGTTTTTTCATACAGGAATAACAGGAACTGTGCTTTGGACAAAACATTTTCAGACTGAAAAGGATTGCTGTTATGAATCCTTTGATCAATCTTTAAATATAATGAAGATGATGCAACTTGAACAGAAAGTTTCACTGAAGGAAATGTTAGAAAATTTACATCAAGTATAATGATCTCAAATGCAAGAGAAACAAAGGGAAAGCTAGACTCAATAGCATCGGAAATAAAGAAGAACAAGTATCCAAAGGAATGGATTTTTCAATAGGGAATAATTTAAAGATTTCTCAACCCATTCACCCATTCCACTGTATAGGACTGCGGTTAAGAATCCTTTGGTACAGTTTGAATATAAGGAAGATAATTCATTGTGCACAAAACTTCGATTGAAGCAAATGGAGAAAATTGATATCAACTATAATATCCCAAACTGCAAAAGAAAAAAAGGGAAAACTATAATCAATTGAATGTGAAATAGAGAAGACCAAGTAAAAGCAATTATTTTTTCGTACTGGAATAACCGGAACATTCCTTTGGATAAAAGCTTTTTCAGACTGAAAAGGATTGCTGTTACGAATCCTTTGATCAATCTTTAAATATAAAGAAGATTATGCAACTTGTACAGAAAGTTCCATTGGAGCAAATGGGAGAGAATTTACATCAATTACAATGATCTGAAATGCAACGGAAACAAAGGGAAACCTAGACTCAATACAATGGGAAATAGAGAAGAACAAATATCCAAAATAATGGAATTTTTAGTAGGAAATAACTTGAAGATTTCTCTACCCAGTCCCCCTTTCCACTGAATAGGACTGTTGTTAAGACCCCTTTCGTACAGTTTGAATATAAGGAAGATAATGAATTGTGTACAAAACTTCTTTTGAAGGAAATCCGAGAGAATTGATATCAACTATAATATCACAAACAGTAAAAGAAGCAAATGGAAAACTAGACTCAGAATGTGAATTAGTAAAGAACAAGTAAGAAAAGGAATTGTTTTTTCATACAGGAATAACAGGAACAGTGCTTTGGACAAAACATTTTCAGACTGAAAAGGATTGCTGTTACGAATCCTTTGATCAATCTTTAAATATAAAGAAGATTATGCAACTTGTACACAAAGTTCCATTGGAGCAAATGGGAGAGAATTTACATCAATCACAATGATCTGAAATGAAAGGGAAACAAAGCGAAACCTAGACTCAATAGAATGGGAAATAGAGAAGAACAAGTATCCAAAGGAATGGATTTTTCAACAGGGAATAACTTGAAGATTTCTCTACCCAGTCACCCTTTCCACTGAATAGAACTGTTGTTAAGAACCCTTTCGTACAGTTTGAATATAACGAAGATAATGAATTGTGTACAAAACTTCTTTTGAAGGAAATCAGAGAGAATTGATATCAACTATAATATCACAAACAGTAAAAGAAGCAAATGGAAAACTAGACTCAGAATGTGAATTAGTAAAGAACAAGTAAGAAAAGGAACTGTTTTTTCATACAGGAATAACAGGAACAGTGCTTTGGACAAAACATTTTCAGACTGAAAAGGATTGCTGTTACGAATCCTTTGAGCAATCTTTAAATATAAAGAAGATTATGCAACTTGTACAGAAAGTTCGATTGGAGCAAATGGGAGAGAATTTACATCAATTACAATGATCTGAAATGCAAGGGAAACAAAGGTAAACCTAGACTGAATACAATGGGAAATAGAGAAGAACAAATATCCAAAATAATGGAATTTTCAGTAGGAAATAACTTGAAGATTTCTCTACCCAGTCACCCTTTCCACTGAATAGGACTGTTGTTAAGAACCCTTTCGTACAGTTTGAATATAAGGAAGATAATGAATTGTGTACAAAACTTCTTTTGAAGGAAATCCGAGAGAATTGATATCAACTATAATATCACAAACAGTAAAAGAAGCAAATGGAAAACTAGACTCAGAATGTGAATTAGTAAAGAACAAGTAAGAAAAGGAATTGTTTTTTCATACAGGAATAACAGGAACTGTGCTTTGGACAAAACATTTTCAGACTGAAAAGGATTGCTGTTACGAATCCTTTGATCAATCTTTAAATATAAAGAAGATTATGCAACTTGTACAGAAAGTTCCATTGGAGCAAATGGGAGAGAATTTACATCAATCACAGTGATCTAAAATGCAAGGGAAACAAAGGGAAACCTAGACTCAATACAATGGGAAATAGAGAAGAACAAATATCCAAAATAATGGAATTTTCAATAGGAAATAACTTGAAGATTTCTCTACCCAGTCACCCTTTCCACTGAATAGGACTGTTGTTAAGAACCCTTTCGTACAGTTTGAATATAAGGAAGATAATGAATTGTGTACAAAACTTCTTTTGAAGGAAATCCGAGAGAATTGATATCAACTATAATATCACAAACAGTAAAAGAAGCAAATGGAAAACTAGACTCAGAATGTGAATTAGTAAAGAACAAGTAAGAAAAGGAATTGTTTTTTCATACAGGAATAACAGGAACTGTGCTTTGGACAAAACATTTTCAGACTGAAAAGGATTGCTGTTATGAATCCTTTGATCAATCTTTAAATATAATGAAGATGATGCAACTTGAACAGAAAGTTTCACTGAAGGAAATTTTAGAAAATTTACATCAAGTATAATGATTCCAAATGCAAGAGAAACAAAGGGAAAGCTAGACTCAATAGCATCGGAAATAAAGAAGAACAAGTATCCAAAGGAATGGATTTTTCAATAGGGAATAATTTAAAGATTTCTCAACCCATTCACCCATTCCACTGTATAGGACTGCTGTTAAGAATCCTTTGGTACAGTTTGAATATAAGGAAGATAATTCATTGTGCAAAAAACTTCGATTGAAGCAAATGGAGAAAATTGATATCAACTATAATATCCCAAACTGCAAAAGAAACAAAGGGAAAACTAGACTCAATTGAATGTGAAATAGAGAAGACCAAGTAAAAGCAATTATTTTTTCGTACTGGAATAACCGGAACATTCCTTTGGATAAAAGCTTTTTCAGACTGAAAAGGATTGCTGTTACGAATCCTTTGATCAATCTTTAAATATAAAGAAGATTATGCAACTTGTAAAGAAAGTTCCATTGAAGCAAATGGGAGAAAATTTAAATCAAGTATAATGTTCCCAAATGCAAGGGAAACAAAGCGAAACCTAGACTCAATAGAATGGGAAATAGAGAAGAACAAGTATCCAAAGGAATGGATTTTTCAACAGGGAATAATTTAAAGATTTCTCTACCCAGTAACCCTTTCCACTGAATAGGACTGTTGGTAAGAACCCTTTCGTACAGTTTGAATATAACGAAGATAATGAATTGTGTACAAAACTTCTTTTGAAGGAAATCCGAGAGAATTGATATCAACTATAATATCACAAACAGTAAAAGAAGCAAATGGAAAACTAGACTCAGAATGTGAATTAGTAAAGAACAAGTAAGAAAACCAATTGTTTTTTCATACAGGAATAACAGGAACAGTGCTTTGGACAAAACATTTTCAGACTGAAAAGGATTGCTGTTACAAATCCTTTGATCAATCTTTAAATATAAAGAAGATTATGCAACTTGTACAGAAAGTTCCATTGGAGCAAATGGGAGAGAATTTACATCAATCACAATGATCTGAAATGCAAGGGAAACAAAGGGAAACCTAGACGCAATACAATGGGAAATAGAGAAGAACAAATATCCAAAATAATGGAATTTTCAATAGGAAATAACTTGAAGATTTCTCTACCCAGTCACCCTTTCCACTGAATAGGACTGTTGTTAAGAACCCTTTCGTACAGTTTGAATATAACGAAGATAATGAATTGTGTACAAAACTTCTTTTGAAGGAAATCCGAGAGAATTGATATCAAGTATAATATCACAAACAGTAAAAGAAGCAAATGGAAAACTAGACTCAGAATGTGAATTAGTAAAGAACAAGTAAGAAAAGGAACTGTTTTTTCATACAGGAATAACAGGAACAGTGCTTTGGACAAAACATTTTCAGACTGAAAAGGATTGCTGTTACGAATCCTTTGATCAATCTTTAAATATAAAGAAGATTATGCAACTTGTACAGAAAGTTCCATTGGAGCAAATGGGAGAGAATTTACATCAATTACAATGATCTGAAATGCAAGGGAAACAAAGGGAAACCTAGACTGAATACAATGGGAAATAGAGAAGAACAAATATCCAAAATAATGGAATTTTCAATAGGAAATAACTTGAAGATTTCTCTACCCAGTCACCCTTTCCACTGAATAGGACTGTTGTTAAGAACCCTTTCGTACAGTTTGAATATAAGGAAGATAATGAATTGTGTACAAAATTTCTTTTGAAGAAAATCTGAGAGAATTGATATCAACTATAATATCACAAACAGTAAAAGAAGCAAATGGAAAACTAGACTCAGAATGTGAATTAGTAAAGAACAATTAAGAAAAGGAATTGTTTTTTCATACAGGAATAACAGGAACAGTGCTTTGGACAAAACATTTTCAGACTGAAAAGGATTGCTGTTACCAATCCTTTGATCAATCTTTAAATATAATGAAGATGATGCAACTTGTACAGAAAGTTCCATTGGAGCAAATGGGAGAGAATTTACATCAATTACAATGATCTGAAATGCAAGGGAAACAAAGGGAAACCTAGACTCAATACAATGGGAAATAGAGAAGAACAAATATCCAAAATAATGGAATTTTCAGTAGGAAATAACTTGAAGATTTCTTTACCCAGTCACCCTTTCCACTGAATAGGACTGTTGTTAAGAACCCTTTCGTACAGTTTGAATATAAGGAAGATAATGAATTGTGTACAAAATTTCTTTTGAAAGAAATCCGAGAGAATTGATATCAAGTATAATATCACAAACAGTAAAAGAAGCAAATGGAAAACTAGACTCAGAATGTGAATTAGTAAAGAACAAGTAAGAAAAGGAACTGTTTTTTCATACAGGAATAACAGGAACAGTGCTTTGGACAAAACATTTTCAGACTGAAAAGGATTGCTGTTACGAATCCTTTCATCAATCTTTAAATATAAAGAAGATTATGCAACTTGTACAGAAAGTTCCATTGGAGCAAATGGGAGAGAATTTCCATCAATTACAATGATCTGAAATGCAAGGTAAACAAAGGGAAACCTAGACTCAATACAATGGGAAATAGAGAAGAACAAATATCCAAAATAATGGAATTTTCAATAGGAAATAACTGGAAGATTTCTCTATCCAGTCACCCTTTCCACTGAATAGGACTGTTGTTAAGAACCCTTTCGTACAGTTTGAATATAAGGAAAGTTAATGAATTGTGTAAAAAACTTCTTTTGAAGGAAATCCGAGAGAATTGATATCAACTATAATATCACAAACAGTAAAAGAAGCAAATGGAAAACTAGACTCAGAATGTGAATTAGTAAAGAACAAGTAAGAAAAGGAACTGTTTTTTCATACAGGAATAACAGGAACAGTGCTTTGGACAAAACATTTTCAGACTGAAAAGGATTGCTGTTACGAATCCTTTGATCAATCTTTAAATATAAAGAAGATTATGCAACTTGTACAGAAAGTTCCATTGGAGCAAATGGGAGAGAATTTACATCAATTACAATGATCTGAAATGCAAGGGAAACAAAGGGAAACCTAGACTGAATACAATGGGAAATAGAGAAGAACAAATATCCAAAATAATGGAATTTTCAATAGGAAATAACTTGAAGATTTCTCTACCCAGTCACCCTTTCCACTGAATAGGACTGTTGTTAAGAACCCTTTCGTACAGTTTGAATATAAGGAAGATAATGAATTGTGTACAAAATTTCTTTTGAAGAAAATCTGAGAGAATTGATATCAACTATAATATCACAAACAGTAAAAGAAGCAAATGGAAAACTAGACTCAGAATGTGAATTAGTAAAGAACAATTAAGAAAAGGAATTGTTTTTTCATACAGGAATAACAGGAACAGTGCTTTGGACAAAACATTTTCAGACTGAAAAGGATTGCTGTTACCAATCCTTTGATCAATCTTTAAATATAATGAAGATGATGCAACTTGTACAGAAAGTTCCATTGGAGCAAATGGGAGAGAATTTACATCAATTACAATGATCTGAAATGCAAGGGAAACAAAGGGAAACCTAGACTCAATACAATGGGAAATAGAGAAGAACAAATATCCAAAATAATGGAATTTTCAGTAGGAAATAACTTGAAGATTTCTTTACCCAGTCACCCTTTCCACTGAATAGGACTGTTGTTAAGAACCCTTTCGTACAGTTTGAATATAAGGAAGATAATGAATTGTGTACAAAATTTCTTTTGAAAGAAATCCGAGAGAATTGATATCAAGTATAATATCACAAACAGTAAAAGAAGCAAATGGAAAACTAGACTCAGAATGTGAATTAGTAAAGAACAAGTAAGAAAAGGAACTGTTTTTTCATACAGGAATAACAGGAACAGTGCTTTGGACAAAACATTTTCAGACTGAAAAGGATTGCTGTTACGAATCCTTTCATCAATCTTTAAATATAAAGAAGATTATGCAACTTGTACAGAAAGTTCCATTGGAGCAAATGGGAGAGAATTTCCATCAATTACAATGATCTGAAATGCAAGGTAAACAAAGGGAAACCTAGACTCAATACAATGGGAAATAGAGAAGAACAAATATCCAAAATAATGGAATTTTCAATAGGAAATAACTGGAAGATTTCTCTATCCAGTCACCCTTTCCACTGAATAGGACTGTTGTTAAGAACCCTTTCGTACAGTTTGAATATAAGGAAAGTTAATGAATTGTGTAAAAAACTTCTTTTGAAGGAAATCCGAGAGAATTGATATCAACTATAATATCACAAACAGTAAAAGAAGCAAATGGAAAACTAGACTCAGAATGTGAATTAGTAAAGAACAAGTAAGAAAAGGAACTGTTTTTTCATACAGGAATAACAGGAACAGTGCTTTGGACAAAACATTTTCAGACTGAAAAGGATTGCTGTTACGAATCCTTTGATCAATCTTTAAATATAAAGAAGATTATGCAACTTGTACAGAAAGTTCCATTGGAGCAAATGGGAGAGAATTTACATCAATTACAATGATCTGAAATGCAAGGGAAACAAAGGGAAAACTAGACTCAATACAATGGGAAATAGAGAAGAACAAATATCCAAAATAATGGAATTTTCAGTAGGAAATAACTTGAAGATTTCTCTACCCAGTCACCCTTTCCACTGAATAGGACTGTTGTTAAGAACCCTTTCGTACAGTTTGAATATAAGGAAGATAATGAATTGTGTACAAAACTTCTTTGGAAGAAAATCCGAGAGAATTGATATCAACTATAATATCACAAACAGTAAAAGAAGCAAATGGAAAACTAGACTCAGAATGTGAATTAGTAAAGAACAAGTAAGAAAAGGTATTGTTTTTTCATACAGGAATAACAGGAACAGTGCTTTGGACAAAACATTTTCAGACTGAAAAGGATTGCTGTTACGAATCCTTTGATCAATCTTTAAATATAAAGAAGATGATGCAACTTGTACAGAAAGTTCCATTGGAGCAAATGGGAGAGAATTTACATCAATTACAATGATCTGAAATGCAAGGGAAAAAAAGATAAACCTAGACTGAATACAATGGGAAATAGAGAAGAACAAATATCCAAAATAATGGAATTTTCAGTAGGAAATAACTTGAAGATTTCTTTACCCAGTCACCCTTTCCACTGAATAGGACTGTTGTTAAGAACCCTTTCGTACAGTTTGAATATAACGAAGATAATGAATTGTGTACAAAACTTCTTTTGAAGGAAATCCGAGAGAATTGATATCAACTATAATATCACAAACAGTAAAAGAAGCAAATGGAAAACTAGACTCAGAATGTGAATTAGTAAAAAACAAGTAAGAAAAGGAACTGTTTTTTCATACAGGAATAACAGGAACAGTGCTTTGGACAAAACATTTTCAGACTGAAAAGGATTGCTGTTACGAATCCTTTGATCAATCTTTAAATATAAAGAAGATTATGCAACTTGTACAGAAAGTTCCATTGGAGCAAATGGGAGAGAATTTACATCAATTACAATGATCTGAAATGCAAGGGAAACAAAGGTAAACCTAGACTGAATACAATGGGAAATAGAGAAGAACAAATATCCAAAATAATGGAATTTTTAGTAGGAAATAACTTGAAGATTTCTCTACCCAGTCACCCTTTCCACTGAATAGGACTGTTGTTAAGAACCCTTTCGTACAGTTTGAATATAAGGAAGATAATGAATTGTGTACAAAACTTCTTTTGAAGAAAATGCGAAAGAATTGATATCAACTATAATATCACAAACAGTAAAAGAAGCAAATGGAAAACTAGACTCAGAATGTGAATTAGTAAAGAACAAGTAAGAAAACCAATTGTTTTTTCATACAGGAATAACAGGAACAGTGCTTTGGACAAAACATTTTCAGACTGAAAAGGATTGCTGTTACGAATCCTTTGATCAATCTTTAAATATAAAGAAGATTATGCAACTTGTACAGAAAGTTCCATTGGAGTAAATGGGAGAGAATTTCCATCAATTACAGTGATCTGAAATGCAAGGGAAACATAGGGAAACCTAGACTGAATACAATTTGAAATAGAGAAGAACAAATATCCAAAATAATGGAATTTTCAATAGGAAATAACTGGAAGATTTCTCTATCCAGTCACCCTTTCCACTGAATAGGACTGTTGTTAAGAACCCTTTCTTACAGTTTGAATATAAGGAAGATAATGAATTGTGTACAAAACTTCTTTTGAAGGAAATCCGAGAGAATTGATATCAACTATAATATCACAAACAGTAAAAGAAGCAAATGGAAAACTAGACTCAGAATGTGAATTAGTAAAGAACAAGTAAGAAAAGGAATTGTTTTTTCATACAGGAATAACAGGAACTGTGCTTTGGACAAAACATTTTCAGACTGAAAAGGATTGCTGTTACGAATCCTTTGATCAATCTTTAAATATAATGAAGATGATGCAACTTGAACAGAAAGTTTCACTTAAGGAAATGGTAGAAAATTTCCATCAAGTATAATGATCCCAAATGCAAGAGAAACAAAGGGAAAGCTAGACTCAATAGCATCGGAAATAAAGAAGAACAAGTATCCAAAGGAATGGATTTTTCAATAGGGAATAATTTAAAGATTTCTCAACCCATTCACCCTTTCCACTGTATAGGACTGCTGTTAAGAATCCTTTGGTACAGTTTGAATATAAGGAAGATAATTCATTGTGCACAAAACTTCGATTGAAACAAATGGAGAAAATTGATATCAACTATAATATCCCAAACTGCAAAAGAAACAAAGGGAAAACTAGACTCAATTGAATGTGAAATAGAGAAGACCAAGTAAAAGCAATTATTTTTTCGTACTGGAATAACCGGAACATTCCTTTGGATAAAAGCTTTTTCAGACTGAAAAGGATTGCTGTTACGAATCCTTTGATCAATCTTTAAATATAAAGAAGATTATGCAACTTGTAAAGAAAGTTCCATTGAAGCAAATGGGAGAAAATTTAAATCAAGTATAATGATCCCAAATGCAAGGGAAACAAAGCGAAACCTAGACTCAATAGAATGGGAAATAGAGAAGAACAAGTATCCAAAGGAATGGATTTTTCAACAGGGAATAACTGGAAGATTTCTCAACCCATTCACCCTTTACACTGAATAAGACTCCTATTAAGAATCCTTTCATGCAGTTTAAATATAAAGAAGATAATGCATTGTGCACAAAACTTCCATCGAAGCAAAGGGAGAAAATTGATATCAACTATAATATCCCAAACTGCAAACGAAACAACGGGTAAACTAGACTCAATAGAATGTGAAATAGAGAAAAACAAGTAAGAAAACCAATTGTTTTTTGCTACTGGAATAACCGGAACATTCCTTTGGACAAAACCTTTTTCAGACTGAAAAGGATTGCCGTTACGAATCCTTCGATCAATCTTTAAATATAAAGAAGATTATGCAACTTGTACAGAAAGTTCCATGGGAGCAAATGGGAGAGAATTGCCATCAATCACAATGATCTGAAATGCAAGGGAAACAAAGGGAAACCTAGACACAATACAATGGGAAATAGAGAAGAACAAATATCCAAAATAATGGAATTTTCAATAGGAAATTACTTGAAGATTTCTCTACCCAGTCACCCTTTCCACTGAATAGGACTGTTGTTAAGAACCCTTTCGTACAGTTTGAATATAAGGAAGATAATGAATTGTGTACAAAACTTCTTTTGAAGGAAATCCGAGAGAATTGATATCAACTATAATATCACAAACAGTAAAAGAAGCAAATGGAAAACTAGACTCAGAATGTGAATTAGTAAAGAACAAGTAAGAAAACCAATTGTTTTTTCATACAGGAATAACAGGAACAGTGCTTTGGACAAAACATTTTCAGACTGAAAAGGTTTGCTGTTACGAATCCTTTGATCAATCTTTAAATATAAAGAAGATTATGCAACTTGTACAGAAAGTTCCATTAGAGCAAATGGGAGAGAATTTACATCAATTACAATGATCTGAAATGCAAGGGAAACAAAGGGAAACCTAGACTGATTACAATGGGAAATAGAGAAGAACAAATATCCAAAATAATGGAATTTTCAGTAGGAAATAACTTGAAGATTTCTCTACCCAGTCACCCTTTCCACTGAATAGGACTGTTGTTAAGAACCCGTTCGTACAGTTTGAATATAAGGAAGATAATGAATTGTGTACAAAACTTTTTGAAGGAAATCCGAGAGAATTGATATCAAGTATAATATCACAAAACAGTAAAAGAAGCAAATGGAAAACTAGACTCAGAATGTGAATTAGTAAAGAACAAGTAAGAAAAGGAATTGTTTTTTCATACAGGAATAACAGGAACTGTGCTTTGGACAAAACATTTTCAGACTGAAAAGGATTGCTGTTACGAATCCTTTGCTCAATCTTTAAATATAATGAAGATGATGCAACTTGAACAGAAAGTTTCACTGAAGGAAATGGTAGAAAATTTCCATCAAGTATAATGATCCCAAATGTAAGAGAAACAAAGGGAAAGCTAGACTCAATAGCATCGGAAATAAAGAAGAACAAGTATCCAAAGGAATGGATTTTTCAATAGGGAATAATTTAAAGATTTCTCAACCCATTCACCCTTTCCACTGTATAGGACTGCTGTTAAGAATCCTTTGGTACATTTTGAATATAAGGAAGATAATTCAATGTGCACAAAACTTCGATTGAAACAAATGGAGAAAATTGATATCAACTATAATATCCCAAACTGCAAAAGAAACAAAGGGAAAACTAGACTCAATTGAATGTGAAATAGAGAAGACCAAGTAAAAGCAATTATTGTTTCGTACTGGAATAACCGGAACATTCCTTTGGATAAAAGCTTTTTCAGACTGAAAAGGATTGCTGTTACGAATCCTTTGATCAATCTTTAAATATAAAGAAGATTATGCAACTTGTAAAGAAAGTTCCATTGAAGCAAATGGGAGAAAATTTAAATCAAGTATAATGATCCCAAATGCAAGGGAAACAAAGCGAAACCTAGACTCAATAGAATGGGAAATAGAGAAGAACAAGTATCCAAAGGAATGGATTTTTCAACAGGGAATAACTGGAAGATTTCTCAACCCATTCACCCTTTACACTGAATAAGACTCCTATTAAGAATCCTTTCATGCAGTTTAAATATAAAGAAGATAATGCATTGTGCACAAAACTTCCATCGAAGCAAATGGAGAAAATTGATATCAAGTATAATATCCCAAACTGCAAACGAAACAACGGGTAAACTAGACTCAATAGAATGTGAAATAGAGAAAAACAAGTAAGAAAACCAATTGTTTTTTGCTACTGGAAAAACCGGAACATTCCTTTGGACAAAACCTTTTTCAGACTGAAAAGGATTGCCGTTACGAATCCTTTGATCAATCTTTAAATATAAAGAAGATGATGCAACTTGTACAGAAAGTTCCATTGGAGCAAATGGGAGAGAATTGACATCAATCACAATGATCTGAAATGCAAGGGAAACAAAGGGAAACCTAGATGCAATACAATGGGAAATAGAGAAGAAAAAATATCCAAAATAATGGAATTTTCAATAGGAAATAACTTGAATATTTCTCTACCCAGTCACCCTTTCCACTGAATAGGACTGTTGTTAAGAACCCTTTCGTACAGTTTGAATATAAGGAAGATAATGAATTGTGTACAAAACTTCTTTGGAAGAAAATCCGAGAGAATTGATATCAACTATAATATCACAAACAGTAAAAGAAGCAAATGGAAAACTAGACTCAGAATGTGAATTAGTAAAGAACAAGTAAGAAAAGGAATTGTTTTTTCATACAGGAATAACAGGAACAGTGCTTTGGACAAAACATTTTCAGACTGAAAAGGATTGCTGTTACGAATCCTTTGATCAATCTTTAAATATAAAGAAGATTATGCAACTTGTACAGAAAGTTCCATTGGAGCAAATGGGAGAGAATTTACATCAATCACAATGATCTGAAATGCAAGGGAAACAAAGGGAAACCTAGACGCAATACAATGGGAAATAGAGAAGAACAAATATCCAAAATAATGGAATTTTCAATAGGAAATAACTTGAAGATTTCTCTACCCAGTCACCCTTTCCACTGAATAGGACTGTTGTTAAGAACCCTTTCGTACAGTTTGAATATAACGAAGATAATGAATTGTGTACAAAACTTCTTTTGAAGGAAATCCGAGAGAATTGATATCAAGTATAATATCACAAACAGTAAAAGAAGCAAATGGAAAACTAGACTCAGAATGTGAATTAGTAAAGAACAAGTAAGAAAAGGAACTGTTTTTTCATACAGGAATAACAGGAACAGTGCTTTGGACAAAACATTTTCAGACTGAAAAGGATTGCTGTTACGAATCCTTTGATCAATCTTTAAATATAAAGAAGATTATGCAACTTGTACAGAAAGTTCCATTGGAGCAAATGGGAGAGAATTTACATCAATTACAATGATCTGAAATGCAAGGGAAACAAAGGGAAACCTAGACTGAATACAATGGGAAATAGAGAAGAACAAATATCCAAAATAATGGAATTTTCAATAGGAAATAACTTGAAGATTTCTCTACCCAGTCACCCTTTCCACTGAATAGGACTGTTGTTAAGAACCCTTTCGTACAGTTTGAATATAAGGAAGATAATGAATTGTGTACAAAATTTCTTTTGAAGAAAATCTGAGAGAATTGATATCAACTATAATATCACAAACAGTAAAAGAAGCAAATGGAAAACTAGACTCAGAATGTGAATTAGTAAAGAACAATTAAGAAAAGGAATTGTTTTTTCATACAGGAATAACAGGAACAGTGCTTTGGACAAAACATTTTCAGACTGAAAAGGATTGCTGTTACCAATCCTTTGATCAATCTTTAAATATAATGAAGATGATGCAACTTGTACAGAAAGTTCCATTGGAGCAAATGGGAGAGAATTTACATCAATTACAATGATCTGAAATGCAAGGGAAACAAAGGGAAACCTAGACTCAATACAATGGGAAATAGAGAAGAACAAATATCCAAAATAATGGAATTTTCAGTAGGAAATAACTTGAAGATTTCTTTACCCAGTCACCCTTTCCACTGAATAGGACTGTTGTTAAGAACCCTTTCGTACAGTTTGAATATAAGGAAGATAATGAATTGTGTACAAAATTTCTTTTGAAAGAAATCCGAGAGAATTGATATCAAGTATAATATCACAAACAGTAAAAGAAGCAAATGGAAAACTAGACTCAGAATGTGAATTAGTAAAGAACAAGTAAGAAAAGGAACTGTTTTTTCATACAGGAATAACAGGAACAGTGCTTTGGACAAAACATTTTCAGACTGAAAAGGATTGCTGTTACGAATCCTTTCATCAATCTTTAAATATAAAGAAGATTATGCAACTTGTACAGAAAGTTCCATTGGAGCAAATGGGAGAGAATTTCCATCAATTACAATGATCTGAAATGCAAGGTAAACAAAGGGAAACCTAGACTCAATACAATGGGAAATAGAGAAGAACAAATATCCAAAATAATGGAATTTTCAATAGGAAATAACTGGAAGATTTCTCTATCCAGTCACCCTTTCCACTGAATAGGACTGTTGTTAAGAACCCTTTCGTACAGTTTGAATATAAGGAAAGTTAATGAATTGTGTAAAAAACTTCTTTTGAAGGAAATCCGAGAGAATTGATATCAACTATAATATCACAAACAGTAAAAGAAGCAAATGGAAAACTAGACTCAGAATGTGAATTAGTAAAGAACAAGTAAGAAAAGGAACTGTTTTTTCATACAGGAATAACAGGAACAGTGCTTTGGACAAAACATTTTCAGACTGAAAAGGATTGCTGTTACGAATCCTTTGATCAATCTTTAAATATAAAGAAGATTATGCAACTTGTACAGAAAGTTCCATTGGAGCAAATGGGAGAGAATTTACATCAATTACAATGATCTGAAATGCAAGGGAAACAAAGGGAAACCTAGACTGAATACAATGGGAAATAGAGAAGAACAAATATCCAAAATAATGGAATTTTCAATAGGAAATAACTTGAAGATTTCTCTACCCAGTCACCCTTTCCACTGAATAGGACTGTTGTTAAGAACCCTTTCGTACAGTTTGAATATAAGGAAGATAATGAATTGTGTACAAAATTTCTTTTGAAGAAAATCTGAGAGAATTGATATCAACTATAATATCACAAACAGTAAAAGAAGCAAATGGAAAACTAGACTCAGAATGTGAATTAGTAAAGAACAATTAAGAAAAGGAATTGTTTTTTCATACAGGAATAACAGGAACAGTGCTTTGGACAAAACATTTTCAGACTGAAAAGGATTGCTGTTACCAATCCTTTGATCAATCTTTAAATATAATGAAGATGATGCAACTTGTACAGAAAGTTCCATTGGAGCAAATGGGAGAGAATTTACATCAATTACAATGATCTGAAATGCAAGGGAAACAAAGGGAAACCTAGACTCAATACAATGGGAAATAGAGAAGAACAAATATCCAAAATAATGGAATTTTCAGTAGGAAATAACTTGAAGATTTCTTTACCCAGTCACCCTTTCCACTGAATAGGACTGTTGTTAAGAACCCTTTCGTACAGTTTGAATATAAGGAAGATAATGAATTGTGTACAAAATTTCTTTTGAAAGAAATCCGAGAGAATTGATATCAAGTATAATATCACAAACAGTAAAAGAAGCAAATGGAAAACTAGACTCAGAATGTGAATTAGTAAAGAACAAGTAAGAAAAGGAACTGTTTTTTCATACAGGAATAACAGGAACAGTGCTTTGGACAAAACATTTTCAGACTGAAAAGGATTGCTGTTACGAATCCTTTCATCAATCTTTAAATATAAAGAAGATTATGCAACTTGTACAGAAAGTTCCATTGGAGCAAATGGGAGAGAATTTCCATCAATTACAATGATCTGAAATGCAAGGTAAACAAAGGGAAACCTAGACTCAATACAATGGGAAATAGAGAAGAACAAATATCCAAAATAATGGAATTTTCAATAGGAAATAACTGGAAGATTTCTCTATCCAGTCACCCTTTCCACTGAATAGGACTGTTGTTAAGAACCCTTTCGTACAGTTTGAATATAAGGAAAGTTAATGAATTGTGTAAAAAACTTCTTTTGAAGGAAATCCGAGAGAATTGATATCAACTATAATATCACAAACAGTAAAAGAAGCAAATGGAAAACTAGACTCAGAATGTGAATTAGTAAAGAACAAGTAAGAAAAGGAACTGTTTTTTCATACAGGAATAACAGGAACAGTGCTTTGGACAAAACATTTTCAGACTGAAAAGGATTGCTGTTACGAATCCTTTGATCAATCTTTAAATATAAAGAAGATTATGCAACTTGTACAGAAAGTTCCATTGGAGCAAATGGGAGAGAATTTACATCAATTACAATGATCTGAAATGCAAGGGAAACAAAGGGAAAACTAGACTCAATACAATGGGAAATAGAGAAGAACAAATATCCAAAATAATGGAATTTTCAGTAGGAAATAACTTGAAGATTTCTCTACCCAGTCACCCTTTCCACTGAATAGGACTGTTGTTAAGAACCCTTTCGTACAGTTTGAATATAAGGAAGATAATGAATTGTGTACAAAACTTCTTTGGAAGAAAATCCGAGAGAATTGATATCAACTATAATATCACAAACAGTAAAAGAAGCAAATGGAAAACTAGACTCAGAATGTGAATTAGTAAAGAACAAGTAAGAAAAGGTATTGTTTTTTCATACAGGAATAACAGGAACAGTGCTTTGGACAAAACATTTTCAGACTGAAAAGGATTGCTGTTACGAATCCTTTGATCAATCTTTAAATATAAAGAAGATGATGCAACTTGTACAGAAAGTTCCATTGGAGCAAATGGGAGAGAATTTACATCAATTACAATGATCTGAAATGCAAGGGAAAAAAAGATAAACCTAGACTGAATACAATGGGAAATAGAGAAGAACAAATATCCAAAATAATGGAATTTTCAGTAGGAAATAACTTGAAGATTTCTTTACCCAGTCACCCTTTCCACTGAATAGGACTGTTGTTAAGAACCCTTTCGTACAGTTTGAATATAACGAAGATAATGAATTGTGTACAAAACTTCTTTTGAAGGAAATCCGAGAGAATTGATATCAACTATAATATCACAAACAGTAAAAGAAGCAAATGGAAAACTAGACTCAGAATGTGAATTAGTAAAAAACAAGTAAGAAAAGGAACTGTTTTTTCATACAGGAATAACAGGAACAGTGCTTTGGACAAAACATTTTCAGACTGAAAAGGATTGCTGTTACGAATCCTTTGATCAATCTTTAAATATAAAGAAGATTATGCAACTTGTACAGAAAGTTCCATTGGAGCAAATGGGAGAGAATTTACATCAATTACAATGATCTGAAATGCAAGGGAAACAAAGGTAAACCTAGACTGAATACAATGGGAAATAGAGAAGAACAAATATCCAAAATAATGGAATTTTTAGTAGGAAATAACTTGAAGATTTCTCTACCCAGTCACCCTTTCCACTGAATAGGACTGTTGTTAAGAACCCTTTCGTACAGTTTGAATATAAGGAAGATAATGAATTGTGTACAAAACTTCTTTTGAAGAAAATGCGAAAGAATTGATATCAACTATAATATCACAAACAGTAAAAGAAGCAAATGGAAAACTAGACTCAGAATGTGAATTAGTAAAGAACAAGTAAGAAAACCAATTGTTTTTTCATACAGGAATAACAGGAACAGTGCTTTGGACAAAACATTTTCAGACTGAAAAGGATTGCTGTTACGAATCCTTTGATCAATCTTTAAATATAAAGAAGATTATGCAACTTGTACAGAAAGTTCCATTGGAGTAAATGGGAGAGAATTTCCATCAATTACAGTGATCTGAAATGCAAGGGAAACATAGGGAAACCTAGACTGAATACAATTTGAAATAGAGAAGAACAAATATCCAAAATAATGGAATTTTCAATAGGAAATAACTGGAAGATTTCTCTATCCAGTCACCCTTTCCACTGAATAGGACTGTTGTTAAGAACCCTTTCTTACAGTTTGAATATAAGGAAGATAATGAATTGTGTACAAAACTTCTTTTGAAGGAAATCCGAGAGAATTGATATCAACTATAATATCACAAACAGTAAAAGAAGCAAATGGAAAACTAGACTCAGAATGTGAATTAGTAAAGAACAAGTAAGAAAAGGAATTGTTTTTTCATACAGGAATAACAGGAACTGTGCTTTGGACAAAACATTTTCAGACTGAAAAGGATTGCTGTTACGAATCCTTTGATCAATCTTTAAATATAATGAAGATGATGCAACTTGAACAGAAAGTTTCACTTAAGGAAATGGTAGAAAATTTCCATCAAGTATAATGATCCCAAATGCAAGAGAAACAAAGGGAAAGCTAGACTCAATAGCATCGGAAATAAAGAAGAACAAGTATCCAAAGGAATGGATTTTTCAATAGGGAATAATTTAAAGATTTCTCAACCCATTCACCCTTTCCACTGTATAGGACTGCTGTTAAGAATCCTTTGGTACAGTTTGAATATAAGGAAGATAATTCATTGTGCACAAAACTTCGATTGAAACAAATGGAGAAAATTGATATCAACTATAATATCCCAAACTGCAAAAGAAACAAAGGGAAAACTAGACTCAATTGAATGTGAAATAGAGAAGACCAAGTAAAAGCAATTATTTTTTCGTACTGGAATAACCGGAACATTCCTTTGGATAAAAGCTTTTTCAGACTGAAAAGGATTGCTGTTACGAATCCTTTGATCAATCTTTAAATATAAAGAAGATTATGCAACTTGTAAAGAAAGTTCCATTGAAGCAAATGGGAGAAAATTTAAATCAAGTATAATGATCCCAAATGCAAGGGAAACAAAGCGAAACCTAGACTCAATAGAATGGGAAATAGAGAAGAACAAGTATCCAAAGGAATGGATTTTTCAACAGGGAATAACTGGAAGATTTCTCAACCCATTCACCCTTTACACTGAATAAGACTCCTATTAAGAATCCTTTCATGCAGTTTAAATATAAAGAAGATAATGCATTGTGCACAAAACTTCCATCGAAGCAAAGGGAGAAAATTGATATCAACTATAATATCCCAAACTGCAAACGAAACAACGGGTAAACTAGACTCAATAGAATGTGAAATAGAGAAAAACAAGTAAGAAAACCAATTGTTTTTTGCTACTGGAATAACCGGAACATTCCTTTGGACAAAACCTTTTTCAGACTGAAAAGGATTGCCGTTACGAATCCTTCGATCAATCTTTAAATATAAAGAAGATTATGCAACTTGTACAGAAAGTTCCATGGGAGCAAATGGGAGAGAATTGCCATCAATCACAATGATCTGAAATGCAAGGGAAACAAAGGGAAACCTAGACACAATACAATGGGAAATAGAGAAGAACAAATATCCAAAATAATGGAATTTTCAATAGGAAATTACTTGAAGATTTCTCTACCCAGTCACCCTTTCCACTGAATAGGACTGTTGTTAAGAACCCTTTCGTACAGTTTGAATATAAGGAAGATAATGAATTGTGTACAAAACTTCTTTTGAAGGAAATCCGAGAGAATTGATATCAACTATAATATCACAAACAGTAAAAGAAGCAAATGGAAAACTAGACTCAGAATGTGAATTAGTAAAGAACAAGTAAGAAAACCAATTGTTTTTTCATACAGGAATAACAGGAACAGTGCTTTGGACAAAACATTTTCAGACTGAAAAGGTTTGCTGTTACGAATCCTTTGATCAATCTTTAAATATAAAGAAGATTATGCAACTTGTACAGAAAGTTCCATTAGAGCAAATGGGAGAGAATTTACATCAATTACAATGATCTGAAATGCAAGGGAAACAAAGGGAAACCTAGACTGATTACAATGGGAAATAGAGAAGAACAAATATCCAAAATAATGGAATTTTCAGTAGGAAATAACTTGAAGATTTCTCTACCCAGTCACCCTTTCCACTGAATAGGACTGTTGTTAAGAACCCGTTCGTACAGTTTGAATATAAGGAAGATAATGAATTGTGTACAAAACTTTTTGAAGGAAATCCGAGAGAATTGATATCAAGTATAATATCACAAAACAGTAAAAGAAGCAAATGGAAAACTAGACTCAGAATGTGAATTAGTAAAGAACAAGTAAGAAAAGGAATTGTTTTTTCATACAGGAATAACAGGAACTGTGCTTTGGACAAAACATTTTCAGACTGAAAAGGATTGCTGTTACGAATCCTTTGCTCAATCTTTAAATATAATGAAGATGATGCAACTTGAACAGAAAGTTTCACTGAAGGAAATGGTAGAAAATTTCCATCAAGTATAATGATCCCAAATGTAAGAGAAACAAAGGGAAAGCTAGACTCAATAGCATCGGAAATAAAGAAGAACAAGTATCCAAAGGAATGGATTTTTCAATAGGGAATAATTTAAAGATTTCTCAACCCATTCACCCTTTCCACTGTATAGGACTGCTGTTAAGAATCCTTTGGTACATTTTGAATATAAGGAAGATAATTCAATGTGCACAAAACTTCGATTGAAACAAATGGAGAAAATTGATATCAACTATAATATCCCAAACTGCAAAAGAAACAAAGGGAAAACTAGACTCAATTGAATGTGAAATAGAGAAGACCAAGTAAAAGCAATTATTGTTTCGTACTGGAATAACCGGAACATTCCTTTGGATAAAAGCTTTTTCAGACTGAAAAGGATTGCTGTTACGAATCCTTTGATCAATCTTTAAATATAAAGAAGATTATGCAACTTGTAAAGAAAGTTCCATTGAAGCAAATGGGAGAAAATTTAAATCAAGTATAATGATCCCAAATGCAAGGGAAACAAAGCGAAACCTAGACTCAATAGAATGGGAAATAGAGAAGAACAAGTATCCAAAGGAATGGATTTTTCAACAGGGAATAACTGGAAGATTTCTCAACCCATTCACCCTTTACACTGAATAAGACTCCTATTAAGAATCCTTTCATGCAGTTTAAATATAAAGAAGATAATGCATTGTGCACAAAACTTCCATCGAAGCAAATGGAGAAAATTGATATCAAGTATAATATCCCAAACTGCAAACGAAACAACGGGTAAACTAGACTCAATAGAATGTGAAATAGAGAAAAACAAGTAAGAAAACCAATTGTTTTTTGCTACTGGAAAAACCGGAACATTCCTTTGGACAAAACCTTTTTCAGACTGAAAAGGATTGCCGTTACGAATCCTTTGATCAATCTTTAAATATAAAGAAGATGATGCAACTTGTACAGAAAGTTCCATTGGAGCAAATGGGAGAGAATTGACATCAATCACAATGATCTGAAATGCAAGGGAAACAAAGGGAAACCTAGATGAATACAATGGGAAATAGAGAAGAACAAATATCCAAAATAATGGAATTTTCAATAGGAAATAACTTGAATATTTCTCTACCCAGTCACCCTTTCCACTGAATAGACTGTTGTTAAGAACCCTTTCGTACAGTTTGAATATAAGGAAGATAATGAATTGTGTACAAAACTTCTTTGGAAAGAAAATCCGAGAGAATTGATATCAACTATAATATCACAAACAGTAAAAGAAGCAAATGGAAAACTAGACTCAGAATGTGAATTAGTAAAGAACAAGTAAGAAAAGGAATTGTTTTTTCATACAGGAATAACAGGAACAGTGCTTTGGACAAAACATTTTCAGACTGAAAAGGATTGCTGTTACGAATCCTTTGATCAATCTTTAAATATAAAGAAGATTATGCAACTTGTACAGAAAGTTCCATTGGAGCAAATGGGAGAGAATTTCCATCAATTACAATGATCTGAAATGCAAGGGAAACAAAGGGAAACCTAGACTGAATACAATTTGAAATAGAGAAGACCAATATCCAAAATAATGGAATTTTCAATAGGAAATAACTGGAAGATTTCTCTATCCAGTCACCCTTTCCACTGAATAGGACTGTTGTTAAGAACCCTTTCGTACAGTTTGAATATAAGGAAGATAATGAATTGTGTACAAAACTTCTTTTGAAGGAAATCCGAGAGAATTGATATCAACTATAATATCACAAACAGTAAAAGAAGCAAATGGAAAACTAGACTCAGAATGTGAATTAGTAAAGAACAAGTAAGAAAAGGAACTGTTTTTTCATACAGGAATAACAGGAACTGTGCTTTGGACAAAACATTTTCAGACTGAAAAGGATTGCTGTTACGAATCCTTTGATCAATCTTTAAGTATAATGAAGATGATGCAACTTGAACAGAAAGTTTCACTTAAGGAAATGGTAGAAAATTTCCATCAAGTATAATGATCCCAAATGCAAGAGAAACAAAGGGAAAGCTAGACTCAATAGCATCGGAAA
This sequence comes from Sminthopsis crassicaudata, assembly GCF_048593235.1. Lineage (NCBI taxonomy): Eukaryota > Metazoa > Chordata > Mammalia > Dasyuromorphia > Dasyuridae > Sminthopsis > Sminthopsis crassicaudata. Next base: position 204,725,421 of record NC_133619.1, read on the forward strand.
TAAAGAAGAACAAGTATCCAAAGGAATGGATTTTTCAATAGGGAATAATTTAAAGATTTCTCAACCCATTCACCCTTTCCACTGTATAGGACTGCTGTTAAGAATCCTTTGGTACATTTTGAATATAAGGAAGATAATTCAATGTGCACAAAACTTCGATTGAAACAAATGGAGAAAATTGATATCAACTATAATATCCCAAACTGCAAAAGAAATAAAGGGAAAACTAGACTCAATTGAATGTGAAATAGAGAAGACCAAGTAAAAGCAATTATTTTTTCGTACTGGAATAACCGGAACTTCCTTTGGACAAAACTTTTTCAGACTGAAAAGGATTGCTGTTACGAATCCTTTGATCAATCTTTAAATATAATGAAGATGATGCAACTTGAACAGAAAGTTTCACTGAAGGAAATGGTAGAAAATTTCCATCAAGTATAATGATCCCAAATGCAAGAGAAACAAAGGGAAAGCTAGACTCAATAGCATCGGAAATAAAGAAGAACAAGTATCCAAAGGAATGGATTTTTCAATAGGGAATAATTTAAAGATTTCTCAACCCATTCACCCTTTCCACTGTATAGGACTGCTGTTAAGAATCCTTTGGTACAGTTTGAATATAAGGAAGATAATTCATTGTGCACAAAACTTCGATTGAAACAAATGGAGAAAATTGATATCAACTATAATATCCCAAACTGCAAAAGAAACAAAGGGAAAACTAGACTCAATTGAATGTGAAATAGAGAAGACCAAGTAAAAGCAATTATTTTTTCGTACTGGAATAACCGGAACATTCCTTTGGATAAAAGCTTTTTCAGACTGAAAAGGATTGCTGTTACGAATCCTTTGATCAATCTTTAAATATAAAGAAGATTATGCAACTTGTAAAGAAAGTTCCATTGAAGCAAATGGGAGAAAATTTAAATCAAGTATAATGATCCCAAATGCAAGGGAAACAAAGCGAAACCTAGACTCAATAGAATGGGAAATAGAGAAGAACAAGTATCCAAAGGAATGGATTTTTCAACAGGGAATAACTGGAAGATTTCTCAACCCATTCACCCTTTACACTGAATAAGACTCCTATTAAGAATCCTTTCATGCAGTTTAAATATAAAGAAGATAATGCATTGTGCACAAAACTTCCATCGAAGCAAAGGGAGAAAATTGATATCAACTATAATATCCCAAACTGCAAACGAAACAACGGGTAAACTAGACTCAATAGAATGTGAAATAGAGAAAAACAAGTAAGAAAACCAATTGTTTTTTGCTACTGGAATAACCGGAACATTCCTTTGGACAAAACCTTTTTCAGACTGAAAAGGATTGCCGTTACGAATCCTTCGATCAATCTTTAAATATAAAGAAGATTATGCAACTTGTACAGAAAGTTCCATGGGAGCAAATGGGAGAGAATTGCCATCAATCACAATGATCTGAAATGCAAGGGAAACAAAGGGAAACCTAGACACAATACAATGGGAAATAGAGAAGAACAAATATCCAAAATAATGGAATTTTCAATAGGAAATTACTTGAAGATTTCTCTACCCAGTCACCCTTTCCACTGAATAGGACTGTTGTTAAGAACCCTTTCGTACAGTTTGAATATAAGGAAGATAATGAATTGTGTACAAAACTTCTTTTGAAGGAAATCCGAGAGAATTGATATCAACTATAATATCACAAACAGTAAAAGAAGCAAATGGAAAACTAGACTCAGAATGTGAATTAGTAAAGAACAAGTAAGAAAACCAATTGTTTTTTCATACAGGAATAACAGGAACAGTGCTTTGGACAAAACATTTTCAGACTGAAAAGGTTTGCTGTTACGAATCCTTTGATCAATCTTTAAATATAAAGAAGATTATGCAACTTGTACAGAAAGTTCCATTAGAGCAAATGGGAGAGAATTTACATCAATTACAATGATCTGAAATGCAAGGGAAACAAAGGGAAACCTAGACTGATTACAATGGGAAATAGAGAAGAACAAATATCCAAAATAATGGAATTTTCAGTAGGAAATAACTTGAAGATTTCTCTACCCAGTCACCCTTTCCACTGAATAGGACTGTTGTTAAGAACCCGTTCGTACAGTTTGAATATAAGGAAGATAATGAATTGTGTACAAAACTTTTTGAAGGAAATCCGAGAGAATTGATATCAAGTATAATATCACAAAACAGTAAAAGAAGCAAATGGAAAACTAGACTCAGAATGTGAATTAGTAAAGAACAAGTAAGAAAAGGAATTGTTTTTTCATACAGGAATAACAGGAACTGTGCTTTGGACAAAACATTTTCAGACTGAAAAGGATTGCTGTTACGAATCCTTTGCTCAATCTTTAAATATAATGAAGATGATGCAACTTGAACAGAAAGTTTCACTGAAGGAAATGGTAGAAAATTTCCATCAAGTATAATGATCCCAAATGTAAGAGAAACAAAGGGAAAGCTAGACTCAATAGCATCGGAAATAAAGAAGAACAAGTATCCAAAGGAATGGATTTTTCAATAGGGAATAATTTAAAGATTTCTCAACCCATTCACCCTTTCCACTGTATAGGACTGCTGTTAAGAATCCTTTGGTACATTTTGAATATAAGGAAGATAATTCAATGTGCACAAAACTTCGATTGAAACAAATGGAGAAAATTGATATCAACTATAATATCCCAAACTGCAAAAGAAACAAAGGGAAAACTAGACTCAATTGAATGTGAAATAGAGAAGACCAAGTAAAAGCAATTATTGTTTCGTACTGGAATAACCGGAACATTCCTTTGGATAAAAGCTTTTTCAGACTGAAAAGGATTGCTGTTACGAATCCTTTGATCAATCTTTAAATATAAAGAAGATTATGCAACTTGTAAAGAAAGTTCCATTGAAGCAAATGGGAGAAAATTTAAATCAAGTATAATGATCCCAAATGCAAGGGAAACAAAGCGAAACCTAGACTCAATAGAATGGGAAATAGAGAAGAACAAGTATCCAAAGGAATGGATTTTTCAACAGGGAATAACTGGAAGATTTCTCAACCCATTCACCCTTTACACTGAATAAGACTCCTATTAAGAATCCTTTCATGCAGTTTAAATATAAAGAAGATAATGCATTGTGCACAAAACTTCCATCGAAGCAAATGGAGAAAATTGATATCAAGTATAATATCCCAAACTGCAAACGAAACAACGGGTAAACTAGACTCAATAGAATGTGAAATAGAGAAAAACAAGTAAGAAAACCAATTGTTTTTTGCTACTGGAAAAACCGGAACATTCCTTTGGACAAAACCTTTTTCAGACTGAAAAGGATTGCCGTTACGAATCCTTTGATCAATCTTTAAATATAAAGAAGATGATGCAACTTGTACAGAAAGTTCCATTGGAGCAAATGGGAGAGAATTGACATCAATCACAATGATCTGAAATGCAAGGGAAACAAAGGGAAACCTAGACTGCAATACAATGGGAAATAGAGAAGAACAAATATCCAAAATAATGGAATTTTCAATAGGAAATAACTTGAATATTTCTCTACCCAGTCACCCTTTCCACTGAATAGGACTGTTGTTAAGAACCCTTTCGTACAGTTTGAATATAAGGAAGATAATGAATTGTGTACAAAACTTCTTTGGAAGAAAATCCGAGAGAATTGATATCAACTATAATATCACAAACAGTAAAAGAAGCAAATGGAAAACTAGACTCAGAATGTGAATTAGTAAAGAACAAGTAAGAAAAGGAATTGTTTTTTCATACAGGAATAACAGGAACAGTGCTTTGGACAAAACATTTTCAGACTGAAAAGGATTGCTGTTACGAATCCTTTGATCAATCTTTAAATATAAAGAAGATTATGCAACTTGTACAGAAAGTTCCATTGGAGCAAATGGGAGAGAATTTCCATCAATTACAATGATCTGAAATGCAAGGGAAACAAAGGGAAACCTAGACTGAATACAATTTGAAATAGAGAAGACCAATATCCAAAATAATGGAATTTTCAATAGGAAATAACTGGAAGATTTCTCTATCCAGTCACCCTTTCCACTGAATAGGACTGTTGTTAAGAACCCTTTCGTACAGTTTGAATATAAGGAAGATAATGAATTGTGTACAAAACTTCTTTTGAAGGAAATCCGAGAGAATTGATATCAACTATAATATCACAAACAGTAAAAGAAGCAAATGGAAAACTAGACTCAGAATGTGAATTAGTAAAGAACAAGTAAGAAAAGGAACTGTTTTTTCATACAGGAATAACAGGAACTGTGCTTTGGACAAAACATTTTCAGACTGAAAAGGATTGCTGTTACGAATCCTTTGATCAATCTTTAAGTATAATGAAGATGATGCAACTTGAACAGAAAGTTTCACTTAAGGAAATGGTAGAAAATTTCCATCAAGTATAATGATCCCAAATGCAAGAGAAACAAAGGGAAAGCTAGACTCAATAGCATCGGAAATAAAGAAGAACAAGTATCCAAAGGAATGGATTTTTCAATAGGGAATAATTTAAAGATTTCTCAACCCATTCACCCTTTCCACTGTATAGGACTGCTGTTAAGAATCCTTTGGTACATTTTGAATATAAGGAAGATAATTCAATTGTGCACAAAACTTCGATTGAAACAAATGGAGAAAATTGATATCAACTATAATATCCCAAACTGCAAAAGAAATAAAGGGAAAACTAGACTCAATTGAATGTGAAATAGAGAAGACCAAGTAAAAGCAATTATTTTTTCGTACTGGAATAACCGGAACATTCCTTTGGATAAAAGCTTTTTCAGACTGAAAAGGATTGCTGTTACGAATCCTTTGATCAATCTTTAAATATAAAGAAGATTATGCAACTTGTAAAGAAAGTTCCATTGAAGCAAATGGGAGAAAATTTAAATCAAGTATAATGATCCCAAATGCAAGGGAAACAAAGCGAAACCTAGACTCAATAGAATGGGAAATAGAGAAGAACAAGTATCCAAAGGAATGGATTTTTCAACAGGGAATAACTGGAAGATTTCTCAACCCATTCACCCTTTACACTGAATAAGACTCCTATTAAGAATCCTTTCATGCAGTTTAAATATAAAGAAGATAATGCATTGTGCACAAAACTTCCATCGAAGCAAATGGAGAAAATTGATATCAACTATAATATCCCAAACTGCAAACGAAACAACGGGTAAACTAGACTCAATAGAATGTGAAATAGAGAAAAACAAGTAAGAAAACCAATTGTTTTTTGCTACTGGAATAACCGGAACATTCCTTTGGACAAAACCGTTTTCAGACTGAAAAGGATTGCCGTTACGAATCCTTTGATCAATCTTTAAATATAAAGAAGATTATGCAACTTGTACAGAAAGTTCCATTGGAGCAAATGGGAGAGAATTGACATCAATCACAATGATCTGAAATGCAAGGGAAACAAAGGGAAACCTAGACGCAATACAATGGGAAATAGAGAAGAACAAATATCCAAAATAATGGAATTTTCAATAGGAAATAACTGGAAGATTTCTTTACCCAGTCACCCTTTCCACTGAATAGGACTGTTGTTAAGAACCCTTTCGTACAGTTTGAATATAAGGAAGATAATGAATTGTGTACAAAACTTCTTTTGAAGGAAATCCGAGAGAATTGATATCAACTATAATATCACAAACAGTAAAAGAAGCAAATGGAAAACTAGACTCAGAATGTGAATTAGTAAAGAACAAGTAAGAAAACCAATTGTTTTTTATTACAGGAATAACAGGAACAGTGCTTTGGACAAAACATTTTCAGACTGAAAAGGATTGCTGTTACGAATCCTTTGATCAATCTTTAAATATAAAGAAGATTATGCAACTTGAACAGAAAGTTTCACTGAAGGAAATGGTAGAAAATTTACATCAAGTATAATGATCCCAAATGCAAGAGAAACAAAGGGAAAGCTAGACTCAATAGCATCGGAAATAAAGAACAAGTATCCAAAGGAATGGATTTTTCAATAGGGAATAATTTAAAGATTTCTCAACCCATTCACCCTTTCCACTGTATAGGACTGCTGTTAAGAATCCTTTGGTACATTTTGAATATAAGGAAGATAATTCATTGTGCACAAAACTTCGATTGAAACAAATGGAGAAAATTGATATCAACTATAATATCCCAAACTGCAAAAGAAACAAAGGGAAAACTAGACTCAATTGAATGTGAAATAGAGAAGACCAAGTAAAAGCAATTATTGTTTCGTACTGGAATAACCGGAACATTCCTTTGGATAAAAGCTTTTTCAGACTGAAAAGGATTGCTGTTACGAATCCTTTGATCAATCTTTAAATATAAAGAAGATTATGCAACTTGTAAAGAAAGTTCCATTGAAGCAAATGGGAGAAAATTTAAATCAAGTATAATGATCCCAAATGCAAGGGAAACTAAGCGAAACCTAGACTCAATAGAATGGGAAATAGAGAAGAACAAGTATCCAAAGGAATGGATTTTTCAACAGGGAATAACTGGAAGATTTCTCAACCCATTCACCCTTTACACTGAATAAGACTCCTATTAAGAATCCTTTCATGCAGTTTAAATATAAAGAAGATAATGCATTGTGCACAAAACTTCCATCGAAGCAAATGGAGAAAATTGATATCAACTATAATATCCCAAACTGCAAACGAAACAACGGGTAAACTAGACTCAATAGAATGTGAAATAGAGAAAAACAAGTAAGAAAACCAATTGTTTTTTGCTACTGGAATAACCGGAACATTCCTTTGGACAAAACCTTTTTCAGACTGAAAAGGATTGCCGTTACGAATCCTTTGATCAATCTTTAAATATAAAGAAGATTATGCAACTTGTACAGAAAGTTCCATTGGAGCAAATGGGAGAGAATTGACATCAATCACAATGATCTGAAATGCAAGGGAAACAAAGGGAAACCTAGACGCAATACAATGGGAAATAGAGAAGAACAAATATCCAAAATAATGGAATTTTCAATAGGAAATAACTGGAAGATTTCTTTACCCAGTCACCCTTTCCACTGAATAGGACTGTTGTTAAGAACCCTTTCGTACAGTTTGAATATAACGAAGATAATGAATTGTGTACAAAACTTCTTTTGAAGGAAATCCGAGAGAATTGATATCAAGTATAATATCACAAACAGTAAAAGAAGCAAATGGAAAACTAGACTCAGAATGTGAATTAGTAAAGAACAAGTAAGAAAAGGAATTGTTTTTTCATACAGGAATAACAGGAACTGTGCTTTGGACAAAACATTTTCAGATTGAAAAGGATTGCTGTTACGAATCCTTTGATCAATCTTTAAATATAATGAAGATGATGCAACTTGAACAGAAAGTTTCACTGAAGGAAATGTTAGAAAATTTACATCAAGTATAATGATCCCAAATGCAAGAGAAATAAAGGGAAAGCTAGACTCAATAGCATCGGAAATAAAGAAGAACAAGTATCCAAAGGAATGGATTTTTCAATAGGGAATAATTTAAAGATTTCTCAACCCATTCACCCATTCCACTGTATAGGACTGCTGTTAAGAATCCTTTGGTACAGTTTGAATATAAGGAAGATAATTCATTGTGCACAAACTTCGATTGAAGCAAATGGAGAAAATTGATATCAACTATAATATCCCAAACTGCAAAAGAAACAAAGGGAAAACTAGACTCAATTGAATGTGAAATAGAGAAGACCAAGTAAAAGCAATTATTTTTTCGTACTGGAATAACCGGAACATTCCTTTGGATAAAAGCTTTTTCAGACTGAAAAGGATTGCTGTTACGAATCCTTTGATCTTCAGAAAATCATCTCCAAGATAATACACTATGATCAAGTAGGATTTATTCCAGGAATGCAGGGCTGGTTTAATATTAGGAAAACTATTAGTATAATTGACCATATTAATAATCAAATTAATAAAAACCATATGATCATCTCAATAGATGCAGAAAAGGCATTTGATAAAATCCAACATCCATTCCTACTAAAAACGCTTGAGAGTATAGGAATAAATGGGCTATTCCTTAAAATAATAAGGAGCATATATTTAAAACCTTCAGTAAACATCATATGTAATGGTGATAAACTAGAACCTTTCCCTGTAAGATCAGGAGTGAAACAAGGTTGCCCACTATCACCATTACTATTCAATATAGTACTAGAAACTCTAGCCTTGGCAATAAGAGCCGAGAAAGAGATCCAAGGAATTAGAGTAGGAAATGAAGAAATCAAATTGTCACTTTTCGCAGATGACATGATGGTATACTTAGAGAACCCCAAAGACTCTGCTAAAAAGCTATTAGAAATAATTCAGAATTTTAGCAAAGTCGCAGGATACAAAATAAATCCACATAAATCCTCAGGATTTTTATACATTACCAACACAATCCAACAGCAAGAAATACAAAGAGAAATTCCATTCAAAATAACAGTTGATAGTATCAAATATTTGGGAATATATCTACCAAAGGAGAGTCAGGAATTATATGAGCAAAATTACAAAACACTTGCCACAAAAATAAAGTCAGATTTAAATAATTGGAAAGACATTCAATGTTCTTGGATAGGCCGAGCGAATATAATAAAGATGACAATACTCCCCAAACTAATCTATTTATTTAGTGCTATACCAATCAGACTCCCAAGAAACTATTTTAATGACCTAGAAAAAATAACAACAAAATTCATATGGAAGAATAAAAGGAAATCCGAGAGAATTGATATCAACTATAATATCACAAACAGTAAAAGAAGCAAATGGAAAACTAGACTCAGAATGTGAATTAGTAAAGAATAAGTAAGAAAAGGAATTGTTTTTTCATTCAGGAATAACAGGAACTGTGCTTTGGACAAAACATTTTCAGACTGAAAAGGATTGCTGTTACGAATCCTTTGATCAATCTTTAAATATAATGAAGATGATGCAACTTGAACAGAAAGTTTCACTGAAGGAAATGGTAGAAAATTTCCATCAAGTATAATGATCCCAAATGCAAGAGAAACAAAGGGAAAGCTAGACTCAATAGCATCGGAAATAAAGAAGAACAAGTATCCAAAGGAATGGATTTTTCAATAGGGAGTAATTTAAAGATTTCTCAACCCATTCACCCTTTCCACTGTATAGGACTGCTGTTAAGAATCCTTTGGTACATTTTGAATATAAGGAAGATAATTCATTGTGCACAGAACTTCGATTGAAAGAAATGGAGAAAATTGATATCAACTATAATATCCCAAACTGCAAAAGAAACAAAGGGAAAACTAGACTCAATTGAATGTGAAATAGAGAAGACCAAGTAAAAGCAATTATTTTTTCGTACTGGAATAACCGGAACATTCCTTTGGATAAAAGCTTTTTCAGACTGAAAAGGATTGCTGTTACGAATCCTTTCATCAAACTTTAAATATAAAGAAGATTATGCAACTTGTAAAGAAAGTTCCATTGAAGCAAATGGGAGAAAATTTAAATCAAGTATAATGATCCCAAATGCAAGGGAAACAAAGCGAAACCTAGACTCAATAGAATGGGAAATAGAGAAGAACAAGTATCCAAAGGAATGGATTTTTCAACAGGGAATAACTGGAAGATTTCTCAACCCATTCACCCTTTACACTGAATAAGACTTCTATTAAGAATCCTTTCATGCAGTTTAAATATAAAGAAGAAAATGCATTGTGCACAAAACTTCCATCGAAGCAAATGGAGAAAATTGATATCAACTATAATATCCCAAACTGTAAACGAAACAACGGGTAAACTAGACTCAATAGAATGTGAAATAGAGAAAAACAAGTAAGAAAACCAATTGTTTTTTGCTACTGGAATAACCGGAACATTCCTTTGGACAAAACCGTTTTCAGACTGAAAAGGATTGCCGTTACGAATCCTTTGATCAATCTTTAAATATAAAGAAGATTATGCAACTTGTACAGAAAGTTCCATTAGAGCAAATGGGAGAGAATTTACATCAATCACAATGATCTGAAATGCAAGGGAAACAAAGGGAAACCTAGACGCAATACAATGGGAAATAGAGAAGAACAAATATCCAAAATAATGGAATTTTCAATAGGAAATAACTGGAAGATTTCTCTACCCAGTCACCCTTTCCACTGAATAGGACTGTTGTTAAGACCCCTTTCGTACAGTTTGAATATAAGGAAGATAATGAATTGTGTACAAAACTTCTTTTGAAGGAAATCCGAGAGAATTGATATCAACTATAATATCACAAACAGTAAAAGAAGCAAATGGAAAACTAGACTCAGAATGTGAATTAGTAAAGAACAAGTAAGAAAAGGAATTGTTTTTTCATACAGGAATAACAGGAACTGTGCTTTGGACAAAACATTTTCAGACTGAAAAGGATTGCTGTTATGAATCCTTTGATCAATCTTTAAATATAATGAAGATGATGCAACTTGAACAGAAAGTTTCACTGAAGGAAATGTTAGAAAATTTACATCAAGTATAATGATCTCAAATGCAAGAGAAACAAAGGGAAAGCTAGACTCAATAGCATCGGAAATAAAGAAGAACAAGTATCCAAAGAATGGATTTTTCAATAGGGAATAATTTAAAGATTTCTCAACCCATTCACCCATTCCACTGTATAGGACTGCTGTTAAGAATCCTTTGGTACAGTTTGAATATAAGGAAGATAATTCATTGTGCACAAAACTTCGATTGAAGCAAATGGAGAAAATTGATATCAACTATAATATCCCAAACTGCAAAAGAAACAAAGGGAAAACTAGAATCAATTGAATGTGAAATAGAGAAGACCAAGTAAAAGCAATTATTTTTTCGTACTGGAATAACCGGAACATTCCTTTGGATAAAAGCTTTTTCAGACTGAAAAGGATTGCTGTTACGAATCCTTTGATCAATCTTTAAATATAAAGAAGATTATGCAACTTGTACAGAAAGTTCCATTGGAGCAAATGGGAGAGAATTTACATCAATTACAATGATCTGAAATGCAACGGAAACAAAGGGAAACCTAGACTCAATACAATGGGAAATAGAGAAGAACAAATATCCAAAATAATGGAATTTTTAGTAGGAAATAACTTGAAGATTTCTCTACCCAGTCCCCCTTTCCACTGAATAGGACTGTTGTTAAGAACCCTTTCGTACAGTTTGAATATAAGGAAGATAATGAATTGTGTACAAAACTTCTTTTGAAGGAAATCCGAGAGAATTGATATCAACTATAATATCACAAACAGTAAAAGAAGCAAATGGAAAACTAGACTCAGAATGTGAATTAGTAAAGAACAAGTAAGAAAAGGAATTGTTTTTTCATACAGGAATAACAGGAACAGTGCTTTGGACAAAACATTTTCAGACTGAAAAGGATTGCTGTTACGAATCCTTTGATCAATCTTTAAATATAAAGAAGATTATGCAACTTGTACACAAAGTTCCATTGGAGCAAATGGGAGAGAATTTACATCAATCACAATGATCTGAAATGAAAGGGAAACAAAGCGAAACCTAGACTCAATAGAATGGGAAATAGAGAAGAACAAGTATCCAAAGGAATGGATTTTTCAACAGGGAATAACTTGAAGATTTCTCTACCCAGTCACCCTTTCCACTGAATAGAACTGTTGTTAAGAACCCTTTCGTACAGTTTGAATATAACGAAGATAATGAATTGTGTACAAAACTTCTTTTGAAGGAAATCAGAGAGAATTGATATCAACTATAATATCACAAACAGTAAAAGAAGCAAATGGAAAACTAGACTCAGAATGTGAATTAGTAAAGAACAAGTAAGAAAAGGAACTGTTTTTTCATACAGGAATAACAGGAACAGTGCTTTGGACAAAACATTTTCAGACTGAAAAGGATTGCTGTTACGAATCCTTTGAGCAATCTTTAAATATAAAGAAGATTATGCAACTTGTACAGAAAGTTCGATTGGAGCAAATGGGAGAGAATTTACATCAATTACAATGATCTGAAATGCAAGGGAAACAAAGGTAAACCTAGACTGAATACAATGGGAAATAGAGAAGAACAAATATCCAAAATAATGGAATTTTCAGTAGGAAATAACTTGAAGATTTCTCTACCCAGTCACCCTTTCCACTGAATAGGACTGTTGTTAAGAACCCTTTCGTACAGTTTGAATATAAGGAAGATAATGAATTGTGTACAAAACTTCTTTTGAAGGAAATCCGAGAGAATTGATATCAACTATAATATCACAAACAGTAAAAGAAGCAAATGGAAAACTAGACTCAGAATGTGAATTAGTAAAGAACAAGTAAGAAAAGGAATTGTTTTTTCATACAGGAATAACAGGAACTGTGCTTTGGACAAAACATTTTCAGACTGAAAAGGATTGCTGTTACGAATCCTTTGATCAATCTTTAAATATAAAGAAGATTATGCAACTTGTACAGAAAGTTCGATTGGAGCAAATGGGAGAGAATTTACATCAATTACAATGATCTGAAATGCAAGGGAAACAAAGGTAAACCTAGACTGAATACAATGGGAAATAGAGAAGAACAAATATCCAAAATAATGGAATTTTCAGTAGGAAATAACTTGAAGATTTCTCTACCCAGTCACCCTTTCCACTGAATAGGACTGTTGTTAAGAACCCTTTCGTACAGTTTGAATATAAGGAAGATAATGAATTGTGTACAAAACTTCTTTTGAAGGAAATCCGAGAGAATTGATATCAACTATAATATCACAAACAGTAAAAGAAGCAAATGGAAAACTAGACTCAGAATGTGAATTAGTAAAGAACAAGTAAGAAAAGGAATTGTTTTTTCATACAGGAATAACAGGAACTGTGCTTTGGACAAAACATTTTCAGACTGAAAAGGATTGCTGTTATGAATCCTTTGATCAATCTTTAAATATAATGAAGATGATGCAACTTGAACAGAAAGTTTCACTGAAGGAAATGTTAGAAAATTTACATCAAGTATAATGATTCCAAATGCAAGAGAAACAAAGGGAAAGCTAGACTCAATAGCATCGGAAATAAAGAAGAACAAGTATCCAAAGGAATGGATTTTTCAATAGGGAATAATTTAAAGATTTCTCAACCCATTCACCCATTCCACTGTATAGGACTGCTGTTAAGAATCCTTTGGTACAGTTTGAATATAAGGAAGATAATTCATTGTGCAAAAAACTTCGATTGAAGCAAATGGAGAAAATTGATATCAACTATAATATCCCAAACTGCAAAAGAAACAAAGGGAAAACTAGACTCAATTGAATGTGAAATAGAGAAGACCAAGTAAAAGCAATTATTTTTTCGTACTGGAATAACCGGAACATTCCTTTGGATAAAAGCTTTTTCAGACTGAAAAGGATTGCTGTTACGAATCCTTTGATCAATCTTTAAATATAAAGAAGATTATGCAACTTGTAAAGAAAGTTCCATTGAAGCAAATGGGAGAAAATTTAAATCAAGTATAATGTTCCCAAATGCAAGGGAAACAAAGCGAAACCTAGACTCAATAGAATGGGAAATAGAGAAGAACAAGTATCCAAAGGAATGGATTTTTCAACAGGGAATAATTTAAAGATTTCTCTACCCAGTAACCCTTTCCACTGAATAGGACTGTTGTTAAGAACCCTTTCGTACAGTTTGAATATAACGAAGATAATGAATTGTGTACAAAACTTCTTTTGAAGGAAATCCGAGAGAATTGATATCAACTATAATATCACAAACAGTAAAAGAAGCAAATGGAAAACTAGACTCAGAATGTGAATTAGTAAAGAACAAGTAAGAAAACCAATTGTTTTTTCATACAGGAATAACAGGAACAGTGCTTTGGACAAAACATTTTCAGACTGAAAAGGATTGCTGTTACAAATCCTTTGATCAATCTTTAAATATAAAGAAGATTATGCAACTTGTACAGAAAGTTCCATTGGAGCAAATGGGAGAGAATTTACATCAATCACAATGATCTGAAATGCAAGGGAAACAAAGGGAAACCTAGACGCAATACAATGGGAAATAGAGAAGAACAAATATCCAAAATAATGGAATTTTCAATAGGAAATAACTTGAAGATTTCTCTACCCAGTCACCCTTTCCACTGAATAGGACTGTTGTTAAGAACCCTTTCGTACAGTTTGAATATAACGAAGATAATGAATTGTGTACAAAACTTCTTTTGAAGGAAATCCGAGAGAATTGATATCAAGTATAATATCACAAACAGTAAAAGAAGCAAATGGAAAACTAGACTCAGAATGTGAATTAGTAAAGAACAAGTAAGAAAAGGAACTGTTTTTTCATACAGGAATAACAGGAACAGTGCTTTGGACAAAACATTTTCAGACTGAAAAGGATTGCTGTTACGAATCCTTTGATCAATCTTTAAATATAAAGAAGATTATGCAACTTGTACAGAAAGTTCCATTGGAGCAAATGGGAGAGAATTTACATCAATTACAATGATCTGAAATGCAAGGGAAACAAAGGGAAACCTAGACTGAATACAATGGGAAATAGAGAAGAACAAATATCCAAAATAATGGAATTTTCAATAGGAAATAACTTGAAGATTTCTCTACCCAGTCACCCTTTCCACTGAATAGGACTGTTGTTAAGAACCCTTTCGTACAGTTTGAATATAAGGAAGATAATGAATTGTGTACAAAATTTCTTTTGAAGAAAATCTGAGAGAATTGATATCAACTATAATATCACAAACAGTAAAAGAAGCAAATGGAAAACTAGACTCAGAATGTGAATTAGTAAAGAACAATTAAGAAAAGGAATTGTTTTTTCATACAGGAATAACAGGAACAGTGCTTTGGACAAAACATTTTCAGACTGAAAAGGATTGCTGTTACCAATCCTTTGATCAATCTTTAAATATAATGAAGATGATGCAACTTGAACAGAAAGTTTCACTGAAGGAAATGGTAGAAAATTTCCATCAAGTATAATGATCCCAAATGCAAGAGAAACAAAGGGAAAGCTAGACTCAATAGCATCGGAAATAAAGAAGAACAAGTATCCAAAGGAATGGATTTTTCAATAGGGAATAATTTAAAGATTTCTCAACCCATTCACCCTTTCCACTGTATAGGACTGCTGTTAAGAATCCTTTGGTACATTTTGAATATAAGGAAGATAATTCATTGTGCACAAAACTTCGATTGAAGCAAATGGAGAAAATTGATATCAACTATAATATCCCAAACTGCAAAAGAAACAAAGGGAAAACTAGACTCAATAGAATGTGAAATAGAGAAGACCAAGTAAAAGCAATTATTTTTTCGTACTGGAATAACCGGAACATTCCTTTGGATAAAAGCTTTTTCAGACTGAAAAGGATTGCTGTTACGAATCCTTTGATCAATCTTTAAATATAAAGAAGATTATGCAACTTGTAAAGAAAGTTCCATTGAAGCAAATGGGAGAAAATTTAAATCAAGTATAATGATCCCAAATGCAAGGGAAACAAAGCGAAACCTAGACTCAATAGAATGGGAAATAGAGAAGAACAAGTATCCAAAGGAATGGATTTTTCAACAGGGAATAAATGGAAGATTTCTCAACCCATTCACCCTTTCCACTGTATAGGACTGCTGTTAAGAATCCTTTGGTACAGTTTGAATATAAGGAAGATAATTCATTGTGCACAAAACTTCGATTGAAGCAAATGGAGAAAATTGATATCAACTATAATATCCCAAACTGCAAAAGAAACAAAGGGAAAACTAGACTCAATAGAATGTGAAATAGAGAAGACCAAGTAAAAGCAATTATTTTTTCGTACTGGAATAACCGGAACATTCCTTTGGATAAAAGCTTTTTTCAGACTGAAAAGGATTGCTGTTACGAATCCTTTGATGAATCTTTAAATATAAAGAAGATTATGCAAATTGTAAAGAAAGTTCCATTGAAGCAAATGGGAGAAAATTTAAATCAAGTATAATGATCCCAAATGCAAGGGAAACAAAGCGAAACCTAGACTCAATAGAATGGAAAATAGAGAAGAACAAGTATCCAAAGGAATGGATTTTTCAACAGGGAATAACTGGAAGATTTCTCAACTCATTCACCCTTTACACTGAATAAGACTCCTATTAAGAATCCTTTCATGCAGTTTAAATTTAAAGAAGATAATGCATTGTGCACAAAACTTCCATCGAAGCAAATGGAGAAAATTGATATCAACTATAGTATCCCAAACTGCAAACGAAACAACGGGTAAACTAGACTCAATAGAATGTGAAATAGAGAAAAGCAAGTAAGAAAACCAATTGTTTTTTGCTACTGGAATAACCGGAACATTCCTTTGGACAAAACCTTTTTCAGACTGAAAAGGATTGCTGTTACGAATCCTTTGATCAATCTTTAAATATAAAGAAGATTATGCAACTTGTACAGAAAGTTCCATTGGAGCAAATGGGAGAGAATTTACATCAATCACAATGATCTGAAATGCAAGGGAAACAAAGGGAAACCTAGACGCAATACAATGGGAAATAGAGAAGAACAAATATCCAAAATAATGGAATTTTCAATAGGAAATAACTGGAAGATTTCTCTACCCAGTCACCCTTTCCACTGAATAGGGCTGTTGTTAAGAACCCTTTCATACAGTTTGAATATAAGGAAGATAATGAATTGTGTACAAAACTTCTTTTGAAGGAAATCCGAGAGAATTGATATCAACTATGATATCACAAACAGTAAAAGAAGCAAATGGAAAACTAGAGTCAGAATGTGAATTAGTAAAGAACAAGTAAGAAAAGGAACTGTTTTTTCATACAGGAAAACAGGAACAGTGCTTAGGACAAAACATTTTCAGACTAAAAAGGATGGCTGTTACTAATCCTTTGATCAATCTTTAAATATAAAGAAGATTAGGCAACTTGTACAGAAAGTTCCATTGGAGCAAATGGGAGAGAATTTACATCAATCACAATGATCTGAAATGCAAGGGAAACAAAGGGAAACCTAGACGCAATACAATGGGAAATAGAGAAGAACAAATATCCAAAATAATGGAATTTTCAATGGGAAATAACTTGAAGATTTCTCTACCCAGTCACCCTTTCCTCTGAATAGGACTGTTGTTAAGAACCCTTTCATACAGTTTGAATATAAGGAAGATAATGAATTGTGTACAAAACTTCTTTTGAAGGAAATCCGAGAGAATTGATATCAACTATGATATCACAAACAGTAAAAGAAGCAAATGGAAAACTAGACTCAGAATGTGAATTAGTAAAGAACAAGTAAGAAAAGGAACTGTTTTTTCATACAGGAATAACAGGAACAGTGCTTTGGACAAAACATTTTCAGACTGAAAAGGATGGCTGTTACGAATCCTTTGATCAATCTTTAAATATAAAGAGGTTTATGCAACTTGTACAGAAAATTTCATTGGAGCAAATGGGAGAGAATTTACATCAATTACAACGATCTGAAATGCAAGGGAAACAAAAGGAAACCTAGACTGAATACAATGGGAAATAGAGAAGAACAAATAACCAAAATAATGGAATTTTCAGTAGGAAATGAGTTGAAGATTTCTCTGCCCAGTCACCCTTTCCACTGAATAGGACTGTTATTTAGAACCCTTTTGTACAGTTTGAATATATGGAAGATCATGAATTGTGTACAAAACTTCTTTTGAAGGAAATCTGAGAGAATTGATATCAACTATAATATCACAAACAGTAAAAGAAGCAAATGGAAAACTAGACTCAGAATGTGAATTAGTAAAGAACAAGTAAGAATAGAACTGTTTTTTCATACAGGAATAACAGGAACTGTGCTTTGGACAAAACATTTTCAGACTGAAAAGGATTGCTGTTACGAATCCTTGGATCAATCTTTAAATATAATGAAGATGATGCAACTTGAACAGAAAGTTTCACTGAAGGAAATGGTAGAAAATTTCCATCAAGTATAATGATCCCAAATGCAAGAGAAACAAAGGGAAAGCTAGACTCAATAGCATCGGAAATAAAGAAGAACAAGTATCCAAAGGAATGGATTTTTCAATAGGGAATAATTTAAAGATTTCTCAACCCATTCACCCTTTCCACTGTATAGGACTACTGTTAAGAATCCTTTGGTACAGTTTGAATATAAGGAAGATAATTCATTGTGCACAAAACTTCGATTGAAGCAAATGGAGAAAATTGATATCAACTATAATATCCCAAAGTGCAAAAGAAACAAAGGGAAAACTAGACTCAATAGAAAGTGAAATAGAGAAGACCAATTAAAAGCAATTATTTTTTCGTACTGGAATAACCGGAACATTCCTTTGGATTAAAGATTTTTCAGACTGAAAAGGATTGCTGTTACGAATCCTTTGATCAATCTTTAAATATAAAGAAGATTATGCAAATTGTAAAGAAAGTTCCATTGAAGCAAATGGGAGAAAATTTAAATCAAGTATAATGATCCCAAATGCAAGGGAAACAAAGCGAAACCTAGACTCAATAGAATGGAAAATAGAGAAGAACAAGTATCCAAAGGAATGGATTTTTCAACAGGGAATAACTGGAAGATTTCTCAACTCATTCACCCTTTACACTGAATAAGACTCCTATTAAGAATCCTTTCATGCAGTTTAAATATAAAGAAGATAATGCATTGTGCACAAAACTTCCATCGAAGCAAATGGAGAAAATTGATATCAACTATAATATCCCAAACTGCAAACGAAACAACGGGTAAACTAGACTCAATAGAATGTGAAATAGAGAAAAGCAAGTAAGAAAACCAATTGTTTTTTGCTACTGGAATAACCGGAACATTCCTTTGGACAAAACCTTTTTCAGACTGAAAAGGATTGCTGTTACGAATCCTTTGATCAATCTTTAAATATAAAGAAGATTATGCAACTTGTACAGAAAGTTCCATTGGAGCAAATGGGAGAGAATTTACATCAATCACAATGATCTGAAATGCAAGGGAAACAAAGGGAAACCTAGACGCAATACAATGGGAAATAGAGAAGAACAAATATCCAAAATAATGGAATTTTCAATAGGAAATAACTGGAAGATTTCTCTACCCAGTCACCCTTTCCACTGAATAGGACTGTTGTTAAGAACCCTTTCATACAGTTTGAATATAAGGAAGATAATGAATTGTGTACAAAACTTCTTTTGAAGGAAATCCGAGAGAATTGATATCAACTATGATATCACAAACAGTAAAAGAAGCAAATGGAAAACTAGAGTCAGAATGTGAATTAGTAAAGAACAAGTAAGAAAAGGAACTGTTTTTTCATACAGGAATAACAGGAACAGTGCTTAGGACAAAACATTTTCAGACTGAAAAGGATGGCTGTTACGAATCCTTTGATCAATCTTTAAATATAAAGAAGATTAGGCAACTTGTACAGAAAGTTCCATTGGAGCAAATGGGAGAGAATTTACATCAATCACAATGATCTGAAATGCAAGGGAAACAAAGGGAAACCTAGACGCAATACAATGGGAAATAGAGAAGAACAAATATCCAAAATAATGGAATTTTCAATGGGAAATAACTTGAAGATTTCTCTACCCAGTCACCCTTTCCTCTGAATAGGACTGTTGTTAAGAACCCTTTCATACAGTTTGAATATAAGGAAGATAATGAATTGTGTACAAAACTTCTTTTGAAGGAAATCCGAGAGAAATGATATCACAAACAGTAAAAGAAGCAAATGGAAAACTAGAGTCAGAATGTGAATTAGTAAAGAACAAGTAAGAAAAGGAACTGTTTTTTCATACAGGAATAACAGGAACAGTGCTTAGGACAAAACATTTTCAGACTGTAAAGGATGGCTGTTACGAATCCTTTGATCAATCTTTAAATATAAAGAAGATTAGGCAACTTGAACAGAAAGTTTCACTGAAGGAAATGGTAGAAAATTTCCATCAAGTATAATGATCCCAAATGCAAGAGAAACAAAGGGAAAGCTAGACTCAATAGCATCGGAAATAAAGAAGAACAAGTATCCAAAGGAATGGATTTTTCAATAGGGAATAATTTAAAGATTTCTCAACCCATTCACCCTTTCCACTGTATAGGACTGCTGTTAAGAATCCTTTGGTACAGTTTGAATATAAGGAAGATAATTCATTGTGCACAAAACTTCGATTGAAGCAAATGGAGAAAATTGATATCAACTATAATATCCAAAACTGCAAAAGAAACAAAGGGAAAACTAGACTCAATAGAATGTGAAATAGAGAAGACCAAGTAAAAGCAATTATTTTTTCGTACTGGAATAACCGGAACATTCCTTTGGATAAAAGCTTTTTCAGACTGAAAAGGATTGCTGTTACGAATCCTTTGATCAATCTTTAAATATAAAGAAGATTATGCAACTTGTAAAGAAAGTTCCATTGAAGCAAATGGGAGAAAATTTAAATCAAGTATAATGATCCCAAATGCAAGGGAAACAAAGCGAAACCTAGACTCAATAGAATGGAAAATAGAGAAGAACAAGTATCCAAAGGAATGGATTTTTCAACAGGGAATAACTGGAAGATTTCTCAACCCATTCACCCTTTACACTGAATAAGACTCCTATTAAGAATCCTTTCATGCAGTTTAAATATAAAGAAGATAATGCATTGTGCACAAAACTTCCATCGAAGCAAATGGAGAAAATTGATATCAACTATAATATCCCAAACTGCAAACGAAACAACGGGTAAACTAGACTCAATAGAATGTGAAATAGAGAAAAGCAAGTAAGAAAACCAATTGTTTTTTGCTACTGGAATAACCGGAACATTCCTTTGGACAAAACCTTTTTCAGACTGAAAAGGATTGCTGTTATGAATCCTTTGATCAATCTTTAAATATAAAGAAGATTATGCAACTTGTACAGAAAGTTCCATTGGAGCAAATGGGAGAGAATTTACATCAATCACAATGATCTGAAATGCAAGGGAAACAAAGGGAAACCTAGACGCAATACAATGGGAAATAGAGAAGAACAAATATCCAAAATAATGGAATTTTCAATAGGAAATAACTTGAACATTTCTCTACCCAGTCACCCTTTCCACTGAATAGGACTGTTGTTAAGAACCCTTTCGTACAGTTTGAATATAAGGAAGATAATGAATTGTGTACAAAACTTCTTTTGAAGGAAATCCGAGAGAATTGATATCAACTATGATATCACAAACAGTAAAGGAAGTAAATGGAAAACTAGACTCAGAATGTGAATTAGTAAAGAACAAGTAAGAAAAGGAACTGTTTTTTCATACGGGAAAAACAGGAACAGTGCTTTGGACAAAACATTTTCAGACTGAAAAGGATTGCTGTTACGAATCCTTTGATCAATCTTTAAATATAAAGAAGATTATGCAACTTGTACAGAAAGTTCCATTGGAGCAAATGGGAGAGAATTTACATCAATCACAATGATCTGAAATGCAAGGGAAACAAAGGGAAACCTAGACGCAATACAATGGGAAATAGAGAAGAACAAATATCCAAAATAATGGAATTTTCAATAGGAAATAACTTGAAGATTTCTCTACCCAGTCACCCTTTCCACTGAATAGGACTGTTGTTAAGAACCCTTTCGTACAGTTTGAATATAAGGAAGATAATGAATTGTGTACAAAACTTCTTTTGAAGGAAATCCGAGAGAATTGATATCAACTATGATATCACAAACAGTAAAAGAAGCAAATGGAAAACTAGACTCAGAATGTGAATTAGTAAAGAACAAGTAAGAAAAGGAACTGTTTTTTCATACAGGAATAACAGGAACAGTGCTTAGGACAAAACATTTTTAGACTGAAAAGGATGGCTGTTACGAATCCTTTGATCAATCTTTAAATATAAAGAAGATTAGGCAACTTGTACAGAAAGTTCCATTGGAGCAAATGGGAGAGAATTTACATCAATCACAATGATCTGAAATGCAAGGGAAACAAAGGGAAACCTAGACGCAATACAATGGGAAATAGAGAAGAACAAATATCCAAAATAATGGAATTTTCAATGGGAAATAACTTGAAGATTTCTCTACCCAGTCACCCTTTCCTCTGAATAGGACTGTTGTTAAGAACCCTTTCGTACAGTTTGAATATAAGGAAGATAATGAATTGTGTACAAAACTTCTTTTGAAGGAAATCCAAGAGAATTGATATCAACTATGATATCACAAACAGTAAAAGAAG
The DNA here is from genome assembly GCF_048593235.1 of Sminthopsis crassicaudata. Taxonomy (NCBI): domain Eukaryota; kingdom Metazoa; phylum Chordata; class Mammalia; order Dasyuromorphia; family Dasyuridae; genus Sminthopsis; species Sminthopsis crassicaudata. Next base: position 204,747,617 of record NC_133619.1, read on the forward strand.
CAAATGGAAAACTAGACTCAGAATGTGAATTAGTAAAGAACAAGTAAGAAAAGGAACTGTTTTTTCATACAGGAATAACAGGAACAGTGCTTTGGACAAAACATTTTCAGACTGAAAAGGATGGCTGTCACGAATCCTTTGATCAATCTTTAAATATAAAGAGGTTTATGCAACTTGTACAGAAAATTCCATTGGAGCAAATGGGAGAGAATTTACATCAATTACAACGATCTGAAATGCAAGGGAAACAAAGGGAAACCTAGATTGAATACAATGGGAAATAGAGAAGAAAAAATAACCAAAATAATGGAATTTTCAGTAGGAAATGAGTTGAAGATTTCTCTGCCCAGTCACCCTTTCCACTGAATAGGACTGTTATTTAGAACCCTTTTGTACAGTTTGAATATATGGAAGATCATGAATTGTGTACAAAACTTCTTTTGAAGGAAATCTGAGAGAATTGATATCAACTATAATATCACAAACAGTAAAAGAAGCAAATGGAAAACTAGACTCAGAATGTGAATTAGTAAAGAACAAGTAAGAATAGAACTGTTTTTTCATACAGGAATAACAGGAACTGTGCTTTGGACAAAACATTTTCAGACTGAAAAGGATTGCTGTTACGAATCCTTGGATCAATCTTTAAATATAATGAAGATGATGCAACTTGAACAGAAAGTTTCACTGAAGGAAATGGTAGAAAATTTCCATCAAGTATAATGATCACAAATGCAAGAGAAACAAAGGGAAAGCTAGACTCAATAGCATCGGAAATAAAGAAGAACAAGTATCCAAAGGAATGGATTTTTCAATAGGGAATAATTTAAAGATTTCTCAACCCATTCACCCTTTCCACTGTATAGGACTGCTGTTAAGAAACCTTTGGTACAGTTTGAATATAAGGAAGATAATTCATTGTGCACAAAACTTCGATTGAAGCAAATGGAGAAAATTGATATCAACTATAATATCCCAAACTGCAAAAGAAACAAAGGGAAAACTAGACTCAATAGAATGTGAAATAGAGAAGACCAAGTAAAAGCAATTATTTTTTCGTACTGGAATAACCGGAACATTCCTTTGGATAAAAGCTTTTTCAGACTGAAAAGGATTGCTGTTACGAATCCTTTGATCAATCTTTAAATATAAAGAAGATTATGCAAATTGTAAAGAAAGTTCCATTGAAGCAAATGGGAGAAAATTTAAATCAAGTATAATGATCCCAAATGCAAGGGAAACAAAGCGAAACCTAGACTCAATAGAATGGAAAATAGAGAAGAACAAGTATCCAAAGGAATGGATTTTTCAACAGGGAATAACTGGAAGATTTCTCAACTCATTCACCCTTTACACTGAATAAGACTCCAATTAAGAATCCTTTCATGCAGTTTAAATATAAAGAAGATAATGCATTGTGCACAAAACTTCCATCGAAGCAAATGGAGAAAATTGATATCAACTATAATATCCCAAACTGCAAACGAAACAACGGGTAAACTAGACTCAATAGAATGTGAAATAGAGAAAAGCAAGTAAGAAAACCAATTGTTTTTTGCTACTGGAATAACCGGAACATTCCTTTGGACAAAACCTTTTTCAGACTGAAAAGGATTGCTGTTACAAATCCTTTGATCAATCTTTAAATATAAAGAAGATTATGCAACTTGTACAGAAAGTTCCATTGAAGCAAATGGGAGAAAATTTAAATCAAGTATAATGATCCCAAATGCAAGGGAAACAAAGCGAAACCTAGACTCAATAGAATGGAAAATAGAGAAGAACAAGTATCCAAAGGAATGGATTTTTCAACAGGGAATAACTGGAAGATTTCTCAACCCATTCACCCTTTACACTGAATAAGACTCCTATTAAGAATCCTTTCATGCAGTTTAAATATAAAGAAGATAATGCATTGTGCACAAAACTTCCATCGAAGCAAATGGAGAAAATTGATATCAACTATAATATCCCAAACTGCAAACGAAACAACGGGTAAACTAGACTAAATAGAATGTGAAAAAGAGAAAAGCAAGTAAGAAAACCAATTGTTTTTTGCTACTGGAATAACCGGAACATTCCTTTGGACAAAACTTTTTTCAGACTGAAAAGGATTGCTGTTATGAATCCTTTGATCAATCTTTAAATATAAAGAAGATTAGGCAACTTGTACAGAAAGTTCCATTGGAGCAAATGGGAGAGAATTTACATCAATCACAATGATCTGAAATGCAAGGGAAACAAAGGGAAACCTAGACGCAATACAATGGGAAATAGAGAAGAACAAATATCCAAAATAATGGAATTTTCAATAGGAAATAACTTGAAGATTTCTCTACCCAGTCACCCTTTCCACTGAATAGGACTGTTGTTAAGAACCCTTTCGTACAGTTTGAATATAAGGAAGATAATGAATTGTGTACAAAACTTCTTTTGAAGGAAATCCGAGAGAATTGATATCAACTATGATATCACAAACAGTAAAGGAAGCAAATGGAAAACTAGACTCAGAATGTGAATTAGTAAAGAACAAGTAAGAAAAGGAACTGTTTTTTCATACGGGAAAAACAGGAACAGTGCTTTGGACAAAACATTTTCAGACTGAAAAGGATTGCTGTTACGAATCCTTTGATCAATCTTTAAATATAAAGAAGATTATGCAACTTGTACAGAAAGTTCCATTGGAGCAAATGGGAGAGAATTTACATCAATCACAATGATCTGAAATGCAAGGGAAACAAAGGGAAACCTAGACGCAATACAATGGGAAATAGAGAAGAACAAATATCCAAAATAATGGAATTTTCAATAGGAAATAACTTGAAGATTTCTCTACCCAGTCACCCTTTCCACTGAATAGGACTGTTGTTAAGAACCCTTTCGTACAGTTTGAATATAAGGAAGATAATGAATTGTGTACAAAACTTCTTTTGAAGGAAATCCGAGAGAATTGATATCAACTATGATATCACAAACAGTAAAAGAAGCAAATGGAAAACTAGACTCAGAATGTGAATTAGTAAAGAACAAGTAAGAAAAGGAACTGTTTTTTCATACAGGAATAACAGGAACAGTGCTTAGGACAAAACATTTTCAGACTGAAAAGGATGGCTGTTACGAATCCTTTGATCAATCTTTAAATATAAAGAAGATTAGGCAACTTGTACAGAAAGTTCCATTGGAGCAAATGGGAGAGAATTTACATCAATCACAATGATCTGAAATGCAAGGGAAACAAAGGGAAACCTAGACGCAATACAATGGGAAATAGAGAAGAACAAATATCCAAAATAATGGAATTTTCAATGGGAAATAACTTGAAGATTTCTCTACCCAGTCACCCTTTCCTCTGAATAGGACTGTTGTTAAGAACCCTTTCGTACAGTTTGAATATAAGGAAGATAATGAATTGTGTACAAAACTTCTTTGAAGGAAATCCGAGAGAATTGATATCAACTATAATATCACAAACAGTAAAAGAAGCAAGTGGAAAACTAGACTCAGAATGTGAATTAGTAAAGAACAAGTAAGAAAAGGAACTGTTTTTTCATACAGGAATATCAGGAACAGTGCTTTGGCCAAAACATTTTCAGACTGAAAAGGATGGCTGTTACGAATCCTTTGATCAATCTTTAAATATAAAGAAGATTATGCAACTTGTACAGAAAATTCCATTGGAGCAAATGGGACAGAATTTACATCAATTACAACGATCTGAAATGCAAGGGAAACAAAGGGAAACCTAGACTGAATACAATGGAAAATAGAGAAGAACAAATAACCAAAATAATGAAATTTTCAGTAGGAAATAACTTGAAGATTTCTCTGCCCAGTCACCCTTTCCACTGAATAGGACTGTTATTTAGAACCCTTTTGTACAGTTTGAATATAAGGAAGATCATGAGTTGTGTACAAAACTTCTTTTGAAGGAAATCTGAGAGAATTGATATCAACTATGATGTCACAAACAGTAAAAGAAGCAAATGGAAAACTAGACTCAGAATGTGAATTAGTAAAGAACAAGTAAGAAAAGGAACTGTTTTTTCATACAGGAATAACAGGAACTGTGCTTTGGACAAAACATTTTCAGACTGAAAAGGATTGCTGTTACGAATCCTTGGATCAATCTTTAAATATAATGAAGATGATGCAACTTGAACAGAAAGTTTCACTGAAGGAAATGGTAGAAAATTTCCATCAAGTATAATGATCCCAAATGCAAGAGAAACAAAGGGAAAGCTAGACTCAATAGCATCAGAAATAAAGAAGAACAAGTATCCAAAGGAATGGATTTTTCAATAGGGAATAATTTAAAGATTTCTCAACCCATTCACCCTTTCCACTGTATAGGACTGCTGTTAAGAATCCTTTGGTACAGTTTGAATATAAGGAAGATAATTCATTGTGCACAAAACTTCGATTGAAGCAAATGGAGAAAATTGATATCAACTATAATATCCCAAACTGCAAAAGAAACAAAGGGAAAACTAGACTCAATAGAATGTGAAATAGAGAAGACCAAGTAAAAGCAATTATTTTTTCGTACTGGAATAACCGGAACATTTCTTTGGATAAAAGCTTTTTCAGACTGAAAAAGATTGCTGTTACGAATCCTTTGATCAATCTTTAAATATAAAGAAGATTATGCAACTTGTAAAGAAAGTTCCATTGAAGCAAATGGGAGAAAATTTAAATCAAGTATAATGATCCCAAATGCAAGGGAAACAAAGCGAAACCTAGACTCAATAGAATGGAAAATAGAGAAGAACAAGTATCTAAAGGAATGGATTTTTCAACAGGGAATAACTGGAAGATTTCTCAACCCATTCACCCTTTACACTGAATAAGACTCCTATTAAGAATCCTTTCATGCAGTTTAAATATAAAGAAGATAATGCATTGTGCACAAAACTTCCATCGAAGCAAATGGAGAAAATTGATATCAACTATAATATCCCAAACTGCAAACGAAACAACGGGTAAACTAGACTCAATAGAATGTGAAATAGAGAAAAGCAAGTAAGAAAACCAATTGTTTTTTGCTACTGGAATAACCGGAACATTCCTTTGGACAAAACCTTTTTCAGACTGAAAAGGATTGCTGTTACGAATCCTTTGATAAATCTTTAAATATAAAGAAGATTATGCAACTTGTACAGAAAGTTCCATTGGAGCAAATGGGAGAGAATTTACATCAATCACAATGATCTGAAATGCAAGGGAAACAAAGGGAAACCTAGACTCAATACAATGGGAAATAGAGAAGAACAAATATCCAAAATAATGGAATTTTCAATAGGAAATAACTGGAAGATTTCTCTACCCAGTCACCCTTTCCACTGAATAGGACTGTTGTTAAGAACCTTTTCGTACAGTTTGAATATAAGGAAGATAATGAATTGTGTACAAAACTTCTTTTGAAGGAAATCCGAGAGAATTGATATCAACTATAATATCACAAACAGTAAAAGAAGCAAATGGAAAACTAGACTCAGAATGGGAATTAGTAAAGAACAAGTAAGAAAAGGAACTGTTTTTTCATACAGGAATAACAGGAACAGTGCTTTGGACAAAACATTTTCAGACTGAAAAGGATGGCTGTTACGAATCCTTTGATCAATCTTTAAATATAAAGAAGATTATGCAACTTGTACAGAAAGTTCCATTGGAGCAAATGGGAGAGAATTTACATCAATCACAATGATCTGAAATGCAAGGGAAACAAAGGGAAACCTAGACGCAATACAATGGGAAATAGAGAAGAACAAATATCCAAAATAATGGAATTTTCAATAGGAAATAACTTGAAGATTTCTCTACCCAGTCACCTTTTTCACTGAATAGGACTGTTGTTAAGAACCCTTTCGTACAGTTTGAATATAAGGAAGATAATGAATTGTGTACAAAACTTCTTTTGAAGGAAATCCAAGAGAATTGATATCAACTATAATATCACAAACAGTAAAAGAAGCAAATGGAAAACTAGACTCAGAATGTGAATTAGTAAAGAACAAGTAAGAAAAGGAACTGTTTTTTCATACAGGAATAACAGGAGCAGTGCTTTGGACAAAACATTTTCAGACTGAAAAGGATTGCTGTTACGAATCCTTTGATCAATCTTTAAATATAAAGAAGATTATGCAACTTGTACAGAAATTTCCATTGGAGCAAATGGGAGAGAATTTACATCAATCACAATGATCTGAAATGCAACGAAACAAAGTTAAACCTAGACTGAATACAATGGGAAATAGAGAAGAACAAATATCCAAAATAATGGAATTTTCAATAGGAAATAACTTGAAGATTTCTCTACCCAGTCACCCTTTCCACTGAATAGGACTGTTGTTAAGAACCCTTTCGTACAGTTTGAATATAAGGAAGATAATGAATTGTGTACAAAACTTCTTTTGAAGGAAATCCGAGAGAATAGATATCAACTATGATATCACAAACAGTAAAGGAAGCAAATGGAAAACTAGACTCAGAATGTGAATTAGTAAAGAACAAGTAAGAAAAGGAACTGTTTTTTCATACAGGAATAACAGGAACAGTGCTTTGGACAAAACATTTTCAGACTGAAAAGGATGGCTGTTACGAATCCTTTGATCAATCTTTAAATATAAAGAAGATTATGCAACTTGTACAGAAAATTCCATTGGAGCAAATGGGAGAGAATTTACATCAATTACAACGATCTGAAATGCAAGGGAAACAAAGGGAAACCTAGACTGAATACAATGGGAAATAGAGAAGAACAAATAACCAAAATAATGGAATTTTCAGTAGGAAATAACTTGAAGATTTCTCTGCCCAGTCACCCTTTCCACTAAATAGGACTGTTATTTAGAACCCTTTCGTACAGTTTGAATATAAGGAAGATCATGAATTGTGTACAAAACTTCTTTTGAAGGAAATCTGAGAGAATTGATATCAACTATAATATCACAAACAGTAAAAGAAGCAAATGGAAAACTAGACTCAGAATGTGAATTAGTAAAGAACAAGTAAGAAAAGGAATTGTTTTTTCATACAGGAATAAAAAGAACGGTGCTTTGGACAAAACATTTTCAGACTGAAAAGGATTGCTGTTACGAATCCTTTGATCAATCTTTAAATATAAAGAAGATTATGCAACTTGTACAGAAAGTTCCATTGGAGCAAATGGGAGAGAATTTACATCAATCACAATAATCTGAAATGCAAGGGAAACAAAGGGAAACCTAGACGCAATACAGTGGGAAATAGAGAAGAACAAATATCCAAAATAATGGAATTTTCAATAGGAAATAACTTGAAGATTTCTCTGCCCAGTCACCCTTTCCACTGAATAGGACTGTTGTTAAGAACCCTTTCGTACAGTTTGAATATAAGGAAGATAATGAATTGTGTACAAAACTTCTTTTGAAGGAAATCCGAGAGAATTGATATCAACTATGATATCACAAACAGTAAAAGAAGCAAATGGAAAACTAGACTCAGAATGTGAATTAGTAAAGAACAAGTAAGAAAAGGAACTGTTTTTTCATACAGGAATAACAGGAACAGTGCTTTGGACAAAACATTTTCAGACTCAAAAGGATGGCTGTTACGAATCCTTTGATCAATCTTTAAATATAAAGAAGATTATGCAACTTGTACAGAAAGTTCCATTGGAGCAAATGGGAGAGAATTTACATCAATCACAATGATCTGAAATGCAAGGGAAACAAAGGGAAACCTAGACGCAATACAATGGGAAATAGAGAAGAACAAATATCCAAAATAATGGAATTTTCAATAGGAAATAACTTGAAGATTTCTCTACCCAGTCACCCTTTCCACTGAATAGGACTGTTGTTAAGAACCCTTTCGTACAGTTTGAATATAAGGAAGATAATGAATTGTGTACAAAACTTCTTTTGAAGGAAATCCGAGAGAATTGATATCAACTATGATATCACAAACAGTAAAGGAAGCAAATGGAAAACTAGACTCAGAATGTGAATTAGTAAAGAACAAGTAAGAAAAGGAACTGTTTTTTCATACGGGAAAAACAGGAACAGTGCTTTGGACAAAACATTTTCTGACTGAAAAGGATTGCTGTTACGAATCCTTTGATCAATCTTTAAATATAAAGAAGTTTATGCGACTTGTACAGAAAGTTCCATTGGAGCAAATGGGAGAGAATTTACATCAATCACAATGATCTGAAATGCAAGGGAAACAAAGGGAAACCTAGACGCAATACAATGGGAAATAGAGAAGAACAAATATCCAAAATAATGGAATTTTCAATAGGAAATAACTTGAAGATTTCTCTACCCAGTCACCTTTTTCACTGAATAGGACTGTTGTTAAGAACCCTTTCGTACAGTTTGAATATAAGGAAGATAATGAATTGTGTACAAAACTTCTTTTGAAGGAAATCCAAGAGAATTGATATCAACTATAATATCACAAACAGTAAAAGAAGCAAATGGAAAACTAGACTCAGAATGTGAATTAGTAAAGAACAAGTAAGAAAAGGAACTGTTTTTTCATACAGGAATAACAGGAGCAGTGCTTTGGACAAAACATTTTCAGACTGAAAAGGATTGCTGTTACGAATCCTTTGATCAATCTTTAAATATAAAGAAGATTATGCAACTTGTACAGAAAGTTCCATTGGAGCAAATGGGAGAGAATTTACATCAATCACAATGATCTGAAATGCAACGGAAACAAAGGTAAACCTAGACTGAATACAATGGGAAATAGAGAAGAACAAATATCCAAAATAATGGAATTTTCAATAGGAAATAACTTGAAGATTTCTCTACCCAGTCACCCTTTCCACTGAATAGGACTGTTGTTAAGAACCCTTTCGTACAGTTTGAATATAAGGAAGATAATGAATTGTGTACAAAACTTCTTTTGAAGGAAATCCGAGAGAATTGATATCAACTATGATATCACAAACAGTAAAGGAAGCAAATGGAAAACTAGACTCAGAATGTGAATTAGTAAAGAACAAGTAAGAAAAGGAACTGTTTTTTCATACAGGAATAACAGGAACAGTGCTTTGGACAAAACATTTTCAGACTGAAAAGGATGGCTGTTACGAATCCTTTGATCAATCTTTAAATATAAAGAAGATTATGCAACTTGTACAGAAAATTCCATTGGAGCAAATGGGAGAGAATTTACATCAATTACAACGATCTGAAATGCAAGGGAAACAAAGGGATACCTAGACTGAATACAATGGGAAATAGAGAAGAACAAATAACCAAAATAATGGAATTTTCAGTAGGAAATAACTTGAAGATTTCTCTGCCCAGTCACCCTTTCCACTAAATAGGACTGTTATTTAGAACCCTTTCGTACAGTTTGAATATAAGGAAGATCATGAATTGTGTACAAAACTTCTTTTGAAGGAAATCTGAGAGAATTGATATCAACTATAATATCACAAACAGTAAAAGAAGCAAATGGAAAACTAGACTCAGAATGTGAATTAGTAAAGAACAAGTAAGAAAAGGAATTGTTTTTTCATACAGGAATAAAAAGAACGGTGCTTTGGACAAAACATTTTCAGACTGAAAAGGATTGCTGTTACGAATCCTTTGATCAATCTTTAAATATAAAGAAGATTATGCAACTTGTACAGAAAGTTCCATTGGAGCAAATGGGAGAGAATTTACATCAATCACAATAATCTGAAATGCAAGGGAAACAAAGGGAAACCTAGACGCAATACAGTGGGAAATAGAGAAGAACAAATATCCAAAATAATGGAATTTTCAATAGGAAATAACTTGAAGATTTCTCTGCCCAGTCACCCTTTCCACTGAATAGGACTGTTGTTAAGAACCCTTTCGTACAGTTTGAATATAAGGAAGATAATGAATTGTGTACAAAACTTCTTTTGAAGGAAATCCGAGAGAATTGATATCAACTATGATATCACAAACAGTAAAAGAAGCAAATGGAAAACTAGACTCAGAATGTGAATTAGTAAAGAACAAGTAAGAAAAGGAACTGTTTTTTCATACAGGAATAACAGGAACAGTGCTTTGGACAAAACATTTTCAGACTCAAAAGGATGGCTGTTACGAATCCTTTGATCAATCTTTAAATATAAAGAAGATTATGCAACTTGTACAGAAAGTTCCATTGGAGTAAATGGGAGAGAATTTCCATCAATTACAGTGATCTGAAATGCAAGGGAAACATAGGGAAACCTAGACTGAATACAATTTGAAATAGAGAAGAACAAATATCCAAAATAATGGAATTTTCAATAGGAAATAACTGGAAGATTTCTCTATCCAGTCACCCTTTCCACTGAATAGGACTGTTGTTAAGAACCCTTTCTTACAGTTTGAATATAAGGAAGATAATGAATTGTGTACAAAACTTCTTTTGAAGGAAATCCGAGAGAATTGATATCAACTATAATATCACAAACAGTAAAAGAAGCAAATGGAAAACTAGACTCAGAATGTGAATTAGTAAAGAACAAGTAAGAAAAGGAATTGTTTTTTCATACAGGAATAACAGGAACTGTGCTTTGGACAAAACATTTTCAGACTGAAAAGGATTGCTGTTACGAATCCTTTGATCAATCTTTAAATATAATGAAGATGATGCAACTTGAACAGAAAGTTTCACTTAAGGAAATGGTAGAAAATTTCCATCAAGTATAATGATCCCAAATGCAAGAGAAACAAAGGGAAAGCTAGACTCAATAGCATCGGAAATAAAGAAGAACAAGTATCCAAAGGAATGGATTTTTCAATAGGGAATAATTTAAAGATTTCTCAACCCATTCACCCTTTCCACTGTATAGGACTGCTGTTAAGAATCCTTTGGTACAGTTTGAATATAAGGAAGATAATTCATTGTGCACAAAACTTCGATTGAAACAAATGGAGAAAATTGATATCAACTATAATATCCCAAACTGCAAAAGAAACAAAGGGAAAACTAGACTCAATTGAATGTGAAATAGAGAAGACCAAGTAAAAGCAATTATTTTTTCGTACTGGAATAACCGGAACATTCCTTTGGATAAAAGCTTTTTCAGACTGAAAAGGATTGCTGTTACGAATCCTTTGATCAATCTTTAAATATAAAGAAGATTATGCAACTTGTAAAGAAAGTTCCATTGAAGCAAATGGGAGAAAATTTAAATCAAGTATAATGATCCCAAATGCAAGGGAAACAAAGCGAAACCTAGACTCAATAGAATGGGAAATAGAGAAGAACAAGTATCCAAAGGAATGGATTTTTCAACAGGGAATAACTGGAAGATTTCTCAACCCATTCACCCTTTACACTGAATAAGACTCCTATTAAGAATCCTTTCATGCAGTTTAAATATAAAGAAGATAATGCATTGTGCACAAAACTTCCATCGAAGCAAAGGGAGAAAATTGATATCAACTATAATATCCCAAACTGCAAACGAAACAACGGGTAAACTAGACTCAATAGAATGTGAAATAGAGAAAAACAAGTAAGAAAACCAATTGTTTTTTGCTACTGGAATAACCGGAACATTCCTTTGGACAAAACCTTTTTCAGACTGAAAAGGATTGCCGTTACGAATCCTTCGATCAATCTTTAAATATAAAGAAGATTATGCAACTTGTACAGAAAGTTCCATGGGAGCAAATGGGAGAGAATTGCCATCAATCACAATGATCTGAAATGCAAGGGAAACAAAGGGAAACCTAGACACAATACAATGGGAAATAGAGAAGAACAAATATCCAAAATAATGGAATTTTCAATAGGAAATTACTTGAAGATTTCTCTACCCAGTCACCCTTTCCACTGAATAGGACTGTTGTTAAGAACCCTTTCGTACAGTTTGAATATAAGGAAGATAATGAATTGTGTACAAAACTTCTTTTGAAGGAAATCCGAGAGAATTGATATCAACTATAATATCACAAACAGTAAAAGAAGCAAATGGAAAACTAGACTCAGAATGTGAATTAGTAAAGAACAAGTAAGAAAACCAATTGTTTTTTCATACAGGAATAACAGGAACAGTGCTTTGGACAAAACATTTTCAGACTGAAAAGGTTTGCTGTTACGAATCCTTTGATCAATCTTTAAATATAAAGAAGATTATGCAACTTGTACAGAAAGTTCCATTAGAGCAAATGGGAGAGAATTTACATCAATTACAATGATCTGAAATGCAAGGGAAACAAAGGGAAACCTAGACTGATTACAATGGGAAATAGAGAAGAACAAATATCCAAAATAATGGAATTTTCAGTAGGAAATAACTTGAAGATTTCTCTACCCAGTCACCCTTTCCACTGAATAGGACTGTTGTTAAGAACCCGTTCGTACAGTTTGAATATAAGGAAGATAATGAATTGTGTACAAAACTTTTTGAAGGAAATCCGAGAGAATTGATATCAAGTATAATATCACAAAACAGTAAAAGAAGCAAATGGAAAACTAGACTCAGAATGTGAATTAGTAAAGAACAAGTAAGAAAAGGAATTGTTTTTTCATACAGGAATAACAGGAACTGTGCTTTGGACAAAACATTTTCAGACTGAAAAGGATTGCTGTTACGAATCCTTTGCTCAATCTTTAAATATAATGAAGATGATGCAACTTGAACAGAAAGTTTCACTGAAGGAAATGGTAGAAAATTTCCATCAAGTATAATGATCCCAAATGTAAGAGAAACAAAGGGAAAGCTAGACTCAATAGCATCGGAAATAAAGAAGAACAAGTATCCAAAGGAATGGATTTTTCAATAGGGAATAATTTAAAGATTTCTCAACCCATTCACCCTTTCCACTGTATAGGACTGCTGTTAAGAATCCTTTGGTACATTTTGAATATAAGGAAGATAATTCAATGTGCACAAAACTTCGATTGAAACAAATGGAGAAAATTGATATCAACTATAATATCCCAAACTGCAAAAGAAACAAAGGGAAAACTAGACTCAATTGAATGTGAAATAGAGAAGACCAAGTAAAAGCAATTATTGTTTCGTACTGGAATAACCGGAACATTCCTTTGGATAAAAGCTTTTTCAGACTGAAAAGGATTGCTGTTACGAATCCTTTGATCAATCTTTAAATATAAAGAAGATTATGCAACTTGTAAAGAAAGTTCCATTGAAGCAAATGGGAGAAAATTTAAATCAAGTATAATGATCCCAAATGCAAGGGAAACAAAGCGAAACCTAGACTCAATAGAATGGGAAATAGAGAAGAACAAGTATCCAAAGGAATGGATTTTTCAACAGGGAATAACTGGAAGATTTCTCAACCCATTCACCCTTTACACTGAATAAGACTCCTATTAAGAATCCTTTCATGCAGTTTAAATATAAAGAAGATAATGCATTGTGCACAAAACTTCCATCGAAGCAAATGGAGAAAATTGATATCAAGTATAATATCCCAAACTGCAAACGAAACAACGGGTAAACTAGACTCAATAGAATGTGAAATAGAGAAAAACAAGTAAGAAAACCAATTGTTTTTTGCTACTGGAAAAACCGGAACATTCCTTTGGACAAAACCTTTTTCAGACTGAAAAGGATTGCCGTTACGAATCCTTTGATCAATCTTTAAATATAAAGAAGATGATGCAACTTGTACAGAAAGTTCCATTGGAGCAAATGGGAGAGAATTGACATCAATCACAATGATCTGAAATGCAAGGGAAACAAAGGGAAACCTAGATGCAATACAATGGGAAATAGAGAAGAACAAATATCCAAAATAATGGAATTTTCAATAGGAAATAACTTGAATATTTCTCTACCCAGTCACCCTTTCCACTGAATAGGACTGTTGTTAAGAACCCTTTCGTACAGTTTGAATATAAGGAAGATAATGAATTGTGTACAAAACTTCTTTGGAAGAAAATCCGAGAGAATTGATATCAACTATAATATCACAAACAGTAAAAGAAGCAAATGGAAAACTAGACTCAGAATGTGAATTAGTAAAGAACAAGTAAGAAAAGGAATTGTTTTTTCATACAGGAATAACAGGAACAGTGCTTTGGACAAAACATTTTCAGACTGAAAAGGATTGCTGTTACGAATCCTTTGATCAATCTTTAAATATAAAGAAGATTATGCAACTTGTACAGAAAGTTCCATTGGAGCAAATGGGAGAGAATTTCCATCAATTACAATGATCTGAAATGCAAGGGAAACAAAGGGAAACCTAGACTGAATACAATTTGAAATAGAGAAGACCAATATCCAAAATAATGGAATTTTCAATAGGAAATAACTGGAAGATTTCTCTATCCAGTCACCCTTTCCACTGAATAGGACTGTTGTTAAGAACCCTTTCGTACAGTTTGAATATAAGGAAGATAATGAATTGTGTACAAAACTTCTTTTGAAGGAAATCCGAGAGAATTGATATCAACTATAATATCACAAACAGTAAAAGAAGCAAATGGAAAACTAGACTCAGAATGTGAATTAGTAAAGAACAAGTAAGAAAAGGAACTGTTTTTTCATACAGGAATAACAGGAACTGTGCTTTGGACAAAACATTTTCAGACTGAAAAGGATTGCTGTTACGAATCCTTTGATCAATCTTTAAGTATAATGAAGATGATGCAACTTGAACAGAAAGTTTCACTTAAGGAAATGGTAGAAAATTTCCATCAAGTATAATGATCCCAAATGCAAGAGAAACAAAGGGAAAGCTAGACTCAATAGCATCGGAAATAAAGAAGAACAAGTATCCAAAGGAATGGATTTTTCAATAGGGAATAATTTAAAGATTTCTCAACCCATTCACCCTTTCCACTGTATAGGACTGCTGTTAAGAATCCTTTGGTACATTTTGAATATAAGGAAGATAATTCAATGTGCACAAAACTTCGATTGAAACAAATGGAGAAAATTGATATCAACTATAATATCCCAAACTGCAAAAGAAATAAAGGGAAAACTAGACTCAATTGAATGTGAAATAGAGAAGACCAAGTAAAAGCAATTATTTTTTCGTACTGGAATAACCGGAACATTCCTTTGGATAAAAGCTTTTTCAGACTGAAAAGGATTGCTGTTACGAATCCTTTGATCAATCTTTAAATATAATGAAGATGATGCAACTTGAACAGAAAGTTTCACTTAAGGAAATGGTAGAAAATTTCCATCAAGTATAATGATCCCAAATGCAAGAGAAACAAAGGGAAAGCTAGACTCAATAGCATCGGAAATAAAGAAGAACAAGTATCCAAAGGAATGGATTTTTCAATAGGGAATAATTTAAAGATTTCTCAACCCATTCACCCTTTCCACTGTATAGGACTGCTGTTAAGAATCCTTTGGTACAGTTTGAATATAAGGAAGATAATTCATTGTGCACAAAACTTCGATTGAAACAAATGGAGAAAATTGATATCAACTATAATATCCCAAACTGCAAAAGAAACAAAGGGAAAACTAGACTCAATTGAATGTGAAATAGAGAAGACCAAGTAAAAGCAATTATTTTTTCGTACTGGAATAACCGGAACATTCCTTTGGATAAAAGCTTTTTCAGACTGAAAAGGATTGCTGTTACGAATCCTTTGATCAATCTTTAAATATAAAGAAGATTATGCAACTTGTAAAGAAAGTTCCATTGAAGCAAATGGGAGAAAATTTAAATCAAGTATAATGATCCCAAATGCAAGGGAAACAAAGCGAAACCTAGACTCAATAGAATGGGAAATAGAGAAGAACAAGTATCCAAAGGAATGGATTTTTCAACAGGGAATAACTGGAAGATTTCTCAACCCATTCACCCTTTACACTGAATAAGACTCCTATTAAGAATCCTTTCATGCAGTTTAAATATAAAGAAGATAATGCATTGTGCACAAAACTTCCATCGAAGCAAAGGGAGAAAATTGATATCAACTATAATATCCCAAACTGCAAACGAAACAACGGGTAAACTAGACTCAATAGAATGTGAAATAGAGAAAAACAAGTAAGAAAACCAATTGTTTTTTGCTACTGGAATAACCGGAACATTCCTTTGGACAAAACCTTTTTCAGACTGAAAAGGATTGCCGTTACGAATCCTTCGATCAATCTTTAAATATAAAGAAGATTATGCAACTTGTACAGAAAGTTCCATGGGAGCAAATGGGAGAGAATTGCCATCAATCACAATGATCTGAAATGCAAGGGAAACAAAGGGAAACCTAGACACAATACAATGGGAAATAGAGAAGAACAAATATCCAAAATAATGGAATTTTCAATAGGAAATTACTTGAAGATTTCTCTACCCAGTCACCCTTTCCACTGAATAGGACTGTTGTTAAGAACCCTTTCGTACAGTTTGAATATAAGGAAGATAATGAATTGTGTACAAAACTTCTTTTGAAGGAAATCCGAGAGAATTGATATCAACTATAATATCACAAACAGTAAAAGAAGCAAATGGAAAACTAGACTCAGAATGTGAATTAGTAAAGAACAAGTAAGAAAACCAATTGTTTTTTCATACAGGAATAACAGGAACAGTGCTTTGGACAAAACATTTTCAGACTGAAAAGGTTTGCTGTTACGAATCCTTTGATCAATCTTTAAATATAAAGAAGATTATGCAACTTGTACAGAAAGTTCCATTAGAGCAAATGGGAGAGAATTTACATCAATTACAATGATCTGAAATGCAAGGGAAACAAAGGGAAACCTAGACTGATTACAATGGGAAATAGAGAAGAACAAATATCCAAAATAATGGAATTTTCAGTAGGAAATAACTTGAAGATTTCTCTACCCAGTCACCCTTTCCACTGAATAGGACTGTTGTTAAGAACCCGTTCGTACAGTTTGAATATAAGGAAGATAATGAATTGTGTACAAAACTTTTTGAAGGAAATCCGAGAGAATTGATATCAAGTATAATATCACAAAACAGTAAAAGAAGCAAATGGAAAACTAGACTCAGAATGTGAATTAGTAAAGAACAAGTAAGAAAAGGAATTGTTTTTTCATACAGGAATAACAGGAACTGTGCTTTGGACAAAACATTTTCAGACTGAAAAGGATTGCTGTTACGAATCCTTTGCTCAATCTTTAAATATAATGAAGATGATGCAACTTGAACAGAAAGTTTCACTGAAGGAAATGGTAGAAAATTTCCATCAAGTATAATGATCCCAAATGTAAGAGAAACAAAGGGAAAGCTAGACTCAATAGCATCGGAAATAAAGAAGAACAAGTATCCAAAGGAATGGATTTTTCAATAGGGAATAATTTAAAGATTTCTCAACCCATTCACCCTTTCCACTGTATAGGACTGCTGTTAAGAATCCTTTGGTACATTTTGAATATAAGGAAGATAATTCAATGTGCACAAAACTTCGATTGAAACAAATGGAGAAAATTGATATCAACTATAATATCCCAAACTGCAAAAGAAACAAAGGGAAAACTAGACTCAATTGAATGTGAAATAGAGAAGACCAAGTAAAAGCAATTATTGTTTCGTACTGGAATAACCGGAACATTCCTTTGGATAAAAGCTTTTTCAGACTGAAAAGGATTGCTGTTACGAATCCTTTGATCAATCTTTAAATATAAAGAAGATTATGCAACTTGTAAAGAAAGTTCCATTGAAGCAAATGGGAGAAAATTTAAATCAAGTATAATGATCCCAAATGCAAGGGAAACAAAGCGAAACCTAGACTCAATAGAATGGGAAATAGAGAAGAACAAGTATCCAAAGGAATGGATTTTTCAACAGGGAATAACTGGAAGATTTCTCAACCCATTCACCCTTTACACTGAATAAGACTCCTATTAAGAATCCTTTCATGCAGTTTAAATATAAAGAAGATAATGCATTGTGCACAAAACTTCCATCGAAGCAAATGGAGAAAATTGATATCAAGTATAATATCCCAAACTGCAAACGAAACAACGGGTAAACTAGACTCAATAGAATGTGAAATAGAGAAAAACAAGTAAGAAAACCAATTGTTTTTTGCTACTGGAAAAACCGGAACATTCCTTTGGACAAAACCTTTTTCAGACTGAAAAGGATTGCCGTTACGAATCCTTTGATCAATCTTTAAATATAAAGAAGATGATGCAACTTGTACAGAAAGTTCCATTGGAGCAAATGGGAGAGAATTGACATCAATCACAATGATCTGAAATGCAAGGGAAACAAAGGGAAACCTAGATGCAATACAATGGGAAATAGAGAAGAACAAATATCCAAAATAATGGAATTTTCAATAGGAAATAACTTGAATATTTCTCTACCCAGTCACCCTTTCCACTGAATAGGACTGTTGTTAAGAACCCTTTCGTACAGTTTGAATATAAGGAAGATAATGAATTGTGTACAAAACTTCTTTGGAAGAAAATCCGAGAGAATTGATATCAACTATAATATCACAAACAGTAAAAGAAGCAAATGGAAAACTAGACTCAGAATGTGAATTAGTAAAGAACAAGTAAGAAAAGGAATTGTTTTTTCATACAGGAATAACAGGAACAGTGCTTTGGACAAAACATTTTCAGACTGAAAAGGATTGCTGTTACGAATCCTTTGATCAATCTTTAAATATAAAGAAGATTATGCAACTTGTACAGAAAGTTCCATTGGAGCAAATGGGAGAGAATTTCCATCAATTACAATGATCTGAAATGCAAGGGAAACAAAGGGAAACCTAGACTGAATACAATTTGAAATAGAGAAGACCAATATCCAAAATAATGGAATTTTCAATAGGAAATAACTGGAAGATTTCTCTATCCAGTCACCCTTTCCACTGAATAGGACTGTTGTTAAGAACCCTTTCGTACAGTTTGAATATAAGGAAGATAATGAATTGTGTACAAAACTTCTTTTGAAGGAAATCCGAGAGAATTGATATCAACTATAATATCACAAACAGTAAAAGAAGCAAATGGAAAACTAGACTCAGAATGTGAATTAGTAAAGAACAAGTAAGAAAAGGAACTGTTTTTTCATACAGGAATAACAGGAACTGTGCTTTGGACAAAACATTTTCAGACTGAAAAGGATTGCTGTTACGAATCCTTTGATCAATCTTTAAGTATAATGAAGATGATGCAACTTGAACAGAAAGTTTCACTTAAGGAAATGGTAGAAAATTTCCATCAAGTATAATGATCCCAAATGCAAGAGAAACAAAGGGAAAGCTAGACTCAATAGCATCGGAAATAAAGAAGAACAAGTATCCAAAGGAATGGATTTTTCAATAGGGAATAATTTAAAGATTTCTCAACCCATTCACCCTTTCCACTGTATAGGACTGCTGTTAAGAATCCTTTGGTACATTTTGAATATAAGGAAGATAATTCAATGTGCACAAAACTTCGATTGAAACAAATGGAGAAAATTGATATCAACTATAATATCCCAAACTGCAAAAGAAATAAAGGGAAAACTAGACTCAATTGAATGTGAAATAGAGAAGACCAAGTAAAAGCAATTATTTTTTCGTACTGGAATAACCGGAACATTCCTTTGGATAAAAGCTTTTTCAGACTGAAAAGGATTGCTGTTACGAATCCTTTGATCAATCTTTAAATATAAAGAAGATTATGCAACTTGTAAAGAAAGTTCCATTGAAGCAAATGGGAGAAAATTTAAATCAAGTATAATGATCCCAAATGCAAGGGAAACAAAGCGAAACCTAGACTCAATAGAATGGGAAATAGAGAAGAACAAGTATCCAAAGGAATGGATTTTTCAACAGGGAATAACTGGAAGATTTCTCAACCCATTCACCCTTTACACTGAATAAGACTCCTATTAAGAATCCTTTCATGCAGTTTAAATATAAAGAAGATAATGCATTGTGCACAAAACTTCCATCGAAGCAAATGGAGAAAATTGATATCAACTATAATATCCCAAACTGCAAACGAAACAACGGGTAAACTAGACTCAATAGAATGTGAAATAGAGAAAAACAAGTAAGAAAACCAATTGTTTTTTGCTACTGGAATAACCGGAACATTCCTTTGGACAAAACCGTTTTCAGACTGAAAAGGATTGCCGTTACGAATCCTTTGATCAATCTTTAAATATAAAGAAGATTATGCAACTTGTACAGAAAGTTCCATTGGAGCAAATGGGAGAGAATTGACATCAATCACAATGATCTGAAATGCAAGGGAAACAAAGGGAAACCTAGACGCAATACAATGGGAAATAGAGAAGAACAAATATCCAAAATAATGGAATTTTCAATAGGAAATAACTGGAAGATTTCTTTACCCAGTCACCCTTTCCACTGAATAGGACTGTTGTTAAGAACCCTTTCGTACAGTTTGAATATAAGGAAGATAATGAATTGTGTACAAAACTTCTTTTGAAGGAAATCCGAGAGAATTGATATCAACTATAATATCACAAACAGTAAAAGAAGCAAATGGAAAACTAGACTCAGAATGTGAATTAGTAAAGAACAAGTAAGAAAACCAATTGTTTTTTATTACAGGAATAACAGGAACAGTGCTTTGGACAAAACATTTTCAGACTGAAAAGGATTGCTGTTACGAATCCTTTGATCAATCTTTAAATATAAAGAAGATTATGCAACTTGAACAGAAAGTTTCACTGAAGGAAATGGTAGAAAATTTACATCAAGTATAATGATCCCAAATGCAAGAGAAACAAAGGGAAAGCTAGACTCAATAGCATCGGAAATAAAGAACAAGTATCCAAAGGAATGGATTTTTCAATAGGGAATAATTTAAAGATTTCTCAACCCATTCACCCTTTCCACTGTATAGGACTGCTGTTAAGAATCCTTTGGTACATTTTGAATATAAGGAAGATAATTCATTGTGCACAAAACTTCGATTGAAACAAATGGAGAAAATTGATATCAACTATAATATCCCAAACTGCAAAAGAAACAAAGGGAAAACTAGACTCAATTGAATGTGAAATAGAGAAGACCAAGTAAAAGCAATTATTGTTTCGTACTGGAATAACCGGAACATTCCTTTGGATAAAAGCTTTTTCAGACTGAAAAGGATTGCTGTTACGAATCCTTTGATCAATCTTTAAATATAAAGAAGATTATGCAACTTGTAAAGAAAGTTCCATTGAAGCAAATGGGAGAAAATTTAAATCAAGTATAATGATCCCAAATGCAAGGGAAACTAAGCGAAACCTAGACTCAATAGAATGGGAAATAGAGAAGAACAAGTATCCAAAGGAATGGATTTTTCAACAGGGAATAACTGGAAGATTTCTCAACCCATTCACCCTTTACACTGAATAAGACTCCTATTAAGAATCCTTTCATGCAGTTTAAATATAAAGAAGATAATGCATTGTGCACAAAACTTCCATCGAAGCAAATGGAGAAAATTGATATCAACTATAATATCCCAAACTGCAAACGAAACAACGGGTAAACTAGACTCAATAGAATGTGAAATAGAGAAAAACAAGTAAGAAAACCAATTGTTTTTTGCTACTGGAATAACCGGAACATTCCTTTGGACAAAACCTTTTTCAGACTGAAAAGGATTGCCGTTACGAATCCTTTGATCAATCTTTAAATATAAAGAAGATTATGCAACTTGTACAGAAAGTTCCATTGGAGCAAATGGGAGAGAATTGACATCAATCACAATGATCTGAAATGCAAGGGAAACAAAGGGAAACCTAGACGCAATACAATGGGAAATAGAGAAGAACAAATATCCAAAATAATGGAATTTTCAATAGGAAATAACTGGAAGATTTCTTTACCCAGTCACCCTTTCCACTGAATAGGACTGTTGTTAAGAACCCTTTCGTACAGTTTGAATATAACGAAGATAATGAATTGTGTACAAAACTTCTTTTGAAGGAAATCCGAGAGAATTGATATCAAGTATAATATCACAAACAGTAAAAGAAGCAAATGGAAAACTAGACTCAGAATGTGAATTAGTAAAGAACAAGTAAGAAAAGGAATTGTTTTTTCATACAGGAATAACAGGAACTGTGCTTTGGACAAAACATTTTCAGATTGAAAAGGATTGCTGTTACGAATCCTTTGATCAATCTTTAAATATAATGAAGATGATGCAACTTGAACAGAAAGTTTCACTGAAGGAAATGTTAGAAAATTTACATCAAGTATAATGATCCCAAATGCAAGAGAAATAAAGGGAAAGCTAGACTCAATAGCATCGGAAATAAAGAAGAACAAGTATCCAAAGGAATGGATTTTTCAATAGGGAATAATTTAAAGATTTCTCAACCCATTCACCCATTCCACTGTATAGGACTGCTGTTAAGAATCCTTTGGTACAGTTTGAATATAAGGAAGATAATTCATTGTGCACAAACTTCGATTGAAGCAAATGGAGAAAATTGATATCAACTATAATATCCCAAACTGCAAAAGAAACAAAGGGAAAACTAGACTCAATTGAATGTGAAATAGAGAAGACCAAGTAAAAGCAATTATTTTTTCGTACTGGAATAACCGGAACATTCCTTTGGATAAAAGCTTTTTCAGACTGAAAAGGATTGCTGTTACGAATCCTTTGATCTTCAGAAAATCATCTCCAAGATAATACACTATGATCAAGTAGGATTTATTCCAGGAATGCAGGGCTGGTTTAATATTAGGAAAACTATTAGTATAATTGACCATATTAATAATCAAATTAATAAAAACCATATGATCATCTCAATAGATGCAGAAAAGGCATTTGATAAAATCCAACATCCATTCCTACTAAAAACGCTTGAGAGTATAGGAATAAATGGGCTATTCCTTAAAATAATAAGGAGCATATATTTAAAACCTTCAGTAAACATCATATGTAATGGTGATAAACTAGAACCTTTCCCTGTAAGATCAGGAGTGAAACAAGGTTGCCCACTATCACCATTACTATTCAATATAGTACTAGAAACTCTAGCCTTGGCAATAAGAGCCGAGAAAGAGATCCAAGGAATTAGAGTAGGAAATGAAGAAATCAAATTGTCACTTTTCGCAGATGACATGATGGTATACTTAGAGAACCCCAAAGACTCTGCTAAAAAGCTATTAGAAATAATTCAGAATTTTAGCAAAGTCGCAGGATACAAAATAAATCCACATAAATCCTCAGGATTTTTATACATTACCAACACAATCCAACAGCAAGAAATACAAAGAGAAATTCCATTCAAAATAACAGTTGATAGTATCAAATATTTGGGAATATATCTACCAAAGGAGAGTCAGGAATTATATGAGCAAAATTACAAAACACTTGCCACAAAAATAAAGTCAGATTTAAATAATTGGAAAGACATTCAATGTTCTTGGATAGGCCGAGCGAATATAATAAAGATGACAATACTCCCCAAACTAATCTATTTATTTAGTGCTATACCAATCAGACTCCCAAGAAACTATTTTAATGACCTAGAAAAAATAACAACAAAATTCATATGGAAGAATAAAAGGAAATCCGAGAGAATTGATATCAACTATAATATCACAAACAGTAAAAGAAGCAAATGGAAAACTAGACTCAGAATGTGAATTAGTAAAGAATAAGTAAGAAAAGGAATTGTTTTTTCATTCAGGAATAACAGGAACTGTGCTTTGGACAAAACATTTTCAGACTGAAAAGGATTGCTGTTACGAATCCTTTGATCAATCTTTAAATATAATGAAGATGATGCAACTTGAACAGAAAGTTTCACTGAAGGAAATGGTAGAAAATTTCCATCAAGTATAATGATCCCAAATGCAAGAGAAACAAAGGGAAAGCTAGACTCAATAGCATCGGAAATAAAGAAGAACAAGTATCCAAAGGAATGGATTTTTCAATAGGGAGTAATTTAAAGATTTCTCAACCCATTCACCCTTTCCACTGTATAGGACTGCTGTTAAGAATCCTTTGGTACATTTTGAATATAAGGAAGATAATTCATTGTGCACAGAACTTCGATTGAAAGAAATGGAGAAAATTGATATCAACTATAATATCCCAAACTGCAAAAGAAACAAAGGGAAAACTAGACTCAATTGAATGTGAAATAGAGAAGACCAAGTAAAAGCAATTATTTTTTCGTACTGGAATAACCGGAACATTCCTTTGGATAAAAGCTTTTTCAGACTGAAAAGGATTGCTGTTACGAATCCTTTCATCAAACTTTAAATATAAAGAAGATTATGCAACTTGTAAAGAAAGTTCCATTGAAGCAAATGGGAGAAAATTTAAATCAAGTATAATGATCCCAAATGCAAGGGAAACAAAGCGAAACCTAGACTCAATAGAATGGGAAATAGAGAAGAACAAGTATCCAAAGGAATGGATTTTTCAACAGGGAATAACTGGAAGATTTCTCAACCCATTCACCCTTTACACTGAATAAGACTTCTATTAAGAATCCTTTCATGCAGTTTAAATATAAAGAAGAAAATGCATTGTGCACAAAACTTCCATCGAAGCAAATGGAGAAAATTGATATCAACTATAATATCCCAAACTGTAAACGAAACAACGGGTAAACTAGACTCAATAGAATGTGAAATAGAGAAAAACAAGTAAGAAAACCAATTGTTTTTTGCTACTGGAATAACCGGAACATTCCTTTGGACAAAACAGTTTTCAGACTGAAAAGGATTGCCGTTACGAATCCTTTGATCAATCTTTAAATATAAAGAAGATTATGCAACTTGTACAGAAAGTTCCATTAGAGCAAATGGGAGAGAATTTACATCAATCACAATGATCTGAAATGCAAGGGAAACAAAGGGAAACCTAGACGCAATACAATGGGAAATAGAGAAGAACAAATATCCAAAATAATGGAATTTTCAATAGGAAATAACTGGAAGATTTCTCTACCCAGTCACCCTTTCCACTGAATAGGACTGTTGTTAAGACCCCTTTCGTACAGTTTGAATATAAGGAAGATAATGAATTGTGTACAAAACTTCTTTTGAAGGAAATCCGAGAGAATTGATATCAACTATAATATCACAAACAGTAAAAGAAGCAAATGGAAAACTAGACTCAGAATGTGAATTAGTAAAGAACAAGTAAGAAAAGGAATTGTTTTTTCATACAGGAATAACAGGAACTGTGCTTTGGACAAAACATTTTCAGACTGAAAAGGATTGCTGTTATGAATCCTTTGATCAATCTTTAAATATAATGAAGATGATGCAACTTGAACAGAAAGTTTCACTGAAGGAAATGTTAGAAAATTTACATCAAGTATAATGATCTCAAATGCAAGAGAAACAAAGGGAAAGCTAGACTCAATAGCATCGGAAATAAAGAAGAACAAGTATCCAAAGAATGGATTTTTCAATAGGGAATAATTTAAAGATTTCTCAACCCATTCACCCATTCCACTGTATAGGACTGCTGTTAAGAATCCTTTGGTACAGTTTGAATATAAGGAAGATAATTCATTGTGCACAAAACTTCGATTGAAGCAAATGGAGAAAATTGATATCAACTATAATATCCCAAACTGCAAAAGAAACAAAGGGAAAACTAGAATCAATTGAATGTGAAATAGAGAAGACCAAGTAAAAGCAATTATTTTTTCGTACTGGAATAACCGGAACATTCCTTTGGATAAAAGCTTTTTCAGACTGAAAAGGATTGCTGTTACGAATCCTTTGATCAATCTTTAAATATAAAGAAGATTATGCAACTTGTACAGAAAGTTCCATTGGAGCAAATGGGAGAGAATTTACATCAATTACAATGATCTGAAATGCAACGGAAACAAAGGGAAACCTAGACTCAATACAATGGGAAATAGAGAAGAACAAATATCCAAAATAATGGAATTTTTAGTAGGAAATAACTTGAAGATTTCTCTACCCAGTCCCCCTTTCCACTGAATAGGACTGTTGTTAAGAACCCTTTCGTACAGTTTGAATATAAGGAAGATAATGAATTGTGTACAAAACTTCTTTTGAAGGAAATCCGAGAGAATTGATATCAACTATAATATCACAAACAGTAAAAGAAGCAAATGGAAAACTAGACTCAGAATGTGAATTAGTAAAGAACAAGTAAGAAAAGGAATTGTTTTTTCATACAGGAATAACAGGAACAGTGCTTTGGACAAAACATTTTCAGACTGAAAAGGATTGCTGTTACGAATCCTTTGATCAATCTTTAAATATAAAGAAGATTATGCAACTTGTACACAAAGTTCCATTGGAGCAAATGGGAGAGAATTTACATCAATCACAATGATCTGAAATGAAAGGGAAACAAAGCGAAACCTAGACTCAATAGAATGGGAAATAGAGAAGAACAAGTATCCAAAGGAATGGATTTTTCAACAGGGAATAACTTGAAGATTTCTCTACCCAGTCACCCTTTCCACTGAATAGAACTGTTGTTAAGAACCCTTTCGTACAGTTTGAATATAACGAAGATAATGAATTGTGTACAAAACTTCTTTTGAAGGAAATCAGAGAGAATTGATATCAACTATAATATCACAAACAGTAAAAGAAGCAAATGGAAAACTAGACTCAGAATGTGAATTAGTAAAGAACAAGTAAGAAAAGGAACTGTTTTTTCATACAGGAATAACAGGAACAGTGCTTTGGACAAAACATTTTCAGACTGAAAAGGATTGCTGTTACGAATCCTTTGAGCAATCTTTAAATATAAAGAAGATTATGCAACTTGTACAGAAAGTTCGATTGGAGCAAATGGGAGAGAATTTACATCAATTACAATGATCTGAAATGCAAGGGAAACAAAGGTAAACCTAGACTGAATACAATGGGAAATAGAGAAGAACAAATATCCAAAATAATGGAATTTTCAGTAGGAAATAACTTGAAGATTTCTCTACCCAGTCACCCTTTCCACTGAATAGGACTGTTGTTAAGAACCCTTTCGTACAGTTTGAATATAAGGAAGATAATGAATTGTGTACAAAACTTCTTTTGAAGGAAATCCGAGAGAATTGATATCAACTATAATATCACAAACAGTAAAAGAAGCAAATGGAAAACTAGACTCAGAATGTGAATTAGTAAAGAACAAGTAAGAAAAGGAATTGTTTTTTCATACAGGAATAACAGGAACTGTGCTTTGGACAAAACATTTTCAGACTGAAAAGGATTGCTGTTACGAATCCTTTGATCAATCTTTAAATATAAAGAAGATTATGCAACTTGTACAGAAAGTTCGATTGGAGCAAATCGGAGAGAATTTACATCAATTACAATGATCTGAAATGCAAGGGAAACAAAGGTAAACCTAGACTGAATACAATGGGAAATAGAGAAGAACAAATATCCAAAATAATGGAATTTTCAGTAGGAAATAACTTGAAGATTTCTCTACCCAGTCACCCTTTCCACTGAATAGGACTGTTGTTAAGAACCCTTTCGTACAGTTTGAATATAAGGAAGATAATGAATTGTGTACAAAACTTCTTTTGAAGGAAATCCGAGAGAATTGATATCAACTATAATATCACAAACAGTAAAAGAAGCAAATGGAAAACTAGACTCAGAATGTGAATTAGTAAAGAACAAGTAAGAAAAGGAATTGTTTTTTCATACAGGAATAACAGGAACTGTGCTTTGGACAAAACATTTTCAGACTGAAAAGGATTGCTGTTATGAATCCTTTGATCAATCTTTAAATATAATGAAGATGATGCAACTTGAACAGAAAGTTTCACTGAAGGAAATGTTAGAAAATTTACATCAAGTATAATGATTCCAAATGCAAGAGAAACAAAGGGAAAGCTAGACTCAATAGCATCGGAAATAAAGAAGAACAAGTATCCAAAGGAATGGATTTTTCAATAGGGAATAATTTAAAGATTTCTCAACCCATTCACCCATTCCACTGTATAGGACTGCTGTTAAGAATCCTTTGGTACAGTTTGAATATAAGGAAGATAATTCATTGTGCAAAAAACTTCGATTGAAGCAAATGGAGAAAATTGATATCAACTATAATATCCCAAACTGCAAAAGAAACAAAGGGAAAACTAGACTCAATTGAATGTGAAATAGAGAAGACCAAGTAAAAGCAATTATTTTTTCGTACTGGAATAACCGGAACATTCCTTTGGATAAAAGCTTTTTCAGACTGAAAAGGATTGCTGTTACGAATCCTTTGATCAATCTTTAAATATAAAGAAGATTATGCAACTTGTAAAGAAAGTTCCATTGAAGCAAATGGGAGAAAATTTAAATCAAGTATAATGTTCCCAAATGCAAGGGAAACAAAGCGAAACCTAGACTCAATAGAATGGGAAATAGAGAAGAACAAGTATCCAAAGGAATGGATTTTTCAACAGGGAATAATTTAAAGATTTCTCTACCCAGTAACCCTTTCCACTGAATAGGACTGTTGTTAAGAACCCTTTCGTACAGTTTGAATATAACGAAGATAATGAATTGTGTACAAAACTTCTTTTGAAGGAAATCCGAGAGAATTGATATCAACTATAATATCACAAACAGTAAAAGAAGCAAATGGAAAACTAGACTCAGAATGTGAATTAGTAAAGAACAAGTAAGAAAACCAATTGTTTTTTCTTACAGGAATAACAGGAACAGTGCTTTGGACAAAACATTTTCAGACTGAAAAGGATTGCTTTTACCAATCCTTTGATCAATCTTTAAATATAAAGAAGATTATGCAACTTGTACAGAAAGTTCCATTGGAGCAAATGGGAGAGAATTGACATCAATCACAATGATCTGAAATGCAAGGGAAACAAAGGGAAACCTAGACGCAATACAATGGGAAATAGAGAAGAACAAGTATCCAAATGAATGGATTTTTCAACAGGGAATAATTTAAAGATTTCTCTACCCAGTAACCCTTTCCACTGAATAGGACTGTTTTTAAGAACCCTTTCGTACAGTTTGAATAGAAGGAAGATAATGAATTGTGTACAAAATTTCTTTTGAAGAAAATCCGAGAGAATTGATATCAACTATAATATCACAAACAGTAAAAGAAGCAAATGGAAAACTAGACTCAGAATGTGAATTAGTAAAGAACAAGTAAGAAAACCAATTGTTTTTTGGTACTGGAATAACCGGAACATTCCTTTGGACAAAATCTTTTTCAGACTGAAATGCATTGCTGTTACGAATGTTTTGATCCATCTTTAAATATAAAGAAGATTATGCAACTTGTAAAGAAAGTTCCATTGAAGCAAATGGGAGAGAATTTACATCAATCACAATGATCTGAAATGCAGGGGAAACAAAGGGAAACCTAGACTCAATAGAATGGGATATAGAGAAGAACACATATCCAAAGGAATGGAATTTTCAATAGGAAACAACTTGAAGATTTCGCAACCCAGTCACCCTTTCCAATGTATAGGACTGTTGTTAAGAATCCTTTGGTACAGTTAGAATATAAAGAAGATAATGCATTGTGTACAAAACTTCTATTGAAGGAAATGCGAGAGAATTGATATCAACTATACTATCCCAAACAGCAAAAGAAACAGAGGGAAAACTAGACTCAGAATGTGAAATAGAGAAGAACAAGTAAGAAAACCAATTGTTTTTTGGTACTGGAATAACCGGAACATTCCTTTGGACAAAATCTTTTTCAGACTGAAATGGATTGCTGTTACGAATCCTTTGATCCATCTTTAAATATAAAGAAGATGATGCAACTTGTACAGAAAGTTCCATTGAAGCAAATGGGAAGGAATTTACATCAATTACAATGATCTGAAATGCAAGGGAAACAAAGGGAAACTTAGACTCAATAAAATGGGAAATAGAGAAGAAAAAGTATCCAAAGGAATGGATTCATCAAAAGGGAATAACTGTAAGATTTCTCTACCCATTCACCCTTTCCACTGTATAGGACTCCTATTAAGAATCCTTTCATACAATTTAAATATAAAGAAGATAATGCATTGTGCACAAAACTTCTATTGAAGGAAATGCGACAGAATTGATATCAAGTATAATATCCCAAATTGCAAAAGAAAAAAAGGGAAAACTAGACTCAGAATGTGAATTAGTAAAGAACAAGTAAAAAAAGGAATTGTTTTTTCATACAGGAATAACAGGAACATTGCTTTGGACAAAACATTTTCAGACTGAAAAGGATTGCGGTTACGAATCCTTTGATCAATCTTTAAATATAATGAAGATGATGCAACTTTTACAGAAAGTTCCATTGAAGCAAATGGGAGGGAATTTACATCAATTACAATGATCTGAAATGCAAGGGAAACAAAGGGAAACCTAGACTCAATAGAATGGTATATAGAGAAAAACACATATCCAAAGGAATGGAATTTTCAATAGGAAACAACTTGAAGATTTCGCAACCCAGTCCCCCTTTCCAATGTATAGGACTGTTGTTAAGAATCCTTTGGTACAGTTAGAATATAAGGAAAATAATGCATTGTGTACAAAACTTCTATTGAAGGAAATGCGAGATAATTGATATCAAGTATAATATCCCAAATTGCAAAAGAAAAAAAGGGAAAACAAGACTCAGAATGTGAATTAGTAAAGAACAAGTAAGAAAACCAATTGTTTTTTGGTACAGGAATAACCGGAACATTCCTTTGGACAAAATCTTTTTCAGACTGAAATGCATTGCTGTTACGAATCCTTTGATCCATCTTTAAATATAAAGAAGATTATGCAACTTGTAAAGAAAGTTCCATTGAAGCAAATGGGAGAGAATTTACATCAATTACAATGATCTGAAATGCAAGGGAAACAAAAGGAAACTTAGACTCAATAAAATGGGAAATAGAGAAGAAAAAGTATCCAAAGGAATGGATTCATCAAAAGGGAATAACTGGAAGATTTCTCTACCCATTCACCCTTTCCACTGTATAGGACTCCTATTAAGAATCCTTTCATACAATTTAATTATAAAGAAGATAATGCATTGTGCACAAATCTTCTATTGAAGGAAATGCGACAGAATTGATATCAAGTATAATATCCCAAATTGCAAAAGAAAAAAAGGGAAAACTAGACTCAGAATGTGAATTAGTAAAGAACAAGTAAAAAAAGGAATTGTTTTTTCATACAGGAATAACAGGAACATTGCTTTGGACAAAACATTTTCAGACTGAAAAGGATTGCGGTTACGAATCCTTTGATCAATCTTTAAATATAATGAAGATGATGCAACTTTTACAGAAAGTTCCATTGAAGCAAATGGGAGGGAATTTACATCAATTACAATGATCTGAAATGCAAGGGAAACAAAGGGAAACCTAGACTCAATAGAATGGGATATAGAGAAAAACACATATCCAAAGGAATGGAATTTTCAATAGGAAACAACTTGAAGATTTCGCAACCCAGTCCCCCTTTCCAATGTATAGGACTGTTGTTAAGAATCCGTTGGTACAGTTAGAATATAAGGAAAATAATGCATTGTGTACAAAACTTCTATTGAAGGAAATGCGAGATAATTGATATCAAGTATAATATCCCAAATTGCAAAAGAAAAAAAGGGAAAACTAGACTCAGAATGTGAATTAGTAAAGAACAAGTAAGAAAACCAATTGTTTTTTGGTACTGGAATAACCGGAACATTCCTTTGGACAAAATCTTTTTCAGACTGAAATGCATTGCTGTTATGAATGTTTTGATCCATCTTTAAATATAAAGAAGATTATGCAACTTGTAAAGAAAGTTCCATTGAAGCAAATGGGAGAGAATTTACATCAATTACAATGATCTGAAATGCAAGGGAAACAAAGGGAAACTTAGACTCAATAAAATGGGAAATAGAGAAGGAAAAAGTATCCAAAGGAATGGATTCATCAAAAGGGAATAACTGGAAGTTTTCTCTACCCATTCACCCTTACCAGTGTATCGGACTCCTATTAAGAATCCTTTCATACAATTTAAATAAAAAGAAGATAATGCATTGTGCACAAAACTTCTATTGAAGGAAATGCGAGATAATTGATATCAAGTATAATATCCCAAATTGCAAAAGAAAAAAAGGGAAAACTAGACTCAGAATGTGAATTAGTAAAGAACAAGTAAAAAAAGGAATTGTTTTTTCATACAGGAATAACAGGAACATTGCTTTGGACAAAACATTTTCAGACTGAAAAGGATTGCTGTTACGAATCTTTTGATCCATCTTTAAATATAATGAAGATGATTGAACTTGTACAGAAAGTTCCATTGAAGCAAATGGGAGGGAATTTACATCAATTACACTGATCTGAAATGCAAGGGAAACAAAGGGAAACCTAGACTCAATAAAATGGGAAATAGAGAAGAAAAAGTATCCAAAGGAATAGATTCATCAAAAGGGAATAACTGGAAGATTTCTCTACCCATTCACCCTTTCCAGTGTATCGGACTCCTATTAAGAATCCTTTCATACAATTTAAATATAAAGAAGATAATGCATTGTGCACAAAACTTCTATTGAAGGAAATGCGAGATAATTGATATCAAGTATAATATCCCAAATTGCAAAAGAAAAAAAGGGAAAACTAGACTCAGAATGTGAATTAGTAAAGAACAAGTAAAAAAAGGAATTGTTTTTTCATACAGGAATAACAGGAACATTGCTTTGGACAAAACATTTTCAGACTGAAAAGGATTGCTGTTACGAATCCTTTGATCAATCTTTAAATATAATGAAGATGATGCAACTTGTACAGAAAGTTCCATTGAAGCAAATGGGAGTTAATTTACATCAATTACACTGATCTGAAATGCAAGGGAAACAAAGGGAAACCTAGACTCAATAGAATGGGATATAGAGAAGAACACATATCCAAAGGAATGGAATTTTCAATAGGAAACAACTTGAAGATTTCGCAACCCAGTCACCCTTTGCAATGTATAGGACTGTTGTTAAGAATCCTTTGGTACAGTTAGAATATAAAGAAGATAATGCATTGTGTACAAAACTTCTATTGAAGGAAATGCGAGAGAATTGATATCAACTATATTATACCAAACAGCAAAAGAAACAGAGGGAAAAATAGACTCAGAATGTGAAATAGAGAAGAACAAGTAAGAAAACCAATTGTTTTTTGGTACTGGAATAACCGGAACATTCCTTTGGACAAAACCGTTTTCAGACTGAAAAGGATTGCTGTTACGAATCCTTTGATCAATCTTTAAATATAAAGAAGATTATGCAACTTGTACAGAAAGTTCCATTGGAGCAAATGGGAGAGAATTTACATCAATCACAATGATCTGAAATGCAAGGGAAACAAAGGGAAACCTAGACGCAATACAATGGGAAATAGAGAAGAACAAATATCCAAAATAATGGAATTTTCAATAGGAAATAACTTGAAGATTTCTCTACCCAGTCACCCTTTCCACTGAATAGGACTGTTGTTAAGAACCCTTTCGTACAGTTTGAATATAACGAAGATAATGAATTGTGTACAAAACTTCTTTTGAAGGAAATCCGAGAGAATTGATATCAAGTATAATATCACAAACAGTAAAAGAAGCAAATGGAAAACTAGACTCAGAATGTGAATTAGTAAAGAACAAGTAAGAAAAGGAACTGTTTTTTCATACAGGAATAACAGGAACAGTGCTTTGGACAAAACATTTTCAGACTGAAAAGGATTGCTGTTACGAATCCTTTGATCAATCTTTAAATATAAAGAAGATTATGCAACTTGTACAGAAAGTTCCATTGGAGCAAATGGGAGAGAATTTACATCAATTACAATGATCTGAAATGCAAGGGAAACAAAGGGAAACCTAGACTGAATACAATGGGAAATAGAGAAGAACAAATATCCAAAATAATGGAATTTTCAATAGGAAATAACTTGAAGATTTCTCTACCCAGTCACCCTTTCCACTGAATAGGACTGTTGTTAAGAACCCTTTCGTACAGTTTGAATATAAGGAAGATAATGAATTGTGTACAAAATTTCTTTTGAAGAAAATCCGAGAGAATTGATATCAACTATAATATCACAAACAGTAAAAGAAGCAAATGGAAAACTAGACTCAGAATGTGAATTAGTAAAGAACAATTAAGAAAAGGAATTGTTTTTTCATACAGGAATAACAGGAACAGTGCTTTGGACAAAACATTTTCAGACTGAAAAGGATTGCTGTTACCAATCCTTTGATCAATCTTTAAATATAATGAAGATGATGCAACTTGAACAGAAAGTTTCACTGAAGGAAATGGTAGAAAATTTCCATCAAGTATAATGATCCCAAATGCAAGAGAAACAAAGGGAAAGCTAGACTCAATAGCATCGGAAATAAAGAAGAACAAGTATCCAAAGGAATGGATTTTTCAATAGGGAATAATTTAAAGATTTCTCAACCCATTCACCCTTTCCACTGTATAGGACTGCTGTTAAGAATCCTTTGGTACATTTTGAATATAAGGAAGATAATTCATTGTGCACAAAACTTCGATTGAAGCAAATGGAGAAAATTGATATCAACTATAATATCCCAAACTGCAAAAGAAACAAAGGGAAAACTAGACTCAATAGAATGTGAAATAGAGAAGACCAAGTAAAAGCAATTATTTTTTCGTACTGGAATAACCGGAACATTCCTTTGGATAAAAGCTTTTTCAGACTGAAAAGGATTGCTGTTACGAATCCTTTGATCAATCTTTAAACATAAAGAAGATTATGCAACTTGTAAAGAAAGTTCCATTGAAGCAAATGGGAGAAAATTTAAATCAAGTATAATGATCCCAAATGCAAGGGAAACAAAGCGAAACCTAGACTCAATAGAATGGGAAATAGAGAAGAACAAGTATCCAAAGGAATGGATTTTTCAACAGGGAATAAATGGAAGATTTCTCAACCCATTCACCCTTTACACTGAATAAGACTCCTATTAAGAATCCTTTCATGCAGTTTAAATATAAAGAAGATAATGCATTGTGCACAAAACTTCCATCGAAGCAAATGGAGAAAATTGATATCAACTATAATATCCCAAACTGCAAACGAAACAACGGGTAAACTAGACTCAATAGAATGTGAAATAGAGAAAAACAAGTAAGAAAACCAATTGTTTTTTGCTACTGGAATAACCGGAACATTCCTTTGGACAAAACCGTTTTCAGACTGAAAAGGATTGCTGTTACGAATCCTTTGATCAATCTTTAAATATAAAGAAGATTATGCAACTTGTACAGAAAGTTCCATTGGAGCAAATGGGAGAGAATTTACATCAATCACAATGATCTGAAATGCAAGGGAAACAAAGGGAAACCTAGACGCAATACAACGGGAAATAGAGAAGAACAAATATCCAAAATAATGGAATTTTCAATAGGAAATAACTTGAAGATTTCTCTACCCAGTCACCCTTTCCACTGAATAGGACTGTTGTTAAGAACCCTTTCGTACAGTTTGAATATAACGAAGATAATGAATTGTGTACAAAACTTCTTTTGAAGGAAATCCGAGAGAATTGATATCAACTATAATATCACAAACAGTAAAAGAAGCAAATGGAAAACTAGACTCAGAATGTGAATTAGTAAAGAACAATTAAGAAAAGGAATTGTTTTTTCATACAGGAATAACAGGAACAGTGCTTTGGACAAAACATTTTCAGACTGAAAAGGATTGCTGTTACCAATCCTTTGATCAATCTTTAAATATAATGAAGATGATGCAACTTGAACAGAAAGTTTCACTGAAGGAAATGGTAGAAAATTTCCATCAAGTATAATGATCCCAAATGCAAGAGAAACAAAGGGAAAGCTAGACTCAATAGCATCGGAAATAAAGAAGAACAAGTATCCAAAGGAATGGATTTTTCAATAGGGAATAATTTAAAGATTTCTCAACCCATTCACCCTTTCCACTGTATAGGACTGCTGTTAAGAATCCTTTGGTACATTTTGAATATAAGGAAGATAATTCATTGTGC
This sequence comes from Sminthopsis crassicaudata, assembly GCF_048593235.1. Lineage (NCBI taxonomy): Eukaryota > Metazoa > Chordata > Mammalia > Dasyuromorphia > Dasyuridae > Sminthopsis > Sminthopsis crassicaudata. The sequence continues at coordinate 204,783,467 of NC_133619.1, forward strand.
ACAAAACTTCGATTGAAGCAAATGGAGAAAATTGATATCAACTATAATATCCCAAACTGCAAAAGAAACAAAGGGAAAACTAGACTCAATAGAATGTGAAATAGAGAAGACCAAGTAAAAGCAATTATTTTTTCGTACTGGAATAACCGGAACATTCCTTTGGATAAAAGCTTTTTCAGACTGAAAAGGATTGCTGTTACGAATCCTTTGATCAATCTTTAAACATAAAGAAGATTATGCAACTTGTAAAGAAAGTTCCATTGAAGCAAATGGGAGAAAATTTAAATCAAGTATAATGATCCCAAATGCAAGGGAAACAAAGCGAAACCTAGACTCAATAGAATGGGAAATAGAGAAGAACAAGTATCCAAAGGAATGGATTTTTCAACAGGGAATAAATGGAAGATTTCTCAACCCATTCACCCTTTACACTGAATAAGACTCCTATTAAGAATCCTTTCATGCAGTTTAAATATAAAGAAGATAATGCATTGTGCACAAAACTTCCATCGAAGCAAATGGAGAAAATTGATATCAACTATAATATCCCAAACTGCAAACGAAACAACGGGTAAACTAGACTCAATAGAATGTGAAATAGAGAAAAACAAGTAAGAAAACCAATTGTTTTTTGCTACTGGAATAACCGGAACATTCCTTTGGACAAAACCGTTTTCAGACTGAAAAGGATTGCTGTTACGAATCCTTTGATCAATCTTTAAATATAAAGAAGATTATGCAACTTGTACAGAAAGTTCCATTGGAGCAAATGGGAGAGAATTTACATCAATTACAATGATCTGAAATGCAAGGGAAACAAAGGGAAACCTAGACTGAATACAATGGGAAATAGAGAAGAACAAATATCCAAAATAATGGAATTTTCAATAGGAAATAACTTGAAGATTTCTCTACCCAGTCACCCTTTCCACTGAATAGGACTGTTGTTAAGAACCCTTTCGTACAGTTTGAATATAAGGAAGATAATGAATTGTGTACAAAATTTCTTTTGAAGAAAATCTGAGAGAATTGATATCAACTATAATATCACAAACAGTAAAAGAAGCAAATGGAAAACTAGACTCAGAATGTGAATTAGTAAAGAACAATTAAGAAAAGGAATTGTTTTTTCATACAGGAATAACAGGAACAGTGCTTTGGACAAAACATTTTCAGACTGAAAAGGATTGCTGTTACCAATCCTTTGATCAATCTTTAAATATAATGAAGATGATGCAACTTGAACAGAAAGTTTCACTGAAGGAAATGGTAGAAAATTTCCATCAAGTATAATGATCCCAAATGCAAGAGAAACAAAGGGAAAGCTAGACTCAATAGCATCGGAAATAAAGAAGAACAAGTATCCAAAGGAATGGATTTTTCAATAGGGAATAATTTAAAGATTTCTCAACCCATTCACCCTTTCCACTGTATAGGACTGCTGTTAAGAATCCTTTGGTACATTTTGAATATAAGGAAGATAATTCATTGTGCACAAAACTTCGATTGAAGCAAATGGAGAAAATTGATATCAACTATAATATCCCAAACTGCAAAAGAAACAAAGGGAAAACTAGACTCAATAGAATGTGAAATAGAGAAGACCAAGTAAAAGCAATTATTTTTTCGTACTGGAATAACCGGAACATTCCTTTGGATAAAAGCTTTTTCAGACTGAAAAGGATTGCTGTTACGAATCCTTTGATCAATCTTTAAATATAAAGAAGATTATGCAACTTGTAAAGAAAGTTCCATTGAAGCAAATGGGAGAAAATTTAAATCAAGTATAATGATCCCAAATGCAAGGGAAACAAAGCGAAACCTAGACTCAATAGAATGGGAAATAGAGAAGAACAAGTATCCAAAGGAATGGATTTTTCAACAGGGAATAAATGGAAGATTTCTCAACCCATTCACCCTTTACACTGAATAAGACTCCTATTAAGAATCCTTTCATGCAGTTTAAATATAAAGAAGATAATGCATTGTGCACAAAACTTCCATCGAAGCAAATGGAGAAAATTGATATCAACTATAATATCCCAAACTGCAAACGAAACAATGGGTAAACTAGACTCAATAGAATGTGAAATAGAGAAAAACAAGTAAGAAAACCAATTGTTTTTTGCTACTGGAATAACCGGAACATTCCTTTGGACAAAACCGTTTTCAGACTGAAAAGGATTGCTGTTACGAATCCTTTGATCAATCTTTAAATATAAAGAAGATTATGCAACTTGTACAGAAAGTTCCATTGGAGCAAATGGGAGAGAATTTACATCAATCACAATGATCTGAAATGCAAGGGAAACAAAGGGAAACCTAGACGCAATACAACGGGAAATAGAGAAGAACAAATATCCAAAATAATGGAATTTTCAATAGGAAATAACTTGAAGATTTCTCTACCCAGTCACCCTTTCCACTGAATAGGACTGTTGTTAAGAACCCTTTCGTACAGTTTGAATATAACGAAGATAATGAATTGTGTACAAAACTTCTTTTGAAGGAAATCCGAGAGAATTGATATCAACTATAATATCACAAACAGTAAAAGAAGCAAATGGAAAACTAGACTCAGAATGTGAATTAGTAAAGAACAAGTAAGAAAACCAATTGTTTTTTCTTACAGGAATAACAGGAACAGTGCTTTGGACAAAACATTTTCAGACTGAAAAGGATTGCTTTTACCAATCCTTTGATCAATCTTTAAATATAAAGAAGATTATGCAACTTGTACAGAAAGTTCCATTGGAGCAAATGGGAGAGAATTGACATCAATCACAATGATCTGAAATGCAAGGGAAACAAAAGGAAACCTAGACGCAATACAATGGGAAATAGAGAAGAACAAGTATCCAAATGAATGGATTTTTCAACAGGGAATAATTTAAAGATTTCTCTACCCAGTAACCCTTTCCACTGAATAGGACTGTTTTTAAGAACCCTTTCGTACAGTTTGAATAGAAGGAAGATAATGAATTGTGTACAAAATTTCTTTTGAAGAAAATCCGAGAGAATTGATATCAACTATAATATCACAAACAGTAAAAGAAGCAAATGGAAAACTAGACTCAGAATGTGAATTAGTAAAGAACAAGTAAGAAAACCAATTGTTTTTTGGTACTGGAATAACCGGAACATTCCTTTGGACAAAATCTTTTTCAGACTGAAATGCATTGCTGTTACGAATGTTTTGATCCATCTTTAAATATAAAGAAGATTATGCAACTTGTAAAGAAAGTTCCATTGAAGCAAATGGGAGAGAATTTACATCAATCACAATGATCTGAAATGCAAGGGAAACAAAGGGAAACCTAGACTCAATAGAATGGGATATAGAGAAGAACACATATCCAAAGGAATGGAATTTTCAATAGGAAACAACTTGAAGATTTCGCAACCCAGTCACCCTTTCCAATGTATAGGACTGTTGTTAAGAATCCTTTGGTACAGTTAGAATATAAAGAAGATAATGCATTGTGTACAAAACTTCTATTGAAGGAAATGCGAGAGAATTGATATCAACTATACTATCCCAAACAGCAAAAGAAACAGAGGGAAAACTAGACTCAGAATGTGAAATAGAGAAGAACAAGTAAGAAAACCAATTGTTTTTTGGTACTGGAATAACCGGAACATTCCTTTGGACAAAATCTTTTTCAGACTGAAATGGATTGCTGTTACGAATCCTTTGATCCATCTTTAAATATAAAGAAGATGATGCAACTTGTACAGAAAGTTCCATTGAAGCAAATGGGAAGGAATTTACATCAATTACAATGATCTGAAATGCAAGGGAAACAAAGGGAAACTTAGACTCAATAAAATGGGAAATAGAGAAGAAAAAGTATCCAAAGGAATGGATTCATCAAAAGGGAATAACTGTAAGATTTCTCTACCCATTCACCCTTTCCACTGTATAGGACTCCTATTAAGAATCCTTTCATACAATTTAAATATAAAGAAGATAATGCATTGTGCACAAAACTTCTATTGAAGGAAATGCGACAGAATTGATATCAAGTATAATATCCCAAATTGCAAAAGAAAAAAAGGGAAAACTAGACTCAGAATGTGAATTAGTAAAGAACAAGTAAAAAAAGGAATTGTTTTTTCATACAGGAATAACAGGAACATTGCTTTGGACAAAACATTTTCAGACTGAAAAGGATTGCGGTTACGAATCCTTTGATCAATCTTTAAATATAATGAAGATGATGCAACTTTTACAGAAAGTTCCATTGAAGCAAATGAGAGGGAATTTACATCAATTACAATGATCTGAAATGCAAGGGAAACAAAGGGAAACCTAGACTCAATAGAATGGTATATAGAGAAAAACACATATCCAAAGGAATGGAATTTTCAATAGGAAACAACTTGAAGATTTCGCAACCCAGTCCCCCTTTCCAATGTATAGGACTGTTGTTAAGAATCCTTTGGTACAGTTAGAATATAAGGAAAATAATGCATTGTGTACAAAACTTCTATTGAAGGAAATGCGAGATAATTGATATCAAGTATAATATCCCAAATTGCAAAAGAAAAAAAGGGAAAACAAGACTCAGAATGTGAATTAGTAAAGAACAAGTAAGAAAACCAATTGTTTTTTGGTACAGGAATAACCGGAACATTCCTTTGGACAAAATCTTTTTCAGACTGAAATGCATTGCTGTTACGAATCCTTTGATCCATCTTTAAATATAAAGAAGATTATGCAACTTGTAAAGAAAGTTCCATTGAAGCAAATGGGAGAGAATTTACATCAATTACAATGATCTGAAATGCAAGGGAAACAAAAGGAAACTTAGACTCAATAAAATGGGAAATAGAGAAGAAAAAGTATCCAAAGGAATGGATTCATCAAAAGGGAATAACTGGAAGATTTCTCTACCCATTCACCCTTTCCACTGTATAGGACTCCTATTAAGAATCCTTTCATACAATTTAATTATAAAGAAGATAATGCATTGTGCACAAATCTTCTATTGAAGGAAATGCGACAGAATTGATATCAAGTATAATATCCCAAATTGCAAAAGAAAAAAAGGGAAAACTAGACTCAGAATGTGAATTAGTAAAGAACAAGTAAAAAAAGGAATTGTTTTTTCATACAGGAATAACAGGAACATTGCTTTGGACAAAACATTTTCAGACTGAAAAGGATTGCGGTTACGAATCCTTTGATCAATCTTTAAATATAATGAAGATGATGCAACTTTTACAGAAAGTTCCATTGAAGCAAATGGGAGGGAATTTACATCAATTACAATGATCTGAAATGCAAGGGAAACAAAGGGAAACCTAGACTCAATAGAATGGGATATAGAGAAAAACACATATCCAAAGGAATGGAATTTTCAATAGGAAACAACTTGAAGATTTCGCAACCCAGTCCCCCTTTCCAATGTATAGGACTGTTGTTAAGAATCCGTTGGTACAGTTAGAATATAAGGAAAATAATGCATTGTGTACAAAACTTCTATTGAAGGAAATGCGAGATAATTGATATCAAGTATAATATCCCAAATTGCAAAAGAAAAAAAGGGAAAACTAGACTCAGAATGTGAATTAGTAAAGAACAAGTAAGAAAACCAATTGTTTTTTGGTACTGGAATAACCGGAACATTCCTTTGGACAAAATCTTTTTCAGACTGAAATGCATTGCTGTTATGAATGTTTTGATCCATCTTTAAATATAAAGAAGATTATGCAACTTGTAAAGAAAGTTCCATTGAAGCAAATGGGAGAGAATTTACATCAATTACAATGATCTGAAATGCAAGGGAAACAAAGGGAAACTTAGACTCAATAAAATGGGAAATAGAGAAGGAAAAAGTATCCAAAGGAATGGATTCATCAAAAGGGAATAACTGGAAGTTTTCTCTACCCATTCACCCTTACCAGTGTATCGGACTCCTATTAAGAATCCTTTCATACAATTTAAATAAAAAGAAGATAATGCATTGTGCACAAAACTTCTATTGAAGGAAATGCGAGATAATTGATATCAAGTATAATATCCCAAATTGCAAAAGAAAAAAAGGGAAAACTAGACTCAGAATGTGAATTAGTAAAGAACAAGTAAAAAAAGGAATTGTTTTTTCATACAGGAATAACAGGAACATTGCTTTGGACAAAACATTTTCAGACTGAAAAGGATTGCTGTTACGAATCTTTTGATCCATCTTTAAATATAATGAAGATGATTGAACTTGTACAGAAAGTTCCATTGAAGCAAATGGGAGGGAATTTACATCAATTACACTGATCTGAAATGCAAGGGAAACAAAGGGAAACCTAGACTCAATAAAATGGGAAATAGAGAAGAAAAAGTATCCAAAGGAATAGATTCATCAAAAGGGAATAACTGGAAGATTTCTCTACCCATTCACCCTTTCCAGTGTATCGGACTCCTATTAAGAATCCTTTCATACAATTTAAATATAAAGAAGATAATGCATTGTGCACAAAACTTCTATTGAAGGAAATGCGAGATAATTGATATCAAGTATAATATCCCAAATTGCAAAAGAAAAAAAGGGAAAACTAGACTCAGAATGTGAATTAGTAAAGAACAAGTAAAAAAAGGAATTGTTTTTTCATACAGGAATAACAGGAACATTGCTTTGGACAAAACATTTTCAGACTGAAAAGGATTGCTGTTACGAATCCTTTGATCAATCTTTAAATATAATGAAGATGATGCAACTTGTACAGAAAGTTCCATTGAAGCAAATGGGAGTTAATTTACATCAATTACACTGATCTGAAATGCAAGGGAAACAAAGGGAAACCTAGACTCAATAGAATGGGATATAGAGAAGAACACATATCCAAAGGAATGGAATTTTCAATAGGAAACAACTTGAAGATTTCGCAACCCAGTCACCCTTTGCAATGTATAGGACTGTTGTTAAGAATCCTTTGGTACAGTTAGAATATAAAGAAGATAATGCATTGTGTACAAAACTTCTATTGAAGGAAATGCGAGAGAATTGATATCAACTATATTATACCAAACAGCAAAAGAAACAGAGGGAAAAATAGACTCAGAATGTGAAATAGAGAAGAACAAGTAAGAAAACCAATTGTTTTTTGGTACTGGAATAACCGGAACATTCCTTTGGACAAAACCGTTTTCAGACTGAAAAGGATTGCTGTTACGAATCCTTTGATCAATCTTTAAATATAAAGAAGATTATGCAACTTGTACAGAAAGTTCCATTGGAGCAAATGGGAGAGAATTTACATCAATCACAATGATCTGAAATGCAAGGGAAACAAAGGGAAACCTAGACGCAATACAATGGGAAATAGAGAAGAACAAATATCCAAAATAATGGAATTTTCAATAGGAAATAACTTGAAGATTTCTCTACCCAGTCACCCTTTCCACTGAATAGGACTGTTGTTAAGAACCCTTTCGTACAGTTTGAATATAACGAAGATAATGAATTGTGTACAAAACTTCTTTTGAAGGAAATCCGAGAGAATTGATATCAAGTATAATATCACAAACAGTAAAAGAAGCAAATGGAAAACTAGACTCAGAATGTGAATTAGTAAAGAACAAGTAAGAAAAGGAACTGTTTTTTCATACAGGAATAACAGGAACAGTGCTTTGGACAAAACATTTTCAGACTGAAAAGGATTGCTGTTACGAATCCTTTGATCAATCTTTAAATATAAAGAAGATTATGCAACTTGTACAGAAAGTTCCATTGGAGCAAATGGGAGAGAATTTACATCAATTACAATGATCTGAAATGCAAGGGAAACAAAGGGAAACCTAGACTGAATACAATGGGAAATAGAGAAGAACAAATATCCAAAATAATGGAATTTTCAATAGGAAATAACTTGAAGATTTCTCTACCCAGTCACCCTTTCCACTGAATAGGACTGTTGTTAAGAACCCTTTCGTACAGTTTGAATATAAGGAAGATAATGAATTGTGTACAAAATTTCTTTTGAAGAAAATCCGAGAGAATTGATATCAACTATAATATCACAAACAGTAAAAGAAGCAAATGGAAAACTAGACTCAGAATGTGAATTAGTAAAGAACAATTAAGAAAAGGAATTGTTTTTTCATACAGGAATAACAGGAACAGTGCTTTGGACAAAACATTTTCAGACTGAAAAGGATTGCTGTTACCAATCCTTTGATCAATCTTTAAATATAATGAAGATGATGCAACTTGAACAGAAAGTTTCACTGAAGGAAATGGTAGAAAATTTCCATCAAGTATAATGATCCCAAATGCAAGAGAAACAAAGGGAAAGCTAGACTCAATAGCATCGGAAATAAAGAAGAACAAGTATCCAAAGGAATGGATTTTTCAATAGGGAATAATTTAAAGATTTCTCAACCCATTCACCCTTTCCACTGTATAGGACTGCTGTTAAGAATCCTTTGGTACATTTTGAATATAAGGAAGATAATTCATTGTGCACAAAACTTCGATTGAAGCAAATGGAGAAAATTGATATCAACTATAATATCCCAAACTGCAAAAGAAACAAAGGGAAAACTAGACTCAATAGAATGTGATATAGAGAAGACCAAGTAAAAGCAATTATTTTTTCGTACTGGAATAACCGGAACATTCCTTTGGATAAAAGCTTTTTCAGACTGAAAAGGATTGCTGTTACGAATCCTTTGATCAATCTTTAAACATAAAGAAGATTATGCAACTTGTAAAGAAAGTTCCATTGAAGCAAATGGGAGAAAATTTAAATCAAGTATAATGATCCCAAATGCAAGGGAAACAAAGCGAAACCTAGACTCAATAGAATGGGAAATAGAGAAGAACAAGTATCCAAAGGAATGGATTTTTCAACAGGGAATAAATGGAAGATTTCTCAACCCATTCACCCTTTACACTGAATAAGACTCCTATTAAGAATCCTTTCATGCAGTTTAAATATAAAGAAGATAATGCATTGTGCACAAAACTTCCATCGAAGCAAATGGAGAAAATTGATATCAACTATAATATCCCAAACTGCAAACGAAACAACGGGTAAACTAGACTCAATAGAATGTGAAATAGAGAAAAACAAGTAAGAAAACCAATTGTTTTTTGCTACTGGAATAACCGGAACATTCCTTTGGACAAAACCGTTTTCAGACTGAAAAGGATTGCTGTTACGAATCCTTTGATCAATCTTTAAATATAAAGAAGATTATGCAACTTGTACAGAAAGTTCCATTGGAGCAAATGGGAGAGAATTTACATCAATCACAATGATCTGAAATGCAAGGGAAACAAAGGGAAACCTAGACGCAATACAACGGGAAATAGAGAAGAACAAATATCCAAAATAATGGAATTTTCAATAGGAAATAACTTGAAGATTTCTCTACCCAGTCACCCTTTCCACTGAATAGGACTGTTGTTAAGAACCCTTTCGTACAGTTTGAATATAACGAAGATAATGAATTGTGTACAAAACTTCTTTTGAAGGAAATCCGAGAGAATTGATATCAACTATAATATCACAAACAGTAAAAGAAGCAAATGGAAAACTAGACTCAGAATGTGAATTAGTAAAGAACAATTAAGAAAAGGAATTGTTTTTTCATACAGGAATAACAGGAACAGTGCTTTGGACAAAACATTTTCAGACTGAAAAGGATTGCTGTTACCAATCCTTTGATCAATCTTTAAATATAATGAAGATGATGCAACTTGAACAGAAAGTTTCACTGAAGGAAATGGTAGAAAATTTCCATCAAGTATAATGATCCCAAATGCAAGAGAAACAAAGGGAAAGCTAGACTCAATAGCATCGGAAATAAAGAAGAACAAGTATCCAAAGGAATGGATTTTTCAATAGGGAATAATTTAAAGATTTCTCAACCCATTCACCCTTTCCACTGTATAGGACTGCTGTTAAGAATCCTTTGGTACATTTTGAATATAAGGAAGATAATTCATTGTGCACAAAACTTCGATTGAAGCAAATGGAGAAAATTGATATCAACTATAATATCCCAAACTGCAAAAGAAACAAAGGGAAAACTAGACTCAATAGAATGTGAAATAGAGAAGACCAAGTAAAAGCAATTATTTTTTCGTACTGGAATAACCGGAACATTCCTTTGGATAAAAGCTTTTTCAGACTGAAAAGGATTGCTGTTACGAATCCTTTGATCAATCTTTAAACATAAAGAAGATTATGCAACTTGTAAAGAAAGTTCCATTGAAGCAAATGGGAGAAAATTTAAATCAAGTATAATGATCCCAAATGCAAGGGAAACAAAGCGAAACCTAGACTCAATAGAATGGGAAATAGAGAAGAACAAGTATCCAAAGGAATGGATTTTTCAACAGGGAATAAATGGAAGATTTCTCAACCCATTCACCCTTTACACTGAATAAGACTCCTATTAAGAATCCTTTCATGCAGTTTAAATATAAAGAAGATAATGCATTGTGCACAAAACTTCCATCGAAGCAAATGGAGAAAATTGATATCAACTATAATATCCCAAACTGCAAACGAAACAACGGGTAAACTAGACTCAATAGAATGTGAAATAGAGAAAAACAAGTAAGAAAACCAATTGTTTTTTGCTACTGGAATAACCGGAACATTCCTTTGGACAAAACCGTTTTCAGACTGAAAAGGATTGCTGTTACGAATCCTTTGATCAATCTTTAAATATAAAGAAGATTATGCAACTTGTACAGAAAGTTCCATTGGAGCAAATGGGAGAGAATTTACATCAATCACAATGATCTGAAATGCAAGGGAAACAAAGGGAAACCTAGACGCAATACAACGGGAAATAGAGAAGAACAAATATCCAAAATAATGGAATTTTCAATAGGAAATAACTTGAAGATTTCTCTACCCAGTCACCCTTTCCACTGAATAGGACTGTTGTTAAGAACCCTTTCGTACAGTTTGAATATAACGAAGATAATGAATTGTGTACAAAACTTCTTTTGAAGGAAATCCGAGAGAATTGATATCAACTATAATATCACAAACAGTAAAAGAAGCAAATGGAAAACTAGACTCAGAATGTGAATTAGTAAAGAACAATTAAGAAAAGGAATTGTTTTTTCATACAGGAATAACAGGAACAGTGCTTTGGACAAAACATTTTCAGACTGAAAAGGATTGCTGTTACCAATCCTTTGATCAATCTTTAAATATAATGAAGATGATGCAACTTGAACAGAAAGTTTCACTGAAGGAAATGGTAGAAAATTTCCATCAAGTATAATGATCCCAAATGCAAGAGAAACAAAGGGAAAGCTAGACTCAATAGCATCGGAAATAAAGAAGAACAAGTATCCAAAGGAATGGATTTTTCAATAGGGAATAATTTAAAGATTTCTCAACCCATTCACCCTTTCCACTGTATAGGACTGCTGTTAAGAATCCTTTGGTACATTTTGAATATAAGGAAGATAATTCATTGTGCACAAAACTTCGATTGAAGCAAATGGAGAAAATTGATATCAACTATAATATCCCAAACTGCAAAAGAAACAAAGGGAAAACTAGACTCAATAGAATGTGAAATAGAGAAGACCAAGTAAAAGCAATTATTTTTTCGTACTGGAATAACCGGAACATTCCTTTGGATAAAAGCTTTTTCAGACTGAAAAGGATTGCTGTTACGAATCCTTTGATCAATCTTTAAATATAAAGAAGATTATGCAACTTGTAAAGAAAGTTCCATTGAAGCAAATGGGAGAAAATTTAAATCAAGTATAATGATCCCAAATGCAAGGGAAACAAAGCGAAACCTAGACTCAATAGAATGGGAAATAGAGAAGAACAAGTATCCAAAGGAATGGATTTTTCAACAGGGAATAAATGGAAGATTTCTCAACCCATTCACCCTTTACACTGAATAAGACTCCTATTAAGAATCCTTTCATGCAGTTTAAATATAAAGAAGATAATGCATTGTGCACAAAACTTCCATCGAAGCAAATGGAGAAAATTGATATCAACTATAATATCCCAAACTGCAAACGAAACAATGGGTAAACTAGACTCAATAGAATGTGAAATAGAGAAAAACAAGTAAGAAAACCAATTGTTTTTTGCTACTGGAACAACCGGAACATTCCTTTGGACAAAACCGTTTTCAGACTGAAAAGGATTGCTGTTACGAATCCTTTGATCAATCTTTAAATATAAAGAAGATTATGCAACTTGTACAGAAAGTTCCATTGGAGCAAATGGGAGAGAATTTACATCAATCACAATGATCTGAAATGCAAGGGAAACAAAGGGAAACCTAGACGCAATACAACGGGAAATAGAGAAGAACAAATATCCAAAATAATGGAATTTTCAATAGGAAATAACTTGAAGATTTCTCTACCCAGTCACCCTTTCCACTGAATAGGACTGTTGTTAAGAACCCTTTCGTACAGTTTGAATATAACGAAGATAATGAATTGTGTACAAAACTTCTTTTGAAGGAAATCCGAGAGAATTGATATCAACTATAATATCACAAACAGTAAAAGAAGCAAATGGAAAACTAGACTCAGAATGTGAATTAGTAAAGAACAAGTAAGAAAACCAATTGTTTTTTCTTACAGGAATAACAGGAACAGTGCTTTGGACAAAACATTTTCAGACTGAAAAGGATTGCTTTTACCAATCCTTTGATCAATCTTTAAATATAAAGAAGATTATGCAACTTGTACAGAAAGTTCCATTGGAGCAAATGGGAGAGAATTGACATCAATCACAATGATCTGAAATGCAAGGGAAACAAAGGGAAACCTAGACGCAATACAATGGGAAATAGAGAAGAACAAGTATCCAAATGAATGGATTTTTCAACAGGGAATAATTTAAAGATTTCTCTACCCAGTAACCCTTTCCACTGAATAGGACTGTTGTTAAGAACCCTTTCGTACAGTTTGAATATAAGGAAGATAATGAATTGTGTACAAAACTTCTTTGGAAGAAAATCCGAGAGAATTGATATCAACTATAATATCACAAACAGTAAAAGAAGCAAATGGAAAACTAGACTCAGAATGTGAATTAGTAAAGAACAAGTAAGAAAAGGAATTGTTTTTTCATACAGGAATAACAGGAACAGTGCTTTGGACAAAACATTTTCAGACTGAAAAGGATTGCTGTTACGAATCCTTTGATCAATCTTTAAATATAAAGAAGATTATGCAACTTGTACACAAAGTTCCATTGGAGCAAATGGGAGAGAATTTACATCAATTACAATGATCTGAAATGCAATGGAAACAAAGGGAAACCTAGACTGGATACAATGGGAAATAGAGAAGAACAAATATCCAAAATAATGGAATTTTCAGTAGGAAATAACTGGAAGATTTCTCTACCCAGTCACCCTTTCCACTGAATAGGACTGTTTTTAAGAACCCTTTCGTACAGTTTGAATAGAAGGAAGATAATGAATTGTGTACAAAATTTCTTTTGAAGAAAATCCGAGAGAATTGATATCAACTATAATATCACAAACAGTAAAAGAAGCAAATGGAAAACTAGACTCAGAATGTGAATTAGTAAAGAACAAGTAAGAAAACCAATTGTTTTTTGGTACTGGAATAACCGGAACATTCCTTTGGAAAAAATCTTTTTCAGACTGAAATGCATTGCTGTTACGAATGTTTTGATCCATCTTTAAATATAAAGAAGATTATGCAACTTGTAAAGAAAGTTCCATTGAAGCAAATGGGAGAGAATTTACATCAATCACAATGATCTGAAATGCAAGGGAAACAAAGGGAAACCTAGACTCAATAGAATGGGATATAGAGAAGAACACATATCCAAAGGAATGGAATTTTCAATAGGAAACAACTTGAAGATTTCGCAACCCAGTCACCCTTTCCAATGTATAGGACTGTTGTTAAGAATCCTTTGGTACAGTTAGAATATAAAGAAGATAATGCATTGTGTACAAAACTTCTATTGAAGGAAATGCGAGAGAATTGATATCAACTATACTATCCCAAACAGCAAAAGAAACAGAGGGAAAACTAGACTCAGAATGTGAAATAGAGAAGAACAAGTAAGAAAACCAATTGTTTTTTGGTACTGGAATAACCAGAACATTCCTTTGGACAAAATCTTTTTCAGACTGAAATGGATTGCTGTTACGAATCCTTTGATCCATCTTTAAATATAAAGAAGATGATGCAACTTGTACAGAAAGTTCCATTGAAGCAAATGGGAAGGAATTTACATCAATTACAATGATCTGAAATGCAAGGGAAACAAAGGGAAACTTAGACTCAATAAAATGGGAAATAGAGAAGAAAAAGTATCCAAAGGAATGGATTCATCAAAAGGGAATAACTGTAAGATTTCTCTACCCATTCACCCTTTCCACTGTATAGGACTCCTATTAAGAATCCTTTCATACAATTTAAATATAAAGAAGATAATGCATTGTGCACAAAACTTCTATTGAAGGAAATGCGACAGAATTGATATCAAGTATAATATCCCAAATTGCAAAAGAAAAAAAGGGAAAACTAGACTCAGAATGTGAATTAGTAAAGAACAAGTAAAAAAAGGAATTGTTTTTTCATACAGGAATAACAGGAACATTGCTTTGGACAAAACATTTTCAGACTGAAAAGGATTGCGGTTACGAATCCTTTGATCAATCTTTAAATATAATGAAGATGATGCAACTTTTACAGAAAGTTCCATTGAAGCAAATGGGAGGGAATTTACATCAATTACAATGATCTGAAATGCAAGGGAAACAAAGGGAAACCTAGACTCAATAGAATGGGATATAGAGAAAAACACATATCCAAAGGAATGGAATTTTCAATAGGAAACAACTTGAAGATTTCGCAACCCAGTCCCCCTTTCCAATGTATAGGACTGTTGTTAAGAATCCTTTGGTACAGTTAGAATATAAGGAAAATAATGCATTGTGTACAAAACTTCTATTGAAGGAAATGCGAGATAATTGATATCAAGTATAATATCCCAAATTGCAAAAGAAAAAAAGGGAAAACAAGACTCAGAATGTGAATTAGTAAAGAACAAGTAAGAAAACCAATTGTTTTTTGGTACAGGAATAACCGGAACATTCCTTTGGACAAAATCTTTTTCAGACTGAAATGCATTGCTGTTACGAATCCTTTGATCCATCTTTAAATATAAAGAAGATTATGCAACTTGTAAAGAAAGTTCCATTGAAGCAAATGGGAGAGAATTTACATCAATTACAATGATCTGAAATGCAAGGGAAACAAAGGGAAACTTAGACTCAATAAAATGGGAAATAGAGAAGAAAAAGTATCCAAAGGAATGGATTCATCAAAAGGGAATAACTGGAAGATTTCTCTACCCATTCACCCTTTCCACTGTATAGGACTCCTATTAAGAATCCTTTCATACAATTTAATTATAAAGAAGATAATGCATTGTGCACAAAACTTCTATTGAAGGAAATGCGACAGAATTGATATCAAGTATAATATCCCAAATTGCAAAAGAAAAAAAGGGAAAACTAGACTCAGAATGTGAATTAGTAAAGAACAAGTAAAAAAAGGAATTGTTTTTTCATACAGGAATAACAGGAACATTGCTTTGGACAAAACATTTTCAGACTGAAAAGGATTGCGGTTACGAATCCTTTGATCAATCTTTAAATATAATGAAGATGATGCAACTTTTACAGAAAGTTCCATTGAAGCAAATGGGAGGGAATTTACATCAATTACAATGATCTGAAATGCAAGGGAAACAAAGGGAAACCTAGACTCAATAGAATGGGATATAGAAAAAAACACATATCCAAAGGAATGGAATTTTCAATAGGAAACAACTTGAAGATTTCGCAACCCAGTCCCCCTTTCCAATGTATAGTACTGTTGTTAAGAATCCGTTGGTACAGTTAGAATATAAGGAAAATAATGCATTGTGTACAAAACTTCTATTGAAGGAAATGCGAGATAATTGATATCAAGTATAATATCCCAAATTGCAAAAGAAAAAAAGGGAAAACTAGACTCAGAATGTGAATTAGTAAAGAACAAGTAAGAAAACCAATTGTTTTTTGGTACTGGAATAACCGGAACATTCCTTTGGACAAAATCTTTTTCAGACTGAAATGCATTGCTGTTACGAATGTTTTGATCCATCTTTAAATATAAAGAAGATTATGCAACTTGTAAAGAAAGTTCCATTGAAGCAAATGGGAGAGAATTTACATCAATTACAATGATCTGAAATGCAAGGGAAACAAAGGGAAACTTAGACTCAATAAAATGGGAAATAGAGAAGGAAAAAGTATCCAAAGGAATGGATTCATCAAAAGGGAATAACTGGAAGATTTCTCTACCCATTCACCCTTACCAGTGTATCGGACTCCTATTAAGAATCCTTTCATACAATTTAAATAAAAAGAAGATAATGCATTGTGCACAAAACTTCTATTGAAGGAAATGCGAGATAATTGATATCAAGTATAATATCCCAAATTGCAAAAGAAAAAAAGGGAAAACTAGACTCAGAATGTGAATTAGTAAAGAACAAGTAAAAAAAGGAATTGTTTTTTCATACAGGAATAACAGGAACATTGCTTTGGACAAAACATTTTCAGACTGAAAAGGATTGCTGTTACGAATCTTTTGATCAATCTTTAAATATAATGAAGATGATTCAACTTGTACAGAAAGTTCCATTGAAGTAAATGGGAGGGAATGTACATCAATTACACTGATCTGAAATGCAAGGGAAACAAAGGGAAACCTAGACTCAATAAAATGGGAAATAGAGAAGAAAAAGTATCCAAAGGAATAGATTCATCAAAAGGGAATAACTGGAAGATTTCTCTACCCATTCACCCTTTCCAGTGTATCGGACTCCTATTAAGAATCCTTTCATACAATTTAAATATAAAGAAGATAATGCATTGTGCACAAAACTTCTATTGAAGGAAATGCGAGATAATTGATATCAAGTATAATATCCCAAATTGCAAAAGAAAAAAAGGGAAAACTAGACTCAGAATGTGAATTAGTAAAGAACAAGTAAAAAAAGGAATTGTTTTTTCATACAGGAATAACAGGAACATTGCTTTGGAGAAAACATTTTCAGACTGAAAAGGATTGCGGTTACGAATCCTTTGATCAATCTTTAAATATAATGAAGATGATGCAACTTGTACAGAAAGTTCCATTGAAGCAAATGGGAGGGAATTTACATCAATTACAATGATCTGAAATGCAAGGGAAACAAAGGGAAACCTAGACTCAATAAAATGGGAAATAGAGAAGAAAAAGTATCCAAAGGAATAGATTCATCAAAAGGGAATAACTGGAAGATTTCTCTACCCATTCACCCTTTCCAGTGTATCGGACTCCTATTAAGAATCCTTTCATACAATTTAAATATAAAGAAGATAATGCATTGTGCACAAAACTTCTATTGAAGGAAATGCGACAGAATTGATATCAAGTATAATATCCCAAATTGCAAAAGAAAAAAAGGGAAAACTAGACTCAGAATGTGAATTAGTAAAGAACAAGTAAAAAAAGGAATTGTTTTTTCATACAGGAATAACAGGAACATTGCTTTGGACAAAACATTTTCAGACTGAAAAGGATTGCGGTTACGAATCCTTTGATCAATCTTTAAATATAATGAAGATGATGCAACTTGTACAGAAAGTTCCATTGAAGCAAATGGGAGTTAATTTACATCAATTACACTGATCTGAAATGCAAGGGAAACAAAGGGAAACCTAGACTCAATAGAATGGGATATAGAGAAGAACACATATCCAAAGGAATGGAATTTTCAATAGGAAACAACTTGAAGATTTCGCAACCCAGTCACCCTTTGCAATGTATAGGACTGTTGTTAAGAATCCTTTGGTACAGTTAGAATATAAAGAAGATAATGCATTGTGTACAAAACTTCTATTGAAGGAAATGCGAGAGAATTGATATCAACTATATTATACCAAACAGCAAAAGAAACAGAGGGAAAAATAGACTCAGAATGTGAAATAGAGAAGAACAAGCAAGAAAACCAATTGTTTTTTGGTACTGGAATAACCGGAACATTCCTTTGGACAAAATCTTTTTCAGACTGAAATGGATTGCTGTTACGAATCCTTTGATCCATCTTTAAATATAAAGAAGATTATGCAACTTGTAAAGAACGTTCCATTGAAGCAAATGGGAGAGAATTTACATCAATTACAATGATCTGAAATGCAAGGGAAACAAAGTGAAACTTAGACTCAATAAAATGGGAAACAGAGAAGAAAAAGTATCCAAAGGAATGGATTTATCAAAAGGGAATAACAGGAAGATTTCTCTACCCATTCACCCTTTCCAGTGTATAGGACTCCTATTAAGAATCCTTTCATACAATTTAAATATAAAGAAGATAATGCATTGTGCACAAAACTTCCATCGAAGCAAATGGAGAAAATTGATATCAACTATAATATCCCAAACTGCAAATGAAACAACGGGTAAACTAGACTCAATAGAATGTGAAATAGAGAAAAACAAGTAAGAAAACCAATTGTTTTTTGCTACTGGAATAACCGGAACATTCCTTTGGACAGACAAAACCTTTTTCAGACTGAAAAGGATTGCCGTTACGAATCCTTTGATCAATCTTTAAATATAAAGAAGATGATGCAACTTGTACAGAAAGTTCCATTGGAGCAAATGGGAGAGAATTTACATCAATCACAATGATCTGAAATGCAAGGGAAACAAAGGGAAACCTAGACTCAATACAATGGGAAATAGAGAAGAACAAATATCCAAAATAATGGAATTTTCAATAGGAAATAACTGGAAGATTTCTTTACCCAGTCACCCTTTCCACTGAATAGGACTGTTGTTAAGAACCCTTTCGTACAGTTTGAATATAAGGAAGATAATGAATTGTGTACAAAACTTCTTTTGAAGGAAATCCGAGAGAATTGATATCAACTATAATATCACAAACAGTAAAAGAAGCAAATGGAAAACTAGACTCAGAATGTGAATTAGTAAAGAACAAGTAAGAAAAGGAACTGTTTTTTCATACAGGAATAACAGGAACTGTGCTTTGGACAAAACATTTTCAGACTGAAAAGGATTGCTGTTATGAATCCTTTGATCAATCTTTAAATATAATGAAGATGATGCAACTTGAACAGAAAGTTTCACTGAAGGAAATGGTAGAAAATTTACATCAAGTATAATGATCCCAAATGCAAGAGAAACAAAGGGAAAGCTAGACTCAATAGCATCGGAAATAAAGAAGAACAAGTATCCAAAGGAATGGATTTTTCAATAGGGAATAATTTAAAGATTTCTCAGCCCATTCACCCATTGCACTGTATAGGACTGCTGTTAAGAATCCTTTGGTACGGGGGGCGGAGCCAAGATGGCGGAGAAGAAACACACTACTCAGTGAACGTCCTCACTCCCTCACAACCAATTAGATAAATTAAGTCTCAGAATTAGCTCAGGACTGATAAATACCACAAGGACTGGAAGCACGACTTACCAGCTGAAGAGAATCTGGAGTTTCAACAGGAAAGGTCAGTTCTCAGGGGAGGAATAAGAAAGACCAGCACAGACGGTGGGGTAGGGGCACACTGTGCCCATTGCGCTGGGAGGGGCTCTGGGATCAGAGAAGCCACTGAGGTAAAGGAATCTGGCACAGGCTGTTAGCTCTTCTCTGCTAATTATTTAGCAGTTCAGAAGAGAAAGCCTAAATATTTTAAAACTCAGATTAGATTCCCCCCCCCCCACCCTGGGGGTGACTCAGCAGAGAATCGGCACCAGGGGCTGTGGCCTCAGCTCCCTCCTGAGAATAGTTAAGAGACTGACAAGTGGGTGGATACGGCCCAAGGCAACACACACTGCCTAGCTTAGCTGGAGGGAGTGGAACTCAGCTCCAGGAAGTCCCAGAGAAGCGGAACCTTTGAACTAGGGACCGCGGTTTCTGGCAGACACTTCCAGTTTGAGCGCAGGGGCTTCTCACGTCACCTGCTGCAGACATCCACTCCCCACCCGGACACATAGACTGGGCTTCCTGCTGTCTTCACTATTCTACGCCCTCGAAGCACAGTAGTGCTAATCACCTCTGAGGCACTTCCAGGGAGGGGGTGGGGAACTCTCTCCCAGAGCTCTATCTTAGCTCGGGCGCAGGGGCCGCTGCATCCATCCCGTCTGGGAGGAAGCTGGTAAAGAAGTAAATAATTTCCTACCCCAGGGACAGACCCCAAAAGATTTTTTTTAAGTATGAGCAAAAAAGCTAGAAAAACTATAGATTCCTTCTATACAGAGAAAGAGCGGGTATCCAACCCCGAGGAAGTTAACAGCAAAGATTCAGAAGATAACAACCTAAAGGGGAACGATTCCTGCCCCCCATCACATAACTCTCTCCTAGAAGAAGCTCTTAAAAAATTGAGGGAGATCGAAGATCGAAGAAAAATGGGGAAAGGAAAGAGAAGTTATGATAGAGAATAACAATGTCCTGAAATTGGAGTTGGTAAAAATAAAGAATTCACAGGAGATGCAGGGAAACAAAATTAGTGAATTAGAAAAGGTTAAAAAAACACAGGAAAGTAGGATTTCTGAATTGGAAAAGATAAAAAAGTCTCAAGAAAATAGAATTTCTGAATTGGAAAAAGAAAATAATTCTCAAAAAAAAAAATTAGGGAAATGGAAAAAAATTCAATAGAGCAAAATAACTCATTTAAAAACGAAATTGGGCATTTACAAAAAGAACTAAAAACTGTGAAAGAAGAAAATAACTCCTTAAAAGTCAGGATGGAACAAATAGAAATGAATGATTCACAGAGAACCCAAGAATCAGTCAAACAAAACAAAAAAAATGAGAAGCTGGAGAACAACGTCAAATACTTACTGGGAAAATCTATAGACCTGGAAAATAGATCTAGGAGAGATAATCTGCGGATTATTGGACTTCCCGAAAACTATGACCAAAAAAAGAGCCTAGATTCTATTTTACAGGAAATTATCAAAGAGAACTGTCCAGAGATAATAGAAACAGAAGGGAAAGTAGATGTGGAAAGAATTCATCGAACTCCTTCTGAAATAGACCCTAAAAAAAGAACACCACGGAATATTGTGGCTAAGCTGCAGAATTACCACACAAAGGAGAAAATCCTGCAAGCAGCTAGAAAAAAACAATTTAAATACCAAGGTGCCACAATAAGGGTCACCCAAGATCTGGCTGCCTCCACATTAAAAGATAGAAGGGCCTGGAACCTGATATTCCGAAAGGCAAAAGATCAAGGACTGCAACCAAGAATGAACTACCCAGCTAAGTTTAGCATCTTTTTCCATGGAAGAAGATGGTCATTCAATGAAACAGAGGAATTCTATATGTTTCTAAGAAAAAAACCAGACTTAAACAAAAAATTTGATCTACATCCACAAGACTGAAGAGAAACAGAAAAAGGTACACAGAACCCTTGAGAACTGTAACTCTGTTGTGGGTATATAAAAAATACTCAAGGATAATTTGATTTTACTGATATAAAAGAAAAAAAGGGGGGTGTAGTAAAGGGAAGGAGGTCGGTTCAGAAAAAGGGGAAGGAGTGATAAAAAGAGGGAAACTACATCCCAGGAAGAGACATAGAAAATACACCATATCTGAGGGAACTTAGTGAGGGGGAGAATCATTGTGTGAATCTTACTCTCATCAGAAGAGGCTCAAAGAGTAAATAATTAACATATTTGTTTTTCAGAGAATTTTCTCTCACCTCATTAAAAGGGGGGAGAGGAAAAGGGAAAAGGAAAAGGAGAATAAGTGAAGGGACTTGGAGGGAGGGGGGAGGGATCCAAAAAAAAAAAGAGGGAGGGTTGTGCGGCACAAGGGGGGTCTGTAAATTAAATATCGGGGAGGGGGATCAGGGGGGTCAAGGGAAAAAAGCATAAGCTGGGGATAATACGATGGCAGGAAATACAGAATTAGTAATTTTAACTGTAAATGTAAATGGGATGAACGATCCCATCAAACGGAGACGGATAGTAGATTGGATCAAAAAGCAGAACCCTACAATATGTTGCCTACAGGAAACACACTTAAAGCAGGGAGATACATACAGAGTAAAGGTAAAAGGTTGGAACAGAGCCTACTATGCTTCAGGTAAAACCAAAAAAGCAGGGGTAGCTATCCTTATCTCAGATCAAGCAAAAGCAGAAGTAGATCTTGTTAAAAAAGATAAGGAAGGAAACTATATCCTGCTGAAAGGTAGCATAAATAATGAAGCCATATCAATACTAAACATATATGCACCAAGTGGTATAGCATCTAACTTTCTAAAGGAAAAGTTAGGAGAACTGCAAGAAGAAATAGACAGTAAAACTATAATAGTGGGAGATCTCAACCTTGCACTCTCAGATTTAGACAAATCAAACCACAAAACAAACAAGAAAGAAATTAAAAAAAGTAAATAGAACATTAGAAAAACTAGGTATGATAGACCTTTGGAGAAAACTGAATGTCAATAGGAAGGAATATACTTTCTTCTCAGCAGTTCATGGATCCTATACAAAAATTGACCATATACTAGGACATAAAGATCTCAAAATTAAATGTAGGAAGGCAGAAATAATAAATGCCTTCTTCTCAGATCACAATGCAATAAAAGCTACATTCAGTAAGAAGTTAGGGGTAAATAGACCAAAAAGTAATTGGAAACTGAATAATCTCATCTTAAAGAATGACTGGGTGAAAGAGCAAATTATAGAAACAATTAATAATTTCACCCAAGATAATGATAATGATGAGACATCATATCAAAATCTTTGGGATGCAGCTAAAGCAGTAATAAGGGGAAATTTTATATCTTTAGAGGCTTATTTGAAGAAAATTGAGAAAGAGAAGATTAACGAATTGGGCTTACAACTTAAAAGGCTAGAAAAAGACCAAATTATAAACCCCCAACCAAAAATTAAACTCGAAATACAAAAATTAAAAGGAGAAATCAATAAAATTGAAAGTAAAAAAACTATTGAATTAATAAATAAAACCAAGAGTTGGTTTTATGAAAAAGCCAATAAAATAGATAAACCTTTGGTAAATTTGATCAAAAAAAAGAAAGAGGAAAATCAAATTGATAGTCTTACAAATGAAAAGGGGGATCTTTCCACCAATGAAGAGGAAATTAGAGAAATAATAAGGAGTTACTTTGCCCAACTTTATGCCAATAAATTTGATAACTTAAGTGAAATGGATGACTTCCTCCAAAAATATAGGCTCCCTAGATTAACAGAGGAGGAGATAAATTGCTTAAATAGTCCCATTTCAGAAAAAGAAATAGAACAAGCTATTAATCAACTCCCCAGGAAAAAATCCCCAGGGCCAGATGGATTCACATGTGAATTCTACCAAACATTTAAAGAACAATTAGCCCCAATGTTATATAAATTATTTGAAAAAATAGGGGATGAAGGAGTCCTACCAAATTCCTTTTATGACACAGACATGGTACTGATACCTAAACCTGGTAGATCGAAAACTGAGAAAGAAAATTATAGACCAATCTCCTTAATGAATATTGATGCTAAAATCTTAAATAAGATATTAGCAAAAAGACTTCAGAAAATCATCTCCAAGATAATACACTATGATCAAGTAGGATTTATTCCAGGAATGCAGGGCTGGTTTAATATTAGGAAAACTATTAATATAATTGACCATATTAATAATCAAATTAATAAGAACCATATGATCATCTCAATAGATGCAGAAAAAGCATTTGACAAAATCCAACATCCATTCCTACTAAAAACTCTTGAGAGTATAGGAATAAATGGATTATTCCTTAGAATAATCAGGAGTATATATTTAAGACCGTCAGTAAGCATAATATGCAATAGAAATAAACTGCAACCTTTCCCAGTAAGATCAGGAGTGAAACAAGGTTGCCCACTATCACCATTACTATTCAATATAGTACTAGAAACGCTAGCCTCGGCAATAAGAGCCGAGAAAGAGATTCAAGGAATTAGAGTAGGAAATGAGGAAATTAAACTATCACTTTTTGCAGATGACATGATGGTATACTTAGAGAACCCCAAAGACTCTGCTAAAAAGCTACTAGAAATAATTCAAAATTTCAGCAAAGTGGCAGGATACAAAATAAATCCACATAAATCCTCGGCATTTTTATATATCACTAACAAAATGCAACAGCAAGAGATACAAAGAGAAATTCCATTCCAAACAAATGTTGAGAGTATAAAATATTTGGGAATCCATCTACCAAAGAAAAGTCAGGAATTATATGAGAAAAATTACAAAACACTTGCCACAAAAATAAAGTCAGATTTAAATAATTGGAAAGACATTCAGTGCTCTTGGATAGGACGAGCGAATATAATAAAGATGACAATACTCTCCAAACTAATCTATTTATTTAGTGCTATACCAATCAGACTCCCAAGAAACTATTTTAATGACCTAGAAAAAATAACAACAAAATTCATATGGAAGAATAAAAGGTCAAGAATTGCAAGGGAACTAATGAAAAAAAACTCAGAGGAAGGTGGTCTAAGTGTACCTGATCTAAAGCTATATTATATAGCAGCAGTCACCAAAACCATTTGGTATTGGCTAAGAAATAGACCGGTAGATCAGTGGAACAGATTAGATACAAAGGACAAAAAAGGGTACATCTATAGCAATCTAATCTTTGACAAACCCAAAGATTCCAACATTAGGGATAAAAATTCATTATTCGGAAAAAACTGTTGGGAAAACTGGAAATTAGTATGGCAGAAATTAGATATGGATCCACACTTAACACCATATACCAAGATAAGATCAAAATGGGTCCATGATTTAGGCATAAAGAGGGAGATAATAAATAGATTAGAGGAACAGAGGATAATCTACCTCTCAGACTTGTGGAGGAGGAAGGAATTTATGACCAGAGGAGAACTAGAGATCATTATTGATCACAAAATAGAAGATTTTGATTACATCAAACTAAAAAGTTTCTGTACAAATAATACTAATGCAAACAAGATTAGAAGGGAAGTAACAAATTGGGAAAATATTTTTAAAAACAAAGGTTCTGACAAAGGTCTCATTTCCAAAATATATAGAGAACTGACCATAATTTATAAGAAACCGAACCATTCTCCAATTGATAAATGGTCAAAGGATATGAACAGACAATTCTCAGAGGAAGAAATTGAAACTATATCCACTCACATGAAAGAGTGTTCCAAATCACTACTGATCAGAGAAATGCAAATTAAGACCACTCTGAGATACCACTACACACCTGTCAGATTGGCTAAGATGACAGGAACAAATAATGACAAATGTTGGAGGGGATGTGGGGAAATTGGGACACTGATACATTGCTGGTGGAGTTGTGAAAGAATCCAGCCATTCTGGAGAGCAATCTGGAATTATGCCCAAAAAGTTATCAAACTGTGCATACCCTTTGACCCAGCAGCGCTACTACTGGGATTATATCCCAAAGAAATACTAAAGAGCGGAAAGAGACATATATGTGCCAAAATGTTTGTGGCAGCTCTTTTTGTTGTAGCTATGGTTGGGTAAATTGTGGTATATGAAAGTTATGGAATATTATTGCTCAGTAAGAAATGACCAGCAGGAGGAATACAGAGAGGGTTGGAGAGACTTAAATCAACTGATGCTGAGTGAAATGAGCAGAACCAGAAGATCACTGTATACTTCAACAACGATACTGTATGAGGATGTATTCTGATGGAAGTGGAAATCTTCAACATAAAGAAGATCCAACTCACTTCCAGTTGATCAATGATGGACAGAGGTAGATACACCCAGAGAAGAAACACTGGGAGGGGAATGTAAATTGTTAGCACTAATATCTGTCTGCCCAGGTTGCATATACCTTCGGATTCTAATGTTTATTGTGCAACAAGAAAATGATATTCACACACATGTATTGTACTTAGACTATATTGTAACACATGTAAAATGTATGGTATTGCCTGTCGTCGGGGGGAGGGAATAAGGGAGGGGGGGTAATTTGGAAAAATGAATACAAGGGATAATATTATAAAATATATATATATATATATATATAATAAAAAAAATTAAAAAAAAAAAATAAATAAATATAATGAAGATGATTCAACTTGTACAGAAAGTTCCATTGAAGAAAATGGGAGGGAATTTACATCAATTACACTGATCTGAAATGCAAGGGAAACAAAGGGAAACCTAGACTCAATAAAATGGGAAATAGAGAAGAAAAAGTATCCAAAGGAATGGAATTTTCAATAGGAAACAACTTGAAGATTTCGCAACCCAGTCCCCCTTTCCAATGTATAGGACTGTTGTTAAGAATCCTTTGGTACAGTTAGAATATAAGGAAAATAATGCATTGTGTACAAAACTTCTATTGAAGGAAATGCGAGATAATTGATATCAAGTATAATATCCCAAATTGCAAAAGAAAAAAAGGGAAAACTAGACTCAGAATGTGAATTAGTAAAGAACAAGTAAGAAAACCAATTGTTTTTTGGTACTGGAATAACCGGAACATTCCTTTGGACAAAATCTTTTTCAGACTGAAATGGATTGCTGTTACGAATGTTTTGATCCATCTTTAAATATAAAGAAGATTATGCAACTTGTAAAGAAAGTTCCATTGAAGCAAATGGGAGAGAATTTACATCAATTACAATTATCTGAAATGCAAGGGAAACAAAGGGAAACTTAGACTCAATAAAATGGGAAATAGAGAAGAAAAAGTATCCAAAGGAATGGATTCATCAAAAGGGAATAACTGGAAGATTTCTCTACCCATTCACCCTTTCCACTGTATAGGACTCCTATTAAGAATCCTTTCATACAATTTAATTATAAAGAAGATAATGCATTGTGCACAAAACTTCTATTGAAGGAAATGCGACAGAATTGATATCAAGTATAATATCCCAAATTGCAAAAGAAAAAAAGGGAAAACTAGACTCAGAATGTGAATTAGTAAAGAACAAGTAAAAAAAGGAATTGTTTTTTCATACAAGAATAACAGGAACATTGCTTTGGACAAAACATTTTCAGACTGAAAAGGATTGCGGTTACGAATCCTTTGATCAATCTTTAAATATAATGAAGATGATGCAACTTGTACAGAAAGTTCCATTGAAGCAAATGGGAGGGAATTTACATCAATTACAATGATCTGAAACGCAAGGGAAACAAAGTGAAACTTAGACTCAATAAAATGGGAAATCGAGAAGAAAAAGTATCCAAAGGAATGGATTCATCAAAAGGGAATAACTGTAAGATTTCTCTACCCATTCACCCTTTCCACTGTATAGGACTCCTATTAAGAATCCTTTCATACAATTTAAATATAAAGAAGATAATGCATTGTGCACAAAATTTCTATTGAAGGAAATGCGACAGAATTGATATCAAGTATAATATCCCAAATTGCAAAAGAAAAAAAGGGAAAACTAGACTGAGAATGTGAATTAGTAAAGAACAAGTAAAAAAAGGAATTGTTTTTTCATACAGGAATAACAGGAACATTGCTTTGGACAAAACATTTTCAGACTGAAAAGGATTGCTGTTACGAATCTTTTGATCAATCTTTAAATATAATGAAGATGATGCAACTTGTACAGAAAGTTCCATTGAAGCAAATGGGAGTTAATTTACATCAATTACACTGATCTGAAATGCAAGGGAAACAAAGGGAAACCTAGACTCAATAGAATGGGATATAGAGAAGAACACATATCCAAAGGAATGGAATTTTCAATAGGAAACAACTTGAAGATTTCGCAACCCAGTCACCCTTTCCAATGTATAGGACTGTTGTTAAGAATCCTTTGGTACAGTTAGAATATAAAGAAGATAATGCATTGTGTACAAAACTTCTATTGAAGGAAATGCGAGAGAATTGATATCAACTATACTATCTCAAACAGCAAAAGAAACAGAGGGAAAAATAGACTCAGAATGTGAAATAGAGAAGAACAAGTAAGAAAACCAATTGTTTTTTGGTACTGGAATAACCGGAACATTCCTTTGGACAAAATCTTTTTCAGACTGAAATGGATTGCTGTTACGAATCCTTTGATCCCTCTTTAAATATAAAGAAGATTATGCAACTTGTAAAGAACGTTCCATTGAAGCAAATGGGAGAGAATTTACATCAATTACAATGATCTGAAATGCAAGGGAAACAAAGTGAAACTTAGACTCAATAAAATGGGAAACAGAGAAGAAAAAGTATCCAAAGGAATGGATTTATCAAAAGGGAATAACAGGAAGATTTCTCTACCCATTCACCCTTTCCAGTGTATAGGACTCCTATTAAGAATCCTTTCATACAATTTAAATATAAAGAAGATAATGCATTGTGCACAAAACTTCTATTGAAGGAAATGCGAGATAATTGATATCAAGTATAATGTCCCAAATTGCAAAACAAAAAAAGGGAAAACTAGACTCAGAATGTGAATTAGTAAAGAACAAGTAAAAAAAGGAATTGTTTTTTCATACAGGAATAACAGGAACATTGCTTTGGACAAAACATTTTCAGACTGAAAAGGATTGCTGTTACGAATCCTTTGATCAATCTTTAAATATAATGAAGATGATGCAACTTGTACAGAAAGTTCCATTGAAGCAAATGGGAGGGAATTTACATCAATTACAATGATCTGAAATGCAAGGGAAACAAAGTGAAACTTAGACTCAATAAAATGGGAAATAGAGAAGAAAAAGTATCCAAAGGAATGGATTCATCAAAAGGGAATAACTGAAAGATTTCTCTACCCATTCACCCTTTCCACTGTATAGGACTCCTATTAAGAATCCTTTCATACAATTTAAATATAAAGAAGATAATGCATTGTGCACAAAACTTCTATTGAAGGAAATGCGACAGAATTGATATCAAGTATAATATCCCAAATTGCAAAAGAAAAAAAGGGAAAACTAGACTCAGAATGTGAATTAGTAAAGAACAAGTAAAAAAAGGAATTGTTTTTTCATACAGGAATAACAGGAACATTGCTTTGGACAAAACATTTTCAGACTGAAAAGGATTGCTGTTACGAATCTTTTGATCAATCTTTAAATATAATGAAGATGATGCAACTTGTACAGAAAGTTCCATTGAAGCAAATGGGAGTTAATTTACATCAATTACACTGATCTGAAATGCAAGGGAAACAAAGGGAAACCTAGACTCAATAGAATGGGATATAGAGAAGAACACATATCCAAAGGAATGGAATTTTCAATAGGGAACAACTTGAAGATTTCGCAACCCAGTCACCCTTTCCAATGTATAGGACTGTTGTTAAGAATCCTTTGGTACAGTTAGAATATAAAGAAGATAATGCATTGTGTACAAAACTTCTATTGAAGGAAATGCGAGAGAATTGATATCAACTATACTATCCCAAACAGCAAAAGAAACAGAGGGAAAACTAGACTCAGAATGTGAAATAGAGAAGAACAAGTAAGAAAACCAATTGTTTTTTGGTACTGGAATAACCGGAACATTCCTTTGGACAAAATCTTTTTCAGACTGAAATGGATTGCTGTTACGAATCCTTTGATCCATCTTTAAATATAAAGAAGATTATGCAACTTGTAAAGAACGTTCCATTGAAGCAAATGGGAGTTAATTTACATCAATTACAATGATCTGAAATGCAAGGGAAACAAAGTGAAACTTAGACTCAATAAAATCGGAAACAGAGAAGAAAAAGTATCCAAAGGAATGGATTTATCAAAAGGGAATAACTCGAAGATTTCTCTACCCATTCACCCTTTCCAGTGTATAGGACTCCTATTAAGAATCCTTTCATACAATTTAAATATAAAGAAGATAATGCATTGTGCACAAAACTTCTATTGAAGGAAATGCGAGATAATTGATATCAAGTATAATATCCCAAATTGCAAAACAAAAAAAGGGAAAACTAGACTCAGAATGTGAATTAGTAAAGAACAAGTAAAAAAAGGAATTGTTTTTTCGTACAGGAATAACAGGAACATTGCTTTGGACAAAACATTTTCAGACTGAAAAGGATTGCTGTTACGAATCCTTTGATCAGTCTTTAAATATAATGAAGATGATGCAACATGTACAGAAAGTTACATTGAAACAAATGGGAGGGAATTTACATCAATTACACTGATCTGAAATGCAAGGGAAAGAAAGGGAAACCTAGACTCAATAAAATGGGAAATAGAGAAGAAAAAGTATCCAAAGGAATGGAATTTTCAATAGGAAACAACTTGAAGATTTCGCAACCCAGTCACCCTTTCCAATGTATAGGACTGTTGTTAAGAATCCTTTGGTACAGTTAGAATATAAGGAAAATAATGCATTGTGTACAAAACTTCTATTGAAGGAAATGCGAGATAATTGATATCAAGTATAATATCCCAAATTGCAAAAGAAAAAAAGGGAAAACTAGACTCAGAATGTAAAGAACAAGTAAAAAAAGGAATTGTTTTTTCATACAGGAATAAAAGGAACAT
This sequence comes from Sminthopsis crassicaudata, assembly GCF_048593235.1. NCBI lineage: Eukaryota > Metazoa > Chordata > Mammalia > Dasyuromorphia > Dasyuridae > Sminthopsis > Sminthopsis crassicaudata. The sequence continues at coordinate 204,813,983 of NC_133619.1, forward strand.
TGCTTTGGACAAAACATTTTCAGAATGAAAAGGATTGCTGTTACGAATCCTTTGATCAATCTTTAAATATAATGAAGATGATGCAACTTGTATAGAAAGTTCCATTGAAGCAAATGGTAAGGAATTTACATCAATTACAATGATCTGAAATGCAAGGGAAACAAAGGGAAACTTAGACTCAATAAAATGGGAAATAGAGAAGAAAAAGTATCCAAAGGAATGGATTCATCAAAAGGGAATAACTGGAAGATTTCTCTACCCATTCACCCTTTCCACTGTATAGGACTCCTATTAAGAATCCTTTCATACAATTTAATTATAAAGAAGATAATGCATTGTGCACAAAACTTCTATTGAAGGAAATGCGACAGAATTGATATCAAGTATAATATCCCAAATTGCAAAAGAAAAAAAGGGAAAACTAGACTCAGAATGTGAATTAGTAAAGAACAAGTAAAAAAAGGAATTGTTTTTTCATACAGGAATAACAGGAACATTGCTTTGGACAAAACATTTTCAGACTGAAAAGGATTGCGGTTACGAATCCTTTGATCAATCTTTAAATATAATGAAGATGATGCAACTTTTACAGAAAGTTCCATTGAAGCAAATGGGAGGGAATTTACATCAATTACAATGATCTGAAATGCAAGGGAAACAAAGGGAAACCTAGACTCAATAGAATGGGATATAGAAAAAAACACATATCCAAAGGAATGGAATTTTCAATAGGAAACAACTTGAAGATTTCGCAACCCAGTCCCCCTTTCCAATGTATAGTACTGTTGTTAAGAATCCGTTGGTACAGTTAGAATATAAGGAAAATAATGCATTGTGTACAAAACTTCTATTGAAGGAAATGCGAGATAATTGATATCAAGTATAATATCCCAAATTGCAAAAGAAAAAAAGGGAAAACTAGACTCAGAATGTGAATTAGTAAAGAACAAGTAAGAAAACCAATTGTTTTTTGGTACTGGAATAACCGGAACATTCCTTTGGACAAAATCTTTTTCAGACTGAAATGCATTGCTGTTACGAATGTTTTGATCCATCTTTAAATATAAAGAAGATTATGCAACTTGTAAAGAAAGTTCCATTGAAGCAAATGGGAGAGAATTTACATCAATTACAATGATCTGAAATGCAAGGGAAACAAAGGGAAACTTAGACTCAATAAAATGGGAAATAGAGAAGGAAAAAGTATCCAAAGGAATGGATTCATCAAAAGGGAATAACTGGAAGATTTCTCTACCCATTCACCCTTACCAGTGTATCGGACTCCTATTAAGAATCCTTTCATACAATTTAAATAAAAAGAAGATAATGCATTGTGCACAAAACTTCTATTGAAGGAAATGCGAGATAATTGATATCAAGTATAATATCCCAAATTGCAAAAGAAAAAAAGGGAAAACTAGACTCAGAATGTGAATTAGTAAAGAACAAGTAAAAAAAGGAATTGTTTTTTCATACAGGAATAACAGGAACATTGCTTTGGACAAAACATTTTCAGACTGAAAAGGATTGCTGTTACGAATCTTTTGATCAATCTTTAAATATAATGAAGATGATTCAACTTGTACAGAAAGTTCCATTGAAGTAAATGGGAGGGAATTTACATCAATTACACTGATCTGAAATGCAAGGGAAACAAAGGGAAACCTAGACTCAATAAAATGGGAAATAGAGAAGAAAAAGTATCCAAAGGAATAGATTCATCAAAAGGGAATAACTGGAAGATTTCTCTACCCATTCACCCTTTCCAGTGTATCGGACTCCTATTAAGAATCCTTTCATACAATTTAAATATAAAGAAGATAATGCATTGTGCACAAAACTTCTATTGAAGGAAATGCGAGATAATTGATATCAAGTATAATATCCCAAATTGCAAAAGAAAAAAAGGGAAAACTAGACTCAGAATGTGAATTAGTAAAGAACAAGTAAAAAAAGGAATTGTTTTTTCATACAGGAATAACAGGAACATTGCTTTGGAGAAAACATTTTCAGACTGAAAAGGATTGCGGTTACGAATCCTTTGATCAATCTTTAAATATAATGAAGATGATGCAACTTGTACAGAAAGTTCCATTGAAGCAAATGGGAGGGAATTTACATCAATTACAATGATCTGAAATGCAAGGGAAACAAAGGGAAACCTAGACTCAATAAAATGGGAAATAGAGAAGAAAAAGTATCCAAAGGAATAGATTCATCAAAAGGGAATAACTGGAAGATTTCTCTACCCATTCACCCTTTCCACTGTATAGGACTCCTATTAAGAATCCTTTCATACAATTTAAATATAAAGAAGATAATGCATTGTGCACAAAACTTCTATTGAAGGAAATGCGACAGAATTGATATCAAGTATAATATCCCAAATTGCAAAAGAAAAAAAGGGAAAACTAGACTCAGAATGTGAATTAGTAAAGAACAAGTAAAAAAAGGAATTGTTTTTTCATACAGGAATAACAGGAACATTGCTTTGGACAAAACATTTTCAGACTGAAAAGGATTGCGGTTACGAATCCTTTGATCAATCTTTAAATATAATGAAGATGATGCAACTTGTACAGAAAGTTCCATTGAAGCAAATGGGAGTTAATTTACATCAATTACACTGATCTGAAATGCAAGGGAAACAAAGGGAAACCTAGACTCAATAGAATGGGATATAGAGAAGAACACATATCCAAAGGAATGGAATTTTCAATAGGAAACAACTTGAAGATTTCGCAACCCAGTCACCCTTTGCAATGTATAGGACTGTTGTTAAGAATCCTTTGGTACAGTTAGAATATAAAGAAGATAATGCATTGTGTACAAAACTTCTATTGAAGGAAATGCGAGAGAATTGATATCAACTATATTATACCAAACAGCAAAAGAAACAGAGGGAAAAATAGACTCAGAATGTGAAATAGAGAAGAACAAGCAAGAAAACCAATTGTTTTTTGGTACTGGAATAACCGGAACATTCCTTTGGACAAAATCTTTTTCAGACTGAAATGGATTGCTGTTACGAATCCTTTGATCCATCTTTAAATATAAAGAAGATTATGCAACTTGTAAAGAACGTTCCATTGAAGCAAATGGGAGAGAATTTACATCAATTACAATGATCTGAAATGCAAGGGAAACAAAGTGAAACTTAGACTCAATAAAATGGGAAACAGAGAAGAAAAAGTATCCAAAGGAATGGATTTATCAAAAGGGAATAACAGGAAGATTTCTCTACCCATTCACCCTTTCCAGTGTATAGGACTCCTATTAAGAATCCTTTCATACAATTTAAATATAAAGAAGATAATGCATTGTGCACAAAACTTCCATCGAAGCAAATGGAGAAAATTGATATCAACTATAATATCCCAAACTGCAAATGAAACAACGGGTAAACTAGACTCAATAGAATGTGAAATAGAGAAAAACAAGTAAGAAAACCAATTGTTTTTTGCTACTGGAATAACCGGAACATTCCTTTGGACAGACAAAACCTTTTTCAGACTGAAAAGGATTGCCGTTACGAATCCTTTGATCAATCTTTAAATATAAAGAAGATGATGCAACTTGTACAGAAAGTTCCATTGGAGCAAATGGGAGAGAATTTACATCAATCACAATGATCTGAAATGCAAGGGAAACAAAGGGAAACCTAGACTCAATACAATGGGAAATAGAGAAGAACAAATATCCAAAATAATGGAATTTTCAATAGGAAATAACTGGAAGATTTCTTTACCCAGTCACCCTTTCCACTGAATAGGACTGTTGTTAAGAACCCTTTCGTACAGTTTGAATATAAGGAAGATAATGAATTGTGTACAAAACTTCTTTTGAAGGAAATCCGAGAGAATTGATATCAACTATAATATCACAAACAGTAAAAGAAGCAAATGGAAAACTAGACTCAGAATGTGAATTAGTAAAGAACAAGTAAGAAAAGGAACTGTTTTTTCATACAGGAATAACAGGAACTGTGCTTTGGACAAAACATTTTCAGACTGAAAAGGATTGCTGTTATGAATCCTTTGATCAATCTTTAAATATAATGAAGATGATGCAACTTGAACAGAAAGTTTCACTGAAGGAAATGGTAGAAAATTTACATCAAGTATAATGATCCCAAATGCAAGAGAAACAAAGGGAAAGCTAGACTCAATAGCATCGGAAATAAAGAAGAACAAGTATCCAAAGGAATGGATTTTTCAATAGGGAATAATTTAAAGATTTCTCAGCCCATTCACCCATTGCACTGTATAGGACTGCTGTTAAGAATCCTTTGGTACGGGGGGCGGAGCCAAGATGGCGGAGAAGAAACACACTACTCAGTGAACGTCCTCACTCCCTCACAACCAATTAGATAAATTAAGTCTCAGAATTAGCTCAGGACTGATAAATACCACAAGGACTGGAAGCACGACTTACCAGCTGAAGAGAATCTGGAGTTTCAACAGGAAAGGTCAGTTCTCAGGGGAGGAATAAGAAAGACCAGCACAGACGGTGGGGTAGGGGCACACTGTGCCCATTGCGCTGGGAGGGGCTCTGGGATCAGAGAAGCCACTGAGGTAAAGGAATCTGGCACAGGCTGTTAGCTCTTCTCTGCTAATTATTTAGCAGTTCAGAAGAGAAAGCCTAAATATTTTAAAACTCAGATTAGATTCCCCCCCCCCCACCCTGGGGGTGACTCAGCAGAGAATCGGCACCAGGGGCTGTGGCCTCAGCTCCCTCCTGAGAATAGTTAAGAGACTGACAAGTGGGTGGATACGGCCCAAGGCAACACACACTGCCTAGCTTAGCTGGAGGGAGTGGAACTCAGCTCCAGGAAGTCCCAGAGAAGCGGAACCTTTGAACTAGGGACCGCGGTTTCTGGCAGACACTTCCAGTTTGAGCGCAGGGGCTTCTCACGTCACCTGCTGCAGACATCCACTCCCCACCCGGACACATAGACTGGGCTTCCTGCTGTCTTCACTATTCTACGCCCTCGAAGCACAGTAGTGCTAATCACCTCTGAGGCACTTCCAGGGAGGGGGTGGGGAACTCTCTCCCAGAGCTCTATCTTAGCTCGGGCGCAGGGGCCGCTGCATCCATCCCGTCTGGGAGGAAGCTGGTAAAGAAGTAAATAATTTCCTACCCCAGGGACAGACCCCAAAAGATTTTTTTTAAGTATGAGCAAAAAAGCTAGAAAAACTATAGATTCCTTCTATACAGAGAAAGAGCGGGTATCCAACCCCGAGGAAGTTAACAGCAAAGATTCAGAAGATAACAACCTAAAGGGGAACGATTCCTGCCCCCCATCACATAACTCTCTCCTAGAAGAAGCTCTTAAAAAATTGAGGGAGATCGAAGATCGAAGAAAAATGGGGAAAGGAAAGAGAAGTTATGATAGAGAATAACAATGTCCTGAAATTGGAGTTGGTAAAAATAAAGAATTCACAGGAGATGCAGGGAAACAAAATTAGTGAATTAGAAAAGGTTAAAAAAACACAGGAAAGTAGGATTTCTGAATTGGAAAAGATAAAAAAGTCTCAAGAAAATAGAATTTCTGAATTGGAAAAAGAAAATAATTCTCAAAAAAAAAAATTAGGGAAATGGAAAAAAATTCAATAGAGCAAAATAACTCATTTAAAAACGAAATTGGGCATTTACAAAAAGAACTAAAAACTGTGAAAGAAGAAAATAACTCCTTAAAAGTCAGGATGGAACAAATAGAAATGAATGATTCACAGAGAACCCAAGAATCAGTCAAACAAAACAAAAAAAATGAGAAGCTGGAGAACAACGTCAAATACTTACTGGGAAAATCTATAGACCTGGAAAATAGATCTAGGAGAGATAATCTGCGGATTATTGGACTTCCCGAAAACTATGACCAAAAAAAGAGCCTAGATTCTATTTTACAGGAAATTATCAAAGAGAACTGTCCAGAGATAATAGAAACAGAAGGGAAAGTAGATGTGGAAAGAATTCATCGAACTCCTTCTGAAATAGACCCTAAAAAAAGAACACCACGGAATATTGTGGCTAAGCTGCAGAATTACCACACAAAGGAGAAAATCCTGCAAGCAGCTAGAAAAAAACAATTTAAATACCAAGGTGCCACAATAAGGGTCACCCAAGATCTGGCTGCCTCCACATTAAAAGATAGAAGGGCCTGGAACCTGATATTCCGAAAGGCAAAAGATCAAGGACTGCAACCAAGAATGAACTACCCAGCTAAGTTTAGCATCTTTTTCCATGGAAGAAGATGGTCATTCAATGAAACAGAGGAATTCTATATGTTTCTAAGAAAAAAACCAGACTTAAACAAAAAATTTGATCTACATCCACAAGACTGAAGAGAAACAGAAAAAGGTACACAGAACCCTTGAGAACTGTAACTCTGTTGTGGGTATATAAAAAATACTCAAGGATAATTTGATTTTACTGATATAAAAGAAAAAAAGGGGGGTGTAGTAAAGGGAAGGAGGTCGGTTCAGAAAAAGGGGAAGGAGTGATAAAAAGAGGGAAACTACATCCCAGGAAGAGACATAGAAAATACACCATATCTGAGGGAACTTAGTGAGGGGGAGAATCATTGTGTGAATCTTACTCTCATCAGAAGAGGCTCAAAGAGTAAATAATTAACATATTTGTTTTTCAGAGAATTTTCTCTCACCTCATTAAAAGGGGGGAGAGGAAAAGGGAAAAGGAAAAGGAGAATAAGTGAAGGGACTTGGAGGGAGGGGGGAGGGATCCAAAAAAAAAAAGAGGGAGGGTTGTGCGGCACAAGGGGGGTCTGTAAATTAAATATCGGGGAGGGGGATCAGGGGGGTCAAGGGAAAAAAGCATAAGCTGGGGATAATACGATGGCAGGAAATACAGAATTAGTAATTTTAACTGTAAATGTAAATGGGATGAACGATCCCATCAAACGGAGACGGATAGTAGATTGGATCAAAAAGCAGAACCCTACAATATGTTGCCTACAGGAAACACACTTAAAGCAGGGAGATACATACAGAGTAAAGGTAAAAGGTTGGAACAGAGCCTACTATGCTTCAGGTAAAACCAAAAAAGCAGGGGTAGCTATCCTTATCTCAGATCAAGCAAAAGCAGAAGTAGATCTTGTTAAAAAAGATAAGGAAGGAAACTATATCCTGCTGAAAGGTAGCATAAATAATGAAGCCATATCAATACTAAACATATATGCACCAAGTGGTATAGCATCTAACTTTCTAAAGGAAAAGTTAAGAGAACTGCAAGAAGAAATAGACAGTAAAACTATAATAGTGGGAGATCTCAACCTTGCACTCTCAGATTTAGACAAATCAAACCACAAAACAAACAAGAAAGAAATTAAAAAAAGTAAATAGAACATTAGAAAAACTAGGTATGATAGACCTTTGGAGAAAACTGAATGTCAATAGGAAGGAATATACTTTCTTCTCAGCAGTTCATGGATCCTATACAAAAATTGACCATATACTAGGACATAAAGATCTCAAAATTAAATGTAGGAAGGCAGAAATAATAAATGCCTTCTTCTCAGATCACAATGCAATAAAAGCTACATTCAGTAAGAAGTTAGGGGTAAATAGACCAAAAAGTAATTGGAAACTGAATAATCTCATCTTAAAGAATGACTGGGTGAAAGAGCAAATTATAGAAACAATTAATAATTTCACCCAAGATAATGATAATGATGAGACATCATATCAAAATCTTTGGGATGCAGCTAAAGCAGTAATAAGGGGAAATTTTATATCTTTAGAGGCTTATTTGAAGAAAATTGAGAAAGAGAAGATTAACGAATTGGGCTTACAACTTAAAAGGCTAGAAAAAGACCAAATTATAAACCCCCAACCAAAAATTAAACTCGAAATACAAAAATTAAAAGGAGAAATCAATAAAATTGAAAGTAAAAAAACTATTGAATTAATAAATAAAACCAAGAGTTGGTTTTATGAAAAAGCCAATAAAATAGATAAACCTTTGGTAAATTTGATCAAAAAAAAGAAAGAGGAAAATCAAATTGATAGTCTTACAAATGAAAAGGGGGATCTTTCCACCAATGAAGAGGAAATTAGAGAAATAATAAGGAGTTACTTTGCCCAACTTTATGCCAATAAATTTGATAACTTAAGTGAAATGGATGACTTCCTCCAAAAATATAGGCTCCCTAGATTAACAGAGGAGGAGATAAATTGCTTAAATAGTCCCATTTCAGAAAAAGAAATAGAACAAGCTATTAATCAACTCCCCAGGAAAAAATCCCCAGGGCCAGATGGATTCACATGTGAATTCTACCAAACATTTAAAGAACAATTAGCCCCAATGTTATATAAATTATTTGAAAAAATAGGGGATGAAGGAGTCCTACCAAATTCCTTTTATGACACAGACATGGTACTGATACCTAAACCTGGTAGATCGAAAACTGAGAAAGAAAATTATAGACCAATCTCCTTAATGAATATTGATGCTAAAATCTTAAATAAGATATTAGCAAAAAGACTTCAGAAAATCATCTCCAAGATAATACACTATGATCAAGTAGGATTTATTCCAGGAATGCAGGGCTGGTTTAATATTAGGAAAACTATTAATATAATTGACCATATTAATAATCAAATTAATAAGAACCATATGATCATCTCAATAGATGCAGAAAAAGCATTTGACAAAATCCAACATCCATTCCTACTAAAAACTCTTGAGAGTATAGGAATAAATGGATTATTCCTTAGAATAATCAGGAGTATATATTTAAGACCGTCAGTAAGCATAATATGCAATAGAAATAAACTGCAACCTTTCCCAGTAAGATCAGGAGTGAAACAAGGTTGCCCACTATCACCATTACTATTCAATATAGTACTAGAAACGCTAGCCTCGGCAATAAGAGCCGAGAAAGAGATTCAAGGAATTAGAGTAGGAAATGAGGAAATTAAACTATCACTTTTTGCAGATGACATGATGGTATACTTAGAGAACCCCAAAGACTCTGCTAAAAAGCTACTAGAAATAATTCAAAATTTCAGCAAAGTGGCAGGATACAAAATAAATCCACATAAATCCTCGGCATTTTTATATATCACTAACAAAATGCAACAGCAAGAGATACAAAGAGAAATTCCATTCCAAACAAATGTTGAGAGTATAAAATATTTGGGAATCCATCTACCAAAGAAAAGTCAGGAATTATATGAGAAAAATTACAAAACACTTGCCACAAAAATAAAGTCAGATTTAAATAATTGGAAAGACATTCAGTGCTCTTGGATAGGACGAGCGAATATAATAAAGATGACAATACTCTCCAAACTAATCTATTTATTTAGTGCTATACCAATCAGACTCCCAAGAAACTATTTTAATGACCTAGAAAAAATAACAACAAAATTCATATGGAAGAATAAAAGGTCAAGAATTGCAAGGGAACTAATGAAAAAAAACTCAGAGGAAGGTGGTCTAAGTGTACCTGATCTAAAGCTATATTATATAGCAGCAGTCACCAAAACCATTTGGTATTGGCTAAGAAATAGACCGGTAGATCAGTGGAACAGATTAGATACAAAGGACAAAAAAGGGTACATCTATAGCAATCTAATCTTTGACAAACCCAAAGATTCCAACATTAGGGATAAAAATTCATTATTCGGAAAAAACTGTTGGGAAAACTGGAAATTAGTATGGCAGAAATTAGATATGGATCCACACTTAACACCATATACCAAGATAAGATCAAAATGGGTCCATGATTTAGGCATAAAGAGGGAGATAATAAATAGATTAGAGGAACAGAGGATAATCTACCTCTCAGACTTGTGGAGGAGGAAGGAATTTATGACCAGAGGAGAACTAGAGATCATTATTGATCACAAAATAGAAGATTTTGATTACATCAAACTAAAAAGTTTCTGTACAAATAATACTAATGCAAACAAGATTAGAAGGGAAGTAACAAATTGGGAAAATATTTTTAAAAACAAAGGTTCTGACAAAGGTCTCATTTCCAAAATATATAGAGAACTGACCATAATTTATAAGAAACCGAACCATTCTCCAATTGATAAATGGTCAAAGGATATGAACAGACAATTCTCAGAGGAAGAAATTGAAACTATATCCACTCACATGAAAGAGTGTTCCAAATCACTACTGATCAGAGAAATGCAAATTAAGACCACTCTGAGATACCACTACACACCTGTCAGATTGGCTAAGATGACAGGAACAAATAATGACAAATGTTGGAGGGGATGTGGGGAAATTGGGACACTGATACATTGCTGGTGGAGTTGTGAAAGAATCCAGCCATTCTGGAGAGCAATCTGGAATTATGCCCAAAAAGTTATCAAACTGTGCATACCCTTTGACCCAGCAGCGCTACTACTGGGATTATATCCCAAAGAAATACTAAAGAGCGGAAAGAGACATATATGTGCCAAAATGTTTGTGGCAGCTCTTTTTGTTGTAGCTATGGTTGGGTAAATTGTGGTATATGAAAGTTATGGAATATTATTGCTCAGTAAGAAATGACCAGCAGGAGGAATACAGAGAGGGTTGGAGAGACTTAAATCAACTGATGCTGAGTGAAATGAGCAGAACCAGAAGATCACTGTATACTTCAACAACGATACTGTATGAGGATGTATTCTGATGGAAGTGGAAATCTTCAACATAAAGAAGATCCAACTCACTTCCAGTTGATCAATGATGGACAGAGGTAGATACACCCAGAGAAGAAACACTGGGAGGGGAATGTAAATTGTTAGCACTAATATCTGTCTGCCAGGTTGCATATACCTTCGGATTCTAATGTTTATTGTGCAACAAGAAAATGATATTCACACACATGTATTGTACTTAGACTATATTGTAACACATGTAAAATGTATGGTATTGCCTGTCGTCGGGGGGAGGGAATAAGGGAGGGGGGGTAATTTGGAAAAATGAATACAAGGGATAATATTATAAAATATATATATATATATATATATAATAAAAAAAATTAAAAAAAAAAATAAATACATATAATGAAGATGATTCAACTTGTACAGAAAGTTCCATTGAAGAAAATGGGAGGGAATTTACATCAATTACACTGATCTGAAATGCAAGGGAAACAAAGGGAAACCTAGACTCAATAAAATGGGAAATAGAGAAGAACACAGTATCCAAAGGAATGGAATTTTCAATAGGAAACAACTTGAAGATTTCGCAACCCAGTCCCCCTTTCCAATGTATAGGACTGTTGTTAAGAATCCTTTGGTACAGTTAGAATATAAGGAAAATAATGCATTGTGTACAAAACTTCTATTGAAGGAAATGCGAGATAATTGATATCAAGTATAATATCCCAAATTGCAAAAGAAAAAAAGGGAAAACTAGACTCAGAATGTGAATTAGTAGAAGAACAAGTAAGAAAACCAATTGTTTTTTGGTACTGGAATAACCGGAACATTCCTTTGGACAAAATCTTTTTCAGACTGAAATGGATTGCTGTTACGAATGTTTTGATCCATCTTTAAATATAAAGAAGATTATGCAACTTGTAAAGAAAGTTCCATTGAAGCAAATGGGAGAGAATTTACATCAATTACAATTATCTGAAATGCAAGGGAAACAAAGGGAAACTTAGACTCAATAAAATGGGAAATAGAGAAGAAAAAGTATCCAAAGGAATGGATTCATCAAAAGGGAATAACTGGAAGATTTCTCTACCCATTCACCCTTTCCACTGTATAGGACTCCTATTAAGAATCCTTTCATACAATTTAATTATAAAGAAGATAATGCATTGTGCACAAAACTTCTATTGAAGGAAATGCGACAGAATTGATATCAAGTATAATATCCCAAATTGCAAAAGAAAAAAAGGGAAAACTAGACTCAGAATGTGAATTAGTAAAGAACAAGTAAAAAAAGGAATTGTTTTTTCATACAAGAATAACAGGAACATTGCTTTGGACAAAACATTTTCAGACTGAAAAGGATTGCGGTTACGAATCCTTTGATCAATCTTTAAATATAATGAAGATGATGCAACTTGTACAGAAAGTTCCATTGAAGCAAATGGGAGGGAATTTACATCAATTACAATGATCTGAAACGCAAGGGAAACAAAGTGAAACTTAGACTCAATAAAATGGGAAATCGAGAAGAAAAAGTATCCAAAGGAATGGATTCATCAAAAGGGAATAACTGTAAGATTTCTCTACCCATTCACCCTTTCCACTGTATAGGACTCCTATTAAGAATCCTTTCATACAATTTAAATATAAAGAAGATAATGCATTGTGCACAAAATTTCTATTGAAGGAAATGCGACAGAATTGATATCAAGTATAATATCCCAAATTGCAAAAGAAAAAAAGGGAAAACTAGACTGAGAATGTGAATTAGTAAAGAACAAGTAAAAAAAGGAATTGTTTTTTCATACAGGAATAACAGGAACATTGCTTTGGACAAAACATTTTCAGACTGAAAAGGATTGCTGTTACGAATCTTTTGATCAATCTTTAAATATAATGAAGATGATGCAACTTGTACAGAAAGTTCCATTGAAGCAAATGGGAGTTAATTTACATCAATTACACTGATCTGAAATGCAAGGGAAACAAAGGGAAACCTAGACTCAATAGAATGGGATATAGAGAAGAACACATATCCAAAGGAATGGAATTTTCAATAGGAAACAACTTGAAGATTTCGCAACCCAGTCACCCTTTCCAATGTATAGGACTGTTGTTAAGAATCCTTTGGTACAGTTAGAATATAAAGAAGATAATGCATTGTGTACAAAACTTCTATTGAAGGAAATGCGAGAGAATTGATATCAACTATACTATCCCAAACAGCAAAAGAAACAGAGGGAAAAATAGACTCAGAATGTGAAATAGAGAAGAACAAGTAAGAAAACCAATTGTTTTTTGGTACTGGAATAACCGGAACATTCCTTTGGACAAAATCTTTTTCAGACTAAAATGGATTGCTGTTACGAATCCTTTGATCCCTCTTTAAATATAAAGAAGATTATGCAACTTGTAAAGAACGTTCCATTGAAGCAAATGGGAGAGAATTTACATCAATTACAATGATCTGAAATGCAAGGGAAACAAAGTGAAACTTAGACTCAATAAAATGGGAAACAGAGAAGAAAAAGTATCCAAAGGAATGGATTTATCAAAAGGGAATAACAGGAAGATTTCTCTACCCATTCACCCTTTCCAGTGTATAGGACTCCTATTAAGAATCCTTTCATAAAATTTAAATATAAAGAAGATAATGCATTGTGCACAAAACTTCTATTGAAGGAAATGCGAGATAATTGATATCAAGTATAATGTCCCAAATTGCAAAACAAAAAAAGGGAAAACTAGACTCAGAATGTGAATTAGTAAAGAACAAGTAAAAAAAGGAATTGTTTTTTCATACAGGAATAACAGGAACATTGCTTTGGACAAAACATTTTCAGACTGAAAAGGATTGCTGTTACGAATCCTTTGATCAATCTTTAAATATAATGAAGATGATGCAACTTGTACAGAAAGTTCCATTGAAGCAAATGGGAGGGAATTTACATCAATTACAATGATCTGAAATGCAAGGGAAACAAAGTGAAACTTAGACTCAATAAAATGGGAAATAGAGAAGAAAAAGTATCCAAAGGAATGGATTCATCAAAAGGGAATAACTGGAAGATTTCTCTACCCATTCACCCTTTCCACTGTATAGGACTCCTATTAAGAATCCTTTCATACAATTTAAATATAAAGAAGATAATGCATTGTGCACAAAACTTCTATTGAAGGAAATGCGACAGAATTGATATCAAGTATAATATCCCAAATTGCAAAAGAAAAAAAGGGAAAACTAGACTCAGAATGTGAATTAGTAAAGAACAAGTAAAAAAAGGAATTGTTTTTTCATACAGGAATAACAGGAACATTGCTTTGGACAAAACATTTTCAGACTGAAAAGGATTGCTGTTACGAATCTTTTGATCAATCTTTAAATATAATGAAGATGATGCAACTTGTACAGAAAGTTCCATTGAAGCAAATGGGAGTTAATTTACATCAATTACACTGATCTGAAATGCAAGGGAAACAAAGGGAAACCTAGACTCAATAGAATGGGATATAGAGAAGAACACATATCCAAAAGATTGGAATTTTCAATAGGGAACAACTTGAAGATTTCGCAACCCAGTCACCCTTTCCAATGTATAGGACTGTTGTTAAGAATCCTTTGGTACAGTTAGAATATAAAGAAGATAATGCATTGTGTACAAAACTTCTATTGAAGGAAATGCGAGAGAATTGATATCAACTATACTATCCCAAACAGCAAAAGAAACAGAGGGAAAACTAGACTCAGAATGTGAAATAGAGAAGAACAAGTAAGAAAACCAATTGTTTTTTGGTACTGGAATAACCGGAACATTCCTTTGGACAAAATCTTTTTCAGACTGAAATGGATTGCTGTTACGAATCCTTTGATCCATCTTTAAATATAAAGAAGATTATGCAACTTGTAAAGAACGTTCCATTGAAGCAAATGGGAGTTAATTTACATCAATTACAATGATCTGAAATGCAAGGGAAACAAAGTGAAACTTAGACTCAATAAAATCGGAAACAGAGAAGAAAAAGTATCCAAAGGAATGGATTTATCAAAAGGGAATAACTCGAAGATTTCTCTACCCATTCACCCTTTCCAGTGTATAGGACTCCTATTAAGAATCCTTTCATACAATTTAAATATAAAGAAGATAATGCATTGTGCACAAAACTTCTATTGAAGGAAATGCGAGATAATTGATATCAAGTATAATATCCCAAATTGCAAAACAAAAAAAGGGAAAACTAGACTCAGAATGTGAATTAGTAAAGAACAAGTAAAAAAAGGAATTGTTTTTTCGTACAGGAATAACAGGAACATTGCTTTGGACAAAACATTTTCAGACTGAAAAGGATTGCTGTTACGAATCCTTTGATCAGTCTTTAAATATAATGAAGATGATGCAACATGTACAGAAAGTTACATTGAAACAAATGGGAGGGAATTTACATCAATTACACTGATCTGAAATGCAAGGGAAAGAAAGGGAAACCTAGACTCAATAAAATGGGAAATAGAGAAGAAAAAGTATCCAAAGGAATGGAATTTTCAATAGGAAACAACTTGAAGATTTCGCAACCCAGTCACCCTTTCCAATGTATAGGACTGTTGTTAAGAATCCTTTGGTACAGTTAGAATATAAGGAAAATAATGCATTGTGTACAAAACTTCTATTGAAGGAAATGCGAGATAATTGATATCAAGTATAATATCCCAAATTGCAAAAGAAAAAAAGGGAAAACTAGACTCAGAATGTAAAGAACAAGTAAAAAAAGGAATTGTTTTTTCATACAGGAATAAAAGGAACATTGCTTTGGACAAAACATTTTCAGAATGAAAAGGATTGCTGTTACGAATCCTTTGATCAATCTTTAAATATAATGAAGATGATGCAACTTGTATAGAAAGTTCCATTGAAGCAAATGGTAAGGAATTTACATCAATTACAATGATCTGAAATGCAAGGGAAACAAAGTGAAACTTAGACTCAATAAAATGGGAAACAGAGAAGAAAAAGTATCCAAAGGAATGGATTCATCAAAAGGGAATAACTGGAAGATTTCTCTACCCATTCACCCTTTCCAGTGTATAGGACTCCTATTAAGAATCCTTTCATACAATTTAAATATAAAGAAGATAATGCATTGTGCACAAAACTTCTATTGAAGGAAATGCGAGATAATTGATATCAAGTATAATATCCCAAATTGCAAAACAAAAAAAGGGAAAACTAGACTCAGAATGTGAATTAGTAAAGAACCAGTAAAAAAAGGAATTGTTTTTTCATACAGGAATAACAGGAACATTGCTTTGGACAAAACATTTTCAGACTGAAAAGGATTGCTGTTATAAATCCTTTGATCAATATTTAAATATAATGAAGATGATGCAAGATGTACAGAAAGTTACATTGAAGCAAATGGGAGGGAATTTACATCAATTACACTGATCTGAAATGCAAGGGAAACAAAGGGAAACCTAGAGTCAATAAAATGGGAAATAGAGAAGAAAAAGTATCCAAAGGAATGGATTCATCAAAAGGGAATAACTGGAAGATTTCTCTACCCATTCACCCTTTCCACTGAATAGGACTCCTATTAAGAATCCTTTCATACAATTTAAATATAAAGAAGATAATGCATTGTGCACAAAACTTCTATTGAAGGAAATGCGAGATAATTGATATCAAGTATAATATCCCAAATTGCAAAACAAAAAAAGGGAAAACTAGACTCAGAATGTGAATTAGTAAAGAACAAGTAAAAAAAGGAATTGTTTTTTCATACAGAAATAATAGGAACATTGCTTTGGACAAAACATTTTCAGACTGAAAAGGATTGCTGTTACGAATCCTTTGATCAATCTTTAAATATAATGAAGATGATGCAACATGTACAGAAAGTTACATTGAAGCAAATGGGAGGGGATTTACATCAATTACACTGATCTGAAATGCAAGGGAAACAAAGGGAAACCTAGACTCAATAAAATGGGAAATAGAGAAGAAAAAGTATCCAAAGGAATGGAATTTTCAATAGGAAACAACTTGAAGATTTCGCAACCCAGTCACCCTTTCCACTGTTAAGGACTCCTATTAAGAATCCTTTCGTACAATTTAAATATGAAGAAGATAATGCATTGTGCACAAAACTTCTATTGAAGGAAATGCGAGATAATTGATATCAAATATAATATCCCAAATTGCAAAAGAAAAAAAGGGAAAACTAGACTCAGAATGTGAATTAGTAAAGAACAAGTAAAAAAAGGAATTGTTTTTTCATACAGGAATAACAGGAACATTGCTTTGGACAAAACATTTTCAGACTGAAAAGGATTGCTGTTACGAATCTTTTGATCAATCTTTAAATATAATGAAGATGATGCAACTTGTACAGAAAGTTCCATTGAAGCAAATGGGAGTTAATTTACATCAATTACAATGATCTGAAATTCAAGGGAAACAAAGGGAAACCTAGACTCAATAGAATGGGAAATAGAAAAGAACACCTATTCAAAGGAATGGAATTTTCAATAGGAAACAACTTGAAGATTTCGCAACCCAGTCACCCTATCCAATGTATAGGACTGTTTTTAAGAATCCTTTGGTACAGTTAGAATATAAGGAAGATAATGCATTATGTACAAAACTTCTATTGAAGGAAATTCTAGAGAATTGATATCAACTATACTATCCCAAACAGTAAAAGAAACAAAGGGAAAACTAGACTCAGAATGTGAAATAGAGAAGAACAAGTAAGAAAACCAATTGTTTTTTGGTACTGGAATAACAGGAACATTGCTTTGGACAAAACATTTTCAGACTGAAAAGGATTGCTGTTACGAATCTTTTGATCAATCTTTAAATATAATGAAGATGATGGAACTTGTAGAGAAAGTTCCATTGAAGCAAATGGGAGGGAATTTACATCAATTACAATGATCTGAAATGCAAGGGAAACAAAGGGAAACCTAGACTCAATAGAATAGGAAATAGAGAAGAACACCTATCCAAAGGAATGGAATTTTCAATAGGAAACAACTTGAAGATTTCGCAACCCAGTCACCCTTTCCAATGTATAGGACTGTTGTTAAGAATCCTTTGGTACAGTTAGAATATAAGGAAGATAATGCATTGTGTACAAAACTTCTATTGAAGGAAATGCGAGAGAATTGATATCAAGTATAATATCCCAAATTGCAAAAGAAAAAAAGGGAAAACTAGACTCAGAATGTGAATTAGTAAAGAACAAGTAAAAAAAGGAATTGTTTTTTCATACAAGAATAACAGGAATATTGCTTTGGACAAAACATTTTCAGACTGAAAAGGATTGATGTTACGAATCCTTTGATCAATCTTTAAATATAATGAAGATGATGCAACTTGTACAGAAAGTTCCATTGAAGCAAATGGGAGGGAATTTACATCAATTACAATGATCTGAAATGCAAGGGAAACAAAGTGAAACTTAGACTCAATAAAATGGGAAATAGAGAAGAAAAAGTATCCAAAGGAATGGATTCATCAAAAGGGAATAACTGAAAGATTTCTCTACCCATTCACCCTTTCCACTGTATAGGACTCCTATTAAGAATCCTTTCATACAATTTAAATATAAAGAAGATAATGCATTGTGCACAAAACTTCTATTGAAGGAAATGCGACAGAATTGATATCAAGTATAATATCCCAAATTGCAAAAGAAAAAAAGGGAAAACTAGACTCAGAATGTGAATTAGTAAAGAACAAGTAAAAAAAGGAATTGTTTTTTCATACAGGAATAACAGGAACATTGCTTTGGACAAAACATTTTCAGACTGAAAAGGATTGCTGTTACGAATCTTTTGATCAATCTTTAAATATAATGAAGATGATGCAACTTGTACAGAAAGTTCCATTGAAGCAAATGGGAGTTAATTTACATCAATTACACTGATCTGAAATGCAAGGGAAACAAAGGGAAACCTAGACTCAATAGAATGGGATATAGAGAAGAACACATATCCAAAGGAATGGAATTTTCAATAGGGAACAACTTGAAGATTTCGCAACCCAGTCACCCTTTCCAATGTATAGGACTGTTGTTAAGAATCCTTTGGTACAGTTAGAATATAAAGAAGATAATGCATTGTGTACAAAACTTCTATTGAAGGAAATGCGAGAGAATTGATATCAACTATACTATCCCAAACAGCAAAAGAAACAGAGGGAAAACTAGACTCAGAATGTGAAATAGAGAAGAACAAGTAAGAAAACCAATTGTTTTTTGGTACTGGAATAACCGGAACATTCCTTTGGACAAAATCTTTTTCAGACTGAAATGGATTGCTTTTACGAATGTTTTGATCCATCTTTAAATATAAAGAAGATTATGCAACTTGTAAAGAAATTTCCATTGAAGCAAATGGGAGAGAATTTACATCAATTACAATGATCTGAAATGCAAGGGAAACAAAGTGAAACTTAGACTCAATAAAATGGGAAACAGAGAAGAAAAAGTATCCAAAGGAATGGATTTATCAAAAGGGAATAACAGGAAGATTTCTCTACCCATTCACCCTTTCCAGTGTATAGGACTCCTATTAAGAATACTTTCATACAATTTAAATATAAAGAAGATAATGCATTGTGCACAAAACTTCTATTGAAGGAAATGCGAGATAATTGATATCAAGTATAATGTCCCAAATTGCAAAACAAAAAAAGGGAAAACTAGACTCAGAATGTGAATTAGTAAAGAACAAGTAAAAAAAGGAATTGTTTTTTCATACAGGAATAACAGGAACATTGCTTTGGACAAAACATTTTCAGACTGAAAAGGATTGCTGTTACGAATCCTTTGATCAATCTTTAAATATAATGAAGATGATGCAACTTGTACAGAAAGTTCCATTGAAGCAAATGGGAGGGAATTTACATCAATTACAATGATCTGAAATGCAAGGGAAACAAAGTGAAACTTAGACTCAATAAAATGGGAAATAGAGAAGAAAAAGTATCCAAAGGAATGGATTCATCAAAAGGGAATAACTGAAAGATTTCTCTACCCATTCACCCTTTCCACTGTATAGGACTCCTATTAAGAATCCTTTCATACAATTTAAATATAAAGAAGATAATGCATTGTGCACAAAACTTCTATTGAAGGAAATGCGACAGAATTGATATCAAGTATAATATCCCAAATTGCAAAAGAAAAAAAGGGAAAACTAGACTCAGAATGTGAATTAGTAAAGAACAAGTAAAAAAAGGAATTGTTTTTTCATACAGGAATAACAGGAACATTGCTTTGGACAAAACATTTTCAGACTGAAAAGGTTTGCTGTTACGAATCTTTTGATCAATCTTTAAATATAATGAAGATGATGCAACTTGTACAGAAAGTTCCATTGAAGCAAACGGGAGTTAATTTACATCAATTACACTGATCTGAAATGCAAGGGAAACAAAGGGAAACCTAGACTCAATAGAATGGGATATAGAGAAGAACACATATCCAAAGGAATGGAATTTTCAATGGGAAACACCTTGAAGATTTCGCAACCTAGTCACCCTTTCCAATGTATAGGACTGCTGTTAAGAATCCTTTGGTACAGTTAGAATATAAGGAAGATAATGCATTGTGTACAAAACTTCTATTGAAGGAAATGCGAGAGAATTGATATCAACTATACTATCACAAACAGCAAAAGAAACATAGGGAAATCTAGACTCAGAATGTGAAATAGAGAAGAACAAGTAAGAAAACCAATTGTTTTTTGGTACTGGAATAACCGGAACATTCCTTTGGACAAAATCTTTTTCCGACTGAAATGGATTGCTGTTACGAATCCTTTGATCCATCTTTAAATATAAAGAAGATTATGCAACTTGTAAAGAACGTTCCATTGAAGCAAATGGGAGTTAATTTACATCAATTACAATGATCTGAAATGCAAGGGAAACAAAGTGAAACTTAGACTCAATAAAATGGGAAACAGAGAAGAAAAAGTATCCAAAGGAATGTATTTATCAAAAGGGAATAACTCGAAGATTTCTCTACCCATTCACCCTTTCCAGTGTATAGGACTCCTATTAAGAATCCTTTCATACAATTTAAATATAAAGAAGATAATGCATTGTGCACAAAACTTCTATTGAAGGAAATGCGAGATAATTGATATCAATTATAATATCCCAAATTGCAAAACAAAAAAAGGGAAAACTAGACTCAGAATGTGAATTAGTAAAGAACAAGTAAAAAAAGGAATTGTTTTTTCGTACAGGAATAACAGGAACATTGCTTTGGACAAAATATTTTCAGACTGAAAAGGATTGCTGTTACGAATCCTTTGATCAATCTTTAAATATAATGAAGATGATGCAACATGTACAGAAAGTTACATTGAAACAAATGGGAGGGAATTTACATCAATTACACTGATCTGAAATGCAAGGGAAAGAAAGGGAAACCTAGACTCAATAAAATGGGAAATAGAGAAGAAAAAGTATCCAAAGGAATGGAATTTTCAATAGGAAACAACTTGAAGATTTCGCAACCCAGTCACCCTTTCCAATGTATAGGACTGTTGTTAAGAATCCTTTGGTACAGTTAGAATATAAGGAAAATAATGCATTGTGTACAAAACTTCTATTGAAGGAAATGCGAGATAATTGATATCAAGTATAATATCCCAAATTGCAAAAGAAAAAAAGGGAAAACTAGACTCAGAATGTAAAGAACAAGTAAAAAAAGGAATTGTTTTTTCATACAGGAATAAAAGGAACATTGCTTTGGACAAAACATTTTCAGAATGAAAAGGATTGCTGTTACGAATCCTTTGATCAATCTTTAAATATAATGAAGATGATGCAACTTGTATAGAAAGTTCCATTGAAGCAAATGGTAAGGAATTTACATCAATTACAATGATATGAAATGCAAGGGAAACAAAGTGAAACTTAGACTCAATAAAATGGGAAACAGAGAAGAAAAAGTATCCAAAGGAATGGATTCATCAAAAGGGAATAACTGGAAGATTTCTCTACCCATTCACCCTTTCCAGTGTATAGGACTCCTATTAAGAATCCTTTCATACAATTTAAATATAAAGAAGATAATGCATTGTGCACAAAACTTCTATTGAAGGAAATGCGAGATAATTGATATCAAGTATAATATCCCAAATTGCAAAACAAAAAAAGGGAAAACTAGACTCAGAATGTGAATTAGTAAAGAACCAGTAAAAAAAGGAATTGTTTTTTCATACAGGAATAACAGGAACATTGCTTTGGACAAAACATTTTCAGACTGAAAAGGATTGCTGTTATAAATCCTTTGATCAATCTTTAAATATAATGAAGATGATGCAAGATGTACAGAAAGTTACATTGAAGCAAATGGGAGGGAATTTACATCAATTACACTGATCTGAAATGCAAGGGAAACAAAGGGAAACCTAGACTCAATAAAATGGGAAATAGAGAAGAAAAAGTATCCAAAGGAATGGATTCATCAAAAGGGAATAACTGGAAGATTTCTCTACCCATTCACCCTTTCCACTGTATAGGACTCCTATTAAGAATCCTTTCATACAATTTAAATATAAAGAAGATAATGCATTGTGCACAAAACTTCTATTGAAGGAAATGCGAGATAATTGATATCAAGTATAATATCCCAAATTGCAAAACAAAAAAAGGGAAAACTAGACTCAGAATGTGAATTAGTAAAGAACAAGTAAAAAAAGGAATTGTTTTTTCATACAGAAATAATAGGAACATTGCTTTGGACAAAACATTTTCAGACTGAAAAGGATTGCTGTTACGAATCCTTTGATCAATCTTTAAATATAATGAAGATGATGCAACATGTACAGAAAGTTACATTGAAGCAAATGGGAGGGGATTTACATCAATTACACTGATCTGAAATGCAAGGGAAACAAAGGGAAACCTAGACTCAATAAAATGGGAAATAGAGAAGAAAAAGTATCCAAAGGAATGGAATTTTCAATAGGAAACAACTTGAAGATTTCGCAACCCAGTCACCCTTTCCACTGTTAAGGACTCCTATTAAGAATCCTTTCGTACAATTTAAATATGAAGAAGATAATGCATTGTGCACAAAACTTCTATTGAAGGAAATGCGAGATAATTGATATCAAATATAATATCCCAAATTGCAAAAGAAAAAAAGGGAAAACTAGACTCAGAATGTGAATTAGTAAAGAACAAGTAAAAAAAGGAATTGTTTTTTCATACAGGAATAACAGGAACATTGCTTTGGACAAAACATTTTCAGACTGAAAAGGATTGCTGTTACGAATCTTTTGATCAATCTTTAAATATAATGAAGATGATGCAACTTGTACAGAAAGTTCCATTGAAGCAAATGGGAGTTAATTTACATCAATTACAATGATCTGAAATTCAAGGGAAATAAAGGGAAACCTAGACTCAATAGAATGGGAAATAGAAAAGAACACCTATTCAAAGGAATGGAATTTTCAATAGGAAACAACTTGAAGATTTCGCAACCAAGTCACCCTATCCAATGTATAGGACTGTTTTTAAGAATCCTTTGGTACAGTTAGAATATAAGGAAGATAATGCATTATGTACAAAACTTCTATTGAAGGAAATTCTAGAGAATTGATATCAACTATACTATCCCAAACAGTAAAAGAAACAAAGGGAAAACTAGACTCAGAATGTGAAATAGAGAAGAACAAGTAAGAAAACCAATTGTTTTTTGGTACTGGAATAACAGGAACATTGCTTTGGACAAAACATTTTCAGACTGAAAAGGATTGCTGTTACGAATCTTTTGATCAATCTTTAAATATAATGAAGATGATGGAACTTGTAGAGAAAGTTCCATTGAAGCAAATGGGAGGGAATTTACATCAATTACAATGATCTGAAATGCAAGGGAAACAAAGGGAAACCTAGACTCAATAGAATAGGAAATAGAGAAGAACACCTATCCAAAGGAATGGAATTTTCAATAGGAAACAACTTGAAGATTTCGCAACCCAGTCACCCTTTCCAATGTATAGGACTGTTGTTAAGAATCCTTTGGTACAGTTAGAATATAAGGAAGATAATGCATTGTGTACAAAACTTCTATTGAAGGAAATGCGAGAGAATTGATATCAAGTATAATATCCCAAATTGCAAAAGAAAAAAAGGGAAAACTAGACTCAGAATGTGAATTAGTAAAGAACAAGTAAAAAAAGGAATTGTTTTTTCATACAAGAATAACAGGAATATTGCTTTGGACAAAACATTTTCGGACTGAAAAGGATTGATGTTACGAATCCTTTGATCAATCTTTAAATATAATGAAGATGATGCAACTTTTACAGAAAGTTCCATTGAAGCAAATGGGAGGGAATTTACATCAATTACAATGATCTGAAATGCAAGGGAAACAAAGGGAAACCTAGACTCAATAGAATGGGATATAGAGAAAAACACATATCCAAAGGAATGGAATTTTCAATAGGAAACAACTTGAAGATTTCGCAACCCAGTCCCCCTTTCCAATGTATAGGACTGTTGTTAAGAATCCTTTGGTACAGTTAGAATATAAGGAAAATAATGCATTGTGTACAAAACTTCTATTGAAGGAAATGCGAGATAATTGATATCAAGTATAATATCCCAAATTGCAAAAGAAAAAAAGGGAAAACTAGACTCAGAATGTGAATTAGTAAAGAACAAGTAAGAAAACCAATTGTTTTTTGGTACTGGAATAACCGGAACATTACTTTGGACAAAATCTTTTTCAGACTGAAATGGATTGCTGTTACGAATGTTTTGATCCATCTTTAAATATAAAGAAGATTATGCAACTTGTAAAGAAAGTTCCATTGAAGCAAATGGGAGAGAATTTACATCAATTACAATGATCTGAAATGCAAAGGAAACAAAGGGAAACTTAGACTCAATAAAATGGGAAATAGAGAAGAAAAAGTATCCAAAGGAATGGATTCATCAAAAGGGAATAACTGGAAGATTTCTCTACCCATTCACCCTTTCCACTGTATAGGACTCCTATTAAGAATCCTTTCATACAATTTAAATATAAAGAAGATAATGCATTGTGCACAAAACTTCTATTGAAGGAAATGCGAGATAATTGATATCAAGTATAATATCCCAAATTGCAAAAGAAAAAAAGAGAAAACTAGACTCAGAACGTGAATTAGTAAAGAACAAGTAAAAAAAGGAATTGTTTTTTCATACAGGAATAACAGGAACATTGCTTTGGACAAAACATTTTCAGACTGAAAAGGATTGCTGTTACGAATCTTTTGATCAATATTTAAATATAATGAAGATGATGCAACTTGTACAGAAAGTTCCATTGAAGCAAATGGGAGTTAATTTACATCAATTACAATGATCTGAAATGCAAGGGAAACAAAGGGAAACCTAGACTCAATAGAATGGGAAATAGAGAGGAACACCTATTCAAAGGAATGGAATTTTCAATAGGAAACAACTTGAAGATTTTGCAACCCAGTCACCCTTTCCAATGTATAGGACTGTTGTTAAGAATCCTTTGGTACAGTTAGAATATAAGGAAGATAATGCATTGTGTACAAAACTTCTATTGAAGGAAATGCGAGAGAATTGATATCAACTATACTATCCCAAACAGCCAAAGAAACAAAGGGAAAACTAGACTCAGAATGTGAAATAGAGAAGAACAAGTAAGAAAACCAATTGTTTTTTGGTACTGGAATAACCGGAACATTCCTTTGGACAAAATCTTTTTCAGACTGAAATGGATTGCTGTTACGAATGTTTTGATCCATCTTTAAATATAAAGAAGATTATGCAACTTGTAAAGAAATTTCCATTGAAGCAAATGGGAGAGAATTTATATCAATTACAATGATCTGAAATGCAAGGGAAACAAAGTGAAACTTAGACTCAATAAAATGGGAAACAGAGAAGAAAAAGTATCCAAAGGAATGGATTTATCAAAAGGGAATAACTCGAAGATTTCTCTACCCATTCACCCTTTCCACTGTATAGGACTCCTATTAAGAATCCTTTCATACAATTTAAATATAAAGAAGATAATGCATTGTGCACAAAACTTCTATTGAAGGAAATGCGAGATAATTGATATCAAGTATAATATCCCAAATTGCAAAAGAAAAAAAGGGAAAACTAGACTCAGAATGTGAATTAGTAAAGAACCAGTAAAAAAAGGAATTGTTTTTTCATACAGGAATAACAGGAACATTGCTTTGGACAAAACATTTTCAGACTGAAAAGGATTGCTGTTATAAATCCTTTGATCAATATTTAAATATAATGAAGATGATGCAAGATGTACAGAAAGTTACATTGAAGCAAATGGGAGGGAATTTACATCAATTACACTGATCTGAAATGCAAGGGAAACAAAGGGAAACCTAGAGTCAATAAAATGGGAAATAGAGAAGAAAAAGTATCCAAAGGAATGGATTCATCAAAAGGGAATAACTGGAAGATTTCTCTACCCATTCACCCTTTCCACTGAATAGGACTCCTATTAAGAATCCTTTCATACAATTTAAATATAAAGAAGATAATGCATTGTGCACAAAACTTCTATTGAAGGAAATGCGAGATAATTGATATCAAGTATAATATCCCAAATTGCAAAACAAAAAAAGGGAAAACTAGACTCAGAATGTGAATTAGTAAAGAACAAGTAAAAAAAGGAATTGTTTTTTCATACAGAAATAATAGGAACATTGCTTTGGACAAAACATTTTCAGACTGAAAAGGATTGCTGTTACGAATCCTTTGATCAATCTTTAAATATAATGAAGATGATGCAACATGTACAGAAAGTTACATTGAAGCAAATGGGAGGGGATTTACATCAATTACACTGATCTGAAATGCAAGGGAAACAAAGGGAAACCTAGACTCAATAAAATGGGAAATAGAGAAGAAAAAGTATCCAAAGGAATGGAATTTTCAATAGGAAACAACTTGAAGATTTCGCAACCCAGTCACCCTTTCCACTGTTAAGGACTCCTATTAAGAATCCTTTCGTACAATTTAAATATGAAGAAGATAATGCATTGTGCACAAAACTTCTATTGAAGGAAATGCGAGATAATTGATATCAAATATAATATCCCAAATTGCAAAAGAAAAAAAGGGAAAACTAGACTCAGAATGTGAATTAGTAAAGAACAAGTAAAAAAAGGAATTGTTTTTTCATACAGGAATAACAGGAACATTGCTTTGGACAAAACATTTTCAGACTGAAAAGGATTGCTGTTACGAATCTTTTGATCAATCTTTAAATATAATGAAGATGATGCAACTTGTACAGAAAGTTCCATTGAAGCAAATGGGAGTTAATTTACATCAATTACAATGATCTGAAATTCAAGGGAAACAAAGGGAAACCTAGACTCAATAGAATGGGAAATAGAAAAGAACACCTATTCAAAGGAATGGAATTTTCAATAGGAAACAACTTGAAGATTTCGCAACCCAGTCACCCTATCCAATGTATAGGACTGTTTTTAAGAATCCTTTGGTACAGTTAGAATATAAGGAAGATAATGCATTATGTACAAAACTTCTATTGAAGGAAATTCTAGAGAATTGATATCAACTATACTATCCCAAACAGTAAAAGAAACAAAGGGAAAACTAGACTCAGAATGTGAAATAGAGAAGAACAAGTAAGAAAACCAATTGTTTTTTGGTACTGGAATAACAGGAACATTGCTTTGGACAAAACATTTTCAGACTGAAAAGGATTGCTGTTACGAATCTTTTGATCAATCTTTAAATATAATGAAGATGATGGAACTTGTAGAGAAAGTTCCATTGAAGCAAATGGGAGGGAATTTACATCAATTACAATGATCTGAAATGCAAGGGAAACAAAGGGAAACCTAGACTCAATAGAATAGGAAATAGAGAAGAACACCTATCCAAAGGAATGGAATTTTCAATAGGAAACAACTTGAAGATTTCGCAACCCAGTCACCCTTTCCAATGTATAGGACTGTTGTTAAGAATCCTTTGGTACAGTTAGAATATAAGGAAGATAATGCATTGTGTACAAAACTTCTATTGAAGGAAATGCGAGAGAATTGATATCAAGTATAATATCCCAAATTGCAAAAGAAAAAAAGGGAAAACTAGACTCAGAATGTGAATTAGTAAAGAACAAGTAAAAAAAGGAATTGTTTTTTCATACAAGAATAACAGGAATATTGCTTTGGACAAAACATTTTCAGACTGAAAAGGATTGATGTTACGAATCCTTTGATCAATCTTTAAATATAATGAAGATGATGCAACTTGTACAGAAAGTTCCATTGAAGCAAATGGGAGGGAATTTACATCAATTACAATGATCTGAAATGCAAGGGAAACAAAGTGAAACTTAGACTCAATAAAATGGGAAATAGAGAAGAAAAAGTATCCAAAGGAATGGATTCATCAAAAGGGAATAACTGAAAGATTTCTCTACCCATTCACCCTTTCCACTGTATAGGACTCCTATTAAGAATCCTTTCATACAATTTAAATATAAAGAAGATAATGCATTGTGCACAAAACTTCTATTGAAGGAAATGCGACAGAATTGATATCAAGTATAATATCCCAAATTGCAAAAGAAAAAAAGGGAAAACTAGACTCAGAATGTGAATTAGTAAAGAACAAGTAAAAAAAGGAATTGTTTTTTCATACAGGAATAACAGGAACATTGCTTTGGACAAAACATTTTCAGACTGAAAAGGATTGCTGTTACGAATCTTTTGATCAATCTTTAAATATAATGAAGATGATGCAACTTGTACAGAAAGTTCCATTGAAGCAAATGGGAGTTAATTTACATCAATTACACTGATCTGAAATGCAAGGGAAACAAAGGGAAACCTAGACTCAATAGAATGGGATATAGAGAAGAACACATATCCAAAGGAATGGAATTTTCAATAGGGAACAACTTGAAGATTTCGCAACCCAGTCACCCTTTCCAATGTATAGGACTGTTGTTAAGAATCCTTTGGTACAGTTAGAATATAAAGAAGATAATGCATTGTGTACAAAACTTCTATTGAAGGAAATGCGAGAGAATTGATATCAACTATACTATCCCAAACAGCAAAAGAAACAGAGGGAAAACTAGACTCAGAATGTGAAATAGAGAAGAACAAGTAAGAAAACCAATTGTTTTTTGGTACTGGAATAACCGGAACATTCCTTTGGACAAAATCTTTTTCAGACTGAAATGGATTGCTTTTACGAATGTTTTGATCCATCTTTAAATATAAAGAAGATTATGCAACTTGTAAAGAAATTTCCATTGAAGCAAATGGGAGAGAATTTACATCAATTACAATGATCTGAAATGCAAGGGAAACAAAGTGAAACTTAGACTCAATAAAATGGGAAACAGAGAAGAAAAAGTATCCAAAGGAATGGATTTATCAAAAGGGAATAACAGGAAGATTTCTCTACCCATTCACCCTTTCCAGTGTATAGGACTCCTATTAAGAATACTTTCATACAATTTAAATATAAAGAAGATAATGCATTGTGCACAAAACTTCTATTGAAGGAAATGCGAGATAATTGATATCAAGTATAATGTCCCAAATTGCAAAACAAAAAAAGGGAAAACTAGACTCAGAATGTGAATTAGTAAAGAACAAGTAAAAAAAGGAATTGTTTTTTCATACAGGAATAACAGGAACATTGCTTTGGACAAAACATTTTCAGACTGAAAAGGATTGCTGTTACGAATCCTTTGATCAATCTTTAAATATAATGAAGATGATGCAACTTGTACAGAAAGTTCCATTGAAGCAAATGGGAGGGAATTTACATCAATTACAATGATCTGAAATGCAAGGGAAACAAAGTGAAACTTAGACTCAATAAAATGGGAAATAGAGAAGAAAAAGTATCCAAAGGAATGGATTCATCAAAAGGGAATAACTGAAAGATTTCTCTACCCATTCACCCTTTCCACTGTATAGGACTCCTATTAAGAATCCTTTCATACAATTTAAATATAAAGAAGATAATGCATTGTGCACAAAACTTCTATTGAAGGAAATGCGACAGAATTGATATCAAGTATAATATCCCAAATTGCAAAAGAAAAAAAGGGAAAACTAGACTCAGAATGTGAATTAGTAAAGAACAAGTAAAAAAAGGAATTGTTTTTTCATACAGGAATAACAGGAACATTGCTTTGGACAAAACATTTTCAGACTGAAAAGGTTTGCTGTTACGAATCTTTTGATCAATCTTTAAATATAATGAAGATGATGCAACTTGTACAGAAAGTTCCATTGAAGCAAACGGGAGTTAATTTACATCAATTACACTGATCTGAAATGCAAGGGAAACAAAGGGAAACCTAGACTCAATAGAATGGGATATAGAGAAGAACACATATCCAAAGGAATGGAATTTTCAATAGGAAACACCTTGAAGATTTCGCAACCTAGTCACCCTTTCCAATGTATAGGACTGCTGTTAAGAATCCTTTGGTACAGTTAGAATATAAGGAAGATAATGCATTGTGTACAAAACTTCTATTGAAGGAAATGCGAGAGAATTGATATCAACTATACTATCACAAACAGCAAAAGAAACATAGGGAAATCTAGACTCAGAATGTGAAATAGAGAAGAACAAGTAAGAAAACCAATTGTTTTTTGGTACTGGAATAACCGGAACATTCCTTTGGACAAAATCTTTTTCCGACTGAAATGGATTGCTGTTACGAATCCTTTGATCCATCTTTAAATATAAAGAAGATTATGCAACTTGTAAAGAACGTTCCATTGAAGCAAATGGGAGTTAATTTACATCAATTACAATGATCTGAAATGCAAGGGAAACAAAGTGAAACTTAGACTCAATAAAATGGGAAACAGAGAAGAAAAAGTATCCAAAGGAATGTATTTATCAAAAGGGAATAACTCGAAGATTTCTCTACCCATTCACCCTTTCCAGTGTATAGGACTCCTATTAAGAATCCTTTCATACAATTTAAATATAAAGAAGATAATGCATTGTGCACAAAACTTCTATTGAAGGAAATGCGAGATAATTGATATCAATTATAATATCCCAAATTGCAAAACAAAAAAAGGGAAAACTAGACTCAGAATGTGAATTAGTAAAGAACAAGTAAAAAAAGGAATTGTTTTTTCGTACAGGAATAACAGGAACATTGCTTTGGACAAAATATTTTCAGACTGAAAAGGATTGCTGTTACGAATCCTTTGATCAATCTTTAAATATAATGAAGATGATGCAACATGTACAGAAAGTTACATTGAAACAAATGGGAGGGAATTTACATCAATTACACTGATCTGAAATGCAAGGGAAAGAAAGGGAAACCTAGACTCAATAAAATGGGAAATAGAGAAGAAAAAGTATCCAAAGGAATGGAATTTTCAATAGGAAACAACTTGAAGATTTCGCAACCCAGTCACCCTTTCCAATGTATAGGACTGTTGTTAAGAATCCTTTGGTACAGTTAGAATATAAGGAAAATAATGCATTGTGTACAAAACTTCTATTGAAGGAAATGCGAGATAATTGATATCAAGTATAATATCCCAAATTGCAAAAGAAAAAAAGGGAAAACTAGACTCAGAATGTAAAGAACAAGTAAAAAAAGGAATTGTTTTTTCATACAGGAATAAAAGGAACATTGCTTTGGACAAAACATTTTCAGAATGAAAAGGATTGCTGTTACGAATCCTTTGATCAATCTTTAAATATAATGAAGATGATGCAACTTGTATAGAAAGTTCCATTGAAGCAAATGGTAAGGAATTTACATCAATTACAATGATATGAAATGCAAGGGAAACAAAGTGAAACTTAGACTCAATAAAATGGGAAACAGAGAAGAAAAAGTATCCAAAGGAATGGATTCATCAAAAGGGAATAACTGGAAGATTTCTCTACCCATTCACCCTTTCCAGTGTATAGGACTCCTATTAAGAATCCTTTCATACAATTTAAATATAAAGAAGATAATGCATTGTGCACAAAACTTCTATTGAAGGAAATGCGAGATAATTGATATCAAGTATAATATCCCAAATTGCAAAACAAAAAAAGGGAAAACTAGACTCAGAATGTGAATTAGTAAAGAACCAGTAAAAAAAGGAATTGTTTTTTCATACAGGAATAACAGGAACATTGCTTTGGACAAAACATTTTCAGACTGAAAAGGATTGCTGTTATAAATCCTTTGATCAATCTTTAAATATAATGAAGATGATGCAAGATGTACAGAAAGTTACATTGAAGCAAATGGGAGGGAATTTACATCAATTACACTGATCTGAAATGCAAGGGAAACAAAGGGAAACCTAGACTCAATAAAATGGGAAATAGAGAAGAAAAAGTATCCAAAGGAATGGATTCATCAAAAGGGAATAACTGGAAGATTTCTCTACCCATTCACCCTTTCCACTGTATAGGACTCCTATTAAGAATCCTTTCATACAATTTAAATATAAAGAAGATAATGCATTGTGCACAAAACTTCTATTGAAGGAAATGCGAGATAATTGATATCAAGTATAATATCCCAAATTGCAAAACAAAAAAAGGGAAAACTAGACTCAGAATGTGAATTAGTAAAGAACAAGTAAAAAAAGGAATTGTTTTTTCATACAGAAATAATAGGAACATTGCTTTGGACAAAACATTTTCAGACTGAAAAGGATTGCTGTTACGAATCCTTTGATCAATCTTTAAATATAATGAAGATGATGCAACATGTACAGAAAGTTACATTGAAGCAAATGGGAGGGGATTTACATCAATTACACTGATCTGAAATGCAAGGGAAACAAAGGGAAACCTAGACTCAATAAAATGGGAAATAGAGAAGAAAAAGTATCCAAAGGAATGGAATTTTCAATAGGAAACAACTTGAAGATTTCTCTACCCATTCACCCTTTCCACTGTTAAGGACTCCTATTAAGAATCCTTTCGTACAATTTAAATATGAAGAAGATAATGCATTGTGCACAAAACTTCTATTGAAGGAAATGCGAGATAATTGATATCAAATATAATATCACAAATTGCAAAAGAAAAAAAGGGAAAACTAGACTCAGAATGTGAATTAGTAAAGAACAAGTAAAAAAAGGAATTGTTTTTTCATACAGGAATAACAGGAACATTGCTTTGGACAAAACATTTTCAGACTGAAAAGGATTGCTGTTACGAATCTTTTGATCAATCTTTAAATATAATGAAGATGATGCAACTTGTACAGAAAGTTCCATTGAAGCAAATGGGAGTTAATTTACATCAATTACAATGATCTGAAATTCAAGGGAAATAAAGGGAAACCTAGACTCAATAGAATGGGAAATAGAAAAGAACACCTATTCAAAGGAATGGAATTTTCAATAGGAAACAACTTGAAGATTTCGCAACCAAGTCACCCTATCCAATGTATAGGACTGTTTTTAAGAATCCTTTGGTACAGTTAGAATATAAGGAAGATAATGCATTATGTACAAAACTTCTATTGAAGGAAATTCTAGAGAATTGATATCAACTATACTATCCCAAACAGTAAAAGAAACAAAGGGAAAACTAGACTCAGAATGTGAAATAGAGAAGAACAAGTAAGAAAACCAATTGTTTTTTGGTACTGGAATAACAGGAACATTGCTTTGGACAAAACATTTTCAGACTGAAAAGGATTGCTGTTACGAATCTTTTGATCAATCTTTAAATATAATGAAGATGATGGAACTTGTAGAGAAAGTTCCATTGAAGCAAATGGGAGGGAATTTACATCAATTACAATGATCTGAAATGCAAGGGAAACAAAGGGAAACCTAGACTCAATAGAATAGGAAATAGAGAAGAACACCTATCCAAAGGAATGGAATTTTCAATAGGAAACAACTTGAAGATTTCGCAACCCAGTCACCCTTTCCAATGTATAGGACTGTTGTTAAGAATCCTTTGGTACAGTTAGAATATAAGGAAGATAATGCATTGTGTACAAAACTTCTATTGAAGGAAATGCGAGAGAATTGATATCAAGTATAATATCCCAAATTGCAAAAGAAAAAAAGGGAAAACTAGACTCAGAATGTGAATTAGTAAAGAACAAGTAAAAAAAGGAATTGTTTTTTCATACAAGAATAACAGGAATATTGCTTTGGACAAAACATTTTCGGACTGAAAAGGATTGATGTTACGAATCCTTTGATCAATCTTTAAATATAATGAAGATGATGCAACTTTTACAGAAAGTTCCATTGAAGCAAATGGGAGGGAATTTACATCAATTACAATGATCTGAAATGCAAGGGAAACAAAGGGAAACCTAGACTCAATAGAATGGGATATAGAGAAAAACACATATCCAAAGGAATGGAATTTTCAATAGGAAACAACTTGAAGATTTCGCAACCCAGTCCCCCTTTCCAATGTATAGGACTGTTGTTAAGAATCCTTTGGTACAGTTAGAATATAAGGAAAATAATGCATTGTGTACAAAACTTCTATTGAAGGAAATGCGAGATAATTGATATCAAGTATAATATCCCAAATTGCAAAAGAAAAAAAGGGAAAACTAGACTCAGAATGTGAATTAGTAAAGAACAAGTAAGAAAACCAATTGTTTTTTGGTACTGGAATAACCGGAACATTACTTTGGACAAAATCTTTTTCAGACTGAAATGGATTGCTGTTACGAATGTTTTGATCCATCTTTAAATATAAAGAAGATTATGCAACTTGTAAAGAAAGTTCCATTGAAGCAAATGGGAGAGAATTTACATCAATTACAATGATCTGAAATGCAAAGGAAACAAAGGGAAACCTAGACTCAATAAAATGGGAAATAGAGAAGAAAAAGTATCCAAAGGAATGGATTCATCAAAAGGGAATAACTGGAAGATTTCTCTACCCATTCACCCTTTCCACTGTATAGGACTCCTATTAAGAATCCTTTCATACAATTTAAATATAAAGAAGATAATGCATTGTGCACAAAACTTCTATTGAAGGAAATGCGAGATAATTGATATCAAGTATAATATCCCAAATTGCAAAACAAAAAAAGGGAAAACTAGACTCAGAATGTGAATTAGTAAAGAACAAGTAAAAAAAGGAATTGTTTTTTCATACAGAAATAATAGGAACATTGCTTTGGACAAAACATTTTCAGACTGAAAAGGATTGCTGTTACGAATCCTTTGATCAATCTTTAAATATAATGAAGATGATGCAACATGTACAGAAAGTTACATTGAAGCAAATGGGAGGGGATTTACATCAATTACACTGATCTGAAATGCAAGGGAAACAAAGGGAAACCTAGACTCAATAAAATGGGAAATAGAGAAGAAAAAGTATCCAAAGGAATGGAATTTTCAATAGGAAACAACTTGAAGATTTCGCAACCCAGTCACCCTTTCCACTGTTAAGGACTCCTATTAAGAATCCTTTCGTACAATTTAAATATGAAGAAGATAATGCATTGTGCACAAAACTTCTATTGAAGGAAATGCGAGATAATTGATATCAAATATAATATCACAAATTGCAAAAGAAAAAAAGGGAAAACTAGACTCAGAATGTGAATTAGTAAAGAACAAGTAAAAAAAGGAATTGTTTTTTCATACAGGAATAACAGGAACATTGCTTTGGACAAAACATTTTCAGACTGAAAAGGATTGCTGTTACGAATCTTTTGATCAATCTTTAAATATAATGAAGATGATGCAACTTGTACAGAAAGTTCCATTGAAGCAAATGGGAGTTAATTTACATCAATTACAATGATCTGAAATTCAAGGGAAATAAAGGGAAACCTAGACTCAATAGAATGGGAAATAGAAAAGAACACCTATTCAAAGGAATGGAATTTTCAATAGGAAACAACTTGAAGATTTCGCAACCAAGTCACCCTATCCAATGTATAGGACTGTTTTTAAGAATCCTTTGGTACAGTTAGAATATAAGGAAGATAATGCATTATGTACAAAACTTCTATTGAAGGAAATTCTAGAGAATTGATATCAACTATACTATCCCAAACAGTAAAAGAAACAAAGGGAAAACTAGACTCAGAATGTGAAATAGAGAAGAACAAGTAAGAAAACCAATTGTTTTTTGGTACTGGAATAACAGGAACATTGCTTTGGACAAAACATTTTCAGACTGAAAAGGATTGCTGTTACGAATCTTTTGATCAATCTTTAAATATAATGAAGATGATGGAACTTGTAGAGAAAGTTCCATTGAAGCAAATGGGAGGGAATTTACATCAATTACAATGATCTGAAATGCAAGGGAAACAAAGGGAAACCTAGACTCAATAGAATAGGAAATAGAGAAGAACACCTATCCAAAGGAATGGAATTTTCAATAGGAAACAACTTGAAGATTTCGCAACCCAGTCACCCTTTCCAATGTATAGGACTGTTGTTAAGAATCCTTTGGTACAGTTAGAATATAAGGAAGATAATGCATTGTGTACAAAACTTCTATTGAAGGAAATGCGAGAGAATTGATATCAAGTATAATATCCCAAATTGCAAAAGAAAAAAAGGGAAAACTAGACTCAGAATGTGAATTAGTAAAGAACAAGTAAAAAAAGGAATTGTTTTTTCATACAAGAATAACAGGAATATTGCTTTGGACAAAACATTTTCGGACTGAAAAGGATTGATGTTACGAATCCTTTGATCAATCTTTAAATATAATGAAGATGATGCAACTTTTACAGAAAGTTCCATTGAAGCAAATGGGAGGGAATTTACATCAATTACAATGATCTGAAATGCAAGGGAAACAAAGGGAAACCTAGACTCAATAGAATGGGATATAGAGAAAAACACATATCCAAAGGAATGGAATTTTCAATAGGAAACAACTTGAAGATTTCGCAACCCAGTCCCCCTTTCCAATGTATAGGACTGTTGTTAAGAATCCTTTGGTACAGTTAGAATATAAGGAAAATAATGCATTGTGTACAAAACTTCTATTGAAGGAAATGCGAGATAATTGATATCAAGTATAATATCCCAAATTGCAAAAGAAAAAAAGGGAAAACTAGACTCAGAATGTGAATTAGTAAAGAACAAGTAAGAAAACCAATTGTTTTTTGGTACTGGAATAACCGGAACATTACTTTGGACAAAATCTTTTTCAGACTGAAATGGATTGCTGTTACGAATGTTTTGATCCATCTTTAAATATAAAGAAGATTATGCAACTTGTAAAGAAAGTTCCATTGAAGCAAATGGGAGAGAATTTACATCAATTACAATGATCTGAAATGCAAAGGAAACAAAGGGAAACTTAGACTCAATAAAATGGGAAATAGAGAAGAAAAAGTATCCAAAGGAATGGATTCATCAAAAGGGAATAACTGGAAGATTTCTCTACCCATTCACCCTTTCCACTGTATAGGACTCCTATTAAGAATCCTTTCATACAATTTAAATATAAAGAAGATAATGCATTGTGCACAAAACTTCTATTGAAGGAAATGCGAGATAATTGATATCAAGTATAATATCCCAAATTGCAAAAGAAAAAAAGAGAAAACTAGACTCAGAACGTGAATTAGTAAAGAACAAGTAAAAAAAGGAATTGTTTTTTCATACAGGAATAACAGGAACATTGCTTTGGACAAAACATTTTCAGACTGAAAAGGATTGCTGTTACGAATCTTTTGATCAATATTTAAATATAATGAAGATGATGCAACTTGTACAGAAAGTTCCATTGAAGCAAATGGGAGTTAATTTACATCAATTACACTGATCTGAAATGCAAGGGAAACAAAGGGAAACCTAGACTCAATAGAATGGGAAATAGAGAGGAACACCTATTCAAAGGAATGGAATTTTCAATAGGAAACAACTTGAAGATTTTGCAACCCAGTCACCCTTTCCAATGTATAGGACTGTTGTTAAGAATCCTTTGGTACAGTTAGAATATAAGGAAGATAATGCATTGTGTACAAAACTTCTATTGAAGGAAATGCGAGAGAATTGATATCAACTATACTATCCCAAACAGCCAAAGAAACAAAGGGAAAACTAGACTCAGAATGTGAAATAGAGAAGAACAAGTAAGAAAACCAATTGTTTTTTGGTACTGGAATAACCGGAACATTCCTTTGGACAAAATCTTTTTCAGACTGAAATGGATTGCTGTTACGAATGTTTTGATCCATCTTTAAATATAAAGAAGATTATGCAACTTGTAAAGAAATTTCCATTGAAGCAAATGGGAGAGAATTTATATCAATTACAATGATCTGAAATGCAAGGGAAACAAAGTGAAACTTAGACTCAATAAAATGGGAAACAGAGAAGAAAAAGTATCCAAAGGAATGGATTTATCAAAAGGGAATAACTCGAAGATTTCTCTACCCATTCACCCTTTCCACTGTATAGGACTCCTATTAAGAATCCTTTCATACAATTTAAATATAAAGAAGATAATGCATTGTGCACAAAACTTCTATTGAAGGAAATGCGAGATAATTGATATCAAGTATAATATCCCAAATTGCAAAAGAAAAAAAGGGAAAACTAGACTCAGAATGTGAATTAGTAAAGAACAAGTAAGAAAACCAATTGTTTTTTGGTACTGGAATAACCGGAACATTACTTTGGACAAAATCTTTTTCAGACTGAAAAGGATTGCTGTTACGAATGTTTTGATCCATCTTTAAATATAAAGAAGATTATGCAACTTGTAAAGAAAGTTCCATTGAAGCAAATGGGAGAGAATTTACATCAATTACAATGATCTGAAATGCAAAGGAAACAAAGGGAAACTTAGACTCAATAAAATGGGAAATAGAGAAGAAAAAGTATCCAAAGGAATGGATTCATCAAAAGGGAATAACTGGAAGATTTCTCTACCCATTCACCCTTTCCACTGTATAGGATTCCTATTAAGAATCCTTTCATACAATTTAAATATAAAGAAGATAATGCATTGTGCACAAAACTTCTATTGAAGGAAATGTGAGATAATTGATATCAAGTATAATAACCCAAATTGCAAAACAAAAAAAGGGAAAACTAGACTCAGCATGTGAATTAGTAAAGAACAAGTAAAAAAAGGAATTGTTTTTTCATACAGGAATAACAGGAACATTGCTTTGGACAAAACATTTTCAGACTGAAAAGGATTGCTGTTACGAATCCTTTGATCAATCTTTAAATATAATGAAGATGATGCAACATGTACAGAAAGTTACATTGAAGCAAATGGGAGGGAATTTACATCAATTACACTGATCTGAAATGCAAGGGAAACAAAGGGAAACCTAGACTCAATAAAATGGGAAATAGAGAAGAAAAAGTATCCAAAGGAATGGAATTTTCAATAGGAAACAACTTGAAGATTTCGCAACCCAGTCCCCCTTTCCAATGTATAGGACTGTTGTTAAGAATCCTTTGGTACTGTTAGAATATAAGGAAAATAATGCATTGTGTACAAAACTTCTATTGAAGGAAATGCGAGATGATTGATATCAATTATAATATCCCAAATTGCAAAAGAAAAAAAAGGAAAACTAGACTCAGAATGTGAATTAGTAAAGAACAAGTAAAAAAAGGAATTGTTTTTTCATACAGGAATAACAGGAACATTGCTTTGGACAAAACCTTTTCAGACTGAAAAGGATTGCTGTTACGAATCTTTTGATCAATCTTTAAATATAATGAAGATGATGCAACTTGTAGAGAAAGTTCCACTGAAGCAAATGGGAGGGAATTTACATCAATTACAATGATCTGAAATGCAAGGGAAACAAAGGGAAACCTAGACTCAATAGAATAGGAAATAGAGAAGAACACATATCCAAAGGAATGGAATTTTCAATAGGAAACAACTTGAAGATTTCGCAACCCAGTCACCCTTTCCAATGTATAGGACTGTTGTTAAGAATCCTTTGGTACAGTTAGAATATAAGGAAGATAATGCATTGTGTACAAAACTTCTATTGAAGGAAATGCGAGAGAATTGATATCAACTATACTATCCCAAACAGCAAAAGAAACAGTGGGAAAACTAGACTCAGAATGTGAAATAGACAAGAACAAGTAAAAAAACCAATTGTTTTTTGGTACTGGAATAACAGGAACATTGCTTTGGACAAAACATTTTCAGAATGAAAAGGATTGCTGTTACGAATCTTTTGATCAATCTTTAAATATAATGAAGATGATTCAACTTGTACAGAAAGTTCCATTGAAGCAAATGGGAGGAAATTTACATCAATTACACTGATCTGAAATGCAAGGGAAACAAAGGGAAACCTAGACTCAATAAAATGGGAAATAGAGAAGAAAAAGTATCCAAAGGAATGGAATTTTCAATAGGAAACAACTTGAAGATTTCGCAACCCAGTCACCCTTTCCACTGTTAAGGACTCCTATTAAGAATCCTTTCATACAATTAAAATATGAAGAAGATAATGCATTGTGCACAAAACTTCTATTGAAGGAAATGCGAGATAATTGATATCAAATATAATATCCCAAATTGCAAAAGAAAAAAAGGGAAAACTAGACTCAGAATGTGAATTAGTAAAGAACAAGTAAAAAAAGGAATTGTTTTTTCATACAGGAATAACAGGAACATTGCTTTGGACAAAACATTTTCAGACTGAAAAGGATTGCTGTTACGAATCTTTTGATCAATCTTTAAATATAATGAAGATGATGCAACTTGTACAGAAAGTTCCATTGAAGCAAATGGGAGTTAATTTACATCAATTACAATGATCTGAAATTCAAGGGAAACAAAGGGAAACCTAGACTCAATAGAATGGGAAATAGAGAAGAACACCTATTCAAAGGAATGGAATTTTCAATAGGAAACAACTTGAAGATTTCGCAACCCAGTCCCCCTTTCCAATGCATAGGACTGTTTTTAAGAATCCTTTGGTACAGTTAGAATATAAGGAAGATAATGCATTATGTACAAAACTTCTATTGAAGGAAATTCGAGAGAATTGATATCAACTATACTATCCCAAACAGTAAAAGAAACAAAGGGAAAACTAGACTCAGAATGTGAAATAGAGAAGAACAAGTAAGAAAACCAATTGTTTTTTGGTACTGGAATAACAGGAACATTGCTTTGGACAAAACATTTTCAGACTGAAAAGGATTGCTGTTACGAATCTTTTGATCAATCTTTAAATATAATGAAGATGATGCAACTTGTAGAGAAAGTTCCATTGAATCAAATGGGAGGGAATTTACATCAATTACAATGATCTGAAATGCAAGGGAAACAAAGGGAAACCTAGACTCAATAGAATAGGAAATAGAGAAGAACACATATCCAAAGGAATGGAATTTTCAATAGGAAACAACTTGAAGATTTCGCAACCCAGTCACCCTTTCCAATGTATAGGACTGTTGTTAAGAATCCTTTGGTACAGTTAGAATATAAGGAAGATAATGCATTGTGTACAAAACTTCTATTGAAGGAAATGCGAGAGAATTGATATCAACTATACTATCCCAAACAGCAAAAGAAACAGTGGGAAAACTAGACTCAGAATGTGAAATAGAGAAGAACAAGTAAAAAAACCAATTGTTTTTTGGTACTGGAATAACAGGAACATTGCTTTGGACAAAACATTTTCAGACTGAAAAGGATTGCTGTTACGAATCCTTTGATCAATCTTTAAATATAATGAAGATGATGCAACTTGTACAGAAAGTTCCATTGAAGCAAATGGGAGGGAATTTACATCAATTACAATGATCTGAAATGCAAGGGAAACAAAGTGAAACTTAGACTCAATAAAATGGGAAATAGAGAAGAAAAAGTATCCAAAGGAATGGATTCATCAAAAGGGAATAACTGGAAGATTTCTCTACCCATTCACCCTTTCCACTGTATAGGATTCCTATTAAGAATCCTTTCATACAATTTAAATATAAAGAAGATAATGCATTGTGCACAAAACTTCTATTGAAGGAAATGTGAGATAATTGATATCAAGTATAATAACCCAAATTGCAAAACAAAAAAAGGGAAAACTAGACTCAGCATGTGAATTAGTAAAGAACAAGTAAAAAAAGGAATTGTTTTTTCATACAGGAATAACAGGAACATTGCTTTGGACAAAACATTTTCAGACTGAAAAGGATTGCTGTTACGAATCCTTTGATCAATCTTTAAATATAATGAAGATGATGCAACATGTACAGAAAGTTACATTGAAGCAAATGGGAGGGAATTTACATCAATTACACTGATCTGAAATGCAAGGGAAACAAAGGGAAACCTAGACTCAATAAAATGGGAAATAGAGAAGAAAAAGTATCCAAAGGAATGGAATTTTCAATAGGAAACAACTTGAAGATTTCGCAACCCAGTCCCCCTTTCCAATGTATAGGACTGTTGTTAAGAATCCTTTGGTACTGTTAGAATATAAGGAAAATAATGCATTGTGTACAAAACTTCTATTGAAGGAAATGCGAGATGATTGATATCAATTATAATATCCCAAATTGCAAAAGAAAAAAAAGGAAAACTAGACTCAGAATGTGAATTAGTAAAGAACAAGTAAAAAAAGGA
Organism: Sminthopsis crassicaudata; assembly: GCF_048593235.1. Classification (NCBI taxonomy): domain Eukaryota; kingdom Metazoa; phylum Chordata; class Mammalia; order Dasyuromorphia; family Dasyuridae; genus Sminthopsis; species Sminthopsis crassicaudata. Next base: position 204,856,209 of record NC_133619.1, read on the forward strand.
ATTGTTTTTTCATACAGGAATAACAGGAACATTGCTTTGGACAAAACCTTTTCAGACTGAAAAGGATTGCTGTTACGAATCTTTTGATCAATCTTTAAATATAATGAAGATGATGCAACTTGTAGAGAAAGTTCCACTGAAGCAAATGGGAGGGAATTTACATCAATTACAATGATCTGAAATGCAAGGGAAACAAAGGGAAACCTAGACTCAATAGAATAGGAAATAGAGAAGAACACATATCCAAAGGAATGGAATTTTCAATAGGAAACAACTTGAAGATTTCGCAACCCAGTCACCCTTTCCAATGTATAGGACTGTTGTTAAGAATCCTTTGGTACAGTTAGAATATAAGGAAGATAATGCATTGTGTACAAAACTTCTATTGAAGGAAATGCGAGAGAATTGATATCAACTATACTATCCCAAACAGCAAAAGAAACAGTGGGAAAACTAGACTCAGAATGTGAAATAGACAAGAACAAGTAAAAAAACCAATTGTTTTTTGGTACTGGAATAACAGGAACATTGCTTTGGACAAAACATTTTCAGAATGAAAAGGATTGCTGTTACGAATCTTTTGATCAATCTTTAAATATAATGAAGATGATTCAACTTGTACAGAAAGTTCCATTGAAGCAAATGGGAGGAAATTTACATCAATTACACTGATCTGAAATGCAAGGGAAACAAAGGGAAACCTAGACTCAATAAAATGGGAAATAGAGAAGAAAAAGTATCCAAAGGAATGGAATTTTCAATAGGAAACAACTTGAAGATTTCGCAACCCAGTCACCCTTTCCACTGTTAAGGACTCCTATTAAGAATCCTTTCATACAATTAAAATATGAAGAAGATAATGCATTGTGCACAAAACTTCTATTGAAGGAAATGCGAGATAATTGATATCAAATATAATATCCCAAATTGCAAAAGAAAAAAAGGGAAAACTAGACTCAGAATGTGAATTAGTAAAGAACAAGTAAAAAAAGGAATTGTTTTTTCATACAGGAATAACAGGAACATTGCTTTGGACAAAACATTTTCAGACTGAAAAGGATTGCTGTTACGAATCTTTTGATCAATCTTTAAATATAATGAAGATGATGCAACTTGTACAGAAAGTTCCATTGAAGCAAATGGGAGTTAATTTACATCAATTACAATGATCTGAAATTCAAGGGAAACAAAGGGAAACCTAGACTCAATAGAATGGGAAATAGAGAAGAACACCTATTCAAAGGAATGGAATTTTCAATAGGAAACAACTTGAAGATTTCGCAACCCAGTCCCCCTTTCCAATGCATAGGACTGTTTTTAAGAATCCTTTGGTACAGTTAGAATATAAGGAAGATAATGCATTATGTACAAAACTTCTATTGAAGGAAATTCGAGAGAATTGATATCAACTATACTATCCCAAACAGTAAAAGAAACAAAGGGAAAACTAGACTCAGAATGTGAAATAGAGAAGAACAAGTAAGAAAACCAATTGTTTTTTGGTACTGGAATAACAGGAACATTGCTTTGGACAAAACATTTTCAGACTGAAAAGGATTGCTGTTACGAATCTTTTGATCAATCTTTAAATATAATGAAGATGATGCAACTTGTAGAGAAAGTTCCATTGAATCAAATGGGAGGGAATTTACATCAATTACAATGATCTGAAATGCAAGGGAAACAAAGGGAAACCTAGACTCAATAGAATAGGAAATAGAGAAGAACACATATCCAAAGGAATGGAATTTTCAATAGGAAACAACTTGAAGATTTCGCAACCCAGTCACCCTTTCCAATGTATAGGACTGTTGTTAAGAATCCTTTGGTACAGTTAGAATATAAGGAAGATAATGCATTGTGTACAAAACTTCTATTGAAGGAAATGCGAGAGAATTGATATCAACTATACTATCCCAAACAGCAAAAGAAACAGTGGGAAAACTAGACTCAGAATGTGAAATAGAGAAGAACAAGTAAAAAAACCAATTGTTTTTTGGTACTGGAATAACAGGAACATTGCTTTGGACAAAACATTTTCAGACTGAAAAGGATTGCTGTTACGAATCCTTTGATCAATCTTTAAATATAATGAAGATGATGCAACTTGTACAGAAAGTTCCATTGAAGCAAATGGGAGGGAATTTACATCAATTACAATGATCTGAAATGCAAGGGAAACAAAGTGAAACTTAGACTCAATAAAATGGGAAATAGAGAAGAAAAAGTATCCAAAGGAATGGATTCATCAAAAGGGAATAACTGGAAGATTTCTCTACCCATTCACCCTTTCCACTGTATAGGACTCCTATTAAGAATCCTTTCATACAATTTAAATATAAAGAAGATAAGGCATTGTGCACAAAACTTCTATTGAAGGAAATGCGACAGAATTGATATCAAGTATAATATCCCAAATTGCAAAAGAAAAAAAGGGAAAACTAGACTCAGAATGTGAATTAGTAAAGAACAAGTAAAAAAAGGAATTGTTTTTTCATACAGGAATAACAGGAACATTGCTTTGGACAAAACATTTTCAGACTGAAACGGATTGCTGTTACGAATCCTTTGATCAATCTTTAAATATAATGAAGATGATGCAACATGTACAGAAAGTTACATTGAAGCAAATGGGAGGGAATTTACATCAATTACACTGATCTGAAATGCAATGGAAACAAAGGGAAACCTAGACTCAATAAAATGGGAAATAGAGAAGAAAAAGTATCCAAAGGAATGGAATTTTCAATAGGAAACAACTTGAAGATTTCGCAACCCAGTCACCCTTTCCAATGTATAGGACTGTTGTTAAGAATCCTTTGGTACAGTTAGAATATAAGGAAAATAATGCATTGTGTACAAAACTACTATTGAAGGAAATGCGAGATAATTGATATCAAGTATAATATCCCAAATTGCAAAAGAAAAAAAGGGAAAACTAGATTCAGAATGTGAATTAGTAAAGAACAAGTAAAAAAAGGAATTGTTTTTTCATACAGGAATAACAGGAACATTGCTTTGGACAAAACATTTTCAGACTGAAAAGGATTGCTGTTACGAATCCTTTGATCAATCTTTAAATATAATGAAGATGATGCAACTTTTACAGAAAGTTCCAGTGAAGCAAATGGGAGGGAATTTACATCAATTACAATGATCTGAAATGCAAGGGAAACAAAGGGAAACCTAGACTCAATAGAATGGGATATAGAGAAAAACACATATCCAAAGGAATGGAATTTTCAATAGGAAACAACTTGAAGATTTCGCAACCCAGTCCCCCTTTCCAATGTATAGGACTGTTGTTAAGAATCCTTTGGTACAGTTAGAATATAAGGAAAATAATGCATTGTGTACAAAACTTCTATTGAAGGAAATGCGAGAGAATTGATATCAACTATACTATCCCAAACAGCAAAAGAAACAGAGGGAAAACTAGACTCAGAATGTGAAATAGAGAAGAACAAGTAAGAAAACCAATTGTTTTTTGGTACTGGAATAACCGGAACATTCCTTTGGACAAAATCTTTTTCAGACTGAAATGGATTGCTGTTCCGAATGTTTTGATCCATCTTTAAATATAAAGAAGATTGTGCAACTTGTACAGAAAGTTCCATTGAAGCAAATGGGAGAGAATTTACATCAATTACAATGATCTGAAATGCAAGGGAAACAAAGGGAAACTTAGACTCAATAAAATGGGAAATAGAGAAGAAAAAGTATCCAAAGGAATGGATTCATCAAAAGGGAATAACTGGAAGATTTCTCTACCCATTCACCCTTTCCACTGTATAGGACTCCTATTAAGAATCCTTTCATACAATTTAAATATAAAGAAGATAATGCATTGTGCACAAAACTTCTATTGAAGGAAATGCGACAGAATTGATATCAAGTATAATATCCCAAATTGCAAAAGAAAAAAAGGGAAAACTAGACTCAGAATGTGAATTAGTAAAGAACAAGTAAAAAAAGGAATTGTTTTTTCGTACAGGAATAACAGGAACATTGCTTTGGACAAAACATTTTCAGACTGAAAAGGATTGCTGTTACGAATCCTTTGATCAATCTTTAAATATAATGAAGATGATGCAACATGTACAGAAAGTTACATTGAAGCAAATGGGAGGGAATTTACATCAATTACACTGATCTGAAATGCAATGGAAACAAAGGGAAACCTAGACTCAATAAAATGGGAAATACAGAAGAAAAAGTATCCAAAGGAATGGAATTTTCAATAGGAAACAACTTGAAGATTTCGCAACCCAGTCCCCCTTTCCAATGCATAGGACTGTTGTTAAGAATCCTTTGGTACAGTTAGAATATAAGGAAAATAATGCATTGTGTACAAAACTTCTATTGAAGGAAATGTGAGATAATTGATATCAAGTATAATATCCCAAATTGCAAAAGAAAAAAAGGGAAAACTAGACTCAGAATGTGAATTAGTAAAGAACAAGTAAGAAAACCAATTGTTTTTTGGTACTGGAATAACCGGAACATTCCTTTGGACAAAATCTTTTTCAGACTGAAATGGATTGCTGTTACGAATCCTTTGATCCATCTTTAAATATAAAGAAGATTATGCAACTTGTAAAGAAAGTTCCATTGAAGCAAATGGGAGAGAATTTACATCAATCACAATGATCTGAAATGCAAGGGAAACAAAGGGAAACTTAGACTCAATAAAATGGGAAATAGAGAAGAAAAAGTATCCAAAGGAATGGATTCATCAAAAGGGAATAACTGGAAGATTTCTCTACCCATTCACCCTTTCCAGTGTATCGGACTCCTATTAAGAATCCTTTCATACAATTTAAATATAAAGAAGATAATGCATTGTGCACAAAACTTCTATTGAAGGAAATGCGAGATAATTGATATCAAGTATAATATCCCAAATTGCAAAACAAAAAAAGGGAAAACTAGACTCAGAATGTGAATTAGTAAAGAACAAGTAAAAAAAGGAATTGTTTTTTCATACAGCAATAACAGGAACATTGCTTTGGACAAATCATTTTCAGACTGAAAAGGATTGCGGTTACGAATCCTTTGATCAATCTTTAAATATAATGAAGATGATGCAACTTGTTCAGAAAGTTCCATTGAAGCAAATGGGAAAGAATTTACATCAATTACAATGATCTGAAATGCAAGGGAAACAAAGTGAAACTTAGACTCAATAAAATGGGAAATAGAGAAGAAAAAGTATCCAAAGGAATGGATTCATCAAAAGGGAATAACTGGAAGATTTCTCTACCCATTCACCCTTTCCACTGTATAGGACTCCTATTAAGAATCCTTTCATACAATTTAAATATAAAGAAGATAATGCATTGTGCACAAAACTTCTATTGAAGTAAATGCGACAGAATTGATATCAAGTATAATAGCCCAAATTGCAAAAGAAAAAAAGGGAAAACTAGACTCAGAATGTGAATTAGTAAAGAACAAGTAAAAAAAGGAATTGTTTTTTCATACAGGAATAACAGGAACATTGCTTTGGACAAAACATTTTCAGACTGAAAAGGATTGCTGTTACGAATCTTTTGATCAATCTTTAAATATAATGAAGATGATGCAACTTGTAGAGAAAGTTCCATTGAAGCAAATGGGAGGGAATTTACATCAATTACAATGATCTGAAATGCAAGGGAAACAAAGGGAAACCTAGACTCAATAGAATGGGATATAGAGAAGAACACATATCCAAAGGAATGGAATTTTCAATAGGAAACAACTTGAAGATTTCGCAACCCAGTCACCCTTTCCAATGTATCGGACTATTGTTAAGAATCCTTTGGTTCAGTTAGAATATAAGGAAGATAATGCATTGTGTACAAAACTTCTATTGAAGGAAATGCGAGAGAATTGATATCAACTATACTATCCCAAACAGCAAAAGAAACAGAGGGAAAACTAGACTCAGAATGTGAAATAGAGAAGAACAAGTAAGAAAACCAATTGTTTTTTGGTACTGGAATAACCGGAACATTCCTTTGGACAAAATCTTTTTCAGACTGAAATGGATTGCTGTTCCGAATGTTTTGATCCATCTTTAAATATAAAGAAGATTATGCAACTTGTAAAGAAAGTTCCATTGAAGCAAATGGGAGAGAATTTACATCAATTACAATGATCTGAAATGCAAGGGAAACAAAGGGAAACTTAGACTCAATAAAATGGGAAATAGAGAAGAAAAAGTATCCAAAGGAATGGATTCATCAAAAGGGAATAACTGGAAGATTTCTCTACCCATTCACCCTTTCCACTGTATAGGACTCCTATTAAGAATCCTTTCATACAATTTAAATATAAAGAAGATAATGCATTGTGCACAAAACTTCTATTGAAGGAAATGCGACAGAATTGATATCAAGTATAATATCCCAAATTGCAAAACAAAAAAAGGGAAAACTAGACTCAAAATGTGAATTAGTAAAGAACAAGTAAAAAAAGGAATTGTTTTTTCATACAGCAATAACAGGAACATTGCTTTGGACAAATCATTTTCAGACTGAAAAGGATTGCGGTTACCAATCCTTTGATCAATCTTTAAATATAATGAAGATGATGCAACTTGTTCAGAAAGTTCCATTGAAGCAAATGGGAAAGAATTTACATCAATTACAATGATCTGAAATGCAAGGGAAACAAAGTGAAACTTAGACTCAATAAAATGGGAAATAGAGAAGATAAAGTATCCAAAGGAATGGATTCATCAAAAGGGAATAACTGGAAGATTTCTCTACCCATTCACCCTTTCCACTGTATAGGACTCCTATTAAGAATCCTTTCATACAATTTAAATATAAAGAAGATAATGCATTGTGCACAAAACTTCTATTGAAGGAAATGCGACAGAATTGATATCAAGTATAATATCCCAAATTGCAAAAGAAAAAAAGGGAAAACTAGACTCAGAATGTGAATTAGTAAAGAACAAGTAAAAAAAGGAATTGTTTTTTCATACAGGAATAACAGGAACATTGCTTTGGACAAAACATTTTCAGACTGAAAAGGATTGCTGTTACGAATCTTTTGATCAATCTTTAAATATAATGAAGATGATGCAACTTGTACAGAAAGTTCCATTGAAGCAAATGGGAGTTAATTTACATCAATTACACTGATCTGAAATGCAAGGGAAACAAAGGGAAACCTAGACTCAATAGAATGGGATATAGAGAAGAACACATATCCAAAGGAATGGAATTTTCAATAGGAAACAACTTGAAGATTTCGCAACCCAGTCACCCTTTCCAATGTATCGGACTGTTGTTAAGAATCCTTTGGTACAGTTAGAATATAAGGAAGATAATGCATTGTGTACAAAACTTCTATTGAAGGAAATGCGAGAGAATTGATATCAACTATACTATCCCAAACAGCAAAAGAAACAGAGGGAAAACTAGACTCAGAATGTGAAATAGAGAAGAACAAGTAAGAAAACCAATTGTTTTTTGGTACTGGAATAACCGGAACATTCCTTTGGACAAAATCTTTTTCAGACTGAAATGGATTGCTGTTCCGAATGTTTTGATCCATCTTTAAATATAAAGAAGATTATGCAACTTGTAAAGAAAGTTCCATTGAAGCAAATGGGAGAGAATTTACATCAATTACAATGATCTGAAATGCAAGGGAAACAAAGGGAAACTTAGACTCAATAAAATGGGAAATAGAGAAGAAAAAGTATCCAAAGGAATGGATTCATCAAAAGGGAATAACTGGAAGATTTCTCTACCCATTCACCCTTTCCACTGTATAGGACTCCTATTAAGAATCCTTTCATACAATTTAATTATAAAGAAGATAATGCATTGTGCACAAAACTTCTATTGAAGGAAATGCGACAGAATTGATATCAAGTATAATATCCCAAATTGCAAAAGAAAAAAAGGGAAAACTAGACTCAGAATGTGAAATAGAGAAGAACAAGTAAGAAAACCAATTGTTTTTTGGTACTGGAATAACCGGAACATTCCTTTGGACAAAATCTTTTTCAGACTGAAATGGATTGCTGTTCCGAATGTTTTGATCCATCTTTAAATATAAAGAAGATTATGCAACTTGTAAAGAAAGTTCCATTGAAGCAAATGGGAGAGAATTTACATCAATTACAATGATCTGAAATGCAAGGGAAACAAAGGGAAACTTAGACTCAATAAAATGGGAAATAGAGAAGAAAAAGTATCCAAAGGAATGGATTCATCAAAAGGGAATAACTGGAAGATTTCTCTACCCATTCACCCTTTCCACTGTATAGGACTCCTATTAAGAATCCTTTCATACAATTTAAATATAAAGAAGATAATGCATTGTGCACAAAACTTCTATTGAAGGAAATGCGACAGAATTGATATCAAGTATAATATCCCAAATTGCAAAAGAAAAAAAGGGAAAACTAGACTCAGAACGTGAATTAGTAAAGAACAAGTAAAAAAAGGAATTGTTTTTTCATACAGGAATAACAGGAACATTGCTTTGGACAAAACATTTTCAGACTGAAAAGGATTGCTGTTACGAATCCTTTGATCAATCTTTAAATATAATGAAGATGATGCAACATGTACAGAAAGTTACATTGAAGCAAATGGGAGGGAATTTACATCAATTACACTGATCTGAAATGCAATGGAAACAAAGGGAAACCTAGACTCAATAAAATGGGAAATAGAGAAGAAAAAGTATCCAAAGGAATGGAATTTTCAATAGGAAACAACTTGAAGATTTCGCAACCCAGTCCCCCTTTCCAATGCATAGGACTGTTGTTAAGAATCCTTTGGTACAGTTAGAATATAAGGAAAATAATGCATTGTGTACAAAACTTCTATTGAAGGAAATGTGAGATAATTGATATCAAGTATAATATCCCAAATTGCAAAAGAAAAAAAGGGAAAACTAGACTCAGAATGTGAATTAGTAAAGAACAAGTAAGAAAACCAATTGTTTTTTGGTACTGGAATAACCGGAACATTCCTTTGGACAAAATCTTTTTCAGACTGAAATGGATTGCTGTTACGAATCCTTTGATCCATCTTTAAATATAAAGAAGATTATGCAACTTGTAAAGAAAGTTCCATTGAAGCAAATGGGAGAGAATTTACATCAATTACAATGATCTGAAATGCAAGGGAAACAAAGGGAAACTTAGACTCAATAAAATGGGAAATAGAGAAGAAAAAGTATCCAAAGGAATGGATTCATCAAAAGGGAATAACTGGAAGATTTCTCTACCCATTCACCCTTTCCAGTGTATCGGACTCCTATTAAGAATCCTTTCATACAATTTAAATATAAAGAAGATAATGCATTGTGCACAAAACTTCTATTGAAGGAAATGCGAGATAATTGATATCAAGTATAATATCCCAAATTGCAAAACAAAAAAAAGGAAAACTAGACTCAGAATGTGAATTAGTAAAGAACAAGTAAAAAAAGGAATTGTTTTTTCATACAGCAATAACGGGAACATTGCTTTGGACAAATCATTTTCAGACTGAAAAGGATTGCGGTTACGAATCCTTTGATCAATCTTTAAATATAATGAAGATGATGCAACTTGTTCAGAAAGTTCCATTGAAGCAAATGGGAAAGAATTTACATCAATTACAATGATCTGAAATGCAAGGGAAACAAAGTGAAACTTAGACTCAATAAAATGGGAAATAGAGAAGAAAAAGTATCGAAAGGAATGGATTCATCAAAAGGGAATAACTGGAAGATTTCTCTACCAATTCACCCTTTCCACTGTATAGGACTCCTATTAAGAATCCTTTCATACAATTTAAATATAAAGAAGATAATGCATTGTGCACAAAACTTCTATTGAAGTAAATGCGACAGAATTGATATCAAGTATAATATCCCAAATTGCAAAAGAAAAAAAGGGAAAACTAGACTCAGAATGTGAATTAGTAAAGAACAAGTAAAAAAAGGAATTGTTTTTTCATACAGGAATAACAGGAACATTGCTTTGGACAAAACATTTTCAGACTGAAAAGGATTGCTGTTACGAATCTTTTGATCAATCTTTAAATATAATGAAGATGATGCAACTTGTACAGAAAGTTCCATTGAAGCAAATGGGAGTTAATTTACATCAATTACACTGATCTGAAATGCAAGGGAAACAAAGGGAAACCTAGACTCAATAGAATGGGATATAGAGAAGAACACATATCCAAAGGAATGGAATTTTCAATAGGAAACAACTTGAAGATTTCGCAACCCAGTCACCCTTTCCAATGTATCGGACTATTGTTAAGAATCCTTTGGTTCAGTTAGAATATAAGGAAGATAATGCATTGTGTACAAAACTTCTATTGAAGGAAATGCGAGAGAATTGATATCAACTATACTATCCCAAACAGCAAAAGAAACAGAGGGAAAACTAGACTCAGAATTGAAATAGAGAAGAACAAGTAAGAAAACCAATTGTTTTTTGGTACTGGAATAACCGGAACATTCCTTTGGACAAAATCTTTTTCAGACTGAAATGGATTGCTGTTCCGAATGTTTTGATCCATCTTTAAATATAAAGAAGATTATGCAACTTGTAAAGAAAGTTCCATTGAAGCAAATGGGAGAGAATTTACATCAATTACAATGATCTGAAATGCAAGGGAAACAAAGGGAAACTTAGACTCAATAAAATGGGAAATAGAGAAGAAAAAGTATCCAAAGGAATGAATTCATCAAAAGGGAATAACTGGAAGATTTCTCTACCCATTCACCCTTTCCACTGTATAGGACTCCTATTAAGAATCCTTTCATACAATTTAATTATAAAGAAGATAATGCATTGTGCACAAAACTTCTATTGAAGGAAATGCGACAGAATTGATATCAAGTATAATATCCCAAATTGCAAAAGAAAAAAAGGGAAAACTAGACTCAGAACGTGAATTAGTAAAGAACAAGTAAAAAAAGGAATTGTTTTTTCATACAGGAATAACAGGAACATTGCTTTGGACAAAACATTTTCAGACTGAAAAGGATTGCTGTTACGAATCTTTTGATCCATCTTTAAATATAATGAAGATGATGCAACTAGTACAGAAAGTTCCATTGAAGCAAATGGGAGTTAATTTACATCAATTACACTGATCTGAAATGCAAGGGAAACAAAGGGAAACCTAGACTCAATAAAATGGGAAATAGAGAAGAAAAAGTATCCAAAGGAATGGAATTTTCAATAGGAAACAACTTGAAGATTTCGCAACCCAGTCCCCCTTTCCAATGTATAGGACTGTTGTTAAGAATCCTTTGGTACAGTTAGAATATAAGGAAAATAATGCATTGTGTACAAAACTTCTATTGAAGGAAATGCGAGATAATTGATATCAAGTATAATATCACAAATTGCAAAAGAAAAAAAGGGAAAACTAGACTCAGAATGTGAATTAGTAAAGAACAAGTAAGAAAACCAATTGTTTTTTGGTACTGGAATAACCGGAACATTCCTTTGGACAAAATCTTTTTCAGACTGAAATGGATTGCTGTTACGAATCCTTTGATCCATCTTTAAATATAAAGAAGATTATGCAACTTGTAAAGAAAGTTCCATTGAAGCAAATGGGAGAGAATTTACATCAATTACAATGATCTGAAATGCAAGGGAAACAAAGGGATACTTAGACTCAATAAAATGGGAAATAGAGAAGAAAAAGTATCCAAAGGAATGGATTCATCAAAAGGGAATAACTGGAAGATTTCTCTACCCATTCACCCTTTCCAGTGTATCGGACTCCTATTAAGAATCCTTTCATACAATTTAAATATAAAGAAGATAATGCATTGTGCACAAAACTTCTATTGAAGGAAATGCGACAGAATTGATATCAAGTATAATATCCCAAATTGCAAAACAAAAAAAGGGAAAACTAGACTCAAAATGTGAATTAGTAAAGAACAAGTAAAAAAAGGAATTGTTTTTTCATACAGCAATAACAGGAACATTGCTTTGGACAAATCATTTTCAGACTGAAAAGGATTGCGGTTACGAATCCTTTGATCAATCTTTAAATATAATGAAGATGATGCAACTTGTTCAGAAAGTTCCATTGAAGCAAATGGGAAAGAATTTACATCAATTACAATGATCTGAAATGCAAGGGAAACAAAGTGAAACTTAGACTCAATAAAATGGGAAATAGAGAAGAAAAAGTATCCAAAGGAATGGATTCATCAAAAGGGAATAACTGGAAGATTTCTCTACCCATTCAGCCTTTCCACTGTATAGGACTCCTATTAAGAATCCTTTCATACAATTTAAATATAAAGAAGATAATGCATTGTGCACAAAACTTCTATTGAAGTAAATGCGACAGAATTGATATCAAGTATAATATCCCAAATTGCAAAAGAAAAAAAGGGAAAACTAGACTCAGAATGTGAATTAGTAAAGAACAAGTAAAAAAAGGAATTGTTTTTTCATACAGGAATAACAGGAACATTGCTTTGGACAAAACATTTTCAGACTGAAAAGGATTGCTGTTACGAATCTTTTGATCAATCTTTAAATATAATGAAGATGATGCAACTTGTACAGAAAGTTCCATTGAAGCAAATGGGAGTTAATTTACATCAATTACACTGATCTGAAATGCAAGGGAAACAAAGGGAAACCTAGACTAAATAGAATGGGATATAGAGAAAAACACATATCCAAAGGAATGGAATTTTCAATAGGAAACAACTTGAAGATTTCGCAACCCAGTCACCCTTTCCAATGTATCGGACTGTTGTTAAGAATCCTTTGGTACAGTTAGAATATAAGGAAGATAATGCATTGTGTACAAAACTTCTATTGAAGGAAATGCGAGAGAATTGATATCAACTATACTATCCCAAACAGCAAAAGAAACAGAGGGAAAACTAGACTCAGAATGTGAAATAGAGAAGAACAAGTAAGAAAACCAATTGTTTTTTGGTACTGGAATAACCGGAACATTCCTTTGGACAAAATCTTTTTCAGACTGAAATGGATTGCTGTTCCGAATGTTTTGATCCATCTTTAAATATAAAGAAGATTATGCAACTTGTAAAGAAAGTTCCATTGAAGCAAATGGGAGAGAATTTACATCAATTACAATGATCTGAAATGCAAGGGAAACAAAGGGAAACTTAGACTCAATAAAATGGGAAATAGAGAAGAAAAAGTATCCAAAGGAATGGATTCATCAAAAGGGAATAACTGGAAGATTTCTCTACCCATTCACCCTTTCCACTGTATTGGACTCCTATTAAGAATCCTTTCATACAATTTAAATATAAAGAAGATAATGCATTGTGCACAAAACTTCTATTGAAGGAAATGCGACAGAATTGATATCAAGTATAATATCCCAAATTGCAAAAGAAAAAAAGGGAAAACTAGACTCAGAATGTGAATTAGTAAAGAACAAGTAAAAAAAAAGGAATTGTTTTTTCATACAGGAATAACAGGAACATTGGTTTGGACAAAACATTTTCAGACTGAAAAGGATTGCTGTTACGAATCTTTTGATCAATCTTTAACTATAATGAAGATGATTCAACTTCTACAGAAAGTTCCATTGAAGCAAATGGGAGGGAATTTACATCAATTACACTGATCTGAAATGCAAGGGAAACAAAGGGAAACCTAGACTCAATAAAATGGGAAATAGAGAAGAAAAAGTATCCAAAGGAATGGAATTTTCAATAGGAAACAATTTGAAGATTTCGCAACCCAGTCCCCCTTTCCAATGTATAGGACTGTTGTTAAGAATCCTTTGGTACAGTTAGAATATAAGGAAAATAATGCATTGTGTACAAAACTTCTATTGAAGGAAATGCGAGATAATTGATATCAAGTATAATATCCCAAATTGCAAAAGAAAAAAAGGGAAAACTAGACTCAGAATGTGAATTAGTAAAGAAAAAGTAAGAAAACCAATTGTTTTTTGGTACTGGAATAACCGGAACATTCCTTTGGACAAAATCTTTTTCAGACTGAAATGGATTGCTGTTACGAATCCTTTGATCCATCTTTAAATATAAAGAAGATTATGCAACTTGTAAAGAAAGTTCCATTGAAGCAAATGGGAGAGAATTTACATCAATTACAATGATCTGAAATGCAAGGGAAACAAAGGGAAACTTAGACTCAATAAAATGGGAAATAGAGAAGAAAAAGTATCCAAAGGAATGGATTCATCAAAAGGGAATAACTGGAAGATTTCTCTTCCCATTCACCCTTTCCACTGTATAGGACTCCTATTAAGAATCCTTTCATACAATTTAAATATAAAGAAGATAATGCATTGTGCACAAAACTTCTATTGAAGGAAATGCGAGATAATTGATATCAAGTATAATATCCCAAATTGCAAAACAAAAAAAGGGAAAACTAGACTCAGAATGTGAATTAGTAAAGAACAAGTAAAAAAAGTAATTGTTTTTTCATACAGGAATAACAGGAACATTGCTTTGGACAAAACATTTTCAGACTGAAAAGGATTGCGGTTACGAATCCTTTGATCCATCTTTAAATTTAAAGGAGATTATGCAACTTGTAAAGAAAGTTCCATTGAAGCAAATGGGAGAGAATTTACATCAATTACAATGATCTGAAATGCAAGGGAAACAAAGGGAAACTTAGACTCAATAAAATGGGAAATAGAGAAGAAAAAGTATCCAAAGGAATGGATTCATCAAAGGGGAATAACTGGAAGATTTCTCTACCCATTCACCCTTTCCACTGTATAGGACTCCTATTAAGAATCCTTTCATACAATTTAAATATAAAGAAGATAATGCATTGTGCACAAAACTTCTATTGAAGGAAATGCGAGATAATTGATATCAAGTATAATATCCCAAATTGCAAAAGAAAAAAAGGGAAAACTAGACTCAGAACGTGAATTAGTAAAGAACAAGTAAAAAAAGGAATTGTTTTTTCATACAGGAATAACAGGAACATTGCTTTGGACAAAACATTTTCAGACTGAAAAGGATTGCTGTTACGAATCTTTTGATCAATCTTTAAATATAATGAAGATGATGCAACTTGTACAGAAAGTTCCATTGAAGCAAATGGGAGGGAATTTACATCAATTACACTGATCTGAAATGCAAGGGAAACAAAGGGAAACCTAGACTCAATAAAATGGGAAATAGAGAAGAAAAAGTATCCAAAGGAATGGAATTTTCAATAGGAAACAACTTGAAGATTTCGCAACCCAGTCCCCCTTTCCAATGTATAGGACTGTTGTTAAGAATCCTTTGGTACAGTTAGAATATAAGGAAAATAATGCATTGTGTACAAAACTTCTATTGAAGGAAATGCGAGATAATTGATATCAAGTATAATATCCCAAATTGCAAAAGAAAAAAAGGGAAAACTAGACTCAGAATGTGAATTAGTAAAGAACAAGTAAACAAAGGAATTGTTTTTTCATACAGGAATAACAGGAACATTGCTTTGGACAAAACATTTTCAGACTGAAAAGGATTGCGGTTACGAATGTTTTGATCCATCTTTAAATACAAAGAAGATTATGCAACTTGTAAAGAAAGTTCCATTGAAGCAAATGGGAGAGAATTTACATCAATTACAATGATCTGAAATGCAAGGGAAACAAAGGGAAACTTAGACTCAATAAAATGGGAAATAGAGAAGAAAAAGTATCCAAAGGAATGGATTCATCAAAAGGGAATAACTGGAAGATTTCTCTTCCCATTCACCCTTTCCACTGTATAGGACTCCTATTAAGAATCCTTTCATACAATTTAAATATAAAGAAGATAATGCATTGTGCACAAAACTTCTATTGAAGGAAATGCGAGATAATTGATATCAAGTATAATATCCCAAATTGCAAAAGAAAATAAGGGAAAACTAGACTCAGAATGTGAATTAGTAAAGAACAAGTAAAAAAAGGAATTGTTTTTTCATACAGGAATAACAGGAACATTGCTTTGGACAAAACATTTTCAGACTGAAAAGGATTGCTGTTACGAATCTTTTGATCAATCTTTAAATATAATGAAGATGATGCAACTTGTACAGAAAGTTCCATTGAAGCAAATGGGAGTTAATTTACATCAATTACACTGATCTGAAATGCAAGGGAAACAATGGGAAACCTAGACTCGATAGAATGGGATATAGAGAAAAACACATATCCAAAGGAATGGAATTTTCAATAGGAAACAACTTGGAGATTTCGCAACCCAGTCACCCTTTCCAATGTATAGGACGGTTGTTAAGAATCCTTTGGTACAGTTAGAATATAAAGAAGATAATGCATTGTGTACAAAACTTCTATTGAAGGAAATGCGAGAGAATTGATATCAACTATACTATCCCAAACAGCAAAAGAAACAGAGGGAAAACTAGACTCAGAATGTGAAATAGAAAGAACAAGTAAGAAAACCAATTGTTTTTTGGTACTGGAATAACCGGAACATTCCTTTGGACAAAATCTTTTTCAGACTGAAAATGGATTGCTGTTACGAATCCTTTGATCCATCTTTAAATATAAAGAAGATTATGCAACTTGTAAAGAACGTTCCATTGAAGCAAATGGGAGAGAATTTACATCAATTACACTGATCGGAAATGCAAGGGAAACAAAGGGAAACCTAGACTCAATAAAATGGGAAATAGAGAAGAAAAAGTATCCAAAGGAATGGAATTTTCAATAGGAAACAACTTGAAGATTTCGAAACCCAGTCACACTTTCCACAGTAAAGGACTCCTATTAAGAATCCTTTCATACAATTTAAATATAAAGAAGATAATGCATTGTGCACAAAACTTCTATTGAAGGAAATGCGAGATAATTGATATCAAGTATAATATCCCAAATTGCAAAAGAAAAAAAGGGAAAACTAGACTCAGAATGTGAATTAGTAAAGAACAAGTAAAAAAAGGAATTGTTTTTTCATTCAGCAATAACAGGAACATTGCTTTGGACAAATCATTTTCAGACTGAAAAGGATTGCTGTTACGAATCTTTTGATCCATCTTTAAATATAATGAAGATGATTGAACTTGTACAGAAAGTTCCATTGAAGCAAATGGGAGGGAATTTACATCAATTACACTGATCTGAAATGCAAGGGAAACAAAGGGAAACCTAGACTCAATAAAATGGGAAATAGAGAAGAAAAAGTATCCAAAGGAATGGAATTTTCAATAGGAAACAACTTGAAGATTTCGCAACCCAGTCCCCCTTTCCAATGTATAGGACTGTTGTTAAGAATCCTTTGGTACAGTTAGAATATAAGGAAAATAATGCATTGTGTACAAAACTTCTATTGAAGGAAATGCGAGATAATTGATATCAAGTATAATATCCCAAATTGCAAAAGAAAAAAAGGGAAAACTAGACTCAGAATGTGAATTAGTAAAGAACAAGTAAGAAAACCAATTGTTTTTTAGTACTGGAATAACCGGAACATTCCTTTGGACAAAATCTTTTTCAGACTGAAAAGGATTGCTGTTACGAATGTTTTGATCCATCTTTAAATATAAAGAAGATTATGCAACTTGTAAAGAAAGTTCCATTGAAGCAAATGAAAGAGAATTTACATCAATTACAATGATCTGAAATGCAAGGGAAACAAAGGGAAACTTAGACTCAATAAAATGGGAAATAGAGAAGAAAAAGTATCCAAAGGAATGGATTCATCAAAAGGG
Organism: Sminthopsis crassicaudata; assembly: GCF_048593235.1. Classification (NCBI taxonomy): domain Eukaryota; kingdom Metazoa; phylum Chordata; class Mammalia; order Dasyuromorphia; family Dasyuridae; genus Sminthopsis; species Sminthopsis crassicaudata. The sequence goes on from NC_133619.1 coordinate 204,873,886, forward strand.
AATAACTGGAAGATTTCTCTTCCCATTCACCCTTTCCACTGTATAGGACTCCTATTAAGAATCCTTTCATACAATTTAAATATAAAGAAGATAATGCATTGTGCACAAAACTTCTATTGAAGGAAATGCGATATAATTGATATCAATTATAATATCCCAAATTGCAAAAGAAAAAAAGGGAAAACTAGACTCAGAATGTGAATTAGTAAAGAACAAGTAAAAAAAGGAATTGTTTTTTCATACAGGAATAACAGGAACATTGCTTTGGACAAAACATTTTCAGACTGAAAAGGATTGCTGTTACGAATCTTTTGATCAATCTTTAAATATAATGAAGATGATTCAACTTGTACAGAAAGTTCCATTGAAGCAAATGGGAGTTAATTTACATCAATTACCCTGATCTGAAATGCAAGGGAAACAAAGGGAAACCTAGACTCAATAGAATGGGAAATAGAGAAGAACACATATCCAAAGGAATGGAATTTTCAATAGGAAACAACTTGAAGATTTCTCAACCCAGTCCCCCTTTCCAATGTATAGGACTGTTGTTAAGAATCCTTGGTACAATTAGAATATAAGGAAGATAAAGCATTGTGTACAAAACTTCTATTGAAGGAAATGTGAGATAATTGATATCAAGTATAATATCCCAAATTGCAAAAGAAAAAAAGGGAAAACTAGACTCAGAATGTGAATTAGTAAAGAACAAGTAAGAAAACCAATTGTTTTTTGGTACTGGAATAACCGGAACATTCCTTTGGACAAAATCTTTTTCAGACTGAAATAGATTGCTGTTACGAATCCTTTGATCCATCTTTAAATATAAAGAAGATTATGCAACTTGTAAAGAAAGTTCCATTGAAGCAAATGGGAGAGAATTTACATCAATCACAATGATCTGAAATGCAAGGGAAACAAAGGGAAACTTAGACTCAATAAAATGGGAAATAGAGAAGAAAAAGTATCCAAAGGAATGGGTTCATCAAAAGGGAATAACTGGAAGATTTCTCTACCCATTCACCCTTTCCAGTGTATCGGACTCCTATTAAGAATCCTTTCATACAATTTAAATATAAAGAAGATAATGCATTGTGCACAAAACTTCTATTGAAGGAAATGCGAGATAATTGATATCAAGTATAATATCCCAAATTGCAAAACAAAAAAAGGGAAAACTAGACTCAGAATGTGAATTAGTAAAGAACAAGTAAAAAAAGGAATTGTTTTGTCATACAGCAATAACGGGAACATTGCTTTGGACAAATCATTTTCAGACTGAAAAGGATTGCGGTTACGAATCCTTTGATCAATCTTTAAATATAATGAAGATGATGCAACTTGTTCAGAAAGTTCCATTGAAGCAAATGGGAAAGAATTTACATCAATTACAATGATCTGAAATGCAAGGGAAACAAAGTGAAACTTAGACTCAATAAAATGGGAAATAGAGAAGAAAAAGTATCCAAAGGAATGGATTCATCAAAAGGGAATAACTGGAAGATTTCTCTACCCATTCACCCTTTCCACTGTATAGGACTCCTATTAAGAATCCTTTCATACAATTTAAATATAAAGAAGATAATGCATTGTGCACAAAACTTCTATTGAAGTAAATGCGACAGAATTGATATCAAGTATAATATCCCAAATTGCAAAAGAAAAAAAGGGAAAACTAGACTCAGAATGTGAATTAGTAAAGAACAAGTAAAAAAAGGAATTGTTTTTTCATACAGGAATAACAGGAACATTGCTTTGGACAAAACATTTTCAGACTGAAAAGGATTGCTGTTACGAATCTTTTGATCAATCTTTAAATATAATGAAGATGATGCAACTTGTACAGAAAGTTCCATTGAAGCAAATGGGAGTTAATTTACATCAATTACACTGATCTGAAATGCAAGGGAAACAAAGGGAAACCTAGACTCAATAGAATGGGATATAGAGAAGAACACATATCCAAAGGAATGGAATTTTCAATAGGAAACAACTTGAAGATTTCGCAACCCAGTCACCCTTTCCAATGTATCGGACTATTGTTAAGAATCCTTTGGTTCAGTTAGAATATAAGGAAGATAATGCATTGTGTACAAAACTTCTATTGAAGGAAATGCGAGAGAATTGATATCAACTATACTATCCCAAACAGCAAAAGAAACAGAGGGAAAACTAGACTCAGAATTGAAATAGAGAAGAACAAGTAAGAAAACCAATTGTTTTTTGGTACTGGAATAACCGGAACATTCCTTTGGACAAAATCTTTTTCAGACTGAAATGGATTGCTGTTCCGAATGTTTTGATCCATCTTTAAATATAAAGAAGATTATGCAACTTGTAAAGAAAGTTCCATTGAAGCAAATGGGAGAGAATTTACATCAATTACAATGATCTGAAATGCAAGGGAAACAAAGGGAAACTTAGACTCAATAAAATGGGAAATAGAGAAGAAAAAGTATCCAAAGGAATGGATTCATCAAAAGGGAATAACTGGAAGATTTCTCTACCCATTCACCCTTTCCACTGTATAGGACTCCTATTAAGAATCCTTTCATACAATTTAATTATAAAGAAGATAATGCATTGTGCACAAAACTTCTATTGAAGGAAATGCGACAGAATTGATATCAAGTATAATATCCCAAATTGCAAAAGAAAAAAAGGGAAAACTAGACTCAGAATGTGAAATAGAGAAGAACAAGTAAGAAAACCAATTGTTTTTTGGTACTGGAATAACCGGAACATTCCTTTGGACAAAATCTTTTTCAGACTGAAATGGATTGCTGTTCCGAATGTTTTGATCCATCTTTAAATATAAAGAAGATTATGCAACTTGTAAAGAAAGTTCCATTGAAGCAAATGGGAGAGAATTTACATCAATTACAATGATCTGAAATGCAAGGGAAACAAAGGGAAACTTAGACTCAATAAAATGGGAAATAGAGAAGAAAAAGTATCCAAAGGAATGGATTCATCAAAAGGGAATAACTGGAAGATTTCTCTACCCATTCACCCTTTCCACTGTATAGGACTCCTATTAAGAATCCTTTCATACAATTTAAATATAAAGAAGATAATGCATTGTGCACAAAACTTCTATTGAAGGAAATGCGACAGAATTGATATCAAGTATAATATCCCAAATTGCAAAAGAAAAAAAGGGAAAACTAGACTCAGAACGTGAATTAGTAAAGAACAAGTAAAAAAAGGAATTGTTTTTTCATACAGGAATAACAGGAACATTGCTTTGGACAAAACATTTTCAGACTGAAAAGGATTGCTGTTACGAATCCTTTGATCAATCTTTAAATATAATGAAGATGATGCAACATGTACAGAAAGTTACATTGAAGCAAATGGGAGGGAATTTACATCAATTACACTGATCTGAAATGCAATGGAAACAAAGGGAAACCTAGACTCAATAAAATGGGAAATAGAGAAGAAAAAGTATCCAAAGGAATGGAATTTTCAATAGGAAACAACTTGAAGATTTCGCAACCCAGTCCCCCTTTCCAATGCATAGGACTGTTGTTAAGAATCCTTTGGTACAGTTAGAATATAAGGAAAATAATGCATTGTGTACAAAACTTCTATTGAAGGAAATGTGAGATAATTGATATCAAGTATAATATCCCAAATTGCAAAAGAAAAAAAGGGAAAACTAGACTCAGAATGTGAATTAGTAAAGAACAAGTAAGAAAACCAATTGTTTTTTGGTACTGGAATAACCGGAACATTCCTTTGGACAAAATCTTTTTCAGACTGAAATGGATTGCTGTTACGAATCCTTTGATCCATCTTTAAATATAAAGAAGATTATGCAACTTGTAAAGAAAGTTCCATTGAAGCAAATGGGAGAGAATTTACATCAATTACAATGATCTGAAATGCAAGGGAAACAAAGGGAAACTTAGACTCAATAAAATGGGAAATAGAGAAGAAAAAGTATCCAAAGGAATGGATTCATCAAAAGGGAATAACTGGAAGATTTCTCTACCCATTCACCCTTTCCAGTGTATCGGACTCCTATTAAGAATCCTTTCATACAATTTAAATATAAAGAAGATAATGCATTGTGCACAAAACTTCTATTGAAGGAAATGCGAGATAATTGATATCAAGTATAATATCCCAAATTGCAAAACAAAAAAAGGGAAAACTAGACTCAGAATGTGAATTAGTAAAGAACAAGTAAAAAAAGGAATTGTTTTGTCATACAGCAATAACGGGAACATTGCTTTGGACAAATCATTTTCAGACTGAAAAGGATTGCGGTTACGAATCCTTTGATCAATCTTTAAATATAATGAAGATGATGCAACTTGTTCAGAAAGTTCCATTGAAGCAAATGGGAAAGAATTTACATCAATTACAATGATCTGAAATGCAAGGGAAACAAAGTGAAACTTAGACTCAATAAAATGGGAAATAGAGAAGAAAAAGTATCCAAAGGAATGGATTCATCAAAAGGGAATAACTGGAAGATTTCTCTACCCATTCACCCTTTCCACTGTATAGGACTCCTATTAAGAATCCTTTCATACAATTTAAATATAAAGAAGATAATGCATTGTGCACAAAACTTCTATTGAAGTAAATGCGACAGAATTGATATCAAGTATAATATCCCAAATTGCAAAAGAAAAAAAGGGAAAACTAGACTCAGAATGTGAATTAGTAAAGAACAAGTAAAAAAAGGAATTGTTTTTTCATACAGGAATAACAGGAACATTGCTTTGGACAAAACATTTTCAGACTGAAAAGGATTGCTGTTACGAATCTTTTGATCAATCTTTAAATATAATGAAGATGATGCAACTTGTACAGAAAGTTCCATTGAAGCAAATGGGAGTTAATTTACATCAATTACACTGATCTGAAATGCAAGGGAAACAAAGGGAAACCTAGACTCAATAGAATGGGATATAGAGAAGAACACATATCCAAAGGAATGGAATTTTCAATAGGAAACAACTTGAAGATTTCGCAACCCAGTCACCCTTTCCAATGTATCGGACTATTGTTAAGAATCCTTTGGTTCAGTTAGAATATAAGGAAGATAATGCATTGTGTACAAAACTTCTATTGAAGGAAATGCGAGAGAATTGATATCAACTATACTATCCCAAACAGCAAAAGAAACAGAGGGAAAACTAGACTCAGAATTGAAATAGAGAAGAACAAGTAAGAAAACCAATTGTTTTTTGGTACTGGAATAACCGGAACATTCCTTTGGACAAAATCTTTTTCAGACTGAAATGGATTGCTGTTCCGAATGTTTTGATCCATCTTTAAATATAAAGAAGATTATGCAACTTGTAAAGAAAGTTCCATTGAAGCAAATGGGAGAGAATTTACATCAATTACAATGATCTGAAATGCAAGGGAAACAAAGGGAAACTTAGACTCAATAAAATGGGAAATAGAGAAGAAAAAGTATCCAAAGGAATGAATTCATCAAAAGGGAATAACTGGAAGATTTCTCTACCCATTCACCCTTTCCACTGTATAGGACTCCTATTAAGAATCCTTTCATACAATTTAATTATAAAGAAGATAATGCATTGTGCACAAAACTTCTATTGAAGGAAATGCGACAGAATTGATATCAAGTATAATATCCCAAATTGCAAAAGAAAAAAAGGGAAAACTAGACTCAGAACGTGAATTAGTAAAGAACAAGTAAAAAAAGGAATTGTTTTTTCATACAGGAATAACAGGAACATTGCTTTGGACAAAACATTTTCAGACTGAAAAGGATTGCTGTTACGAATCTTTTGATCCATCTTTAAATATAATGAAGATGATGCAACTAGTACAGAAAGTTCCATTGAAGCAAATGGGAGTTAATTTACATCAATTACACTGATCTGAAATGCAAGGGAAACAAAGGGAAACCTAGACTCAATAAAATGGGAAATAGAGAAGAAAAAGTATCCAAAGGAATGGAATTTTCAATAGGAAACAACTTGAAGATTTCGCAAC